>NC_052623.1:243551656-246174156 GCF_016161935.1 Mauremys reevesii | reverse complement strand
GCTGCTGTTGCTTGCCTTTGAGTGATTTGCTTCCATAGTTTTCCATATGATCTCTACCTATTCAATGTACAAAGCTTTTTTTTATTATTTAATGAAAAAATTATTTATGATTTTGCTTAGCCAATGGTTTGTGATAATGCAAGTTAAAATGTTCCATACTGAAAAGAAATTCTGTACTTTGAAACTGTTAGTGTGCCTAATTGTGCAAGGTGCTAAGGTTCTCATGTTCCATCGACTTCAGTTAGCTTTAAGGATTCACACTCTCAGCACCTTCCAGGATCAGGCCCTACGTGTTTGTGTGTCTGGAAGTTGTAGCTTGTGAATTCAGATCCCAGTGGAGTCTCCCATACAAAAATGATTTATCAATGCAGTCATTCTTGGTCACCTTACCTAGGTAATAACTTGCATTCCCAAGAAACAAAAAGATAAATGAGAATGGAGAGAGCTGAATCCAGCTTTGTGATTTCAATGTGAGTTTTATACTGTCGTCCATTTTTAAAATGACATGAATTTTGGTGGTCGTAGGAAATGCATTCATGTCCATCTCACCGAATGCAATAGTTTATGCAGAAGTGTTTCTTGTAAGGCACACACAATCCATTTAAAGATTATCACATGAAACCATATTTACTTCAGAGGTCTGTAATAATTACACCTTCACTTGAAAAATCCCCAGGACTTTGGCTGCTGTGTCACAGATTTATACTCAAACATTTCCATTTGATGCGCAAAGTGTGAAGTACTCTTTAGTGGCAAGACAATTATCTGATTCTACTAATAAATGAATGCACTAGTAGTCATTTTTAATTGAACAATTATAGGATATTGCACTGTCAGTTGATTATAGAAGTCATTTCATAAATGTCAAAAATCTCTTTAAATGAATTATGAAGCTCCAAAATAACTCCGGCAATCAGCCAGCAATAACACAATAATCTGTTTACCCTGTTGTCAGGCGAACTATCATCATTTTTTTTTCTTTTGAGGGGGGACTGAATTTTAAGGATTATACTCCAGCTCAGACTGCTGCAACCACCTAGACTTTAATTAATAAAGACTGTGAGTGTTGTCAAGAGCTTTGCCATGTATTAAATAGCAAGAGAAATTAGAGTTATTTTTGAAAAGACACCAACAGCAAGCATAAGGATATCTCTCTTCTCTGAATGAAGAAGATTGAATCTAAAATTGTGTTACTAACAGTACAGTGGAAATTTTTCCCTTTAAATGCTTCACTGTCTACTGCAACCTTTATTTTGGCATGATACAGAAGCATAATATTATAAGATTTACCTTCTTCTCTTGTTAACCGATACCTCTCTTTTTTTCCCCTTTGGCAATAAATGCATACGCACTAATGGTTGTCTTCACGCTTAGAAATAATAATGGGCCAGATCATACCCTTCTCTAACATCCATGTTGCGGACATTTCCCCCAGAATTTCTTTCTTCAGCTGCCTTCCCACACAAATGAAAGCATGTGTTTGGCCCACAAGCCTCATGGATACACTAAGATCTGTGTGTGTATGTGTGTGTGTGTGGAGGGTGTAGGGGGTCAGAGGACCTGACCCTCTCCACCATCTCTGTCCTTGCTCTTTTACAGCACAGCTCTTTTACTGGTTGCTCCAGATCCTCTTTAAATGCGTGGATCCGAATTGTGTAAGGTAGTCTCTGGCTGTATTAGAGGAATCTCCACTGGGTACAGAAGGGCGGGTGGGCCATGCCTGTATGGTCAAGGTAAAGAGATGGGGGGACACTGCTGCAGAGGAGGTGACCCCTTTGTGGGAGACAGTTGTGTGCAAAGTGGACCCTTTGCTATAATATAGATGGCAATGCTGTCAAAAAGCATCCACTGATTTTTGGGTGCCCCACTTTTTGGTGTTCAGTGGGAGATGCCGTGGGTATGGATCTCAGAGATGCTGAGCCCTCCCCACTCCCAATAAAATTAATGACAGCATTAAGTGCCCAACACCTCTAAAAATCAGTCATTGGTTCCTCAAACTGGGCACCCCCAAAAAGAACGGACACTCTTGAAAATGTGGATGATAATTTTGGGGCAGGTAGAACTGGAGTAGCTGTATCTCTGGCCTACTAGAGAAACCACAAATCCTTTTATCTCTTGACAATATAGGGAGGAACCTCTGCAAGCTTGGGTTTTCTCCTTGGCACATGTATGGGTGCAGCTGTGCAGGATGTCAGATCATTTAATCCTCTGAGGCCAAAGTCCTGCAAAGCCACATACAGCCCAGAAAAAAAAGTAAGAGAATTGAGTCGTAGGTGGTCTTAATTATGCATATAATTAATCTGGTATCTGCATGACCTTTCACTTCTTTAAGCCATTTGAGGAGGCTTCACATTGGGAGCAGAAGAACCCTCCTTATTGTTTGTGCACCATAGAGATGTCTTTGGCAAGCACTGCATAAACCAGCACAGCGGGTAGTGTTGGGAATTGAGCCAGAGAGAGGATGCAGCTGGAGTGGCACAATCACCATGCACAACCTAGGTGTGCCTGTGGCTGAGACTACTATTCCAGCTCTGAAGCTGGAGTAGCAGTTGAAGGACAGATATACTGAAGCCACTGGTTGGTCGGGGGCATATATTAATACCCTGTCTTTATCCACATCACCCACATTAAATCCAGTTGCGTAGGTGAAATGAAATCCACCATATGTGATCATTCACCCTGGGACTAGCACCATATCATGCACGCTGTCCAGTATATTGAACTAGCACTATTAACACTACTCTAAAGACAGTCAATGAAATCTAAATATACTACATATGAAAATCCATAGCTGGAACAGATTTCCTTATCATCTTGATTGAACCTATTCACATAGGCAAGACCAAACTAGTTTCTAACATGGTTGTGTAAAGGACCAGGACGTAGGTGGTCTGGTCTAGTGACTACAGCTGGGCTGAGGTCTGCCCACCAGAGACGGTGGTTGCAGGCAGGAGTTGGAGGAATCACAGGAGACAGGTTCCGTAAACAAGAGTCAGGATCACAGTCAGGCTGGAGTCTGAAACCGGAGATCAGAGGAGTATCCGTCTGGAATTAGGAGGCAAGAGTAAGAGTCAGAGTCAGGCTGGAGTTAGAGGCCTGAGGTCAGGAGATCAAACAAAGTCCAACATTTTAGCAGGCTGAAGATTGTGTGGCTGCCCAGACAACTTCCTGGGGCAACCCCTGGGGTTAAATAGGGTGCTTGGCCAATTAGAGGGCTGCAGGGTGCCATTAGTCTGGGTCTCTTGGACAGCACTTCCTGCAGCATGAACTCTGCATGGTGTGCCTTGGCTGTGTCTGGTTTCCTGGTGGCACTGTGGGAATATCAGATGTCCCAGGCTCTGCAGGCCTTGATTCTAATCCCAAAATCTTTATAGGCTGAGATACTGTTTAAACTAAGTAAAAGTTAGTGTAGAAAAGGCCTATAGGGACTGAGTTTTATTATCTAGGAAGATGTTGACATAGTTTCTGATCTAGACAGGAATAACATTTTCAAAAATACCTAAATGACTCTGCAGACCCCAGTTCTAGTCTCTAGATCCTTACATCACCCCCCACCTTCTTCAGGGGTGCCCCTTTTCTGTCAGGGTAGGTTTATCTGGATGGTCTTGATGTAACCTTTCTATCAGATCATGGGCGTGGACATGGGCAGCAGGTTCCCAGAAGCATTCTTTGGGACCACATCCTCCCAGTCAATTAGGTAGTAAAGTCTCCTCCTCTGCCATTTAAAGTTGAGGATTGTGTGGACTACATATTCTTCATGTCCTTGGAGCTGGACTGGTGGAGGTGCCTTTTGGGACCAATTGGGAAAGGGGTCATCTGTGTCAGCCTTCAGGCAGGATACATGGAAAGTGGAATGTACCTTAAAAGGTCAAGGGAGCTGTAATTTGAAAGCAAAGATCTGGAAAGGTCCAAGGAACTGGTGGTCTAGCTTGTGGGACAGCCTGTTTGTACGGAGGTGCTTTGTGGCAAGTCAGACCTTTTGGCCTACCCTGAGAGCTGAGCCTTCCTGGTGCTGGTGGTTTGTATACCACTTATAGATAAGGCTAGGTTTTAGTCACGGGTATTTTTAGTAAAAGTCATGGATGGATCACAGGCAGTAAATAAAAATTCACATCCCATGACCTGTCCATGACTTTTACTATATACTCCTAACTAAAACTTAGGTGGGGGACTGCGGGTGCTCTGGGGGGCAGTGTGGGGGCACCACAGGTCCTGGGGGAGGTGGCCTGGGATGCTGCTGGTGCTGGGGTGGGGGGACTGGGCAGCAGCATGTGGCCTGAGACCCCCTCTGTGCTGGGGAGGGGCAGGCAGCAGCGTGTGGCCCGGGACTCCTGTTGGTGCCGGGGTGGGGGGAATGGTTGGCAGGGCTGGCAGGGGCTCCCTACCCAGCTTCGCGTATCCCTGGTTTCTAGGCAGCAGAGGGGGTGGGGCGGCCACATGCTGCTCCTGCCACAAGCGCTGGCTGCGCAACTCCCATTAGCCGGGAACTGCAGCCAATGAGAGCTGTGGGGGGGCCTGCGGGGCGGGCAGCACATGGAGCCACCTGCCTGGTCCCTCCTCCACCTAGGAGGTCAGAGAAAGTCATGGATTCTGTGACTTATGTGACCGTCATGACAGACTTGCAACCTTACTTATAGTTCCTTTTCACATCTTTGAGGTGGTTCTTAAGTTCCCCCTGGATATGGTGAATTCATTGGACCCAGTCGGCAGCTGCGGGGTTTGAGGAGGCTGCTGGCAAATCCAAGTGGAAGTGAGGGTGATAACCATAATTGTTGAAGAAGGGACTCTGCCTTATATAAGAACTCAGCATATGGCAGGAGGGAGAATTAGTTGTCTTGATGGGAGTTGACAAAGTACCTCAGGTATTGCTCTAATACTTGGTTTGCTCTCTCCATTTGCCTATCTGTCTGGGGATGATAAGCAAAGAAGGTAAAATCATGCAAAAAGAGGTAAAAACATGTCCATTAGCTGGAATGCTTCATGCCAGAAGCGCGAGACAAATTGAAGGGCTTTGATCTGAGGTGACACAGGCTGGAAACCCATGAAGGTGGACCAGATGAATCACTAGGCATTGAGCCTTTGTTCAGCAGGGGGGCAGGCTGTTACAGGGGACATAGTATGCCATCTTGGTTAGTTGGTCTACAACAGTCAAGACCTCTGTGTGAGTCAGGGAGTTCCACTATGAAGTCCAGGGTGATTGAGGACCACCGTCTAGAAGGGGTTTCCAGGGTGCTGAGGAACATAGCATGTGGCATGTTGGTGCGTGCACACATGTCACAAGAGTTAACATAGTCCTGTGCTTTGGCCTGCATATGGACCACCAGAAGAAGTGCAAAGCTGTGTGGAAGGTCTTAAGGCTGTTGAAGTGGCCTGCCAATGGAGTATTATGGCAGAGATGTAGCACTCCTAGCTGGGGGCACCCTGCTGGAATGCATGACCATTGAGGTAGGTGCTCCCTTCCTGTGTGGAGCACTGCCTCTTGGGTCTGGCTCTTTGCTCAGGCTGTTCCACCTCCTGGGCTAACAGATCACCCTGCAAAGTGGACAAGATTACATCAAGCAGGTCTTCGTGTTTTGTGGCACTGAGGAAGTTGCAAGGTTTTAAAAGCAGGGTGATTCTTGGCTAGGCTCCTCGCTTTCTTGGTAGGATTCCCCTTTCGGGATAAGGTGTCAGTTTTCCCATTCCTGGTTCCCAGCTGCTAGGTGATGAAATCAAACCAAGAGAAAAATAACGCTCACCTGAGTGGTATTTGGTTCAAGGCTCGAGCCTGCCATGGATATTTGAGGTTTTTATGGTCTGGAAAGACTTGCACTGGTTCTTGGGCTACCTTGAGGTGACGGTGCCACTCTTTGAAGGTGGATTTGATTGCAGGTAGTTCTTTATCTAATATTTTTTAATTCTGTTAATCCAGGATGAGTTTTGGGGATAGTAGGTGCAGGGGTGCAGGACTTCCTGCAGATTATTCCTCTGGGAGAGTAACCTCAGGGCTAAATTGGAGGGTTTGGCTTCCACTATGAATGCCTGGGCCAGGGCTGGGTGTGCTGGAATTGGGATGGTGGTGAAAGCAGCCTTGAATTGTTTGAAAGCAGGGTGAGCTTCAGGTGTCCAAACAACCTTGGCAATCCAGTGGGACCTGAGCCTGGTCCATATGGTCTCCACCTTCTTAGGGTGTATCTTAACACCCTCTGTGGAAACGATGTAATCCAAGAAGTCCTCTGTGGAGGACTGGTCAAAGGCACATTTTTTTCCAACTTCATAAACAGGCCATGCTTTCATAGGCTTTCCAGGATGGAACAATTGATATAGATCACTACATACTGGTCCAGGATGTCACTAAATATGTCATTCACAAAGTGTTGAAAGGTCACAGGAGCATTGGTCAGCCCAAATGGCATTACTAAATGTTCAAAGTGCCCATAATGGGTTCAAAACACAGACTTCCATTTGTCCCCTGCCCTAATGTGCACTAGGTTGTAAGCACCCCTGACGTCCAGTTTTGTGAAGATTCTTGCAGACCTCACACAATCTAGTAACTCTGAGATCAAAGGCAGAGGATACTGGTTTTGGATTGTGACATGCTTTGGGGCCTGATAGTCTATGCAAAGGACTGGAGCCTGCTGGGAAGGTGGAACACTGAGTGAAGCCCTTGGCCAGGTGTTCCTAGATGTATTTATGAAGGTCTGCCAGTTCAGGCTCAGACATTGAATAGATCTGTCCATAAGGGACCTTTGCCCTGGGTTGCAGATCTATAGGGCAGTAATAGACTTGGTGTGGAGGTAGCACGTCCATATTCTTCTTTTAAAAAATGTCCGCATAATCCCAATATTTTTCAGGGAGATGAGGATTTAGGCTTAGGAATGATTCCTCCTGGCTAGCTGCCACCAGCTGGAGTCCTTCCACACATGTGGTCACTTCCAGTCGGCCTTAGGAGCCCAGGACGAGAAGGTTGGGGCTAGCTCCTCTGCACAGGAAGACCCTTTGGCAGTAGTCAGAGGGGAAGTTGATCCTCTTTTCTCTCCAGGAGATGCAAGAGTCATGCTGCCCCAGCCAGGTGATGCCAAGAATTAGGGGGAAATGTGAGGAATGGATCATGCTGAATTGTAGCACTTCCCCATGGCCCAAGATTACAGTCTCTAGGGGCACTCTTTCTTGAGTCACTGGCCCTAAGGACAGGAGGGACCCATCAAGTGTTTCTATGAGAACTGATGTGGACTTTAAACAAGGGAGATTCATCCTGCTTGAGTGGCTTTGACATCTATGAAGTTATCAGTAGTCCTGGTATTGATCAGAGCCCCTGAGCAGAGAGGGGGGTAATTGGCTTGGCCCCATTCCTAGTATGTAACTCCATTTATACTTGGAAGTGTGGGGAGGACCCATGTGTCCTGGATTGGGTTTCTTTTGAGGGCTGGGGGTTAGTTCCTTAGCATAGTATCTGGGTGGTGCCAGGCCGTCTCCCTCTATATGGCCTGGGCATGCTTGTTTTCCAACTTCTTGTGGGTTCGAGGTTTGCAGAGAGCATGAGGTGAGAGCATGTCCTGGTGCTCCACAATAAAAACATAGGTTATTGCACCATAACTATTCCATTTCTTCCAAGATCAGGTGTTGGTGTGCCAGATCAACCTGCATCAGTTCATGGTTGGGCCCTGAGATTTTTGGTGTAGCATGTAGGTGGAGTGGTAGCAGGGTGCCCCCGCCCTTTCTCCTTTTGCTTATGCAGCCGGATGTCAATGCAGAAAGAGAGGCTAATAAATGCATCCAAGCACATCTCGGTGCCGATTAGCTCGTCTTTTACTTACTCACTGAGCTCATGACGAAAATGATGCAGTTGGGCTGCCTCGTTCCACACAACATCAGCTGCGAGTTGCCAGAACTGGGCAACATACAAGGCTGCTGGCCCTTGCCCCTGGCTGGAGCCTTCATAGTGCTGCTTCCATGGAGCGAGTGCAATGAGCGTCAACAAAGAGTATGGAAAACGTATGCAGGAGGGCATTCCAGTCCATTAACGTTGGGCTGCTTTGCTCCAGAAGGGAGGAGTCCCATTCCAGTGCCACTTCCATAAGCAAACTGGTCACTAGTCCCACCCTGAACTTGTTGTTGGGATACAGTTGAGGGCAGGGCAGGAAAAGGAGATGGCATTGATTAAGGAATCCCCTGAACATCTGGCAGTTACTATCAAAATGTTTGGGTTGTGGTACTATGGGGCTCACTTCAAAGGGCAGTGGCCTGCAGCATAGAATTCTGGGCCGGGAGCACAGACTTTTCTTCTTGGGACTGTGTTATCTGTTCACAGAGTGTCTGATTTTCTGCTAGGATCTGTGCCACTGGGATGGTTTAGAGTTGCATGACCTGCTCGTGGGGAATCCAGTACCCCAGGGGGTCCGGTGAGACTGAGTTTTGTTATCTAGAAAGATGCTAACATGGTTTTGCATCTAGGCAGGAATAACATTTTCAAAAGCACATATGTGACTTAGGAGTCCAAGTCCTATTTTCAAAAAATATTAAGGTATTTTGGAGTGTAAGCCTCTTTGAACTCCTCCACTGAAAGTCCTCCTAAGTGCCGAAGTCACTTTTGAAAAATGGGACTTAGGCTCCTAAGTCCCCTTCAGTTTGTGTACACAGAGGAGGAGGCCCAGGTAATGAGTCTAAGTGCCTGGGTCGACAGACTCAGGCTTGCACTACTGTGCTAAAAAAAGCTGTGTAGATGTTGCAGCTCAGGCCCGAAGCTTAGAGATGGAGGTGGGCTTCAGAGCCCTAGTTTCAGCCTGAGCCACAATGTCTGCGTAGATATTTTTAGGGCAGTAACATGAGCCCTGCGAGCCTGAGCCAGTTCTACTTCATTCATATATGCTGGACACAGTGCACAGAAGATCAGCTAGTGGCATTAGTGCTGAGGAATATATCCCCTAGCCCACATGGAAGGAGATAGTTGTCAGAACCTCCTGTCGGTTAGAAGGCAGACGACAACCCGTATCCTGGAGAGGATAAGGAGATGCCTATTCCCAGCAGCCAGGCGAATCACTTGGGAATAGCAGAAGATCAGCTTTGTTCTAAATATTCTTCAGATTTCAGTTGTAAGGCTCTGATTTATATCCCATGTAACACCACTGATTTAATGACACTGGATGGCATGTAAGTCAGTGAAAGATTTAGCCTTATATGCGGAGGGTCTGCTTTGCCACTTCCTTATACCTTGTCGTCATTTACACTTTCGCCAAGTTGGTATCCATCACAGCCTGACTGGCAGATTTAATACCTACTTTGTTCTCACTTTAACTGACTATGCAAGGCAGTGGAGAATCAGCCCCATAGAATTTTAATTGGTATTGAATTTAAATCATCATAAATTAATCCACTTTAAATGTAGTTTTATTCCTTAAAATTGTCACACATGCTACTGAAGAGCCCTTGCAGGGACCCAGTCCCGGTATCTATCTTGGCTAGTAAGATAAAGCCTTTATAGTTAGTAGGTGGTTGAGACCTTGCCATATGCTGTTGGTAGACAGCAGCAAAGCTTTATCTTGTGATAAGCATGCTAACAGCAATCTGTTAGGGTTTTTTTTTAATATAATGCACCAGCACGTGGTTAATTGACATTCATATTACTGAACAAACTTGTAAGTAATATGATTCTCCCAGGAATCATATCAACTGCACTGTGGGTAAGTTTAGATTTCAAAGATGCCATGGTCCCTCACTCTGTGATGACGGAATTGAACAGCATTAACCTTTTCACTTGCACTAACAAAGACAAGTTAAGACAAGATGTGCTATGACTACTGCACATCTATGTTTTGTTTTTGCCCAGGGCTCTCTACAATTACCCAGCACTTCAGAGCTAATATCAGTAGCATGTTTACCCTTTTTTTTTCTTTCAATATTTCTACAAAATGACAGCCTCGTTATCTGACCAAAAAATAACCAGGTACAATATGGGGTGCGTACAATATATATGAAGATTTTATAAAAGGATATTCTAAGCTATTATAAAGAGATCTAGCAAGAAGAAGATCCCTATCTTTATAAACTGAGCTATGTTGCATATAATATTGTGTTTATGCCAATAAAACAACTAGAAAACATAGGGCCAAATTGTGCTCATTTATACCCATGGAGCCCCATTCTCTGTCTGCAACTAAATGCACAGTTTGGCCCAAATAGTGTATTTTTCAGTGATTGTGATACAGTATTTTTCACTGCCTTGCACTGTGCATAGTCAAAGTGAGAACAAAGTAAGTTTAAAATGCTGCCACTCAGGTTGTGATGGATACCAACTTGGCAAACGTGTAAATGACTACACAAGGTGTAAGGAAGTGGAGAAGCAGACCCTCAGCTTATAGGGGCAAATTCTTCACTGACTTACATGCCATCCAGTGCCATTAGATCCAAGGAGTTATATGGGATATAAATCAAGGCCTTACCACTGAAATGTAAAGAATATTTAAAATATTTTTTGTGTTAAAGGTTCTAAGCAAGATCAGAACTCCCTTGAGCCTGATGATCTAGACAGATAAAGGGTGTGAGGGGAGATGTGTTGCCCAAGCTCATCCAGTCAATAAGCTGCAGAGCGAGGAATAGAACTCACCTGTCCTGACCAAGTGTCCAATGCCTTATTTGCTGCTTCTTTGGATATATCTGTAGTGCAAATAGACACCTGTGGATGCCATGTGCCAGCTGGCTTGGGCTTAGGCTAAGGGGATGTTTAACTGTGGTGTAGATGTTCAGGCTTGGGCTGCAGCCCGAGCTCTGGGACCCTCCCACTTTGCCAAGTCCTAGAGCCTGGGATCCAGCCTGAGCCTGAACATTTACTCCACAATTAAACGGCCCCTTAGCCAGAGCCCTGTGAGCCTGAGTGAGCTAGCATGGGCCAGCCACGAGTTTTTAATTGCTGTATAGACATCCCCTCTGAACTAGCTCAGGGGATTGATAATGGGAATCTAAAGGCTTTAAATCAAAGGTGCTGGTTCAGACATGACCCCGCTGGCCTATCTGAAATCAGTTAGTGATCTCAGTCTAGTTCCCACTGAAGAGTACACTACATCACAAAAGTAGTACTAGCACAATGGCACCTTTTGGGAGCTGCCTCTGCAGATTAGCCATGAGTATAATATTAATATCTAGCTCTTACATAGCACTTTTCAGAACGAACACAGTAACCCTAGAGGTGTTCGCTTTAGGTCAGGACTAAGGCACCTGGTGGGGTGTTGTGGAGAATTTGTAATGCACTGTTCCTATTCTAGGGCTAGCTATCCAGCATCTTTCATAAGCACCAATCTAACTAAAAAGAGGGGGAGAGGGATAGCTCAGTGGTTTGAGCATTGGCCTGCTAAAGCCAGGGTTATGAGTTCATTTCTTGAGGCAGGCCATTTAGGGATCTGGGGCAAAAATCTGTCTAGGGATTGGTCCTGCTTTGAGCAGGGGGTTGGACTAGATGACCTCCTGAGGTCCCTTCCAACCCTGATATTCTATGATTTAGAAAAAGCTGCACACAGAAATACAATATTTATATATAAAATAACACACATGCTTTGGGGAGAAATGGGAGGGTATAGTATCCTGTCAATGCAGATATGGATTATATAGTATGAATTCTTAGTTGGTATTGTGGCGCCTTATAGACTAACAGAAGTATTGGAGCATAAGCTTTGGTGGATGAATTCCCACTTCGTCAGACGAATATTCACCCACGAAAGCTCATGCTCCAATACTTCTGTTAGTCTATAAGGTGCCACAGGACTCTTTGTCGCTTTTTACAGATCCAGACTAACACGGCTACCCCTCTGTTAGTTGGTATTGTAATTCTCTACCACGCTGCAGATGGTAGGTAAACTCTGCAGATATTTTAGTAACACTACATGATGATAAAACCAACAGAAGAAAATTGTACTACAGTTACTGCAGATGAATATAAGGTACAGCCCTCTGTGCACATGTTTGTTGCCTTGTGCTGCCCATTTGTTCATTTTGTAGTCACACTGGAAGGTAAACTTGTATTGGAGGCTGTCTGTGGTATGTGATGTAGACTATATTGAAGCAATCTTGTAATGAGAATAGATTACACCTATGCTATTTCTATTTGTCATTCCACTCCTGTGAATTCTCTGACAGGATGCCGTGCCTTTTTAAAGTATTCTGTATTGGGTATTTTGATTGGTTGCCCTCAATAACAGATGAAGCTCTCCACGAGACATAACTCAGGTAGGAAGGTAGATATGTTCAGAAGTTCCACAACATAGTCTGGTAGCATGTTACTGTGTTAACCTGCTGTTCTCCCACTTTTATTTTTGCTGTTTCAGAAGTGCCACCTCTAGCAAGGATCACAAAATAGATCAGTCCCAGTTTAGTGACATAATAAAATGGAGGTCTAGGTTTGAAATCTGACTCTGGGCCAGTTTTGACTCTCAGTTGCACTGGTGTAAACCTAGAGCAACTCCATTTAGGTGAATAGTAAATTGACACTGGTGTAACAGGACAGGGGGCGGTATAGATTGGAATGTTTGTGGGGAAGCAGAAGGTGAATGAAATGTCAGTCAGGAAGTGATGAGAGAGGAGTGGGTGGAGACACAGTTGGAGGGGTGGGAGAGAAGTTAAGTGGGAGATGTTAGCAAGGCCTGGAGAGGAAAGTGGGAGTGAAAAGCTAGGAGGTGATCCTAAAATGGGAGGTGGTTCTGAAGAATAGGTGAGGGGGAAAGCTGAGCAACCAAGGAAGGTGGCAGCAACAACTGAAAGGAGCAAGTTTGATTAAGATTACTCTATTAACAGAATAACTACCATCCCTTTAGATTTCAGAGAAGCCCATGCCCACCAATAAAGTCAGAATGAGAGGATTAAATAGCAGTCCGATTAGGAGACAGCCATAAAAAAAAACCAATCTGCAAAGACTTTAAATGACATCAAGTCCGGTACTGAAAAAAATATAAAAGAATGAAGGCGATATAAAACTTCATGCTTTGGAAAATAAGTCAACCCTACTTGACAGGAAGTTAGGAAGAAACTTCTCCTATGGACATGCTCTTTTATTTTTGCCCACTGTTGGTTTCTTGGATTTACTTTTGAAGCATCTGTTATTGGCCACTGCCAGAGATTGGATTATGAATTAGATGAATCACTAGTCTGATCTGGTATGGTAAGAATGGTTAAGGCACCAGTCTAGAAAATGGTAAACCTTAGTTCAATTCCCTGTGCACCACAGGCTTCCTCTGTGAATTTGGGCAAGTCACTTAATCTTTCTGTGCCTCAGTTACCCATCTGTAAAATGGGGTTAAATAGCACTTCCCTATCTCATAAGGGTGTTGTGAGAACAAATACACTAAAAACTGTTGTGATGGTCTTTCAGATGTGCTCATGAACAGCATTATATTACTATTATAAGTTATAATTCCTATATCCCTAATAAAAATGATATTCACATGCATCTTGTCTTTTCTCAAAGAATTGGTACCTTCTGTATTAAAAGACCTGGGTTTAGATTTTCACACCTATTCAACCTATGTCAAACACCACTTAAACCCTTGTCACTGTGTCCCCAATAATGAAAATTATGCTAATTGGTGTCCTGATTAAGCGGCACATAGAGTAGCCAACCTCCTTAAGAATGTTACAATTAAGCAAAGGATCCTGTATAGATTATTAAGTACCCTAATATTTCTTTTAAATCCCTTTTTTGTTTATATCCTTTGTGTTTGTGCGTGTTTTCTGTTGTTGTTGAATTAAAGTAACTGTGAAGCATTAATTAGGCAGGGAGAAGGAAATTTCCCTATATCTTGGTTGGTTTCATAAGCCTTTCCTAGTGGTTCTCCAACATTTTCCTAGTGTGAAACATATCTTGAGAGTCTCTCACATGAACCACTCCCCTTCCAGTTCAAGATCCTTTGGCCACCTCCTCTCCATTAGTTATCACATAGCATCCCAGTGGCAACTGCAGCAATTGCTCATAGGGAAAAGTAATAGAAGGAAAGTATTTACTGTATTTTTAGCTGTCTCTTAATGGAATTTAGCAGCTGGAAAACAAGAAGGGGAGCCAACACCATGCAACCAGCCATCTCTTCACAGACCACCATTTGAGAACCACCGGCCTATCCTGTTACTGCCACTGATGCAATGATTGCTAAGATTACACCGATTGCAGAGGTGTTGTATTAATATTGGGTTTTTTTCTGATTAAGTCATTAGTCTGGGAGTAAGAAGATTTGGGTTGTATTCCTGGTTTTATCAAAGTCACAAATTATGTCTAAGGCAAATACATGCAGTTTCTCTGGGTAAAATTTCAAAAACTTCTAAGTGACTTAGGAATCTAAATCCCATTTTCCAAATTGACTTGGGTCCAGATATTTATATGCATTTAGATGTTGGTCTAGTCAGTGTTGCAAGACCTAACTGATTTAGAAGCCTAAGTTTCATTTTAAAAAGTGATTTCAGTTTTTAGGAGCCTAAGTCCCATTGACTTTCTATAAGTCACTTTAAGTGTCTTTGAAAATTTTATCTTCTCTCACTCTCCATTTTACCATCTGTAAAATGGGAATAATAATACTTGGCTACTTCTCAGAGCTGTTGGGGGAGTTTTAATTCAATTGTGTTTGTCTACACTGTGAGAGTCTCCTATGGAATAAGTGGAAAGTATGATTTTATTTATTTTTTATTCGATCACTCTTTTATTGTATTCAGTGGGAAAGCTTGAATAATCCATGGAGTTGTCAAATACATTGGGGAAGCCGGAGTTCCTGATTTTGCCCAGCATGCTTCTGGCAAAGAAAGGACCTGAGAGACATTCCTAAATGAAAAAATATAAACAAAAACTCCTGAAGCTACTCAGATACTTAAATGATTATTTTTTTGAAAATATGGCCTTTATCAAACAAATAAAATACATTTTTGCCTTCATTTCCCCCCCTGTTTTTGGTGGCAGGTTTCCCCAGGCATCAGCGTGCGGGTAGTCACTCCCTTGCTCTATTGATTCTGACAAGGACATGTGCTAAGGAGCCCAGTCCTCCCTGAGGCAGTGACTAACTACAGATTTAACAGGTCCAAGCAAGGAGGAGGAGAGGTTCTAAAACTTGTCATTTTTCTGGGCTCATCATTTCACCCTTTTAATCTCAACCTTCTCCCTGTCTATTTCATATCATCAAGGTGTGTTATAGCCAGGAGGCAGACTCCCAGCAAGTCTGCAGAGCCCTTCCAGAGTTGGCTGATGTGGAGGATATAACGCACCACTCTTCAGTAGGTGGAAGTACCTGTAAGAGCAAGCAGTACTCTGTATAAGCCAGGATACCCTGTGAGGACAGGAAGTGAGGCAAACACAGCCTGAAATAAGGAGAGAGAGAGGGGAGGATTGGGGCATCCCTTTGTATTAGCTGTAGGAGGGGGGCGGGTGATGCAACTTGCAAAATAACTTTTTGTTGGTTTATCCTGAAACAAGCTTATCCCTAGCCACAGTTACTCAGAATTGGCAACGGGCCGATCCAACACGCAGGCCTAGCACAGGACTTTCGTAGATGATGAGAATCTGGAAAGACTGTGTGGAGAAAGGTTAGAATAGTCTATGCCAGAGGAGATGTTTGTGTGAGGCCCATAATTTTAATATTAGATGCTATGAGCACATGAAAGGTGAAGCTTGATGATCCAAGCTCCATTTATAGCTGTTGTCTACACTAGGAAATTTTGTATCTTTTTTTTCAGCAACAGTTTTGAGTTCTGTTCTAAAGCTACAAACCAGAGTTTTCAAATGGGTGGGAAAATAAGTTCTTCTACATTTAGATTTTTCCTTGACCCACACAATTATTATTTAAATAACTCTCTCCTGCTCTTGTCTAATCTATTAAATATGGTACGTCCTGTTAAAAAGAAAAATACCTTGATTAAGTGCCAGAAGTATGGCATAATAGAAGCACTGCAAAATACAGTATGGATGAATATATTCAAATATTTCTGCATTCTTACAGGGTGTAAGTCATTGCGCAAATATGGCCAATGGCTTTTATTTCACTTACCAACATTTTGTTACCTTGAAAAAATATCATGAAATGTGCATCTGACAAAAGCAAGAAAATTCTGAGATTGTTTCCCCTAAATTTTAAACTCAATCTGTGTTGCATCTATATAGGCTCATGAAATCAACCAAGATATAGGGAAATTTCCTCCTACCTGTGTTGCAATAATACATACAGTATTTTACAATAGGAAACATCATTACAAGACATCTACAATATCTCATTATAGGCAGAGCAGTAGACAGAATGGCACTGTTAACTGTTACTTGTCTTCCTGTTATTGGTGTGCTAATCTAGAATCTTACAATTCAACGTTGTTATTCTCTGTGCAGGTTTGTAGTTTGCAAAATAACCTATATATCCAGTTTATATACAATCTAAAAAGATACAAAAGCACTTCACAAATTATATACAGGCTTTTAAATGTGGTATGGAATATGGCAACTATTTAACAGCACACAGCATCCCTGTATTTCTGTCGCTGGGTATTTAAAGAGGTAAAATACTTACCAATTAAAAATAAAGAGGGATTTACTTATTTTTTTGCTAGGGAGAGTGTGGGCATCAGGGCTAAGCTGAGGAAGACTAGTTTTGATTTTGCAAAAACAAACCCTAAATCAGCCTTGAAGATTGTTCTTACCTCCTGAACATCATACTTTCTATATGCCTGAGAAATCACTTACAGGGGCTGATCCTGAGAAGCATCATGTACCTGCAACTCTTTCTGACATCTGAGAGTTGCAGCTGCTCAACACCTCTCGGGATGAGGCCCTTATGCTTCTTTTCTTCCATCTGGGGATAATACCTACTCCTCGGGGGTCTTGTGAAACTAAATTAATTATTATTTGTTGAATAAATGTTTATAAAGCACTATGAAGATGAAAGGTTCTGTTATTATTGTAAAATATTTTAAGAGCTATTTGCTACGTTACAGTTCTTTTGTAATTATTTTTCTTTCTTTTAAGATTCTTGCATGTATTTTCGAGCTGACTAACTGATAGTGTTTGGTGTAGAATCTTATTGTATCTCCAGCTAAATGCAGTGCTGTAAAAGTCTACAAGAAAGAATTGATGTATCTGGGATTTTATCCACCATGTACTCTTATGATATTTGTGCAAACTGCTTTCATCATGCTTATAAGGATTTATCAAGATGCTTACCTGTTGGGAAACTCAGCATGATTTCTTGAGGGTGCAATCTGGGGCTGAATTATGTGATCTCCTCTTCTGCTCCTCTAACTATTCGTACATCAATGTCTCTACCATTGTAATTCTTTTTGGTCTCCTCTTTATTCAGCAGTTGCTGTACAAAACAAATGTATGTTGTGCTCAGAGAATACTGTATATCATGTACTTGTATCCAGCCAATGGAAAGAGTGTATTCAATGCACGTAAGCAAAAATGTCTTGCTAGGGAAAGCTAGTGATAGCCTGTGCTTTATGTTGTAGAATGTGGGATAAAGAGGTATAGACAGGAGTAGTAGGATGACATTGAGCAAAGGAAAATTTTGGATGAATGTCAAGAAATATTTCTTAATAGTAAGTATCTTAGGCTTTGGAACAGTCTCCCTAGAACAATGGTGGAAATCCCTTTGCTTGTGTCAATTAGAACTAGATTGGTTTAAGCCCTGGGGAATCTACTGTAGGGAACAATACTGCAGTAGTCACTCTCTCTCTCTTCCATCTCTAACGCCTGTGCTTGAACTTCTGAGGATTAATTGCAATGCTGTTTTACCCTGGCTGCAAGGGGCTGAAATGTTTTCTTTGGCATAGGAATAGGACAGGCATTTCTAACATCCTCCCACCTCCCAGCTTTCCTTGCCTTGTGAGGAAATCGCTGGGTGGGAAGTTCAGCTTCATGAAGAGGCAGGGCCAGCTTTACAACTGGTTGATCCCCAAATGGCTGGACAGAATATTTAGACAAGAAGTTGCCCCTCTCTGCACCTCTGCCACCGCAGCAGGAGCTTGTGTCAGACTGAGAGTTGCCCAGTCCTTTGAGGTGAGGGGATAGTGCAGTCAGGTACCCCTGTCAGCATTACCCCCGGGACTGCTTAGATCAGGCCAACCCATATGGAGATACTAGGCAGCACAGATGTTTAGTCAGTACCGGAGCCATAGATCATTACAGCATCCTGTCAGTAGCCAGTGGTCACAATAATCTTTTTTATATTTGTTACAATGAAGACCTCTCTCTTCTGAAAGTCTGGTCATTATGGGAGAGACAGGGATGGAGAGTGGGTGCAAACCCAATTGATTGCATTACATTGTGTGTGAGACTAGCCCCAGAGGGGCTGTGCCTAGCACATTTTAGATTTTATTTCTTCAAAAAACTCTTGCAAAGCTGTAACATGACATTATTTAGAAATACAAAGAGGCATTGAGGATAATCAGTGATGCATCACAGAGAGGCTCATTTGTTACCATTTAACAAAGGAAGGTTAGGGTAGTACATCATCTTGCTGCTTCCATTTTGTGCATTTAGGAAACCGTCTGTCCCCCAACTAATTGAGAAGCGAAACTGGTTTAACACTATAAGTAAAGGAGCTATTTTCCTCACCACTAATAAGGGTTGCTGCAGTGGCAATACATACATATGTATATATATTCTCTGTTCCTTAAAAATTCTGTCAATCTAAATATGTGCATCTGTGATTTTCTTGCTACTGTTTCCTTCCATTCTCATGGTTGCCATTTATTTGATCTTTTAAAGTTTCCTGTTAACTGCTCTATCCATATTGTGGTAGCATCTGGCCACCTTAACTGGATCAGGCCATAAAGAAGTAATCACTGTTTACTTTTTTATTAGGGTCTTCTGTCCCCATTCAAGTCAATGCAAGTTTGGTCATTGACTTCAATGGCAGCATGATATGGATCAAGGTTGGGCATCCTCAGTATGGGCGGCAGTAAAGAGACTTGAATCAAAATTCCACTTTTCAACACTTTTGAAGTTTGGAACCAGATCCAACTTTGCAAGCTCAGGGGAGAAGGCGGAGCCCATCTCTGTGCAAAGGGGTGATAGGTCTCATGTATCTTTCTGTGCATCTATACCAGCAGTCTCATCCATAGGCACTGACTCTGTGGGTGCTCAAGGGCTGGAGTACCCATGGGGAAAAAGTAGTGGGTGCTCTGCACCAACCGGCAGCCAAGGTCCCCCCCCCGCCTTACCTCACCTCCGCTTTGCCTCCTCCCCTGAGCATGCCACATCCCCGCTTTCCTGCCTGCCTCCCAGTGCTTGACGCCACCAAACAGCTGTTTGGCAGTGTAGCAAGCTCCGGGAGGGAGGCGGGAGGAGTGAGAATGTGGCATGCTCGGGGAAGAGGTGAGGCTGGGATGGGGGTTTGGGGAAGGAGTCGGAATAGGGGCAGGGAGGGAGCGGAGTTGGGGCAGGGACTTTGGGGAAGGGGTTGGGGCAGGGGTGGAGTTGGGGTGGGGCTGGGGGCAGAGGGAGGCTGAGCACCCACCGGCATGAGCAAAAGTCGGCGCCTATGGTCTCATATAGTGTGCTCTCTCTTTAATAAACAGTTCATAGTTTCTTCTTCAGTACCGCCTATAGCCCGTAAATTGTGAATCAGCTCCCTGAAACCTCAGTTTACAATTATCAGTCCTTCTCACATTCCCTTTTCTATTGTTCCTGTCTACTTGCGCATCCCTTCATCCTAATGGCAATGTTTCTATTGTATGTGAGTTGCAAAGGAGAAGCATGAACTAGTGGTGTGAGCACTAGTGCAGGTCAGGAATTTTTGGAGGAAACTGTTTTCTTGTCAGAAAATGCTGATTCGTTGAAACTGTTAGGGGGAAAAGGTCTGGTTTTGACTAATTTTTTTTTCTTTGAAAACATTTTTTTTTTCAAAATAGTCAAAACTTTCTGTTTTGACATTTTTTCCATCAAAAATTCTGAGTTTTGATTGAAATAACTTTTCATTTTGAAATTTAAGTTAATTATGGTAAAAAAAATAAAAATTGGTCAAAATCAAAATGAAACATTTCAAAATTATCATGAGAATATTTTTGATTGACCTGAATTTTTTTTCAGATTGTCAGTTCATGAAGATTTTTGAGATTTTAACTTTTTATCCCAATTTCCAAATCTCAAACATTTTCCCAAGATGGGAAAACTCTTTCCTGCCTAGCTCTTGTCAGTGCTCCACCAAGGATTCCTGAGTCCATATCCTGGATCTGGCACCAACTTCTTTGTGGCCTTGGGTAAGTCACTTAGCCACTCTTCTGCAGTTTCTCCATCTGTAAAATGGAGAGAACAACATCACACGTTGTGAGGCTTAATTAGCTGATGGCTGTATGGGACACTGAAGACAAATACAGGTTCACTGCCTGTAAGATTATGAAACGATAGGGTGTTGTAATGCAAAGGGTTAATTTTGCCTCAGTGGTCAATTCTGACCACTTCACTGAGGGGAAACACTGTGAGTTAAAAATTGTGAGGTGGGAAACTTAACTTTTTCTTTTGCTATTAATCATTTTGTTATTTATTACCGTTTACTTGGTAATTATTGCTTGAGAAAAAAAAATCTATCATTGCTGTGTGCCAGCTTTAACTGCAGCTGCGGATTTAGAGACGAAATTCAGGCTTCAGCCTTTCCCTGGGGCTGATGGACTTCTCTTTTCAAAGTAGGACACTTCTATCTGATGGCATTAACCATAAAATCCCCCATTTCAAGTCTATGATATCCTGAAGGACAACGGCTCATTTCATTTCTTATCAAGAAATCGGGCAGATCAGTCATATTTCCCGAATCAAATGACATTTTCAGAAAATTCATTTGAACCAAAAATGAGGTTTCCTCTCCACAGACTCCAATTAGTCTAAAAGTGGTTTTCTGATGAAAATTCTCAAAATAACTGAGCTGTATAAAGGAAAAATCTATATCTATATATGGATGTATATAAATATATGTACATGCTCTCTCGTTGTAAAAGCTACAGCCAGAGTACCCTATCAAGCAGTATAAATCTTTAATTCTGGCAATCAGAATTAATAGTGAAATACTTTAAGATCTTTCCTTTGCTTCCTTTTATTTTTCTCCCCCTCATCCCATCGCTCTGGCTATTCCAGTGGGAGAGTGCTCGCTCATTTGCTCCCTAAGTACACAAAATTAGCTGCTTATCTGTTGATCTTCTTACATGATCCTTTAAAAATCCTTTCTCTGTATGTGTGTCCAAGGCCGCTTTTGCCTTCAGAGGAAACCAAGGCAAGCCAACCCCCAGACTTTTCCTTACCCACTCACAGGGGGCCTGGGCCTAATTAAATTGCTCTCAAAGACAAGAAGGGATGAATTTCTTTCTGCCCATCTCCCTTGTCACCCATTTAACTCAGCTGAGATTCATTCACTCCTTTTTAGTTATGTTCAAAAAAAAATACGGAGGGTGTTGATTTGGCATGATGGGAAGGGAAGGAAGGGGGGCACATATACTCTTAATCTGATTATATTGTTTAGGTGTAAAATGCTAGGAACAAACAATGGAAGAAAAATTGAGTGCACAAGTGACAGAGGTGGGGTTTGATTTCTCTTGCTGAATGGGTCCTTCAGTTATTTTATTTTATTATTATTTTTAAAAAACTTAAACTGGAGAAGAGCCTGGATTATTATTTTTTAAATATATACATTAAAGAGGTAAGCCTCCGTGCTTCTGTGCTGGCTCACTCTCTCTTTCTCTTTCTCTTTCCCTCACTCAGATTAATGAGGGAGGCCTGGGAAATTAGGATGAGCCTTGCCTGTTAATACTGTGCTGCCTGACAGAGGCGGAGGGGAAGAGGCGGCCACTTTGGCTCGACTGCTATC
The DNA here is from genome assembly GCF_016161935.1 of Mauremys reevesii. Classification (NCBI taxonomy): domain Eukaryota; kingdom Metazoa; phylum Chordata; order Testudines; family Geoemydidae; genus Mauremys; species Mauremys reevesii. Next base: position 246,152,377 of record NC_052623.1, on the reverse strand, counting down.
GATTGCACCGGGAGGGTCGCAGGGGAGACACCACTGCTGCTGCACTTCTGAGGGAGTGGGGAGGATGGGGGTTGTGGTCGTAGAGGAGGGGGGAAGCTTCGGCTGTACCAAACAACAGGGTCCCCTGTGCAAGCTGAAGCCCAGCAAAGGCCTAAGAAGAGCTGAGCAATTAGCCTTTGAAGGTCATCCAAAGCTCCCCCTCCCCCATACACTCCCGTCTTTCCTTTCAGTACAGTATCCTCCTTCTCCTGCTCCTTCATCACCCAAACCCCAAACACATCTGAGGAATCCGTTCAATTAAATCTCTCTCAGCTCCAGCTGGCTCCTGAGTGAAAGGTCAGTGGAGTCCAGGAGGGAGAGAAACACACAAGGAGGAGCTGGAGCTGTTGCTGCTACCACTGCCTCTTCTGTCTTTCTCTCCCCTCCACTCCTCCCTCTGCTCACCTCCCCTCTTTAATGATACCCAGTGGTCAATCACTCCCCAGCAGAGAGAGAGATGCCCTGAAGCATCATTGTGGTCGGGAGCGATCGATTGGGTTTTTAAAAAAAGATGATAATGATAACCCGTGGACATAATGTCAGAGAGTTTGCGGTACCTCTTGGAGGCTGCTCTCACTCTGTCTGCCAGGGCCAGCGAGAAGCTTGGAGGGGCCCAAGAAAGCCTTTCCCCCCACTGAGCCCACTTAGCCCTGCCTTAAAGACAGCTAATTAGATGGAGGGCTACTCTGTCTGTTTACACTGGTGGGGTGGGCGTAGGTGGCAGGGGAGGGTCTTACACCAATGGTAAACAGGACTAAAGCAACCTTTGTCCTTCAAGTTAACTGAAGATAATCACATAGAGATGTAGATATAAATAATACATACACACATGCACTGCACAGTCCAGACACAAATATAAAAATACTATGGTATTCTACAGTAATCACCCCCCCAAATACTGCTTATTATAGAACGTATTGTTCTGGGCTATAACTTTAAAACACTTTACTACTTTTTTAATGAGGACAGATACACACATACACTTGCCTATGGTTGGGGAGGAAAAACAAACTTCCGTAGTTTTCCTAAGGCACCTAACACCATGGAATCTAAGTGCTGATAGATACGTACAAACATTTTTAATTTCTTTTAATTTCTTAGCATATGTCTGAGTAAACTGGCAAAAATAGCAAATAAAGAAAACTGAGGATCATTCTTCCTAAATCTCCTGGATCACCGTCTAAATAGGGACTTTTTGGGTTTTTTTTTAATATGTATACACAATGGGTCTTTTAAATGTTTAAATAATGTATTATCAGAAGGATTTCAGACCCTGCTGGAAAATGAACTCTCCCATATTTCATCCCAACATGTACTTCATTTAAAAAAAAAAAAGTTTGTGGACCCTCCCACACCCTTTTAGAGGCTATCGGATATATAACCCAATACAAATAATTTACCATCCCCCACACAGACTTTTTTTGTTGTCAAATTATTTTCTGCTTCATTTGATGAACAAAACTACATTTTCCTCTGCACCTATTAAACTATTTGATGATGCCTTTTATTTTGTACTATAATTGGGAAAGCAATCATGTGATAAAATGTAAGTTTGTTGTGAAATAAAACAAGCAACATTGAAAGCATCCAGATTATATTGTCCGAGAAAGTTTCTCATATATTATATCCATTTAGAGAGACAAAGAGAGAGAGAGAGATTATAAAATTATTATTTTTAATTTTTGCACCTATAGGAAGAAATTGTTGAGTATTGGAAGATACTTGTAATAGACACAATAACATTATTGCATTATTCTGCTCTTACCTACCATCTTCCTATATTATAAGGATGTGCAAGGGGTATTAAAAATAGCTATAATATAAAATAGGACATTTCTCTTATTTCTTTTTTCGGACAGCTGGTTTGTGTGTGTGAGTTTGGTACACTATATATAACTGAGTCAGTAGAAGAAAAAGCTGCCAGGCATATGTATTAGCCAGATTGAAAACTTGGGTTAGCTTTGTGGGAAACACACAGAAGAATGTTAGATGCCATTTGGTATATTGCACTGAAGAATCACAAAACACCCATTTTGGATTTTCTTAAAACAACGCTTTGCCTTTAATTAAACACAGAAGCATGATTCCGGAGAAAGAGCTGAAAAAGCAGTCTCACCTTTTTGGAAGCTACCAGGCTTCTTCAGCAGGTCTGTCCTATGTCCAGATTAATTAAAGAAATACAGGTTTAAGTTAGAATATGAATTGCAACAGTTTATTGTACTTTTATTGTTCCCGGGCCTGTGTATCAAATAGGAATCTACTTATATGGATGCAAATTTAGACTATATATAATTAGAACTCATTAACCCTTTACCTGTTGCAATCAAATTCTGTACGAAACACAATCTAGCATAAGTAGCCTCAATTTAATTACTGGTTAAAACGTTATTTCTACCAGGGAAAAAAACTTGTCTACTGTGCCCAGGAATCAGTTATCTGTGAATAATAGTGTTGTATGTAAGATCAAAGATGACAATGTTTTTAATCACCAATGACAATGTGCAGTGTGAAACCTTTTCCAGGGAAACATGGGAGATTCTCTGCAGTGAGAGTCCTAGTAAACAGAGGAAAGCTGAAGGGAGCAGTACAACTTGGTTTACCCGCTGTGGTTTATGGACTGAGTACAGAGTTGGGATTTAGGAAACTTGGATTCTGTTCCTCACTGTATGACCTCAGTTACTCCATTTGTTTAAAAAACAGCGTGTGGAGGGATATGATAATCTTAACATCCCTCGCCCTTCCCTAGCTTCAACTGGCAAAGCACTTTGAGATCTGCAGATAAATAGTTCTCTAGGCCTGATACAAAGCTGTTTGGAAGATTCTCAGTGACTTCCCATCAAGCTCTGGATCAGACCCTATATAAAGGCAACATATTATTATTGCTGTTTTATCTTTGCACAAATATCTACCAACAAATGTAAACACATTTTTCCCATGGTCCCAGTCTCTGAGATGAATCCTGTTTGCTGTAGTCAAATGAGTAGTCCCATGGGTCCAATAGACCGAGCACATGAATGAGGTGAGGAAGATTTGGCTCCCTAATAAGCTGTTGAACACCAAACGCTGTTGGATATCACTGAATTATTCCACAGAATATTTCTTTCCTTTTAACACAGAGTAACAAGTTAGTTATACCATGATACCATCCAGTTAGAGAAATCATAGAGTGGTATTACTGTAGGTATGAAATTTCCGGGTGTACTCCTTTGTAAAAACAAATATGAAGCCACATGCTGCAAATTAAATATTTTGGGATGAAAGGTGTTTCTTCCTATATTAAAGCCTTTGTAAAGTTCCTATCCATGTGTAAGATATTGCAGTATTTTCTTCATGATGCTGTATTACAAGCTAACATTGCAACAATAAATACATTCAGACAGTAGTAGCTCTCATTATGGTTCCTTTGTAGATTTCTACTGCTTTGTATTTATGCTGCACTGAGCTGAAAAGTGCGTTTTGTAGACCAACATCTAAAGCACATTTATCTTTCCCACTTTATTCATACCTCCTCTTTTATCTCACCTTACCTTTAGGCCCTTCAACGCTATCCAACACACTGTTTAGTTTCTGAGAGAGGTAAGTGGGTGCATTTCACTGTGGGCACATTTTGATTCCATTTTGGCTACCAGACATCCCAGAAAAAAATGAGTTAACCTTAACGTTGGAACAATCACAAATACTTCAAAATTGTCTGTGCATTGAAATTGCAAATTATCCACCAAAATATTGAATTGAGTACTCACTGTCTGAGGTGATAAGAGATTTTAAATCCTAAAATAGGTTTCTTTGTCATTAAAAGTCACTTTAATATTGCACTGCTTACACTGTATAACATAAGTGACGCAGAATTGTGGCATAGCTAATGCATCAAAAGCCAAAAAAGTGACTGTGAAAATGACTTTGTAGTATTCCATATTTATTTCCTCTCAATGACTCCATGTCATATTTACTCAGTTTACAAGCCAAAAGATGCTTTTCCAACTGCCTGCCCTGCAAACTCAACCTGAAAAAAAAATCATGCTGTATACTTTCTGCCTCTTAAATCATCACCAGGTTAAAAAAAATCTACAGTCACAATTTAGCTGACAATTCTGTTGATGATGCATGAGGCAGCTCTTCGGTAGCTGTACGTGCAGCAGTAAAAAAAATGGTTTTGGCAGTAAAGCAAGCAGATATGAGTCAGACATACAGATAACAAAAAATGTTGAATAGCCAGGTGCTATTTTTACATAGGGCCTAATTCTGCTCAGCCTCATGCATGGTTCCAATGGGACTACTTCTGGACTAAGGTGGTCCGCGACATGAGTAAAGCTAGCAGAATCTGGGGTATAGAAAATGTGTTGATTATACTGACACTATAAAAATATTCATGTACCAATAATAAAAAATCAGGCTACACCTCAAATTATTCAAATTAAACTAAGCCATGTGCTCAAACACATTTTTACGTATTATCTGCTATTTGCATTTATTTAGTTACCGCTTGGTTTTATGATATGGAAACAGAAGCTCAGTGCCTGATTTAAAGTCAAACTGTCATCTTCTGTGATCCTGTGTGTTCTTGCAAGCCACTCAGTGTTGGATGGGATCAGTACATGAGTTACTAGGAACTAGAGCTGGGCAAATAATGGGTTTTTTTGGTTAGAGACAATGTGGTTGAGGTAATATCTTTTATTTGACCAACTTCTGTTGGTGAGAGAGGCAAGCTTTTGAGCCACACAGAGCTCTTCTTCAGGTCTGGAGAAGGTACTCTGAGCATCACAGCTAAGTGCAAGGTGGAACAGATTGTTCCATTTTTGAAGATTTTTTGGTTCACTGTCAAGCAAAAAATGTGGGTTTGAACTGAAAATGAATTGTTTTGAAATTTTCAGCAAATCATTTGAACATTTCATTCCATCTAAAATGAAATGTTTCATTTTAATCTGAGCATTTTAAGTGTTCTTTAAATAAAACAAAAGTTTTGAAACAAAACGTCACTTCAAACCAAAAAAATCAGAATGTTTCATTAACAAAATGTCAAAATAAAACATTTAGATTTTTCTGGTTTATTTTAGTATTTTTCCTGCCAAAAATTCATCAAAATCTATACAAATTTTCAGAATGTTTTGGCATTGCCAACTCTGAATTTTTGCCAAAAAAAGGTTTAAGGAGAAAAAATCCAAGCGTCTCTACTAGGAACATTTCAGACTTAATTTTCAGAAGTGTTGGGCACTTGCAGTTCCATTGACTTGAAAGGGAGCCGCAGATGCTCAGCACTTCTGAAAATCAGGCTAGATGCTAGAGGACATGGCGATTCAGTTGTGGTGATTTCTTCTGGCACAGTATTGAATTACTTCACTGGCATAGTGTTAGGGGACACAGGAACAGATGTCTTTCATATGAGATGTAAAACAATGGTCCTAACTGCTTGTAGTCATTAGTGTGTGGAGTCACTGGACTCCTAAGCACACATTTTACTCTCACTCTGGAAAATATTAGTTCTAAGGGATTCAGTTTTTGTAAGAATTAAAGGCGTGTTAACCCTTCTTTCCCAGAGGGACCATACCTAATTCTATTCTAAGTAAAGTTCTCTGTGTGTTTACAGTGCCATGTAAATGCTTAATGCAGTAATAATTTATATAGCAAGTTTTACTCCTTAAGGTTCCCAAACCACTTTAAGAATTTAAAACCTACGCAAATGATAAAAAGGGATAGATCTGGATGAACTATTTGTAATGAATAATTTATTTGACAAATCTATCCCTTTTTCCCTATTTGCAAATTATCCAAGAACAGACTTTGATTCTTTTGTTCATTATTTGAAGTTATTTGATTAATGGTTTATGCAAGGAAATTTCAGCCTATGGATTGCCTGCAAACTGTTAGACGTGACTATTACTTCAAGTATTAGCTATATGTAATTCACTGTTTGGCCTTTGAGATTGGTTACCTGCTGTAAATAACATGGTGTTGTTTCTTCATGCTCTCTAGGTGACTTTAAAAAGTCACTTCTGGCATGAACATTTATAGGAATAGAAAAAAATCTTTGTAAAAATATTTGTGGAAAATAAATAAAAAGGACTGTGGATACCATTGAAATAAATAGGCAGTTTTTATCCAAATTAATATTTTGAATAGATTTCAGCAGAATTCACAAAGGGACCATTGCTACTACTGAAACGTAGCCACTTCTGGGGTGGAACACATTTTAACAGCACGGACCAACATCACATGGTTGGTGTAGGGCAAGAAATGGAAAATGACGCATCCAGTTGAGACTCCAGGAAATTTACAAAAACAGAATGAACCTTGTTGGAATATGGTGAGGGCACTTGGGCAAATAACCTAATCTTGAAAAAATTGTCATGAGACCTTGAGTGACATGGGGCAGTCACAAGAATCTTAACTGTACATCTTGTGTAGAGTGCCTTGTGATAAAGGAGGATATTGATATAATAGGCATCACAGAAACCTGGTGGACTGAGAGCAATCAATGGGACACAATCATTCCGGGGTACAAAATATATTGGAAGGACAGAACAGGTCATGCAGGGGGAGGAGTGGCACTATATGTGAAAGTAAATGTAGATTCAAATGAAGTAAAAATCTTAAGCGAATCCACATGTTCCATAGAATCTCTATGGATAGAAATGCCATGCTCTAATAAAAATATAACATTAGGGATCTATTATCGACCACCTGACCAGGACAGTAATAGTGAGGATGAAATGCTAAGGGAAATCAGAGAGGCTATCAAAATTAAGAACCCAATATTAGTGGGGGATTTCAATTATCCCCATATTGACTGGGAACATTTCACTTCAGGATGAAATGCAGAGATAAAATTTCTTGATACTTTAAATGACTGCTTCATGGAGCAGCTGGTATGAGAACCCACAAAAGGAGAGGCAACTCTAGATTTAATCCTGAGTGGAGCGCAGGAGCTGGTCCAAGAGGTAACTATAGCAGGACTGCTCGGAAATAGTGACCATAATATAATAACATTTAACATCCCTGTGGGGGAAAGAACATCTCAACAGCCCAACACTGTGGCATTTAATTTCAAAAGGGGAAGCTGTACAAAAATGAGGGGGTTAGTTAAACAAAAGTTAAAAGGTACAGTGACTAAAGTGAAATCCCTGCAAGCTGCATGGGCGCTTTTTAAAGACGTCATAATAGAAGCCCAACTTCAATGTATACCCCAAATTAAGAAACACAGTAAAAGAACTAAAAAAGAGCCACCGTGGCTTAGAAACCATGTAAAAGAAGCAGTGAGAGATAAAAAGACTTCCTTTAAAAAGTGAAAGTCAAATCCTAATGAGGCAAATAGAAAGGAGCATAAACACTGCCAACTTAAGTGCAAGAGTGTAATAAGAAAAGCCAAAGAGGAGTTTGAAGAACGGCTAGCCAAAAACTCCAAAGGTAATAACAAAATGTTTTTTAAGTACATCAGAAGTAGGAAGCCTGCTAAACAACCAGTGGGGCCCCTTGACGATCGAGATACAAAAGGAGCGCTTGCGGAGAAACTAAATGGATTCTTTGCTTCAGTCTTCACAGCTGAGGATGTTAGGGAGATTCCCAAACCTGAGCTGGCTTTTGTAGGTGACAAATCTGAGGAACTGTCACAGATTGAAGTGTCACTAGAGGAGGTTTTGGAATTAATTGATAAACTCAACATTAACACGTCACCGGGACCCGATGGCATTCACCCAAGAGTTCTGAAAGAACTCAAATGTGAAGTTGTGGAACTATTAACTAAAGTTTGTAACCTGTCCTTTAAATCTGCTACGGTACCCAATGACTGGAAGTTAGCTAATGTAATGCCAATATTTAAAAAGAGCTCTAGAGGTGATCCCGGCAATTACAGACTGGTAAGTCTAACGTCGGTACTGGGCAAATTAGTCGAAACAATAGTTAAGAATAAAATTGTCAGACACATAGAAAAACATAAACTGTTGAGCAATAGTCAACATGGTTTCTGTAAAGGGAAATCGTGTCTTACTAATCTATTAGAGTTCTTTGAAGGGGTCAACAAACATGTGGACAAGGGGGATCCAGTGGACATAGTGTACTTAGATTTCCAGAAAGCCTTTGACAAGGTCCCTCACCAAAGGCTCTTACGTAAATTAAGCTGTCATGGGATAAAAGGGAAGGGCCTTTCATGGATTGAGAACTGGTTAGAAGACAGGGAACAAAGGGTAGGAATTAATGGTAAATTCTCAGAATGGAGAGGGGTAACTAGTGGTGTTCCCCAAGGGTCAGTCCTAGGACCAATCCTATTCAATTTATTCATAAATGATCTGGAGAAAGGGGTAAACAGTGAGGTGGCAAAGTTTGCAGATGATACTAAACTACTCAAGATAGTTAAGACCAAAGCAGATTGTGAAGAACTTCAAAAAGATCTCACAAAACTAAGTGATTGGGCAACAAAATGGCAAATGAAATTTAATGTGGATAAATGTAAAGTAATGCACATTGGAAAAAATAACCCAAACTATACATACAATATGATGGGGGCTAATATAGCTACAACGAGTCAGGAAAAAGATCTTGGAGTCATCATGGATAGTTCTCTGAAGATGTCCACGCAGTGTGCAGAGGCGGTCAAAAAAGCAAACAGGCCGTTAGGAATCATTAAAAAGGGGATAGAGAATAAGACTGAGAATATATTATCGCCCTTATATAAATCCATGGTACGCCCACATCTTGACTACTGTGTACAGATGTGGTCTCCTCACCTCAAAAAAGATATTCTAGCACTAGAAAAAGTTCAGAAAAGGGCAACTAAAATGATTAGGGTTTGGAGAGGGTCCCATATGAGGAAAGATTAAAGAGGCTAGGACTCTTCGGCTTGGAAAAGAGGAGACTAAGGGGGGATATGATAGAGGTATATAAAATCATGAGTGATATTGAGAAAGTGGATAAGGAAAAGTTATTTACTTATTCCCATAATACAAGAACTAGGGGTCACCAAATGAAATTAATAGGCAGCAGGTTTAAAACAAATAAAAGGAAGTTCTTCATGCAGCGCACAGTCAACGTGTGGAACTCCTTACCTGAGGAGGTTGTGAAGGCTAGGACTATAACAGTGTTTAAAAGAGAACTGGATAAATTCATGGTGGTTAAGTCCATAAATGGCTATTGGCCAGGATGGGTAAAGAATGGTGTCCCTAGGCTCTGTTCGTCAGAGGATGGAGATGGATGGCAGGAGAGAGATCACTTGATCATTGCCTGTTAGGTTCACTCCCTCTGGGGCACCTGGCATTGGCCACTGTCGGTAGACAGGATACTGGGCTAGATGGACCTTTGGTCTGACCTGGTACGGACGTTCTGATGTTCTTATGTGTGGAAGAGAGCACCTGCAACTGCATAGCACCTTCTAGCACTTTGCTGGGACACTGTTGCAATACCAGCTCAGACAGGAATTCCAAGCTGGGTAATGCTTATGTTCTCTCCCTCAAATGAGCACTGTAGTTTAACTTGGTTACTGTTTTGTTCATGTAGTCTTGCCCTAAACTGTTGTGTATTTCTGCCTCGTTTCACCCAACATTTTAGTGATGAATCAAGCAAGTTCTTATATATTTGGTATATCTGTTTAAGATTATACAGTGCATTGGGATCTTCTGAGTTCAAAGGAATTGTAGAAGTGTTTTATTATAATTGTTGTCAGAGACAGTCTTTCTTAAGACATCTTTGAAAAATAATGACTTGTGTGTTATTGATAGATGCTTGTTTGCTTGGATGGCTACATTTGATGTAAACTCTTCTGTGAATGGATGGCTATTAAAGGCATACAATTTAAAACACCCAGCAGCATGGCCTACTGAATATTTGAAATATTTCATTATATGTGTCTGTGGGGCTAGATTTTTAACTGCTCAGCACCCACAACTGGAACCAGATTTTCAAAAGTGCTTAGCTTCCACCTCAATAAAGTCAGATTTTCAAAAGTGCTCACCACTCAATATACTGACCTCTTTTGAACACCTGGTAGCTGTAGGCCCAACTGTCCTTTCACTTGCACCGTTGTAAATCAGGAATAATTATACTGCAGTCAGTGGAGTTACCTCAGTGTAAAATTTGTGTGAGCAGGGAATCAGGCCTAGAATATTATTTTGTATTCAACTGAAAATTAGATTTATTTTTTTTAGCCACTAAGAAGAAATCTAACTTTAAGGTAAACGCTTCTAGAGATATAATATTGGGTAGTGGGGATACATTTTCAGGGGGTTTGAAATAATGGGACTTGCATTGACTTTAAAGTGTGGGTGTGGTCAGAAAAGTGACCATGCAAAAATTGCAATTATTTGCTGTATATCTGTTAACTGTGTGTCTTCAGCGTATATCTACTAGTCACTTTAATGACAAAGTGTGGGATTTACAAACATGAGTTAGGAGGACAGCTGGGTGAGAAAGGGTTTTCCCATCCTGTGACATTTTTTTGAGATTTCAACAGTTTTTCCCATTTTGCACTAGAACAAACCTGAGACTTTTCTTTTGGGGGGAGCAGGAACAAGAGAAACCCCAGAATAGCCAAGTGGTTGATTCAGAGCAAGGAATTGAACCTTAGTCTCCCATATCCCAGGTGAAGGCTCTACCTTTCTGGTTATAGAATCTGTCTCTTCTACTAGAGCTGTTCTACTTTGTTTAAATAATTATATATTCATTGGGCCAGACCGAGAGAGAGACTGACTGTAGCCTGGTGTTTAGGGCACTCACATGGGATGTGTCTATCTAGTTGACTATTCTGGCATGTGGGATGTCTTTCTCTCTCTGTTTCATTGAAAAATTCCTAACCATCTCTGCTTAGGCGTTCAAGTCCTTCTGAAAGTCAGTGGGACTTGAAAATCAGTAGGATATGAAAATCAATGGGACTTGTGCTCCAAACTCACTTAGGTGCTTTTGAAAATCCCACCCCAAGCCAAGTTTTACTCCTGCCAGAAAATAGGAACTAATACAGCTATGGAAGAGTGAGCTGGATTTTATCCTACCTCTTGGCCCATTTTGAAGAAATAAACAAACGACCCCATAATGTACTGTTTAGAGAATTGCTTTTCTGATTGTGGCTGCACTTTAACTGGTGACACAATGGTAAAAGCTTGAATAGCAGTATGGACTTCTAAAGAAAGGTTTCCAGACCTGCAAATGTGAATGCCTCTTTAAAAATAAAAAAGTATTTTGATTACTGAAAGGCAGCTAAGCTATTGCCTAGCCCAACCGGGGGAAAATATCTTTAAAAGAAGTCCCTGCACATGATGAAAGGAATGACGAGCCAGTCTATGAAACTGGCTGCTCACCAGCTATTCATGTGCTGGAATAATATGTTGGTCTGAATTTTATCAGTGTAATTTTTGACTAGGACAGTGAGAATTACAGTAACTCTCTGGCTCTGCCAATGACCCACTGTGTGACAGTAAGCAAGTCACTTAATTTTTGTGTCTCTGTTTCCACATCTATAAAATGGGGATAATAATGTTTACTGAACTTTATAAACCACTTTAAGATTTATGGATGAAAAGTACCATCTAAATACTGAGCAGTGATATTATTGCTTTTCTCAAGATAATATACATGCAGCTCTAAATCCTCCTTGCCTTTCTCATGTGAATAGTTTACAGGATGCAAAGTCACTCTGAATCTAAACCTAGGATTAGAACCATCTCTAGGCAAAATTGGGTACTTCCTTTTTTAACTCCTGGGTGCTTTTTTTTTAAAGGCAGTTTATCAAGTTTCCATCCTAGTCCATCAAGATGAGCAGATATCAGAGTGCTGACAGTAGATATGTCTATCAGAGTTACATTAGCAGCCCTGGTCGCTTCCCCACGCAGCACGCTCAGAAGAGGAGATGGAAAGTCAGCTGGAAATGCTGACACTGGACAAGTAGCAGCAGCTAGAAAATTCACAGGAAAATTAAGTCTGAGGTGATATATAAATGTTCCCCAATATGGTAAATTTTTAACAGTATGAATTCACCCAAAATTCAGTGCACATTTAAAAAATGTCAGCATACATTTATATGTGGTGCCGTTCCTCATTTCATAATAAGTAATGATGTATTACAGTAATGTCATATCTTACATTTACAGTGTACCATTCATTCAAAAGCACTTTCAAACTTAGACTCTTACACAAACCATACACAGGGATAACTTCATCCACTACTGCAAGGCGGCCACGTCTGGAGTCGGCAGGTAAGTAACTTTGCACAGCATTACTACATAACAGTTTGGGACAGGAAACTGCCAGGAAAATTCAGGAATGCAGAAAATAAGTGTTCAAGCTGGATTTGGCTAGGCTCCTGGAGATAACACCCTTATTTATCATACACCATGTATTGTAGTTGCAATTCTTAAAAGCATTATAGATACTATGTACCTAATCATTAAATATTTGAGGAGCTATAAATGGTTATGCTCCCCCACCCTCCTGGCATCTTCTCCTTCCCTCCAGCACAGTCCTCCCTATGGAATCAAACCAGTAGTAAATTTATGTGAGAAATAACTGCTGGGAAAAGCATTCAGTGCACAGTTACTGTACTGGACTTCCATTTCCACACTGCTCCAGACTGAAAACGTAACTTCTAATACTGCTTGGCCTCTTCTCATCTGTTGAAGAGACCCTAGGGATGCGTCTATACTACACACTAAGCCAAGGCTCTGACTCAGGTTTCAGCCAAAGCCCCTCCCCCCTTCTATCCACACACAAATCAGCCTGACAGGTAAGCAAACACTCAGACCTTGTTGGGGTGGGGTCAGAGCCCGAGTCCCACTGAGACGTGTCCAAGTCCTGTCACTCTGCAGTGTGGATGCAGTTCAGACCCGAGTCAGAAGGTCTGTTTAGTGCAGTATGGATGCATTACCACCGCTGTGAGATCCAACAATTGTAAAGCCAGGTGTAAAATTCAGTCTGTACACAGGCTTGGCAATACTGAGTCCACAAGCCTGGATCCCATGGACCCATTGCTGGGTAGACATACCTAGGGCCGGCTTTATGAACTGCAGGGCCCGATTCGAATACCCGGCGGTGGTCCAGGGCTTTGGCGGCACTTCGGCGGTGGGGGGTCCGCTCTGGGTCTTCTGCGTCACTGAAGGACCCCCGCCGCCAAAACGCCGCTGAAGACCCGGAGCAGACCCCCCACCCTGCTGCCAAAGACCCGGCATGGACCGGGTGAGAAATTTTTTTTAAAAAATTTAAAAGGGCTCTCTTAGGCGCAAGGCCCTATTCCGGGGAATCGGCCTAAAGCTGGCCCTGGACATACTCTTGCAGGCCTAATCTGTTGATAGGAGTTTTGCCTGAAGTGAGCAGGAGTGAGCCCTAATGTCAGTCTTGGCTAAAGGTCCAGTTGGCAATTTACTGAGGAATGTCAAATTGTGTGGTGATAAATATCTAAATCTTTTACATTGGCAGTTTTTATGTCTGCTAATAGTTCAAATTTTGCAAATGCTTCTGACTTTATTGCTAGATTTTTTATTTTTATTTACTTGAAGATCAGTTAGTGTTAGATGTGATATTCCTGGTTTGGGAAAACTTGTGCCAATGCTACCAGTTTTCTAAGATTTCACAAGCCCTGTCTGGGGGAAAAAGAAAAGAAAACAAGTAAGTAGTGATTTCATGCCAGATCTGATGACACTTCTAACTTTTCTGTTGGAGATTTTCTACCCAACACAGCTCTATATGAAGAGGGCCCATAGGCAGAATTATATTTGCCAGTTTTTGTGATAAGCCATTTTTTCCTTCTATCTCTGACACAACTAATGGTGACAGGGTGAAACAGACAGGAAAGGGTTAAGGGCTGCCTCCCTGTCACATTACTCAGCAAGGGATTTCAGTAAAGGCCTGTCCTCTTTCCAGAGTTAAGCCGGACCAGGAGAAAGATTCTAGAGACTGCAGCCTGCTTTGGTTAGGGGAATTGCTTTGTTTCCCGTTATTTCAAAAGATCTTGTGTTTAAATAATCAACTGTATCTTGAGGCAAGGGCCTGAAACAGACTTGGGAGTGGCACTGGTACTTTCCGGGCCTGGCGAGACAATCCACCAATTTACACTAATAACTAAATGGCAGTGCTGATCATTTAGGCTACTGTTTTCATTATAATTACAGAAGAATATTATTCTGGGGCCAAAGTAGTCCCTCAAATATACCTGTTCTATCCTGCTGGGCCAAATTCTTCCCTGACTTTGCAATCCCAACCTATTTCTTGATCTACACTTAGTCAACTCCATTGAAGTCAATGAGGGGGCACAGTGGGTGTAGATCAGAGTTGAATGTGTAACTGAGTGCAAATTTTAGTCTCTGTTATATATGGACAGGGGGAAACAAATACACAAGAAAACCAACAGCCTACAGGGCGAGACTTTCAAAACTAGTGACTACATAGCGCATATAAATAGAAATGTTTAAATGCAAATAAGCTCTTAGACACAGACTCCCTTTTGTATAGGCATGCACAAATGCAGGATTTGTACAGTAGGTGCTGTGCTGGTGATCTATAAGGAATATTTGCCTAGTCTGAGCTGCAACTTTGACTTCAGTACTAAATAACATTAATCTTGCACTTTTACATAATAGCTGTGGTTGAGATTCTCAGAATACTTCACAAATATTTGGGGCCTGGGTTTCAGTTCTGTCACTCAGGCAATGTAACAAGACCTTAGCGTAGTTGAGAATCAGTCCCTAGCAGTTACAGTCTAAGCCTTCAAAAGCACCCAAGTAAAATAGGTGCTGCATGGTAAGAATTATTATTCACATTTGGAAGAACTGAGACCTAAAAAGTCTGTCTCGTATTCATACACAGCTAGTCTGGGGCAGAACGGGCTAAAACTCAGCTCTTCTGACTCCCAGTCCTATGCTCGAACAGCTGTATATGTTACTGTTCTCTAGATAGTCCCTCCTCACCCCCCCCCCAAATCTCTATTATTTCTGTTGTCCTACTGAATTGATTTTCTAGTGTCTCACCAAACTGAACTAAACAAGGGTCAATGCTGCCAAGCTCTAGTTAAAATCCATATGTTCACCAAAATGCCATCACTTATGTCTTGCAGTTTCTGAAACATTAGGTATGATGTTCACATTATTACTCGCTAAACAGTTTCTTATACCATGTAGGCCAATGCATATCAAAATTCATGAATTCTGATGGTTACAAAGAGCTTTTAATGATACTTTCAGAGGATGAAATATATAGGTTTAAAAAAGGTATGCGAAAATATGGATATTAGGCATAATGGTTAGAGGTAGGAGGAGCACACAAGATCAACAAGCTAGACAAGTTCAAAAACCTTTAGTGATTGTGTAGCAATCTGTAATGAAAATTCAAGTGCCTTCCCTTTAATGATCCATTTATCTCTTCGACATGATTTTTTATCATTCTAACTGGCAATGTTCCTGTTTTCTGGGTGTTTACTGTGAATTTGTTTTGTCAAACAAGTCTTTAATACCAGATAGGTTAGGCCGCTTCCGGAAGATTTTCACTGAACAAATTATCCTTTTTTAAAGGAAAACAAAGATACATTATTTTATATCTAAATTAGGAATTCTGACAGGCTCCTTGTTATTGAAGGAGGGGAGAATTTAAGAGGCTTTAACACCTTGTCCCTGTGATGGTAGGTGTATCTTTTTATGGAATCATTACTATAAGTGGCACTTTTAAATTCTGTTATATTTGTGCATAGATTATCATGTGAATAAATAGGTTTAGTGTTTGGAAAATGGAGAAAGAATCAGTGTATAACTGCAAATCAGGGATGAAACATTGGACTGTGTTGTCCTATTTTAAAGGGACATAAATTAAAATAATATTTTTAATAAATTCTTCTTGGGTGTTAATAGCACCTTTTTATTATTAAAACTAAAAATTCTTTTTAAAAAATTGTTTATGGGACCTGATCCTGCATTTTGTGGCCTCAATGGTCTGCTTGAAACTTATCTGTCTCTGTTGTCATTTAAGTTAAATATTCATGAAAACATGTCTATAAATATTAAGTATGTTGATTCCTATTTAAAGATACCTATCTAAGAGTTTGAACCTGCAACCCTTCATGATGTAAAAATCCTGTTGAGTTCAAAAGGGCCACTCTTAAGGGGTAGGATTACTCATGTGAGTGAAGATTGTACCCTAAATATGTGGCTACATCTACTTGACTGTGTCCATTTAATGTTATAAGGCCCAATTTAGGTCCCACTGAAGTTCCAGTCAGAAAATGTACTCCAGAACCATATTGCTTTTGGGGTATTTATAGATCTGGAGATTTAAGAATTCTTCTAATTTATAGGCAGGCTCAAGTTAGTTTTCAGCAATGCTGTATATATAGTCCCAATTATTAGGTATAGACACTGGACATACATGGAAATCCTCTCTACTGCAGGCTATAAGACAAATGCTATGATGAACAGAAGTTATGAGACAGGACAGTTGTTTACAATAAAATGGTCATTTTGACAGGTTAAACACAAGATTATTTTTATTTGAATGGGAGATATGCCTGAATAAAGACTGCAGGATCACAAAGTAATCTTAAATTATCCCCAAATACCACCAGGGCCCAATTGTCCCAGTAGCATGATCAGTGCCTTGCCAAAAAAAAAAAGTGATAGTTATTTGGTATAAACATTTATTGCACAATGTATATTTAGCCTGGTAATGGTAACAGAAAATTACATCCTTCAAAACAGATAATATGCTTTCCTCTATTATTTGCAAATTTTCTAACATTATGTTTTTATGTATTGTTCTGTAATTCTTATACATTATCATTTCTTTCTCTGTCTGCCCCTCCTACCCCCCACAACAAATTGATTTTTTTTTGGATTAAAAACAAGAATGATGACAAACTGCACACAGTTACTTGTACTCTGCCTCTGCAGGACAGGTGGAATTTTAAGGCACCTTCCAGTGTAGCATACGAGTTGCGCCTATTAATGAGAACCCAAGGTCTGTAGGTCATTCACAAGTAATTATTTTTTCAGATTACGCCTAACAGCTTCGGCACTTTGTACATAGACATTGTCCAATGAGGGAGCTATAAATCGTTTTGGGCCAGAGTCGGGTACCTGTATTCACACTAAGTAACATCTTAGTGAACAACTAGTCCCACTGAAGTCACTGGCCTTACTTCTGGATGATCAAGGTGCTATTCAGTGAAAGTAAGGGTATCAGAATCTGGCCATTACATTATAAAGGTCTGAGGAGGCCTCTGAGTCATTTTTAGAATTAATAAATTGAAATCAGAAAACATGGAAAATACAAGATGGTGCTTGCAATATAAGCGCTGGCACACGGTACCTAATTTATTACTTTGATGTGATGTTTATATTATCACTCAAGATTTTCATAGATTAATCTAAAATATGTGATTAAAAAAAGAGGCTGAAATGTTTGATTAAGGTAAATCAGAATCTCAAATGAGGGTGGGAAGTGTGTGTTGTAACAAGAGTCAGTTTGGAGCAATGAATTAAGCATATTTTTTCTCTTCTCTTTATCCGTCAACAATGCCCACATTCAGCAAAGCACTCAGACCTATGCTTAACCTTAAGCACGTGAGTAATCTCATTCCTATTCAGCAAAGCATTTAAACAGGTACTTGCTTAAGTCTCTGGCTGAACTGTGACCCCTACCCCAGTATAACAATAGTTAGGAGTCAGGACTCCTTGAGTGTACAGTACACATTTCATAATGCAGGGTTTTAACAATTACAGTTATTCTGATACTTTTCTAGTGATCTGGTAGAATGAATTTGAAGATGTTTTTTAATTGGCTAAAATAATCCTGCATTGTTTGACCTAGGTATATGGGGAACAGGTTAAACCTGGAGACTTCAGAGATAAGAAGAAAAGAGTGAATCTGTGGAGTTAAATTAGTAAATAATTTAGAGTGCTTAAAACAACAATGTTCACACATTTTTAATTTAAAGCCTGCTAAATCCTTTCAAAATTCATTCGTATTTGCAATTACTTAAACTGAGATTTGTGCACTGTGGGGAGTGAAACTATAGATTTTAAGTACATAGCTGGAGGTAATATATAAATTCAATTGATCAGTCTGGCAGAGAATTGATGCCACAATTTGTACCCAATGGCACTTTCTTTTTCTTACCCGACTGGCTTTAGAACATTATCAGAAAGTCAATATGATACGCCAATATAGTGATATACTTGCAGTCATAAGTCCCTTTTTCAGATTAAACCTTAGGTGCTCACATTGTGGATTATAATGGACAGACAACCTGACTCCATCCCACTATGAGTTGCTCTGAGAGCACTTGACTCGACTTAGCTCCAAGGTTTCAAATGGTTATCAATGGCCCTAACAGCCAGCCAAACCAGTAACACAGGCTGTCTGTCTCTACAAGACAAAACAGTGGGCAGAGGATAACATATATCCAACACTGCAGTCTGGCTGCAGCTCTCTCTCTATCAGCTGCCTGTCTCTAACTGGCTTTCAGCTCCTTGTGATCAAGTTTCCTTTATAATGTCCCTTAGTCTCATGTTTGGGTTCTCTTTCTCTCTTAATTTATTAATGCTATCACCCCTCAGCATTATCTTTTGAACTCGTTCATTCCATAAAAGTCATCTTTAGGAACTCACAAGGAGCATCTTGGAAGCATGCCTTTTGGGAAAGTGATGTTTCTGCATGCAGCTAAAATGGAAGGTATCACTTCTAAATGTACAGGAATCAGGCCTTATATTTGTTATTTGTATAGAAAATATAGAACATTTATTCAAACACAAACTCATAATCTCTGTCACGACAGAGAAAATGAAAAGGCCATTCACAGCTCTGCCTATTACATTTCCCCCCCTGTGAAATTAGGCTGTATACAATGTGTACAATACCATCTACATTTTGCTGTGTATGTTAATTTTATGCTGAGGCAATGACCCTTTCCTCTCCACTCATGTAACATGTGAGGCTTAGAATGAGAGGAATCAGAGAAATATTGAAAAGGTCTATTGCCTCAGCAGTTGTTTAGCTCTCTCTCAGCCAGCGCAGGATTGCTCCTGGCTGTACATTCAAAAGTGCTCCGTTCAGTGTAGTTCTAAGTAACTCAGTTGATGGGTGCTTCACCACTTTCCTTTCTGAAAACTGTAGTAGACATCACTGTTGTTAATTAATTCTTGGTCTTCAGCCTAACTTATATGGAGCTCCGTTTCATTACTTATATATCCTGGGACCACCCTAAACTTTTAATCTCCCAAGTAGTGTTTATGGCCTCTGAATCCTGTTCAGTTGCTGCTTAGCCAACCCATACATATTTAGTTCCTTAAAGGATCATTTCTGCTAGTATTCTTGTTTAGAACTCCCATTAATTTCATTGGGAATTCTTGGCATGGAATGCATGCAGGATCAGCCTGTTAATCTTCCTTTATTAGTCAATACTTCCATCAGCGTAATCATTTCTTGCACTTCTCTACAATCCATACAATTTGTTAATGTAAGAGTGACCGCTAGATACTGACCACTGACATGTGACTGGGGAATTAACCTTTGGATCCCTGTCCTTGGTTGGATGATTGGGGACAGGAAATACAGTTCAGCCACTCACTGGCACTCCTAAGTGTCACACCTTTATGACAATCAATCAGTACTTGATAGCATGCGGTATTCTATGTTCAGCCTTAACAGTTTTGTGTAAGAAGGGATTGCAGGATTGCACCTTCTTGCTTTGTGACAAGATAATTCTGCAGCCCCAAACTGTATTTACGTGGAGTTTCTTTTTCTTCCATTATGAGAAAAATGTATTTCACATCTCTACTAATTTAGGCCTTGATCATGTCCAACAACGGTGGACCCTACTAACCATTGGTGTTCAATTGAAGTCAGTAGGGCTCTACGTAAGTACCAGGTAGGCAAGGCTCTAATCCTACGAACACACCTATGCTTAACTTTTAGTACATGTGTAGTCCTGCAGACGTCAATGGTTAAAGTTCAGCATGTGCATAAGCATTTGCAGAGTGCGGGTTAAGAGTGCAGGACTGGGGACTGAGAGTGAAATTCATCTGCAGTGCAGAGGACCCATGCAAGTCCCAATGCCACAAGTAAGCCTGTGCCAAAGATTTAAGAAGAGTGCGGGTCTTCCACACTGGAGGTGAACTTCACCCTTAAGAAATTTAGCAGAATGATATGCTGTCAGGCTTGTTTTTTCACTGGTGGTCTCTTCCACCTTTAAAGAAGCAGATTGGAGACAATATCCTCTAAATGTAGATCTGATTCTACGCATGAAAATAAACCCTTTTTGTTATGTTAAGATCAGTGAAGAACCAGCCTCCTTAGCCATTTGGATTTTCTATTTTTTGCACATTGATTGCTTATCAGGAAATTAATAAATGTGAAGGTAAAAGGACCTGCACACATCAGGGCAAAAAAGCAATAGCCATTAAATCTGCCACATACAGTATATGCCCTTTCAGCAATAAGGACACTGCTTGAAATTATCAGTGTGACAGATTTACTCTTAATAGCTTAAGCAAATTTCACAGTTTACCAGGGTAATTTTCAAGTAAGAAACATTAATGTGTTTGGAATAAAAATTAAAGATTCTAAACTTCATGCACATCTACAGGGATTCAGCTGTATTTTTGTGTGTCTATTTGAACTATTTAGGATATTCTGGCTGGATAGAAGCTATTGTTCCCAGAGGGAAAGCCATTTAACTGGAAATTTTCCTAGAATTTTACTATATGTATAATATTTGTTGCGCTTCCCCATTTATCTGTAGCATTTCAAGGACTCACTATATTAGGTGCAATGCGTGGTATATACTGCTAGCCGGGGGCCCATGATTGAATTCAATTTACCTGGGAAATGGTTCAGTTAACATGTTCAAGAGAAAAGTTTGCATTGAAATATGTGTTTACTATTTATGTTAGTGACAGTATATCCACTAGTCTGTTTTCTTTTCTTCTGCCCAGAACTTCCCACCTTGCTACCACCAGTTCATCTCCAATGGTGGTCAGACTTTGGAGACAGGGATTCAGGTAGCATCATGTTGTCTAAGCTTGTTCAGAGAAAGTCTGCTTGAAACACTAGTGTGTACCAGTGGCTTGTGTTCACTGTCACTACCATTGTTAAAACAAATAGTGAGACATTTTAGAGAAATAAGGCTGGCATAAACGAAGCTTTAGGGTTCTGTACTGCAAAGGGTTTTATATAGCAAAGCAATTAGGTGTGTGCTTCACTTCCAGTACTACAGCAGCTCTTTTCAGTCTTTTCCACCTTTAATTTTATGGCTATGGTTTCTAGTTTCTAACGGTGTCTGGTAACCCATTTTACTGTCAGAGGTTGGTGTTAAGGTTGTGTCTGAATCAGATTTGAAGGAGCTGAGTGTATGCATTGTGGGTGGGGTAGTACGTTAAAAGTGGAGAGCATTTGTTATACAGAGGCACGAGTGCGAGTGTGTTTGGGTGGTGGGATGTGAAGAGAGATTGGTCTGGACATTCATATTTCTTAGATTTTTCCAGGACAAATTCTCTGCTGCTGTAATTGGGTGTAGCCCCCTCCCTTCTATGGATCTACATCAGTTTGTACCAGCTGAAATTCTAACAAGCACTGTTTGTGTTGAAAAAAAAATTGCCAACCTTATCCCTAAATTATTTGTGTATGACTGTATGGGTGGGGGGGTGAGCTATATTTTTATATACACAAACACACTCACAGACATTCAGGAAAAGTAGTAAAGAGATCAATTTGCCTCATTTCAGATGAATTAATTTCACATTGATTCAAAATATTTACAGTTTTGCATAAGATGATCATGCTATGGCTATGAAGAACAGTGAGTATTAATGCACTGTAAATAATGACATGCGCAGCAATTTCTCAGAGAAAAATAACTGCCTGCAGCATCCACACAATATTTGAATTGGTAATCGCAAAAGAGATGCTTAGCTTGTAAAGCTTGTTTTGGGAAACTATTATCTTAGTTAAGATTTCTAAATTGGGGGGGTTGAAAATGAAGAGGCTGACTTTTTTTTCTAGAGAGCTAAGGCTGATGCTAGAACTTCTCAGAAAGGAGCTATTTTCACCATCTTTTTGATATACTACTATTTAACTACAAGATTGAAATCTCAGACTAATCTCATGCCTGGGAGAGTCTCCTATGAAGTAGTTATATTTCACCTGTGTAGGCCATTTTGGTTTTATATATTTCACTGTGCCACCCTTTTTTCATAAGTCTCTAGGGCCATGTCTACTCTGCAAACTTTGGACAACATCAGTATATCACTTGTGTGTGTGCATAGTTGACTGCTTGCATTGGCATTGTGCCAGGGGGGCTTATGTCAATGCAAAGTGCACTACAGGTAGTTATCCCAGTGTGCCACACATTGCTGTCTGGCACAATGCCTTCTGGGAAGTTTTTGCAATGTGCTATGGAGTAGAAATGAGTCACACAGGCATCTCTGGGAGCTAGGGATCAAGTTCCACAGCATGCAACTTTCTTCATCCCATAATGCCATCCATATCCCACAAGTTTCGCACCTTTCTAAAAAAAAAATCCCACAAACCCACCCAGTACTTTTTGCTGTCCAGTATCCCTGACAGAAGCATGGAGCCTGCACTGCTCTGCACTTGAACATTGCAAGTATGCATGAGCTTCCTGTATTTGCAGACCTGCAGGAAGAAACACAACAGTGGGGAGTATAATACTACCGTTGAGGACAGATTGCTGAGAGACGAGTGAAAAACAATTCAAGGTTGGTGGTATTCATGGAGCAGCTGAACACCATGGAGTGCTGCTTCTGGGCCTGAGAAACAAGCATGCACTGGTGGGATCACATCATAATGCTGATTTGGGACTATAAGCAGCAGCGTCAGAACTTGTGGCTGGGAAAGGCCAAATTCCTGGTTACGTGTGCCAAGTTCAGCCCACTTTCCAGCACAGGGTCAACAGAATGAGAGCTGCATTAACAGTGGAGCAGTGAATGGTGATTGTACTGTGGATTGTTATGGGTCAGTGAGAAATCATTTTGGAGTTTGAAAATCCATAGTGGGGGCCATTGATACACCTGTTCTCAGGGCCGTAAAACATCTCCTGCTACACAGGACTGTGACTCTTAGTAGTGGGCAGAATATAGTGGATGGATTTGCAACAGTGGGGTTCCTGAACTGCAGGAGGGTGATAGATGGCATGCATATCCCTATTTTGGCAGCAGACCACCTTGCCACAGAGTACATCAACAGAAAGGGCTCCTTTTCTATGTCATGCAAGTGTCGGTGGATCCCTGCGAATGCGCCACCGATATCAGTGTCAAGGAAGATGCATGATGCCTGCATCTGTTAGTTTTCTAAAATATAGAGAAGATGGAGTACCCATGGGACCACACCCATAAAGTTGCTCCTGGACAAAATGTCACATTAATAGGTTTTATTACCTCTTTAACCATGAATGAAGCCCAAAAGGGAAGCCCCAATTGAAATGGATTTAACAAACCACTGTTTGGCCCCTACCTAGGTGATTCCCTAAATCATAGCACACTTGGTTCAGTTTGGCACAAATGCACTCATTGCAACTGAAGGAGGGGGGTTCTTTGTCTGGCAGGCAGGAAGAAAAGGGGTTGGGGTTCCTTTAAGGGTCCCTACTGCATTTTGGTTAAGATGGAGAGTAAATCTGTGTACCCCAGGGAAGGGGAGGGGAGGTATTTATATTCCCCACATTCTGGAAGGAACTCTCCTTCTCTCTCATCTGTCACTGATGGAGCACACACCCTCCCATCGTTGGAATCAGAGTAGGACTGAATATTTTATCATCGGCTATGGACATTGCAGAACTTGGTGTCCTGTGGCATCTTATAGGCTAACAGAAGTATTGGCGCATGAGCTTTTGTGGGTGAATACCCACTTCGTCAGATGCATGTAGTGGAAATTTCCAGAGGCAGTTATATATATGCAAGCAAGAATCAGACTGGAAATAACGAGGTTAGTTCAATCAGGGAGGATGAGGGCCTCTTCTAGCAGTTGAGATGTGAACACCAAGGGAGGAGAAACTGGTTCTGTAGTTGGCAAGCCATTCACAGTCTTTGTTTAATCCTGAGCTGATGGTGTCAAATTTGCAGATGAACTGAAGCTCAGCAGTTTCTCTTTGAAGTCTGGTCCAGAAGTTTTTTTGCTGCAGGATGGCTACCTTTAAATCTGCTATTGTGTGTCTAGGGAGACTGAAGTGTTCTCCTACAGGTTTTTGTATATTGCCATTCCTAATGTCTGATTTGTGTCCATTTATCCTTTTAATCCTTTAAAGCAATGTTATGTTGCAACTTTCCAACAAGACTTTTTATGGTTGTTCTCTAATTCTTTATGTGTACTATAAACAAAAATGAGCATCTGGTACAGTAGAGAAAGCTCTGCCTTTTTTTCCGGCCCCCACAAACCCTCCTACAAGGGGAGGGGTGTGGGGCTCCAGCAACAGGCTGGAACAATGTAGGGAAAGGAGAGGGTAGATGGCCACCTTCCCAGGGAACAGATAAGGAACTGCACTGGGCAATTTATTGCCGGGTATTTCCAGATATGTTATGTGAATAAAGTTGCAATCTAATAAAACAACATCCATTGCTTCTTCCTGCATGGGTGCGACAATGGCTGGGAAAGGCTCAATTTGAGTGTAGGAGACTTGGAAAAAGTAGTTGCTGTTTATTAGAGATGGACAAACTGGTTTGGAGACAAGAAAATTTCCCCCAAACTGACTCTGTTGTAATGGTTTGAAGAGGTTGAGTAAACGTTGTGCACCCGTGTGTGATTATTTTTCATTTTTATATGTTTGCGCACTTCCAGGTTCCAGTTAGTAAGCAGATGCGTTGAAATACTTTACTGCTGGGAAGGCAACTTTAATAATATTTTCAGTTCCACCAGAAGTAGGAAGGACCAAAAATCTTGCAGTAGAGCCCAGTCTTTATTGGAGGACTAGTACAGTTTTGCAAACCCAAGGTACCAAGGTGTTCAGCTAAGTTTTTATATATAGTATACAGTCATGTAACAGGATATTTCGAATGGAGTGGGGCAGATCTTTTAACTCTTGTTCATATGAGTAGTCCTTTCTCAGGCAAGTTATCCCACTTGGGCAACAATTACACAGATGAAAAGGGTCTGCAGGAATAACCTCTATGGTCCCAATCATGTAGTGTGCTGAGAATGTCCTGGAATATTAAAGGAACTGGGTTATGAAATTGCAAGCCCAATAGCAAGGATTTTTAATGAATTTGTAAACTTGGTTTTTTTTCCCAATGATGGGAGAATTGCAAATGCAGAACCTAGATTTAAGTAAGGGAAAAATAAGTAATTGGGAAGCTACAGGCCTGTTAGTTTGATCTCAACGGACTGCAAGGTCTTAGAAAAAAAATTAAAGGGAGTGTATTTAGGGATATAGAAGTAAACAGTAATTGGGAAAAAATACAACATGGTTTTACAAAAGATAGATCATGCCAGACCAACTTCATTTCCTTTGAGAAGGTAACTGATTTTCTAGACAAAGGAAATACAAACATTTGATACAGTTCCACATGGGAAATTATTAGTTAAATTGGAGAGATGGAGATTAATACAAGAATTGAAAGGTGGGTAAAGAACTGGATAAAGGGGAGACTAGAACAGTTCAGGCTGAAAGGTCAGGCTGGAGGGAGGTTACTAGTGGAATTCCTCAAGGATCAGTCTTGGGATCAATCTTATTAAACATTTTTGTTAATGACCTGGGCTCCCAAAGGGGAGTGTGCTAACAAAATTTGCAGATGACACAAAATTGTGAGGTATTGCCACTATAGAGGAGGACTAGAATATCATACAAGAAGATCTGGATGACCTTGAAAACTGGAGTAATACAAATAGGACGAAATTTAATAGTGCAAGGCACTTAGGACATGTCTACCCTGCAATTAGACACACATGGCTGGCCCATGTCAGTTGACTCAGGCTCATGGGGCTCAGGCTGTAGGGCTGTTTATTTGTGGTGTAGACAATCTGGCTGTGGCTGCAGCCTGAACTCTGGGACCCTCCCACTTGACAGCATTCCAGAGCCTGGGCTCCAGTCTGAGCCCAAACATCTACACTGCAATTAAACAACCCCATAACTTTAGCTCCATGAGCCCAAGTCAGCTGGCACAGGCCAGCCACGGGTGTCTTATTGCATGGTAGACATACCTGAGGGACTAACAACAAGACTTTTTGCTACAAACTGGGGATGTGTCAATTGGAAGTGACAGAGGAGGAGAAAGTACCTGGGTGTACTGGTCAATCACAGCATGACTATGAGCATCAAGTGTGATGCAGCTTTGAGATAGGGAAGTGTTAGTACCCTTACACAAGGCACTGGTGAGACCTCATGTGGAATTCTGTGTGCATTTCTGGTCTCCCATGTTTAAGAAGGATGAATTCAGACTGGAACAGGTGCAGAGAAGGGCTGCCAGGATGATCAGAGGAATGGAGAGGAACCTTAAGGAGCTTGGCTTGTTTAGCCTAACAAAACGAAGGCTGAGGGAAGATATGATTGCTTTCTATAGAGACATCAGTGGGATAAACACCAGAGAGGGCTGGAGGGGGGGATTATTTAAATTGAGGGCCAATGTTGTCACAAGAACAAATGGATATAAACTGGCCATCAACATGTTTCGGCTTGAAATTAGGCTAAGGTTTCTAACCATCAGGGAAATTATGTTCTAGAACAGCCTTCAAGGGGAGTAGTGGGGGAAAAAAACCTAACTGGCTTCAAGACTGAGCTTGATACATTTATGGAGGGGGTGGTGTGATGCATAGGTGCCAACTCTGTGGGTGCTCTGGGACTAGAGCACCCACGGGAAAAAATGGTGGGTGCTCTGCACCCACCGGCAGCTCCCCACCCTGCCCACCTGCCCCAACTCACCTCTGCCTCTGCCTCCTCCCCTGAGTGCACCCCCTCGCTCTCAGTGCTTGCGCCGCAAAACAGCTGTTTCGCACGGCAAGCCTGGGAGGGAGGAGAGGGAACGCGGCATGCTTGGGGGAGGAGACGGGGCCGGGGCAGAGATTTGGGGAGGGGTCATGCAGAGAGGCGCGGAGTTGGGGTGGGGACTTTGGGGCAGGGGTGGAGTTGTGGCAGGGGTGAGGCCGAGGCGGGGGGGACAGGGGGCGCGAGCTCCCACCAGTGCCGAAAAAAGTTGGTGCTTGTGGTATGATGAGATTGCCTATGATGGCATATGGCCTATCCACAACTGCTAGTAGAAAATATCTCCAATGGCCAGAGATGGGACACTAGCTGAGGAGGGCTCTGAGTTACTACAGTGAATTCTTTGCCAGGTGTCTGGCTGGTGGGTCTTTTCGCCTTCCTCTGCAGTGTGCAGCACGCGTCACTTGTTGGTTTGAAATAGAGTAAATGGTGAATTCTCTGTTGTTTGAAATCTTTAAATCATGATTTGAGGACTTCAGTAACTCAGCTAGAGGTTAGGAGTCTATTACAGTAATGGGTGGGTGAGGTTCTGTGGCCTACAATGTGAAGGAGGTCAGACTAGATGATCATTTTGGTCTCTTTTGGCCTTAAAAGTCCATGGGTTTATGAGATTGCTCCGTGGTAGTTGAGGGCATTCAGCACAGAATAAGGCTCTTTATCGGTACACTTACCTACCTGAAGTAGGTATCGTACATACGCAAAAGGCTAAACTGAAGTTGATGAGAGCAGCATCTGTCCCAAAATAGCCAGCGTACACTTACAGGAATTTGACATTGCTTAGTTCTAGTAAATTATATTTAGATTGTTAATAGGGATAAAAAAAATCTCAGATTTTTTTTCTTCACTTTAATGACGCCAGGATCATTATCCAAAGGGAACATATCAGGTCAAGTGTTAACAATATGTGCTTTAAGAAAAAAACAAGAACCAACCATCTGTTCCAAAAAAGCTCTTATAGCAGCATCAGACTCGTTAAGGATTTTTTAAAAAAATGCATAGTGCAATTCCTTTGTTCGGTTGAATTTGTTTAAAAAAATCAACAGATTTGTATCAATGAAATGACCCAGAATAAGTTAAATTATTTCTATATGATATATATTTAAAATGGAATAATTTTAGATGGAAAATGCAAAATGCACAGGTTGGCTTCTACTATTGCTGATTTTGTCTGAATAAACCAATACATTAAATATTATTTAAGTCAAACAATAGTTTCCTTACATGATCTCTTACAAATGTGGTTTTATTAGTATTAATCAGTCCCTACAATATAAGGACCATGAAATTCCTACAAATGAGGCTCAGTTTTCCATTTGTTATTAATAAAGTGTTGCAGGGTGAGCAAACTACTACAACAGTCATCTTCAGAATCACTAAATGCTGAAAGGACAGAGCTTTATTTCCTGTTGGAAAATACCTCCATGATTTC
The DNA here is from genome assembly GCF_016161935.1 of Mauremys reevesii. Classification (NCBI taxonomy): domain Eukaryota; kingdom Metazoa; phylum Chordata; order Testudines; family Geoemydidae; genus Mauremys; species Mauremys reevesii. Next base: position 246,124,034 of record NC_052623.1, on the reverse strand, counting down.
TATTAGCCATAATAAGGCTTGTGAACCTACCATTAACTCCTTTACCCCATTGCTTGCTAGTTGATCAATTGTTTAATTATTTTATGTTGACAACAGAATAAAATGATTCTGGGCTGGGCTACTGGGATGAGGAGATTCAAGTACCCCAATTCCTGGGGTAGCTATGCAGCGACTGGAAGCACTGTAGCATCAGCCTGCTGGTTCGGGCCTTGGCAGGGAAAGGAAGCAGCTGGTCATTCTCTCCAGTGACCTCAATGGTGCAGAGTTGTCTTTGAGGTAGATGAAAAGGTGAGGTAAAAAGTGATATGAAAGGGAGCTAGCCTGGTAGACCAACAGGACAAATTACTTATATATGACATATCTTTTCAGATGATGTAGTAAATACAGTCAATGCATTTCAGGTTACAGAGTAAATAAAGAGCATCAGGTAATCATAGGGGACCAAATCCTAGAAAATGACGCACAGCCTATTTATATAAGCTGTATGCTCAGGAAAGGCTCACAAATTCACTGGACCGAGGAGTGTAACTCAGCATCTGGTGTGCAGCCGGTCATGACTGGTTACTGCATAGAATGTTGTTGCTGAGGTGGCCTACTGCTCCATGCAGCTTTTGATTTCATGGATTCTTGCTGCGTGCAGGTCAACTGGCCACACTCCATCCCTCCCCCAGTACACATCTCCACTGCTTGTTGATCAGCTATGGAGAACTGCTGTAGAACTCTGTCTGCAGTGCTCTCAAGTGTATTGTTTCCTTTTCAATAGCCTTTCTGTTGCTTGGCTCCTTTTTTTGCAGAAGACGTGTGGTGTTTCTGCTGTAGCTGTGTTTTGAGACTATATATTAATTACTTCTTCTAGGATGGGGTCTTTCAACATATTATTACAAAAAATATCCCCAGTTGATTAAAGGTTCAATCTTTAATCACTGTATGTGATAAGTTCTGATGTAGAGATGGGTCCCTATCAACCCCCCCTGCTTCAAACAGACACACACTTGAGGGAAATTAGCATCTGCATTTGGAGTTAAGGCTCGTTGATAATTTGAGGTAGTTGTGAAGTCAAACTTCGACCCTCTGGTCTGTGTGGTCTGATTCTGAGAGGTGCTGATTTTTGGAGTTTAGATGAAACTGAGGTCCCTTGCATGCTCCTTATGGGAGGGACTGTGTTGCCTTCTGCACACTGCACTGAGGACATTGTGTGCAATTTCTCCATATTAACTGGAATTTTAATCTAGCAGGGTTGCTTTAAGCAAAGAAATAAAATGAACTGTCTGCAGATTGTGTCCTTGGCTTCTGAGAAATACTCTGTTCCACAACCACCTTCAATTCAAATTGTAAGTGTAAAAAAAAAAAAAAAAGTTTGATCTCCTCCCACTACCAAAAACTGTATCTAACAATTAGATTCATTTAATGAATAAACAAACATGTAGAAGGAACACAGATGTTTTGCTTAAGATTTTTAAAAATAGTTTCTGCAAAACACAGTAAAATCAGCATAACTGGCACAGGGACCCCAGTGGAAATAGAAATGTAAAAATCAGGGGCTCTGAAGAACATCTACGTGCCCTTTGTGATAGGAAACAGCATGTGCCAGATTCTGAGCTGGTGTAAATTGGTTTGGCCCTGTTGAATTTCAGTGGAGCTATACCAGTTTACCCCAGTGGATGTTTTGGCCCTCCATTTGTGATTGTTGTGCTGGAAGAATTTTAATATTCTTTGCCATTGTAAGACCTTAGCAAGCACAATAGATAGGAAGAACAAAAGTGAATAAAGATCCTCATGCTAGGAAATTGTTTTTGCTAACAAACATCAACTCAAACCCATTGAAAGTATGCAGACAATAAGCAGCCCTCCTGAGACTGGCTTAATGGCTAACGCCCAGGCAGAGGATTCACAAGATTTTGGTTCTCTTCCTAGCTCTGCCACTGAGTAGCTGCATGACCTTGGCCAAGTCAGTTAATCAAACTATTGCAGTTGTCCCATCTGTAAGATGGGAATGATAGTGGTGTTGTATACCAATCATTATATAACATGCATAAAGTGTCTTGGGAGACTCAGACAAAAAGTGCTTGAAAAGTGAAAAGTCTACAATTATTTATTATTAATTAGTCTCTGTGTGCCATTTATGGTTTTTAGAGTCACTTGTATGCATTGCACATAATCTGTCTTCTGGCTATTGTGATCAATGACACCCGTAAGAAGTTAATTTGTAAATGTCAGCTCTCAGAAGTTGCTATGCAAATGTATTCTGTCCTCAGGGAGTGATCAGCCAATCAGAATTTGTTCTGATGGTACAATATTTGAAACTCCACATCCTTGATAGAGCTTTGGTAGATGGGATTTATATAAAAATGGTTGTAGCTGGTTTTGTTAGAACACTCCATAGCTAAGATAAAAAAGTCACTTAAAAGCCTAAATATGAACATTGGGTGTCCTGATATTCAAAAGTTCTGAGCATCTAGCATCTCCCTTTGACTTCAGTGTGATCTGCTAGGTGCACAGCACTTTTGAAATTCAGATCACTTCAATGTGTGCTTAAATATGGATGTAAGCACCCAACTTTAGGCTTTTTTTTTTTTAAATCTTGGCTCAACTTTCCAGCCTTTTCATATAATTGAATTAAATTAACTGAATAAAATACTTTAGTGATCTAGTTTGGTTCCCAATTCTTGATGACTAGTATTCTAGATGTAGTGGTTATGATCCAAAATTAACCACACCTGGAATTTATCAAGGTGCTGCAGATGAAGTGGATTTCATTGTATTTGTGAGCAACCAGATTTCTAAGGGCAACTCCAGTAAAAGGAAATCCATATGTCTCAGGTGTCTGACATCACTGACAATTTTCTTTGTGTGTGGTTAAGTTTGTAGTTAATTCCCCTGTTCCTCAGTGCTGATCAAGAAGTGTTCAGCATGACTGGTGCGAGGAGGAATTGCAAAGGCCTTTCTGCTCCCTTGATTCTGGAATCACGCAGCTCTGGCTACTGTAACTTACTAAAGCTCACAGCTGTTCTTATTTGTCCGAGATGCCAGCAGTCTTAATGGACCAGTGTGGCACCTTAGGACAAAAGTACACAATGGGCATTCCCCCATACTTTCTCTATACTTCTGTAGAAGCCATTACAGCAGCTAAACATCACCTGAGAGCATCCACCTACATTGCAGTGATTCTCCTGTGGTCACTAAGCCATGTTTAGGACTTCTTTGGGCGAAGCAGTGCAAAGCTGCCCCCACACAAGGGGTACTCTGGCCAGATTATATCAGTGTTTACATGTCTGTTTATATTTAGGGAAAAAATAGCACCAGAAACCATGAAATCCAAGTTGTAACATTCTGCACATGACAAGATTGAGGGTAAAACGCCTGCATACGCCTAAGCCCCTTTTTCAAAAAGGACATAGTGCTTAAGAGCCTGTCCATGACTGTCAATAGGACTTAGGCACCAAAGTTACTTAGGCTCATATAAAAATTGTATCCTGGGTGTTTTGTGATTTCTTCAGGATCCTGAGATAGGAACTGTTCACTTTTCTATGTTGCTGTACTGTATTCCATATATGATATGGTTCCATATATTTTTTAAAAAATAAACTTTCTTATGTCCCTAATTTTGTTCCTTCTAGTGTCTTTTTGTCCGTTTTTAGTTTTCTTGCCCTTATCCCATTGTTCTGTTCCCTCAGTCCCAAATACTGATGGCTTCTAATTTAAAACTGACCTTTGCAGGTGTCTGTGGCTTTCGAGAGTGCTTTACCCTTTGTTGAAGTGGATTTTAACTTCACTTTTTATTTTAAAAAAAGATCAGTTGGGAGACTCTAATGCTTCCAATTCAGTTTTTTCACTTACAGTACAAGTTAAAAGTCAGCCTGGCTGAAGAAAAGGGAGAAAGGGAGAAAGCTAGAGTGCATATTCATGTAGTAGAGTAGTGACTGGGTGCCATTATTATTGAGGATGGCTCATCATTTCTATTACTAGTGGAGCTCTCCATCGAAGGAATGGATCTATTTAGTGTTAATCATATCCAAATAACTCTGCGGTATTGTGAATATTGAATACATTATCAGAATCAAATTTTGCAACTCTTTCACTGCTAGGTATGCGTTTTGGTTTTTATTTTTTTAATCTTCACAATATATATTGAAATATCTGTATCCTTTACTCACCTTATTACTTTTCTTATTTTCTTCCAAGGCACCTTTGTTTATCTGCTGGCCTATAATGATTCTCTCATTTTCAACATTCAAATGGTCACGTCTTCACTGCCAGCCCTTTGGTTCTATAAGATTTCCTTTAGGTCCTCTAAATGCTGTTGAGCCAGTAGGATTGTGGGTCCGTAATTTTGAGACATTTCTCCCACAAACCAGCTAACCTCAGGTAATGACGAACAAGAACCAGAAATCAAATCTGGATTTCCCTCACGATAGTGTAGAACATTCTGAATATTTCTTTAACCAAAGGGCTGGTTCTTTTGGATCATAGTTTTATTCCTTTTGTGACATGGTGCCTCCAGATAACAATGGGGACCTTCCCTTGCAGTGTGGATGCATTCCACATTGGAGTTGTTAATGTGTAGAGGGAAGTCTGGACTTTCCCTCTCCCACGGCATGAATTTGATCTGAGAGCTACTAAAAAGCAGAGGAGCAGCTGATCTGTCACAGACACATATTTTTTGTGCAAATAAATTAATAAAAGTACCCATTTTGATGGACAGGAAGAGCTTTAAAATCCCAAGGCTTGCACATTGACCTGAATGTGCTGACGATAACTTGTTAAATTTTCACAAAAGGTATTAATCCTATTTTTCTAACATCAAAAGGAACCTGATTCATAAAACATTGCTTCTATCAACGTTCTAGAATTTTGCTATAGATCTTTTCTCTTGGAAATGGATGCATATTGTGTGTTGGATTGATTATAACAAAAAACCCTGAAGTGTTAGTCAGCAGTGGCCTGAGGGAACCATCTTGGCAAACACACAAATCTAAGTTATAAAATATCAAAAAGGAAGCATACAGAACAAAAAAAGAAGAGTCCATTAAAAACATGAAACAGATGAGTTTCTGTAGCTGAAAAAATAATATATCAACACTGTCAAAAATCATAATTGTCTCAACACTGTAACATTATTTATTTAATATTGAGAAATTATTGCAGTCTAGTTAAAAAAAAATTCATCTTAAAAATGCATGAAAATAGTATTAAAGTTAACATTAAACTGTACACTGGGGCTCAGAAAATGGGTGGCTCACAAAATTGATAATGGGATATGGAGCCTTTCAACCCATGTCATTAATGCTTGAAAGTCATTACCATGTGCAGGATATTTGGTCGTCTATGAAAAATGATATGGTAGTTTTCATCCAGTTTCAAGTGGCAAATGTTTCCATATCACAGAGACTTACTCACACAAGTGGCACTAAATACTGTAGTATACTTTTGGCACAGTGGCCAAGGGTTGGATACAGGTATAAGGAGTGAACTATACTCTTTCCCTTAGAGGTGATCCCATTTAGCAAAGTGTATTGATGGGACAGCATGGAGAGTTCTATCATATGGCTGCCCAGGCAGTAATTTTACAATGGATAGAGAGGAATGCGGTACCCAGAACTGTCAGGCACCCTTGCACCATTACTAACCATTTATATAATGTGAAATTCTTCCCTTTTATTATTACTGTTGTTGTCGTTATTTAACATTTATCATGCAGTAGAGCCTAAAAGTCACAATCAAGTCAGTTTGCGTTATGCTAAGCACTGTACTATGCAAAGGGCTCACACCAAACCTATACGTCCATTTCAGCCCTCTTCTGAGGACTTAAAATGAGCTTTGAGCAGGTCTTCTGCAGATAAATGAATTTTACCCTCATGGACTAATCCTGAGAATGTATGTCCAATGGGAGTTGTGGTACTGAGAACTTCTGATCAGGCCCTTATTTATAAATATTACAACTAGCGTGTGTTGTATCAATGGAATAGGCAATCTTTTTGAATAAGGGACTTGTTTGTTTTGTTTTACTTCTGTGGGAATAGTAGTGCAATTATGAAATCAATATCAAGTATTTTTCATCTGTAGGATAAAGACGGTCTCTTGTTTAGATAAATTGTACATATATCATTCATATGCAAATTAGGACTTGCATGTTTTTGGACCTGTGAGAACAAAAATTGGGAAACATGCCAGGAAGTGACGGAGGAAATAAATCATGAGATTTGTGAAAAATATTATCATCAATACATACGGTATTAACAATTAGGACATTACAACTTTGTTGCAGGCAGATAAAAATATTTGAATGTAAATAACTTCTCTTGACTGAAACATGCTAGGACAACTTGAGGTCATTGAGTTTTAAAAAAAAAATACTATTATCATAATAGTTTTCCTCAGCAGTATATATGGGAAAAGCTTTTTCTAAGTTACAGTGCAGTTTGGATGCATTTCTAACACATATCCAATGTGCTTTTATTACAATAGGATGTTTGCAGTTGTAACTGTGAGTTTGCAGAGGCTGTTCACAAGACTTTCAAGTGCAAGTGTGAGAGCATTTTTTGTGTGTGCAAGGTGGGGATTTGCATGCACCTATACTTTCTCATATGAACAACCCTGACTTGAGCTCATGCAGTAGGCATTTTTCATGTAGAGTTTGGGCATGTTCATATGAATTTCTAAAAATTTGGACCTAAGTCTTGTTTTGTTTAGCATTTCATGCAAATCACCGTACAAATATTAAGTGACTGAGCTTCAAAATTTCCTTTTGAGATAGGAATTATAAGACCTCTTTTACAGAAGGATAAATGGAAAATGCCAATAGTCTAAGGTTCATAACAAATTAATGAAAGTTGGACAGCAATGAGTTAAGTGACTTGAAAATGAGACAGTGGCTTGAACGTGCACCGGACCCCTGCTAGAATGCGGGGTTTTGGATCCATGTGGGAGCGCGTTACCATGGATTCTAATGAAGGTAATTAAATTTGGGATCCATGCATGGTTCCGCGCTATAACCGAATTCGCGCTATAAAGATGCGTGTTCTAGCGAGGGTCTGCTATTAGCTAACAGATCTTATTCCCTCCCACTCCCTGCAATTGTGAGTGCATCTGAACTCATTTTGAAGAAACATATGAGAATTCATTGTTTTGAGTGGAAATTATAGGAATATCATGAATTTTGAACTTGTTTTGCTTGTTTAGACCTAAAACTCAAAGTAGACCTCCAGGGTTGAGAAGTCACATGAACTGAAACTAAAGTGCTCAGCTACTACAGTGGTACCTCATCCTAGAAATACTTAAGATGTGGGTTGTGGAAGCTGTTCTTATCACAGTGGTGTATGCATTAGTAAGTGCAAGAGTAAAAACAATTCTCATCATAAATTTTCAAACACACATAAGAGAGTAGTATTGGAGGACCAGAGCAAACAATAATCCAGTAATGTGATTCTGCTGCTTTAGTGTTAGAATTGGTGATCAAGCCACATTGTTCTGATCCAGAAGGTTCAGATTTCAAACATCCCCTGCGTGCTACCCATCTCTACTAAGTGGCTGCAAGGTAGGTACATTACTCTTCTTAAGACATAAATAAAGTGTTTTCTCTGAGCCACAATTACTACTTTAAGTTACAACTGTAGGGGAAAGTAAGACTGTAGTGTTCAAATGAAGCTTGACAGTCTGTGTAGCAGGCACCAGCCATCTGTGCTATGGCAGCACTGTTTGTATTTTAATGTTTAAACATACAGCAAAGATAATTAAGAATAACTATAATTAAAAATGATTACAACAAATTACTTTTCCCTCAGCAGTAATGTGTGACTGTAACTTACAAGTTACTTGATAAAGTAACCTTTTGGTAAGCTGAACAGAATAGCATTGCAATCTCTACCCTGTTTCTGACAGTTTATAGATTTTCAGGGGGATTTTTTTCCTAAATGATAAAAGCATTTTACTTACTGGGCTTCACACACCCATTTGATGTGCAGTAATTATTGCTGAAGTTTCATCCTTCATATCAGCAGCTTCTCTCGCTCTCTTTTTTTTCCATGAAAAGATTAAAAGTCGTTTATTTTTTGGAGAATAGAAAGACAAATGATGGAAAAAGAACACACGCAAATTCCTCTTTTGTTTCAAAGAGAAAATACTAATATTTGTCTCTGAAAAAAACAGCAACAACCCCCAAACAAAAACAAAATAACCCCCAATCTACATTTTAAAAGGAGAAAATGTTAGAAAAAAGCTAGACAAAATTCTGGTACAATGTACTCTTTCCAAATAACACAAATACTTTCCAATTATATAGCACCTTTCAGCTAAGGCTCTGTAAAGTCATGGTCCTACAATGAGCTCCATCTGGGCACTCTTCTATTGACATTGATAGGATGCCTTGTAGTCACAGAGGTCTGTCCTCCTGGAGATTGTGGGGTGCTGAGGTCTGAGTTGGACTTGCAAGCTATTACTTTGTATCAGAGAGCGAGATTGGTCCTGCTTGCAGGCTAGGGGCTTTGTAGGAAAGTCTGAGATCTGAGTCATTTCTAGAAAGAGCTAGCTTAAAGGAAGGTGTCTTTTTGCCTTAGAGAGCAGCCTGTTGGCTCTCTCTGTGTTCCTGGGTTTTTGGGTGGTGTTGGTCTGCATTCTAAGAAAGAAAGTAGTTGCAACCTTCCAGCAAGAGTATTTATGGTTTTAATCTAACTTCTTTGTGTGTATTCTGTGAACATAACGGAGATCAATGCATGATGAGGCCCTACGTTATTTATGAATGTCACAGGCAAAATTTTCATAAGAGCTGTGAAGACTTAAAAGACCAGATCTTAAAAAGTTCTCAGCTGTAGGAAAATGGTTATTTTTCCACAGAAAATATTGGTGAAAAATCAAAATGTGAAATATTTCAGTCCCCAAATGAAATATTAAGATTTTGTAATGGCATTGTGATGCCTCACAAGAGTTGTAGTCTAGGTTCCTCATTCTTCCAGTCTTCTCTATAGTCTGGGCTCTATGATTGGACTACATCTTCTATGATGTATCACTGTCTCCCTTTTTGGCAAAGAGAGGTAATACATAATGGCAGTTGCACGGTCCTACTGCATCACTGGAGGTTTAGTCCACCTGGGTAGTCCAGGCCATAGAAGAGAATGGGAGCATGAGACACTAGAGCTACAAGTTTCATGAAGCACCACAGTGGCATGTCAAAAATCAAACGATTTTGGTTTTCAGCTAAAATATTTCAGTTTTTCAGCATTTGGTTTTTCAGTAGAAAACCAAAATTTTCCACAGAAAGCAAACGCTTTTGTTTAATCAATTTTCCACTGAAAACTTGGTTAGATGGGGCTTTTTTGACGAGACATAATCAACATCTCGTGTGCTGAGCACTGTTGAAAATCTGACTCTAGGTGTCACAACCACGGTGAGGCTGGTAGTGTTATATGCATTTTTTTAAAGGATAAACTAAGGCACTTAGAAATTGAATCATTTTCTTATGGCCACAAAGGGATTCTGTGACAGTCAGAAAGTGAATCTAGGGCTTGACCCCCTGCTCCCAAGTCACTGCTTTAACCAGAGTTAAAGTAAAGCCGTTCAGTAAAATGGGCTGCTGTTGTACTGGAGGTTTGTTTTAGGTAGTTCAGCTTTTCAAAATACAACATCATAGATTCAAAAACAGACCACTTAAAAGAAAATAAAAAGCACTTTATAGCCTCACTAACTTACAGAAAAAGCACAGTTGTCATTTTACAGAACCCATAATTTAAATACTGCTCCAGTGCAATCTAACACAGTGTTTAAAATTAATAATAAGGGCTATTGAAAACAGGCTTAGTTAGGCTTGACAGGTGAATTAATATGCATGTGTTTGGAAACTGAGCTTGCTACCAGTGCCATTCCTGTGCCTTGGAGGTGCTGCAGGTGCTATACCATCGCAAAGGACACTGAACTCCATACAACTGAACTGTTTCATCACATGGTGGTCACTCAGATTAGCAGAATGAAGAAAATACTGAAGTGGGACATGAATAAAACATTACAATAATGTGAGGAAGAATCCAAAACTCTTTCCCAAACTAATGTTTTATTTACTGCTTTAAGTAGGTTAGTGCTGTTCTGGCATGTAATATTTGATAAGTGTTATGTTTTTATAAAGTTTGCATTGATACAATTATCTACCACTCCTACTGGTGAGCCACGAAATCTCCTTGCTTTAGAATAATATTATTTCATCAGGCTGGTTGAAATCATGTTTGAATTTATTTCATATTTAAACATTACGGGCCAGATTCAGCTTTGATGTAATTCTGCATATGTCAATGGAGTAAGACTAAAGATATATTTGAGTTTATGGATTAATGTAATAAGATAATAGCATGCTTTATAATCACATACATTACGATGGGAAATACCAATTAAGTCAGATAGTCCATATCTGGGGTCCCAATTCAGAAGAGTTCCCTACAGTACATTCTTCAGTGCTCTTGTCTTTAATTTTAAAGGACTCAAGTGACAGCATTTCTGTCTTGGGAGACTATTTCATAGGCTGTCAGATCTCACCATTAGGAAATGCTTTTTGAAATCCAGCCTAAGTTTTCCTTTGCATAGTTTCAATCTCAATAAATTTAGTTTTAAATCCTGTCTTCTGCCACCCTAAACAATTCTTTATTCTGAAGTAATTTGTAGGTATATGTATTTAGTTTTTTTCCCCCACGAATCCCTCACAACACATGCTATATGCTATCAGACTCTGCATGTGTTTCAGTCAACACATATCGTAGATGCACTTTGGGTTCCCATATGGTCAGATCGGTGGACTACTTCAGGTTAAATAAGAATCAGTCCAAGCTTCTTTTTTCAAACATAAAGATAAATACATTTCATTTTAAAAAAGTGTTATGTTTTCCCATCCTTTCTTTGAGAGGGACTGGAAACAGAAATACCAAAACACTGCAGGAAAGGCTGCATTTGCTGAATTTACAGCCTGGCCAAATCCAGGAAATACTAATGATTTAATGGGAGACTGATTTTGTAAGATTTGAGCTTGATTTCAAGTGATGGGCCTTACTCTGTAATTCCTTACAAAGAAATGATTTATAGTAAAAGTTCACTAGATTCATGTGCGGGCTGTGGTAAAATTCAAGGCAGGCCAAGGAATGGACTATGATGAATTAGTATTTGAAAAGAATCCACATAAAAATAAATGAGGGAAACACTGAAAAAATGATAAAGAAATGCTAAAAGATTGCTGTTAATGGTATAGTTTCTCCAAAGATTAAAAAAACAAAAACTAAAGCATTTTACGACTATTCTAAATGCTTTCCTTACAAAGAACTGAGTTACAGTAAAAGTTCACTAGATTTGTGCAATGTTGCTGAGGAATATAATGTGGCAAACTTTTGGCCCGAGCTAACTCCTACTGAAGTCAATACGAAGCTTTCCATTGAATTCAGTCGAACCAAGATCAAGCTTTTAAAATCTTAATTTAAAAAAAACAATACCAAAAGACAAGATTGGAAATTGTAAGCGGGGTCAGAATCTTGGTTCCACTGAGATTTACAGAAAAATGAATGGAGGTGATGGTATCAGGGAAACAGTTCTGAAGCCCTGATTTTCAAGGCCAGCACCAGCCCTGACACAAGTTGAAGGTGCTGCCAGGTCCTTCATTGCTGTGGCAGAGCTCTGCTCTGCCATAACCCCAGCTTCCTGGCCCAACACATCCCTGAAATGCCTCTTCCTTCTCCCTAGCTAGGGAAGAGGGAGTAGGGGTAGGCAGCCCACAGTTGCAACCTGATAAACCAGGTTTTTTTCCTACAGGGGAATTCTTGTCTGGTCATTTACAGCTGGTTTACAGTTCCTTGATGCCATACGAGTGGCAAGGAGCCATAACTCAGCTTGTGAATCTGGCCCAGTGAATTTAATATAAGAACAGCTGTGTGTTGGACAATACCTGGCAAAGTGCAGTTTAGGAATGATTAGCATGGACAGAGGCACTGAGGGTCAAATCCTTAATTTACCTACTAGACTACTTTCTTGATCTTACACTCGTGAGAGAGAGAAGATCAGTGGATAACACTTTAGATACTTAAATGCTTCACACACTCTAATAACACAGCATAGACTGTTAAATTTTCAAAAGAAATCTGTCAAATTTCCATATGACAAATAAATAACTAAGATAATAGGTTATGGAACAAGAGGAAGAACAGAGCTTCTTCAGATAAAACTGTTTTAAGGTCTTGCTAATTATTAAAATGTGTCCATCAATGTATTGTGTGTCTTTACATATTCAAAAAATAATATATACAGAAAAAGTATATTAATATATGAAAAATTAAGGGGCCTGGGTGGCTCAGGGTATTGATAGTTGGAAAAGGAGCCTTTCACTTCTAGGTCACCATTTGGAATCTAGATCAGGCAGTATAGTGAATAAATCTACTGGCCTATCTAAAATGAGTTGGTAATGAGGTTAGCTTGGTTCCCAATAGATATGTGTTGTATCACAAAACCATCACCACCACAATTGACACTAATTGGTATACTTGTTGGTAGCCAAAGACTGAATTACCATGAAAACTGAATTATCCTTTCACCCCTTGTAGGTGGTGCCTTTGGGATAGTGTGTATAAACAGTGGTTGGAACATCTCAAGGAAATGCTATCTTTCTTCTGTGAACAAAGAAGAGGCTTCAGGACCATCAATTTGGCACTTCTCATGAACATTAAATTCACAAAAAAAAACCCTGGAAAAATATATATTAAGAATAATAATAATACATAAATAAACACCTAGCTCTTATACAGGACTTTCAGTAGGGCTCAAAGCACTTTATGAAGGAGCATCATTACCCTCATTTTACTGATGAGAAAACTGAGGTACAGAGGAGTGAAATATAAAGAATATATAAAGAAAAGAGTGTACCACTCAGAGATTACATCACAGATTTTACACTGAGGCTAGTGCACACCAGGAAAGAAATTCAGGCGTGTAGTCAGTACTGTGTAGTGCAAACATGGTCAATAAACTTCATAGCTGATGTATCTCACTCTGGTGTCTCAGTTCTTTTATTTAAGGTAGTGCCAGTAGCCTGGGATACAACTTGTACCAGAGCACACAGATATATATGAATTGTCAGTTTCCTTTATGTATGGGGGATCTCAACATTATTAGTAGAACGATTTGCTAAAGTTCAAAATTGGAGGACCTGATTTTTAAACTAGATAGGCTTTAATTTGTATGCATTTAACATGACTACACACACTAATCAAGTACCATATTGTTTGTGCAAATAGATAATTCGGTCATTGTTGTGCAATTGGAGTAATTAGACAAACAAGTTAGTTGCTCAGTGGTGCTGGGTTTGTTGAAAAATCAGGCCCAGAAAATGTAGAGGTATTGACAGAAATGTTACATGAGCACAATAAAAAACGTGAAAATGTGTCTCACTTGCCTCTTGAAGTTTGTCAACATTTACGGTCTATGAAAAGTGCTGGAATGACTGGAGTCCTCTGTTGAGCCACAAAGTAGATACCGACATGGGAAGTGCAACTTCCATCCCTCACCAAGATGCCTCAGCCTTGCCCTGGATGAGAACGTTCTCTATGCTCCTTCATACTTTAGCTTGTCTAATGGGACTGCCAAGAAGGGGGCCAGTAAGTGGTGAAGTCTGATGCAAATTTTCTGAAACTGACACCTTTCTACTATGAAATGGACTGACCCAAGCAACTCATTTTATTTATACCACCTAACAGCTATCAGATGACAAGGCCTTTTAATGGTTAGCAGCCCAAACTAGATTTGAACTAAGCAACTATGATGAAAATACCTCTAGTATCCAGTTCCCTGAGCTTTTGATTCCCTATTCTCACTTAACATAAAACTTTGCAATAATGTGAGGAAGAATCCAAAACTTTTCCCCCAACTAATGTTTTATTTATTGCTCTAAGTAGTTTAGTGCTTCTTCTTGCATTTTGCCTTCCTTTACTACATCTCAAACTATGGTTTATACATAAGAGCTAAATTCTTGCTTTCTATTTGTTTACAATAACACATTTATTTGATCTGACCTTTGCCTTAATTTTCTTCACTGATGTATGTCATTTTTTTCTTTCTTACACACACAATTTTTAATCTTATGTTAATATATGTTTTATATTTCCTTAGGCCCTAAGACTGCTGCCTGCTTTCTATGCTCATATTCCTGCTTCAAGTAAAAATAACTCTAACAAAGCTCAGACCCTAAACCTGAAGTAAAAACTGAGCAGAACCTGATGTATCACTTTTCTTTTTCTTTTTTTTTTTTGTTAAATGGCTTGGTTATTGACAAAACTCCCTTGTATACAAAAGCACAAGGGGGCAGCATTACATTAAAATAAATTGTTGCGCTATCTATATGTATTGTAGACTCATACACACACTATTGCTGGCAGTTGCAGATAAAAAGATGTGATTTGAGGCTACTCTGACATTTCTGAAACTTCTGTCCAATCAGTTTATTTGAACAGTCAGTATTGGTAAGTCAGAAAAAATGTTCATGCTGGAGCAAACATTGTTTATTGCCATAAGTTGTGGTGAGCTAACTTTTTCTTTCCAATAACTATTTTTTTAAAGCTCCATCATTTTGTTTCAGAGCATATGCTGATTACTAGTTGGCATGAGGAAGAAATTCTCCCTTCCTAGGGTGACAGGAACACCCGCTTGAAAAGGGATCCTGGCAGCTCTGGTCATCACCGCTGACTGGGCTGTTGACTGTCTGGTTGGCAGCGCTATGCAGCAGGGCTAGCAGGCTCTCTGCTAGCTTTCAAGCTGCGCAGCTCCCAGGAAGCAGCCAGTATGTCACACCTCTGGTTCCTATGCATAGTGGCAGCCAGGGCACTCAGCACGCTGCCCCCGCCTCAAGCACCGTCCCCACAGCTCCCACTGGCCAGGAGCTGCGGCTAATGGGAGCTGTGGGGGCGGCACCTGCAGATGGGGAAGTGCACAGAACCGCATGGCTGCACCTCTTCATAGGAGTTGGAGGAAGGACATGCCGCTGCTTCCGGGAGCTGCCTGCACCCCGAACCCTTCCTGGGCCCCAACCCCCTGCCCCTGCCCTAATCCTCCTCCCATCCTCCAAACCCCTCAATTCCAGCCTGGAGCACCCTCCTGCACCCCAAACCTCTTGTCCCCAGCCCCACCCCAGAGCCCACACTCCCAGCCGGAGCCCTCACCCCCACACACCCCAACCCCCTGCCCCATCCTGGAGCCCCCTCCCACACCCTAAACCCCTCATTTCAGGCCTCACCCCAGAACCTGCACCCCCAGCCCAGAGCCCGTTCCTCCTCCCACACCCCAACCTCCTACCTTAGCCTGGAGCTCCCTCCCATACTCCAAACCCCTTAGCTCCACCTGCCAGCCCAGAACCCCCTCCTGCACCCCAACCCCTCATCCCTGGTCCCACTCCAGATCCTGCACCCCCAGCCAGAGCCCTCACCCCCTCACATGTACCAACCCACTGCCTCAACCTGGAGCCTTCTCCCGCACTCTGAACTCCTCATTTCTGGCCCCACCCTGGAGTCTGCACCCCCAGCCTCTCCCACACCCCTGCCCCCAGGCCAGCCTGGTGAAAATGAGCAAGTGAGTGAGGGTGGGGAGAGTGAGCAACAGAGGGACGGGAGATAAGATAAGCGGAGGCAGGGTCTTGGAGAAGGGGCGGGCATGGGCAGGGCAGGGCAAGGGTGTTCGGTTTTGTGTGACTAGAAAGTTGGCAACCCTATCCCTTCTCCAATGATATGCTACTGCACAATGAACTGCACTGTGAAGGCTTTATGCCATCCCCTGAAACATTCAGCACTGATCATTGATGGACCATTGGTACAGGCCAGCCTAGGGGGTCTGTTCTGAGATGGCAATTTTTACATCAGATCAGTGTGCAGAAGGCACTTTTTTCTGATATCACACCCTGAATGTTATTGCTTTGCTGTTAGAAATCACCCTCAGAAATGTTTTGATTCCTAATTGCAAGAATCAGGACATTTCAAACAGACATTTCTATGTTATTATTTTTTGTTGTTTAATTAAAAAGTCCCATCCACTTACGCCCCATATCTCTTTTTATAAGAGTTAGTATTAATCCCCCCCAATCCTGGCCAAATTCTGACTCAGACAACTACATTCTACTTCCCTAAATTTCCCCTGAAGTTTGCACTGGCTATAGGTGCTGACTATCTACTGACTTGCATGTCATTTACTCCTGTGCAAAGAGAGTATAGAATGCTCTAATTCTGATTTGTAATGAATGTAAAGCATTACAAACAGAAGAGGTTACATAATAATATGTAAATAATATGTAAATCCTTAAATGCTGAAACGCATTGTCTACATTTTGTACTGCAGTTAGAACCCCCACCTAGTTTAACAATTCAACCATGCACGAAGGGTCAAATTCTGATCCCACTGGCTTCAATAGGGAAAATTCCACTGATTCCAATGGGGCCAGGATCTGGTCCCTCAGTAGACAGCAACCTCAGCCACTTATTTTTGTTTTCTCATCTAGGAATGCAGGAGCTTTTGTGCTCTTGGGCATCACCTGTTAAAAGTATTTAAATGAATGCCAACTCACTTGTGTGATGGATTGTTTCCACCTCTGTTAAAATACATAATCCCTTTAATGCTCCTCCAAACAATTTGCTCGTTGAAAGGAAGGTTTAAAAAAAAAAAGACTGTCCTGGGGCATGATCATGTGAGATGATGAGCCCCCTCAACACCTGATGAAGTCAATAAGAATTGAGAGGACTCAGCACCTCCCAGGACCATGCCCTTGGAAGATAAACAGACGTTAATGCACTGCATACATATTTGCATCTGTTTAGCTGCTATATTACTGATGTGGGGTGTAGGAAAGTGGTGCTTTTCCACCTGGATCCCAGCCAGATCAGTAACAAGAAATGCCATTAATCTTTGACACTAGTCAATCCTCCAGCTAAGAAATTGAATGTCTCTTCCCTTCATTTTGGGAGCCAGGCCTGAACTCCTATACAAGTGAAAAAAAATTAATACATTTAAAAATTATTTTCTCATTCTCTCTGTATATATTTTCAAAAACCAATAAGAAAAAGCTTAATTGAATCTTGAAATTATTGCTATTTATTTTCATCCTTAACTCAAGGGACAACATTTTTTTTTTAAATATAGTTTTTGTAAGAAGTCAGGGAATTCAAAGTTAAAATCACACACACAAAAAGGAAGAAAAAGGGGAAAGTATGACATTTCACAGTTCAGGTCACCCAAATAACCTTAATTTTGCCCCCATATTCAAGTTCACATATCACCCCAAATCAAGAAACAACTTTATTCCTGAACATTGTACCCAGAGCATCCACTGATTAATTTTCCATTCATAAAAGCCATCTTAGTCTTTCATTGTTTCAGTAGATTCACAAGCTGATACCTTGGCTAGTTAAACCCTATTTAGGGGACACTGTTTCAAGATTTTTGAGACACAGGTTCTTTGAGAGCCCTTGTGTGTTTCATTTCCTTTATATAAAAAATAAAGAGCACCATCTCCCAGCATTCTCCATATCTAGCTAAATCAGCATCTTGGTGAAGAGCAACTTGGACCCAAGAAAGACTAGTAGGAAGGTGCTTTGGAGAACTTGCCTTCTCTACAGCATCCCCCATTATTGAAGTCATCTGCCTTCAGGTTATTACATAGGCAGTTAGCTGCAGGAATCTTTTGGACTAACCAGTGATATCAAATGCCTGAAGAGCTTTTGTGGTTTAAAAAAAAAAAGCCCACTTCTATCTACAACAGGCCAGAAGATTATGCCCCATCCTATCAGATACAAACCTGACCATGGTGTTCAATGCACATAACCGATTATAACTCAGAATGACACCACATACCCTGAAAAAGCTCCAACTGGTACAACACACAGTAACTTGCCTTCTTAGCAACACAAGTCGCCATTAATTGTACTCTGTTCTGTTCTATTCTATTCAGAGTCTTATATCTAGGGCCCTAACAAATTCACGGTCCACTTTGGTCACTTTCATAGACATAGGATTCTAAAAATCATAATTTCATGATTTCAGCTACTGAAACCTGAAATTTCACAGTGTTGTAATTGTAGGGATCCTGATCCAAAAAGGAGTTGAGGGTTGCAAGATTATTGTAGGGGGGTTGCACTACTGTTACCCTTACTTCTGTGCTGCTGCTAGCAGTGGCGCTGCTTTCAGAGCTGGGCAGCTTGAGAGTGGTGGCTGCTGGCCAGGAGGCCAGCTCTGAAGGAGGAGCTGCCGCCAGCAGCAGCACAGACGTAAGGATGGCCTGGTATGGTATTGCCACCCTTACTTCTGCGCTGCTGCCTGCAGAGCTTGCCCATCAGTCATCAGCCACCACTCTCTGGCTGCCCAGCTCTGAAGGCAGCAGCGCAGAAGTAAGGGTGGCATGGTATAGTATTGCTACCCTTACTTCTGCGCTACTGCTGGCAAAGCGCCACCTTTAGAGCTGGGTGCCCGGCCAACAGCTGCTGCTTTCTGGCCACCCAGCTCTGAAGGCAGCGCAGAAGTAAGGGTGGCAATACCGCAACCCCCCTCTCCCCCTAAAATATCCTTGTGACCCCCGTGCAACTCTCTTTTGGGTCAGGACCCCCAATTTGAGAAACGCTGGTCTTCCCCATGAAATCTGTACAGTATAGGGTAAAAGCACACAAAAGATCAGATTTCATTGGGCAAGACCAGATTTCATGGTCTGTGATGTGTTTTTCATGGCCATGAATTTGGTAGGGCCCTACTTAGATCACACTCATCACCTTAGTTTGGTCCGAGTGCCCATGAACACATCACTCCAATGCTCCATTCCCTGCACTAGCTTCCCACTGAATGCAGAGTCAGTTCAAGTTCCCTGTCCTAATAGTCAAAATATTCATGGGACTGGCATTAGCTACCTGAGAGAGTGCCTCTCCTGTAAACATGAGCTTCTGCCGTAGCTTTTAAATGTCCCTCATTTTGATGGACATCACTCATTCTAGTCTGAAAGTTACCTATGTGCCACATGAATTTGCTGTCCCCTCACTTTTATCATTGATCATTGTTTCCACCAGATATTCAGAATCATGAAACTGAGGTTACAGAAAGAGTTGTTAAAGCAACTCAAGTCTCCCATTTGAATATATTTGTTCTTTCATTTTGGGCCTATGTCACACATGGCATCTCCTGTTTGGGCTTTGGAAGTGAAGAGGTCTCCCTTCCTCAACAGCTCTATTCCACCGTAACAATGAAACTGTTGACCAAGCAGTGGCGGGGGGCCAGGGAAGGGAGGGGAGGATGAGCACAGGAGACAGAGGAAAGGTGGTCCAATCATTAAGGTGTTATAGAGTAAAATGGGAATAATAGTACTTCCATATCTCCGTGGGTCTTGATATGAGGATAAATAGATTAAAGACTGTGATGCATTCAGATCCTGTTGGGGTGGGGGGACATATAAGCACCTAAATGATGGATATAGAATTTTCACAGGAACATGACTTGGATTGTGTAGCTACCATCACATCTAGTGGTGGAACTAAAAACAAAATTAATTTCTTTGACTTATTTTCCCTTTAAATCTCTCTCTCTCTCTCTCTCTCTCTCACACACACACACACGCACACACACACGACTGTTGTTTCTATTAACATCTGAGTACCTCCCAAGTATTAAGGTGATGAAGGGCCATAAAAGTACATAGAAAAATAGACCAATGGAAGAGCTAGATAACTTAACCGTCAATAATAATCTATTTTTATTCTCCTCAGGCAAAACCACCCTGGCCTTCAAGTTAAAAATATTCCATTTTTGTTTTTCAGTTTATAAGAATATGCCCATCATAAGCCTGTGAGCTCCTTCAGGCTATTCATATAAACATTAATTATCAAAAAAAACCGAACAACATTGACCAAACTGGTGAGGAATTTCTGAGGTTGGTGACTGTGGGAGATGCCAGACAAACAGAGCTTCAGCATTCTATACCAGTGACAGAAGCTGTGGAAAATCACTGGGTTCAGAGAGGCTTCCTCCCACAGGCATATTAGCTGTCACATTTTCTGTCTCCAAAATGTGTCAAGCATTTAGGCTGAATGTCTTGTTCTGGCATAACTTTTTATTGATTTTTATTGCCAGATTGGTCATCTGCTTTCCCCTTGTTCCTCCCAGTTTGTCAGATAAGACCCTACTGTGCTGTTCTTTGACAGAACCTAAAATGTGTGTGCCACTTTGCTTACAACAGCTTGGAGCTCTGACTAGCAATTTTCCCTGACATGTCCCGTGCAGCCTAGGGCCCCTTCGGGCTAGAGCTGGCCTAAGGGCGACAATACCATTTCACTGCAATTTTCGAGGTTTCAAACAAAATTTTAATTCCACCTTGGAACTAAAACAAAACTTTTCATAAAAATGGAACTGGGTTGAAATGTCATTTTTTAGATCAAAAGCTGAGCTTTTCAGTTCAGGAAGAGGTGTCCTGGTGCTTAGGGCACTGGCCTGGGATGTGGGAGCCCTATATTCACATTCCTATTCTGCCTGCTTCAGAGGAGAGTTTTTCATCCCAGATCATAGGTGCTGGGACAATTTGTATAGTGGGGGTGCTGAGAGCCATTGAACCAAACTGTAACCCTGTATATAATGGAAATGACTTCAAGCCAGGGGGTGAGGAAGCACCCCCAGCACCACTAGTTCCAGCACCTATGTCCCAGATCACTCTGAACCAGGCAGAGCAGGAACTTGGGCTAGGGTCTATCACATCCTCCAATAGCACAAGAGGCGGATTACAGAATCTGAATATCTTTCTCTCTCATAAACCTTCCTAACAAAAATCTTATCAAAACTGATATGTCTGTGCAAAATAATTTTGATACTGACAAAACAACATATTTTAACTAAATGGAATTTCAAACAGCTCTCCCGAGGCATTATCTGGCAACAAACAAATTAAAGAAAAGCCTCCCCTCGCAACCGAGGGACCCCAGCATGCTGGGGAAAGTGCCTTGAAGATATATTTTCCCTTTACTTTCTTAGGGCTGGTCCACACTAAGAAGCGGGGTTGAACTAGGGTACGCAAATTCAGCTACGTGAATAGCGTAGCTGAATTCGAAGTACCCTAGTTCGAACTACTCACCAGTCCAGACGCCGCGGAATCGAAGTCCGCGGCTCCAAGGTCAACTCCTCCACCGCCGTTTGCAGTGGTGGAGTACCGGAGTCGACTGTGGCGCTTCCGGAGTTCGAACTATCGCGTCCACATTAGACGTGATAGTTCGAACTCCGAGAAGTCGAACTCACTGCGTCGACCCGGCTGGTAAGTGTAGACTAGCCCTTAGTGTGACTGACACAGATGGTATAGGCAATGTGAAATATACTTCAACAAGGGCTTTAATCCAGCAGTATGGTCCCCATCATTGCACAACTTTCAAGTCCTTTCCATTTTGACCACTATGGCCAAACTCTATTACTGAGGCATTCACTGAAAGCAAAATCTCAAGTTGTCCTGGAAAGAACTAATGTAAATGGAGGGTAAATGGTGCATGGCCAATGGTTATAAGGGTGAGACTTGTCATTCATTTCCTAAGATTTTTGGGAGTAAAAATATTGACTTACTTAGAACAATTTTTTTCAAAATTAGGTGCATAAAACTAGGCTTCTGAGTTCATATTTAGGCACCTAAATAATTTGCCCTATATTTCAGAGCTGCTGAACACCCATAATTCCCCTTGATTTCAGGTCACTTATTTAGATGTCCAAATATGGATACAGGTGCTGAACGCTCAGCACTTGTTTGAAAGTTGTATTTGGGGGATGACCTCCCAAAACATTTTATTTTCAAAATATCTAATGTTCAAGCCTTCCTTTTTTCTCCATTGGATGCTCTTGCTGAGCTTATCCCAGTCTGATCTGCTAAGGGAACTTTCAAGATTGTTTTATGCTTTTTTCTTTTCAAAGAAGCAAGCATGCTAGCTAGGCAGGTTTCTCCCAAGTTCTTTGAGCTTCAGTAAAAAGTGGTAGGACTGGGGCAAAATGAATAATTCCATTCTGTACTGCATACATTTTATTTGATCTGCTAATAAATGGAAAAGGCTGAGTCATATAAACTCAAATGTTCATTTACACTAGAAGGGGAGGAAATGAGCTATAGATTCTGTCCTGCAGCTAAAATACAGAGGTGCTTCTAACCTACCCCTTTGATTAAACTGGGTGAAACAGATACATGGTCTTTTATTGGCTTGGCCCTAGGAGACAATTTGAGGTAAGGATTATGGGTAAGGATCTTCCTTATAGAGACTATTAAAGCCCTGCTTCTCTCCCACAACTCGGGCCAACAGGCTGTTTTGTAGTGTAGGGATGGCAGGCCTCCCTGAAATACAGATACCTGGAAAACTGAGGAACATTGGGCCTACTTACTCTTTGCCCTCTGCCTCTAAAGAAGTGAAAGTATGGTCTAGGATTTGGGACATCTGGGCTGAGGGCCCTGCTCATCTATAGATTTCCTAAGTGACCTTGAGCAAGTCATGTAACCTCTCTGTGCCTCAGTTTTCCACTTGTAAAATGGGCACAATCCCTACCTCACAAGGGTGTTGTGAAGATAAATACATTAAAGATTGCATGGTGCTCAGATACAATGGAAATGGTGATGATATAATCAAAAAAATAGTCATTTGCCCAAAGTGCCAGGAGGGGAGTTAAAGACTGCCAAGTTACCCCAACACTGCAGAAAAACTCGAAATATTAATGATGGGGACAAATGTGACCAGGGGAGGGACAGATGGAAAGGATTCAGTCCCTGGTAGGTGTCCCCCCCTCCTCTCTTGCTTGGAAGTTGTGCAGGCTAGTAAGGACTTGTCTTATTCACCTTTCTTGGGGTTGGACTCCCCAGGGATGAGTTTCCCTAATACCCTCACCAGGGAAACACTTTCCTCACCAGGGACCAGCTTAGGTGACCAGATGTCCTGGTTTTATAGGGACAGTCCCGATATTTGGGGCTTTGTCTTATATAGGTGCCTATTACCCCCAACCCCTTGTCCCAATTTTTCACACTTGCTATTTGGTCACCCTAGACCAGCTCAGTCCCCATGCCTGGGCCATGTGGGATGGGATCTTACATCATTATACTTAGCCCTTTAAGAAAAATGACTTCGGATAGGAGTTGATATTGGATGTGTGTGACATCACCCTGTACAAAATCAAGGAAACACCAAGTTCTAAGACACCTGATACTTTCGCACCCATGCAGCACATTTCTATTGACTGCGACAGACATGGAATCTTAATAAGGGACCTACTTCTTCCTCCAACAGAGAAGGAAGCACACTACATATTTATCTCCCACACAGTGTAACACAAACTCTTATTTATAGCCCCAGCAAGATTAGCAAATATTCTGTGGTGACATCTGTGCACAGGCTAATTTTGTGGGGTACTGCACATTTCTGAGGGAAGTATGAGGTCATAATTAAGATTTTCTGGATAAGTGCCAGGAATATATACATGGCTACAAATCAGACAAAATTACTACCTGCTATATCTTTGTTATCTATAATGTATTGAGTTTATAGACATCCCTATGGCACTCTTCACCAGAGTATCTAAAAGGATGCATTGAGTGGAGATGGAGAGGAGTCACAGTCAAGTTCAAAGCCAAACTCAACTTTTCACCAAAGTTTGGGGTTGTTTGGATCAGGGGTCTTGTTTTGGCCCATGATAGAGATAGAATCCAATCTCAAAGTTTAGCCTTATATCTTCGCAGATCAGAGGTACTCAGATATAAACATTTTATTAAAGCTAATATTTAAAAAGTTATATAATGTATAGGTTGAGAAAAGGGTGTCTATACATCTGGATACAGTGTGATGAGCAAGATATAAAATCCTAGATAGAAAAGAACAGTTGTATATCCAAAGTATTCCAAAGTTCAGGAGTGTTTGGATGTGTGGTTTTGGTTTGGGTCCATCTTAAGTAATTAGTCTCCAATATAAAATGTTGCCACGCATCTATTCTGCTCAGTAGAAATACGTAATTTATACCACCTCTGAGACATGTATGAATCAGCTTGTTGTCTTATGAGAGCTGATCAGGGCAAAAGAGTGCCAAGCCTTGAAATGTTAGCTCGCTCTGCATTTTAAAGGCTAAACTTTGAAACAATTATGTGGGAGATGTGCTCACAAAACCTGATAAACAAATAATAGCTCTGTGTGTGCACCATCCACGTCCTTTCAGAGAATTTATCCCTGTAAAGTGTCCACGTATTAGCTGCAAGCTTATGATATGATAAAAATGTAATACTGTCTATCCTACAAAAGGGCCTGTTTGTTTTGAGCTAGTTATCTATATTAAGGATTAGAAATGAGTTACTGTGGCAGGGTTTTAAAAGAATTGGATGATGCTGTGAAAAAGAAAAAAAATGTTTAATTTTAAAACACATATTTTTACAGTGTTCTAGGAAAATACTGTACACTGCAGTTCAGATGACCACACCACATTCAAGGAAGTGGTGTGGTACAGTGGGGAAAACACTGAGATTTCTGAGACCTGGGTTTTATTCCCACTTTTACCACTAACTTCCTAGGTGAACTTGAGCAAATCAGTCCATCTCTCTGTCCCTCTTTTTGCCTAGTCTAGCTTGTGAGCTCTCTGGGACAGAGGCTATCTATTAGTCTGTTAGTACAGTGCCTAGCACAAAGGAGTCCTGCTCTCAGTTGGAGCTTCTAGGAGCTACTGTCCTACTAATCTATTTTCTGGAAATTAAAAGAGAACTGTAAGAAGAATACACAAGAGTAGCTGTGGGGAAGGAGAGTGGGTGATGGCTATAGAGGAAAAGCTGTTAATTCTCCTCGGTGTTCCAGGGTTGATCATCTAACACATAGGGATTTTCCCCATTGCTTGGTTCTCCATACAGGGGCCCTTTCTTTCTTTTTTCACTGCAAAGATGGGCTCTTTAGGAGCAGTATTGTGGACTCCTCTAGAGGTAGGTCACAGTGATATGAAATAGGGCTGTAAATTTCATGTCAACTTCTGGCTCAGGACCACAAGATTTGAACACAACTCTTGCCTTAAAATGTTTTGTGTTAACCTGTTTCGCTTAGTTCAGATAGGTTTCTATCTTTACTGTGTGTGATAGGGTTTGTACCCTACACCAGCCCTGATAAGATTCATGAGGGCCCAGGAGGCTGATTAGGTTAGTTGGTGTCACCTGCAAGAGAGGACAGGGTTAAGCCAAGCTGGGGAAGGGCTGGGATAGCACTATAAAGGCAAAAGGCCGAAAGGGGCTGTACGGGAAGGAGGTTGGTCACTTCCTGGGATGAGGGAGGTAATCAGGGAAAAGGAGGAAGTCTAGAGGGAGAGATCCTGTCCTGAAGTAAGAACTCTAGCAAGAGACTAGGAAGGGATGAAGTAGCCATGGGGAGTACAGTATGCTCCCATGGTAAACCCCCAAACAGGCAAGGGAAGAGAGAGAGGCTCTGCAGGAAGGAGCCCATGGAAACTACAACAGGGATGGGGATGGAGCCTACCTGGATTGCTGGTTATAGGGCCCTAGGCCAGAACCTGGTGCAGCGGGTGGGCGCAGGTTCCCCACCTAGCCACTAGTCTAGTGGCACAGAACTCTGAGCCGGGGCTGAACAGCATCTGAAGAAGGCATTTGGAAAGTGGTCTTGTTGGTCTTTATAACCCCAGAAGGGGTGGGATAAATGGAGACCTGGCTGGAGGGCCAAGTCACTGGAAGAAAACTATCACAAAGCAAGAAGAGAGCAGAAGTGGGGCACCTCGTCGTGTGAGAGCTACTTTCCCAGATCTAGACACGAGGAAGTGAGGGGTGCCTTGTTACACTGTGCCATTGACCTGACCCTATTTTGCTCACCAGCATATATTTAAATATAAGTTTTTCAGGAACATCATACATGATTTTGTACAATGAATATAACATTTTGTATTAGTATCACAGTATCTGATCCTTTGGATGATGATTGCTTGAAAACATGCTTTTTATCTGATCGAATGCTCATAACTCCTTATTGGATGTGGGTCATGGCACATTAGGCACCAGATAAAGAACAGTCCTTAAAATACAGAATGGATGGACACTCTTGTGTTATTCTGTACCTCGGGAACACACAGTACCCCCATGTTCATCCTTATAATATGATTGTGTGGTATCTAATGCAAAGTTTGTCGTGTCAGGAGTCTCTGGAAGGCTCATGATGTACTGAGCATTGTTGTTATAGTAATCGTTGTTATAGTAATGTTATAGGTTGTCATTTCATGTATATAGTTATAAGACTGAAAATGTGTCCTCAGGGCTTAAAGCAAGCCTAGGCAAAATCTCTCCAAGAGCAGGGAGGCAGTTCACACCTCATCACGGCCCAGCCTCCCAGGAACAAAGGACACTGGCCTAGGCAACAACAAAGGATCTGTTGGACTCTCGAGTGAGAAAGTCCAGCACATCCCTCACCTTCGCCACTTCCCGCTGCCCCCATTGGCCTGGGACGACGAACCGCAGCCAGTGGGAGCCACAATTGGCTGAACCTGCCAACGCGGCAGGTAAACAAACTGGCCCAGCCCCCCCAGGGTGCTTACCCTGCTGAGCCGCGTGCCAGAGGTTGCCAACCCCTGATATACAAGGAAAGTTAACTAACAACAAGTAGTAAACTGCATAGAGTGGAGCACTAGCCTGCAACACTTTCTTGTGTGTCCTTGTGTTTTTTCTGTAAACATTCCCCACTTCAGGTCAGAGCCAGATTTGCAGCATCCAGAACTGGGCCAGATTTTTAAAAGAGCTCACTACTTGGTGTGCTAAACTCTCTGGAGGATCTGCCTGTAAGTCTTACAATGGAAGCTGCTCTAGAGGTCTCTGTTTAAAGAGAAGACAGTCCTGTACAGTAACTCCTTACTTAACGTTGTCCCTGATAATGTTGTTACGTTGCTGATCAATTAGGGAACATGCTTGTTTAAAGTTGCACAATGCTCCCTTATAACATCATTTGGCAGCTGCCTGCTTTGTCCATTGTTTGCAGGATTCTCTGGAAGAGCCGTCCCTCCTTGTGGGGATTAGAACCGGGCGGGGGGGATCAGCAGCACCCCCCCCCTGCACCAGCTCCCCTAAATCTCCTGTAAGGTATGTGGCTCAGCATCTGCCTAGCAGCAGTTCAGGTGGCCCTCCCCCCACTGCCGTGCTGCTCCTGCCCTGCCCTCTGCCTTGGAGCTGGTCCCGAGAGCTTCCTGCTTGCTGGGGAGAGGGAGCTGATGGCAGGATGTCCCCCTGTTCCTGCCCCCCAACCTCCCTGCTCTATACCCCCTCTCCACAAAGTGGAGGAGGGACAGTCACTGGGCTTGGGGACAGAATGGGAGGGGGAACTTGCAGGAAGCTATTGCTTCCTGTCTGAACTGGCTGATCTGCTTAAAAGGGCAATGTACTTGAAGTGGCGTACTTAAAGGGGCAATCACGTCTCTCTCTCTCATTCATGCGTCCACTCCCCAGCACTTTGGAAAGTCAGCACCTGTGCAGCCATGCATGTGCTGTCAGGAGGAGGGAGTGGTGCGCTCCAGGTGGGTAGCGTGGGCTCATCATCATGTTCAGTTTTTGCAATGACGTGTTTGCAGCTACTGCCTGGCATCTATTGTGTTTCCGCCCTCCTGCCTCAGTCCATGCTGCCTTGGAGAGTGTGAGGCTACATTAACAACAGTGTATTAACCCTTGAGGGCTCAGCCAAATGCTAGCTCATCATTTAGCAGTAAGGCATTCCCTGGGAAATATCCCACCCTCTTACTCCACGACCTCAACCAAGCTTTACAATCATTCATTGCTGTGTACAATATTAAACTGTTTATTTAAAATTGTTTAAAAATTATACTGTGTATGTATATAAGGTCTTTTGTCCGGCAAAAAAAATTCCCTGTAACCTAACCCCCCCTATTTACATTAATTCTTATGGGGAAACAGATTGCTGGTAGAGATGATGGGTGAGATTCTCACTCCCACTCTGACCCCATTAGGCTGAGTAAAAGGCTTGGAGAGAAAAGGGATGCTAAAAGGGATCTGGCCAAGGGAGCATTCTCCCCATTTAGGCACTGTGGAAAACAGCTATAGGTCTGCTTTCCAAGGATCCTGTTGCAAGCTCTAAGGTCCCCAGGGCTATCTAAGTTACATGCCCCCAAAGCAGTCCAAGATCTGGAGGATGCAGAAGTGGCTTCAAGCCACCAGTGTCCACCTTGGCTGCGAGTTCTGTGCTGCATCTTAGAGGCCCAGGCCAGACTTGCACCTTAAGTTCATTCTGCAAGTCAGCATTCAATTCAGGAATAGAACCCATGCTTCTTAGCTCCCATTATTAGGCACACTTGACAGTTGCCCCTAGGGGAGATGACTGCCATGGTAAGTATGGTCCATGAGAACCCAGTCAATCACCATTAATTGCATGCTTATCAGAAAGGCCAAACTGCTGATAGTGATCCAATCGGCTTACAAAATCCTTCCAGACAGCACATTAGGCTGGGTATTCTTTGGTAGGTAATATGTCTTTTATTTCTGCAGCCGTTTATTGTGGTTTTCCCCTCTGGTATCCTGAGACTACTGCCCTCTAAAAGGGGTGCTTCTATGAGTCATGGAGTTGCCTCAAAAGCTAGGCACTAGCTAATAGGATACAACTCTCCTATAGGAAATGATGCTGTTCAGTTTCTTATAACATGCCCATCGCTGTGGTACCTGAGCACCTTCCAGAGTTAAAATACTAATCAAGGAAACTAACAGTCATTTCCATGTTGCTTTCTATTACACACACTCTTGGAGGGAAAAATTGCATGTTTATAGTAAGTTGACGTGCTTTATGGTGGTGGGAGGAGAGACAAGGTCAAAGCAACGTGCCTTGCATTTGGACTTGAACATAGTGATATTTGTGGTAATGCTTAGTTTCTAAAAGGAAAGTTCCAGTCTGAGGTTAGGTCCTGTGCAAATGACTGAAGTGGTTTGGCCAGAGACTGAAGTGGTTAGAACTAGCATAGACAGGCCTTGGTATTATGGAAGAATTTTCAGGCACAAAGTGCTCTCATACTGACAGTTTGTCTGTAGTCAGCATCCCTCTGAAAAGAATTATTATGTTTTATGATGATTTTTTATTTACATACACATCAAACTGACAAAATGACGTTTACACTTTTTCCACTTTTTAGTTTCCAGCTGATTATCATTTTCTTTTAAGATTAAATAAGTAATTTATTGAACTGTAACATCAACTATTTATTAGGAAATTGCTGGATAATTTTAACTATCCTTTTTAAAAACATAAATCTGCATCCAAGGCCTCCAGTAACTTTGTGCGACTCTGCACCATTAATTTCTTCCAGAGTGACATTCTGATATGAGCTGAACAGATGGAATTGCAGGATTGTTCTAGCAAATTTATCATAAAAAATGCATCCGACACCTGTGTAATTTGCCTAATCATTTTCCTAATAAGCTCCCACCATTAATTATGCACGATTTCCACAATGCAATCAAGATAAAAGTAAATCTGATGACTTAATACCCTTCAAAATAATTGGTTCACCCAACACAAGGCCTCCTTTGCTTTCCATAGCCATTCCAGTTAATTAGAAAAAGGGTGCACCTTCTAGGAGTCAGCAGAATGGAGACGGATCGCATGGTGGGAGGCAGGCCTGCTGATTTTTTGGGCAGGAGTCAAGGATATTAACTCATGAAAGAAAGGAATAGAATCCCCCCACATCTCTCATCTTTCTCAATCCCCCCTCCCCCACCCCACCCAGTAGCAAACAGATGCTATTAGTGTTCTTCAGCCATCAGAAAACTGACTGCAGGACTCCACGGGTCTAATGAGAATCAACTTTTCTGAGGCTGCTGTCTTGCGGTGCAGCCCACCTGTCACATCATTAGGTGCAGCATGTGCCTGGAATTCACTTTGCTAAATGAGATTTACAGGCCCCAGTGAAACTCATCCTGCAGTATTCCTGCTTCAATTAGCTAAAGATTAATTGTCTGAGAAAGGGAATGAAAGTTTTACTTCAACTGACCTGAAAAAAAAAACCTGGGGGGGTGGGAGGGAGTATGGTTCAGGTATTCCACATAGGCCTCAGGCAGTGTGGAAAAACGTGATAATTTAAAGGTGCTGCAAATTTCCTACACCTCGTCTGGATGAGTGAAATTAACTAGCACTAAAAGCTGTCAAATTAAAGGTTGACTTCCCGATATTAGCACCTTAAATGTCACCGAATATTCTCTGTTTCTCTCTCTCCCCCTCTTTGTCTCTCGGCCTCATTCTCTCTCCCTCCCCCCTTTTTTTTTTGGCAAATATTCACGTCAGTGCACCTGCACATGCACACAAACATTATCCTACTGCTGTTCCTGCTAACTGCTTGTGCGTGCTTGGGCTGGAGTCACTCCGTATAAATCTTTGATGTAACCATGGCTACGGAACAACTGGCAATTACAAAATTTCCTCCATTTTTAATGTTACACTAATTATGTTTGAATGCGTTTTAATGGAGGAAGGAATCGAGGAGGTGAAGCAACATTCTGTAAGCAAAGACAAAGAGAGGGGAGAGAATGCCTCCTCCTCGCCCTTTCAATCACCTACCCAGCTATGGGAGAAGTGCAGAGTTTTTTGAGGGGGAGCCGAAGTGATTAAAAGTTTAGAATTCATATATCCATCTGTGACTGAAGGAACATTAGTTTTTAATTCAGACGGGCCCCAAATACAGCCAAACATTCAGGGGATGAGAAGTCCAAACTAAATTTGGATCTGAAATTCATTGTTGATCAAGTTCTACAATCAATTGAACCAAAACAACTGATCCAAACATCCTTGCTATCAAGTATAGAGGTTCAAAATCCAGATCAATTTTGTGCCTTTAACCGATCTCTGATTTTGAATTTTAACCAGTTTATCATATGTTAACATTTTGATACCTTACATACAATGGGCCAAATGCAGCCATTGATGATAGTGGAATTCCATCAAGGCTGAGGATGTTAGAGAGATTCCCAAACCTGAGCCGGCTTTTGTAGGTGACAAATCTGAGGAACTGTCACAGATTGAAGTGTCACTAGAGGAGGTTTTGGAATTAATTGATAAACTCAACATTAACAAGTCACCGGGACCAGATGGCATTCACCCAAGAGTTCTGAAAGAACTCAAATGTGAAGTTGCGGAACTATTAACTAAGGTTTGTAACCTGTCCTTTAAATCTCCTTCGGTACCCAATGACTGGAAGTTAGCTAATGTAACACCAATATTTAAAAAGAGCTCTAGAGGTGATCCCAGCAATTACAGACCAGTAAGTCTAACGTCGGTACCGGGCAAATTAGTCGAAACAATAGTTAAAAATAAAATTGTCAGACACATAGAAAAACACAAACTGTTGAGCAATAGTCAACATGGTTTCTGTAAAGGGAAATCGTGTCTTACTAATCTATTAGAGTTCTTTGAAGGGGTCAACAAACGTGGACAAGGGGGATCCGGTGGACATAGTGTACTTACATTTCCAGAAAGCCTTTGACAAGGTCCCTCACCAAAGGCTCTTACGTAAATTAAGCTGTCATGGGATAAAAGGGAAGGTCCTTTCATGGATTGAGAACTGGTTAAAAGACAGGGAACAAAGGGTAGGAATAAATGGTAAATTCTCAGAATGGAGAGGGGTAACTAGTGGTGTTCCCCAAGGGTCAGTCCTAGGACCAATCCTATTCAATATATTCATAAATGACCTGGAGAAAGGGGTAGACAGTGAGGTGGCAAAGTTTGCAGATGATACTAAACTGCTCAAGATAGTTAAGACCAAAGCAGATTGTGAAGAACTTCAAAAAGACTAAGTGATTGGGCAACAAAATGGCAAATGAAATTTAATGTGGATAAATGTAAAGTAATGCACATTGGAAAAAATAACCCCAACTATACATACAATATGATGGGGGCTAATTTAGCTACAATGAGTAAGGAAAAAGATCTTGGAGTTATCGTGGATAGTTCTCTGAAGATGTCCACGCAGTGTGCAGAGGCGGTCAAAAAAGCAAACAGGATGTTAGGAATCATTAAAAAGGGGATAGAGAATAAGACTGAGAATATATTATTGCCCTTATATAAATCCATGGTACGCCCACATCTCGAATACTGTGTACAGATGTGGTCTCCTCACCTCAAAAAAGATATTCTAGCACTAGAAAAGGTTCAGAAAAGGGCAACTAAAATGATTAGGGGTTTGGAGAGGGTCCCATACGAGGAAAGATTAAAGAGGCTAGGACTCTTCAGCTTGGAAAAGAGGAGACTAAGGGGGGAATATGATAGAGGTATATAAAATCATGAGTGATGTTGAGAAAGTGGATAAGAAAAAGTTATTTACTTATTCCCATAATACAAAAACTAGGGGTCACCAAATGAAATTAATAGGCAGCAGGTTTAAAACAAATAAAAGGAAATTCTTCACGCAGTGCACAGTCAACTTGTGGAACTCCTTACCTGAGGAGGTTGTGAAGGCTAGGACTATAACAATGTTTAAAAGGGAACTGGATAAATTCATGGTGGTTAAGTCCATAAATGGCTATTAGCCAGGATGGGTAAAGAATGGTGTCCCTAGCCTCTGTTCGTCAGAGGATGGAGATGGATGGCAGGAGAGAGATCACTTGATCATTGCCTGTTAGGTTCACTCCCTCTGGGGCACCTGTCATTGGCCACTGTCGGTAGACAGGTACTGGTCTAGATGGACCTTTGGTCTGACCCGGTACGGCCATTCTTATGTTCTTATGAGTAATTTGACCTGTTAATTGCTAAGTTATTTTAAGTGGTGCAATGTAAAGAACAACTTCACTGCCTGCAGAAGATTTAATATTTTTGTGAAGAAAATGGCAAACAGTTTGGGAAGCCTAAGGTTTCCTGACACCTCCAGTGCTGATACTTACTTGTATTTGCATTCTAAAATAAGGGTACCTTTTATTCAAATGCGTATTAAAATTGTAAGGCACGCTAAACACCACATCAGATGCTTCACTGAAGCTTAATGTGGCAGGTATGTCACTGCAAAAGATCACCTCCTGCACCACCAGAGGTATGAGTGGCACACTCTCGATGTCCCATTTTGATTTTTGTGGCATGCTGGAGAGAGATCAATGGACCATTGCTGCTGTAACACAGATGCTGGGATGGAGCAAAACCTTTCCTCCCCGTTTCCTTGCACATATCCTGATTGGGATGCAAAATATTTAGGGATTGATCCTGCACCCATTGAAACTGACAGGAGTTTTACCATCCACTTCAACTGGTTCAGGATCAGGCCAAGAGAGGGTGGTAAAGATGTGTTGCAATCCTGCTGGCATTGTGAGTATAGGCGCTGGAATATTATGCAACAGGCTTATATTGGAGGAGAGTCTGTTTTTTAAGAGAGCTCTTTAGGGTAGAACAAGCATTTTATTTTAAAACAACACTTTACAGTGTATTTCTTCACCCTCCTCTCGTCTTTCTATCATGGACATTTAATGTGCATGCACACCCACTGCTGAAGGTATGGTGGGGATATAGTTACAACTTCCCTTGCAGCAGTGAGCTCTAGATCCCAGCTGTGCTTTCAGCGACATGAGCCAGCTTGATTATGCTAAAGCACCCCTGGATCCCTTCCTCTTTTGTTTCATTCTGCTCAGGGTCTTTAAGCTTAAACATTTGACATGGCTGGGTAGTTTCTCCTCTAATTTTATCCCAGCTGACTGTGCAATGAGTTTAACTCATAGCCCTTAGGTGCAAACCACTTTCCACAAGATGTATTACGCCTTAGAAAGCTGGCCAGTATGTCATTACCCAGAATATAATTACCTATATTGGAATTTGGCCAGGATACTTGGGCTGATATTGTTACCCTTGCAAAAAGTGTTGTGGAGTTTTTTAATGACCACATGTGATCAGTGCCATATGTTTATATCATATCCCAGGGGTGTCACCTTCAACACTGCAGTGGCCCCTAGAATCACTTCAGGGTAAGATTAAAGAGAAAACTGAAAGCTGGGAGACTGAGCAGGTGGTGTTCGAGGTGATACCCTTTGGCTATGATATAGACATATGACACTGACCACATGTGGTCATTAAAAAATTCCACATCACTTTTTGCAAGGGTATGAGTTTGCTAGTTCAATGACTGGGGACATTTGTGAAGTGGGGTCAGAGTGAGTCCCACTTCTGCACCTCCAGCAACTCTCACCAGTCCACACATGTGGCAATTCATAAATAATGACTGGATGTTTTTCTAAAAGATACCCTCTACTTCAAACAGGGATTAATTCAGGGAAGTCCTATGGCCTGTGTTATACAGGAAGTCAGGCAAGAGAATTCATAGTGGTCTCTTCTGTCCTTTTCTATGACTATGGCCCTACCAAATTCACGGTCCATTTTGGTCAGTTTCACAGTCATAAGATTTTTTTAAATGGTACATTTCAGGATTGCAGTTATTGAAAAGTGAAATTTCACAGTGTTGTAATTGTAAGGGTCCTGACCCAAAAAGGAGTTGGGGAGAGCGGAGGTTATGGTACTGCTACTCTTATTTCTGCTGCTGGTGACGGTGCTGCCTTCAGAGCTGAGCAGCTGGAGAGTGGCGGCTGCTGGCCGGGAGCCCAGCTCTGAAGGAAAGCTGCTGCTAGCAGCTGCACAGAAGTAAGGCTTGCCACCCAGCTATGAAGTCAGCACAAAAGTATGAGTGGCAATACTGTGACCCCCTAAAATAATCTTGTGACCCCCCCCATCTGCAACTCCCTTTTGGGTCAGGACCTCCAGTTTGAGAAATGATGGTCCCCCCCTGTGAAATCTGTGTAGTATAGGGTAAAAGCACACAAAAGACCAGATTTCACAGTCTGTGATGTGTTTCTCATGGCCATGAATTTGGTAGGGCCCTATCTATGAATATGCTCTCCCCCTGCCAGTTTGTGGCCAATTTACAACCCTTCTTAATCCAGCATGATATCAAAAGTCACTGTCCTTCTGGAGATGATGAATCTCACACCTCAGTCCAAGTTGAGATTTACATCACCCTCATTCAATGACCTACTCTTCTCCCTTTCACTTCCTCCCTTGCCAGCCATTCACTCTACTCCTCCATTCTAGGTTTCTTCTTTGTTGCCCTCCTGAGACTCTTCAAATGGGTTGAGTAACTCTTTCACTCATCAAGTATCAGAGGGGTAGCCATGTTAGTCTGGGCCTGTAAAAAGTGACAAAGAAGCAGTTTCTCCTCCCTAGATGTTCACACCTCAACTGCTAGAAGAGGGCCTCATCCTCCCTGATTGAACTAACCTTGTTATCTCTAGACTGATTCTTGCCTGAATATTTATACCTGCCTCTGGAAATTTCCACCACATGCGTCTGATGAAGTGGGTATTCAACCACGAAAGCTTATGCTCCAATACGTCTGTTAGTCTATAAGGTGCCACAGGACTCTTTCACTCATGCTGTCCCATCTATCTAGACTCTCTTCCCACTCCTTTACTTTTTCCTTCCCTCTGAGCCACTAAAACATGTTCTCTCTTTATATCCCAGGTTGAAACCATCCCTTTACTTTAGCTTGCAGTATAATTGACCTTTACTGTAAAATATTTGATACTGCTTCAGTTTTGGCCTGTGTGGCTTGTTGAAGTACTAGTGGTGTTAGGAGAACACATCTTTGTGTTGGGTGAATTTCCTTCCTGCTATCAAAGGCAGTGGGGAATGTCATTTAGGAGGGCAGAAACTTTCATCTTTAAAAGGTTCACAACTGCCCTTTGCTTGAGAAGTTGTCCATTGACTTTGAAAATCTGGCCACTTATGGGCCTGTTTTCAACCTTCCCTTTTTGGTTAGGTAATTGAGATGGTTTTGGTGAGACATGTCTGACTATTTACTTCATATGTCCTTGAACCTTGTCAGTTGGTTACAGAATTGTATTTACAGTTTTGGTCAATGATTTCCTCCTAGCAATAGATGATGATCAGGTGCCCATTCCTGTGTTAGGCTTTCAAGATGCTTTTAATATTACCGATCATGATGTGAGGCTGATGTCCCTTTTAATCTGAGCATATGATGGTTTGGTAGCAGCTCCATTCTTTCCTGGTTGAGAAGACTCAGAAGGCCATATTGGGGAATGCCACATCAGCTCTCATGGCTCTCTTGTGTAGAGTGCTACAGGGTTGTCTTGTCACCACTGCGGTTTAGCTTGTGTATATGGGGCAGAAGATAGGGAGGCTAGTTAAGGGGTTAGTTGGGAGGCATAGGTTAGGGTATCTTCAGTATATAATACCAGCTAACTTAATGTATCATTATCAATTAATCAAGCAAGAGCAACCATGTGCCTAACAGAGGCTCTGGTGCAGATTGGGGCATGGATGAGAGCAATCTGGTGGAGGCGGAATCCATATAAAATGGAGGTGAGACTGTTAGGTTAGGAATAAACAACTAGATGTCATCAACCTGCATGATGGATATTTGCCTACTATTTGGGATCACAGTTCATAATTTTGGGGTATATTTTTACCAGCAACTGTATTTAAGATAATCAAGTAGCAGCTGTGTCCAGGAAGGCGTTTTCCAACTATGCTTGGTCAAAAGGCCGCCTCTTTACAAAGGAGATCTTGCTGTTGTCATTTATGCCTTTGGTGCTTCAGGGTTACATTATTACAATGTGCTACGCACATGAGGGCCAGAACTTGTCTATTTGGAAACTAGAATCGGTCCAGAAGGTGACTGTCCATGTAGGGACAGATTTTCCTGATTGCTCAGGACCAGAGTTTTAAGTGCTCGACATTCATAGATGGGGTCAAATTTTCAAAAGAGCTTAGTTCCCTCTTAAGCATCTCTTGAAAAATTGGCCTTCTTTTTTTTATGTGCTCAACACCCAGCAGCTCCTGGTGTTACTTATGCTCAGATTGTCAAAAGAACTACTTGCCAAGAATGCTCAATTCCTTTGAAAATTCAGCCACTGAATTTGGAGGCTAAGTGGGAGAACTGAGCTTTTTTGATATTCGGGCCCCTTGTGGGTGCTGCTGACCTCTCTTGACAATTGAGGGTGGGATTTTCAGTCAGACGTTTGCTCCTAAATTCCTCAGGTACTTTTGAATAATTGGAGCATCTTATGGTCCACCATGATTTTTGTACTCTCTGGTCTGTACTAGATACCTGTGAGTTTCTGGGGAGAGTTGAAGAGGCTAGTTTCAACCTGTAAAGCTTTAACTGGCCTGGGACCAGCCTATTTGAGAGACTGCCTCTCTGCCAGTGCTATAAATATTCTCAGTAATGGTGCTCAAACTGGAGACCTCTCAGTATAATAAAGGGTGCTGCTGGCAAAGCATTCCTCCTGTGGGCCCATTGACTCTGAAATTCACTCCCATAGGTCCCCTCTCACTTTCAGGGGACAGTGAAAATATTATCTTCTTTTTGGTGCTTTTGGGGAAGTGGAGGGACATGGAAGGGCTTGGCCTGAGGTGATTTGCTATTTGATGGGATTACAACAGGAATTTTTGTTGTAGGAGAGTAGGGTTGGCTGAAGTCTATCTAATTGGATGTGTACGTAATTATTGGCAGGGTGCCCCAAGTTCTAGGATAGGTGCCTTTTTACCATTTTATAAATCCAGAGAAAGAAAGATACTTTGCAAGAGCAATACAGTAAATCAGTGGTTCTCAGCCTTTCCTTAGCATGACCCCCCACAACCCATTTAGCTGCTGAACCCCGCAGCATTTACCAATATGGGAAGGGCAAGATAATTGCAAACCCTGACAGCTGTTTTCAGCCTTTCTGAGAATCATGACCAACAGGGTAAGAACTCATAATATAAATGAACTATATCCTATTACGTTTATATAATCTCCAACTCCATCCTGTCAACTTGGTTACTGTTTCCAATAGTTTTCTGATGTCTTAGACATCCTTTGTTAGAGATTCCAGGACAACTATATCCTTAGTTCAGTGAGAACCTTCTGAGAGATGTACTGCAAATATTATACATGGCTTTTGCACAAATACCCTTAATTCATTATTTTACTTGATGATGAATCCCATATAACAGACTGAATGTACTTTCAGGGACCAGAGATGAGGAGCTAGAGGATCTATTCATTTGTTTTCCCATTTTAAAATAAAGAAGGAAGGCATAACTACTTGGAAAACAAATGTATATTAAACAGTACTTGTATGAATGTTTAGAATTTGTTCCTGAAAACGATGTGGAGTATAATAATAATAATAATAATAATAAATAATTAATAGCAGTGTCACATTGTGTAATTTCAAGCAGGAAATGGGAGAGAAAACCTTTTAGCGGCATCTGCAAGCATCAATTCCTAGAACATTTTCTGAAAAACACCTGTCATTTGGTGCAACCTGGACTAATTCAAAGGTGTGTGTGTGTGTGTGTATATATATATATATATATATATATATATATATATATATATATATATATATATATATATATATATATATATATAATAAAGTACATTACTCTATCAGAAGCTTGAAAATCACCCCATCCTCCTTTTGGCTTGGTGGCAGAATTTTCCCAAGAGGCTCCAGGGAGCCACTCAAAATCCTTTCAGATATGTCACTGATCTTTATCAATATTATTGGTGTTTATATTCAGTCACCACTTTTTAGGTGCTCCTCAATTATAGTTCTGATTAAGACCTAAAATATCTTTGGCTAATGATTTTTCTTGAAATCCTTTCTCAATGTCTGACAATGCATAACCTTCTTTCCCAAAACTTCTTCATTTAAACTGATATTTATGCTACATCTGGGGAAAGGGTGAGGAGGTGTTTCTTACATTTTTTAGACACTTTCTTCAAAATTGTGGGATCTATTCTGCCTAGTTCTAGAATTTTGACTGTGTTTTGCCTACCACATATGGTGTGCTGTCACCAGTTGTTCTTTCTTCTCTTTAAAGTAATTGTAGAGTGTGTGTGTGTGTGTGTGTGTGTGTGTGTGTGTGTGTGTGTGTGTGTGTGTGTGTGTGTGTGTGTGAAAAGGTGATTAGTGCTGCTTAGTGGTTGGGCAGGGGTGTGACAGGTTGACTTCCTCCCAGGTGTTCACCTTTCTAACAATAGCTCTATCCTACAGTGATCTGTCCTTCCAGTGACTCAGGCTTCTGACCAGGTCACATTTTCAAGTCCATCTCTTTTGGGGTATGTATATAAAGAGTTCAATAATGGGGAGGTCTTCAGAATAAGCTAGGGATTCAGAGCTTCCCCCACGGGTCAGGATCTCATGGTCCTGGCACTTGTATCTTCAGGGTCTTCTGCCAACTAGGTTCCCTGCCAAGGAATAGATTTCCATAGTTGACCCTCTTAGGGGCTTATACGGGAGCCCAGGACAACCCCCTCCACCAGGCTCTGATCCAGAGCCTAATGGTAGGCAACTAAGTGCTGCACCCACAGCTGCTATGGGCTGACTCCCTGGATCACTTCTCATTAAGTCCTCTGCCTTTCCACAGGGTAAAGTAAAAAACTGAATACAAAGGTGAAGTCTCTAACCTTCAGAGAAGCACAGGCCCCGTCTTTGTTGGCTTAGTCAGGTCACTGTCACCAGGCAGCAGAAGCTCCAAGTGTAGGTCAGCTTCCCTCCATTGTCTGTCAGCTAGAGAGCAACTCTGCTCCCCCTTTTAAGGTCCTTCTCCAGCCTGTGCAGGCGTGGTGGGGCTGCCTGGCCCCAGAGCAGCTCCTTTACCCTTTCCTCTCCAGTGTGGAGTTTGTGTAGCCCATCACTAGAGGTTATTATTTGTGTTCCAGTAGTTAAAGAGGGATCAAGGGAATCTGGGACCATAGGCACAAGACAGGGACCTTCCTCCTTTGTCCTTCTCCTTGCCCCCCAAGTCATGGTGGCAAGGGTAGCTTCAGGGTAGCTTCTCTCACACTTTTATGAAAATCTGGCTAGTTGTTTTGATGCATAAATGGGAGATGCTAAGTTCTAAGCACTGTAAAAATCTGGCCTTATTTAGGTGCCTACAGCAAACAGGAGCTGAGGTCTTCTGAAAATCTCATTCCAGGTCTGTATACTTGTGAATTAATTCAAGGTGTGCTATCATCTCCTTACATTGTTATTCCTTCTGCTTAGGCAAACTGGTATTTATTATTTTGTATTATGCTAGTGCTTAGGGGCCCCAATCAAGACCCAATTGTGCTAGGTGCTGTAATTCTTAGTAGTTTACTTTCTTTGATTTACCAGACAGCCATGCCACACTGGGCTATGGACTTGATAATTCTCCTAGAGTAAGTAATTTGGAGATTAGTTGGCACTTAGATTTTCCTGGGAGGACTGCAACAGATGATCTTGTATCTGGAATGCTGCTGGAATGGATCCAGAAGAGGCTCCACATGGCCTGTGCTCCAGGTTAAATTCTTGGGGCTGGGGGATGCAGGCTGACCAGCACTCCAGCTAGCCAATCGGTGCCAGAGACTCCAAGTTGGGGAGCTACTGTGGAGTGTCTCCCTCCCTGTCTCACCACCAGCCCAATCAACTTCCCCCACCTGTTGAAGGGGGTGTAAGGCATTTAGGGAATATTCATTTGTCTTTTGGTAGGATGTAAAACTGAGGTCCTCACACTTGTGCTCATTAAGCTAACTCAAGGTAATTTCTTACAAATGCAGGGGTGTTTGCTAGAGGTGTTTAATATTAGTCAGTTTCAGTTTGCATGAGTTTTGGGGATTCCATTTTCCATGTTTAAATTGCTTGGTTTCATGTGCCCCTGTTTTAGTCTCAGTTTCAGTTCATGCAGAACTAAAATCTCAATGCGAAACTCAGACAAAACAGGACAGAGTTTCAATAGTTTTGCCTGAAGATTATCAAGATTCATTGGTCAGCGAATCTCACGGGTTTCAGAAGAAGATTTCACTGAATTCCTTTTTGTGCTCTGTGGGACTCAAAGGAACAGATTTGCATGTCACAGGTGCTGTAAATGACTGTTTCTTTAGGGGGTGCAGTGACAAATTGTGCTTAGTTTCAGGTGTCATTAAGCAAGTTTGATTTTGACATGGTGTGAAATGAAGACAAACAGGGATGGATTTTAAGCAGCAGGCTGCCACTTTATTAAACTTAACACAGGGAAGGAATGTTACCTGCCCTGTCACCCATGCATTTTAAGTGGTTCCAGTGCAGGGCTTACAGGGCTCCTACTACATAACCATAACTTGGAGTAGACTGTCCTCAGCCTAGCCCTACAACCCAGCTCAGTCATCCAATTCCTACCACCCTCCACCCCACCTGTAAGGGGGACAGAGTGGGGACATTAGCCCACAAAGACCACAAAATCTTTTGCTATTTCATGAGCATGAGGCCCATCAGTAAAGTCCCCAGGTCTTTTACTGATGGGAATGATTCCTTTTAGCCTTTAACCACACTTGAAAAGGCCGCAAGTTGTGATGAACTAACATCCTTACCAAGGACTACCACTAATTATTAAATCCTATTCCTATTTAACTGTGCCTTCAGGATGCTGCAAGGAAGATGAAAAACTCCCCAGGCCTCTGCCAGTTTGGCCCCTGTGAGGAAAAACTTGTGGACCCCAAAACAGGTGATCGGTCAGTCCTGCAGCATCTGCAAAACATAGCTTCCAGACTACCCATACAGGGTGGGGAGTGTGGGCCTGCCGAATGGAGCAAAAAAGAGGCTCCACATGGTGCAGGCTAGAGTTTAAATTAATGAAAGGAGAGAGCAAGGGACCAATCATCTTCCTTCTTCCCTAAACTAGCCCATGAGTTGCTAGAGACAAGAAGGGGAGGTGTACCCTTGCGTCTCTTTAGGATGTGTTCTCCTTCCTCGTTCAAGTGGGGCAGTCCCAATCACCACCAGCCCCATCAAGTTCCCCACCCATTCAGGTGGGAGGGTGGCATTCTCACAGCTCTGCTGTTAACCCACTGTCCTGGCTAAGCTCCAATTACCAGCCAGGCTCCCATTCAGGTAATTACATTCTGTCTAACCACCTGTGGCATTAATTGGAAAAGTTATTCTTTGCTTCCTGTCCTAAACTGGTGTGTAGTATTGCTGTGTGCCATGGGTTACCATGATCAACCCCGTAAATGGCTACACTTGGATGAATGAACACAAACACATGCATCACTTGGGATAATTCTGGATGAAAAACAGCTATACAGATAGGTTTCAGTGCCACCTTATATAACGTGGTGGCTGTAATATATGTGTACTATCCTCTTTCAAATAGAATTAGACCAACTCAAGTGCTGGTAATTATGTTGATCTCCAGTGGCTCGAAGCCTAAGAAGAGATATAAGCCATAATTCTATTGACAGCTAGTAGAAGTATTCCTTTTAGCTGGAGTAGCAAAGGTCTGTGGTTTAGGAGTCAAAAGTTCTGTGTTTATTTCACAATGCCACAGAGATGTCATTAAGCTAATACCTGTATGTATGCAGTTGGTCATGGATTTGTTATTAGAGGTGTGTGTTTGTGTGAGGACAAGAGAAAGAGAAACCTAACATAAAGTAAATCAACAAGAATTCTCTGCTACCAATTTTGCAATATAAAATTGCATTTCTCTATCTAATCTCAAATAGTATTTATAATATAAACTATCTCTTTATATTACAATCTACTAGCATCCAATATAATTAAAGTTGACAATGCATACTGTTTATATACCTTCATAATTTCTTGAAATACTCACTTTGTGGGCTGGCTGTATTGACAGCATAGTCTTTGGGTTTCTGTCGGTATGTCTTGACTTTAAAGGCTAAATCTTAATTAGTGAGTGAATTTTCTTCAAAGTTCCTTTATTTTGTAGGTCTTACTGAGACCTAAACCTAAACTGAGAGCTAAGACAAACTTGAAGAAAATTGGTTTTATGAAGGTATGAACATTTAAAACTTGCAAGCTCTGGGACCACCTTAACTACTGTGTAATTATAAGTAGGGCCCTACCAAATTCACAGCCACACGTGTCACGGACCGTAAAATCTGGTCTTTTGTGTAATTTTAACCAACAGCAGTGTTTCTCAAACTGG
This sequence comes from Mauremys reevesii, assembly GCF_016161935.1. Taxonomy (NCBI): domain Eukaryota; kingdom Metazoa; phylum Chordata; order Testudines; family Geoemydidae; genus Mauremys; species Mauremys reevesii. The sequence goes on along the minus strand of NC_052623.1, from coordinate 246,081,135 downwards.
GGTCCTGACCCAAAAAGGGGCCACAAGACTATTGTAGGAGGTCGTGGTATTGCCAGCCTTACTTCTGTGCAGCCTTCAGAGCTGGGTTGCTGAAGAGTGGTGGCTGCTGGCCGGCTGCCCAGCTCTAAAGACAGGGCTGCCACCAGCAGCAGTGCAGAAGTAAGGGTGGCATGGGGGGGTGGTATCGTGGGGCTTTACATGTCTATATTTTGCCGTTTCTAAATACATCTTCATGCTTTGTTACAACCCAGTGACATTTAAGATGTAAGAAACCATGAAATTCAAGATTTTTTAAATGCTATGATCATGAAATTTATGAAAATGGGCCGGGAACTTGGTAGAGTCATGATTATAAGGGTGTGTATTTCTATAGAGGTACAAGTATGATTTTTTCCCCCCCAGCTCTCACAAGAATGTGTGAGTATTGCCCTGGAGTGTGGGGCCTGTTCTATTGCAAAACAGCTGGTAAACAATGTATATGTGTGGTATGATTCACAGAAAGGACCATCATGATGATCTTCTGTGATCTCTACTACATAATACAGGTCGAAGAGCCTCACCCTGTATTTCTTACATCTAACCTGTAACTTCTGCTTAAACTGTAACCTATCTCTTAGAATTATCTATTTACAGATTTCAAGAGATGGAGAATCCACTACACTACTAGATAAGTCATTCCAATGGTTAACTACCTCATTGTTAACATTTTGCACTATATTTCTAGTCTGCATTTGTCTAGCTTCAGCTTCCAACCATTGGATCTTATTACACCTTTTACTGCTAAACTAAAGAGCCATGTACTATCAGATATCTCTTCCCCAACTAGGTACTTGTAGACCTCGATCAAGTCACCACTTGATTTGAGTGGACACCTGCACAATTGCATGTTTTACTTGGGCCAAACATCATTTGTGCTGCTTATCTCTTCTGATATCCTTAGATCTCAGACCAAAAACCTGGATCTGACTACCTCCAAACTTTAGAAAGGTACAAAGTATGGAGTAAAATTTTCTAAAATATCTGAATGACTTGGAGTAAGTCCAATTTTCAACAGTGACCTAGATACTTAGGAGCTTACGTCTATGTCTACATTGCCCCACAGTTTGGACTACGAGGATGTAAATAGTGGTAAACACCAAAGTGCTGTGCTGTAACTTTCTGGTATGGATACCGTGGGCACAAATGAAAAGGTTCCTATTTTTCATTAATGTAGTTCTGTTCAAACAGAACTATGTTAACGTGAACTAGGAACCTTTTCATTCATGCCCACAGCATCCACACGGGGGAATTACAGCACAGCACTTTGGTGTGCACTGCTATTCACGCCCCCCATAATCCAAACTGTTTCTCAATCCTATTGAGAAAGACTTCTATGTACGTAAAGGCTTGTTTACACAGGAACATCCAGGAAAATTAATCTGAATTACTAAAAATGTAAATTTGAAGTGGATTAATTAAACTGCATTAAGCCTCTGTGTGAACACCCTCCATTTAGAGGTAAAGTGGCATTGAGAATTAATCTAAACAGAGTTACAGCCACATTAACTCTGATTAGCATCATGCACACATGGATTTAATAAGGTTTAAAAAATCCACTTCAAATTTATGCCTTGAGTTAATTTGGATTAATTTTCCTAGCTGTCCCCGTGTGGACAGGCCCTAAATTATTTTTGTTAATGGGATTTATGCTCTTAAGACACTTTTGTAAAATTTTACCCCAGATTTCAATTTTGCAACTTTGGACCAACTCTATAAATGGTCCAAAGTTGCCTCTCTGCAATCTCCTGGAACCTAGATATGCACAGAGGAGTGAAAATGAAAGAATGTAAATAAGCAAACAAATGAAGATTTCACAACTGTTTTAAAGATTGTGCTCAGCTCCAGAATTGGCCAGAGTTAGAAGTCTGAACTATTTCCTTCTCACCCCTCAGAGTAGTTCCTCCTGGTCATGTTTGAGATGCATCATGGTATAGGGAGGAGAGGTTTGAAGTGCTGCTGTTCATGCTCTACCTGTACTGTGGATAAAAGGAGGACTTCACTCTCCAGCCCTCTCATTCAGGTACTCTTCACCAGAACTGAATTCATGTTAGAAAGAAAGGAAATATGCATGAAAAGAAATCTCCATATATAGTTCACTGTTACCAGAATTTGAAATTAATTATAGCTAGTTGGATCCTAATATGCTTCTATTGAATCTTCGTGTAAGTCAGATGATAAGAAAATCTAAATTAAAGTTTAATTCCTCAATAAAAGCCTTGAATTCTTTGATCAGAAGAGTTCTGAAGACTGTTGTTCGGCCTACAGTGTATAGGTTGTACCGTCCAGATTGTATTTATAATTGGACCTCAGCTTTATTGCTTAATGAACTTATCCTAGTCTACACTTAATTTTGAGGCATGATTAGAAGCCCCTTCTATGCAAAATGTACTCTGTGTGAACAGGCTGGCTGCCTTTAGATCAAAACTGGAAGCTTTATTGATTAAAGTCTCTCTACGGTAGGGATTAAAAAAGTATGTTTTATCTCACTATCTATTTGAAAGATATAGATTCCTTTTATTTGCTGAGGTAAGGGAAAGTTGGCTGTATCAAGTTCTTTACACAAGGACTGACATGAGAAACAGCGCCTTTGAAGATTTACCTCACTGTCTTGGAACAGTCCAGCCATTTTGAGAACAAAACTATTCTGTTCAGGAAAAAAAAAGAAAAAAATAACCACCCCAAACTTTCAGATCAGTATTGAGCTGACTGTTTGCATCACTGTGTAGATGTATTACTATACCTTTTTTAAAAAAAAATTACAGATATGATTGAATTGAATTGTTTTCATACTGTAATCTGAACCAGTTACAGCCCAAACTTATGTTAATGCTGTCCTCCGGAGATATTGGGATCGCATTGGCCTAAATGAGTGCAGAACATTAGCCCTATGCATAATGTATCAGTAGAGCTGAGTGAACTATTGTTATTTCTATTGTGGTCGGGGTTCCAAGGTACTGTCATAGACTAGGACCACGTTGTGCTAGGTGTTATACAAACACAGAACCAAAAGATAGACCCTAACAGTGAACAATTTATTTGACTATAGCCCTTCCTTGTGTGTTCAAGCAAATCACGATTTTTAATGAATTTGTCCATCATGGACAATGGTTTGACAAATAACATGTGCAAATAAATTATAGCCAATTGCTTTGTGAACAATTGGCATTACCATCCTGCTCCAAAGAAACACTACATATGCTGTAGGACAGTGTTTCCCAAACTTGGGATGCTACTTGTGTAGGGAAAGCCCCTGGTGGGCCTGGCCAGTTTGTTTACCTGCCGTGTCCGCAGGTCCGACCGATCACAGCTCCCACTGGCCACGGTTCGCTGCTCCAAGTCAATGGAAGCTGCTGGAACTGGTGCAGGCCGAGGGACGTACTGGCCACCACTTCCAGCAGCTCCCATTGGCCTGGAGCAGCAAACCGTGGCCAGTGGGAGCCGCGGTCGGCTGGACCTGTGGACACGGCAGGTAAACAAACCAGCCCGGCCTGCCAGGGACTTTCCCTAAACAAGCGACATCCCAAGTTTGGGAACCACTGCTGTAGAAGATCAAACTAACCCCTTTCCTTGGGTTTGACCTTATTAGTAATTCTAATAAAAGAACATAAACCTCAGCCTCAGCTCAAGGCTTGCGATTGGTAGAATTTCCTGCCGGACCGCCTTCTCTCCACCAGTAGCCAGGGTCATGCTCACATCTAGAACTGGGTTCAGAACAGGAGTTCTGTTTCATGAAGGATTTTGACATTTGGTTTTGTCCTGATTTGGAATGAAACCAAGGATTTTGAAATTCTCCGTAAAGTGGAATTAATGTTCTCTGCCCCGTTCTATTAGCTGGGGACCCTGGAAGTCTGGGCTGCCAAGAAACTAGGAGTTTGGGAGCTGAAACTCAGAGGGTTTCCAGGCTCTTGGTTCCCCATCAGACCACCAGGTGGGGTGCCAATGAGCCAGGAGCCTGGAATCTTCCTGTCAGTTTTTTGAGCCAGCCACACCAGCTGCAGAAGTCATGGGAAGTCACGCACTCTGTGACTTCCATGACCTCCATGACAGACACGCAGTCTTAGTTATGACCAATGGATTTAAACCCATAGTGCTTGGCTATTAACCTATTCAGTGCACACAGGCTTCTATCTTTAGTTAAACTATTCACTTAGCCCTACTTTGTTCCCCTGAATAACTTTCACTGTACATTACCAAGGACTTGAATTAAGCCTAAGCTGTGGCTTAGTCTACACTTGCAAATTTGCTGTGCATATTTCAGCAGCAGTGACAGTGCTAACGTGGAAACAACTAAATTATTTGCAGCACTGTTCTGCCAAGCAGGTTAAGTCAAGAGATAAATGTACTGTAAGCCTTTCTTCTTTTTTTGTTTTGTTTTAATTCTTATAATTAATACCATTGATTGGTGAAAGGATGAAATTATACAGTAAAGTTAATGATTAAAGAAAATAAACCTCTAAAGGATCTGAGCTTAATACATTGGGCTTTCTTTTTTAGTGAGTCATTACTGATTGACAAATCATATTTTACATTCAAATAAATGTTAAATGTGTTTACAGATTATGTGAAAGACTTTGAAGAGAAATTTACTTTAACAATGTTTTTTTCTGTTGTTGCAAAGTTCTGATAACGGCCCTATTTGGCTGAAGACAATGGAGTTGTGCTGGTATATCAAAGAGCAGACTTTGGCCCAATTACGTTGTAACTATACAAAGGATATGGATTTTTCCTTCTAGAAGTAGAGGTGACTATGGGGTGAAGTAGCAGTGTAGTCCATAAGTGGAATTAGGGCTGCCAATTCTCATAACTTATCCAGCAGGAAGACTCTGACGTGAGGACGTCATGAGCTTGGGTGGACACATCACAATAAAGGGCTGACATTCTGATGCAACAACAAGTTGTAGCAAAATGCACAGTGCTACAGAACAATGTGATGTTGTTGAGTGTCCTCATGTCATAATGCAAGTTCACAGTGTGATGACATTTTGTGGTCCTTGAATAGTGATTTTTTGGGGGGACATAGTGAATGTCCCACAAAGAGGGTGAAAGAGTTGTGCTTCAATCTGTGTGCACCTTATATGGCTGTCAGTCTTTTAAGCTGGGTTTCTTGTGTCAGTCTGTCTCGGCCTTTGGTCTTTTCATATGGTAAAAACTGTGTACGTCTTAAATTGCATAGCTGAGGGGCTCCCTTGTAAGGCACATGGGACAAATTATTCTGTTAAGGTGTAGCTTTTTTGTCTTCTTTAAAAAATGAACCTAGGAAATTCCATCTCCAAAATTAGATTAAAATAACGGTAAGATTTCAAATTCAAGCAGACAAAAGTCAGGAAATGCTAAAATCAAGGTTGCACAGGAAACTTCCTCACATGCATAAAAGGGGCTCTCCTGGCAATATTCGCAGTCCACACATAACCATGAAATTTTGAATAGCTTGTGAGAGGTTTCTAGCCTGATCTCAGAGACAAAAGGCTTTGGCTACACTTAAGAAGCTTTAAATGCTGATCTTAACACAGTCTACAGTTTGCCTTTCCCCCCTTCCAGTTTGTCCATCTTTAATTATGAACCACTGTAGAAACAAAATGTGCAAGTGAAAGACAGAGGGATACAACAAAGATTACTTTGAGGCAGAGGGATTACATGTCAAACCAAATTTTCAGTTGACTTTCAACTTCATACTATTACTTCTGTTCAGGGGCGGCTCTACAAAGTAGGCTGCCCCAAGTCCCAGTCCCGCGGCGGGTCCCCTCTTCCCGCGGCTCCGGCTTCCTGGGGAGGGCGGCATTTGGCTCCGGTGGAGCTCCGGCCGGCATGCCTGCGGCAGGTCCACCGGAGCCCGGGACGAGCGGACCTGCCGCAGTCATGCCTGGGGGAGCTCAACCGGAGCCGCGGGAAGACGGGACCCGCCGCAGGCATGACTGCGGCAGGTCCGCTTGTCCCGGGCTCCGGTGGACCTGCCGCAGGCATGCCGGCGGGAGCTCCACCGGGGCCAAATGCCGCCCTCCCCAGGATGCCGCCCCAAGCGGGCGCTTGGCCCGCTGGTGCCTAGAGCCGCCCCTGCTTCTGTTTGTGCAAACAGTTGTGCTCACAAGAGTAGTGGGCTTTTGTTTTGGGGGAGCAAATCAAATGGTTTGGAACCCAGCTGCTTGATTTGCATATTCAAATGACTAGAAAGTAATGCATGCTCATGTTGTGTATGCCATTGGTTGTATATATATAATTGGAGAGTGGGGATAATTCTTAAAGTAGACAGTGGAAAAATAAATGTATCAGAAGGAATTGATGCTACGAAGACCCCAGTCCCCATCAAAATTATACCAGTGTGATATCGGTTCCTGGGTAATGGTTCTCTTTGGTGATAAATAATTCCTGATAGCCTAATAGGTTGGGTTTTACTATGCTGACATTACAGGGAAAAGAGAGGAAGGTTGTTGTATCATTTTTCTAGCATAAATAGAATATCTAATGACTTCCTGCTGATGACTAGGTATTCATTGGAATAAAAACACATAGCCAACAGTGGAGACTGCCTTAGTCCATTTACATTTAATTCATATATTTTCTCTAGCATATGCATCAGACTCTTTTCTTTTGTTTGTGAAAAGTTCCTGAGCTCTACCACATTTCTGTACATGTATTCTCTTCATTGAGAACTGCTTCTGCATAGTCCCACTTTTGGGATATATACTACTGGCACCACTGAGCTTTGGGAACCTTCTATAAAGCAGTGCTCTTTGGGGCTGCAGGCATACTTTTTGAGAAATTAAATGTGCAGAGCTAAGGTTATAAAAAAACCTTCCTGGAGTGGTCCCATGGTTAGGGTGCTAGCCTGGGGCTTGGGAGATCTAGGTTCAGTTTTCTGCTTTACCACAAACTCACCATGTGAGCTTTGTGCAAGTCACTTAAGTCCAGATTTTGGTACCTAAAAAGGTAGGTAGGTGTCTAGTGAGATTTTCAAAAGTATTCATGTGCCTAAAGCCAGTTTTAAAGGTATTAAGGCACTTAACTCTCACTGATTTTTAAAAATCTGGCCCTTAGGCACTTTTGAAAAACCCAGTAGTCACCCAAATGCCTTTGTAAATCTGGCCCTGAGTTTCTGTGTCAGTTCTATATCTGTAAAATGGAAATAATACTTCCCTACCACAAAGTGGTGGTATGAGGACAACATGAATTAAAGACTGTGAGGCACTCAGATACTGTAGTAAGGGGGGGCATGTAAGTACCATGGATAGATGCAGTCCCAGCTGCTGGTATAGAAAGCTTTATTCCATATCCAAATAATTAGAACAAGAAAATAGATTTATATGGGCCCCATCAATGTAGTATCTGAGCACCTAAATGGAATTATCTTCTCAATAAAATAATTGTGACTCAGTCTGGGTCCATCCATTTTGAAGTCAAGGGTAAAAGCCATGGATCACTGCAGGGGCTTCTAAACCTTGTGAACAGGCTCCATCTCAGATGAAGGGGAAGAAGTATTACCAGAGATTCAGGGAGTACCCAAGTGCGTTGGAGGTATCAGTTCCTACCCTCTTCAGACCCAGAGAGGGAGGCTGAATCTGCTATCTCAGAGCCTTGGTTATGTTAATTGCTCAGGCCATCCCTAGTGCCATCTGGCAAGGTAATTCGCAGAACAAGCAACTTTCAGCCTCCAGCAGCTCATTTTCTCCCTCTGGATCTATAAAGAGTTTCTACTCAGCATCATCCCATACTTCTTGAGGTAACCCTCTGCAGTGCATAGCATGCTCACTTATCCAACTGCCCAAGTTAACTACCACAGTAATAGGCACCTCAGATATACCATAGATATGTTAGATAGCTGAGATGCTGTGGATGATCACATGCAGCAAATGTTCAGTTTCTCCTGTGTGACTCCTGATCCTTGTCTGTCTGTCTCGCATGGTGCTGCAACAAAATGCCATCTACCAAATCAGGATGTGATGGTTCTCTTAAGCTTAGGACAAGGATTCTGTCAATCAAGACTCCACAGTTTTATTCTATAAAGATGACAGAATACAACAAAATTTGGACATAAATATCCCCTGTACATAAAACACCAGCTTTGGTTCTGTAGGCTTGCAGAGAGAGGGAAGTTAGCTCCTTTGCTAATGCTAACCAATGCTGTCATCTCTCTGGCTGCATGATCAACCATGGCTGCAAAGTGTTTTGGTGCCATTCTCCAGTATGCTTTCTTCGTAGCAGGCGTTTTAAACCTGGGAGAGACAATCAGTTGCAGCTGTAATTGGTTTTTTTTGTAAATGCTGTGCTTGCAGGTTGTACTTCTTTCCTTTCTAGCTAGTATTCTGATTCCTTTTACCCTTTCTCCTGGCTTTCATTTTGTGTAGGAGCTTCTGATTACTAGAGATGGATCCAAACTGCAAAATCCAGATCTGGATCCAAACTTCCCTAAACTAATGAACATATTTAATGAATAATTTATCTTTATTATTAATAATAAATAGGGAAACAGGGAAGAAGGATAACACTTTGGAAGCCCTATGGTGCTCTCCAGCTAGTTAGTTAATATCTTTGAATTTCCTTTAAACCATTATAATTCAATGTGTAAGGTCTTTGACAATTACCTAATTGAAGAAGGTTGCCTTCATTTGGCCATTTTGTTTCTGCAGACCATTGATCTGCTGATGTATTACAGTCACCCTGCTCAATGCACTATTGAGATACTTTACTGTAACACATTAACAGAGCAATGCTCATTGATTGATAACGGGAGCAAAGTAAGATTTCTTCTGTATGTTTTGCATAAAATAAAATAAAGGCATGGGGCCACATTCTGTGTTCACACCATTGTAAATCCAGTAGCTCCACTGAAGTCAATGGAGTTACTCTAGATTACAGCAGTATGAGTAAGAGCAGAATTTGACCCATGTAAAGCAAACTCAAGTTCACAATACTTTTTAGTACAAAACCCTTAGGGCCAAATTCTGGTCTTGAATGCATGCACGTGACTCCTTTGTACTTCAGTGGTAGTCTCATGTAAGGTTACAACATTTGGCTCAGTATGATGATCAGAAGTTTCTAACTGAGCCCTCAAATAGTTCACACATACTTACACTTGATGAAAAATATTGAAAAAGATTCTTATGCAGACTCAGTTCTCCATGGCTAAATTTTAGCTAATTCTTTTCCCTGTTCCTCATTGCTAAGGATATTTTTAGAAATGCAGCATTTTGTTTTGAAAAGTTCCATGCTGCCCTACCGTGGTATCTCAACTCTGATCTAGAGGGACCACTTCCAGGGGAAAAAAAGCTTTGTTTGGTCCTGAGGCCAATTTAGTTGTTGGCCTTTTTGCTAAGAGCACCAGCACTGGCGTTAATTAAAGAGTGTGGTGAGTTTTGTGATGTGGACACCTGTCTGTGATAGTACTGGAGTCATGCCAGAATGCTCCAGAATGTTGTTCTGGCACTTGTTTGGGGAGCTAGAACAGTATTCTGGTATTTCTCTCACTATTACTTATGAGCTGCATCCTGGATGCTGGGCTTTCCACAGGCTGTGGAGGTGGTGGGAACCCACAGGGCTGCATAGTATCTCCTCTTATGCTTTACTGGTTGTCTTGCCCTGAGCACATCCCTGCACTTCCTTCCATGTCTGCAGCCCCGCAAACCTGCCTGCCGCTAGCTGCGCTCTCTGTGAGCTGTAAGGCAAGCTGTGCCCATGGGGCATCCTGCACCCAGGGGCGGCTCCAGGCACCAGCATGCCAAGCGCGTGCCTGGGGCAGCAAGCTGCAGTGGGTGCTCTGCCAGTCGCCACGAGGGCGGCAGGCAGGCTGCCTTCGGCAGCTTGCCTGCGGAAGGTCCGCTGGTCCCGCGGCTTCGGCGGACCTCCCGCAGGCGTGCCGCTGAATCCATAGGAGCAGGGACCTCCCGCAGGCAAGCCGCCGAAGGCAGCCTGCCTGCCGTGCTTGGGGCGGCAAAATACCTAGAGCCGCCCCTGCCTGCACCCCACTGTTTTCTCTGCCTGGGGACATGCACCCTCTTTGGGAGGCAACCTCTTCCTGGGCCTCCTCCTTTGGAAAATTCTGGTTGTGCCCCTGGTACCAGCACTTCTTTTTATGGGATGCTAGCACTGGTCTGTGGGGTACTGGACTGAGACCTCCATGCTTATTTCATACAAACCACTAGGAATGGGAGGGGGGAGAATGTAGTCATTACTCATTAGGGGGACTTTTTTCAAAGTGACTTAGGAGCCTGTCTCACTTTCAAAAGTGATTTAGGAGCTGAAGTCTCATTGAAAGCCTTGAACTTTTCCATATATGGCAAAATAGGTGGGCTAATAGAAGACAATCATATTTAAAGAAAAACCTTACAGCTATACTTTAGATTATGAACAGTGAGATTTTTATGCAACCCTTCTGCCAGGCGGAGTCAGCAGCAACAAGGGCTGGTTCAATATTTAGGGATTCCTCTTAACAATACAAAACAGAACTGGCTTGAGTCCCCACCCAGTAATCTAGGAAAACCTCTGAGTGCCTCTAAGAAGCAATACTTCCCCTCTTGCAAGCACTCAGTCTATATGTATACAAAAGTGAACTTTTATCAAAACCACCACTACCACATTGAAAAGCATGTGAACATAAGCAAACCCAACTCCACAGTGCATTGAGCAGTGTCCTTTGCCTCAGTCTCCAACCTGGCTGCAGGAATATCTGCTGGGATATCTGCTGGGAGAGCAATACAGCAGTGCACAGACAATCTAGGAAGTTTCTGGAAAGTGTAGGGGACAATTTCCTGGTGCAAGTGCTGGAGGAACCAACTAGGGGAAAAGCTCTTCTTGACCTGCTGCTCTCAAACAGGGAAGAAATAGTAGAGGAAGCAATAGTGGATGGGAACCTGGGAGGCAGTGACCATGAGATGGTCGAGTTCAGGATCCTGACACAAGGAAAAAGGGAAAGCAGTAGAACAGAGACCCTGGACTTCAGAAAAGCAGACTTCGACTCCCTCAGGGAACTGATGGGCAAGGTCCCCTGGGAGAATAACATGACGGGGAAAGGAGTCGAGGAAAGCTGGCTGTATTTCAAAGAAACCTTATTGAGGTTGCAGGAACAAACCATCCCGATGTGTAGGAAGAAAAGTAAATATGGCAGGCGACCAGCTTGGCTTAACAGTGAAATCCTTGCTCGTCTTAAACACAAAAGAACAGCTTACAAGAAGTGGAAGATTGGACAAATAAGCAGGGAGGAGTATAAAAGTATTGCTCAGGCATGCAGGTGTGAAATCAGGAAGGCCAAATCACACTTGGAGTTGCAGCTAGCCGGAGATGTTAGGAGTAACAAGAAGGGTTTCTTTAGGTATGTTAGCAACAGGAAGAAAGTCAAGGAAAGTGTGGGCCCCTTGCTGAATGAGGGAGGGAACCTAGTGACAGAGGATGTGGAGAAAGCTAGTGTACTCAATGCTTTTTTTGCCTCTGTCTTCACAGACAAGGTCAGCTCCCAGACAGCTGCACTCTGCAGCACGGTATGGGGAGGAGGTGACCAGCTCTCTGTGGAGAAAGAAGTAGTTCGGGGCTATTTAGGAAAGCTGGATGAGCACAAGTCCATGGGGCCGGATGCGCTGCATCCAAGGGTGCTAAAGGAGTTGGCCGATGAGATTGCAGAGCCATTGGCCATTATCTTTGAAAAATCATGGCGATCGGGGGAGGTCCCGGATGACTGGAAAAAAGCTAATGTAGTGCCCATCTTTAAAAAAGGGAAGAAGGAAGATCCAGGGAACTACAGGCCAGTCAGTCTCACCTCAGTCCCTGGAAAAATCATGGAACAGGTCCTCAAGGAATCAATCCTGAACCACTTAAAGGAGGGGAAAGTGATCAGGAACAGTCAGCATGGATTCACCAAGGGCAAGTCATGCCTGACTAACCTAATTGCCTTCTATGACGAGATAACCGGTTCTGTGGATGAGGGGAAAGCAGTGGATGTACTATTTCTGGATTTTAGCAAAGCTTTTGATAGAGTCTCCCACAGTATTCTTGCCAGCAAGTTAAAGAAGTCTGGGCTGGATGAATGGACGGTAAGGTGGATAGAAAACTGGCTAGATGGTCGGGCTCAACGGGTAGTGATCAATGATTCTATGTCTAGTTGGCAGCCGGTATCAAGTGGAGTGCCCCAAGGGTCGGTGCTGGGGCCGGTTTTGTTCAATATCTTCATTAACGATCTGGAGGATGGTGTGGACTGCACCCTTAGCAAGTTTGCAGATGACACTAAACTGGGAGGAGTGGTTGATATGCTGGAGGGTAGGGATAGGATACAGAGGGACCTAGACAAATTAGAGGATTGGGCCAAAAGAAATATGATGAGGTTCAACAAGGACAAGTGCAGAGTCCTGCACTTAGGACGGAAGAATCCCATGCACTGCTACAGACTAGGGACCGAATGGCTGGGTAGCAGTTCTGCAGAAAAGGACCTAGGGGTTACGGTGGACGAAAAGCTGAATATGAGTCAACAGTGTGCCCTTGTTGCCAAGAAGGCTAATGGCATTTTGGGTTGTATAAGTAGGGGCATTTCCAGCAGATCAAGGGATGTGATCATTCCCCTCTACTCAGCACTGGTGAGGCCTCATTTGGAGTACTGTGTCCAGTTTTGGGCCCCACACTACAAGAAGGATGTGGATAAATTGGAGAGAGTCCAGCGGAGGGCAACAAAAATGATTAGGGGGCTGGAGCACATGACTTATGAGGAGAGGCTGAGGGAGCTGGGATTGTTTAGTCTGCAGAAGAGAAGAATGAGGGGGGATTTGATAGCTGCTTTCAACTACCTGAAAGGGGGTTCCAAAAAGGATGGATCTAGACTGTTCTCAGTGGTAGAAGATGACAGAACAAGGAGTAATGGTCTCAAGTTGCAGAGGGGGAGGTTTAGGTTGGATATTAGGAAAAACTTTTTCACTAGTAGGGTGGTGAAGAACTGGAATGGGTTACCTAGGGAGGTAGTGAAATCTCCTTCCTTAGAGGTTTTTAAGGTCAGGCTTGACAAAGCCCTGGCTGGGATGATTTAGTTGGGTTTGGTCCTGCTTTGAGCAGGGGGTTGGACTAGATGACCTCCTGAGGTCCCTTCCAACCCTGAGATTCTATGATTCTATGAAAGTCTGCACCCCACTCACAGTTGGCTGTCCTGGGTTAGTGAAGACCCAGAGTTCAGAGGCGCTTTCACAGGGTTCACCTCCCACCCTGGGTGGGGGCATCCAGCAATGCCTCTGCTGCTGCCTCTGCAACTGGCTCACAGCTGCTGCTGTTGGCCACTGCTGCCACTGGCGACCGCTGGCTGCTGTCTCTCTGCTGCCACTCCTCTGCCACTGCTGCTGCCTCTCTCTCCCACCACTGACCACTGTCTCTGCTGCCACTTGCTTCTCCCACAACATCATGTGCTGAAGTTTTGGCACTTAACTCAGTTCTTAGTGATTTCAGCAGGTAGTGAGGAACCTCACAGCCAGTGCAGTCTCTGTGTTGTCTTTTGCTGTTTCCACACAAGATCTAAGGTTTAGCTCAGCAGTGACATCAGCTCTAGAAATCACCAACCAGAAACAAGGACTCTTCATTGAGTCTAATCAACTCTGCCATTAAATACTAGAGAGGAACAGGTTAAATGGTATCTGGCACTGTTTAGGCAGAGTCCACATCCTCGGCAGAAACTTCTGTCATTCCACCCACTCTCATCTTTACTGGGATTTGGCATCCCTAACCCTTGCTTAGCAAGTGAGGTTTTATCTAGGGTGACTCCCCTCAATCAGGGCATGCTAAGCACAGTTCTGCTGCCCTTTACTCATGGAATAAAAGTAACATTTAATTACCCCTGCATTCAAGTACTAGAGTGATTTGTAACAGAAAAGCAGCCAAAATTATCGTTTTGGCAAAGCAGCTCCATCTGCTGAGCAGCTAGGCAGAGTAGGTGTGTCTTTCCAAACATGGTCTGCTCCTGAAGTCTTTTCCCCCAGCGCAACACTAGATGTCCAGGCGAGTTCAGTCCAACCTTGCTTACACCTAAAACCATATTCACTTTTCTCCCAGTTATGTTGCATTATTTATGAAAATAGGCAGCGGCAGGTCAGTTTCACTTTGTTTCTTGGTCATTTTTGTTTATTGGTCCAATGATGTAACTTGGAAAATAATTTGTGAAAACATTTCTGCTCACCTTAGAGTGATATCCTCCCCACACACCCTTTTCAATGTTGGGACTGTATTTAGTTGACAGTGTACCTTTATGCATTTTTAAAAGTAACTATGATATTTCTTTTATTTTAGTGTTCCTGCAATCAGCAATGTTTTGTAAGACATTAGTGGGAGTGTCTTATTTCTAGAGGTCTGAACAAAACTCCCAGACTTGAAAATGAAGTATTTGGATTTGGAAATGATGCATCATTTCCTACAGTGCATCATGCTCCTACTCTGTTCTATAGGCCAGACTCCCTAGATTTACTACATCTCCCATGATGCACTGTAGTCTCCCTTCTTAGTCTGCTCAGGGACCCTGGCCTATGGAGAATGGCAACATAAGGTACCCAAACTACAGCTCTCATGAGCCTTGCAGTAGCATATCCAAATTGAGAGAGAGAGTGAGTATATGTGTGTGTGGTTTTTCCATTATTTTTTTCCCAAAAGCAAATACTTTTTGCAAAAAAAAAATATCGTTTTTTTGTCGACCCAATTTTTGACTGCCCCTGCCCCTGCCCTTTGAGATAGTTGATCTGAATTTGTGGTTTGAGCCCATTTCTACAAATTCCCAATAACAGTCTTTTTTCCATGAGAAACAAATGCTTACAAAGTAGAGAAGTTATTCTTTTTCTTGTAAATCGTCATTTTCTAACTCACTAGTTCCTGGTAAATTGGTTTCCACTTTAGTAGCATGGAGTTGTCTTAGTTCCTGGAAACAAGCTTCAGTGAATCATCAATCACTGTCTGCAGTCTGATAGTAGATTATTTATACAGCTGCATGAAATGTTCACTGTGAAAGACCACACCACACTAAATCCTTCTAGTCTAGTCCTTTGTTATAGACTCTGACCAGATTCACTAAAAACGTATGCCTTTAAGTAAATCAGGTTTCTGTTCTGACCTAATTTAGAATCTCACATCAAAACGGGGGATAGAAATAGTTAATATTATTTATCATAAACAATTTATTCATTGAGCTATACCCTTCTTTGCTCTTCGCAAGTTGTCTATAAACAGATTGCAAAAGAATTTTTGTTATTCAACTTGTTCAGTGAAGATATTGTGCTGACAAGTTTCAGCTTATGGGCTGCTCGCAAACTGTTTGCTGTAGGTATTGCTTCTGAATTTTGTTTTTAAGCTGTCTGACTGGTCCCTCTAATCCTGTGGTATTGTTTCTGTTCCTTGACTGGATGGCCTAATTGTTATAAATGGAAAGCGTGGAGGGTATTTTAGGACAGTTTTAGGAGGCAGTAAGTAGGCCTTAGGAAATGTAGTTAGGACTATTTAAACAATTCCTTTCCAATTTTTCCAAAAAATCCATTATATTTTGGCTATGTACATTAATGCTGGAATTTGAAATATTTACAATTACTTCCTGATTGTGGAAGCAAGCCCTAAGTCACTGAATGCAAGATTGATTGTGAAGGTTTACATCAAATTTTCTCTTACCATAGTCTCACCAAGTAATAATGTGTGCCCTCCTACTTGTGAAAAATGTGGTCAGATCCTTGTCATGGTATTGTGTCTTAGCCAGGGGCAAGTTGTGCAGTCCTAGCAATGCAGCAAATGCGATGTCCAAATCAGGAAAGTTGCATTCACATAATCATACTCATCACATGTGATTAGGTGCCAGACTTGGGGCTTTGAAGTCCTGCCATGCTGGGTTGTTAAACATATCTCATCTAATAGACTCTAATAATTCACAGGAGTTTGCAAGTGCTTCCAGCACAAATAATGTTCACACATGAATGTCCATACAAAGAATACAAGTGCTTCCTCAAAACTGATGGCACAACTGTTCACAGAAAAGTGAATAAAAGAGGTGTGAACTGAAATCTGACTTCAGTATTTGTGAATTTTCTCAAATATTTTTCATGCTGTTTGCATAGCTGTAATCATAAGACATTCATGGCTTTGTTGTGAATATTTAAGTCCAAAAGTTAAAGTGAAACTTGGAGAATGCAATCCCTATTGACTAACATAACAGAAAAATTTAGTACAAATCCCTGGAAACGAAACCTACAGCCAGACTGGAATTTTGTATCTCGAGCCTAAAAAATCAGTGAAAGTAATTCTCACTCAAAGCAGAAATGATTCTCTAGTTAAGTTTTTATATAGACCTAATTTCAGAAGTCAATCAAGTCAAAGTAACCAGGCCCTCCTGGGAAATCCCGGGTTCCTATTTCTCTCCACCACTAAATCTGAATTTGACCCCTAATGCTAAGGATCATTTTTATTAATAGTTCTAAAAATGGAAAGCATTTTCTTAGAATCTGTCTTGTAGTAATATGACTAGGACCCAGGCTGAGTCTAGATGTATTGCTGTCCTAAGCAAACCAGAAAATACTCAACCTTTTGGCCCACCATCATCCACACAAAGGTTATGTCTTCAGAAAATAAAAAAGTTTTTTTACATCATGAGAGCTATTGATGTAAAATCCTAGTGTAGGCAAGGCACAAGTAGTTTTTACCTCTGTCTAGCTAGTGGAGGTCAACCCTACACCCCCCACAGGGAGTTTATCTTGACTAGCTAGATTGACGCAAAAATCACAATTTTTATCTTCCCCAGGAACCTGCCTTGTTTGCTTATATGATGAGTTGACACTGATCCATGCTTTATTGTACAGAAGAATACAGCCAGAAATAAAGCAATACCTGAAAAGTTTTGTCTTTGATTCAAAGCACTGGATAACAACACAGTCTCCATATGTTAATATTAGCTCCACCAACTATCTTTTACTTCTGTGTCTCATCATTACGTTTAGTTAGAAGATAGCATCACAATGCTAAACAAAGACTAGATTGGGCAGTGTTTGGTAAGAAGCTCAGCTGTATATGTGAAATTCAAGGGTGGGTGGGTGGTATGGAGAAAAGTAAAAGCCCACTGTAATGTTGTGCTGTTAAAAATAAACCATGTAGAACCTGTTTCCGCAGTCCTTGCTCAGGTAATATGCCTATTCACTTCACTTTTTTTGTATCTGTACAATCCTGAGGTGGAGTGAATGCATCAGAAGCAGAGTAGAGACATAGCAACTGGAATCTAATGAGAGGGAAATAGAATTTCCTAATATTTGTCCTTATCCCAAAAAGTATGAAGCAAAGTGAGAGATGAGGGAACTCCAACAGCTCCCAGACTCAGGACCACAACTGACCCAAAGCCCCCTCAAGTCAATGGAGAGACTCCCTATGCCTTGCGTGGGCTTTGGATCAGATTGTCTATTATTCCAAGTGAATTCTATTTGGGCCTATATTTTTGTTTTCCTTTAAAATGCAACCTTTTAAGAAAATGAAGATGTTTCAAAGGATTAGAAGAAATGCTTCAGGAAACAAAATCAGAGGCTAATATTACTGCTGGAGTGACTGAATATAAAAAAAAATATTTAAACCTGGGAATTTAATCATTGTCTGTACATAAACTTCCTGATGCCAACACAACCCCAAAACCCATGTATTTAAAGCTATATTTTATAAAAGCTCCCTTGCAAAAATCAATACAAAGCTTTAGTGGGCAGAATGTGTGTAATACTAACAAGCAGAAAGGTTAGTGTAGAAGTTAATGGTTCTATCAGGAATAAAACTGAGTTAAAGTGTGAAGAAAAGCTCTACCACAAGCGGTTCATTAACCTTTTGGAGCCCTAGTCTATCTTACAAGGAAAGATTACAACAAACCTGACTCAGGCCCGACTAGCAGTTGTTAGTTCTTGGCTTCAAAAACCAATAGGTTTTACATTTGCATTGATAAAACTATTGCAAAACTATACTTCTTGCTAAGATGTTTAACCCTGTATAGAAACTAGATTAATTAAACTGGGGTTATATGGATAAGTGGGAACAATGGTGAATCTCTACCTAAACTCTGCTCACAATTCCAGAGTAGCTAGAAGTTTATGCTAAAGTGATCAGCACTGAGCTAGTTAACAGTGTTGACAGTAAATTGGCATCATTAGAATCAACACCACATTGAGTCCAAACCCAGATTGGAGAGATTTGAAATGGGTTACTATCAGGTAGACATAAGATAAAATTTTCAAAAGCACCCAGATGACTTAGGAGCCTACATCCCAGGTCCAAAAGGGATTTAGGTGCTTAGAAGCTTAGGTCTGATTGGAAGTCAATGTGACTTAGGCTCCTGAATACCAGAGTTGAAAAAAGAACTTGTAGAGACCTGGTTGAAAAAATTAATTCTTCCTGTGGAACATTTTGAGTTTTCAGCAGAAATGCAAATACCACATTTTTGGCCAATAACCAAAATATTTTGATTTGCAAATGCTGCTATGGTGCCTCGAGGAGTTGCAATTTGAGTGTCTCATGCTCTCATTCCTCTCTATAGGCCAAGCTCCGTAGTCAGAATACATCTCCCAGGAAGTAAACCAAAAGGAGACACTTTTCATGAATAATTTCATGTAGCTGAAAACCTATTTTTCAATTCAAAACGACTTCAAAAATTGATGGAAATTTTTTGACCTGCTCTAGATTCAGGCTCCTAATTCACTTAGGTACTTTTGAAATCTTTACCTGTTATCTCTATGCCGCTTGTATGAATCCAGCCCAGATTACTGCTGAAAGTTGTTTGCATCCAATAAAAATTCAGTGGTCAGTGTGCAATGAGCTGTAGGACTCAGTACAGTTTCTTATGGACAACTAGCCTTATCTCTAGCTAACCTACATTGATGCAGATATACCTACAACAAAACACACTTATTGACATTTGTGGTGTAGAGGCAAAAAACTTAATGGTATGTGAGACTGAACTTCCCTGCTGTGCATGGAGAGGGTTCTCCCAGGGCATGGTATTGTCGGTGTAGTATGATGAAGCGTGCAGGCTTGCCACCCATGCTGTACTTGCTTTGTGGTCCATAAACTGCAACAAATTTTTCTTTTATTAGCATGTGACTATAGCTGCAAAAATCAAAATTCAGTTTGCTAAGAAGGTAATATGGGAGACTGAAGATGATTATTGTATTTATTATTTTCTAATCACTCAAAAATAAAGATAAAACAATGGCAGTCAAAGGGATAATTGGGAACCAAGAAGCATTAGTTACACATAGAAGATTTGGATGGTGTTGTGCAGTAGCCAGTGTGATGGAGCAAGGCCGGATGGCTACAGGAAAGTACTCAGGAACAGGTATGTTAGCCCCAGGCTAAGCAAATCCCTAGTACCATGGGAACCAAAATGGCAGTTGCTCCAGGGTAATTAAGGCACCTGGGGCCAATTAAGAACTTTCTAGAAGGCACCGGAGAGAGCTACATTGATTGGAGCACCTGCGGCCAATCAGGGCAGGCTAATCAGGGCACCTGGTATAAAAAGGGGAGCTCACTCCATTCAAGGGGGAGGAGCTAGAGGAAGGAAGTGCATATGAGGAGTTGGGAGTCAGAGACACAAGGAACTAAGAACTGAGAGGGTGTACTACTGGAGGATTGAGGAAACACCATACCATCAAGCAGTATCAGACACCAGGAGGATCCTATGGTGAGGATAAAGAAGGGGTTTGAAGGAGGCTATGGGGAAGTAGCCCAGGGAGCTGTAGCGGTCAAGCAGCGGTTACAAGTAGCACTATAGACAGCTGCAATTCACAGGGCCCTGGGCTGGAACCCGGAGTAGAGGGCGGGCCCGGGTTCCCCCCAAGCCTCGCTACTCCTAATCAGACATAGGAGGAGTTGATCCAGACTGTGGGTTTCATCCAAGGGGAAGACCACTGAGGGGAGGAAATCCGCCAATAAGCGCAAGACCTACTAGAGGAGAGGAGGAACTTTGCCACACCAGTTTATTTCAGCCTCCAGTCCTTCAAATTTTCTTCCATGTTAATATTCTCATCTTCTTCTTCCCACTTATCTCCATAGCTTGTGTTCCAGCAACTTTATGGATAGACGTTTAAACAAACAGCTGCCACAGCAGAGAATGCCAATGTTCACTAACCAATCAACCAACAGGGGGGACTCTTAACCAGGATGGCTAGTCCCCTTCAGAGACTGAACCTAACCTTTGTGACACCACTTGGTGCCTGAAAAGCCAGGTTCTTATTTGTCTCCAAGTTTTGGCAATAAATTCTGCTGGTCTGACTTTTGCAAATTTCCTTTCAATCCAAAATGAATGGGTTGTTTGCATAGTTTTTTTTTCTGGTTTTTTTTTTTAAGGAATTCACTTCATAATTAGGAGAAGTGTAGTTTTTGGATGCAATCTGTTATAAATAGATTCTGCCAAAATCTATTTGAACAGAGTTCAAATCTATTTGAACAGAGTGCAAATTTGTAATGTGCCAGTTTTTTAATAGGTTTAGTTCTTTGGGCACTTTCTGCAAGTCCAACCCTTGTGTCATTTCACTGACATTTTGTCCTTGAAAATCTTGTTCTGCAACCTTCTTTTAAGGCTACATGAGACACATGCTTAAGCCTCCACAGCTGCGACAGCTCAAGACAAAAAAAATCAGCATAGGTTTTGGCACACCTAGAGTCTTCTTAAAGTAATCTCATTTGTGCTTGTCCTAGAACTGTTTCTATTAGTCAGCATCCTTATCTCATAGCCACAGCTGAGGATGGCATTGTGGCTTCCCAAATCATAGTAACTGCACTGGCTAACGGGACATCCAGATCCTAGTTACAGCATACACCATCTTTGGAATTGACTCAGATGAAAAAATTGCTGAAGCCCTTCATCTGTTTTATTTCTCTTGCTTGAATGATGGGTTAAACAGGCATACTTATGAGTACAATAGCACCAGCCATTTGAAATGCTAATTTTCATCTTGGCCACAATATGTTGAGCATATCAACTCCTTTTTATAGGTTATTGGTTGTGAAGATAATGAGATTCTTCTACAAAGAACAGCACACAATCCATGATATGCAACATCCAGCTTCCCTCTCGGTTGCATGTCAAATCTTGCCTATGCACACAAGGATTGAGAGCAAACACAGTCCCAAGAAAGTGTTGTTTAGATTTACAGCATATCGTGTTGGAACTTTAACAAAGCTGTAAAGAAGTTCTTTACTCTTCATGAAGGAATCCAACAGAAGCTGAAATTTGTTCCTGGAATTTACTCCTCTGGGGCCTGTTGAACAGTGTAATATTTTTCTCTTGGTTTCCAATCAAATGATCTACCCACATATATTTTTGCTATATTTTCAGTTTAGTTGAAAGTCAGAAGATTTTATTCAAATCTCTCATGGCTACCTTTGCAAAAATTGCTTTACTCATCCACATTGTCTGCTGATGACCAAATCTGTGCTTTCCATTTTTAGTCTTTAGTAAACATTTCCAGGGACAGATGTTGCAAGAGCTGTCAGTCATGAATTCTCAGTTTCAAAGATATATTTCAAAATGGGATAATATTGCACTTATCTGTTCCCTACATGTCTTTTGATTCATCAAATATTTGCAAAATATAATGACTGACACTTCTATTCTCTCACCACAGATGAGCTTATGATGCACAAAGCAGAAAGAATACAGCTGGATTTTCAGATATTAGGCTGAGCTTGTAGCACTATCAGCTGGAAAAAATGGTTTTAAAACTATAGTGAGCAAATTTGTTATGGGAGTCACTGAAGGGAAAAAGATGTAGAACATCCAGTGAAGACTTGCCAGTTTTGCCTACTAGCTCTTAGATATATACCTGTGTCCACTGTATGGATCGACCTGAGAAGTAAAGTTCAGCTTTGAGAATTTGAGGAATTTTAGACTTGGTGTTCCAGTTCAGGTGACCTAATAGTTGTTCCCTATTTCTATGTGCCACTTCAGACTTGTAAACCAAAGACTATCTCTGATAGTTCTGGCCAAACATTTTCCATGGAAACTTATTTTTAATGAAAACTGGGCTTTTTAAAGAAAAATATTAAAAAAATCAAACAAACAAAAAAACCTTTTAAGGTTTTCCATTTTAAAAGAAAATCTCAGTAAGGTGGGGTTTTGTTTGTTTGTTTGTTTGTTTGTTTTGTTTGGTTTGGTTGGTTTTTTTAATGAAATTTTTACCAAAAGCTTCAGTTGTCAGTTTCGGTTTCTGAAATGGAAAAATGCCCTTGAAAATTTTCCACAAAAGCCAACGTTTTTAATTCCTTTTGTAGGATTTTTCAGAAAATACTTACCATTTTCTGACCAGTTCTAATCTTTAAGGAGAAACACAGAGCCCACTCTTTTCAAATGTCATGTGCATTTCAGGGTTATATTTGTTCCTCATGGAATTCAAGGACACAGAAATCTAACTTTGTTGGAAGCCCAGAGACTCGATCGTTCTCACACAGCAGAGACCTTACGGACGCTTCCAAAGTACAGCGGCCTGATAGGTTCTAAGTTTCAACAGTTGCCTATATTACATGTCAACTAAACCTAAGTACTGTGAGACAAAACAATGCCAAATGAAGAGAAATGGCAAATGCAAATAACTTACTGACACAGTCTGCAAACTCATGGTGCTTTGAGTCCCAGTACCGACATTATTTAACTGAAATTGGGTTGTTTGAATTTTTATTTTAATTTGCAAACACCACACAGAGTTCAAACACGGTTTTATACTGCTGCATAAATGGGAATCAATTATTCTAGTAAAGGCTTTTAATGGCTCTCTTCATTGAAGGTATCAGCTCGCTTTATCTGATCATTTTGCTTGCTTGTTGTTTAACTCCTGTAAATTTTGTGATTATGATCCATTTAACAGACAGGGTCTCAAACTATATTGACTATCTAAATCTTGCCATAGCTGGTGAGGCAAAGGGGAGAAGAGATGCAAAAATACACTCTGAACATTGACGGTTCTCTGAGCAGGAATACAGTGCAGCTCAATAGTTATTGCTGACTTCAGCTAACTGGTCTGAAGGACAATTAACTATTACAAATATCCCTAATCTGCAGTCTATGTCCCCTTTGTGGACATTGTGCTCAGAGTTTCTTGAGTATAATGTTCCTGTTGTTTGTATGGAGGGGAGAGACTCCCTACGCTGTCTGTGAGTACTAGAATGGCATAGAATAGTAACTGGCACATTGGTCCAATTTTCAAACCTAAATTGGAACAAGGAAATGCACAGTTTAGCACATACCCATCTCAAGCACGCAAGGTTGACTCAATGCACATAGCTAAATCAGGGATTTTCACAGGCATCTCAAGCGCACTTTGGAAATTTGACCTGTTGAGTCAACAATGATGATGAATCCAGTTTTTTTTTTTAAAACATAGGGTCTCCTCCAAAAAAAAGATTGAGAAAATGCCATATTCCTATTCAACAAATCTGCTCCCTGTGCTTATCACAGTTATATCTTCTGACCACAGTGACACAGTACAATAATATTAAAAATCCTGTACTACTACTTATTCTTCTTAGTGCTGCCAAGTCAACATAACCATCGAATAGGGCACTAGATTGACTAAGGGACGAGAGTTGTTTGGTTTTTTTGTTTGTTGTTTTTTACAGAATCTGTATCACTGGTAAAGCTGGATAATCCAGAAAGAGTCCAGCTTGACTCTTAGATCCCACATGGAGATAGTAGGGCTGGGGAGTGGGGGGAAGGGAACCACAACACAGCTGAATTGTCCTTGACAACAGAGTTCAGTTTCTCACAGGAGAGGAAGGGCCCATCAGGGAGCCACTTCCAGCTTCCCAATCTTGTGCTGCCTGGTCTCATCATAAGCTGTAACAGTGACACCATGCAATAACAATGAAGAATTTTATAGTTTGTGTTCCCAGATTATATTAAACTGATTTTAAAGACATACTAGATGTTTTGTTTGTTTTTTTCTGCTCTTTGTGTCACTATAGGTAAGAGTTAAGGTTGTTTGGGTGCCCAAATTTTGCATTTCCACACCTTTACACATTTGGATTTCTTTTAAATATAACCTTAACTCTAAATTTCCTGGGTAAATAACACTTGGTTTGGGGGAAACTTCAACATCCGTGCATGTATTTTACCCCACACTTCTTATGTCCTTATGTATATAGTCTCTCAAACCTTAATTCATTTTAACGTAGTTAATGTCTAGGAATTTCCCTGGATTTTAAAAAAGATAAAACATTCCATACATAAGCAGTAAACAAGAAACCCAAAGAAAATTTACTATATCATTTTTTTCTAATGATACCTCATGACTTCAAATCAGCCTTTAATTATTTATTTCTTTAAACACTTATGGTGATATTCACTGGTGTATTCTGTCTGATTTATACCACTCTGGAGCAGCACAAAGCATGCAGAGCATACTGTCCAATTAAGCTGCATTTACAGCAGCTTTGGATTGACAGAGTAGCACAAAGCAGCCAGACTATATGCCCTAGCTCTCTCCCTACCTTCTGTCCTCCAAATTCCCCCTCTCTTTTGCATCTCCTCATATTTCCCTGCATGAGCATGCATACACACACACCTGTTTCCTCTTCTCTGCATCCCTCTCCCTCACCCCTAGTTTCTCTCCCCTACTCTCTGATGTAATGTGTGACTTTTGAAGAGAATTGTGTAGAGGAATTATCAGTTTTGTCACTCATTTTCATAACTGGAAGTATATCTGCCAGCAGGGGCCAGTGCATACAAAGCACCTCCAGAGAAACTCATTGCTTTCTGTCAAAATGGCTTCCATCTCCCATTCTCCGTAGCTGCCCTCAGTTAACGTGCCTTGTTTAAAAATGAAAGAGTTGTTTGCTTCTCATTGTTTTCTGCAAGAGTGAAGCCCACGGCTATCTTTGTGAAAAGCAGCCTTTGGCCCAAAACCTATTGAGATCAATGGGAGACAGATGTCCTTCTCAAAATGGCCACCTAAATGTGGGCAAATTCTGACCTTAGTGTCAGAACAATGGGAGATGGCAGTCATTCTGAAATGGGACAGCTGTATGTGAAATTCTCTGTAGAAAATTATTTGTCAGCCTTTGCTGAAGAAGAAGAAAATTTCAGGTCTGAAGAGTAATGGAGAAAAATAAACATTAATGCTAAAACAAAATGTCTTCAAATGTAGCTTATGCAAAAGGTTTCAGGACTGCCAACCCAACCATTCAAAAATATGAATCAGCCTCCCCAAAATTAGGAGATTGTCTCTAAAACCATGAGATTTTAAAAAATAATACATTTTTGGATTCTTTGTATTTGCCTTCTGGTTTCCATGTCTGTAAGGTACAGTTGGGTCAAATTTTCATGATATTTTCCACAGCCATGAGGGCTAG
This sequence comes from Mauremys reevesii, assembly GCF_016161935.1. Lineage (NCBI taxonomy): Eukaryota > Metazoa > Chordata > Testudines > Geoemydidae > Mauremys > Mauremys reevesii. The sequence continues at coordinate 246,055,812 of NC_052623.1, read as the reverse complement.
AAACAGACTTTTATCTTTACATGAAAGCAGTGGTTCTGACATGAATTACATGAATCCAGAACTGAAGCTCCTGAAGTCTGTTAGAGGGAAAAATCTATTGCAAATGTTTTGAGGAGAAAAAATGTCTTACTTTTGACAAGCCTCCCTAGCAGTTGCCTTGTACTCTGAGCTCTATCTCTTCAAGGAAAAGGGTAGGAGACTTCATTTTTAAATCTTTAAATGCCAGGTGAGGTCTCAAGCAGATCTTTGATGTGCTGTGATGGATACTCTAGAATCTGTGTTCCCTGGTGATGTTACTAAATCAAATGTTAATTGCTCTTGTAATCAGACTTTAATCAACTAAATTTGGTCCTGGGCATTAGATCTCAACTAGGGAGTCAACGAAGCTGTCTTTATTTCTTTCCTTTGTTTATTTGCTGCAAAGTAGTGCAAAAACAAAAAGAATAATAATAATTTTGAAACTCTATTTAAGACCTCTATATCTTAGGCTGCAACAACTGAGGAACATATTGTCCATCTTACTTCAAGATTTTCAGAAAAGTTCAACCTTTGCCCAGATTGAATTTACCGGTTTTGGGACCGATACATTTTTTTTAAATTTTCTTTTTGTTTTTTGCTGTTATTTCTCTCTAATTTGCACAATGTTTCCATGTAAACTTTTTTTGCCTTTGTATTTTTATGCATCTAAATTAATTATGTTAATGTAATGGTTTTTTATGTGAAAGTATGTATTCACATGCATGCTTCTTGCTAGGAAAGCAAGACACTCTCAGTGTCTTTCTGGCAAGCATAAAAAAGCCTAACTGAGCTATAGACATGTTTTCATTTTGGCTACTCAGATCAAGAGGGAGTGTATGTTGTGCATTGTTGCTTTCACACAGCGTATGCTGTGATTGTTGCTTTCACGAGAATGACCATACATTACAGGACTTCATAGGGTGCATTTAGCCTGGGGAGGTAGCTGTAAAAGAAGGCTATGCATTTACTCTGGGAAAGGAGTAGCTTTTTGGTGATGATACTTACTCAGTTTATTAATCTTTTTTTTTGTTTTGCTAAATGTTCCAAACTGTCAGAAGCCACTTTGTGGCCAGATGCCATCATCTCCAACCTCACACTTCCAGAGAAAGAGCCCATCCAACTAGATGACATCATTCTTTCCCATTCAAGCCACAGGTTCCACTTTGTCACGATGGCACATCCCAAGATTTAAAGAGGAAGAAGGTTGTGCTGGTCACAGAATGGAGAAGAAAGAAATGATTTGATATCAGGTGTTACATTTCTTAAATAGGAGCAATTATTTTAATTTTAACTTCTAAACTAATTATTTATACGGTTTCAGGAATCTCCTTCTATACCCGAAGAGTAGATATAGTAATTTTGAGGAGCATACATTCTATTTTTCATACATAACAAAGTGGCAGTAGTCTTGCTTTAAGTGCAAAACTCAGCTCAACTATGGAACTTTAAGCCATTACATATCTAATATAAAAAACCAAATTCAAACGTTTGAAAAAATAGCTCCAGGATGCACATATTTTGAGGATACAATGTATTTAACCAAGTGTCATTGAGTGATAAGGCGAAGGGACAATTCTAAGATCTATACTTACACAAAGTCAATAAATGCTTGTGCAGTCCAAAAAAGTGACAGATATATTGTATAAAGAGGATTTCTTAGACATATTCTGTCAATATAAATATATTCTGTCGACATACATGTGCCTTGTCATACTGCCTTTTCATAATTGCAGTCTCAAGAGCTTTAATTATCTTTTTTAACCATCAGTATTTACATTTGGTTTGTCTCAGTCTTCATTGCTAATGTGTCACAATTTTTTTCTTGTGTGGGGATGACAACTGGTCACTCATCATTAATAAAATGACAAGTCTCTTATCCATGCTGCAGTCACAATAGGCTGTAGAAAGTTAAACTTCAAGAGATTAAATTCCCTCTGTGGTTTTCCTATTGAGTGTACACTTCAATGGAGAACAGTTACACATTGGCACTTTTCTTCTGCTAAGGCTAAATTTTATTTTCCAAGGCACAATCATTTTTTAAAATGTTTGTATTGTTTTGAGAAAATGGTTGTGATACTGAGAATTCTGTAGTGAAATATTTCCTTACAAATACTAGTAAATATATTTAATCTTTAATTTCAAGAAATTAAGAAAATAGAATGTTTCTGTGACCGATATCGAGATTCTGGCTAGCACCACATGTTTATGAAGGAAATCTTCTAACACTATATTTTGCAGATTTACTGTACAGCCTGGTTCTTTGTCGACTGAATTTTATGGAACTTAGAAATAGAATAACAGTAATTTAGAAGCCAGTAGGTCATCCAATCCATCCTGTTGCAAACACACGATTCTCCCCACACTTTTTATTTCCTAATATTCCCATGTAGTTTTGAAAGTCCTAAGTTACTTTTAATGCCTGGTTTGATCTGCCAGATGTTGAGCGTTCCTGTGAAGTGCTCAGCACCTTCCACTCCCCTAGAAGTCAGTGGGAGTTGAAGGGACTCAGGACTGAGCCCTTAGGCCAGTGCATATGAATTACGTACAGTTTCTCTTTAAGCTTTCTTGACCTCTTTCACACTGGTGAATTTCTTGTCCTATGTGACTTCAAAGGGAACTGCCGGATTTAGTATACTCTGAGTGCTTAACTCAGGGGTAGGCAACCTATGGCACATGTGCCAAAGATGGCATGTGAGCTGATTTTCAGTGACACTCGTACTGCCCGGGTCCTGGCCACTGGTCCGGGCAGCTCTGCATTTTAATTTAATTTTAAATGAAGCTTCTTAAACATTTTAAAAACCTTATTTACTTTACATACAACAATAGTTTAGTTATACATTATAGACTTATAGAAAGAGACCTTCTAAAAATGTTAAAATGTATTACTGGCATGCGAAACCTTAAATTAGAGTGAATAAATGAAGACTCAGCACACCACTTCTGAAAGGTTGCCGATCCCTGGCTTAACCGATGTTCAGAAATGCTGAAGTAGTGGTTACAGTTCACTTGAAAGCATGATCATACATATATGAGGTGGACTTTGGAAAGGATTTTCTAGATGATGCATCCTGAAAAAATGATGAGGATGGCACTATGACTGTGCTTGTAGGTGTGAGTCCATATTTCCCGCATATTTCTGTCATATGGTTAAATCAACAGCAATCACAAGTTTGACAAATATGGGCCTGATCCAAAACTCATTGACATGAGGGGAAAGTCTCCCAGTAACTTCAGTGAAATGTGGACCAAGCCCTAAGTTATTATCAGCCATAGAAAATACAGACTAAAAATACAGACTAAAACGTTTTCAGCATTTGAAAACATAGGCCCTGATCCTGCAAGGTGCTGATTACCTTCTGGAGGATGCTGATCAGCCTGAAATCCATGCAAGCATTTGTCATCTTGCAAGACTGAGCTCTTAAGCACCCATTTCGTTTTTACATGTAAAATTATAAAAGTGCCTATGTTTTAGGAGACGAAGGGCTTGTCTATACCGAGACTCAAAGTATGCAGCAAACTACGGTATGAATCTATAGCACACCAGCCTGCCACAGAGTAACTGGCCATGTGGAGCACACACAAAAATTTCCATAGTGCTATTTCAAACATCAGAGTGCACTACAGAGCTTTTAGTGCACCGTAGCAGGGTCCTCATGGTCAGTTAGTGTGTGGCAGAACTTCATAGGCCGTAGATTCACACCCTGGTTTGCCAGGCACTGTGTCTCCATGTAGACAAACCCCATGTTCAATTTTCAAAAGGGACTGAGGCACCTAAGTCCTATTGACTTTCAATGAGACCGATGCTATGTCTACATGGACCTGCAGTTGTGACCACAAGGGTTCAAATTGCAGTCTGTATTAGCATGCTGTGCTGTAACTCCCCCATGTGGATGCTGCAGGCATGAACTAAAAAATACCTACTTCGCATTAACACAGTCCTCTGTACCATTTAGTTTGTGCTCACAGTGTCCACATGGGGGATTTACAGTGCAACACGCTCGTTTGTGTTGCAGTTCGCTCTCCCGTCTTCAGAACTGTGGGGATATGTAGAAAAGCCCTCAGTCTCCTACATGCCTGGATTGCTTTGGGAAAATGGGACTTAAGCTGCTGTGCATTTGAAAATTTTACCCCTTTGGATGACTACCATCGGTATGTGGATGTGTGTTAGACATGAAGGGAAGAAGTGAGCTGGGGAAATACACCACTCCTAACCAATGGGACCACTTTGAATGAAGATCAGTCATAAAACGTAACAAATGTTAGAGACATTTACAGCTCTCCGCAGATATAATGGCACCTATATCAAATATTTATATTAAATTGCAAATTTTATGTACCATAATGCAATGCACAATAAATTAGCAATGCCCTTATCAATCTCATGCTGAATATGAAGACGCACCAGAAAAATCATGTTTATTGTTAAGGATAAATAAAGTAAAACACTTTATAGCTCTATGACAAAGGATTATAAAATATCTTACAATAATAGAGCACATGCCATAGTCCATAAGAGCAGAAGGATCGTCTGATTATGGAAAAGGCCTAAAATTCAAGGGGGAAAAAAGATTAGGTTTAAAAGTATTATTTGGTATTAAATCTTAACTTCTTCCAAAGAGAGAGCAATAAAAGCTTTAAGGAAATAAATTCACATCTTAGAAAAAGTTCCTTTTGAAGGCTGGCACTATTTCTGTGGATGTAAATGACTGATTCTGAAGGAAACAGTAGGATTTAGCCTTCCACGGGAGTTCCAGTTTGTTTTCTCAAATCTGGAGACTATAAAACTCACTTTCTTGCCACCTTTCTAAGTAAGGTCATGACCATGGACCTACCTTAACTATTAGAAGAAATGAAATAATAATGAAAGTAACACATTTATATAGAGCTTTTCATCTTGAAGGATCGTAGAGAACTTTGTGAAGTGTAAGAAAAATCCTTGAAGAGATTTGGCCAGGCTGCCTTTAAGCAATATGGCTATGCTGGGAGGGAGCGTAGGGATTCTGGCAATGCGATAGTGCTAGAAGTGTCTTGCTGGTGCATGGCAAGATAGCTTAGTTTGAGCAGGGAGTGAATATGTGGTGGAATGCACAATGCCTCCTCTCTAGAACAGAACAGTGGAAGCCCTCAGCTAGCTTATGCTGAGAGGAATTATAACCTTGTGTTTAAGGCACTGGGTTGGGATTCTGGAGCACTAGCTTCAATTCCTTTCTGTATCACAGACTTCCTAAGAGGCATTGGGGTTCAGCCTAACACAATGAGGCCCTAATCTTGTTACGGTTTCTAGGCACAGTTGTAATACAAATAATAATAAAAAGATTTTTGCATTCATTGAGACTAACTGTATTTTTGCAGCCTTATTAAATATTGCATTCATTAATTAAAGGAAAACACACGTTTTCCTCTGATATTGAATTTTATAATTTTACAATACAGATAAGAGACATCTGGTTCTTCTTTCTTTTTTGGAGCAAAGTATTTAATGCCACAGATGTGAGTAAATATGGGTATAATTAATTTTTATAACCTTTTAAACATGTAGTAATTTCTAAAAAATAAAAACCCAAACAAAGCAGAAATATTGTTCTTCAAATATAATACATAATTATATATTATAAAGAGTAACCTTGAATGAACAGGAGAAGATGTTCTGGATACAAATGCATGACCTTTACACAAAAATGAAGCACACAATTATATTTCCAAGTTGATCCTGGGAAGACTTTCATTCGAGGTAGTAGAGCCCTGCTTCAGTAAAACATCATTCAGCAAACCATTCCTATTCAGCAAAGCACTTAAATATTTTATGAAATTTAAGCACTTGCTTAAATCCTATTTACTTTAATTGGAGCTAAGCATGTACTTAAGTGCTGTGCTGAATCAGGGCCTAGGCAAATCAGATTGAACTTTACTAGGTAAGGGTTGAGTTCCAATCATTCAGTTTTCCTTCTAATTCTCTTCTTCAATTATCTTACCTTACTTTACCAGTCTCTTAAATCCCTTTCCCTTCCCTTGCTATTGTTACCTAAATCCCACGATTCTTTTCACAGTCAAAATAATTTAAGCTCTTCTGAAACAATTATTAAGTTACATATAAGCAATGACATATTTGTAAGCCACAGGGCAGAAGACTTAGAGGGATGGAACTGTCTGTCACCTGTATAGAGGATAAGGGGGAAAAGCCAGTTCTAGACAGCTTCATTTATGTGAATTATAATATTGGTTACCCATAATTCTACCAACTGAGTGTTGTTACTTTAATTGGAATTTATATTTTGTGTAAATGATAATAAATTATTATTACTGTATTCATGAAAGGGCATGGAAGTTGTGCAGGATATGAATGGATCACCCTGAATGTATGGGTAATGGCCCTTGGTATGGCACTGAAACTAAAAGTCAACAGAAGGGGCTGGAGAAGAGTTTTGTTCTATGCCTTGTCCTTGCTCCAACCATCAGATCGAGTTAGTACAACCAAGCTACTCCACTGGAGCTAGCCTAGCTAGAATAAGAGTGATGTAAGAGTTACCACACTGTGAAACAGAGCTACAGAGAGTGATTTGATTAGCAGCATGGAGTGACTTAATTACCATAATGATTGCATTAGCAGCTTATGTGTTGTTGTAACTCCATCTTCTGCATCCCCAATGCATTATTAGTTCCTATGCCAGCAACCCTGGAGCTTCAACCTACCTTATTGATGGACCAACTAGCTCAAGTGCAGAACACCACTTAACTCAAGCTAGAGATTATTGTATGTGGATGGGAGTCGGGTGAGGGGCAAATCTTGAGTTATACCTCCAAGTTACAAGGCAGTGAAGACAAACTCCTAGAGACTAGGAGCTTTATCTTAAGGAGCAGAGACTCTGATGGTTCTGTTTTACTCTGGGTTTCCCTCCTGTAAATTCTATGTCCTTTGTGAAATAAATCTGCAGAACTGAACTTGGACTGGACCGGCACCAACCATGAAGAACAGACTTCACAGCAAGTCCTGACTGAACCAGCGCTGTGATAGGTAGGATGGCACAGAGCTGATTTCACAGCAGCCCAGTCTACCAGGCCATAGCTGATATCAAGGAACTGAACCAAATAGCTGCACATCGGAGTGGGACTTGGCTGCACAGTTCTCTCTGGAACTGGGACAGAGGCAAGTTCCCTCTTATTCACCTTAACTACCACTGAATCTAACTTGAGTCTTGAGTGGAGTATTAGGTTGGTGAAATTTGAACATAAGAATGGCCATATTGGGTCAGATCAATGGATCAAAGACCATCTAGCCCAGTGTCTGGTCTTCTGACTGGCCAGTGTCAAATGCTTCCAAGGAAATGAACAGTACAGGGCAATGATTGAGTGATCCATCCCCTGCTGCCCAGTCCCAGATTATGAAAGTCAGAGGTTTAGGGACCCCCGGAGAATGGGGTTGTGTCCCTGACCATCCTGGCTAATAGCCATTGATGGACCTATCCTCCATTTGTGGTGGGACTGAGCATTCTGGACCCCCATGAATTGCACAAGTATCATTTGGAACTGTGGGTATGACCAAATTCCTGATGAACTGATTTGGGTTGCTCATTTTTTCCGATGTAAACATATGTTTTTCCATTTCCCCAGATAAAAATATAGTTGTATTTGCCATTTCCCAAAGGATTCTGTGTGCTTACAAGGGTGGAAGACCCACCTGCAAAGTGTCCAGGGAAGCTTTTATTTCTGGTTATTCAATATCAAAACAGAGTATAGCTTTGGGTGGGTGAAGACTCAAGCCATCATTTAGTTTCTTTTTTTAACAAAAAGCTCCCCTAGTTTGATTGAACCCAGGCCCTTGTTGCTGCCATTGGCATGTGGCAGGAGGGTTATGTACTCATATACCCATAACACTTCACCGAAAAAGCTGAAGGAATGCCTAACATAGTGAATGCTAATGGGAAGGGGGTAGGTTTGGAAGATAAAATAAAAAAAGAACAAGTTAAAAATCACTTAGAAAAGTTAGATGCCTGCAAGTCACCAGGGCCTGATGAAATGCATCCTAGAATACTCAAGGAGCTAATGGAGGAGGTATCTGAGCCTCTAGCTATTATCTTTGGAAAATCAAGGGAGCAGGGGCGGCTCCAGGCACCAGCACGCCAAGTGCGTGCTTGGGGCGGCAAGCCACTAGGGGCGCTCTGCCGGTCGCTGCGAGGGCAGCAGGCAGGCTGCCTTCGGCGGCTTGCCTGCGGGAGGTCCGCTGAAGCCGCGGGACCAGCGGACCCTCTGCAGGCAAGCCGCCGAAGGCAGCCTGCCTGCCATGCTTGGGGCGGCAAAATGCCTAGAGCTGCCCCTGCATGGGAGACAGGAGAGATTCCAGAAGACTGGAAAAGGGCAAATATAGTGCCCATCTATAAAAAGGGAAATAAAAACAACCCAGGAAACTACAGACCAGTTAGTTTAACTTCTGTGCCCGGAAAGATAATGGAGAAAGTAATTAAGGAAATCATCTGCAAACACTTGGAAGGTGGTAAGGTGATAGGGAATAGCCAGCATGGATTTGTAAAGAACAAATCATGTCAAACCAATCTGATAGTTTTCTTTGATAGGATAACGAGTCTTGTGGATAAGGGAGAAGTGGTGGATGTGGTATACCTAGACTTTAGTAAGGCATTTGATACGGTCTCGCATGATATTCTTAAAAAATAAACTAGGCAAATACAACTTAGATGGGGCTACTATAAGGTGGGTGCATAACTGGCTGTATAACCATACTCAGAGAGTAGTTGTTAATGGTTCCCAATCCTGCTGGAAAGGTATAACAAGTGGGATTCCGCAGGGGTCTGTTTTGGGACTGACTCTGTTCAATATCTTCATCAACGATTTAGATATTGGCATAGAAAGTATGCTTATTAAGTTTGAAGACGATACCAAACTGGGAGGGATTGCAACTGCTTTGAAGGATAGGGTCATAATTCAAAATGATCTGGACAAATTGGAGAAATGGTCTGAGGTAAACAGAATGAAGTTTAATAAAGACAAATGCAGAGTGCTCCACTTAGGAAAGAACAATCAGTTTCACCCATACAGAATGAGAAGAGACTGTCTAGGAAGGAGTACGGCAGAAAGGGATCTAGGGGTTATAGTGGACCACAAGCTAAATATGAATCAACAGTGTGATGCTGTTACCAAAAAAGCAAACATGATTCTGGGATGCATTAACCGGTGTGTTGTGAGGAAGAAATGAGAAGTCATTCTTCCGCTCTACTCTGCGCTGGTTAGGCCTCAACTGGAATATTGTGTCCAGTTCTGGGCACCGCATTTCAAGAAAGATGTGGCGAAATTGCAGAGGGTCCAGAGAAAAGCAACAAGAATGATTAAAGGTCTAGAGAACATGACCTATGAAGAAAGGCTGAAAGAATTGGGTTTGTTCAGTTTGGAAAAGAGAAGACTGAGAGGGGACATGATAGCAGTTTTCAGGTATCTCAAAGGGTGTCATAAGGAGGAGGAAGAAATCTTGTTCATCTTAGCCTCTAAAGATAGAACAAGAAGCAATGGGCTTAAACTGCAGCAAAGGAGGTTTAGGTTGGACATTAGGAAAAACTTCCTAACTGTCAGGGTGGTGAAAACTGGAATAAATTGCCTAGGGAGGTTGTGGAATCTCGATCTCTGGAGATATTTAAGAGTAAGTTAGATAAATGTCTATCAGGGATGGTCTAGACAATATTTGGTCTTGCCATGAGGGCAGAGGACTGGACTCGATGACCTCTCGAGGTCTCTTCCAGCCCTAGAATCTATGAATCTATAAAACACTGAAAAAACACTACAACCGTACCTCTTGCCAATTCTCACAAGCTAAACCGAGTTGGACTAGGTCAATGCTTGGATTGGACACTGCCAAGGAAACAAGAGGGAGATGCAGGAATAGTTTTAGGTGCTCTTTTGATTAACTGTTGAGCCATTCCACAGACGGTGGGCACTGTTCTGCTAGGGATGTCATCTTTCAGATAAGACATAGAGCTGAGCTTTTTAGTCACATGGTAGATCTTCTAGGTCTCTGAATGACTTGGCCTGCCCCTATGTTCTCAGGATGGTGAGCTATGATGCCACTTGCAGTTGGGCATCAAACTCAGGTTGGGTCTCAAATGAGATCTGAAATTCTAGTTCCCAAAATATAGTATATATATCCACAGGTATAAATCTCTATACACAAAATCACGATTTTTGTGTAATTAGAGATAAATGAAGGAGTGGAGGATCAAATTCAATTTTTATTTCATTGGGTGTTCTTAGTAGCTCAGTGGCTACAGGTCTTGAACCCCAATCTGCAGGGCTTTTAAGAACCACTGTGATCCATCCTGCCAACTAGTGACCTGTTAATAATCACTAGAACTCAACTTGGATAGAAGACTCCAGGCCTGGGATCTCATTAGTGGAATTCTGGAGGTCCTGTTTTGTTCCCTGCTTCTTTTTAAATCAAGCAGAGGAACAGGAAGTTTTCTATGCAACTGAGTTTCCCCTACTTCGAACTACCTCCCCTACACTACCTGCTTCTACTGCTTGACTTTGATCTCCTGGTAACATGATCCTGCCTGCATCCTAATATCTGATTCTTGGTCTGCCCTGTCTTGAACTCTGTTCTCTTGGCATCTGACTCCTGTTCTGACCACTTGGCCTGATTCCACATCCCAGGTGTGACAGAGGGTTGAGAGATTTTGGCAAAAATTCAAATAGCACTAATTCTATCACAAAGTGGAAATGTTATTATTACGTCATCGGTATTTTATTTTATGTTGTAGGCCAGAGATCTCTAACTTTCAGGATACTTCCCCATTGGCAGAGTCTAGGGATGCCCTGTAGTAATTCTAGCTAAATGCAAAGTATATTAATTTTACATTGCAGAACTGTGTTTTCTGACTGTTAAGAGCTATCACAACAAAAGCAAACACATAAATGTTCATTCCTCTGTATCTCAAGGATGGATAGTGTTTCTAGCATCTCTATCATAAACCTGCAAAAAAGTGAAGATGGCCAGCAAAAGCACTAGCAAAGACAGAAGTCCACATGATGTTTCTTGGAAGGAGGTAGCATTCACAAGGAGACATAGCTAGATTGTGAAGCAGGGGTAAGTCAAGGGGCAGCATCACTGTTTCATCAATATCCACCTCTGACCAGGCAGGTTTCCCTCCAAATGGCAACAAAAGGCTCTCTTAAATTTAATTTGAGTTTAAAATACATGTTCCCTAATAAGGATGAAGCTATTAGGAGGTAAAATCTTGTCACAGTGGTTGCCAGAGAAGCAAATGATTGTACTGTGTGAGCTGATAATGCTATCATACTTGGGGATACAATCCAGACCAGTAAGGGGGTGTATCACCACATCCCTGGGTGTCTCATAATGCTTTGCTGTTGTAGTGCCCAAACAGGCTGTTATCAGGGACCATGGGTCTCAAACACTAGTCTACAGGGCTCTTTGGAGCTAGCAGCATCCAACCTGCCACCCAGGAATCTACTGACTGTTGTTAGAATAGAAGCTGAACTCAGGTAGAGGATACCAGTCCTGGGACCTGATTGGCAGAATGCTGGGATCACTCATTGGTCCACAGCCTCTATTTAAACCCAGCACAGGCACTAGAAGTTGTCCATGCAATTGGATCCACCTTGCTCTGAATTCTGTGCTCCTTATGGCTCCTGTGGCTTGAATTCCTGTTTTCTGACCTGGCCTGACTCTGGTTATCGATCCCTGGTTCTGCTTTCAAGTTTCTCTCCTGCTTCTGATCTCCTGGTAACCTGGCCCTGCCTGACTCTTAATTTGTCTTCTGTCTTGCCTTGGACTCTGACTTCCTGGTATCTGACCTGGCCTGACTTCTGCTTTGACAGTAGGTCAGACTGACCACAACCTGGTATGAGAGCTGCTCATAAACAGCATGCAAGTCACACCTTGAGTGTTTGTACACAGCTACAGGCCTGGTCCAGCAACTCTGACCCCAGCAGCCTGTCAGTAACACATCCACCACACTCTGGCTTTCAGCAGCCTTTGTTACTCCCTGCAGGGTGATCCCAACACAATCCCAGTCCCAAATTTTTCCTAAAAATGTGTGTTCTGCACTGCCCAGCCCTCTCCTGGACAGTTCAGGTACTAGATCAGTTGCCCCTGTAGGGGTCAACATACAACAGTTTGTTACTTTAAGTAGAGGTACCAAACAGTTCAGTTTAAGCACAACACTGGATTAGTTTTGACTGAAAACAAAACAAGTTTATTTAACCACAAAGAGAGAGAGTTTTTAAGTGAGTACCTGTATAAGGCATTAAAATCAGAAACGGTTACAAGAGAAATAAAAATAAATTATTTCTAGTAACTAAAACTTAATAAACTAAACTTGGTTCAAGGTAATCTCAGGTCAGAACCTCTCCTAAAGTTGAAAGGCTGGTTCCTTTGTCGTCTTAGGTGGAAAAAGAGAGAGAGAGAGAGAGAGCGCATACCATTGGGTGTTCTCCCCCACACTTTTATAGTCCAGTCCTTTAAAATGCATTCTCCTTCCCACTGTAAGGACATAGGCATGGAGTCTCATGGTGGAAGAGGTTTCATGTTGTTGTTTGTTAAAATGCAGATCAATCTGTTCCTGCCCCCCTTCATTGCCAAAGAATGGCCACTTGACTGATGATTGCTAATCAACTTTGATGACACCTGGCTAGAGGCCTTAGCTTGTTGTTTGTCTCTGAGGAACAGGTTTATCCCCTCCCCAGACTTGTCTGGTAAACACATTTCAGTCATGATTTCAGCTTATGTTCCTAACTTTACATAGAATGTTGATATACACATTTCACCATGATATTGTTGACCAGCGAGTTATTAGTATTCATATGATACCTTACAAGGCATACTGGGCCCAAATATTATTACAATAATGCATAGGGTCTGAACACAGGGGTGCCTTTGTTCTGAGATACCTATAAAGATGATGAGACAGTCAGGATGGTGTAATGGAGGTTATGTATATGCTTACGGCGTCATGTAGAGTACATATACTGCACACACCCCAGCACCAGTTTAATGGGCGAGTTGAGTAGACATGCCTGAAGCCTGGTGGAACATATCCTACCCAACTCGCTACATGTGCCAGCCATGCCTCCCATGTCTACATTGCTACTTTTAGCAGTGTAAGGTTTCAGAGTAGCAGCTGTGTTAGTCTGTATCCGCAAAAAAAAAACCAGGAGTACTTGTGGCACCTTAAAGACTAACAAATTTATTTTAGCATGAGCTTTCCGAAGAAGTGAGCTGCAGCTCACGAAAGCTCATGCTAAAATAAATTTGTTAGTCTTTAAGGTGCCACAAGTACTCCTGTTTTTTTTTGTTTGTTTTTTTTAGCAGTGTAGTGTCCCTCTGCCTTCTCATTGCTGGACTCTTCCCTTGTCACTGGGAAAGGCTCCTGCAGGTGGGAAAGGCTCTGGCGGGGAGAGGCAGCAGGGAAAGGCTCCCCATTGCCAAAGCCTTTCCCAGCTGCCACCTCACCTCCAGAACTTTTCACATCCACAAGTAACTTTTTAAGAAATTATGTTTAATTTGGAAATTTACCATGATTTTTTGACAAACATTTTCTAAGAAATATCAGAACTGAAAAAACCCTTTTTAAATGTAAAACTGAATTTCTTTTTTATTTTCCCCCTTTCTCCTTCCTGTCTTTTTTCAGTGGCAAAAAGGAAAAAAAGAAGGAAAAAAAAGTGTGTGTGTGATGAATGAAAGGAATTTTTTTGAGGGGGGGTTCATTGAGAGGGGGATTATTCTTTTGTTTTTTATGGGGTTTTTTTGTTCAAAATCCCTACACATTTGGAAAGAAACAGAATGTTTCTGTATTTTTTTTTCATTTTGGAAGAAAAAAAGTCCTTTTCTATCAAAAATGGTTTTGAGGGGAAAAAAAATCTGATCATCTGTATGTCTTAAATCTTTTGGTTCTGGTGAATTCCACTGGAGATCTTGTGAAAATGGGTTTTCTGATTGGGGTTTCTGATTTCAGGCTCGCCCACCACCTGCAAGTGTACAGATTAATAGATTTTAAGGCCAGAAGGGACCATAATGATCATCTAGTCTGAGCTCCTGTATAACAAAGGCTATAGATCCTCACCCAGTTATCTCTGTATCGAGTATATAACTTGAGTTAGATCTTGTCTTTTAGAAAGATGTCCAGTCTTCATTTATAGACTTCAGGTGATAGAGAATCTACCACATCCCTAGTTAAGTTGTTGCAATGGGTAAAAATTTGCATCTTATTTTTAGTCTGAATTTATCTAGTTTGAGCTTCCAGCCATTGACTCTTATTTCTGATAGTAAAGGGCTAGTAGAAAAAGGATAAATCTCTTCCCTATGTATGTATGTGAAGATGATAATTAAGCCTTGTCTTAAATCTTCTCTTGGATAAACGAAATAGATGGCACATCTTATGTTTCTTGCTATAAAGCATAATTTCCAGATCTCAAATCATTCTTTCATCTCTTTTCTGGACCCTTTCCAATTTTTCAACATCCTTTTTGAAGTGTGGACACCAGAACTGGACACATTATTCCAGTAATGGTCTCTCTGATGCTGGATACAGAGGTAATATTACGTCCCTACTCCTACTTGATAGTCTTGTGTTTATTCATCCCAGGATCATGTTCACTCTTTCTAAGCTACGGCACTGCACTGGGAGCTGATATTCAGCTGGTTAATTACCATTACTCTGAGGTCCTGTTTAGTGTCACTGCATTACAGGATACTGTCTCCATTCTTGTAAATGATATCTATATTCTTGTATCCTAGATGTATGACTTTAGATTTGGCTATCTCAAAATGCCTGGTGTCCAAAGGAACTCACCTTACCAAACAAGTTCTTTGGAGCAGGGACCATCTTTTTGTTATATGTGTACAATACCTAGCGCAATAGCAGGGGCGGCTCTATGTATTTTGCCGCCCTACGCACGGCTGTCAGGTGGCTTTCAGCAGTGCACCTGTGGGAGGTCCACTGGTAACATGGATTTGGCGGCATGCCTGCGGGAGGTCCGCTGGTCCCACAGCTTTGGCGTACCCGCGGCTGAATCCGTGGGACTGGTGGCCCTCCCACAGGCATGCTGCCGAAGGCTCCCTGACTGCCGCCTCCACAGCAACTGGCAGGCCACCCCCGCCAGCTTGCCGCCCCAGGCACGTGCTTGGTGCGCTGGTGCCTGGAGTCACCCCTGTGCAATAGACCCCAGTCCATGATTAAGGCCTTTAGGTATGACCACAAAATAAATAAAAGTAATAGTTATTTTATTCATGTATTGCAATAGTGCTTGGATTCCTCCTCAGGTTCAGGGCCATATTGTGGTAGATGCTGAAGAAATACATATGAAGAGGAAGATGTTTGCTACCTTTCAAATTATTCTTGCAGGAAAAGAGAATTATGTTGTTCTTTCTTACTAATAAGGGAGACATTCAGAGTTGATCAGATACTATAGCGATAAGGGCCATATATTTACCTAGATAGACATATAGAGGAAGATAAAAATAGAGTTTCTTCCCCCCCAAAACAAACAAACAAACAAACAAAAAACACCTAAGGTAAACCAGCCTTGCAAAATAGTCATAACAAGCTACCTAGCATAGGCCCAAAATCTAATTACCCATCTTCAGTTACCTGCTTCTGAAATGAGCTTTTATACTCCTGCCAAAAAACACTTACCCTTGGTGAGTGACCAGTAGAATTTTATCATGATGGGGTAAAACCTCATCTCAACCTGAGGAGCTAATAATCTGACCATGCTGCTAATAGATCTATAAAATACAAAAATGAAGGCTGACCTAGACTAGGTCTACACTTAGTGTGGTGTATACAGTACATACACTCCACATACCCCTAGCTTGGGTATAAATTGCAGTGTAGACAGTGAGGAGCTGCTTAGGTGAGCAGACTACAGACACACCAGAACCTTAGCGTACATTCCCTACATGGCTCTCTACATGCCCAAGCAGTGCCTCCCATGTCTACACTGTTACTTTTAGCGGTGTAGTGTCCTGGAGTGAGAAGGGCTCTGGCAGGGAAGAGGCAATGGGGAAAGGCTCTGGCAGCTCGCCACTGCTTCAGCCTTTCCCCACTGCAGGGCATTCCTGGACCTTTCCCTGCTGCCTTCCCCCACCAGAGCGTTTCACTGTGTCATGTAGCTGTGGGTACCTGACACGCCACCATCAGCGTAGACAAGGCTCTATGCTGCAGCAGAGGAGGGGAATAGGCTTGGAGACTTGCGCTCTAGAACTCTGATTCTAGGAGCAGGTGCTCTTGAATCTGCAGCAACCATTCCAACCTGTTCAGGTGTAGCGTTGACAATCTGTGGTTGAAGGCACAACAAGCCCTCTCCAGCTAAAAGCAAAATGAGCATAGCACAGAGCTTTGTGCTGGTAGTGGGTTGATGAATAATGAGAAAATGAAGGGTTATCATCTGATCTTAAAGATCCCTCCTCTTTGGCCATAAAATACATAAAATATCTTAAATATTAATAAAATTGTACAAGGTATTGAAAATCACAATGAAAATAGTTTATTAGTGTCCTTAGTGTGCCTATGACCTATAAAGATCATTAATTTGAAACCTAATAGCCTACCTGATACTGTACAACTTCCAAACCCTGATCTGGCAGAATTGCATTATACATATAATATTGTTAATAATGTAAAACATAATAGAATGCCAAACAGCATTATGGAAAACAGGAAAAGTAGATAATTATCAGTATTATAATATCCTCAGTACCAGAACAAAAGGCTTAAATGCTATATGGACAAATGAAACTCTGATGATCCAGTAATTTCTTCATCTGAGAATGATTACACTATTGGAAAAAATGGATAGAATTTTTGTCTTTAATAAAAATAGGCTTTTGAGAAAATTAGAAGTGCAGTACAGTAGATTTTTCTCACTTAAAATATAATTTAAATGATTAGAAAGCACTATAATTTTTTTTCAGATCAAGGATGCTTGATTGTCCTTATCATTTGTACTTTTTCTGCATCCCAGCCTATATACTTCCTTATCACTTAACTAGCTAATCAATCACTAGCCTTTTCTTACATTTTAAACACTGTAGAAGAGTATCTTCATTGAATAGGAAAGGTGGCAGAGTGTTGCCCTTATCCTGAGTCGCCTCTGGTCACTCTTATCATCTGGGTCTCCAAAGCTTAAAATAAAGGTATTACACATTTGAATTCAACAGGGTTTTGAAGGTTTGCACGAGTAATATTTAATAAATACTCACTTTATTAGGATTAAGATTGCCTTTAATTGTAGAAATCTTCTGGAGGGGGAAAAAAGTAATTAAAAAGAATGAACTGAAAATGATATATTGTGGCAGTGTGCATAAACCATACATGCCTCTAGTGGATCATTGCTTTAATTACACCTGACCAAGTACAGGCTCAGAGAAAAGCACTGAAATTCTTACCACAATGTGCTTCTTAAAAACCAGCCATGCCTGGCTTAGCCTGTCAGTTCATTGTCATACCGTTGAGTGAGACACAGTGCTATGAAGTCAAATATTGCAAAAGGCACAAACAAACCTTAATTTTTCAACATCCTCATCTACTTTTTTATTTCTTTTTCTATGCTGTGGATTGCAAGCACATTATTAAGCACAACAGGCAAAATTAATTGTGTGCTACCGCCCAACTCTTGCAGCCCCACTAAAATCAGTGAAATTATTCCCCGGAATTTCTGAGAAAGAAAAATGAAAATTCTTGATCGGTCAGTATCAAAACAATATGGGGAAGACATCAGATCTGTGGAGGAGGTTGGATGGGCTAGTGTGTAAGACACCAGATAGGATTAATAAAATTCAGATTTTATTCCTGGCTGTGGCACAGATTTTCTTTGTGACTGTGGACTTGTGGACAAGTTACTTAGGCCTGGTCTACACTGGTTGGCAGGGCGGGGAATTGATCTAAGTTACACAACTTCAGCTACATGAATAACGTAGCCGAAGTCAACGTATTTAGATGGACTTACTGTGGTGTCTTCACCGCAGTGAGTCAACTGCTGCTGCTCTCCGGTCAACTCTGCCTGCACCTCTTGCTGAGCTGGAGTACAGGAGTCGATGGGAGAGCACTCGGGGGTCGATTTATCGCGTCTAGATAAATCGACCCCCACTGGATCGATCGCTGCCTGCCGATCTGGCAGGTAGTGAAGACATGCCCTGTATCTCTTTCTCTGCCTCTATTCTCTACCTGTTAAAAAACACGGTAATAATAATTCCCTATTCCACAATGAAATGTGGGCTGTGGCTTGCCCATCAGAAAGGATAGGGTTGCTTTCCTAAGGGTTCCATAACATGGGGAGAAAATGGCTATTTTCCTTTGCATTCAACTATGTATTCGTTATGACTGAACTGTGTCTTTTGGGAACTAATTGTCATTTCCAGAAGGGCATCCCACTGATGTCCACACGGATGTTTGTGCTTAGCGAAAGGTCATTTACTGGTGCTGAAATATCACTCTTGTGAATTGTAGCATGAGCAAAATGACGATACCCACTGGTAGACTCAGGATTGGATTAAGGTTAAACAGGTTACAGATTGATCAAATAGACCCAGATTTACATGAATTTCTCCAAAGGAGGAAGTACTTGGCATATTTCCTGAGAAGTCAGACTTCCTTCCTTTCTCACCACATCGTAGTCTATCCAGTTGTGGAGACCCCCAACTGAATAGGATGCTAAATCAGCTAAAGTGTTTGATCCTGTTTATATCCTTAACTAGACAGTGGACTTTATGTTCCCCTGAACTTTGCATAATAGACAGTGAAATTACCTGAAATAAGTATCTATCTGTAGTTATTTCTGTACATTTTTTGTTAATTTAGTGGTTATTAGAATTTATGAAAGAGAGCTTCCAAGGGAATAGAAAACTTTCCATGTATACATGATTGTTAGGGAGGTGAAAAAGGTAAATCTTAATGTATTTTTAATCAATACGTTCCTGTAGGTTCACAGTGATAACATATCAAGTAAATTATTAGATGTTACAAACAAGAAGCATGTCCTGTGAAATTAACATAAGGGTTTTTGGTACCATACAATATGCGAACAATAAGCTAAAAGGGCAGGGATCATGTTTGTTTGTACAGCACCAAGCACAATGAGGTCCTGATTTATGACTGGGGCCACAAGACACAATAGTAATACAAAAAATAAATAAAAATAATAATTTGTTATTCATATTACAGCAGCATCTAGAGGCCTCAACTGAAACAGGTGCTGCATCATGCTAGGCACTGTTAACATACACAGTGAGAGACTACCCCTGCCCCAAAGAGCTTACATCTAAACCAACGTAAGGAGGGAGGTGAAGCAGATGCACAGAGAGATGAAGTGACTTGCCCTACGTCACAAAGCAGATCAGTGTCAGAGATGGCAATAGAACCCAGATCTCCAAATGCCCTATCCACCAAATTACGGTCCCTTTCAGAGTAGTGCAGAGATAAAATCCTATGGAATATTTTATCTCTAGATCATTGATTCAAAGCTGATCCAGATTGATAGTGACCAAAAGTCACTAATGGCTGATGACTGTTCAGTGGCATATGTGAAATAACTTGAATTGGACTTTATGCTATTTTGGCACAAAGGCCATCAGCAAAACGATCCCCCTTTTTGGCATTCATAGCAGGGAGGATTTGGATATGGATGAATGAATATAAAGGATGAAGTTACTTCTCATTACCCCTTCAAGAGGTGATCTCTCCAGATCTTGGGGCTTGTCTATATTACTTGCTGGATCGACGGGCAGCGATTGATCCAGTGGGGGTCAATTTATCGCGTCTAATCTAGACATGATACATGGACCGCCGAGCGCTCTCCCGTCGACTCTGGTACTCCACCAGGGTGAGAGGCACAGACGGAGTTGACGGGAGAGCATCAGTCGATTTACCACAGTGAGGACACCATGGTAAGTAGATCTAAGTACGTCGACTTCAGCTATGTTATTCATGTAGCTGAAGTTGTGTAACTTAGATCTATTCCTGCCCCCTCTCCCCCCAGTGTAGACCAAGCCTTGGTTTCATCACATTTACAGGGCATTTCAGGTGAAGATAGTGATACTTTTGTCCATTCTTTACCTGTTCAGTAGAACAAGAGAGGTAGAACATCCCTTTATGTGTTTTAGAGTCTTACCTTATGTCCCACTGAGTCTTTACTTCAGGCCTAACAAAATTCTCTCTCTTTACCTTTCCTCCTCATTATCTTATATTTCAAGCTAGTTTTAATTGCTCTCCTCTCTTTACAATTTCTGTTTGAGATGTGTCTCCTAAAAACGAATTCCATTTTCTTGGTAGAGAGAGTCATCTGGAGAAGGATCAGATAGGAAAAGGGTGAGTAACGTGACCAGAGAAAGTCTGGTTAAATTGAAATAGATTCCAGTCAAGAAACTGAAACATTTGTGATTTATGCAAACATTTCAGAAAATTAGAACCTACCAAGGTACAAACCAATATCATTCTGCAGTTTTTAGAGGACATGAAAGAGAGGCCCTGTTTAGATGGAAAGCTACTGCTGAATAAGAAATTTTAACAAACTCAGATCCACAGAATCAAAAAAAGAATATAACTTTCTTCTGATCATAGTTGATCCTTGAAAAGTATTAATTGAGAAAAGATTACTACTCGTGCAGACAGAATGATACTCGGCCACTTGAAATAAATTGGTAGTGCAGTTGTAATCAAGACTCACAGGCTACCATAGGATTAGGTACAAAAGCAGAAAAAATGTTATGATGAAAATAAAACCTACTGAATCTAGCAGCTATAAAAATCCTCTAACCTATCAATTTAACTAACACACCAAAGAAAAAGGAATAAGGTAGTAACTGGGATGTTTTAGAAAAAATTCTTAAAGAGCTCTAAAGGGATGAGTGAAGGAATTTTGTAATATAGTTACGGACGTCACATGTAGAACACACTCACACGATATATGTGCATTTGGCTATTCCTGCATAGCCATTATGGTATGTCTATTACCAGTTCTGATTTGGATAATTTAGCATGTCACTAAGCTATATTCTCAATATGCTCAAGCTATATTATTCTGTATAATGCATCTGAAATCTACAGAGTTCACCATTAAGAAGTCAGCATGTAGCAACTGTTTTCTTTCATGCTTAAATCAACTGTTGGCAAGGTTATTATTTAAAAAAAAACCTTAATAGTAAACACTCTGTTTGCTGGGGTTTTGGACATGTTTTTATTTTTCTTGTCAGCCCCTGGCCTTTAATATTTTTATATAAAAAGACATATCTGATGTTAATTTGGACACTATCAAATCCCTCCTGAAGACTCATTCCTACTGTGACACCTACAGGAAGTTATCTGACTAATAATGGTGAGACAGATTGGCAATCAGGAGTGGATTTATATTTGTAATTTCTGCAAAACATTGTGTTGTATTATTAAAATGTGCCCCATTGCCATCTTGACTATTATGTTTGTATTTCTTTCACCTATCTTTTGTCTGTCTGTCTTTTAGGCCCTAATTCTGCTAACACTTATGCACATGGTTAACCTTAGTCAATGGGATTACTCACATGCTGACAATCAAACATATGTCTTGGTGTTTTCTGGATTGAGATCTTTGATTATTAGTTCTTCAGGGCTGGAACACCCTTTCTCTGTTTTATGTGGGTGTTACCAGAAGCAAATAATTTGTTTGTTTTTGTAAATTCTAAAACTTTCACGGACTATATATGCAGGGGCGGCTCTAGGCACCAGCAAAACAAGCTGGTGCCTAGGGCGGCCAAATCTAGGGGGCGGCAGGCTGCGCCGGCGGACCTGCCGCAGTCATGCCTGGGCGGACCTGCCGCAGTCATGCCTGCGGGAGGTCCACCGGAGCCCCGGGACGACCGGACCTGCCGCAGGCATGACTGCGGAGGGAGCGCTCGTCCCGCGACTCGGCTGGACCTCCCGCAGGCATGACTGCGGCAGCTCAAGCGGAGCCGCGGGATCCGCGAACCGTCCGCAGCCGCGGGGGGTCCAGCTGGGCCATGCAGGACCAGCGGACCCTCTGCAGTCATGCCCGCGGGAGGTCCGCTGCTCCCGCGGCTCCGGGGCGCCTCCCGCGCATGACTGCTTGGGGCGGCCAAAACTGTAGAGCCGCCCCTGTATATATGGGAAAGGGATACTTAAGATGCACTCTGGCTTCTTAGTCTAATTATTTCTTATAGACTCTCATGCTCTTTCCACTTGATTCAAGATAAATAACATTCAGCAACACCAAACACACATGCAGGGCTGTAAATTTATAGAGCCAAATTTTCAAACACAAACCTCAAGGTTTGCAATATCAAATTGCAGGCTTAAATAACTCTGGGTGCACTGTTGCATCAGTAGTTATTTGTAGGTATGACTTATCGTATTATTAACATGAGCCCAATTGCATCTTGACTACTTTTATTTTTTGTTGTTTTCTAAATACCTGTTTGCACTTTTGTCTAAATTAACTGAATTACACATGCAAGTAATTTTGAACATGGAACTGTGCCCACTAAAAAAGAGTCATGACTGGACTGAAACTGTCCCTTTTGGGATAAATTTTGTGCTCATTAACCCCATGCAATCTGATTTAAATTGTGGGTGTACCTGAGGGCAGATTCTGGAATATTTGTTGCCACAAGCTCCCAGCTAGAGACAGAGCATCTTGACTTATAGAAGTTAGAGATGGAAAAAGATCTATTAGGTCCTTTTGTCCATTCCACATAGGTGTAAGTGAGTGCCCTAACCACAGGGCTATGGAGTCAGTCTCTCCTGTCCGACCTTCTATAAATAATTAATTATTCATTGAGCCGGAAAGAGAGAGACACTGACTCTATAACCAGGTCTTGCCTGAATCAGAGTAAGAAATTGAACTTGGACCTCCTACAATGTAGATGAGTGACCCAACCTCTAGACTATTGGGTGTATGTCACTCACCATAAATTCCATTCTGGAGCTAGAAATCTTCCTGATGAAAATTTTGTTTTTGCAAAAAGTTTCAGATTAAAAAAAATGGCATTTTTCTGATGAAAAAACATTTTGTCAGAAAATTCAACACCGACTCTTGTTATGACATAGACTCCTGCTCCTGCAGTCACTCTCTTGTGTTTCAGTGTTCTTCCCCCACAGTAAATTCTCATGCATAAATTTATTTCCCCCAGGATGTGTACAAGCTCCTATGTGTTGTAGGCACATGTGCAATGTGATTTGTATTGCCAGGTTGATATATTTTGCTATCTTCAACCATTCCTATTTGGTAAAGTGTTCACTTTTCCTTTTGCTTTTATATACTGTAAGAGGCGTAGGAAGACATTGCACAATAACTTTCATGCAGAAACATACCGATAACATCAATGAAAGGATGTTAAGTCATCTACATAATTAAATAGCAATTGGCCTTAGCCATTACTCATTATGGTGTAGCTTTTTGTCATTCTGTTTGATGCTAAAGGATGTTCAGTTGCTTATAATTGATAAAGAGGTTTCATCTGTGGTGGTTTCAGTCTAATGAGCAAGGCAATGAAGCCATATTTGATTTTTTAAAAGGGTAAAAGACCCTTGTTTAGGTGCAACTATGGGATAGTGGTTGGGGTTACACAAATCCCTCAGGTGGAGAAAGAAGTTTTTCTTTGATCTTAGTTGATTTTCATGAATTGTTAATTGAGGAAAGATTGCTACTGCTTTAAATGTAACAATACAGACCCATTCACAAGGAGCTACGGGAATAATGTGTTTGTATCTTGAGTCACAGACTAGAAAAGGGGTAAGAACAGGCACTGAGTATTATTCAGTATTATTGACCAATCTAGCCATCAAAATTCATCTTTTGCGTGATGCTTCTAACATTTGCCAAACACAATGGGAGCATTTGATGGCAATCATTGAAACTAAGTCAGGTAACCATTGCAATATTCATAGGTCACCATCTTTGAGACAAAGTCCACAAGGGAGCTTTGAAGAAGACTTTTATTTTAATTTAAAAACTTCATCTCTAACATATTAATGAATCTGGCTGGAAATGATATGTAATTCACTTTACTTTAGCTAAATCAGTAACTCAAGTGGTATGTGAGAGGAAGCAGAAATGTCCTGGTTGACTTCTGTTGAGTCAGTTTAAGAGAAAGGAAGAGAGCAACAGAACTTGGCCTGACACCAGAGTTTATCAGAGGTATATCTAACAGGTACAGAAAATCAAAAGCAAGGAGATCCTCTTCCCCTTAATTTGTGGATAGGATTCAAAGGGCGCAGGCCAAAGGACGTTCTGGCCGCCGATTCCAGTAGCTCCCATTGGCCCAGAGCAGCAATCCGCGGCCAGGGGGAACCGTGATCGGCTGGACCTGTGGACGGGGCAGGTAAACACACCGGCCCGGCCCTCCAGGGGCTTTCCCTACACAAGCGGCGACCCCTGTTTGAGAAACCCTCAATTAGAGGATTGGGCCAAAAGAAATCTGATGAGGTTCAACAAGGACAAGTGCAGTTTCCCTCACTGAGGATGGAAGAATCCCATGCACTGCTACAGTCTAGGGACTGAGTGGCTAGACTGTAGTTCTGCAGAAAAGGACCTAGGGGTTAAAGTGGATGAGAAGCTGGCTATGAGTCAAAAGTGTGCCCTTGTTGCCAAGAAGGCTAACGGCATTTGGGGCTGTATTAGTAGGGGCATTGCAAGCAAATCGAGGGATGTGATCATTCCCCTCTACTCGGCACTGGTGAGGCCTCATCTGGAGTACAGTGTCCAGTTTTGGGCCCCACACTACAAGAAGGATGTGGAAAAATTGGAAAGAGTCCAGCAGAGGGCAACAAAAATGATTAGGGGGCTGGAGCACATGACTTATAAGGAGAGGCTGAGGGAACTGAGATTGTTTAGTCTGCAGAAGAGAAGAATGAGGGGAGATTTGATAGCTGCTTTCAACTACCTGAAAGGGGATTCCAAAGAGGAGCTAGACTGTTCTCAGTGGTACCAGATGACAGAACAAGGAGTAACGGTCTAAAGTTGCAGTGGGGGAGGTTTAGGTTGGATATTAGGAAAAACTTTTTCACTAGGAGGGTGGTGAAGCACTGGAATGGGTTACCTAGGGAGGTGGTGGAATCTCCTTCCTTAGAGGTTTTTACGGTCAGGCTTGACAAAGCTCTGGCTGGGATGATTTAGTTGGGGATTGGGCCTGCTTTGAGTAGGAGGTTGGACTAGATGACCTCCTGAGGTCCCTTCCAACCCTGATATTCTATGATTCTATGATTCTAAAACTATTATTATCCTTAATACTTATTCTTAATTTTATGCATCAAAAGACTTGGATAAGTATAATACAACTGGCTTTGGGGGGAGTTCTTTATACACCTTCAGTTTTAGCATCCAGTTGATAAATGTTTAGGCCTCTGCTTCATATACTGTGGTCCATTGATTGTTGGTGCTCTATAGAAAACTGGCTGCTCACATGGTGCTTGCTTCCCTTTTCTCCAATTGCAAAACTACATTAAAAAATTAAAAGTACATTACTAAAGAACTTACTGTACTGACCACATGGAAGTTTGTGACAGGGAATGAGGAGGTATTTCACGAGATACTGTTCTTAACGTACTGCCTTCACAGTGAAAAAGTTTGAGAACTCTCATTTAAGGCTACGTGAAAGAGAACTGTAAGATCATAATAGTGAGATAGAAATGACCTCTTAGATGGCCATGTCCATGCCCCTGCAAGTTCAAGCTAGTCCTACTAATCAGATATAAACTGATATTATGCTTGACCTTAGGAGATAACTTAACCTGTAAAATTTCCTTTAGAAGGTGATGAATAGCATCTGGGGATTCAGTTAATCCAGGGACCACACAAACCTTAGTATTCTTGGTTTTCTCCTTAGTTATATTATCGCACAAAGCACTATCTGTTCGGTTACACCCTTCTATAGCAGGCCTGGGCTACAGCAATATTTAATCAGAGGGGTCCAAATGTAGGACAGCATATGCTACATAAACATAAGACCAAGACCTTGTCACCACTAAAAGAAAACCTTTTGTAGCTGGATTTGTGTGGATAACACAAGCAAGAAGGAATAAATAGTTATGCAAAGCCCTACAGCCCATGAGGCATACCTTCCAGAGCCAGTCCAGCCAACAGTGAGACATCAGAAAGCCCGGCTGAACGTTGTGGCACACAGTGCAGTGACACCTCACGCAAATGAAAAGATTACTTTTCATTTTCTTTCCTTTTGTTGTAATTAAATGTTTTATTTGTCTTCCTAAGTAGCTCTTTTAGACCGTGGGCATTTCAAGTCCACCATCCCGCACTTTCGCACTGATTTTCCTACAGGTCTAAACTAGTAACGATGGAAACAAAGAAACCAGAGGTCACTGCTTAGAGAACAAGGAATCCTGTGGTTTGTGTGAGTAAATTTTGAGAGACTAGAAAGTGCCAAAAGTAATATAATGCCCTCCATTCACAAATAGGGACAGCTGCCCCTCATGCCAATAGGAGCTGGATGTGTGTGACATTCATGGTGCATGGTCTCAAAGCTATCACCTCTTTTTCACCACATGTATAATTCTTAAAATCATTAAGAAGATTTTAACATAACACTTTTTATTGTAAAAGCCTGTTTTTAATTTTAAAAATCCACGCAAGATATAAAAGTTATATGTAAGGGAAGTGTCACACAGAGATTGCTCTAATAAGACATTCATGGTGATTTGATTTCCCCTGCTGTAGCTGTAAGTCAGTAGGTAAAACCATATTTTAGTGCCTCCTAAAATTTTCATGAGCAGTATTGATACCACTGCTACTGTAGTTAGAATATAATGTCCTTTTATTTTGTAGTGAATAAAAAACAGTATTGTTACCATTTCATCTATAATTCTTTTTAAGAAATAGTGCATGCCAGTGAAAGAAATTGAATTGCGGTATGGCAAACAGAACATTCATTTTGTAACTGAATCTGCTACTGCTATAAATGATGGTATAAGGGCAATGATTAGCCTGAACTAAACTCCCAATTTTGAACACCTCTGTACTAGGGGAGTCCTTGAAATCTGATCCTGTATCTAAATCCCAATAATCTGTAATTTGTCCTTCTCGTTATATTGGTGCAATAAAAACCCCAGGGCCTTTCCCCACCCAAACTTGTGGTGTTTGAAATCAAGGTGCATCTAAAATTCTAGATTTAATGTCCAGCTAATGCTTATTTGATTAAAACACCCACAGTCTAAAGTTGTAATTTGATCTCCTGAAGGGTTCAAAAGGAAAGATAAATCATATAAAAGGTGATTGCTAATGTGTTTCCTGCATAATATAGCCTTCTCTGTTAACTCTTCTACCTGACCATGCTGGTGTGAGAATGGAAATATGATATGTTCCATAACCTACATTGTGGTTCAATTTGCCATTCTATGTATAAACTGCATTTAAACATTGTGTTGTAATGTGGTTTACTCTTTTGATTTCATATTGTCTGATTGGCAGTAATATCTAGTTCACTGTACGGAAGGAGTCCAGAGTCCTCTGTCTTTGTTTATTATAGGGGAACACTAATCAGTTTAGAGTTCATCCTTCTGATAAAGTTCTGCAAAGGGTTTTTAAAATCAAATAATTAATTAAAACTAAATTATTTAGCTTTGTTTCAAAGTGACCTTTAATCCCTACAATAATTTATTTAATTCCAAGGGATTCCTTAAGCACTTCAGAAACTTTACAAATAGAGAAATCATTTTGCCCACTGCTGAAATATAACAACCTGCATGGCAGCTATTTAGCAGTGCACAGCCACAGTATAATAGAGTACTAAGAGGGGAAGTGAAGAATACCAGAAGAATGTAGACAGAAAGAATCTAATTACTGATGCTGGAATTTGGCCAGGACACTGAGATTAACACTCCTACCCTTGCACAAAATGTCATGGGCCCTTAATGACCACAAGTGCCTAGGAATTTGGGTTTGTCTCATGCAAAAGACAGACACAGCACAGATATGGAATAGAACTGGCCACTAGCATACTATTAATCAAGTATGTTATTTGGCAATTTTTTCCATTTCTTGTCAAATAATTTATTTGATGAATAATATTTTACTGCATTTGACCAGCTTCTGTGGCTGTGATGAATATGTTATTGATGGATAACAATAACATA
Organism: Mauremys reevesii; assembly: GCF_016161935.1. Taxonomy (NCBI): domain Eukaryota; kingdom Metazoa; phylum Chordata; order Testudines; family Geoemydidae; genus Mauremys; species Mauremys reevesii. The sequence goes on along the minus strand of NC_052623.1, from coordinate 246,027,703 downwards.
CATCAAATAATGTAATCTGGGAGTGGGGGTTGGTATTTGACCTGTTCTAATATAGTATGCAAATAAAAGATATCAGCAAAATGGAAGCAATGGAAATATAGTGATAAGAATGTGTGCAGTTGTCCCCAGAAGGTTTCACAAACTGGATTGGAAATGAAAAACCGCTGCTGTGTGCCATGTGGTTCATGTTTTCTTTCTGTTTCCTTGACTTATTTATCCTTATGACACCCACGATAATTAATGTTTTAATTGGAGCTGTAAAGAAATTGTGTCGCTGGACACCTGACACTATTCATTTAGGCAAGAATACAGCTGGGTACTCAAAAGTGAAAAGAACAAAAAAATGAAAAATGAATCACAGTTTAAATAGATATTTTTGAGTTGTTCAATGAGGCAAACAGATATGTTAATAATTAACATGCACTTCAGGGCTTATTTTTTGCTTAGAACAGAGGAGAGCACAGACTAGCAGGCCAACATGTGCTAGGAGAAAAAGGAAGTGGAGGCAGAGGTCTGAAGTGATTGGCTGAGTGAGTAATTTGTTTATTGCACTGTGCTGCTGCTAGGTTTGAAATTCTTTGATAATTAGTCCTATTGCTTGAAGTCTGTAGTGATTGCTTAGCTTAGATATGCTTCATGTACCATACCAACCTCTGGGGTAACTCCACTGACTTCAGTGGAGTTACACCAAGGAAGAATTTGCCCCACCTGTCTGACACTGAGATATTTATTGCAGATCTTTAAGAAATTCTGGAGGTGTGGTGTATTGGAAGCACTCAGAGGAGACACATTGGATGCTCTGCTAATCTAGGAGTCATGATCAAGCTCAGCATCTAAACACCTTTTATATCCCCATAGAACATTGGTGCTGGGACTAGGGGTGCTTCTGCACCCCCAGCTTGAAGTGGTTTCCATTATACACAGGGTTTCTAGTTTGGTCCAATGGCTCTCAGCACCCCCACTATACAAATTGTTCCAGCACCCCTGTGATAGAAATAAAGCTTCAGCATTAAGGGCTGATCCAAAGTCCATTTGAAATCAATGAGAGTCTTTCCACTGACTTCAAGTGGGATTTGGATCAGGTCTTAGTCTGTGACAAAGGCTAGACTTGACTATGCCAAGGTTTGTTGGAGCAAACTTAACTACAATAGGTAAGATCAGTTCTGTAGCTCCAGATGATCTTGATTCATGGCTCTGGTTTAGTGTGTCTTTGTAGCAGCACAGTGGTAGGCTACAACTGATGAGGTAAACACATACTTCATAAAATTATATGTCCATGTATTTTTGGTATTAACTACTGATGCATTTGTCACTACTAATTGGGTCCTAAAGCAGGCAAAAGCAGTTCACAGCATGCCCTCTCCGAGCTGTCATAAACAGAAATCTGAGGTAGTGCCAAATTCTCTAAGGCTTGACAGCAAATGATTAGGATGTTTTAATTTAGTGGACATAAGAAACTCCCTCTGACATCTAAATGGGTGCATGCCATAAGAAATCTATTCTCTCCTCCTTTCCCCCCCCCAGTACAAACATTTGAAACAAAAGTGATTGAGATTTTTTTTGTTTTGTTTTTAAGTTTTGAGGGAAAGGATGCCTACAGAATGACTGAATATGTAGTAGAGTGGTGTGGAGAGGCAAAGGAATTAGCAAATTTAGAAAGACGGTATAATGTGAAAGAAAAGAATGGAGATTCTAGAATTTTATCTCTGTTCTATTGTTATGCCATCTTAGTTCCCAGTGGACAAATGTCTAGAGCACAAATTGGGGTTTATAAGCTTTACGGTCCTTATTCTGACTAAAGTCTTCAGGACTGGCTCCATTGACCAGGATTACAGTGGAGCAGAAGGTAGAGGTCTTTGAAAAGGGGGTCCTGCTGCTTTTCTCTTTGAACCCACATAACTCTGGGAGTATCAGCTAAAGGCAATGTTTGCATGAACCTCTGGGGACCTAATTGCTAAGTTTTTCACAGCTCTAAACCAAGGTCTCCAAACATGGGGTGAAGTAATCCACTAAACAATGAGCCATACAACAAAAGGAAGATGATGTGAAGTGGTAGGCAATATGCTGAGATGTATTTGGACTGCTTTCTAACCGCTACCTGCAAAACTTTATTGAAATGAGTGGTACTAATTTTCAACTGAGAGGTACTGACCTTTTAGGAAGATTGCCAGTCCATTTATACACCACCTGCAATGCTCATCTCCTTTACTCACGATTAACAATACTTGTCACCCCTATTGCAATGCCTCACAGGCTCTTTGTTAAGTTTTCCCATTTATGGTCTTTTGAGGATTTACAACGTGCAGGTATACTGAAATATCTTTGACGGTGCTATTAAAATTATAAGGTAAATATATCATGACTATCTCAGGAAAAAAAAGAGAGTTTTAGGGAGTTAAAACCATTACTGTGCTGCCCCTAAATCAATGTCCACCTGCTCACACGATGTGCCCAGGTGGGTTATGGGTATGCACTTTGAATGCATGAATATGATGCTTCAGCTTCAGAACTTAGTTGGGTATCTTTCTCTGTCATGTGAGGTTTTTTCTCTTTGAAGCTAAATCCTTTGTTTTATCCAGACAGCCCCACACACAGCGGAACTCATGCAATTCTTCTGGGGGCGTGAGCAGGATTTGGGGAGCCTGCACAGATTTGTGTACCATTCTACATGCTCACCAAGGAGCACAGGAAGAAGTAATATTTTTGTCATTAATGTATCATTTGAGGGGCTCATGGCAATTCAGTGGATTTTTCTGAGGAACTTGTCAAACATGTTTCATGGGGAAAACTGGGTGATATTTTGGTTTTGCAAAACATCTAGATTGTTTTCTTTCATTCTGTCTTTTCATTTTGGGGTTTCGGAAAACATGTAATTAATAGATTTTAAGGCCAGAAGGGACCATTATTATCATCTAGTCTGAACTCTCATATAACATAGGCCACTGAATTTCACCCAGTAATCCCTGCATAAAGCCCAATAACTTGTGGTAGAACTAGAACTTATCTTTCAGAAAGACATCAAGTCTTATTGAAAGACTCCAAGTGATGAAGAATTTACTACTTGACCCTTCCCTTGAAAGATATTCCAAGGGTTAATTACCCTCATTGTTAAAGTTCTGTGTCTTATTTCTAGTTTGATTTTAGCTTCAACTTCCAGCCATTGGCTCTTGTTTTGCCTTTGTCTACTAGATTAAAGAGCCCTGAAGGCAGATAGAGTTTCTTAAATAATTTTTCATTTTATTTAAATGATTGATATTGACAAAGGAAAATTTGTTGTTTGCATAACACCTGCTTCTATTTCATTAAAAACACATTTTTAAAGCAAGAGTCTAGTTTGCAAATTGGGAGGAAGGATGTTCTTGTGGAATGGGCACTAAATTACCGGTGTGGACACCTCAGTTCCGTTCCTGCTTCTGTCATAGACTTGTTCTGTGACCTTGGACAACTCATTCAATCCTGCAGGGCTCTGAATAGCCTGGCCCAATGCAGCAAAGCATTTAAGCACACATTTACCTTTTAAGCATATGAGTAATCCTATTAAAATCAATGGAGCTGTTCACATGTTTATAGTTGGGCACAAGCTTAAGAGCCTCGTTGGACTGAGCCAGAATACTCAGCACCTTGCAGAGATTGAGCCCTTTTGTGGATGTTCCCCATTTGTAAAATGGGGATAACACTTCCATTTGCCTGTCTTTTCTATTTAAAATGTAAACTCTTTAGGGCAAGGATTGCCTCTTACTATGTGTTTGGATAATGAAAATGTTGCACAATGGAGCCCTGATCTCACCTAGGGCCTGTAGGTATGACCACAATACAAATAATAGATAAAAATAAATTTGAAAGTCATTCTTGTCCTGTTCCTAGAACCAGTGGGGAAATAAAACACAGAAACATGAAGCAACCCAGAACTTGTATTTTTCCAGAGCCAAACAGGACACAAATCTCAAACCCTGGCACTCTTTTTTCAGTCCAGAACCTGCTATTTACAGGTGGGTTTTGAATTTGGCAAAACTATTTCTCTCATCCCCACTAGTAAATACCTTTGAACTCCCTCCCATGAAACAGAAGCATTTTATGAAGAAAAAAGTTGAAAGATAAGTGGCTTACGAACTACAGTAATTAAAATCTAAAAGATGCTTTCCCAGCTGTTGCTTTTGAAGTTGGGCTTAGTTGGTGGCTAGGTGCCAGCATTCAATTAGAAGTAGGGAATTTTATTAACAGAATATCATGTGCTATATTATGTCAATAATTCCCTTTAAATTAGTTCTTTTTATTCCTTGAGATAGTCACAGGTGTACAGGTCATCAATTATTAAAACAGGGCCCCGTTGATAATTGTGGAGCATACTATGTTTGCTTTATTTGCACACCATTTGAAGTTAAAAATTACAATACCTCTGAACTTTTTAGATGGAAGTTTTGGCTAAGATGAATGCCTAAGAGACAAATTTCAAAAAGATAGACCCAGGCCCGTGTACAACTTTTTGTCTGCATTTGAGAGTGTAATTACCATGATTTAATTTCTAAACTCATTCTATGCACATGCAATCAGTAATTTAAACACAATCATAGAGGTACAGTGGCACTTACATTGGTAGCCTGGGCCTCATTGTCTTGATTTCACGTTCTGAGATGCCAAAGTCCTGGGCTGGAGTTAGTGTAGTGCGATGGGTTTAACATTTGTAGGATCATTGGAACTGTGGTGTTCTGAAGTGGACTGGTGTGGTGACTGTGATGTTGCACTCTATATGATTTTATGAAAGTATGCTGATGAGTGTGAATATAATGTAACTAAAATATGCTTCATGCAAAAGGTCTCTTGCAAGGTATCATTACAAAACTTATAATCTACTGAGTGTGTTCATCCTATTTGTATGAATGTATCATTCTTGTATCTGAAACTAGAAATATGAAATATAACTCTGAGGGCCTATTGTAATTATGCAAAGTGTGGGCCATTAATGGTGGCTTGGAATCTTGATGGCTCCCCTTAACCAGGACAATTGACTGTAGATGGCTCTGTTTTACTTGTAAGTCTTCCTGTATATGTGTGTGCTGGCAAGTGGGTAATGGAATCTTACAGTAACATGTGATCATGTCACCTGAACTGGAATCCATCTTTAACCTGGTGCTTTTCCATTTAGAAGGGGGGGGAGGACACAGAGAGGGACAAGGGATTCCCACTTTATGCAAAAGATATATAAGTGGGTGGAACAGAACAAAAGGGACGGCCATCATGAGAAATCCCCTAGCTACCACCTGAGCTGGAACAAGGGCTGTACCAGGGGAAAGGATTGTGGCCAGACTAGGAAGGTGTCCAGTAAGAGGCAGGCTGCAACTTCGGTTAAACTTCAACACAGGGGAGGAGTACTCTCTGCCCATTACCCATACTCTCCTATACCATGGGTTTAATTGGTTCCAGTTCAGGGATTACAGGGTTTCTTACCAGATAATCCATAACTGGTACCAGAGTTACAGGGCTCCTTATTATATGACTCATAATACCGGGTAGGATCTCCTCAACCTACCCTCAGGACTCAGCTCATCCTAACACCATCCCTGCCACAAGACAGAAAGAGGCGTCATCAAATTCCCCCTTTGTTGATGCAGGCAGGTGGCATTTCCCTGAGTAGAACACTGCTCAATATGAGGAATAGTGGCAGAATTTGCCCTCCGCAAGGAAGCCATCTGCAAGTGTAATGGGGACTATGTGTCTCAATAATATATTGAGATTATTTTTTTTTAATTGCATTGTTTCTCCCCCTTCTTTTTTAATTTAGAGTTAGTGCTGGACTAACAGCCACCAGGGGACTGGAACAATTTGTATAGTGGGGGTGCTGAGAGCAATTGAACCAAACTGTAAACCCTGTATAGAATGGAAACCACTTCAAGCCAAGGAGTGCGCAGCACCTCCCACACCCCTAGTTCCAGCACCTATGATAGCCACATAGATTGACATCCTCTGTCTGCAGAACAGCAGCAGACCATGGGCAGAGTGTGCTTCATTATCAATGACCCCAAGGAACCACCCTTAGATGTAGAGAGCAATTCAGCCTGCACTCCCTTTCAGTTCTTGGTGCCGCTGTTGAGACTGCCAGTGTAGGAAGTATAGGATAGCTCTTACAGATTGGCTCCTTCTGCTCTCTTAGTGGTTACTTGGTGGAACTGAAGGATTTTTTTGAAGTAAACTGTTTATTACTATTCTTAACAACAATAATATAACTTAATGGAATTAATAATAATAATAATACTTTTCATTTGTATAACACCTTTTATCTGAAGAGCTCAAAGGGCTTTGCAAATACAAAGTAAGTAAGCCTCACAGCACATCAGTTCACTTGCTTAAACTCACACAGATAGTCTGTGCCTGAGCTAAAAATAGAAGCCATGTGTCCTGATTCCAATTCTTACGCTGGTTGCTCCTTTTAATTTGGTTAATAGAATGCTATTTCTTAAAGGCTTGAGATTTCCCAGGACTTGATACAGTTGGAGGATAACAGAAGAGATAATGGTGTGGATTTTTAGGCACTCCCACCTCCCGCCACGTCAATCTCATTAGGGTTAGGCAAAGCCCCAGGTGGGACAAAATAATGGAGTGTAGTGTTAGAAAAGAACAAAAGAGACCATAGAACAATTATGGAAACTTTGGAGAATAAGGCAAGTAGAATTTAAAAACTGTCTCTTGGTAACACCTTTTCAAAATGATTTAATTATAAAATACAATTATTGTCTTGACCTATTAGTCATTTTTCATTGTTCTTTTGAAGTTTTGGATTACAATACAGTTCTTATCCATCTGCAAATAGCTAAAGAAAAATGTAAATGCTGGTAAATTGTGCTTTGAAAATTGATAATATCCCATGTAGCACTCAGACAATAAAGTGTTATTTATGTAATAAAATAGTTATTTCATTTAAACTCTGATCCAGATGGTGACTTTAGACACAGCCCTGGGCCTTAGTTGTGTCACCCCAGGGGAAAATGTCACTAAAAGTCACCCTTCTGAGGCACAGTTCTTCCCCCGCTTTTTCCTTTCTGTTGGCCTATACCAGCAGCAAATTACAACAGCTCCTGCCCCTGCTCAGCTGCACTGGCCAGCAACTTAGGGGGGTTGGGGAGAGGAAGAGACAAAGGTTTTTCTGTTCCTTGCTTTTCTTCACCCAATGCCTGTCCAGGTGTTTCTGGAGGGGGACATAAGTAGATATGCAGTGTGTAAAGTCTGTGCATAGCTGTAAGGGGAAATCTTACTCCCCTTTCTTCCTTTATATATGGTAGGTAGGGCATATAACAAGCCCTTGGCAGGCCCTTTCATAGGTAATTCAATAATTCTAATTTCTTTACCCCACTGAATAGGTTGTCCATTGGTTCAGCACCTGTGCTGACCATGCGAGTGATGTGAACAATTGGCTTCTAGCAAGTGGATGGAGATTATTAATTCATTTTACACGGGTCACCAAAAAGCCATAAGTCAATACCTGTTTTAACTCACTATCATCCTGGACCAAATCCACAGGTGAAAGATTCCCTATCCTGTTACCTGTCTCCATTGGGTCCTTTTTAAATCTTGGCAGTTGATTCACTTTGATCCAGTCTGTGAAATATTGTAATAGGGAGCGTGGAAAAACTGTAAATTCTCTTTAACTTCTGTTTTCAGCTCATGGTGTGATTTCATTTTTTTGTTCTTGGAAATATATTTTATTTTATTACAGATGACACCAATCGGTGTGAAAAGAGACAAGAAAGACTTTAGATCCTGAGTCTGAAACAGCTGCTCAGTGATTCAAGACTCAAATGTAATAAGAAAGGAAGAATCACAAGAAAGAAAGATTTATACAGCCATAGTTATGAGTAGAGCTGTGCAGAGCTAGATGGTTTCAGTTCACAGGAATTTGCTCAAACCTTTGCTTTGATTTGTGAGGACTCAAACCTATTGACTCATGTTTGATGATACTCAGAAGCTCAAAGAGAAAGTACAAAGTTTCAAGGTACATTATGTCAAAACCATAAAGTGGACCTGAATCGTAACCCAAACTTCCCCCAATTTTTGAAGGAAAGGGGAGATAGATTTGAACTTTGCAGTTCATCCCTGTCTCTAGAGAAGACTGCTTCTAAATCCTTTGTGTCTGATTTTTCAGATCCATGTACCTTGAGTAGTCATTTACACCTGCACCTAGTGGTCTTAATCTTTTATTAAATCCAGACTGTAGCCTTTTACCCACCCTTGTTATAGATGTAAATCAGTATAAAGGGTCAAGATACTAAAGAATCAAGTCCCGGATCTGAAGTGGGTGTTAAAAAATTGGAGAAGGAAGAGAGGAGAAACAAGAATTTTTCAAGGGCTAGAAAAAATGTTTTATAGTGAAACAGAAGTTACAAATTCAGATTGGAAATAAGGCACACATTTGTAACTGTGTGGGTGATTAACCACTGGAACAAACATCCCAGAGAAGTGATGGATTCTCCATCTCTTGAAGTCTTCAAATCAAGGTTGGATGCCTTTCTGAAGGTAAGCTTTGGTCAAACATGAATTATTGGGCTCAAAACAGGAGTAACTGGATGAAATTCTATGGCTTTTGTTATACAAGATGTCCAACTACATGATCTAATGGTCTCCTGTGGCCTTATGACTCTGTTAACTTTGGCTCCAGCCTACCTTAGATTTTGTTGTAAAACCTTAACTTTAGCCTAGGTGTGTTGAAAAGTTATGAAGCGATTGGAAAACTTGTTGATGAACCTGCACTGAGTTTCAGGTTTGAAACAAAAGCCAAAGCCGGGCAAAGCTTCAGAAATTCCTCACTGCTCAAATTCTATATCCTATTCCCATGTACTAGTTGGTTCTATAATACTAACTACATTTACCTTAGGGAAAAACTGGTTTATATTAAAGAAGGACTGATTCAAAATTTTAACTGAATTAAAACTACATTTCAGATTGGGAAAGATTCTGTTAATTGTTGTTGTTCTGGGTTTTTTAATAATTGTGTTTCAAGTGCCTGTAGTCACAGCCAGAATTGCAAGCAGCAGGACTGAAATAACATAAAAGGCTATTGTCCAGGCATTTCTAGCCAAACCAAAGCATGGAAGCATTACAAACCATGATAGAACTAGATGTCACAAAGCTCCTAATACAATTTGCAGACCAAGGAGGTTGGTTAGGAATTTTCCATCACAATGGTGTTTTGATGGAAAATGACATCTCCATACCATTGACATTTTCTGTGGGAAAATTTTATTTTTCTGAATTTTTTCAATTTTCCTTGAGGAAAACCAAAACAAAATATTTATGTGCAGGTCAGTTTGACCTGAAATGAAATATTTCAGGGTTTTTTAAACTGACCAAAACATTTTTAGTCAGTTAAAAATTAAACTGCATTTTTCTATAGTGGCACTGTGACGCAGCTTGGCCGCGGTTTGTCCCTTAGCAGGGCTGTGGGGGACCCATGGCCTCGCTACTAATGGCCTGAAGCTCGGTCCTCGGTTAGGGCAGGGCAACAAACCCAGAGTCAACAGACTCAGGCCCCCAGGCAGGGCTGAGCAGCACCGTTATAAGCCCAGCCCTTAGGTCCGGGCGGGGCAACAACACAGAGTCAATGGCCTCAGGCCCTCAGGCAGGGCTGAGCAGGAGCAGTCTTAAGCCCAGCCCTTAGGTCAGGGCGGGGCAACAAACAGTGAGTCAATATGAGGTTTCGGCCTCTTCAGGCCAGGGAAAAGGGGGAGTCTGCCACCCAGGAGTTGGGTGGCAGTGGGGGGACACAGGCCCTCCCACTCCACTGCGTCCCAGCCCGGGGCCCTAGCAGTGGTGGAGACACGCTGCTGTCAGTGGGGATCCAGGCCGCAACACATTGACATTGGTTCTGACAGTGTTGCAGCCAGACTGGGGTCGGCTACCCCCGGACTACTTCCACTCTCCCCCTTATCGAGTACCTGTGTCATCGTGGCGTCACCAGCGGTCTTGACCACCATTGGCTCCTCGGGGTAGTGTTCGAGGGCGGGCTCGGTTCCTCCTCGGGGTAGCTGGAGCAGGGTGGTCCTGGCCAGTCTTCCTTGGGGTAGCTGGAGCAGGGTGGTCCCGGCCAGTCCTCCTCGGGGTAGCTGGAGCGGGGTAGGCTCGGCCAGTCCTCCTCCGGGTAGCGAGCACAGGGCAGGCTCGGCTGGCCAGGTGGGAGCTCCGGTGCACCACGGCCACAAACGTCTGGCCCCTGCGGTGGCTGGGGCCCTACTGAGTTCTGCAGGTCCGCTTTTATACTTCCGGGTCTGCGCCGTGCCCTCTGAGGGGTGGGCGCAGGACCCGGTGGCCCCGCCCACCGTGGGATTGGGAGAGGTTTGTCCCTTAGCGGGGCTGTGGGGGACCCCACCGCCTCGCTACAGGCACATTGCCTCGTGGGAGCTATAGTTAAGATGGTCGATGCTCCCACTCTCTCCTAGAGGCCAGGCTCTCTGGCTGGGTTACATCTCCCATGATGGAATACAGTCTCCCCTCTGACTGAACAGTGTGGTGCACCCTGGGTTTTACATGGCTGTGTGTGCATCATGGGAAATGTACTCTAGCTGGTGTGTGTTGGGAAGGGGGTCAAAGTTGTTCTTGTAAGTCAAGAGCACAAGGATATAGAGTGCCAGTGGATCATTCTTTTCGTTCATTACACCAAAAATCTTGCTTGCTACCAAGTCCAGAATGAAACAGCTGTATGTATAATGTATGTACGCCGTATTACTGCCAGCTGATACATCTACAGAGCAGGCCATATACCAGTTGAACTTATTAGGGTGAACTGGGCTAGGGATCCATTAGAGCAAAAGTAATTTGAGTCCCATTTATTTTCCTTTTATCTCCTCTTCTAGTTTCTGTTTTTCTTCTTTGTCAGGGATATTGAATGCTGATGAAACTATTCTTGGTCCAACCTCAGGCACTCATTTCCAGGAAATTAACTTGGCACCATAGAAGCACTTTACATCTGCATCTCTTGATTTGGAGATGGTTGACTAAAAGGCTACACATAGTTTTAATTTATTGCCAGATTAATTTAAAAAAAACAAAAAAACTAAGGCTTAATAGTTTGTTTCCCCTCATTAGCTTAAGGTCTTTTAGGTAGAAAGAGATAGGAAGGAATGGTGTTGTACTATAGCACATTTGGATGAGATGATCAGAGCAAAATGCTTGGTTATTTCTTTTTAAGTCATATCAAGCAGCAAGCATCCTGCATTTCTGTGATCTGCAGTTGTAGATAGATGCACTCCTAAGAAGTTGAGAACCTATCTCCAACAGTATGTGGGTGCTTTCAATTGCTACGTCATTTTCTGTCCTTAACATAACTCCACATTGATAATTGGAGATGGGCCACTCAGTAATACTCAAAAGTAAACACTACCAAAGCATCTTTCACTCCCCTCTGGGCTTGAGCCTTTCACCCCTCTTGAGCTCCTCTTCAGTTCCCTATCCTCTCTTGCGGAACACCAGCTCTAAGTCAGCCACCCTGATGGCTGCCCGTTATTCCAGGGCCCCACCACAGGAGTTAGCTTCACTTCTGTGGCTCAACTCTCCAGCCAAAATCTAGCTTGGCTGCTCTCTTCCACAGCCAGCCCCTGAGGGGTTCTCTTAAGCCTTTTTATTCTAAGGTTCAGATGCTCACTGTATTAACACCTGACCCCTTTAGTCCTGCCCCCAGAAGCTGGGCTGCAGTTAATTACCCCATGAGACTGGCCCCATTGCCCCTTAAAGGGGCCTGTCACCCTGTGATAATCCTACAAACATATCGGGCCAATCTTGCAGCTCATTGGGCATTTAACCCGAGTAAGGACTGCAGCATTTGGCCATTAGACTTTATAAAAAAAAGCCTTTTTTAAAAAAAAAAACACCTAAATTTTGGAGACCAATGCTAGTTGGATATATTGAAATATTTCAGTTTGATCAAAAATGTCAAAACAAGAAATGTTGACATTTCTGAATGGAAATTTTCAAGAATTTTTGCAGTCTGCAAAAACAATTTGAAATTTCAACTTTTTGTCCCAATTTGGGATGAAAACAAATATGGAAATGTCAGAAGTTCCCATGGGATGGAAATTCAGAATGTTTCTCAGCTCTCATATCAGTTTACTATTCTATGCCTTGCTTGTTCCTTTGTGCTTGTTGTTGAAAAATAGCAGGGGACAGTTTTGTGTTGCAATATCTTAACACAATAGTGGTTTAAACGAACAGCCACAGAAAATTAGGGGTTTAGGGTCAAATTCTGCTCTTAAATGAATGCACAAGGTCTTGCCAATGACAATGTTGAGCTCCACTGGTTTAATCCAAAATCCACTGAAATCAGTGGAAGGCTTTGCATTGACTTTAATGGACATTATATCAGGCCCCATGTTTGCATCTAAGGGTAGAATTTGGACCTTAATTTTAATCTTTTGATATGCGTTGGGGAGGTAGGCAGCTAAGGAGTTTCCACAGTATTTGGTAACATAAGGCATCAGATTTCAGCCATTCAGAAGTTAACTTTGTATTTTCATCCTTTTTGTGATTTTCTCCCTCTCTCTCTCCCTCTCTCATATAAAATTACTTAAACATATTTAATACTGTGTCTAAAATAGTTAATTATAATTTACAATGTCTCCTACTTGTTTTTGTTTTTCTCTTCCAAGGTGGTAAAAGCATATTTCTTCTGGGATAACTGGCATTCAAATACCATGGTGATGGCCCTGGTATAAGAGCCAAAATAGAATAGATTATGTATTTGCAAACTAGCAACGTAGGGATTTTTTTAAAATTTCCTTTTCAGCCTTAACAAAATCTCGTTACCTGGCTGGGCCATTATTTTAGATCAATTTCATACAGATCTTTTTTTCCCTTTTTTATATATATATATCAATCCTAAATTAATATACTAGGTGCTCTGCAGCCGCTGTGGTTTTACATTGATCTTGGCCAGCTTGTTTACACTGTTTTGGCAAGTTGCTGATGTACTTCTCCCTGGGGATAGAGCAGGGGTTAATTGCTGTTAAACTCTCAGTGCCAAGTAATGGTTCAGACTCTCTGCTACATTAAAGATGACACTAATAAGGAAAGAGTGCACTGGATTGCTCTGTGTTGAAAATTGGACTTGTGGTGACAGAAACTTGGAGCAGAGCTGATGTAATAGGGAGGCCATAATGTAATTATAACTGCTGAACATGTGTCATACCAAGTTAAATGATACATTAATGAATCAAAACAGGTGATGGAGTGTTGCTCTTTCAGCAGATAGAGGTGTTTTCAAGGTTAGATTGTCATTAATTTAATAATCTGTAAAATGGCTATTCTTCAAATTATAAACAAAATCAAATTTAATGTTTTCTTGTCTTGCACCTGGTAGGTAAGAAAGAAAAAAGATATTAGACTGAGCATTTTTCTGTTAATTTATATATACTGAACATTATTTATATATAACATGTATGTATATATAACATGACTCTGATCTCACAATATTTTCTTTTAAACTGCTATAACTCCACTGGTGTTGGTAAAATTACTTCTGATTTATACTGTTGTGGGAGGAGACCTAATCCCTTTGAATTCACATGTTAAATAAGGGAATTTATTGCAAAGCATATGGTAATTCAAGGCCACAACACTATCAGAATGATATTTGACTATTTGATCATCATAGTAACTAGTTCATTAGCCAATAATATTAGTAGCAATTTAGGAGTTATTAGAAGCAGGCCACCACCTATCTTTTGCCCTCAATCCACCACATACTACATTTAATCATTAGTCTTGATTAAGACCTTTGTGTTCAACCCCACAGAGCAATGAAAATGATTGTTTCCCTTTCTCCTGTTTTTCTGACATGTTTCTTCTTCCTTCTAGATAACGACTACTTCAACTACTATGTCTCACTTGCAGGAAACCTATTTTTTATTTGGATATTCTTAATGAATGAGTCTGGAAACTTTTTTAATGGCATTAGATGCCAAATTTCCATTGACTTTCAATGGGATGTGAGTGCTTAAATTGACAGGACCCTGTGAAAATTCTGGTCTAAAAGGATCCTTATTTATTTATTTATTTTTTTATTTTTCAGATTTTATTTCAGTGCTCAATATCACCAATACATATGAATGATTTGTAGTTCTAAGTTCTTCGGATCATTTGGCAAAATATACTCTGTACTGTATTTGTTTATCATTTTGGGTGTAAAATCTTTTGAGCTAGATCATTCCTTCTGTGGCAAAACCTGAGGAAGGAAGATCTGGGGGAGAAATTTCCATGATGCTCCCTTTCTGGAGATCCCCCTTTGGATCATACCATTCAATGGAGCAGGGTTTGCTCTCATGTGGAAAATCGACCAACCCCAGGTCTTGCATCACCTGTGAGATCTGCTAGAGTTTAGGGCCATTTGTGGTGTTTCTGTGCCTCCACCACAGGTTTGATCTCCAGGAATTTCTCCCTCCCTTCCCCCTCCTTCTCCCTTCCCCCCTTCTCTGACAGACAGTTCTACCAGAGTTACAGCAAGTTTGGCCTGGCTTGTTGCAATATGGCATCCAAGCTGTGTTATTTTTGTGGTGAACATCTCCATTAGAGACCATGTGCATTCACATACCCTGGCTTGGCCAGTCTCCACCCTATCCCCTATCCCAGCCCCAAGGTGGATCTTGAGGAAGTGGATGGATGGTACTGTGGTGGCAGCTTGAGCTATCATTCCTTATACTGGTCACTTCCAGACATGGATCTTAGGGAGATAATCCTTATCATCTACAGATGAATCTTAATTTGGTGAGTTGCTTAAATAAGCTTTTGTAATTAAAAACTTATTTTCTTCCTTCCACTGGTTCAAATTCAGCCTGAGAGTCATTGCTACTTATGGCTTTCTGAGGCCTTTGTGAAATAAGGTGGTGATCTAATTCAAACTCCTAATGCAGGCAAGTGTCCACATTGCAAAAATTACCAACACAAATGCCAGTAAGTGACATGCTGCCTGTCTCATTAGAGAGACCTGTAATTGGCATTCTCAACCCCTGAAACATAGTCGATCCAAGTCCAGATGGGAGGAAATGGCAAAAATTATACTGCAAGGACTCCTGCTGTAGCTGTTCTCTGGATAAAGAAGTCAGTCTTCAGGGCCAGTTCAGCACCTTTTAACACTAAATTCACTTACCTTTTCTTTTTTCAGGAGATTTTTCTTTTAGCCATGTACTGACTGCCCTGGCCCAGCATGAAAGTCAGGTTTGCTCACATTATTAGGAGCATGCATTCGCTGAGTTTAGAAAGTGGTAACATTCTCTCACCATACATCTTCTGTAACCACCATTACTCAGGGTTTGTCTTCACTGCAGACTTCACTCAGGCTTAATCACAGGTTTTCCCCTGACCAGGCTTCATGTTCAGTGCTACACAGTGAGGTAGCCACCACTCTCTGAGCTACAGGGCAGAGCAGAAGGTAGCTGTTAATGAGTACTGCAACCCAAAGTAACTGCAATGAAGATGTTCAGCCAGGGACAGTCACAACAGTCGAAGCATGATGGCCCTCCAATCCCTTCCTATAAGACCACCAACTACCAATCTTCCTATGCTTGGTTCTCTCCTCCCTTCTGCTCAGTTTCCTGCTTGCAGTTTGCAATTTATCCAGCTTCTTACATCTCCGGTGTTTGATACAGCAGAACAAGACCATGTATTGATATGCAGCTGCCTGGCCACATGAATAAATACAAATCCCCAGAGTGGCCAGACAAGTTGTCCCACAACACCCTGAGAATGTGAGGATAGAGCAGCACAATGAGTTGTGGCACTGTAAATCTTGGGATGTGTGTCTAGATAGCTGTATTGCTTGTAATGGCCAGATACAGCACCTGTGCAGACATGGTGCATGATAGCACAGGTCACGCTATTGCAGGTTAGGCTATCATGGGTTAACTAACATCCAGTGAAGACATAGCCCTTTTGATACCCCGTGTGTCTATTGTTTGGCTGATCAGTCAACCAGACCTGAAAAAAATGAATATTTATTATGGTTTCCAATCAGGGGCGGCTGCAGCCATCAGCACGCCAAGCACGTGCCTGGGGCAGCAAGCCACTGGGGGCGCTCTGGCGGTCACTGCCTTCGGCGGCTTGCCTGCGGAGGGTCCACTGGTCCTGCGGCTTTGGCAGACCGCCTGCGGGAGGTCCGCCGAAGCTGCGGGACCAGCGGACCCTCTGCAGGCAAGCCGCCGGAGGCAGCCTGCCTGCCATGCTTGGGGCAGCAAAATGCCTAGAGCTGCCCCTGTTGTCAATCCAAATCTGAGTTTCACCTTTGGAATCAGTAGGAAATTTCATTGCCTATTTTATTTACAACATTGGCTTCAGCTTTGTAATGCCTGATCAGTTGACATCCTCAAGACAAATTTTGTTACATTGCAAAGGAGAAAACATCTATGCATATTTTATTATGCTGGCTTTGTAGGATCTTAAAGTTGTACATTGCAGGTGAAAGTCAAAATGCTCACAAATAGTCTGTTTAAACTGGTTCTTTGTAAGGGTGCTGTACACAGTGGCTTGGTGAAGGAACAGAATGATCCCTGAACTTGTAGACAGGATATGGAGTAGAGTTGGTTGGGAATTTTTCCACAGGATTGTTTTTCCATTGGAAAATATAATTTAATCAACATTTAAATTTTCCATGGGAATAGGTTAATTTCATTGAGAAAAAAATTGGGTGGAAAAAGTGTTTTGATAACAGAACAGAAAGCTTTTTTGTTTCAAAATGAATTTTCATTTCAATATATATTTTATTTTATATGATAAATTATAAAATTTAAAAAGTCAAAATTGGCACAAAACAGTTTGATTGTATCAAATCTGACTACTTTCTACTGACATAAAATGATTATTTTTTTTCAAAAATTTTGAGCATGTCAAACATTTTTGGTTTTGTTCCAATTCAGAATGAAAACAAATTTTGAAATGTTGGAATTCCCCACGGGATAGAAATTCTGATTTTTGACTAGCTTTAGCATTGAGTAGCCCTGCTCTTTCTTAAAGACAGGTCCATTCTGGATGTCATCTAGGAAGACAGTTTTATGAAAACCTTTTGTCTTCACTTCCTCATCTGTAGACTTTCAGCCAGGGAAGTACTTAACAAGTCTGTGCCATTGTCTCCATTTATCTTCTTTCCCGTCTCATCAATGTCTGGTTGGTCAGCTATGAATCAGCTCCTGTTTTAGCACAACTGAGCTTCAAAAGCATGCTTAAGGTTGTCTCCTGATATTTTTCACAATGGAAATTGAACTAGAAAGACTGAGGCTCTGTGTAATATAATTCACAAGAACTTGCCATGGAGTTATCAGCTATAATTGATGACAAAAAATAAAAAGAAGAAGCGTAAGTCAGCAACTTGAGGTTAATATACCTGCAACTCTATTTATATATATAAATTTCTGGTTGGAAATTTCTCTGGTTGGACAGTAGCATGATTAAGTTCTCATGATTTTGTTAAAAGGATTTTTAAATTCTTCTCTCCAATAATTTATTTACTGTGGTCTGAATTCTGCCCCATACGTTGAAGGAGATGTTCTGAGCACCAGCTAGACACAATTCCATCCTTGTGGACCCTTGAGTGCTAGGAAGGTGGACTGACTAACATGCCAATTGAGGCTACAGAGTGTTTGCCCCTCAGAGGATTTGCAGTTCCTCACTACCACTCCTGTGCATAACATTACATTTCTGTCTGCAGCAGGTGCTAAATGGTGAGGTGATACTGCCCCAATAAGGTATACTGCAGCATTCATTGAACTGCCTGGACATGTGCTGGCAGTGTAGCTCATCCACTGTCTGCTTGGTGATTGTTGCTCTACTCACTCGCTCCATGTGGCTTTCCACTATAAGGGAAATTCCCTTGTGGGCCAAATTCTGTCTTCAGTTATATGCATCATCATTATTATTTATTTGTATTGAAATAGCACCTGAAAGTCTGAAATGGGGCCCCATTGTGATAGTTCAGTGGTTCTCAAACTTTTGTACTGGTGACCCCTTTCACATCGCAAGCTTCTGAGTGTGACCTCCTCCCCTTATAAATTAAAAACACTTCAAAATATATTCAACACCATTATAAATGCTGGAGGCAAAGCGGGTTTGGGGTGGAGGCTGACATCTCGTGACGCCCTCATGTAATAACCTCCCGACCTCCAGTTTGAGAACCCCCACACTAGTTACTGTGCAAACAAGTAGTTGGAGGTACTCATTTCCACAAAGCT
This sequence comes from Mauremys reevesii, assembly GCF_016161935.1. Taxonomy (NCBI): domain Eukaryota; kingdom Metazoa; phylum Chordata; order Testudines; family Geoemydidae; genus Mauremys; species Mauremys reevesii. Next base: position 246,009,512 of record NC_052623.1, on the reverse strand, counting down.
AAATAGATGAAACTGACAAAGCATGGGAGAAATGAACTAGTATTACTATTCCCATTTTACAGATGGGGAACTGAGGCAAAGAGAGATTAAATGATTTGTCCAAGATTGCACAGGAAATGTGGGATCATGAGAGGAACTGAACCCTGATCTTCTGTAGTCTTGTCTTGTGCCTTACTCACAAGACCAACTGTCCACTCAATTCCTCAAACCCGTAGGCAATTATGCTGCTATATTCTGAAGAATCTGCAAAGGACAGATACGTACTGTGAAGAGGGGATTCCAGTATATATAAATTCCAGTTTGAATGTATATGGGAGAATAATATAATCTTGGGCCAGATTCTGCCCTTTCTTACACTGGTGTAACATAGCATTGTAGGATCACATATATTGCTCAGTATACCTCTGCATCTCCCATGGAAGCCAATGCAGAATTTGTTTATAAAGTTGTTTCACAGGTGTAACTATAAATCAAATTCAGTCCTCAGAGTTCAGTGTTTTTTTCATAGCTGTGGCAGAGTTGTGAATTGAACCTAGGCCTCCTGGCCTGAGTCCTTTGTCCATTGCTTTAACTACAAAGCCAACCTTCCTCCATGTAGAATTTGGCCATCTATCACATTATTGCTCCTTATAAAATATCTGCTTAGAAGATGCAAGCAATACATTTTGCTAAGTGCTTGTTAAATAGAACAATTAGTTGCAAAAAGAAATTAACAATTAGCAAGGACTGTTTTATTGATTTATGTGTCACATGGAGCTTTTCTTAATCCATGAAGCTCGTTTTTTTGAAATTCTCTCTTGAACATGAGCTTGTTACATTTGCCCTAGGTTTTTACATTGCCTGCTTAGAAAATGCAAATAGACTGCAGGCTAGATTGATGCTTTTGGAGGTGCATGATCGTCACCTGAATATTCCCAAAACCCATATGGTCCTCATTCTAATAGATATCTCCGTACAGTACCTGCTATCAAAATGCCTCAAATTCCTCTCAAGCCAATAAGCAATCATGAATTTACTGTGGTGAGCCATACAATATGGAGCTCATGCTTCCACGCAATCCTCCTCCTCTACCTCTCTCCCACTCCCATTTATAGAAAACACTTATAAACCCTTTTCCATAAAATAATTCATTTTGCTTTTATTATGCTGTCCAGTGCCCTGAGTGCCTGGGGAGGGTTGGGAAGGATTGTAATAGATTTTTGTATAAATTATTTTTTTTAATTCCAAAATATAAAGCCATTTGTTGAATGAGGATCACAGGCCTTCGTTTCAGGAGTGCTGAGCACCTGCAGCTCAGTTCAAGTTGTGAGTGCAATGCCGCTCTGAAAATCACACTCTGTATTTATTTACTTACTTCAGCTTTTCTATTGCCTATCCCTGTCTCTAGGCACTTCACAATAATTAAAACAACAGTGTTCTTAGAAACCTAGTCAACAATACACCTATTGAACTGCCCAAGGAGATAACAGAACCAATCTTCCATAAGTCCACTCTTATACCTAATGAAGTTTTCAGCCCATTAACCCAGTCTCATTATTCTTGAGGGTTCTTAGCACCTCCCAGGAAGGTGCACAGAACCATGAGGATTGGACCCTACATTTACAGTATATACAAAGTACTGCTGGCTTTATATATATATATATACAGTAGGGAAAAGATGAGAAGCGTGTTGCCCTTTTGAGTCACTAATGCTGCATGATAGTGGGGAAGTCGGCTAATAAAGTTTTTATATTAACAAAGTTATAGTTTGCTAGCTGGATATTTGACAGCTGCCTGTGGAATAAGACAGTACTCCTTTCCCCTCCCTACTGGGCCTAATTCCCTGGTAACCTTATTGAAAATGTGCATGGGCTACAAAACTAAAGATTAACTGTCCAGGGACCTGCTTCCTGGATCTTATTTGAAGATTAAATCAAATGGCAGGCAATATATATTTGGTAATTCAGCTTTGTCTCAGACTTTTCCCAGCTAGTGGCAAGTGTAATAGAAGAATCTGACACTCAAAATCAGTAAAAGGGATTTTTTTTTAATGGGTTATAGTTTTGTTCTTATGGTGAAATTGGGATTAATAATTTATTTCTTCATGACTGAAGATCTGGTGCTTTTATTTTTTGAACAAATAACAAAGTCATTGTATTTACAGATGATCCTGCCTTTTTTAAGAGATATTATTTATTCTTAATTTATTGCATAACAAATACCAATTCAGACAAGGAGAGTTTAAAATGCCAACTGTAATACGATAGCATTTATTTAAACAGAAAGGGGAACAAATAAATTTTAAAAACTCTGTGTTTAGAGTAGGTATTAGTAAATGGATTTCTATTCAACAAATTGGAGTCAGATGGATGGAGATGTTACGCTGTTTTAAAAAACTGTATTTAGAAGGCACGTACAAAGACACCGAAGTGTGATTTGTCCTAGTAGCAGACATCTGAAGAACAAGTGACATTCTTACACAAAATCTATATTGGTGATGTATTTAATTACAGAGTTGATTGAAATTGACAGCTTTAGTGACCTATGTTTGCACCGGTAGTGATTGATGGATGCTTCAAATCTGGTTACTTTTAAGCCAATTCACATATTGTTCAATAATATCATCCTGTCAAATTGCAAAATAAATAATTTTTTTACAAGTGTATGGACTAGGCAGAGCACATGTTTAATTAAAATAAGGTAGAGATGAATTATGTTTAAATATTCATGCAATTGTTAAAAATATTATCATTATAATTTCAATGCAAGGTGAAGAAAGTTCAATATTACTCAGGCCATCTATGTTCCTTAAGAAACGTATATCATTCACATCAGTGCAAGATCTTTCATCACAGATTAACACTGTGAGTCTTGTCTCCTCTGCTTATGTACTAGTAACTCCTATTAATATTGTGGCACAATCATTGAGAAAGCCATTCCAAAAATATGTGACATCTGCATATCTGGATGCTTTGCAGTCAGGCTTCAGGTCAGGGAACAGCATGGAGACTGCTTTGGTGGCACCAAAAGACGACCTCCCTAAACTCCATGCTCACCCTACTCAGTCTTTCTGCAGCTTTAGATGGAGTCAATAACAAGATGCTGCTGAACTATCTACACAACATAGCTGAAGTAGACTGCACAGCATTGCAAAGACTCCACGCATTTCTCTTGAACAGGACTCAGAGAATAGCAATGGACAACTGTTTTTCTTTGCCCAAAAGACTTCTCCTTTGGAGTTCCACAGGAATAGCTCCTGTCCCCTTCCCCACTATTCATCATTGACATGAGACTACATGGAGATGTGGTGAGAAATTCTGTGACAATTACCCTGATAACCCCTAGCTGTATATCTCATTTACCACAGAGGTAACCAACACCATCACAAGAGATTGGCTCCTGGGTGAAGAGCAGCTGGCTCAAATTAAGATCAGGTAAGACTAAAGTAATAATGTTCAAAGAAAACAAATGGTTTGAAGAACTAATGGGGAGACTGACCTTTTCTTGTATCTAAGGCATCTGCCTTCTGGCTAAGTGTCAAGAGGTTTCATAGTCTTTAGTTCAACAGTAAGCCCAGAGGACCTGGTAGTACTGGGGATAAGAAAAAGCCTTCTTCCATCTTCAGTTTGGACAGGACCTTGTCACAGTGTTCCATGCCTTCCTCACCTCCAGATTGGATTGCTACACTCACTGTATCTGTGAATGCAGAGGCTCCAGCTTGTGCAGACTGTGGCAGCCTGTCTCATCAGTGAGGTGGGCCTCTATGAGCATAACAGCCCTGTGCTCTGATCCCACCACTGGCTCTCAGTCCACTATTGTTTTTAGTGTAAGATCTTGATCCTGATATTCAAAGCAATCAGTGGTTCTGGAGCAAGCTACCTCCGTGACCACATCTCCAGCATCACCCAATAAGACAGTTCTGCTCCTCTGCAGCTGTGCTAGCTACAAAGCCCTGGATGAAAGAAGTAAGAGCCAGAGATAAAGTGTTTTCAGAAGAGGGAGGGTCAGGTTATGAAAAGAGCTTTCAAGCAGAGATTAGAATATCATTAAGGCCTTCCCCTTTGATAATGCTTTCTTGCTGTATCTGGAATTATTAAATCATGTAATGGAAACATCAGACTCTGTAGTTAAGATTTGCACTTAAAGCAGGACTCAAATCCTATGTTTTACAAATTAAAGATTGAATTTGATCTCCAAATTTGGCACAATTTAATTTTTTTATTTGTTTTTTAGAAAAGGATTAGTATCTTTTGCATGGGAAATGTTTAAAAATGCTCCTTCTTTCAATTTTTACCTCACTTTTCTTACAATTTATTTAAATTCCTCTAACCTAAACTATAAATGTTACACAGACTTCAAATTTCGCCCAACAATTCATCTTTACATTTTCTCAAACACAGGCTAAGTAGTAGAACTTGAAATATTAAAGGTTTAAATTTATTGCTATAATTTGTGATAGCCAAATTGAATTTCCCCAAAGAAAACCAAGCACATACTGTTATGGATCTGAATTGTCAAAACATCCTCTTACCGAGGGATGGAGCCATAGGCATGTGATCCAGTTTATGAGATGGCACAGGGGAGTAAGCAAGAGAGAATGGAGAAAATTGTGTTATACTGGGATATAAGAGATAGCAGTGATCTTAAGTAGAACAAGGAATGAGCATTGGTATGGAGATGGTATACTCAGGATGTGGGGTAACATTAAGAGTTAAGCAGCCATGTCAGGAGAGAGCAAGAGGGTCCAGCTGGAGAAGGAGACAGCAGGGATAGACCTTGGCCAACGGCTCTCACACAAAATGACAAAACCAATCGAAGGCCAATTTTAAAACAATCCTGATTAAAAGTGTGGATGTCTTAAATATTGAAGATTTATTGTCAGTAAGAGAACTCCAATGGAAAAAATGTAAAGTATAACAGATTAGTAGCAAGGGCAACTAGAGAGTAGAGTAGAGTAGAGAAGGACACTAAAATGATTAGGGGTTTGGAACGGGTCCCATATGAGGAGAGATTAAAGAGGCTAGGACTTTTCAGCTTGGAAAAGAGGAGACTAAGGGGGGATATGATAGAGGTATATAAAATCATGAGTGATGTGGAGAAAGTAGATAAGGAAAAGTTATTTACTTATTCCCATAATCCAAGACCTAGGGACCACCAACTGAAATTAATGGGCAGCAGGTTTAAAACATAAAAGGTGGTACTTCCCAAATGCCAAGTGCTTATGACATCAAAATGAAATGTCATTCATAGTAAGTAGTGCAGATCTGCGGTCTTTCCTCTTTTTTCTTACATGAGGGATGAAATAGTAAACAATGATGACATTTAAAGCATCATCACTTAGCATCTGAGTTAACACCTCCCTGAGATGAATGTGGGAGTTCACACCTCTCAGAGCTATCACTCCAGGTTCTCTGCAGATTTGACTAAACATCTCTGCATAGGTTACTCTTACTTCATGTTTCTAAGATTTTCTTCACAACCATAACAGCCAGAACCTTTTTTAAAAGTAAAGCTGTAATTGTGGAGAACAAGATAGCAGCATGAGCTTGGTCCAAGTGTACCATACAGGCTCAGTCCAATCCATATCTTTAACATAGCAATTTTTTTACCCATCTGGCACACTGTGTATTCACTCTAGGGAACAATCTATTCCACCCTAATGTGTAACACAGTAGAGAATGAGGTTTATTCTCTTCACTACTGAGCATGAGTTTCCAACATTGCCCTGCTAGTAATTGTACATGCTAGGTGTCTGTCTCATACCCTGAAGACTTGCAAGAACAGCATTGAAATTGCCTGGCACAGTTTTAATTTCTTTGTCTGCTTTTCAAAGGTGCCTAGGTGCAGTGTAATCCTTTATCTGTTGATCATAGAATATCAGGGTTGGAAGGGACCTCAGGAGGTCATTTAGTCCAACCCCCTACTCAAAGCAGGACCAACCCCCAGTCCCCCCTGTTCCCTAAATGGCCCCGTCAAGGAGGGAACTCACAACCCTGGGTTTAGCAGGCTGATGCTCAAACCACTGAGCTATCCTTCCCCCCCTGTTTTTGGGTGACCACCTACTCGCTGTGCTGATTATATGTGAGTGATACATGTGAAGGGTACTTCAAACCCCAAAGCACTGTTCAGAGTTACAGCCAAAGAGTAACCTTGTTCTTATAAGGTGCCACAGGATTCTTTGCTGCTTGTTCTTATGAGCACTGTGCAAGGCACCTTCCAGTTTTTGCACACTGCATAGCTATGGAATTATCAGAGTCTAGGAAAATCATATCCTTATTATGGAGAAATGGTACAGTAATCTCATAGTTAAGGTTGTGGCTAGTTTTCATGAGAAGACCAAAGTTTTGACAGCCACCCCAACTTGAATTTCATACATATGTACTATGGCAATGGAAATTTCTTCAGGCTTATTCCAAAAAGTAGTAAAACTGATGTTCCCATCTTGCACTGCTTAGGAGGAACTTCCATTAATTCAATGGCAGTTTTTCCTGAGTCAGGACTGCAATCAGGCTGAAATTGTGGAGAACAATAGATTGTTTAAAAGGATGAAAATACATGAAATTGTAAAGCGGAAAAATAACATAGCAATCTGAAAATGAACATGAATAATGGAAAAAGCTGTATAGTACTTGATAGGAAATTAGGAAAGAGGGTGGGGGAAATAAGGAAATAAGTTTTGCTCTTGTTTAGAAGCCAGCATGTGAACTTTAGGGGGTACTCTAAAAGAAAGCTAGCAGAATACTATTTGGAGGTTCACAATCATGCCACTGGGATCCCCCTCGGTATATGTATATATAGCAGCTTGATTTGTGTAAATAGCTTGTATTGTAATTTATGCTTCCTGGGTGCATTAAATTCTAGCCTACAATTTGCTTTAACGTCTTCAAATCAGGTCTATTCCATGCCTTTAGGAGGTGAAAATCTACATATTTTCACACTTCTATACACAAACATACACACACGTATATGTAGCTGTATGGATATTATGGACAGAGCAGGTAGTGAGCAGGTAGTGATGCCTATAATTGTTTGCCTAACACTTTCCATTATAAGACCATTTTACACTGTTTACAACTTTGTCATATTTAAAAAGGGTGGGCTCAAATTTTCATGGCACCTGTCTGTCTTAGGCTGCTTTTAATTTATTTCAAGTTTCAGCTAAAATGGTTCAGTCATTTCTAAGAAAAAGATTAGGGAGGAAATGTTAAATTCTCACAACATTTTCATGCAGAAGTTCTAGTACCCCCGTGCTTTGAATACCACAGGAGGCTCTCTCAGGCTCCTTTAAAACTGTTAGTCCCAAGTCAATAATGAGAGTCAAATGTTCAAAAAACAGATCCATATTCGTGGGCAGAGTATTCCCGCGTGTCGGAGCTTCTCTTGGCACAGGTGAGCAGGGGAATCAGAGATCCAGTTTTGGCTCCCTGATTCTGAGGGCTGGTCGGTGATGGCCCCCAAGCATAGGGGTTCTCTAAATTAGGCCAGCAATGTATGGTCTCTTGGTGACGTATGCAATTTGAGGACTGTCAGCTTTACCAGAGTAGGGATTTGGGATCCAGGGATCAGGTTTATGGCATTAGACATAAGAACTGGCTGCAAAGTTTGGATTTGGCTCTGAACTTTACCAAAGTTTTGGAAGTATTCAGTGCTAGATATTTATTTTGGGCTTACCTCTCGTTTAAGTTTCTGAAAGTCCTATGAAATTTTTTTCCAAGGCCAACTCATGAAATCTCATTTTTCCATCTCTCTTTCCCCATCTAATCTAACACAGTATAAAATGAAATTATATTTTTTTTTCAGAAAAGACTATTTATGAAGACTCTGGTTGCAACACTCAAATGTTAAGGTAGGTCTGAATTCATTTTTTTTTCAACTTGTTCATTTTGATTTAAACATATTGTTAGAATAATCTATGTGCTATTAGATGAAGACAAGGTAAGGAAATACATTGAGGAAAGTATTATACATAATTTTAAAAGATCCTAGACTGAAATACAATTGTTAGTAATTTTTCTTTTCTTTTTCAACTTTTCTTTATTTCTCAGCCATTTTTGGATAGACACTATAAGGCAATCACTGTGAATAGGATGTAACAAAAGCCATCTGAAGGTCAGTTAAATCCATCCATCAGAATATCAGCAAGTGGACCTACAACATTTATAGAACTTTTATTCATAAGAGAAAGAAATCATTAATTGGTGATTAACGTAAGAAGGTAATAATGAATGCAGATCTGTGTAGTAGGTTTTTTATTACTCATCTTCAGCAGGCAAGATAAGAAAACAAAATGAAGAAATTAGTTTTCATGTGCCAGAAAAGCTGTTTTGTGTAGGCTATTGATTGAAATAAATGTTGATGTCCAGTGCTTCTGGGAAGATCCAGATTCAATAATTGATCTAGCTAACAGATCACAAATGCATTTAAAAGGGCTACTTTTGTGCCAGACTACAAAATCTGTATCAATTATAGTGTATTCAAGAGAATTCACAGCAGAAATATTTTACGATGTTTAAATAGAATATCCAACATAACATATTTTCAGGATAAAATTTGATATTCTTTGAATTAGAAGTACAGGGGTTCATACCAAAAGTTCAAATAACTTTAATGGATCTGATGTCATCATGCAAACATCTTTATAGTCAGAAAATATGAAAACAAGTTCAATTTGTGAGAAGTAGACAGCCATTTTTGAAATAAGAGTAATGCTCCTTTAAGTGGCCTTCTTCACCAGAAAAAGACAAGCAACAGCAAGTATCATAAAATTATATCCAGTACTTCCCATACCATAGTTTAATTTCAATTTAACTTTATATAAACATTTCTTTACCTTCAGTAACGGGGCGGGGGAGGGGGGGACAGACCCTGTTCATATTCATTTTGTATTATTAAAACTACATTAGCAATATAGATGTATTAATTTACAGATACAGATACTAATTGCTTAAATATTGAGTTCAAAACTAGACACCAGTCCTGGGAAGGGATAATTGGTTCTTGCCATAGAAAAAACTATAATAAAGAACTTGAAAGTGCTGTCACATTTCACATAACAAGCGAAATCTCAGAATATTTGAAAAATATTCAGAGAGAAAATGTCTTGGGGCTTTCCTAATGAGAATGAATGTGGTTTGAAAAGATCAAATAATATCCACATATGTCAAATACAGGTTCTAATAACAGTTAGAGATAATGAATAAAATTAAAGTAGGTCATTTTAAGTCATTTAGGATCCAATAGGAGGCATACCTCTTCATAACTGCTTGTTAAAATATAATTAGAAGCATTTGCTGTATTTACAAAAAATGTCAATATCAAAGATTTAAAAAAACAATTAAAATGAGATATTTTACCATCCTTTAATTTTTACTTGTGTTTTGGTTTTATTAGCATTTCAGTAGTAAACGGGCATGTAAATATATTAATAACTGGGACAATGAATAATATAAGTAATATTATAATAGAGTTGTATTTATTTTTCCTGTAGATGGTAGTTTTTAGCGGTCTTCATGTGGTTTTGTACATGTAGAGGGAAAAAGAGATATCTACATTAAAGAAAGGAAAATCCAGACAACAGCATTCTTTGAACCCAGAGGTAAATTATACATTGGAGTCAGATGCTTAGAGAAAATGTAAAATAAATAAAAACAATAAAACAATATAGAAGTGAGCATATAAGCTCTGATATAAAGCCCCTTGAAGTCAAGTGCTCAGCACCTTTCAGGATTTGGCCCATGCTTACCAAGCTCATAGTATATGGGTAATAAAAAGGTATTATTCATCTATAATGTTGACCCAAGAGGCAAAACTATTAGTCACAATGTTAATTTTGGAGCCAAAATCTGCAAACACTACTTACAGCTCATGCTGGTAAGTGCTATGCCTAGTGGGGTGTATGTGTGTGTGGTTCTTGGATCTGGCCCTGGAAGATCATCTATTAAAGAAAGCCATTAGTCCCACCTATTGTGGGGTTCAGCCGTGCTCTTTAGACAGAGCACTGTGCTTGGGAGTAGTGCATAGTTCTGAGAGAAACTCTGTTTTAAGAATGAAATATTCCCATTGGCGCTCCCTGTCACACAGGAAGAGCACACTTGCTACAATCTTTAGAGGCATGCAGCAAACTCTCCTGGGTGTGCTGTCCCTGTTCCAGTGCTGCTGCAGAGAGAGGGACTGAGTCATGGTCACATCTTCAAACTGTCCCTATCTGTCCCTCTTTGAGATGGTATGTGCCCCTGGGCCTGGGATAGTGTTGGAAGTGAAATGGGAGCAGTACTGGAGCACAATGCACGTAGCAGCCACCAGGATGGGAGGAGGGGGAGAGAGATGTAAAGGTAGCATAACCTGGGTGTCACCTTCAACTTGACCTCTTTGTAGTCCTCACACCCAGCCTATGTCTAAATCTTGCTAGTTCTTTCTGCATAACATCTCTAAGATACAGTCTTTCCTATCCATCCACACAGCTAAAACCCTTGTCCAGACTCTCGTCGACTTGCATCTCGATTACTGAATTGCTGGCCTTGACAAATGCCATCTTGCCTGGCACATATCCACTCAGAATGCTGCTGCAAATGTCATTTTCCTAGCCATATCACTTGGGCCCTCTCACCCTTCTCTTTGAATCCCTCCACTGGCTCCCTATTCTCTATCACATTCAACATAAGCTGCTTGTCTTCCCTCTCAAGACCCTTCACACCCTACCTATCATCTCTCATTTGTTGCCAAGATGTCAATTCCCACCTCTGATCAGCCCATCATGCCAGCCGCCATTGCCTGCTTGTTAAATTTTAAAGCCTTTGTGCTTTCCCCCATGCTTCTTCATAAAGAAACCTATCGTCCTCCAAATCCCTCCTTTGCTTTGTGGCCAGAACTTGACAGTGGTTGGGGTATTAGTGCACTGATACCATGCTGACCAGTATTGTTTCCTTGAGCTCCCCGATCTGTCTGCCTGAATCCACCTGTTGTCCTTTGTTTTATGCTTAGATTGTAAGCTTTTGGGGACAGGGATTGTCTTTTTGTTCTGTTTGTACAACATCTAGCACAATGGGGCCCTTGTCCATGCCTGGGGTTGCTAGGTGCTGGAGTAATAAAAATGATAAATAATAATAAGTAACAAAGTCACCTATAGTCCTCCCCTCCCAACTTAGCCTAAGTTAGGTCCCATGGTTAGGACCTGGGGAGACTTGTTCCATTCCTTGCTCCAGTGCAGACTTCTTATTTGGCCTTGGTTGAGGTCTCTCTATGCCTCTGTTCCCCATCTGTAAAATGGTAATAATAGCACTGTCCTACCTCATAGGGATGTTATGAGGATGAATATATTAAAGATTGTGAGGTGCTCAGATACTATGGAGGCCACGTCATCTTTCTCTTAAGTAGAGAGAGGTGATTGCAATATTTAAGTGGTCATTTATTATCACTACCAATACAATTCAGTGTGTGAAGGGCCTTGGCAGCGGTAGGATGAAAGGCACTGTTGGTATCCTTTCTAGATGAAGATTGCAAAGTATAAGATTCATCCTGAAATTCCTAATCATAGGCCAGATTCAGCCACCCTTCCTTAGCCATCAGATCAATTGAAATCAATAGACTAATTGAATTCAATACTAACATGAATTCAATTTAAATCAATACTAACATGAGCGGGAGTGTCAGACTCTGGCCCCATGCAAGTCCTCTTAATGAGTTCAATGGGACTATTTGCATGTGTAAGGAGTGCTCACCTAAGTAAGGGTTGTAGGATTGGGCACTACATTTGCATTTATGCAATAAATTGAAATTTGGTAAATGTGGATTCTTCTTCCTACTTTTTTCCTTTTCATGTAAATGATAATAATGGGTTTTGGTCACCCTGATACTTTTTCTTTGCTTCTTCTCAACTTTTTTCTGACATTTTTACCACTGTGCTTTCTCCTGTTGTTTCCTTCTTGCTTCTCTTGCCAAATATATTTTTAAAGCTATTATTTATTGGCCAAGCCCAGTTCTTTCAAAAATTCCCTTGGTGTTTTTTACGCAAGTATTGATTTCTAAGCACCCTAAAGATGAAGTGCAGCTGGCAGTTGCAATGTGTTTCTCTAGCTGCAGCAGCTCCTTCTTTTGAAATAGTTGACTGAGAGGGATATGACTCAAGACATGAGCAAGAAGCAAATTATTTCCTTCTGTATGATTCTAAGACTCAGCAAACACCAGGTGATTCTGCCAAAGTACCAAGTCATCAGTTGGTTCATCTTTACATTTTCTCTCTGTCTCTGGGGTGGGATTTTGTCAGTGACACAGCAGTTGTTCAGCTACACTCCCAAAGAAGTTACCAAAAACGATAGGTCAAGATACATTTTCTTCTCTCACTATTTGAAGTCTCCTCTTGATGCCGCTGTATCTTGTTGTATACTACAAATACAGGCAGGCACTTGGGGACCACTGAAGTCAATGGCCAAGCTCTCATTGAGTTAATTGGAAGCAAAATGATTTCTCATACGCAAACAGTGAGTAAAATTTGTAGCAGTTTGGAGCAATGTTTATTAATCAACTAGTTTGGGTGTAAGTCTATAGTCCTAACTCGTTCCAGCTAAGGAGGGGAAAACCTTTAAAACTAAAGGGAAAAAAAGCAGGAACTTCAGTATAATTCCTGGTATATTTAAGTTGTTGCTGGGATATCTGATTTGGCCATAACTTATGGGTCTGTTTCTGTATTAGTGTATTTTCAACAGATTGTGAAGAGTGCCCAGAGCTTTGGATGGGTACTCTTTAATTGTAGAATAATAAACACTCAAATAAATTAACCCATATGAGCTTCAATTGGACTAGGTAACATCCTCAATATTTAGTACAAAAATCCCCTCAATAAAACCACATTTTTAATCTAGCCAATTATGCAAAAATAGTTTTAAAAAATGGCTTTCCAATTTCTAATTACATAACCCCCAAAGGCCTTGGTTTTAACTCAAAGATCACATAACCCTCAAGAATCAGCATCCTCAACTTCTGCTCATTGCTCCATTAGAAGGAACTGTAGCTGCAAGGACACCAGGGTTTGGTAGCATTTTCCCATCTTACCAGCTTATGATTGCATAAAGAAAAACACAACTGACACATTACCAATACATAAATCACTGCATTATGTGTCAGCCCTCCCTGGGTTTATAATAGAATATTAATTTTATAATTGGCATCTTTCTTTATACTTGCCCAGAAAGTACAAACTGCTTGTAAACTCAAGGAACTCCTAATGATACACCTTTTACACCTCTCCTTTGCCCAATATATTCTTCAGAGGAAGACTTGCATGTTCCTGGATTACTCTGACATATTGAAGAAAAGATAGAAAGACTATTGACCCAGAAATGAACCACGTGTACCCATTGATTTATGTACAGCCTACTCATATGCTAGTAGTCTTTAGTAGAAAGGGTTTTCCTGCCCCCTCCTTACTTTTCTGACATTTTGGAAATGTTTCATGTTCTGCATTGGAATGAAACTGAGACCTTTTTTCACTTTCACAAAACATGAGAGAAAAATCTATCTCAGGATAGTCAGATCATTAGGGCACTCACCTGGGATAGGGGTAAGCCAGATTCAAATCCCTGTTCTGCCTGATTTAGAGCTGGGATTTGAATCCAGCGTTCCCACATTCCAGTGCCGTGCTCTAACCGCTGGGCTATTGAGTCTGTCTTGATGAATATTTAATTATACAAAGTGGAACAGCTCCAACAGGAAAGCTAGACAGACACCTGTCCAGAATACCTAATAACCTGATCCTCTTGCATGCTCTCTCTCTCTCTCAATGTAAAACAGTCCACTCTGCTATCTATGCCAATCAGATGTTCAAATAAATTCATGTGCTTTGTTTTTGTTTAGATAGATTATTTTCTATTTTTTTCTCCTCTAATTTTTTTTTAAAAACCCACATTATAATACATTCTACATTAATGCAAAATATAAAGCCAGATTGTGCAAATCCTATTCTTGTTGATTCTTCTTCTCATGTTCTTCCACCACAGTCATAGGTTTTTCCAGGGTTTGGTATGATGTGGCCCAGTCTGTAACCCTGGCAAGATCTTCCATGGTGCATAGACCAACAGATGTTCCAGGTGTTTCACAGCAGTCACATGTGTCTCAGTTGCTGGAATAGCCTCACTTCCACATATTGACTTTTGACCTGCCAATTCTTGTTCAGAGTCTATTTAAACATCTTCAGGTCAACCAATCCTTCTCTGTGCCTCTGGGAAGACATTTGGCAACATCAATGTGCATTTTGATGAGCACATATTTATATGAGCTGTCCTATTGACCTTAATGGGTCTATTTGTGTAAATTCTCACCAGCATGAGTAAGAGTTGCACAGTCAAGCCTTATAACTGAGATTTTGTTGCCCAAATGTGTAGAAATTCAGAGTTATGATTCCCACAGCAGACTTCACTGTGTCCTTGTTGTCATTTGCATGAATATGACCTTAAATTACATGATCACACAACAATTTGTGAGTTAATATGACATGTAGCATTTCTGGAAAAGAATACAATGTAATCATCTTATGCTTCTAAAGCACCTTGGAGCATGAAAGATCTCCACACACACACACACACACACACACACACACACACACACACACACACACACACACACACACACACACACACACACACACACACACACACACACACACACACACGAGAATAGGGTTTATATATAGATAGATATCTATGCAAACAAGAGGGAGGAATATATAAACCTTCTCCTCCTTCTTGCATCACTCAGAAACAGACGTGCTCATCTTTTGCTTGAGTGCCTGATGTTCTTGAGGATAATGGAAATCCTGGGGATGTCCCAGTGGTAGTGGATAGGTGGAAATCTTCTATCTGTCCACCTGCAGCAGCTCTCTGTTCATATGAAAAAAGGCAGTTGGCAGTGTCTCCACCTGAATATGCGCCATATACCTCTGCTAAGGTACCTTGGTTGCTTCCAGGAACAGCGCCGGCCTAAACCATGCATTGATCTAGCAAATAAGGGAATATGATACAGTGAAACCCCGCTACAACGCGACCTTTGGGGTCCAAAAACTTCCATCGCACTAAATGCGGGGTCGTGGTATAGTGGGGTTTCAAACCAGCTTCAAAAGGAGCTGCGGCCCCCTGCCTGCCGGGGACAGAGAGCACCGGCTCCCGCAGCCTCGGAGTTCTCTGTCCCCGGCAGGTGCGGGGCTGCAGCTTCTCTCCCCTGCCATGGTGTTGGGGACCACTAGTACTGTACAGTACTGTGAAAACATTATCTAAGTTATATCTGCCTTAAAGGAGAGCCAACCTATGCAGGGCCGGTGCAAGGAAGTTTCACGCCCCAGGCGAAACTTCCACCTTGCACCCCCCACCCAGCTAACCGCCCCCCCCACGGCAGATAACTCAGCCCCCCACCCAGGGAGCCCCCCCCACAGCAGCTACCACCCCTCCGACCATGACAGATAACCCCTCTCTCTCCCGTCCCCCCATGGCAACTAACCCCGCCCAGGGAGACTCTCCCCTGTCCCCCCACGGCAGCTAACCCTGCCTGGGGAGACTCCCGCCACGGCAGCTAACCCTGCCTGGGGAGACTTCCCCCCGCACCACGGCAGCTAACCCTGCCTGGGGAGACTCCCCCCCCCCCCCGCAGCAGCTAACCCTGCCTGGGGAGACTACCCCCCCCAGCAGCTAACCCTGCCTGGGGAGCCCACCCCAGCTCACCTCGGCTCTGCCTCCTCCACTGAGCACAACGGTGCTGCTCTAATTCTCCTCCCTGCCCTGGCTTGCGGCGCTGATTGGAGGAGACTTAGAGCTGGGCTGTGTGCTCAGCGGAGGAGGCAGAGTGGAGGTAAGCTGGGGCGGGGCGCTGTTCCCCTGTGTGCCCCCCCCCCCTTACTGCGGGCAGCCCTCCCGCGTGCCCCCCACCCAGCTCACCTCCACTCTACCTCCTCGCCTGAGGGGACTTTTAGGCGCCCCCAACCACTAGGCGCCCTAGGCGGCCGCCTAGTTTGCCTAAATGGTTGCACCGTCCCTGAACCTATGATCGCGTTATATGCGATTTCGTGTTATAGCGGGGCATGTTATATCAGGGTTTCACTGTATTTATTGCTCTAAGGAAAGCATTACATACCCAAGGTGGAGCCAGGAACAGCTTTACTTAGAAGTAATATAGCAAAAGACAATGAGAAAGCACTAGAATAAAACAGAGTACCTACTGTAGTGACTGTGACAAATCAATAGGTGGCACGGCAAAGGTTCAGCTAATGGTGGCCACTTATAAGCATTAAAGTAAACATAACCACTACTCACTACAACAGAGACTTATGTTTTAAAAAACCTTTAAACTTACATAAGAACATTCACCATTATGTTAGACAAACACATCCCATTACAAATTGCGTGCTCCCTCATAGTTTTAAAATCCCAGACACTTTCTTGCAATGGTGGACTTGATGAATGGGAGTTCAAGGGCAGCACTAGGCATCTCTGAATTATCAGAGGCAGTCCAGTGAGACACTTTTGTATAGAGCAGGTTAAAACTGACCCAGCAATATCGGATGATAATCCTGGTTATAAAACAGCAGTTACCAACTCTAAGCCAGCAATCACTTTTCTTACAAGGTCTCCGATCTTCACCTTGGCTACTTGTGATGGGATACTGTCCCTAGCACAAGGACTTTCACACCAGACCACCAAGGGGACTGACAGGGTCTCTCAAACAAGGATAGTCTCTGGGGTACTCACACTTTTCAATTCAATTGGAAGTAGTTGGAATCCTTTGGAGCCAATATACAGTATATAGAGGCCTAATCAAAACACCCCGGCAAGGTTTGGAAGTCCCCCACAATGGGAGAGGGCTATGTATACATGGGAATCACTGCTATGTATTTATGCACAATACATTATGTAGCTGGGCTGGCATATTGCAGATATTGGTCATTGACAGTGGGTTACATTCATATTGATACCAGTGATTAAAAGGAGGGAGAATCACTGTTTTAGCTGCCCAGATGGGAAACTCCCAGCATAATATATTGGGTGACATTTTTTGTCCCTTTTTTCACTAGTAAAGAATTTGACCCATTAGTTGTGTTGCTCCATTTCTTCATGGTGATAAGGGTAGCAACAGTAACAACATTGAGCTAGAAGACTTCAATCCCCACCTCAAAATTTGCTTTCCAAGCCAATAATATTGCACTATTAGATGATGTTGCATCATTGTTAGATGTGCCATCCTTTGAATTAAACATTAAAGGGAGGTCCCTTCTGCCTGTCCCTGCTATCCATTAATGAGTTAAGAGTACCTATGACACTCCTTTAAAAGATTAAGGGATAATCCCCAATATCTTGGCCAACATTTCCTCTCTGTCAAACAGTTTCTGATATCTTAGGCTATGTATGATCTATTGCTGAATGTATAATGACAGTCAAGTTTGCCAACACAATCACTGCACTACATTATCTAACTCATTGCTCTCTAAAGTGCTTTGAGATACCTTGAGTATGAAAGGCCATATATCAAAACAAATTTTATTTTATTCTGTATGGTGCCTGAGTTGTGCCAATACATATTCAACAAGCTAGGTGACAAAAAAACAACCTCTTAGCTATAGTATACTAGTCTTTCTTTGTGTCTTCTCTGCACCTCTATTTTCTGATGTTTGATGTTCACTCTTAGATTTGTTTCAGCAAAATTATAACTCTGTAATGAAGCATGATAAGGAACCACTTTGAGGTAATGACATTTAAAGGACTGCCATAAAAAAAACAGTGTTTCACTTTTTCACACTAATGATAAAACAAAGATTTTTTACTGTTATCCTGATATTATTTTTTGAAAACACCTCCAGGACTTTTCAAAGATTATACTAATGGGTCATTTTCAGCCCATTCTACCAGGATTACAAGTTCTTGGAGGAAAGGACCCCTTGTTGAGCTTTGGGACGTCACTGAAACGTATGATGTCATTGTAAAAAGAGTAGCATGCTATGGCATTTCCTGGCTCACTACATTCAACCACTCAATCTGTATCTATCTGTCTATCTGAACTTCATCACTGTAATGGGTTAGCAGTTTTGCCATAACATATGGATGTCTTGTTTGCAGAGGTAAATATATTTCTTTAAAGTTCTTACGACCTGGTTGTATGTAAAGTTGTGAGCAAAGTAGGAATACTAATCATTTTACTTCTCTAACACTAGATGGAGACGTTTCTATTTAATGAAGTCTGTCTATATCTTGGCTAATGCTTTGTACAAGAAGGGCCAAATTCTGCTTTTAGACCCACAAATGTATTTCTCACTGGCTAGCTATACATAGGCATCAAGGAGAAGAAATTCTCTCCAATTATGAAGGAGAATACTCTAATGTAAAGGAGAGAATGTTTCTACATGCCATTTGATTTCAGGAAGACTTTTGAACTATTGATAAAAATTAGGGCTGTCAATTAATCGCAGTAAACTCACGTGATTAACGCAAAAATTATCTGTGATTAAAAAAATAATCATGATTAATCACACTGTTAAACAATAGAATACCAATTAAAATGTAGTAAATATTTGTGGATGTTTTTCTACATTTTCAAATATATTGATTTCTATTACAACACAGAATACAAAGTGTACAGTGTTCACTTTATATTATTATTTTTATTACAAATATTTGCCCTGTAAAAATGATAAACAAAAGAAATAGTATTTTTCAATTCACCTCATACAAGTAGTGTAGTGCAATCTTTTTATTGTGAAAGGGTAACTTAAAAATGTAGATTTTATTTGTTACATAACTGCACTCAAAAACAAAACAATGTAAAACTTTACAGCCTACAAGTCCATTCAGTCCTACTTCTTGTTCAGTCAATTGCTAAGACAAATAAGTTTGTTTACATTTATGGGCGATACTGCTGCCTGCTTCTTATTTACAATGTCACCTGAAAGTGAGAACAGGCATTCATATGTCACTTTTGTAGCCAGCACTGCAAGGTTTTTGGGTGCTAGATATGCTAAACATTTGTATGCCCCTTTATGCTTTGGTTACCATTCCAGAGGACGTGCTTCATTAAAAAAACAATGTGTTAATTAAATGTGTGACTGAACTCCTTGGGGGAGAATTGTATGTCTCCTGTTCTGTTTTACCTGCATTCTGCCATAAATTTCATGTTATAGCAGTCTTGAATGATGATCCAGCACATGTTCATTTTAAGAACACTTTCACAGCAGATTTGACAAAAGGCAAAGAAGGTATTAATGTAAGATTTCTAAGGATAGCTAAAGCACTCAACCTAAGGTTTAAGAATCTGAAGTGCCTTCCAAAATCTGAGAGGGATGAGGTGTGAAGTATGCTTTCAGATGTCTTAAAAGAGCAACAGTCCGATGCAGAAACTACAGAATCCGAACCTCCAAAAAAGAAAATCAACCTTCTGCTGGTGGCATCTGATTCAGATGATGAAAATGAACATGAGTTGGTCCGCTCTGCTTTGGATCGTTATTGAGCAGAATCCATCACCAGCATGGACGCATGTCATCTGAAATGGTGGTTGAAGCATGAAAAGACATATGAATCTTTAGCACTTCTGGCACATAAATATCTTGCGATGCTGACTACAACAGTGCCATGCGATCACCTGTTCTCACTTTCAGGTGACATTGTAAACAAGAAGCCAGCTGCATTATCTCCTGCAAATTGTAACCAAACTTGTTTATCTGAGTGCTTGGCTGAAGTAGGACTTAGTGGACTTGTAGGTTCTAAAGTTTAACATTGTTTTATATTTGAATGCAGTTATTTTTTGTACACAATTCTAATTTGTAAGTTAAACTTTCATTATAAAGAGATTGGACTACAGTACTTGTATTAGGTGAATTGAAAAATACTGTGTCTTTTTTTTTACTGTACAAATACTTGTAATAAAAAATAAATATAAAGTGAGCACTGTACACTTTACATTCTGTATTGTAATTGAAATCAATATATTTGAAAATGTAGAAAATATAAAAAAATATTTAAATAAATTGTATTCTATTATTAACAGTGTGATTAACAGTGTGGTTAATCACAATTACTTTCTAAAATTGCTTGACAGCCCTAATAAAAATTAGTGAAAGCCAGGTTTGAGTCAATATTCCAAAATATAGATGATTATCCAAACCTTAGCCAAATAACATGACCCTCTTGAGGATGCAATACTGGACTGGAAAATTCTCAACAACTGGCTTTTTCATGGTATTTCAGCACATATTTTCTGGCAATGCTGGCATCAGGAGGGGAGAATTAATCAAATAGGAAAAAATACTGGAAAATGTAACCTTTTCAAACTTCAGGAAAAATATTTTAGCCTTAGTTTGTTACAGAAGAAGGCCTCAAGCTACAAAATTCAGATCTGGGTCAGATTCTGAACAACTCAAAATTTGGACAAGATTGAATCAGGGATAGGAGCTCTTTCAGTTTGGGATTTGGGTTTGTACTCTGCCAAACTTTGGGTGTGTTTGGATCAGAGGTCTTAGTTGGACCCATCTCTACATTTAAAACTTGTGGCAAATGTCTGAGGCATTCCTGATTTTATCTGAATTAGTTCTCCCATCTCTACTTAAACTGAGGTACTGATTTGTACTATTTGTAACATACGTTGTAGGAGACTTGTGTCGTGTTTCTTCTACTTTCAGGTTGTCTCACGGATATTGCACTGGAAAAGGCAGACATATATCTTGAGCTGTATTAATTGTAAGCTGAATGGATGGCCACACATCTCCAGTAACCTCTTTTTAATGTTGTCATGGGTGTCATCTCTGTTTCCAGCTTTTTGGTTTTATTGCAGTTTTATTTTCTGTAATTTTCTTGAAATGAGAAAGATATAGTTCTGCTATGATAAATGAGATGCAGAAGCCATAGCTCAGGCACTAGTTTGTGCAAAGATTGACCATTGAATGTAAAGTATGTGGTGCTAAGAACAATTTTGATGTGATCCATTGTTGAATGTGCAATGATTCATTCTTTTTTTTAAGCGTGCTATCTTTGTCTTCATTCTTCTACCATTTGTCATGTTTCTCTATGAATAGGGAGCCAGAAAGACAAAGGCATGATCACCCACCCACTCCAAAGTTCAGTCCAGAATAAATGAAACAAATATACTGGACATAAAAAACACATACATGACAGTGTATAACATAGACTACCAGCCTCCATGGTACATCAAAAACTTTTCTAGAAAGGTGATACTGAGATTGAGACCTGAACTTCACCACCATTTGGGAGTATTTGGATCTGGGGTTTTGGTTCTGGGTCATCTTAATCAAGTGTGTGTGTTTGAGTCTGTATGGAAGTGGGTATTTATGTCTCTATCTATATATTGTGATAGACCCAGGCCAGTTGGGTACAGCAGAATAGCAGAAGGCAGATATACTGGCCACTGGATTAACAGTTTTCTGTTCCCTGACTGACCAGAGCAGGGGCTGCTCCAGGCTAATGAGAACACCTGACTCTAATTAACCTGTAAAGAGTCAGGTGAGGCCATTCAGTTAATGTGATCACCTGACTCTAACTAAGGCCCTGCTGTTACTATAAAAAGGGCTCACTCCAGTCAGGCAGGGGAGCCAGAGGAGAGGAAGTGCAGCTGAAGGACTGGTTACTGAAGACACCCTCAAACCATCGTTAAAGGAGCCCTAAGGTAAGGGTGAAGAAGGGAAAAGCAGGAGAGCTGTGGGGAAGTGGCCCAGGGAAATGTAACAACTCTGGCAGTGAAAGGTTGGCTGCCAACAATTGCTACCATTAGGGTCCCTGGGCTGGAACCCGGAGTAGAGGGT
Source organism: Mauremys reevesii (assembly GCF_016161935.1). Lineage (NCBI taxonomy): Eukaryota > Metazoa > Chordata > Testudines > Geoemydidae > Mauremys > Mauremys reevesii. The sequence goes on along the minus strand of NC_052623.1, from coordinate 245,987,755 downwards.
GGGCCCCGGTTCCCCCCAACCCACCACTACAGGAACAGCTCCTGGAAGGGGAAGTCAGGTCCCTGTCAGGACAGGAGGCTGAACAGAGACTGTGGGAGTTCTCTCACCAACCTCCTTGCAGCCTATGATGAAAAGGGCTCAGTAGACTGTAACCCTGGCCCTAGAGAGAGAAGGGCTACGTGGAGGGTCACAGTGAGCCACTGAGGCTAGCATAAACCACCTAGAAGCGCAGGACCCACAAGAGCAAGGTCAGAGCTCTGCCACAATATAATCTTAAAGACTGTTCATGCATTGTGGTAAGCCCTAATTGAACAAAACATTTAAACATGTGCTTTAGTCCATCCCTGGTCAGCAAATAATTTATGCTTAATATGCTTAAAATTAATCACTTGCTTACATTATTTGCTGAATTGGGTTCTTAGTGGTTTGGGATCTTAAGCATATGCAATAGTGTCATAGAATTATGGACTACCCAGTTGACTAGGACCCATTTGTTTGGGGGAACTTGTGTCTTTAGTACTGCAATTTACGGGAAACTGAAGGTTTTGAAATGAAATTATATGTATATAAATATGGCAATGCAATTTTACTGCAATGGGGTTAAACAGTATTATATAACTCCATTGCAGTAAAATTGCATTGCCATTTACTCTAATGTAAAGGAGGAGAGGGTATTGGTTATTTAGTTGATGATACCACTGGATTAAAAACAAGACAGGCTGGTAGTGATCCAGAGTAAGTGTTTTAGCTGAAGAAAAAAGGAACAGGTAAGCACATATGGCAGAACAGCTGCTTTCAAACTTAGGAAATATCTTTGTTAATCCCTGCAGCTTTCTTGGCTTTTTTCTCTTAATTCTCTTTCTGTGCAGAAAGCACTGTGAAAATCATTCTGGACTTTTTTTATTGTAATTTTCCCCAAATAGTAAATCACTTCAATTTCCATTGTATAATTTTGGCTTTCAAAATACCCTGAATGCAGAAGCAAATAAATGTAGAGTAGTTAAACACAGTTTCAAATCATAACATGAAAAAAATCCTCCGATGTTGAAGTGATTCAGACTGTCTATTCTTTGTATGTTGATATATCTTTTCCCCATGTTCCCTGTTGTTGCAGCAGAGTTGAAAGGAAATTTATATTCATCATCTTCGTCCCATTCCTAGTCCAAATCAAAGATCAATCTAAAGGGTGTTCCTTCATCAACCTCAAGATAATAACTTTCCAGTAAGAACACTAGCATTTCTGAGTAATCCGTAGTACTTTACATTTTTCAAATCATTTTACAGACATGAATTTATTACGTTGCATAATATTTGTATGGCAGGAAACTAGCCCCATTTTGAACTTGTGGCAAGTGAGGTAGAGAGGTTAAAAGAATTGCCCAAGACTGTACAGATAGTCCATGGCAGAACCAAGGTTAGAAACTTAGAAGCTTCTTTTTTAACCCAGTGATCCACATTTCCTTCCTTCCTTTCTTTTTGATGGATCGTAGTTTTTACGTTGAATTTACTGCAGGAGGCACTCATGAAGAAATGCCACAAGTAGCTCCCCTCTTAAGTAGCTACCATAAGGGTTATTTTGCTTTTATTTTCTTTTTTAATGACTTTTCAAATTAAAGTCTAGTGTCTTGCTTGAGGAATTATATCATTTTTCTTTTTCATTTTAGAGTTTTTTATTACCCACTGGAATAATGAAGATAAGGGTCGGAGTGGTTTGAAATTTTCTACCAAAAATGGTTTTCAAAAACAGATATATTTTGTTTCAGTTTTTCAGTGAAAAAAAAATTTTTCAGGAGAAATTTGGGGAAAATTGGATTGTTCTTCAAAATTTCTCAAAATTAATGTTTTTATTATTTTATTTTATTAAAATTTTCTGACCAGATTCTACTTAGAACTGATAAAAAAATGTTCAAAACATTTTTAAACAAAAAATCGTTGTTCAACAATGAAGACATTTCTGAGGGAAATGTCTGTTAATGTTTCCAAAAACTGATTTTTGTTTTTTTTGTTTTTTAGCCAATTTTTTTGAGGGAGGGGTCTGTTTTTCAATGAAAACTTAAAAATTGTCATGAAACAAAAGAATATCCTAACCAAGTCTACCTCTAAGTAACATACCTGTTTCTGAACTGCTATAAGCAGCCCACAGAATAACCAGATGTGGGTTCATTGTTGATCTTCTTTTACTGAAATCCTTTTCCTTCTGAATTAAAATATTTATCATGCATTACACCTTTTGTATCTGAATAAGGAGTTATCACAGTCTTTATACTTGGCTAATTATGTTCATTCTTGGTTTGTTAAGAAAATGAAAGCCTCTGACATTCTATTCCTCTGAAGGAATGTTGCCAACCGAACATAATTTAACAGGCATTTTGAACTGTAAAGAGAATGATGGTCCAATCCTGCTCTTATCTAAGGCAAAGGGACTTTTGCTATTGACTTACATGGGAGCAGGAACAGGCACTACGTTTATTTCGCTGGGCTAAGTAATTAGCCTATAAATAAAGGCAGATTTCACATCTTATTTGCTTTGAAAGACAGTACTTTTGAGTAATTTTTTCTAAAGAGTTTAAGTGAGTTAGGATTCTAAGTCCCATTTTCAAGGTGATTTAGACACTTAGGGTCAGATTTTCAAAGATATTTAGGTGCCAACGATTCAGATAAGTCCTAGTGGGATTTACAAAAGCACCTAAGCAGGTTAGGTACCTAACACCCATTGATTTCAGAATTGACTGAACTCCAATTGAATTATTGTAATCAATGAGAGTTAGACGCGTAAGTTTTTGAAAAACCCACTAGGCACTTATCTGCATCTTTAGGTGCCTAAATACCTTTACAAATATGTCCCCTGGGACTTATGCCACATCAAAATTCTTCAGGTGAAATGTGCTGTATTATATATAAGATATTGATATTACAACATTGTGTTGTGTGGAAGAGAAGTAGTAAAACCAACCCTTTACAAACAACTGCAAGCTAATTGCAAGATTGTTGGATTTGAAGGGGAGAGCAGGTTGGAGATTTCTTTTTTTTTTTTGTAGGCTGTTAAGTGCTTTTAGTATAAAAGGAATCACTAATCTTGGCTTGACAGTTCAAATATGTTTTGCAGGGGAAAAAAATCACTGGAGTTATGACTACATCTGCATTTGGCAGTTCAGTAGATCTGTATTTTTCTCTTTCTTTCAACACACAGGAGTTTAATAGCTTACCTGTAGGACAGGAAGTTTAGGCCGGGTCTTTGAAGACCTCTGTCCTATTCCAGAGAAGACCTCTATCATTATTCCAACTATACTGACAATACAGAGCACACTGTCAAAGTCCTCTAGGTAAAACCCTTATTACATGTGTCATTAGAGGATGTTTGCCATATCTGCTTTAACACTGCAGACATTTTAAGTAGGTTACTCCATCACTTTGCCATTTTGATTATGACAACAAAATGACACCATATTGAAATGGATTTTGGAAAGAAAGGCTAACTGTCCAAAGAGGTCCATGCTCACTCTAATTAAAATTGGCTTAGGTGGCACAACCTTCATAATTCAGACTATGACTATGAAGGATACGCATGTTGAAAGCGCTCTTTGCTCATTAGTGGTATTTCTGTCAGACACTGCTACCTGCTCTTTTCTTAATGAATGCTAAGCCATCTCTTTAGAAGATTGTGCTGCTTCCCTGAACTGAAGGAACTGTCTTATTTCCTCCCAAGTTCGTTGAGAGTAAAATCAGGGAGTCACCTCTTTGACATTTCCCAACCTCTGTACTTATTTATCTCTTTGAGACCCTGCGCTCCAGAGATATCACTGTCTTAATTAAGAAGAAGGATGTGACCATGGTAAATTGACTGATTTCATTGATTAAGGACTAGCTGTACAAGTAACATTGATTTTAACAGTGGGTCTACATAAATGTAATTGTTTGAACATGGGGCTGCATAATTATGGTGATGTACAAGAATAGTTGGTTTGTCCTTTTCAACCTTCACTAACATTCTTTTGCACGATAATGCACCTCGTTCAATTAGCAGAAATCTTAAATGCTACAAAATGTCTTTTGTGAAGGCACAGAGTAATCATTACAGTCTAATTTAATTTAACAGCATCGGACAGATACATCTCTTTCTTTTTCATTCTCTCATTCCATATTCTTTTCCTTTTTTTCATGTCCACATAGGAACACACATGCGTACATATGAACAATCTTGGAGGTGGGAGGGCGAGGAGGAAGGCTTTTTAACAGTGCTCACTGTGTATGGATTTGAATGTACGTGTACCTGACTGCACATAGGTTGACCAAAAATTTCAAAAGTAACTAGTGATTTTTGATACTTCACTTTTTGGGTGCCTAGCTTGAGAGCTTTTAGAAGGCAGAACCCAATGTAGTCTGCAATATCTACAGCTCTAGCTTTTGCAAAAGAATTGATTTCCCCTCCCCCCCAAAAAATGCTGACAAATTCTTGAGTTTGGCTGCTGAATTCACTCTTTTGTTGCGGGCAAGCCCCCAACAATTTGTCTCCCATCTTCATGCCTTTCTGGGACCTTCCTGCAGTTGCCTCTGCCTTTCCAGCATCCTCTGCAATATAGGCCCCACACTGAACCAGGATAGGGAGCAGAGCAATACTGAGTTAGGGGAGGCCCCACCCCTGAACAGGTGCAAGGCATGTTCCCAGTGCAGGAACTGGGACTGAGCTGCATGGGGCACTAAGAAGCCAGGCTGATGGTGTGCTAGAAGTGGCAAAAGCTTTGAGAAGGCTGCTCTAGCATCAGGGATTTGGATTCCTCCCCTCTCGCATCCTGCCTTTGGGAGTTGAAAGCCCAGAGAGAGAGACTGAGATTGACTGATTGAACTGGACACAGAGAGAGGAGAATTTGCTAAGCCAGAGACCATGCCCCAAACTGAGGAGCTCCAGACAGGTAGGAAGTGACCCAAGGTGAAATGTAATCTGAGGTAGCTCAGTAGCTGGGCTGGATACTTTGATAAACCCCTTAGGGCCTTGGGTTGGGACCCAGTGAAGTGGGTAGGTCCAGGACCCCTATTACCCCCTACTCCTTTGTAGTGACTGAACTCTGGGGGGACCAGTCAGATTATGAGGGGGTGATTGAAGCTGCAGCTCGAGCCCCATCTGGGACGAATAGATTGGCAGAAATCATAAGGCTGTGAGCTGACCAATAGGCAAGCTGGTCATCAGACTTCCCTGCTCCAAAAGTGCACTATTCTCTGGAGCCAAGCAACAAGAGTTTGGAGAGCCAGAGCTGGAAAGAAACTTATAGAGAGGAAGCTGGGGAAAGCATCCCAGGAACTGAGGCTCAGACAGCCAGGAATTAGAGCTGGGCCACCTGGAGCATATAGCAAAAATACTCATGAATTAATATTATGTCTGTGTCCATGTCCATGAATATTTTTGTGTCTGCTTATTCTTGAGGATGGATTTTTTTTGTGTGCAAAGTTCTCTAGGAGGTGCAGCTCCAAGGCTATTAACTAGTAAGTAATCTGGGGTAGAGACTGTCTTTTTGTTCTGTTTGTACAGCCCCTAGCACAATGGGGTCCTGGTGCCTGACAGGTTTCTTGGTGCTATTGCAATATAAATAAATAATGTGTCCAAGTGCCCTGGTTTAGGGCCCCCTTCTTCCTTTGTTACAGGAAAGGGGGCAGCTAACAGCTAACTTCAGAGGCTCAGCTATCCAGCTCCCTGAGTCACAGTTCCCATGATGTTCTTCAGGCACCCAGCTGGCCAGCCCACACTTCTGATTCTCTCAGCTGCCTAGCTAGTTTAAGCGACAAAGAGTCCTGTGGCACCTTATAGACTAACAAAAGTATTGGAGCATGAGCTTTCATGGGTGAATACCCACTTCGTCGGATGCATGTGCACGAAAGCTCATGCTCCAATACTTCTGTTAGTCTATAAGGTGTCATAGGGCTCTTTGTCGCTTTTTACAGATCCAGACTAACACGGCTACCCCTCTGATACTAGCTAGTTTAAGCAAACTCAGTGGATATGTTTCTGTGGGTAGCAGGAAGAGCACTGTCGAGTGATATCAGTTAACATTGCTTTGGAATTCAGGAGGTTTTGCTATGGAGTTCTGTGCTCAGGGCCAGTGCTACCATTAAGGCAAACTAGGCGGTTGCCTAGGGCACCAAGATTTGGGGGCGCCAAAAAGCGGTGCTCCCAATTTTTTTTTACAGTGGTTCCTCCCCGAGCGCGCGGTCGATGCTCCACTTCTCCTGCCTCCCAGGCTTGCAGTGCCAATCAGCTGTTTGGTGCCACAAGCCTGGGAGGAGAATTAGAGCGGGGCGGCGTGCTCAGGGAGGACGCGGAGCAGAGGTGAGCTGGGGTGGGGAGGTGATGCATGGCTCCCGGGGGGAGGGGAACTGCCACGGGGGGGTGCCTCAGGGCAGGGGGAGAGCTGCCACGGGGGGGGTGCCTCAGGGCGGGGTGGGGGGCTGCCGCAGGGCTGTAGGGGGGGCCCAACGTGGACGTTTCACCTAGGGCGTGAAACTTCCTTGCACCGGCCCTGTCTGTGCTACTGTGCCACAAAACACCTGGGGCCTTGCTTAAAGAGATGAGACTTTAAGAGAGTGCGGAGCACTCATCCTCTAAAATTCAGGTGACTTTAAGGTGCCTCCAGTTGAGCACTCTAAAGACCGGGGCACTCAAAGTTGCTAGTCACTCTTGATAATCTTGGTTGTTGTAAAGTGGTTGCAATTAACAAAAGTTTCTTTTCCCTTTTTACCAGTGGGTAACACCTCAACAGATGTTCCTTATAGTTGTAATGGGATATACCCCTAGGGGAGGTAATCATTCATGCTGTTAAAAGAAGTAATATTGCTCCCATGGCAGATGGGTTTCTGTATACGTAAGATACATGATACGGCCAAATGAGAATATGCACACTCTAGCATTTTAGCATGTGCACACGTGAAGTGAGGGGACACAAGGACACATACTCCAACACATATACATGCATACTCACAAAAAATCATAGCCTAGATTTAGAAAGCTTAAAGACTAAAGGCCCAAGAGGCTTAGAACCTATAGAAATGCTCCTTCTGCTTTGTTGCATATTCATAAGCGAGTATTTCAGCAAGCAGATTGAGCAAACTAGCTTACAGCATTATTCAAAGATTAGTGCTGATTCCTGTGTGCCACAACAGTGCTCTTGCAAAAAACAATGGCAAATATAACAACTGCATTTACTGTCCACTGCAGTATATTTTACAGCTTTTTGAGCCATGTAAGGTAGTAAAGGTTGATGCTGGGTGAGCAGCAGGCCTACCTCTTTGGGGTACAGGTCACTCAGCTACAGAAGACAAAAGGTAATCAAAAAGAAGGGGAGAACACACCTTTCATACTAGCAAGTTTCAAAGGGAATGAGCTTAATGCTAAGATTGCTCCACAACTTTAGTCAACTCTTGCACTCCTCCCTGAGAGCTGGATCCAAAGCCCACCCATTGAGTACAATGGGATTTGATTCAGGCCATAAGACACACCACAGAAGTTGCTCTAAGTTACTAAGGGCTGGTCCACACTAAGAAGCGGGGTCGAACTAGGGTACACAAATTCAGCTACGTGAATAGCGTAGCTGAATGAACCACCCCTAGTTCAACTACTCTCCCATCAGCCGCGGAATTGAAAAGTCCGCGGGGCTCCAGGTCGACTCCGCTTTTGCGCCTGTGGCAGTGGTGGAGTACGATGATGCTTGCTTTCGAGAACTATCGATCGCCAGATTATCGAGATTCCGAGACGACGAGAAACTCACCACAACCGACTCACCGCGTCGGTAAGCTGGGCCTAATACCCTATTGCTGGAGCAATTGCAATGTGCCAATTTGTTCCCTTCCACCCATTCTTTTTTTTCTACAATTAACTCTTTTGCGTCAGCTACTCTTGCCCTCATGTCAGCCTCTGTCTTCCTTCTCTGTCTCCATGCCATTATTTGTTCTCCTTGCTTACAGTTCTTTAGGTTTTATTGTGATTGCAAGCCCTTCAGGATGGGGACTTTTTTCCTTGACTCCTTTTGGCAGAGATCACACACAGTTGTGGTGCTATAAAAGTAATAATAATTTATCCTGCTATTCGGAAAAAAAAAAGATTTGTGGGAAGTGGACCTCTAACTTCAATCTACTGATATGAGACTAGGGTGACCAGATGTCCTGATTTTATAGGGACTGTCCCAATTTTTGGGTCTTTTTCTTATATAGGCTCCTATTACCCCCCACCCCGTCCTGATTTTTCACACTTGCTGTCTGGTCACCCTATATGAGACTGAAACATATTTTGAAAATAAGAATTTTTTAAAAAATTATAAATCGCATGAAAGCCGGTTCCTGTTTGTTCGAGCAGGGCGAAAGTTATCAGTCTGCCTTTGAGTACTGACATATAAACTATAGTTTTGTGTGTCTGTGTACAAAGGTTAACCATATAGTTTCAGTTCAAAATTACTTATTTCACTTTAAAGGAAACAAAAAGAAAGAACCAAAGTAAAGTCCCCATGAGAGAACAGTTTGTGTCTCTCCTTTTGTACAGGGTACAGTAACTCTGGGGATAAAATTACCAGCCTCTCTGCAGACAGGCAGAGTTCTTAGAAATGTGAAGGTGAAAGATATAGAAAACAAAAGCATCACAAATTACAGCTATACTCAGAGACTTGTGAGTTTTCCAAGAGTCCTGTCTTACTCAGGGAGCAAACTGTGGCACTTTTATCAGCCTTTCGCAGTAGAAAAACAAAGGAAATGTTGAAAGCTGGTCAAAACATTTTCAACTAAGTGAAATTTCATGGTGCTGTATTTGTTTTGACAAAGTTTTTGACTGTAAGAGTAACTCTGTGGCTTGGTGCTTAGGGCACTTGTTAGCTATGGGTGATCCAGGTTCAAATCCCTGATCGGGGATGAAAAACTTTTCTCTAAATCCACTGAAACAAGGACTTGATCCTGAATCTCTCGTTTTCCAGGCCAGTGCTGTAACCACTAGGCCACCCATGTTTCAATCGGAAAATGGACATTTCAGCACAATTCCATTTTCATGAAAACGTTTGAAACATTGTTTTTGTTCTAATGTGGAATGAAAACCAATTTTGAAACCTCAAAAGTTGTTGTGAAACGGTATTGTCATCCTCCAGATAACTCTGGTGGCAGTTGGTCCGTTAGACAAACTGTGAATTTGCCGGAGGTTAAATGAGTGTTGAGCAATATAGAAATTATAACTTTTTGTCACGACTTTAATTTCTAATGTTATAACTGCACCTGTAAAACCTACTTCAAGGCAAAAATTAGGCAAGTTTCACTCAAACCTCCCCTCCCTTTGCTTTCTCACAATGAACCGTCAAATATTTGGTTCTTCTGATGTAATGATTCAGATTTGTGCAGAACCTTGATTTCTTGCACACTGCTGTGAGGTTTTGTTTTTCACACACTCATATGGCTCAAACCTAGCAGCCCAACTTTAGAGTATTATGTTTTTCTCCAGTTCTACCCTGTTTACTTCCTTGCCCTTACCTGTAAGTACCTTGGGTCACATGACCTTCCCTCCAGAAGTAGAAGGCTTGACACAGTTCCTTCCTGAGTCTGCCCCTTCTGTGATCAGTAGATGGGAAGGCATATCATGGCTTTGACTTGCTACACTGTGTGACTGGACCTTGTGGCACAAGCCTGGTCATGTCATTGTGCGATGCAAGGAACAGAGGGGCAGATGCTTATTGATTAGCTTAGAAGAGCTCCTTGTAACAGCAGGCAAAAGGAATAAGAATTAACATAAGTTTTCAACTATGGATCCAAACCTCACTTTCTCCTCACTATCTTCCCACCCTTCTGAGGCAGGGACATGTATGGATCCAGCAATTCCATTTTAAACCCGAGGATGGGATATTTGGTAGTGCTTATAGTTGGTATAACACTGCTCCCACTGAAATCCCACTGAAATGAAAGGCAAACAAACAATGTTATTCCTAGTCTGAGTTCTGTCTATTAAGTGTCAGCCCAAATTTAATTTCTTCTGGCAGCTTACAGTTCTTTGACTCAACCCCAAGCATAACTCCAACCTTTGGCCACGTCCCACAAGCCATAAGTTCTAGCATGTGAAGAAGTAGGAAATAGGATTGTAAGGAGTGTGTGATGATGACACAGTGTACGTAATACTTCCAACCCGGGGAGGAGGGGTGGGGATCTATGGATCTGTGGCATATTATATTATTATTTTTACTAGACATGTTGGTTAATTAAAGGGAGACTGCCAATTTAAAACCCCTGTTATTTAAAAAAATCCTAATACTTCATTAGATTATTCAAACTCAAACTTGCTTATTTAAATGATGATTTCTGCCAGATTTTTGCACTACCTTGTGCTTTTAGTATGAGCTAGTATAATACGTGTCTGAAATGTTTAGTCTGTGTCTGAATTGCTAGATCTTTCAAGCAGGGACCAGTCTGCCGCCTTATGGAATTTTGGTGTTGACTCCATAATTAAGCTTACCATTACAGTTGCCTTTAGATGCTATAGTTTGACCATCTTTTTCCCTGAAAATGTTCATGCTTATCTTTAGAACAAAAAACAATTTAAGGTTAAGGGGTAGCTTGCATAGGTAACTAAGATATTTTAGGATAATGAAACTTGGAAAAAATGGTAACGCTTTCTGAAAAGTCTTCAAACTTTTCTCTCAAAGTATATTTTAAAAACATGTTGGTATAAAAACTTCAAATATATTTTATATTATTTTTCAGTAAAAATAGTTCATAGGAATATATTTATTAAATATCTTATTGGAAATATTATTAAATATATTATTGGAAAATTCTGGATGTATTAGATATGAAAATTTTAATCTCTGGGAGCTATGTGAAGGTCTCAGAACATTATAACCTCTGAGAGGACTTGCTGAAGTTACAAGTAACATGAAAGAATCTGCAGATCATATACATTCCATGAGGCAAATAGGGTAAGACAATGAGAGTTTTCACTATAAGCTTGATATATATATTATATAATTCACCTCTAGTTGTCTTAAGAAAAGTTATCTGAGGAAAGTTGTTTTCTGAGGTGTCTTGGCAGTGGAAAACTCTTGGAGAAAGTTTTATATTAATAAGAAAACAAAAGATTTTCATTCTCTGAAAAGTCCTTTAATGATTTTTGTTTGTTTTGTAGTTTGCAATATTTTGGAACATCCTACCTCAAAACTGAGATCTCCATATTCCTGAGATCCTGGTGGGGATTTTGTAAAGAACACAGCATTGGCTTACCTCTGCTACCATTTCTAAATCCAAGTGTCAAAGTATTTCATTACAACATAAATAGGAGACACTTTGATCTAGATAGAATCATAGAAATGTGGGACTGGAAGGGACCTCGAGAAATCATGTAGTCCAGTCCCCTGCACTGAGGCAGGATTACGGTTTATCTAGACTGTCCCTGATAGGTATTTGTCTAATCGGTTCTTAAAAATATCTAGTGATAGAGAAGCCATAACCTCCCTAGGTAATTTGATAAGATAAGATAAGATGTTTCAATATGCAGTAAGTAGCAACAGTTTCCCTTAACAATTTTTAAAATGAAAGAAAATGTAATAGTAGAATATTTGGATTATTATCACATATCATATTATGGCATTGTTTGACATGCTATGATATGACATATTATGCATTGCTACTACTGACATGTCATGTCATAAATGTAAATATAATTTAAAAATTAGCACTGGACATAGATATTTCATTGGAAGTTTTTTTCCAAAGAAAAATCTTTTTTCACAAAACTAAACATTTCACTTTTGCCAAAAAAAGAAAAAAATCTACTTTCTGGATGGAAAAATTGAGATGACATCTCCCTGGCTGCTGCATGGAAGGGTCCTGACCCTCTGATTCTTAGTTTTTCCTCCTGCTATGGGCTGGAGAGGCAGAGAGCTGGAACTGAGTCTCCTGCCTAATCCATAGCCTGAGATGCTGAGCAGCCCTGCTCTCTTCCTCTCGAGCAGCCTTCCAGGTGGGCAGCCTTCCAGGTAGGCAGCCTGGAAGCTGGAAAATTCTGTTTATATTCTCCCGAAACATAATTGTTTTGAAATCCTTTCCCATAAAAAATTTCACAGAATTGCCGTTTCATCCCACTTTGGGATGAAAATGTTTTCACAAACACAGAATTTCTTGCAGGAAAGAATTTCCATTTTCCATCCAGCTCTCATATCAGTGATAATTTAAAAAAAAAATTTCAAAACAAAAAATTTGGTTTTGAAACAATATTTTGAAACATTCCCCAAACAGAAGTTTTTGAATTATTTTTGTATTTGTTTCATAGGAAATTTCAAAACATATTTGGTTTTATTCTGATTTGGAATAAAAACAAATTTTGAAATGTCAAAATGTCCTGCAAAACAGAAATTCTATATTTCAACCAGCTTTATTTGTAAGTAAGGAATGAGTTGAGAAAATCTATCCTGCAGGGCAAGAAGAATTTGTCCCGTGGGCTCATAGTGTTTTGATGGATACAGACTCTCTGTAGTTCTTATCCACACCTGAATGAGCCTGCAAAATACTCAACCATGGTTAGGCAGCAGGTATGCTGTGAGCACTGCTTACGCTGCTGATCATAATTGTCTCGCTATTACCTATTGCTGTCCATGCCTGTTTGTAGTATCCATGTGTTGGCACTTGTTTTAGATTATAAGCTCTTTGGAGCAGGGACTGTCTACCTGTTATATGTGTCTGTAGCACCTACAATAAGGCTCTGATCCATGACTGGGTCCTCCAGCCACTACTGCAGTACAGATAATAACAGGTAAAATGTTCTAATCATAATACTATTTTGCACTTACATACATAACAGTTTTCATTCATAGATATCAGTGCTGTACAAAGGATGGTAAAGTATTATCATCTGAGCTGCCCATGGTCTTACAGCAAGTGCAGAGGAAAGCCAGAAATGACCCATAGATCTCCTTACTCCCACTCCTGCTCTCTAATCGCTGGCTCATAGGGGCCTTTTTGAGATTAGAGATAGGCCTGGGCCAAAACACTGGATCCTGAATTTTGAGGGAGTTTAAAATCTAAACTCTTAATTTTGCCAATGGCCTCTGTTTTACAAAACCAAAACCTCAGGGACAACATCTTCCCTCACACCACCCACACCTGACCTTGAGAGTGGTAAGCTCCAGATCCAGACCTTGGTCTCTTCTCTAATTGAGAGGTATTGGAACAAGGTTGGTCATCTGTTTAAAAAATGTTAGCCGGCAGTGGCTTTACAGCGAAACACTCCATTACCATGGTAAAACAGCATAGTAATAGTAAAAGTAAAGATTTTGTTACGCTGACAACTATTGAATTTCTTCATGCACTTTAACATGTACAATTACCAATTTGTCCTCAAACCTACCCACATGGCAAAGGGGTTTTAGACACTAGTGCTCTAGTGGGTTAATGAATCCAAGGCCAAACTGTAACCTTCATCCAACTACATGAGATTAGCAGTCAAAATCATAGATCAGGCAGAAGCCTCTGCATCAGAGATCATCAAGTAGAATTCACAGGAGGAGATTTTTTTTCCCCAATGAATAAAAAATAACAAAGACAATATGACACATTTGCAGAGACATGGCAGCTCATGGGACTGTAATCATAGCGAGTGTTGATTAGGGCATTGATATTTGAAGGCTACAGCAGTGTGCTGCACATAAGTAAAAGTAAAACTCCTGCAAGGGACAATGACTGTATCTACATCCCCCACCTCTGACCGTTCCAAATGTAATTAGGTTTCCTAATGTTGTGTGTCTTATAAAACAAAGTCTTTGCTGGTTTTAAATGTAACCTGTGGGCTTCTCAGATACTTATTTCCTTTGGCAGAATAGACCTGGCAAGGTGACTTTAGCGTAGTTGCATCGACCTGCTGTATCCTGTGTTAAAGAATTCCCATCTATCTGCTATTGTCTAAATAAGAAGCTGAGTCAGCATCTCAGTACACTATATTTATATTGACTATCTGACGTCGCTGTGATGGGGCAGGAAGATGGGGGGGTCACATGCTTTTAAAGTACAGTGCAGTGCTCAAGGTTATATTGAGAAATACCTTGGGCCAAATCCTCAGCTGGTGTTAATCAATATAGCTCCATTGACTACAGAAATTTATACAACTGAGGATCTGCTCCTTTGTATTTCCTGTCTGGTCAACAGTGGACTGCATTAAGTTACCAACATATCACCTGACTTCCCTAAAAATACCAGGTGAAATCTTGGTGCTATTGAAGCCAATGGCAAAACTTCTATTGACTTCAGTAGGGGTAGCATTTCACCCAGAGAGTCTTGCACTAACAGAATTTTATGAGACAAAATCATAGTTCTTTGTATTCTTATTCAAATTCATGTTACAGAGAGGAAACGAAATTAAAAAGTTAAGATTTGGACCTAAACTTTTGTAAAGCTCAAGAGGGTTTGCTATCAATCTAATGTCTGGATTCAGCCCCATATTTGTACAAAACAGAGAGGATACTAAGTTAAAAGGCACCCAACATTCATGTTTTGCTCTAAATATGCAGAAAGCCAGTAACTAACATTTAGATTCCTTTGTCCTCAGTATTATAACTATTGATTAAAGGTATTTCAGATAGCTTGCAAATCAAATGTGATGAATATAGGCAGCAGTGGATATGAGAACAGAGTGCACTGGAATTCAGCTGCTTACATGGGCAGAACCATGGCCATAAATTGAATGAGTTTCTCCTGCCATGGTAGGACAACAATTAACTTCATTGTATCATATTGGAAATACAACTCAGAATCTTCACTGTGTTAATAAGAAATTAGAGAGAAGGTGGACTTGTTCTGTATTCAGGAACATAGTCCTTGCAGTATAACTAGAAAAACTTGTAACTGGGGTATTGTTCATCTTTTTTCCCCAAACAATTACCAAGTCAGTAGTTACCACTGTAGGCATTCTGTTCAATGGTCTACATGAAATTAGCTTGGTGGTATTAATTTAGTTCTTCATGGACAGGTGTCAACATCATAAAAGACAGTTACAAAAGACAGTTACAAATTGTATGGGCTGATCCACTGGTGACCACCTCTGGAGAGATGTCAAAGACTGAATGGGCTATTGACGCTAAACTGCCTTAGTACCAAGGTAGGTTTGAGGCATGTTGGTGCACTGGAGTGGGGAAGTCTGCACTGTCACTGTCCACAGCATACTTGTACTGTTTAAAAACATTGGATTTCTATCACCAGGGCAGTCAAAACTTCATTTTCACCAACAAGAAAATTCCTCATCTGTTTTTAAAATCTTGTATGTTAATTGAATTCAGAGAGGATGATGAGTGCCATCTATAAACACTTACTGGAGAAGACTTGGGCTCAGTTTCCATTGCCTGAAAGATGCCTGCCTGGATCAAATAACCTCTCAAACATCACTATTTCACAGTCCTTGATTTTTTTCCTCTTGCTTACTTTTTAGTTTATGGGCACGCATGCCTTCTGTGACTGTAATGTGATATTTAAGTATTCATTATAGTGAGCCTAAGGATTTTAATTTCCTTACTTGTGACTTTAGAGTCTTTTTGACTAACTGCGACACTTTTTGAAATCTCACTTGCTAGAGTTTACTGTCATAGTGCTAGTTTTTGACATGAATATTTCCCTGATGTTGAACTTAATTGTACCATAGTCTGTATTACTTAGTAGTGCAGTGATGAGTGCCACAAGTTACTTCTTGAACCATCTTCTCTGTGTCACTTGAGAGTAAGTCAAAAATAGTTTCTTGTATTCTCTAGAACTAACTGTTCCAGGAAGCAACGATTTAACAAATTGCTTCTTTAAACCTTGCTCCCAAGTTATATTTGGCCACTTTTTAGACAGACAGTTGGAATCACCAATTATTTTTCATGCTACACTTGATTGATCTCTCGCCACATCATAAACTCAATATCCTTTTTCTGATCAGGAAGATGGTAGTATAACCCAATAAATATGTAAAATGGAAGAATTTTAGTCCTGCTATAGTCCAAGGCAATCTTAAATACAGAGTTGCTATGGAAGCCCCAAAAGCATTTGTATTGCGATCAGTTGGGGTTTGTATCCATCCATATTCTCCTAAATTGTATCTCATTAGATCAATTGTTGTTGTTTTATCATTTGTATTACAGTAGCACTTTGAAGACCCAAATTGGTGCCACATTCTAAAAATATGGTACATATACATAGTGAAAGATAGTTCCTGCTCCAAAAATCTCACAATAAGACAAACAACAACTGAAGAGTAGCTAAAAAGAGGTAAAACATGCAACTAAGTTCCTCTTCCCAAACAAATCCTCACTATAGCCATTGGAAGTTGGCTAATTTCTCATAGGCTTCCCAGTATGGAGTAGTATACGTTTAACTTGAGGAGGAATTTAAAGGACAGGAAAGTGGCCTAGGAAGATCAGTTCAGAGCAGATTTTCTAGGTGTAAGGGTCAACATGGAAGGAAGCACAGAGACAGTTCTGAGAGGTGGTCAGATGGGCATCAAGACTAGATCCATTGGCAGAGTGAAGGGCCTGGTGTGGTGACACAATAAGAAAGTATGTAAGGAGGGGCTGAGGTTTAAAGTCAAGATGGGGTGCATGCCCTCTGGCCCCACACACATCTAGTTTGGTTATGGTGGAGAAGAGACCTTGCCAAAAAAAGGCCATACAACATATTACACATATGCATCTAAGAACCTAGTCTTGCTAAGTGCCAAAGGGCCTCAACTCCCATTTAATTCAATAGGAGAACTTAGGGCATTGAGCCCTACGCCAATGGGAAAACAGTAAATGATCCTGTAACTGAAGAATCTGGACCAGATTCTAATCTCATTTAAAACCATTTTAATCCAAGGAAACTGAGGTCAGATACTGTCTGAAATAGATACCCATGAGGGGACAAAGTTAAGGTTGTACATTCAACCTTGACTTCCAGGTTTCTTCACTCTGGAGCATGTTAATTGATAAATTTAATATTATATTAACTAAATTTGTGTAGTTTATTATATTTATACTACATCACAACCTGCTTTATGGAGGAGGATGGGGAGCTGGTAGGAATTGAGATAGAGAGGGTTCAGATCTAAGAAGCAGCCTTTTTTTTTTTTTACATATTGCACTGTTTAAAAATAATCTATGCAGAACAAGTTTAAGAGCAGCAGGTACCTAAAAAAACTGTCAAATAGCACTGTTAACTATAGTAATTTATTCTATAATTTAATGTAGCCCTGACCCCTGTCACAAGTTAATACACCATGAAGAACAGTGTGCAAAAAACATGCTTATTAATGAATTGGAGAAATAATGTGACATTGTTTTTTGCCATGTTCCCATAAAATATCTTAATATTGGAGTTAGCAGAGCTTAGACAATTTTCACTATGTAATTATGTCTGTCCATATCATACTAACTTGTGCTGTGATTAAGGAGCTTTTAATTTTTAATTATGCTGTCTGGAGACAGTTGTTTGATTTCAAGACAAAGATAATAGTGGACATGAACTCTTTTTTTTAAAGTATTGTGAAATGAATCTTTTCATCTGAATTTCTTTTATATATATATGAAATATATATTACTGGTTGACAGGTAACAGATTGCATTGCTTTAAAGGATTCTCTGGTTAATAGATTTGTATTTGTGAACCAACATCTGTAATTAAACTTAAATTGAAAAATTTAAAAATTAGACTTAAAGGCTTAAAAAATAAGGGCTTTTGGTTATAAACATGTAATCCCACTGAGGCCAGCTCCTGCAATGAACTTAGAACAAAATTTGACCCAATTATCTCATAGAATTCAATATCTTTCTTAGGTTCTTAGTAATGAGCAGACCTCTAAAGGTCTGGAGGTTCAATTCAATTCAGCTGAAGTGGAGTGACACACACCCCAAAATGAACTGAAACTGTTCTGCTGGAGTTTCTCTTTCCAGAGAGACAGATGGTGTGTGACACTGAGTAGTCTATGAGGAGGTTGTAGATGGACAGACTGCATAACATGGATGTGGCTAGTTGTTCCTATCGTACACGTTCACTGGCCATAGCCAGGGCCGCCGAGAGCAGGTTCGGGCCCCAGTGAAAATTTTTTTGGGGGCCCCCCAGCAAGGGCGGACCAGCTAAACAGGGCCAACAAATCCGGGCCCCAGGCCCCTTTCCGGACTGCCGGGCCCTGGTAATTTGTACTGGCTCCCTCCCCCCCATCGTTGACTCTGGCCACAGCCTTCATATACTGACATGCAGTGTGCCATTATTATAGTACATGGACTATGACAATGGCTGTGGACCAGATCTGAAGATGTGCCCATCACTAGTTTTAGGGAGCCCACCTCCATCTCCGTCTTTAAACCACAGATATGAATTACACTCTGGCTGCTCTGCTTTTCTCTTAAGTCTGCTAACCTAATCAGGAAATCTTGAGAAAACAATTTTTCTTGAGCTGTACAATTCACAGCTGTACTTTGGAAAATACCTTTCCAGCCCGTGCTAGAAACAGGAAGATCAGAGGAATATGAAAATGAAAAATTAACTTAAAAAACAAATACAATTTTCCAAACTGTTTCAGTCCACAAATAAGGTTATTTTTGGGTCAAATTTAGGGTGAAGGAAATTAATCTTTTCTTACTTAACCTGAGTCAGTTTCACCACATTCGAACCTCTTAGACCAAAATAATTTTATAATTATTTTCATAAGGGACAACCAGAGTCTTGTATCTTCATATTTCAAGAGTGACACTGTAATACTCCTTTGTCTATGAGCATATTGTGTGTGGGTTCAGATGGGCTTCAGAATAACTCCATGACAAATCTACCGCATGGGCTTTACAAAAACAAAAACAAAACAAAACCACAAAAAACAACCCCTCCTCAACCTTTAAATATGGTTGTATTCTGAAAAATCACTGCATAAACATAGTTGTATATGGCTACATGTTAAATTCTTAGTGACTCCATTTTGAATATTCTCATATTACAAATATGAGGAAGTTTTTGCTCATTGAAAGACCTGAAAACTTAAGCTGAGATCTGAGAGTCAAGCTGTGTTCACTTGTGCATTGTCATTAGTAATAAAGATTCCAGAGGCTAAATTCTATCCAGTTACAGTTGTGCAACCACATTGTCTTCAGTGACAATGTGCAGCTGTAACTGAGGTCAGAATTTGATCTTGCAGTTGGAATTTAATCAACAATTCTGTTGACAATGCAGAGTTAGCATCTCTCTCCATCTCTGTCTCCATTGCTCGCTCTCTCTGTCTCTAAGTTATTTTGGCTCTGCAGTGCAGTGTGTTGTATAAATTTAAGTTTTTCAGTAAAGTCAGATCTCCACACTGATTACACACAAGTGGATCTGTTAAAAAGCTACCATTTTTAGATAGCTACTTTTCACAGTAGAAAAACACTTTACATTTGTAACTTTGGGCTTTCCAGTTCCTGTTTACCTATCCAAGCATCATAGATATTAGTCTGTGGTCAATTCTGTGTAAAAATACTATTTCCCTCTCCTGTATGTTTCTATAATTATAGAGTACAACAACTATGGATATTTTGCTCATTTTTATTATTTATTTTGCAGAAGCACCTTGGGTTCCCTTGTACTAGTCATTGTGCAAATACATAATGAATATACAGTCCCTGAATCAAAGAGTTTGCAATATAAGGGGGCGATTTTCAAAAGTGCTTAAAGGATTTAGGAGCATATATCCCACTGAAAATCAATAGGACTTGTGCTCCTAAATTCCATGGGAGCTTTTGAAAATATCCATCTATGTTGTTATGTCAGCAAAAAGTTATTCTGGAAATCTTTCACTACCTTAGTAATTAGTAACCAGAATAGCACAGATACATCAGACCCTGGATGTATTTGTGCACTGTGGGAGCTTCAATATAAAACAACACATATATGTGTGTATTTATATGAAAAAATAAAAGGTAATTTCCAACAAACTTGAGAATTCCATGTTTTGCCTTGCACTCACGTTGGAGCTGTAATCTATTCCTGGAGTTCTACTCTGCATCACCAAAGTGGACTTCTGGCTGGAAATCTCTGTCAAACAGCAAGATTTCTAGACAACTGTGGAGTTGGTAAAACAGAGAGCCATTTCTGAACTTTTTTTTCCCTTCAGAATTCTTTAGAAATATAGATCCTACTCCTGGGAGAGGTTATATGCATCCTACGAGATATTGAGTGTGCTCAACTAGGAGGGATGATTTCACAGAATTGGGCCCTCAGAGAATAGCTGAATAACCATTTTGTTGGCATGATTTTGGAATGGCTTCTTTACTCATGCAATGCTTTATTACTCAGGAGTTAATCATTCAAAACAAGTACAGCCAAACACTGTATTCAGTATAAGCCACATATTTGACAGAAAGCTCTTTTAGAAATGTTTATTTTACATAATACATTCATGTCTTTCTTTTAAATGGATACTTCCAGCTTATTTTTCAAGAATTTCTAATTGCTCTTGGTAAGGCCAACTTCTGGATTTTGAATTCATTAAAACTTACTGAAATGTTTATATATCAGACACAATCCCACAATCCCGTTCTCATGTAAATAATCCTCTCGAAATCTTTAGTTCTAGTCTCTCAAGTAAGGAATTTCAGAATTGGGCCCATAGTTTGCATAAAAAGAAGGTAGTTTTTAAGCTTGTTGATGTGGTTTAAAAGTTTTCTGCAGACAGAAAGCATATTTTCTAAGAGCACTTGGGGGAAAAAATCTTTTCATTTATAAGAGTGCCCTTTACAAGAATTTGCCCTTGCAGTCCTCACTATAGAAGCTCACACTATAACTTTAACACTAATTTTTCAGTGTGCTAATTCATTTTACAAAGTCGCACTTTGCGTCTTTTTCTCTGTGGTTTTAACATTTTAAAATACTGTTAATGGAAATAAATTCTGAAACAGTCTTCATGGAATTAAATTGTTAAATGTAAATTTAACTGCTTTTTACAATCTGAGACCTAAATTCAGAGGCTTTTCCCCTTAGCAGTTGATAATATCTCAAACACCTGGAGTGCAACAGGAAAGTACACTCATGGCCCTACTAACATTTTTAAATCAGTTCCTGAAGGGAAAAGAGAGAAACCCAAACTTGGGCCTTGGGAGGTAAGTAGATACCTCTGAAAATGGGTAGGTGGTATAATGACTTGGGTAGAAATGAGA
Organism: Mauremys reevesii; assembly: GCF_016161935.1. Classification (NCBI taxonomy): domain Eukaryota; kingdom Metazoa; phylum Chordata; order Testudines; family Geoemydidae; genus Mauremys; species Mauremys reevesii. Next base: position 245,966,636 of record NC_052623.1, on the reverse strand, counting down.
GTCATCTAGTTCAGTCCTCTGCACTCATGGCAGGAATAAGTATTATGTAGACCATCCCTGACAGGTGTTTGTCTAACCTGCTCACAAAAATCTCCATGATGGACATTCCACTACCTTCCTAGGCAATTTATTCCAGTGCTTAACCACCCTGACAGAAACTTTTTCCTAATGTCCAACCTTAACCTCCCTTGCTACAGTTTAAACCCATTCCTTCTTGTCCTATCCTCCTAGGTTAAGGAGAACAATTTTTCTCCCTCCTCCTTGTAACAACTTTTTATGTACTTGAAAACTGTTATCTTGTCCCCTCTCAGTCTTCTCTTCTCCAGACTAAACAAACCTAACTTTTTCAGTCTTCCCTCATAGGTCATGTCTTCTAGACCTTTAATCATTTTTGTTGCTCTTTTCTGAACTTTTTCCAATTTGTCCAAATCTTTCCTGAAATGTGGCGTCCAGAACTGGACACGATAATCCAGTTGAGGCCTAATCAGTGTGGAATAGAGTGGAAGAATTATTTCTCATGTCTTGCTTATAACACACCAGCTAATACATCTCAGAATCATGTTTGCTTTTTTTTTGCAACAACGTTACACTGTTCACTCATATTTAGTTTGTGATCCACTATGACCCCCAGATCCCTTTCCGCAGTACTCCTTCTTAGGCAGTCATTTCCCATTTTGTATGCGAGCAACTGATTGTTCCTTCCTAAGCGGAGTACTTTGCATTTGTCCATGTTGAACTTCATCCTATTTACTTCAGATCATGTCTCCAGTTTCTCCAGATTATTTTGAATTTTAATCCTATCCTCCAAAGCACTTGCAACCCCTCCCAGCTTGGTATCATCCACAAACTCTATAAGTGTACTCTCTATGACATTATCTAAATCAGTGCTTTCTTTAATAAGAATGGACTATTGAATTAGGGCCCTAAATTAAGTGGCTTGATTTTTGCAGATTACTGGGCACCACTGGAGCCAATGACAGCTGCAGGGTATTCAGTGCTTTCAAAATTAGGCTTCTGGTTTAAGTGCTTACTTAGACTTGGAAACCTAACTTTAGGCACCCATCTAGGAAAATCTTTCCTTGGTGTTAAAATGCATTTACTTTTAACTTTTAGTTTAATCCTTTTGCTGGTGGCCTTTTGCTGGGTTTGTTGTGTGCCTGTTATCCCAATAACATTCCAATGAGAACAATGGACTGTTAAGATGCCTTAGTCCTTGTTACATTTGAGTAGAGCAGCAGAAGTTTGCTGCCTGAACATTTCTGGAACATTTACCAGAACCTTTTCCATTGAAGGGGTTAACTGGCTTGTTGTCTGGAAGCTGGCACTGTATAGTGGGAGCTGACATTTTCACACTAATTAGAACAGACTGCTGCAGTCCCTATGTACATGTAACTCATATTTAATTCAATGGAAATATTGAGTGTGCATCAACTGCTGGATTGGGCCCAAAGTTTGCATTAGGCTGGATATTTTTGCTTTTGTGACATTCAGGAACAGTCTTATTGAGCTGTTTAGTTTTTTCACAGCTTTAATAGAGAGAATCTTTGGAAAGTTTTCATTAAGTGCTGTATTAATATTCATGGGCCAACTTCTGAAGTCCTTAATCAGCCCATGCTCAGGCAAAACTCCCACTGAGATTGAGATTTGGCCCTGTGGGCATGATCCAAAGGTCACTGACATCTATTGAAATACTTCCATTGATAGGAATTGGATTTGAATCGGAGCCCATGTGTCCAGGAATTCAGGGCATTTTAAAATATACTTTTGGATCATTTTAATTCCCCATCACAGTTAATATTCACAGGGCCCTTATGTGTAAATACAACCTGTTTTAAAAAATATGATCACTATGAGCTAAATTCTGATGGTGAAGCACAGCTCAAAGGCTTTTGAAAAGAAAATCATAGAGATGCTGTGGGGTAGAAAGGTGAATGCCCTTCCTGGCTTCCCTCAGACCCAGTGGAGTAGACATTTTAACATTATCCAAGGCAGGCATAGGAATTCATGGCTTGGTCTGTATGTGCATATAGTTTGGGCCCGATCCAGTTCCCACAAAAGTCAATAGAAGTCTTTCTACTGACTTCATTGAAGCTGGATCAGGGCCATATGCCCTCCCCGAACAACTCCTCCTACTCTCACACCTATGTAAATTATTTGTTCTCTTAGGAGGAATAATCTATATGGGGGTACTTTATGTGGGATTGCTGCCAGGCAAAATAATGGTTCAATTAAGACTGTATTTTCAGGGTCTACAAATACCTGTTATAGGGTATAATTAGTCCATATTTGATTTGCCCCATATTTGGAAGGAATCAAAAGGAAAAAGAAAAATATTTGTCCTTTCAGATGATTACATTTTAAATATAAAGAGATTGTGATGCTAAATAATCAGAGGGAGTTCTCTGCCCTAATTTGTGGAGGTTGTAAACATTCATTAATATGTGTATTTTCTTCATTCAATGCCCTGGAAGTGTAGAACTGTAGGTCTTACATACAGTTTCTTATATTTTGGTGAAAATGCAGCTGTAGATATCATTATGACTATGGACTTTTATAGTGCAATAAAAATTCAGTGTCACTGTAAATCCATGCTGCTGAAAATGTCGACATTTATGGCAACTTCTACAAGGACATATTTTAAAATTATATTAAAACTTGATGCACCAACTTTTATTTAGTTAAAAAAGTAAGATTATAAAGCAAAACATTTACTCTTAACAAAGGGGTGTGATGAATACTTTATAAAAAGGAAAGCAATTGAGTAAGTTTATTTTTAAGCAGATCAGTCAGCTTTAGAAAGCACATGATGCTCATGTCATGTTCAGGTGTAACCACTAATTGAAGGACATCATTAATATTCACTTGAATTGTATTTCATTCAGATTGTTAATACTTCTGCTTTGAGGACTCCGTATCCATGTAATTGATTTGCATAGCGTCTTTATTTTTATGTGACTTCTTAATGCCATAGGGCAAATGGGTTGTCTGAATATTGTTCATAGGTCCGTTGAGGGTCTGACCCGCTCTATGCCCCCTGTAGATTTCAACATTGCAATGAGATTCCCTTTCCTTTGGCAGTTCTGCAAAAGGGGACTGCAGAGATCTGAACATAGCACCCTTCACGTAGAGTTTGCCAACAAAGAGCAGATATTTTCAAGAGGCCTCGTCCAAAGCCCATTAGAGTCAATGGAAAGGCTACCTTGGATTTCAGTGGGCTTTGGATCGGGCCCAAAGTCTACCTCACAGGAACTGGTGGAGGTCATTATGCAATGTGACAGAGCTGTATGATGGTATACATCCAGGGTGTTCCTGATGATGCTCAAGAGGCAGCAACTTTGGGGTTCAATACTACTTCTTTTGAAGTCAATGGTAAAATGCGCATTGACTTCAGTAGGAGTTGGATCATGGGTCAGTATATCCCAAAAAGCTGTGCAAAAATATTGGGTGTTTGCTGAAAACATTGACACTTTTGTTTTTGCAGAGTATTAATATCAAGGGAGTTTAGGGATTGATCCTGTGCCCACTGAAGTCAATGGTAAAGCTCCCATTGGTTTCACTGGGGCAGGATAAAACTCATTGAGAGTTAGGCACCTAAATACCTTTTGAGGATTTGAGCTTTAGTGCTGATGAAAGATGCTGAGTTGGGAGCCCTGAAATTCTACCTGAATGCACGGGGTAAAAATGTAGTGGGCACCCTGCCCTCCTTGCTCTGACTCGTCCGTGCTGCTGTGCCAGAGCATCTCCATCCTGAACTGGACAATCATTTCTATGTGTTGGAGCAGGTTAGCCTGTACTTTTTTCATATGCAGTGAGCAGTCACATACTTTTGTTTTAGATTAAGGGAAAGAAGAAAATGAAAGTCATCCTGAGAGAGTGCAGTGTGTGACTCTCCTGCAATAGCAAGTGTAATATAAAGGAAATGGCACTTATGTAGCACACATTCATATAATTCTTGGTCTTTCTGTTGGGACTGTCAACCAAGCTGCTCTTCCATTCAGTGTTAAGGGTGGTGTTGCTGTGTGTGATGGTGTGATGGGGATGGTTGCTCATTATGGTCTGGACTGAGACCACCAATTCATTGCACATAGGGCACCAAACAAACTTTAAGTAAGTAATGACTTTCAGTCCTGGGCTGCATTTGAAACAGAAACTTCAAGATAATATTGCCAGTATACTTCCCCCATCCTGTTTGACAGGCTCTCTCTACTCTTATATTATCACTAGGCATTAGCCTCTATAAACAGCTCTGAGGCTGCCCACAGAAGACAATCAATGACAGCTTATTTTATTTTCAAATACATTTTATTGAGAGTCTTGTCAGGTCAACAACACTTCTACAAGCCTATGGGTCTGATACAAGAAGTGTCTCCAAGTCTCAATTTTCACATGTCATGCTGTGAATAACTAATTTCTATGCCCCAAAGAAAGAGCTGTTGATGCATATGCTCACTAAACAGTACTGGTTGGTCTAAGCCATCTTATTTCAGAGGTGGGTTCTATAAAAGGCTGCATGTGTTTAACAATGCCAGTTGCATTAATACCTTGAGATATTCTAGATGGGATGTAGGAGAAGGATTTTCTTCTAACAGTGGTCCTAATTTGATGCACTTAAAAAAAAAACAGAAAGCAAGAACAAAAAGACATGTGTGCCTGATATGGAATAAAAGGCTGTTTGCACCTAATATATTATAGAAAAGTTCAAAGACAGCTTAACCTTGTAAAAATGTTACCTCTGTAATGCTGCCAAGATAAGTGGCTGTATGAATTATTACTTTGACTTGCACACATGACTTTTTCAGAAATTATCTAACTTGTGCATTCATTAATTGGTGATTTTCATATGCCGGGCTCTTCCCTTTTCACTCAAACTCCCACTTATTAAAAACTTGTGCATCCTTCTGCCCTCAAATACATAGTATTCAGCTCTTCCATTGTCTGGTAAATGCTCCAGGTTACTCATTATCTATCTTTTTGGATATACATTACATGGAAACTGCAACGAGTGGTAGTTATGATAACCTAAAATCAGCCATTCCCAACAGGTGCTCCATGAACTACATGCTGGTGGACCATGGAAAGCTCTCAGGTCACTTGTTACTGGCTTCTGTTCCTTTCATTATCTTTAATAGGCCTCCAGATTTGCAAAGAACAGGAGGGCCTTAAAAATACAGGGGGAAACTAGAAAGGAGAGCTGCCTACCTACTCCTGTAGGGGATGCCGCCACATGGAATGAAGTGACTACACAGGAGCCATCCTTAATGAGTGGATCACCAGTAGGGCTGGTCTTACAAAGGAGTGAGGTTTTGGGGATAAATGAATGAGGCAACAATTCTATGTAGCTGTGGAAGCAGAGAAGCAGGTAGCCATGTGGCAAACAAATGTATTGTTAGGAACAAAATGGATGGGAAATGTAGATGAAACAAAGAAGAAAAGGGGAGCAACTTTCATTGATACTTTTTGAAAAGGACAAAGCACTTATTGCTCTAAAGAAATCTAAAAAGACCTAAATATGTACCTCAATAGAGCTGATTGAAAAATAACTGCAATCATTTTATGTTGGATGCTCAGTGCCTTAATTCAAAAAAGGTATGGCCAGTTTGTGTCAGAGTCCTACTCTCCCCTGTCTCACTTCCCAACAAAAATAATTAACACTTGGCCTGAGACCAAGCATAAAAATGTTCATGCAGGGAGAAGGGGATGTTGGAAAGTGGCATCTATAATGAAAGCTAGATTGCAACTCAGCTATAGGACTATAGTCATGGCTCCATAATAAGACAGTCATCTCCTGCATGGTCTAAGAATTAAGATTTGCTGGGTCATACCCATGGTCTGTCTAGATCATTTTCCTGTCTGCAACCGTGGCCAGCACCAGATGCTTCAGAGGAAAGTGCAAGTTATTCTGCAGTAGACAAGCATAGGGTAATATACTCCCCCCGACACCTTATAGTATTATCCTAATCCCTAATAGTTAGAGTTGTCTTAAGCCTTGAGAGAGAAAGTTTTATTTCCCTTCTGATCCACTTTTTGTTAGCATCAGCTCTATTACCCTGGATATTCTTGTAATTCATACAAATATCCAATCCCTCTTGGAATCTTGCTAAGCTTCTGGGCCACAATAATAGTCTGTGGCAGTTTTTTCCACCGTCCAGTTATACATTGTGCATGAAAGTATCTCTTTTTCTAAGGCTTGAATTTTCCACCTTTTAATTTAATTGAATGTCAACTTGTTTTGCGTCATGACACAGGGAGAAAAGAAATCCTGATCTCCCTTCTCTTTACCATTTATTATTGTATATCCTTTTAGCGTGTCCCCTCTTATTTTTTCCCTTTTCTAAGGTAAACAATCCTATTCTTTTCAAATTCTCTCTGTAGATTTTTTTCCCCCAATGCCCCTAATCACTCTCATCAGCCTCCTATGAACCCTCTTTAATTCTGTTACATCACTTTAGGTGAAAGAAAAAAACATAAACCAAAGGTGAACAATTTTGCCACCAGTATCAGAAAGGAGAAGATAAACTCAAAAAGTGATAGCCCGATGGTAACTGTCATTTATTATTTTAGATGCTCTCTTCTTTTCTTATATGTAATTGTTTTCAAAGAAAGACCACTCATGGTATGATGGAATATAGTCACTAAGAGCCAATGTAATTTCACTGCAGGAAGCCGCACAAGCCGATACTTTGAACATGAAATAAGAAGGCTTTGGAGAATTTGGGAAAGCTGGAAGCTGATTAAATGATGAGTGGGCAATGGTTTATATCTTACCCTTTTTAGCAGCAATTCCTTGTAGCATCCCTTCACTGCAATTTGTAATTTAAGGTCCAGGTCCTCTGGTGCATTAGGGCACTTTTGCACTGCTCTGCTGGTGCAAAGCTGCCCTAAAGCTGGCTTAATTGACAATAAGGATGATGCAGTGTGCAGGCATAGATGTCTAGCTGCGTACAGCTGCCATAGTGGTTCTTACACCGTCACCCTCCTTTGAGCCTGTTTAGGAGGCGTGGCTAAAGGAAAAGGATGTGGCCATGGCATCCTTGCACTGTGGTGATTCCCAGCTGCCAGTACATCTCCTTGGGGTCTTTGGTCCCCAGTGCAATAAGAGCTGCCTTGAGGCTCTTCAAACTTGCACTGAAGCACTGGCCCAGCATAGAGGACCCTTTATGGGCTGTAGGGAAGGGGGGTGGGGCTATCAAAGGTGTCTCTAAGCCACTTTGCACTCCTCCTTAGATCTGGTCTACACTAGAAAGTTCAGTCAATGTAAGATGCCTCGCATCAAGCTAGCTGTGCATGTGTCTCCACTGAAATTTGTCTCCTGCTGATGTAAGCACCCTGTTACAGTGACACGGTAACATCACCAACCTGAATGGCATTCAGCCACGGTCAACATATTGTGCTCAATGCAGTGCAAGTGTAGATGCTGCCTGACCTATCTTGACCCTAACAGTCCTCCAGCAGTTGTCCCAAAATGCCCAACACTGACCGCTCTGGTCAGAGTTGTAAATTCCTCTACCCAGGAATTGTGGAAACCGGAAGCTACTCTCTCCCCTCTTTAAAATTCCCCATATTTTTAGAATGCCTTTTCCTGATTGCCCAGCTTGGCGAGCACACCTAGCAGCTCTCCCTTGTCGCGTACAACTGCCCAGCTGACCATACCATTTACACATTCTAGACACTATCCTGCCTGAAGCAGACAGAAAGTATTGGATCTCCTGGGCCTGTGGAGAGAAGAGACTGTGCAGGCATAGCTACACAGCAGTTATAGAAACATGGACATCTACGAGCAGATCGCATGGAGGATGCTGGAGAAGGGGTATGACAGGATCAGCAGCAGTGCTGTGTGAAAGTGAAGGAACTGCGGCAGGCATACCGAGGGCCAAGAAAGTCAGCAGTCAATCTAGTGCTGAGCCTCAGACCTGCCACTTTTACAATGAGCTGCATGCCATACTTGGAGGAGATCCCACCAGCACCCTGCACAGCACTGTGGATACTTCTAAGGAGCCTGAGATGCCATGAATAGCAAAGAGCAGGATGAGGGAGAAGAGACTGGGGAATCCAGCTATGCTGCTAGCCAGGATTTGTTCAAGACTCCACTGCAGTCTAGCCAGTCCCAGCAGCTGAGTACCAGCAAGCCCAACACAGGGGAAGGAACCTTAGGTAAGTGTGTGAATGCCTTTTCCATTACAACATTTAAATATACAGATGGCACTTGACCCCATACCGAGAAGGACACAGCTATTGACTTCTCATTAATTTATTCATACTAGAAGAAATAGTGGTACAACTAAGAAAGGTAGAGTTGGGCATGCAGAGCAGTTTGTTTAGGTACATAGGGATGTCCTTTAACTCATCCTGTGAGATCTCAATGAAACTTCCAGGGAGGTACTCTGCAATCATCTCCTTAAGGTTTCTAGAGATTGTAGTCTTATTTCTTTCTCCACAGGAGGACACTTTCTCATGCCAGTCTGCAATGACATCAGCAGGCATCATTACAGTAAACAGGCTAGCAACATACGGGCTTTGGAGCATTTTTGTTAGCTGCTGGAGAAGCCCCATTACATCCGGGTACATCTCCCTCTCCTTTTTCTGCTGGGACTTTCTCCTGTCCACTCTTTCTCTGTATCGTCCAAAATATTCACCCTCCATGCCCTCTGTTCATGGTCGAGTGCAGCACTGGCTTGCAAGATCTCTGAGAACTTGTCTTCCCTAGTTGTCTTCTTTCTCCTCCTTATCCTAGTGAGGTGTTCCACAGGTGTGGAGGGAAACCCCTCAAGGCTGCAACAGCAGCAGCTACAGATAAACACAGAAATGTATCATTGAATGTATAGGCTTCCATCACTGTATACCTCTGCACTGAGTTTTTTTAATATCGCTTGTGTTTGGCTGTTGAAACTCAGCAGATAGTCACTCCACCTCCTCCCTCCACCCTGGCAGCAACTCTTCCCACTTCTGGTCCCAAGTCTCCCCAGATCCATCCCGCAACAGACACTTGAACTTTTCCTTTCTGGCTCATCACCCACAGAGGAGTGAAACCTGCCCCTCAGTTATCTGTCCACTCGGGGCTGCACACCCAACCCAAATTGCACAACAGAGACATGATTAGGGTAAAAATTAACAAATTTTATGTGATAGAAAAATCACAGATTCAAGGATAAAATAGTAAGAAAATGCAAGCGCACACAAATTACACATAAATTAAAACATAAAGACACAATTTCAGGCTTTACACTTCTATGTTAGCTACATTCCCTTCTCTAATACAAGTTACCTATTGCCTCTGAACAGATCCCAGCTTGTCCTCTATCCTAGAGGGGATTCAGTGTTTCATGGACTGCACCCTGCTTAGATACTGGTGCTCTGTTTCTGGAGAGGCGTCACTTCAAATCCCGTTCCTTGTAACAGGGTTTGCAGTTCTTTTCTTTTTCTTAGACTATGGTAATTCATGGTGACCACAGAGCAGGGGAAACAACCTATTGGCTTAGTTTTCTAAGGGCGGGGGGCTGTGTGGGTTCTTTTTGGTTTCAGTGTCTTGTCCATCCATTACCTTGAATGGTCCATCATTGTCTTTCCCAGGATTGTACAATGCTGGATATGTAGAGTTAGTTTCTTGCAAATAACTTGCCTGGAGATGCCCCTCTCTGCCTGATTGCTTCCCCACACTGCTGTGAGATGATGCTGTAGTTGCAGCCTAGTTATAATTACCATGTTCTACACATATATACATACATGATCTGTGTACGTATCTCCTAATGACCATCAAGTTCAGAACATTACACGCTTTCATAAAAGACCTTACTTGACATATATTTATACACAATACCATTGTATATAACCAGTTGATCCGATTGCTTATTCTTTGGGGTTCAGACACCTTGTTTATCCCTTGGGGTATTTGGCCCCTGATTCTCACAAATGGCCCTCCACGTTTGCATAATAATGGACCCCCCTGTGGCTTTTCCAACTGCAAAATAATTCCCCACTGCCTTTAGCAATTTGGCATTGCAAGCTTCCACAGAGGAATGACCACTCACTTCTCAGCTGTCAATGTAGCTCTAATTCTGGTGTCCCTGCACTGGATGGCTGCGGCAAACTCAGCACACAGATCCAGGAATGTGGTCTTTCTCATCTGAAAGTTCTGTGGCCACTGCTCATCATCCAAACCTGCAGTATGATGCAAACTCACCAGTCAGTGCTTGTCTCTTGGACCCAGAAGCAGGACTCCACCATTGGCAGCTACTCTATGAATGCCACCAACAACCTTGAATTGATTTTTGCTATATCCTACAGGAATCTGTCCTCCATGAAATTGCCATCCCCCTCACCCCATTGCTGCAGTTCTTCTTGAGGCTCTGTAAATATTGGAGAATCATTCATCCAGTATTTGCAACACTCATGACAACAGAGCAGAGCTCTGCAGTCTCCATGCTTCTGTCAGAGATGGTGGACAGAGAGAAGGGCTTCGTGGATTAGTGGGATTTAAAAAAAAAGCATGAAAATTTGGTATATGGGTTAATTATGGGAAGGAGAAAGTTGCATGATGGGAACTTTACCTCTAGCTTCCAGCTAACCCTTCTTGAATTGTTTCTGCCCCACCATGCATAACTACCCATTGTGCACTGCATTATGCATCAACACAGGCATTTGTGGTGAGTACATGCTGTGCCAATGCAAGCAGCCAGGTATGCATGTGCATGAACAATATACTGACTGCGGTGGCTATATGCTGACATAGCATGCGTTGGCAAAAGTTTGTAGTGTACACATGATCTTAGCTGCACATTGTGCTCCTAGGCTGCAGTTCAGGATCCCAATGAATGTCTTTTTTTTTAAGTTTAAGAGAAAATGGCTCACATACTCCCTCAGTTTTGAAAATAATGTGCTCATCTCTGCTTCGCTTTGAAAATATATTTCAACTGGACAAGCATTCTACTTTATGCAAAAGGAGAAAAAGCTTTTAAACAAGAGAGTCTTGCATCTTTGTCTTCCGAAAGCCTCAGTCTATCATAGTTACATGAAATGCAAAGATTTAGGAGCATGTTAACCAATAATAGTTATTCAATCCAAACTGTAAGGGTAACTTACTATGGGCACTGGAGGCTGAGATGGGATATTGTACTCGGATACGTACAGAATATGGAAAACTGTTCTGCTGTTTTATGAAGCAGCAATCGTATTTAGTTTAATGTCTTATAAGTCCCATAAAATGACATTAGGAAAATTTGCTATTTGGCTGGTGAACAATCTAAGCAGTGGTGTTAACTCATCATAACACTACTACTTTGAATGTTCAAGCCTCATAAAATTTGGGATATAAATATGCCAGATCAACCAAATGAGATCAGAGAGCCTGTTTAGGTCCTTGGTGTAGGCTGGGTACCTGCTATGCTTACATTAAAAGTGCCAACTTCAGAGTAATGATGGGCCAGCCTCAAAACATTTGGCAGTTTACATAACATCCAGAAATCTGGTGCTTACCCAAAGCTTATCAGAATCTCTCTTACCTGTAAGACTGGGCAGGAAGTCTAAGCAGAACTTAGCCTTTCTTGAAGTATTTCTGCCCTTCTGTTTCTAAGCCTGTCCAATACCAAAATGTGCTGAGACACATGTGAAAATGAAAAGTAAGAGTAAAGAGGCAATAGGATATTCTGTATGGTTCATGTTAAATTTAATTTATGTGTGAAGATTTAAGACAGGGCCAGATCTGGAGCTGGTGTAAATCAGAGTAGGTTTACCGAAACCAGTGGAGCTAAGCCGATTTACATCCATGGAGGATTTATCTAGGAATCTGTCTGTTTATCTGACTGTTCATCCCTGTTTGAATCATAGCCTTCTCTTGAGACATTCAGAACTCCCATTGATATCAGTCACCTTCTGGATAAAAGTCAGTAAGCGCATGCATTTTAATGAATAGAATCATTTGCTTCCTTTAGTGAACACAATTATTTTATTGGTTTATTTCTTACTTCTAATTCTGTATGATAACAAATAAGTTAAGAAGAATAGAAGTAACCCATAACATCAAAATGGTCATAAGCCTGCAGTTGGGGGCGCATGTCTTTAGCTTGACAACTCTAGCCTCCTCTAACTGCACCTGCTAAAGTCAGTTTACACTTCCACCTTTTCCCTACTCATTGCTAGTACTGACCCTGAAAGCAAGAGTTCTAGAATATTGTACCATCTGGAAAAGGCATGGAGAACAAGCAGTGTGAGAAGGAACAGAAGGAAATGAGGACTGAGATGTAGACAGGGGTATTGTTGAGAAGTGCCTTGAAGATGAAGATGTGGTATTTAACATTTTATTGCAAAAAGTGAGGAGAAGCCATAGATTCAAAAGGGGGTGGGGGTGCAATCTGATTATAGTGGCAGGAAAGGAACAAGATTTTGGCAGCAACATTTTGAATAGACTGAAGGGGAGTTTGCTGATGAGAACTCACCAAGGCCTAGACTAGGGATTTAGCTGTAGGCAGACACGTTTGGGGACAAGTTATTATCTGAAAAAATATTAAAGAAAAACTAAAATAAAAATCTCATAATACATCACTTGTTATAGTAATAGCAGAAATTTGCCAACAAGATAGTAACCAAACAAGTGCTAGAATTAACTGAAACCAAATTCCACAACCAGGAACAGATTTACCATGAAAAAAACTGTGTGGTGGCATGGGGCCCCCAGTGACATGTCCCCCCTCCCCCCAAATACAGGATAAATCTCATCTGACAACCAGCCCCCAAGTCCCGGACGGCAGTGGCACAGCAGGGCTCAGGTGGCTCCACACCACTCCTGGAAGCAGCCAGCTGTTGGCATGTCTCTGCGCACCTCTGGCAGGGGAAGGCAGCTCCATGCACTGCCACTGCCCTGGGCAGTGCAAGGAGATGTGCTGCCTCCCCTCCCACCAAGGGGCACACAGAGATGTGCCAGCATCAGGGCTAAGGCAGCTCCCTGCCTACCTCTGCCTCCCTCCCTCCGTGCCGCTCCCAGAAGCGGCCAGCATGTCCCTGCAGCCCCTGGGGGAGGGGAGTGTCTCCGTGTGCTGCCCCCGCCCTGAGCGCCAACTGTGCATCTCCCATTGGCCAGGAATTGCAGCCAATGGGAGCTGCGGGGTCAGCACCTGCAGGCAGCAGCGCATGGAGACCCCCTGCCCTCCGCTGCCTAGGAGCTGCTGACAGAGAGGTGTGTGTGCCAGTCACTTTGGGAGCTGCGCCGCCCAAGGTAAACTCTGCCCCCCTGACCCATCTCATACCCCAACCTCCTGCCCCAGCCCATAGCCCACACCCAAACTTCCTCCCAGAGCCTGCATCCTCTCACCCCCTCCCACACTTCAATCTCCTGCCTAAGCCCAGAGCCCACACCCAGCACCCAAACGTCCTCCCAGCACCTGACCCCCGACTGCACCCCAGCCCCCTCCCCCAATCAAGGTACCTCACTTTGTTTTGATTTACTTCCCATTATTTATAATATAGGAGGAGGATGAAGGGAAAAAAAAGAATCAGAAATGGGGGGCAGATAAGAGAGAATGTTCTTTTTCTTGGCTGGGTCTCAAGTGGGGGAGGGCGAAATGAAGCTGAGAACAGGGCCCCTCTATTCTAAATCCCCCATTGCCCTCAACCCACACCAACACACGTAGTTGCAGTCTGAAAAAGGAGATTAAACCTCTTCAGAGTATAGTAAGAGTGGGATAAAACAATACATTTCAAACAAAGATTACAGGCATGTTTTCCACCGAAAATAAATGGTGTGCATGTGTGTGCGTGTGTGTGCGTGTGTAAAATAGCCCATAGGGCTACTGAGGCTACAACACTGGACTATTCAGAGTGTAGGTGTGTAGCTTTCTAGGGGACTGAGAAGAGAAAAAGTCTTTACAGAACACATAGTGGCATTTTTAGTTCTGCAGCAAATAGTCTGCAATTTCCTGATGTTTCTGGACCCCAGTTTTCAAACTTGCACAATCACAGTAGATGCCCAAATCCTGCATTTGGAGGGTTAAATCAACATTTGGACCTGTGACAAAATGTAAAGACACTCTGGCTCCCTGAGTTCCTGCCTATCACATGGCTGGGCAGGATTCTAAAAGGAAAGGGGAAACTGGTAGATAGGAGGAAGGTATGTCCTCTTTCTGCCCAGCTGGCTGAAACTGGAAACGCCTCAAGTGGTTTTATTAATTTGTCCTCTGAGCTGACTTGTTCTGGTTTTGTGTTTTTGGAAATGAAGGAAGCCCTGAGGAAAGGGATGAGAAATGACCTGTAATAGGCACTTATACTTTTCCTTCCCCACTGGCAATTCTGCACGCTGGCTTACAAGCCCAAATCCTGAAATTGGCTGCCTGCTCATGTAAAACCCTGGTAACTTCACTGGGCGTGGGGAGGGCTTACATAGTTCCTTCCACATGGAACTGCTTGGAGGATAGGGGTCATAGTGTCTAAAAAGGTTCTCTGCCCATTTTGAGCATTCGCTTATTTGACTTGAGCACTTAGCTTTTATTTGCCCAGGTTTTCAAACTAAGCCCTTTAATTGTTTTTGGTTGTATTTAATGAAAACATTTAGACCTTAAAATTTCTTCTTGGGTATAATTTTTTTCAGACTTCTGAACAGATTTTAAAATATTGAAATAAAATAAAGGCAGTTGGTTTCTAGATACTGCTTTTATTGCATCTGTCAGCAAATAATATTTTTATTGTTAGAATTAGAAATGGGCAAACTTGTTTGGGATAAAATAAAAATTGATCTGATCGTTGGTCTCAAACTCAGCCTTTCTAGATATTCACAAAGTTTGGATTATTATTTATATATATTTATTATCCATGAGTACTGGCTCTTTCTTTTTCCTGGATGAGATAGGGTTGCCAGGTGTCCAGTTTTCAATGGGAACACCCAGTCAAAAAGGGACCGTAGCGGTTCTGGTCAGCACTGCTGACTGGGCTGTTAAAAGTCCAGTTGGTGGTGCAGGCAGGCTCCCTACCCAGCTTCGCGCAGCTCCTGGAAGCAACAATATGTCCCTCCGGCTCCTAGGCATAGGACGGCCACAGGGGCTCCACACACTGCCTCCGCCCCGAGCGCTGGCTCTGAAGCTCCCATTGGCCGGGAACCGTGGCCAAAGGGAACTGCGGGGGCAACACCTGTGGGGGGACATGCTTGCCTTCCCCAGAGCTGCCTGAGGTAAGCCGGAGTGTGCACCCCTCAACCTCTTACGCACCCCAAATCCCTCATCCCTGGCTCCACCCCAAATCCCACACCCCCAGATGGAGCCCTTACCCACCCTGCACTCCAACACCCTGCCCCAGCCTGGCCCTCTCCTGCACCCAAACCTGTCATACCCACACCAGAGCCCACACCCCTTCTGGAGCTCTCACCCCCACACACACTCCAAACCCCTCAGCCCTAGCTCAGAGCCCCCTCCGGCACTCCAAAAATCCTTATCCCCAGCCCCATCCCAGAGCCCACACCCCCATCGAGAGCCTTCATCCCTTCCCACATTCTAACCCCCTGCCCCAAACAGGAGCCCCTTCCCACACCCCAATTTATTTGAGAATGCAAAAAATTTCCACACAATAGGAGCAAATTCAAATGTTTCAAAATTTTCATGGACAATACTTCCTATTTTCCAACCAGCTCTTTATTCCTGTGCCAGAAGATGATGCCAGTTTGTCTTATCGTCACCTGATCTTAACTGAAATCAAAGCTCCATGTTGCATAAGGTGGAGTATCCCATTTTAAAGTGAGTGCTCTTCCTATTTCATGCAAGGTAGAGGAGGAGGGTCTGATTCTCTGCTGCCCTGTACCTTGTATAGTCATTTACACCAGTGAAGACTGAGTGTAAAATGATACTAACTCAGAACGGTATCTTACACCTAATTTGTGCTTGTATAAAAGACTATCCAATGTGCAGGGCAATGGGGACTCAGGACAGCCACTTGCAATTTACAACAATATGCAACAGAAGTGAAATGTTAATTCTTCCTTTTGTTGGTGGAGGCTAACAAACATTTTATTTTTAAAAAATTGATTATTTGTAGTTTTGACACACAAATAATACTGAAGTGGACTTTTTAAGATAGATCTCTAAAATGCAAACGCAAGCCTTTATTAACAGCTTTGATCCATTGTGCTCTAGTTATGTCAGCTTAAAGTTGATATTCTGTAAATGGAGGGAGGACAGATGATCGTGATGTTAAAGTGCCGGGACACACATTCAGTGGTCTGGCCGAGCTGTGCTCAGTCTAGGAGTGCACAGGGAGGCAAAGATAGCTTTATACCATCTTTAAATTCCTCTGATATTAAGGCCAGCTGGAAACTAGTCTTGCCACCAGTGTAAGTCATAGTCGGGCTTCTTTAACATATGTCCGACTGCCAATTCCCCCAAATGGCTTCTTTGTTAACATGGGCATAATAGTGCCTTGTCTATGTCTTCTGTTCTCTGGCATCCTCTACACCAGACACTGCAGGGGACATGACTATACACAACTCAGGGATTCACCTTAAGCAGAGGGAATCCTGAAAGGGCTAGATGTGGAGGAGCAAATAGAGTGGACACCAGGACTGGGCCTAAGACCAGAGGACTTCTGGATTCTATCCCTCACTCTGAAGCAGACTTCCTATATTGCCTTGGGTGAGTCACAGCTTCCCTGAGCCTTTGTTCCCCATCTGTAATATAGGGATTATATTTACTTTCCTCACCACATTGCTTTGAGGCTTAATTCATTAATGCTGATTGAGCTTTGAGAGTCTCAGATGGAAGGTAGCACAGGTCACTACTGGGTTCCTACAGACCTCATTATTGCCATGATCCGTGGTCTGATCACACACCTTACAATCCTCTCTATGAGCACCATCCCTGTTATTGTTGGCATTTACTATTTGCTCAATTTTCTCTTTTCCCATTTTATTGTTTACAAATGGATCAAAAAGCAGCATGAATCATCCGAACTAGTGGTAGAAAGTTATTCTTTTGGCAAAACTCTGCCTGCTGTCATTTTTTATAGTTAAGACTTTTGCCCGAAGCCTTGAATGTCTCACCCTGACACCAGTCTGCAGTAATTAATCATTAAATAGTGATTGAGGCAGTGGACCCCAGAAAATATCTTCATACTCTACCATATGCTGGAGCCAGCTGCAGCTAGTATTTAGAGAGAAGCAGCACAGAGGAAAACACTCTGTCTGACAGTCCCCTGCTGTGAAGTCCAAGCACAGTAAACCTCTAACGAAGGTCCATAGACAGAATGTTTGCTTGTATTGACCTTCATTACCTGAGATTGTTTGGAAGGCAAAATGTCAATGGTAATGTACTGGAATTTTAAACATTATCCTATTTTAATGAATATTTCCAGCCTATCACATACATACAAAACTGTGGATTAGTGCAGTGAAATTTAATAACTTAACAGTAATTACAGATAGGCAGATGAGTTTTGCTTAATTTCAGCATCACCCCCCCCCCCCAAGCATCTTAGTTTTATATTAAGAACACTCTCCACCCATCCGAGTTTCATGTTCTGTCAAGCCTGGGAAAATGTCACTTATGGGCAGTCACTGCTCACAGCAGCAGCTCTGAGCTAGGGGTCCATGCAATAGATACAATAGGCCCAATTCATCCCTGCGCCCGTGCTAGGGCCAGCGCTGGGCCAGAAGAGAGGTGGTTTGTCCTGATTCCAGAGCGACCAGGAGCCAGTTCACAAATTGCATCCCAGCTGCCATTGTTTCTATGGGCCTTCCATAGACAGGGGACAGAACCACCCCAGACACACCTTCTTACTCCTTTGATAGATTCCCTCCCTCCTGCAACCCACCCTGGAACAGCTCCTGCTGTGCAGGGGAGGGCTTCTGCAGGAGTAGTGCAGAGCTGGCTTTGTGTCGGGAAGGAGAGGTTATCGGAACTATTAATTTCAGGGGTGGTTGTGTGATGGTGAAAAGGAACCACGGAGTAACCATGATTCATGACCTACCTCTCTCCCAGCTTCTTCTTGTCATTTTCTACTTATACTACTGGGCTGCACCATATCATCTTCTTCCCTGCTAAGCAGAGGGAAGGCAAGAGAAGAACACATTCTCCTATAGCTCTACAAGAACCCTTTCCCTGGCCTCTGTGGAAAGGGGAAAGGAAAAACACTCATTCTTCTGAATTGGTGAGGAGGGGGGAAAACACCCTCCCATACACTTCCCCCTACATCCCGCTGTAGGTAACTTCCCTAGCCCCATGCGGAGAAAGAACTCCCTTGATTGTCATAGGAAAGGAGGAGAAATCCCTTCTTGACCTGTCTCCTTTCCCTTATAGGGAGAAGTGAAGAATTGCCTGCTGATCCTCACTCATCCATGGCCCAGCCAGTTGTCTCTGGGCGCCCACAACGTATTTAGTTGTCTGCTTTTTTCTTTTCAGGGAGCAGAAAAGACATAGTGCCACCTCAAGCTAAGGAAGAATCCTCTCAGGACAGAGTTTCTTGTCTCCACCACAACTAAGCTTAGTAGCATCAGGATCAGGAAACATTCTTCCCAGTCCCACTGCACTGTGTCAGGAATGAGGGCCTGCAGCAGAACCAATTTGGAGGCAGCCTCTGCAACAGAGCCAGTCTCCAGGCAATGTAAGGAGCTCAGCTGGCATATAGGGGGCTGCATAAGAGGCTACACTGCCTGATTGATTGAAAGAGTCAGCAACAGCAGCAGTTCAATGGCTGTTCAAAGCATTTACTTATAGCTGCAATAGCTCCTGCCTTCTTACAGCATTGGACCCAGCCTTGCCCCTGCCTTGCCTCATGCCAGGAAACGCAATTCTGACCCTCAGCTCCAATGCCTGACTTCGGCTCTGACTTTCTGGCATCTGGCCTCCAATTCTGGTTCTGACCCTGGGCTCTGATTCCTGGTAACTGACTCCAGCTCTGACCCCTTGGCATGACTGCCCACATCCCAGTCACTGGCACCCTGGCTCTTTCAGCTATCATGGGTAGATTAAGACTGTCAGGTATGGGCTAATGGGAAACCCATTCCACCCCAATCTAAGCTTGCTGAAAGCCATGCCCATCTCCTGTCCTGTAAAACCAAGCCTTTTTAACAACTCTTACTTCAGGACAAAATTTGCCAACTTCAGAATCATTTCAGATTTTGTGAAATAATGGCATATTGTAGAACCACAGGCAGGTGACGTTCAAATTAGAGTTGGATGAAGCTTGTGATGAAGAGTGAAACCTTGAGTTTTCAAATGTCATCTTTCCTGAAGGAAGGGCCTCTTAAAGAAAATCAGTGTTATTCAAAGGCATTCTGCCTTCAGGGTTGGAAATCCCTATAGACAGGCTTTGGAAGATTATAGTTTTAGAAGTAAATGTCGATTTCACTGTACAGAGACAAACCATTGAAAGCATACTTCCATCGATAATAATCAAAATTTACAAATAGGCAAAGTACGAAAAATGCTGCTTGAGAACTTATTATTGCCTCTCCTTAAAGTGTATAAAGTGTATTGTAATGCTAGTTTTAGCGGAGGATATTTACTTAGTATGTTTTGACATATGATATTGACAATTCATGTTTTAAGGGTTATAAAGCTTTAACTTTTTGAATCTCAACATTTACTGTCATTAAATAATTATTGGCTGACCAAGCCATAATTTCACAAAAATGTGAAAATTTAGATAGATAAAAATTTAAAAATTCTTTAAATTAAACATTGATGATATTTGTCAAAATTATATTTTAAAAAACCCTGAATTCTTCCAAGCCTATCCATAAAATAAATGTGATTTTAAGATATCGGGTGCTCACTTGCATAAAAGTACTAAAGGTATTTGGGTCACACTGTACATTCTGGTTCTATTTACAAAGGGTTAATAAATGTTTAATGGATGTTGTAAGGATTAGTGATAGGCCTAATTTTTCAGCCAAATTTTTTTAGCAAAATATGTAGATTTGGTGACACTGAAACATTTTGCAAATAGGGGGCTTGGCTACACTTACAAATTTGCAGCGCTGCA
This sequence comes from Mauremys reevesii, assembly GCF_016161935.1. NCBI lineage: Eukaryota > Metazoa > Chordata > Testudines > Geoemydidae > Mauremys > Mauremys reevesii. Next base: position 245,946,689 of record NC_052623.1, on the reverse strand, counting down.
GCAGGGTGTGAAAACACACCCTCTGCAGCGCTGCAAATTGCGGCGCTACAAAGCGCCAGTGTAGTCAAAGCCCCAGCGCTGGGAGCCGCGCTCCCAGCGCTGTCCGTTATTCCCCACAGGGAGGTGGAGTACGGACAGCGCTGGGAGAGTTTTCTCCCAGCGCTGGCGCTTTGACTACACTTAGCGCTTCAAAATGCAAGTGTAGCCTGGTTTTGTTGGACTGTTCATGTCAAATCACAAACAAAAAAATTCCAAAAAATTAAAATGTTTCATTTTGACATTTTTGAAATTAAACATTTTGATTGTGCAGTTCAAAACAACTTAGTTCCTTCAGTTTTATTAAAACTAAAACACTAAAAATCTTTTTTAAATGGTCAAAATTGAAGTGAAACATTTAGTAACCGACACAATACAGAAATTTTTCAACTTTTTGATTTGTCAAAAATCTTGTTTTCAATTTCACCCAAAACATTTTTATTTTTGGAACAGCCAGAAACTAAAAAATTCATTATTTGCACAGCTCTAATAAGGATGTTGCAGACATAAGCAGTATGTGTCACAGATAAACACATCAGTAGAAGTTGCTATCGACGGTTATAAGCCAGGTTCTTATAAACAACCTATTGTCATGTAGCAGTATCCAACAATTGATTAGCAATTCATTAAAACACCTATTAATCCTTCAAAATACCTTAATATAAAGTACAACTGCTACTTGTTTAAAAAACGAAGTATAAAAAGAAATAACAGTTGGCCTGATTTTTCTGGGATACAAGTGTAAAACGAAGTTCTGCTCTCAGGGTATTGACTCTGATATTTGACTCCAGCTCCATGTAGAATCATGTAACGTCTCACGTTGATGTTATCAGAAGCTCTATACATGTGCTGTACGTAGTTCAACAAATCAGGCCAGAGGACTGCTTGAGGATCCAAGAGGGAAGCTTCACCTTAATTACAAACAGAGATCTTTGAGATATTATACCCTGCATGATCACATTTTCCCCTGCTGAAGAGCTGAATACTGGGTTGTGTTTTGTTTTGTTTTCTTACTGCTCCCTTGATTGACCTGCTTGAATTCCTCCATTGACTTATGCGAACATTACTCTAAACTTTAAAGCCTTGCTTAAAAACAGAAGAGAAAATATAAAAAATAGTTCTTCAGTTTGTTTTATGGGGGTACAGTGAGGGTTCACCTCTCACAGTTGTATTTAAAAATATCCAGCAAGCATTTTCAATGTATGTCCCCTTTCTTGCTGTATCGCTCATGTGAGATGTTAAATGTGACACCTATATATTATAAGAGAAACAGTCTTATGCAGTGAACACTTACATATTTAAATAATATATGCTGTAATAGAGGTAAGCACAGGTCTTTCAATGACATACAGAAGCAAAATAAAATTTTACTAGTAACACTGTTTATGTACAGTGCATCTGTCTTTGGTCAATAAAAATGATATTTAGCCCTCATTGCTATATATTGATTATATGGTATCAGATTTACTATATAAACAAACTTCAACAACTTTGTCAGTAAGGCTGAGAATATAATTATTTTTTCTTTTTCCTATAGCACTTTCCATTCTATGACCTCAAAGCACTTTACAAACATTAAATATTTAAGTTGATGGATCTATATAGATATAAACTAGTTGAAGATCTAGACCTCAGTATAGGTCTTCTGAGGTAGTGAATTAACAAACTATTTTTTAGATGGAGAAAATGGGGTGTGGAGATGTTAAATGGCTCATGGTTGCACAGAAATCTGTGACAGGGCCAGAAATAGACCCTTGGGTTGAAATCCTTCCGCTGGCTTCAGTAGATTCAGGATTCTACTCCTGATTCCTAGATCTGTACTTTAACCACAAGACTTTCCTTGTTCATATTACTGCATTTTTTATTTTTGTTTTGTTTCGGCAGTTTGGGCAGGAGTCTGAGTGGCTTTTTTTTTTTTTTTGCTTTGGCAAAAATGGTAGAGCCGGCACAGCAGGGGTGTGTGCTCAAAATTTTTTTACTGATAAGGGTGCGCGATCGAAAATTTTTGGAGACCACTGCATTACACAACGGTAAGTTCATTAACAATGTGTGACTCCATTGTATATATCTTCTGACTAATACATCTGATTGTGACATAGCAGGTTACTGATTGTGCTGATTGAACTGATACTTTTCTATTACTCTCTCAAATTTCATTTTGGGAGCAATCCTTTCAGGAGCTATTGATGACGGAATAGGTTGGCCCATATATGTATGGACCCTGATCCACACATTTCCAAGCAGGCACAAGGGCCTGCCTGCATGGAATTCCTTGTAGTACTGGGGCCTTAGTTTGCTGGCAACAAGTTCTGTTTTCGGAGCTATTCCCAGAAAAATCTCTCTCGGTGGTTCCAGTAAAGAACAAGTGTGTTTAAAATTCTCTCATTATGTATTTAGAAGATCCAATGTCAAATTTTAATATAACAACGCAGTTCAAGGAGGCAGTTGTCTGTCTGTCTGTCTGTCTATCTATCTATCTATCTATCTATATACACGCACACTTAAAAATCAAAGGAAATAGTTTCCCATAAAAAACTCTAGTGTTAAAATGGTAATAGATTTAAACTAAGAAAAGCAAAGAAAATTCTGACTTAAGGCTAAAATGTGATCCTTAACATGTCCCAGGGTGCTTGTTGATTGTAGCACATTCACCATAAAAAAAAAAAAAACTCCCACTGTTCACAGACCTCTGCATTACTGAGACACAACAGGGTGCATAAAAGATGGAGTTTGAGAATTAACTCCCTATATTCTGGCTTCTTGATGTTTTCGGTCAAACTAAATATTTTAACATAATTTTGCATGCACATAGCACAGTGATTGGTGCTGTATAAATTTCTCAGTATTATCATCTAGACTATAGAGGGGCTATACTTAGTAAGACATACTTATTTACATCTACAAATTATACAGAATATTACTGTTAATTATTTGTATTACAATCTCAAGTAGAAACTAGCCGAGGTCAGGGCCCCATTGTATATGCAGCATACCACTGTCATGAGATATACAACACCCTTGCCTGAAGGGGGAAAATATACGTGATTTCATGTCACAAGCCAATATGGGCTGATGGGGAAGGCCAGGAAGTAGCTCTGTATCTAGCAGTGTATAGCTTTTGAGAGATGGGCTCATAGTCAATACTTTTTAGGGGACTCTAAGTGAAAAGTGAGCAAGTTAATGAGTCATAAGGGCGGGATGGGTAATGTAAAAGCAGCAAAGAATCCTGTGGCACCTTATAGACTAACTGACGTTTTGCAGCATGAGCTTTCGTGGGTGAATACCCACTTCTTCGGACGCAAAGAAGAATCCGAAGAATTGGGTATTCACCCACGAAAGCTCATGCTGCAAAACGTCAGTTAGTCTATAAGGTGCCACAGGATTCTTTGCTGCTTTTACAGATCCAGACTAACACGGCTACCCCTCTGAATGTAAAATATGTTCGATTACGAGGCATGTGTATCAACCATATTGAGCTAATGTGCTGAGTAGGGTCTTGATTCAGCAAAACACATAAGCATGTGCTTTTTGGAGGCCTAGGACATAAGGGCATGGAATGAGGGGTGTCTATAATGTCCTTCTTTGTAGAGCAGCCACTGCATTGGGTCATGGGCTGAGAAAAAAATGACAAATTATTTCTTTTTTTCCTTTTTTTTTTTAAACCAAACCTAAGAGGCATTATGTTTACCAGAAACAGAGACATTTTTGGAAATATATGAAAATTGCCTCGTGAGATTTTTTTTTTTACAACCCCACTCCCACCCCCTGTGCTGGGAAAATTATCAATGTTTTCCAGTAAGCCATCTAAATTTATGATGCCTGAAGATATTTTATATATGGTTTCCCAAAGTACAAATTACAGCAGCCTTGTATTTTTGCCCTGAGGTCCTTTTCACAGTTATACATGCAGATGATCTCTAATAAATTGATTTATACTCCTCTGTTTCATGACAGAATTACTCATTGTAAGAAATACCTCTCGCTTCACTTAAGGGGCACATGGCTTCGTAAATGCTGAGTCGATACATGTGAGTGTTTAACAAGCCAAGACTTGTGTTTCAAAACAGCAACATAGGTAAACACCCCCCTTTTGATAAAGTCTGATTTTACAAAACTTTTTTAAAGCCAAAAGAGTTTGAGTCTGCCTGTTTGATGATAGACTATTGTGCTATTTCCCTTCACCTTGTGAATGCCTGATTTTATTGAAGTTTGGGGTATCTCCTGAGATCTTCATAAAATTGGGGTTTACTTGGGTTCAAATAAGAATCTAAATAATCTTTTGTTTAAAAAAAATTCTTCCTCTTTGGGTTATGTACTCAGTTAACAATATGATGTAGCTAAATATTTACATATCAGATGTGATATTCTGCATTTTTCAGGATCAATTTCATTTCTATCAAATGACCCTCATTTTGAGTGATGTTACTCGTTTTAGTTCAAGGTTACCCACATTCAACACAAAACTCTTCCCTTTCCCTTTTATTTCTTATAAACAATTTGCAGTAGAAATGAAGACTTCTGGAACAAAGGTTATGGAAACTTATCTATGCTAAGAGAATGAATCTCACGGCATGTTCAGTTTCCTGCATGAATGCTTTTTTGTGAGTTCTTCACTTTGGATCTTTGTTACATGTTGCATCCCAGATTTTGGTCTTGGCTGGTTGAGGTATGATCAAATGTACTATTGTACCTCTTAAAATAGTCTTATTTTTTACCTACTTTTTTAAACAAAAGTTGCAGAATATGGGTATCACAAGATTGTTGTGACTTGGTCCTATAGGGTCTTTTGTTATGGCTTCAATCTTGTATTGATTTACACAGAACTAAATTTATACACGAGTAGTTCCACTGAATTCAGTTGGACTACTCACATTTATAAGTCTTTACAAGATTGAGGCCTATACCATCTCTCTAGCTGTAGTATTTGTAAAGTGCAAATCAATGTATTATTTTCTCTAGGGCACTGATCTACCAAGCACTTTACCATGTGAGTTGTCCCATAGGAATGAATGGAGCTATTCACATGCTTAAGTGCTTTGCTGGATCGGGGCCTAGACCTGAGATGAAAAAGACTCTAATTTCAGGTTCTTTCTGAAACACTTTTTTCCTACCTCTGGCCTTGGTACTCTCTCTTATGGACAATTTTTAGGATTTACATATTGTTATTTAGTAGGTGTAGGGGGAAAGTTGTTTTTGTTTGTTTTTGTTGTTTTAAATGAGGCAACTGGCAGCCTAAATAGCATAGTTGACAAATTATTACAAAAACTAGATATGTGTAACTGGAAAGCGAGGTAACTGATTACACATATTTTTCATGTGAAAATTAAAGGCCAGCCCTCTGCTGCCTTTGCTCATTGAGTTTAGTTTTTGCTCACTTACACAGTTTGCAGGGGTAAACAGGATTTAGTGTATTCACTGGAAAGTTGCATGTTGTGTACAGTGTGTTTTCCTCCCTCTCCTTCCACTGCCTTGCCTGAGAGAAATTATGGAATGCTTTTTCTGCCATGCAGAGTGCATGCTCTCGCGGTTCATGGTGTGCTCTCTTGTGGCTGAGAGGCCACCTCTCTATTACGAACCTGAAGAGAAAAATTGGCAAAACGTAAGTGCCATGGGATTTCGCTAGAGTAATTACCCTAGTATTCAATATTAATGAGCAATTAGAGCACTGTCCATGAAGCAGTCCGCTGATCCTACAGCTCAAACGATGACAGTCCTGTGGCTTTGCCATTAAGAGCTTAACTATTTGTCTAAGTGGGAAAGCCCTGGGACTGTTGTGGTTACTGCTGCTGTATCACAGGACTGCTCTCAGTCTGTCACTGAACCATAGCAAGCAGGCTCGCTGTGATATAGCATATTTCTCGTCATTGCTTAAGGGAAGGCAGGCCAGGGGAGCCAAAGTCTAATCCTCCACTAGTGTTATTTGGAGAGAAGGGAGAAATTCCTCCTGTTTTAAAAAAAGAATATTTAGTCATTTTTTAAAATGATTCTAGATATCAGGTGGGATTTTCAAAAGTGCCTGAGTGACTACACAGCACATGCATTCCTAAGTCAATTTGGGTACGTCTACAAGGCAAAAAAAGACCTGCGGCGGTGTCTCAGAGCCCAGCAGAACTGATTCGGGCTCATGGGGCTTGTGCTGCAGGGTTAAAAATAGCAATGTAGATGTTCCTGCTTGGACTGGACCCCAGGCTCTGAACACCGGCAGGGAGGTGGGGGGAAAGAGGGGTTCAGAGCCGAGCCTGAATGTCTACCTTGAGGCTACTCTAATTTGTGCCATTGGATATGATTCCCTAGGGAAAATAATTAATTTGAAGAATCCGGGGTTCATAAAAAGATGTGCAAATATCCTCAGCATCATCAAAGTTTTTTGTTTAGAAGAAAATTGGGGGAAAATTCAAATATTTTTGTAATTTTTTTCTCCTTATTTTCCAGCCGACTGTGCTGACGACACAGCAGCCCAAAAAATCTCAAATCTTCTCAAGGGATCTCAGATACCTTGGCCTGTTTCTTTGCCTCATCCACAGCCACAGGATAGGAATGCAGAAGTTCTTTAGACTCCTAGCTGTTCTCCCGCAACCAGCATTTCTACTACCAAGCTGTTTCGTTTGTGCCCCAGGCAATAGAACTAGTAAGTAAACAAATAAATACTTTTTGCAATGAAAAATGGCTTTTCAACCAAAACATAAATTTTTGCAGGGAATTTTTGTTTGGTCAAAATTTCAGTTACTCAATTAAAAAAAACAAACAATTTTTGGTCAGGTTTTCACTATCAGGATTTTTGTTTCTCTACCTCTCCCTTGTCTTCCTTTATTCTGCTCCTCTGAATGGGGGGAAAAGTGGTGGAAAACCCTCAACATTTAAATATTTCATGACATTTTGAAATGAACCAAAATTCGTTTTTCTCAAAAAAGAAAAATAAGCCCACAAAAAATGTTGTAACAAAATCAATATTTTTGGTTTCTTTCAAAATTCTGGGCAGAAAATACTTACTATTTTTGACTAGCCTTACCAGATAAAGCTTGGAGAGTAAACAGATAGATTCCATGCCATCAGTGTTCATGGACAGCTCTGTTCAGTTCACACACAGAGTCATCAACTCTGAAAAGAAAGAAATGATATTGAAAGTACAGCAATCACAGATGATGGCAAAAATCAGTTTCCGTGACAACATGACCAGACTGTAGCCTGTTTTTTTTAAAAGAAAAACAAAAACAAATGAGGTTTGAAACATACCATGTTGAAATAGATCCAAAAATATATTCACACATAATGTTTTCTCCTATCTTCAGTGCTTAATTGATGCTTGAGTGTGAAATGGAGCACTCACAACAAATGAGTTGTGTGTATTTGACTCTGTGTCATAGAAATATATTTTGATATCTAGGCTACATTTCCTTTTTGCCTGTAGAAAGTCAGCCACCAGGCTGAGGCTGCTCTCTGTTAATTAAACCATGTTCCACTAAAAACCTGCAGTGCAAATACATGTTAGCAGAGCATGTTCTATGTACCGTTCCCTCTCATGTGATAAGCGGTGCATTTCCTCAATGGATGCACATTGCTTACATTTTTAGAGCTATTAAGCTGGGATAATTATGGAACAATCTAGGCAATGTTCAGTAGCCCATGCAGATGCCTGACAGGGCATGTTGTCTCTTAATTAGGAATTTGAATGCCTAATGCTTGTATATTAACTGAAATAATTGGATAGATGTTTTACATTTTCTTCAGTTTTACTGACAACTGAGCAAGGGACTGCACAAATCCACGCATTTTTCTAAACCAGCTCATTTTATTTGCACATTCTAGGTGATCTAATGTGATGATTAAGTGAGGCTTTTAGGAGAATTGATTCTGACTATTGTGTAAACGTACTTTGTGATGTTTTTTAGTAAGCCTAACATTTTAAATCTGGCATTTTACTGCTTGAAATAGCTGCCATGTAGTATTCAGAATAACTGCCACTCTGCACGCTTTTAGTTACTTGGAATTTAAGTTAAATCATCATCATCATCATCATTATTATAATTATTTATTGCTAAGTGCCGACAGTGGGCTCTGCATTTGTAAAAAAAAATAAAAAATACAGAGGTTGCAATCTAAAAGCCTGATCCTGTCAATCTTACTCACACAAGTAATTCTCATTCCCCATTCACTTCTATAGCACTGCTTCCATGAACAAAGGACTACTCACAGAGTAAGGGCTTGCTGGATTGAACTCTAAAGCTCGGATAACGAAAGCAGCTCTGCATGTGTAGGCCCATGCCCCTGCACAGGGCCCTGCTGAAACCAAGCAGGGCTGCTCAGGCTCAGGCCCTAAATAATCTGTCTTATTATTCCTGAAAGACAAAATGGATGAGGTAATATCTTTTATTGGAGCAACTTCTATTGGTGAGAGAGACAAGCTCTCGATCTGTTTTGAAACAGAAACCACAGTCCTAACTCTATCAACACTTAGGCTATGTCTACACTGGCAATTGAACAACAAAACTTTTGTCTTTCAGAGGTGTTAAAAAAAACAACAACCCTGAAAGACAAAAGTTGTGCTGATGCCAAGTGCCAGCAAGCCCGGCGACAGCAATTCTGGGCCCCAGGGCAGAACAGTCAATGGGCCCCTTCGAAAGGGCTGGCTGAGGTTTTTGGGCGGTGCTGCACGTGCACTGGCTGGTACCCAGCGAGCTGTTGCTGGCTGCACTGCTGGGCACGCTCTTCCAGCATTGCCAGGGCTTCCACATGCCCGCCCAGCTGCTTTCACCGCCTCCGGTACCACCCCGAATGGGCGGCGGGTATGGAAGGCAGGGGGAGGCTGTGCCTCCCACAACAGCCTTGCGTGGCCCTGCCCATGCTCTGCACCCAGGCCCCTTCCTGCTTCCTGGGCTGTGCTGCAGGGGGCTCTTCCCCCCCATGGCTGGGGCCCCAGATTGGGGATGGGGGGGCTAATGGTGGCCACCCGGCATTCCAGGGCTGGGGAGCCGTGCCACTCACTCACCCTACTGGCATTCTTTCACCTTCCCGGTGTTCAGGGACTGGAGGGGACCATACCGCCTGCTCACCTGTCCAGCGTTCCAGGGCTGGCGGCACTCGGGGAGGCTGGAGGGGTGTGTGTGTGTGTGTGGGGAGGAGGGCGGGTGTCTGGTGGGAGAGGCGGGGCCATGGGCAGCAGGGGTGGTCCGGCCAGGGGCTAGCCTCCCTGAGCCCGGGGTTCAGCCGCTGCTACTGTGGCAGAGGCAGTAGTCAGGGGCCCCTGGGCCCTTTTAAATCGCCCAGGCCCCTGGGCAAGTGCCCCCTTTCCCTCCCCCTCCACTACCTAAGCAACAGTGTGAACAGCGCTTTGTCGGCAAGAGCGTTCTCCTGCTGACAAGACAAACGCCGCTCGTTGGGGTGGAAGTTTTTTGTCGACAGGAGAGCAGACAAACAGAAGCTACAATGTGCGACTTTTAGCGGCATGGCTGTAGCAACACAGCCATGTTGCTAAAAGCTGTGTAGTGTAGACATAGCCTTAGACATGTGAGTAGTCCTAGGATCCTATTCATGTGCATAGAGTTAGATACATTTACAGGATCAGAGCCCAGTCCCACTCCCTTTGACATCAGTAGTAAAATTCCCATTGGTGTCAATGGAAGCAAGATTGGGCCCTGTCTAATTAGCTTATTTAATCTCCTCTGCTATATGTGCGAGGAGGGTACCATGCACAGCAGCATATACATTGTTTATATTTAGGATACTTGATAAATATGTGTTTATTCACTACTATTAGTATAAAAGCTCCTTTAAAAGCAACAAATTGCTCTCTATTAGTAATGTGCATAATGACCTATTTCCATAAACATTTTTAGTAAGAGAAATTTGAATGTGAAAAACCCTGCAGACGTTTTATGGAAATTAGACTGTATTGTGCAGAAGTACATCATAGTTGTATTTTGTTGTTTAATATTTTGTTTTGAGAGGTGAATTACTTTCTTCCTGATATATAGTGTGAAAGAGGCAACCCAGTATTGAACAAGGGAAAATGACTCTTAATATGTTTTTCTCTTGCTAATGTTTATTCAATTGATTGATGTAAGTATGTTTTTGCAGAAAATATGCAGGTTATTTATTTATTACATATTCATTAAAAAAAATGTGTTGGTCATTTAAAAAAAGCCCCAGAAATCTAGTCATTAGGAAAAAAAATAAAGGGATGTCCTTTATAGTCAAAATGATGGAAACAACCTCTGAATCAGTAGCTATGGTATTGTTTTTCTATTTACCTGATCTATGTATCTCCACGTGATTTCCATACCGAAATACTGGTTAAGTATGCAAAAATGTGTTCATATAATACTGTAGTGAAGTTTAGAGGCTGGTTTAGAAATTTAGCCCCAGGAGTTAAATTTGCTTTAACTATGTGTTTTGGGTTGAAAGGCATGCAAGCATATCAATCAGTATTGTGTATAGCCCAAACAGCAATGCCCTGTGTTATGTACAGTATGTAGACCTTGCAACAGAAGAGTTTTATATAACTCACTTTAACTTTGTTTGGAGTAAATAAGGTTTTTCTTCTTCACCAAAGGGTTTTTAAATTCTGAAATACTAATGATCCATTCTGCATTCTGTAAAAATAATACACATGGGGTCGGGTGGGGTCAGATGATCATCATATGCATATAAGCAGTTTCACTGAGATTATGCAAGTAAAGTGGGCAACATTTGATCCTGAACTAGGTTAACAGCATAGCCACCCAAACTAGGTAATAGAAGGAAATGCCAATACAGCTAATGCTAAAAGACCGAGCAATGTTTCAATGGTGTTCAAATGTTTCACTGGTGTTCAACATTAAATCAAAGGTCTAGATATTAGGAATTCAAGTTCTATTCCAGTAATACTGACAAATTTTGTGAACTTGGGAAGGTCACTTAGGCACAATTTTTAAAGGAATTTAGGCTTCTAAGTCACTTAGGTGCATTTTGAAATTCTTACCTATCTAGCTGTTCCTCCATTCCCCATCTGTAGAAATATGGCTGATAATTAGTGCCTGGGGGAAATTTTCAGCTGAACTTCTTTTCAGTGAAAAATGCAGATTCAGTGACACCAATATATTATGCAAGTTTGTACAATTTTCCCAACATTATTTGTGTTAACAAATTCCAAAAATGTTAAAACAAATCTTTTTGATTTTTTATTTCCAAGTGACTTTTTGTTTCAAAATTTCCTTCAGTTTTATTTTTAAATACATCAGAAATGTTAAACACTCAAAATCAAAATTATTATTATTGTCTTACTTTTTGATTCACTGAACACTTCGGGGAAAAAATGTTTTTGCTTCAATCCAAACATTATTTTTTATATTTCAGAATTATTATTCACACAGTTCTAATGATAATGCTTGCTCCAGCTTGTAAAACTCTCTGAGATCAATAGATAAAACATGCTACATAAGCTTTCAGCTCTATTGAAGATTAAATATTTGTAATGCTATCAAAGAGAAAAGTATATTATTATATTTCTAATTCTGTGTTACAAAACTGATATGTAGCAGCTATTTTTATTCCTAAAAATGCATTTGGCAATTGAATGTGTTGTGTTCATGCATTTGTTTCATTTAAAAATTTGAACTACATAGTTGAGTTGGAGAAATCTTAATTAAAATGGAGATTAATGAGAAGGTGTGTGAAATGTATACATTGTGGACCTGATTCAGTAAAGCTTTAACTTTAAGCATGTGACATTGATTTCAGTTGCATTGAAGCATAGATTTAGGCACATGCTTAAGAGCTATGCTAAACTGGGGCCTGAATGTAGAACTGGACATTACTATTACTATGGAGGATTGAACCAAGGACACACAGTTTTTAATCTATAATAAATACAGATGTCTTTAACCCTCCTGATGTGTGGGCTCATGCAAAGTGCTGTTGAATGTCTAATCCTCCCACAACCAAGCCAGTTGTAGTATCAACCCATATATTATAGCTCTATCTTTCTCCTATTTTGGTGGGTGGCCAAGCTCCAATTGACATTAATGGTAGCAGGACTGGCCTTTATGAAGGTAGGATTTTCTTTGCTATTTTAATTAGGCATTCATTAAATACATAGAGGCAAGTATCAGTACCCTGCCATCATTATTGCTGCATACTAAACACAGTCAGCAGAAACAAAACCTTAAAAACAGCAATAAAATGAAATCTGATGTGTTGAATTAGTCAAGTGAATTAATGTACATGATCATTTACTTACTGGTAATTTTGCTAAAAGGTAGAGCAGAATGAGCCTGAAAAGTAATTCAAGGGTTTTTTATGTGGGGGTTGTCAAACTGTCTGGAATAGCTCACAACTGTGAGTGCCTACCTTAGGGCAGCCTGTCGGAAAACAGGGGCAGACACCCCAAACTGGTGGTATATTCTATAGTTAGATTTCATAGAATCATAGAATCTCAGGGTTGGAAGGGACCTCAGGAGGTCATCTAGTCCAACCCCCTGCTCAATGCAGGACCAAACCCAACTAAATCATCCCTGCCAGGGCTTTGTCAAGCCTGACCTTAAAAACCTCTAAGGAAGGAGATTCCACCACCTCCCTAGGTAACCCATTCCAGTTCTTCACCACCCTACTAGTGAAAAAGTTTTTCCTAATATCCAACCTAAACCTCCCCCTCTGCAACTTGAGACCATTACTCCTTGTTCTGTCATCTTCTACCACTGAGAACAGTCTAGATCCATCCTCTTTGGAACCCCCTTTCAGGTAGTTGAAAGCAGCTATGAAATCCCCCCTCATTCTTCTCTTCTGCAGGCTAAACAATCCCAGTTCCCTCAGCCTCTCCTCATAAGTCATGTGTTCCAGCCCCCTAATCATTTTTGTTGCCCTCCGCTGGACTCTCTCCAATTTATCCACATCCTTCTTGTAGTGTGGGGCCCAAAACTGGACACAGTACTCCAGATGAGGCCTCACCAGTGCTGAATAGAGGGGAATGATCACTTCCCTCGATCTGCTGGAAATGCCCCTACTTATATAACCCAAAATGCCATTAGCCTTCTTGGCAACAAGGGCACACTGTTGACTCATATTGAGCTTTTCGTCTACCGTAACCCCTAGGTCCTTTTCTGCAGAACTGCTGCCCAGCCATTCGGTCCCTAGTCTGTAGCAGTGCATGGGATTCTTCCGTCCTAAGTGCTGGACTCTGCACTTGTCCTTGTTGAACCTCATCATATTTCTTTTGGCCCAATCCTCTAATTTGTCTAGGTCCCTCTGTATCCTATCCCTACCCTCCAGCGTATCAACCACTCCTCCCAGTTTAGTGTCATCTGCAAATTTGTTAAGGGTGCAGTCCACACCATCCTCCAGATCGTTAATGAAGATATTGAATAAAACTGGCCCCAGCACCGACCCTTGGGGCACCCCACTTGATACCGGCTGCCAACTAGACATGGAACCATTGATCACTACCCATTGAGCCCGACCATCTAGCCAGTTTTCTATCCACCTTACCGTCCATTTCACCAACCCAGTTACAAATGTGAACTCCTAGATCACTATACCAGTCCTACCATGGAGTCACAGACAGTCCCCTACTCTCCAGTCTATCTTACCATCCAGACAAACTGAATTTTGTGATGAAAGGTTACTCAAACCTGAAATCACACCACATTAGGTTTCTCCCAGTCCCAGCAGACCAGTCACTCACCCCAGATCAATTGGTACTCCCGATCTTAAGTTACACCAAAGACAAAGCTGGCAGCCAATTTTGTAGTAAATGAACTATAGGTTTATTAGTTAAGAAAAAAGAATGAAAGTTATTGAGAGGTTAAAGTGGGTAAAACAGATTAACAGGTAAATCACAGTTTGTAACTCTAATGATATAATAATCTGCCAGTTTCCTAGAAGTCTTTCAGGGCTACCCAGAATAACTCTGGGGATCTCTGTCTTCTCGTTCAGTTATTCTGCCCTGTTAGAATCCAAACAGTCCAGAGAGACAGGATCTTACTTTTAACCCATATTTATATCTTCTCACAGAAAACAAGCTGGCAATCTCTCTACCCGCCTGGGCTTTCCCTTTAATAACAGTGAGTGAGGAATGTATTTAGTCTTCTGACCTCAGATCATATACATAATGGCCACTTGCTTTGAAATTAGCATTTTCTGTTAAAGTCCTTAAGTCCTTCATTAGCATTTCATACGATTTCTTGATGGGTAATTTAGTTACAAGATATACATAACATAAATGTTTGCTGTTACATTATAACAGGAATAGATAAGCAAGAACAATATAAGTAACGACCCATTAGATTTCATGAAGTTTAAACACAGGACCTATTAGTTTTCATCTGAATACACACACATACATTAACAATTGTTTTGATCTACACTAATAAAGGTGAATTGACCTGTGGCCCTGGGCCTGCTCAGGTTTCCCAGAGTCACAGCAGTAGCTTATGTTGAGTCTAAAAAAGACCCCAAAGAGTAAGAAGACGTTTAAGTTATTAGCATTAGCAAAGGAGAAACTGTTCAGTGCTCAGCACTTCTTCCACTTAACAGAACAAAAGTGAAGTCCTATTAATATAGTCAACTGTGCCATAGTGACTCATCAGATGTTATCTGTTTTATGCTTACTATTTTGTTGAAATAGAATTATAATGTTTTGCTGACAATACTTTTGCATGGCATGCCCTTTTTCCTGAATTATCTACACCCTTCATTTTAATCCTCCTTTATAGTTTAGACACAAATACTTACATTGAGGCCAGAATGAGAAGCCACTCAGTGAGAGAGCATGATTTTCATCAGTTCATGTTGGTACAATAAGTCTGCTTTCCTCATCTCCCCTCCCATGTGAAAATAATAGGTATTTTTAATAAGAATAAAAAGAGATAATCACTTAATGCAGAATTGTCCATTGCACCCGAAAAGCAAATCCAGTTAAATGGAAATTTACACAAAGAATTATTTATAGGAATCAATCATAATTACATTTAATGCATGCTGCAGCTGTTTATAATTGTGGCTTTCCCAAGGTTATTCTCCTCCCACCCTCCACCCCCACACACACGAAATTTGTTTCTGTGGAAATGCTTAGGAAGAATTATAATTTTCCTGTAACTGTTGTAAGGCAGACTAGATCCTGATTAGTGGCTGTCACCAAAAGGAAGAGCAGGCTTTCTTTTTTTTTTTTTTTTTGGATTTACAAGAGTTTTATAGAAGTTTCATTAGCAACATCTAATAGGAGAAATATTTTCCATGTAATTTTGTTGTCTATTTACTGTTGGCTAAAACAAACTGGAGCCCTTTAACATAAGTTAAAAGGGTAATTTTAGGGAAGGATAATTTCCTGACACTGTGGGCAAAATTGAGAAATGATACATAAAGTGGATTTTTTTAAAAAGCTCTGCTCTAGGTATTATTTTGGGAAAGTTCTGTGGCCTGTGTTGTACAGGAAGTCAGATTAAATTATCACAATGGTCCCTTCTGGCCTTGGAATCTACAAACTTAGACTCCCTAACATTGTGCCAGATCCCCTGATGCTATTTACTCTAGAACTGACTGGAAAATGAATTCTAAACAGTTGTAAGTTTTGACTTTTCATTAAAAAAAAACAACAAAAAATGTTAAAGTTTTGATTTGAGGCTGTCTGGTTTTCCAATGAAAGCAAATACTTTCTGCAAAATAAATTTGGTTATCTGACAAACCAATTTTCCATCAAAAAATGTTTTGCCCAGCTCTAATTTATACCCTTTATACTTACATGTAAGGAAGTCTTGCCTTCATCTATAGCATGGGCTGTGGATCACTTGCTAGGATCATCAGGATATAGCTCACTTAATCATTTTCCTGCCATTGGAGGGGCTTCGGGTGTTAATGCACCTCCGTCCCTCCTGTTCTCTGACTGTGACGCACAATAGTTTAGTCTCCTGAGGGCTGTAATACTTTGGTCTAATTCTGGTTTTTGGCTTGTTGTGAGTGTGGCTGGGTGGTGTTTAGTGGCTTGTCACATGCAGGAAGTCAGATTAAATGATCTGGTAGTCCCTTCTGACCTTAAATTCTATGAGTCAATGGGTATGTCTACACTGCAGTATAAGCTTAAGGTTAGTGGAACTCAGGTCTGTGGACCCTGGATTAAAGAACCTGGGGCTTGAGCAGCTACATTGATTGTCAACCCTGGGTTAAGAATGTTCTAACTGGGCCCAGGCCTGGGGCTCCAGCATCCACACTGCAGTACACAAACCTGAGTGCAGCCAACCATATCCCATATTTCCTAGCGCTCTCCCAAAATGTGGTTGCTCTAGCCCTTTGTTCATGGTACAGTGTGGAAAAACTTGACTGTTCACCAAATTTGACTCTCCACCAAATTTAACTCTCCAGAAGACAAAGAAAGTTGGCCTATGTGATCATGGGATACTTCTGATGGACTCTCAAAACAAGAATCCAGTGGGGCTGTGTCTATACTGCAAAACAATACGTCTTGAACCCTGGGTTCCTGCTTGACCCAGGTTAGGACCCTCAACCCCCCTGTGGTCCTGTGACCCTGGTTCAGCACGATTTTGGGTAGACAGAAAGGGGTAGGCTTGAGCCTGAGTTTGAATCCTGGCTTATATTGCAGCATAGACAAACTCTATGACTGCAAATCAATCTAATTTACATGCCGAGGAGTCTGAAGAAAGCATAAGTCACTGATTCCCACATTCTGTTATAAATTGCACATTCTCACACATCCTTCCAGCTCTTCAGCCCATAGATTCCATCACATGTGGATAGAGTGACTGTGCTTTTAAGTATCAGAGGGGTAGCCGTGTTAGTCTGGATCTGTAAAAGCAACAAAGAATCCTGTGGCACCTTATAGACTAACAGACGTTTTGCAGCATGAGCTTTCGTGGGTGAATACCCACTTCTTCGGATACTTTTAAGTAGATCTAGGGGAGTCTAGCTGAAGGTGGGCTAAGTTACACTTCATGCATCCCTTCTGAGTTGTGCCCTGTTACTCCAATTTTCGGGTGCCTATGTTAAAGCATCCTGATCGGCACTCTCCAGTGCCCAAATACTACAGATAGGGAAAGTCTAAAGCTCCAGACCTGAACTTTCCTGAGCTTTGAGGATGGGTGAAATTTAAACAACTTTGGAATTTTTTTGGTATGAGTCTATCTCTACTAAATATGCATCTTTGCACTCAGATGTGAAACTGGGTAACAAATCTCAGATGTCCAATTAGGCACTCAAGTTTGAAAATTGGGCTCACTGTCTTTCATCAGTGTCATGAATATCATCACATCATATTGCAAACAAAAAAAAGGAGCAGGATTTGTTTCAATGGTGCACAATGGAATTTTCTGAAAGTAAAGATAGTACACTCCTTGGAGTGGTTTTATTAACTCATTTCTATTTTATTCAGAGGCACTCTACACTGTACATCAGTCAGGAGGAAAGCACTGACACCCTCCTTCTTCTTATACATATTCCCCGGCACACATGGTTAAACTTTGATGTAGGTTATGCGTTATTCATGGTTAGAGGTTAATCTGGGGTAAAATCCTGACCCCATTGAAATCAATGGGAATTTTACCATTCATTTCAATGGGTGTCAGGCCCTGCCACCCATGAACCCAGGTTCATGGGAGCCCAAGGAAGCCTCTCACACCAATCCTCACCCAGCAGCTGGGTGCAGGGTCCCTGAAGCCCAACTGGCACACAAGCCCCATCCTACACTCTGACTGGGAGAGCTCCAAGTCTTCTCTTTGGGCCACAGCCCTTATTCAAGCCAGCGGTGGAAACAGGAAGTTGTCTGTTCAACTGGGCTTCAGCCTGCCATGAACTGCTGGTCTGGTCTGGTTTTTACCTGTTTCTGCCTTCTGATCCTGACCTCCAGCTATCTTGACTCTTGGTTGCTGACTTTTGACCTTTGGTTTTGTTTCTTTATTCTGATCTTCTGGTTTTCTAAGCTGGCCAGATTCCTGGTAATTCACTTCCAGACCCTTGGTGTGCAGCTGATGCTAACCCATAGACCAAGCTACCCCATCCCTGGCAGTGGGACCAAGATTTCACTCCTGGACTTTTGGAACATATTTCAAATAGATACAGAGAGATTCAAAAGATTCTGGGTAGATTTTTAAAACTACTAAGGCCTAGGTTTATAAAGGTACATAGGCATTGCTGTGCTTCGTGTTGCAATGCCTAACTGACTTAGGAGCCTGACCCTCATTTTCAAAAGGGGGTTAGGAACTTCGGAATTTAAATCCCACCAACCATCAGTTGGTTTTTGGCTCCTAAGTGTCTAAAAAACCCATTGACAGGAATATAAATCCTACCAAGTGCCTAAATCCCTTTTGAAAATGAGGATCAGGCTCCTAAATCAGTTAGGTATTGCAACAAATGCCTATGTACCTTTATAGATATAGGTCTTAGTGATTAATAGCACAAATTCCATTGAAAATAATGGAACTTGTGCCCCTAAATAACTCAGGAGGTTTTGAAAATCCCATCCTCTATTTCTACAGTCTTTCAAAACTTTTGGCATAGAAGTAGGCTCAGACACTTTTCAGCTCAATCCATTTTCTTTCTATTTGTGCTTTTATTTCCTCCCATGTCACTAGAAGCACAGAGTTTAACTGTACAGCTCTGAGATACAAAATAAATAAATAACCACAGGGAGCAATAATAATGGCAATAAGCCTATAACTGTGATACTCTAGTATTTAACATTCTAGGTCAAACTCTGCCCTGACTTACACTCCATGCAATCCCGCTGAGGGCAATAGGATTTAATGGGGTATAAATCAGGCAGAATGAGGCTATTTTAGTGCAGGTGAAACTGCTGATGTAACTGCCCCATCTTAAAAAGACTTTTGCAAAAAGAAGCAGAGACAAAGCAAGATAGATAAAAATTAGCTTGGAAAGTTTTAAAAATATATATATTTTTCCTTGTGATATGGGTATGGACTTGCTATTTGATAGGATGGGGTAAATGGAGGGATTCAGTATATCAGTAGCTGTCTAAAATGTCTTACAAAACAAGTGCTTGGGCTGTTTCCATTGACTAGCACTCTACCTGAATTAAAAAATGGTCTGTCTAGTATATCTCTAGATACCAGCTATTAGGAACATTTCTCCTCAGCATCCATGACTGACCAATTTTATAGCAGCATAAGCAATTTAGCATTGACTATAGCTATAGGCAATATGCCTTGAAGAGCTAGGGATAAAATATGTGTAAATACTTAAAGTGCAGTTTATGGGCCTGATTTTGCTGAGTGCTGCCTCCCCTGGTGACAAGCACCCTGCAATGCAATTGATTCTGAGGAGCTGCTCAGCACTAGACTGGTAGAAAAAAATGCCAATTAATTTTTGTGGGATTTTTTTTTAATTTAAAAAAAAGGTTTCTTCTAAATTTCGTATGCAAATTTTATTTTAATAAAATGCCCAAAGTAAAAAACTGAAACTTTCAGTCTTTTTTTAAAAAAAACTTCTTTCACATAAGTAACTACAAATAAAATGTTGGTTTTCAGTTAAAAAATGTCAACTGAATTGAATATTTCACTTGAAAATTTTTCAGTTTGATTGAAAGGCCATTTTTTGTCAAAAAAAAGAGAGAAATTTCAACCATATCTGCTTGACTCCTATTAGGATTTATGTAATGGATCCATTTGCAGCCAACTGATAGAGTTATTAGATGAATCCCTACTCCCCATTTCCCCCATTCCATTCACCCAGAAGTTGAGATTAAAAACCTATTGTTCCCCCCTCCCCTCCAAATAAGCTTCTGCCACTTAAATTGAGTGCCAGTAGAAGTAGTAGGTGCCTTATCTTCTCTGAGAGCCAACACTATAGGGCAACCTCACATACAGACCTGCATAGCTAATACATTGCATACCTTCTTCTGTGGGGTTCCACATTTTCCCTCTCAATTGAAAGTCAGTCTTTTTTTCCCCTTAGCTCACCAGTCCAGCAAATTCTACTGGAGATGGATCTGCAACTTGTGCTGTGTCCCTTCAGCCTTGTACATCTTCACCAGTATTGAAGTTTCTGCCACTGGAATTTATAGTAGTTGACAATTTTGTTGATGATCCATGAGGCAGAAAAAACATCCTCTGCTCATTCTTCCACAGCTGCACTGGCTATGCAGGGAGACCAGAAGAAGACAAATTAGCATAGGGCCTACTTCTCCATTGCCCTGTACTTTGTGTAGTAGTTTCTACCTCTGCAAAGAAGGTTTAAAACCTTACCTGAGGGGTCAGCAACCTCTGGCACGTGGCTCGCCAGGATAAGCACCCTGGCGGGCTGGGCTGGTTTGTTTACCTGCCGTGTCCGCAGGTTCAGCCGATTGTGGCTCCCACTGGCCATGGTTCGCCGCTCCAGGCCAACAGGGGCTGCGGGAAGCGGCGCGGGCCTAGGGATGTGCTGGCCGCGGCTTCCCACTGCCCCTGTTGGCCTGGGATGGCAAACCGTGGCCAGTGGGAACCACAATCAGCCGAAACTGCGGATGCGGCAGGTAAACAAACCGGCACGGATTGCCAGAGTGCTTACCCTGGGGAGCCGCGTGCCAGAGGTTGCCAACCCCTGCCTTACCCAATGAAAATGATAACATTTTTGTACCCGTTTTGCATTAATTAATTGACTACACACCATGCAGAGTTGTAGAGATTCAGGCCCTTATTGTCAACAAAGTTATGGAAATAGCTATGTCACAGACACACGGGGATATGTTAAGTAAGAAGTGGCCCATTTTATATGGACACTTTTTGACCATTAGCACACTGAATTAACTATTCAAAGAGAATGTTACATTTTGTTCAGAATGTCAAAAATATTGATTTTCAATATTGCAATGTACTCAGAATTCTAAAGGAAGCATCTCCTAAGTGTGTGTGTGGGGCTTGGAAAAATGACTCTCCTTTTAGTGCAACACTATATTTTGAGAATTAAAAAAGAAAAGAGCTGAAGCCAGCTGTCCTATCTTACTGAAAAATGATGCACAATGTTAGAAGGGTCAGATTCCAGTAGCTGATATAGTGACGCCTTCTACCTGAACAATTGTAGTCCAATATTAAAATGATCGCCTCATTTTACATCAATGGCATTTATGGATTTAGGGTACACATAGGCACATGGCCAAAAATTCATGGACAGGATGCGACCCTAGGTAGAAACTTTTGCTCTCCTGTTTGTAAAAACAGTAGAACAATGGAACAGGCTGCCTAGGGAGGTTGTGGAAGTTCCTTCACTGGAGGTTTTCAAAAGGAGGCTGGATAGCCATCTGTCTTGGATGGTTTAACCACAACAAATCCTGCATCTTGGCAGGGGGCTGGACTAGATGACCCTGGTGGTCCCTTCTCACCCTATGATTTTGTGATTCCTTGGGACCTGCAGATTTCAGCCTACTAGTCCTCCGGGCCCAGAGCTGCAGAGGGGGATTCTTGGGAAACACCTGGAATATGCGATTTAGCCTGCATGTAGTTTAGACTTCAACTCCTCTGAGTTACCCAGAACATTTCTAATGCATATGACTCCTGTCACTGGCAAGAATAATGCGTGTTATGTCCTTTATGTCAGCAGTGGTTGATCTGACTGAGTTCTGTAGCAGCATGAGTGTGCATCTGTGTCCGGTGCTAAATAGGGGCCTGAATTTGGCCATGTATTTAGCACTTTTATGAACATTTCAGCTTCACTGGGAAAAGGGCAATTTGCATCTCCCTGTACCAAAAGAGCTGCACTGCAGGGGCATTCATTTCTGGCAGAGATCAGATTGTCTTTGTATTACTGTCCTCCATAGAGATTCTGCCAGGGGTAAGCCTTGCTTGTAGAAGCTGCCTAGTTCATTCCCACAGAAATTTAGGAGAATAGGCTATACCAGTATAAACACCTTTTATACAGTATAAATGCATCCATACTAGGGTGTTTGTACCACATTAACTATTTTGGTTTCTAAACCCATATATTTATAGTGCTACAAAAACTGTGTAGACAAGCCCTAAAGATACCCTAGCCACTTCCCTTCCCAAGCCAGCCCGACCCACTTTGGGGGCTGCACTGTTTTGCTTCAGGGTCCTGAGAGAGTGGGGATTATGGTGCCTTCCAACACCGTATCTCCCTTCTGGGTGGACCTTCTGCTACTGGGGGCCCACAGCAATGGTTAAGCCTAGTGCTGAATCAGTTCCAGTCAGTTTGTTGTCAGGTGTCTAAAGACATGGGCAATGATTAAGATGTTGTGGCTGTCCATGAAGATTTTCAAATCTTTGACATGTCCCTTCAAAGAACTTGCTGTGTCTGGGAGCTGTCCCCACTGAAGAGCTTGACTTTCTCAACATGTCCTCCTGAAAGAATGTCTAATCCTGGGAGCCTCTACAAAGGATCCCAGCTCATTGGGATGCCCTTATTATCTGAGATGTTGCCCTTTGGGAGAATATCACTCCTCCCCCTCCCCCTCCAAACTTAAAGGTAAGCATTCACTCAAAGGCCGGCATCCTCAAGGAATTTTAACCCAATATGAAAAAAAAATCTGCCTTGTGCAGGACATTATAAACTTTATAAACAGACTGCACCTTTTGTTTGAGAGCATCAAGGCATGGTAAATTATTTATTAATTTGCCCCCCAACACACACACACACACACACAAGTAATCCATACCTTGGCAGGGAGAGGTGGTTAAAATTGAGGCACACTGTGTTTATGGGTAAAATTTTTAAAAGCATCTAAGTGATATAGGAGCCTAAGTCCCATTCTTGACAGAGCCAGATTTTCAAATTATTTAAGTGCCCAAAAATACAGAGGGAGTTAGGCACCTAGGTGCTTTTGAAAGTCCAACAAGAAGCTTATCTGCATCTTTAGGCACCCACATATCTTTTAAAAGCTGTCCCTTAGTGCATCCTAGGTCAGTTAGGCATTTTTTGAAAATGTTGCCTTAAACGACTTGTGTTATGGTATATCTACACAGCAAAAACATAGGCAGTACAGGCCTGGCATAGACCCTGGGTACATGGCTTTCAAGCCCACACTGTTTTTACTGCTACTGTAACCCATGCAAGCTGGATTCAAGCTAGTTTGGGTAGGCTAGTCCATCCACAACACTTGCTGTGTAGGCATACTCTTATCACAGGGTGTGTCAGTGGTAGAACAAGAATAGAACCTAGCCATTATGATTCTCAAATCCTTTTTATAACCACTTTTTATAACTATTTGCTTTGGTTAAAGGAATATTTGAGGTAATAGCCTGTAAGACTGACACTTTTGTCCCTTTGAGGTCTAGGATGGGCAAATCCTGCTCTCCTTACTCATGTATTTCATGTGAGTAAATCAAATAAGATTTGATCTTGAATTTATTTGCAAATGTTCAGCTATAGGAAACAATTTCATACGCAAATTTTGCTGGCAAGTAGAAATGCCCAGTGGAAATTCTTACAAACAAGGCATTCTGTAGCTCATCAGTAAAAAGGTTCTAATTCACATTTAATGAGATTATTGCCTTAATAGAAGACAGGTTGCTTTCCCTTAGATATAAAAGATAAACTCTTTGTTTGGTGATGAGCTTATTTTTCCTAAGCAGTGAAAGCTGTGCCAAAAAGTCTCTCAGTCTCAGCATATCCAAGACCAAGGCTGGAAGCTATGAGAATTAGCTGCAGGTGCTTAGAGTTTAGAAACTGCTGTAGGGACGAAAGACCAAGGTGTTGGCTCCAGGTTAGTTCTTATGATCAACTATTCTTTTTATCTTCCCATAAGACCACCTCTATCTTTTGTTGGAGAGGGGGAGGAGTAGCAAGGGGGGCCAAAAAAGGAGTTTGAATGTTTTATTTCAAATAGCAGGTAGAATTCCTCAGAAGATGAGCCTGTAGCAATCAGGAAATTCAGATTAAGTGAAGCAGACTTGGGGAGGGAAAGAGAGTGGGGGCATTTATTCATGTAATTTAGAGCATTAACAGTAAATTGAGAAGGCGGTCTGTTCTGTGTTTAGACCTATACAAATTCTGCCCCCTTTTCAACACATTTTTCCCTTTGTTTATCTCCTGAGAGATGCCCACATGTGTACAATACAAAGAAGCAAGTCATAAAAGCACAGGCCTGTCAGCCTCCCTGAGGACCAATTAATGGTGTTCCAAATCTTGTGGGCAGGCAGATAAAAAGGATACAGAGAGAGAAGGAGAGGTAGATGAATACTCAACTAGAGCTAGGCAGGTTTTTTTAGATGTTGGTAGGAACTTCTTTAGGTATTCTTATCTAACTTATTTGGGATTTGGCTTTCTCTCGCTTGCGTCTATGGTCCCCTGGTCATAACAGAAACATAGGGAAAAGTAACACTTCAAAATATCAATTAGGCTTTCATCCAAACCAATAACAGCATGATTCCAGTTTGGAGAGAGGAGAGAAAAAAGGCCATTTAGAATTTGTCTGTCCCTCCTTTCATATATTGGCAGTTTTATTGATAGGTGCTTGAGTTTATATTACTATTTGTATCTCCAAGCTGGATATTACTCTGAATGCAACGGGCTTTGTAGTGCAACCTTTTACTCCAATCTCACCCCCCTATGAGTCCAAAGGCCTTTGAACAGCAACTGAGTGGTACTTTGAAATCAGGAGTTGAAAGTGTTTGACATGGAAAGGGGAGCATGAAAGTCTTGCTCTTTGAACCTTTTCTTTTCAAAATCTCACAGAAAGTACAGGAAGGACAATAATGGACAGGCTGGGGGCTCTCTGGGTGAAGAGGGGATATGTGGTAATGAGGTTTTAAGTGTTTCAGCAGCCGTTCCATCCTTGCTGTTGCCAGTGAATTAAATCTGCCTCAAGAGAGCACTGAAAATTTTAGATAGCTATAGATACTCCCCAATTTAATTAACTGCTTGCTAAACTTCTATAGAGGAAATTGTGCTGATGGAAATGAGAGAGAATGGTCAAAATTATCCTTAGGTTGTGACTTAACCTGAAGTAGATCAATTGTATTTATTTGTTTTGTTTTCTAATTAAACGAAGCCAGATGTTCAGGTAAATACAAGTTATTGCATCAAAGATTGGATTCAGACTTCTCCAGACTCGCTTGCAAGCTCACTGTCTCTAAACTGTTAGGGTCAGAAGGGTGAATTAGTAAACCTGACAGCCGCTAAGATTTGCTTCAGTTGTTTTACCTGAATGTGAGACCACTTAGAAGAGAGAGAGACTTTGATGCCAGGAAACAAAATGTCTAATTTAAGTGCTTAATTATATTTAAGAAAAGAGGATTTACCAGACTAGATTACCAGTCCATGAGATCCAGGATCTTGCCTTTGAGTCTTCAGAGGAAGGCAAGAAAAAAACAAACAAAAACCTGCCATATATGTGCCTTCCCAATAGTACAGTCTTGTACCTGGGAAGAAAATTTCCTTCCCAAACTATATAGCAATCATTTTACACTCTCAAGCATGAAATTTCATCACCATTATCTTAGCTTGGATGACCGTACAGATGTTATTTGGTCATAAAATGTATCCAGCCCTTTTTAAAATCCAGCCACGAGTATCTGATTTGATGACCTCCTGCAGCAGTTAGTTTCACAGGTTGGCTATATTTTGTGAGAGAGATTTCCTTTTATTAGTTATCATTTTAGCCTGGAAAAGACCTGTGATAAGAGAACTAAAAACACTGGTGGGATCAAAGTCATTAAAAGTGAAAGTGGAAATACATTAATCAATGAAAACCCCAGATTGCTTTGAAAGGCTTATGAATCGAGAACCATGCTATCTGATAAAATCATATCAGTTCCTATATATATATAGGAAACAGAGTGTTGAATTTAGAAATGGAGGGTAAGAGAAGACCCAAAATTAGATGGATGGATATTATACAAAAGGAAATTATTAGCTTCAGAGTTTCTGAGGAACTGCTATGTTAGTGGCCCTGGAATGGAGGAGAAGGACTCAAAGAGCCGACCTCTCATAGATGGGACTAAGGCTAGAAGAAGAAGAAGTTATCAATTTAGCCACTGTAAGAGATAGAGTTGAATGAAAACTCATCATCCACAGATTCCTGAACCCACTCTTGCTCTAGCGTGTTCTCTAATCTATGTACGTTTTTTTATGACATATGCTGCACCCCACACTCTTGGGTGTTATAAATGTGAACCTGGAACGAGATCCAGGTTTGGTAAATATTCCCTACTTCTAAAACAGGTTAAATCAAAATCTTACATGCAAGCACCCAGTGTCTAAAATCTGGATCCAGATATGAATATTGCATCTGGAGCGCATTGAGGGGGCCTGTTTTTCTTCCTTCTATGTGGCAGTGTGTGGAGTAGAGTCTGATTCAGTCCTTCATTATTTTAAATACCTTAATCTAGTCTAGTGCAATAATAATAATAATCGTACTTTTCATTGGGTGTGCACTGTTTCAACCAGAACTATGTTAAAGTGCACTAGAGAACTATTAGTGTGCACCAACAGGGGCTACACAGACCGATTAATGTGCAACACGTTAGTGCACTTTAAAAATCAGCCCCAGCACCCCCATAAAGCCCATTATCCCAACAGGTAGACAAGCCCTAAGACCCTGAACCTCCAATGAGCTTTGCACAAACAGACTCTTATATCCACATAGACCCTCACCGACTTCATGGGAGCTCCACAGTAGTGCACGGTCTACCTGTGTGTAGCTTCTTGCAGTGCTGGAGCCTGACTGAGAGGTAGGTAAAAAAATATTATCCCCATTTGGAGCTGTCCTTTGAGAGCCCATGTACGTAAGCAACCCTAAAATAAGGATTAGAAAGGTAAAAGAGAATCTCAGCTTCTATTTGAAAAAAATATGGTTCTAGCCCATTTCTTTGCAAAGTTATTCTTAAAATGTTCAGGGCCGCCCGGAGGGGCAAGTGGGGTGATTTGCCCCAGGCCCCGCAGGGGCCCCATGAGAGTTTTTTGGGGCCCCTGAAGCGGGGTCCTTCACTCACTCCAGGACCCCCGGAAAACTCTCGCGGGGCCCAGGCCCACGGAGCTTCTTCCGCTCCCGGTCTTCGCCGGCGGTGGGTCCTTCCACTCTAGGACCCGCCGCCGAAGTGCCCCGAAGACCCGCGGCGGGGGCCTCCTCTGCCGAATTACCGCCGAAGACCCGGCTGCACTTTGGCGGCGGGTCCCGCTTTGGCGGTAATTCGGTGGCAGGGGGGCCCCCGCCGCAGGTCTTCGGGGCACTTCAGCGGCGGGTCCCGGAACGGAAGGACCCTCCACCGCCGAATTACCGCCAAAGCGGGGGCCCCCCGCCGCCGAAGACCCCAGGCCCCCGGAATCCTCTGGGCAGCCCTGAAAATGTTAAGCAGTACAAACCTATGAAAATCAACCTCTAGAACTGAAAGGCTGATGCCGATTACAGATTAAAGCTGCCCATGCGTGGCTTTTGGGGACAGATCTCTCTCTTAATTTAAAAGGATCCTATATCAGTTGCTGGCTGTGAAAAAGTAGTGCTCTTCTGGTTCTACTTAGAGCACTAGAGGTTCCACATTCTCCCTACCAGCCAACTGCAGGAGAAGCAGTGTGGTCTTGTCTAATGGACTAGGACAAGAGGCGTTTATGACTGTTATGTTGTAGTCCTAGTGCTGATAATAACTTCCTCTCTGGCCTTAGTCAAATCACTTAATGTTTCGGCCTTAGATTCTCCAGCTGTAAACTAGAGCTAATAATGCTTACTTCCCTCATAAGCATGAGTATATTCATAAAGTAATTAGTATTTGTAAAGTTATCTATATATAACTCTCCCTTTTTATTTACTTTCTCACACACACACACACACACACACACACTGACCATCTCATATAAACACACATCAGTTCTCTAGTGCCCAGACAGACAGACACACACTCACTGACCATCTCACATAAACACACACCAGTTCTCTAGTGCCCAAACAGAGCTTATTTGATTAGATGACTATTCAGGAACTTTTTATTCCAAGGTTTTATAAGCCTAAAATATAATTTACATTCAGAATGTAGTGCTTTCTTTTTGTAAGGAGAACCACAGTAACTACATATTACTGCATTTAAAGTGACAGAATTAAGCCTAATAACCCTAATTCCTCACACAATCACTTTTGACTTTGGAATGCTTCATTTTTCAGTGGTTTTCTCAAATGAGTTCATTCCTTGACATGTTTAAAATCTGAACACTTGAAAATGAAATGACCAGAAATATATCTGTGCTAGTATTCTTTAAATCATGTATATTTGGCATTTAAATAATGAAGGACACATAATAACTTTCAATGAATTGCAATAATAGCAACAGTGTTTCATGCAGTATTTACCATCATGATGAAAAATTGAGTAAAAAAGAACTAAGAAAATGTAATAAGATGTGAATTCTGTTTGTTTAACATTTGTGCGTGAAGACTGGATTATGGGGGAACATAGCTGTTTCTAATTGCCTCATTGGATGTATGCAGATACACTTCTTTCTCTGATTGGTATAGTTTCCATCCAAAGATCTCAAAGCTCTTTATAAAAATTAATGAAATAATCAGAACATTGTTATTATCACAATGGTGCAGATGAACAAACTGAGACACAAAGAAGTTAATGCTGGGGCTGGTCAAAAATATTTTTTCCATGGAAAATTTATATTTTTGGTGGAAATTTGAAAACTACAAAAATTCACTGAAAATTTTCAATTTGGAAATGGTGCAGCAGTGCCTCCTGGGATTTGTAGTTTGGGTATTTCAAGCTTTCATTCTCCTCTATAGGCCAGACTCCCTGTAGGATTACATTTTCAGTGATACACTATGATCTTACATCTTGTATGGAGAAGATGCAGAGCATCATGAGAGTCCCTAGCTATGGTGCATCATGGCAGATCAAATCTGGCTGGGGACCTCAGCTCAGAGAGGACAATGGGGACATATGACAACTGAACGGCAAGTCCCATAGGGCATGACAGTAGCATTTCCAAATAAAAGTATTTTGGGTTTTGGTTTAAATATTTCAGTTTCTTGGCATTCTGTTTTTCAATGGAATTTTTCCGCAGAAAGCAGACACATTTTCCATGAAAATATTTGTTTAGTCAAATTTAGCCATTGGAAAATAGTTTTGACAGAAAAATTTCAACCAGCCCTTGCTAGTGCACAAATTTTCAAACCAGACTTTGGGTGCTTCGTTTTCTGAGTGTCCAACTTAAGACAGCTAAGATGTCTCAAAATGGACACCTAAAATTAGGCTCAGATTGTCATAAGCATTCTCTAATGCCCAGATTTTTAAAGATATTTAGGAGTTGCTGCACTTAGCATCTCAATACCTAAATGATCTAGGACCCTAAATCTCATTTGCAAAAGCACGTTAGGAGTCTAAATCCCATTGATTTCATACAGCTATGACAGTCCCATATCCTCCATGGACTGACCAGTGGGTTCTACGTATTTGGGGAATGAGGCAGGCCTGGATCATCTTCAAATGCAAGGGGAGAGGTACTATGAGATCTGAGCTCTGCAATACTCAGACTGTGCAAGGACCCCCAAATTCTGCCCTCATCCATGCCCTTGGTTCTGCTGCTAGGGGACACTCTGCATCTGCTTGTATTGTGTACCTGAAAAGTGACTTGATAACATAGTACAGTTATAAGTTGTGTGACATGAATTGGTTGGTGATGAAGAACTTGCATGGGAGTATCCTCCACAGGAAATTCTTTAAAAAATGTGGAACACTTGGCACAACGTGCTAAAAGTTTCCACTTCATTTGCTGATCTCCAGGGATCAACGTCATCTCCCTCAGAGCTGCTTTAGCAGTTTCCAAGGGGAGGTGTACACTCCATCAGAGGCAGAGAAATCACCAAATCTCTCTTCATTTGAATAGCAGACTTGTAACAAGGGGCTCCCAAGAGCCCACTGCAGCACATCTTTGGACTAATTTTAAATGTCCCAAGCAATAGGATTTCCACCCATTGGATACTGTACATTCCACATCCCATTGGGGACTTGTTCTGCAGTCCTACAGATCTCACTGTCAGGAAGATTTTTCTTGGTATTAATTTAGCTTAAATTTTCTCTCGCTTGCCTATATCTAATTACTGCTAGTTAAACCCCCCATCTCCCACCCTAAATCATTCCTCTCCATCCTTGTCACAAAACTAAGGATACATATGGATTTTTAGCATATATCCTCCTTTAATTACCTCCTAGCTGAACCATACATACTTAGCTCTTTTTATCTTTCCTCATATGTAAATTCCTCTAGTCCCCTGGCCATTTTTATTTCTCTTCTCTGAACTCCATCCAATTTGTCAATAACTTTCTGCTAATTATATGCCCAGAACTAAATGCAAGATTCCATGTGCTGTTGCACCAAAACCAAATAGATTTTCAAAACAGGTCAGCTTACCACCCTCAACAATCAGAGGCAGATTTTCAAAAGTTATTTGGATGTTGAGATCTTTTGAAAATCTGGTCATAAATATCATAACAAGAGATGCTGGATAAGGAGCGATTTTGAAAACATTATTTATTTCACTGCCTCAAGGGGTCAGGGGCTCCTTTAAAATCTGGCTCCAGTTGTGGGGACTAAGCACTTGGAAATCTGTCCTGGATCTCTTTGGGAAACCTGTACCCACGTTGTGATGCGGTGAATAAACCCTATTCTGCAACAGCCACTAAGGCGTTAATGGACAGAATTGCTACCTCCCTAGCTGCGGCTAATTGGTTGACCAGCATGAAGCTAGGTTAAGAGGCTGCAGCCCAGGCAGAAAGGGGTGGCTGCCAGAGAGGCTGAAGTCTATGCTGAGTTAGCAGCACACTATCAGGAAGCTGCCAAAGAGCAGGACCTGAAGTTCCCTGAGGTGAGACTGCAGGGAGCGGAAACTCCAGCCTAAGTGGGCTGGAGACAGACTGGACTCCCAAAGGTTCTGCTACCATGCTGGGAAGGTTTTGAGGACAAGGAGAGTTGTGCTGAAAGGCTAAGGCAGGGATCGGCAACCTTTGGCGTGCGGCCCATCAAGGAAAGCCGCTGGTGGGCTGGGACAGTTTGTTTACCTGCAGCGTCCACAGGTTTGGCCGATCACAGCTCCGTCTGGCTGCAGTTCGCCGCTCCAGGCCAATGTGCGCTGCAGGAAGCGGCGGCTGGCACATCCCTCAGCCCGTGCCGCTTCCTGCAGCCCCCATTGGCCTGGAACAGTGAACCGTGGCCAGTGGGAGCTGCGATCGGCTGAACCTGTGGACACTGCAGGTAAACAAACTGTCCCAGCCCACCAGCGGCTTTCCCTGATGGGCCACATGCCAAAAGTTGCTGATCCCTGGGCTAAGGGTATATCTACGCTGCACAAACTCAGTCCATGGCAGCAAATCTCAGAGCCTGGGTCAACTGACTCAGGCTTATGGTGCTCATGCTATTGGACTAAAAACAGCAGTTTAGACGTTCCTGCTTGGGCTCTAAGACCTCTCACCCTTGCTGGGATTCAAAGACCAGGCTTCTTCCCAAGTGGGAATATCTACACTGCTATTTTTAGCCCCATGGTGGGGGCCCTGCAACCCCAAGTAGGTGACCCAGGCTCTGAGACTCACTATTGTGAGTCTTTTTTGGCTTGGTTTGTTATTTGCAATGTAGATGTACCCTTAGGGAATAAGCTGTTAAAGGGCTAGTGTGTTTTCAAGGGACTTGAGGACAGGTAAGAGGGCTAAGTTCTCTCTGTCCAGTAAAGGAAAATTAACTTTTTCCTTTTCCACATCTTCCATTTCCAACTCATGTAATTTCAAATCTGTAGGATCCATTAAACTGAGTTCCTGGGTGTTACTTTGAATATACACCCTCTAGCCTTCAGACCAGGGAGGTAAACTAATTTTTTGTGAGGATGCTGTTCACCATTAGAACAATACCAAAAGTACCCAGAAGGCCAGGCAAAAGAGAAATTTGATTCTGCCTCATGCACCATCGTACTGTGTAGAGATGGTAAGAAATGTTATATTGACATGCTTTTGTGATAAAATGCCATTTTTGTCAAAATCATAACATTTCAAAAACTGTATTGATTTTAACAAATATTCCTGTAGGAATAAAAATTCTAAATGGGGAAAAAAATACATTTTGGAAAACTTTTGTTTCAGGGAGTTCTGAAATTTTGTTCTGAATATTTATTTTACATTATATCATAATGTTGTTATTTTACAAGATGGTAAGTTGAAATACTTCTATTTAAAAAATCATTAATGGCAGCTGCTACTTAGTACTCATTGAGACACTTTATCTTCTTATTTTTGCATTGTAATTAAACAGTTTGACACTGTCATGTTATGAGAGAATATAAAAACTAATACAAAAATTAAAGAAAAAGTCACTTTTTTTTTAAACAATTTTGGAATCTGGACATTTTTTAAAACCACTTTTTTTTAAATTCCCATTAATAGGAAATTTCAAAAATATTTGTTTTTGCTCTGATAAGGACCAAAACCAAATTTTGATGTCAAAATTTCCTGTGAACCAGAAATTCCAGGTGTTGGCCAACTCTACTACCCTCTTCTTCTGCAGTACAGACAGTGTAATTATTTTTATCTTCACAGAACCCGATCTTGCAGTTGTTCCATGCACACACAATGCACAGGATAAGTGTGGCATTTTCCTTTCTAATAGCTCACCCATACAGGGGAAAAGTGACTGATATTTACATTAAGGCCTCTTTTACACTGTGGATGCAAATTACATTTCCATCCACCTTAAGGTCCTTTTATTGCTACCACCTGTAGCTGGAGTTGGAGAAACCTGTGCTTTGGTGCTGAAGGCCCTGGGTTCAGCCCTTGTTGGTGACTTATGTGGGATTTGTTCTACAAAGCATTCCTACTGAACTCAATTGCAAGATCAGGTTTCTCAGAGTTAAATCTTGCATCTGGACTGTGTTGAGTGTAGCAGAATGGATGCTGGACAGTAGAACTGAGCAAATAATTTAGAAAGAATAACTTTTTACTAAACTTCTTTCTGTTTATGAATGATCAGTTTTCTAGAAATCTATCAAACTGTTTTTTTTTGTTTTGTTTTAAATTGAGAAACCACTTCTTTTTTTTGGTGTAAAAATGAATTAGAAGTTCTTTCAAAATCTTTCTTTCTTTTGAATCTTGGAAATGTAGAGATGGAAGGGATGTCAAGATATCATCCTGTCCAGCGCTACCCCCGTGCTTCTTAAGTAGGATTAAGTATACCTAGACCATCCCTGACAAGTGTTTCTCTAACTTGTCCAATGAATCTCCAATGAAGAGGATTCCTCAGCCTCCTCTTCCAGTGTTTAAATACCATTATTATTAGGAAGTTATTACCAAAATCTAACCTAAATTGCCTTTGCTGCAAACTATGATGATAATGTCTTGTTCTACCTTGGGTGGCCATAGAGAACAATTGTTCACCATTACACTAAACTGGGAGGAGTGGTTGATATGCTGGAGGGTAGGGATAGGATACAGAGGGACCTAGACAAATTAGAGGATTGGGCCAGAAGAAATATGATGAGGTTCAACAAGGACAAGTGCAGAGTCCTGCACTTAGGACGGAAGAATCCCATGCACTGCTACAGACTAGGGACCGAATGGCTGGGTAGCAGTTCTGCAGAAAAGGACCTAGGGGTTACGGTGGACGAAAAGCTGAATATGAGTCAACAGTGTGCCCTTGTTGCCAAGAAGGCTAATGGCATTTTGGGTTGTATAAGTAGGGGCATTTCCAGCAGATCAAGGGATGTGATCATTCCCCTCTACTCAGCACTGGTGAGGCCTCATTTGGAGTACTGTGTCCAGTTTTGGGCCCCACACTACAAGAAGGATGTGGATAAATTGGAGAGAGTCCAGCGGAGGGCAACAAAAATGATTAGGGGGCTGGAGCACATGACTTATGAGGAGAGGCTGAGGAAACTGGGATTGTTTAGCCTGCAGAAGAGAAGAATGAGGGGGGATTTGATAGCTGCTTTCAACTACCTGAAAGGGGATTCCAAAGAGGATGGATCTAGACTGTTCTCAGTGGTAGAAGATGACAGAACAAGGAGTAATGGTCTCAAGTTGCAGAGGGGGAGGTTTAGGTTGGATATTAGGAAAAACTTTTTCACTAGGAGGGTGGTGAAGCACTGGAATGGGTTACCTAGGGAGGTAGTGGAATCTCCTTCCTTAGAGGTTTTTAAGGTCAGGCTTGACAAAGCCCTGGCTGGGATGATTTAGTTGGGTTTGGTCCTGCTTTGAGCAGGGGGTTGGACTAGATGACCTCCTGAGGTCCCTTCCAACCCTGAGATTCTATGGTTCTATGATTCTATGATTATCTTTATAACAGCTTTTTATGCATTTTAAGGCTGTTATCATATCCCCCCTCAGCCTTCTTTTCTCTAGATTACACATGCCCAATTCTTTCAATTTCTCATTGTAGGTCAGGTTTTCTACATCTCTTGTCATTTTGTGGCTCTCCTCCCTCCAATTTTATCCATGATCCTTTTTGTTCTTCTATACAAAAAGTGAAAACCAAATGTCCGGTTTTCAGAAACCAGGGTTTTTTACCAACCCACACACTCCACACACAATTTTTCAGTTTTCAATAATTAAAAACCCCTTAAAATAGTATGGTTTGAACCATCTCTATTTGTTTTTAAATGCTATTTGTCACATAATTTCTATGTATAATTTTTGGCCTCTGACTTGTTGAAGCTCTTTGCAAGATTTCAGTGTTTAGATTTCAGTCCCTTTGGATAGGACGCATAGGTCACACATGATGTATTGTTTTTCACTCACTGGATAAGAGCAGTACTTGAACCAGGTTTGCAGTACAAATACTCACATGTACCAGTTTGAATTTGCTATTCACAAGTATTCTGTAATATTAGCTTAGAATTTGCCGTTTCAACAAACATGGAAAGTAAACACTGCCAAAGTGGATTTGTTTAAGAATAGTTGCAGAAAATGTTCTGTAGCATTTTCGCAGTTGTACTGGCTGGTGAGGGTCAGCAGACCCACAAATTCTGCTGGTCACAGCAGAATTACACAGGAGGAGTTGGACTGGAGGGACAATCAGTGGGGTGCAGCCTTCTGGTTCTTTGGGACTGGTTCAGGTCCAAAGCCCTTTGCCTATGATGAGTGGCTGATACTGCAGTCTGCCCCAGTGAACAGGGGCTAGATGGAGACTGGGCAGTAGCCAAAACTGAGGCAAAGTGATTTGGACCTGCTGCCTTTGCCTACCCCTGGGCTGCCCCTGCAACCTCCAGGACCTCTTAGCCTTCTGCTAGGCCATAGCCTGAGTCTTTCCAGGCTAGAGCTCCCCAGCCTTGCTCCACTCAGGTACCCTATCTCTGGCTCCCTACAGCCAGGCCCTTCTCCCTCTACAAGCAGAGGAAGATTATTTGCTTCTGGCGTCCCTGGCCTTTTTATACAGGCCAGCTGTGGCCTGATTAGGATATGGCCCAGCTGCAGCCACTTCCCCAATCAGCCCAGCCTAATAGCTGCTTTCTCCAGCCATAGCCCCCTCCCAGGACCTGAACGGGGTGACTACCCCACTACAAGGGCCTTGCTATAGAGGGAATTGAGTGGAATTGCAGGGAGTCCCTGAGGTAGTCGGATGAGAGGATGGCACACAGGAAGTGGAGTGGGGGGACAGGGGTGCAAGGAGCCCCTGATGCATGCAACAAGCTGCAAAGCATGCTATCCCATAGTTAGTACATGGTAAGGATGACAATCTGTGTGCAAACTGGCCATGTTTCATAGTGTTCAATCTACTTTCTCTTCATGCTGGCTTATGCTGGTTAGCATAAGAGTAAATTCAATTCTCTTGAGCACCAAGTTGAAATTCTACTTGTCTTCTTTCTGGGAGTCAGGGGGAAGAAGAAGGGGGGAGAGCCTCACCCATGTATCTGCATAGCAGAGGGCAAAATCTGAACCATGGGATTTTTTTTGTTATTTAAGAATAAAATATTGGTTTATGATGTGGAAGTTCCTCATTATACTGTAACAAACCATTCTAGCCCCCAGCAGAATTCCTTTAAATATTTCTCTTAATAATCTTGCCTTGGGGTTTTTCTGTTTGTCTTGTTTGGGGATTTAAAAAAAATTGCTTTTTTTTTTTTTAAAAGATCAGGTTAAATAATCTGTCTCCTCTTCCACTCTACCAGTAAACATTCACTAGGCATTTCTAAAAAAAATAAAAAATGTTTATGATGTACCTAATAGAGCCATTCTGGTAAATCAGTTAAATATGTATTCATAATTTTTTAAAAGGGATATTATTTACCCAGAAGACTGGAAAGTTTCTAAAAAGAGTTTTTCCAGCGCATCATGTAAATATGTATTTAGGACAAGTGCTGTGTGTTCAGTATTAAAAAAATCCTTCTGATAATCTCTTTGAAAAGTTATTACACATGTCCACTGCAGCAGTGCAGTTTTAAATATTAATATCTCAGCTGTTCCCATTTTCAAATTTTTCAGGTTGGTTAGAACTCACTGTGGCTGATGGGCTCTACCAGTGCTTGGTATGTTGAACTTCTGATAATAAGTGAGGCTTCACTAAGGCTACTTGTGTATAAAGTTACATGGGCTAAAATCTTTGCAGGATCAGGGCCTTAGTTTTATTGTGCGAACCTAAACACTATACCCAAGGCTAGTAAAGAATCTTTCTTAGATAGCCATCTTTCACTTCTTCCCAGCCTGTCTCTTTCAAGATTTGCACATCAAGGATAGTCTCTGTGTTTGGATTTCCTTCTCCACCCTGCATGGAAGGGGCTCATCTCTCTCCCTCTCTCTCTCTCTCTCCAGCACAACCCACCTCCTCCAAATCCTGCAGAGACTGCTTCCAGCATTCACAGTGTCTGGTGAGGGTGGGGCATAGAGATACATGGGGACAGGGAGGCGGTGCAGGGACATGGCGTAGGGAGGGGATGCAGGGACATGAGGGTGGCTGAATGGGATGCATGGACACATAGGGATGGAGGAGTGGGTGTCTGAGTGGGGGTGGCAGGACACATGGGGGTGGGGAGGTAGAAGGACACATGGGGTACAGGGACACATGGGGACAGGGGCAGCTGTGGCTGACTGAATGGGAGAGGCTAGGGGTCAGCCAGGTCTCCCTGGGGAAGCTCCCTAACAATCCCTCCCTGCTCCCCTGAAAAAACCTGCTCAATATTTCTCCCACCCACACCCAACCACCCTCCAGGTTCACTCCCAGGCTCCTTCCCTCTCCCTCAGCTCCTCCTTTACCCCCGACTCTGCCAAGCCTCTGCACTACTTCTGAGAGGGGCGGGGAAAACAGTTCTGTATTGTAGTTGAAATGAATTACTCGAAGTTTTGTATTTGTATGCATAGTAAGGAATCTATTTGATTGGATCTCAGTGAGGGGGAGCGATCTGTGTGCAGGGGCAGTGGGGTTAATTTGGGTGGGGGTCCAAGTGTAGGTGGTTGGGGCTCAGTGGGGAGGGTGTCTGGGGGGGGCTCAACGGGGTGGTACAGATTTGGGGGAGGTGGGGCTTGTCAGGGTGAGGGTTTGATGGGCCTGCTTAATAGGGGAGCCCCAGCTGCTGCCCAGGGGATCCACATGATGGGCCCCTGCATCCCCTATCCCTTTCTCTTCCCCATCCCATGCCCCTTCCCCACCACTCCATCTCCTCCCCATAGATAGGGCCTCTGAATTTGCTTGTAGTTGGATTTTCTGTTCACATACCTAAATGTTTATTTTCCTCTTTTGTGGCTTTTGTCATGCATCTAGTTGTATTCTCCTCCATGCTTTTCTGAAGGAGGAATCTACAGTAATTTCGAGAAAGTGATGGAGACTGCTTAAACACAAACATATTGCTCTGTTTATCCAGTTTATCAGTCTTGGTTTTTAACCTTAGCAGCTGTTGCAAGTAGCCATAGAATATATTAAATCATTTCAGGAGAATATTATGCACGTAGGACACTAGTTCAGATCCAGATCTGGTTGATCATAGCTGAATATTGTTTCCACCTGATTGTAAATCTTTGCAAGTGGATAGGGGTTGTCTGACCAGATAGACAGTAAAAAACTTCTTTCTCTATTAAGATGTGAAGTTTGGCCTTTAACATCCATGGAGGCCTGCTCCCAGAACTATTCCACTCAATGGCAAAACTATTTATTTCAGTGGAAATAGAATCAGGCTCCTATTGACAATGAAGATGGATGTGTATCTTATTGTTATCAGTAGTTTATTTAATTCAGAATGTAACTTACCATTGATTGACTTGTTCTATGGGACACATACCTCATTTAAAGTTTTCTACTCTGAAAACTGACATTGTTAAAAAGGCACAATGACACAGGTTTATTCTCTCACAATTATCCCAGTATAAAATGTCCTCGGTTTACGAGTTAACCCCCCGCCCCCTCCAAACTGTGCCACGAAGTCAAACTGGACTCTGAAAGGCTCTTTCCATTTTACAAATCATCTATCAACAATGAGGTTCTACAGGCCAATTTGGGCCTCCCACTGACATCTGGATAATTCAATTTTCTGCTTCATTATAGTATCACTAGTGGCCGCACTGTAACCTCCTTGCATTTGATGGTTTTGTAGAGGTCTAGATTTGAAAACATGTTGTCAAATGTGCCCAACATGGAGCAGAATCCAACTTCTTCATTCAGTCATAGATGAGCTGGTTCTACAGCATTAGCAGGATTAAAAAGGAGTATCTCCAATCTGATACATGCCCAGGTATTCTTTATTTATTTATTTTTCAGAGGAAAAAAAAAAGAGAAGAACAAAACAGGCTAGTTATCTTAGGTGCCTGTACATGAACACAAGAAGCCTGCGAAACGAAAGGAAGAATTGGAAGTCCTGGGACAGTCAAGGACCTATGATGTGATGGGAATAACAGAGACTTGGTGTAGTAACTCATATGACTGGAGCACTGTCATGGATGAGTATAAACGGTTCAGGAAGGACAGGCGGGGGAGAAAAAGTAAAGGAGTTGCACTGTATAAAAGAGAGCAGTATGATTGCTCAGAGCTCCAGTATGAAACTGGAGAAAAGCCTGTTGAGTCTTTGGGTTAAGTTTAGAGGCGAGAGCAACAAGGACGATGTTGTGATGGGAGTCTGCTATAGACCACCAGACCAGGATGATGAGGTAGACAAGGCTTTCTTAGGACAACTAACAGAAATTTCCAGATCATAGGCCCTGGTTCTCATGGGGGACTTCAATCACACTGGCATCTGCTGGGAGAGAAATACAGCATTGCACAGACAATCCAGGAAGTTTTTGGAGAGTGTTGGTGTGACACTCTGTACCTCGGGGGAACACCCTATACCGCATGTTCATCTTTATAAAATGCATTGAATACCACACAATCAAAATTTGTCATGTTCGGTGTCTTTAGAAGGGTCATGATGCAATGAACATTGTTATTACAGTAATGTTATAGTTATGTTATAGGTTATAATTTCATGTATCCTTGTGGCTTAAAATAAGCCCAGGCAAAAACTCTCCAACAGCAGAGAGGCAGTTCACACCTCATCAGGGCAGGTATGGGACAAACCCAGCCCAGCTTCACAGGAACAAAGGACGCTGGCCTCGGCAGCAGCAAAGGATGTGTTAGACTCTCGAGGGGGTCACCCCTCTTCCTTTGGTCAATTTGGAATTGCAATGAGGTAATGCTCACCTGACTCTGAAGGGGACATGATTAAAGGAAGAGACATTTGTCATGCTCTTCCTCTCTCTTCTACCTACATCTACAGACACTACATCAAGCAACTGAAGCACTGATCAAAGGGGAGAGCCTGGCTGAAGGGCAACCAGGCAGCCTGTAGTGAGAAGCATCTAAGTTTGTAAGGGCATTGAAAGTGTTAAGATCAGCTTAGAATGTGTTTTGCTTTTATTTCATTTGACCAAATCTAACTTGTTATGTTTTGACTTATAAAAATAGATTTTAAGTGATTATAGTTAATAAATTTGTTTGTTTATTCTACCTGAAGTAGAGCATTTGGTTTGAAGCATGTCAGAGGCTCCCCTTGGGATAACAAGCCTGGCACATATTAAGTTCTTTGTTAAATTGACGAACTCATATAAGCTTTCAGGGTCCAGCAAGCATAACTGGGCACTGCAAGATGGAGCTTCCAAGGATTGTGTTTGGGACTGGAGATATTGGCTAGTGTCATTCAGTTGCATAATCCAAGGAGAAGCTTACATGCCAGAGTCTGTGTGTGAACAGCCCAGGAGTGGGGGTTCTCACAGCAGAGCAGGGTAAGGCTGGCTTACAGAGGCTGGCTTACAGAGACAAGGATTGGAGTGACCTAGCAGATCTCTGGTCCAGACAACAGCAGAGGGGAACGTCACAGTTGGGGACAACTTCCTTGTGCAAGTTCTGGAGGAACCAACTAGAGGCCGTGCTCCTCTGGACCTGCTGCTCATAAACAGGGAAGAATTGGTAGGGGAAGTAGAAGTGGGTGGCAACCTGGGCAGCAGTGACCAGGAGATAGTCAAGTTCGGGATCCTGACAAAAGTTAAAAAGGAGAGCAGAAGAATATGGACCCTGGACTTCAGAAAAGCAGACTTTGACACCCTCAGGGATGGGCAGGATCCCCTTGGATGCTAATATGAGGGGGAAAGGAGTCCAGGAGAGCTGGCTGTATTTTAAAGAAGCCTTATTGAGGGCACAGGAACAAACCATCCCGATGTGCAGAAAGAATAGTAAATATGGCAGGCAACCCACTTGGCTTAACAGAGGATCTTCGTTGACCTTAAACACAAAAAGGAAGTTTACAAGAAATAGAAACTTGGACAGATGACTAGGGAGGAATATACAAATATTGCTTGAGCATGCAGGGGTGTAATCAGAAAGGCCAAAACACAATTGGAGTTGCATCTAGCAAGGGATGTGAAGGATAACAAGAAGGGTTTCTACAGGTATGTTAGCAACAAGAAGAAGGTCAGGGAAAGTGTGGGATCCTTACTGAATGGGGGAGGCAACCTAGTGACAGATGATGTGGAAAAACCTGAAGTACTCAATGCTTTTTTTGCCTCAGTCTTCACAGACAAAGTCAGCTCCCAGACTGCTGCACTGGGCAGCACAATATGGGGAGGAGATGAGCAGCCATCAGTGGTGAAAGACCAGGTTAAGAACTATTTAGAAAAGCTGGACATGCACAAGTCCATGGGTGAAATGCATCCGAGGGTACTGAGGGAGTTAGCTGATGTGATTGCAGAATCATTGGCCGTTATCTTTGAAAACTTGTGGTGATTGGGGGAGGTCCCGGATGATTGGAAAAAGGCAAATGTAGTGCCCATCTTTAAAAAAGGGAAGAAGAAGAATCCAGGGAACTACAGACTAGTCAGCCTCACCTTAGTCCCTGGAAAAATCATGGAGCAGGTCCTCAAGGAATCAATTTTGAAGCACTTGGAGGAGAGGAAGGTGATGAGGAAAAATCAACATGGATTCACCGAGGGAAAATCATGCCTGACTAACCTGATTGCCTTCTATGATGAGATAACTAGCTCTGTGGATATGGGGAAAGTGGTGGACATGATATACCTTGACTTTAACAAAGCTTTTGATACAGTCTCCCACAGTATTCTGGCCAGCAAGTTAAAGAAGTATGGATTGCGTGAATGGACTATAAGGTGGATAGAAAGCTGGCTAGATTGTCGGGCTCAACAGGTAGTGATCAACGGCTCTGTCTAGTTGGCAGCCAGTATCAAGCGGAGTGCCTCAGGGGTCGGTC
Source organism: Mauremys reevesii (assembly GCF_016161935.1). Classification (NCBI taxonomy): domain Eukaryota; kingdom Metazoa; phylum Chordata; order Testudines; family Geoemydidae; genus Mauremys; species Mauremys reevesii. The sequence goes on along the minus strand of NC_052623.1, from coordinate 245,905,105 downwards.
CTGGGGCTGTTTTTGTTCAACATCTTCATTAATGATCTGGATGATGGGATGGACTGCACTCTCAGCAAGTTCATAGATGATATTAAGCTCAGGGGAGAGGTAGATATGCTGGGGGATAGGGATAGGGGATAGGGATAGTGACCTAGACAAATTAGAGGATTGGGCCAAAAGAAATCTGATGAGATTCAACAAGGACAAGTGCAGAGTCCTGCACTTAGGATGGAAGAATCCCATGCACTACTACAGGCTGCGAACCGACTGGCTAAGTGGCAGTTCTGCAGAAAAGGACCCGGGGATTACAGTGGATGAGAAGCTGGATATGAGTCTACAGAGTGCCCTTGTTGCCAAGAAAGCTAACGGCATATTGGGCTGCATTAATAGGACCGTGACCAGCAGATCAAGGGAAGTGATTATTCCCTTCTATTCGGCATTGGTGAGGCCACATCTGGAGTACTGCATCCAGTTTTGCCCCCCTCCCCCACCACACACACTACAGAAGGGATGTGGACAAATTGGAGAGAGTCCAGTGAAAGGCAACGAAAATGATTAGGGGGCTGGGGCACATGAGGAGAAGCTGAGAGAACTGGGCTTATTTAGTCTGCAGAAGATAAGAGTGAGGGGGGGATTTGATAGCAGCCTTTAACTAGCTGAAGGGGGGTTCCAAAGAGGATGGAACTCGGCTGTTCTCAGTGGTGGCAGATGACAGAACAAGGTTGCAATGGGGGTTGGACATTAGGAAAAACTATTTCACTAGGAAGGTGGTGAAGCACTGGAAGGGTTACCTAGGGAGGTGGTGGAATCTCCTTAGAGGCTTTTAAGGCCCGGCTTCACAAAGCCCTGGCTGTGATGATTTAGGTGGGGTTGATCCTGCTTTGAGCAGGGGGTTGGACTAGATGACCTCCTGAGGGTTTTTCCAACCCTAATCTATGATTCTATGAGAAGATTTTTATTAAATGAAACACTCAACATATAGTGTGCAGTTCACTTTGACAGCATGTCTAGTCCTCAGCCATAAAAAAGCCATGCATTTTGTACAAAAGAAAAAGCTTGTCATTCTCTAAGGGTACGTCTTCACTACCCGCCATATCGGCGGGTAGCAATCGATTTTTCGGAGTTCGATATATCGCGTCTCATCTAGACGCGATATATCGAACTCCGAACGTGCTCCCATCGACTCCGGAACTCCACCACTGCGAATGGCGGTGGCGGAGTCGACGGGGGAGCCGCAGACGTCGATCCTGTGCCGTGAGGACGGGTAAGTAATTCGAACTAAAGTACTTCGACTTCAGCTATGCTATTCGCGTAGCTGAAGTTGCGTACCTTAGATCGACACCCCCCCCCCCAGTGTAGACCAGGCCTAAGTAAAACAAATATACAATAATAGTGTGTCAAGTCTAGTTAGGCCTACCACTCATTTGTACCTGCCTTTAGTTACCAATACACTTTTACAAACTTGATTGGTCAGTGCACTGAAACAGATTCTGAAAAACCAGTGTAAATGCAGTTTAAAAACACAGTACAATTATGCTTAGTTTACTGAACATGTATGCAGGTCTTAGAAAAATCAGGAAGGCTGAATTCAAAATTTTTCTCTCTTCCATGATTTTGCACCACTTTGATGCAAAGATTAATGGTAAAATATTCTCCTCAAGCATAGATTTGAGGTAGAAATCATGTTCTCCAATTTTAGAAGAACTTGCAAATCAGCTATGTTTTGACTTCAGCTTCCAATTCTGGGCTCAGCCTATGACGTTTGTATGGGAATCAGTCATGCTGGCAAAGTAATGGAAAGGTTCCATACCTTCTGAGTCATTTTTTACTGTTGTTCTTGTGCAGTTTCAGTTCTTTGTTGTTAATTAGATCAAGCCAGCTTTCCACTGAGACTGTAACTGTAGTGTCAGCAGCCTGCAATCTGTCAAGTCCCCCTAAAATCTCTTTCAATTGCTTTTGTAGGTTTAGTGCTTCTTTATAAAGTCCCTTGGATAAAATGCCTGCTGTGTTTTGACAAAGCTCTTAACATGCTCAGTGCAAATTTCAACCATTGCATGGTAGCCTAATGCACATGTAGAGACATCTTCCTAAGAGATCCAGCAAATATCATTAGGAGTGGGTATCTGGGGCATCCATTATCCATTTTCAATCAACCAACCATAAGACTAGATGATGATGGTTGTGGAAGAACTTTTGTACTTTTGCAATGTGCTTTAGGGTCTGTATTCAGAGTTGCTTCTTTCTCAGCAATGTGCTGAAGTCTGGGATAACTGTATTTGAGAAACTTTCTCATCTTTTTTATTTTTATTGTTTACATAAAAAGCAAGGATCTCCTTATTGTGCTCTTTGCTTCCTTCTTGAATGGCATCTTCAACACCTCAGATGCAATATACTACCAATTTGCTTTTCAAACAGAGATCAGTAGCATTAATGAAGCACTTAAATGATAGTAATTATATTTTAATCACAATGGTGGCACCAAAATGTCTCACTTGCAGAATCACCAGACTTGCCAATGTTCTGCTCTTCCGTTTCAATAAAGAAAATTTCATTCAATAGACAATTTAACTTTGAAGAACCTGAAACTCATTTTCTGTGCTCTTTAAAATGATCCTGAATCCTTTTATTCTTATTTAAGCATATATAACGCTTAAATTTTACTTTAATTATCTCTTTCCCTTACTTCAATATACTCAATAGCCTGTTTTTTACCATCCCTTCTGAGAAACATTGTGTTGAGTAAATTAATAAACTGAGATTTGGAAATCACTGAATGCTAATCATCCTTTTGAATTGTGCTAGGAGTAGAGCTGGCTGGAAAATGTTTTCTCCATTTTTCATGAGAATTTTCTGCGTGTTTGTGTGTGAGAGAGAGAGAAATCAAATTGAAATATTTTAGCTGAAAACCAAAACATTTTTTGATTTAGAAATGCTGCTGCTGCTGCAGTGCCTTGTGGGAGTTGTAGTTTGGTGCCTCATGCTCCCAATCTCCTCTACCAGCCTAAGTCCCTGGTCCAACTATATCTCCTATGATACACCATAGTCTCGCCACTTGGGAGAGGAGAGAAAGTGCATCAGGTGCAAGCCCAGCCCATACAGAAGAATGGGGACATGAGGCAACTGAACTACTACCATGGGGCACTGTGGTGGCATATCTGAATTGAAATATCCAATTTTTGCCCCAAACTGAAAACGTTGGGGCTTTCAGGCATTCAGAGTTTTTTGATTAATCAAAAATTTCCTGCTTCACACAGATATTTTTCATGAAGAACTGTTTAGTTGAAAACACAATTTTCCATTGGAAAAACAGTATCAATGGAAAACACTTCTAGACAGGCTTCATTAGAAGCTATCACCTTTACAACTTGTTAGAGATGAGAATCCACCTAATAATTTCAATCTTTCAGCCTCCAGTGAAATTTGGTTCCCTTACTAGATTTACCCCTCTCTTCAGTAGCTCAACTCATTCCTTTTCCCCATAGGCTTTTACACGGTGCTATAATTTATTTCCTAACAGACATAGCAAGAATCTTGATGTTTCATCACTTCCCATGCAACTTTTTAAAAGTTAGTTTTCATTCACAGCTTGCAATAAGAGCCTAGTGTTTCTAAAATCAAAACCTTTCAAAGATACATTATGTTCATAGACACTTCAGAACATCATACAAGTTCAAAATATGAAAGGGAAAAAAAGTTGGATGCTCTTTCCTCTTAAACCGCTCTCTGTCCACAAACAAACATGCTTCTCACAACCCCGATGGCCATCCAAACTTATATGTCTCACTATCTTAAGTAGATTAATAGGTTTTAAGGCCAGAAGGGTCCACTGTGATTATCTAGCCTCCCTCCCTGTGTAACACAGGCCATACAACTTCTCCAAATTACTTCCTAGAGCAGATCTATTAGAAAAACATCCAATCTTCATTTAAAAATTGCTAGTGATATAACCCTGATTGCACAGAGGAATCTATCTGTTGAATAAGGTGTCTAAGTCACTGTACAGAGTAGAGTTGCACTTTGTTTTCCAGTTTTTATTACCTTACAATCATTCACCATTTCCATTAATCTTTTGTTTGAAACAAATGTCTATGGGGTTTTTTTTATCCCAAATTAACCCTAATGCCGTCATTGCTTATCATCTTATGTATTACCACTGAAACACTTGCAAGTGTTGCAGCTACCTCTAGCTTCTCACTTAATTCAAGCAGCAGATTTGCAGCTCTTCATAATATTTTAATATTTTTCTCCAGTTCAGTTTTGGGTAGACCTCATTTTTTATTTGTATGACTTTAGTGCATAGGGGTCCTAGTCATGGACCAGGACCCCATTGTGCTAGGGGTTATACAAATACAGAATGAAAAAGACTCTCAGTCAAACAAAACATAATCCAGTTGTTAAGGTGTGAGCCTGGGACTTGGGAGACTCACATTCAGTTCCTTGTACTGCTATAGACTCCTTATGTCTCCTTAACCAAGTCACTTAGGCCCAGATCCTCAAAGGTATTGAGGTGCTGAACTCACATTGATTTGTAGAATAGACCAGCACAGCAGTCCATGTCTTATGATGCACCATGCTCTCACCTCTTGGTGAGGTGAGGTAGTGTATTATAGGAGTCTCATGCTGATGGTTGCTTTCACTGGGAATTAGGTGCATAAATACTTCTGAGGATCTGGGTCTCAGTTTTCCATCTGTATAGTAGGCATAATACTTTCCTATCTCAGGGGTATTGGAGATAAATACATTCATTAAATATTGTATTGTGCTTAGATGGTAATTAGGTCATATAAGTATTTAAGATAGGAGATACAGCCTTGAAGTTAGTACTAGCATATGCAGATTGTTCCAGTAGACTCCAAGATATAGCTGAGTGAATATAGCCAAAAACCATTAGTCTTGTGAATAAAATCCACCAATTTACTTTGCTGGTGTTTGTGAGCCATTTTATCATTTGTCAGGAATTTTCAAGTAAGCCAGCTTTCATTCACAAGAATGTTTTTGTAAAAAAAAATAAATATATGGAATCATATTCACCAGCAGTGTTCTTTCAGCCTTTTAGAAAAGACTTTTTTTCAAACTTTATTTGCAAAAGACTTTAACTGAACAATTCAGGTAACGTGGAACAGTTTGACAGTAATATGCCAAAAAAAAAAGACTGATTCATGTCCCAATAAGAGACATGATATTGCATAGCTTAACATACACAGATACCTGATCTCACAGTGCAAATAATGAATAGCAAGTACTCAGTGACCAATTTGTGCACAAAACATCGGCTAACATTTGTTTGTACAACTATTCACTGAATAATTGTGAATACCTAAAAATAAAAATTGCAACTAGTATAGTTCCTGTCCTGCATTCATTGTGAACCCAACATTCCCACTGACTTCACCAGGAGAGACTGAATGGGAAAAAAACCCAACCCAGATTGGACTCATCCTTTGTTACTCTCCCACCTAAAATAGTAAGGGAGTTCTGACCTCACTTCAGGCTCTAAAGTCATGTAGGATTATTTTTCCTTTTTGCGATTGGTTTAGACAGATTATAGGGTTGTTTTTGCTTCCTCTGTAAAATCAGGTATTGGCCACAGCTGGAGGCAAATCATTAAGACAAGATGTCTGATCAGCTATGACAAATTCTGTATTTCTTGAAATGGTTTGATTTGGGGATAGCCCCACTTCCTCCCCTTATTCTATTTACAAATAACATAAAATCCACCACCAATGTTAAAAACTTGTTTTTTCCTTTCTAATCTTAGATTCATTAATTTTTCTTTCTTAAATTCAGTGAATGAGGTCATGTCTCTCTAACCTCTGCACACTATTGTCTCTGTGCCAGAAGATAATAAGTCATGGAGAAATGACCTATACTATGACTTACAAAGCGGTGCAAAAAAAAAAAAGTATAAGTATCCAGGCTTATAACAAAACTGTATTGTCCCCCTGCATTTTGTTCATTCTGACAAGTTTGCATGTCTGACCGTCTATCTAATGGAGTGCACAATTGATAAAGTGTTTGGTCATACTAAAAGTCAAAGAGCTCTCATAAGCACAGGACCTTCACTGAACCAGCTTCTTAAAAAATTTCTACTGACAAGACTGCAAGGCTTGAGAGTATTGGATACTAACAGCACAGTTTAAAATGACTTTACTGCACAACTGTTGGGGTTTTGTTTTGTTAACCATTGACAAGTGGAATCTGTGAATGCTTAGCAAACCCCTTTTTGTCAGCCACAGGAAAGTATTGCAAACAGGTTTTGCTTGATATTTACAAGAAATCTCACTTTGGTTTCTGTAACAAGACACATGTATTCAAATCCACCCACCTGATCCTTCACAATATATGCCCTGAATCAGTAAGTAGTATAATAAAACTGCATTAATTTACATTTCACCTATCTGCATGTCCTATACTTCTCACACTAAGAACAATGGTTTCCTTCTCATTTTTCAGCAAAGATTTAATAGCAGGCACAGTGCTTGTGTGAGGTCTCACATTACTGAGACTTAATTACTTTTATAAAATATATTACTGAACATTTACGATTATACTACAGTGTAAAGTATGGGTGTAAATAATTAAATCTAAACTGCATTTGTCAAATGAATGTTTTGCGATGCAGAAGCCTTGGTTTTGTGTGAGTGTTGGGAAATCGAGTCACAAATCCACTCAATTTAAGCTTAATCAACAATCGCCTTTATTTATACAATTTCAGACAGAATTACTGTCACTTATTATGTCTCGACACACATTTATGCCAGACAAGTAATAACACACTAGATGGAATTGGTAAACGGGCCGAAGTTACCACATTCTGGGGCACCGAGCAGTACTTCCACTTTCCACAACAGTCGTCACCTTTTCCGATCCCTTGATCTGGTCCTTCAGTCTGATCCTTCAGTTTTTGGTCCGGTGTTTCTCCAATTTTGGCTCATGTTCACTTAGGTCTTTTATACATTACTTAATGTGTAATGTAGCAATCTTTATTCGTTTGGCTTTTAACCAGGCCTGCTGACGGGGACGAGGGCAACAGGGGCAACTGCCCAGGGGCCCAGGCGATTTAAAAGGGCCCAGGTGGGCCACAGGGCTCCTAGGTGTGCATGGTATGGTACGGGCGGTGGCAAAAGCAGCCGGGTGGGCATATGGAAGCCCTGGTCATCATAAGCGCCGAGTTTCTAATCTGCTGGGGAGTGCTCCCCCAACTCCACCCAGGCCCTGCCCCCACACCACCCCTCCCCCCAGGCCTACCCCCACCCTCTTTCATCCCAACCCCAATCTGCCCCGCCTCTTCCTGCCCCGCCCCTTCCCCACCCAGTTCCGCCCCCTCCCCCAACCAAGCTGTGCCCTCCCTCCCAGTGCCTATGAAACAGCTGATCTGCAGCAGGTGCTGAGGGGAGGGAGAGGCATTAATGGGGGGCCGTCGGTGGGTGCATAGTACCCACCATTTTTTCCCATGGGTGCTCCAGCCGTAGAGCACCCACAGAGTCGGTGCCTATGCTGGATGTGCCGGAACAGCACGCCCAGCAGCGCAGCTGCAGCAGCTTGCTGGGCACCAGCCTGCACAGATACAGCACCGCTCAGATATCCGGCGCACCACATCCATGGCTTGTGCATGCACCAGCTCCGTGCTTATGTGGTGATGCCACGCCAGGCCTGCAGCAGCATGGGGCCCGGCTCTAGCCCACCCTGCACAAATCAAACCTCAGCCATCCCTTTCTAGGGGGCCCATTGACCTGTCTGCCCTTGGGCCCGGAATTGCTGTCGGCAAGCCTGCTTTTAATACATCAGCCCTTTCATTTTTTTGTAACCTGTACATTATGCAGGTGCAAGTTTCAATTACCCAATTTCTGCATTTTGCCTGCTGGTTTTGCAGTTTCTGGATCATGTCATTTTATGTCACCCTGCTCTGGGTTTTCCCAGAAAAAAGTTATTTGTTACAGGTTTGTATGTTTTTACCTCAAAACATCCAGCGCATTAATTTACCTTTGTTCTGTTAGCAATAACATCATTTTAAGCAGATCAGTAATTCTATGTAAACAACCAAACTTATGCCAGCAAGGCCTTGGCATAAGTGTTACCTCATCTGTACTCATCACCATCTATAATTACAAATAATTAAAATGTAACTAACAAAGCTTTTAATTTTACCATTTAGCAATCCTTCAGTGCCCTAAATCAGTATATATTATCCCTTTAATCTATTTGAGGAGGGGAGTTTGAAGAGAACGCTATGATTCTGTATTGTCAACAATTCTTATTTTATTTAAAAGTGGGTTTTTCATTCAAAGTCCAGTTTTATTTGTGAATCATTACAAGGAAACGTCATTTGAAGTTTTCCTGTGAATGCATTTTGAGGGGTAACTCCATTTTAAACGTTAGTATTCATTTACTTTTAATGGTATGCCAATGTGTGTGTTCACTTGTTCTCCAGCTTAACAAATTCTGTCAGCTACAATGGATCTTCTAGTGCAAAATTTTCACAAGCGTCTAAATAACTTACCCCCAAGTCTCTTGAGAGCCTGTCTCTCCACTGTGGTTTTAAAACTCGTGGCAGTGAGTCTCTGAGAGCCTTGGTCTACAGACTTGGGCTTGTGCTCTGGTGCCAGCAACGGCAGCGTAGGTGTTGTACTTGGGCTGGAGCTTAAGCTCTGAAACCCACCATTTTCCCTGGGCTTCAGAGACCAAGCTCCAGCCCGTGCCCATATGTCTATGCAGATATTTTAGAGCCATAGCGCAAGCCTCAGTCTGTAGAGCTGGGCTCTGGGACTCACTGCTGCAGGTTTGAAAATGCAATGTAGACATACCCTTAGACGACTTTAAAATATTTACCCCCCAGTCTATAGGACAAATTAGTGAGGCTTTGCTGCAATAAGAACTCAGCTACAGGCTATCGTTCTAATAGTGCAGAAATCCAAATTAAGTTAAAGGGGCCTGTGCATTTAGGTCCCAGCTCAGGAGGGCGCTTACACATGTGTAAAGTTAGCATATGCTTAATTGTTTTATTGAACAGAGATGGCTGCCATGTGCTTAAGTGCTTTCCTGAATTAGATCCTGAGGACTTCATATGTTGTGTTGCACTGCACCTTCAGCTGCTTTCATTGCGCCTTGAACCTCTACTTTATCTTAGCCACAACCTTTTGCCATGCTATAGCCCATCCACACTGGCTGGCATGCTCCAGCACCCTTCTTTTTTCCCAGCAGCTGGGCCCATTCTCCAGCTTCTTCCATTCACTGCACTGGCTGTATACATACCTATTGGTGTTAATTTGCTCCTCACTCACCACCTTGGTGACAGCCCTTATTCTCTTGTCTGTAGATGGCAGAGAGGTACTTCCAAAGAGTTTTGCACACTACTGATGATGACGATAATATGCACTTAAGCACAATTTGACATTGTAAACTCTTAAACCATTTTATAATGGTAGGTAAACAGTACAGAGGCACACAGCAGGTCAGTGAGTAGTCCAAGGTCACATACTGAATCCATGACAGAATTGGGACTAGAAACTTATTCGATGTAGGTTCTTATACCAAGCTCACTGTAGCAGCTAAGCACCTTCCAGTAGTGTGTTAAGCAACATGACTGCACATCTGTCACATGTTGTTTGTTCTCTCATCCTTGCCCCAGAGGGAGAATCTGATAATGTCATCACTAGGTCATACCTTGTCTCCCTGCCTTGGTGGACGCAGGTAGCAGGTCAATTGCAACCTTCAAGATCACCATATGTGATTTTTCTCTGCCCTGGATGCAGCAGGGACCACCTGAGAGATTTTGTGGGACTTTCCAAACATTGTTTTTTTTAATTCAGAATGAAAACAAATTTTGAAATGTCCAAATTTCTCCACAGAGACCAGCTCTTTTACAACCCTAAATAAAACTGCATTCTGTGTGTGTGCGCACATGTGCTGACTTTTTTTTAAATTCCCTCGCCCAAGAATAGAGTTTAACAAAACTTTGCCAATTTTGCACTGACTTTTGTCGGTACTCCATTTGGTCATCCTAAGCATAAGGAACACTCCAGTGGTATGAAATCATAAAAAACCAGAACTGATGGAAAAAGATCATGGAAACCCATGCATAGTGTGGTGATTTGGGGAATCAGTCCACATACAATTTACGAAATCCAGTTGATTTTTAAGAAATTGCTGAATCAGTGATTGCCTTAGTGAATATGGAGTCAGACATACGGTAGAGGGGCTGGCACAAATCTCTTCCAGACCAGGGAAACCAGAGAGTCATTAACCTGAATGGCTCCCATTCTAATGTGAGTCCTTTAAGACAACAGGATGGCTGAAGCCTGGAGACCAATTTGACCACATCTGGCTATATGGAGTGGGTTTGGAGTAGTGGAATTTCTCCAGGCAAAGGAACAAAGAGATGAGGTGTTGGTACAGCCCTTTAAAAACATAGAGGCTGAGTCTAGCAGAGAGACAAAGCTTTTAGGTTTTAGCTATGTATTCTGTATTGACTTCAGTTGGAACCATGCAGTGAAATCCCCATTCCTTGCTTTGAAAATGTACCCCTTAGTGTTTGATGTCACATGCTGAGATATGAAGCACTGATCTCAGGTCCAGAACCATGGCAGGCTGCACTGTGCTATATGTTGAAATTCTGTAAAGCAAAACTCTGTTAAAACTGTAACTTAAAATGACATCAAAGGCATTCTGAATTAAGGCTACTAAGATGTTCTTTCCCCGTGCCATATCATGATGGCCGAACCGCCAAAGCTCTGATATGTGAAGGGTTTTTTTCTTCTTTTCTGTCTTGCCCTCTATGTGATCTCTTTCCTAATTGGAATATATCTTGTTTTTCAATAATAGAATTTCCCCAGGAGATAGTCAGTCAGTTTTTTAGAGCTGAAAATTAATTTACGGACACTGCTTGATTGTATGCATCGGAATGATATGTTTGTCTTTTACTGTTTTCTGACCTTCTCCCCTTTCCTCTTACATTCTCATAACTGGTACTTATTACAGAGTGTGATGTGCCTTTTCATTGTGTGAAAGAAGTATTTGTGCTTTTATTTTCAACCCCAAAACTGTTCGTTGTTAATAACGTTTATGTAGAGTCAAGCCTCAGTCAGAAGGCCTGATTTCTGTTGCCCTGTGCTTTGTGAGGTTGATTCCACCGGTGCAAAATGCTGTCATTCTGATTCTGGTAGCAATTTTCACTCTGTACTGGTGTAACAGAAATCAGGCTCAGATTTGTATTGAAACTTCACCGAAGTTCATGGGTTTGGATAGAGGGATCCAGTTTGGGACCCTCTCTTTTTTTATTATTGAGGGGTTCTGGTTGTGAAGAGTAGCTGTCTGTGCAGTTGCAAGTTTCAGTTATAAAGGCTATTTAAAGAGGAGATATTTTTAATGTCTGATTGTACCAGTTCACAATCTATTCCAAGGGTTAAATGATGCTCCTACAGGGTTAAATGATGCTCTGCTGCTCATGGTAGGGTGAGGAGTGCAGAAGGACTCTGCTAACTTTTCTGCACTGCAGAACCTTATGCCAGAGCACCGCTGTCCAAGGCAGAGTGGAAGGTGGCTGGGGGTGTGAGGGACAGTCCATGTGAATTTGTGGTGTCAGTCCCCTCAGCTGACAGACAGGCGTGCCAGTTGCTATGACAATCCATGAGAGCTGTATTAGTGATGGGAAATATTGCTCATCGGCTCTGTGACAAACTGACATGTTAAGGCAGAGGATTTCTTTCCTGACAAACCTCTTACACTGAAGTGACCTATGTCCTGGCTTTACTGAGACAGTCTTTCCCCCCGCCCCACTCCCCATAGGAGTCCAGGAACGGATACCTGAAATGTCCTTGTTTTTCAGTATGTAAGTTACAAAATTTGTTTTAATTACTGCAAAATCTTTATTCAAGACATAGTGCTGTACAGAAGAGAACTTGTTCTCTGTTGTCCAGAAAGGCAGTCTAGTGGAATGTGTGTTCAGTGTGAAGAACCGTGTTTGAAGTGAAAGGCTGAACGAATGTGGCACGATCCAGAGATGCTGTTCTGCTCACAATGAATGTTAAAGCCACTTATTCAGAGTTTTATAAGCTCATTCAAAACACTAAGATACAGGGAAATAAATCCTCCACTCTGAGAAATATGTAAGATTTTTTTTTAACCCTAAAAAAGTTACCACAAAAGTATCCTGGTTCTTGGTTTGGAAAAAGCGGTCAGACACCTCATCTGACAGCTCTTGTACAAAGGCTTTATACAGGGGCATCATTTGGCCTAAGGGAGGAATATTTTTCAAAGGAATATGTGGGGACTAACACCATATGAGCAATGTATGCAATACCCCATGAAATAATTCATCTGGAAAAATATGTTAGGACAATATGATGCTTGGAGTGTATGATCAACCAGTGATTATGTTCTGGTGATGTACTTCTTGTAACTCTAATATGCGAGGTAAATCCAGGCATGCGTACACGTGTACACACACACACACACACACCTGTTTTACTAGCAGAGCTGCAGTAGGCTGCCAAACACACAAATAGTGTTTCCTCTAAACAAACAACCAGCAATGCCAGATCTTAAAGAAGGCACTGTTCCAATAACCTGGTGTTTGATATACTAGGGATAGAGTTTTGTGGGAGATCCACAAAATGTCTTTCTGTAATGCTTTTTAATACAAAGACCATTATATTTCAAGGCCTGTTTCTCAGCTGGTGTAAATCAGTGTAGCTCAATTCTCTTAAATAGAGCTATGCCATTTTTCTCCAGCTGAGAATCTGTCCCTCAGTCTTCATTCCAAAGTAAGAGAATGAACACACTAAAAAGCACCATAGTAAAATCTCCAGGAGAAAGTACTCTTTAGTTTAATACTGCATGGTAGAGAGCACAAAATGGCTGTCTCTCTGTAGACAGTGGAGTCATTAGAGATTTAAAGGTGCAGGTAACAGGAAAATAAGTATCAGAGGGGTAGCCGTGTTAGTCTGGATCTGTAAAAGCAGCAAAGAGTCCTGTGGCACCTTATAGACTAACAGACGTTTTGGAGCATGAGCTTTCGTGGGTGAATACCGATGAAGTAGGAAGTATTCACCCACGAAAGCTCATGCTCCAAAATGTCTGTTAGTCTATAAGGTGCAACAGGACTCTTTGCTGCTTTTACAGGAAAATAAGGCATTTGTTATAACTAAATCCACCCCATATTTGCCATCAGGGTGTATTTCAGTACAACTATTGTTAAGTTTATTTTGTTTTCTAACTTGCACTACAAACACAGCAATGATGTTCATCAGTGGGACAGTATGAGGAAAACCCCTTTGCACTTTTTCTATGCAGTCCCTTATGTGTAAGGAAAACCCCTGTCAAAATCCGTAAAACCATTTTTTTGTCCTTCTTCAGACACCTCTTTGAGACCTCTGCTGTTGTGCTTTTAGCATCTTGCCATCTGACAATGCTTGGACAGGTGGCAAAATGAAACTACTACTTTTTATGCAAAGACATGGTTGTTTCCCTGTTATCTCAATCTCCCACCTGCCACCTTCCCATTTGTCCATTTCATCCACCTGTTTCATTTTGTCAAATAGACCTAAAAGATTTGCTCTAGGAATTATTTGGGAGAAGTTTTATAGCCTGTGTTACACAGGAGGTCAGACTAGAGGATCAAAATGGTCCCTTCTGGCCTTGGAATCTATTAATCTAATTTTGAGCTCTCTGCGCTAAGAGTTGTCTTTTTATCACTTATTTGTACAGCACCTAGCACACTGGGGATCTGATCACTGATTGGGGACTCCAGGAGCTACTGTAATACAAATAATTCATAATAAACATTTCTACTGTGCATTTGGAGAAACTATCTTGAGTGACTTCAGAGCTGCAGCTTTTATAATTCCATTTTAATTGCTGTGGATAAAACAAAATATCCCTCCAAATCCACGTACTTTACGTAATTCAGTGTTAGAAAATGTTTGCTTCTGGGCTGACAATGTGTATGCAAATGGAACAATGGAGTTATAGCTGCTGCTCTCCTCTAACCTTTGTAGTGTTGCTTACTGGGTGCCTCTACAGTGAAGTCTGATGCTATGGTCAGAATTACAAACATTTTTAGAAGAGTAATTTTGAGGAGAATTAAAATGACCTCCTGTACTGTAAAGGGCTGTGGAGAGGGAGGAGGGAGGAGAGAGAAAAGAAAGAGTAAATTGGTACATTCCTATTCTTTGTTATTTTAATCAGACTGCTGTATAGAATGAGACACAAGTTAATACTTTGTTGCTAGTAATGAACAATTCCCATGAGTAAGGGTGTTGTCGCAGGTGCCCTAGACAAACTCCTCTATGAGTACTTGTACTCTTACTACATAATGCAGCCTGATATTCCTTCTCTACCCTCAGCTCTCATTAAAGTCAATACAAGTTAAAAGGATGCTTAGTTCCTTACAGAATTTTGCCTGTTAAAAGCTGCCACATGATGTTCCAGAGGTGGCTGTACATCAGTGTTGAATTTTGTCTTTATAAACTGTAAAGCGCTTTGGGTTTGGGATGAAAGAATAAAATACATTATCAAAAGTTTGAGGTCTTTTTTGATTTTACCTAATTTTGTCTGCTCCTTTCCAGTCCTAGTTTTGTCTGAGCTGCAAGTGCCACAAGAATACCCTTTCTTGCTTTATTTTACTATTTCCATTTCTGGTGTAAACCAGAAAAATCACTGAGGCCTGTGGAACTAGTTGTGAAGATTTTCAGCCAATAGTCCTGAGGAGCACTGGGGTTCTATAACAAGGAGATAAGAGTATGTGTAAACAGGAAATAAAGGCAGTTTGGCATTCATCCTGATACCAATATTCTGGGTCTCTACAATCTCTACAGGGCTCAGAAATATTTATCTACAATTGTTAATTTCACATTCTCAAAGATTTGGGTTTGCTTTGAGTTCATCAGGATACTTTGCTTTATTTCAACCAGTTTGGCCCAATCCAAGATTTGACTAGAACATCACTCTAAAGACAGCAGACAGGCTACCAGACCTTTCACTTAGAGATAGGCACAACTGCAACGCCAAATAAAAACACCCTGAAATTTGTTAGGGTCCTAAATCTGAATCTATACTCAGGGCACTATTGCAGATCTATCTTAATCGTGTCACAAACAAAACAAAACATCCTGAGCTTTGGATTGATTGAATGTTTTATTTACTGATTTGATTGATCGATTTATGAAATTCAAGTTAACCGAGCGACTCCTATGTCTTGGCCCAACACCTAGCTCAGTGGGACCTATTCCTGGTCTGTATGTGTGTAAATAAGCCAGTGAAACCCAGTCAAAACTACCAACCTTGATCCAAGTTCACTGTAAGGATTGCAAACCTCACGGAATGTGGCCCAAATTTCAGATTTGCAAAAAGATGAGTTTTGTCTGGTTTCAGTCTTCATTACAAAAATTATACTCAGCCCTAGTAACAACCCCATAAGCTGACTCAAACATTGTATTATTAGGCTAATCTGTTTTTAACAGCTAACTGAAAAGCAGTTCTGGAGGGGAGAGGAGAAAGAGGGACTAGATTTGAGTCTTTTTTATTCTCCCATCTGACCTAGAAGTTTTATACAGTTACAAAGGTGTTCACTTACCTATTTATTCTTCATAATAGCAAAGTTCCATCCAATATCTTCTGCTCAATATTGTCATAAACACATTATGCATCGTTGCAACATATACAGACTAAATCATAGCATGTTAATGAATTCCTGCAGTGCTTTTACATTTATGCTGACACCCAGTGGCTGCCCAGCATAACTACACACTACTTTGTACAGCATGCAATGTCCTCGTTACCAATAAAATAATAAAGCTACAGAAGCAGTTCCAAATAGGGTGACCAGATGTCCTAATTTTATAGGGACAGTCCTGATTTTTGGGTCTTTTTCTTATATAGGTTCCTATTACCCCCCCGTCCCGATTTTTCACACTTGCTGTCTGGTCACCCTAGTTCCAAAGAACTGTAAGACCCTTGCCAGTGAGGATATCTGCGCTTTTTTCTTTCTTCAATCACCTGTTTCAGTAAACAAACACTCAAGTAAAGGGGGCGGGGGGAAGTCCCATTTAAAATATATGTGTACATTGAACCAACCCCTTGGAGCCCTTTGATAATTTGAATCTGGATCCAGACGTATAATGTGCAAATGGCCAAATGAAAAGATGGGATGAGAAGTTTTTCATGAGAGGGGAAGTAAGGAAGGGTTCTGTGATTGCAAAAACAGTTAACCACAAACTAATTTTTCACAGTACAAAGTGCCTCCATCACCACCACTCCCCAAATCTACATTTTCATGAATCGTTTAAAAAACCAAGCAAACAACAAACTTCAAACAGCTTCAGTTCGCTATAAAATAAGGCAATTTTACTATAGCAATAAATTATCACCCCATGTCAAGTGTAAGGATTGACCTCCAGGTATTAAAGCTGATAATATTCTCATTTGGGCCGAGTCCTGGCTTTCTTGGTCTTTACTCTGACAAAATTCCTACTGAAGTAAAGGAGCTATGATTAAAGATCACAAGACTGGCCCATTAGTGCTAATTTAAAAATTTGTCCTTTCTGCTTTAAAGATCAGATCCTACAACTAGATCCACACTGGCAGACTCTGTGCCCTGGCACAGAGCCCCAGTGACTTGCAGAATCTGTCCCTGTAAGTGTAAAGAGATACTAGGAAAAGAGCAAAGTCCTACTCCAGTAATATGATGCACATTAACAGCCTGTCTTTAAGCTCAGCAAAAGCATAGTATATGGAATTCTGTCAATACACCTGAGCACCCAAATATATTAAATGTAGTAAAGCAGAAAATAATAAAGTAAAACTGAGCCAATGTTAAACAGAAACAAAATATCCAAATGGCAATTCAGAGGCTAAACCGTGCAGAGAGTTTTCAGGCACATGGAATGATCCTACACATCGTGTGTTTAAGTACTGCAAGCTAATATTTCCCACTTTTTTCCAGGAGCCATACAGTAAACAGATAGCACTAACAAAGTCAAATATTAATAACCAAGAACTACACACCTCCAAATCCCCTTCCCCCAACCAGCAAAACCCATAGAAATTTACACTGACCAAAGCAAATAGAAAATAAAAGTCAAACCACTTAAATGGTTGACATTTAGGGATAGAACCAAACACCCTTTCCATCCTCTTGAATTATCTAAGTTATAACATTAACAGAAAATAAATACACATTGAAATGTACTAACTCAAGATCGTGACATCCAGTTGCTGAGAAGTTATAATAAAAGGGTTTTAGAGCATCTCAGGAAGAATTTTTTAGGGTGTCTGTTGACAGATGAGATCATTTTAATATTTTGTCCCAGTCTAAGTGAGGTGCTTAGCTTTGACTACCCATGGCAGCGTTCTCAATATAATAGAGTACAAGCAGCATGTTTACCACTGTCCCAGCTCTGTGTCTGATTTCTTGGGGGGATGTAAAAAGATACTGTTTGCAAACGAATGAAATAAAAATATGAGCAGGCTGAAGGAGGGGAGATGACCCGAAACCTGAATTATTTTTTTATAAAATCAAAAAGTAATTCTTTTCACATTTTTCTCTGCATTTCTGGGTTCAAGTTGGCATCACAAATAGATGTGCCCAAATTGATCAAGGAAAATGGTGAAGGTGGCTCCACCCCAGCCAATAAAAAAGGGCTACTGAAGATCTTGTGAGAAAGTCTGTTCATATAACGTCCCTTAGACACTAGAGATTTGGCTAAGTTCTGAATATCAAATCTGAATCAGATCTCCCAAACTGTCACTATGAATCCCTTTCCTATAAAAATTGTCCTGTCCAACTCATCTCTCTTTCCTCCATCCAGCTCTTTCTTATAGCACCTAAAGCTTACTCCTGCCCCATATGACAAAGAAAACTGCAACTAGACCCCACCCTTCTGCTTTCTCAGTTGTCTTTGTGTTTAGATCCTGCCCACAAAACCTTCCTGTGAAAATTTCAGTAGCTGCCCCAAATCCTCACAGCTGGTGCCCTGAATAGTGCATAAGAGAGACTGGGCAACCTTTGATCTTTCTGCCCCCATCCCTTTTAATTGAAACATATAGGCTTGGCTAAAAGGGAATCTGGATTGGAACCATTTCCTGGTTTGCACAGTCAAACTCCAGCCACCTCAATTTAATATCTTCTTCTAGCTCAGCACACCTTTACAGACAGAGCAGAACAGTGTCACCATACATTCCTGTCTGTGGCTTGTTCCTTCATTAAGCCCAGCCCGGTCAGACCCCTATATACAATGTTCTACCATCTAGCTGGTGGTTGGCCTTTACATCAGACTGACCTTTGTTGTGTTTGCATAATTTTCTTGGTGTTCTTTCACTGTTTGCCTTGTACAGTGTGCCCACCACTGTGATCTCATGAAATCAGGGCATGGGATTGGCCTCAGTTTAAAAGATTACAGTTTAATATACATTTAATTTATAGTATAGGGTTTAAATCTTAATGAAGGTTAGGCTGCGAGTCCTCAAATACTATTGAGAAACTGTTTTGATTTTGTTTTTTACTTTCCTTTAGTTATGACTGAAACAGATTTTTTTTTAAATGGGTAACTCTTAATAAAGAGCTGTTCAGTTACCAATAAGTAATGCAATAATTGTCCTGGTTATTGGTACTCATTGATAACACCGATGTTAGCTCAAGTACCTGAGAGCACAGCATTTACAAACAGGGAGAGTTTCTGCCCAGTTCCGTCTTTGAACTATTTTTTAAATTTGTCTGATGTCAGTCTGAGTCTGCCTGTGAGAGGGGCAACTTCCTTTCAAAGTTGAGTGAAAAAAGAAGCACACAAGTATTTTAACAAACAGGTGGCTATGTTTTTGCAAAAGGGTGCTAAGTTTTGTTGATGTGGCAAGAACTCTCCTTTCTATCTGTTTCCTCCTTAAGATTGAAGAGAGTTTTTTTTTTTTTTTAATAAAAGGTTTTGAGCCATCTTGACTTGTGGGCACAGCATTTATTTATGTATTGATTGCTTGATTGGCTGGATTGCTCTGGTACACTGGATGCTCCTCCTATCACTGTCTATATTATTCAGGGGAAAGAGATTTATTTTACAATTCATTAATCATTCAAAAGCAGCTAGATAATAAATACAAAACCAAACACTGCTGTGCCAGATACACTCAGGTTCATATATGCCCCAATTCCATGACTGGAGTACATGCCACTTGTTAATCTGTGTTGTGAGGTAGGAGCTGTTAGTATGGCAACACTTGAGATTTGCAGCGCTGGTGGAGGCTTTCCAGCGCTGCAATTAGTAACTGTCCACACCTGCAGGGCACATCCAGCACTGCAAATCCCTGGCTGCAGTGCTGGCCGTACACCTGGGTCTGCTTGGGGTATAAGCATTGCAGCGCTGGTGCTGCAGCACTGGTCGTAAAGTGTGGCCACACACCAGCGCTGTTATTGGCCTCCAGGGTATTAGGAGATATCCCAGAATGCTTTTAACTAAATTACTCCCTTTGTTTTGTTATGCTGCCTCTCTTTGTTTTGTTGTGAACTCGGGGCTCCGGGAGCTGCTTATCTAAAAAACAAACACAGCTCCTGTTTGCCGTGATCAATCTGTAACTGACTGAACAATCAAATGAGATAAACCCACTACCTTGCTGTGAATGAGGCAGGCACGGGGAAGAGTGTTTGCTTGACGAGAGAAACAGCAGGGGGAGGGAGAGAAAGGGAGTCCGTTGGAGCAGCTGCTTGTCTGGTCTGCAGGCTGTTTGCAATTAAGAGTAAGGGGTCGGGAAAATTTTCTGATTTTGCAAGGCAGGGAGCTGATACAGTGTCGGCTCCAAAAATCCACTCTCTCTCTCTCTACCCCGCTCCCTGTCACTCCACCCCACCCCCTCTTTTGAAAAGCACGTTGCTGCCACTTGAATGCTGGGATAGCTGCCCTTAATGCATCACTCCCAACAGCGCTGCAAATGCTGCAAATGTGGCCACACTGCAGCGCTGGTAGCTGTGAGTGTGGCCACACACCAGCGCTTTCTCTACACAGCTGTACGACCAGCGCTGTAACTCCCAGCGCTGCAACTCTCAAGTGCAACTCTCAAGTGTAGCCATACCCTTAGGTATCCAGAGCAGAGTTAAGAAGTATTTTCTTTCTCACTTTTACCTGCTCATTCACTATTATTGTTCCGCTTCCATGCTGTAGCATTGGCAGTATGTGCTTGGTCACCTAAGTTGAACGGTATTGATCTGCTCCTTCACTGAATGAGTGTAAACTTTTTAACAGAAGAACAATGAAATACAAATAGTGAAAAACAATTCTCTTTGTCATGCACAAACACCCTACTTCATCTGCAAATATGAGTTTTCATCTGGGGTGAAATTCACCCTGCTACAGAGGGCCAGAATAAGGCTGATGCATGCATAAGTTCCACTTAAGACCTACATTGAGAGCTTAAGTGGAACTTTTGTTGTGCTGGCTCTCTATGCAGAAGAAAATTTTACCCATTAAGAATAGCTGTTTGCTAACCGGTCATGCCAGCAATCACAGATTTGTGTGAAAGTTTGCAAATAGCAAAAATAGGAGCAGTATAAAGTTTAAACTGAACAGCCATTCAAAATTCAATTGAATATCCATGAACATTGTTTCTACAGTTTTCAGCCAGCTCTAGTTTGATTTTGCTTATATTTCCTGCTTCATAAATGCAAATACCACAGCATTTTGACACTTCCACTTCTAGTCTTGACCAGTAATGTACGAAACAAAAGAGCAAATAGAATTGTTGGGTTCAGTTGAAGATCTGGGCCAAATTTCAGGAGATTTTTATTTAACTTCCTTCCCTGTTGCCCCTTGCATTTGGAACGTTCTCCTCTTCTTGTCCATTATTTATTCATTTACTTGTATTGCAGTAGAGCCTAGAAGCCCCAGTTATGAACCCTGTTGTGCTAGGCACAGTACAAGCATAGAACAAAATGATGGTCCCTACCCCAACTGGCTTATAAACTAAGACAATGGGTGATAGAGACAGACAGATAGAGGAGAATAAGGAAGCCATGAAATTACATTGGTGTATCAGATGATTCATTGATGCATGATCAGGGGCAGCTCCAGACACCAGCACGCCAAGCACGTGCTTGGGGCGGCATGCTGCAGGGGGCACTCTGCCGGTCGCCGTGAGGGCGGCAGGCGGCTCCGGTGGACCTCCTGCAGGCGTGCCTGCGGAGGGTCCGCTGGTCCCACGGTTTAGGTGGAGCATCTGCAGGCACGTCTGCGGGAGGTTCACCGGAGCCGCGGGACCAGTGACCGACAGAGCGCCCCCCGCGGCATGCCACCGTGCTTGGGGCAGCGAAATCGCTAGAGCCGCCCCTGTACATGATGCTTACCTCCTTCTACTTAAACACAATAATTAATCTGGATTTTCGGTGATAATGCCCAAGTAGTGTAACATAGTGGTTCCATGAAAAAATCCCCCACACATTTGCAGAAACATCTATGTGGCACATTTGTTCAAATTACATTATGGACTTAAGTTACAAAGTGTGAATCCAAATTGAACTTCCACAGAGTTTTTGGGTTGTTTGTATGCAGGGTTTAGGTTTGGACCCGTTATATTAATTAACATAGTAATTAATACATGGGCCAAAAGTGTTAACATAACCCAGTTACTGGGTAAATTTATAGGCCCAATTATTACAACAGACCAGTATAAATTCTGGCAAATCCAGACCCAAGCATCAGGCAAACTTCACCATAGTTCCAACTGAGGGTTTGTGCTGGGCTCATATCTAACTTGTCTGATGTAGTTTGCAAGGTCTTTGGGGCAGGAACTGGGTTTTGTATCAGAAGAACTACACGTGCTAAATAAATAATGAATAATTTATATTCAAACTGGTTTGCCTATTCTCAGTTAGCTAAGATAAGAGAGAGTTATAGTTTGGGAAAATATTCTTAATATATACCCAAATATTATGGGAGGAAAATGTATGTCTGAAACTGTATTGAATGTGCATGTCCCCAAACAGGTAAAGATGTGCACAAACAAATTGGATAATTGACACACTTATCCAGTTGAATGTGTCATTTGTACATGCAACAACACTTATATTTTGCATATGCAACAGTGTGCTTATTTGTTTGAAAATCTGTACCTAGAGCACTAAATGACTGGTGAAACCGAGTGTGGAAGGGAACTGGAAAAAGCAACTTTAACTTTTGTGGTAAATTGTTGTTTGATCCTGAAATAGTATATATACTGTTCATTTGACTAATATAATAGTTACTGCACTACTTTCCCTGACATGACTGAGATGTATGGTTGAACTGAATGCATATTGTTTCGGAGACAAATCAACAGAGAACCTATGTTCTGGGTTACATTGCTCAGGCAAATTAATAATAATTATAATAGTAATTTACATTCTATGGAAATTCATTTATTCAGATGGATCCCAAAGCACTTCATAGATTAGTAAAAGGAATCATTAAACTGCAGCTACCTTTTATGAAGGTGGGTGGAACACAGCAGCTGTTTAACACTCTACAGCAATGCTACACAGAAATTTTGGGTGAGCAGTAAATAATATCTTATCTCAGTGATTCTCCTGCTGCAGTCCATGGACAACCAGTAACCGATGCAGGCCTTTCTCCCAGCCTGCAGAATTTTGGCTAGATCCTCATGTGGATGCATGTGAGCACAGCTTTTTAAGAACCTGATCCAAAGTCCATAGAAGTCTATGGAAAGATACTGACTTCACTGGGCTTTGGATCAGGTTCTAAGTTCTTTTAATTTCAAAGAAACCACAGAAGTAAGAGATCGCAAGATTTGGCCTTCACTCACAATATGCAATTCAATACAGCATGTGTATATACTATATAAACTGTAGCTCAAAAATGTTTTGATTGTAAATAAAGAAGTGGTAGAGGGAGAGTGAAATTATGAGATCTAGGTCTTTATAAATTGTCAATGTGCTTGTCTCAGAAAGCATGGTCCAGATGCCTGGAGCAGCAGAGGAGAATGCTCTTGGTGCAACAGCGGTGCCACTATGAAGAGACAGAGGACAGGTCAGTGATGGCCTAGCAGTGAGAGCAGGAAAGAGAGCAGAGAAGGATAAGGTCCATGAAGAAGGAGAAACAGCAGTGCTGTAGTTCTTTTTTTAAGTTAAGCAATTTTCCCAAATACTACAGACAGTACCTAGGAACAGCCAGACAAATTAGAGACTTCTTCTCATGATGTCTGTTGCTATAGGTGCAGCCATGAGTATAGCAAATGTGCTCACTCGAAACATATACCACATCTCCCCTTTGAAACCCTTTTGATTTTATTATACTTAAATATAGTTACTAATTTTTCTACTCTATCAGTTCTAACAAATCTGAAAGACTGACGGCATCACCTCACCTGTAATACTTGTGAGTGTTTGTGTATAAGAACATTGCCCTTCTGTCAAAACGATCAGCCAACTTTAGATATCGCTCTCATTTTGGAAGTTAAAATGCTCTGGAGGCTGTAGATGAAAGGTCAGAGTGGGAGCTGTCTGGGAACTCTGTCTCTTCTCTAGGTTCCCTTTGCCTTTGGAACACTTGCAATGTAGACGTTACTGCTGGAAATGGCAGTTTTCTTTCAGCAAGTGGCCAAGCAGAAATATCCATGGAGGCTACTCAGACAACTACTATAGCAAGATAGCTATTAATTGACAACTTCCTTATTTTCCATGTCTAAGCTAAGAGTTTTAGGTCGTTCCTCTTTGGTGGAGACAGAACTATAAATTGTTTATCTTTGTCTCTCGAAAGTGAGTAGTTTCTCTGCAGATCTCCTATTCAGAGGCTTCCCCTTATCCTTCAATGGTTGGCTTTGTGTCAGTTTGTATGTTAACCCAGGCAAGGTGGTCTGTTCCAGAGTGCTGCAAAATTGTAAAAGGTTCCCTCAGTATAGTGCAGGAGGGAGCAAAGGCAGTGCTACAAAAGAACACCAAAGGGAGCTTAGGGAAGATATCAGCACAAGAAGAACAAGATGAGGTATGAATTGGCAGTTTAAACATACTGAGTACACGCTTACGTTAGACAAAATATTACATCGTGGCAATGAGGCTTGTTTGCCTTAATCAAAAGCAGGTATATAAGTAGTGTGTTATTTAATGGTTATTCAATTTTCTACCCTTTCCTCCCTCCACTCCCCTTTGTGAATTTAACAAGAGTTCTATAGATGGTCATTACAGAAAGCGGTCTAGATTACCAAACCCGAGGGGTGCAAAGGCTAATTCTGTTTTCACACACATCTGAATCAGTTTATCCATCCCCATTTTAGTGGTGCCCCAAACTCAGTTGGAGCTGTTAGGTACTACTGTAATACAGATTAATAATACTACAGTTCCTCCGGCACCTTCATTCTCCCAAAGAGAGGGGTTCAGCTGAGACACTTCAAAGCTTTCCTTTGGCCATTGTGAGTTTGGTGAGACTATCTATGCTGCTATCTACTTCAGGTACACGCTTTGCTCTAGAAATGGGGACACTCTGCTTTTACTGCAGCTTGTGAGATTATGCAACTGAAGGAACCATTGTTTTCTGAAGGATAAAAATCAATGGAAAGCTCCTTAAAAGAAAAGTACAGCCTATTCTCAAACAATGTCAGAGAAAGTCCTCTCTTTGTAGTTTGAGTTGTAGAAGGTCAGAAGTGTCCTACTTAGAAGATAAAAAAAGAAGAGGAAAGTTTAGGCACAGAGATGGAAAGGAAAAGTTGAAATACAAATCAAGCTTTAATCGTCCTTCTAGTATCTGTTTTTTGTTTTTACAGTGTGAGCCATTAAAATGCTGAGCATCCAAGCTCGTCCATCTCAAGGTGCCTCCAATAACTATGGTATCTTACTGTATTCTTGTGGGATGGCAAATGCTGAGGTTTTAATGTAATCCACTGTAAACTGTAAGGGTGACATTTTCAAAGCTGCCCAGAAGATCTGATATACCTAATTTTCCATTACTTATAATGGAAAACAGGCATCCAAACCCCTTGGGCAGCTTTGAAAATTTCAGACTAAAGTTTTAGAACACAAAATTTCTATCTATTTAAAGAATGCTTTAAATTAGGAGTAATTCTGGAACATACGGGTTCTACCATTTACTACAAAGACTGGTGAACTTAGACCTTCTCCTGCCCTGTGCTATATTTTAATGCATTTCATAAGTAGGGCTGGGTGATACTTGACATTTTTAGGTCCCAGGGGTTTGTACACAATTTGTTTGCTTTATGGAGGCTTGTCTAGTGCTGTGGTACAGTAAGGAGCAGCAAGAGCAGGGTTCTAACAAGGTAACTGGTTAAATAAAGATAACCAAGAAGCAATACAGAACAGTCAGCACTCCTTCTAGGCACAGTGAGACACTCAGTGTTAATTCTTTCAAGGTCTGATCCAGTACTCATTGAAGTAAATGAAAGAACTAATATTGACTTGAGTGTGCATTGGACCAGATCCTCTGGGCCCAGATCCTCAAAGAGGGGTGTGCGGGTGGGTGTAAATAACTTTGAGGATCTGGGCCTTATTGCCTTATGGAACAGTTTTTACCCACTGAGTTGCACTTCTGCGATACAACAAAGAGAAACACGACTTAGTGAAAACCGTGCAAAACTAGAGACTGAACGCTGAATTTGGTCTCAACTGGGAATAGAGTCTCACTGAAGTTTCCTAAAAGGTTAATGAACTTCATTCTATATTCTATATAGGTTGTTATACTTCAGTAATCACTGTAGTATCTGAGTACCTTTCAGTAGTATGTTAAGCAAAATGATTACGCATCTGTCACGTGATGTTTGTTCTCTCATCCTCTCCCCAGAAGAAGCACATACAGTAGAGAGTGTCTTGTTTTGGAAATATATGATTGGTTGGTTGGTTTAAAAATATGTACCTGTTGCCATGTGTATGTTAGAGAAGGCAAGGTCAAAGCAATGTACCTTGCCCTTGGAATCAAAGGTGGCGAGGTTTGTGATGACCCTACTTCTTAAGGGAAATCATTTCACAGTCTGAGACCAGCCCCTGAGAAAACGCTCTCAGACAAGCTTTACTCTTATTGTTGAGAGCAGTTGATTCCTGGGTTTATGAAGAAACTTCTGCACAGTTTTAGTCATGGATTACAGTACAGTATGTTGCCAAAGCAAACTCACAGTGTTTGGGTTTGAATAGGCTCCAATTTCTATCCTGAACAATTCATCAGGATCCTAATTTAATGTTGATTATTGCTTTAGATTACTGAGCTGGGAGTGCAAAATATTTAATACACTGTATTTAAATAATTTTTCACAAAATAAACTTTTGATTCTGCTTCACTGTATCCCTGTCAATTTAAATTCGTTTTATTTTTTTATATCAGATGATAGTTAATTTCAGTGTTTTTAAAAAAGCACTAACCTGAAAGCTTCCGAGAAATCTAACATCTCTTAATAGTCTTTGCAAGTAGAATTGCTTACTGCAATTTAAATATTCAAAGGGCTTTATTTTAAAGTTAATATTGTTTATAGGAAGGAAATGCAAATAAGTGGTTAAAACCTTTTGGTATTAGGTCATTAAAAATCCATTCTTGACTTCCTGCCCACAACTATATCTTTTTTCAGACCTGTCACCCATTTCATTTAAGCACTTAGCTCTTTCCTAATGAATGAATTGGCATTTCATATTACCTTATTATCCTATAAAGCAAAATGCATACTCAATAACATTAACGGTAATTTCTCATAAAGACACATTATTGATCCGGGTGCTACCTGTAAGCATTGAAAATTGCATCCTGCACACAGAGCCTTTCGCATCTGGGCCTGAAGAATTAAAGAAAAATTAAATTTGACAGCAGTAAATTCACAGGCACAATCTAGGCACCAATTTATATGCAAAATGAAATGCTTTATGAAAATTTCCTCTATTTTCTCACGGAGATTTGGGAAAAAGATTTCACTAGATGCTTCTTTCTCTAATATCCCTCTACTTAAATATTATACTGCAGTCACTGCAGACTCCCTTTGATGTATAAATAATCAAGTTAAATTATGTGCAGCAAGGAGACTAGTGCTCTGCCATTCTTATTTTACAAAGTAATTTCTACCCTAGAGGGTCAAATTTCCCTGACAAATTCTTAATTACTATGTTGCAACAGAAGCAGAATCTATTTGTGCATAAATCCTGGGCATTCCCATGTGGTAAGTAACTAATATTACCAACCATTTCACTTGGCCTGTTCACTGAACTCCATAATTAGATAATACTTTTGATGATGGTACATTTGAAGTCTTAATCCATTTAATTTTTTATGAGATTTTTTTTATTTTAATAGGGATATGTTAGTGACCGCTGCCTATTTAAAAATCATTAAAATTCTGTCCACAGCAGTAATAAAGATTAAAGATTACTAATATGGCATTCATAACCTTGCTGGTTTTCTAGAAATCCGGGGCTTAAGGTAAATGTTAAAGGTCATTTAATATGTTAGTCACTAATTATAATCCTGGGTAATAGGTTCCTTTTCTAATTATCCTGGTATAAAAGTTCTATTGTTTGGGTCTATACTTCTGATTTTTCTATTTGGTTTTTTTGTGCGGATGAGTAATCCTGGAATTAAGCTTCCGAACATTGATGAAAGTAGGTAATGCACAATGATTAACTGGATAAAAGCATATGTTTGAATGCTGCAGAATATCTCACCTTGAAGTTACTCACAAAAGATG
Source organism: Mauremys reevesii (assembly GCF_016161935.1). Lineage (NCBI taxonomy): Eukaryota > Metazoa > Chordata > Testudines > Geoemydidae > Mauremys > Mauremys reevesii. Next base: position 245,877,478 of record NC_052623.1, on the reverse strand, counting down.
CAGCATCCTTTTTCCAGTAGAAATAAAGCAGAAAGGTCATTGCAAAGATTAACACCTTTTTATTTTAGTATCAAACATTGACAAATAAGACAAAGACCTCCAGAGCATGTTGAGAAGAAAGCAGGAGCAACTAGAGACAAAAACGGGTGTTGGGAGAACTTAAAAAGAACTATCTCCCCGAATTCAGGAAAGCACTTAAACACATGCTTAACTGAATAAGGATGGATTTAAGCATGTGCTGAAATGTTTTCCTGAAATAGGGCTTAGTTCTGCAGTAAACTACTCCTCAGAGATTCAAACAAATTTGACCTGCTTACGTTCATACAAAAACTTGGTCTTTCGCTTCTGCTCACCTGTCATCTTCCTGCCCAGTGGCAGGTCATCTGTGATTGACAAAAAGCCCTAGGTAGTTTTGCCTGTGAGGTACATTTTATTATCTATGTGATTTCTCTTCTGGTACCACCCAAATGCCCAATCAGGGCCCCATTGTCTATACAACCACATAGGCATCATCCCTGCTCCACAGAGTTTACATACTGATGCCCCAGTTCAGGAAAGCACTTAAACCTAGTCAGGACTTACCATTGCCCACATCCCATTGAGTTAAATGAGATGCTTTCCTTAATCAGGGTTTACAGCTCTGCTCCTGCAACTGGCTCTGTCTGGGAGGGTCATTGTGCCTGCTGGGAGTCCCAAAGAAATCAGTGGAGGCACCAATGATCTACCTGCATATTGCAGGACAGGGGCCTGAGACTAGATGCCATAAGTGAGTGCACTAAACCAGTGCTTCTCAAAGTCGGGTCACCGCTTGTTCAGGGAAAGCCCCTGGCAGTCCGGGCCAATTTGTTTACCTGCTGTGTCCGCAGATTTGGCTGATTGTGGCTCCCACTGGCTGCGGTTCACCGCTCCAGGCCAATGGGGGCTGCGGGAAGTGGTGCGGGCCGAGAGATGTGCTGGCCACCGCTTCCCGCCACCCCCATTGGCCTGGAGCGGCAAACTGCGGCCAGTGGGAGACGTGATTGGCTGAATCTGCAGACACGGCAGGTAAATAAACAAGCCCGGACCCACCAGGGGTTTTCCAGCTTTGAGAAGCACTGCACTAAACAATAGGAGGAAAGGAGTAAGGGAAGACAAAAATAACAGTAATTGGAACCTGAAAGTTATCTAGCCACTTAACTCCCACTGAAATCGATGGAAGTTGGGCTCTGAAGTAACTTTGAGGCTCTGGGTCCAGGTGTCTTAACCTGGGTACACAAAAAATGGAGATAATGAAAATGAACTTGGCAATATTAATACTAGCTCCCTTTGGCATAGGGGTACTGTGATATTGGTTTAGTTAATTCTTATAAAGCATTCTGATGGTAACACAGAACTTAAGAATGGACATACTGGGTCAAGCCAATGGTCGATCTAGCCCAGTATCCTCTCTTTTTACAGTGGCCACTGCCAAATGCTTCAGAGGGAATGAACAGAACAGGACAATTATGACATTATCCATCGCCTGTCATCCAGTCCCAGCTTCTGGCAGTTAGAGGCTTAGGACACCCAGAGCATGGGGTTGCATCCCTGACCATCTCAGCTATTAGCCATTGATGGACCTATGAACGTATCTAATTCTTTTTTGAACCCAGTTATATTTTTTGTCTTTAGTGTATCCCCTGGTAATGAGCTCCACAGATTGACTGTGCACTGTGTGAAGTATTTCCTTGTGTTTGTTTTAAACCTTCTGCCTATAAATTTTATTCGGTGACCCCTGGTTCTTGTGTTATGTGAAGGGGTAAACAACATATTCTTATTCACTTTCTCCACACCATTTATGACTTTATAGACCTCTATCAGATCCCCATTTAGTCATCTCTTTTCCAAACTGAAAAGTCTCCTCATATGGCAGCTGTTCCATACTCCTAATCATTTTTGTTGTCCTTCTCTGTACCTTTTCCAGTTCTAATATATCTTTTTTTGAGATGGGGAGACCAGAACTGCATGCAGCATTCAAAGTGTGGCATACCAGGGCTTTATATAGTGGCATTATGATATTTTTTTCTCTTATTAGCTATCCCTTTCCTAATGGTTTCTAATATTCTGTTAGCCTTTTTGACTGCTGCTACACATAGAGCAGATATTTTAAGTGATTACTTACTCTCTCTCTCTCTCTCAAAGGATATTTCTACACTGTTGTATTAATTTAGATGGAATATACAGGCCCAAAGAATCAAAGGCATCGACAGGACTATGTCACTGTCCAACATTAAACATTTTTAAAGAGGGTTTGGTTTACAGAGACCTCCGCCTCCTTAGTACCATAGCAAACACACAATTAAAAATCCTTTTGACCTTTTAGATACAGAAAAGAAGGGGAAAAACAATTAAAGCATTAGCAATGTAAAGTATTAAATAAGGCTTTCATTTTAACAACATGTTGGGACACAATCAGAAAGGCTAAGGCACAAAATAATTTACACCTAGCAAGGGACAGAAAAGCTAATAAAAAGAGGTTCTTTAAATACATTAGGAGCAAGAGAAAATTAAAGGGAAGTATAGGTCTTCTATTTAGCAGGGAAGGAGAGCTAATAACTGATGTCATCAAGAAGCTGAGGTATTTAATGCCTATTTTGCTTCAGTCTTTATTAAAAAGGTTAATAAGAACATAAGAACATAAGAAAGGCCGTACCGGGTCAGACCAAAGGTCCATCTAGCCCAGTATCTGTCTACCGACAGTGGCCAATGCCAGGTGCCCCTGAGGGAGTGAACCTAACAGGCAATGATCAAGTGATCTCTCTCCTGCCATCCATCTCCATCCTCTGACGAACAGAGGCTAGGGACACCATTCTTACCCATCCTGGCTAATAGCCATTTATGGACTTAGCCACCATGAATTTATCCAGTCCCCTTTTAAACATTGTTATATAGTCCTAGCCTTCACAACCTCCTCAGGTAAGGAGTTCCACAAGTTGACTGTGCGCTGCGTGAAGAAGAACTTCCTTTTATTTGTTTTAAACCTGCTGCCTATTAATTTCATTTGGTGACCCCTAGTTCTTGTATTATGGGAATAAGTAAATAACTTTTCCTTATCCACTTTCCCAACATCACTCATGATTTTATATACCTCTATCATGTCCCCCCTTAGTTTTCTCTTTTCCAAACTGAAGAGTCCTAGCCTCTTTAATCTTTCCTCATATGGGACCCTCTCTAAACCCCTAATCATTTTAGTTGCTCTTTTCTGAACCTTTTCTAGTGCTAGAATATCTTTTTTGAGGTGAGGAGACCACATCTGTACACAGTATTTGAGATGTGGGCGTACCATGGATTTATATAAGGGCAATAATATATTCTCAGTCTTATTCTCTATCCCCTTTTTAATGATTCCTAACATCCTGTTTGCTTTTTTGACCGCCTCTGCACACTGCGTGGACATCTTCAGAGAACTATCCACGATAAGTCCAAGATCTTTTTCCTGACTCGTTGTAGCTAAATTAGCCCCCATCATGTTGTATGTATAGTTGGGGTTATTTTTTCCAATGTGCATTACTTTACATTTATCCACATTAAATTTCATTTGCCATTTTGTTGCCCAATCACTTAGTTTTGTGAGATCTTTTTGAAGTTCTTCACAATCTGCTTTAGTCTTAACTATCTTGAGTAGTTTAGTATCATCTGCAAACTTTGCCACCTCACTGTTTACCCCTTTCTCCAGATCATTTATGAATAAATTGAATAGGATTGGTCCTAGGACTGACCCTTGGGGAACACCACTAGTTACCCCTCTCCATTCTGAGAATTTACCATTAATTCCTACCCTTTGTTCCCTGTCCTTTAACCAGTTCTCAGTCCATGAAAGGACCTTTCCTTTTATCCCATGACAGCTTAATTTACGTAAGAGCCTTTGGTGAGGGACCTTGTCAAAGGCTTTCTGGAAATCTAAGTACACTATGTCCACCGGATCCCCCTTGTCCACATGTTTGTTGACCCCTTCAAAGAACTCTAATAGATTAGTAAGACACGATTTCCCTTTACAGAAACCATGTTGACTATTGCTCAAGAGTTTATGTTTTTCTATGTGTCTGACAATTTTATTCTTTACTATTGTTTCAACTAATTTGCCCGGTACCGACGTTAGACTTACCGGTCTGTAATTGCCGGGATCACCCCTAGATACTGGGGTGACCAGATACTCAACACAATAAATATTATCAACAAGGGGGAAGGAATGCAAGCAAAAGTAACTAAATTGGAAACGTTAGCAATTATTTTTGAGAACTCCTGGAGGAGGGATGAGGACTCAGAGGACTGGAGAAGGGCAAACATAGTACCTATCTTTAAAAAAGGAACCAAAAAGGACCTGGGGAATTCTAAACCAGACAGCCTAACTTTGATACCTAGAAAGATACTGGAACAAATTATTACATAATCAATATGTAAGCACCTAGATGATAATAGGGTTATAAGGATCAGACAGCATGGAATTGTCAAGAACAAATCATGCCAAACCAACCTAATTTCCTTCTTTGACAGGGTTACTGGCCTACTGGACAGTGAGGAAGCAGTAGCCACAATATGTCTTGACTTTAGTAAGGCTGTTGACATTGTGCCATATGGCATTCTCAAAAATAAATGAGGGGAATGTGGTCTAGATGAAATTACTACAAGGCAGGTGCCCAAGTGGTTGAAACACCATACTCAAAGAATGGTTATCAAAGGTTCGCTGTCAAACTGGGTCAGACATACCTAGTGAGGACTCACAGGGGTCAGTCCTGAGTCCAATATTCAGTATTTCTCATTAATTACTTAAATAATGGGGTAGAGAATATCCTTACATAAAATTTGCAAATGACAAAAGCTGGGAGGCACTTTGGAGGATTAGAATTCAAAACAACCTTGACAAATTGGAGAACTGGTCTGAAATGAACAAGATGAGATTCAATAAAAATAAGTGCAAGTACTTCACTTAGGAAGGAAAAATCAAATGCACAACTACAAAATGGGGAATAACTGGTTAGGTGGTCTGAGAAGGACCACAGTGTGATGCAGTTGCAAAAAAGGCTAATCTAATTCTGGACTGTAAGGCATGGTAGTTAACTGTCCCACTCTGTTTGGGGGTATTGAGACCTCAGCTGGAGTTCTGTGTCCAATTCTGGGCACCACATTTTAGGAAAGTTTGGAGAGAGTCCAGAGGAAAGCAACCAAATGATAAGAGGTTTAGAAAACCTGACCTATGAGGAAAGGTTAAAAAACTGGACATGTTTAGACTTGAGAAAAGAAGACTGAGTGGGGACCTGATACCAGTCTTCAGATATATTAAGGGCTATTATAAAGAGGACTGTGATCAATTGTTCTCCATGGCCACTGAAGGTAGAACAAGAAGTAATGGCTGCAATCTGCAGCAAGAGAGATTTAGGGTATGTCTATACTGCACACATTACTGCGCCGCCGTGGCAGCACTGTGATGTGGGCAATGTAGTCACGCGTTATCGCTGTGGGAGAGCGCTCTCGTGATAAAAAATAACCACCTTGAATGAGGGGTGGTAGCTTTATGGCCGGGAGGCATGCTATACTGCCGCTTTTCAGCGCTAAAACTTTCATCGCTCAGGGGTGTGTTTTTTCACACTCCTGAGCAACTAAAGTTTTAGCGCTGAAAGTGGCAGTGTAGAGACAGCCTTAGATTAAATATTAGGAAAATCTTTCTAATTAAAGGAGCAGTTTAGCTTTGGAATAGGCTTCCAAGGGAAGTTGTGGTATCCCCGTCACAGGAGGTTTTAAAGAATACATTAGACAAACAAGGGTCAGGGATCGTCTATACTCGGTCCTGTCTCAGTGCACAAGGCTTGGCTAAATGACCTCTTGAGGTCCCTTCCAGCCCTACATTTCCATGGTCCCATGATCCCATATTCCCTTTTCCTTTAGCCAGCGAGAGTTTTTAGATGCACCCTCCCCCACACACACCTTGTTTGACAGTTTCTTAGAGGGTATCAAAGATGGTAACTTACAGGCCTTTTGAGGAAAAGAGAAGTTAGTTGAGTTGGGCTGGAACTGTTGTTATTGTGTTGTTGTTGAAGTCTGATCCTGTTTTCCAGGAGCCAAAGCAAGACAAAAATACACAAAAGGGAGGGGGGAAAATAGCAGAGATAGAAAATTTATCTTCTGTCTCTGGTGTTGACTCTCACTTGCAACCTCACTGTTGGAAAAACACAGGCACAGCATCTTGTTTTCACATATACTCTGAGACCTGGGAAACTTATACCAGAACTGGGCTATTTAGGGCATTGTTTTTAACTGCCTCTTTCTGGTCACAGGCATACAGCAGTATTGCAAAATATGTCTAAGCCAGATTCTCACTAGACAAAAGGAAAAAGGAGAGTGCGATAGGAAAAAGAAGCACTAAGATTGGGAAGGAAAAGGACTCATGTCTCCTACACTGGAGGTGGAGTAGAAAGCACATGATGCCAGCTGGGGAACCCCACTCTCCTTACACTGGGTGTACTCCTGCAAGACCTTCCCAAGAATCACATCCTTGCACAGCCAGAGCAACATAAAGTAGCAATAGTGTAATTAAGAATTTGGCTCATAAAGTCTTGCTGGTGTGCTCGTTGTTTAGACCCTAAAGAATTAAGACTTGCCAAGATTTACATGCTTCCTCATATCTTCCATTATTGTAGAGGATGGAGGAAGAGAGAGCTTACATGTTTTTTATCACTTGATGGCCCACCTGTTGGCCCCATAGGTGTAAATAGGAGCCTAAAGAGGAGTTTATGAGACTGGGGAAGAAACACTACACTAAATAATGATGAAGCACTGTGGATATGTTCAGTGCTCTCAAAATCTTCTATCCTCTTCTGCTTGTGGGTGGACCATAGGTTGTGGATTGGTTTGCAGTATGACCTTCTTCAGTGCAATGGCATTGCTTAATGACCTCCATAGAAACTGTTTTATATTGCTCAACAAACATATGTGCTATATTTCTGTGACTTATTCCTGAATATTTCTATATTTCTGAGTTTATGTACCAAAACTGTACTTGAATTTGAGCAGAAGTTGAGTGTGTACCCTTGTGCAATTTTACCCACCAATTAACCTGCGGCAAGGAATGTTTCTGATGAGCTAAAAATTAACAGTAGATTTTACACTATTGGCATCTCCTTGGGAAGACTGAGAGAGCAGGTTTTGTGCCTTGGCTGGTGAATTTTCATAACAATTTTGCATGTTTGGCAGGAATTGAGGAGATAATGCATAAGTGTGCTATTTTTTCCATAACTTTCTTCCCATAACCAGCCTCAAAAACCACTTTAAATACTTTAAGCAGAGTCAGAGGGTGGTAGACCCCTTTAAAATATTCAGAATGCTGCTTTAATTGAGGAAATCAAGGATGGTATGATCTCACCACACACACAATTTTCTGTCCCCTATTTTCATTATTTCTTTTTACAGCCAATAATGTGATGTGGGGAACATGATCATCTACTTTAAGTAAGTGACATGCTCACCTTGCTCTAACACAGCACAGTACACATAGACTAGATACAGTCCAATACTATCCTCTCTCTGGGGCTTTTGTTATGATTATCTTAAATAAAAATAAGTTTCTTAGCAGAGGTTGCTCCGAAGCTTGGCTGTTCCTAGGTGTTTTAGTGCACCTTGTGGCTAATAGGACATATTTGATCTAGTTGCCAGCATGAGCCAGCAGATCTGTTCCATATCTTGGTACAAGATCTTCACATCTTCCTATACTTTTTCCTGCTTCCCATCTTTGCAAAATTGTCATAGAAGTTTACTCACCCAGGCACAAAACCTACTGGCATAGTAGTTCAGACCCATGCTCTGTCTTCAACAGTGGCCAGTGCCAGAGTCTTCACTGGAAGGTACAAGATACCAATGTGTGTAAATGTAAATGTGTGTAATTGTCCACTATAAAGATCTCAGCATAATCCCAAAGAGCTATAGATTGATTTAAACCCTGAAGCATGAGATTTTTATCCCTTCCACAACCTGTTGTTTGCATTTAGAGTTGTAATTCTGGATATTCTTATAATCCATATAAACATCCATTCTGTTTCAGAATCTTACTAGATATTGGCCTCAGTGACATCCTGTGGCAATGAGTTCCACAGTCTAATTAGGCACTAAGGGGGGGGGGAGGAAGTATTTCCTTTTATCGGTTTTGAATGTGCCACTCTTTAATTTCCCTGACTGTCCCCTTTTTTCTTGTTTTACCTTCACTAAACCATTCATTTTATATACATATCACCTTTTTTTAAAAAAAAATATTTTAAAGATTTTTGAAATACAATCATTTTGAAAATCTTAATTAAAACTTTGAAAAATATACAAAACCTTCAAATGATCATTTATAATTATTTCAGCACTAGTAGTATACCTGGAAAGCAGGAGCTCCTCTAATCCCAGATCTAATTCCAACTCCTTCAGGTCTCAAATGCTTTCTATAGAGCTAACTTGGGACTTTAGACATAGCCCTATTCCAGGTATGTTGCATAACCCTGCTCTTTCCCAGCAATAGTTTTGGGGGGCATTCTGACTCAGACACACCCTCTGGGGTCATAATCCCTCCTCTGCTTCCTCATTGCTCTGGGGTGAGTGTAGTAACTTGCCACTGGCCTATACCAGCAGCAAATTGCAGTGCCCTCAGCATTATCTCAACTGCACTGGCCAGTGCATGTGGGGAGGAGGGGAGGAGCTATACTATGCATGGAGGAATAAATGGGCCCATAGCCCCTATCTACTCCTACATGCCTAGACAGGAGGTCTGCCTCAGTTTTCCATCCATAAAATAGGGATGAAATTACTTGTTTTGCTGCGGTGTCATGGGGGTTAATTTAGTGTTGATAATACCTTTTGGATACACAAAGTGCTAAGTTGTATTCATATGCAAAGAATTTAAAAGTGTGTGTGTGTATTTTTAAGTAAGAGTCACCCTTTCACTTTTGATTTGTGTTTATTTTTACATCTGGAGTAAATCAGTCAATATATTTTAGAGAGAAAACACATGATGGGATATTGTGCTGCATGGGGAAAAAACAGTTACCTTAGGTATAAGCAGATGTTAAAGAATTAATGATGATTTTAAATAACAGAGGGACCTTTCTGCTTGGAAATACCAAAACACATAGACATACTTTTTTTTTATTGCTGTCTTCTCTTTCAGCTAACCTTTGAGTGAGAGAAACTTCTGCTGATGTCAAATGACCAGGAGGACATTAACAACTGATTTTGGTGCCTGTCGGGTGCCGTTGGGTATGTCTCCCCATTACCAAGCTGGCTTTCCTCACTACTGCCACTGACCTTGCAAACAGCTCCGACAAAGGTCGGAATGGATTCATTGATCAGCTAGGCCAAGCATATGACAGTCTGTGCCTTAATTGAATCCCAAAAGGGGGCAGACTGGGTTTTTATTACAGAGGCCAGACGATAGCACTCATTAAAAGCTCCACAGACTGTGTGGTTTACTAATTAGTTTATTATACAGACACCTTGACGATGGGCAAAGTTGTCATTTTGCCCTTTATCGCACAGGGGATGTTGTTAAAAGTTTAATCAGCTAACGCTGACCAACTCAGCTTGGCAGGCTGTGGATGGTCATTACTGAGGTCACCCCTGCTGTAGCAATTCTGACAGGGTCACAGCATGAACCTCCAATAAAAAGAGCGTTACGTAAGGTAAGAGTGCACCTGAAAGGGAACCAGGAAAAGAGATGTGCTCAGCAGGGAGTAGGAAACAGATGGACTGTTAGGACAAGTGAATCCTGTTACAGTTTCTCTTTGCCTACATTGTTTAACATATGCTTTTCGGAAATATGGGGATCACTGAACTATTTCTTTGATATGTCCATTAGACCTCTAGATAGCCTGAACCTATTGGAGTATTGTCAGACACTGAATACTGCAGGGGTAGGAGGAAGCAGGGGTGATCTTGCTACTCCAGCGATACTTACCACCCAAACGATGGGAGGGTTCATCTGCAATGTCTATGGGAATTTGCACTAGAAAAAACACTGGAAGGGGCCATTGTAATCTTGGCTCTCAAACTACTATTCTCTCCTACCCACCACGTTACAGGCAGTTCTCCTAATGTTTTATGGATGTCTTCAGTTGTGGCAATAAGTTATAATTTTGGGAAGTTTTTTTTTTTAAATCAGGAGGTTGTTATTAATGTTACTGTAGCACTTGTAAGTCCCAGCTGAGTGCAAAGACACCTTGTGCTAGGTTCTGTACAAATGTATAGTAAGAGGCAGCCCCTCTCCCAAAGAGCAGACAGTGTGACTAGACAAGACAGACAAAGAGTGACAGGGGAAACAGAGGGGAAGAGACTTGCCCACAGTCACCCAGCAGGTCAGTGGTAGGGTTCGGAATAGAGCCCAGGTCTCTTGACCTGTAGTTCTGTGCTCTAGCCACTAAACTAATCTGTCCCTCTTTTTTTTTTTGTCTTTGTCACAAAACAATGAAATCTCCAGGTAAAATCCCATCTAATTCCTGAGAAGGAACTCAAAAGAACCAAAGTACAGACAACCCCAATGGCAGGGCCGGCTCCAGACCGCAGCGCGCCAAGCGCGCGCTTGGGGCGGCATTTTGCCGGCAAGGCGGCAGGCAGCTCTGGCGGACCTTCCGCAGTCATGCCTGCGGGAGGTCCGCTGGAGCCGTGGGACCGGTGGACCCTGCGCAGGCACGTCTGCAAGAGGTCCCCCGGAGCCGTGGGACCGGCGTGCTTGGGGCGGCCAAATTCCTAGAGCCGCCCCTGCCCAATGGGGAATCTGTCTGAGTTTATATCCAACCCCCAGAGTTTACAGGGATAGGTTACTTTTATTATTATTTATACTGCTGTAGTACCTAGATGTCCTAACTGAGATCAGGATCCAATTATACAAATACTAGAACTAGTGGTGTACAAATACACAGTAAGAATCCAGTTCCTGCTACAGTTTGGAGTTGCAGACCATTCTACAGAAACACCCAATCAAAGTGGAAGTGTTTAATAAAGATGGTTAGTTCTTTACCTTAGTAACAAGTCTTGGTATATTAATTCATGGTTCGAAGTGATCTAGGACACAACAAGCTGAATATAACTGTAGCCTGGTATTGCCTGCAAAGCACTGTCTGTATTCTGTGTCTGTACACTAGCTTAGGGTCTCTCATTTCATACATCATTCACAACTCATGGCAATAGTTCCACAACATCAGCACATATTCTTAATACAAAGAGAAAAAAGAAAAAGAATTGCTATGCCGTGTACATTTCTCTTTGGGAGCTAGAGAAATGTATAAGTTGCACTATCTTTGACTCTCCTCTGAATTTAGTCCTTTGGGTTTGTACATATACAGTGGATGGAATTAGAGCCCTGCATCACAATTTTTTTTTAAAATCCTGCTCATGTCCCGCCCTGCAATACCCACTCCCACCCGATCCCACATTGTTTCTTTCATTTTTATCCCACTCCCACCCACAAAAAACTTAGGTCCCACAAATCCTGCAAGACAGTTTCCCCATGTTACAAAATAAAAATAAAAATGGTTTGTTAATACATTATATCTATAAATGGAATTCAGACACACTTTTTACCACTAAAAGAATAAAACAAATCTTGCTTAAACCATGTAAAAAATACTCTAACACCTGTTATAATAGATACCAAATCTCTTTCTATCCCTTCCTTAAATGTAAGTATTAAAACCCTTATTTAAAAAACAAATTTGCTTTACATTGCTGAAATTCTATTTATGACAAACTGACTACATCTTTCATGTTTTCCTGCAAATTACCACAGTCTGTTTTTTTGCCCACCCAGTCTGCCCGCAACAAAGTACCTTTTACCTGATCCTGCTATTATGGCAGTGGGTCCTGCGGGACCCGCAAGATCCCAGAGCCCCTGTAGGGCTCTAGATGGAATACTGGCATAATTGAAGTGAATGAGAATTTTGGCACAACTGTTTAGGACAGGAATAGAAGAAGGATATCGGGCCAGACCCTTTGCTTGTACTAATCAGTGTAGCGCCATTGACTTTAATTTCCACCGGCTGAGAATGTGATCCAAGCATTTGAAACTGTAGAGTGAATTTAGACAGGAAGGATGTATTACACACACAGGAATCTGGCCAGGGCACATCAGAACACCTGGGCTAACAATGGGTCTTGCAAAATGGAGGTACCATTGCTAGTTGACATGTTTTGGTAGTCACCCCAGGAACCTTTTCCCAGTGACAGATTGCTCTGTTACAGCCACGCAGGCAAATGCTCTGTCATGAACTCTCTTTAAAAAAAAATCTGCCTTAACAGTAAAACTAAAAGACTCCAACTTTTTTTCTTTTGCTGTAGCTCCCTCAGGCAATGAAGGAATTTGCAGTGTGTGTCAATGAGATATTTGAAATTTCACACATTTAAATCGTCCCAACTTCAACAGCATTTTAAATACACTGAAACCAGCAGCACTCTTAAATTCAAATACTTACCAGTCTCCGTCCTACAAGCTTGCTGCTATTAGCCTCAAAGGCAAAAGAAAAAAATATGGGAACAAAGCCACATTCTGTAATCAAATTAAATATGAACCAATTTAAAAGAAAGAGTTGATATAATACTAATGAATAATACCGTCTACTTCTTTAGCACTTTCCATGCCAGAATCACAGTGTGCATTACTAATATTAAATCAGCTTCACACCACCCTTTATTATCTTCATTTTATGCATGGGGAAACTGAGGCACCAAGCGATGTGGCTTACCCAAAGTCACAGTAAATTGGTGGCAGAGCGGGGAGAGAACTTAGGAGTCCTGACTTCCATTTCTGCAGTTTAGCTGTCACTGTTACAGTATCTGCAGTGCTACAAAACAAACCGACAATAGGACCCAAGCGTCACAAGATTAACACAAAATGGAAATACCAGTCACTGAAATGAAAAACCGAAGTTAACCTCCACCTCACAAACCCTAGCCCCAAGAAATAAGACAAATGACTCACTAGGAACAAATCATACACTAGAAACTCTATACAGTAGCCACTGTTTTAAACAAATACCCCCACTCCCTAATAGTCATCATAGCATGGCATCTGACTCTATCCCATTATGTGTGGTATTTTCTTAATTCCATCCCCAAGCCAAATATCATAGCAAGTAATCGTCCTCCTATTCAAGTAAATTAATAATCTCCCATGGACGGCAGTGGTGTAGGATCCCAATCCTTAGCTGCACCTAGGGAGCATGTAGTGCAGCTCAAAGGGGATGTGGAGGGGTGGGGGAGTGGATGATGAGATCCATTCTGGTCAGTATCATGGGCAACCGTTTTAACAGTTGAAGATAAAGACAATATACTGCCTTATAGGGAGTACTCACCACGAGGGTCTACTGAAATAGTGTAGCATCTCTGAGATCTAGATCCGAGATCCTGCCCAGGCACAAATTTGGGCTTCAGTCCCACAAGAGCTCCATGTGGATGGACGCATTGTTGCCATACGGACCTGAGGCTCTCCCCATATTGCAGAATCAGGGCCTTGGTTGCTGCCCAAAGAAACCAGAAAAGATTGAGCATTTCGTTAACTGGTCATTCCTAATCAGTCCAGCAATAGGTCTACAAATGAATAAACAACTTAAGTGAATCTCTGTTCTAAAAATGAAAGAAATTGGGTACCGCTCTGAATATTGGCAGATATCAGAGTTCCCTTTTAAATCAGGAGTCATTCAGCTTTTGTTGGAGTGTTACATAAAAGCTTTTAATTTACTGAGTACCTTTTTGTGAGTCGAGGGGATTGTTTGTGACTAATGAAGAGCAGAGAATATTTTAATAATAGCGACAACTGGCTTTGATATTGATATTGTCTCTAAAAAAAAAAGTCCGTTTTGAAGTCTTTGAGATTAGGAAGCCCCTTTGTATTTTATCCAACCATGTTAATAAAATTGTCTTGGCTACATAATGCTCTCTGCAAAACAGAAGTAATTTCCCCCTTTCCCCCTCCCCCCACTTAGTTCCCTGTGCTATCCTTTGGATTTTTTTAAACACTAGTCATTATTCTGTACATCAACATTTATAAATTTTCATTAAGTAGCTTTCAGGAATAATCTTCAAATGAAAACCCAAGTGCAATGTTTTGTTTCTTCCAAGACACTGAGCGTATTTCACATCTTTATATTTGTCTGCAGTTTTGCATTTCATAGACATCTCCTAGTTTTTTGGGTTATGAGTTTGGACTCCTCCCATATTTCCAAAATCCTCTGGGGTCTATTAAAGTATCAAAAAGACAGGTGGCCCAGTAACGATACCACTTCAGGGATAAATGCCTTCCGATATTACAACCTAGACTAGGTGATCTAGTTAAAATTTGCAGGGATCTGCCCCTATGGCTCATTTTGCAGAATCTGAGCCTAACGCAGTATGCGCTCACGATTTCAAAGGGCTAGGGGGCACTGTGTTAAAGAAGGTGGTATTTTCAGATAATAAGCTATAAAACTGAAGTCATCCTGGCCACTTGTGGTTATTAATGATCACATTACAATCTTCCAGAATAAGGGTAGAGATCCCAGTATCCCAGCCAAATTCCAATTTAGGTAATTACATTCTAAATTCTCCCTAAACTGTACCTCCTTAAATTCTCTCTGCAGTCCCAGTTGGACTATATTCCTTTCCCCTTCCTGCAATCAATTGCTGCATAGTGTTTCAAGTCTTTAGCTATCTGCCACATTCCTCTTCAGAGATGGTTGCATTTCAGTGGTGTGTAAAAAGCTGGGTGATAATGAAAGAATCAGAAAATGCTCATTTGACTAACTTGAAACATTCTGCAGGAATATATACATTTTGTCAAAATTTTCAATGAAAGATGATCAAAATAGGGTTAAAGCGTTGTGTTTGACATGACATGGTAGTCAAAATATTTTTACTTTTTATTATGTTATAAATGAATGATAAATTATAGCATAATAACAAAAAAGTTGAGTTGATACAGTTTAAACAAAATGCTTTTGACTTTAGGCAAACTACATGGTTTCAACCTTATCAAAATGAAATGTCATTTCAGT
Source organism: Mauremys reevesii (assembly GCF_016161935.1). Lineage (NCBI taxonomy): Eukaryota > Metazoa > Chordata > Testudines > Geoemydidae > Mauremys > Mauremys reevesii. The sequence goes on along the minus strand of NC_052623.1, from coordinate 245,862,473 downwards.
TTTTCTGAAACAAATTTTTTCAGTTTCTTTCCATGGGAAATTTTGAAATTTCATCTTTTTGTTCCAATTCAGGATGGAAAGAAAAATTAAGTTTTGGAATTTCCCATAGAATGGGAGTTCCAGGGGCTCTGACCATCTCTAGTGTGTATAGCTATTCCTATACTGTAGTCATTTGTGTAACTCATCTGTCAGATTGATCATGGCAACAAAAAGGTCTGGGTGCAATACATTTAGTATTCTTCTTGGCAAATAACTAAATCAGTTCGACCCCTTGCCCCTCAAAACCTGAGAAAACTAAACACATCATCTCTGAGTGATCTTAACACATAGAACATCCCCACTTGCAGGCATGTCAAGACCGTGCACAAAACAAATTTTCACTGGGGGAAAGGGAAAACAGCCAAACTTGGGAAAACACAGCAACAGAACATATATGCAAATGAAAAGTAAAATACCCTCCCCCTTCCAATAACTTTGGCAGTAGTCCATCTAACTCCCTTCCCACCTGCTGGTGAGAACATCCCTTAGCCACACCTCCTAAGCTATCCACCAAGCCCATACACAGTTATGGTGACTCCCCAAGTGTCACTCAAGGAATTGTTGGTAGGTAGGCTATGCAAACTAAGCTCAATATGGTAGGGCTTTTCCCTTTTAACCGATAGAGAAGATAGAGAACTCTCGCATGTTTGGAGCTTCTGGCCGTAGGTCTTACATCTGAAAGCAGCTTTGGCTGGTTGGGATTGAAATGTTTCATATAAACGTGAGATGGTATTATATCATCTATTTAAGTTGATGTGGAGGGAAGTGCAGTTGAGAAGAGGTTCACCTCTGTTTTGTTCTTAAATTCTATGTTACTGCATGTTTGATTATTTCACAGAAAATCTATTACCAGGTCAAAGTGAAAACTACCTCTGGTCACAGAGGTCTAGTCTACATTAAAAAGTTATATGGCATAACTACATCCATCAGAAGTATGCAGGGCCACCCGGGGGGGGGAGGGGGGGCAATTTGCCCCAGGCCCCGGGTCCTGCAGGGACCCCACAAGAATATAGTGTTCTATAGTATTGCAACTTTTTTATGGAAGGGGCCCCCGAAATTGCTTTGCCCCGGGCCCCCTGAATCCTCTGGGCGGCCCTGGAGGTATGAACAAACCACACCCCTGCCTGCCAAAGCTATGTCAGCATCAACACCAGTGTAGAACACTTGTGCTGACCTAACATCACTGCTCGGAGGTGGTGGTGGTGTTCTGTCATGTAAACATACCCAGAGTCAGAATAATGCTTTAATTCCACAAAGGTTTAGAGTGAGTGCATTTCACATGAATAATGATTGAAATGAGAAAAGTATTTCTAGTAATTAGTGAAAGCAATATAAAAGGGAGGGTCTAAATTATGCCCTGACTTAGGCCTCAGTTCAGCAAAGTACTTAAGCACATGCATATCTTTACACATGGGTCATCCCTTTGTCCTCAGTGGGACATATCACATGCTTAAAGTTAAGCCATGCTTAAGTACCTTGCTTAAGTACCTTGCTGAACTGGGGCCATAGCATACAGGGCCGGCTCCAGACCCCAGCACGCCAAGCGTGCGCTTGGGGCGGCGTCCTGCGGGAGGGCGGCAGGCGGCTCCGGTGGACCTCCCGCAGACGTGCCTGCGGAGGGTCCGCTGGTCCCGCAGCTCTGGTGGAGCATCCGCAGGCGTGCCTGCGGGAGGTCCACCGAAGCCACGGGACCAGCGGACCCTCCGCAGGCACGTCTGCAGGAGGTCCACCGGAGCCGTGGGACTGACGACCGCCAGAGCGCCCCTCGCAGTGTGCCGCCCTGCTTGGGGCGGCGCAAATCCTAGAGCTGCCCCTGATAGCATATCACAGTTAATGAAACAATTTAATACAACAGAAACAACATTTTAGGACTGTCAATTAATCGCAGTTAATGCCTGCAATTAACTGAAAGCAAAATTAATGTGTTAATCGCATACCTGTGGGTGGGATGGGAGGCATCTACGGCAGGGGGCTGAAGCCTCAGACAGCAGCTCCGTGGGTAGCGGAGAGCTGAAGTAGTCCCTGCCCACAGGTCCAAAACTGGCAGAGGGGCTGGAGGAACCCCAGCCTGCAGCTTCCTGGGCTGCTGGGGGGGGAGGGGGAGGGTTGGAGGCAGAGGTGGATTAGGGTTTGGGGGGGCCCTGGGCCAGAGCAAGTGGGGACCCCTGCCCACCCCTTCCATCTGCAACCACCCCCCCCATAGTCATCGTTACCCCCACCCACACCCCAGGCCCCAGCTTCCTGGGCTGTAGGAGGACTGGAGCAACTCCAGACCACAGTTGCCTGGCTGGTGGGCAGGGGAGCTGGAGCCCCACACCCCTAGAAGGGCTGAAGCCCCGAGCCCTGAGCGGGGCTGAAGCCCTCACCCCGAAGGAGGCTGAAGCCCCGAGCGGGCGGAATCCCAGAGCCCCCAGTCCTCACCCTATATTTGAAAATATAGAACCCCCCCATAAATGATATTCTCATATTGTTTAACATTGCGACTAAAACTGAGATTAATTAATTTTTTTAATTGCTTGAGATCCCTAAATATTTTGTTTAATTTCTTTCCAACCTCCATGATATAATCACATCAGCCCTCTCTCCACGAGGAAAAATAATTCACCATCAGTTCAGCTTTTTCCTACTGGTAGCGCCAACGAGGGCTTTATCATAGACAGGGCTCAGGCCACACACCATGGAAGCCTAGGATATGTTACTTTAGGTCACAAAAGTCCGCCTTGCTCTTGGAGCCGTTTCCAAGGTTTAGATAGCATGGATGGCAGGCTCATCCAGAGCGCAAGCAGTGAACAAACAAAGGCTACAGTCCTGCACTGTGTCCAGTCCTGCACCCTTGTGGAACCAAATGGGCCTCTGTTCAGATACAGGGCCATCTGTGTGGCACTCAGTGAGGGAGACAGGAGAGCAAATTGCCTTCCCATCCTCCTGAGGTGATGCTTGCAATGGCACATGTTTCTGATTCCTCTCACTAAATCTAAATTCCGTTCCTTTTTGTGGTTAATTATACTCACAACGTCAGGTTTTTTACACCCCTGCATTTTAGAAAGCTCCTGGGCTAATTTTAAATATATATAATTTTGAAAGAGAGGTAAAACTGGGATGCTAAGTTTCAGCCTGAAGCAAATATTTATGGCCAAGTTTTTCAACTAAACATTTATAGAATGAAAATGCTGACTCACCTTTCTGTGTATATAGTGATGTTGTTGCTACAATAAAAATAACCAAGGAAAGTTATAAGGGGCCACAGAGGCCCCTGTGATCTGTAGAAGCTAGTGTGTCCATGGAGAATGATGCAGTTCCACAGCACCACAAAGTGTAAGGAAGAAAGGAAGTTGGTTGAGGATTCATTCAGATGAAGAAACCTTTTATGGGAGTTTCTATAATGCTTCATCTTGAACAAGTATGTGGAGACTAACGCTGGATGACTGTATAATAAGGCTCACTGGCTCGCTGATAGAAACTTTCATAAAGGAAAAAGTTACTGATGAAAGTAGATGGGGGTTTCTGTGTGTGCGTGTTTTGTGTGCAGCTTGAGGTTTCATCTGGCTTTCAGTGCCTGTAGAATGAGGGACAACAGGGGAGCAGGCCGCCAACCTGAACTCCCTGTGCTCTCTTCCTGAAAGTGAAAGAAGAGCATCAAAGAGAATGAGAGCGACAGACTATCTAACTGAAAGGTATTGTATATTTTTGCTTTAGGTCACAGCCATGGTTGGCATCACAAAGCAAAATCTTTCTAATTTAACATTTATGAACTCCTTATTTCCAGGGTGCAGTTGGGGAAGGTATGGAAACTTGGGGTGATAGTACAGGGTAATGTAGTCATCCTTAGTCTTTACTTTTGGCAAGTCTAAAACTTCCCTGTTATGGCTGAATGCTGAATCTTCTTTTATTACAGTTCCTATTTTTCTTTAAGCTAGAGCTGTCTGAATAATGGATTTTTGGTTCAGCTGCAGTTCCAAAAATTTTTTTTAAAAAGTTTTGGGTCAACCCAAAACTGAAATTTTTGGTGAATCAAATTTAAAAAAAAAATGTTTTGAGTCAAATAAAAGTTTTAATCAACCCAAGAGAAATATTGTGTTTAGATATTGAGTGGTCAATTTTTTATTTATTATTTTTTGTAAAACCCTCAAATAAATGTGAAGAAAACTTTTCATTTAGAAACTATTTCAAACAAAAAATTGGAAATGTTTAGTTCTGACTCTTTCAAAACAGATTATTTCAACTTTTTTTCAGTTGAGGGGAGGGCAGATTCAATATGAACAATTTGGCAAAAGCGGCACATTCGCAGAACATTTTGGTGTCACCAAGTCTGCCTTCTCCAAAAAAAATTTGGCCAAAAATTTTGCCCAACTCTAGTCTGAACCTGTTTTCTTCTCCGCTCAGACTGAAAAAGCAAAAGAGTTTGCCATGCCACCAAGTTTGCACCAATACTTTCCAAAGATTCAAATATATACTTAATTCATTTATAAGAACCACTAGCCATAAGGAAACAGATCAACAGAGCCAGACGTGTACCCAGAAGCCTCCTACTGCAAGACAAACCCAAGAAAGAAACCAACAGGACTCCACTGGCCATCACATACAGTCCCCAGCTAAAACCCCTCCAACGCCTCATGAGGGATCTACAACCCATCCTGGACAATGATCCCACACTTTCACAGGCCTTGGGTGGCAGGCCAGTCCTCGCCCACAGACAACCTGCCAACCTGAAGCATATTCTCACCAGTAACTGCACACCACACCATAGTAACTCTAGCTCAGGAACCAATCCATGCAACAAACCTCGATGCCAACTCTGCCCACATATCTACACCAGCGACACCATCACAGGACCTAACCAGATCAGCCACACCATCACCGGTTCATTCACCTGCACGTCCACCAATGTAATATATGCCATCATATGCCAGCAATGCCCCTCTACTATGTACATCGGCCAAACTGGACAGTCTCTAAGGAAAAGGATAAATGGACACAAATCAGATATCAGGAATGGCAATATATGAAAACCTGTAGGAGAACACTTCTACCTCCCTGGCCACACAATAGCAGATCTTAAGGTGGCCATTCTGCAGCAAAAAAACTTCAGGACCAGACTTCAAAGAGAAACTGCTGAGCTTCAGTTCATCTGCAAATTTGACACCATCAGCTCAGGATTAAACAAAGACTGTGAATGGCTTGCCAACTACAGAACCAGTTTCTCCTCCCTTGGTTTTCACACCTCAACTGCTAGAACAGGGCCTCATCCTCCCTGATTGAACTAACCTCGTTATCTCTAGCTTGCTTCTTGCTTGCATATATATACCTGCCCCTGGAAATTTCCACTACTTGCATCCGATGAAGTGGGTATTCACCCACAAAAGCTCATGCTGCAAAACTTCTGTTAGTCTACAAGATGCCACAGGATTCTTTGCTGCTTTTACAGATCCAGACTAACACGGCTACCCCTCTGATACTAGCCATATGGCACTCATGACATACACTTGGGCATAGAGAAACCAGGAATGAAGGAGTTATGAATAGTTCCCACTCAGTGCAGCAGAGGATCTGGTTCAATTGATATTTCCACATTTGCTTGGTTAGTGCTAAATTTACATATGGCTAAAAATCACCCCTATATTATAATGACTGTAGAGAATTGTAATTACTCTATTTGAAGTTGTGTGAAGAAACCTAAATTAGGATTTTCCCTATCTGTGAACACTTGTTATTCATGTCAGACAGGTGTTTCTAGAGTAAAAGACCCTTCCCCCCAACTCCAGCTTTCAAACTTAGTCATCTTGTTACTTATTTTAACACTCATCAATAATAGTTTTCCAGGCCAATATGTAGTATGTAATTTGTGATTGATAGATATCTGTGTAATTGGGGAGGGGCTGGATTTTTTTCTGAATGGGCTAAGTTCAATAACTGTTCTCATTTGAAAAGCACCAGTGGCTGTGAACATGCTATGTTTCCGTCCTGCCACAAGAGGGTGCTAACAGTAGATTTCACCAATAGGTTTTATTGTGGGAGAATCCTGTACATTTCAACATGGAGTTGTTGTTTTTTTTTTTTCCTTTCTGGAAAATCTGTTCACAATCTGTTGTCTCCTATTTGTATTTGAAACATTTTATAGGTAACCACAACAAAGAGATGTTAGTTTGTCTATTATACAACTTTCCATGTCAATTATGTTTGTAACCAGATGCTTTGCTTACATTTTGCCTGCAATAAGAAATGCTTACCACTCTCTGCCCATACTGGTTTTATTCAGAGGAAAATCTCTGAAATAACATAAGAGTTGCAGCCAGGGAGGTTTAAAATTCCATCTGTCCAGCAAAAAAAGAGATTTTATTTTTAAACGGGAACTCAGTGTTATCCAGTGGAATTCACAGATGAACTTTCAAGGCTCCCCACACATGTGAAGAAAGAGTTAACAGGAGTCTAAAAATCAATTAGTTTACCTTACTGCACCTGGAGGGTGTGTCAGGATTGGTTTGTTATTAGACCCAGTTGGTGTGGGAGGGGGAGCTGGGTCTTCATAATAGAAGGAAGTGAAAGCTACAGGGGAGATTCAGGAAAAGGACTCTAACCAGAGAAACCCAGGAGAGAGGAAGGGGTAATGAGGTGGTCCATTCTTTAAGGCTGGAGATGGCTGTCATATATTTGAATATATTGAACAGAGAGTTGATTCTGTTCATACAAGTTTGCAGTTCTAGTTTCCTAAGCAGTTACTTATGTAAAATCTGTTGTTATATTACAGTTACTGTGCTTTTCTTCTCTCTCTGCAATACAAGAGGTCAGTCAGCCATCATGGCTCCCACCATGTGCACGTCTGTGTTTCTAATCAGGGATTTGTGGTATGTCCGCCCTCAACAGCAATTGGTGATGAGGATTTCAAGAATCTTCTTTGTAGAGCCCTGCATGGATACAAATGTATCTGTGGATATAAACTGGTATCTGCAGAGCCGCAGGGCTCTACCGGGAACTGCGAAGGTACAGCATATTGGGTCGCTGCTCACAGGAGCCAGTGCCCCGTGCCAGCAGTGCCTCCAGCGTGGCTGTACCGCCCCCAGCCCTGCCCACTGGGGCAGGCACCAGGCTCACCAGAAGCTGTCCCTGGTCACGCTTGTGTGTTCAAGTGGTGTGCATGCCCCTGGACAGGACACAGATGGCTGCGTGGAAGGAATTGGGTGGTACAGCCACTCCGGAGGAGCTGCCGGCATGGGGCACTGGCTCCTGCGAATGGTAGCCCGACATGCTGCTCCTTTGTGGTTCACGGTAGAGCCCCACAGCGTTGCGGATACCAATTTATAACCACGGATATAAATTTTTATCCATGCAGGGCTCTACTTCGACGAATCAGAGTAGCAAAACCATATATAGCATTGCTTGCTGCTCCCCGGGAGGAGAAGGGCCTGCTACAACTGTAAGCACTCCAAACTACTAAACTAACAGCAGCAAGGTGAAATGTTAGGCTACATTGGAAAAAAGGGAAGGCTTTGACAGTGTCACGGAGGGCTGCCCACATATATAGTCTTTTGGAGCAAATAAGATTCCGCCAGAAAAACATGTAGCAGCGTCACTGAGAATGATGGGAGGAAAACCATACAGTTTAGTTCGCAGTCTGATTGCCAGAGAGAAGCCAGCAAGCAAAACCTGTAAAGAGAGAGTGCAAATTGTTCAAGAGCACTTGGCACCCAAACCCCTGATTATAGCAGAAAGGTTCAGGTTTCATAAGAGGAATCAACCTGAAGGTGAATCTATTTCCTCCTTTGCGACAGAGTTAAAAAAGATTATCAGAACACTGTGCTTTAAAGAATAGGCTTAATGAGGCCCTAAGAGACAGATTTGTGTGTCGACTGCGTAATGAAAGCATACAGAAGAGGCTCTTCACTCAGGCAAATCCTACCTTTAAACGTGCAGTAGAAATTGGAGTAGTGATGGGGACTGCAGCAAGGAATGCAATAGCATTGCATACCGGAGCTCAAACAGAAGTAGGACTCCATAAAGTATCTGTGACCCAAGGCAGGACAAACGCATGTTATCAGTGCAGGAAAGGAGTCCATGTACCTTCTGAGTCTGATTTTAAAAATGCATATTGGGGAGGCGGTAATAAAAAATGGCATATCCAAGCAGTTTGTCACACTAAGAGAAATAAGGAAGTGACCAAATCAGAGTATAGAAAAAGGAATATCAACATACGCTCTGTAGAGAGAGGCAATAGGGACACAGACTGTAAGAGTGAAGTAGTCAGCCTGGATATATGAAGTGTCAGCAATCTGGTTGACACCCTGGGTGGTGGGGAAAGCACTCAAAAATCAAATTGGACACAGGCTCTGCAGCGTCTGTTACCTCACGTTGAGAACGTGAGATACTATGGGAGTAAGGAAAATGATGATGTTACTAAAAACATATATGGGAGAAAAGATAGTATCAACTGGAGCCATGCTAGTGAGTGTGGAGTTCAACAACAAGCACTGTTTGTTAGATTTATATGTAATTGAATGCGGAGGAGCAGCACTGTGGGGCCATGAATGATTACAGAAGGTTCATCTGGATTGGAAATCTATAAAGATGTTGCAGTCACTTTTAGCAAATTCCACTAAAATAGTCAAACAGCTGGCAGGGATACTAATTTAGCCATCAGCAGTATTTAAGGAAGGCATAGGAACTCTAAAACAGATGAAGCCTAAAATAATCCTACTTGAGAAGGTGCAGGCCAAGTTTCATAAAGCTCAACTTGTCCCTTACAGTATCTGCGTGAAGGTAGATGCTGAATTGTAACATCTGGAAAGAGGGCATACTTTCAAAAGAGGCCTGGAGTTAGTGGGGAACTCCTTTCATTCCAAATATTTAAAAAAAATGTGATGCAGTAAGGGCATTTGGAGATTTTAAGGTGACCATAAACCCCTACTGAAAGTTGAAAAGTACCCACCTCCTCAAACTGAAGACATTTTTGTGCACTGGCAGGGGGACAACTATTCAGCAAAATGTATTTCTCACAGGCTTACCTACAGATGGAAGTTGAAGAATAGTCTAAAACAGAGGTTCTCAAGCTGTGGTCCGTGGACCACCAATAGCCCACGAGCTCCATTCAGGTGGTCCACAGATAGTTCCCTCTAAGGTGCACACCTGGGCAGCCGCACACCTAATTAGTGGAGCCGTGCAGGCATGGCTCCACTAATAAGGTGCCTGGACCCTGGAGAAGATGCCCATGTAAGGTGAGGTGGTGGCCTTGGGGGAAATAGGGGGTAGGTGGGAGGGGACAGTGGGGTGAGAAAAGGTGGTGGGATGCATTTTGGATGTGCAGGGCTGTGGCAGCCAGAGAAAGAGGCAACTTTCCCCAGCTCCAGGGCCAGCTGCCAGGGAGAGACAGCCCTCCTTCCCAGCCTCAGCTCCCGGGCTGCCGCGGCGGAGGAGAGAGGGCACATCCATCACATTAGAAAGGTAAGACTACTGAAATTAAAATATGAGTTGTGTGCTTTTATTTGTAGAACAAAAAAAGTTAATTATTATTGTGGGGGGGGGTTATATAGCGTTTTTTATCCAAAGCGCTTTACAATAGTTAGCTAACAGTACAAACAATATTTGGAAGGATCATTAAGTCATCTGCCGAGACTCTCAGCAATTTTCAAGTCGTCCGTGAAAAAAAAAGTTTGAGAACTACTGATCTAAAGCATATCTCACAATCAACACACAAAAGGGTCTGTTCCAGTACAACAGGCTAGTGTTTGGTATTGCTTCAGCTGCTGTATTATGGCAGCGGGCAATGGACCAAGTTTTGCAAAGTACTCCAAGAACACAGTGTTATTTGGATGATATTATTGTGACTGGAGGAAGTAATGAAGAACATCTGGAAACCTGAAAAGGGTATTAAAACATCTAGAAGAATATGGATTATGAGCCAATCATATAAAATGTGAATTTTCCAAGGACTAGATAACTTATTGTGGACATGTTATTGATGCACAAGGCCTACATACGTCTCTGGAGAAGATTAAAGCAGTCCTGAAAGCTGTACCTCCAAAGGATGTGTCAAAACTTAGATCATTTCTAGGATTTACAAACTACTATGGATGATTTGTACCAAACCTAGCAACTGTATTGCATCCTCTGAACTGTTTACTGCAGACTGGTCAAAAGAGGATATAATCACATGAGTGACAAAAAGCTTTCCTGGAAGCAAAACGATTGGTCACATCAAACAGCGTGTTTACTCACTTTAACCCATCTTTGCCTATCAAGTTAGCATGTGATGTTTCCATACGTGGAACTGGGGTGATTATATCGCACGCCATGCTAGATGGCAGTGCGAGACCCTAGTGTTTGCCTTCAGATCTCTCGCAGCGGCATAACATAACTATGCACAAATAGACAAGGAGGCTGTAAGTCTGGTCTGGGGTGTGAAGAAGGTCAAACAGTATCTATATGGGAGGAAAATCATTCTTGTCACAGACTACTAATCCCTCTTTCATCTGAGGAAGGGAGTTTCTGTGACAACGGCAGAACGTATGCAATGCTGGGCTCTCTTCTTAGCTGGTTATACCTGTGACATTGAATTCAAAAGAACAGAAGTGCTTGCAGGTGAAGACGGGCTCTCCCACAATGCCTGTGCCCGTCGAAGGCCAATCTGTAATAGCGACAGAATCTATCAAATTTGTCAACGTGTTCCAGGTTGAGTTCGCCCCATTGGATCAGGCAATGAGGGATCCCACACTAGCTCCAGTTCATGAAGCCACTCTGAAGGGCTGGAAATATACTGACGACCCTTTTACACACACAAAGCTGAGCTTACCATACATCAACGATGTGGAGATTTGTGGTGTTCTACTTAGTAGACTGCTCACAAAAGCCTTTGAAGAGCTCCACTTAGGTCACCTAGGGATAGTAAAAATGATGGCACTCACCAGAGGCATTGTATAGTAGGCTGGTATTGACCAACAAACACAGCAGCTCTCTTAGGAATGTTTGGGATGCCAACAGGTACAGCGCATGCCTAAACCAGTGCCATTACACCCCTAGGAAGGGTCATCAGCTCTCTGGCAAGATCTGCATGTTAATTTTGCAGGATTATTTTGGGGGATGGTGTCTCTAGTAGAGGTCGATGCCCATTCCAAATGGCCAGAAGTTTTTTACATGAAAACCACTATAGCTACACAGACAGTTTGTTTACAAGAACTGGACTGCCAGAACAAGTTCTGAGTTTTGGCAATTCATGAAGAAAAATGGTATTAGATATATCACCTTGATACTATACCACCCAGCCACAAATAGCTTGGTTGAGAGGTTTGTACAATCCTTTAAGCAAGCCCTGCATAAGAACATAGGAATGGCCATACTGGGTGAGACCAAAGGTCCATCTAGTCAAGCATCCTGTCTTCCAACAGTGAGTAATGCCAGGTGCCCCAGAGGGAATGAACAGAACAGGTAATCATCAAGTGATCCATTCCCTGTCGCTCATTCCCAGCTTCTGGCAAACAGAGGCTAGGGACACCATCCCTGCCCATCCCGGCGGATAGCCGTTAATGGACCTATCCTCCATGAATTTATCTACCGGTAGTTCTTTTTTGAACCCTTCAATCCATGATAGATGAGAAGGGGTGATGACAGCAGAAACCAGCATGCTTCTTGTTAACATATCGAAATGCGGTACGTGCCATGATAAACCGTGTATTTATGGACCAAAATCTCAGATCACACTTGGACTTATTAAAGCCAGATCTATGTCTACAAGTCAGAAGTTGTCAAATAAGGTAAGCTATAGCAAGAGGAACCAGTGCACCTTCTCAGCTGCAAGTGAGTCAAACAGTGGATGCCTAGGATGGTGTGTGGGATTCAATTAGCAGAATCAGTTGGGTATGGAAGAGTTGAGTCTCCTATAAAGTACAACGGGAAGTTGCAGAGAGTGGGATACACAGAGAGAGACAGTCATAGTGAAGCTGGAGTACGGATTTTAGCATAGACCTGCCAAGGCAGGGAATGGCTGTTGGGAGTGACTAGACTCTAGTAGATAACCCTGAGTTTTCAAGGGAAAGGCTCTAGGCTCGGAAGGCCTAGGAGACTCCAGCGAGAAGATGAGGAGCATGGACTTGATGGGAATTTATTGTTAAATCCAGCCCCAGGGAAGAGTATTGAAGAACTTGAGAGAGTTTGTTCTGGTAATTTGATTGAGAGAGTAGGGTTGCCAGGTGTCCGGTTTTCGACCGGAACACCTGGTTGAAAATGGACCCTGGTGGCCCTGGTCAGCACTGCCAACCAGGCTGTTAAAAGTCCAGTTGGCAGTGCTGCGGGTCTAAGGCAGGCTAGTCCCTACCTGTCCTTGCACCGCGCTGCACCCTGGAAGTGGCCAGCAGGTCCGGCTCCTAGGCAGGGGGGCCAGGGGTCTCCACATGCTGTTCCTGCCCCAAGCACCGGCTCCACACTCCCATTGGCCAGGAACCACGACCAATGGGAGCTGGGGAGCAGTGCCTGTGTGTGAAGCAGTGCGTGGAGCCTCCTGGCCCCCCACCTAGCACTGGACCTGCCGGCTCCTTCCTGGGCATAGTGCCGTGCCAGGACAGGCAGGGAGCCTGCCTTAGCCCTGCTGTGCCACTGACTGGGAGCTGCCTGAGGTAAGCCCGCACCCCAACCCCCTGTCCCAGCCCTGAGTCTCCCCAAAGGCCCTTCCTGCACCCCAAACACCTCATCCCTAGCCTTACCCCAGAGCCTGCACCTCCATCCCAGAGCCTGTACTGCCTCCTGCACCCCAACCCCCTGGCTCAACCCACAGCCCCCTCCCACCTTTCGAATCTCTTGGCCCCCAACCCCCTAGCCTGGAGTCCCCCCCTGCACTCCAAACCCCTCAACCTCAACCCTACCCCAGAGCCTGCACCCCCAGATGGAGCCCTCATCTCCTTCCATACCCTGAACACCGCATTTCTGGCCCCACCCCAGAGCCCACACCCCCAGTTAGAGCCCTCATCCCCTCCCGCACCCCTACCCCAGCCCAGTAAAAGTGAGTGAGAGTAGGGGAAAGTGAGGCACCAATGGAGGGGGAATATAGTGAGTGGGCGTGGGGTCTAGGGGAAGGGGTGGGGCAGGGCAGCGGGAGAGGCCTCGGGGAAGGGGTGGGGCTATGGTGTTCACTTTTGTGCAATTAGAAAATTAGCAACCCTATGAGAGAGCCTTGACAAGTGAGGCAAATGAAGCAGGGCACCTGCAGAGTGACCTCAGGCCATGAGGGGGAGCTCAGGAAGTGGTTGACCCATTGAGAAGGAGGTAGTGAATTTGCTTTCGCTGGGGAGAGCCTAGGAAAGGCAGACAGGCTCTAGGATGGACTTAATCCCCGTGGTGAGCTCTGGAAAAGGGGCAATGTCTAGAGAAGCACTTCTGAGGGTCTGGCATTCCAGCAGAGAGATGGACCTGGGAAAACCTAGGGACAAGCCAGAGGCCCAGGAACCACAGAAGAGGCTGTGTTAAGGGAAGTGTGCCCTGGCTGAGTCATGAAAAGAAAGACCACCACATTACTGGAGTGGCTGTCAGTAACCAGTGCTAAAGCAGAAAAAGCTGCTGCATCACACCCAGTGTTAAGAGGATATGCCAGAGACAACTCAGCTCTTCCACGGGTACAGATTCAGAAAAGCACTTGAAGCACAATTCAACTAAATATTTAATCATAAGCTAAATTTAAAGCATGTGATTAAATCAGTTACTATTCAACCTAATCTTAAGCACATGCCTAACTTTAAGCCCTGTAAATAGTGCCAGTTCTTAAAGTTAGGCACTGCTTGTGCCTTGTTGAAGTGGGGCCTAAATCAAGACTTGAAATTGATGGGACTTCACATATGCTTAAAGTTAAGTACATGCTCAAGCACATGATTACTGAATCATGTCCTGGATTCTTACAGGTATTTTACTCACTTTTAATAGATAATTGGTAGAGATGGACCCAATCCTCAAAACTTTGAATATGTATTTCTAAGACCATAGTTTCAGGGTTGTTCAGATCTAGATTTTTTTTGTTCAGACCCTTTTGGTTTCTGCGTACTCAGGATCTTATCCTGCACCATTTAAATCAATGGGAGTTCTGTCACTGACTTCTGTGGGAGCAGGATCAACCCTGTAAATAACAATATTATTACTGTACTGGGTGGGGAAATTCATGATTAGGGGCAATTTTACCAACTGAACTTCTAAAATGGTGGTTTTCCACACCCCAACATTGGGAATTTAGAATAACTTGTAGTTGTGGATTCAGAATGCATTTGCACATGAGATTTGAGTAGTTAGGCATCTGACTACCCAAATTTCACTGGCAAATGCAGTGTGTGCATCCATCCATGTTTGCACATGCAGAAGTGTGGTCAGGCAAACTTTGTCCGAAATTTGGGAGGCTCATTCTGAAAATGTAGCTATTCAAATGTACAGTACTCTACAAATGTTAATCAACCCACTGGAGTTCGTTTTGAATACACTTAGTGCTGCTTTTTATAATCGGTGAATAAAGCAGAATGTTGTAAGGAACTTTAAAAAGCATTTTTGCAGTACACAATATAGTGAGTAAGAGCTGAATGGGGACTTGGACTGAACACCTATGAAGGCCACAATAGGGAATAAGAACCCACCTATACCCCTTTATGGGCTACCTGAACCTTGTGTCTAAGTACATGGGAGCAGGTGTTGCACCACTCAATCTTCCTTCACTGTGTTTGTGGAGGGGCGGGGGGCAGCACAGCTGAACCACAGATCTGATCTGAGATCTGGTCACCCCATCTCAAATAAGATATATTGGAATATACACAGAGAATACAGAATAGGATACAGAAAAGGGCAACAAAAATGATTAGGGGTATGGAATAGCTTCCATATGAGGAGAGATTAATAAGACTGGGATTTTTCAGCTCCGGGTATGATAGACGTCTATAAAATCATGACTGGGGTGGAGAAAGTAAATAAGAAAGTTTTATTTGCTCCTTCTCATAACACAAGTACTAGGCGTCACCAAATGTAATTAATAGGCATCAGGTTTAACACAAACAAAAGGAAGTATTTCTTCACACAACGCACAGTCAACTTGTGGAACTCGTTGTCATAGGATGTAGTGAAGGCCAAGAGTATAACAGGGTTAAAAAAAGAACTAGATAAATTTACAGAGGATAGGTCCATCAATGGCTATTAGCCAATATTGGCAGGAATGGTGTCCCTAGCCTCTGTTTGCCAGAAACTGGGAATGGGTGACAGGGGATGGATCACTTGATGATTACCTGGTCTGTTCATTTCCTCTGGGGCACCTGGCATTGCCACTATCAGAAGACAGGATACTGGGTTAGATGGACCTTTGGTCTGACTCAGCATGGCTGTTCTTGTGTTCAGTATGTCATAACTTTGCTTCTGCAATAGATCAGTCTTCCCTCCTATATGCATCCTGCCCTGAGCAACAGGAAAGCTGGGGGGGGGGTAGCTGATCCTCAGAGAGATATCTCTGAGGATAGGTCTACACTACCCGCTGGATGGGCAGATAGTGATTGATCTATTGGGGATCGATTTACACAATAAATCGATCCCCAATCACTCTGCCGTAGACTCCTGTACTCCACTGCGGTGAGAGGCGGAAGCGGAGTTGACTGGGGAGTGGCGGCAGTCGACCACGCGCCATGAGGATGCGAGATAAGTCGACCTAAGATACATCGACTTCAGCTATGCTATTCTTGTAGCTGAAGTTGCATATCTTGGGTCGATCCCGCTCCCTCTAGTGTAGACCAGGCCTAAGGAGAATGCTACTCCTGTAGTGACTCTGATTGCATACTCCTTCTTGCTCAGTCCTGTGCATAAAGGAACAATCTAGCCTTAAAATATTTTGTATTGGGTATTTCCAGTTGTATTACTAGAAATAGCTTTGAGGTGCAAAGTTCCCATCAGGAGAACAACTTTCCCAAAGTTTGGGGGTGTTTTCCTCTTGGGGACTGGTCTGGACTTATAGTACTTGTTTAATTGTTTTGGGCCAGTTTCTTCATCTTGAATAGTCCTTGTCCCCTTAAAGCCAGCAGGGCCTCTTGTGTCATATGGTACTACTTGGTGTGAGTAAGAATGCCAGAATGCAATCATTAAAGTTAATGCTTCCTGATTGGCATAGTTCTCTAAATCCTTGCTTTGTAAACCCTAGGAGTTCATTGTACTGGAAGGTATTTATTTTATTTTTTTTATTTTGCACAATGTATTTTTATCATTCTCTTACAGAGAATTCAACCTGATGTGTATTCATGCTGCAGGAAAATTACAGTTTACCACGGCAAGTAGGTTAGAACCTCATTGTCTACCTTATGGTAAATGATCATTTTCCTACAGTGCAAGCACACATTAGGGACCCCCACTGTACTTATCATGTTCTTTTTTGTTTAATATCAGTTTAACACATTCCTACAAAATGGTTATGAGGGTTGGCTGGTTCTTTGGTTTGGTTGGTTTGTTTATGTAATTCAAAATATTTCTGGCTGTTTATTTCATTCTGAAAATTATTTTTTTTATCCGACTCTATGTAGTATTGTCCATATTGCTCTCTCCAACATTCTGTGAGTTATATGAATGCTGTCCATCATATGTGACAACAAATATTTATTAATCAGAGAAGCAAGTAGTTACCACGGGCCAGTTATAACTTAATAGCCAGGCTTGGAGAATGTGGGTGGGGATGGGGACATACATGGGAGTGGAGACTTACGGCCAGAACTTCAGCAGGTGTAAATCCATATTTCTTCATTGACTTCAGTGAAGCTACATCACTTTACACCAGCTGAGGATCTAGCCTTGAGAATCCAGCCTCCCTCAGCAGAGCCACTTCATGGTCGCTACTTCAGCTTAGAGCCCGCTGTAGCTGAATTGAAGCTAATGGCACAGTGCTGATTTACACCAGTTAAGGATCTGGCCCCCACCCTAAGTGTGGTCCCATCCCCACCCGCATTCACCAAGCACTGTTACTTATAGGTGACACAGGATAACTATTGCTTCTATTGGATTAATAAATATTTTGGTGACATTTGCACTGCCTTGTGGGGGCCAGAGAGGAATGGCCAGTAGGTTTGCGTTGCCATGGATTCACAAAGCCTGTAGCCATCTCCTTGTCTCACCTTCACCCACTCCGCAAGCTGAATTTAGACACGTTTCTGCCTGCTTCAGCAGATAGGTCAGAATAATCAAACAATCGAGAATGTCCATTTTAGATTATATACACCTGATACTAAAATAGCTGCCATATCTTTTGGGAATTGACTGACTTTTATTTTTATACTTCCATCATCCAAGCACGTGTTTCCCTCGGTAAGGAGTTACCTGGGCTTCTTTTGATTGATTCTGATTTTTAAAAACTCTTTCGTTTATTGGATTTCTATATTCCTTATCTAATCCAGTAAAATAGATAGATTTCCATATGTAATGTGTGTTTTGATTAATGTGTGGTGGCATTACACAATGGATTTCCCAGAGTGTACCATAACAGTAACAAATATACTAGTAGAGTACCATATTAAGACATACAGCATTTCAGCACTTTCAGTCCTGCCAACAATTAAATTAGTTTGTACTGGTTATGGTTTTGTGAGGAGAAAAATTACACTCCCGTATGACTCCAAGGTGTGTTAACTAAAGGTTTTCCTGAGAGAGCCATCTAAAATTATCATCTCCTCTTCCACACACAATATAATTACGGCCCCTATCCAAGAATGCAATTAAGCATGTGCTCAACTTTTAGCACATGTGTAGTCCCAGTGAATTGAATGGGATTATTCATCTGTTTAAATTAAAGGCACGCTTAATTGCTTTGCTTGATCGGGGCCTATATACAGCATAGCTATATAGCATGAGGTAGACTTCTCCCTTCTTATCGTTAATTTAAAGTGGGCATGCTTCTGTGTCATTCTCTTTTAGTTACTCTTCAGGCATCCCCAGAATCTCCTGCATAGTCAATTCTGCAGGATTGCATTGACATTGGGCCTCAATCACAACACTCTCTGCAGGAAGAAATCAATTTTTTTCATTATATTTTTGCTGGGAACCATCTGTTTCTATTTCTCCATGTTGGCTGCATTTGAGTCCATTTAACAGATTGTAAAAGTCTTTAAAGGATATTATTTTATACTGGTGACTTTGCTCCTAAATGTTTGTTTATTTTAAGTGAACATAGTGCTGTTAAAAAAGTACCAGAATAATCACACTGAAGCATGATGTTCTCTATATATCCTCAGAATAAGTGCATCATGGGTAGTAGGAAAGCAAGCTTCACTCAATCTACACTGCCCATGTTTCAGACCTCTGACCTGTAGAGCTGTTTCTATGGATTATTCAATTTCTGGCCATCTGAGTCTGCAGACAAGGTGTGACAATTAATGTTGCTTGATACCTTCTGTGATGCCTAAGAACCTGGACAGAGGAATGTTAAATTCTTTCACATGAGGACACCAAGGAGTAATTAAACAATCAGTATTAGCAGTCTCTGCTGGATTGGAACTGTGGGTTTGTAACCCGTTACTAACAGCCTGTGCTAGCCAGTTGCACTTTTCTTTATCTTAAACTAAGGAGGAATTCAGTAATCAAAACATGTTTTTTTCCTGCATCTTGCTAAATTTACTAGGTTTTCCCCCTCTCTTTTAAAAAAAAAAAAACCCTATCTTTCAGGTGGTTACTCATGAGATAAAAACCTTTGGTACTTGATATCTTAATGACAAGAGGAGGCAGTACATTGAAGAGAAAGAAGAGAAGGCAATGCCAACAAACTATACCTAGCTCCAGGCAGGACAACCATGATATTGAGGATTTGGGACCCGATTTAAAAGTAGCCCAACTGACCCTTTTACACCACTCCAGAGGCATAAATTCAACAGCTCTCCCCACCTTAAAATACCTGTAGCCTAGGACTTAGCTTGGACTGCATAGAGCCAATATAGCTGGGTTGATGGCACCCCTCTCTCCTTGTAGAAGCCGTAAATCTAAGGGGTGTATCTAAAATGTTGCTGTGCTCTGGCTAGTCCTGTCTGGCACAACTGCTCCGAGGGTAATTCTAATTCATATAGATTAAAATACATTGGTGGGGAAGCTTGCAATAACACTGGTCGTGTTGCACCTTTTCTTTTTATAAATAGAGGCTTTGCTTTCCTGGACTGTCAGGATGACACATTTCATGAACACTAAATTCAGATGAAAATTTTAACACCGATCTAAAAAATGTTGAATAAACAACCGCATGGCTTGTCTTCTTAGCTTTCCCACCTACTGCTTTTCCTTTTGAACTTGTATTAAATCGTTAATGTAGCTCTTCCCCATATTCTCCTTCTGGCTGTCAAATGTTTCCCATACCCAAATGCAGTAAAATATCCCTTAAGTCATGGTGCCACATGTTCAATGTAATCAAAAAAGAGGTTGGCTTGTGTTAAGCTAGGTGCATTATGTTAAGCACACCTGGTGTTTGTGTGGCTGTCCCATATTGAGGAGCCATATATTTCACAGTAAGGCTGGAGCACAGAGAAATAAACAGCCATATGGCAAACAAACTTCCTTTTTACTGCTTCATTTTATTTGTTTCAAAATAGTGCAATGCCACAAATCCAGAATATTAACAATGCTCCATCTGGAAAGAGGAAAGTTTTGCTGCCCTGCACCAGCGTCTTTATGTTCTCGCAAAACTTCAATCAACACCTCATGCACCAGGAATTGGCCATGGTTAATGACATCAGCAAGGATCATACATTCTCTGTTTGTTTCTCCTTGCCCTATTTAAACATATGCATGCCAGAGGTCTTATATAACCACATGTAAGAGATTAAAACAAGTTGTCTCTATTACATGACCAATTCTGCATTCTTTCATTATCGCTTTCCCCACTGAGATACATGGAGAGTTATGTGTGAATGAGAACTGCAAGACTGGATAATGACTTGGGTCCTATTCCTGACTCTGCCATTCACTTACTGGGCTACCTTCGCAATGCAGTCACTGAACAGCGCTGTGCCCCAGGTTCATCATTGTAAACATGAGATGCTGATGATATTTATCCATTTGAGTGTGGATAAAAAGTGTTATTTAAGTGTAAAAGATTATTTATTCTTCTATTCTTATTATTCTGTAATATACCAACACATAAGAGTCCTGTGCTTAACTTAGGGTACGTCTATACTTACCTGCCGGGTCGACGCGTAGCGTTCGACTTCTCGGAGTTCGAACTATCGCGTCTAATCTAGACGCGATAGTTCGAACTCCGAACGCGCTCCTGTCAACTCCGGAACTCCACCACCGCGAATGGCGGTGGCGGAGTCGACAGGGGAGCCGCGGACTTCGATCCCACGGCTTCTGGACGGGTGAGTACTTCGAACTAAGGTAATTCAAGTTCAGCTACGCTATTTGCGTAGCTGAACTTGCGTACCTTAGTTCGACCCCCCCCTTAGTGTAGACCAGGCCTTAGCTTAAAATGTTATTGTTTATTTCATTAGTTCATCTTCCCCTTTCTCTCAGTTGATCTGTCTCTTTCCAGTTTTAGAATATTCCTTACAAATTTCCCTGCTGGTCTGTATTTATTATCTTCATTATTTGTATTACAGGAGTACAAGGAGGCCCTAGCCATCATCAGGGCCCTTTATACTATGTGCCATGCAAACATATGGCAAGACAGTCCCTGCCAGGGAGCTTAGTCTACATAGAAAAAGAATCGCCATTTTACTGGTAGGGAACTGAAGCAAAAAAATTAAGTGACTTGCCCTTGGTTACAGAGGAAGTTTGGATGAGTAATTGAACGCAGCTCACCTGAGTCTAAGTCTAATTCCTTAACCAGACAATCATGCTTCTTTTCCTTTGATCCTCCACTGCCCCATAGAAATCCTATCATTGCATCTGTATTTTAAGAGTGTGTTTTTGTTACAGTGTTCTAATTGTACTTCATCGTGTTTTTAATATGTTCATTGCCCCTCACACCTATGGAAGGGAGATGCATTCTAAAAACTTTTGCAGTGATGAACACCGCATTTCTAATTACAGGGAAGTGTCAGACAAAAGCCAATCTGTCAGTAGTTCTAATTATATACTGACATCAGATTCTATTAATAAATAATGAAAGTTACTTTACAAGTATTTCTGCTAAATTTCAATGATATTGTTACATACAAGAAGAAAATACTGGCTGAGCTAACAAATGCTCTCCATAAACTCTATAACTGTAATTATAGCATGTGAACATGTTGATTTGATTTTTCACAAAATGTACACTACTTCTAGAGAGTTCATATAGACTATTGTATTTTTAACTTGTAATTTTAAGCTCCCCTTCAGATCTTCTCTTGTTGAGTTGTAGAGATGGATTCAAGCCAAACATCAGCTTAAAAAACAAACAAAACAAAAACCCAACAAACTTTAGAAAAGTTGTGCGTTGGCCAAGAACTTTACAGCATGAGCCTATCTCTGTGGGTATGTTTACACTGGAGGTAGAGGTGTGTGTTTCTAGTTGCTGCAGCTACACTTCTAATTTGAGCACACTAGCTCAGTCAGAGCTACAGTGGATATGTCTACTTGAGATGGAAATTACACCTCCAGCTCCAGTGTAGATATGCTGTTTGTTGATCATTCCCATTCAGATGTAGATAGGTTATCAGACTGGAATCGTCTCTGATCAAACCAGTCTGTTAAAATAAAAGAGCTATTGTGCCAAGTGCTTTGTACCATCTCTTATCCAAACACAAGTAGGTTTTTTTATGCATCTTTGTAGGTGCTGTCCTCCTTTCCTCTTATTTGTCAAACCCCGCCATTTTCTTTTCTTTCTAAACCCAACCAAAGAAAACACTCCTTGACAGAGGAGACACCTTTCTGATTGCTGCTTCATCTGCTAATTTCATTTCCTCGCTACAGAGTTGGAGCACCAAATAAAATCCTGCTATAGAAACAAAGGCCGTGATTTGGAGTGCCTTCAGTGGTCAGTGCCCAGTGATTTTAAGAGGATGGAAGTTCAACATTTCCTGGAAATCATTCTCCTTTAAAGTGCCTCAAGTTTGGCAACCAAAATCATTAGTCACTTTTCAAAGTCTTGGCCTGTTGGCCAAAGCCTGGTCCTATTTACCTCAATGTAAAGAGCAGGCATTTTGCCTTTTGATTTCAATGGAAGCAAGGCTCAAAACCATATTTTATTCATAAAGGTCCCAGTCCTGTAAGGTGCTCAGCACCGTCAACTCCAGTTTACTTCAGTACTTTGCAGAATTGACATTCAGGCTACTGTGGCATCATCAGCACACAGCAGGGGTATGTTTGACCTTAGTACAGAGGAGGGCAAACTATGGCCCACAGGCCACATCTGGCCCACAGGACCATCCTGCTTGGTCCCTGAGCTCCTGGCCGGGCAGCTATCCCCCCGGCCCCTCTCCTCCTGTCTCCCCTCCCCCGTAGCCATGCCACCACGCGAGCAGTGCTCTGGGCGGGTGGGCTGCACACTCATGCAGGGCAGTGCGGCAGCATGTCTGGCTCCAGCTGGGAGATGCGGCTCCAGACATGCTGCTCTGAGCAGCATGGTAAGGGGGCCAGGGCCAGGGCTGGGGGAGATGGATATGGGGCAGTCAGGGGACAGGGATCAGGGGGAGGTTGGATGGGGCAGAGGTTTGGGGAGCAGGGGATTGGGAACGGGGGGATTGAATGGGGTGGGGTCCCGGGGCCTGTCAGGGGCGGGGTATGGATAGGGTCGGGCAGTCAGGGGACAGGCAGCGGGGTTGAATGGGGTGGGGTCCTGGGGGGTGGTTAGGGGTGGAGGTTCTGGGAGGGGACAGTCAGAGGACAAGGAGTGGGGGGATTGGATGGTTTGGGGGTTCTGAGGGGGGAAGTTGGGGGCAGTTGGGGCAGAAAGCAGGAGGGGTCAGATAGGGGGTGGAGGCCAGGCTGTTTGGGGGGCACAGCCTTCCCCACCCTGCCCTCCATACAGTTTAGCACCCCGATGTGGCCCTCAGGCCAAAACGTTTGCCCACCTCTGCCTTAGCAACACTCTTAAAGGCAGGATTTAATCTTTTAATTCTTAAGAATTAAGCAGGAAAAATCTGTTTTAATTTTTCCAGTTGAAATGGGTGAGAGGATCATGGGTAAAATTTATCGCAGGATATGTCACAATATTTCATTTGTCTTCACAGTGCTTTGTCTAAATGGTTAATGATGGGCTGAAAACTGCAAGGGAGGATCCTCTTGCTACATCTTTACCAAACATGGTGCTCTGTGTTTGTGGTATGAGTGTATTTCAAGGCGTGATGAGAGTAGACTGGACTAAAAATCACTCTTAAGTTGTCTCACTGTAGGTCATGATTTTATTAAAGGCTCAGCTTCTGGAGCCAAGTAATGACAAGAGAATCTCAACTTTAATAATAACAATTGTAAGTTTCTAGCCCTCATCTGAATCCCTTTCTGTGCTGTCACACATTTCTTAGGGCATAAATCAGGCTCCAACATCCCTGTCTATTCTAGGCTGCTCTTTGTATGTCCTCTCTGTTAAGTCTCATAAGTTATTCCTCTCTAGAAGTACTATTCAACAGAGGAATTCTTTTGGTCTGCCCCTTTTCCATGTTCCTCTAGCTGCACGATAGCATGCCTGTCATAGTAGATGCTCTGGCTTCATTCTTAACACACGTCCCAGATATTTCCATCTTCTTAACTCCAAATTTATCCAGAAAAGGAGTTGCTGAACTTTCTGAATCTTGCCATTTGTTATGGTTGTACAGAAAAGCTTGAAAATGTGACCAATGTGTGACCTAAATGGTCAAAAGACCAAAAAAAAAAAACCCCAAACCCCGTACCTAGATTTCATTACATGTTTAGAGTCCCCTGATTTATAAGCCAATCTCATGACTTTTGTGAGCCTGACATGATTTTGAATGCTTAGGGTTGGCTAAACTGCTGGGAGGCATGTGAGTAAAAGTACTCATTCATTATCTAAAATTGGTGGCTTTTGTGGATCCCACTCTCAGGTGCTTCTCTCTCCTTGCATTGTTAAGCCCCATGCTTTGTGGATTCCAGTTATTTTCAAGGTGTTGAAAGGATAGGGGCTGCAATGCTCAGCATTTTCAATGCCAAACTCTTTTTGTGGATCCATGCCCCAGTGCTTCCTGGTGCATCTGAGATATGGCATAAATTACGTCAAGATATGCTCTCTCATAAATTCCATGTAAATAGCCTCTCTGTGCTTCAGAAATTGAAATATTAATACTTAACTCTCTCACAAGATTATTGTGAGAATTAACCAAAGCATGCACAGTGCTCTGAAGATGAAAACTTCTGTATAAATGCTAAGTAGTACGATAACTTCATCAGTGCCATTGCCGCAAAAGATTACACGTGCGATCATAAGTGATGCTGAGCACCTGCATCTCACATTATGTATATATGGATTTGTGGTTGTTGAGCACTTTTCAGGATTGGGCCAATTTTGGAGCCAACTTTGGGTGCTGCCCTGATCAAGGGCAGAATTTGGATCTAAATTAACAAACAAATGATCTAGAGAATAAAATTATCATTCAAGAAACTTCAAGGAAGAAAAAAATGGGAAAGGACTAGATTTATGGAAGAGAAAACAAATCACAAGTAAACACAAATTCCTGTTTTATTTAGTTTATTTATCCTTCTGCATTTGAACTCAGTTTTGTATTTAAGTAATTTACTGGATAGTAATAATATTCTTTTATCTATTTTTTTCTAAATGTCTTTAATCCACATTATATATTGGGCACTTATGTCTTTCTCTGTACAATAGTGGCAGAAGACTAAGCAAGCAACAAAAGAGTCTAGCATGGACATTTTACAATGTGGTTTACTGTGTGTGTAAATGTAGTTTGTAATTGAAACCTGGCAGGGGGAGCTATTACACTTCAATAATATTTGTGAACCTAACTTGCTGAAAGCTCAAGCCAAGTGTTTCACAGTATCTATTTTGAAAAAATAAAGTAAAATCAAGCCAGATGCCACTTTCATGCACTCTCCTTGCCTTGTGCTGCATCATCTAGACTATCTTAACTACAAGCTGATTCTCTTTCAACAGGGATTTTAATTTGATTTTTAGCCTTGTAGCTCAGCAAAATTAGAATCGTGCTATCCCTGTATTGGTTATATTTATATCTGGTTGAAAGCAGCAGGCAAAAATCTGTTTGGTACTTTGTCCATTTTGTCTAATTTGGACTGAATAACTCTCAAAAGCCACATGATATTTGAAATGTTGGATAGATGTTATGTAAGTGTGACTGAAGTGTATATCAAAATTAGAAATGAAGCCAAATTTAAAACTATTTATCCAATCATTGAACCGTTGCCGAAATTTTGGATTTGAACTTTGCATCTTGGCCCTGTCACAAAACTAGGTCTGGAACCATGTCCCTGAAACTGAATGCTCGCCATACTCATGAAGAATTTCCATAAAGATCCAAACTTCACATTGTGAGCCTATCTTTAGTATGTATTAATATATAAAGGAATGAATTGTGAACTTACAACAGAATGAGTCAGCTGAAGTCATATATAGTTTAATAGGAATGGGAGAATATAATGGGATCTGAGGTCTTGTGAACCCTGCAAACAACTTTTAGAGCTCTCAAATTTTGTTTGAGTTTAGGAACTTCTTCCCCCACTCATAATTAAATCTGTGTTTTGACTAGAATAGAAGCTCACGCACTCCTTAGATCCACCATACAAAAAGCTAATTTGGCACAAATGAGTGCCTCCTTGGGCCAAGTGACCATTTTGCAATAATGACATGGCCAGAGAAATTAGCCCCTCTTTCTCCAAGAGATTATCAGCACACCATTTTACATTTCTTTCAGATTTGTTCATTACTAGCCACCGTTTAACGAACTGTTAGTTATTGCTCACAAAGCGTTTATAGCAGCTGTTCAGCCAATTAATCACTACTTGTGTTTCAAGTCACATGGTATCCTTTTGATAGCGGCTTGGCAAACTTAACTTTTATGAAACATTTCAAGCGGAAGCAGAAGTTGATTTCATTTAGTCACTGGACACAAATACTTGCCCCTTCCGCCATCGGGAGAGTTTCTGCACTCAGACGTGGATACAGTGCAGTGCCATTGCAGAAGTAAAGGGAATGATACTGTAGGACCCAAAGTTGTAGTGTACTCTCTGCATGGTGCAGAAGCCTGCCATGTGGAAGCAGCACACAGGGAGGAGAAGAGACAGGGACATGGGCAAGATGGTGGCGGAGATATGCTTGCACATCTTGTTTGAATAGCTTCAGCAGAGGAAAGGATTCCTCTGCTTACCACACACATTTGCTCAGTGCCTGACCAAGCTAAAAATCATGAGCTTTTTAATAAATAATAATTTAGAATTTTTTTGTCTTCTGTGATCTTTGAGCCTTTAACATGAAGTTGGGTCATGTTTTCAAGCCTTTCTCCACAACCTTGAGGGCTAGAAACTTATTTTTTAATGAAAGTTGAGATACTCATATAATCCTTTGACCACAGGAACCATAGGTTTTAAGGAAGACACCACATATAACACTCCCTGATGAAAACAGTGCTATATACACTGCTGTAGACAATTACAATTCCTTTGAGCATGATGGAATTTAAAAGTTTAGTTAAAAAGGGATTGAAAAAGGAATGGCAAGAATTGTGGACCAACAGAAGAGAGGAATACAATTTTATGAAGTATGCCCCAAAATAGAGGCTAACACACTACTCCAAAGTTATGAAAGGATTAGTGAAATGTTCATATTTAGACTGTTAACTAGGCACTGTGGTTTGAATAATAATTTCTATTTACTGACTAAATGCAAAGATGGGTTATATAACACATGTGAAGTTAAAGAAACGGTTGATTATCTGATATGGGAATGCAAAGCATCTTTTCAGGAAAGAAAGGCTCTTTGTGAAAAACTTAGATGCTTTAAGGTGACAATATTTTATGAGGGGTTTTAGTGAGAGTATTGGGAAAGTGTGATAACATTTAAAAAGCTCTACTTTGTTTTTTTTAGGACATAGAGCAGGGTAAGAGAATCTGATGGCATGAATTTATGAGGAATATTAGACACAGTAGATGAGTCTGCTTTACCACACAGCATAAGAAGAAGCTGTAGCCCTAATGTGCCTGTTTTGCAAGTAGCTAATGCTGCATCACTCTCTTTTTCAGTTTGTAAGTACTCTTACTTGTTGTGTGTTCCCTTTTTTATTTCTGAGCAGAAGGCACATTTTCTGAATGGAAAAGAGTCAGGGTCAAATGTTCAGAAGTGCCTTAGCCACTTGGGACTTATCATAGAAATGTTGGGCTGGAATGGACCTCAAAAAGTCATCAAGCACCTTTGAAATATGTTACCTTCAGTGTCTTGGAAGGGAGATATTCAGATAGGTGGGAAGCAAAAGTGAAAGACCATCAGCATTTGAGATTTGTAGGGGACAGGAAAGAGGCCAAGGCTGGAAGAGCTGGGTTAGTGAATAGAAAAAACTGATAGGGGCCTGTGATGGGGTGTCCACCCCACATAGGCCCGGAAGAGATCAGGTGGCCATTTAGATCTATTAACTGCCCAGGCTGCACCTAGAGGAGAAGCCAGGGAGGGCTGGGACCTAATTAATGACTGCACCTAGTTGAAGAGGAACAGGGGGAGCCTATATAATCCAGGAAGCTGGCAACAGAGCAGTCACTCCCAGGGAAGAGGGTTTGGAGCTGGTACACACAGAGAAAGGAGAACCACCAGGAGTTGTAGGAAGCAGTCCAGGAAAGGAGCAGTGAGGGCTGGGAAAGGAAAACCCGGCCGTGCTGAGTTGAGGCTCCCTGGACTGGAATCCAGTGTAGTAGGCAGGCCCAAGTTCCCCTACTGGCCACTGGGGAAGTGTCACCATCAGGTCAGTACTGGAGAAGACTGCCTGAGACTGTTTGTGCAGAAGGACTTTGGGTAACTCCCAGAAGGGAACACTATATAGTGACTGGTCAGAAGGCTGAATCGTGGACAGGAGGCTGTGGTTCCTAGAGCGAAAGGGGCCTCGGGAGATATGATGACAGGAGGGATACTGCTGGAAGAGGACACAACACCTAGCCAGAACTAATCCCCAGAATGGTGCTACCTGCAGTTAGTGGTTCCTGAGACAGGGCCATAAAGAGAGGTTTGAGGCAGCCATGGAAACAGGGCCGGCTCCAGACCCCAGCGTGCCAAGCGCGCGCTTGGGGCGGCGTGCCGTGGGAGGGCGGCAGGTGGCTCCGGTGGACCTCCCGCTGGCATGCCTGCGGAGGGTCCGTTGGTCCCGCGGCTTCGGTGGAGCATCCGCAGGCACGCCTGCGGGAGGTCCACCAGAGCCGTGGGACAAGCGGACCCTCCGCAGGCACGTCTGCAGGAGGTCCACCGGAGCCGCAGGACCGGCGACCGCCAGAGCGCCCCCCCGCGGCATGCCACCCTGCTTGGGGTGGCGCAATTCCTAGAGCCGCCCCTGCATGGAAAGCTTTGAATGGGAGGGTAAGTTTTGTACTGAATTTATTTAAGAACAGGACATTAGTGAAGGTGATGGAGAATGGAGAAATGAGAGTGTAATATGCCTGCAGCATCTTGAACTCCTGAAGTTTAAAGTGTAGGAAATGAGGAAGACCATAAAAGAGGCAATAGCAGTAGTCAAAACATGAAGTGATTAAGATGCAGATAAGAATTTTAGAAGAGAAAGGGTCAAGGTAAGGACAAATTCTGGCAGTATTCTGGAGGTAGTGATAAGCACTTTAATACAGAAGCTCTTTTCTTTCTGTCTTTCTTTCTTCTGACACAAGGCCTCTCTAGCTAATACTGTATGCACCTAAATGCAGTGGGAAGTGGTGTCAGCAATTCAACAAGGGTTGGCTAGGGGCACGCCTTGTCCTGAATGGTTGTGTAGTGTTACTGTGTACCCTAAACAATTAATGTTTTCCCCTGAGGTCACTGCATTTTCAGTGATGGCTGTAGTGATTCTGACATGATAATTACATATATGTTGTTGATATCATGTGATTAATTGCAGACTTCTGTGATAAATTGAATTACCTGCACCTTTTACTACTTGTCATTCTGCCCTTAATCCGTATGTTTGGATTTTTTCTAACATTCCAAACCACTGAACAACTCTAGATAGCTGCCATTTTCTCTGGTTTTCCCCCGAATCTTGGAGTCTTCCCCGTACTGAATTTAGTCTGTCTCAAGGTGCAAAATCTATAACAATTAGTCCTGGACCCATAATGTATTTAAAGTTGAATATCTCTCAACTTTCCAATGCTAAAAACAGCAGTTTCATACCACTGGAAAGGAGAGATCCCCAATATTTGAGCAGCAAACATAGCAGTTATATCTGGTCTTTGGGTTTAAAAGCCCTACATTTTGTCTGAGTAAGACCATAGGTTTGGGTTTTTATGATAGTTTTTTATAGAGGATGTTTTCTTAGATAATATTATGAGTAAGTATTACCTAATAGAGTTGGGAATCAGAATTCATAGTTCCTGTCAATGACTCACTAAGCTACAGTTTACCCATCAATAAAATGGATGTAAAGATGTGAGATATATAAAAAGCAATTTAGGATAAAAGATCATGATTGATGTATTGCTTTAGCTGATATGGTCTCTATCATAATTAGAGTTGGAATTTCTTTTTCCAGCAAAAAATCAAAACCTCAAGATTTTCATCTGTAAACCAAGAATTTTTATTAGGAAATGCCAAAGTGGTGCTCCTTGGGAGTTCTAGTTTGGGTATTCTGTGCCCCCTTCTCCGTCTTTCATGATGCACCATTTCCCTATTGCTGAGCCACCATGGTTTTCTTAGATTCATAGGTTCCAAGGTCAGAAAAGACTCTTGCAATTATTGAGTCTGATCTTCTCTTGTGTAACACAGACCATAGAACCTCCTCAAAATAATTCCTAGAGCACAGCTTTTAGAATAACATCCAATCTTGATTTTAAAATGTTCAGTGATGGAGAATTCACCATGACCCTTGGTAAGTTGTTACAATGGCCACATTACTCCCAGGTAAAAATTTACACATGATTTTGTTTTCTACTAGATTGAAAAGCCCATTATTAAATATTTATTCCCCTTGTAGATACTAATAAGCTGTAATCAAGTCACCCCTTAACTTTGTTTTTTAAGCTAAATAGATTGAGCTCCTTGAGACTATCACTAAAAGGCATGTTTCTTATTCTTTTAATCATTCTTATGACTCTTCCCTGAACCATCTCTATTTTATCAACATCCTTCTTGAACAGTTGGTGCAAGAATTGGTGCATCATGGGAGATGTAGTCCAGCTGTGGAACCTGGCTGATACTGGAGAATGGAGGTGTAAGACATTGAAACTACAACTCCCATGAGGAACTGCAGTGGCTTTTCCAAAGAGAAGATTTTTGAGGGCTGATCACACTTTTTTTAAGCTTTCAGCCAAACACCAAAAACTTTTTATTTTCAGGTGTGCAATTTTTGTTGGTTTTTTTTTTTTTACGAAAATCAAAAATTTCCACAGAAAGCATGCATGTTTTACAAACAGTTTCATTTTCTCACACAATTTTTATCCGGAAAACAGCTTTGTGGGAAAACCAACCCTATTCATGATGTGTCATCTCCCAGAAAGTGAGGTTTAAATGGAAAAAAACAACTACTGACTTGAAAGGATGTGACTTAGTAGTTGATCTCAGTGGATATTGAGAACATTCAGACACTTGCAAGAGTAGCTAGGCAACTCACAGGATCAGACTCTTAGTTTGTGAATTAAAGTAAGAGGAAATAAAGAATAGGGAAATCAGGTGCTATTCCTTTCTCTCTCCCATAATACAAGAATAAGAGTACAATCAAATAATAAGCTAATACATGTATTTCAAATAGAATCTAGTCTCATTCTTTATTCAAATCCCCAAATTAGCACCCACAGAGGAGAGATCAATGCTAGAGCCAGAGGAGTTGCCCAGGTGCTACAGGAGACTAGTACCTTTCCTTTCTTTATTACAATCGGCAGTAGTGGGAGGAGGGAGCCCTTTGCACTAATTAATAGTCCAAAACAAATGATAATTATTTGCACTTACATTGAGCTTTTTATATAAAACCTTCAATGCCCTCTCCAAAGGTGGGTAAGTAGTATTATTGTCAGTCTACAGATGGAAAAAATAAGGCACATATTGGCTGTAATTTGCCTGAGGTCACATGGTTAATTAGTAGCAGAGGTGAGAACAGACTCCAGGTTTGTGACTCCCAGTCTTCTTCCCTAAGCTCTATATGCTGTTGCCTTTCAAAGTTTTTTTTTCTTTTTGGGGGGGGGGTTGGTTGTTTTTGTCCCCCCCTTATCATAGAAGATTAGGGTTGGAAGGGACCTCAGAAGGTCATCTAGTCCAACCCCCTGCTCAAAGCAAGACCAATCCCCAGACAGATTTTTACCCTAGTTCCCTAAATGGCCCCCTCAAGGATTGAGCTCACAATGCTGGATTTAGCAGGCCAATGCTCAAACCACTGAGCTATCCCCCCCTCCTCTTCCCATATAGTATTGTCAAGTGTGCCATATAGGCTTGTTGTGAGGGACTTTTAAAGACTACGTTGGGATGACCTTTCAAACTTTTTAAAGGCTCGCATATATTTTATGAAGACCATGAAAGGGATCCAACTCTTATTGAGAGTCAGAGTTGCCCTACTAGTTCCACACAATCCAAGTACAAAATTGAGTAATAACAAATCACTGTGGAACCTGCCATAAAGTGCAGTTACATTGCATGGGGGGGGAAAAGTCTGTAAAAATACTTTTGTGGGGTTCCGTATTTATTTTTTCTTGATGTGTCACACATCACATTTTTCTCAGTTTAAATTTCAAGAGACTGTTTTTCTGTTAGCCCTTCAAATACAGTCTGGCAACTGAAAATCCAGCTGGGCTCTCCTTGCCTCTTAGGCTCATGCTAGACAACGTTTTGGGGAAAAAATAATCCCACCATTAGTATCACCAGTTCAGCAGAACTAGTGTTGAGAATTTGAATCCTAGTATATACATCTCTTCTGATTTTCAGAACCATGTTGTGTAACTTTGCTGGGAGCAAGACTAATCAAAATAATCCTGAAAAAGGCACCAGTAGGTGAAGATCTGCCTATATTAAAGCTTCTAATGATGCTAATGCTGTTTGAGCTGAAAGATGTGTTTAGCAGCAGTGAGTTTTGAAAACATTTTTGTAAACAAGTCTTCACCATGCCACTAGCAAAGTATCGACAGTCAGAGCTTGGCTGATTTCAGTTGATCACTTGGTTGATGTCATGTTACTCTTACCATTTTCATGTTTTCTTTTTTGCTTCATCTTAAGAGATTGATTTTTGCAGTCTAGAAAACATTGAGCAGCAAAAGAAAACTAAACTGGTGAAATGTTTATCACAGTATCAGTACACTTGACTACATATTAACAAAAGGACACAGATTGAGAAAAAATGCATGTTAGCAACCGAGTATCTTTGTTTTTGTGCAACTGTGCTTAGTACTTGCATTATGGACAAGGAACTGGAAACATCTGGGAGAGGCACCTGGCAACTGGATCTGAAAGTGAAATAAAGTATGGGCTAGAAAGATCAATTCTTAACTGAAACCTAAATTTGATTAGAAGGATGAGAAACCTTCTTTTAATGAAATCTAGGAACCTGAGTGCAGCTGTGTCAAAGAAGAGAACATCAGAGTGGTTCCTTACCAGAGACTTACTGACTTCAGTGGGACTTCAAGCAAGTGCAGATGTCTGCCTCTGTAGCTTCCATTGCAAGACTGAGGTCCTCACGGGGACAGAAGTTGGGCCTTCCATCTCTAAACACTACATGCTAGAATATGGTCTGCGGTTTGAGTTAGCTGATTTGGATGTTATAAATAAGAACCTCTCATGAGATGTCTATTCAAATAGTTTCTATTTCAAAAGTTAGTAACTAAAGTCTGAAACGCTAAATCCCTAATGAGTCACTTACAAGCCAGTGGATGTTACCCCAACTGATACCATAAAATCAGCAATTTGTGTCCCAATTCCCACGAGGTAACGAATACCCTCAGCTCATGGTGAACTCAGTGGGAGGTGAGGGTGCTAAGCCCACTTCAGAATTAAGCACTTTGTTTGGAAGTAACTTTTTTACATTTTATTTTTAGCTGGCATTTTCATAGAGAGAATTTTTTAAAACATCACAGTTTCCCTTGTGATAGAGAGGAAAAACTTTTTTTAAAGAGTTTGATTTTCATTCTAAATTAAACATCAAAAAGGGGGAGGGAAGAATCATGTTTTTATTTTTTTAAATAGACAGTTGAAAGATTTTGTTATTAATAATTGACATGAAAGCCTTTCGTCTTGAACAGTGGTGTATGTAAACCTCAATAAAACCCTAAAAGTGCTTTTGTAGAACAAGAACAGTCACAAAAATCTGAATAAAGCCACCTTTTCAAAGAACACGATGAGAAAGGGTAAAACTCTTAGATGTGCAGAGCAATACATTTTACATTCATGCCCTAGTTATTAGGAGGCTTTGAAGTGTTCACTGTTATTCAATACACTGTGTACTGTAATTCATTTACTGCCTTCATGTGGAGCTGAAAAAGTTCTAGCCGAAGTGCTTTGGCTGTTCATATGAGCATACGGGTTGTAAAAATCATGCATTTCACCCTTCAGTTCCTGTAATCCTTGAAAAAGCAGCAAAGAGTCCTGTGGCACCTTATAGACTAACAGAAGTTTTGGAGCATGAGCTTTCGTGGGTGAATACCCACTTCGTCGTAATCCTTGAAGTTCATCTAATGTCTCACAGAAAACTAAAACAAAATCTTATTTGGGGGGAGGTTTTTTGTTTTTGTTTTTTAAAAATCATTGCATTTTCTGTGTTTCTGTTCTTTATTGCTAAGGGTGGGTATAAGAAAACATTTGAATGTGAAATTAATGTTCATAACAAGTGATAAATTGATAGTCCTTTGTCTATCCACAAACTCCATAGAACCATATTCTGAACTCAGCTACACTGGTGTAATTCCATTCAAGTCTAGTAAACTACTCTAGATTTACATTAGTTGAGACTGGGATTTAGCCCATATGTGGTAAATTGTGCAAACTTCCCCTACCCTCCACTATTCTTTGTAACTGTTATACAGAAACCAGTTCTAGTGATGACACCAGTATTTTGGGCTGCATCTCTATTTAATCCTTAATCTCTTTGCCGAAACTACACTCTGCTAATTCTTGTAGTGGCGGTTTTGTATGTGTATGATGAATACAGACCTCTTGAAGTGGTGGTCTCAATACCACCACACATCTTACCCAGGCCCCTGAATGCATCATGTGATTCCTAATGAGTAGGGCTGTCAATTAATCACAGTCAACTCAAGCAATTAATGTAAAACAAATTAACTAGATTAAAAAAGTCGCAATTCATTGCAGTTTTAATCTACTTCAGGGGAATTCTGCACCACTGTGCAAAGCAGAATTTTGCAGAAATTAATGTGCATGCAGAATTTCCCTTTCCCACCCCACCCCTTAAAAATGGGCTGCAGAGATGTTGGCTGCCACTAGGAGCTGCTGGACCCTGCAGAGCCTAGCTTTCAAATAGAAGACAAGGCCAGGGGCAGAGGGAGGGAACTGCAGGGTTCCCAGCAGCTGCAGTTTCCAGCATGCCCTGAAGGAAGGAGGCAGCATCACGCAGGAAACTCTGTGCAAGCCCAGAACCCAGGGTCAGGCTTTCTCTCCCTCTGGATCCCTGGGCTCTGGGGGGTAGAGGGTGTGAGTGTCTGGGCGGGGAAGCTTGCAGCTGGCTTCCGGGGTGTTGGGGTGTGAGTGTCTGGGCTGGAGAGGGCCCTGAAGTTGACCTCTGGAGGGTAGGATGTATGAGTGTCTGGGGTGGGGGAGGAGGGTGTGTTTGTGTCTGGGCTGGGGGGTCCCTGCCGCTGACCTCTGGGGGGTAGGGTGTATGAGTGTCTGGGCTGCAGGGGGCGTGGCTGGGATCCGGGGAGGAGGGTGTGTGTGTGTATCTGGACTGGAGGGGGGGCACAGCTGGCCTCTAGGGGGAGAGGAGGTGAATATCTGGGTTGGGGGGGCTGCAGTTGGGCTCTGGGAGGGAGGGAGAGTGAATGTCTGGTCCCACTGCTGGGCTCTGTGGAGGAAGGGGCAGAGAAACAGTAACTCTCTACTCCTGGGGAAAAATTTTGTGTGTATCTGTATTGTTACAGACATAGTTGCTGAAAGGTACCGTATTTTTCCGTGTATAAGACTATACTTTTTTCTAAAATCCTTAGCCTAAAAATTGAGGGTAGTCTTATACACGGAAGTAAGCCCCCTGCCTCCTCTCCCCCCCCCCCCCCCCCCCCCCCCCCCCCCCCCCCCCCTCCTCTCTCCCTCTCCCCTCCTGCCCCCTTACCGTGCTGCCTGCGTGGGCGCTAGCGCTATCCGCCCATCCGCGGCTGGAGCTCGGGCGGCGGGGGGGGGCAGTGTCCGGCGGGCCGGGGGCCGGGGTGCCGCCCGCCCCGGGTCGCCGTGCCCGGACCGGGCAGGGCAGGCCGGGGCTGGGAGCCGGGGTGGCTGGGAGCCGGAGCTGGGGAGCCAGGGCGCTGGCGCTCGCTCCCCGTCGCTCCCCGCGGGAAGGGCGGGGGGGGCGGGGGGGGGGGGGGGGGGGGGGGGGGGGGGGGGGGGGGGGGGGGCGGGGGCGGGGGCGGGCGGGGGGGCGGTTGGCCGCCCGCCAGCCGCTCCCTGCCCCCCTCTCGCCCTCGCCCGGGTCCGCTGCTGGCGTCCGGGAACAGCGGGCGGCTGGGGGGGGGGGGGGGGCGGGCGGGGGGGGGGGGGGGGGGGGGGCGGCGGGGGGGGGCTGGGGGCAGGGGAGCCCCCGGCTCCCCCCGCCCCGCTGCCCGCCTCCGCCGGCCGCGCCGCGGCCCGGCCGCGGGCGGGGGAACAGCGGCGGGGGGGGCTGGGGGGGGGGGGGGGGGGCGGGGGCGGGCCCGGCGGCTGGGGGCTGGGGGGGGCTCCCAGCCCCCGGCTGCCCCCTCGCTCCCCAGCCCGCCCCTCGCGGCTGCGAGCGCTGGGGGGCCGGGCAGGGACCGAGGCCGGGCGGCTGGCGGGGAGGAGGGAGCCGGGGGGAGAGGGGCGAGGGGGAGGGGGGCGGAGGGGGCACGGGCTGGGAGCTGGGAGCCTCGGGATCGGGGGCTCGGGGGCTCCCTGCCGACCTGGCGCAGCACCGGGCCGGCCGGGCGGGCGGGGCGCTGGGAGCCGGGCGAGCCGGGACCGAGGGGACTGGGGAGAGGGGGACCGAGGCGGGCGGACCGGGAGGGGAGCGGCCGGCTGGGAGCGCGGCTCGGACCGGGGCGGGGCGGCCGCTGGCGGGCGGGCCGGCGGCCCGGGGGGCGGCGAGGGGGGGGGGCGGGGGGGGGGGCAGGACGGAGGGAGTGGGGGACTGAGGAGCCGGCGGGGGGGGGGGAGGGGCCCGGGGAGCTGGGGTGCCCGGGCCTCGCTGCCCGGCTCGCGGGGCCCGGCGGGGGGGCGGCTGGGGGGCGGGCGGGGACGGGGCGGGACAGCGGGCGGGGGCGGCTGGGGACCGAGGGGGACCGGGGGGGGAGGGGACCGGGGGAGCGGGGCTGGGGGGCGGGGGACCGAGGAGGCGGGGGAGGCCGCCCGGGGAGGGCCCGGGGCCGGGGCCGGCAGAGCCCCGGCCGGCGCGAGCGCCCTGCAGGCGGGGGCCGCCTCCTCTGCTCTACCCCTACCTCCGCCCCGCTGGGCCCTCTGGCCCTGGCCTGGTGTGTGTGGGGGGAACAGCTGGGGCTGCTGGAAAAAAAAAAAAAAAAGGGAAATTTGGCGGTATATTGAAATAAATTACCATTGTAATTGAA
Organism: Mauremys reevesii; assembly: GCF_016161935.1. Lineage (NCBI taxonomy): Eukaryota > Metazoa > Chordata > Testudines > Geoemydidae > Mauremys > Mauremys reevesii. The sequence goes on along the minus strand of NC_052623.1, from coordinate 245,825,681 downwards.
ACTGCTGTGATTATATAATGTTATTTTGACAAAATGTACAGAATTTTGCAGAATTTTTAATTTTTGGCACAGAATTATCCCAGGAGTATTAATCAGACTGCTAAAGAATAACAGAATACAAATTTAAATTAATTATAAATATTTGTGGGTGTTTTTCTAAATTTTCAAATATATCTATTTCAATTACAACACAGAATACAAAGTGTACAGTGCTCACTTTATACTTTTTATTACAAATATTTGCACTGTAAAAAATAAAAAAAAAATTTTTTCAATTCACCTCATACAAGAACTGTTGTGCAATCTCTTTATCATGAAAGTGCAACTTATAAATGTAGTAGGTTTTTTTTTGTTTGTTTGTTTGTTTTACATAACTGCACTCAAAACCAAAACAATGTAAAACTTTAGAACAGGGGTTCTCAAACTGGGGGTCAGGACCCCTCAGGGTCATGAGGTTATTACATGCGGGGGTATTACAAGGGGTTATTATATGCTGTCAGCCTCCACCCAAACCCCGCTTTGCTTCCAGCATTTATAATGGTGTTAAATATATTTAAGTGTTTTTAATTTATAAAGGGGGGGGGGTCTCACTCAGAAGCTTGCTATGTGAAAGGGGTCACCAGTACAAAAGTTTGAGAGCCACTGCTTTAGAGTCTACCAGTGCACTCAGTCCTATCTCTTGTTCAGCCAATAGCTAAGACCAACAAGTTTGTTTACATTTACAGGAGATAATGCTGCCCACTTCTTATTTGCAGTGTCACCTGAAACTGAGAACAGGTGTTTCAATGACACTTTTGTAGCTGGCATTGCAAGGTATTTACGTGCCAGCTATGCTGAACATTTGTATGCCCCTTCAGGCTTTGACTTGTAGATTGCATGTTTTACTTTTTTAACAGTGCAAATATTTGTAATAAAAATAATAATATAAAGTGAGCAGTGTACACTTTGTATTCTGTGCTGTAATTGAAATCAATATATTTGAAAATATAGGAAAACATACACAAATATTTATAATAAATATTATTTATTAAGTGTGATTAAAACTGTGATACATTTTTTATCTCATGATTAATTGTGATTATTCTTTTAATTTTTTGACAGCCCTACTAATGACCTATGCTGAGTTTGACCTGCAGACCCCAGAAACATCTACCATGGTAGGCCTAAAACATACTTTTTCATCAGAATTCTTCCCCTCTGATTGCTTATTCCTCACTTGGTAACATAATCTCTGTTCATGGTATGACAAGTAGTCCCTTGGAAATGAGTGTGATGGAGCAAGAGCAGTAAGCTACACACATATACTCAGTTTTCATGATATGTGATAATGATAAAAAATGAGGGAAGAGAAATGAGCTGTACAGTTGTCATTATGATTACCTTGGTTTTTTTTTTTTTTTTCAATTTTCCATCAGGTCACTGTGCTTACAGTGGTAAATCCTGGTCCTACATAAAGACAGTTACGCTGTCGCTGGCACTGGGTGGAATGGACTGACCTGAATGTGGAACATGGCTGAAATATGCCTGCACAGTGTGGCTGAAGTTGCTAATCTAACCCATGAACTTTTGAAGTGGCTATGGCCATTGCACTCCTCTCCTAAATTTAGGGTTGTCACCCAGTAGGTGTGTGCAATTTCCAGCACCACTGAAATACCTCTGGCTGGCCCCCAAATTCCCCTTCTCTGCTTCCCAGGGAGAGCAATCCTGGAACTGACATTCTGCTTACAGGCGCTATTTTTGGCCTGGCCAACAACATTGCAGAAACACAATATTTTCACTTTGCTTTGGTCTTTCTTCACCTTTGAATGATATAGGGGAGGAAGTTGGGATTTGCTCCTAACTTTTTCCCCCCTATATGTTTATTTTCAGTAACAATGCAATGTTACTGGCTTCCTGATCCTATTCTAGAATCAGGGCCTAGGAATTGAGTGTTCATTCATTCTGTGCTTGGAAAAAATATTTAAAATGGTGAATTTTGCAAAAATATTTTAATTCCACAGCTGCAGCAGTGGGTTCTTTTCTAGCCAGGTCATTTCCACTTTCCCTGGTAGACAGAAAAGCAGAACAGCTTACTCAATATTCACTTTTCAACAGCTGGCTCTGATTTGCTCAGGGAACAGTGTCCCGTGCTTGATTATGCCTTCCTTGGTGGTGACGGAGGACAGATTTACACTCCAGGGAAATACTGAGCTAAATGAAGTAAATGTTTTAAAGCAGTTTATGAATTATTTCACTAGGTAACTGAAACAACTGTGTTTGTTCTTGTTTGCTGTTTTCTCCGGACTGAGTTTTGAAGTGTTAAACTTTAAAGCACAAGACACAGCTCATCTGTGGAATGTTTCTGGATTTTTATTATAGAAACGTTTCACAGTAATGTCCTTTTGTTTCTTAAATAACTCACGCCCAGGGCTGGATTAACCCATTACTGGGCCCTACCCAAATACACGCTTCTGGGCTCCTACCTGCTAATATGAATAATAACAAACAGCTGCAGAGTACATTCACAGCACCCAAGCTAGCCATGCAGTATCCACCAGGACCAGCTTCTCCTTTTGCTAGTCTCAGGGTGCTGCTCACCATGAAAGTGGCTGGGCTATATTTGAGTGGAGTTGCGACCCCATGCACTAGGTTGCAATGCCACTCGTTAAGTGAGTGAAGGTCCTTTAGCTTGTGCACAGATCAGCATCAGTTTAAAAAAAATATATAAGAGGGGCCCAAAATGTTTCGTTCTATGAAGCTGGGCCCTAGACACCTGTTTGCCTATGTGTTAATCCAGCCCTGTCCAGGCCCCAGCTCTGAAAGTCTCAGGCTGTTTTCTACCCAAACCCTTGGCCCTCAACTAGGTGAGTGTTTAATTAGCAATAAGCAATGGCACAGTCAGTCAGAGGTATAAGAAGCAGTGCTTTTTTAAAAACTTACTGAGAGTCCAGTGTTACCTGCCTCAGCACCTAGCCCCAGGCTTGCATTCCAGAGTCTCCAGGCCCTCATGAATCTAGGATCTTCCCGAAACGTCATCCTCTTTCTCCAGTTTCATCCAACATAGAACAGTGGCAATTCTGCGTGTTTCTAGGAACTGCTTTGTAGTTAACTCAGCATTCAAAAATCATGATGTCTGGCCCCCTTCCCCCCTCCCAAAAAAAAGAGAAAGTGTGGCTTAAAATCATGAGGTTTTTAAAATAATAAAGGTTGGGTTCCTTTAATTTGCCTTCTGATTCTTGAGTGTATAAGAGGTCACATTTTTAAGGTTTTCTCTTCAACACTAAGGCTGGAAACTTGTTTTTAATGTAAGTTGAGAGTCTTATGACTCCAGAAGCTGAGGCTTGAAGGAAAACAACATAAATTTTGACACTCAAGATAAAATTATGAAAGTTGTCAACACTGATAACTGGTCACCGCTGAACTCACAGTGTAGTTTCTCCTCACTTACAGGAGACCTTCAGTACAGGATCTTCTGGTGGACAGCCCTTTAAATGTGGGAGAGAGGAGCAGTTTTAATTCTTAAGTGGCCATTTATCATCTTGCATTTTACTGACTAAACTTCCCTTCCAGTGGTAAATATTTTTAGTTGCTATTAATTTTTATTCCTAAAGAGATGGAAAAACCTCACAGGGGGCCTGTCCTATTTTCTTTTACACCAGTGTAAATCCAGAGGAACTCCAGTGGAGTTACTGAGAGCAGAATTTGTCCCATAGATTCTAATCCTTAGCTCGGGATGCCTATTAAACAACTCCCTAATGAACTACAATAAATACATAGTTATTGAACTACTGTAACATTGAAAATGCACTGCTGGGCCCTTTGGCTCTCTCTGTGCTAGATGGTTTCTTGGAAGCGTTGCTTACACCAGCAGTTGTATAATCAGTCCAGATGGGAAATCAAATCATTAATTTATAAAATGGCATTAGGAATTTTAAATTATGATTATCTGTCAGTCTTAAGGCTTTCTGTAACACCCATTGCCATAATATCTGAGTAGGTTATCATTGCCAGGTGCATGATGGACTTCGTAGAGGATTCTATTCTTCTACCAAATACTTAAGAACCTGGATCATCCTTAAATCTCTTTCATGGTTATTTAAAAAGAAAAATTCACCAGATAAATATAGATCATTTGTATATGTAAAACACCACTAGATGGTGTGTTTGTTCTGGTGAGGAGTAAACCCAGGATTTTTGGATCTAAAAGCATAAGCTTCTGCTGCTTCAGCTAACAGCAGGTCCACTAGCCCCACAGGCAGTAGCAAACCCTTATCTATCTAAGGTACCCCTGTTACTTTAGTATCTAATCCCCTATAATCTTTAACCTTTCAACTGCTCTCTGAAGGAGGGAATTATAATACAGATTTTACAGATTAGGAACTGAGGTAGAGAGAGTTAGCCCAAAGCCACACAGGAAGCCTGTGGCAGAACCCAGATTTGAACACAGTCTTCCTAGGTGAATGCCCCAATCACTGGGCTTTCCTTCTCCTCATAAATCCCTCTTTGTGGTCTAGCCATTAGGAAGGGGACAAAGAGCTACACTGCACTAGCACTCGCTACACCTAGTCATTCATGGCAGTTCAGGTATTCACTAAGTATAGGATGATGGAGAAGTTCCAATGTCAGCACCTCCCAGAGTACAAAAAACAAAATCTGTGTTTCATATTTTACCTTTACTATTTCTGGCCTTTGTTTCTTTCTTCCACCCCTGCTTTCTCCATTTCTCTTCCTCTTCCTTTTTGTTGTGTCTCTCCTCTGTTCTTCCCTCTGCATTTCCATCCTAGAAGCTTTCCCAGTTTCCTCAAACATGGGCTTCATTCCCAACTCTTCCCTATTCCATCGGCTACAATGATAAGCAATAAAATAGCTAATGTTAACATTAAAATTACATTATTTTAGTTGATACTCTAATGAGTTTAACAGTGTTTAGGATGTTCATACCTCTCTGAGCCTTGATTCAGGCTGACTGCAGACTCTGGAAGACAACATTGTATAACTTTACTCTGTTCACTTTTGGAAGTTTTTATTCATGACCACGAGTGCTAGAAACATACTATGTGCAAAATTTCAGTTTATATTTTTAAAAATCTCAGTATGATGTGCAAGTCGCATAAATGCATCAGATGGGCATGACCTGGCCTGCAGGCTGTATGTTTGACACTTATCTTCTATCCAATTTACAAACATTTATGAAATAAACATTATGACTGGGAGCCAGGGTAATGGCAGGTTTGTCACCTCTGCCTCCAGTATAGGAAATGATCTCATCCAAGTGGATCGATAGAGAATGGTGTGGATTTTAGCCCCAGAAAAGTAGTTGTCTTCTTTAGAGCACAATTTCTTTTTGGCATTTTTTAAGCAAATTAGAGATGAGGGATGAACAGGAACCCAAAACGAACTTTCTCCCTTTCCAACCCTTTGTATTTCTGCCTTGCAAGTAGTGGCCTAGTGTATTAATAGCATAAAGGAAGATGCACATTGATCACAGCAAACCGTGCCTGTGGCTTTGCAGTTAGTTTCACACATAGTTTGTTCTAATAAAACCTTTCCATGTTTTAGGGGTCAGCAGACCAGACCTGATAGGAAAAAGTGAGAGTCTGTGTCAAACCAAACTGAGAAGCATTTTCCAAGCTTTTTTTTTTTTTTTTTGTGATCTGATTAAGAAAATTTGAGCTATTTTTCTTCTCAAATACTTGCAGTAGCCTGTTTAGAGGCATGGAATAAGATGATTAAAAGTATAGCAAAAGTGTTATAATTTATATTCTTGTCAGATTTACAAGAATAAATAAATTTCCAGGACATTGCTATAAATTCACATTCAGTGAGAATGTAGTTGAGAAAGATAAAGTATAGCTTTCCAATAGACTGTTTCAGCAAATATTGAAAATCCTTTGAGGGCCTTAGGCACCCAAGGCCAGATTTTCAAGGGCACTTAGCTGCTTAATGATGTAGATTGACGTATGGGATTTATTGGAAGTTCCACTGGAGTCAATGGGAGTTAGGTATCTGGGTATTTTGAAAATCTTTGTTGGTGCCTAGTTGCATTTTTAGGTGTCTCAATGCCTTTAAAAGTCTGAGCCCAGAAACTCAATGAAATTCAATGGAGTCAGGTGCATAATGTCCCTAGGCGCCTATGAAATTCCCATCCTTAACCACCACAAGTGATATAGGACTTCTGTTTTTCATTCTACATAAAAAATGGTGCTGCAGTCAGCACAATACCCCTTATCTACACACACTGACTAGATACTGTCTCGGGGAAAAAAATGCCATCAACACCAGTTCTTGCAGTCGTTGAGTTTTCCATGGAGGTCTACTCCAAATACTGCCCAAACCCAACCCAGCTTGAAACCACAGCCTGGCTACACACTAACTATGAAAACATTGGTTTGGTATATAAGGAAAGCAAGTAGTGCTTTATTTTTATTTACACTGAACTCTTATCTTGTCATTCTTTTATTGCATGAAGACAAAGCAAGTTAAAATTACAGTAGGAAGTTGGCAGTGGTATTTGTATTCCCTAAAACAAACAATTTAAAGCCCCATTAAACAAACATCCCTTATTGTTGATACAAGATCATAGAGCTGCTGTCTCCTTTTTAAATCCTGATTTACAATAGAAGGTACAGGGTGGAATAAAGGTGTGTGAGAAGCATCTGATTAAGGAATTGTAAACAACATCAGTGCCACTGAGTTTTTATCTGTAGGTAATGGACAAAATAGCTTTGTCTGAATTTATTTGATGTTGGCTACATTCACGAGAGGAATAATAGGTACATTGCATTGTTTTCCAATGATCCTGAATGAATGGCTCTTCCTAACTGATGCCAATTTGCTTTTGTACTTTAATGAATAGTTCTAATGATGATCCCACAAATTTAATATTTTCAGGATAGGAAACTGCCATATAAATCCATGATGTTACTGCACCAGCTACCTAGTGGCAGGTGCTTGGTAAGCTGGGAGAAATGAATTAGTGTAGGGGAAACAGAAGTACCATCATGGTAGGCAATTATTAGCACCTTGATTGGCAGTTTCAGTGGAGATGTCAAGAGCTGAATGGACTTGGGAGTTTGTGACACTTTGGGGATTCTCCAAGACCAGTAAGGGGTTCTGTCACTGTCTGACCTCTAACCTTAGCTGCCTTTAGGCTATGCAGCTTTGGTTCAGAGCCCTGACACCAGCAGCATGCCTACAGGATGAGGTTATCACCTTGAGCTTCCACCAGTCCAGATAGACCTTGCAGGGTGACCCCAACCTTTCTGGTCCCAAGTCTCACCAAAACTATCTCCTTGCAGTGTCCAGTCCCTGTCTCTGGACACTCACAGGGGTAATACCAAGTTTACTACCTCCAAAGAGCCAATACACACAACAGGTTTTTAGCTAAGCTGCGGTTATACTTTACTACACCAAAATGCACAATACTGAGATACTTTGTACTAAAACTAAGAATACATGTATTAACAAAGAACATAGATTTAAGTTATTTCTACCAAGAGTCAGACGTATGAAATGGTTATAAACGAAACAGAACTAACATGCTTTCTAGTGGCTAAAAGTTCATTCTAAGAAGTTACAGTTTTGCCTAATATAGTTTCTTACCCACAACAAGTTGTTAGCACTCTCCAGCATGACTGGCTGTTCCAGCCTTCAGAGAATCGATGTGCTGGTTTATTTGTTCCCTCAGGAGATGGATCCCTAAAATGTCTCTTTGCCCCCCTTATATTACCAAAGTGTACTGTCTATGTCAAGAGCCAGGAAAGCTTCCCGCAGTGCCGATTCTGTTTCCCAGCATGATTGTTAAATGTCTACTCCCATGCTCATCTAGCTTGATGTCTTTGTTTATCGTATATGTAAATGTACTTCTATTGTCCTCTGCCAGTAACTAAGCTGGTCATATAGATAAATACACATTTCTTTGTCTAGGGCAGGCTGGGTTCATGCTTTGCCTCCCAAACACATTTCAGGAACATGTTTCCAGCACATGCATCTGCACATATGTGATGCACATATGTATGCAATCTGCACATATGTGATTCAATGATTTTCAGGACCAGTTTGTCACCAGTTTGCCTATGATATCTTCCATGACACGTTTGAGATATATATGATAACAACAATGTGTTGGTGCAATGCGTGTCTCTGCTCTGATGTGAAATATAGTATAGGGGTGCTTTTGCCAATTGGCATTGAGGGCCTCCTGGGGTCATACCTCTCCTCTTACAATGGCACAGTAAACTCAGCCACCTGCTGATCTATAGGCATTGGATCAGAACATTTTTTCCTGTCTGGCAGAAAACCTGTTTCTCCCTTTGTCTGATCACAGTCTTTAAATCATATCATTAAGTATCTATAATTCCCCATGTGGTGTTAATACATACATTTCACAATGATATTAATCACTAGTGTGTCACCAGCTTTCATGAAAGACCTTACTCAATACACTTTATTTTAAAGTATAATAATATTGTATACAACCAGTTGATTCAACTATTTATGCTTTGGGCTTATACCCTCTGTGCTCCCACAGAGTGTCTTGACCCTGATTGTCACAAAGTCTGAATTGCCTTCTCAGCACTACAGGAGACCCTTCCAGGTCAGTGTTCAGGCATGTTAGTATGGCCATGAGGGGAAGTTTGCATGAGCATTACTCATGCTGTATCTGGTTTGTGGATAAATAGGACTCTAGGTCTAATTTTCAAAACTGGGTGCTTAAAGTTGTCTTTCTAAATCTGTATTTATTAGGCACCTTAATGGAAGTTGCCTGACTTTTGAAGGTACTGAACATCTGCAGATCCCACTGACTTTAAGGGAAACTGGATATGTTTGGCATTGCTGAATATTAGGTCATTTTTATCCAAGTGCCTAATAAACATTAATTTAGGGGTGTAGTTGCAGTCAAGATTCCATGTATTCTGCAGCCATGGAATTTGCCACACAATTCATCCCCAGTCGCAGAATCATGCTTAAAAAAAAAGTCTAAACCTTTCATGGTTTAGAAGAAAAGCTTGAAAACATGAACCCAGGATGAACTGATACAGACAGTCTACAAGTGTGATCTGCCTATTCATCTTAATGGTCTGTTGATAGTTTGTGGCATTTTGAAAAACTAAAAATGGGGGTACAGCATAAATTTCATTGTAATATCAAAATAAATAACACTTGGGTATTTGTATTGAGTCTGTTACTCAATTTCATCTTAAATTAAATTTTAAAATTATAGTTTTAAAATATAAATATGAAGTTGCTGCAGATTAGCAAACCAGATTGCTGCAGGCTCAAGGTTCCAACTGGAGTGCAGTACACAGAGCCCAGACTTTACACGCTGACATTTGAAAATGTTGTTCCTGTTCTCTATGCTTATCCATCCAGAATCTTTTACCATTACCAAAATCATTCAAAATTACTATTTAGTTTAAAAAAAAGGTGCATTTTTAGATATCCCACTTTTTTCTTTAAGTATTTTTTTCTGTAAATATTACTTATCAGAAATTAATATAACTTTTTGTGGTCACCATTTATCCCCATCAGCACAGTGATCTATTGCTATTTTCTATTTTGCATGTAGAGGGAAAACTGCAGTATCTGAGATGCCAGTGTGTAGTACATATTGGTAAATGTTGATAGATAATAAGACTGATTTAAAACTCAACTCCTTAAAATGGTCAGATTTAACAATCTGTTTATTTTATTTCTGAAAATGAAAAAACTGAAAAATTAACCAATAGACACAATAGCACAAGTTTCTGAAGAGAAACATGGCTTAATTCACAAGCAATCACAGTGACCTTTTTTATTGCAATTGCTTATCTTTGTTGCTGGGATATTTGGAAACAAGTTTCCCCCATTTTTTGTCTTGTCCAGAGGATACAAAGATTAGTAAATAGATACTCTTGTCAGGCTGTAGCTTTAAATATCATATTCAAAGCAAAACTTGTACACAATGGACCAAATTTCCTATCCTGCTGTAAAGAAAAGATAGAAGGAATAGCAAAGGATAGAATGCATCAGGAGCTTTGTAATGACTTAAATCAAAAAGGAATCCTACAAAAAGTGAAACATGGACAAATTGCTCAGGATGAGCACTAAAGAATAGCAAAAGTATTTAAAGACAAAATCAGAAAATGTAAGGCTCAAAATGCGTTGCACCTAGGAAGGGACAGAAAAGGCAATAAATACATTAGGAGCAAGAGAAAGACAGGAAATTGTAGGTCTATTACTTAGCAGGGAAGGAGATCTCATAATGGATGACAGCAAGAGGACTGGGGTATTTAATGCCTATTTGCTTCAGTTTTCACTATAAAGGATAATTGTGGCTAGATATTTAACACAATTAACATTAACAACAAGGGGGAAGGATCACAAGCCAAAATAGGGAAAGAACAGATTGAAGAATATTAATAAGTTTGATGTATTCAAATCTCCCAGGCCTGACAAAATTCACCCTGTGATACATAAGAAACTAGCTGAAGTGATTAGCAATTATCTTTGAGAGAACTGGAGTAGGGCAAACTTGGTTCCTATCTTTAAAAAGTGGAACAAAGAGGTCCCAGGGAATTATAGATCTGTCAGCCTAACTTCAGTTCCTGGAAACATACTGGAACAAAATTTCAAACAATCAGTTTGTAAGCAACTAGAGGATAGTGGGGTAATAACCAATAGCCAACATGGAATTTTCAAGAAAAAATCATGCCAAAAAACCCTAATCTCCTTATTTGACAGGTTTATGGGCCTAGTGAATGGGAGAAAGCAGTAGACATGATATATCTTAATTTTAATAAAACTTTGACACAGTTCCATACAACATTCTCATAAACAAACTAAGGAAGTGTGGCCTAGATGAAATTACTATAAGGTGGGTGCACAGCTGGTTAAAAGACCACACTGAAAGAGTAGTTATCAATTGTTCACTGTCAACCTAGAAGGGGCCCTCCAGGGGTCTGTCCGGGGTCTGGTGCTAGTCAATATTTTCATCAGTGACTTGAATAATGGAGCGGAAAGTATACTTATAAAATTTATGGATGACACCAACCTGGGACAGCACCAACCACTTTGGAGGACAGGATTAAATTCAAAATGACCTTGATATATAGCAGAATTTCTCTGAAATCAACAAGATGAAATTTAATAAAAGCAAATGAAAAGTACTACACTTAGAATGTAAAAATGAAATGCATAACTACAAACTAGAGAATAACTTACTCCATGGCAGTATTGCTGAAAAAGTTCTGGGGATTATAGTGCACCACAAATTGAACATGAGCCAATAATGTGATGCCATTGCAGAAAATGCTAATATTATTCTAGGGCAGTGGTTCCCAACTTGTTCCCTCGGCCCACGCCGCTTCCAGCCACTCCCATGGGCCTGGAGCAGTGAACCGTGGTCATTGAGAGCCGTGATTGGCTGAACCTGCGGATGCGGCAGGTAAACAAACTGGCCCGGCCTGCCAGGGGCTTTCCCTGCACAAGCGGCAGAACAAGTTTGGGAATCACTGTTCTAGTGCATAGGTTCTCAAACTGGGTGCGGGGAGGCACAGAATGTATTTGTGGAATGGCATGAGAAGGCAGAACAGAGAGCGGCAGCTGCTGTCCGAGTGCCCAGCTCTGAAGGCAGTGCCAACGCCAGCAGCAGCACAGAAGTAAGGGTGGCATGCTAGGGTATCTCCACCCTTACTTCTCTGCTGCTGCTGCTGGTGGCACTGCCTTCAGAGCTGGGTGGCTGGAGAGCTATATACTAAATGCTTAAATGGCTCTGTATGAATCAATGCCTTACAGTTTTTGATAGTGAAAGTTTCATGTTTGTTTGTTTTTTATCTGTATATGTACTTGTGTGGTGGGATGGAGGGCATAAACTACTATAGACACAAAGAAGTTAGAGAACCCCTGTTCCAGGGTATATTAACAGAAGTGTTCTATGTATGATTCAGGAGGTAATTGTCCCATTCTACTAGGCACTTGTGAAACCTCTGTTGGAGTATTGTGTGTCATTTGGGGCACTGCAGTTTAAGAACAATGTGGGAAAACTGAAGAGAGTCCAGAGGAGAGCAATACAGACGCTCCTCAACTTACGCAAGCGTTCCATTCCAGAACGCCTTGCATAAGTCAAATTTTGCATAAATCGGGAACGTATACCCGTACACACACACACACACACACACACACACAAAAAGCTTATGGAACTTTTTACAGAAGTGCGGATTTGTGTAAGTTGGGTTTGCGTAACCTGGGGAGCATCTGTAAAAAGTTTAGAAAACCTGACCTGTGAGGAAAGATTAAAATAATGGACATGTTTAGTCTAGAGAAAACAAGACTCGGGAGACCTGATACCAGTCTTCAAAGATGTTAAGGGCTGTTATAAAGAGGATAGTAATCATTTGTTCTCCATGTCCAAAGGTAGATCAAGAAGTAATGAGCTTAATATGCAGTACAGGAGATTTAGGTTAGATATTGGGAAACGCTTTCTAACTGTAAGCATAGCTGAGCACTGGAATAGGTTACTGGGGAGATTCTGGAATGCCCATCACTAGAGGTTTTTAAGAGCAGATGGGGCAAACACTTGTCAGGGATGCTCTAGGTATACTTGGTCCTGCATCAGCATGGAGAAATGGACTTGATGACCTCTTGAGGTTCCTTCCAGCCCTACATTTTTATAATTCTGTGAAATTGAGCTATTGAAGCAATATCAATTGTACCTGTATGTAGGGGGTAAATTTTGCCTCTTCCTCTTTCCTGTTAACAATAATGCCCAAATTCTCCATCACATGAAGCTTTTCAATTAAGACTAGATGTCTCTCTAAAAATATGTGATAGCTCAAACAGAGGTTATAAGCTCAATGAGACATTATTGGGTAAGGTTCTGTAGCCTGTATTATGCAGGATGTCCGACTCGATGGTTCTCTGTGGTTCTCTGTGGCTTTAAATATATGAATCTTTGAATTCAGTAAGGTACTGAAGCTGTCAATAAAGTTGAGGTCAATGGCACTGCTGAACCTTGCATAGCACCATTACATTCGGCAGAGCAGCTCATGCAGGGCTCAACAATGGAATGTACTGAGCTTTCTGGCCCTGATTCAGCATAGCACTTACACATATGTAATACTCATGTGCTTAAAGTTAAGCATGTGGTTATGTGGATCAGAGTCTATGATCTTGGAATAGTTCTTTGTTGTTCAGGTACACTGCAGTGTGTATGTGAATATTTGTGTACTAGTGTGTTTCTTTGTACATATGTGTAGAACATGTGTGCATGTATCTCAAAACATTCTCCATAGGCTTGATCCTGCTTGATCTAGCAATCCTGATCCAGCAAAGCACTTAAGCTAATGAGTAGTCCCATTGACTTCAAGGGGCTACTCATGTGCTTAAATTTGCACATGTGCTTAAGTGCTCTGCCAGAACAGGGCCAGGATGCTGGAGAATTTCCCCAGATAAATCACAAATATTATTTTATTCCAATGACATTAATCTGTTGGACATCATTTCTTCTGCCTTCGCTTGTCATGTTTGCTCAGTTGGCTAATCTTTTTTTCCCCCTTGCACTTGGCACAGAGAGTTCAATTTAACTTATGAAAATCAAGCTGTCTCTTCTGTTTTATTCATCACCATCAATGTAATTCATTCAGGAATCAAAACTTGTTTCCTATTGTCTCAGTATGGTGAGAGTGATGATATATGGAGTTGTGGCAGGGCATGGCACTGAAGTCTGTTTTTTAGGAAACATATACTGGTAGAGAGGAACCCTGCAGGAATTGTGTTGGCTCTGAAATTAAAGAAAGAAAACATCGGAAAAATGTGCACCTGCAAAGTATCTATATGCAGAGTGTAGTACTTATACTCTTAACAGGGTTACTCCATCAAAAAGATTTATTACATAATTATTGCCTCCTAGTGTTACCTATGGAAAAAGACTATTGACTGGAACCAAAGTGAGCTCTTTATTAGAGATCAGGGGTGAGATTCTGTGCTGCACAGAACTCAAAGTCTAGAGGAAAGAGCCACCTTTGTTCCTCTCCAATACTGTACTGGGCTGCTCTAATAGCTGGAGAGGCCCCAGGCATAATTGAGACAATTCTGGGGTCCTGTCTAAATTACGGCAACCTCCCTGGGCAGGGCTGCCCTCTGGACCTGAGCACTGCCTGGAATCTCTGCAGCGCTGCATGCTGTAGGCCCAATCCTTGTGGTTCATAGGGCCTCTTTACACTGCTCTAGCTCTTTCACTCTGCTTAAAAAGCAGGGCCGGCTCTAGACCCCAGCGCGCCAAGCACGCACTTGGGGCAGCATGCCGCCAGGTTGGCGGCAAGCGGCTCCGGTGGACCTCCCGCAGGTGTGCCTGCGGAGGGTCCGGTCGTCCGGCTGCTCTGGTGGACCTGCCGCAGGCGTGCCTGCGGAGGGTCCGCTGGTCCCGCGGCTCAGGTGGACCTCCCGCAGGCACGCCTGCGGATGCTCCACCGGAGCCGTGGGACCAGCGGACCCTCCGCAGGCACGTCTGCAGGAGGTCCACCTGAGCCGCGGGACTGGCGACCGCCAGAGCGCCCCCCGCGGCGTGCCGCCCTGCTTGGGGCGGCGCAATTGCTAGAGCCGCCCCTGTTAAAAGGGGCAGAGTGGAGGGAGGTGAGGATCTCACTGAATATCTCCACAAAGGGAGATATTTGTGAACTGAACACTGAACACTCTAGGTCCAGTTCCACACAGAGGCAGTCCCTTGAAACTGAAAAGAGGAGGGTCATCTTTGGAAGATGCTTTGGGGTTTTTTGTGGCATTTCAAATTGTTGGAAAGTAGAGATAGAAAAGATCAGTCAAGTCATTTATTCTGTGTCCTTCCTCTCTCTGCATTGATTGGCCACTACCATACTTTGTCTCATACTACAATTTCTAGTGCTTTTTCTAGTCTAGTTTTAAGTGAAAGACAAGGTGGCTGAGGTCATATTTATTGGACAAACTTCTGTTGGTAAGAGAGACAAACTTTTGAGCTTATACAGAGCTCTTCTTGAGGTTAGCTCTGTGTAAGCTTGAAAGCTTATCTTTCTCACCAACAAAAGTTGATGGAATAAATATTACCTCTCCCACCTTGTCTCTCTAATATCCCGGGGCTGACACAGCTACAGCAACACTGCATACAACAATAGTTTTAAGTGATTCAGACACTAGGACTTTTTGCCTGTTCCTCAGTCTGAGGGTAGGTCCATACTTACCCGCCGGGTCGACGCGGAGAGTTCGACTTCTCGGAGTTCGAACTATCGCATCTAATCTAGACGCGATAGTTCGAACTCTGGACGTGCTCCCGTCGACTCCGGAACTACACCACCACGATCGGCGGTGGTGGAGTCGATGGGGGAGCCGCGGACTTCGATCCCGCGACGTCAGGACGGGTAAGTCAGTCGAACTAACGTAGTTCGACTTCAGCTACGCTATTCACGTAGCTGAAGTCGCGTACCTTAGTTCGACCCGCCCCCCCAGTGTAGACCAGGCCTGAGATATCGCTGTTAGGAATTTATTCCCGATATTTACCTTAAATGTCCTTTTCTTACTCTCATCCATTGCTTATAGATATGCCCTGTGCAAAAACTTCCAATATGTTTTATTATTTATTTATGTATTTGTATTATTGTAGCATCTAGGAGCCCCAGTCATGGAGCAGGATCCCTTTGTACAAACACAGAACAAAAAGATGGCCCCTGCCCCAACGAGATTAGATAGTTGTGAAAATAAAATTGTGGTGCAAGTCTGCAGCTGAGAAAGTCAATAATATTTATTTTATTAATCAGGAAATTGGTTAGGATTTGGTTAGTGGAAAGGAGAAGAGTCAAGGAGGAAAAGTTGGTTTTGTTTGGGTGTGGGGTTTAAAATGTGTCTTCTCTGAGTTGTTTTTACTGAGCAGACTGAGATGGAAGACTAAGCTTGTCATTAAAGTGTAGGCCTCTGAGTCAAGAGAGATGGATTCTATTCCTATCTATGACTTAGACTCCCTTTGTGACCTGGGGCAAGTTTCTTAATTCATCTGTGCCTCTGTTTCCCTAGCTGCAAACTACAGGGTGGGGGGAGGAGGCAGAAGGGGAACTTGAGCGCTGTAAGAGGAATTAATTAACTTTGTGTACAATACTTAGGTAGAAATCTCTGTAGAAGTACAAAATATTATGTAGTGCAATGCTGGAGAGTGGGAGTCAATTGAATGAGTGCCTAAAGAATTAAAGAACGTGTAGGGGAGAAAAACAGTTTTTCTCATTTGAAAATTTAATATTTAAAAAAAACAAATTTTCAAATGAAATGAAGATTTTTTGCTCAAAAGAAACCAAAACAAACAAGCAAAAAAAGAGAGATGTGAAAAATTACTTTACTTCTTCTTTCTTTCATTTGTGTGCATATGTGGGAGGGGGGCAATGAGAGGGGGTGAGCAGGAGGAACCCATCTTGCTAAAATTAATCTGTGCTTGTTCTCAGCCCAGAGGTGAAGGCTAAACCCTGAGTTTTACTGGACATGAATTTACCATGAAATAAAGAGAAGCAGACGTTTCCTCAAACAGGTCTAAGTCAATGATGAAGAGGAAGAGCCTGATCCAAAGTTAATTAAATACAAAGTCAGTGACTTTGCAAAGACTCTCAGGGTAGGTCTATACTTACCCGCCGGGTCGACGTGTAGAGTTCGACTTCTCGGAGTTCGAACTATCGTGTCTAATCTAGACGCGATAGTTCGAACTCTGAACGCGCTCCCATCGACTCCGGAACTCCACCACCGTGAACGGCGGTGGCGGAGTCGACGGGGACTTCGCGGACTTCGATCCCGCAGCGTCTGGACAGGTAGGCAGTTCGAACTAAGGTAGTTCGACTTCAGCTACGCTATTCGCGTAGCTGAAGTCGTGTACCTTAGTTCGACCCCCCCTCCCCAGTGTAGACCAGGCCTTATTGAATTCAGTGGTCCCTGGATCAGACCACAGTGGAAGAGTATTAAAATCCTGCTCCTTTAGGAAAAGGTGTGCAAGCTGATTTGTGGAGTGAGAGCATCCATAGACATAGCTGAAGAGAAGTTGGTGTGGTAGCTGGTAAAGAAGCAAGCTGGTTAACATTTCTAAAGTGCTTAAGTGACCTAGGAGCCTATGTCTCATTTTCAACAGTGCACTAGGCACTTAGGACTAGATCCACAAAAGGATTTAGGTTCCCAAATGCCACTTTAGGCACCTAAATCCAAAATTTAGATACTCAAAATCCCCATTCCTCTTCCACGGAATCCTGTAGGTGCCTAAAGTCTCTAGGTGCCTAAATTTCTGCTGATGGACACAGCTGCCTCAATCCTGACATGTGGTGGGAGCCTCAAACAAGGCATTCCCCCACTTAACTCACCATTGAGGCCCATACCAGTAGGTATGTTAAAAGGTCACATACCAGATTGAACCCATGAAACAATACAGGTGATGTTGTCACCCTCTAACCCAGAGCTTAGCATTGTCACTGAAGATATGAGAGACTCAGGGTATGTCTACACTACAAGAGTAGTTCGATTCAACTTAAGTCGAATTTGTGGAATCGACCTTACAAAGTCGAATTTGTGTGTCCACACTAAGGACACTAATTCGACTTTGAGTCCACACTAACGGGGCAAGCGTCGACTTTGGAAGCGGTGCACTGTGGGCAGCTATCCCACAGTTCCCGCAGTCCCCGCTGCCCATTGGAATGCTGGGTAGAGCCCCCAATGCCTGCTGGGGGAAAAAATGTGTTGAGGGTGGTTTTGGGTAACTGTCATAATTGAACCGTCACTCCCGCCCTCCCTCCCTGAAAGCGCTGGCGGGCAGTCTGTTCGCGCACTTTTCTGGTCAGTGACAGCGCGGATGCCACAGCACTGCGAGCATGGAGCCCGCTGCAGTTATGACCATTGTCAACTCCTCGCACCTTATCGTCCACCTCTTCCAGTCAGCTGCTGAGAAATCTGGCTACTTTTCAATGGTGCTGCAAGCACTGGTGGACCATAGGGGACGTTTTACCAACATCAACGTCGGGTGGCCGGGCAAGGTTCATGACGCGCATGTTTTCAGGAACTCTGGTCTGTTTAGACGCCTGCAGGAAGGTAGTTTCTTCCCGGACCACAAAATAACTGTTGGGGATGTGCAGATGCCTATAGTGATCCTCGGGGACCCAGCCTACCCGCTAATGCCCTGCCTCATGAAGCCCTATACAGGCGCCTTGGACACTGACAAGGAACTCTCCAACTACCGGCTGAGCAAGTGCAGAATGGTGGTGGAGTGTGCTTTCGGACATCTCAAGGGGAGATGGCGAAGCTTACTGACTGCCTCGGATCTCAGCGAAACCAATATCCCCATTGTTATTTCAGCTTGCTGTGTGCTCCACAATCTCTGTGAGAGCAAGGGGGAGACCTTTATGGTGGGATGGGAGGTTGAGGCAAATCGCCTGGCTGATGATTACGCTCAGCCTGACACCCGTGCGATTAGAAGAGCCCAGCGGGAAGCGCTGTGCATCCGGGAGGTTTTGAAACCTAGATTCCTCAGCGTGACCTGTGACTGTTCCGTTTCTTTACAGAGAAGCTGAACCTGCCCCTATTTCTTTACCCAGTTACTGTTGACTATCCTCTGCAGTTGCATACCCCATTCAGCCCGTTTCCCCCACTTCCAACACATGTGTAAAAATAAAATACATGTTCCATTGTTACTTAACAAAGGTTTCTTTATTAATGACTTTGCGTTAAAGGGTTGAAACTGGGACGCAGACTGTGCTGGGTAGGGTGTGCGGTGATGTAAAGACCGCCTCTAAACTCGAGGAATGACAGGCTCCTGCTCCTAGAGCAGTCCACAGTGCCAGACTGGTTGTTTCAACGGAGCCTGCCATCCCTCCTTTTTGGGACTCTGTGTGCGGGGGCTATGTGACCTTGTGGCGGAGGAGGACGGATACAGATTCCTCTGCTGCATGGCTCTGTGGTCCAGGACAAGGACCGCTGCATAAGATCTGTAACCACCCTCCCCCGCTACAAAGTCACGTACCCCCACACCCACACAGAACCTGCAAACCACCTCCCATACCGACCAGGGTGCCTACTGACTGCACTGTGTGTGTGACCTGGTGCTGATCCTGCCTCCGTGTCTGTACCCCTTCCCCACCCCTCCCTTCAAACACAGTCTTCTGTAAAAAAACATGAGGGAAACAGTAATTAACAGCAAAGTATTTTTAATAATTAACTAGACAGTTAGGGGATGAAACTGGGCTTGGGGCTTGGGTGAGTCAGCAAGGGAAGGACTTCTCAAAATTTAGGGTATGAGAGCTTTTGGGTACTTGAGCACTCTGCTGGGGTGCAGTGACAGTTTTCACGGCCCCTGGCGCCCCTCCTTCTGGTTATTTTGGGTGAGGGGGGTATGGGACTTTGTGGCGGGGGAGGGCGGTTGCAGATACACTGTAGGGGGGCTCTGTCCTCCTGCCTGCGGTCCTGCAGAACATCCACAAGGCGCCGGAGCATGTCTGTTTGCTCCCTCATTAGTCCAAGCAGCATTTGAGTCGCCTGCTTCTCTTCCTCACGCCACCTCTCCTCCCGTTCGCTGTGTGAGCGCTGGTACTGAGAGAGGTTCTCTCTCCACTGGCTCTGCTGGGCCGCCTCGGCTCGGGAGCAGCCCATAAGTTCAGTGAACATCTCGTCCCATGTCTTTTTATTTCGCCGCCTAATCTTTGCCAGCGTCTGTGAGGGGGATGCTGTGGCAGGTCTGGAGACAGTCGAAGCTGTGTGATGGGGAAAAAGGGAGTGAATTCCTTGCAAAGATACATTTCTGCGAACAATGAACACAGTCTAGTCTGTCTCTGTGAACAAGACCATGCACAGCACCTGTCTCGTGCGCACTCCTGCTCCAGGCAATCCGGACAGCATAAACTCTGCCCCTGTTCCACCCCATCGCAGTCTCCCCCGACCCTTGGATTTCTGGGTTGAGATCCCAGTGCCCGATGGGTCAAAAATCATTGTCGCGGGTGGTTCTGGGTAAATGTCATCAGTCATTCCTTCCTCCGGGAAAGCAACGGCAGACAATCATTTAGAGCCTGTTTTCCCTGGATTACCCTGGCAGATGCCATAGCGTGGCAACCATGGAGCCTGTTTTGCCTTTTGTCACGGTCACCGTATGTGTACTAGATGCCGCGGACAGAGGCGATTCAGCAGCGCTACACAGCAGCATTCCTTTGTTTTTACATGACAGCAGAGATGGTTATCAGCCATATTGTACCATCTACCATGCCATTGTAAATTGGCAATGTGATGACGGTTACCATCCTACTGCACTATACCTTCTGCTGCTGTCATAGGTGCCCCTGGCCGAGATCAGCCGGGGGCGCAAAAGACAAAACTGGGAATGACTCCCTGAGTCAATCCCTCCTTTATGGTATCTAAAAATAGAATCAGTCCTGCCTAGAATATGGGGCAAGTGTACTAGGGTTGCAGTGTATCAGAGAACTAGAGAGCACAGCCGCTCCGTGTCAGATCATGCAGGAATGATGAGCCACATGCCATTCACAGGGGGTGCCCCTGCAACAACCCCACCTGTTGCTTCCCTCCTCCCCCAGCCTTCCTGGGATACCATTGTAGTGTCCCCCCATTTGTGTGCTGAAGTAATAAAGAATGCAGGAATAAGAAACAGTGACTTGTTAGTGAGATATGAGGGGAAGGCAGCCTCCAGCTGCTATGATAGTCCAGACAGGACATTAAGCAGTGTGGGGGAGAGGAGACCAGCATCCTGCTGCTATGATAGTCCAGGCAGTACAGAATCTTTTCTTTACACATGAAGGGCGGGGGCTGATGGAGCTCAGCCCCCTGTTGCTATGATGAAGACAGTTAGCAGGCCGTCTACTTATGGGCTGATGACGAGGATGGATAGCAGTCCTACTGCACTACACCATCTGCCACAAGGCTGATGATGAGGATGGATACCAGTCATATTGTACCGTCAGCCACCCATGAGGCGGGGGGGAGGATGCTACAGTACAGTGCCGCAGCATCGCGTCTACCAGCAGCATTCAGTACACATAGGGTGACATTTAAAAGAGTCAAGAGACGATTTTTTTTCCTTTTCCTTCTGGGGGTGGGGGGTGGGGGTACATTGACGAGCTATGCCCTGAACCACCGCGGACAATGTGTTTGACCGTACAGGTATTGGGAGCTCAGCCAAGAATGCAAATGCTTTTCGGAGACTGCAGGAACTGTGGGATAGCTTGCGTCCTCAGTCCCCCCTCCCTCCCTCCATGAGCGTCCATTTGATTCTTTGGCTTTCCGTTACGCTTGTCATGCAGCAGAGTGCTGTCTCTCTGCTACGCCGTCTGTCTGGAGATTTTTTAAAAATACTTTGGACCAGGCGTAACATTACAGTAATTCCCCTAATTAGATGCAGGAGTCGCCGAGCGAGATCACCCTGAGGAGGGTCACTGAAGGAGATAGAGAGCGCATGCTGCGTGAAAGCCAGCACAAACCAGGGGCCTATGCTGCCATGCTCGTGGAGGCAATGCTCCCAGAATACCTCATGAAAGCCTGGCGCGGAAAAGTGTGCTACCACGGAGCACCCAATAAGGCAGCTCTCCCCAGGAACCTCCTGCGGAGGCTTTTCGATTACCTCCAGGAGAGCTTCGTGGAGATCTCCCAGGAGGATTTCTGTTCTATCCCCATATATATAGACCTCCTTTTCACATAGTTCAGATTCCTGTTACATTAATAATAAAAGTTTACGTTTTTAAAGCACTCACCGACTGATCCTTCCCCTGATTCAGGGTCCGGGGTAACTGCTGGGGAGGGTTGGTAGGGGATCTCCGTGAGGGTGATGAAGAGACCCTGGCTGTCAGGGAAACCAGCATTGTAAGCGCTGTCGCCTGCCTCATCCTCCACAAACCCTTCCTCATCTTCCCCGTCCGCGAACATCGCCGAGGAACTGGCCGTCGACACTATCCCATCGTCGGAGTCCACGGTCACTGGTGGGGCAGTTGTGGCAGACCCACCGAGAATGGCATGCAGTGCCTCGTAGAAGCGGCATGTCTGGGGCTGGGCTCCGGAGCGTCCGTTTGCCGCTTTGGTCTTCTGGTAGCCTTGTCTCAGGTCCTTGATTTTCACGCGGCACTGCGTTGCATCCCGGCTGTATCCTCTGTCTCTCATGGCTTTGGAGACCTTCTCGTAGGTCTTTGCATTCCGTTTTTTGGAGCGCAGCTCCGAAAGCACAGACTCCTCGCCCCACACACCGATCAGATCCAAGACTTCCTGGTCATTCCATGCTGGGGCCCTCTTTCTATTCAGAGATTGCATGGACTCCTCTGCTGGAGAGCTCTGCATCTTTGCCGGTGCTGCTGAGCTCGCCCCGATGTCATAAGAACATAAGAAAGGCCGTACCGGGTCAGACCAAAGGTCCATCTAGCCCAGTATCTGTCTACCGACAGTGGCCAATGCCAGGTGCCCCTGAGGGAGTGAACCTAACAGGCAATGATCAAATGATCTCTCTCCTGCCATCCATCTCCATCCTCTGACGAACAGAGGCTAGGGACACCATTCTTACCCATCCTGGCTAATAGCCATTTATGGACTTAGCCACCATGAATTTATCCAGTCCCCTTTTAAACATTGTTATAGTCCTAGCCTTCACAACCTCCTCAGGTAAGGAGTTCCACAAGTTGACTGTGAAGAAGAACTTCCTTTTATTTGTTTTAAACCTGCTGCCTATTAATTTCATTTGGTGACCCCTAGTTCTTGTATTATGTGAATAAGTAAATAACTTTTCCTTATCCACTTTCTCAACATCACTCATGATTTTTATATACCTCTATCATGTCCCCCCTTAGTCTTCTCTTTTCCAAACTGAAGAGTCCTAGCCTCTTTAATCTTTCCTCATATGGGACCCTCTCTAAACCCCTAATCATTTTAGTTGCTCTTGTCTGAACCTTTTCTAGTGCTAGAATATCTTTTTTGAGGTGAGGAGACCACATCTGTACACAGTATTCGAGATGTGGGCGTACCATGGATTTATATAAGGGCAATAATATATTCTCAGTCTTATTCTCTATCCCCTTTTTAATGATTCCTAACATCCTGTTTGCTTTTTGACCGCCTCTGCACACTGCGTGACATCTTCAGAGAACTATCCACGATAACTCCAAGATCTTTTCCTGACTCGTTGTAGCTAAATTAGCCCCATCATGTTGTATGTATAGTTGGGGTTATTTTTTCCAATGTGCATTACTTTACATTTATCCACATTAAATTTCATTTGCCATTTTGTTGCCCAATCACTTAGTTTTGTGAGATTTTTTGAAGTTCTTCACAATCTGCTTTGGTCTTAACTATCTTGAGTAGTTTAGTATCATCTGCAAACTTTGCCACCTCACTGTTTATTCTCCAGATCATTTATGAATAAATTGAATAGGATTGGTCCTAGGACTGACCCTTGGGAACACCACTAGTTACCCCTCTCCATTCTGAGAATTTACCATTAATTCCTACCCTTTGTTCCCTGTCCTTTAACCAGTTCTTAATCCATGAAAGGACCTTTCCTTTTATCCCATGACAGCTTAATTTACATAAGAGCCTTTGGTGAGGACCTTGTCAAAGGCTTTCTGGAAATGTAAGTACACTATGTCCACCGGATCCCCTTGTCCACATGTTTGTTGACCTTCAAAGAACTCTAATAGATTAGTAAGACACGATTTCCTTTACAGAAACCATGTTGACTATTGCTCAAGAGTTTATGTTTTTCTATGTGTCTGACAATTTTATTCTTTACTATTGTTTCAACTAATTTGCCCGGTACCGACGTTAGACTTACCGGTCTGTAATTGCCGGATCACCCCTAGAGCCCTTTTTAAATATTGGCGTTACATTAGCTAACTTCCAGTCATTATTTAAAGGACAGGTTACAAACCTTAGTTAATAGTTCCATTTGAGTTCTTTCAGAACTCTT
Organism: Mauremys reevesii; assembly: GCF_016161935.1. Lineage (NCBI taxonomy): Eukaryota > Metazoa > Chordata > Testudines > Geoemydidae > Mauremys > Mauremys reevesii. The sequence continues at coordinate 245,801,797 of NC_052623.1, read as the reverse complement.
GGGTGAATGCCATCTGGTCCCGTGACTTGTTAATGTTGAGTTTATCAATTAATTCCAAAACCTCCTCTACTGATACTTCAATCTGTGACAGTTCCTCAGATTTGTCACCTACAAAAGCCAGCTCAGGTTTGGGAATCTCCTAACATCCTCAGCCGTGAAGACTGAGGCAAAGAATCCATTTAGTTTCTCCGCAATGACTTTATCATCTTTAAGCGCTCCTTTGTATTTTCATCGTCAAGGGGCCCCACTGGTTGTTTAGCAGGCTTCCTGCTTCTGATGTACTTAAAAAACATTTTGTTATTACCTTTGGAGTTTTTGGGTAGCCGTTCTTCAAACTCCTCTTTGGCTTTTCTTATTACACTCTTGCACTTAAGTTGGCAGCGTTTGTGCTCCTTTCTATTTGCCTCACTAGGATTTGACTTCCACTTTTTAAAGGAAGTCTTTTATCTTTCACTGCTTCTTTTACATGGTGGTTAAGCCACGGTGGCTCTTTTTTAGTTCTTTTACAGTTTTTCTTAATTTGGGGTATACATTGAAGTTGGGCCTCTATTATGGTGTCTTTAAAAGGATTTCACTTTAGTCAATGTACCTTTTAACTTTTGTCTGTCTAACCCCTCATTTTTGTATAGTTCCCTTTTGAAATTAAAGGCCACAGTGTTGGGCAGTTGGGATGTTCTTCCCACCACAGGGATGTTGAATGCTATTGTATTATGGTCACTATTTCCAAGCGGTCCTGCTATAGTTACCTCTTGGACCAGCTCCTGCGCTCCACTCAGGATTAAATCTAGAATCGCCTCGCCCTTGTGGGTTCCCAGCTGCTCCATGAAGCAGTCATTTAAAGTATCGAGAAATTTTATCTCTGCATTTCGTCCTGAAGTGAAATGTTCCCAGTCAATATGGGGATAATTGAAATCCCCACTATTATTGGGTTCTTAATTTTGATAGCCTCTCTAATTTCCCTTAGCATTTCATCATCACTATTACTGTCCTGGTCAGGTGGTCGATAATAGATCCCTAATGTTATATTTTACTAGAGCATGAAATTTCTATCCATAGAGATTCTATGGAACACGTGGATTCGTTTTACTTCATTTGAATCTACACTTTCTTTCACATATAGTGCCACTCCTCCCCTGCACGGCCTGTTCTGTCCTTCCGATATATTTTGTAGAATGATTGTGTCCCAGTGATGGCTCTCAGTCCACCAGGTTTCTGTGGTGCCTATTATATCAATATCCTCCTTTATCACAAGGCACTCTAGTTCACCCATCTTATTATTCAGACTTCTGGCATTTGTGTACAAGCACTTTAAAAACTTGTCCCTGTTTATTAGCCTGCCTTTTCTGATGTGCCAGATTCTTTTTATGTGACTGTTCATCATCTGATCCGGCCCTACATTATATTTCTCATTCCTCTGCTCCTGACTATAACCTGGAGATTCTCTATCATCAGACTCTCCCTAAGAGAAGTCTGTGTCCGATCCACACGCTTCTCTGCAGCAGTCGGCTTTCCCCATCACCTAGTTTAAAAACTGCTCTACAACCTTTTTAATGTTTAGCGCCAGCAGTCTGGTTCCACTTTGGTTTAGGTGGAGCCCATCTCTCCTGTATAGGCTCCTCCCATCCCAGAAGTTTCCCCAGTTCCTAATGAACGTGAACCCTTCCTCTCTACACCATCGTCTCATCCACGCATTGAGACTCTGAAGCTCTGCCTGCCTACCTGGCCCTGCGCGTGGAACTGGGAGCATTTCTGAAAATGCCACCATAGAGGTCCTGGATTTCAGTCTCTTCCCTAGCAGCCTAAATTTGGCTTCCAGGACATCTCTCCTACCCTTCCCTATGTCATTGGTACCTACATGTACCACGACCACCGGCTCCTCCCCAGCACTACACATAAGTCTATCTAGATGCCTCGAGAGATCCAACCAGGAAATGAGATTCAAACTGGCCAGACAGGAAAAGGAATTCAAATTTTCCCGGGGCTTTTCCTGTGTGCCTGGTCAGAACATCCAAGCTCGGACTGCTGTCCAGAGCGTCAACAGAGTGGTGCACTGTGGGATAGCTCCCGGAACTACTAAGGTCGATTTCCGTCCACACCTAGCCTAATTCAACATAGCCATGTCGAATTTGGCGCTACTCCCCTCGTCGGGGAGGAGTACAGAATTCGAACTAAAGAGCCCTCTAGGTCGAACTAATTAGCTTCCTGGTGTGGACGGGTGCACGGTTAAGTCGAATTAACGCTACTAAATTCGACATAAATGCCTAGTGTAGACCAGGCCTCAGGTTCAGTCCCCTCCCCCCACATGAGTTAGAGCAGTGATTTGAGCACAGGTTTTGTACTTCCCATGACAGTGCACTAACGACTGCCTCTCTCAGTGTGTTGTATGGAAATTGCTCCACTTTTTATAAATAATTAAACAGTCATTAGCTAAATGTCTTGAACTTGGGTCTCCCACATCCTAGCTGAGTTCCATTGGGCAGTAGTATCTGTCTTATTTTCTGTTGCTATAGCCCATTGACTGTTCAAGACTTTCAGAAATGTGGAACTGCTACAAGTGAGATTGAGAATACCTCACTGTAAACTAGCCCAGTAACTAGGGCACTCTGCTGGAAGGGAGGAGATCTGCAGCTAAGTGCAGGTTCCAACTCATGCAGAGTGAGGGCTAAATCTGGGTTTCCCACATCCTGGGTGAATGCTACACTGGACACCTGGGAGAGTCCAAACTGCATAACCCAATGCTTTCAAAGTGGCTTCTCCACTGTGATTCTTCTGTTAAATGATGCATTCTCATAGATACTGTGCAAGCTGTCACATACTCAGTTTGTTGTTTTTAATACACTCTGTATTGTGAGCGGATGTTCTCTTGGTATTCTCGTCACTGAGATTATTTTAGAACTCAGAAAACAATTTGCGAAAATAAAGCAAATATGTGGGTTCCATTCATAGCTGACTGACACTCATCTAGGTTGAGTGCAGCTTCCGCTGACTGGTTTAGTTTTATTCGCAAGGTAGGAAATGATTGGCTGTAAAAATACAATTATTTTACTCTTTAATGATGCCACTGGGCAATTTAGACCATCCTTGACACATGCTTAAACTAGTTTCTGTGTGTCTCAGTTTCTAGCAGTATCCCGAGAAAGCAAAGAATGCAGCACCTCCACAGGTTCCATATTGCACATCTCTATTCATCAGCCATGGTTTTAAAGGCATCTTTAATTCACTTAACTCCACAAAAGAGTGGCCTTTTGTGCATTATGTTCAGGCTCATATGGCCATCCACTGATTTCAGTTCTTAACCTGGCTGAAGGGGTCAAAGGTCATGCCACAGTAGCTGCTGAACTATCATACGATTCAGAGAGAGATTTTCATTATGCCTATGACAATGGGAAATGTCTTGAAAAGTGACTCCAAATACACATTCACTGCTGAATGACTAGCCACTTATATCCATCAGAAATACTGCACTGCTGTGTAATATCATAATGTAATGTCAATCCCCCTATCTAACATGAGTGCTGCATGTACCAGGTGTGCACGATGACTCCAAGATCTTCAAATGTCACTTTTTTTTTAGTAGTCATAGTTATTCCACATTTCCAAAGCCATTAACAAAGCAAATAGAATAGATACATTATAAATCAGAACACAGTTATGGCTCCCAGCTAGCTGTCTAACCTAGCTCACTGTGGCTGAATGTACGAATTCTTTGTTATCATTGAGGATATATTTGATTAAAAGCCAGCCTCTGTTTAAAACCTTCAGTTTAAACAGCAGTTCCTTATCCAGTGTTAACAAAATCAGGGCTGCTTCCAGACTTTCTGGTACTCACTCATCTATTCAGTTCAGTCCTTGTTTGCTCACAGGTTGTTTTACTGTTAGTTACTCCAAATTCCCAAAAATGTAAAATTATGCTTTTGATGCAACTTACTTATGTTTGTACAGTTACTATTATTTTTAATGAAAAGGCTAATAGCTATTCTCATGAAGGATAAGTGATGAGAAGCATTGAACTTTGGTCCTTTCCATCTCTCTAATCCAATTAAATACAATATAATACAAACTGAACAGTAAAAAATTCAAGCATCTGCACACTTCCCCATTGACCTCTGCTCTAACGAGGAGTGATTGTCTTTTGTGCTCTTTACTAGTTCTTCAAGACTTTATCTAATTTTTTTGCTTTCAGGAGGGGTTGGCTGGGTTTGGATGGACTTCGTGTCTGGATGAAGTTGTTAGGATTTTTTTCTTTGTTTTTATAACAATCCCATGATAAATTAAATATCCTACATCTGCAAGGAGATGGACTGAATGACCTGAAAGGTCTTCTCAGTCTCTAATATCTGAAACAAGAGACCATGTAAAAAGGAAGAGAGAGAGCTTAATAAAGTATGGGTTACTTTCACATTATTTTTCATTTTTATATATGCCTGGATTTTCTGGTCTGATGATATCAGCAATTCTCCTATTCCCAGAATTTAAGTACATCCCACTGGAGTTAACTTGAATGGGAATTACTCAGATCCAGAAAGAACAGAGCTGGATTCTCAAGACTGGAAGTGGAAGAGGCAACATGCCACAAGGAAGGCTGTTCCCATCAGAATCCAGCCAAACTAGGTACTGGAAACATCAGAAATATTAATCACCAAGTTACCATAAGATTTCCAACATAATTTTGCAGACCCTAAGACCTGATACTCCTCTTATTTATGCCAGTGTAAAATCAGAAATACCACACTGAAGTCAGTTGAGTTGCAGCACTGTAAAACCAGTGTTAAGTGAGAGGAGAATGAAGCCCAAGAACTTTAGGATAATGTAAACCGTTGGAGGGTTATCTGAACCAAACCTTGTGAAATTTTCCTAGCACTTGTAATTTTCTAATCTATTTTGAGATAATGTGAAGGGTGTGAAGCAATAAGGGTTCTTTGATTTGTTTTTAATTGGGGAGTAGAGTACATTATTTGTTTTTGTGTCTGGGTGCACTCTACTACTGAGACAGAGTCAGCAGCAAAGTGGTTAAAGAGAGCAGAGAAAAGAACGATCTTGGACACTTATTAAAATGCCGTAGGGAACCCCAGTAACATTTAGACAGTAGGATTTTCCCTAAGTCTCTGTGATCCACATTAAAGTGAAAAAAAGCATTGCAAGATATATTAGCAATAAACGCAAAACAACAACAGCCCCTTGCACAGGACCTCCTTCATTGATAACAGCTGATCTCTACTAAATCTGCTCAGGTCCATGTTGCCCTCTAATAGGAATGTTTTTTTCCCATCATGCCTTTCTGGTGCTATTAAATTTCTCTGAGTAAAGCAGCTGTAGCTCCATAGTGGCCATTTTCCAACTGACTACTGTTTTCTCCTTCTCTTTCTCATTCAGCTGGTAAGTACTTTTGGTTCCTACTATGTTGATTCTTAATATTCCTGAGAAATTAGGCATATTCTTGCATATGGTAGGTGAAGTGATACCATGGGTATTTAGCTGTTATTTACATACTTGTAGCTCCTATCCCCCAGCCTAGAGGGTACAATACAGACTGAAATTCTGTGCTAGCCTCCAAGAGGTGCCACATAGGAAGAGGAGAAAACAAAGATGGCATCTTTGCAGCCATTTGATTCTGGACCACGCTGGGAGCCAAAGTGACGCCCAGAGTGATGTAGAACATCTGGGAGGTGCTCTAAACTATGATTCCCTGCCTCCATCTATATTTGGGCTGCTCCACAGCAGCTGAGCATCCCTGTAGCTGTGTATGCTGTAGGGAACTTCCTGCCTACGTCAGGCTTTTTTTTTTTTGAGGCTTGTGATAGTACCTGTGCAGGGCAACCCAAGGCTGGTTCTGTGTAGTGTACCTGCTGAGAGAATTCTTCCTCGGACAGCCAAGTGGTTTTCATGGCCCCTGTTTACTGCCACAACAGGCAATAATGGGGGGGAGGAGAACCTTTTAATGTACAACCTCCACTAATGTTTGTCAATCCCACTATGTAAGTAGGTAGGTGATGAGAAGTATGTGGACTGTTATCTAAGGGCTAGAGCAGAGGACTGACTTCTCTTCCTGACTGAGCATTTATTGTAGGATGTTAGACAAATCACCTGATCTTGTTGTGCTTTAGTTTACCCACCTGTAAAATAGTTACAAAACCTACCTGACAGATATTGTGAGATTGAATTAATGTTTGTAGAGAGCTTCCTTTTTTATAAAAGACACTATAAAAGGGCACTGTTTTTCTTAAAAATTACTGTTGTAGCACTGTGACACAATGTACTAATTAGAGACCACATGACCTCGGAGATGGTCAAGATTTGTATTGAGCTGGCAGGAAGGTACACCAAGCTCATTTCAGAAGGGCGGGTTCGACTATATTGAATTAATTTCTATGCCACCACAGCAACTCTGAATGGAGTGGACTTGGACAGATTATCTCCACTATTCTGACTATTAACAACCGCCAGAATGATGCTTTGTGGCCATAAGTAGCTGGGCCTAATTCAGAGCAGCCCTGAAAATGCTCCAGTTCAGGCCTAGGGTCAAAATCACCCCTCAGCTGGCATGTAGAGCTGTAAAGATGGTTTAAAGCCACTTTGTCATTGCCGCCTTGCGTCCTGCACCATGCCTAGCTCAGCCAGACCAGGAAACTAGTGCCATTGTGTCTAGTTTTTTAATGCTAGTTTTTTGTCTGCCTTGTTCACTGTGAGTACTTGTATGTTAGCCCAGAGGGTGGACTGAATCCCTGGCCAGTGTACTGTTGTCAGCGTGATTATTGCTCTTTTAGTTCTGCTTGACCTGACTGTATGCCCTTACCTCTGCCTGGATGGCTGGTAGAGCAGCACCTTAGTTATGCCAAAAGGGGATTTCCTTGAGCTTCTGCTTGTCATAACGCCAGAATGTAGAAAAGCCAGTGGATAAAGAGGGTCTTTTCCCTGGTCATGTTGCTATTGGATATAGGCTGCCTGACTGCCCCTGCCCCAAGAGGTTTCAGCAAAGGAGAAGAGAGGTAGGATACTGGACTACATAACCACTGCTCTGTTCCAGTATAGCAGCTCCTGTTAAAAGAATGGGGTCACTTAAGGAATTACAGCAGTAACTATGCATATTTATGCTTTTATTTTCTGTCTTTTCTTCCCCCCATGACTCTTTTTTTGGACTGCCGCAGTGCCACCTCCCCAGTTTGGTTTAAGTATTGTAATGCATTTCACACAAAATTAGAGGAAAGCCGTGCCTTGCTCCATAGAAAGGAAGTACTTTTTTTTCCCCAGGCTTTCTTTGAAAAGTGTAACAGATGTCTGTAGCAATAAAAAGGCAATTATACTCCTATTATCATGAGAATTTCCAGCAGGAAATCCTGAACAAACTCAGTTTACTTAACTGAGATAAATACAGTAGATAAATAGCAAACTGAATTCAGTTTACTCGTGTACACAGGTGTACTACATATTTCTTCAAGCTATGATTCATGGCTATAACCTTTCTCATCCAAACTTTCCCAAAGTGTTGGGATAAAGAACTGGTTCAGGTTTATTGCTAGTTACTAGGAAAGGAAAGAGGAGAAAACAAAAGGGCCCGATTCTGTCTTCAATCCCAGTTCTTTTATGCTGCTCTGAAGAGGGAACTATTCCCAGAGGAATACCTGAGGGGTGTCCTCAGCTGGCAGAAAGCCCATGGAAGGTTCGTAGACTGATCCATCTTTTCCATTCCCGCTACGGGGCTCTTGAGCCAGAGTATAATAGCAACCCTAACGGTGCTCTAACTTACACTGGAAACAAGGTAGATCCTGGAAGCTCAGATAATTTGGGAAGGAAAGCCTAATGAAATAAATAAGGGGCAAACTCTGTATGAATAAAAACAAAATCTGGGAATTTTATGTAGCTCTGTTCTTGTGTAAATCACAGGCAGTACTGCAAATAAAATTCTCTTTTTACTGTAGCTGTTAGCTAGGTGTGGTGCAAATATTGTACAGAGTATTGTGAATGCCACTTCTTTTCTGTTCTGCTAGTCATCTTAAGTGGTAGATATTACAGCCAACTTCATCCTACAGCTGTTCCCATGCAAACCCATTGAATTAGACCCTAGTGACCTCAGCTGGGTTATCCGGGCATAAATGAGGATTGAATTTACCCTGGTGTGCAAAATCTAACATGGAGTAGTTTATTTAGTCTTTGTTTGCACATATCTTCTTCCACACTTTGAGCAAAGGCACAGAAATGCCTGTGGTGCTTACTGATTATGGTGTTTGTGTGATGTGGATTATTTACCCTCTGGGTGAATTGGCAGCAAAGAAAACATTCCATTTTAGGACTATCACTGAATTATTAAATAATAGCTGAATTATTATAATAGTTGAATACAGCTAAATTATTAAATAATAGACTGGAGATGAATAGGCACTCTCCATCTATTCAGTGATCTTCTGTTAGATCAAGTGGTGTTTTTTAATATAAAGATTTTCCTTTAAAAGGAAAAGGCTATCTCATTATAACTTAAAAGCTGTAGTACTTTAATAAAATATTCAGACTGGTTGAATGGCTTGTTTTGTCAACAACTTAATTCTAGATAAAATATGGCATGCTATGCTGTTTTAAAAGACAATTTGGAGTTCGGGGTTGTTATAGTTGAAACAAGCTAGTTTTGACAGTGTGGAAGACCTTATTTCCCAGATTTTTTTTATGCTTCTCCCTTGGCCCCAGATCCTCAGCTGCCTCTAGTAGTGGTACTGTTTAGTTGGTAGTGTTCACAAGGAGTGCATGCAAAGATGTTAAGACACCTCTGCCACACCCGATCCTGGGGTCATCTGGCTGTTGGGTCTACCATAAATCAAAGCAGCCTCAGGGCTCTTCTGTTTCATGCCTACTGCCTAGGGTTCTGTTCTAGCAGTCATGGATTGCTAGGCATAAGGGTGTCCCTTCAACATACCCTTTTCCCTAGCCATACTCCCTGCACCAGCAACCTGGAAGAGCGGCGCCATAGGAGCCATTATAGCATCTTTATGTCACCTTAGAATTATCCTGCATGGCAAGGATATTCAAATAGCCATTTAAGCCATCTTTAGGGCAGCTTTATCCCAGGCCTTAACAGACTGGATTATCTGGCCTGATAAATACTGGATCAAAACATCCCATTTTATGCTAGCATTAATATTGGGTTCCACTTCTGTCATATTTTTCTTTGCTCAGATAGTCTGCATCTCTAAACCGTTATGCACAGTAAACCAAGCTACTTTCATTTATACCCCCCTGCAGTCCCACTAAAGTCAGTAACATTGGATGAGCTTTAAGACATAGGTAGTATTTGGTCCAATATCAGTTGAAAGCAAAACAATGCAGCTGGGTGAATATAAGTACTTCACATAAAGTGAATTACAAACTGATCTTCAGGAATTCTTATGCAAAGCAAATCTTAAATTCGGATGTGCAAGTGTTTTTACTGAGAGAATTTGCTACAACTGTTATGCTCATCCAGTCAGAGAAAAGAAATGATTCCACATAACTTATGCATCCAGTCATAATCACAACTAACCAAAACAGTTCAAGAATATACTACTTGCAGCAAACTCTTTGTGACCCATTGCTAAAATGTTTGTTGAACAAATGCAAACAATAAATACAGCTGAGGAAATTGACATCTACTCATGGCTATTCCATAAGTGGGGAAAAAAAGGCTAAAGGTAAATTATTGATACTCAGTTATTCACTCAACTCTACAAAAAGAAACAAATGCTGTTATAAGTACTGTTTCCTCTCAACATGTGTTTACTCACTTTCATTTAAAAAACTTGTAACATAGGTATTTAAATGCTAGGTTTGGTGAGCGGAGCCCACTAAAACAACAGAAAGCTTCATCCTCTGATGAGGGATGGGCCCCAGAGCTAGGACTTAACTAAGTACAAGGGACAAAAAAATGAAAAAAATGGGAGGACGGGGTACGGGCCATAGACACAAAAGTGGGGAACCAGAAGGGGACACCAAGCAATGAAGTTTGGGCAAAACCCACTGCCCCAAGAAGAAGTCAGTGGCGAGAAAGTGAAAAGTGTAAACTTGACAGCCTTGGTGATTGAACTCATCTTTAACCATAGAACAAGTGTATCACAGGAAGTGATATAGCACAGGTAAAGCAATGGATAGATACTGGACATATTGCCTAGCCAGTGTTGCTCAGGTCTTTTCTGAGGAGAATCACCTCAAGAGATGAGAGGCTAGAGTTGTCTTCAATCTTTGCCTACTCTGCTGAGACTGTCAATAAGGTGATAATTAGTGCCCACTGTGAAAATGATTCTTATAGTATAGATACTAGTCCATTAGGAACTGGTCGAACGCTAACAACTAATTCCACGGACACTGCCAAAACCGTAACAAGGAGCTCTCTCACATTTTTTCAAAATTAGCTGGGAATACATGTTGCATTCTTTAGGTAACATAATCTTCTTCTCTTAACCCCCCACCCCAATTCTATCAGCACTCTTTCCCCTTTCAAAAATATCCAGAAATCCCATACACACAAACACAACCCTCTCAAAAAAATATCCAGCAATTCCAATGGTCTTTCCTTCACAAGTATCAAGCACCTCCTTCAAGAACCTTTGAAAACGGTCTATCTTTTCAACACCATGACCACTTTGATCCAATATCTCATGATGTGTCAACACCTTATGAAGGCTCCTCTAGGTAGCTCATCTGCCTGGCAGATATTCTTCACAGAATCAGCAGCAGTAATGGAGGCATATGGGTGTCCTGGAGCCCTTCCTGGCTGCAGCATGGCAGGCAGATTGTCTTGCAGCCTCTAGTTGTGGAGTGGCTGGTGATGGGAGAAGTGCGTGGGCTGGATAGATGTGAGGTGGGCTTTGGGAGTTGGTTCTCTTGGCTGGCAGGTCTTCCCTTACTGTGCAAAAGGATATATTTTTACACCGCAGTGGTCAGGATTTTGTGGCTCTTAGCTGAAGCTGTAGTTAAAGAAATAACTTCAAAAATGCCTGTCTCTCATTATCTGTTTCTGCCACACCCATTCAATTCAGATTTGTTGCGTATGAGCACTTGAAGTCACTAGGTCAAAGAAGTAGCTAGATACAGAATCTATGCTTCTGACTGTGTAAGAAGATGAAGCCTGAATAGAAACACTTTACCCTGAATAAGGCAGACTTGATATCCCTGTGTTTTTCTTGCTTTTTTTTTATGTTGCTTTGAGTCACTGTTTTGATCAATTTTCTGTTGACAGTAAGATAATATGGAGTTAGATTAGTAATGTATATTCATTAGCAGTGAAACCATTATTACATATTAAATTGAAGAGAAATCTAACTGTAATGAATTCCTGGACAGCAAATTGTTGGGAGATATATCGCTAAATCCCATGCAACTCTGAATATGTAAGGGTTGGTTCATCCATTCTTTTCAGTGAAAAAAGACTAAAAATGATCCATATATATATATATATATATATATATATATATATATATATATATATATATATATATATATATATATATATATATATAATCCACAAAGTGTTTCTCCATTCTAGGGGGGGAATGGCTGCTGAGTCTTCACTTAAGACTAATAACCTGCTGAGGGAAAGTTCAAAGCACTCACCAGAAAATGATGCTGGTCAGGATGATGGTCAGGATCAAAGAAGAACTGATATGAAAATAAAAAGGCAACAAAGCTTGAGGCAGGAGTGATTGTTAGGAGGAGGTGAACATCCTTCAAGCAGTATGTTTTGTTTTGTTGGAGAGGCATCTGAAAATGGGATAGAGCATTTGGGGCACTAATATAGCTACTCCATAGAGTCCATCTCATGACTCTTCCCTGGTTTGTGGGCTGCTACACACATAGACAACCCTGTACAATTTCCTCATATCTAGTTTGTCTACGTTTTCCTTTTGGAGCCAAAAAGCACCAGCTTTTCTGTATAGGTGCCCTTCGAGGAGAGGATTTCGCTATCATTTGTATATAATTTCATGTCAGTATTTGAGGAATTAATGGCTCATCCTTGGTGTACCTGGAGTAACAAATCAGTCAGTGTGTATTCACATATCAGATACGCAGATAAATTCCTGATGGACAATAGCATCATAATACAGTATTATTCTTATGTTGTGGCACCTTGAGTGCTGAATACAGAGCCATATAACACATATATTTGGGTGCAAGTCTGTACTCCGTCACTGTGTTGGAAAATAGAGTTCAATGGGGAAGACTCCCATTGACTTCTATGGGAATAGGATTGGTGCCATGAATGACTAAATGACTCAACCCCAGCTCAATCCTCACTGCATGAGTGGAAGAATAGAATGAGTGTATGAATGAGTCTAACAGGTATCTGTTTGAGTGACTGGTCAAAATCCTGACTTCCAGAGATTCTGCCAAACCACACACTAATTTGGTTATTTTAAAAAATAATGTCTGGTGCGCAAGACTGAGTGTATAACCACTGAGCTGGAGTCATATTGGTATCAATACATACTAGGAGAAATCAGAGTGCCGGAGGGAGAAGTCTGTTACAGAATTCCTAGAAGGAAAGGAATTACCCACATGTTGCTATATCTCCATTATTAACAATGTTATTAAATTGGTAGCAGAGTGTTGCCTAAAGTTGACCGATTCGTATACTCATAGTAGTTTTTCACTGGGGTAACTGCACACTAGTGTAAGTGAGACAGTCAGTAATGTTTGAATAGTGCTTTGAGATCCTCATTGAGATGGTCCTACAGAACTACAAAGAAATATTGGTCCATATGCTTAGCGGTATGATAGCTTGGCACGGGCAAAGGTGGCTGTAAACGACTTTTACATTGCCCTGATCTACCAGAGCTACTGCAAGGCTGGTCAAGACCCCAGTCTAATGTAGAGAATCCTGTGAGCTGCTGTAGATTATATCATGTGCCTCCAAGATCACTTTGGTTGGTTGGAAATCACTGTACTACAGCATGTTCCTGGCAATCCCCTTATGCTAGTGGTGGTTGGGAGGAGATAGAGTAGATCCAGCTATGCCAGGTGGCTACTGGGATTGGCTTTATGACACTGGTATGTGACCAAAACAATTCAGATCATGGGCCAGGATGTCATCCATTATTTATAGCTGAGATATACCCACTACTATTGCAGAGGAATATCTCACTTTAATGAAAAGAGTAATATACAGTGGAGATAAGCAACACTTATGGGATGGATGCACTGGTGAAATAGCTAAAAATCAACACAAGCCCTCTGTGATTTTTGTTGATGCTAGACAAAACAGCAGTAATACTATACATATAAATCAGGAAACATTGTAAAGTCACCTTTAATTTTATTCCCTCTACTATTTCCAAAAGAAAGAATGATTTTCAGCTAAAACCCTGTAAGTGTTAATTTTTAGTACATCTCTGCTTATGATTAAATGCATTGTAAAGCTGTTAAAAATCTTTAAAAATTATTTGTGAAGTGATCAAATAAAAGTGTATTTTCAGTCTGCATTTCACTGATGAAATGCTCAATAACTTTCTTTCCTTATTTTCTTTGTGGAGTTGTTTCAACTTCTCTTACTGGCCTTTTTTCTTAAATCTTTTCCTCTCCTTGGAATTATTCCTTGTTTCCTTGCTGTGTCTCTGACAGACCCTCCTCCATCTTACTACTAAGGCCTACCAAGCCTAATGATTTTGCCTAATAATGTACGCAAATAGGATATGAACATACATAGGAAAGGACAGGAGCATTGGCTACTGCTTTGGTTCTCCCGCTCAGCAAAGATAAAGTAGATGCTTCACTTTAAGCACATCTGTAAGTCCAACCCTATCTAACAAAGCTCTTACACATGCTTAAGTACTTCTGAATGGACATAAGTGCTTTTCTCAGGGTATGCCTATACTACCCGCTGGATTGGCGGGTAGTGTTCGATGTATCGGGGATCGATTTATTGCTTCTCATCTGGATGCGATAAGTCAATCCGCTAATCAATGCCCGTACTCCACCTCAGCAGGAAGAGTAAGTGAGTCGACGGGGGAGCTGCGGTAGTCGACTCGCCACCATGAGGACGGCCAGGTAAGTCGAACTAAGATACTTCGACTTCAGCTACGTGAATAGCATAGCTGAAGTTGTGTATCTTAATTCGAACCCACCCGCTAGTGTAGCCCAAGCCTCAGTCAGAGCCTAAAGAGGCTGAATTAGCATTCATTCTATTTCTAAAAGCAGCAAAGAGTCCTGTGGCACCTTATAGACTAACAGACGTTTTGGAGCATGAGCTTTCGTGGGTGAATACCCACTTCGTCGGATGCATTCTATTTCTAGATTCTATTCCCAGTTTTCCCACTGACTTCACCTGAACTAAGTCATGTTAATCTCTCTCTCTTTCTCTCTCTCTCTCTACACCTCTACCTCGATATAACGCTGCCCTTGGGAGCCAAAACATCTTATTGCATTATAGGTGAAACAATGTTATGTTGAACTTGCTTTGATCCACCAGAGTGCGCAGCCCCACCCCCGGAGCACTGCTTTACTGCATTATATCCAAATTTGTGTTATATTGGGTGGCGTTATATTGAGGTAGCAGGGTGTGTGTGTGTATATATATAAATATGGTTTTTGTTGTTCTCGTTGTATAACCAAAAGAACTGCTAATACCTTTTTAAATGACTTTTACACTTCAATGTTTTTCCAACCTCTTCTCTTCCTAAACTGAGGGAGTGAGTGACTGCTACAGGGAGAAAAAGCCTGTTTTATCTTCAGTATCTTGAAAATGAATTTGATTTTGTTCAGGTGGCTGTTAAAGATGTTTCCAGAGGCTCCATTTTTGGGCTGCCTTTTGGTGGAGACAAATCCCTATCAATAAATACTTTTTGTATTTAAAAATAAATCTTTGTTCCTGTTTGTGCCTTAAGCAGAGAGATTGTATCTATGCTTTAAAAAACAAAAACAAAGGTAGTACAGAGATGGCACACTGCATAGTTATTTCATCAGGCACTGATATTTGCTAGTACTTTATTATATTACCCTGATCATCCAAATATTCATGGATTCAATGAGATTACTCACATATGTAAGGTTACTCAAGTGCATAAGCGTTTGCAGGATTGGAGCCCTAGCTCTTCCATATAAAACCCTGCTTCATTCCAAAAATTGAACAGGACCTGAAAAAATGGAAACAAATTTCCACCTTATCAAACAATTCTGTCTGACTTGGTCTCTGAGTGGTTTTCTGACTTGTGTTTAAAAAGGTTTCCTCTGATTTTATTTTCATACGGAGGCACTAAAAATCAAATCCCGTAGGCACTAAAAATCAAATCCAGACTGTAGTTGGAGAAGCCTATTAGGATTCTTAACATTCCAAGTCACTTTCTGAACAGATTGCACCAGCTAGTTGATGAAACTTGAGCTAATTACACTAATGTTGACAAATGCACTGGCGCGCGCGCACACACACACACAAAGTCACATTTTCAAAAAAAATTACACCTCTTCAAGAGATGCTAAATAGATTCAGTGATCTGTGGATATAGCAGAGCTATTTATGCAAAGACAGCTTTTGGGGGGAAATTGTTGATTTTAAAAGTTAAAAGTATGCAACATAGTCCTTCCACTGGCCACTTGCAAATTAAATGTTAACAAAAAATGTTTAGGATATTGGAATATAGTCATAATTGATTCACTAAGGGTTAAAGTCAACTATGTTGCTTTTTACAGATCCAGACTAACACGGCTACCCCTCTGATATGTGCAAAGTAGGGCACATGAGTTTCATCAGTGGCCCCAGAGCAGTTTGGAAACACCAATCTCTCAAAACTGGCCATTATTTCAGGGACTTTGTTTATGCCAAAAACTTTTTGAGTAAATCACACACCTGATTGCCTCAGAAACCCACGCCACATAATCCCCACGGTCGACTTGCCAACACCAAACTGTGAGCTATGGACCTGTAGCAGTCAGAAGTAGCCAGCTTCCAGATGGTTGTAGCAACCCACTTCTGGACTGGCATGGCCTCCATCATGCATTTGTCCTGGCACTGGAGGGTCAGGGCAAGCTGCTCACCAAACTCCAGAAATTTCACTTTCTTCATGTGAAAGTTCTGGAGTCATTGCTGGTCATCCCAGGGCCATATGGTGAGGTGATCCAATCAGTCTGTGCTTGTGACCCTGCTCCAGAAGTGCCACTCTATATGGGAGCATCAACAGCTATCCTAAGAGTCATGAGAAGCATCAACCTGTTGGAGTCTGCCACATCTTTGTTACCTGCCTATATTTAGGGCACCCTGCCTATACCCTACCGAGGGCTCAAGGCGTGACCCAATCAATTTAGGTACTCCCACCCTTTCCCTACTGAGGGCTCAGGATGCAGGGCACCTATCCTTACCCATGGGACTCAGGAAGAAACCTGGTCAATTTAAGTACCCATCCTTTCCCACAGGGCTCCGGGCTCTATGGTAAAAGAGCCTTACACAGCTGTGTTCTTGTCATAGGTTTGTTCCCCACTCTGAACTTTAGCATCCAAAAGGTGGGGACCTGCACGTACCCTTCTAAGCTTAATTCCTAGCTTAGATCTGATAGCGTTGCCACCAACCAAAAATATAGTGTTTTGGTACACTTTCCATTCCCCTCAAACCTTCTCTGGGGAACCCAAGACCCAAACCCCTTGGGTCTTAACACAAGGGGAAATAAATCATTCCCCCACCTTTCCCCTCCCAGACTTTCCCTCCCTTGGTTACCCTGAGAGGCTACACTGATCCCAACTCCTTGGATCTTAAAAAAAACAAAGAGAAATTCACTATCCCCCCTCATTTCCCCCCCCCCCAATTCCTGGTGAGTCCAGACCCAATGTCCTGGATCTTAAAACAGAGAAAAATCAATCAGGTTCTTAAAAAGAAAGCTTTTAATTAAAGAAAAAGAAAAAAGTAAAATTTATCTCTGTAAAATCAGGATGGAAAAATGTTTACAGGGTATTCAGTTCATATAACCTAGAGGGACTCCCTCCCCACTTCTAAGTTTCAAAGTTACAGCAAACAGAGGTAAAAAATCCTTCCAGCAAAAGAAACATTTACAGGTTGAGAAAACAAACATAAGACTACACGCTTTCCTGGCTGGGTACTTACAAAATTAAAACATGAGACTGATTCAGAAAGATTTAGAGAGCCTGGATGGATGTCTGGTCCCTCTCATGTCCCGAGAGTGAACAATCACCGAACAAAGAACACAAACAAAGACTTCCCTCCAATAAGATTTGAAAGTATCTTGTCCCTTCATTGGTCCTCTGGTCAGGTGTCAGCCAGGTTTACTGAGCTTCTTAACCCTTTACAGGTAAAAGAGACATTAACCCTTAACTATCTGTTTATGACAGCTCTAAACATCTATTTATTAGCAACACACACAGAATAAATATACCAAGCAAATCTCTCATGCTCCCACTTCCAATATACAGACAAATTTACCTGATGGCCAATCAGGATCCACTCATCTGGTGGGGTCGCAGCGATGTCGCTACACGTCATGGTCATGCAGAGAGGTCACAGTTTCAGCATCTTGATGTTGAACTGCAGTCCGGAAATGGTTCCCAAAGAGCATTGTTTTTCATTTACTTTATATAGGTAAAGCTAACTACCTCCTTCAAATTTACTATACCTATCACATTGTCCCACACTCTTAAATAACAAAAATGTTAACCAATTACACACTGGCACCTTTGTGTCCTCCTTCCTGCCCAAGTTTTTTACATTTTATATTTCATGCCCAAATTGTAACTTAGTTGTGACCTTCTCTATTTATGCAGATGGTCAGCATAAAAATGCTGGTCAGAGCTTATCTTACTATTTGTTGAGTCTCTTTCTGTATCCTCTCAAATTTCCAAGCTCCTGGGTGTCTCTACTTGACGACCTTGGTGGTTATAAGACTCGTTAGGACATTCCTGAGATGGGGGTGCTTTATCAGCAGCATAAGGGTTTTTTTGTTTTGTTTTTTCAATTTTAGTGGTGAACTCCTTGAGTTTCACCCAAAGCTGCATTAATATGGATGTGGGAGTAGATCAGGTCTCAGGCCAACATCTGTGTCGTTCTCCTCCTCTTCCTCCTCCTCCTTTTCCTCCTCACTGATATGTCCACCAGAATCTCATGGAAGCTCTGCCCGTGTCCTAAAACAGGAGTGAAAGTGCAAGCAGGAAAAGTTCTTCAAATAGTGCCTCACCTATGTTGCTGGCTCCAGGTGCCAGGAGCATGCAGACCCAAAAGATGGCTTGGCTGGATACATTGATGGGCTGTGACAACTTCCAATAAAGTGCCATGGGATGGACAGTCAAGTTTCCCCACAGTGCACCATGAACCAAGGGCCAGAGAAGCTACAGCTGGGGAGGGTGCTAGGAGGCTTGGGATAGGCTGGCTGGACTCTGATTTGAATAGTGTAGTGTGGATTCATGAGCATGGGTGTGAAATCTGGGTCCAGAAATTGTAAACCTAGGGTCACTAATCAGTGTGGACACTCAAATGTGTGCTTTTAGCACTGAGTCCGAGGACTCAAGTCCCACAGACCCTGGGTTTATGTTGCAGTGAGACTTACCCGTGAAGGTAGGGATTCAAATGGGCCTCAATACAATGGTTCTGCTGTGTTTGGCAGTGGCAGCTTTTTAGTGTGCATGCAGAGGACTCTGCACAGGCTCCCTGCTTACAGTGGAGCAAGGCTCCAGACACTACCACATAGCCCAGTGTAGAGGGACTTGAGAATTAAGTCATGCTCAGCATCCACAATTACTGGAACCACAGACTCCTGCAGTCCCCAATTCTATTCTCAGTTAAACTAGCATAAATCAAGAGTAACTGTTTTGAATGCAATGGAATTATACTGACGTGAGAGAAGAATTCAGTCTAGGAAATGCAGAGGAGTTTCTGCCTCTGAAGAGCATCTGTGGATAGGATTATGAGCTGTCAATGAGCTGAGGTTGTATTTCAGCTCTGCTTAACTTTCATGTATACACATCTGTTTAAATTCCCTGGCACAACTGCATTGAAGTCTATATGGTTCTATACCTGTTTAAACCAAGGCTGAATTTAGTCATATACCTCTTGACAATAACCTTTCAGATTGTGAATGCATACTGAAAAACTAAGGGGCCAAATTATAAGAATATCAAGATGTAAAGACAGACATGTTATTTAAGATAAAACTTTACAAAAACCAAAAGTTAGAAAATATGGAGATGCAATCTGAACAACCGCAAAGAGTCCTGTGGCACCTTATAGACTAACAGAAGTTTTGGAGCATGAGCTTTCATGGGTGAATACCCAGTTCGTTGGATGCATGGGACGAAGTGGGTATTCACCCATGAAAGCTCATGCTCCAAAACGTTTGTTAGTCTATAAGGTGCCACAGGACTCTTTGCTGCTTTTACAGATCCAGATTAACACGGCTACCCCTCTGAATCTGAACAACCTTAACTCTATCCAAACTGCTTTACTCAAAGAACACCCAGAAATGCTCTACTAATTGCTGCATACTTTTAATTTCAAATTATACATATATTTCTCAATGCCACCAGTATTACCGTGTGGCATGAAGGCCACCTGTCATTTAAAGACTTACCATACCTCAGAGAGAAACATTTTTTTTAATATTCCAGGATTTACTTAATAGTTGTGACCTTTCAGGCAATTGTCCTTATCCATCATTAGAGTACATAATCAATCATTTCATACTCAGTTATCTATAAAATATGTATTATCAAGGAAGGAGGAGGTTTATGTTCCATAGTTTCTCAACAGATTTATATTGAAACAGTTTAGGAAGTAGTATTTAACTAGGGGAAAGAAGCAGAATTTTGCTCCAAATCAAATTTGTGTAAATCCAGATTGACTCTGTTGATGACAGTGGAGGTACTATTGAATTTATGCTGGTGTAATTGAGAGAATATTCACTGATTGATTTTTAATTCATTTATTTATTTGGACTTTTGTAACATAATAAGAGGGCTCCACTGTGTCAGGCACCCATTCAAACCTTTTAAAAATACATAAAATAAACAAACAACCTCATCGATTTCACCAGGAGCATTTGAGTAGCTGAGCAATAAATATAAATATGGTAGACATTATTTGACCTCTCACTCACACAATATAGATCAAAGAGAAAGAGTAGGCCAGTGATTAGGTTACTCACCTGGGAGTTGGAAGACCCGGGTGTAATTCTCTGCTCTGCTACAGGCTTCTTGTGTGCCACATCTTCTTTGGGCAAGGTACTTGGGCACAGATTCTTAAAGGAATTTAGGGTCTATCAGTGGAAGTTAGGAGCCAAAATACCTTTGAGAATCTGGGCCTTGGTCTTTTCTGTCTCAGTTCCCCATCTATGCAATGGTGATGATAGCACTTCCCTACCTCATAGGCTGCTATGAAGATAAATGCATTAAAGATTGTGAAGTACCTTAGATAGGATAGGTAAACAACTTCAACAAAAACATCCACCTAAGATCAAAATTGTCAATCGTCTGCCTAAAAATCTTAAAAACTTTACAATTTATTAGGGGTCATGTGTCCAGGCATACTATGCAACCAAAGTAACGGAACACAAGGGGAAAAATACAAATCACACATAAAAAAGGAACTAGACTAAACACAATATACAATATGGATGGTTTTCCTGCCGTTATTTGCAATTTTTACTTAACTGAAATAGGCCCATTTTCCCAGTCTCTATAAAGGACAATGATAATTCCCTCACTTATCCGAACTTCACAGTATCCTCCTTCCTCTTGACATTTTGGGTAATTGAGGTTATCCATAGCCAGTATTGCTATGCTACTAAATAGATCAACACTAGCTGTTTCAGGACACACAGCATGAAATGGTTAGCATGAAAGAAAGGTGAGATATAAACACACAACTCAGTTTTGTAAGGCAAGTTTTGCACAGCTCTAGTTCAAATTCTTTAAAATATTCATGTGTCCCCTTGATGTTATATTGAAGCAGGAGCCAGGCATAATATTAGCAACTGAGTTACTGTTCTCCACTGAAGCTACTGAACAGTAGGGGAACACGGAAACATTCTTTGAAGTGCAGGTATTATGTTGGAACATCAGCACTTCAATAAGGACATACCATGTGCGTGGGTGTGTAACTGAGGTGGGTTTAAAAGTCTAAAGATGGGCAGAACCATGAAGTGCAGGTCTAGATTTGATTTAAAACCTCTTTGAAGTTTGGGGATATTTATGTTCAGATTCTGGGTCAGTCCAGCAATACGTGAATAAGGCTGGGCAAAAGTTTCCCATCAAACTGCATTTAGACAGAAAGTGAGGTTTTTAACTAAGTTATATTTTGGAAAAAGTGTCTGCTTCTAATGGAAAACTTCTAGTTTTTATCGGGAAAAAAATGAAACCCACAAATTTTGTAGCTGAAAACTTTTGGTTTCCATTTTTTCTGACAAAAAGTGGGCATTTAAAGAACATTTTCTAACCAAAGAAAGGAGAAGGCATGTCTTACAAATTTGAGGTTGTGGTAGGATTTTGGGTGGGAGGGCAGGTTTGAGAACTTAAAATTTCACCAATCTGTGACAGTCTGTACCCTTTTACAAGACTATTATACATTTCGTACAAAGTATGCCTGTAAGATATCATTTGAAAACTCATAATTTGCTGATCATTATTGTGCTGGTAAAATGTGTGGCATTATTGTATGTAAAGTTACAAAATTCTATTGTATAAGACATGTTCCAAGTCTAGGGAAACAGCTTCAAACCCCAGAGACAAATGGCTAGCCAGCACGTCAGCCTTTTTCAGCATAATCAAATGGACTATCACCTGGCTAAGTGGCCATTCTTTGGGAGAAAAAAGGGTGTGAGTGAGAAATTTACATGTTGGCAAAGAAATAGCTGCAACTTCCCATCCCTTAGTTTTGCTCTTGCCTGAACCACAGCTGAAGATGGTTCTCAAAGAAGAGAAATACTATAAAAGAGGGAAAGAATTGTCATTTTTACAAGGCCTCAGGCCTGGTCTACACTAGGACTTTATCAGCGTTAATTCGAACTAACCGCTCAACCGTCCACACCAGGAAGCCATTTAATTCGAACTAGAGGGCTCTTTAGTTCGAATTTGGTACTCCACCCCGGCAGGTGGAGTAACGCTAAATTCGACATGGCTAGCTCGAATTAGGCTTGGTGTGGATGCTAATCGAACTTAGTAGCTCCGGGAGCTATCCCACACTGCACCACTCTGTTGACGCTCTGGACAGCAGTCCGAGCTTGGATTCTCTGGCCAGCCACACAGGAAATGACCCGCGAAAATTTGAATTCATTTTCCTGTCTGGGCGGTTTGAATCTGACGTTCTGGTTGCACATTGGGGCGAGCTCCGCAGCACCTGCAACGATGCAGAGCTCTCCAGCAGAGGAGTCCGGGCAATCCCAGAATAGAAAGAGGTCCCCAGCATGGACTGACAGGGAAGTCATGGATCTGATTGCTGTGTGGGGCGAGGAGTCTGTGCTCTCGGAGCTGCGCTCCAGCAAGC
Source organism: Mauremys reevesii (assembly GCF_016161935.1). Lineage (NCBI taxonomy): Eukaryota > Metazoa > Chordata > Testudines > Geoemydidae > Mauremys > Mauremys reevesii. The sequence continues at coordinate 245,779,374 of NC_052623.1, read as the reverse complement.
GGAACGCGAAGACCTTCGAGAAGGTCTCGAAAGCCATGAAAGAGAAAGGATACAGCCGGGATGCGATGCAGTGCCGCGTGAAAGTGAAGGACCTAAGACAAGGGTATCAAAAAGTCAGAGCGGCAAACGGACGCTCCGGAGCCCAGCCCCAGACATGCCGCTTCTACGAGGCACTGCATGCCATTCTAGGTGGGTCTGCCACAACTGCCCCACCAGTGACGGTGGACTCCGAGGATGGAATAGTGTACCGGGACAGTTCCTCCTCGATGTTCGCCGATGGGGAAGATGAGGAAGGGTCTTTTGAGGACGGCGCAGGCGACAGCGAACCCACTCCCGCTTTCCCTGACAGCCAGGATCTCTTCATCACCCTCACAGAGATCCCCTACCAACCGTCCCCGCCCGTTAACCCGGACTCGGAATCAGGGGAAGGATCAGGCGGTAAGTGCTACAAACAGGGAAACATTTATTTTTTAAGAAACAGGTATATAAAAAATAGAAATACTATATAAAAATTTTTAAATATCAAACTATACAAAAAGTAGGTCAACACATATAGGAATCGAGCAATAATCCTCTGGGGACAGTTCAAAAAAGCTCTCAGAGAGCAGCTGGAAAAGCCTCAGCAGGAGGTTCCTGGGGAGAGGTGCCTTATTGGGTGCTCCGTGGAAGCACACTCTTCCGCGCCAGGCCATCCTAATGTAAAGGGGAAGCATCGCCTCGACAAGCATGGCAGCATATGGTCCTGGTCTGTGCAGGGCTTCTCTTAGCATCCGCTCTCTCTGAGTCCGAGTGACACGCCTCAGGGTAATGTCGTTCTGGAAGTGCTGCATCTAATTAGGGGAATTAGTGTACTGTTACTATTGTGAATGGTAGACTTTTACTTTGCATAAGAATGACCCTCGCTTAACAGCCACGTGTTGGAGGCCACAGAGGAAAAGCATACAGTGATCTTTCCCGTGCACTGGCGGGAGGGGCTGCAAAAGGCTCATCCTTTCTGCTTTGCACATTGCCTTTAGCAGGAGAGCACAGCTAACCACTAACTGATAAGCAGTATGTACTGTAAGGCTTACCAGGACTTTGTGCAAGAGGGATGCAGCTGTCTTTCCTCGCTTGTGCGCTATCCAGTGCAATGGCGCCGCCAATGAGAGCGTATTCCGAAATCTCGGACTAGTTCTGAGATCTCCTGAGACTTGGTTCCCTCTTTGGTCTTGTTAACTGAAACTGACTAGACTGTGTTTACTGTTGGCAAACATGTATGTGTTCAAGGAAATCACCTACTTTTTCGCATCACACAGCTTCGGCTCCTTCCCGGACTGCCCCGGCATCCCCCTCGCAGAGGCTGGCTCAGATTAGACGCCGAAAGAAAAAGACTAGGGACGACATGTTCCAGGAACTGATGGCCTGCTCCAGAGCGGAGGCGGCAGAGCAGAGACAGTGGAGGGAGACCCTGTGTCAGCAGCATCGCACACACATGGAACGGGAGGATAGGTGGCGGCAGGAAGACCAGCAGGCGACTCAAACGCTGCTTGGTCTAATGAGGGAGCAAACGGACACGCTCCGGCGCCTTGTAGATGTTCTGCAAGACCGCAGGCAGGAGGAGAGAGCCCCCCTGCAGTGCATCTGCAACCGCCCTCCAACGCCAAGAAGTCCTGTCCCCCCCTCACCCAAAGTTACAAGAAGGAGGGGCGGTAGGGGCCGTGAGAACTGTCCCTGCACCGCAGCAGACCGATAATGTTCGAGACAACTCTCGCGCTGTAAATTTGTACAAGCTCTTTCCTTACAGCATCAACCAGTCCCAACTCCAAGTTTAAACCCCCCACTGTGTACTACATTATTAAAAGCGGTTTGGTGTTACTCACTGTTTCCGTCACGTTTCTCGTGTCAGAAGACTTTCTGTGGGTGTGTGTGTGGGGGGGAATTGTAATTGCAGTGCATAGCCCACAGTGCCATGGTACAGACTTGGGTGCAGGGTCAACTGCAGGGCACACACAGACTGCAGTCACTAGGCACCAGGGACAGTCTGTGTGGTGTATGCTGCCCCGGGTCTTTCCTTGATGTGTATGCTTGTCCAGGGTCCTGGTGCCTGCCATCCCCGAATGTAAAGGCAGGCTTCCCTTCACATGCACTTCGACCGTAGCCACGATCCTCCCCGGTGCCCTGAGCCCCAAAAAGAGCCCTCATCCAGGGGCAGATACTCACCCTTCCCCCACACCCCTCACCCCTTCCAACGCCCAAACCCACAGCCGTCATGTTAACCCCTATCCAAAGACGGCACCCCTCGCCCCTTCCTGCAAACCCACCCATTCCTGCAACCCTCCCCCTACATGCACAACCACCGTAAACCGTCCCCCACCCCACAGACCTATGTAGGAGCAGGAGGCTGTCCGTCCTCTTTTGGACAAGCGGTCTGTACATCAGTGCACACCTTACCCAGCACAGAATGCTTCCATGTTTCAACCAAGAAACAGAAATGCAAAGTCAACGAAAGATTTATTATTAATTACTGAAACATGTCCTTAGTTTTAAAACGTCCTTTGGAAGTGGGGGAAACTTGGTTTGTGATCAGGCTCTCTTAAAATCAAGTGGACAGTCACAGGTTACCCTGCTCTGCGAGGAAACTCGCTTTCAAAGCCTCCCTGATGCACATCGCTTCCCGCTGGGATATTCTCTCGGCACGGGTGTCTGGCTGATCGTAAACAGCAGCAAGGCGATTTGCCTCAACCTCCCAAGCGGCCAAAAAGGTCTCCCCCTTGCTCTCACAGAGATTGTGGAGCACACAGCAAGCAGCAATAACTACGGGGATATTCTTTTCGCTGATGTCCGAGCGAGTCAGTAAACTCCGCCATCTCCCCTTGAGACGTCCGAAAGCACACTCCACCACCATTCTGCACTTGCTCAGCCGGTAGTTGAAGAGTTCCTTCTCACTGTCCAAGGCGCCTGTATAGGGCTTCATGAGCCAGGGCATTAGCGGGTAGGCCGGGTCCCCGAGGATCACTGTAGGCATCTGCACATCCCCAACCGTTATTTTGTGGTCCGGGAAGAAAGTACCTGCCTGGAGGTGTCTAAACAGACCAGAGTTCCTGAACACACGCGCGTCATGAACCTTGCCCACCCACCCGACGTTGATGTTGGTAAAACGTCCCCTATGGTCCACCACAGCTTGCAGCACCATTGAAAAGTAGCCCTTTCGGTTAATGTACTCGCTGGCCTGGTGGGCTGGTGCCAGGATAGGGATGTGAGTCCCATCTATAGCCCCACCGCAGTTTGGGAATCCCATCGCGGCGAAGCCATCTATGATGACCTGGACATTTCCGAGAGTCACTACCTTTGAGAGCAGTTGCTCAACGATTGCGTGGGCTACTTGAATGACAGCAATCCCCATGGTAGATTTGCCCACGCCAAAGTGGTTCGCTACTGACCGGTAGCTGTCTGGCGTGGCAAGTTTCCAGAGGGCTATGGCCACTCGCTTCTGCACACTCAGGGCTGCTCGCATCCTTGTGTCCCGGCGCTTCAGGGCAGGGGACAGCAAGTCACACAGTTCAAGGAAAGTGCCCTTACGGATCCTGAAGTTTCGCAGCCACTCTGTGTCATCCCAGACCTGCAGCACTATGCGGTCCCACCAGTCTGTGCTTGTTTCCCGGGCCCAGAATCGCCGTTCCACACCATGAACGTGACCCATTGCCACCATGATCTCCACTGCCCGGCGTACCCTGGTTTCTGAGAGGTCTGTGCCACTCTCCTCACCGCGCTGCCGGAGCCTCCTCGCCCGGTTTCTCAGCAGCTGACTGTGGAAGAGGTGGACGATAAGGTGCGAGGAGTTGACAACGGCCATAAGTGCAGCGATGATCGCAGCGGGCTCCATGCTCGCAGTGCTGTGGCGTCCGCGCTGTAACCGACCAGACAAGGGCGCGAACAGATTTCCCGCCGGCGCTTTCAAGGAAGAGAGGGAGGGCGTGATTGACGGTTCAATGACGACACTAACCCAAAACCACCCTTGACACATTTTTTCCCCCAGCAGGCATTGCGAGCTCTACCCAGCATTCCAATGGGCAGCAGGGACTGCGGGAACTGTGGGATAGCTTCCCACAGTGCACCGCTTCCAAAGTCGACGCTGGCCCCGTGAATGTGGACTCAGAAGTTCGAATTTGTGTATTTAGTATGGATACACAAATTTGACTTATTAAGGTCGAATCCACAAATTCGACTTAAGTAGATTCGAAATAGTCCTGTAGTGTAGACAAGGCCTCAATGTTATTCAATGAAGTACATTCTATAGGGAATAAAATCCCACTCAGGACTGGAGAAATGTTAAAATCGCATAGTGTTTTGTTGTGATGATCAGTTAGTGTTGCCAGCTCATGCATTTTTATCATGAGTGTCTCAATATTTGATAGTTTTCTTAAAGTCCTAGCTCCAAAAGTTAGGTGAATACTTAAGAATCTCTGCCTCCCTCTTTATAAAAAAAAAAGTGTCTAGCCCTCATGGTTGCAGAGAAAACCTTGAAAATGTGATCTGAGGCTCAAAAATCAAATAAAAGGAACCCCAAATGTATTCTCATATTTTAAGCCAATCTCATTAATTTCAGGGGCCTGATTCATGATTTTCGAATGATTGGGGTTGTCAATATTGCAGTGGCTGGAGGGGAATTACGAGTTAAGGTCAGGCCCTTTAGCAGAGGTACACTGTAGCATGGAGGAGCAGGTCTCACGTAACAGCAGGTGTAGAGACCAGCAAGAGAGAAGGGTTAGAAAGGTTTGGAACATTAGCCATGCAGGCTGAGTGTAGGGAAGAGGAGTCAAAAATAATTCCTTACCTAGTTAAACACAGTCACTTGTTAAAAAACTAAAGGATTTAAAATCTTTTGTTTTGCACCACTTGTGCTGGTTTTGTTTTTTTGTTTTGTTTTCCCTGTGGTTCTCTTGGCTTACATGTTAAAATAGGCTAATTGCTTTTACTTTTATTTTGGGTCAATTTTACTTTCAGGTTTCAAGCATCAGCAAAATATTGCAATGTTTGGTTTGCAAACACTGCTGGAGAAAGTTTATTTATGTATTTAAACATATTTCCATTGGATTTTTTATAAGCCCTAACATTTATGTAGGTCTTGGGTTTTGTGAAAGCTCATTTTGGGGATAAATTTGACCTCACTGTATTCATCTAGACAAACAGTATGCATCATGAGAAGCACACAAAAATATACAAGAGGATAAATTAATGTTTTTAAAAACAGCATTCATAAATATATATATATACACTGTCTTGTATAAATTATTATACATCAGCTAAGCCCTGTGTCCTGAGCATAAATGTATTTTAATGTTTAGTGACAAGGAAAGGCAGTCACTTCAAAGGATTTGACATTTATAAGCAACCAAAGGACTTTCTGTCATCTTCTATTTATTCATTCAATAGACTGAAAGAGCCATGTTGCTTTCTTTAGGGCAGCAGTCGATGCATCTATGTCAAATCATACTTCTCATTTACGCAACCCTGGTGTCTGTCTCTCTTGCTCCTTTTTCTTTCTCTTCCTTCTTCATATCACCAAACAACTTTTGTGTGACTATTAATGGAAAGGAGTATCACATTTGGAATACCCTAGTCTGAATTAGAGGAGTTTGGGTTTGCTCCTGATCCTACTGAAGTCTGTGGCACAACCCTGTCGGTAGAAGCAGAAGGAGATTCACTGTCAAGACAAAAATCATTTGATATGTATATAATCTTATACACCTCTACCCCGCTATAACGCGGTCATGGGGAGCCAAAAATCCCTACTGTGTTAAAGCAGAAACCCCGTTATATCAGGATAGGGGTGGCAGGGCTCCGGCGGTGATTTAAAGAGCTCTGGGCTCCAGCCGCTGTGGGGAGCCCCAGGCCCTTTAAATCGCTGGAAAGCCCTGCTGCCGCAGCCCTGGAGTAGGGCTGGCAGGGCTCCAGCGGTGATTTAAAGGGCCTGGGGCTCCCTGCAGCAGCTGGAGCCCCAGACCCTTTAAAGCGCTGCCAGAGCCCTGCTGCTACCGCGCTATATGGGAACCCGTGTTATATAGGGTCGCGTTATAGCGGTGTAGAGTGTACTATTAAGGCCTGATCTTGAGAGGTTCTGGGTGCCACTAAGATGAATAATTAATTTTAAAAGATAATATTTATGGTATTTGTTTACTTCCTGCATTTTATCCTGTTTGTTCTGTAACTGTAGTCATTTCACGTGTTGGGTTCATAGTACAGCATAGGCAATATTTTATTTTTTAAAAAGAGCTATTTTTTTTTAAAAGAGCTATTATTTTTTTAAAAAATCACATGCATTTTTGTGCATATTTGATTTTGTGGAACAAGTTTTTAACTAATCGTCCCTGCTTAGCAGTGTTCCTTTAACTGGCTAGTCAGCTTTGCTACAGCAGAGAATGCTAAGTGGTGGATTTCTCCATACCAAAATAAAAAAACGAACCTCCCCCATTTTGAAATGGAGGCTTCAAAAGCACTTTCTGTAACAAATAAAACAAAAATTCTCATTCAACAGAATCATAGAATCATAGAATCTCAGGGTTGGAAGGGACCTCAGGAGGTCATCTAGTCCAACCCCCTGCTCAAAGCAGGACCAAACCCAACTAAATCATCCCAGCCAGGGCTTTGTCAAGCCTGACCTTAAAAACCTCTAAGGAAGGAGATTCCACCACCTCCCTAGGTAACCCATTCCAGTTCTTCACCACCCTACTAGTGAAAAAGTTTTTCCTAATGTCCAACCTAAACCTCCCCCTCTGCAACTTGAGACCATTACTCCTTGTTCTGTCATCTTCTACCACTGAGAACAGTCTAGATCCATCCTCTTTGGAACCCCCTTTCAGGTAGTTGAAAGCAGCTATCAAATCCCCCCTCATTCTTCTCTTCGGCAGGCTAAACAATCCCAGTTCCCTCAGCCTCTCCTCATAAGTCATGTGCTCTAGCCCCCTAATCATTTTTGTTGCCCTCCGCTGGACTCTCTCCAATGTAGCCACATCCTTTTTGTAGTGTGGGGACCAAAACTGGACACAGTACTCCAAATGAGGCCTCACCAGTGCTGAGTAGAGGGGAATAATCACATCCCTCGATCTGCTGGAAATGCCCCTACTTATACAACCCAAAATGCCATTAGCCTTCTTGGCAACAAGGGCACACTGTTGACTCATATTCAGCTTTTCATCCACCGTAACCCCTAGGTCCTTTTCTGCAGAACTGCTGCCCAGCCATTCGGTCCCTAGTCTGTAGCAGTGCATGGGATTCTTCCGTCCTAAGTGCAGGACTCTGCACTTGTCCTTGTTGAACCTCATCATATTTCTTTTGGCTCAATCCTCTAATTTGTCTAGGTCCCTCTGTATCCTATCCCTACCCTCCAGCGTATCAACCACTCCTCCCAGTTTAGTGTCATCTGCAAACTTGCTAAGGGTGCAGTCCACACCATCCTCCAGATCGTTAATGAAGATATTGAACAAAACCGGCCCCAGCACCGACCCTTGGGGAACTCCACTTGATACCGGCTGCCAACTAGACATGGAACCATTGATCACTACCCGTTGAGCCCGACCATCTAGCCAGTTTTCTATCCATCTTACCATCCATTCATCCAGCCCATACTTCTTTAACTTGCTGGCAAGAATACTGTGGGAGACTGTATCAAAGGCTTTGCTAAAGTCCAGAAATAGCACATCCACTGCTTTCCCCTCATCCACAGAGCCGGTTATCTCATCATAGAAGGCAATTAGGTTAGTCAGGCATGACTTGCCCTTGGTGAATCCATGCTGACTGTTCCTGATCACTTTCCCCTCCTTTAAGTGGTTCAGAATTGATTCCTTGAGGACCCGTTCCATGATTTTTCCAGGGAACTATATTTCATGTTTTAAACAGCATAACTAGCACATCTTTAGAGGCCCCGTGGCATTCCAGCTTATATACAAATAAAAAGGCTTCTTTGAGCCAAAAAGCTTTATGATTTTTTTTTAAAACTTACAGTAGTGGGTGTAAGAGAAGCAGGAAAAACAATAATATTTCTGCCACTCCCTGGTTGGCCCTAGAGATGGACCCGCAAAGGTAACAGAAATCCATCTTTATCACCCTACCCTTCCTTGTGATCTGTACTGAGCCTAGCTCATCCAGGCCTGAGCTTTGGGTTTCTTTTTAGTGTTGTTCTCTGTTGGGAGTCTTTAAACTCTGTTCAGTAGTTCTGGTTGAAACATAGCACAGAGCTCCCTACCTTCTGCCCAAGCAAAGAGGATCAGGGAGTGCTGAGCTAGTACTGGGCCCTGGCACAAATTAAGCAACGGCTGTCTGCCCAGTATCTGAGGAATTGCTTGTTTTCCTTCTCCTCTCTCACTGCTGCTATTGCTGCCTGCTACCTTCTCAGTGCAGTGTTGTGGGGAACCAGGAAAGGGAGCTGAAAGGGAGGCACAGAGAGTTGCACAGGTGACGTATCAAGGACCTGGTGAGTAGGGAGAAGAGAATACACTGTTGCAAATCACTCCTTCAACCTGTAGCCCCAAAGGGAAGGCATAAGATACTAATGAAGATCAGTGTGGATGATTACTCTTTGGGGCCTGCAAAGGGGGAATAAGAGGGAGTAAGGAAGAATAAGGGGCCTGTGAAAATGAAACCCTAAGGGGCATGTTGGGTGTTGGTGGTCTGGAGAACTAGGAGTTCAAGCCTCCTACAAGTTTTGAGTCACCTACGCCCCTCTTGCATCTACTGTAGCACTAACAATCACATAGAAATGGACATGCCAGCCCACAATAGATCAATAATCTATGTAGTCCTGCTGCCAACAGTGAACAGAAGTTAATGCTTCAGAGCATGGTGAAAAAACTACTATACACCCTGGACACTTGTGCAGTGCCATACCACAGAGGTCGAAATTATTTCAATGGAAAATTAGCATATTGCTTTAAAACAACCAAAAAAGCAACATTGTCAGGTCTTTATTATACCAACTTCTAATTTAGCAGGCTCACAATGTTCATGAGCTACTGTTTGCACACACGCTTGCACATGAGGTTTTAGGCCTCTAGCTACCCAATTTGCACAAGGCAAAACAGGGCTTGCGCACACGGTAAGCATTGGTTGTGTGTTTGCAGCTAAAACTACGGCCCAGGATATTTCGTTTCAGCCTGATAAAAATTTAGCCTTTTACCTGAGAAAAATAGGGGTTTAACAACAGAAGTGCTACTGATGACACTATCTTTGGTGTAAATTATGCTGTTATAATACTTAGCAGACGTTCAGGAGCTTTCAGTCTTGGGTTGAAGAGGTCTGATTGAAAATCAGATACAGACATATATGGAGAATTCTAGGTTCCCCAGTTGTCTTGAAGTTATGTGGAGTGGGCACTTGATTATTATGAAGGCTAGAACTGGATTGAAGATTCATACTTAAAGGTGTAATGGAGCTCAGAAAGTGCCAGACCTTGCAAGTACCTGGCCCTTGATTGTAGCAGCTGGAAGTGATTTAACAAGTACTTGAGGTGACAGAATCAAATGCTTTATGTGATGAATGGGCTGTTCCAATAGAGCAAATGATTTTGCTCTTTAAAAATCAGAATTAAACAGTTTGGGTTTTTTTGTGAGGCATAAGATCATGTGGCAAAGAAGCACACACATGCCCAAATCCACAGCCACACATACATACTGTTTTATGCTCCTCTCTTCTTTATAATTATGGATACAATTTTGTTATGGTAAAATTAAGCAAAATTCACAGAACAGTCATGGGGAAAATGTACAAAATCAGAGTATGGTCATGGCAGGGCTGACAGCCAAAGCCAAAGAAGTCACGGATATCTGTTAAAGTCACAGAATCCTTGACCTCCATGACTAAATCATATCCTTTTTTATAATCAGAGATGTGCATATTAGGCTCGTGTCTTCCTCCTTGAAAGAATACTGATTTAGTGAATAGTTATGTAATGTACATATATTACACTTCATTGTCTATTAAGATACTGGACTAGGATGACCTCTGAGTGACTGGTGAAATTAGTAATGAATTTGCTAAACAATGCTGTCATCCAGAGTTATTTGCCTCCCAAATATAGCTATCAGTCAGGTAATACTTGGCTGCTGGATATGCAGGTGCCTGTGTACAGGATTGGATGAGAAGCTAGAAGGAAATGTTGCTGTCTCATGGGAGAATTTCAGCTAGCTAGTGACTGGATTTAAATTCCGCCATGCGACCAACTTGACACCTGTTTTTCATTCACTATACGGACAGTTTGGGATTATGGCAAGAAAAGCCTTGCTGTCCTTCTAAGGTAAAATTTGGCCTCCATAAAGCCAATGGAAGTTTTGCCATTGACTTCAATGGAACCAAGATTTCGCTCCAATCTCGCTGTTCCTGTTATAGGAAAAGAGAAACCCCTGCATCAAATTACCTTTTAAAAAAAAAAATATTGGGCCTGGTCCTGAAGCTGCTCCCAGAGCAGAGAAAAAGAGAGAAACTCGGTCTCTGCTATTGCCTGATGCAATGGCTATCAGTGCAAGGATAGGAGCAGTATTGCCTCCACCTGCCTCTGGGTGCAGATCCAATGCAGTAATTCTCATTTCTTCTCAGTCTTGGCACTTTATGTGCATTGGAAGTTGGTGCTATTGTTGTTCTGAAACAATAGGCGGCTGCAGCTGCTGGCTGTGGGGCTTAATTTTGAAAGTGTTTACTAGTGTGCACAGCCAGTCGTGCACTCGGCAAAGACTGCCAAACAGCAGATACATAGTATTGTTAGGGTCAGTGCTCCAAGTTATCTGCTGAGGGGGCATAGTTGGAAAGTAGTAAGTAAGGAGCAGTAAGGTAAGCAGTAAGGTACTACTTGCTCACTGCTAAAGCAGTTGGCCAACAGTGTGATCTGACTTCAGCCCCAAAAGCCAGAAGATCAGCACCCTGGGGCATATGACTATGAATGTGCTTGGAAAAGTTTATCTGTAGTAGCAATCATCAGGAAGTGACGACATCTCATTTCCCTTTCTCTGATCAGCAGGAAGAGAAACACTGAGTTCTGAACACACTCTGGTCACTACTACGTGTACCGGCACTTTGTCATCGCTATTGGATTCCAGGGTGAGCCAATAAATGACATGGCCACAAAGCTTTTAACTGTGTCTCTCACAGCTACTTGGGGTTTTGTATTGGCTATTGAACCCTGCCACAGCTCTGTATCCAGACAGCACATCCACTAACCCCCAACCCTCCAGCAAACTCCTGAACATTATGAAGCGAGGCTGGTACTGAAATGTTTCAATCTTCTAACTCTCCATATTAAGTAAACAGAGAGAGGTTACCTGACTTCCCTAAACTCATATGCTAGTCACTCACTTCTAAGGGCTGGTCTACACTAGGGGGAGTGATCGATCTAAGATACGCAACTTCAGCTACGTGAATAGCGTAGCTGAAGTCGAAGTACCTTAGATCAAATTACTTACCGTCCTCACGGCGCGGGATCAACGTCCGCGGCTCCCCATGTCGACTCCGCTACTGCCGTTCGCGTTGGTGGAGTTCCAGAGTCGACAGGAGCGCGTTCGGGGATCGATATATCGCGTCTAGATGAGACACGATATATCGATCCCCGAGAAATTGATTGCTACCCGCTGATCCGGCCGGTAGTGAAGATGTAGCCTAAGTCCCCTGCATTTGGACTATGAAACACAGTGACTATGGACTATCTTGATTATCACTAGAAAAGATTTTTTTTCTCCTGCTGACAATAGCTCATCTTAATTAATTAGCCTCTTAGAGTTGGTTGGGCAACTCCCACCTTTTCATGTTCTCTGTGTGTGTGTGTGTGTGTATATATATATATATATATATCCTCACTATATGTTCCATTCTATGAGTCCGATGAAGTGGGCTGTAGTCCACAAAAGCTTATGCTCAAATAAATTTGTTAGTCTCTAAGGTGCCACGAGCACTCCTGCTCTTTTTATGGATACAAACACGGCTGCTACTCTGAAACACTGACTAAGTGTCATGGCTACAGCTGAGCAACAGACAGTGCAACTCAGGATGCGGGGAGGAGAGGACAAACATTGCAGAATATTTTCCAAAGAGTGAGATCCACTAATATGAATACCAAGTGAATCTGAAGACCAAACTTTCTCCCCTATCCTAATCTTTTGCACCACAGTAATTTAAAACTAGGAAACCGATCAGTTGGAGATAATGAAAATATACCAGTATCTAACAACATATGTTACATTCCCCCCAGAATTGAAAAAGAGGTTTGGGAAAGAACGTTTTCTCTTCAGAGGTATTTGCATAATTACATTGAGTGTGAGTGTTAATGAAGAGGTAGTAATAAAACTGGTTGAATTAGCATGATTGAATGACTTAATGCAATACTTTTGATCATAAAGTCAGGGATGGCTTAAATTTTGCCAGACCTTTTTTGTGATCTCCTGCAATTTCACGTTTCAATTTGAACTTTCATTAATTATAACATTTTTTTTCATCTTATGAGCATGAAACCTCATTGACTTAAGTGTTTACATCAGTGTAACACCTATTCTAAAATACATGCACCTGACAAGATTACAAATGAGAACAAAAATGAGTACAGATTGGAACTGCTCTGACTAATGTAAATTACACTTGTTCCTCTGTCTAATATGAGATATTTATATTATTTTAAAAGTTCTAAATTCATGGGCTAAATTCTTCTAATTTAAACGTGTGCAACCACTATAAGGCTGTAAACTGTGAGGAGTATGTTCTTCAAACAAAAAGAGTATATGACACACACATGGACCGGGTGCCAGAATTAAAACCCTGGTTCTTCAGCTCAAAACATACAGGCTTCTACCTCTTAATTTGAGAGAAATCTCCTGTAGCTGCTAGGTACAATGAGGCCAGGATTTCTCTCTTGGTTTTGAATTGAGATCTCAGTTGATATCAATAGATATCTCTGACTGGGATGTAAGTGCTTTGGAAAAATTTATCTATTTCACTGGAAATCAATTGGAGTTGAAATAAATGGAAGTTAGGCACCTAACCTGGCCCCAGGCACCTAACTGGTTAGGGAGTTGTAAAAATCCCACTATGTGCCTAAATACATTTGAAAATCTGCCCCCCTTGTCACTTTTGAAAATTACTCTTAAGTCATTTATTATTATTATTATTATTTATTTCAGCAGAGGGGTAGTACAGGGGAAAAGAACATTCTGTTGTGGTGTGGAAGTTTGTACAAAAATGTTGCATGTGTTCACTCAGTCAAAAATGATGTTGGTTATCATAGTTTTCTCAGTCACAGTTTCACCACATTTTTCTGGTTCCCTATGCTGTTCTATTCACTGGCTGAAAATATTAACTGGCCATGGAAAACCAACTACTAAAAAGTTGAAATTGCCAAGAAAAAATCAAGACATTTCATATTTGAAGGGTCATATTCTATTCTCCAGCAAAACCTTAAAATTAAAAGTAGCCTCTTTTCCCCAGGAAAAAAATGTACAAATGAAGAAGGTGGGGAGGAGAAATTTAGGTTTGGTTTTTACTAAGTGAAAATTGACAAAAGGCAGCTAAACAACTCATAAATATTATAAAATATTGGGTGAAAGTAAACTTGTCCCAAAATATGATTTCAGTGGTGGTCTTGAAGAGTTGATTTAAGATTTATGGGTAATTTCAGATGATAAACTTCATATATTCACATGTATTAGAAAAATACTTGTAATTGAGTTTAACAAAGAGAAATGTGTGTATTCTGACAAAAAGGCATATGCAAGAGTGAAGCCAGTTTTAAGTGAAGTTCATAGAAAGTAGGCAGGCTGTACATATTTTTGACAGTGAAATAAATAAAAGATTATGTACACTTAATTCTCTGTAAAATAGCTAGGTGGCCTGTAACGGGGACTTCCTATTTGGCTCTCTCACTACTGGACACCTGCAGTGTCAGCTCCCACTGCCTTCTATTTACAGACCACTCCAAACTAGCAACCTGAGGGACAGCTCGCTTCTCCAGCAAGCAGGGATACACAGGCCTTGGCTCCTCCCTTTCCTTTCTCCCCCATCTCACTTCCTTCCTGCCAACCCTAAAGAGCCCCCTGCCTAATGAGGCCCACAGGTGCTCCCTTCTATCAGTTAGGTGTGGCATATTCAGCCAGACCTAAGTAATGCTTCTTAATTGGAGCTGGGCTAACAGAGGGCTGGCTCAGGACCTCCTGGCCAGCACCCTGTTACATGGCCATACAGCAATAACGTGAATTAAGAGATTCCCTTTTGCCTAGTCAAGCATTTCTGTTCCACTCATGAAATATTATTGTTTTTATATATAGCTGAGCCAAATTGGTTCAGAAAAATTCAGGTACCTCTGAAAATAGGAATGTATGTTCAGAGCCCTACTAATCAAAAATAGAGACCTGGTATTTCTATGTATACATATACCCTTTGGAGTTGCCTAGATTTCTTTCAGCTAAATCATGAGCTTTCTGTTTACTATCTTGTCTCTTTATGGAAGAGTTGCCAGCCTGTGTGGGTTATCATTGTTCTTTGTTTATAGAAACTGAGATAGTGTTTTCTAGTAATTAGCATAGGTGACTAGGAATTGGAGCTCCTGCATTCTTTCCCTCCTGGCTCTGCCAGTGACTTTGTGGTGTTTGGGGGCATGTTATTTAAACATTTTGTGGCTTATTTCAAACAGTTATAAAATGGATATATTGATACTTGCGTTCTCTGAGATCTTTGTATAAAAGGTGCAATATATGCAAAGTATACAGGGAGGAGAAAGATAATGGGAATTGGGCAGCCATCTCCTATTTGTGCCTTGGAAACTTCCTCTCATAATAAATCCATCTGTATGAATAATTAAAACCTGGGTAGTGATTTTGTAAATCTGAGACATAAATTCAGTCTGCTACATACTTTGCCAATATCTGGATAGATCGCTACAGATCCTGAAACTTTCACAAATTTTAGTAGAAATGATTGTTCGCCTGAATAATCATATTCCAACTTCAAACCATTATTTGGCTATTCTCCTGTTTTAAAAGTTTGCCATTTAATCATGGAGCAGAAACAAAATCATGTGACTTGGGTGATAAGTCACACGCTCTGAATACCAAAGTCACTGTGCACTGTTCACAAACAATTCATGAAAAATTCAGTTTCTGAAAACTTTGTCAATATTTGCCAAATACTTTGGAAAAAAGCTCACAATGGCATTGTTTTTGGAACTCCAGCAGTTGAAGGCCAACAGGTTGCCTATCAAAAAATTCACCGAGTCTTGCTCGCCTTACTCATGCAAATAGTCCCATTGAAGCAAGTTTTGTACAATAATGTTTAACATGCTTTTAAAAACTGTTTACAAAGTCATGCTACCTAGTTTAAAAACTGCCATTTACCTGAGCGCCCATGAACTGGCTGAAGTCCAATGGTAGCTATAGTAACACAGAAATATCTATATGGGGACATCAAAACAGGATGTGACATTATTGGCGTTACAGTGGGCGAGCTGAAATGAGGAAAAGAATTGGTCTGCGACCTGAGACCCAAAGTTGGGATCTGAATGAAGATGTGAATTTGCCCAAGGTTTGAGGAAGTTCAGATCAAGGATTTGAATTAAGGCTCATTTATAGAAAGATGTTAGTTTAAAACAGTCTGCTGAAGACCTCTCTTACCTTTGTTACTTTCTGACAGTCAGGACAAAAAATATATGCAACTCCATTTGGGATTTAGAATTGCATCCTAGTGGCCCAGGCTCAGCAATTTAATTTAATTTCCAATTTTCTCTGAAGGCCAAAGTATGGCCCTGAAGGCCACTAGATTACTTACGCCAGTCCTGTAGTCCCTGGGTGGTGTGGAGAAAGCCATTATGCCTTTGTAAAGCATATTGCCTCCCGGGAATCTTGACAAAGCATTGTGAAGAGCAGCTCTTGTTACATCTTTAAAAAGGTATATCCTGTACTTCCTCCCCAAGTGCCTTGCTAGTTCTTGTCAGTTCATGAATGGAGTAGGGTATAGACATAACCTGCCAGTTGTGGGCGCCATTGACAGAGCCAGATGTTGACACCCCATTCCCCTCCTATCATGTTCTCTTGTGCTTTCAATCAAGCCATGGCTGGCTCCTGCATAGTGTGCTGGTTGGGAAAGGCTCTCTGTCCACTCTAATTACCCTACGTAGGGTCAGCCATAATTTAGGCCTAAATTGGCATCTTAACTCCTTCTTGTCCACCTTAGAATGCAGGAACACAGTTGTGTTTGGGCTTCCCCTTTAACATACCTGGCATTGATCTTGAAGATCATGTATAGCACTGTCAGACAAGATAGATAATGACTAGTGCTGCAGCAAATGGGACTATATGACATTACACTTCCGAGAGCAGACAAATCTGTAATCTTATCTGGTTTGACAGATATAAAGCACATTTCAAAGATTGTATCTGCTGTGATTTTAGGAAAGGTTTGTGTACTAATGGAAAATCTTTACCAAACTCCATCCCCAGAGAATAGACTCTTGAAAAGAATAGTGGAATATCATTTCTTTCAAACATGAAAAACATTATCAATGCAAAACGTTATAAAGGATATGGAAATTTACTCCTATGGAGAGAGACATGGGCCAGGATGAGGATGCCAGAACGGAATCGCCTTCAAATGTGAGGCATTCAAACCTGGATCCAAACTTTACAGCCTGCCATCTTCTCTGTAATAAGGAAACTGAACAAGAAAACTGAATCCAAGCACTTTGGACCAGACCCACGTCAACTTTGGGGAAAGTTTGACCCTGAACTATGAGTTTCGGATTCATCTCTAATGAATGAAAATGATGAAAAATCTATTTGAAATACATAAATAAACCCTCTGGGGCAGATTCTGATACATTTACTGAAGTTGAGTGGTCCTACTGAAACCATTTGGGTGACTTGTGTACAGTACTGTTCAACATGAATATGAATAACAGAATCTGTCCTTATATTAATATTAACATTTGCAACCGTAAATTTAGACCCAAATTTAAAAAAAAATCATTTCTCACTGCCACATTGTCACCTCCATTTGTCACCTCCATTGCATCACATTGTTGACTCATATTGAATTTGTGATCTACTAAAGCCCCAAATCGTTTTCAGCAGTGCTACCACCTAGCCAGTTATTCCTCATTTTGTTGTTGTGTATTTGATTTTTCCTTCCTTCCTGTAATACTTTGCACTTATCTTTACTAAATTTCATTTTGTTGATTTCATACCAATTTCATACCGATTCTAGTCCTGTCCTCCCAAGTGTTTGCAACCCCTCCCAGCATGGTGTCATCTGCAGATTTCATAAGATTTCATAAGCATACTCTTCACTCAATTATCTTAGTCATTAATTAAAATATTGAATAATACCAGACCCAGACTGACCCCTGTGGGACTCAACTAGGTGCATCATCTCAATCTGACAGTGAGCCATTGATAACTGCACTCTGAGTACCAGTTTTCAACCAGTTGTGCACCCAATTTATGGTAATTTCATCTAGACCACATTTCCATAGTTTGCTTATGAGGATGACATGAGGGACTGTATCAAAAGCCTTACTAAAATCAAGATATATGATGCCTACTCCTTTCCCCTATCCACTATCCATTAATCTTGTCAAAAAAGGAAATGAGTTTGGTTTGCTATGATTCGTTTTTGAGAAATCCATACTATCTATTCCTTATTCTTTATAAGTGCTTACAAACTGATAGGTGAATAATTTGTTCTATTATCTTTCCAGGTATCGAAGTTAGGCTGGCTGGTCTATAATTCCCCAGACATTTGTTTCCCTTTTTAAAGATAGGTACTAAGTTTGCCCCCATCCAGTCCTCTGGATCCTCATTCATTCTCCATGAGTTCACAAAGATAATTGCTAACAGTGCCAAGATTGCTTCAGCTAGTTCCTTAAGTACCCTAGGATGACTTTCTTCAGGTCCTGCTGACTTGACTGCATATCACTTATCTAAATCTTCTTTAACCTCTTCCCCTATTTTGACTTGTGTTCCTTGCCCCTTGTTGTTAATATTAATTGCATTGAGTATCTGGTCACCATTAACCATTTTAGTGAAGACAGAAGCAAAATAGGCATTAAACACCTTAGTCATCCTGATATCATCAGTTATTAGCTCTTCTTCCCTACTAACTTTTCCTACCCATTTCTTCATCTTTCTCTTGCTCCTAATGTATTTAAAGAACCTCTTATTATTGCCTTTTACAGCTCTTGCTACGTGTAACTCATTTTGTTCCTTAGCTTTCCTGATTTCATCTTTACATGCTTGTGCTATTCTTTTGTACTCCTCCTTAGCAATTCATCCACGTTCTCACTTTTTGTAGTATTCCTTCTTGATTTTCAGATCATTAAAGCTTTTCCATATTGTCCTCTTACTATTCTTCCTATCTTTCCTTCACATCAGAGTAATTTGCAGTTGTGCCTTTAATAGTCTCCTTGAGAATCTGCCAGTTCTCCTTTATCCCTTAGATTTTCTTCCCATGGTACCTCACCTATCAATTGAGTCTGTTAAAGTCTGCTTTTTTAAAATACATTTTCCTTATTCTGCTGCTGTCACTCCTTCCTTTTCTTAGAATTATGAAATATATCATTTCATGGCCAGTGTGATGGATCTGGCACCGCAGTGCCCCTTTGTGGCAGGGGAGGGTGGGGTGTGGTGCCAGAGCCTCGTCTCTCAATTTTCCAAACTTGCCCTCTTTAAGGGCGTCCCGATGGAGCCTAATGGCCAGTTCCCCTGTGCTCGCCCCGAGTACCAGGACAGTGTGGCCCAATGGCCAGAGTCCATCTAACTAATTCGCCCCGAGTGTCAGGGCAGCATGGCCAAACGGCCAGAGTCCATATAACTCGCCCCGAGTGTCAGGGCAGCATGGCCCAATGGCCAGAGCATCAGTACTGCTTTAACGTGGCTTGTCCTTAACGTTCCCCTGGGTCACTTCCTACCCTCAATGCTGCATTCTCCACTCTGGTCCATTCCCCTCTGTCAGGTCCTCCATCTGGGACACAGGGTGCGTGCCGGATAGACTGGCTCCTGGATCCTGGAGCATTGGCTGTCCCTCCTCAGGGCTGGGAGTGTGCGTCCTTCTTCTCCAGTTGTCAGCCCAGACTGAACAGCTTTGCAGGCTTTTATATCTAGTCTCCAGTTGGAGCATGCCCAGCAGGGCTTCTGGGGCGAGGCTTCCTCTGCCAGGAAGGAAGGGTTAACTCCTGCAGCGCCAGTGCGGGGCCACTCTGCCCCGTCACAGTCAGCTTCACCCACTTTGCCTTCCACCTTCAGATTTGGTCCTCCTTGTTGCTCAGAATCAGGTCTAAAATGGCTGTCCCCTTGGATACTTCCTCCACTTCCTGAAACAAACAGTTGTCCCCAATACAGCCCAAGAACTTACTGGAAATTTTGTGATTGTCATAGTTCTATTCCAACACGTCTAGGTAGTTAAAGTCCCCCATTACTACTAGGTCTTGTGTTCGTCATCTTCCTGATATTGATGGTCTATGGTAGATCCCTGCTATGATGGTCACCCCTACTTTTTACTGGTTTTATCTTTATCCAGAGACTTTCAACTTTGTCTGCCTCTCACCTTCATGTTACAGTTTCTTCAAACCTTCCATATAGTTAAATCTCTCTGAAACCATTTCTGTTTTTAAATAGTTTTGCTAATTCTATTCCCATTGATTTCAGTGGTAGCTATGAGCCCAATCCTGCTCACATTGAGAGCCATGGTACTATTTTACCCTTGACCTCAGTGAGAGCTGGGCGCTATGTATGTGAATTTGTGTCATCGGTCTTCCTCACCCCCTCCCCCTTCCAGGTTATCTACCTCCAAATTAGTAAGTTAGAACATAAGGGTATTTCTATAGGCAGTCATTTAACCAGTTTTAAACTCAGTCATTCTGTAGATCAGCAAACCATGGAACTTCTTGGAAGAGGCGTGTTCTTCAACAACATGTCCTAGAGGACTGGTGCAAGAGAAGTTTTGTTTCAGGTTCACAGAGTTTTGGACTTGATCCTGCATGGTGCTGTGTGCTCTTTCTTGTTGGGATATGGAGGTTTTCTCAGCTCCCTGAAGGATCAGCATGGTATATGGTAACAAGGATACAAACTGGTCACCCTCTGTCAACTCCAGAGGGTGTCACAGGAGAAGATACTAACAATCTGGGAGCAGAGGAGAAATAGAAACATAGTAACTTCTCTGCCCAAAGTCTGTCTTTATGTATTACTGGGTCTTAAGCATCATTCCCTGAAGCATAGGATTTACATGCTGTTCACAATGGTCATTGTTGTGTGTTAGATTGCTTTAAGGGATATAAGGGGAAATGAAGGATAGGCACAGTTCAACTTCTTGATGTAAAAACAATATGTTTATAACTCAAAGCCATTTCCTGTAACCTCACTCCTATCTTCATTATTTGGTATATCCTGTAATAGGGTGCAATTGAGATTATAAAATATGCATCACTTACTGTATAATGGGAAGCACTCTTGGTCTATTGGTAGAAAAAAGATTGCAAAGCTTTATAAACAAAACATAGGGCATTCCAAATATCTCGTCACATTTGCCTGAATTTTTTTTTAAAAGTGTCTGCGTAAATTTAGAGTAAATGAAAAGGGGAGGAACCCAGCAAATCCTATTGAAAATAATATAAGAAGATTTTTTTTCCCCATCAAAATTAGAGTCTTGATATCCTGATATGGACAAAAAAATAAATCACCCGTCATCAACAAAGGAACAAAATCAAATGAATACTGAAAATGCAAACCACAAAATAATCTTTTACTTTCCCCACAATAAATCATGTTAAACATGTAAGACTTATCTGGCTACATTAAGAATGAAGGATTCTATTAAGACAATTTCTGCTGGGTATGTTCATGTGCTGAGTGCCAAATCCTGTGAACCTTACTCTGGCAAAATCTACTTGACTTCAGTTGGATTTTTGTCTTTATCCAGCTATCTAGCAGTCCACAATGTAAGATGCTGTTGCTCCTGTGAATGAAACTGTTAAATGTATTATTGCAAATCTGTGGCTACCTAGGATTGTGTGTCTTGTTGAGCTGTGTACACTGGCCAAGCAGAATGTCACAGCAGCAGCAGGGCTACAAACCCCAAACTCCTGCTTCTGGGGTCTGATTAGAGCTGGAAGCAGTTTTCCCATCTGTGAAAATTTTTGAGATTTTTGAAACCAAGATCTTTGGAAGTTTTTTACACAAGCTCGCATGCAAGCACATGTCTGCACACATGAACCCCAAGACAGAGACCAGAATAGCCAATAGTCCTGGACTATAGAGTTAGTGTCACTCTTTCTCTCTGACCCAATTTTAATTAATATTTTAATATGTAATTAATATTTTAATATGTAATGAGTTATACAAAGTGCAAAGTGCAACAGCACCAACAACGGAGATCTGGAAAAAAGGCAGTGAGTGACTCTCTTGCCCGGTGATTGGAGCACTCACCTGGGTTGCAGGATGTCATGCTGTCTGGAGTGATTCACGACTGTGAGTGCCAATCTCAGGGCAGACTGTCAAAAAAAGCAGGGCAAAGACCCCAAATGGGTTGTAAGTTCTGTAATTAGATTTCACCAACCCAATAAAAAATGTGAACTCCTGAAGCACTATAACAGTCTTGCCATGGAGCCACAGACAGTCCCCTTGGGCACTCCAGTCTATCTTACCACCTAGGCAAGCTGGACTGAGTGATAGCTGGTTGCCATACATCAAAGATTGAAAAAGATTCAGGTTGCATTCAGTGCCAAGAGACCAGTCACTTACCCCAGTCAATTTGTACCTCAAATCGTCCACCAAAGGCAAAGCTTGTAGCTAATCCTATAGTAAATTAAGGATTTATTAACTAGGAAAAAGAAATTAAAAGTTATTTATAGATTAAAGCAGGCAAATAAATACACACACACACTCACACACACAGAGGATTTACTGTCTATGGTACCAAAAGGTGAAAGAGTTGTAGTAAGCTGTCAATACTGAATGTCTTTTAGGCATAACCCAGGTTGAGCCTGGGGATTTCTGCTTCTGTTTTGTAGCTCCAGCCCTTTCAAAGTCCAAACAGCAAAAGAGAGGAGAATTTTTTCTTGTGTCCCTGTTTTATCTCCTTCTACCAGTATTCAAGCTGATGGGATGGGCTTTCTTGCACATAGCACCCTCAGAGATGTGAGAGGGCCATTAACCAAGTCTTTGTATCTTGATGTTCTACAGTAGCCCAGTTAGTTTTGATAGTCCTCATTGATGGGCAATGGACCATTCCTCGTGACTGGGATCACAGGTTCAGAACAAGCATTAGCATGGGACACAGACATTACAACTGAAATTAATACATGCAGCAACTTACAAATATTCCATTGAATCTAAAGACGTTCTTATAGGTCTAATACCTTTCTTAAACAATGATAACATACAGGTGAACTGGTCTGGTTTCCAGCTATGACTTTGTTAGTGTTCAGCTGATGCCTACAGCCTTGGCAAGAGCTGGCATCTGGTCTGCCAGCATCACATAAGGGAGCTAGGTTCAATTCCCTGAGCCATACCAGGCAGAGTAGGGATCTGAGCCTCGGTATTCCACAGCCTAGGCAGGCCTCTCTCGCTCTCTCTCCCCAGAAATTCCATCCTGTATCTAAAGATTCTGTATCGAAAGTTTAATTGAAACCGACTCTTTCACTCTGATGAAATGGCATTTTTTGACAAAGCCATTTTGTCAAAAAATTCCTGACCAGCACTAAGTCTGATACAAAGCCTGTTATAACAGTGAGAGACATAGCATTCGTTTCAAAGGGTTTCCTCTCTACTCTCCAAAACACAAGTGTCGACTACTTCTCCCAAAAGAAAATTTTCATCCGCCATTGGCTGTGCACAGTTAAAGGTATGATTCCATCCAGTAAAGGGCAGTTGCATAAACACAGTAGCAGATCTAAGTGAATAGTTTATTTTTCAGTTTGGTAGCTGAACAACAGAAAAAAATGGTTTGTTTCTAGCTAAAATTGATGATTTTTTGTTTTTCTCAGTTTTGTTTTTACCCCTTTAAAAATACCTAAAACAAATCTAGTTAAATTTCTAAATGAAACCCACTTCTTTTTGAAAATGTCTAAACAAAGCATTTTGACATTTACAAAAAATCATTTTTATGCAGCTGAGGCAATTCACTGAATTTCACCTGAATTCATTAATAGTTTCTGTCAACCTGAAATTACAGTTTTTTTGGAGGGAGAGGAGGTGAATTTACTATTCCAATGTCTGTAGAGAAAATTAATACGGAAGTATTATTTACCCCTTCGAGATAACACACAAACTGGGGGTCACCCAATGTAATTAATGGGCAGCAGTTTTTAAAACAAACATAAGGAACTACTTCTTCATACAATGCACAATCACCCTGTGGACCTCGTTGCCAGGGGATGTTGTGAAGGCTCAAAGTATAATTGGATTAAAAAAAGAACGAGATAAGTTCATGGAGGATAAGCCCATCAATTGGTATGGTTGGGGATGTAGCCACAGGCTCTGGGTTTCCCTAAACCTCTGACTACTAGAAGCTGGGACTGGATGATGGTGTCACTGAAGAAATTGCCCTGTTCAGTTCACTCCCTCAGAAGCATCTGGCATTGGCCACCATCCAAAGACAGGATAATGGAGCTAGATGGACCATTAGTCTGACACTGGATGGCTGTTCTTATGTACTTACTAACTTTACTGTAGAACCACAAGTACTAAATTTACAAGCTTTAAGTTGGATCGCAATTTTTCGTATGGATCAAATCCATGTAAACAGCTAACGTGCAATCGGCAGCCAAGGAAGAGGTCTCTTGGTGGTAAAGAAATGAATTTACTATTATTTATTATCTGTATTGCAGTAGTGTCCATAGGCCAGGGCCTCACTTGCTTGGCACTCTAGAAACATAACAAAGGGATGGTCCCTTGCCAAAAGAGCTCACAAATCTTCCTCCTGCCAAAGAGACTATGGAGCAGATATTCACACTTTTACCCTAACTCTCCCGTGCCTTGCATAATGGGGTCATATTGGTTCTTCTACCAGAGGGAGAACCTCTGTAACTGTGGAGATAGGGGCTGGATTTATTACGCTTAAGAATGTTAAGCTACCTGGCAGCCTGGCATTCAGTACTCTGTCATGATGATACTTTTCACTTCTATACCACCATTCACGCAAGGATATCAGTGCTTTACAAATAACAGTGAATTACTCACTGTGAGAGAGGTTAAAGTAAAAGTTGGTCTGAGAGTTAGAACACTTGAGAAACAGACTTTAATATAAATACAGTTTCAAACGTGAAATCTTTTATTTACTAACATTTTAATTTGAAATAAGACAAACAGTAGAGCAGTTCTTATTTTATGTATTTTTCCCACTATTCCCTTGATTCAGAAATGTAAATTATACTCCTTTTCAGAACTACAATTGTACCAATATGCATTGCTAGCAGCATCTTATTTACAGAATTGACTGTTCCTCAATTCTTGGGAGATGATTGTGTTAAACTCAACCTAAAGTAGCACCTGAACACAATAACTTTGAACACACATTCCTGCCTGGAATTCTAAGAAAGCAAAAACTAGTATGTTACTAATTCATGTTCCGAAAGTGACATGGAACCCCAATATACTGCCTTTAGGTTTTCTAGTATTGCACTCTTCTAAGTTTACTATCTGGCAGAGGCTTGTGTGTGTGTGCTTAATTTTAGACATGAATAGTCTTCTTGAAGTCTATGGGACTATTTGTGTGTACAAAGTTAAGCACATGGATAAATCCTTGCAGGATTGGGGCCACAGATGGAAATACTTTCATAAATTCTTCCATATCAATTGAAAATTAAACACTATCATTGAAACCAGCTAAAGAATAAAATAAATGGATTTAATGATCACAAATGAATAAATGAAAGACCTTGGTTGAAGAGAGAGAGGAATAAAAGTTTTTGCTTTGCAGTAGGTGAGGACAGAGAAAGTTACTTTGTAAAACATTCTGCGAGTGTGCCTTCTGCTAAAAACTCTATTAAAGTCTCTTTGGAGCACCTGTCTGGTATGAAAATAATTCATTTTGTCATACCCAGTAACTCACTTGTAGTGATTTTATGAAAGCTTATGTAGTAGTTTCACCTCTAGCTTTACCCTCTGTTATACTACATCACAAACTCATTTAAATAGTGATATTAATGTTTTTAGAGATCACTACAAATGGTTGGCAGCATCATTGTAGTTAATGTCTCATGGGAGCTATACAACGGAATTTTATCAGCTTGAGGCTGAGATATTTGATGAAGTAATAACAAACTAGCTCTGAATTGTCTTTCATTACCCTTTATCTCTCCCAGAGAGAATATAATCTTATTCAAATTATAATGTCCTGTGTTATCAATGAGGTTTACTATTTATTTACCTGCACACAGACATGCAAATGCACATGCATTCTCTTCTTTTTACTGTACCTGTAATGAAATTCCTGCACTATCAGAATCATGCATGATCACAAATTACAAACTAGTTACTAGGAAGTATAATTTGCTTAGCATTAAAATAATAATAAAAAAAGCCCAGTTCATTCTTTTTTTAAAAGCATCTTAATAAACAGAGTAAAGTCCAATCATTAGAATTGAACTGTATCTTAATTCCTCTTTAAGATGAATACAATATTACAACTGGGAAATGTATAGGCTGCTCCCCTTTGAGAATAGTAACACTTAAAATACTATGTGTAAGTAATGTTAGTAGTCCAGTGATTGGAGCAAAGAAATGGATTCTAGGCTCCAGAGTTCTATTCTTAGATTTCCCCTGACTTTCTATGTGACCTTGGGCAAGCAACTAAACCCTTCTCTGCCCCAGTTTAGCCATCAATTAAATGGGTATATAATAATTATCGTGGAGATGAAGACCATATAAGTATTACATGTAATACTATATACTTGGGGTATTGTGAGATTAATTAGTTGATTGTAAAGCACTTACTAGCAAAAAGATACAATATCTGTACATACTATTATTCTAAGTGCAGAACTGGGGTATAGTCACAGAGGTAAGCGAATGGGGAAATGTTTTCATAAGATCAGTTGGAAGTAAGGAAAAGCAGTTACACACTTAGCTGAACATACAACTACACAAATAGCCCTCTAAGAGTGGCTGGGTTGAACTTGTAATATGGTTTGAACAGTCCTGTCCTGGAGTGCCCTTTTCTGTTTGCAAATATAGAAGGTTAATTCTTAATGCTCCTGAATAGCATGAATGTAAAAATGTAGCCCGAGGCTTAGCTTGTATATATGCTGAAGCAAGCAAAGATCACCGTACTGGTTTGATGTTACGCCCACTTCGGGAGTGATCTTGAAAGATGAAAATGGGACTATACTTATCTGTACACTTTCTTCTCATTCTTCCCCTAGAAGGCTTCATGGGTGAAAGAGGGTGGGAATGCAGAATAACCTACTTACTCTGCTGCTAGTTTATGTGCTGACTCAGACTCTCCTCCCCTTTTTATTAGTAGTACAAGATCAGAGCTCTTAAACTTTTGAGGTGTAATTGTGCCACCACCCATGCAGTAGCTGGGTAACTGACTCATTCTCTGATCTTGACTGACACACTAGATTTTTCTCTGTCACTTTGCCATAAGGTCATTGATTCTGATTGATTTCTAGTCACTCTTTACTTACTGCCATTTTAATTAAAAACAGACACAGGGAAGTGATTATTTAAGCCTGCCTTATCAGAGCAACATTCAGGACAAACACTCCGCTGCAAATGACAGCTATTTTCTGCTATATAGTCTTCAGGCTTATGCCACAGAGAAGTGTTAAATATGATTTCCATTCATTCTTTTCCCCAGAACTGGATAGAAACCAAGAATGTAACTATAAACACTAACCAGTAAGATTGGCATTTAAGACCTACATTGAGCTTTTCTTTGGAATGTGACTAATTTGCTGTTAAAATGTATTTAAAACAGGATGTGCATAAACGCTGTACAGACAATATGTATATTCAGTGTTTGACAGATAAGATTTATGGGAAAAAGTGAAACCAATGTAAGAACAATAAAATAATGAGGGATTTAAGCAGAATTAAAATAACTAAGGCAGTTTAAAGTTTGCTTAACTATAGAAAAGTGAAGTTGTTCAGAGAAAAAATTGAATATGAAATATGCAAACACTTAGTGAGCCAAAATTTTACTGAACATACAAGCTGGAAGTAATTGTGTGTAAGAGGAATGATTTAATATTTCAGCCAACAAGCCTTCAAGAAAAAATAATCTGGTAAAATAAAACAATAGGATAGTTGGAAATGAAAGACAAGCAGCCATTCCTCCATATGATATGGTTCCTTCATATCATGGAAATAGAACAACTATGTTGAGCAGAGTCTTACCTGGTCATTAGATAGAAGGAAGAATCACCAAGTTCAAGAGTGAAATGAAAAAAAAAATCAACTCTGCTCCCCCAAGCTCCCATAAGCCTACCTGGTCCCACAAACCAAGCTCCACCCAGAGCTCTAAAGGTTCATTGTGCAGATCTTCACAACTTGGATCTTCTTTCTGATATGAAGGGTATCTTCTCAACCATAAAGGCTAGAGACGTCATTCTTTTTGAAGTGAAAACTTAGGGATTGTCTATACAGAGAGTTAGTGCACAGCATGGGCATATACAGCACTCTAACCTGCTGCACACTAACTGGCCATGTGATCTTTGCTACCATGCACTAAATTGAATCAGGCACTTTGACCGACTGCTAAATCCCTTAGTTGGCTGTGAAAATCTTAGCCCAGGCCTTTAAGTACCTCTCTGAAATACTTCCTTTCTTAAAAATATGTCTGACATGAGAGAGGGCAAACCCATAACCCTGGATTTAAACAAGCTCTCAAAATGTGGGGCTCTCAGACCCTGATCCAAACTTTATGGCTTAGGCCCCTTAATATTACCTGAAGGGTTAGACTGTAAATCCTGTTACCTTCTTTATAGACATTAAATCAATCCACTTCATAGAAATAATATTCTTAATTTGATGCTCAAGTCTTAGAGTCCCAACATTTTTGAGGCAGACAGCTGTAGGCAAGAGGTCCCTCATCTCTGGAATTTATGCTCTCTTTAGTCTGAAAGAGCCCAAATTTGTTGATCTCTTAGGGCCACTGAGTGGTTTGTGTATTTACTCAGACTTTTAGTTGTGGGTTAAGAAGGTTGGGTTTTATCTCAGATAGGAAAGTGCTTTTAGTTTTCCTGTGCACTTTTGAATTCTGACTATTGTGTGTGTGTTTTCAAAAGATGCGTACATAGCTAGAAATGTATTGATATGCATAGTATATAAATTGAGACAATAAACAAACACATTTATAATTGGTTGCAGATCTTGATGTGTAGCCAAACAAATTAAAGTACTTCAAAAACTGTGCTTTTACCACCACAGCTTTTTCAAAGACTGTTTTCCCTGGACCAATTCTTCATCCCTAAAATGATCAAGGGTACCAAGGACATATGTGTTTTGTTTTTAAAGGTCGGTTTCAATGTAATTTCTTGACGAAGTGGGTATTCACCCACGAAAGCTTATGCTCCCAATACGTCTGTTAGTCTATAAGGTGCCACAGGACTCTTTGCTGCTTTTTACAGATCCAGACTAACACGGCTACCCGTCTGATACTTGACACAATGTAATTTCTGTAGTTCACCACAAGAGGACTCCTATCCTAGCCTCCCACCCTATCCAACTGGATGTGCCCCCTTTTCTGGTACATTAAGTAGAGATGATCACTCACCGATGGTGAAGATGAGTAAAAATAAAAAAGCATCAGGGATTCAATTCAGATTAATTTTGAACAGCCTGTGTCCCTTCCCAGGGCATATACAAACATGCATGAAACTCTGACACTCTCTAAATGCTCCTCCAGGATTCTAGCCCTTCCCTCTGAGATTCCAAATACGCATCTCCCATGGCTTTCATCCTTCTCTGTGATTCTTCTTCCCTTCACCTAATCTTTTTCAAACTCCTCCTAAATTTAAATTTCCCAGCTAAGAGGATTTTCCAACAGATCAGAGGCTCTCAAACTGTAGCGCGCCCCATCCCCCTTTGCGGCATGCAGGAACATTCAGGGAGCAAGCAGTGATGCCAGGTGGCTCTGGCAAGCACCGCATGGCAGGGCTCAGGGAGGGAGTGCCGCCACTCCCCCTCTCCCCCAACACACCTCAGCAGGCCACCCAGTCTGTGGGTCAGTGACAACAATCGCCGCAGCCACACCAATTTCTGTTCCCAGCAACCTCTGTGCTCACACTGGCTCTTTGTCCCCAGAGACCATTTCATGTGCCTTCCTTCCTGCCCTCCTGAAAATGTGAGGAGGGAGAGGCAGATATTGCATCTATTTTTGTCTGGGTTGGGGATGTGCAACCAAAAATCGTGGGGGCTCAGCTCAAAAAGTTTGAAAACTGCTGCAATAGATCCATGAACTGTACCTCCAGATTGCTGCCACATGCCAGCATGCACTGATATATTCTTAGGTCCTGCAATACAGTGTGTAATGGGGTGCATATATGTATAATGGAGAACATTACAGATCATTCTAGATTTCAAGAAGCTGCAAACCAGAGTTCAAGGAAATACAATGAACAGCAAGAATCTGCAAATGTGACTGTGGAGTAGACCAGGTGAAATTTTTCAGTCAAATAGTTTATTTGCCATAAAAAGGTCACCTCAAAACTATTTGAGAATTCAGGTGGAATTTGGCAAATAGTTTTGGCCAAATAAAAAATGATGAAAAACAATTTGAAAAAGTGGAAATGGTTTGTTTTGACATTTTCAAAATGAAACATTTTGACTTGTCATTTTGGAACAGTCTTGTTTCAAAATTTAGCTGGAAATGTTTAAAAAAAATTAAAACGATTAAAAACCACCTAAAAACATCATAAAACAAATAAAGAAAATAATTCATTTTGTGTCAACTAAACATTTCATTCAACCAGAAATGATTTTTTTTCTATTTTTTGTTCAGCAAGAGAAACCAAAATACTTCAGTTTTGGTTCAACCTAAAACAAATTTTTTTTTCAGATTTTTCTGTTCAGCCACCAAGCTGAAAAATCCATTATTGGCTTAACTCTATTGTAGAATGACTGAAGTACAGAAAATGAAGAACCCTCTGAAGAACTGTGAATATCTACTGGAGATTGGGAGGAAGATTTTTTCCGCTAACTTCTATTCTCTGGTTTGGGGAAAGTTCTGAAGTCTGTATGTATTCTTGTTTTAACTGAACTGGTTTGCCAACCCCAACTCTAAGGCATGTGGTCCTCAAGAATCATATCTACTCTACCATTTCATTTAGGAAGCCCTGTCAGTAAGTGTATCCCTAATAGGCATGTTTTCATTACTGCTAATGTTCTTGTACTGGTGACAAATACCACTGACCACTTTGTTGTTACACTGTACCCAGGAGCTATAATGTGTCTGGTTGCATGCCAGAGATGAGCCCAAACTGCAAATTTGACTGCTGAATTTGGATATGAATTTAACTAGGATGCGGAGTATTTCTAACTAGGGTTTTCATTTCACCCTTTATAGAGATAGGATCCAGCCATGAAGGCCTAATCCACTTTAGGAAAGGACTCTCCAAGGTTTGAAGGATTTTGGTTTGGGTTTGTCTATCACATTTGTAAGGTGCTTATCATTTTAGGGATTTTTCACATTATGTGCATTGTGGTATTAAACAGTACCTCAGAAGCATAAATGATGATTTTCATTACTGTATATCTGATGTCGGGGTGAATTGTTTGTCAAAGCAACGCCCAATCATATCAATACTTAACTCCAGCTAGAAAACTCTAAGGAAAAATAGCTATATAACATCAAGTGCCTCATTTTCTCCTCTTGCACTGAGTGAGCGTATGAAAAGCCAGAAGATCTGCTGAGGATATAACAAGAGTTTGATGGCTTGCAGCAGGTGTTTCATATCAAAGCCACTGAATATTCTGGCACTCCCTGTGCCCATCCAATTCCAGTCAAATCAGTCCCTTGGGGCATTTGTTGCAAAGAGTAGAAGAATTGTATAGTGACTGCAGGCTAAATTTGCAAAACTTTGCACTTCAGATGCATGTCTCAAATATACTATAAAACACAGTCTAAAACCTCTACTCAGACTGGGCTGCAGCTAAGAATGTAGATGATTATATCATTTTAATGGTCAACTGTTTGTGTGGATTTTTCCTTTGGACTAGGCATTTTTAATATTATTTTGCACAAAAGGAGGTAGGGAGGGGAGGATCTCTGTTGTATCACTCATTTGCAAGTTTTAATGGGAAAAGGGCAGCTTTCATTATACTTCAATGACTTTAGGTGAATTAAAGGGTCAGCCAAGTAATTATATATAAGTGTATAAATCCAATGCAGAAAAGCTTCCAGTCATCTACTCCAGAATTTCCAAAATACTTGTATAGGTTTTGGAATATATCAGAATTGCAATTCTAGGATCAGAAAGAAATACCCTGCAGGGGGCAAATTTATACATAGAAATAGCAGGTCCTTTTAGGGCCTGACAGATGGAAAGGGCTTTGATACGGATTGTACAAATACACCATTTTAGCTGTCTGAATGGAGATTTACTAAGTTGAACGGACACGAGACATGGTTGGCCTGCAATTAGAAAAAGTGCGTTGCCTGAAAATGACCATAATGGTTTTAACTTTTTAAAAGGCAATAGCTTATCCAAGTAGTCCTAAAAACAAGTAAACACCCATATATTAAAGTGGAGTTGTGCTATGAAAAGTGACTATATACAAATGGCACCAATAAATCTCTCTGATTTGTTCAGAGAAATTTCTGCTAATTTAAGTGACTTGCATAAATCTGTGCTACTACTTGCTTCTATTACCCCAGCAGCAACAACACAGCAAGTAAAGTGTGAGCTGGATTCCATCTTTTTGTGTGTGTGTGTGTGTGTGTGTGTGTGCGTGCATCAGCAACAAAGTTGGTTACTAAATTCCAGTCAGTCACACATGTACAAAATGAGTAAAAGCAATGTGTTTGCACAGGTATCATGGAAGGCATAATTTGGCTAGTAGAAGCTCTATTACTTGTAATGATTATTATTATTATTCAACATTAATGTAGTAGAACCTAAACACCACCACCAGGTTGGATCCCAGGATGATAGGTGCTGTAAAAACAAACAATTAATGACAATCCCTGCCCTAAAGAGCTCACAGTCTAAAAGACAAGTTATAACAGGTGGGATGAGACAAACAAACTGGACAAGGTCGGAAAAGCGGGAGACAAGGGAACAATATATGATGTATCAGTAGGAAAGACCCAGCTTGACTTTCAGATCTTACGGAGAGTATGTAGGCTGGCAAATACATAAATAAGTATGTATGTGTTAAATGAACACATTTGATTTGGAAAGAGACAATAAATATGGATCCCCACAATGCCTTTGTCATAAAGATACTTTTTCAGAGTACCTGATTTTTGTTGCCTTGTATGTTTTCTATCCCCACCAACCCATCATCCCTTCTCTTCAAAGTGTGTATGCAGCCATAAATGGAAGCTATGAGACAATTTGGGTAATAGTAACCTGTCTCGTCTCTTTTCTAATCTTGACCTAGTTAGGCATCTGGATGATAGTCATCTGACTTCAGCTCATTCAAGATAAAATCGTGTGATACTGATGGGGAGGAATAAGCATTCTTAGGAAGTTGTGATGACCGCTCCACCCACTGAGCAGCTTTTGTCTCAGCTGCTTGCAGTCAGGGCTTCCTGCTGGGTTCTCAGCCAATGGTGGAGGCCCAAAGTTCCTTTTAATTTTCTTTGAGTCACTGGTCCAGAGATTGTGACCTTTCCTCTATAATTCAAAACTTACCATTTATCCATCCTCCTGTTACCCCCAGCCTAGACTATTGTAATGAGCTCTAATGAAAACTATACCACTTAGAAGTTTCAGCTATAGCAGAAAGCAGTTGTTCATATCGCAGTGGGGCAGACGACTCCTTCACTACAAAACTCCAATGCTCTACACTCTGTACTAACTTCTACTTTGTTTCTATGTGCAGTTCAAGATGTCTATTATCAACTCCAAAGCCCTGAATTGTTGGGGAAGTGTCTGTCTTCAGGACTTGCTCTTCTCTGCTGTGTCAATTGCATTTTACTGGAAAGCTCTTGGTGTCTGTCTTCAGGGTGGAACTTCAGGAGACAGGTAGCAGGGTATTTTCAGTGGCGAATAGCTCTGGAATTCATTCCCTCCTGTGGTCCATCAGAATCCAAACATGGCTGCTTTTTGTTTGTTTGTTTGTTTTCACTGTCTTTTTATGTAATTTAGGCTGTCAGCCATTTTCCCATTAAATGGTTGGAGATGGTAGAGGGAGGGATTCCACTATTCCTTTGCTGGTTTGGAGTTGATTGTTGGCAACACTTACTTTTATCTGAAATGCATCAGGGGCCTGATCCAGCTCCCATTGAAGTCAATTGGAGTCTTCCATTGATTTTAATGGGCTCTGAATCAGGCGACTGATGCTCTATTGATGAGTACAGAGAAAATAAAATCAATAGGAGCCATGTTACCGCCTGTCCTGTAGGATGACATACATTGAATAACAGACTTCCTTTTAAAATCCAAGCCCCCACAAACAGAAATACTAGTTTCCTGCAGAAATGACAAGGACCAAAGATTGCTGTGTAAATATCTGAGCTTCAATTTCAAATAGAAATCATTACGAAAATAAGACTTTGGGTCTTTTTTGAGTGGGACCGGCTTGAGCATTGCACCCACAGAAATCATGAAACCAAGGGTGCAAAAACAGGCCTGGGGCAAAAGGGATGCCCAGGGAAAGGCAGGAGTGGAGAGTGAGCTCACCTCAGACTTACCCCACAGCAGCAGTTCCTGTCACACTGGGCTAGGCCTGGCTCAC
This sequence comes from Mauremys reevesii, assembly GCF_016161935.1. Classification (NCBI taxonomy): domain Eukaryota; kingdom Metazoa; phylum Chordata; order Testudines; family Geoemydidae; genus Mauremys; species Mauremys reevesii. The sequence goes on along the minus strand of NC_052623.1, from coordinate 245,745,538 downwards.
CACACTGGGCATTGCAGCCTGGGGCATGGGGTTGTACCCACATGGCAGGGGTAGTGGGTGCTGCTGCAGGTGGTCGGTGCTGCCTTGACAGTTTATTATAATGTCCCCACTGAATCAGGAGGCTACATCCACCTCTGCTTTTGAGGCAGGGAATGTTGTCATAATATGGGTATGTACAATGCATACACACTGCGTAACAGTATTGAGCCATGATTGCTGACTGGGAGACGAAATTGCTACTGCAATGTAAATAGTAAAATGTATTACTGAAACTGGTTGTCATTTTTCATGAGAAGTTTTAATATTGAAAAATGGTATTTCTTCAAAGACAATATTTTTGGGAAATTATTACCATTATCATGTGTTTTAGAAAATTCCTCATACTATTTTTACTGATTTTTTTAAATCATTTCTAAAATCCTTATCACATTTTTTTTTTGTTCAGCAAGGGCCACATTTCATTAAGAAAACAAGTTTTAGGGTAAATGATACACTTCAAACATCATCCCTAACATAAACTTGAGAAAAAAGTATAGGGGAGAATGTCATGAGAAATGGGTCCATTTTGAACCTTGTCAAACAAAGAACTTTGCAATCTTTTGTAAAATTTTCCCCATTTTTAAACCAGCTCTAATTACTGCCATTATCTAAGAGCACATTATTTCAGTCCATAAATACACAAGCGTGATTCCAAATATCCTAGAGCTAGGGTATGTCATTAAGGCAGTAGCATGCATGCTGGAAGAGGGGCAGAGCCATGCGCTGCCCAATTCAGAGCTTTGTGAAGCATTAGGAAACTCTAGAAAAGGAGGTGTGGCATATGTTACTACTGTGTGTTGCTTTTGTTAAGCCAGCAGTAACAGTCACTTATGCACAGTACTCATAGATTAATACATTTTTAAGGTCAGAAGGGAACATTATGTTCATTTAGTCTGGTCTCCTGTATAACACTAGCCAAAGAACCTCATCCAGTCCACTTCTGTCTCAAGCCCATAACTTCTGGTTGATTATAGCATATCATCCTTTGTTTCATCCATTGAGAACCTCATAGTGATGTAGAAATTTTTTTAAAAAATATTGTTCTTTATGATCTGGTAAATATTATGTAATTAAGGACTATCATAGGGTGGGCCGCAGCATGACAGGCAACCTGCCTCAGTTTCCCCTTTCATAGTTCCAGTAATTCCATGCAGGCTCTCATGACATAATAGTACCTCCTTGGGCCTGGTTCATTACAAGACATTGTGCAAATGGTCCAAAACATAAGTCCCAAACACATTTAGCTCATTTCTCACCCCAGTGCAAAGAGCCATTGAGATCACCCAACATCTCATCTCATGACATCCCACCTATCACACATCAGTGCCTTCGACCATGCATAGACTCTGGCAATCCTCCCCTGTCCTTGTGCCAGGACTGCCACCCCAGCCCTTTCTACTGGAGTATAACCCTGCTCTTCCCAGTGGTATCCCCCTGACCTCCATACAGCCCCTCTGCTGGGAGATCATCTTTACCAGGGAAGCATCCCTCACTCTCCCAGCCCTCTCATGGTGGTTCTGGGTCCATCTCTCTGGCCCTGTAGAAGTCAGCTGATAAGCTTCTCTGCTGCTCCCCCTTCCTTAAGCCCTCTCCAGCCATCCAGCCCTGGCTCCGGGGTATCAGCCAGCAAACCCCTCTTGCTGCTCTTCTGCCTTCAGTTTCCTACTGGAATCCAAACATATAATCTCTGGCAGGTAGAAAGCTGGGGCATAGAATGAGGAATGAGGACCACCTTGCTTTGATTAATAAACATGTAGGGAGAAACGGAAATTACAGTGGTCATGTACCCCACCCTCCCTACAGAAGTTAAAGTTACTAAGAAAGCTGCCTTCTAGAAAGAGAAGAAAAGGGAAAGAGAATGCAGAGGTTCAAAAGGAAGGGGACCACAGAGAACCTACCCCTGACTCCCACTCAGGCAGCTCTAAGTCACCCGGTCTCGCCCTGTCTGTGATTCTCCCTGATCCTGGATAGCACCCAAGTACTTGCCCCACCCTCTTACTTAGCCAAATGGGGGCTCCTGTCCTGGCACTGGGAAGATGGACCTACTTCATAAACCAGGGCCAACCACCCCGTGACAGCCTGCGTCATAAGCATAAATGCAGGGAACAGAATTAAGCACATATGTGTAGCTGGGATGAGGAACCACAGCACTGATCCTCAAGGGAATTTAGGTGCCTTTCAGGCACCTTGATTTTAATAAAAGCAGCAAAGAATCCTGTGGCACCTTATAGACTAACAGACGTGAACTAACAGTCTATAAGGTGCCACAGGACTCTTTGCTGCTTTTACAGATCCAGACTGACACAGCTACCCCTCTGATACTTGATTTTAATGGGAGTTAAGCACTACTTACCTTTAAGGATCTGGGGCCTGAGTGCTGAAGGCCCTAAAAATTATTGGTAGCCTTTGCCGTGAAAGAGAGGGAAAAAGAAGATTCATGATTTCCCTAGTTCCAACAATCTCAACAGCCTCCTGTGCACTCTTTCCAATGACTGCTAAAACATGCAACTCCCCACCTAGTAACTTTGTCAATCAGCTATGCACTGATAATACAAAAATCCTCAAACATTGGAAACTAAAAATGACAAAGCATAAAAATAAACAGAATTTATTAAAAATAAATACATAAACAAACCTGTACTGAGTGCATTATTCATTTTTACATTCAATTCCTTGAAATCTTCCTGCTTTCATTTAAAGTGGAGCTGCCACAGCATTCCAGTTTGTCACAGAGTTTAGCAGTGAAGTCTGCAGAAGCCTCAGGCCTTAAGGTAGGGTTTAGGTCCATCTTGCCAGAGATTACATATGGCTACCTGCCTTAAAGGAATATTGTGAGGCTTAAGGCTCCAGACTTGCACGATGCTGTATGAGGAACCCCACTGAAGTGCATTGGGCTCAATGAAGGTGCAAGATCAATGTGCATTGATCTCTTTACAAGATTGGGGCCTCATTTGTTCATCTTTCTAAGGGGCTTGGAGACCATCTGTAGGAAGCTGTCATTGTGCAAAGCAGGTATTCTATTATTATAGATTCGGTACAACTGGCACATGATTTATTGATTATACTCAATCATGTAACAGGCCTTCACACTGGTGAGCCTATAAAGAAAATAGTCCTCTTGCATACACATGAGCCATTTAATGATTTAAAAAAAAATGAGAACCATTGTTTCCAGATAATTTATACAGATATTGAAGTATTCTTTTTCTTTTTTTATGAATTGGATTCCTAAGAGACTTGTGAAAGTGTCTTTTGGGTCAAAGTCTAGTGGTTTACTCACTTAATCATTCATCCCTGGTTGATTAATAGACTTTTTAAACAGAGTCACATATTAATAATGTAGGCTTTAACTGGGCGTCTCAATCAAAGAGTAGATTTTAGAAGTTGATTGGTTTGTATCCTCTAGGCCTGTGATAAATGTCTGGAGATTTCATGTAGTCATTTTTTCTTGTAGGTTTTTTTTTTCATTCTTATATTCATTTCTCTCTTCAACATTGTCACATGAATATTTAAAACAAGAAGTATAATCAGCTCAGTGCTTTTTCTCCAGTGCCAGGATCAGAAAGAGAATAGCTGTCATTCAATGCAAAATCTCTTTATTACAATATTTAAGGATGTTTTTCTCCTTTACCTGTTAAATAATAAACTTTTGCTTACTCGCAAATGTGGGATAGAAATCTTCTTTGCCCAATAGGATTAAAAATTAAAAGTTGCTCTTTTGTATAAACAAACTCAAACATAACATTACTGTAAAGCTAACATAACAGTAATACCGTACAGATAATAATAATACAAGAATATTGCATTTTAAACACACAACTTGCCAAAGGGGCTAAACAAAATGATCGTGTTCCTCATGCCCCACTGAACTCCTGAACTCTGTGGGTTCTTACTCTAGGGAGCAGTTCTTTACGTGAGTAATACTCCTGAAGCTGATTTTATTGGGACTCTTTGCATAGGAGTAAGTGCCCACCAGTAGAAAGAAGGGTGGTACGACTTGGCACCTGTCTAGAAAGAAGACACTTCTAATCCACAGTATGGATCACTGCTCCATCTTCTACATTTATCCCACATACAAACTTCTATAGATCTCGATAGCATTTCCAAGCTCAGGGCCAGTTCCTGGCCCATACCAAAGCTCCTGCTGAGGAATTCAGCTAAATTTGCCATATACAGATGCCCCTAGAGTAGAGGGCATTTTGGGAACCACAGCTTGTCCTAAGAACTGTGTAGCTCTGGGGTCATGGAAGTGGAAAGGTAGCTTAGAGCCATCTTTGCTTTGTCCACCTCCAGGGCAGCTGAAGATTTAACATAGAGAATGTGCACAGATCTGCATGCAGCTTGGAGAGAAGAATTTTTCAATCTATGAAAGTTTCTCATAAACAGCAGTATACTTCCTTTGTGATCCATTTACATGGTACTGATGCTGAATGTTATCTCTAGGAAGCTTCCTCTATGTTGATTATGCATAGTGAAATTTAGAGTATTTGATGTGACTAACTTATATGGCATGCCATGCCGAATAAATCCTGACTTCTTTATTCTCACATCTAGTCTGTAAGAAATGGGAATTTTTAGATGCTAAGAATTCCTAGGCAGTGGGTACTGTAAATGACAGATGAAACAAGAGAGGAGCTTGTGTTAAAAAGCTGAGATTGGAACAGAGTCCTCCATAAATTGAGGGGTGTTCATGTGAAGGGCTTTTAATTGATCTTGGACTACCTGTGGAGTTAAGATCTAGACCCAGACTTTGAATCTACCCACAATTTTGGGGCTGTTTCAATCTAGGCTTTTCATTAATGTTTTGTTTCACCTTTTATTATCTATTATTAGCCAAACATTTTGACTTTATAATAGTATATTATATAACATAAAAGTCAAAACAACAAAGTCTAAATGAAACATTTCAGTAAAGATGTTTCAGTGTTTCCAAAATGAAATATTTCAGAAATTTCATTTCAGGGTCAATTTCAACATTTTTATTTGTTCTGATTTGGGATGAAAGGAAGTTTCAAAATGTCAGAATTTTCTGCAGTACTGAAATTCTGTTTTCCAAACAGCTCTACTGAAATCTCCTCCCTCCCTGTGTATGCCTTGACCCAATTACCATATATCTCAATGGCTTACAGGGCCTAGGTTTGAAACCTTCCTTTTGGCCAAGACTGTTTTTTCCCCAGTTGGCCAACCAGGCCATCTAAGGTAACACCCTTGTGTTGGTTTGGCAACCTCCCATAAGGACTGTTATGGCTGGGATGGAGATGGGGGTGAACTAGCAACACCTATAAAAGGCCAGCCTCTCTGACAGCCAAACTCTCCATCACTTGCCTTCATGTGGCAGAACTGGGGGATATACAAGGCAGGGCATTTAAAGTAACCGGATAGTTCAAGGCAGATGGAGCCCATTAGCCCAGGAGGGCCACCTAACTAAGCGAAGAAAAACTCTGATCTTAAACCCCCATCCATGGGTTAAATGAAGCCTGCTGTTGGGCAGTGACTACACCAGCACCTCCAGTTGGCAGTGCAGCAGGTCTGTTGAAATGTGGGGAAAAGAGCAGATATGAACTTAGTCTAACTAGGGAAAGGCCCTCTCACTGCAGTGTATGTCAGGGATGCTGACGGATACACTATATGGCGCAAAATGATTACCTCCTTGAGCTAGAACAGTTTGGCTTTAGGAAAGGACAAGGAACTACAGATGTCATGTTTGTAATTCAACAAGCAGCCCCCTCCCCCCAGGTGGCCCCCCAGCAGTGGGCCCCCCAAGATTTAGTTAGAGGTATTTATAGTATTAGTCATGGACAGGTCACGGGCTGTGAATTTTTGTTTATTGCCCGTGACCCGTCTATGATAGGCTGCATCAGTAGGAAGATCCCATTGGGAAAAGTGAAAAGCTGTTTTATGCAAACATCCTCAAAAGAAGGCCTAGAGGAAAGAGTAACCCAGTGATGTGACCAGATAACCTGGCATGGGATGAAAATGACCATGACTAGGACTGAGGCCATGTGGGTCAGTAGAAGTGCCACAGAGAAACTGGACATAGAGCTTAATGGAGTGAGACTAAACCAGACTGATCAGCTCAAGTATCTTGGTGGCTGGGTCATGGAAGATGGCTTGAATGTGAGATAAACTCCAGACTGGAGAGTTCTGGAAGTGTGTGGAAAAACATGTCAGTGGTTACATATGACAAGTGTTTGCCACTGAGACTGAAAGCCCAACTGTATAAAAAATCATGCTCCCTGCAAGACTGTATTGTGAAGAAGCCTGGGTGATAAGTAGATGGCTGGTTCAATGTCAAAAGGTCTTTAAGACAGATGTCTTTCTGCCATAAGAGGAGTTACACACAGAGCCAGAATTTGAAATTCAAGTATTAGTATGGAAGTCAAAGTCTGTGATGTGGCTGACAAAATCCAGGAAGGGTGACTTCACTGGTTCGGACACATGCAGAGGATGAATGAAGACGACGTGATGAAGATAGCATGGCAGGAGAGAGTGGTGGGAAAGAGACCCTCAGGAAAGCCAAGAAAGTGATGGATTGCATCAAAGAACATGGTCAGCAGGTGGACCTTAGTGCACCATGAGACAGACAAAGATGGTGGATGATTGCACAATGACCCCAGTTGACGGGGTAAAGGGAAGAAGTAGTTGATTTGACAGTTAGACCCATTCATTCTTAGTGGCTTTCAATCACAGGCCTTAAGTCTGTAGGGAGTGTGCTGAAACTGCCGTCTCCTGCTGACATTCCAAACTATCACCTTCAAAATCCTATCCATAAAACATATTTTCGGGTACAGATCCATATTCACCATCAAGAAACCACATATCCATCACACATCTATCTTCAAAGCTCCACCGCCAATGATAGCATTTACTCTTATATAGAAACATACTAGATCATACTACTGATCCCTCTAGTCTGTTATCCTGCCTCACGGTTGATGTTTTGGATGAAAGTGAAAACTGCAATCAACCATAAAACTAAATGCACTTGGCTAGTTGGGTAATACTGGTTGCAGTGGGAGGGAACAGGTTATTCTTCCCTGATCACTGCAGTTGTAAATACCTAATTCCCACAAATAGTTTGTTATAATCACTATTTTGAATCACTCATATCTTCCAAGAAAATTCTCCTTTAAGGGGTGTAAATCTTCCATCTTTGCTCTCTACCCAAGACTCATTTGTTGTTATTGAACAAAAGCTTCTTAAACATACAGTAAATGTTGAGTTTATGATGATGGCGCTAGGAAAAAAATATAGGATCAGATCTGAGGCCCTAGGCATGCCAATTGCAGGGTTCACTAACTTCATCCACATTCTGTGGACCCAACCCCACTTGCAGCAAAAGTAGCAGAAAAGCCCTTTTCCTCTGCAGAAAGGTAGGATAGTAACAGAAGTCCCCAATGCTTAAGCTATCATGCTATAACATCAGTGGTTGGACTACATTCCTGTCCTCTTGCCACAGCCAGATTCCTTGTTCGGATGGTGTTGGTGAGGGCCCCAAAGCAGTGGATCTTGAAGTCAACACCCCACCGAGCTGCTCTCAGAGCCATAATTTCAGGCTTTCTGCAAACTCAGGTAGACTATGCATCCTTTATGAATGGTTTGTATTTTCAAGATCTTCTTCACAGCCATCTTATATATAAATGAAAGCTTAGATTCAGATGTAATTACATTACTGCAGGAGCTGGGGTCCTATGCACTGGCCTAAAGTGCCTAAGCCTTAATCAGGTCCTTTCTAAATACAGGATTATATATGACAATGTAGTTATGGTATAAAGCCTTTTTCAGCATGAATTTGGGATGATTACATTACTTCCTGATTTCTTTTTCATTTTAATTGTTCATACATAATGCGGCATAAATGCAGTTATTTCATTTAATTATGGTAGCTTGCACAGCTGCAAATATCATTAGTGCTCATGAAGTTAGCCAGTTCTTTTTTACATCCATCCACAGATTTCTTCGAAGTCTGAATCCCACAGGCTGACTACAACATAAAGCCAGGGTTTCAATTCAATTGTTTTGGATGTCTTGGCATTTTAATAAGCTGCTTTAATTAAAATGAAACTTGGGGAATGAAGAGCTAGAAATCAAGAAGTAAATTTCAGCTACAATTCCACTAGCTCTTTTGTTTTACAGTCACAACAGCTGCAATAGGAAAATATATTTGCCAGCATCTGGATTTTGCTATGAATGGTTTTCCCAAATAAGCTGGGCATCTCTAATTCCCTCCTCTGCCTTTTAGTCCTCCTATAGCTGCTACCTCTGTTTCTCTCCTGCCTACTCCCACCACTGTTTCTTTTCCCTCAAATCATGACTCCCCCTTCTTGCTCTTCTCTCACCATCAGCGGCTGCTTCCTCCACTCTCCTGCCCTCCCCCCCAAAGGACTGTTATCTGTGTCCCATGCTGGCGTCTCTCTTGGTAGTAGCTCACCCCTCCCAGGCTCCCTGCCAGTTACTTCTCTCACTCTCAGCAGCAGCCAGCTCCCCTTTCCTTTTGTGAAACATCTGAGTGGTGGTGAGGAAGGAATGGAAGGATGTCCTGGAGCCCTCTGCTGAGAATGCAGGGCCCATGGGAGAGTAGTAGTGCAGAGAAAATGGAGCTTTTGCTCTGTGCTAAATCACCTGGGACATGGGCAGGCACAGATTTTGAAAAGGCAGGCATGGGATTGTTGGTAATTACGGTGGGCATTCATAGCAGAAAAGGGCAGCACCAAAAAAAGAAATATGTACATAAGAACATAAGAACATAAGAAAGGCCGTACCAGGTCAGACCAAGGTCCATCTAGCCCAGTATCTGTCTACAGACAGTGGCCAATGCCAGGTGCCCCTGAGGGAGTGAATCTAACAGGCAATGATCAAGTGATCTCTCTCCTGCCACCCATCTCCATCCTCTGACGAACAGAGGCTAGGGACACCATTCTTACCCATCCTGGCTAATAGCCATTTATGGACTTAGCCACCATGAATTTATCCAGTCCCCTTTTAAACATTGTTATAGTCCTAGCCTTCACAACCTCCTCAGGTAAGGAGTTCCACAAGTTGACTGTGCGCTGCGTGAAGAAGAACTTCCTTTTATTTGTTTTAAACCTGCTGCCTATTAATTTCATTTGGTGACCCCTAGTTCTTGTATTATGGGAATAAGTAAATAACTTTTCCTTATCCACTTTCTCAACATCACTCATGATTTTATATACCTCTATCATGTCCCCCCTTAGTCTTCTCTTTTCCAAACTGAAGAGTCCTAGCCTCTTTAATCTTTCCTCATATGGGACCCTCTCTAAACCCCTAATCATTTTAGTTGCTCTTTTCTGAACCTTTTCTAGTGCTAGAATATCTTTTTTGAGGTGAGGAGACCACATCTGTACACAGTATTCGAGGTGTGGGCGTACCATGGATTTATATAAGGGCAATAATATATTCTCAGTCTTAAATGATTCCTAATATCCTGTTTGCTTTTTTGACCGCCTCTGCACACTGCGTGGACATCTTCAGAGAACTATCCACGATAACTCCAAGATCTTTTTCCTGACTCGTTGTAGCTAAATTAGCCCCCATCATGTTGTATGTATAGTTGGGGTTATTTTTTCCAATGTGCATTACTTTACATTTATCCACATTAAATTTCATTTGCCATTTTGTTGCCCAATCACTTAGTTTTGTGAGATCTTTTTGAAGTTCTTCACAATCTGCTTTGGTCTTAACTATCTTGAGTAGTTTAGTATCATCTGCAAACTTTGCCACCTCACTGTTTACCCCTTTCTCCAGATCATTTATGAATAAATTGAATAGGATTGGTCCCAGGACTGACCCTTGGGGAACACCACTAGTTACCCCTCTCCATTCTGAGAATTTACCATTAATTCCTACCCTTTGTTCCCTGTCCTTTAACCAGTTCTCAATCCATGAAAGGACCTTTCCTTTTATCCCATGACAGCTTAATTTACGTAAGAGCCTTTGGTGAGGGACCTTGTCAAAGGCTTTCTGGAAATCTAAGTACACTATGTCCACCGGATCCCCCTTGTCCACATGTTTGTTGACCCTTCAAAGAACTCTAATAGATTAGTAAGACACGATTTCCCTTTACAGAAACCATGTTGACTATTGCTCAAGAGTTTATGTTTTTCTATGTGTCTGACAATTTTATTCTTTACTATTGTTTCAACTAATTTGCCCGGTACCGACGTTAGACTTACCGGTCTGTAATTGCCGGGATCACCCCTAGAGCCCTTTTTAAATATTGGCGTTACATTAGCTAACTTCCAGTCATCGGGTACCGAAGCCGATTTAAAGGACAGGTTACAAACCTTAGTTAATAGTTCCACAACTTCACATTTGAGTTCTTTCAGAACTCTTGGGTGAATGCCATCTGGTCCCGGTGACTTGTTAATGTTGAGTTTATCAATTAATTCCAAAACCTCCTCTAGTGACACTTCAATCTGTGACAGTTCCTCAGATTTGTCACCTACAAAAGCCAGCTCAGGTTTGGGAATCTCCCTAACATCCTCAGCCGTGAAGACTGAAGCAAAGAATCCATTTAGTTTCTCCGCAATGACTTTATCGTCTTTAAGCGCTCCTTTTGAATTTTGATCATCAAGGAGCCCCACTGGTTGTTTAGCAGGATTCCTGCTTCTGATGTACTTAAAAAACATTTTGTTATTACCTTTGGAGTTTTTGGCTAGCCGTTCTTCAAACTCCTCTTTGGCTTTTCTTATTACACTCTTGCACTTAAGTTGGCAGTGTTTGTGCTCCTTTCTATTTGCCTCACTAGGATTTGACTTCCACTTTTTAAAGGAAGTCTTTTTATCTCTCACTGCTTCTTTTACATGGTTGTTAAGCCACGGTGGCTCTTTTTTAGTTCTTTTACTGTTTTTCTTAATTTGGGGTATACATTGAAGTTGGGCCTCTATTATGGTGTCTTTAAAAGGGCCACGCAACTTGCATGGATTTCACTTTAGTCACTGTACCTTTTAACTTTTGTCTAACTAACCCCCTCATTTTTGTATAGTTCCCCCTTTTGAAATTAAAGGCCACAGTGTTGGGCAGTTGAGATGTTCTTCTCACCACAGGGATGTTGAATGCTATTGTATTATGGTCACTATTTCCAAGCGGTCCTGCTATAGTTACCTCTTGGACCAGCTCCTGCGCTCCACTCAGGATTAAATCTAGAGTCGCCTCTCCCCTTGTGGGTTCCCGTACCAGCTGCTCCATGAAGCAGTCATTTAAAGTATCGAGAAATTTTATCTCTGCATTTCGTCCTGAAGTGAAATGTTCCCAGTCAATATGGGGATAATTGAAATCCCCCACTATTATTGGGTTCTTAATTTTGATAGCCTCTCTAATTTCCCTTAGCATTTCATCATCACTATTACTGTCCTGGTCAGGTGGTCGATAATAGATCCCTACTGTTATATTTTTACTAGAGCATGAAATTTCTATCCATAGAGACTCTATGGAACCTGTGGATTCGCTTAAGATTTTTACTTCATTTGAATCTACACTATGTAGGCATAGCAAGTGTAACAGCAATAGCAGCACAGGGGACACTACATTTCCTTTATCTCCTCTGAGTATGTGTGTGTGCGTGTGTGAACAGCAACAGAATTACTAATCCAAGAGCCAGTCCAAAAGATTCTTCTTGTCCCATTAACCCACCTTCCTCCCTCTAAGGGAGATGCTTTGCAGCTGCACTGCAAGAAAAACACAAGCCATTAAGATGGATGATATGGACATCTTCTGATTTCTTAGGGATTCTTTCTTTCTTTCAAAGATCTGGAGTTAGCCCCAGCTCTGTATGACTGAGAGGGTATTCTATGAGTGCCACAGGCACAGACTGTGGAGAGGTGAATTTTGAAAGCCAAGGGAGCAAAGCCAAAAGTTATCCCTCAGTACCGCAGTAAGTGCCTTTGCCATGGGAGAAACTGAAGACAATAGTAAATAACTTCAGTGCTATCAAGTTAACAAAGTCTCTAGTAATAGTGGAGGCAGCCTTAGGCAATGTGTGTGAGAGAATACACAATGTGCTGGCTATTGTCCATTTGGGCTTTTTGGTTACTATTGATGTTGAAGTTGCTGTTAATCTGGTAGCATTAGGATTTGTTTCAGAGACTGCTTGAAGCAATAGCATCAATGCACAATTTCTTACATTTAATGATGTTCACCTAGAGACCACAATTTTTGTTAAAGCTGTGTCTTGTGGATGACCCAGAGCTGCTTTGCACCTCAACAGGCAATAGTGAAGGTGATATGGCAGCTAGATTCTTATTTACTTTGAGTTTTAGTCACATACCCTGTGAGGGGATTGAAGGGACGTATGTGTGTGCATGGAGTGCTATCAGTTTTACTTCTTTCATCCATACACATAGGTGGCTCTTTGCCTCCCACTTATGCCTCCACATGTCTGGAGGCTGAAGTCCTGTAAAATAGCCAACACTGCAGAATGAAGTTCTGGAATCAACTATCCCCTCAGATTTGGGGTGTTGACATACACAGTTCCAGTCAGAGTCTATTGGGGCATCTGAGACACTGCCTCTGTCAAAAGAAATGAGAACAAACTCAGAATAATGACAATTTGCCTTCATTCCTATTCTATATCATTCTGAGCCGCTAATTTAATGGAACAGCTCTCCCATGTAAGGGATCGATGGGACAAAAAAGCTTTTCCAGTGCCTCAGATTGTGTAGTACACATTTCAGTAAGGGATAGCAAAGCAGCAAGAACATTCCAAGCACTTCTCCTGCTGCAAAGAACAAATTCATTTTAAACATTCCCCAGACCTCCTCACATTGGTCCACTGAAAAATGAGATCTATTTTGCATAAAATATTTGCATATTCACTGTTGTCTGAGTGCTACCAGTGTGGTGCTCTGCTTTCTCCAATGTTGATATCACTCGGCTGCGTGCGTGTGTTCCCTCTGTGTGCTGCCCCAGCTCTTCGAAGTTAGCTGACACAGCAGACTCGACGAGAACCCCCAATAACCACAGAGTCTAGTAAGATGCAAAGTCACGTCGACTAGGTTTATTGCGATCTGGGACACAATTGCAGTTCCCTGTAGGTTTCTTAGCCTAATTCAGGGCATACTATGAGAAAGTGCCTCTTGGCAATGGACCCGGCTCAGTCAGTGGCGGGACTTTCCACTGCCCCCTCAGCCGGACAAAGACGCCACCCCAGGGATGCATTCTTATACACAGATACAAACAAGTTACACATCACACCTGACGTATTGAGGTGCAACCCCTCTACGTAGCAAGGTACAACCCCTCTACGTAGTAAGGTGCCGCCTCTCACCTTGTACATGTTGGTTCGATCAAAACAACTCTATCCATCATATTATCCTTTTGGCCCTGTCATTGGGATGGACCAGCCTGTTCCTTGTTATCTGTGTGCAATGTGCAAGTATGTGAATGTTCAGTACCTTTTAGGTACGTAGCTTCTTGCAGCATCAGCCCTTTCCTTGCCAGCTTCTGTGAGCAGGGCCTACCTCTGGCTCACAGCTTAACTTTGCTTTATGTTAGCAAAGTCTTGACCATTACTTTAGTTCAGGCCTTAGGCCTCATACAGGGCCTCTGATACCAAGGTTTATATCTTAGGGCCTCCTCTTACTACACTCACAACTCACTCTATCCTTGTTTCTTACTTCCTGACATAATGAGCTTCCTCTCTATAGTCCCATATCCCTCCCCCAGGCTAAAGCCATCCTGAGCTAGATGTCTGAGAGGAAACATATTATTCTATTTCTCATAGTGTTCTGACTTCCAGTTTCTCATTCACTTTTTCACTCAGTTTCTCATCTCCTTTATTTTTGCACTCATCAAATATTCTCTTTTCTTCACGATTCTATTTTATTTTTTATATATATAATCATACTAAGAATATTGGCTTGTTTTTTTCAGATATGCTTAAAGCTAGAGCAAGATTCTACTCCCTGCTGCACTGAACAGTGGGAGATCAGAAACTGGTCTGTTTGAAATGTTTCTAAGCCTCTATTGCTCTTGGCATTGCTGTGGTAGGAATGCTACTGTTTGTGCACTGTGCTGTACAAACAGTGCCAGATGAGATCCAGTACTTTAAAAACAGTGAATTTACAGGCAAAGTATTCTGCTTGCATAAATCTTTATTTTTTTAACCGCAGACAGCTAAGAATGCTATTTGAAGGACTTTGAAGCTTTTTCAAATTTCCTTAGTGGAGGTCTTGATATTTAGATGGAAAGAAATCATATGGGTTTAACTATTAGACATATTCAGAAGCCTCTGGAGGAGAAGGCAAAAGCTTCAATAGGAGCCTTGTCTTAGATGGAGATGTTTCTAATAAATAAAATTCTTCATGTATTTAAAAATAAGGCTTAGGGTGCTTTCTAAAGAGCCTCAGAAAAATGCTGAGTCATATAGAGAAACTTCAAGGGCTTTTTCTTTGCATGGGAATGGAGAAGGTTCAAATTCAGACATATTTGAATGAACAAAGCTTCTTTATTAGATTGTATTAGCCCTTTCTCTCTGTAGGGAGACACAGTATTTGGGGGGCAGGAAGTTGGGGAAAGGATAGAATTCGCATCCATCAATTGAGTGAAATAATGTAGTTTCAGCATTTTTGGGGGTCAAAATGTTTGTTTTGCTTTTTGAATAAAAATGGGCTGGGTTTATATAAAATGGTATACTTTCTCTAAAGGACTGAAAAGAAGCTGAGGTAATATATTTTCTGGAGTGAGCTGACATGCAGCATTAATTGCAACTAATTTTCAAACACTGTTGTTTACAACAAAGGGAAGAATGGAGGCTTTGGCAGCAGGAGCTTAAGCTGCAGCTTTGCTGTTGTTGTGGTTGGGTGGATCTGCAAACACCTGTAGAGAGCAGCTGGGGCCTGATCCAGAACATACTGATGTCAACAGTCAGATTTCCACAGATTTTGGTGGCCTTTGGATCAGGTCATTGAATTACTAACCAGCTGGCAACCAGCATATGGAAGCTGAGCCATAGGCTTGTGCAAGATGAACAGGAAGATAACCTGGGTAAGATTAGGATTTTTGTGAAACCTTAGGGAAAGAAGTAGGTTTAATCTAACCCCCTCCCCCCACCACACACACACAAAATAGCACGTTTCAGAAATAGTGCTGAACTTCGGAATACCTTTCCACAGAGAGAGCATTCATGAACAGGAATTAGGAGGTTTGGTTTGGTTTAATTCTTTCAGTGGCCTTTACTCTCAGCTTCCTACCTGGATATCAAACTGCAGTCAAATGTGGGTATAATTTGATTGACCCCCGCTGTGTGCATGCCTGCGTACGTGTGTGTGCGCGCATGCGCAGGCGCAAGCCATATATGTATCATTTTAAGGATGTTTCACTCCATTTAATGGGACTGATGTTTTGTACGTCACCAGTTACAAAGCCTTAAATACCATGAATCCATCCCTACAGGGAGGCATAAAAATATTTAAAAATTGTCTAAATAGCTTTTCTATACCTAGGAATATCACCGTTGAAGTCCATTATCTCAGAACCTTCCTGGTATTATAGTGTGTCCGTAGGGGTCCCATTGGGATGCTGAGAACTTTGGTATCCAATGGAATGTAGCTCTGGTTTCTAGCCCTGCTGGGTCCAAAATGCTAACCTTTCATATTTTAGAGTCGGTATAATAAAGCTGTTATTGGTTCAGGACAGAAACGTGCTCAGT
The DNA here is from genome assembly GCF_016161935.1 of Mauremys reevesii. Classification (NCBI taxonomy): domain Eukaryota; kingdom Metazoa; phylum Chordata; order Testudines; family Geoemydidae; genus Mauremys; species Mauremys reevesii. The sequence continues at coordinate 245,729,832 of NC_052623.1, read as the reverse complement.
GCAATATGGAGAGAGTGTATGTGATCAGTCTATACCAAATACATCCTCAATTATTTAGGCTATGTCTAAACTACAGCCTATGGTGGCATAATTTATGTCACTCGGGTGTGAATAAACCACCCCTTTGAATGAGTACCACCGACATAAGCGCTCATGTGCACAGAGCTATGTCAGCAGGAGAGCTTTTTCCATCAACATAGCTTCTGCCATTCATGGAGGTGCATTTATTATGCCGACGGGAGAGCTCTCTCCCATTGGCATAGAGCGTCTTCACCAGATGCGCTGCAGCGGCGCAGCTGCATCAGTAGAGCTGCAGTACTGTATGTGTAGCCATACCATTAGTTTTCATGGAGGATACTGAATGATTTTTGATCATCAATATTTCTTCTAATCAAGCTAACTTTCCATGGAATTAGCAGATACTGGGTGAGATTACCTTGTTTCAAATAGCAGGATGTTTGTTACAACTGAAGTTAGAATAACTGTGAATGAACTATAAAAGTTTGTATGTATATATAGTGGTTTGTGTGTGTGCTATACATAACAAACATACATATATGTACGTACATAAAATCAACTGATTGCTGTTTGGTAGCCATTTGAGAAATATTTCCTCACAATGCAACTGACAGTGAGAGAACAAGACTTTTCAAATTAATTGGCATTTAATATAACACAGATGCTTGTTACTGAGCAACCAATTAACACAATTAATTTCCATATTCCGGTTGAATTAGAAACTTAAAATATGGTGCATTCATTCATTAGGTGCTGATGAGATGAGTACCGGAAAAATAACCCAATTTGAACTTTCCATCAGTGGTCACCAAAAGGTCACAAGCAGTCTTTGTTTTCACATTTTGACCCTTCAAGTGCCTTCTGAGCTAGTATCTTGAAATAAGTACCCTTTTCAGCTATTATCCTGAAATTTGGTACACTCATTCATTATAGATCACTGATTACAGGAAAGAAATGAAAACATGACATTTCTGCCATAGGTCACCAAAAGGACATCAGCTTAACAATCTGCAATCATTATATTAATTTTGTCTGTGAGGTCATGCTACTTGGTGTGAGGCCTCCTGTTTGTGGAAATGAAGATCATCCAAGATCACTGGTTCTGTTCTTTTGGAGCAGCATCTAAGGCCTGGTCTACACTATATATTTAGATCCACATGCTGAAGTCACACCCCTGAGCAACATGGTGACATGGTGAAGTCACCCCCCTGAGCAACATAGCCATGTCGATCTAAATTTTTAGTGTAGACCAGGCCTCAGAAAAAAATCAGACCCCTTCGTGCAGTAGCTATTCTGACCTAATGCTGGGTCAATGGAAGAATATATCAGTCACTATAGGATGTATCTACATTATGGGGATACAGTGGCATAGCTGTGGTACCACAAGTATTCTGCTGTAGCCCCGTAGTGTACTCAAGTCCTAAGACAAGCAAGTATTCTGCAGTCACAGCACTGATCAATATCTTCACCGAAAGGATGCAAGGTTTTCAATTAGTACCAAAATATACATTATATTTGACCCCTAAAGGCACGTTACTGACCTCCAAACAGCAGAGGGGAAAATCTTTGGGACTGGTCACGGGGATGTTTTGATGGACAGCTAAGTCCCTCCCTGAAACAACCAATCAAAAATCAGAAGGAATGGCAGGTGTTCGGGTAGGACAAATGCAGGCTTTGTGGTCTCAGTTAATTCAAATAGGAGAACAACAACAAGGAGGGAAGGAAGAGGGCAGAGAGCTGGTTTTTCAGCCCAGATGGATCCAGGTGATGTTCTGGAAAAGACAGAAAAATTAAAAAATAGGGGAAGCTGAGGCCTCATACAGGCCTGCAAAAGGAAGGCTTTCATTTGTTTGGGTTGGGGGAGGGGGTGAGATTTCAGCAAGAAAGATCCCAGGAAAAGCAGTTTAAAAAGAGGTAACAATGCCACCTGGAAATAATGTTCCTGTTCCCTTAAAGACTCCTAGTCACTTTCATAGAATCATAGACTTTAAGGTCAGAAGGGACCATTATGATTGTCTAGTCTGACCTCCTGCACTGTGCAGGCCACAGAATCTCCCCCACCCACTCCTGTATCAAACCCCTAACCTATGTCTGAGGCACTGAAGTCCTCAAATCGTGGTTTAAAGACATCAAGGTGCAGAGAATCCTCCAGCAAATGACCCGTGCCCCACACTGCAGAGGAAGGCAAAAAAAAACCCAGGGCCTCTGCCAATCTGCCCTGGAGGAAAATTCCTTCCTGACCCCAAATATGGCAATCGGCTAAACCCTGAGCATGTGGGCAAGACTCACCAGCCAGATACCCAGGAAAGAATTCTCTGTAGTAACTCAGATCCCAACCCATCTAACATCCCATCACAGGCCATTGGGCATATTTACCACTAATAGTCAAAGATCAATTAATTGCCAAAATTAGGCTATCCCATTATACCATCCCCTCCATAAACTTATCAAGCTTAGTCTTGAAGCCAGATATGTCTTTTGCCCCCACTGCTCCCTTTGGAAGGCTGTTCTAGAAGTTCACTCCTCTGATGGTCACTCATCTAATTTCAAGTCTAAACTTCCTGATGGCCAGTTTATATCCATTTGTTCTTGTGTCCACATTGGTACTGAGCTTAAATAATTCCTCTCCCTCCCTGGTATTTAATATGGGTGAGACAAATATGCTTCTATAGAAAAGACTCTATGGGAAACCAAGATAGAAAAATACACAGGTTAGGTGTTTAGAAATCCTATATCGGTCAATAAATTTAAATATTTTCACTTGTTTTCTTGAAATCTCATTAATGGTATGAATGAAAAAAGTTTATTTTGGAAATGAGTGAATCTTTACAAATGCATGTAACACAAAATTGGCAGAAAGTAATACTGGAAAACATTTGTGAGACATTTCTGCACAATTGTCCAATTTAAACTCAGGCTGATTTGCATGTAGAGCCAGGAGACGGAGCATATAAGTGAGCACTTCTTAGGATTTCTGAAACATCATTTGTTTTGTTTTTAAATATCGCCACCTACAATAACATCTTTGCACTCAGAGTTACTGCACCGGGAAAAAGAAAATTCCATCATCTAAAGTACTATTTGAAGTAGGACTGCCCAAAACTAAAAGTCTGCCCCCTCAGTTCAGAGGGAGGAACCACTGATCCCATGTTACAGTTGATTTCTGGGGACAACAAAGGAGAAAACAGGAACAATAGTGAGGTCAAAGGCTAAAAATTAGGGAACCAGAGGGTGGCACTGAACAGAGAACCCCAGACAGCACCCACCACTCCTCAAAGACATCTAACGAGTCAGTGGACACCACGCAGAGGAACACTGCCTGGAGATGTGATCGAACAAGGGAATGCAAATAGGCCCTACGGTCACAGAGCACTTCCCACCACCCCCAATCCAGCTTCCTCCTCCCGGAGTGTTGGATGGCCAGCTTGGCCAGTGTCAGGAAGAGGTTAATGAATAGGTCCCCTGGCTTTGTGGAGTAACAGATGAGGTGTGCATAGATCAGGAGATGTAGAGGGAAAGTACAGCCAGAACCACAGTAAGCGGTTCCGGAAGAGCCAGAGGAGGGGCTGACATCTGATGCACTCTACATAGATGTGAGCCAGGGTCTCCCTCTCACCACAAAAGGAACAGGTTTCAGGGGGAGATCGTGACCCATGCCAGGTACATGCTTATGCTTACAGCTCTGTGGAGGAGCTGCCAACTAATATCCTCTGTGGACTGTGGAGCCAGAGTGGAGTACAAACTGGCCTAACTAGGGTTTCTTGCCCTCCTCAGGTGACAGCAGGTCCTGACAGTTGGGTCAGGAAGTGGATGGTGTGAAGGAAGGCCATGTACAGATGTTTTCTGAGCGTGGCTGGATGTCCTGCAGCCAGCTCAGATGGCCAGTCTAGTGGGTTTGAGAGAGGTAGGGGGACTTAGGCCTGAAGGTGAGTTCCAGAGGATCAGGGTGGGGAGCACCCTCCCACAGGGTCCACTTGAGGAAAGCGAGAGAAGCAGAAGACAAAGCTGCCTCACCTTCTGGAGCACACAACAGGGGATATGCAGGGTGGGCAGCCCCATGTGCTGGCCGAGCACCATGGGGTCCACCAAGTACCTCCAATCATCCTCCCACTCAATGCCTGCTATCGACCTAGTCACTGAGACTAGCTTCCAGGTCCTGAGGTGGTCTTGGTAAAAGACCAGCCTCTCAGAGAGGTCTTGGGGGAGATACAAGAGCTGCCAGTTGTTAAGGGAGCCCTTAGAGGTGGCGGAGGAAGGCAATGCACTAGCATGCTCCATGCTGGACAATCTGCATTGTAAAGGAGAATCTACAAGCCCTGAAGGCAGAAGGACCTTGCTGTGGATGCATATCAGACATGGAACCAGTGTTGCCAAGGCTTGTGATATTTGGTGTGTTTCTTAAAGCCCAAGCTCCTGAAGGCATGAGATTACTTGACAATCTCAGCTTTAATTTGTTTTTAAAAGTATGTTTCTAGCCTTCCTGCTTGCAGAGCAATGCATGAGGAAACCTAAATCCTGAGAAGATAGAAGATAAATTTAAGTACCCAATTTAGTTTTGTTAAAATCACAGACACTTTAAACTATTTTTTTTTATTTGGGCGGGGCCTGACTCATGAATTTTGAATGCTTAAGGTTGGTGATAATATAGACCAAGCCTTTGTGAAGATTGGGCACTGATATCTGGAGTGGGGAGTGAAAAGAGAGAAGTTAAATCTGCCCCAGTGGTATTTCCTCAAGTTCTCCTCTTCCTCTGGAAACTGCTGGCAGAGTTAGAGAAATGACTTTTGTGCTCAATATCACTCCACTCCATCCACAAACAGGCAGAATGCAGGGGGGTAGATGGCTGAACCTCCTGCCAGTTCCAAAGGAAAAGGTGCAGAAGGTCCATTAACCCAATGAGATGCTCCCAATGGACAACTCCCCGGTTCACATCCTCTGCTGGTGTAAACTTGCATAGCTCCATTGAAGTCAATGGAGTTATGTTGATTCACACTAGCTGAGAATCTAAAGCCATGAGTAGGAACCAATTGAAAAGTGCTGTCCCCTCTATAGATTGTGTTTGCATGAGGTCAGTGTGGTCTTTGAATTGTAGAATTTGCCTTTTACCTAGATAAGTTCCCTTTTTTTAATGTTGTTCTTTAATTAAACACACTGTATTATAATTTTGAATGGTGGCTTTGTTAAATATCACAGAACATAAGAACGGCTGTACTGGGTGAGACGAAAGGTCCATCTAGCCCAGTATCCTGTCTTCCGAGAGTGGCCAGTGCCAGATGCCCCAGAGGGAATGAATAGAACAGGCAATCATCAAGTGATCCATCCCCTGTTGCCCATTCCCAGCTTCATGGCAAAAATATATATGCATTTAAATGAAATGTATTGGCGGCTGCATTTGGCTAAAGGATGAATTGAGTTATATACTGCAAATGGGCTGCTATTGCAAACTCTTTAGTTCAGCGCTATCGGGATATGTGTACACTGCAATAAAGGACCTGCAGCATGGCCACAGCTGGTGCAGGTCAGCTGACTCGGGCTTGCAAGCCTTTGGCTGCGAGGCTATAAAATTGCAGTGTAGATGTTTGGGCTTGGGTTGGAGCCTGGGTTCTGGAACCCTGAAAAGGAGTGGGGGTGGGGGCTCAGGCTCCAGCCCAAGCCTGAACATCTACATTGCTAGTGTTAGATCTGCAGCTCAAGCCCTGTGAGCTGGGTCTGCTGACCCGGGCTCTGACACTCAGTGCCATGGGTGTACTGATACCTTCAGTCACTTGAGAGAGAGGTCAGGGTGTGGCAGACAGTCAGGGTTGGGCCTATAATCTGTATTTTGTATGAACACTTTGGGATCTTTCAATTAAAGGTTCTGTACTAAATGGCAATTCCCAATAGCAGCGTTCATTTCTTATTATGAGTTTTGCCCAACAGCGCGATCCCTCAAAAAGTGGCATTTACTTTCATAGATCTCAGGGATCCATGTTCTAGATACTAACATAAAAATAAGAAGCTCACCTTGAAAACCACCATAGAATAGAAAAAAATGATCAAAGTCCCAGTGGTGGTTCTTGGTGGCTCTCTATTGCTTTTTCCATTTCAAGGAGGGCAAGAGGAAATGGTGTATATGACACAATACAGAGCAAAGATGCCTGGCTCATGCTATTAATTATTCTAGGGGGCAAAAGAACAGATAAGTCCTAATAATAATATGATATTATGTTCTTGAGCTCCCCCCACCCCTCCACACCACCCACCCTATTTTTAGACTTGTCTATCGTGTTCTGTCTATTGCAGATAAAAATATGCCAGGTCAACAATATCAATAGTTTTTATTACAGAAAGCAGATGTTATCTACATCCTAGCTGTCCATTTAATTAGCACCTTAAGACATGTGGTATCACTGTTAATCTTAAGACTCCTAAAGGAAGAAAAAGAAAAACAATACATTTCAGAGTTCTTAGAATTGGGAGAGGGAGGGGTGAGCAATGTCATTTTCTTTAGGGAATGACAGAAATTAAACACACTTTTGAAATAATTATTGATGTTTAAGTCAAACAGTAATCCCAGAATTTCTCTGAGGGTTATTGAATTTTGTGTAATTGGGCTGCTGGAGAGGCTGGAGTGGCAAAATCATACTCATTACGAGGCCAGGGGATGAGGGCTCTAGGGCCATGCAGTGGGACTACATTGCTCTCCTTACCTCCCTTGGCAGAAAAGTCCTATTGAATGTAATAGAAAATGATAACCTTTCAATAAAGTACAGTTATAGGTATCAATAAATTAGGTTTTGAACCATCCTATAAAATTCAATAGAGAATGATTTATTCTATACGATTATTAAAAACAAACCTGGAGAAAAGGGAAAATTCAATATTAAATTCTAAAGATTTTTAGTGCAATTCCCTAAAACTAACTTAATCTCTATAGAGCAGTACTGATTTCATTCCTATTTAATTCTGGGCACACCTCCTAAGCAGGAGGACACTGCTAATTTACATCAGCTGAGGATCTGGCCCTATTTTCACAAAGGCCTCTTGTAACGTTTATTTCCTCCTTCAGGATGTGATGACATTAGATTTGTGTAGTAGCAAGAACTGGTCAAAATATTTTGAATTTTGAAATTAAAAAAGTAGGATTATTTTTAACATTGATGCTCCTACCTCCCCCTCCTTTTTTTCACTACCTTTAATCATGATGGTTGCTGTAGTCCTACCCAGCCCCATTTCCAGTGCTGCCATCCAGGCTTATAACAACTCTCTCCCACATTGTATAACTCTACTTCCACTCCATTAAAGCCCCAATCCTGCAAAGATTTGTCCACATGCCTAACTTAATGCACTGTGAGTAGTTCCAAATGGCTGGGTGTGCATCAGGGTTAATTTCACCCTTACTGAAAAATGGTAAATTTCACAGATTTAAAATTCTTTCCCGCCCTGGGGTTTCATCAGCTATTCTATACTGGCTATTAAGAACATAAAGATTCTCTTTTGCCCTATTCTTTCTTCTCTCTCCCGCACTATCATGGAAGTCCTTGGCACGCTACAGGAACATGTGTCTGTTAAGCATGTCTGCAGTGTGGTGTGTAGAATTTTCCTGCAGCTGTACCTTAGTACTGTGTGTTTAAGAGGGAAAGAGGTAGCATAATTAAACCCCTCAAAATCCTAGATTTGTCTAGACCCAGGGGTGAAAGTAGGCCGGTACGGCGTACCGGTAAGAAGCCAGTAGCGGCCCATACGTGGCAGCACTTTAATGTCACTGCCCCTTTTGCCCGCCTCAGCCACTGACCGGGGCGGGGACAAAAGGGGTAGCTGCCCCAGGGTTGGCAATTTAAAAGATCCCCGGTCAGCACAGGCCAGGAAGCATGGATGGGCTGGGTGGGGGAGGCTGACCCTCCCAGCCCTGCCCCTTCCGCCCAAGGCCCCGCCCCTTCCCGGGGGCCCGGAGCGGGGCCCCCAATCATAGAATCATAGAATCATAGAATCATAGAATTCAAGATCAGAAGGGACCATTATGATCATCTAGTCTGACCTCCTGCAAGATGCATTTATCCTCTGATATATTTAAAGAGTGTAAATCATATCTCCTCCCTCAAGTCTCCTTTCATACGAAAGGCCTTCCATTCTCCGGATCATTCTAGTGGCCCTTCTTTGTACCTGTTCTAGTTTGAATCATCCTTAAAACATGGGGACCACTCCCCAGCTTATAACTAAAGTTCTTGTTAGACATCCCTAAATGCATAACCTACACTTCTCCTATGAATTTTCATCTGTTACTAATATACTCCAGTTTACAAGGTCCAAATCTCCCAACTTGGTGTCATCCGCAAACTTTATCAGCCCCACTCCTACTTGGTTCCCAGGTCAGCAATAAATAGATTGTATCCACCTCTGGATTTTCACTTTGATCTCTTCTTTCCAATTTAACCAGTAATAAATCCATGCTGTAATCTATCCCAGTTGCCATCAGCCTCATGCTCCGAACCATTCTCTCTTTTTTTTTTTTTTTTGACTTTGCATACTACAGATGAGACTGTTAACAGCTATTATCTTCATTCCCATCGGTCCTCTATCACTATTCCTTAGCCCTTCATTAGCCTCATTAAAGACCGAGGCAAAGGATATTGTGCCATTCCAAGATTATCCCTAATCTCCACCATTTACAGCTTCCCTGCACCCTCTGACCCTCAATAAGGTAGTTTCCTGCTGATCCTCCCATTTTCCACACCGGCACGCTTCTTCTTTCTTTTTCTTCCCCTCTAAGGCGCTTGCTCATCAGCAGCTCGGGTCTAAAAACCTACACTACCACGTTTCCCCCTTCTCTCGGGATACATGCCTACTTCAACAACTAGTCGCCTTAATTTAGTAAAATTAGCCTTGAAAAATCATACACACTAGTCTCAGATGCTAGCATTTGTTTCCCAATCTATATCCGGAAGTTAAAGTCCCCCATCAAAAGTTCCTATCCTATGTTTATTTCTTCTTAAAAATTAAAAGCTCCTATCCAATCCTGGATGAGGCTCTGTAGTTTTCTTCCCCAATGTGACCATTGCCCAAACAGACTCCGTATTGTCCATTGCAGCGCTAGTTATCTCATTACATTTTACCTCATTTTTGATATACAGTGCTACCCCCCCCCTTTACCTTTATCGGTCTTTTCCTAATTTTTCTGTTTTGCTCCCTCTCTCTCTTTTACCCAACTCGGTATGGACACAGTACTAGTATGACTCTGTAGATCTAGAATCTGTCCCCCTCTTCTTTTACTTACAACCCCCTCTAGCCAGCCTCCTCCCTAGAGTCTCTTCCCTTCCCTACTTAGGTGGAGCATCCCCTGAGCCATCACGATCCTCTCCACCCTTTGGCGCCCTTCCTAGGGACAGGTAGAATGCATAGTCTCCTTGATCCTCTCTGGCGAGAATCGGATGATCAAAGGGTTCTTACCCGCTCTCTTAGGATCCTTTTTCTCCTCAGGTCCATCCCGTTTTTTTTAGCACATCCTGTATCTCCCTGGGCCCCAAACTTGCTACTACTTCCATCGACTCTCCCTTTATCTATCTCCTTTCCTTGGCCTGCTTCTCACGTCACATGCTTTTCACCGCATCTTCCTCCCTCTGGGGTGGTCCCCTCCTCCCTGGCCCCTGCAGGGTCCCCCGCTAGGACCAGGTACATACCAATCCGGTAAGAGTTTTATATTACTTTCACCCCTGTCTAGATCCCAAAGAGAGATCATCCTACCTTGTTTTAGGTGTTTGTTGATTTGTAGTTCTGTTTTGTATTGACTATTTCCTGTGGTTTTCTTTTCTCTTGGTAGTATCATAGTCAGTTTTATGTGCAGGTAGAAGTGATATCAATATTTTTAGTAGTTTATTAGGTTATAATTTTTATTCCTTCTGCAACATTTCTCTTGTAGCTTTCAATATTGTTGAAAGAACACTGGTAATGGCTTGGAACTGCTGTGTGTGAGTGTATTTAAAGTATGGGTGAATTTACAATAATATAAATGAGTCGAGAATTCAAATGTCTGTTTTTTAGAACACATTGTAAATGCTTTCTTTGCCTAAGGGACATAAAGCAAAAAGAACAGTCTGACACATTCTCCTTTTTGCTTTTAAGGCAGTTTGCTAAGTGAGTTAATTATGGAGCGTTTGCATGTATGCAATCATGAACTGTACAGTGGGTCTGGCAATATAATTTGGCTTCTGATTTGGATTCAAATCCTGAAAACCCTTACTCCTGTAAGTAGTCCCACTGAAGTCAATAACATTGTACCCTTGAGCAAAGATTATTCACACTTTCTTCAGTAATGGTAATGTGAGTTTCTTTATTGAAATAATGGTGGAGCTATGACAGGTGCCATGATGTGCAACTGTTACACACGGTCTTCCAGAATATTGTTCTTAGTATGTGAGCTAATGTTCAGACTGGAAAACATATGGGTGAAATCCTGGCCCGGTTGGAATCAGTGAGAGATTTGCTATTGACTTCAATGGGACCAAGATTTCACTCGGGTTGTATTGGTGCTAATTTTGTTCTGCAAGGTTCTGTGCAGAGGCAAAAGAGAGGGAGCTGTGTGAGCAGCAGGAGAATTTGCTCTCTGCAGTGGTCTCTGACTGGAGTCAATTTCAGAGGCAGAGTTGCTCTCTGGGAACCAAGCATTGGTGTTGGGCTGAGATTCCAGAAAGAAGGGATTGCCCTCCATGCTGTTTGATCTCCTATGTTTCAGGATTGGTGTATATGCGTAAATAAAACAACTTACACTTCGAATATACCCAGCCTGACTCTTTGTCACTAGTTTCTCCTCCACACCTCAGGGCCCTGGACATCTACTACAGCTCAACAGAGGGGCACTAGTGAAAATAGGGTTGTATTTAACACATACACCTCAGCATCAAGGCAGCAAATTTAATTCTTGAACATTCAGAACTAGCAATAAAGTACAGAGTTTAAATCATTACTGATTCTTCGTAGGTTGAAAGGTACAGTTGTTCCTGAGTACACTCTGCTTAGTTACTTTCCTAAAAAAAAACCCCACATTTTGTTGGCTTATACTCCAGCTTTTGAATTCATTCATGTGCAGGGGGCCAACAAAAGGCCTATGAGCTAAATGAGTTAAGTCCCATTTGAACCTTCAAAATACAGTTTAAATGGGACTTAAGTGGTGCATTGAATGAATTTCACCAGAAATGTCACCATTTCATGCACCCCATGAAATGCCCCAAGGAAGTCAGTGGGAGTTCTGTGTGTATAGTAGTGCTGATTGGAGGATGCTTTTTATTCCTGTGAAAGTTTTTTCTGACAAAACAAAAATAATTATTTAATCAGAATGTTTCTTCACAAGTTTTAGGTTTTTGTCAAAAAAAAAACAAACCTGGAAACCCTAACATTTTGTCTGAAAAGCAACATTTTTCAATTACTCTAAAATCAAAATATTTTCAGTTTTTTGGCAAAAAATGAATGAATGTGTATCCCCACCTTCCCATTTAAGTGCTCTCCCATTTTCTGTGTGTGTGTGTGTGTGTGTACGTATAAATAATAAAGTGAGACATTATTAGAAATAATTATTTTGTTGGGTCAGATCCCCACTATTTCTTTAAAAATGGACATTTCTCATGGAAATATCCAGTTTGACAAAAAAAGCCATTTTGAATGAAAAAAATCAACCAGCTCTAATGTATACTAGTGGTAGAATATGGCCCCTGCTACATTAGACATACATTCTCTCCACACTTTTAATATTTAAAGAATATATAAATAAATTACATAAAACATATTTACTATAAAAGTTTCTACAGATCCCACCTTTAGGTTTACTGAAAACTGCCGTAACACTGTGTTCCTTTAAGAGTCTGTCTGAAAGCTGTAAAAGTGAAGAAAATCTAGCCCGTGTAAAACTGCCACTCTATCCATAACTCATTCTGTTGTGCCAAGTATGAGCAGAGTTTTCAGAACAGTGTGTGATCCTGCATAACATATGTGTTGCGTGATATCTAAGCACGACGGGTGGTTTTTACAGCTGATGGCAAGAAGAAAAGCAAAGCAGAGCAGAAGCTGTCAGTTTCTGTGTTTTATTCTAGAAAAATTACATTGCAGAAATCAAATGATTTGCTGCTTAGATGATGTCTCCCCTTTTTCTATTTCTAGTTTCATGTATATATGGCTGCCCACTAGAATTAGAAAGAATAACATCAGCAGTTCATTTCCATGGCCCAGAATTAACAAGCTTTTAAGTGATCATAGTCATTTTAAATATGGTTTGATCAAAATACTGCTTTTAATTTTCAGTCTGAAAACAGAGACTGAACTCATCTGGCACATCTTTGAAGGAAGCAAACTGGGAAAAAAAGCCAGTATTTTCTGTTTTAACAGCAGAAATGGGACTAATTAGTGTAATAATGGCACTAGTTTTGTTGTGCTAATAAGATCTACTTCACAGTATTAATATCACAGGACAAGAGCAGAAAAATTTCAAAGAGCCCACGTGTCTTAGGCAAAATATATTTAGAAACTTAAGAATGAATGTGTATCCCCACCTTCCCATTTAAGTGCTCTCCCATTTTCTGTGTGTGTGCGTGTGTGTGTACGTATAAATAATAAAGTGAGACATTATTAGAAATAATTATTTTGTTGGGTCAGATCCACAGCGGGGGAAAGGGAGTGTTTCAAAGATGGCTTTAAGGCATTTTTATGCCACATGTCATGAACTGAGGCTCGCTCAGCCTGCAACATGAGTTAGCACAGCTTGAAGGCTACTCAAACTTGCATTGGCAGCTTGTAATCCCAAGAGGTATTTACATCAGCCAGGACATGGGGACCCTTTCCCCACAGTCTGTGCCAGCTGTAAGTATGCTATGTTGAAAAACTGATTACATTGTATTTTCTGTCTTTTAGCCAGTGTCTAGTGACTGTATTTTACCTCGCACTACTTAGTTTCCTTTATGCACTCTTGTGAGGGACTTTGTCAAAAGCTTCCTGAAAGTCCAAATAAATTAAGTCAACAACTTCTTTACCACTGTTCTTCTGACATGCTCGTATGAGTGTAGTAGATTTGAGAGGCATGGTTTTCTTTAATAGAAGCAGTGCTGGTTGCCTTCATATTATGTTTTAGGTATTTCACTGTCCCTCTCTCATGATCATTTCAACTAGTTTATCTGGTACTAAAGTAAGGGACTCTGGTCTGTCATTCCCAGACATTCCTCTAGCATTATTTTTTAAGTCTTTGGAATTTACATCCTTAGTCCCCAATCCTGCAAAGACTTGTACACAAGCTTAACTTTACATATGTCACTAAGATTGAAATCAGTGGGACCACTTAGATGTGGCTATAAGGCATTTTTGTGCCCTCTCTCCTAAACCTAGGGGCACTCAGTCTCCAGCATGCATTGGAGAAGTTTGAAGGCTGGCACTGAAAGCCAGTGATCCTGGCAGAGCTTTTATGGCAGCCAAGGGGGAGGGGTCGTAATAAGTCTCTGGAGGATCATAACTCTCATTTGGGTTCTGGTGCAATATTTGTTAGATTATAATAATTAGGTTACTGATCTAAATTGTATAATTTATACACTTGTCCTAGCTCCCCCCTCCAAATGCAATCAATACTTTTATGACTTCATGGTGGTTTTTTTTAATTAATCCTAGAAATAATTCAGCGATACCTTGCATACCGATGTGTGCTCCAAAGACATTTTAGTGAGTTTCGTCTACTGAAGTTGCTATCTCATTGACTATGCATGTTTGTGCTTGTGTCTGTCACTAAATCCATACATCAAAATGTTGCCCTCTGAACACAATTTTGTAGCATTTTCAACATTAACAGAGGTATTAACATGCAGCTAATATGGAAAACAAATTTTGGGTCAGTTTCACATAATCCTTTGTTTAAAATACATCCTCCATGTCAGCAGAACAACAGATGAGCTATGAGCTGGTGTATTCTGAATCAAGTATTACAGGTTTCATCTGTTTTTAATTTGTTTAATTAATTTATTTATTAATTACCTAAGTGCAACTCTGCCAGACAAGAAGCTGAGAGTTACTGTGTATTCTGTGAATGAAATTCATCTGTGGTGCATAGGGTCATGTCAGGATTTTTCTACTACTTAAGCCCTGAGTTGAGCCTGGGGAAAATGAGGGGTAGAGCAATCATTCAGAAAGCTATACAGTGATACGGTAGGCCAGTGGGGATACCATGGCACTGAATACATGTAGATCCTGTGACTCAAACACTGTGCTAATAGTATGGAGGAACCACAACCATGATTCTAAACAGTGGGGTACCAGAAGCAACCATATTGTGTGTGGGAAGGGAGTGCCTGGGTGTCAGTTTGGGGTGTGAATTTCACTTCCCCAACCCATGTCCCCCCTTTTGCACTTCTCCATCTAAGGCTCAACTACTTGAACTTTATGCTGGTGAAATTAATTTCACCCCATCTGTGCAAATAACTCTCATTAATGTTATGCATGGAGTGGCAAGGCAATACTGCACAAAACCCTTGCTTTGCTGCTTCAGTGATATTGTAGGGGATTGGGTCCTGGTATTATTTCTTGGTTACTTACATTTTTTTCCTGATTAAAACAATCTTTTGAGGCAAATAGAATAACTCCCACTTCATAATTCTTCTTAAGAAATCCCTCCTACACAGGCATTAGGCTGCTTTTTATTCATTTCATTTAACTTTCTACACTTTCCAGGACTACAGATCTAAGGCCTCGTCCACACCTAAAAATTAGATTGATCTACCTACATCACTCCAGGCTCTGAAAAATGTTGCACCCCCATACGGTGTAGTTAGGTTGACCTAGCCCCCACTGTATGCAGCTAGATCGACAGAACAATTCTTCTGTTGACCTAGCTACCACCTCTCGGAGAGGTGGATTAACAACATCAAAGGAAAAACCCCTTTCATCAATGTAGGAAGCAGCTATACTATGGTACCTTGGCGGCTCAGTTGCACCATTGTATCTGTGCTGCTGTAGTGTAAACATACCCAAAGTCAGAAAGAAACAGGAGAATTATTATATTAGAGAAATCTGTGTTTCAAAGAAAAAAAACCCCAAGATATGTTGCCTATCTCCTGGAGCTCAGACTAATGCTCTGATCCTGCAAGATACTCAGTGCAGGGGGCCCACCTACATGCTTGTAGAGCCCTATTGACTTCAGTGGCTCTGCCCAGGCATAGGGCTCCATCTGTATGAAGTAACTTCCAGGATCTGGTCCTACAGGGGAATTTGTAGGATATGAGCAATATATGAAAATATAATGACGTATCCATTAGGACTGACCTGAGCTATGGGCTATGTGCCAGCTGTATCTGAGTCCAAATGCAAACTTCCCCAAAGACGACAGAGTTTAGGTTTGGCATTCTGGATTGCACTCTTTAGCAAAACTACGCCCAAACTGCAAAGTTCAGATGAAGATTTGAATCCAAGCCTTTTTTCAGGTCCATCTCTAATATAAGTATATGCGTAATAAGGAAGGGAAGAAACATATCGGTAAATACAGAGGAACAAATTAAACTAGGGTCAAGTCATCTGACCACAACACAGACTCTAAGATTACTTTTTTTATTTTTTTTAATGACAGGGTGAAACCCCAGCCCAACCAAAGTCAATGTTAAAACTACCATTTACTTGAGTAGGGTCAGTATTTCACCTTAAGTTTCTGTCCCTTGTGATTGGGAAGAAAACCTTGAAAACATGACCCAAGAGTAACCAATACAATGACATCTGCTTGAGTCATCAGACAGCCAAGCGTAAAAGCTATGAAAGATGGGAACTGCCATGTGCATCTTAATGGAGTATTAACTCCAAGACCCAGTGTTCTGCGGGGGGCTTCTGAGAAGGCCCCACGCTACTGGTTCTGTCTCTCTAGCATGGAAGAGGTGCCCTCTCCTCCCCGCCACGAACTTTCCAATTGGAGAGGAGGGTCATGGACAGAGGTGAAGTCATAGGATCTCAATGACATGACTAGGGCCCAGGATTGCCTGAATCCATCCCTCAGCTGAACCCTGGAGTATCTCCAGTGAAGTTAATGGAGTTGCACCAGAAATGAATTTGGCCTGAGGTGATTATAAAAATATTTTCCCACTGCATGCTGTAGTATGCATCTAAAATATTTGTGTAATGCATTTTGAAAGGGCTACATGCCTATCAAACAAGATGTCAACGATACAGAACTTTCATTTGTGCTGCAGTTCAGAGCCACGGTTATTGTTGCCACAGGTTATTTGTTATATACTAGAATATGAATTACATTGATGTACTCTTCATATCTCAAAAAAATAGATTGGTTTACACATTTATTATTCTCTGTATGCAGCATTAGGACATACCAATTCTCTTCAGTATTTACAGAGTATTTGCTCAGTAGACACTTAGCTGTAGAGGTTATTGAAAACTCTGTCTAAACATAAATCAGACAGAAACAGAAAGGTATGATGGCTTGGGAACAAAATTTAGAGGAGAGTTATGTCCTATGCTTATCTACACAATAGGTACAGGGCAGAGAGCAGCAGTATAGTACAAGTTTCCCCTTGGTGTTTCTGAGCCCTGACTTGGAGAAGTCTTCTCTAGAAGTGGGTAGTAGTTTAATCTTTAGGCCATGGGCAGGTCACTTGAACTTCCTGCCTGAGTTTTCCCATCTGTATAATGGGGCTGATAGTACATGTTCACTTTCCTCATAGGGGATGTTGTGAGACTTAATTAGTCAACACAGTGCTTTGAGACTATAAAGCACTATTCAGATGCATTTTTGCAGAATTCAGGTGTTCTGTAGTGGTATATTTTCTAGCAATTTCTCCAGGCTAGTTTTAAATGTGACACAATATGGGCTCTTCTCCACTTCCCCTGAGACACTGTTCCAGCCTAACAAACCTGAAGAAGTTTCTCCTGATGGTTTTTTTTCTCTCTCAAATTTTCTTCTCTTAATTCTCATCCCATTCTTATAGAATAGCTCTGCTATGGTTAAGGTTACGACCAGCTGTTCTGTTAACTGTTGGGTTCGACTGTTCTAAGTGCTCTACAGTTAATCAGATTGCCTTGAAATGTGATGTGGAGGTGGAGGTTCAGTCAGTGAACCAAATTTGGGGTCATTTGACCAATAGGTTCCAGAGATACAGCCCCAGAACAAAATGAACCAACATTTCATTACATTCACAAATTCTAGTAACTTTGAAGTTTGAAATCCACCATGGGCAGAAATCTGAGACTGAACTGTAAACATGTGGATTTTTGTTTCTATTTTTTATTTTGGAGAAATGTAATCTGAGTACAGGAGAATATTCAGAAGACACTGAAACTATTTTTTAAAAGAAAATTTCACATGTGAATGCTTGGGATGGGGGGTGATTAGGTGTACAAGAATAGATGGTAATAGGGGAAGAGAGTCTTGAGTCTGCAGCAAGGAATGAGGTTATTATAGGGAGGGAGATAAATGGGAATAGGTGGTAGAGAAGGGAAGAGGGGTTGTGAGGGCTCAGATGAGGGAGGGATTATGGGAAGTGGGAGGGGAGAAGATGTGAGGGGTTAGAAAATGTGTGGGATAGCAGAGAAAGTTGCAGGGGGGCTTTCAGTCCTGAATTCTTTCCTTCTCTGTGTGTGCTGGGATCTAGGGGAGCCCAACCTCTCTGCAGGGATCTGAGCCCTTCTCCCTGCCTGCTCTGTGTTCTGGGAGGCCCTATCTTTTTGAGATATGTGAGCCCCTCTCTCTGCCTTTCCCTGTGTGCTGGGATCTGAGTTGGGAGGAATGAAAGTAACATAAATTTAAACATCTGAAATTCTGAAAATAAATAGCTAAGATACACATTACACCTGTGTGGGGTTGGGGGGGTTGACCAGAATGTGTGTGGGAGTGGCCTGGTTTGAATTGGGTGAACACGGGACATCACTGAGGAAGCCTGACTGAAGCTGGAGTCCCAGCTGGAGGTGGTAGTGCAGCACCCAGCTCAGTGTGCAGTTTAGGTTCTATAATCAAGGTAGCATGCAACCCTCCAGTAAGCTAGTGCTTCTAATGTGTGTGCAGCAGCATAGGGCAGGAGGCAGCAAGGAGTAACTTATCCAGTGTTAATGGCTTCTACAGCACCATCTAATGTCTTACCGGGATAGGAAGAGGGTGGAGTTAGAAATATTAGCAGGGGGCTACATGTTGCTGGGAAATGGTGGCACAGTGCATGGAGAAGGAGAGAGAAACATCAGTCTTTTCTTCCACATTTAAAGTTTCGTAACAACCAGGTAACAAAACTGTTAGGGTTTTGGGACATAGACTGTGGATGAGATTTCTTTCACTGGCCCTGTTTAGAAGTATGGTATTCTGTTAGGGTAGTTGGTTCAGTGTGTGAGAGTAGGGCAAGTGCAGGTAGTGCCTGTCCATACAGTGAAAAGGCTGAGTGAGAGTGTGTGCGTCATGGGTGTACTGGGGCATTGTTTAAAGAAGGCAGACTTAAGGTCATGTGGGCATTTACCTTAACTCTGTATCTCCTGGTTGTTGAATTTGACATTTTAGAAGGGCACAAGCTATCACTGGGCAACTTTAACTCTGCATTTACAAAGCTTTTTGCCATTTAATATCATATGGTTTGAAGTGAGCCAGCGTAGGAAGGAAACAGTAACCACCATAGGGTATGGGAAGGGAACACAGGAGCTGATCAGCAGACTCCAGAAGGGGTGCAAGGAAAGCCACTAGAAGACAGGTGTGGTAAACAGAACATCGAGTTCCACCACGTTTCCCATTGCATACTTCTAACTCTGCCCAACACCTTCAGTATAATTAGCTCTACCAGAGTGAGTGCGACGTTCTGCTTTCTCTTGTTTAAAGAGCTGCATTGAACTAGAGAGATCTGAGAGCACGTTTGTCACTGTTTATTGTTGTTATTTAACAAATAATTAATAGGACAGGAAATAAAATTAAAAGCTGTTATGTGAGACTATTGTTGAAACAGCCATAAATTCCAAAAGGCCCCTGCTTGGGATGTCATTTGAAAGGTACTAATTATTTCAAGCTGATTCATCCTCCACCATCCAACATAAATGTTTATCTTTAATAGAACAAGCTTTTGAATATGTTATTTCTTATGGATTTGCTTTTATTAAATTGTTCTCTAACAAACCAGGAAGAGGCTATTGAGAAGCTATAAGTTTTGCGGTTTATTTTTCTGAACTACAGATACCTGATTGTGTAGATTTATTTTGGAAACCATTGCTTCAGTTTAACAAGACTTGTTCAATTTGGGCTGTTGATGTGATGACCTCAAAAAATAGTCAGTTAGCTACTGATCCCTCTTAGCCTCAACATAGGCACAACTCCCATTGAAATCAATGAGAGATGAGCATACTTTAGATCAGGGTTGAACTGGCCAACAAATCTGGACTGAAGATTTCACAAGACCAAGCTCTCTTTTGAGATGGCCAATATTTTCTTCTTCTAGATGGGTGGGAAACACAGTGAGAGAAAGCCTTTCTGCACTTCTCTTTCTTTAGCCATGCTCAAAAATGAAAAATAACAAGGAAGCAAGATTTCAAGCTTATGAAAAAAATATTGGTTCAGGGTTAGCCCTTCATCTTAACTGAACTTGTCTCTGAATTCAGACATACTCTTCTTCCACTCTTTGATCCACATCTACAATATTCATGTAATTTCCAATGTGAATGGTATACATATATAGAGACAGGCTTGATCTCATGCTCAGTGTTTGAGCTTCATAGCTAGTCTCTATTCTCTAATGGGCCAAACCAAAACATCAGCTCTGGAGACACTTGGTGGAAGATCAGCTCCATATTTTGTGGGCTTGTTCCAATCTGTAGAAGGATTGCATATGATTCTTCTATAGTTTGTAATGTTTTGTATGTCAAATTCTCCACATATTGTTCATATATTTAAAAAATCTTGATAAGGTGCTTGTGGGCCTACTTCAAAGTACTTCACCATTGGGCCTGAATAGTTATGTCCCAGGTAGGAGTTCTCTGATACCATTGGAAATGTTTGACAAACTCTGAATACAAGGATATTCACCCTACACCAGAAGTTAGGGAGATGATAGTCTATTTAGACACCGTTCAATTACTCTGTGAACTGGACCTGGAAATGTGTCTGGAATTAAAGTTTCTGCCTGCCTCGGAACATGTCCTCCTGTTTCAAACTCTCTCTGCGATATCTCAGCAGCCCCATTAGTTGTGCTTTGACATCTCATGTAAAACACACAATAGCCAGCTCCAAGCATCAGCTGCAAAAAATAATAAAGAAAATCACAGCTTTACAATACAGATTATTAAAACCTTTTTTAAGACTAATTTTTACAGGCAGAAATGGATGTTTGTGTGCATGCTACAAACAGTCCTGGTTAGTACCTAGAAAGGAGATCTCCATGGAATATCTAGGACGGTGCGGGAACTAGTGTTGTGACATTCTGCCCTCTGAATTGTTATTGAATTCAGGCCTCAGTGCCATCCACCCTAGAGATGGTTGCATTTAAATAACGAGAGAAGTGATCCTTGTTTATAGATGGCAATTGATTTTGCAAAGTTTGTCAACCATATTAGGATCATGGGATGAAAGGTGCTTTATGAATGCGACTATAAATATTAATATAATAAAGTCTGTAAATGAGCCCATCCAGGTTGATGACTTTAGGGGGTTTTCTGGCTCTGGTTTTCAAAGGAGCTTAAAGGAAGTTAGAGTTAGAAGTTGTGCACCTAACTCCCTTAGACGCCTTTGAAAATCCCAGCCTCTGATGAGTAGGCTACATTTATTTAGTGCCTGCGTGGTGGTGAACTGCAGTGCTGAGTTCTGTAGGTCCTCCTGTGATAGCGGGAGCTAATGAAGCTGCTCTGTTTTAAAGAGCTTCTTAATCTATGTTAATACAGTGAAGATTATTATGGAAGCAATAATAATCACAGAGAAATTGATAATGACTAGAAATCAATCTCTGGCTTGTTAATTATAAAGCTTTTACTATAAAAAGAAATCATTTAGCAACTGCAATTAACCAGTTAGGAAGAATTTTTATTAGAAACTCCATTTAATGGGTCTTGCAGTTTTTTAATGTAGTGGCTGGAACATAGTTATATTTTACTGTAAATCCCTTTTATATTTTGACAGTTGGAATCCAGGACCAAGTAAAGATTAACAGTTCTGAAATGTTCTGGTTCAGTTTTCTGTTTAGTTTTAAAGTAATTCAGTTTGGGTGCACAGTAGCATGCTAAGCTACGAGGGATGTTACTCACCCCTCTCTGATTACTAGAGGCCACCTAACAGCAGAGATGAAGTGTTTTCCCTCTTGTACTACCTACTGTGAGGAGATCAGACCTCTTTGTGGCTCATCAGCCACTGAGAGGCCATGGCCTACTTAGTAGTGCTCAAGGGAGGCAAGGTGGTGTGTCACGCTGCCTGGTATGGGACACAGCTAAGAGCACCAATCTCAGTTCAGACTGCCAGAATACAGGCCATGTATCTCAGACTGGTGGTGTATTCTGTCATAAGATATCACCAAGCCTGTAACAAATATGTGCTTCCAAAATACTGTACTAGTTATTGTGAAGCCACAGACAGTCCCCTTCAGGCCTTCTAGCCCCTCATGCACCACCCAGACAAACGAGACTACTTCTTCGAGTGGTGTTGCTGTGGGTGCTCCACTTTAGGTGGTGTTGTGCCACTGCTCTTGTAGCCAGAAGGTAGCAGTGCCTGGTTGGGTCGCACATGCACAGTCCTCATCTTGTGCCGCTTCAGGCAGTTAACTACCCACCCCACCCCCCACACATACTTCCTTCTCTACCGCTGTTAGCTCAAGACAGAGCACTCAGAAGCACCTCACAACTAGAAATAAGCCCTTTTCCCCTTTCTTTTGGCAGTACTTCTAGTTCTTAGTTAGAATATTATAGCCTTTTCCCTTCCCACTATATCCCTTCAAAAAAAAATCCTCATAGGACCTTAAGCTTCCTTTATCCCCGATCACAGCAGCATCTCTCTCTCTCTCTCTCTCTCCACCACTGAGATACACGCTCCCTTAGGGACATGCCTGGTTCTTCAGGCTTTAAACACTGCACTACCCGTTGCCTTTCAATACCTCTCTCAGACGGACACTCTCAATGCATCCGCTGCCTCAATGAGGGACACATACACAAAAGTCCTCACACTGCCACAACTTGAAAGCCCACACTAGAAAAGCCATGGATTTACAGCTAAAGCTTCTCCTCATGGAGAAGTCTCTTTGCCTGGTGTCTGAGCCTGAGGTACGAACCCTTACTGGCCAGAAATCACCGACTGCCACCTCAGATAAAGGCTCCTCTTTCAGAGCTAAAGAGCCTGAACAACATGCCGAAAAGGCAGCAAAGAAATGGGGCTCCACGTCCCCGATTCCAGAGTTGGCCAAGAAGAGAGACTGTGATAACAGCAAAATGCTCCCAGTACCAAACGCACTGGCCATACCAACAGCCAACAGACCAGGTCCCTCCAGTACTCTCGGTAACAAGAAACCGAGAGCTCCTAAGAGAGTTGAGCTCTGCCACAGGCATTAAAGGGAAAGTGAAACCCCATGCCACAGCACTGACAACAAACAAGCCAACCATCAGTACCAAGCATCCCTGCTCTAATGCCGCCACCTACTGCAGGCACTATGCATTCTAGTCACACACTGCACCCATAAGCTCACTCCAGCATATGGTACCAAGCTCTCTCATTCCACCGGGACCGGGCACGACACAGCAGTTCCTCTGTCATACAGACTTATCTATCTCATCGGTACCACAGTCTCCTCTCCTCAGCACCGATGGTACCACAGTACACGTGGTACTCAGTCAACACAGATCTCCACAATTTTCAAACACAATTTTCTAGTGGGGAGGATGATGATGAGGAGAATATAGGACACTCGCCACAGCTTTCCTCTCTGGTGGCTACACCCTCTACACAGGTCCCACCAAGCTTATGCTTCCCAGTAAACTTTACAACTCAAGCCTAGATGCCCATGGATGCCCATGATGCCCTTCCAAGCGCAATGGCCATTCTGGCAGCCATGGGCTCCATACCCACAACAGCAACAACAGGCAGTACCCACCACTCTGCCCTTAACTGGGGCACCTCAACCAGCCATATTATCATCAAAGACACCTTCTGCCATCTCTGAACATGGGGCTGAAGAACAGGAGCAATTCTCTGACCCAGACGAACCACCTGACATTCAGTTGTCATCTTCCTCACTGGAAGACACAATTATGCCTCCATATCCGACCACTGCAGATGATTTCAAGCAGTTTCAGGAACTTTACAAGAGAGTGGCCACTTCCCTAGATGTCTCTCTGGGAGAGGTCCAGGGATCTCACCACAAACTAGTGGACATACTACACATGTCCACTTCATCCAAAATCGCCCTTCCCATGAATGAGGCGATTATGGGCCCCAGGAAGTTGCTTTGGCAAACCCCAGCAAGGATTCCACCCACATGTAAAAGGTCTGATAAGAAGTATTATGCGCCAGCCAAAGGCACTGAATTCCTTTTATCACACCCAACGCTGAATTCACTGGTTATCAACACAGTGAATGAATGGGGTAAGCAACAGTACTACAGGAACACCCCATATGATAAAGACTGGAAATAGCTCAACGTATTCGGCCGTAAAGCATACTCGGCAGCGACCTTACAATTGAGAATTGCCAATTATGAGGCCCTACTGGCCAAGTATGATCACAATAATTACGCAAGTGTCTCAGAATTTATAAACTTTATTCCAGATGACAAAAAGGCTCAGTACAAAGCACTCATCACAGAAAGCCAACTTATCACCAGAACAGCACTACACATGGCCCTCGACTCAGCTGATTCCGCAGCGAGATCCATAGCAACAGCGATAGTTATGAGGAGAGCCTCCTGGCTCCATCTATCCGCTTTCCCAAAGCCAGTGCATTCTACTATAGAAGACTTACCCTTTGAAGGCATCAGACTCTTCGCAGACAAAACAGATGAGTCATTGCACACCTTGAAGGACTCGAGGGCCATCTTGCAATCTCTGGTCATCCAGGCACCTTAGGAACAAAAGACGGCAAACCAATTACCAGACCAATTACCAAACTCCTTAATGATTCTGACCCCCTACATATACTCAACGAAATAGGTGTTACAGCCAACGGGCAGAAACAGAGAAGCTTAAGGAGAAGGCAGCCCGCTCCCTTGACTGCTACCACTCAGCCATCAGCCTCTAGACAACAGATCTAAAGCCCTGGTCAAGGGCCCGAGAACCCCATCTCTCTCAATGCTGGCACCACCTGCCATTGGCAACATTTTCGGAGATTGCTTACTCCCATTCTACCCCATCTGGCAGTCCATCACCATGAGCAGATGGGTATTAGAAATCATCAGAACCGGTTACTCCATCCCCCTTACCTGCAAACCCCCTACCCACTCCCCTTCCCTGTCCCTCTTCAGGGACCCCCTCACAAACATCAACTGCAGGAAGAGGTGAACCATCTCAAATCCCTGGGAGCACAGTAGAACCTGTACCAACTGAGTACAGAGGGAAGTGGTTCCATTCCCACTATTTTCTCACCCAGAAAAAAACAGGAGGTTGGAGACCCATTCTCAACCTGCAGCAACTCAACAAGTTTGTAAAAACACAAAGATTCAAAATAGTCACCCTAGGCACTATAATCCCAGCATTAGAGAGGGGGAATTGGTTCTCAGCCCTCAGCCTATAGGATGCATATTTTCATATATCTATCCATTCTTCACATCAGAAATTTCTGCGGTTTACAATAGCACAGGACCACTTTCAGTACAAGGTTCTACCCTTTGGTCTTTCCACGGCACCACTGGTATTTTCCAAAGTACTTGCCATAGTAGCAGCCTACCTACGTGGAGAGGGAATAATGATATTCCTGTACCTGGACAACTGCCTCCTAAAAGCACCAATGCTGCAGGCAGCCATCGATTCCAACCAACATACGATACATCTATTTACCTCCTTAGGACTTCAAATAAACTTACAAAAGTCTACCCTAACACCTTTCCAACGTCTGAGCAGACCTTGATTCCCTCAAAGCAACTGTCTCCCTTCCAACAAAACACTTTCTGATTCTAACTGCCTTAATCTTAACAGTGCGGAACAGCCCGCAGGTCTCTGCCAGAACTTACCTACAACTACTATGCCATATGGCTGCCACGACCTTCATCCTCCAACATGCAAGGCTACACGTGCAGTGCCGTAAGGCCTGGCTATGCACAAATTATGCCCCCCACAGGGACAGGATAAACAAACTCTTCACCATGCCCAATGCAGTCAAGGACTCCCTGCTAAGGTGGACCAATCCAGAAAACATTTGCAAAGGCATGCCATTTCTACAGAATCCACCAGCGCTCACCATCACCACAGACGTATCCCTTCTAGGCTGGGGGGGGGGAGAAGGGGGCTCATCTACAGGCACATTCTATACAGGCTCGCTGGTCTCTGGTGGAGTCCCAGCTTCATATCAACCTTCTGGAACTACAAAATGCCTGTTCCCATTTCCTACCACTAATCCAAAACAAAACTATACAGATCCTCATGGACAATGTAGCCACTATGTTCTACATAAACAGACAAGAGGGAGTGTGGTCACACTCCCTATGTGTGGAAACTATGTGCCTTTGGCAATGGTGCATCAAATATAATGTCCATCTTCTAGCTTCATACCTACCTGGCTGCCAGAACAACACAGCATATGCCCTGAGCAGGAAGTTTTACGAAGACTACGAATAGGAGCTGAACACATGGGTCATTCGAGATATTTTCCAGATGTGGAGGTTCCCAATGATAGACCTGTTGTCATCACACAAAACTCCAAATGCCCCCAGTTCTGCTCCAGAGCAGGACTCAGTCGACACTCTCTGGGCAACGCCTTCCTCATCAAGTGGAATGCCCCACTCCTGTACGCATTCCCCCTCACTCCACTCTTAGCCTATGTACTCCACAAGATAAAACAAGATGGATCCAGAGTGATCCTCATAGCTCCCACATGGACACAACAAACATGATACCCTTACCTTGTCCACATGTTGGTCTGTTCCCCATGCACGCTCCCGCCTTTGCCTCGGCTTCTATCACAGGATGCAGGCCTCATCATCCATCTGGATCCCCAAAAACTTCATCTCAAAGACTGGTTACACACATGGACATAAGTAATGCAAATCATTAGCCTCACATAAAAAAACCACAGCAGATTAAATTATTTTTCTGGCAACTGGCAAATCCATTAAAAAAATGGCCAGGCTGGTCAAATACTGGCAGGTGGTAACCCTATCTATAGCAGTGATGTTAAATCTGCTAGCTTGTAATAAGTCTCTCTGGTTCGTCCCAGAGATATGGAGCAGGAAAGAGGCAAGGAGGTGATGTCACCATCTCAAATGTATACCTCCAGTCCATATGCATAGAAAAATATTGGCTCAAACAAGGAGCTATGCATCACATGGTCTACCTGCCCAGCTGAGTTACTGGGCCTCTGTTGTCCATATGCTTTCTGAGGGGTCTGGAGGGGCCCACTGGAAGAGCTGATTCTCCTTAATGGCCCATCAACACATGGCTGACTGGTCTTGATGTAAATCTGTCTTGTGGGCCTTACCCAGGAACACATGTTTAGTAACAAGCATACTGTAAAATTTCATAACTTCATACACTGTGGTGATACACACTTTTCAACAGTATAATACTCCTCAGCGGATTATTACTTTTCCAACGATACCTTACAAGGCATGCTTTGCACAAGATTTATCACAACAGTGTAACACTGGTGACAACAATAGTGCAGATAATCTCTTTTTTTTAATATAGTGTCACAGGCAGCTTAGCCACCTGTGCCACTGAAGACCCAGAGGAAGGGTGAACAGGCCTTAGCGGAGAACAAGAAGGAATCAGGTTACCAGACATCTCAGAAAACAACAAAAATGAGATGATAGGTCCAAAGATTGGGTGTGCAGAGACTCAACTCGGGGCGCCAGTGTGTGTGGAGGCATGTGCCTTAATAAGAGCTCGGATATCAGTATAGCAGAAGATTATTTTTAAAGCGCTGAAAAATGTTTGCAACAAAACATCAAAAGAATGAATTATAGATATCGTTATTTTTATTTATTTATTTTGTTGTTACATAGTTTCAACTGGATTCATTACAAATTCAAAGCTCAGTCCAGGTTCACTAAAGTGCATAATGTTTTTTTAATCACATCTCAGTTCATTTTCAAACTAAACTGTGTTGATTGAGAGCATTCATCCTGGAAAATTTGGGTTTTCACATGGAATTTGTGTAAAAACAAGATGAAACTCAATGGTGTTGCTCCACTTGACTTTGGAGGCTTTGATTAAAAACTCAACCCCCAAAAAACCTAAGTTGTGGGAGCCTAAGTGGATTGATGCCATATAAAAGGCCAGGATGGGAACTAAAACTGCTAAGTTTCACATTCATCTAATTATTTTGGATTAGAGATATGCAATGGGCACAAAGTTTGCATCTTTATTTAGATTTGGAGCTGATCTTAAGTTTTGGTGATATTTGGATATGAGGTTTTGGGGTGTTCCAAATGGGTCAATGTGGACTTGCTGCAAAGAGATGAAAACTAGTTGGAGAGTTTGTATGCATACCTCAACTTTCCCATAGATTAGAGGTGAGGTATTCAGATCCAAGGTTTGGACCCTCTGAGGTTTTAGGACTGCATTGTTCTTAGATGGAAGCTGGCTTTATTATACAGTACATTTTGCTGAACAGGCTCTAGATTTGATTGGTGGCATACTCTCAAAATTCCCAAAGTCCTGGGTCTAGCTACAAAGTTTCAGGGAATCCTAATTTGATCTACTCCTCTCTACATTCCAATATGGCTGCAGACTGCTCTTTTCTGGTGTCACCAGAGCAACTTCACAGTGCTGTGTCTGCAAAATCAGATGCCCAAGTTTGAAAGGCTGGAGTGCAGGCACTCTTGGATTCTGTCTTGAACTGTTGGCCCAGCTCTGCTACATATGTAACCTAGAATCTAGTAGTCAGTTTCTATTTTAAGACATTTAGGCTGTTTGATTCTTCTTGTAATGCTACTGAATTTTGCAGTTAGGTCCTTGTCTAATTTCAAGTCTTAGAAATTCTGTGAAAATGTTGATGCAATAGATGTTTAAATTAAGGCAAGAAAAATAGGACTGGGATTATTCTCCTCCAGGGCTGCATGCTTAATAGGAGAACAGTTGTATCACAGCACCTAGACAAAGAGGAATTCCACAATATGAAGCAAGAGCTTAATTCATAAAAAATCATGTGCACTTTATCTAGGATTTCCAGATGCTTTATGACTCATTAAATCTTTCTCTTGGAGCAGCTAGTCACTTTTATTTACCCAAGGGATCCGTGTAAGGAATTGGTGTAAGTGTCAGAACTTCGTTTACTGATAAAGAAATGGATGAGAGAATCTGAGATTCCTAGAGAAAAAGAAATTGCAAAATGTGTGTAGGAGTCTGATTAAGAAAGCTAAAGCTAATGCTAACTGGATTCTTGCTTATCTGTAGGAGCTATGTGAAATGTTTTCAGTGAAACAGGAAACTGCATTAAACATGCTTAGGTTTAGGTTTCATTTACAACATAAAATTCACATCAGGTCTGGCAAAAGGCTTATGAACCGCTCAAGTAAATCTAGGCCCATGTTATTTATAATGATTAATTAATTATTTTTTGCTAGAAAAAAATAAAAAACAAAATAATGCAATGAACAAGATATTTAAATACAACAATTATTACTGACTTCGAAACATAGGGATGCAAGTACATACGTCTATTGCTGTGAGCTTTTAATTTGTTTTGTTCTTTAAAAAAGTATAGAAAAGAGGCAGTGCATGACTATGGATCTGGCTGTACTAGTTACAAAACTAATAGAAGAAAATGTTTTAATAATTAGATGCATGAGTGATGTTATACAAAGACTGTATGAATGCATCCATATTTCAATAAATTTTTCCTGAGTTAGAACACATTTCTGGATACAAAGATCTGTTTCACTCCAAAAATAAATATATTGGAATTAGTAAATGAATTAAATCTTCCAGGAAGCATTAAGAAACATGTATTTATGTGTCTGTTCACTAGGAAAATATTGAATACTCAGAAAATGGAAATGTACCCATTTATTCAAAATGGCTGAAAGAATGAGAAACACAGATTTACTGAGCCCACTTTTGAGCTAACATGAGCTAGTTGGTGGTTTCATGGCACATTTTCAGTTTCAGATGGGTCTAATGTGAAATCAAATGCAACTTGATGGTTTTCTATTAGAATGTACAGTTTATTTGCATCTGAAAATGGAGCCAATGCAGAACAAAATTTAAGACTGAATTCACACAGTAAAAATACAGAGTTTCATATACAGCTCTACTTGCTCTTTGTCCTAGTCTATATAATGTAGTGTACTGGATGCTGCATGAAATATAATCCTCATTTATACTGAAAACTGCTCTCCTTTCAAGAATATGGTTCAGTTACTACATGGGGTCATGGCTTCTCTTTTATAGCCCTCAATGGTTATTAGTTTTCATTACCATTACTCCATTGGGTACTGTATAGATTTGTACAATTATCCATCTCTCTTACCTGGTATGTTGGGTAATTTACTCCAAATTGTGACTCGTTTGGTAGATCCTCATCTGGTGTAAATATGTTTTAATGGAGCTACACTATTCAGACAAGGTGAGGATGTGGTCCTCTCAGCTGTCCTGCCCTTAGAATAATAGAAACTCTACTTAGATTAACAGGTTCAGATGACTACCCTCAACCTCTTACAGAGCCAGGACATTCTAGAAGTCCATAGGACACTAATATCAGTACTTAGCTATCACAGTTATAAGTGCCTGAGATAAAAAATATAGTTAAACAAATACTACCAATTGGCAAATCTCAAAAGATTAAAAGATTCCGTTAAGATAAACACCCAATAGTTCAGTATAATATCAAAACTATCTGAACCGCTGCTTTACAAAACTAGGAAGAAGTCTTGTAAGAAAAGCTTTTTTCCTGCTATTTCACTGCATCAAACTCTAGTCCTCCATGATTTTTTTAAAAACTGAAAACACAGCAGTAAAGATGATAGCTCTGATTGTCCTCTCATTTACAGCAGTTTTACGCCATTATAATGGCATTGATTGCAGATGAGTTACTCCTGATTTACACTAGTATGAATGAGATGAGACTAAAGCCCAATGTTTGTACATTTCTCCTCAGAATGGTGCTCCAAAGTAAGCATTCAGACAGCATGGTGTTGGTGATGGATTTGGAGCTCCACTGTGATAATTTGTGAATCACCTGGGTATTGGTATATTTACTATATGAATATATTGGTTAAAGTCAACAGGAATCTGTGTGGAAAAATAGGCAAGAAGTACATTATGGCTCAGGAGATCCACTTCTCAGGAAACACCAGAGGAGCAGTAAAGGGACAATGCTAGCACTTATTAGATTGGATTTTTGCCTCTCTCTCGAGCAGACATACAAAACTGGTTTGGACCAAAATAGGAAAGGCCCATGAACACTGAAGAACAAAAGAACTCTAGCAGGATTAAAACAAACCCCCTCTCCATAGGGGGAAGGAATAGTTTGAGGGAACCAGACTGAGACAAAGGACCATGCTGGGGGTGTCCGAAGAGGTTAGGCCTGCCTATGTTACCACCAGGGGAGGCTAAGCTTATAGGTAAGATAAAAATGCAGGAAGACTTTGTTTTTAAAAGCCTTTTTTTCTTTAATCCCTCATTGCTACTGCAAAATAAACAGTATTTGGGTTTGAAGAGGCTGTTTTGTTACTCTATACCACCGGTCACATTTCCAAAGGGAAGAACTGAAGGTGCCTGAACTCAGACAGACCTGCGGGGTCAGAACTGTGGATACCTAGGGTACAGTACTCCAGGTCCTGGTCTAAGAGTGGGAGAACTATGAAATTCCAACCTGGGGTAGGAAAAAGCATGAAGCCTAGCACCCAAGGAGGATGCTCAGAGAGATAAGGAAGGGGGCAAAGGTGCAGCTAGTCCAGTAATAGGGGATATGTCTACATTTGAGCTGGGAGGTGTGATTCCCAGCTCATGTAGACATAACTGCGCTAGCTCAGCTTAAACTAATGTCTAAAAATAGCCGCGTCTGTGGACTAGTCACCCACGTACTTACTCAGGAGGTAGAGCAGGATTGTACCCTGAGTGACTAGCTGAAACAACCACCCATGCCACTATGGACACTGCTATTTTTAGGCACTAGCTCAAGCAAAGCCAGCATGGATATGTTATGCAAGCTGGGAATCACACTTCCCAGCTCAAATATAGATATACCCTCAGAGTACTGAATGACCGTATGTGAGAAAGAAGTTGACTATGCCTTGGAGCAAGGAATACTACCCTGTTAATGTGCTGGGGCAAGTCTGGGTGAATCCGACAGCCCATCCTTTGGAACAGTTCCTCTGGGGTAGATTACACAGATGCCATAGTCAAGGAGAGGAAGCAAGAAAGGATGGTCCAATGGTTAAGGTGCTAGCCTAGAAGAGTCATGTTCAATTCCCTGCTCTACCACAGATTCTTGAGTGACCTTGGACAAGTTTCTTAGGGCCTGTGTACATGGGGACATTTATTGGCATGGTTGTACTGGTATAACTCTCCATGCGGATACTCCTATTCTTGTGTAATAGTGTCCACATAGTGAGTTATATCAGTAAATTTCCCCTTTTAGACAAGCACCTAGTCTCACTTATTCATCTGTTCAATGGGAATAATAGCATTTCCCTATATCAGAGAGGTGTTGAGGATAAATACAACAAAGACTGTGAGGCACTCAGGTTCTACAGTCATGGGGGCTATATAAGTACATCTGATAGACAGGAGAGGAAAACTTTCTTAGCCTCAACTACAGTCATGACAAAGGAATGCAAAAACTAACTATGATGCAATCAGTTGTCCTTGTATCAAATCTTCCGATACCAGTGCATTTCCCTTCTCCCCCAGGTCACTTCATATGACTTGATCTGGATTGCACCTTTTTTCACAGTTTTTGGTGCAGGGATGGTGTAGTCCCATCTCTGTTTCCATTTAATACGCAACAGTGGTGCTGGGTAGGGAGGGTGAGTATCCATAAGGAACTGACAAAAAAGGCGAATGCTCTACAACAGAGGTATGTATTAGTAACCAAAAGTGTCTTCAGCAGTTTTGGATGTAGTAGTGGAAAGTTTCACAAAGGAACTCCAGTAATTGAAATTGCATAAGTTCAGAAGAGATACCATAGACAGAAGAGATAACACTGTGTATCCCTGGGGCCCTGGCTGAATAGGCCACTAGCAAACAGATCAAAAAGATAGTGAATACCACTATTCTCAGATGAGGGCTCCTCTGATAGCAATAGTTTTGAAAGAAAGGAAAGAGATTGCTTCCTTTTATGAGGTGAGACATCCACTCAGAGCCTCTGCAGTTGAGGGGCGAGAGGGAGAAACAACAGGGAAAGTTAGGAGGAAAAAGGAAATGGACTGCAGTATAGAGAGAGGACAGAGTCAGGTTATTAAACTTTCATATAGAGTCCTCCCAAAAACAAAGAGAGAAGTTTTTTATTTCTGCCTGCCAGGACCCATTATGACTTCATAACTGATATTCATATGATTTGCAATTTTCAACAATTTTAAAGTTGGAGAGGTGAGTTCTGTACAGGGCTGAGCAGTAGGTGGAAATCAGAACCTGTTCAAATCAGCTACAATCTTGTGCCAGACAGCATCATGATTTTGGAGAAAGCATTTGTATTTCAGTGTCCATTTGCATTGCATTATTGACACCATAATTTCACATCATGTATTCCAGGAGCCTGTCAGTAGCAATCATGTATTTTGGGACACCATGTCTGGAGCACGTGTAGAAGGATTTTGGGTTCATGTCTGCCAAACTTTGTGTTCAACGGTAGAACTTTGAACTTATTTTTCCCACCCATTCCTAGTTCTGTGATGGTGACTATTTCCAAGGTTTGAAATCAACTCTAGTAAATACTATTCACTAGCTGCTAACCACTTGAAATCCAAAAATGTTAATACAAGATTGGCAGTCCCTTAATATACACATTTATATGCCTTTTATGGACAATATTTCAGTCTTGCAAAGAAAGACAACCTATTGAAGCACCTTAAAGTGCAGTTCAAGTTTGAAAAGTGATTCTATAAAATTGGCATTGTGACAATTCCATTTTTGTTTCAGTGATGCCAGAGAAAATCTTTTCTGTTGACAATGAAAATAATTTTTTTCTAACTGCCACCTTTGCAAACTCAGCCTGGGATTGGAATGTGAAGATGGGTTCTTTCTGGCTCATGCATCATCACCACTAATAAAGATTCTGCTGTTCACATTTTACACTGTTATTCCTGTGCACCACTATGGTTTTCTAATTGTGATCTCAGTTACATCTCGCATTGGGGTTGCCCATATTAATTTCAGGGAGACTTTGGCCTTGTAATTTATGATGACAACATAAAGGTAACTTCCTGCTGTAAAAGACATGGTCTCAAAATTTGCACCATTGTGAAAAATATGACAATCACCAGATTTTCTCCTAATTTTAATGTTTAGGACTTTACTAAAAATCATTTTCTTTTTTCAAATCAATATTTATACTGGAGCAAAATGAATATGAGGCCAACCAAGTGTTTGGGTGGTCCTCAGTTTTTGAAGTCTAGGCTAGATTCAGATAAGCATCCAAAAATGTGAATGCTTATACCAACTATTAGAACTTTCTTAGGGCACTTTGTATATGTGTTGGTCAGTACTTACCTATAGGAGCAGACCCATTTACTTCATTAGGAGAACTCGTGTGAGTAAGTGCTAGGCAACGGGCCTGGATAATCAAACCTTTAATCTTCAAAATTGGGTATCCCATATCTTGAAGAGAACACGTGAGGAAGATGATCAAGCAAGTGTATGGCTATAATGCTGCAGCTCAGGTCTGAGACAGGGAGGAGAGATTAGGAGGGGAATGGGAAAGCAAGGGGACTTCTCTAATGGTATAATCCAGATCAGTGTTGCAGGGCAGAGGAAGGAGATGGAAAAGCAGCAAACACATACTGTAGAACAGGCCCAAATGCCCTTCAATTAACTGTTCTTTCCCTCTTTTCTTCAATTTTTTTCTTTAACTCTTTTTTTATTTAGTTCCTTCATAATGTATTACTTAACTTATTAACACTTTGGAGCAGGACTTTCTCTGTAACGCGCCAAATATATTTTCAGAGCTGTGGAGATAATGCGCCTTCTCTTTGCCTCGCTATTTTTATTGTTTCTATAAAAATGAAAACTCCATTTAAATTCAGTACTATGCTGGAACTCACCCCCTGCTGGGGAAACTGAAAGCTAGGGCTGACGGCTCCTGCTCATGTTGAGCTCTGCATATAATCTCTTTAAATAGAGATTTGGAGAAGTGGACTTATTTCTAAACTGTTTCAGAGACAGAGACAGAGAGAGAGAGAGAGAGGAAAAGCATCTAGAAATGTTAATGATGGAAACTGTGGCACAGTTTAGATGGAGAAAGATTTGAATTTATCTCTGTTCCTTTTGACCTGATGAAATGCTATCATATGTTGTGGCAGAGTTTATTTTCTGTATATAGGAGTATTAGCCCTAGCAGTCTGGTAAACTGGGAAGTTACAATCTACCTCACAAGTTACAGCAAAGTTGTGGCATTTAGGCACAGTGTTGGATAAGGGGCAGTACTGAGCAGAACTGCCCCAGTAAAACCACAGGACAGCATGATCCCAAAGTTGCACAGGACACACAGAATGCTCACTATTACACCCCTCTGGGATTTCTCTTGCAGATTCGAGTGGACATGGTATTTCTTTTTTCAGCTGTAAACTGTTGCATAATGTTGTTGTGCATTGTCAAATGGCTTCCACTTTCCACATAGCTGCATTACAGGACATGGGGAAGTGATTTCAATATATGCCATTCATGAAAAGTTTCATTAAGGTAATTTCAAGATCCCAAATTAATCTCTAAAAGTGCCAGTCATATTTATATAATTTTCTAACTATATTATAAATGCCAGCTTGTTTAATTATAAGAGGTTGTTTTAAGAATGTACACTTATATTGTAATTTGTGTGTATATTGAAAACAGAATTAGTATAAAAATGTCCTAGGCTTCATAGATTTTATATACTGTAGCATTTGCTTTATTGGCACTCATTTATGAGCACACTGAGAAAATAACTTTTGTCCTGTTAAAACATACTACACCTTTACCCCAATATAACGCTGTCCTCGGGAGCCAAAAAATCTTACCGCGTTATAGGTGAAACTGCATTATATCGAACTTGCTTTGATCCACTGGAGTGCGTAGCCCCGCCCCCCGGAGCACTGCTTTACCGCGTTATATCCGAATTCGTGTTATATCGGGTCGCATTATATCGGGGTAGAGGTGTATATGCAACTATACATTAGAAAAATAGACAGACTGAGGTGAAGTTACCATCCATGAACATGGTTGTTTATTTAAAAATCAATATTTTTATTTCTATCAACACTGAAGAAATTCTTTGCCTTTATTATAATGCTGAGGATGGGAAATTTTGAGCTAAACTAAGCACTGAATGCTTTTTAAAGACACACTCTCCATATTTAGGTAGGAGAGAGAGGTTGTTCTGAAATTATTGTGGGAAGCATTTTATATACACTGACTATGGATTTTTAAAAAAATTCAATTCCTCCTTTCCCCTTGTTAAAGTTTCAGTGGGTTTATAACCATCTGTTTTTAAGACAATAAGAAAATAAGAGATGCATTTTGTAGTGGTCTGGAAAAACCAATTCTCATCAATTATTTTAATTACTCTCCCTCACAGGCAGAAGATCTGTGCACTAAAAATATTCATTTCATTTACTGAAGTAATGCTAAGATTTCTCTCCATTTTAACAGGATAGTATTGCTAAAGCACTGGATGGTCTGCAGCAATAACATGGTGGTCCACTAGAGGGCACGGGAGGTCTTAGCTTAACAGAACCTGAAAATATAGACACAAGAGAATTTTGAACCTTTTATAAGGTAAAACTTTTCTTTGTAGATTTACTTCCGATTTAAAGGAAGTAGTTAATTGTGAACTTATGGAAAAGGGTAAAAGCTGTTAATATAGTGACTCTGGGGAAACACAATAATCATAATATTTGATTCATATGGTAAAGATGAACAAACTGATTTAGATGAACTAACAACTAACTGTCTCAGACCTTTTCCCAAAACTCATTCTAAAGCAGACAATTCTTTCTGTAGGCTTGAAATGAGTGGGTGGTGGTATAATGCTGTTGTGACATACAGGAATAATGCTAAGAGATTGGTCCCAGCCACCTGATATGTGTCAGGATTACAAAAGATTGTCATTCCAGTGGCTGCGATTACAGATGTAAGTTTTTATTTGTTGCGTGCTTATTTTATTCTATACCACCCAGTTTCCAGAGAAATACCCAAACAAGCTGAAAGATGGTATTTGTGCTACTTTTCCAGCCCAACTGGCATCAGTAAGTGCTGAGTAGAAATACGCTCAGATGAAGACCTCTGAAATTTGGGGACAGAGAGTTGAAATCTGGATCTGAATTTTGCAGCTCAGGCCCATCTCTGAGCTTGAGATTTTCCTAAATCGGTTTATGTGAAATTTGCAGCCCAGAACATTGCAAAGGTTTGGATTAGACCTGTGCAGAACTCAGAATTTTCATTTTGCAGGGCTTAGGGGCTGATACAAAGCCTATTGACTGAAATCAATGGAAGCCTTTCATTTTTCATACCAGTGGGATTCTTTCCATTTACTTCAATGGACTTTATCAGGTCCAGTGTGAACATTTTTCTGTCCATTTTGGTTTGCATGGTGAGTTTTGGTTTCTACAGGTTTGTGTCCCTAGGTTTCCATTTAAAGTTGAGATTCAAATGGACCCAAACCTTAAAGCAAAACTCAGCTCCAGTCAACAAGTTGTTCCTGCTGCTAAGCCACAACCAGGCAAGACCACAGAGTTTCCCAAGGTGACTTCAATCTAAAGCCACAGTCAGGGTTTATTTGAAACTCAGTCCAATGTAGAAAAGATCCCCATTTACAGAAAAGAGATGACTTTGGATGCAAATCCCACTGAAGTCAATTCAAAACCTTCCAGTGATGTAAGTGAATAAGTTATCTTCAGTGACTGATCTTTTTCAATCATTAACACTTATTGTGTCAATGGATAATTAATGTATTATTGAATTAGTCAAATGGTTTGTTCTGTTATCCCCAAAGAACAGGTATATCTTTCTATCAAGTTTAATTATAATATAGCAAATAAATGCATCCCAGGCTCATATGAAAGCTTACAGTATAAAGCACTAATATAGAGTATAAAGTAAAATGTTCTCTTAGTATGATGTAGTTTGTAGATATCCAGACGTGTCATTGAAACCAGATATTGTTTCATTTCTTTTACCGGTATATCACAGCATGATTGAAAATGTAAATTCTAGTGAAGGGAAAATTTTAAGCAAAGCCAATATAAATATTGGTACAGTATGTAGGAAGCCAGAATGTCTAGGGAGTAAAAATATCATTTTGTAGAAAATGTGCAATATTTTCAATTAATCCTAACAAAAGATGTGAATATTTGTAATTTTTAAAAGCACCCTTTTCTCTCTCTCTCACTTTGCTGTGGGAATACTTTGCTATAATTAGTATATATGAGACAGAGGGAGCAGACACTGCCAATATAAAACATCTCTATCTAAGAAGAAACACTCTGTTTTAATCGATGACATCACTTACTAAACCTGAAATTAAAAGTCCAGGCAATGATTTCCAAAGAAGCCTAAGGGAGTTATGTGCACAACTATCATTGAAAGTCAGATCCATATACCAGGTATTTTGCATCCATTAAACAGAGTCCTGTCAATTAGACTTAGATTGAAAGCCACTGGGAATTGGGTGCCTAATTCTGCTATATCCCTTTGGAAATCCCAGATCTAACCACTTTACTATTGACTGTTTATGCTGCTTGCTTATTCCTACATTTCACTCCATAGGGATAATGACAATTTATATATCAGTTTTGTTAGGTAGTTTATTAGGTTGAGCATTAATATTTATACACAGAAGTAAACAAAGTGATTAACAGATCATAATGGTCATGCATAATCAATCAAGATTCTACAGGATAAAACAGGTTAAAATGTAAATTTAAAAGACAAAAGGAGATGGCTACTTAAGTCAGAGCTTTGATTAAAAGTTTCAGACAGAGACATTAAATCTGGGTTAAGTTTAAGTTCATCAAAAGTTCAGACTCAACAGTTTCATATTTGTTTCTAGCTGATTTTATATTCTCCTTGTTCTCTTGTTTGTGGGTTGCAAACAAGACAAATATTTAGATCCAAGAACATTTCTTTTAATTGAATTTGAGTTGGTTTGTTTGTTAACATACGTATTCATATTAACTTTTGTGAAACCCTTTTTTTTTTAAACAAAATCTAAATTAAAATCAGTTAAAGTACCAGACACAGGCAATGGTGATTTTTTTTCTGTTTGTAAGGTGTTTTATTTGTTCAAGTGTTCTGAAAAGCAAACAGCCCCTATGAACCGCACTAAGAGTACAAGTTGTGTAACTAGCATATTCCAACCTCCAAACGCCTTTCATGTCAATATGAGAGATACCATCAGGCACTTTGAAAGCACCAACCTATTTATAAAGATACCATCAAAACCTGCCTGATGCAGCTGACTTATGAATCAATTATCTGGACTGCACCAAATGATATATCTGTTCTGAATTTTAGAGCCATATGTTTAGAGCAAAATCATACCTAGATAGGCTATTCAGCATCACAACAAGGTTCTTATCTTCATGTATAGACCTGTCAAAAATAAAAATGGAAAAAAAAAAAACCCAAACCAAACCCTGACTGTAGGGCTTCTTCCCCAGAAAGTGTTGTGATTTTTTTAAGTTCATGACTATCCAGTTATTTATAGCTTGAGATAAAAGGAAAAGATTAATCAGTAACATACATGGGATCAATGTTGATAGTGAACAGTAAATTTAATGTGGTTGAAAGCCGATGAAGGTGTTCAGTGAGGTTTGTATATGGGAAAACTTTGTGCCCTAAATGTTGGCATCATTTAACAACAACAACAAAAACCCTCTTTTAATACAGAATTTACAAAGCCATTCCAGGAAGGCATAAACACATCTCTTTTGGATGAAGTATAAAACTTGAAGATTGTTGTGGACATTAAGGGCTGGTCTACGCTGGGAACTTAAATTGGCATAGCTATGTCTCACAGGGGCATGAAAAATCCACATCCCTGTATGGTGTAGATAAGCCAACCCTAACTCCCAGAAATAGATAGGTCAATGGAAGAATTTCCCTAGATACCGCCTCTTGGGGAGGTGGATTAACTATAGCAACAGGAGAACCCCAGTGCTGCAGCTGTGCCACAGAAGAATTTTAATTGTAGACATACCCTGAGATCCCATGGAGCTTTTCACAAGAGTAGGTGTGTTAACTGTCAAATCCTGCATGTTCCAGGTCAGGCAATTACATGCCTTTTACCCAAAATTCCCCCTGCAGTTCCAAGTGGATATGGCCCTTGTCTTCCATTCTCATCCTGTGAGACAGTGCTCTGGGAAATAGCAACTCTTTAATATAATACAAGAGGAGGCGTATTTTCAGAGGTAAATGATGGCCCTTTGTAAAGCCCTTCAAGCCGTCATGTCAGTTATTGTTTTTTGGATTGCAGTAGTGCCTGCAGGCCCCAACCAAGACTGAGGTCCATTTGTGCTAAGTGCTATGTAAACCCACTGCAAGACATGGCCTCTGCCCTGAAGAGTTTACAGTTTAGACTGACAAGGTTGGGAGCAAAAACTTAGGCACAGAGAGAGGTGAAGTGATTTGCCGTGCCCAGGGTCACACTGCCTCCACTTCAGTTTAATTTGTTTACTTATCTGAGGAGATTGTGTTGAGCTGTTGAATTAAGTAGGAACATTTCCTGCACTCTCCTGGGTAGTCTAAGTTGTAACACAATGGCAACTAGGAGAGACAAAGCTGGCACATTGTTCCAGCCCACAGGATTCCACTCCTCTTACTTTCCAATAGCACAGAAGACACATCTCGGCACTGTCAAAGTTAGACTCAGGACTCACAGTTTGTCAGACCACTCTGTTTTATTAGCACAGCGCTCTGCTAATGACACCCAGATAATGTGAGCACCATGCAAGACACAAACTATCTTATTTATACAGATAAAAGGGTGAGAACTTAACAAGATAACAAAGGAAGCAGAATCAGATAAGTTTACCTGGGCTAGGCATGCATATCTTATTTCCTTACTAACTATTACCCATCTTCTGTTAATGTTTTGCCATTAGCACCATTGTTTATGCCTAATGTTTCTTTTCCTGGCACCTGTATTTCAACATTTCTTATTTCTGCTTAAAGGTACATACAACATTTCTTTAATCCATTCTTATTTTTACAATATAATTCATTCTACTTTCACAGCACCCTATTTAATCAGTCAGAAAAACTGTCACTCTGCATGACATTACCAGTGCTCTTTTCTGGCATACAGAACACCTTAGAGGAAAACAGGAGATTTGCATAAATTGTTCCCAACAGAAGATGAAAAACTGCAAAGCTTTGTTTCATTGCAAACCCCTTTTGCCTAATGTCACAGAGCTAGGCTGGAGTTCTCAAATATGGCAACGTAAATTCTCCAAAGTGAGAAGTTCTGGATGGATCAATTTTAGGGAGCCCGACCTGAGACATGTTAAAGGTCCAGACTTTCAGAGGGCAGATATTCAATATTTTGAAAATAAGGTCCTTTTAAAGGTGTTTCAGCTCTCAAGCTGGGTACCAAACCCCACAATCACTAGTCTTTCTGAAAACTTGGACTACCGAGTAGCTTTAGCTAACTATCTGAATGGTTTG
Organism: Mauremys reevesii; assembly: GCF_016161935.1. Taxonomy (NCBI): domain Eukaryota; kingdom Metazoa; phylum Chordata; order Testudines; family Geoemydidae; genus Mauremys; species Mauremys reevesii. The sequence continues at coordinate 245,688,936 of NC_052623.1, read as the reverse complement.
GTTATTGCCTCAACATGTTGATTTTTATGACTATCCATAGTAGTTGGGGCAGAGGAGAGAGTCTAACTGGCAGCAACCTGTAAATCCTAATGCTTTCTGCTGTTTTAATACACTACTGTTCATTATTTATCATAAAATGGGACCTAGAAGTATGAACACACTCAAGTTTTGGGGTTGTTGAAATTGGATTAAAACATGTGGCTTGAGCCTACCTATCCTTTATTATTTACTCAGTGCTCTTAGTATACTTAAAACTGTATAGAATGCAGAGGGAGACACTTTAAGCGACCCAGAGAGCTTGCAAACTAAAAGAGCCAGGAAGTCACATATGCAAGCCAGTCACTGTTTCTGATCTAATTTTGTCATTTCCTAAAAGCACCACTTTTAAGGTGGAGATTTTCTGGGGGAGAAAAAGCAACCTGAGCGATCCAAGTTTCATCACACCCAGGCCAGAACAGACTGCTGAGATTTGGAGAGATCTGTATTTATCCAAATCTGTTTTCCTCTATTAATATGATCAGTGCACGTCTCAAGCATGGAACATACAATTTCTGTTGCGGTGAAATTCACTCCTACACAGAAGGCCTATCACAAAGTCTATGGACACTGAGGGCTTAAGTGTAATTTCAAAACAGACCTTACGTGGTGAATAGGTCTTGTACTGGGCCCTCTTTGCATGGGTTAATTCCAACCTTTGAGCAACTTGGTATCACTGTGTGTGTCATAAAGGACAGGGATGTGGTACTGAATAGGTTTGATGCCTGATTTTCACAAGCCACTAAGTATCCAGAGTTCCTGTCGAGTCCATGGGAGCTCTGAGTGCTCAACAACAATTCTGAAATCTAGGCCCTTACGCATTACTGGATTTAAAGTATGAAATAGTATCAAGCATAACAAATATTGACCTCGCCTCAGAAAATATTTACTATCTCATCTATTGCCGTATGTCTTCTGCATTAGGGTGATATGTTGACATTAGCAGCTAGGATTTGCTAGTTGCACTAATTGTATAAATTGATACACTCAGCTATTTGAATAAAGGCCCCCTTGGATTGATTTCTAGATGCTTATTTCACTCATTGTAAAAGTTTCTCTGTCTCCCTGTTAAAATGTCACTTTAGTTTTAGGTATTTCTAGTTTTGTGGTATGGTTTTGAGCCATGTTTATTTTATACCAACTCCTTGTCAAATCTGTAAGTCATAATAATAAATATTTTCATACACATGGCACTTTTCCTCTGAAAATTTCAAAGCTCTTTTTATAGATGGAGATGTATTATTGTGCTCATTTTACAGCTAGTGAACTGAGGCACAGGGAGGTAAGTGACTTAGGGTTACATGTTCAGAAGCACCTAAGTGATATGGGAGCCTACATCTCATTTTCAAAAGTGATTTAGCTACATAGGGGCATAAGTCACTTTTGAAAATGGGACTTAGGCCCCCTAGGGCAAGATTCCCAGTTGGGGCTCAGGCATTGCAACTCCTAAGTTTTAGGCATCCTGCTAACTAGTGGAATTCACAAGTCCAGGTTAGGCATCCAGATGCCCCGTACAATGCATGGGGAGAATTAAGCACCTAAAAAGGGATTCACAGAAGCCAGCATGATGAGTGGGGAGCTGCCTATGCTAGCCAATAGGAAACAGAGAAAAGGGGTGTAGCCTAAGCCCTGCCTCTCAAAGAGAGTTAGGTGCCTTTCTCCACTTGGGATTCATGACCATGAACCCTTTCTTGAATGTTGGCACCTAAGCCAGGTCAGCGCTTTTTCATAAAGATTGGTGATGGTGGTGCCCCATCTCCAATACATAAGAGCCCCTTGGTTAGTAGGAGAGCATGATTCAGATCCCCACTCTTCTTGATTTGAAGCAGGGACTTGAACCCAGGTGAGTGCCCTAATCACAAGGCTATAAAATATTCTGGGTTGGGTCTCCCTGATTCTCTCATGTTTAAGATATTCCACCTTGTATTAAATACAAAAAGAGTCATTGGAACAGGACTTAGGTACTTTTGGCAATTTCACCCTATGGCAGAGATGGAAGTAATATTCAGGTTTCCTGATTTCCCACACAGTATTACCTGTTGTGCTATTGTAATGTATTGATTAGCATGTACTTCACACCTCCCTTCCACCTCAACGTGCTAGAGCACCTAAAAAGCTGCCTTTAAATACATATTCCATGGAATTTCTCATCCACATAGCTTGAAACTATGAGTAAATTTATGTAAATAGCTTCTTTAACCTATACAGAACAGTGTTTGATCTTAAGCTAAAATGAATATTCATAATTTAATATTCTCATTGTTTGTCTCAAAAATATCTGTGCCATGTATAAGATTCAGAGGGAGAAGGTGAAAAGAATTACGGTGAAATGATTAGACACACAGAGGCTAGCCTGACCAACTGAACACCTCCTTTCTTTGACTGGACTTCTCCTAAATAAACAAAAAAAAGTCATCCTTCTGAGGGATAGCTCAGTGGTTTGAGCATTGGCTGACTAAGCCTAGGGTTGTGAGTTCAATCCTCAAGAGAACTGTTGGGGATTGGCCCTGCTTTGAGCAGGGGGTTGGACTAGATGACCTCCTGAGGTCCCTTCCAACCCTGATATTCTATGTGCAATATATAGGTCTTTATTAAGTTGAGCATATGCTCAGATCCATCCTTATTAAACAAAGAGGAACCCACTTTTCCAGGGGCGGCTCTAGGCACCAGCGCTGGCACACCCGCGGCGCGGCATCCTGGGAGGGCGCGCATTTTGGCTGGTGGGAGCTCGCCTGCGCGGGCGGGTCCACGGAGCCCGGGGGGACCGCGACGCTGCCTGGCCGCCGGTCCTGCGGCGGTCCCGTCCCCGCCCGGCTCCGCCGGAGCTCCCCCGCGCGCAGGCGCGCGCTGTCGGTCCGCCGGCTCGCGGTGCGCCTGCCGCGGGCAGCAGGCGGCGAGAGCTCCCGGAACCTCCCCCCACCGCCCGAGAAGGGGAGGCGAAGGAAGGACCGCGCGCGCGCGGCGAGGGGGCGCGGCGGCGCGGCGCGCGCTGCAGCCTGATTTGTAGAGCCGCCCCTGCACTTTTCAGTGGGTGTCCTATATCCCCACTTGTGTCTGAACCACAATGATGAGTCTCTTGCATCCATAGCCACAGAGCCTGGCTCTTTAGTTCAAGCTGTCGAGACTTATGCTTCTAGTTCTTGGGGTTGTCCTTTGCTTTGGCCAAAATGGCAACTGCTTAATTGGGATGGACTAAGTACATGCTAAAGTATCTTACTAAATCATGGCCATGTTTACCAAAATAAGACTTATTTTTTAATAAGAAAAACATTTAGATGTCTCTCCCACTCACAGCTTGGTCCAACTCCTCAGCTGTGGGAAGTATTGTTCAACCTCCACACCTCAGCAGCCTCCTAGCAAATTCCTGTTTTCTTTCAAAGAAAAGTGTTTCATCAGGCAGAAGCATTAAAAAGAGTGTTCATTAATTATCCACCAGAGAGAATAAAGCACAAGTTGGTACACAGTGTAATTACAGAGAGCACATGTTTTAATGGTGATAGTCTATTAAATTTTATAATCTGAAATCAGTGACATTTGCAATAATTATTAATAGCCCAGTTTCTTGCTATTTATATTTAAATCGAGCTTTATGGCTTAACTAAAATAATTAACCTGAAATGGTGTATTATATTAGCTTAAACCAAAGAACAGTTAGTTCTGAAAGAATGTCTCAGATAGCTCTTTTGGAAGTATTTATTATACTGTAAATAAGGCAAAAATAGTTCTAAACATTATAGCTATAACTTGCCATCAGGCCACACATGGAAATCTTCATTATTGTGAGTATAGTTTTCCATAAAATAAAATGACAGCATATGGCCATCTGATCCCATGTTCAGACTATAGGTATTATACAGACGGATCCAACACCCACTAAAGTCAATGAAAAGACCTTCATTTGGATCAAGTCCGTATCTATATATTTATCACCCATACCTTGCACAACACATACTTTTTAGAATGAAGCCTGAACTACATAATACAAACACATTCAAAACAAAAACCATGAAGTTGCCCCCACTTATACCAACATTAAATTTGGCCCAATGTTCTTTAGAATGTTCCTATAGAAATTAGCGGCAATTTTTTTTTCTGCTTCATGTTTGATGAACTTCAGAATTGTATGTAATTTGAGGCTGTCTAAGTCCCCCATGTAGGCTCTTCCAAAGTTGTATTGGCTGATATGCACTGTAGAAGCACTGGGAGCAGTTCTTCTAAGTAGACCATAATCATACTTCTATCATAGATTTTGTTTCAGAAACGGTTCTGCTTCTTGATGCCTTTGTGCTACAGACAACAGCCAATCTTTTTAAATGGCAGCTGGACTCAAAAGTTGGAGCCAAAGTACAATGTGGGATTTTTAATATACATATTAAAATTTATATTACATCCCAAACAACAGTCTCCTCAAATTGCTTTGTGATTGTGACAGAAGTAAGAAATAATCTCTTCAAAGAGACAGGAAAGAACGTATTGTAACAATACATAGTTTAAATTCTTAATTATAAATTATTTTAACTCTTCAAAGCCAAGTTTGCTTAAACAAACTAATATCCTACATGAGAATATATTATTTTTGTCACCATTTTTAACCTGGCATCTTTACTAACTCACTTGGGGTTGCATCATTATTAATTTAGCCAAGGTGTATCAGTAACTCATGAAAATCTATCCTCGATCAAGCCATTGATGCTCATATTTTCAGAATCTCCAGCTGATATCTGGTCTCAAAGAATGGATCACATATTGTTAAAATCAATCTGAGTATAAGGTGGCCACCAATAAAAGTCAGCATTTTCCCAAAACACACAGAATAGTTACCACAGTAAGTATAAGGGGGGGAGAAAGAAGTCTCTCAGATACTATTGTATGGGCAAAAGCTGACCTTTCTAAATGGCAACTAGCATTATAGGAGTCTGAATTCATTCTCTATATCCAGGGCAAGATTGTCATCAATTCTAGCTGTTGTGTGTTGCAACATCTGACAGTAGTTGAACGCCTGCCCTGCCACACCTGATGGTATATAAATTATATTGTAGAGCAAACATGGTGAAGTGAGACAAGATTGCAAGGAGGTGGGGGGAGAGAAATACCATAGCTGGTGTTAAGACAGTTTTCCACTACGGGAACATCGATAATAATTGGTGTTCCTGTGATAGGATTGTTATAGTACTTGTAAGGTTCACTCATTTAGCACTTTTTATTATGGACTCCTTCAGCTTGCACTGCAGGTATAATGGAACTCATTATAAACAGCCATGCCACAGCAAAAGTACACTTTAACAGAGGAAGATCTTGACTGTTTAGCACATACTCCTGCAATAGCTATTATGTAGGTATACTGTGTGACATACCGACAGTGGTTGCCCTTAGTGACTTGCCAATTGCCTTAGATAATAAGCCTGTGCAGTTACCTGAGCTCATTATTTGCAGCATTCCAGTACACTATTGCCCATGTAAGTAGGGGGAATGATAAAGGAATACTACAGCTATGAAGGCAATTTAAATGTAGTCTTCTTATGAGGGCAAGTTATGAAGGGCCACCACTATATTATGCACCAAATCTGCTACAGCAGTGTTTCTCAAACTGGGGTCGCTGCTTGTGCAGGGAAAGCCCCTGGCCGGCCAGGCCGGTTTGTTTACCTGCCCCGTCCGCAGATCCAGCTGATCATGGCTCCCACTGGCCGCAGTTCACCGCTGCAGGCCAATGGGGGCTGCTGGAAGCGGCGGCCAGTAAGTCCCTCGGCCTGCGCCGATTCCAGCAGCTCCCATTGGCCTGGAGCAGCGAACCATGGCCAGTGGGAGCTGCGATCGGCCGGACCTGCAGGCGGGGCAGGTAAACAAGCCGGCCTGGCTCACCAGGGGTTTTCCTTACACAAGTGGTAACCCCAGTTTGAGAAACACTGTGCTACAGGCTTACTGTGTGACCTTGAGCAAGTTACTTAACTGTGTGTTTTGAGTTTTCAAAACTCCGTTTAAATTTGGCAGCTGGGAGCTCTCTCTACTTTTGAGCTTTGCCCATCACTGTTCTGCTAACAAAAATACAAGCATCAAATGATGATCATTTTGCAGTTATCAAAGAAAGGGAAAAGGGGCAAAGCTGACAACTTAATATTACATAATTGGAAAAATTGCCATCAACAACTGGCTATTTCAGGGGAACTAACAACTATTTTTACTGCTAAGTGCATTATTGATTCAGGGTGTATTTTTTCTCTCCCTTTTGAAAGTGTAGAACCCTTACATGATTCGAGTTTTCCCCTTATTCCTCAGTATTGCAGCAAATGACTGATAACTGCCTTTAGAATTCCTAATGGCTAAATTACAATTATTATGCAAAGACCTACAATAGACAGTTATATAGATTGTTAAATGATTTTGCCTTTTTTACAAACCATAATCATTTTCCTTTATTAGCTGAAGGATTTCATAATTTAAGGACGATGAGAACCTATAAGTCACACTTTCAAATAAGGAACATGGATATTGCAAACATTAAATTCTCTCATAAAAATGTTAAGGCATCATTAAACTAGGATCAGATTAATACAATTCAGTCAACTCTAGATAGATATATCCTGTAATAGGCTGAAACAATACCCAGTGATATAGGATGTATAAGATTTTACTACAACCAATTTATAAACCTATAAAACATACAGGTATCACTCAAAGCCACCATTAACAGTGCATGCCTTGTATTAAATCATGAGACTTTAGTAGGGAAAAAGAAAGTTCCATCCCTTATTTTGTCTCCCTTCTCCATTGTTAGCTGTCATCATAGCATCTTACTGCCACCATAAGTCAGATGAGATGTTTCTTCTGGTACAGCTTGATCTAAGAATGTGTTTGATTTATCCATCTGTTTACATATCTGAAAGATTTTAAAATGAATTCCCAGGGCCTATTTTTGCTCAAACTTTACACTAGTTAACTCCAGAGTGACTCCAGTCCATTCATTGGAGTCACTGTGGATTTATATCTGTATAACAGTTGGCAGGATTTGACACCCCTCGCCCCCAATGAGTCAAACATTAGAAGCTAAGGCTTGCATCTCACTATCAATTCTGGTGGCAGAGGGGATATATGATAGGATTAATACAAGGGAAGAGGGATAACTGACTTTACAATCTTTTCTATCTGTATCTGTCTTTTCCATAGATAATTGTAACTAGAGCTATGTGCATAATTGATTTTTTGTTTGAAAAATTGTTTCAGGTTGACCCAAAATAAAAACAATTGCTTAAAAATAAATTTTGCACATTTTGAAACAAAAAGTGCTTTTGAATTTTAAAAAAATTGAAATGTTTCATTTTGAAAATATTTTAAAAATCTTTTTTCAGTTGAAACTATTCAAATTTGACATTAAATTCAGCTTCATTCAATGTGGCGAATAAAATATTAGTCAGAAGCATTTCACCCAGCTCTAACTCTACTTCTGTGGGTCTGGATAAGCAATACTTGCATAGGGAAGGGGGGCAGGATTAGAAGGATCACCGCCTGGGATGGGGTGCCTACCTCACATCAGGCTCGAGTAGAAAGAAGGGGCCAATTTGCCCTGTAACAGGCTGCACCTGGGGGAGTCAGGGTTGGTAAGCTTTTAGTTGATGATAAATGCCAGCGGGGCAAGGGACAGGCTAAGCTGCTACAAAACCAGGAAGCAGAGTAAGAAAGGGGCTGCAGTAGAGAAGCTCTGAAGTCACTCTCTGGGCAGAGAGAGGGAAAAGAGGAAACCAGGGGGAGGATAGAAGCCATGGCATCCTGGCCCTGAGGGAAGGGTGTACCCAGAGGAGGGTGGAGAAGGAGTCTGATAGAGGCAAAGTTGGAAACAGACCAGGAAAACAGCAGCAAGGTTTGGGACAGAGCAGCCCTTGGAGGGTCCCTGGGCTGGAGCCTGGAGTAGTGAGCAGGCCCAGTTTCCCCTAGCAGACACTGGGGAAGCAGCACAGATGGAGCAGTGGACCAGAAGACTCCCTGAGACAGTCATCTAATGGGACTTTGATACTCTGGCAGGGGAGGACTTCAGTGACCTGAGCAAAGGGCCAAACCATGAAGAGGGAGTAACCTAACTCTGAGGGGAGGGGGGAGGGGAGAAGAGCTACAGGACAAGCAACTAAAGGAGAGGATGTCAGACTGAGTTGAGATGTATCCCCACACACAGCCACAAGGCTGTGCCACAGCAGTGAGCAGAGTACCCAGTGACACTCCCCTTCACAGTATCATGCTTTCACAACCCATAAGTGTATTGCAATGTAGAATAACACTGACTTTGCCAGTGGTAATGGACTAAACAGCTTTTCACTTCTAAGCTGCTAATTCGAATCCAGCCCAGGTCATTAATGGCTAGACAGTGGTGTCATCTGATATTCAGTGACCTATGTGAAATGCAATTGGTGACCTCACCAGGTAAGTGCGATGCCACAACTAAACACAGCCACATTTGGCAGTAATTTTGTCCCAGCAATGTAACACAGCAGAACAGTCAGTGATTGAGCGGGATGATGGATTGAAATGAACTACCCTCATTTTTGGATGTGGATCCTTTCATGTCAGGGTTGAGAAACCATGGTCTGGCTGGGTAGAGTGAGGATGCTGGTCACCATGATGTAATTCTTAATATACACAGTGAGGTTGATTCTTCAGGGATGTTTTTTACTAGCACCAGATATTCTCTCTCATTTTATTTATAGAAAAATCTGGTGTTTGGGTATTTGTTTGGAAATCTGTGATGATTAAAATGTAAACAAACATAAGGAGATTTCAAATGTTAAAAAAGGTAGGTGTAAATTAGTTCACTTATAAAAACTTTCCAGTTTTGCCTAAGTAGGTGATTTGGCTCAAAACTTGCAAGTATTCCATATAGTTAGTGTGGGGCATTCCTAAGGGAATACTGCAACTACTGAATTAGTTAACTAAAGCAACTGATTTTTAAGGGTGCCGGGTGAATTTATGTATTATATTTGCTAAAAATATTGTTACGTATTAATTGAAAAGTACACCCATTTAGCTCAGCCCAACAATCAGATTGCTGCAAAAATGTATACACAAGTAGCTTTACATGTGTAAGTAGTCCTAGACTGGAAGTAGAGTAGTCAATCTACTATTTGGGTCCCTGGGGTAACGGTGGTTCTCCCCACTCTGCCTCAGTAGGACACCACTCTGCCTCACTATGGCCTGGTCTACACTATGCGTTTAAACCGGTTTAAGGATCGTAAAACCGATTTAACGCCACACCTGTCCACACTAAGAGGCCCTTTATATCGATATAAAGGGCTCTTTAAACCGGTTTCTGTACTCCTCCCTAACGAGAGGAGTAGCGCTAGTATCGGAATTACCATATCGGATTAGGGTTAGTGTGGCCGCAGATCGACGGTATTGGCCTCCGGGTGGTATCCCACAGTGCACCACTGACCGCTCTGGACAGCAATCTGAACTCGGATGCAGTGGCCAGGAAGACAGGAAAAGCCCCGCGAACTTTTGAATATTTCCTGTTTACCCAGCGTGGAGCTCCGATCAGCACGGGTGGCGATGCAGTCCGAAATCAAAATAAAAAAAGAGCTCCAGCATGGACCATGCGGATGTGATCGCAGTAAGGGCAGGCAAATCTGTTCTATCAGCGCTGTGTTACAGAAGACGAAATTCAAAATCATTTTTAAAAAATCTCCACACAGACGCCATAGCAGGGACTCAGTGAACTGCTGCATGACAAGCGTAATGGAAAGCCAAAGAATCAAATGGACGCTAATGGAGGGGGGACTGGAGCGGGGACTGGAGGACTCAAGCAATCCCACAGTGCCTGCAGTCTCCGAAAAGCATTTGCATTCTTGGCTGAGCTCCAAATGCTTCTGGGGTCAAACACAGTGTCCGCGGTGGTTCAGGGCATAGCTTGGCAATTTACGCACCCCCACCCCCACCCCCAGAAGTGAAAGGGAAAACAATCCTCTCTTGACTCTTTTACATATCACCCTATCTTTACTGAATGCTGCAGATAGACGCGATGCTGCAGCAGCCAACACCAACATCCTTGCTCCCCCCCCAACCATGGGTGGCTGATGGTACAATATGACTGATATCCATCGTCATCATCAGCCTATTGGCACATGGGGCAGTGCAAAAGGACTGGTAACCATGCCGACTAGCATTCAGTGAGGTCTATCATGGGCGCCTGTGTAAAAAGCTCCTGATTTTTCCTGGTAGATGGTGCAGTATGGCTGGTAACCATCTTCATCATAGCAACAGGGGGCTGAGCTCCATCAGCCCCCACCCTTCATGTGTAAAGAACAGATTCAATTGTCCCTGGACTAGCAGCGGGATGCTGGGCTCCTCTCCTCCACACTGCTTAATGTCCTGTCTGGACTATCATAGCAGCTGGAGGCTGCCTTCCACTCATTTCTCACTAACAAGTCACTGTGTCTTATTCCTGCATTCTTTATTACTTCATCACACAAGTCGGGGGACACTGCTACAGTAGCCCAGGAAGGCTGGGGGAAGAACGGAATCAACAGGTGGGGTTGTTGCAGGAGCACCCCCTGTGAATAGCATACAGCTCATAATTTCTGCTGGATCTGACACAGAGCAGCTGTGCTCTCTGGTTCTATGATACAGTGGTTCTCTAGTACACTTGCCCATATTCTAGGCAGGACTGATTCTATTTTTAGATACCAAAAAGGAGGGATTGACTCAGGGAGTCATTCCCAATTTTGGCTTTTGTGCCCCTGGCTGATCTCAGCCAGGGGCACTTATGACAGCAGCAAATGGTGCAGTGCAAAAGGACTGGTAACCATGATCATCTTATTACCAATTTATGGTATGGTAGATGGTACAGTATGGCTGGTAACCATCTCTGCTGTCATGCAAAAGCAAAAGCATGCTGCTGTGTAGCGCTGCTGAATCGCCTCTGTCAGCGGCATCTAGTACACATACGGTGACAGTCACAAAAGGCAAAACAGGCTCCATGATTGCCATGCTATGGCATCTGCCAGGGCAATCCAGGGAAAAAAGGCGCAAAATGCTTGTCTGCCGTTACTTTCCCAGAGGAAGGAGTGACTGACGACATTTACCCAGAACCACCCGCGACAATGATTTTTGCCCCATCAGGCACTGGGATCTCAACCCGGAAATTCCAAGGGGCAGGGGGAGGCTGCGGGAACTATGGGATAGCTACGGAATAGCTACCCACAGTGCAACGCACCAGAAGTCGACGCTAGCCTCGGACCGTGGACGCACACCACCGATTTAATGTGTTTAGTGTGGCCGCGTGCACTCGATTTTATACAATCTGTTTTGCTAAACCGGTTTATGTATTATCGGAATAATCCCGTAGTGTAGACGTACCCTATGTCAAGGGAATTAGCCAAGTCTGGCATGAAGATCCCCGCCCCGGAGGCAGGGTGCAGTGGACTCACAGTCTTAAGGGATTCAGGCTTTCAGGATGGGCAGGCTATAAGCAGTCTGTGTACTCCAGCCCCAGGTAGGGAATGGGCACCAAACAGTCTAGGAAGCTCAGGCCCTCAGGCAGGGCAGAGCTGTGGATAGTTCAGGGGCCCAGGACCTCAGGCCGGGCAGAGCAATGAGTAGTCTAGTGTCCTAGCTCTGTTGGACGGTTAGCTAACACAGGCCTTTTGGCCTAAGGGTGGGGTGGCAGGGGGACCTGGGCCCACCCAACTCCTCCAGATCCCAGCCCAGGGCACTAACAGTGGCAGAGTGTTCTGCCACTTGGTCAACAGGGAATCCAGCCACAATACACTGGCAGTGTTTCAGGCAGCAATGCAACCAGATTGGAGTCAGCTGTCCCTGGGCCACTTCCACCCTCCCTTCGGGGTGTACCTGGATCCATGCGTGTCCTCCATCTCCCTGGGGTAGGTAGCCAGCGGCAGTCCTGGCAACTCCTCAGTGTCTGGGCTGGCTGGCAACTCCAGCAGCTCTGGCCAGTCCTCAGCTTGGTGGGGCTCTACTTCAGTCTCCAGGCTGAGGAGCAGGCAGAAAGCCTACTCCAGCAGTTGCCACACAACTGAGCTCCAGGACCTGCCCTTTATACTTCCTGTCCCACCTCCTAACTTCCAATGGGAGGGGCGGGCATGGCTTGGTGCTGCCCACCTGGGATCAGAGAGTGGGTCCTCCCCCTCTGACTCAGTGGGAGGTCACTCTACCTCACTACAGGTGAATAAAAGTTTGGAGCCTTAGGCCTCAACATGCACCAGCTCAGCTATGTTTACCACAATCAATTTTTAATTTATATTTAAGATTCATTAAAATTAGCATTTTGGATCTTTGTACTGCATGCAACCATCTTGCTGCAAAGTGAAGTATTGCTGTCCTGTAAGTGCCAGTGAGACAGCCCTATGAAGCAGACTTCAAACCAGTTTCCATTCTACTTTTAGTAAGAATAAAAAATAGTTGGATACCATTTTTGAATTATGTATTTTGGGTAGGCATTAGAGCTTTGTGAAATGTAGCCCTGTGCAGAGAGCCAGGGCAAGGTCTGTGTGCCACCTGAGTGTAAGTAAAGGCTTAAGTGGTGCGTAGACATTGGGCTGGCCATCTGCATAGTGGTGAGCTTCATTGTGACAGTTAAATTATTGTTAAAGCAAGATGAAAAGCTGGTCAAGTTCTTTGTAAAGCTTCTGCATGGGTCACAGGGCTCCTAAGAGAATAGATCGTCCAGTGAGTAAGGCACTTAGCTTAAGACTTTGGAAAACTGGGTTTGAGTCCCATATTTTGTGGGGGACCTTGGCCAAGTTATTTAGGCCCAGATCCTCAAAGATAGTTAGATGCCTGTGTACCTTTTAGGCACCACTGAAATTTTCAAAATCACCACTCTGCTGCTGCCTAACTGCATTGGCACCTAGGGAATAAGTTTCAACCAGTCAGCATTCTCATAGCTGCAAAAACCCTGATGCCACCCTACAGCTAACAAGAAGCTCAGAACTTAGAAGGGTGGTGGCTGAGGGCCACTCTAGGGCTCATTCCACTAGGCCACACTGTCTCTCAGAATAAAGAAACAGTGTCACTTCAGGAAAATGTCTCCACCACTAAGCTTAGAAATGTCAATTGTAAAGGAAGAAAAACCTTACACTGTTTCCGTTTTATTAGTTAAGGCTATTTGATTGCTAGCCTTTAAAACTTTTATGTTGTTGAGATGAACAATACTGAACGTTATCCCTTAACATCTGACTGAAGGAGGAATTTTATCTTTACATTGTGACCAATCTCTTTGAGGTTTTTATAGCTGATGTTTTAACTGGAATCAAAACAATATGTTCAAAATCTTACTGAACAAGTGAGCTGTGAGCAATGAGCCACAAGAGGGCATTGTTGGAAGCACTAAAGTTTACAAACTTTTCTCCTTAAGAAGCTGCTTGTTTTTAAATGGCAGTTACCTAGAGGATGTAAGAATTTAAGAACATCACAGCATCTTTAAAATGATGTGTTTCCTGGCAGTGAATTCACCTAAAGATTGGTCAAATACTTTGGCAAAAATATATTTTTTTAAAGTTTAGTCTATTAAAAATGAACTGTTAATTAGGATAATGAAGTACCTTTTTTAATGTTTCAGTATTTAGATTTCTGCTTTACTATTTTTTTAAAAAGAAAATGAACAATATAGAATAATACGGTACAATTTCTTTGTTTCAGAATAGATGCAATTTTATCTACTTGACTCATTTACAGTAAATATTTCCCTTTATTTATATAGCATTTCACAGAAGGACCTCAGGGTGTTTTGCAAAGTTCAGTAGAGATCAAATATATGTGTGTGTGTGGCCTTCATATATATTTAAGGGTTCATATTTAAAACCTCATGTTATATGACCTTTTAAACAATCTTATGCCTGGTCTACACTACAAAGGTAGTTCAATGCAAGCCAGCTTGCATGGACCTACTTGTGCATGTGACCATGAATGCTGGAACTAGAGGTGCTGGGAGTGTTGCCGCACCCCTTGGCTTGAAGTGGTTTCCATTATATGCAAGGTTTAGAGTTTGGTTCAATGGCTCTCAGCACCTCCACTATACAAATAGTTCCTGCACCCCTGCACGTGACTACACTAAAACTTGTCTCCCCTGATGTAAGCACCCTATTATGGCGACACAGCATTGAGCTATGGTTGATGTACTGAGCTCAATGTGGTGCAAGTGTAGATACCAATTACAATGATGGTACCCCCAACTTCTCAGGACACAAGCTATTGACCATTCATTAATTTACTTGTAGTAGTAGAAGTAGCAATACAACAGAAAGAGGGAGAGAGCTATCTGCTTTTCATTCCCCTGTAGAGTTGGGAGAAGCACATGTGGAGCAGTTTGGTTGTGAACATAGGGATGTCCCTTGAATCTTCCTGAGAGATCTTGATGAAATTTTCATGGAGGTATCTGCAATCCTCTCCCTAACGTTTGTAGGGATTGCAACCTTGTTTTTTCCTCTGCAGTAGGACACTTTCATGTGCCAGTTGGCAATAACCACTGCAGTAAACAGGCTAGCAATATATATGCCCGAGCAGCTTTGGGATGCCAAGAGCAGCTGTGCTCTCTGTGCCTTTGTTACCCTCAGGAGTGAGAGAGCTGCCACAATCATCACTACTTGGGGGAAATGGTGCCAGTATTCAGTGCCAGTGCTCTTCACTCATAGTTTCATGCAAGCAAGCAATTTGCTCCTCCTTTCCCTCACCCCCCAGGGGGCCATATTTGCCATGGCTGGAGCTGTGAGTGGTGCCCTGCACAAGCATACCAAAGCAGAAGTGTCAGTAAGCATGTCTTGTTTGAGACTTTAGGGAGGCAAAGGCAGGGAGTTCTGAATCTTAAGTTTCGCTATCCATTGTGAATATGCTGACAATGGTACCTCTGTGTGTTTCATCTGAGGCTGCTGCTGCTGCAACCTTGAAGGGTTTCCCCTCCACACCCATGGAATGCCTGAGCCAGATAAGGAGGAGAAAGAAGACCGTTCAGGATGATACGTTCAGCAAGATCCTGCAAGCCCATCCTGCATCAGACCATGAGCAGAGAGGGCCTGGAGGGTGAATATTACAGTCTGTATGGAGAAGGAAGGAGCAGACTACATAGAGGCCCAGGAGTCCCAGCTGGAAAAGGAGAGGGAGATGCACCAGGACATAATGGGCTTCTCTTGCAGCAAACAAAGATGCTTCAGACTCTTGTGGACCTACAGTTCAACCATCATGGGCTTGTCCTTGTAGTCCATGGAGAACTCTAGAGAACCTCCCTACAACCTCTCCTCTATATGCCACTTGGCATCAGAGGTGACATCCAAACACCTGCCACTCCACACTGGGGGACATTAAGGACAACCACAGCTTCACCTACACTGACCTGAGAGAGCCACAGTTACTGAATGTGTAGCCAAAATGGACACAAATGTTCTTTCCCCTTGTTAATAAATTAATGGAACAGAACTTAAGTTTTAATGTATTTTCTTGTTTTTACTAACACTCTATTTTTGTGGAAAATAATTCATCTTTATTAGTTCCTAACATATGCTGCTACTGAAAACACCAACTTACCCACTTACTGGTTATGTACAGTGTGACACAACTCACAGAATCAGTGACAAACACAATGTAATAATCATAAATGTACATCAAGCTCCACAAAATTAAGAGGTGCCTTGACAGTATTATATTCATAGATGTGTACCAAGCACCACACAATTCCTAAAAGGCCCCAAAACTACAGGGCCAGGTAGAGCACAGTATACCACAACACATTACTATGCTCACTGTTAAAATGCTCCCTGGTCTGTATAGCTCTGCACTGAGCTCTTCTAATAACCCAATGGCCAGGGGAGCAATGCATAGGGTGGGTCCCCCAAGATCACTATTGGCATTTCAATATTGCTAATGATAATCAGTTGGTCAGGAAAGAAAGTCCCTGCTTGCAGTTGTCTGAACAATCCTGTGTTCATAAAGATGTGAGTATCATGCACTTTCCCTGAGCAGCCAACATTGATGTTGGTGAAGCATCCCTGGTGATCCACCAACACTTGCATAACCATAGAAAAATAGCTCTTTCTGTTGACATACTCTGGGGCAGCTGGGCTGGTTCCAAAATTGAGATGTGTGTCTCATCTATTCCTTCATTGCAGTTCTTAAACCTCATTGCTGCAGATCCATCCACTGTGTCCTGCACATTGTGGAACATCGGTCCTGTGTAGCAGGAGATGGTTAATGGTCCTGCACACTTGCATTACAACATTCCAGAATGATTTCCCACTGACCTTTAGCAATCCACAGTGCGATCACTGTGTTCTCCGGTTCTCAGTTCTCTGGTCTCAGTGCCACTCATTCCGTGTCCTTGCACTGGAGGGCTGGGGGTGAGCTCATCACACAGATCCAGGAACGAGGCCTTGCACATCTGTAAATTCTGCAGCCACTGCTTGTTGTCCCAAACCTGCATTACAATGCAATCCCACCAGTCAGTGCTTCTTTTCAGGCCGAGAGATGGCACTCCACTGTCTGCAGTTGCTCCGTGAATGTCACCAATAACCTTGAATTGTTTTTTGCTGTCTCTCAGCAATCTGTTCTCCACAAAATCATCATGTTCCCCACTGATACGATTCTTCTTGAGCCTTTGCAGATACCAGAGGATCATGTGTCCTGTGCTTGCAACGCTCATGACAATAGTGCAGAGCTGTGCAGGTTTCATGCTTTTGTCAGAGATGGTGGAGAGCAAAGATGGCCATGCACGTTTGTGGGATTTTTTAAAAAGGCGTGAAAACAATGAGATAGGGATGACATTATGGAAAGGAGAAAGATGCATGCTGGGAAATTGACCCCTTGCTCCAGTCACGTCTGTGCCCCTTGTTTCTGCCCCACCATGAATTGCCAAAACTTCCCAAAAGACAGTGCACTAGATGGTAGCAAGTTGAACACTGGGTTTCCTATCCAGGATGCACTGCACTGTGCAATGACACAAGCGCTCCTGATGAGTACATGCAGCACCGACACAAGGAGCCAAGTGTGCATAAGCGATATACTGTGTCAACTTTATGCTGATGTAACTTGCATCAGCCAAAGTTTGTAGTATAGACATGGCCTTAGAAGATAAATTTAGTTTTAAATGGACCAACTGTTATGTTAAATTTGTAGGAATACATTTCAGGTTACATATTAATTGTTTAACTATAGGGACTCAATTTATTTTGTAAAGTAATTAAAAATAGACCTAGAAAGATGACAGAAATTTACAGTCTCTTGCTGGGAAAGAGTCACATCAGTTTAAAAATAACTTACCCAAAATAGCTTTCCTGTCTCAGATAATATCAATTAACACTGGAGACGAAAATAAGGCCAAGATTTAAAACAACCTGAGTCTACAGTTAGTCTCCCAAATCCATATTTAGGCACCTAAGTAAATGGCTTTATTTTCAAAAGTGCTGGGTAGTCAGCTAAAAATGTGGTTTCCAAAATAGATGGCGGTGAAGAAGAGAGAGCATCTACCCCTTCCATGGGCAGTGCTACCCAAGGAAAGGTGAAGGTGTCTGTGATTTCATGCTATAACAGAAGGTTAATCTAGTTACTCTGTATGAATAGAATACCGTTTTTCCCCCTCTCTTGCTGTTTCAGGAATGGGTGGGAAAAGCCTCCCTCAAATACAGTCAGGGTTCAGAATTGGAGTTTGTTCCCATGCCGTTATGCAAGCCAGACCTGCAAGGGGATCTGATTAAGCTAGGGAACCTGGCTTAACTGGTTCAGATAGGCAAAGGTGCTAACCTGCACAGAATGGGACCCGGGAATGCTGGTGGAAAGTAATTATTTGGTTGGATGCTTGTTACATTCTGGTTCTGTCTTAAATAATAATTTGTAAATTCTGTCCCTGCCCCCCCCCCCCGCCTTGAGAATACTTGAGTCATCCAGCTTTCTAACTTTCAGAGTTTACTCTTATTGCTAATGGGAAATTATATATTAGGTCAGGTTTGTATTCATCTTCCCTCCCAAACTCTGTGTGCTGCTGGGTGGAATGTCAGCGTCAGACATGCTCAAGTGTTTGTGATTGTGTTGCGCTCTAGTGCATTCAGCCTACAGCTATACCCTACAAATTATATAAATCCTAAGAACTGGGCGGCGGGGGGGGGGGGGAGAAAGGGAAGAGAGGAGGAGAAGGATCATATTGCCCATACATTATCATTCAGATATCATCCAGATATATTGATGTTTCATTGCTTACCCCGCAATTCAGATGCATGCAAGATTCTTGTAAAGCTGGAAAACCCTCTGTAGCTCACACAATCTCCAAAGTACATCATCTCTGATAAAAATTATGGATTCCCCTCCTTATTCATCTCCGGATTAGGCTTAAATACAATCCATCTGCTTTCCGCACTTCAGTGCAGTGGCTTCATCTGCTTGGTTATGTGCCTATTTAATATCTTTGCGGGGTTTTTTTTTCCAGAGGTGTAGGGTTTTTTGTTTATTACAAATAGAATCTCCTCTCATTTTCTGCAGCCTCATGCTGCTCAGTTCTCTCAGGTTACTCTGCAGTTCTATATATTTTGCAACTCCTTTAGTTCTGAGTAGTCTGCAAATGGACTGTGGTTGGATTTACCAGATGAAGGCCCAATGGGGACAGACAGGAAGTAACTGCAATAGGAGAGAGGAAAAGGTTTTTGTTTATTTTTTAGCTTCAGCCACTAAAAGACCAATAGCTGCTTCAACAGTGCGATAGATATAGCTCCCGAGCCCACCTGGAAGTCTTCCATGAACCAGATTTGGGAGCCTATTTAATATCTCTTCCTTTTACTCATTGTTATTTCATTGGTGTGTAGTTTTATGGTTAGACGTGGATGATGCTTTCCGTGGCATTGTCTTCAATCCTTCCACTAGGAGAATCAACGTGGGCAGCAGTGTCAAATCTTCAGTTCCTGGTTCAGGCAAATTGCCACTGAAGCTTATGAAAGACTTTATGAGGTGACACTAAAAATGTTTGACTCCTGTGTATTAATTCTGAAGATCTTACAGAGTGTTGGCAGGCTCATGCAATGGAAGGTAAATTGTTCTGCTTGTGACACCTACTGCACATTAAGCTGACCTGGGTGAGCATCAAGTGGGGAAATAAATCATCAGGACATTGACTCAAGCAAGTTGTTGGTAGGCTTTTAACATTAAAATCAGCCTTCTTCCTGTTTTGTGGTGCCCTTATTGAAACAACACAACAAATAACAACAAAAAAAAAAATCCCACTATACTATAATAATTCATAACAATGATCTGAACACTACAGCATCAACCATTAAAAGATTCTGGGCCCAAATCTCATGTATACTGGCATAAAATGGGAGTAACTCCATTAAAGTCAATGGAGTTACACTGATGTAAAAACCAGCATAACAGAGCAGACTCAGGCCCACAGTGTTTTGTCATTGCTGTAATATAAGGTGGGTGTGCTGTTTGTTCAGGCTGTGCAATCAGCTCCGCAGACTGAATCAACTGCAGTTTTTACCCCAGTCCAACAATTCTGTGTACATGTTTTTGTAATTTTAAAAAGCCTTTTTTCCAGATGCAGGTTTGGAGAAAGCAAGAAGCTACTTCACAGCAGTGTGTCACTCTTTTGCAGCCTCCAGATCCCCTTTTGTAGTGAGTCGGTGTGGCTCCCCTCCTGCCCAGCGGAGGGAGCACCTAGCCAGAAGCCTGAGGGGGCGGGGCCAAGGAGCATTGCGCCCGCCCCTGCAAGGGTCAGGCAGCGACCCAGAAGGATAAAAGCTGGCAGCCAGAGCTCAGTCGGGGGCCAGCCGCCGCAGGGAGCAGACGTGCCGCAGGGAGCTCGAGACTGGGAACCCCCCAGGACCCAGGGCAGCTACCCAGACTGGCCGGAGCTTCCCCGTGCCCGTTACCTGGAGGAGCTCCCGGAGCTTCCCCGTGCCCACTACCCGGGGGAGCCCCCGGAGCTTCCCCGTGCCTTCTACCCGGAGGAGCCGCTGGAGCCTCCCCATCCCTGCTGCTACCTGGAGGAGCCGCCGGAGCAAGCCTGGCCGGACTTCCCTGAGGAACTGCCGGACCTGCTTCCCAGCCCTGGCCGCGAGGAGCCCATGCTGGTGGACTGGCCAGGGGCCGACACCACGGACCAGGTAAGCCCTGAGGGGGAGACCGGAAGTAGCCCGGGGGCAGCCGACCCCAGTCAGGATGCAGACATAACCGAACCTATGTCAGTGTGTTTCGGTCAGGATCCCCACTGACCGGTCAGCGGCGAAAGCCGCTGCTAGGGCCCCGGGCTGGGACGCAGTGGAGTGGGTGGGCCTGCATCCCGCCCTGCCACCTACTCACAGGTGGCAGTCTCCCCCTTACCCCAACGCTCAGGCGTAGGAGCCGGGCATATGTACTGAACTTTGTGTTTGCTCAGCCCTGAGCCAAAAGGGTCTGAGCCTTGTGACTCTGTGTTTGGTGCCCCACCTGAACCTAGGGCTGGGCCCCTTTAGACTGCACTGCTGCTCAGCCCTGAACCAGAGGGCTTGAGCTCCCTGAACTTGGTGCTTTGCTCAGCCCTGAAGCAGAGGGCCTGAGCCCCTTTAACTCTGTATTGTTGCTCAGCCCCGAGCCAGAGAGCCCGCACCTTGGGATTTTGTGGTTGTCGCCCAGGAACACCGGGGACCCACCCAGACCAGACGGTGTGTAGTGAGTCGGTGTGGCTCCCCTCCGCCCCTCGGAGAGGGTCGAACCCCGGTGACACACGATTACACCTTTATTTGGGACTACTGTTTCTGGAAGCAAATAGAGACCAAGAGAAGAAACAGCAGATGACCAGGTAAGAAGGGAGGAATAATTGTGAACTAAAACATGAGCTGCTATACTGAACACTTCTTACCTCATTGTTATATACAATAGAACCTCAGAGTTATGAACTGAACAGCCAACCACACACCTCATTTGGAACCAGAAGTACACAATCAAGCAGCAGCAGACACCCCCTCCCTACTCCCCGCCCCAAAAAAACAAAACAAAATGTGTTAAACATAAACTACTTTTACAGAAGGGAAAGCAGCATTTTTTTCTGCATAGTCAAGTTTCAAAGCTGTATGAAGTTAATGTTCTGTTGTACACTTTTGAAAGAACAGCCATAACGTTTTGTTCAGAGTTATGAACATTTCAGAGTTACGAACAACCTCCATTCCCAAGGTGTTTGTAAATGAGGTTCTACTGTATGTAGGTGTCAAAAACCTGTGGCTGAGTTCTACTAATACTTAACATTTTCACAGCATATAATTATACATTTATGCAACATCTTTTATTATGAAGAATCCCAAAGTGCCTCTCTCTCTCTAAAGCAGGGGTGGGCAAACTTTTTGGCTTGAGGGCCACATCAGGGTTGCGAAACTGTATGGAAGGCCTGGTAGGGAAGGCTGTGCCTCCCCAAACAGCCTGGCCCCCACCCCCTATCTGCCCCCTCCTATTCCCTTCCCCTGACTGCCTCCCTCAGAACTCCTGACCCATCCAACCCCGTCCAGCTCCTTGTCCCCTGATCGCCTGCTCCCAGGACCACCCCCCCAGGACCCAGCCCCCTATCCAACCCTCCCCATCCCCCCGCGCTCCCTGTCCCCTGACTGCCCTGACCCCTATCCACCCCAGCACCCTGACAGACCCCCCAGGACTCCTACTTCTATCAACCCCCCCCCGTTCCCCATCCCCTGACTGCCTCCCCCGAACCTCCGCCCCATCCAACCACTCCCTGTCCCTTGACTGCCCCCCGGGACTCCCTGCCCCTTATCCAACCCCCCGGCTCCCTGCCCCCTTATCATGACGGAGCCAGCCATGCTGCTGCACTGCCCAGCAGGAGCGTTGGGCCAGAGCGCTGGCGGCGCAGCAAGCTGAGGCTGCGGGGGAGGGGGGACAGAGGAGAGGCCAGGGGCTAGCCTCCCTGGCCGGGAGCTCAAGAGCCAGGCAGGATGGTCCCAAGGCCGGATGTGGCCCATGGGCTGTAATTTGCCCATGTCTTGCTCTAAAGACATACAAGAAAAAACGGTTACTCACCTTTGTAACTGTTGTTCTTTGAGATGTGTTGCTCATATCCATTCCAATTAGCTGGAGAATTTTTACCCTAGCAACACCCAGCTGTGGAGCCCCCTGGAGTGGCACCTTCATGGCGCTTGATATATACCCCAGCCGACCCAGCGCCTCCTCAGTTCCTTCTTGCTGGCTACTCCAACAGAGGGGAAGGGGGGAAGGCTTGGAATGGATATGAGCAACACATCGCAAAGTACAAGAGTTACGAAGGTGAATAATCGTTTTTTCTTCTTCGAGTGCTTGCTCATATCAATTCCAATTAGGTGACTCCCAAGCATTACCTAGGCAGTGGGGTCGGAGTGAAGCAACGTGTATTGTAGGACCGCTCTACCAAACGCCGCATCATCTCTAGCATGCTGGACAATGGCATAGTGCGAAGCGAAAGTGTGTACTGAGAACCAAGTCGCGGCTCTGCAGATCTCATGGATCGGCATCTGGGCCAGGAACACCGCCAACGAAGCCTGTGCCTTTGTGGAGTGAGAAGTACGCTGGCCAGATCATAGCAAGTGCAGATGCAGGAGGTGATCTATGAAGAGATCCGCTGAGAGGAGACCAGGAGGCCTTTCGTCTGGTCCGCCATTGCAACGAAGAGCTGGGTCGTCTTCCTGAACAGCTTTGTATGCTCAGTGTAGAAGGCAAGGGCCCTACGGACATCGAGGGAGTCTGGCATGCGGAGACTGGGGACTGGCATGTGGTTTTGGATGAAAAACCGGAAGAAAAATTTCCTGGCTGATATGGAAGGCCGATACAACCTTGGGAAGAAAAGCGGGGTGAGGCCGAAGCTGCACCTTATCTTTATGGAAGATCATGTAAGGTGGTTCCAACGTAAGGGCTCTCAGCTTGGAGACCCGCCGCACCAATGTGATAGCAACCAGGAAAGCCATTTTCCAGGAGAGGTAGAGAAGGAAGCAGGTGGCCAGCGACTCAAATGGGGCCCCCATGAGTCTGGAGAGGACCAGGTTAAGGGCCCATGTTAGGACTGGCTGTCAAAATTGTGGGTAGAGATGGTCCAGGCCCTTGAGGAACCTGCCAACCACGGGATTGGTGAAGCCAGAGCAGCCATTCGCACCTGGATGAAAAGCCGAGATAGCCACCAAGTGAACTCTGATGGAGGATGCCGCCAGGCCCTGCTGGTTTAGGTCCAGAAAATACTCCAAAATGATAGGCACGGATGCCTGGAGAGGGGGAGTGTTGCGCTGAGTGCACCAGCACGAAAACTGCTTCCACTTAGCCTGTATATGTGGAGGGCTTCCTGCTGCCCATCAGTACTTGCTGCACAGATTCTGAACAGAGAAGTTCTGAAGGGTTTAGCCATGCAGCATCCATGCCGTGAGGTGGAGAGATCATAGGTCGGGATGGCAGAGGTGACCATGATCCTGAGTGAGCCGGAGCTACCAGAATCACTCGTGCCCTGTTCCTGAGCACCTTGAGCAAAACCCTGTGCACAAGGGGGAATGGAGGAAAGGCGTAAAATAGTTGACTTGTCCACGGGAGTAGGAAGGCGTCTGTGAGAGAGCCCGGGGAACAGCCTTGGAGGGAGCAGAAAGCCGGCCATTTCCGATTGCTGCGGGAGGCAAACAGGTCAACCTGGGGGAACCTCCATCTTCGGAAGACGGAGCGACCACTCCTGGGAATGGAAGGACCTGCTCAGGTGGTCTGCCAGCATGTTCTGGACCCC
Source organism: Mauremys reevesii (assembly GCF_016161935.1). Lineage (NCBI taxonomy): Eukaryota > Metazoa > Chordata > Testudines > Geoemydidae > Mauremys > Mauremys reevesii. The sequence continues at coordinate 245,665,220 of NC_052623.1, read as the reverse complement.
AGATAGAAAGGACGCCACCAGGTGAATGGAGTGGGCTATGCAGAATTCCCACAGTCGAACGGCCTCCTGGCAGAGGCGGGAGGAATGGACCCCCCCTTGTTTGTTGATGTAGAACATGGTCGTGGTGTTGTCTGTGAAGACCACCACACAATGACCCTGTAGTCGCTCCTGGAAGGTTCGACTAGCAAGGCGCACTGCCATCAGCTCCCAGACGTGGATATGAAGGGAGAGTATGGACGGGGGCCATAGGCTCTGTGTCTGAATGTCCCTGAGGTGGGCGCCCCATCCCAGGGCTGAGGCATCTGTGACGAGGGATAAGGAAGGCTGCGGGCTGAGAGAAGGAACTCCTTCACATACCACCTGGGGATCTAGCCACCAGCGGAGGGAGACCAGGACCCACTCTGGGATGGTGACCACCAAGTTCAGGCTGTCCCGACCTGGGCGATAGACTCATGCCAGCCAGGCTTGTAACGGGTCTCATTCAAAGTAAAAATTCTCTGATGGTCGTGTACGCAGCGCACGCACGCCTAATTGGAATCGATATGAGCAAGCACTCGAAGAAGAATCAGTTCACCACTGAAGAACATCAGCTTCTAGGTTGGATAGTGACAGGCTGTATTTGGTCTTTAAAGTTCAGACTCGGGTAACCCCATGCAATGGGAAATGAAATCCCTTACCTCTGTATGTGCCACTGGAATGTATTCAGGCTGCGTAGGAGGGTAAGAAGCACTTGGGTTTGATGAGGTGGCACTCACTATTCCACTAACTGGATTGAGACCTACAATATGCTGAGTTCCCAGGATTTGGGGTTAAGAGATCACCAGAGAGGCTGTGGGAAGGAAATTTACCAAAAGAGTCTTGTCGTGGGAAGATATGAGTCATAAGGAGGTCCATTCTGGGTCAGACCAAAGGTCCATCTAGCCCAGTATCTTGTTTTCTGACAGTGGCCAATACCAGGTGCTTCAGAGGGAACGAACAGAACAGATAATCCCTGCTGCCCATTCCTAGCTTCTGGCAAGTCATTTAGAAATTTCTGTCATTTCCACATTTTCTGTTATTGTACCTCCCACCCCCACCCTCCATTGAGTAATGGGTCTAACCTGACCTTGGTCTTCCTCTTGTTTTTAATGAATTCATAGAATGTTTTCTTGTTACCCTTTGTTTCTAGGTAATCTTTTTTTTGTGCCTTGGCCTTTCTAATTATTTGCCCACATACTTGTTATTTGTTTATGTTCATCCTTTCTAATTAGAGCTAGTTTCCACTTTTTGTGGGACTCTTTTTTTGAGTTTAGGATCATTGAAAATCTCCTGTTAAGCCAGGGTAGTCTTTTGCCATATTTCCCATCATTCTTACACAGTGGGATAGTTTTCTCTTTTGCCCTTAACAGTGTCTCTTTGAAAAATTGCCAAGTCTCTCAAACTGCTTTTCCCCTTAGACTTGCTTCCCCTGGGATCTTACCTGCAAACTCCCTGAGTTTGCTAAAGTCTGCCTGCTTGAAACCGATTTTCTTTATTGTGCTGTTTTCCTTCCTATCATTCCTTAGAATCACGAACTCTGATATTTCATGAACACTTTCATCCAAGCTGCCTTCCGCTTTCAAATTCTCAATCATTTCTTCCCTATTTGTCAAAATCAAACATAGAACAGCCTCTCCCCCACTGGCTTTCTCCGCCTTCTAAAATAAAAAATTGTCTCCAATACATTCCAAGAACTTGTTGGATAATCGGTGCCCTGCTATGTTATTTTCCCAACAGATGTCTAGGTAGTTGAAGTGCTCCATCACCACCAACTCTGTGCTTTGGGTGATTTTGTTAGTTGTTTATAAAAAGCTTCATCCATCTCCCCTTCCTAGTTTAGGTGGTCTGTAGTAAACCCCTACCATGACATCACCTTTGTTTTTTTAACTGTTTTTTTTAACTCCTTACCCAGAGACTTTTAACAAGTCTGTCTCCTATTTCCATCTCAACCTCAGTCCAAGTGTATACACTTTTGATATATAAGGCAACACCTTATGCAGAGATTCATTGATTTTTTTCCACAAACAGCTTCATCCATCGCAAGGAAGGTCCTAAACTGTATTTTGGACTTCCCTCTGAAACCCTGATAGCTGAAGGCAGGAGGCCCTCCTCATGGCTACCGCCATAGAGACAAAACAAGCGCTAGTATCAGTGGTATCCCGAGAAACCTGCAATGATATTCTGGCCAGCAGCTGACCATTTGCAATGATTGCCTGAAATTATTCCCTCTGCTCTGGTAAAACATGCTCAATAAAGGAATTAAACTTTGAATAGTTAATATGGCTGTATTTTGCCATGAGGGCTTTGTAGTTGGCAATCCCAAATTGTAGAATAGCCAATGAATATGACTTACGGACAAATAAGTGAAGTTGCTTTTTAAATCTTTGATGCCATGTGACGGTTTAGTGTGAAGCTGTCTTCCACATTTGTTTACTGAATCAACCAAACGGGAGCCGGGGGAGGGATGAGAAAATAAAAATTCCAAGTCCTTAGAGAAAACAATATTTTTGTGTGCACTCTTAGAAGTAGGTTGTATTGTCACTGGAGTATGCCAAATTATTTTTGGAGGGTCTAGCAGAGCCTCATTAATAGGTAGCGGGATGCAGGCAGATGATGATATATGTAGAATGTCAATCAGTTTATGCTGTGACTCAACCTTCTCAAGTGGAATGTTCAGAATCTGCTATCCTTTATTTCTTATGTTCTGTAAAAATATCTCTATGAATAAACAGTAATTAGTCTCCTGGCAACCTTAACCAAGTACCGTATGTTCTCTTTTTGTTAAGAATTAAGAATATAAAATAAGTATTAGGCGCTCTACAATTCATTGTGTCATGCATGTATGATTCTTCAGTGTGTGTATGAAACACAATCATAGTCCTCCTCTTGTTAAAGTGCCTAGCATTTGAATTTACTATTTGAGGCTGCATGGGCTCCATTTATAAAGTAGAACAGTTGGTTTTTTTTAAATCTTAGACTATTTGTAAAAAGTGTAAACATTTCTCTCTTGTAACATTCAAGTTGGTTTAATGTCATAACAGTCAATACAGTTAGTTTTCAAATCTGGTTAGCAAGCTGTACGCAGTATGATAGACCCAGGCCAGTTTGGAAGAGCAGAGTAGTAGAAGGGAGATATACTGGCCACTGGATAAGCAGTTTTCTGTTTCCTGAGTGACCAGAGCAGGGGCTGCTCCAGGCTAATGAGAACACCTCACTCCAATTAACCTGCTAAGAGTCAGGTGAGGCTGTTAAGCACCTGACTCTAATTAAGGCCCCTCTGATGCTATAAAAGGGCTCACTCCAGTCAGGCCAGAGGGAGCCAGGGGAGAGAATGTGTGTGAGAGAGTGAGGAACTGGGAGCAAGAGGCGTGCAAGAAGCTGAGAGTGAGAGTGAGTAGGCATAGTGCTGGAGGACTGAGAAGTACAAGCGTTATCAGACATCAGGAGGAAGGTCCGGTGGTGAGGACAAAGAAGGTGTTGGGAGGAGGCCATGCGGAAGTAGTCCAGGGAGTTGTAGCTGTTGTGCAACTTTACCAGGAGGCACTCTAGATAGCTGCAGTCCACAGGGCCCTGGGCTGGAACCCAGAGTAGAGGGCGGACCCAGGTTCTCCCCAAACCTCCCAACTCCTGATCAAACACAGGAGGAATTGACCTGGACTGTGGCTTCTACCAGAGGGGAAGGTCTCTGGGCTGTTTCCTGACCCACAGAGTGAATCTGTGAGGTGAGCAAATCCGCTAATAAGCGCAGGACCCACCAAGATAGAAGAGGAACTTTGTCACAACGGATTGACAGACTACAAAAAAGCAGCCAACTAAGAGAGTTTGGAGGAGTGGTGTTTGCGTTATTTAATACAGTAGTGCTTTAAAATTCAATCTCTTTGATTCCAATATATACCCTTATATAAATCACCCTTGATACAGTAGGGTAAAGTCTGCTTAGATGTAAAATAGTGAAGAGCCTGCCAACATTCTGAGCAATAAATTCCATGATTTGCAATTTTAAAAGCTATAACTATGTGAAATAAGATGATCTTTTCAACAAGTGATGATCTTTAGTCAGTATATTTTTAGCATGTACAAATAACTTATTTATATTTTGTTAAAGTGATACAGCTTTCTACTTATTTGCATGGAATTATCAAAAGCACTCAGCATTACCCTAACTCTGCTCGTTGATTTCAATGGGACCAGAGTTAGGCCACAATGCTAAGGGGGTTTTGTTTGTTTGTTTTGGGGGGTTCTTTTGGAAATTGCATCTTTGGGTATGGCCACACAGCAGCTGGGAGCAAACCTCCCAGCCTGAGTAGACAGATTCTTGCTCATGTGGCTCAAACTAATAGCAGCATGAATTTGCAGCTCCAGCAGAGACTCAAGATAGCCCCCTTAGCTTGATTGCAGGGGGTTGGGTGGGCTTGAGAATCCTAGCTGCAGCCCAAGCCACAACATCCACCCTCTTTTCAGTGCAGAAGTTCAAGCCCACTAATACAAGTCTGTCTACTTGTGCTGGGAGGTTGGTAGACGTACCCTTAGGGTCTGTTGGAACTAAGGTGATCAGACAACAAATCTGAAAAAGACCCAAAAATTGGGACTGTACCTTAGAAGTATGAACAACAAGGGTAATGTCGTGGTGGGAGTCTGCTACAGACCACCGGACCAGGGGGATGAGGTGGACGAGGCTTTCTTCCAGCAACTAACAGAAGTTGTTAGATCACAGGCCCTGGTTCTCATGGGTGACTTTAATCACCCCGATATCTGCTGGGAGAGCAATACAGCAGTGCACAGACAATCTAGGAAGTTTCTGGAAAGTGTAGGGGACAATTTCCTGGTGCAAGTGCTGGAGGAACCAACTAGGGGAAAAGCTCTTCTTGACCTGCTGCTCACAAACAGGGAAGAAATAGTAGAGGAAGCAATAGTGGATGGGAACCTGGGAGGCAGTGACCATGAGATGGTCGAGTTCAGGATCCTGACACAAGGAAAAAGGGAAAGCAGTAGAACAGAGACCCTGGACTTCAGAAAAGCAGATTTCGACTCCCTCAGGGAACTGATGGGCAAGGTCCCCTGGGAGAATAACATGACGGGGAAAGGAGTCGAGGAAAGCTGGCTGTATTTCAAAGAAACCTTATTGAGGTTGCAGGAACAAACCATCCCGATGTGTAGGAAGAAAAGTAAATATGGCAGGCGACCAGCTTGGCTTAACAGTGAAATCCTTGCTCGTCTTAAACACAAAAGAACAGCTTACAAGAAGTGGAAGATTGGACAAATAACCAGGGAGGAGTATAAAAGTATTGCTCAGGCATGCAGGTGTGAAATCAGGAAGGCCAAATCACACTTGGAGTTGCAGCTAGCCGGAGATGTTAGGAGTAACAAGAAGGGTTTCTTTAGGTATGTTAGCAACAGGAAGAAAGTCAAGGAAAGTGTGGGCCCCTTGCTGAATGAGGGAGGCAACCTAGTGACAGAGCATGTGGAGAAAGCTAGTGTACTCAATGCTTTTTTTGCCTCTGTCTTCACAGAAAAGGTCAGCTCCCAGACAGCTGCACTCTGCAGCACGGTATGGGGAGGAGGTGACCAGCTCTCTGTGGAGAAAGAAGTAGTTCGGGGCTATTTAGGAAAGCTGGACGAGCACAAGTCCATGGGGCCGGATGCACTGCATCCGAGGGTGCTAAAGGAGTTGGCCGATGAGATTGCAGAACCATTGGCCATTATCTTTGAAAAATCATGGGGATCGGGGGAGGTCCCGGATGACTGGAAAAAAGCTAATGTAGTGCCCATCTTTAAAAAAGGGAAGAAGGAAGATCCAGGGAACTACAGGCCAGTCAGTCTCACCTCAGTCCCTGGAAAAATCATGGAACAGGTCCTCAAGGAATCAATTCTGAACCACTTAAAGGAGGAGAAAGTGATCGGGAACAGTCAGCATGGATTCACCCAGGGCAAGTCATGCCTGACTAACCTAATTGCCTTCTATGACGAGATAACCGGCTCTGTGGATGAGGGGAAAGCAGTGGATGTACTATTTCTGGATTTTAGCAAAGCTTTTGATACAGTCTCCCACAGTATTCTTGCCAGCAAGTTAAAAAAGTCTGGGCTGGATGAATGGACGGTAAGGTGGATAGAAAACTGGCTAGATGGTCGGGCTCAACGGGTAGTGATCAATGGTTCCATGTCTAGTTGGCAGCCGGTATCAAGTGGAGTGCCCCAAGGGCCGGTTTTGTTCAATATCTTCATTAACGATCTGGAGGATGGTGTGGACTGCACCCTTAGCAAGTTTGCAGATGACACTAAACTGGGAGGAGTGGTTGATACGCTGGAGGGTAGGGATAGGATACAGAGGGACCTAGACAAATTAGAGGATTGGGCCAAAAGAAATATGATGAGGTTCAACAAGGACAAGTGCAGAGTCCTGCACTTAGGATGGAAGAATCCCATGCACTGATACAGACTAGGGACCGAATGGCTGGGTAGCAGTTCTGCAGAAAAGGACCTAGGGGTTACGGTGGACGAAAAGCTGAATATGAGTCAACAGTGTGCCCTTGTTGCCAAGAAGGCTAATGGCATTTTGGGTTGTATAAGTAGGGGCATTTCCAGCAGATCAAGGGATGTGATCATTCCCCTCTACTCAGCACTGGTGAGGCCTCATTTGGAGTACTGTGTCCAGTTTTGGGCCCCACACTACAAGAAGGATGTGGATAAATTGGAGAGAGTCCAGCGAAGGGCAACAAAAAATGATTAGGGGGCTGGACACATGACTTATGAGGAGAGGCTGAGGGAACTGGGATTGTTTAGTCTGCAGAAGAGAAGAATGAGGGGGGATTTGATAGCTGCTTTCAACTACCTGAAAGGGGGTTCCAAAGAGGATGGATCTAGACTGTTCTCAGTGGTAGAAGATGACAGAACAAGGAGTAATGGTCTCAAGTTGCAGAGGGGGAGGTTTAGGTTGGATATTAGGAAAAACTTTTTCACTAGTAGGGTGGTGAAGCACTGGAATGGGTTACCTAGGGAGGTAGTGGAATCTCCTTCCTTAGAGGTTTTTAAGGTCAGGCTTGACAAAGCCCTGGCTGGGATGATTTAGTTGGGTTTGGTCCTGCTTTGAGCAGGGGGTTGGACTAGATGACCTCCTGAGGTCCCTGCCAACCCTGAGATTCTATGATTCTATGAAAATTGGGATATCTGGTCACCCTAGTTGGAACCAGTATGGGAGAAAGTCAGTCATCTTCAGACCACTTACCTTTCCTTTCATAATTTTTGTACAAGCAGAAACATTCAGACATGGGTGCCTAAGTATGCAGTAAGGAGCCTGATTTTCTGTTGCTTAAATATTTAGACTCCTGTGCCTAATGTTCAGCACCTGTGTGGGAAAAAATAATAAGACACTTCTATAGCACTATCTATACAAATCAAAGTGCTTTACAAAGGCATTTCATTACCATGGTGATGAATATAAGTTTTAAAATGAGCATGGCAGTTAGGACCAAAGTCCATTGAAAGTCTGACTCTGAAACCCAGTCAGACTTGTGCTCCTTACTTAGGGGCTTTTCAGATCCTACTCCTAAATAAAATAGACTACATAAAAAATCATTTTACCCATATTGCTGATAAGAAAACTGAGGCATGGAGGGTGAAAATCACCCCTATGCAGAGGACCAAATTAAGGGCAGAGATCCATGGGAGTTAGGTGCCTAAATACTTTTGACAATCTTGGCCTGAGTTCTTAAGTTGGATTTCAGTAGTACATTGGCTGTACTGGCCAGCTACATAGGAGTGAAAGATGGTGTAAGGGATTGGCTTCCACCTCTGAAGTGTGAAATCATGGATTCAAATACCCAGGTGGCCAGGGAAGATCAAATTGATGCATAGGAGTAAATTTCACCCAAAAAGACCTTGTCCAAGGTCACACAGCAAGTCAATGGCAGAGCCAAAGTGAGCCCAAGGCTCTTAACTCCCATTCCAGTTTCCTATCCACTGGACCATACTTCTTCCCATCAAGCTCCAGCAGGAATACCGAAATGCGAGACAGCTGATGACCTCATTTATCTGATTCCCTACTCTTGGCAGCTTTTCAGGGAAAGAAAGCCCTGAAAGTCAGGCATTAATTATCCTCCACCCATTTACTTACAAGTGCAACATCACAAAGTACCAATCCTGGTTTCAATTAGTGCAATTGCTGTTACAGATAAATCTTGGAATTCTGAAGTTGGGCTATTGTTCAGCAAGGCACAGAGAGGCTGAGTTCATTGGAAAAAATTATTAATATTACAGTAATACCTAGAATCTACAACCAAGATTAAGGCCCCATTGTTGGTAGGCACTCTACAAGGTAGTAAAAGACAGTCCTTTTAAGAGCTTACACTCTAAATAGACAAGACACAGGTTGAAAGGGGAAACAGAGGCTCAGATAGATGAAGAAACTTGCCACGGTCCAGGGTAGTGCTGTAAATAGAACCCAGGTCTTCTGAATCCCAGTGCAGTACTCTGTCTATTGGCCCATACCGCCAATCATCTTTGGTTTGTAGTGACATATCATCCCTTCAGATGGAGACCTTTTAAACACATGTACTCATTTGCTGAGTCCAAGCATTGCATATGGCCCACTGTTGCAATATTTCAGTGTATCATTGTTCAATGGTTTCCATGGGCCAGGACATCCACTACACAGACTTCCTCCTCTTCCCAAACATGTTGTTGATTAGTTTGGCCATTGACTTTGAACCACTGGGTCGTCTCTTTTCCTTCACTTTGAAGTTTGTGATGATGGTTCTTAGGACTTTTGTGAACATGGTCATCACTTCCTGACAATGTTCGGCTGCAGACAGTTCGCAGAACTGGCATTTGTTATCCATTGCCAGCTTTTGTCCTTCATCCCAGCCTACTTCTCTCATATGGCATAGATCCTGCTTGTTACCAACTAAGAATACAGCTGACTCTACCACTCTGAAATCAAAAAGGTTTTGATTAGACAAAAAGCCTTATACAAATGCTACAGGGTACCTGCTCTTGTATGCTGCATATCCAGAGAAAACTGACAAAAAATGTTTATATTATATTAATTTATACCATTGAACGCTATTTAGGATCTCAGTTTGCTAGAAAGCCTCCTAACACATCTGTGAGGCAAATGACTTAACCTCATTTTAGTTATGTTTTATTAAGGCTAAAAAAATTGTTGCCAGTACATTTTTTCACTTAAATATTAAAAACAGTGAAAAATATACACACCAAGGGATTAAGGCTGAGACAGTATATGGTGAAAGGGGTTGAAAATATAATTTAAACGATTTCCCAATTTAAGATTTTATTCTTAGGTCATGTTTTATTTAGGCAAAAGCCTCAGCAGGTTATGCATTCCTAGGTCAATTGTTGTGAATACCGATACTTAGCACTCACTTTTTACACATTTAACTAGTTCACTAATTAATTTGTGCCACTCACATCTGAGCTAATTTAAATTATTTGCGCAAGGACATAAAGGGAGTTGATGTCACTGCCCAGGACAGAGTTTAGCAGAAATTCTTGGTCCCAAATCCTCCCTGATTGTATCTACACTAGTATTTTCTTCAAACTTCCCATTGATGTAGCTCCACTGGTGACAGCAATAGTGTGTGGGGGGGAGATGTAGCATAGGCTAACTACCAGTTTTTTAATCTGCACGTTGGCTAATCTTGATCAGAGTAGTTAGTCTTATATCACCTAGCATGACAGTATGATTTACATGTGAAACAAGAATGAAAAAGCCTAAAGTATATTGGGTTTTGGGTGGAATGGGTTATATTTTGCTGCTGAATTTACCAGCTAGTATATTACTACTTTTGTTATGTTGCTGGTTGCTATTGCTGTGCGGAGTGTTATTTTAGTGGCTGTTAGGGTGCCTAGCGCTCACAGACTCATCTCTTTTCGTACCTTAGATCGAAAGAAATGTAATATTTATAATACAACTTACCTTTTGCAAGCTGCCAGGTGGGAATCTCGTATCCTGTATAGCAATGCCTTTGCAAAGGCAAAGGAAGCTCTATCGCTGATGTCATACACAATGACAAATCCGTCAGCCCAGTGGAGTTCATCAGTGAGGGACAGCTTCCCCTGTCGTGGCTGAAGGCAATGAAATGCATACGAGAATAGAAAGAATCCATTACTGTTGTCACTGTGCAATATTTTCTTTCTAACTAAGAATGTAAAGAAATGTATATGTTTGTACAGTGCACAGCACAATGGGCCCTGATCTGAAACTGGTACTCCAAAGAGCTACAAATAAATAACTATCATTGGAGATGATTGTTATAATGAATGTATAAACAGTGTTTCAGAACTTTAAACTGCCCTTGATAGGCCTTAATTATCAGTAAAGTTAAATTAAATCTTACAATCAAACTCTGCTCCCTTGATTGCAATGGAGACCCTCTGAATTTACACCAGGGTAACTGAGCACACAATTGTGGCCATCAGTATTTGTTTAACCCTTTTATATACATGGATGATGGGATGGATTACATCCTCAGCAAGTCTGTGGATGACATTAAGCTGGGGGGCGAGGTAGTTACGCTGGAGAGTAGGGATAGGGTCCAGAGTGACCGAGACAAATTGGAGGATTGGGCCTAAAGAAATCTGATTAGGTTCAACAAGGACAAGTGTAGGGTCCTGCACTTAGCATGGAAGAATCCCATGCACTGCTACAGGCTGGGGACTGACTGGCTAAGCAGCAGTTCTGCAGTAAAAGACCTCGGGATTACAGTGGATGACAAGTTGGATATGAGTCAACAGTGTGCCCTTATTGCCAAGAAGGCTAATGGCATATTGGGCTGCATTAGTAGGAGCACTGCCAGCAGATTGAGGAAAGTGATTATTCCCCTCTATTCGTCACTGGTGAGGCCACATCTGGAGTACTGAGTCCAGTTTTGGGCCCCTCACTACAGAAAGGGATGTGATAAATTGGAGAGTCCAGCAAAGGGCAAGGAAAATGATTAGGGGGCTGGGGCACATGATTTATGAGGAGAAGCTGAGGGAACTGGGCTTGTTTAGTCTGCAGAAGAGAAGAGTGTGTTTGTGGGGGTGGGGGATTTGATAGCACCTTCAACTACCTGAGGGCGGGGGGGTCCAAAGAGGATGGAGCTTGGCTGTTCTCCGTGGTGGCAGATGACAGAACAAGAAGAAACGGTCTCAAGTTGCAGTGTGGGAGCTCTAGGTTGAATATTAGGAAACACTATTTCACTAGGAGGATGGTGAAGCCCTGGAATGGGTTACCTAGGGAGGTGGTGGAATCTCCATCCTTGGAAGTTCTTAAGGCCTGGCTTGACAAAGCCCTAGCTGGGATTATTTAGTTGAGGTTGGTCCTGCTTTGAGCAGGGGGTTGGACTAGATGACCTCCTGAGGTCTCTTCCAACCCTAATCTTCTATGAGTCTAGAATATGATTTTGCCGCTCTTGATCCTACTAAAATGAATATGGGGAGTTTGATGACTTTATTTGTTTATTGTTCCCACCCAATTCCTATACAAAAACAGCTCTGGTGTGTTTATCTGTTCCTTCACTAGGAAGTTATTTTAGTCAATCATTTACCCTATCCGTTCAACTTTTCCCCCCAATACATGAAAAGACTTGGAGCGGACGTAAGCCCTTCAGCAGGACATGAAGTCACCACACAGATTTTGGTGGATGCAGTTTGTTAATATGAGTGATGAGACGTTAGAACAGGATAGTGAAAGTGAAAGCAGAGGGAGAAGAAGGGATGAAAGATAGGTTTCATATTTACTTTGAAAGCCTAGATGGAAAAAGGATGAGGCCAATTAAAAATAAAAAGGCTTTGAAGATGGCTGACAAATCAACAGGTGAAAAACTGTGCAAAAGCAGATGGCGGCAGATGAGCTGGAGGGGAGAAGAGAGTTAAGAGGTTTATGAAATAGTTGAGAGCAAAACCGGACAGTTTTTAATAAAATAAATAAGGTTTTTTGACTATATTCTGAAATCAGTAATGAAGCACTGGAGAAAGTTAAGACAAAGCGATTAGTCTTCTTGGTCAAGACCTGAAGGCACCTTGAAAACCGCTGAAAGAACTGTACAGAAGGATAACATCAGTATAGGTAATAGTTAATGTCAAAGGGGGAAAAGAAGAGAGCATAACTGTTTCCATTATTTTTATGTTTTAAAGATGTTTAAGCCCATGAAAAAGAGACTGTAGATTATAGCTTATTGGTGGTTTCTAACTAGCCCTCTTCTCCCAAATGCCTCAGCATGCTTCTACGCTACTCCATCATAACACCAAATGCTGTTTGTGACAGCTTGCAATTCAATGGAAGTAGTACAGATTTTTTGTTTATATTCAGGGTATTTGGTAGCTGGTTATATTATATATTTAAAAAATGGGTGCTGTGCTATACAAACCTAGTATGACAAGTTCCCTGCCCAGAAAGTCTGCAATCGAAATGCCAAATTTGTTACTGTCTTGATTTCAATTTGTTGCAACGTGTGCTGATCTGTGTAGTTTGCGACTAAAACAAATCATTTAAGGGAGACTGGGCAGCTTAGATATGGAATAGAGCCTTTCATATTCAGAGCTGTCTGCACTGGAAAATTTAACTAAAAAGACCAATTAGTTCAAAAGAATCATTGTTGAAATTGGTGAGAGCCACAATGTAGGCAGGGCTTCAGTGTCCTCCGCCATCATTTTAGATAAACCAGTTGAAAAACAAGTCTAATTGAAATGGGGATGAAGGGATTCTGGCTGCAGGAGATTTGCCCCTACTATTGCTTGCCCCTAGTTCCACTGCACTGTGGGAATTTTTTGGTAAGTTTCCTCTCCTAACAAGGTCTACTTTAGGGTTCAAGTACAGCTCAGATTTGCAATGACCAAAAATGGTTCTTCTCTGAGAGATGCCTGTGGGACTGAGTTGGTCTGTTCCATTCAGGGTGGGGTAGGTGCCTCTATCACAAAAAATACCACTAAGCCTGATGCACAAGGGAGTCTGAGAGTGGAGGAGAGAACTCCAAAGGGTCCCCTCAAGGAATATTATTATTATTATTTCCCTAGATCATTCTGAACCCAGATCCAGGGAGCTGCAGAGGGCCAGAGCTATCTGCTCAGAGGTCCTGTGCCTACTCCCTAATGGCGGGCTACCCTGCTCCATCTCCTGGGTAACATGGTTCCAGCTGAGTCAAACTGCCAAGGCCCACCCTGGATGCCACTGCCCCAGTTCCCACTAATGGGGAGGGAAGCCCATAACGCAGAGAAAGGCAGCAGCAGGAACGTTAACATCAAGCATCATTAACATTCATTGAGATCCTCTCCAGGGTTTGAGGAGAGGGGATGATGCAGGTTCATCTGGCCTGCTCCTTCATTTCTATTCTCCAGCCTTAGATCCTTTAGCCACGTGGATGATGGCTCTTTGCAGGGCCTAGTACCATAGTGTTCAGCAGATATGGCAGGTCAGTTTTGGATGGGTAATAGTGGTGAATGAGCTGGCTTATCGGTCTATGTTTTTATGACACATCCATTACTATAGTATCTTTAACTCTTTTAGCACAGAAGGAAGGAATTGAATGACCATGAAGGCTGAACTTCCTTAAGTGTTTTATTCAGGTCAGAATTAAGCCCAGTTGTTAACATGGGGAAGTCTGTATTGTCACTATCATTAGATCTATTCTGGGAATACAGGACTTCAGTTTCCAGGTCTGTCTATTTGGCCACTGCCACAGGTAAATGAAATGTAGTTAGATGTTTTTAAAGTAACCATTTAAAAGGATATTTGGGAAAACTATACAAATAGTGACTGCAACCTTTTTGCCCCTCTTATGAATTAAAAGATGCATGTAATTTTACTGTACAATGTTACATTTGGTTGTCATTAGTAGCTTTAAAAATGGAAAAGCCTTGACCAGATAGTTGTCCAATGAAGAACTCATTCTATAAAGTTGGAAAATGCTCAGTACGGAGAGAGTCCTGACAGCTACATGTTATAGCTACAGGAATTTCAATATTCCAAGTCAGTTGCTAAAAAGTGCAAAGTGAGAGTTAGCTTTTCTCCTCTCTCCTTCCTGCCACCTCACTCTTCATCTTTTATAAGTTGCGCTTACCTGTGAACAAGGGTCATAAATTTCCAAGTTCATTTGCCTCCCATCCAGACACAAATGTTTAGTGTAGATGCACTCTACAAGACACATAGCATTAAAATCAATATCAGAGTTAACAAGTAGAGGGGGGAAAAAACAGGCTTTAATTGCTATATTGCCAATGGAGAAAAATAAGATTTGTCGTACATAATTAGCCCTTGGTTCATCAAGTCTGATAGCAGTCCTCTGGCAGAGCCTGATGTGTTACTGGAAAGTGAACCCATCCCTCAGATATGCCCATAGTGAATTGTGCAGTGCTTAACTGTATCCCTAAGCTCATGGCTGGCCAGGTCCTATTCCACTGTGATGCCCCAATAAGTGCCAACATGTGAGGGAACACTGTTAGAACATAGTGCTGGCCATTTGAGACAGCAGAACAAAATGCATAGGTAAATGCTCATGCATTTATGATACTGAGTAATTTCCCAAAAATCACTTTACAAATATTATGAAAGTTTTAGGGTAGCTAGGACATGATAGCAACCTGTATATTGAGAAGAAGATGGGAGCAGGAGCTGGCTATGATTTTAGGGTAGAGGGAATGTAAACTTGGAATCAGTTAAGTTCTGATGGCCCACTTATTCTGTTATGCATGTTGAACATGCATGCAAAGCCTTATGCAAAGTTTTTTCCTCTAGGTAAGATAGAACCATAAGGGTAACACACTTTATTAATTTTTTTCAATAGGTTAGATGGGTATGAGTTCTCCTCACATAAGCAGTGTTGGTTTGATCTTATCAAGTTATAATTATGCTGGTATTATACAAGCCTGAACTTACGTGCTGATCCTGAAAAAGCTGGTACCAGGAGTAACACTTAATTACAATGAAGCATTCTAGTACTCAAATGGGAAACCTCACAGTAGCAAGCATTTCCCTCAGTAGTGTTTGCAGGATCGAGTCCTTAAACTGTATTCTTAGGATCTGAGACATACACCCAGATTTTTAAAATTACTTAGGCATTGCTGCACTCAGCATCGCAATGCCTAACTTATTTGGGAGCCTCAGCCTGATTTTTCAGAAATGATTCAGGCACTTAGAAGCCAAAATGCCTAAATCCCTTTTAAAAATGAGACTCAGACATTGCAATGCTGAGCACAATTCCTAAATACTTTTAAAAATGTGGACCTAAATCTCATTTTCAAAAGGGATTTAGGCACTTAGGAGACAAAATCCAATTGATGGGATTTAGACTACTAAGTGCCTAATCTCTTAGACTCCTAAATCAGGGTATGGCTACACTTAAAGCTGTACAGCGCTGGGAGTTACAGCTGTCTTCGTACAGCTGTGTAGGGAAAGCGCTGGTGTGTGGCCACACTCACAGCTACCAGCGCTGCAGTGTGGCCACATTTGCAGCATTTGCAGAGCTGTTGAGTGATGCATTATGGGCAGCTATCCCAGCGTTCAAGTGGCAGCAACGTGCTTTTCAAAAGAGGGAGGTGGGGTGGAGTGTGACAGGGAGCGGAGGAGAGAGAGAGAGTGGATTTTTGGAGCCGACACTGTGTCAGATTTTGCAAGGCAGGGAGCTGAACATTTCCTCGACCCCTCATTCACTCTTAACTGCAAATAGCCTGCAGACCAGATAAGCAGCTGCTCCAACGGACTCCCTTTCTCCCCACCCCCGCTCGCTGTTTCTCTCCTCAAGCAAACATTCATCCCCCTGCCTGCCTCATTCACAGCAAGGTAGTGGGTTATCTCAATTGATTGTTCACAGTCAGTTACAGATTGATCACGGCAAACAGGAGCTGTTTGTTTTTTTAGATAAGCAGCTCCGGGAGCCCCGAGTTCACAACAAAACAAAGAGAGGCATCATAGCAAAACAAAGAGAGTAATTTAGTTAAAAGTATTCTGGGATATCTCCTAATACCCTGGAGGCCAATAACAGCGCTGGTGTGTGGCCACACTTGACGAGCAGCGCTGCATCACCAGCGCTGCACTCATTATACCCCAAGCAAACCGGGTATACAGCCAGCGCTGCAGGCAGGGAGTTGCAGCGCTGGATGTGCCTTGCAGGTGTGGACAGTTACTAAGTTGCAGTGCTGTAAAGCCTCCACCAGCGCTGCAACTCTCCAGTGTAGCCAAGCCCTCGGTTAGGTCTTGCAATGCTGACCACAGCAAAACCCAAATGCCTTTTAAAATCTGGGGCATAGTCTACACTAGGGAAATATTTTGAAAATCTCCATCGGTTGCTAGAATAGTGGCAATATCTTGTTCCACTATTACTAAGCACCATGTTGCTCTGAGCAGATCTAATCAGCACAGTATTTCAAACAGTACTGGCAACTAGCAGGTCATTTACAGTCTAGGGCTGCCAGTGTTGCTAACTTTGGGGGAGCTGAACTGGTGTTTGCAATGGTGGGAACATTTCAAAAAATTCCTAGTGCAGACAGGGCCCAGATAAATCTCACCATTCCTAGGATTCTCCTGGACTCCCAATCAGCACCACATTAGTCTTCTGGTACAGCTGCAGTTCTTACGAATATCTGGCCTATCCTCATCTATCTCCTTACCTCCTTCAGAACCCCCAAGTGAATATTTGGGATGGGAAAATTAGAAGGATCAAATCTGCAGCACACTCAAACATTGTGGTGTCCATAATTAAGTAAGAACATAAAACTTTTGAAATCCAATCTCTCTCTGATTCCACTACAAAATGTTCTGGGCTGCTTTGTGGGTTGCTTTTTATTTTATTCACCTGCTACTTGTAGAAACAGGGCAAAAAGTATTTTCAAACAGTGTTTGTACAGCCCACGCTTCTCTTTACAAATAAATGGGTTTGTTTAAAATTTCCCTTGAAATACAACAGGGTCTTTTTTGGTTTGGTGAAACTCGCAGTACTGGCTAATTCCCCTGTCCTGTTGAGTCCAGCTGATTTAGGAGATTCTCAGAGGCACAAAGGGCAGTTATGCACCCAAGTCCTTTCCAAAGATTAGATTTGGATTGTCAGTCCTTTGTGGCATAGACTTTTTGTTCTGTATGTACAGCACCTAGCACAAAAGAGCACTGGTCCATGACTGGGGTTCTTAAGCACTACTGCAATACAAAAAATGAAAAGGGAATGGGAGTGGGGTGGGTAACTGCCCTTTGTGCCTCTGGAAATCTCCCTCTTACTGCACTCTCTTTCTCCATAGCTTATCTATGGAAAATGCAAGTCTCTTAAGGCCAAATTTTGCCTTTTCCTGAAAAATGCCTCTTGGAACAAGGTCATTTGTGGAGAAGATAAAAACATTACTTTTTATATTTCTTCACTCTCTTCTTTAATTGTCTTCTCTCCACTTTATGGTGTACAGAGTTTACCAGCCTTTTTGTGTTTGATCTAGTCAAGTTTCTTTAACTCTTTTTCCCTTTTTATTTCTGATTAGTACTTTACTTAGCACAGCATGTTCATTTTTATACATCTGCTTTCTACATGAGTTATGTTTCTATTCATATTTTATATTTTCATCAGCAACTCAAAGTAACAAACTAAAATTAAATCAATATTTTAAAAGATTATTCAGTTTCCATTTTAAAGATACTTTCTGAAACTATAATAAACCTACTTCTCTGGGATCAAATAGCTCATCATCCACTATTTTCCTTGGAAAACCATTTCAGTGAACTTAAATATAACCCAAAAAGAATTACTTTTATTAGATGTTAGGAAACACTTCTAAACAGAACTGAGAATTTAAAAAGAAAATTCAGGTATGTATTGACATTTCATATTTATATGGCTTTAGTGCTCGTTAGAGGTAATGATTTATAGAATGCCTAAAACAAAACGCAAAGTTGCGAATGGGAACTTACCAGAATTAGAAGCATATTCTCCAATGAAACGCCTGGTTAGGAATCTCACTGTTAGGGCTGCAATACAAAACAAACTCCAGCTGAGCACAGGCCTGGTTCAGTGACGGTTAACTTTATACAACTTTTGATCTTACTTGGTGAGCCAAAATCCTCAACATTTAAAATTTAGTCTTGTTCTCTCCCCGGCTACACACCGCTGCAAATGATTGCCAATGGGGGAGTGTTGCAAACTGAGATTTGAGAACGAACAGTTGAGTGATCAATAATGCAAAAGTATTGGGGGTGGGGGGAAGGACGTGAAGATCCGGGGCTCCGAGTAGTAGCACAATGGAAGAGCCAGTGTGCAGCTGGAATGGACAAATCTTTAAACAGTGCAGCTGCTTCCTGCTTTGTCTCGGTGCAGAAAACCGCTGGCCACTGATTCGCATGATCAGTGGATTATTAAAAAAGTCAAGTTGCTCGAGACGCAACCACCCTTGGGAGGGACCCGAGTAACATGTAAATCCCAGTTGTTAAATCCCCCCCGCCCCCGGCCAAAAAGTTAACTTGTAAGTTTACCAGACTTGCCGGCTCCTCTACTGCCCAGCACAGCGAGCTTCAGCTCATTCATCCTGAGCCAGCCTTCTCTCCAGCTCCTGACTGAGCTTTTCAAAAGGCTTCCTCAGTGCAGAGCCTGCTGTGTCTTCCAGCTGTGCTGCAAGCTTGCTTTGCTTCTAGTGCCTCACCTCCACCCCTGACAATCTCTAGTGCCCTGCACGCAGGGGCCCCGGCGTGCTCCCACAGAGAGAACCCCTCCAAGCTACTTCCCCTACCCGCCACTTCTTTATAATCTCCTGGGCTGGGGACGTCAAGGGGAGGCAGTTGTCGATCTCTTTGTTCCTCTAGCAACGCAGCTCTGCAGCCCGCCCACGCGGTGTTGCCTGCAAGAAGCAGTTAGACTGGGAGTTGCCCAGGCGCCTCTTCCTTCACCTTGGCAGCGATCATCACCAGGGTTTCTTTTCTCCCCCGGGAGGTTTCTAGTTACCGATCAAAGGAAAGGACAAGGAAGAGTCAGTGGTTGGTTGTTTTGTTTTTGTTTTTGCAAATGAGGCAGTCATTTCCTTTAGCGATTCTCACGCACGTGCATTTTGCAGGAGGATGTGAAAGTGACCCCCTTAGATTTGTGATGAAACATGGAAATGGAACAAAGTTCCTGTGGCAAATCACATATTTATTTCTGTCTGTAAACATTTACTCTGAGCTGAAACTTGTTTGCAAATTCCTTACAACCTTCCCCATATTTTTCCTCGCTTTTTGCCCACCATATAGTAAATAGTTTCTTTTTAAAGCCAGGTGCAAAGCTTAGTAGTTCTAAAAACTGAAAAATGTTTTAAGTTGTTTGCAGAGAATGTGTCTTTTGGACCAAGGGCTTTGAAAGTTGGTGAAGACATTAAAATAGACAATTGCACATGTATGAAAAAAGTGGTACTAGCAATGCAAAGTAACTTTTACTAGAAACAAAACTTTAAAAAACAATTTTGACCTTCAAATCACTTTACAGTCACTATGGCCCTGATCCTGCAAACACTTAGGCCCATGTGTAACTTTGTCTATGTATCCGGGGGTAGCCATGTTAGTCTTTATCCACAGAAACAACAAGGAGTCTGGTGGCACCTTAAAGACTAACAGATTTATTTGGGCATAAGCTTTCGTGGGTAAAAAAACCCCACTTCTTCAGATGCATGGAGTGAAAATTACAGATACAGGCATAAAATACTGATACATGAAGAAAGGGGAGTTACCTTACAAGTGGAGAACCAGTGTTAACAACGCCAATTCAGTCAGGGTGGATGTGGTCCACTCCCAATAACTGATGAGGAGATGTCAATACCGAGAGGGAAAATTGCTTTTACAGCAATTGCTTTTTACTCCATGCATCTGAAGAAGTGGGGCTTTTTTACCCACGAAAGCTTAAGCCCAAATAAATCTGTTAGTCTTTAAGGTGCCACCGGACTCCTTGTTGTTTTTGTCTATGTAATAGTGTTACTGATTTCAATAAGGCTATTCAGTTGCAAAAAGTGCAAGATGGTAGCCTAAGTAAGGCTCACAACCACACTGTGAAGCAGAAAAACATGAGATGGGGAAACTAATGAATAAAAAGGGTCATTTGGCCAAGTTCACACAGTCAAGTCAGTGGCACAACTAAGAATAGATCCCTTTCCTACTTCTAGTACTTCTAGTACTGTGACTTAGCTGCATTGTTCCATCTCCATATAGAGGCAGAAGTTGGTTCAATAAACGTTTTACTAGCACATATGCTTGCAGAAACTAATTTGTAATCTCATGCACTTTAATCATGAGAGCAACTTTTAAATTCATGTTCTGTAAACATTCACACAGAAAACACCATTGTAAGAGTTATTAATCCATCAGGGAACGAAATAATGCCTTAAGATTTATGTGATCACTGACATTCACAGGTAAATAACAGTCCACATTTCAAGTAGCAATCCACATACAATTTGTTCAAACTAAGTAGAATTACTTTGAATAACAGTACATTAAAGAGATACAAGCTGGGTGAGTTAACATCTTTTTATTGGACCAACTTCTGTTGGTGAGAGAGAGAAACTTTCCAGCTTACCCAGAGCTCTTCTTCGGGAGACTAATTCTGCCCTGGTCTACTCTATCATTAGGTCGATGTAAGGCAGCTTACACTGACCTCATTTTGTAAGTGTCTATACTAAGTTTATGTCTAAACTAGCATTTTTGTCAGTATAACTTATGTCGCTCAGGAGTGTGAAAAAAAATCCCTCTGAGGAACAAAAGTTGCACTGAGAGAAGCACCGTGTGTACAGCACTATGTCGGTGGGAGACATTCTCCCGGCAACATAGCCTCCGTTGCTTGTTGGGGGTGGTTTAATTACGTCGATGGGAAAGCCCTCTCCCATTGGCATAGAGCAGTGTAACTTGCCTTGCTTGGGAGGGTGTATGTGGCTCATAAGTGACATAAGTTATACCACAGTCAGGCTTTCTCTACGCTAGCACTTTTGTCTGTAAAACTTTTGTCAGTCAGAGTATGAAACAAGTTTCTCAAACAAGAGTGCCGGTGTGGAGAGTGCTATGTCAGTTGGAGATGCTCTCCTGCCCACATAGCCACTGCCATTCGTTGAGGGTGGCTTTATGATGCCAGCCGGAGAGAGTTCTCCTGCCAGCATAGAACGGCTACACGAGAGACCTTACAGCTGCAGCAGTCCCGTGCCGCTGTGAGGTCTGTAGCGTAGACATGGCCTTTTTTTGTGTCATTGCTAAACCCAAGGTGAAACAGATTGTTAGGCATAAGTAGTTAACACATTTCAAGGGACCATTCAAGATGAAGTGGCCCGTTAACACCCTTCCAGTAATAGGGGAGGAAAGGTAGGTTGGGTGGGGGAAAGCAGCTGGGGGGAGGAGGGGTTATATTGCTATGGAGTGAGAAAAAGCCACCCCCCTGAGCAACGTAAATTACACCATTCTAAGGGCTGGTGTGGACAGTGCTATGCTGGCGGAAGAGTTTCTCCTGCCAACATAGCTACCGCTGCTCGCAGGGCTGGAGTAATTAAGCCGATGGGACAGCTCTCCCATCAGCTTAGAGCACTTATATTAGAGAGCTTACAGGCAGAGGCACAGCTGCATCATTGCAGCTCCGCCAGTGACGAGCTGCCAAAATCTTAACAACCGGTTCCCTCCTCACCCCACGAGGGGGTCGTGGCCCACCCCTGCCCCCCGGGACTCTTGTCCCATCCACCCCACTTCCCTGTCCCCTGACTGCCCTCCACCACCTCATTCCTGAGGCCCTCCGGGACTCCTGCCGCATCCAGTCACCCCTGCTCCCTGTCCCCTGACTGCCTCCCTCTGCCTCATCCAACCCCCTCTCCTTCCTGACTGCCCCCCCCCCGGGACTCTTGCCCCCATTCAACCCCCCGTTCCCTGCCCTCTGACTGCCCCGACCCCTATCCATCCCTCCCACCCTCTGAACTCCCCTGCCCTCTATCCAACACCCCCTCCCTGTTCCCTGCCCCCTTACTGCGCTGCCTGGAGGTGGATGGCAGCGCTACAGCCGCGTCGCTTGGCTGGAGCCGGGCCATGCCACCGCCGCATAGCGCCTGGAGCACCGGGTCAGGCCAAGCTCGCAGCCCGCTGCCCAGAGCATGCACCAGCAGCGGGGCGAGCTGAAGCTGCGGGGGAGGGGGAACAACCGAGGACTAGCCTCCCTGGCTGGGAGCTCAGGGGCTGGGCAGGAGGGTCTTGTGGGCCACCATAGTGGGTGCCCGCCCCACCCCTAAGAGCCAGAGGGACCTGCCGGGGGGCAAGGTGAAGAGTCAAAGTCCCGGCGGTGCTTACCTGAGGTGGCTCCCAGGAAGCATCCGGCAGGTCCCTCTGGCTCCTAGGGGTGGGGTAGCGTAGCTAGGGGGGAGCAGGGGGTTACCTGCCGTGGCACGGGCGGCCCTCCTCGCGCCCCCCCCTCCAGCTCACCTCCACTCCGTCTCCGCCTCCCCGGGCCTGAGCGCGAAGCCACCGCTTGCTTCTCAGCCCTCTCAGGCTTCCCGCGCAAACAGCTGATTCGTGGGAAGCGGAAGGGGGGGAGGAGAAGCGGGGCGGAGCGTTCAGGGGAGGAGGAGGAGGTGGCGGTGGAGCGGAGGTGAGCTGGGGCTGGGGAGCTGCTGGAGTACTCATGGAGTCAGCGCCTAAGGCGCCACTTTAAATTTAAAAGCTCTTTTAGAACCAGTTGGACAACCGGTTCTAAAAGAGCTTCTAAATTTAACAACCAGTTCCCGCAAACTGGCTCCAGCTCACCTCTGGCTCCATCGCTGTAAACTCTAATGTAGCTGTAGCCTGAGTTAGTTTCCCAGATGTGAAGAAGAGCTCCATGTAAGCTCGAAAGCTAGTCTTTCTCACCAACAGATGTTGGTCTAATAAAATACATTAGCTCACCTCCCCATCTCTCTAATATCCTGGGACCAACGCAGCTACAACATCACTGCATAGTACATTTAAAGACAAGCATGATCTGTTAGCAGAAATTTTGCAAAGTAAATGAGGCAGCAGCATTCATAAAACAACATAATGTGAATTATTTGTTTGGCTTTAGTGTTAAGAGTAAAGAGCACCATTCACTATTGCCCTGTACAGTCATCTACTCCAATGCAAAGTGAGCGTTAAATGAACCCATTCTGAATCGGATTTGTTTTCCGCGCACTCTCCATTGGTGTGTATGGCAAGGGACAGGTCAACAGTGAACTGGGTCCAAACTGTTCTGTGTATTCAGTATCTCACATTTTCCCATAGGTAACAGAATCCCTTTTATACATTTCCAAATGCTATGGCATCATAGACACAGGTGCCGACTTTCCAATGTGCCGGGGATGCTTGACCCCCCGGCTCTGCCCCAAGCCTTGCCCGTACTCCACCCTTACCCCCAAAATCCCACCCCACCTCTTCCTGCCCCTTCCCTGCCCCAGCCTCTTTCCCGCCCCATTCCGCCCCTCCCCCAAGCACGCTGTGTCCTCGCTCCTCCCTCCCAGAGTCTCCTGCACGCTGCAAAACAGTTGATCGTGGCGGGTGGGAGGCACGGGTGTGGGGGGGGGGAAGCGCTGATCGGTGGGGCCCACCAGTAGGGGAAGACACTAGGGGAGAAAAGGGGGGCTGATAGGGGGGCTTCTGGGGGTATTCAGCATCCACCATTTTCCACCTTCCATGGAGTCAGCGCCTATGATCCTAGAAATCTGTGGGCTTTGTGTAGAACTAATGAAAACGAATTAATTATTAACCAAAGGAGAGATTGTCAACGTCCAACCAATTAAAATGGTACAAGATGTAGAAACTAAACTGAAAAGTTGCCTTTGATTTGGTTAAGTTGGGAGTTGTCAACTATTTTCACAGCGTGGACTGCAGTTCTGAGGTGAGATTGTCGCATGGACATTTCCTGCCCATTCCCAATCCCGTGGACTAGCTCTCCCTCCATTTGTAATTGATGCCATCATGTGGCAATTATAACAATTGCTTACAGAGAAAAGTAATATTAAAAGAAGCTAGTTGCCTAATGCAGTTTAGGAGCTGGAAACAAGAGTCAGAAGTACATGACCAACAGCTCTCTGTGTACCATCAAAGAGCACAGTTAGGAACCACTAGGTTAAGCAGGTTGAAAGATGTGCCGAATGCTACATCCAGATTTGGCACAGAATTTCTAAAGGTCTCAGAAATTCATATACCTACATAATCTAGTCTTTCTAGTCTACAGATTATGGCACCAAGTAAAATAAAACCTTAATTAGTAGCCATGTATTCTAAAACTAAAAAGGCAAAAACATAACCCACTCCTGTTCTAATCAAGTCATCAAGAAGAACATGGTTAACTCTTAACTGCCATTCTGGCCAACACACCAGGGATTGAATTGAGTACTTCCCAGAAATAGAAGCATGAGTCCCTACACTGGAGCTAAAGAGACAGGCTGTGCACATAAACTGTAACTGACTCCCATCCTTTGTGGATTGGGGACATATTACACACCCCGACCAGTGGAGTATGTACATATTTTTACAATTGGACAATAATAACAGCAAAATACCACTGTCACTTATTGTTACTCTCTCTTCACATTGCTTAATGGAAATAAAAGCTATTTTTATAAGGGTAAAAACTGCCATTTTTCTCCTTGAAAATGGTGAATTTCCCTCGGTAGAAATTCAGGATTATTTTGTCCAGAAATTGAAATTTCATCACATTTGCTGTGAAAAGCCATGTTCCTTAGCAGAAATTACAGATTTGATCTAGCGTGAAATGTCACTAATACTAAAAAATTTTAACAAATATTTATTTATTTTAATGTTGGATGTGAAAAATTAGCCCTTGTGGTTTTGCACAGATTTACCAGCATTGTGCTGTCTATCCTTGTATCATGGAGGATTTTGCAATCTCCTGTCATATCTCCTAGCTGACAACCATTGAGGGACAAAGACATTATGACAGTGTTAGTTCTATTACAACTGCAGTTGCTTCAGATCCAGACATTGCAATGCATATAAATGGCCAAACAGTTGTAGGTTTCTGCTTGAAAATAAAATTGAGATGCCATGTAATGAAGTAATAAAGCTTTATGGTGAAAGTTTTCAAATCTGGGAACCAAACTCTAGGTGCATAATTCTGAAAATTTTAGCCTACATTGTACATCATCCGTCTTCCTAAAATGTTTTTTTTAAAGTGTGCTCAAACCCTTTCCAAAGACTGGGTGATTACCGTAATTTAAATTTATCCTTTCAGTTTTGGAAACCTCTCCAATAGCAGTGCAAGTGAAACTGACAAGTAGAGTTTCAATATCTAACCTGAGTACAAATGGCCAAAAGTAATTTAGGCTCCAATTCTACAGTGTGAAGTGAGTTGCAATATAGATTGTAAGCTCTAAAGTAGTGTCTTTAATTTCATGTTTACACGGTGACTGGCAGTTCCTGACTGAGGCTTTTAAGTGCTGCTGCAATGGAGATACTGTATTAAAAAAAATAACAATAGGGTCCATCCGTGCATCTCAAATTGCAGAATTGGGGCTGTAAGTTGCACTCTGCATTAGTAATTAAGATGTTAATGCTATAAGAGGCAAGGAATTTTAAAGAATTACATATATTAGATGTTCCTTTAAGACTGAATTTTCCAGCTCTGGTTGCCGATACGTGAGTCATATAGAAGAGATTTTCTTTGAAAAGTAATGTATTTAAATCTTTTCTGTGAAGTACTGTAAATGCTCAAGTTATTAGTAAAAGTTCAGCAAAATATGAAAAGTAAGACTAAATGTGTGTACTGTGAGTATACACACAAAAGCACAAGGTAAACAGCTTGTATCCGGTTTATTTTTAGTGACTAGTGGAATGTTAACTCAATTTTTTTTTTTTAGCTCC
Organism: Mauremys reevesii; assembly: GCF_016161935.1. Classification (NCBI taxonomy): domain Eukaryota; kingdom Metazoa; phylum Chordata; order Testudines; family Geoemydidae; genus Mauremys; species Mauremys reevesii. The sequence goes on along the minus strand of NC_052623.1, from coordinate 245,639,416 downwards.
AGTAATAGCACAGTATTAAAACAGATTTCTAACTATGGTAATTCATTGGGAATCAAACGTATTGCGATCCTCAGTACACAGGAAGCATTTCATAAACTGAAAGGGAAAAGGGGCTTGGAACACATTTTTAAAGTACTTAACATTATTTTAAATGACAGTCATGCTAGGACAGCCTCTGAATGCTGTTGTATAGTGTAATTTAAGGGACAAATTCTGGGTTTGTTACTCCCATGCAGGAACAGCCAAGGCCAGGAAAAGAGCTGCAAAATAGAAATATTCTGTTCCAGTTCTCATGCATGGTCGGACCCACTGAAATCCCATTCCACAGTTCCTCCGTGGCTCCAGCTCTAGGGGTTAGAACTATGATCCAGATATTTCAGCATGCACGTCCGGTTCATCTTTTTGCCCTGTAGTGCAATTGTTTAGCTGAAAGGAGATGATATTCTGTGTACTGATTACTTCTCCTTTAGAGGAAGAGTCTCCCTGCCTGTGGCTGAGACAGCTGCCATTTCGTGTTTCAATTCAGCAGAATGGTAGAATGAGTCACTAGCGTCTCATTTTTCATTCAGATTTCATCTGTTCCTTCATTATTTGTTTGTTTGTTTTTTAAAAACAGATTTGTCATATTTATTTAATTTTAATGCCACATAATTTAAGTCACATGCTTGTTCCCTTATTAATCATTTTTTGCCTCAGTGCTCTCCTTGGCTATCTCCTGGAGCATCATCTTTCCACCTGATCAGCTTCTGAGGTCCCATGTTGATGCAAAATGTGCTAGCCCTCCCTCCACCGCTTCCCTTGATGAAAACACCCCCAATAGTGGTTCTCTCCTGCTTCTGGGAGCACTTGGATAAGGAAGTCTTGTGACCATAGTGTTTTGATAGGTGACCTTTGCCTCAGTTTCTCATCTTGCAGCTTGATAGTCTGAGAAGCCAATATCCCTTAACATATCGTTCCCCTCTCCCTCCACGGCACCCCACTCACGGTTGGCTGTCCTTGGTTAGCAAAGACCCAGAGTTCAGAAGTATGTTCACAGGGGTTCACCTCCAACTCCCGGCAGGGGGCGCAGAGCAATGCCTCTGCTACTACTGCCTCTGCAGCTGGCTCACAGCTGCTGTTGTCTCTCTGCTGCCACTCTCTGTGATGTCACATTCTGAGGTTTCACCACTTAACCCAGCTCTCCTTGGTTTCAGCAAGTAGTGGGGAACCTCACTCCCAGTGCAGTGTTTTGGGTTGTCTTTCACTGCAACACTGCCCCCATGCAAGATCTAAGGATTAGCCCCTACACTAGCTTCAGCAGTGATATCAGTTCCAGGAATCACCAACCAGAAGCAAGGACTCTCCACTGAGTCTAATCCGCTCAGTCTTTAAACACTGGAGAGGGGTGGGTAAATGGTATCTGGGATTGTTTAGGCATGGTCCACCCCATCAGGCAGAAACACCTGCCCACAGCCACTCTCATCTTCAGTGGGATTTGGTATCCCTAGCCCCTGCTTAGCAAGTGAGGTTCAGTTTAGGATGATCCCTGCTCCCCTAACCAGAGTATGCTAAGTACAGTGCCTGCTACTGTTACAATAAGGATAACAACATTTCATTACCCCTGAATTTGAATACTAGAGTTATTTGTAACCCCAAACCAGCCAAAATTGATCATTTTAACAAAGCAGTTCCCATAGGCAGAGTAGGCATGTCTATGCAAACACAGTCTGCTCCTGAAGTCTTTTCCCCCAGCTCATCAGTAGATGTCAAGGGAGAACTCAGACAGACCCTGCTTATGTAATAAATAAAAACATAATAAAACCTAATAAAAGAAGTAAGTGGGTGTCTCAAAAAATGTTTCTAGGAAGAAGCTATTTCATAAAATTCCAGAAACAGTGTGCTGTAAATTAATGGAAAAGCTGAACTCTGTGGAAGATGTAGTACTAAACAATCTAGAAGCAAACATTCTGCATGTGCAAAGTCTTCAGAAATTGTAAATCAGGGGTCGGCAACCTTTCAGAAGTGGTGTGCCGAGTCTTCACTTATTCACTTTCACTTAAGGTTTCGTGTGCCGGTAATACATTTTAACGTTTTTTAGAAGGTCTCTCTATAAGTCTATAACTAAACTATTGTTGTATGTAAAGTAAAGAAGGTTTTCAAAATGTTTAAGAAGCTTAATTTAAAATTAAATTAAAATGCTGATCTTACGCTGCCGGCCCACTCAGCCCGCTGCTGGCCTGGGATTCCGTTCACCGAGTTCGGCAGCAGGCTGAGCGGGGCCAGCAGCCGGGACCCCAGACCGGGGGTGCAGGTGGGAATATGTGTGGGGTGTGTGTGCAGGAGCTCCCATTTGGAGCTCAGGGTGGGGGTGGGGATGCGGGGGGGTGCAAGAGTCTGGGCATAGGGTGTGGGGGGGCTGGGTATGTGTGGGGGATCAGGGCAGAGGGCTGTGTGGTGGTGCAGGGGTCAGGGCAGAGGGCTGTGTGGGTGTGGTGGTGCAGGGGTCAGGGCAGAGGGCTGTGTGGGTGTGGTGGTGCAGGGATCAGGGCAGAGGGCTGGATGTGTGTGGGGAGGTGCGGGGGTCAGGGCAGAGGGCTGTGGGCGGGTTCAGGGGTCAGGGCAGAGGGCTGTGTGGGTGTGGTGGTGCAGGGGTCAGGGCAGAGGGCTGTGTGGGTGTGGTGGTGCAGGGGTCAGGGCAGAGGGCTGGATGTGTGTGGGGAGGTGCGGGGGTCAGGGCAGAGGGCTGGATGTGTGTGGGGAGGTGCGGGGGTCAGGGAAGATGGCTGGGTGTGTGGGGGTGGGTTTCAGGGGTCAGGGCAGAGGGCTGGGGTGCTCAGCTCGGGGGGGGGTGCTCCCAGCCCCCTGCCATCAGCGGCTCACGGCAAAGGGCTGGAGGAGATATGCCTGATTCTACCCCTTTCTCCAGGGCCCTGTCTGTCCCCACCTCTTCTCTGCCTCCTCCCCGGAGCAGCGAGCATGCTGCGTCTCGGCCCGGCTCCCCCTCCCCATTGTAAGGGCAATCAGCTGATTGGTGCAGGGAAAGAGAGGAGGGGGCTCAGGATGGCAGCACGCTGGGGGAAGAAGCGGGGGACGGGGGAGCTTGGCTGCTGGCAGGATCAAGCTTCTGCTTCCTGCCCCCACAGGAGAGAGCGGAGGGCGGGGGGGCTTAGTGGGGCCGGGACCTCGGCAGGCGGCAGGTAGCAGCGTGCCATTAAATATCGGCTTGCGTGCTGTCTTTGGTACGCGTGCTGCAGGATGCCGACCCCTGCTGTAAATGATCCATTTTGCTACAAGGGTGCAAAGGAAATACTGTAGTGTGCATGCAATGTCCTAGTGCTACGAATGCAGCACTAGATGTAATATTTTTTATTGGAATAATGTTCAATGTCAATACAAGGAAAATAAAGAATGTAAAGTAACTTTGGAACTGAATGGAGGATCTATCACAATTTACGCTTAGAACAGGAAACCAAGCCACTATAGTGCCAGAAATGTATACCAGTAATTCAGGATAATTCTAACACAATAGCTTAACGTCCTTGGCAAGTGCCAGACAGAATCTGTTGAAAAGTATTGACTGGCCTCTTTTTACTTAGAAGGCAAACACTTTTTAGTGATTGACTTATATTCAAATTTTTGCTGAATTTCCTGCTGAATCAACATTTCCAGGATACTGTCTGCGTATTTCTGGGTGGAACATTAGGCATTGATTTTGAACTATAAAGCTCTCAGTAGCTTGGACCCTGCTTGCCTGAGAAATGACCTGCTTCCCAGTGCTATGCTACTGCTGCTGTAATCAGCACAGGCACTTAGGCTTGATCCCCTCATTATAAAAGGGGAAGGCGGCTCTGTCAAAGTCTTCTCTATAAGGATACCTGTCCTTGTAGAATTCAGTCCCCTTAGTCAAGATCCTTAATGGCCTGTTAGTAGCATAAACTGAAATGAAAGTATACAATATGCAGAACCCAGGTTTGCGTTCTAAGCAACAATCAGCCCAAAAGAGCCATCCTCCAGTGGGGCCCTTTTTATAGCCAGTGCCACAAATCCTGCCACTGGGCCAGTACTCTAGGTGCTGCGTTTCAGTATCTATGAGATCTCAGTAACAGAAAGGAATATCCTCCTCCACCGAGTTACAAACCTTGAAGCACATGTAATCTTGCTTAAGGAGATGCACTCCATCCCTGACATTCAACTTTCAGTTCCAGACTGCGCAGTTGTGGCTCATCACCATCACTAGCAGTATGGGATGGTAACTTATGTTTGAGAAGGGCTGTCCATTGTCACTGTATCAGCAACTAGTCCAGATGATGTCACAGAATGGCAGACATTAAAGGTGAAAGATCTTATGATGATTAATGTCTACGAGGCACCACTAGTTAACTGGTCAACCCTCAGTCTTTGCATCTACTGAGGCAACTTCAGTTCCTGCTATGTCAGTGGAGGATACCCTGACAACAATGCAGACGGAGAGAGCCTAATGGAGTGGGCATCAGTTGCTATAACATGACCAAAGCAAATGCCAAGCTTTCACAGTAACAGATGGACAATAGGCTCTTCACCCAACATCACTTCTGGTCAACTGCTGCCAGTGGTCATAGAGCTAAAGGTGCTTGACACTTTCCCAAAGTCTCAGCATCAGCTATCTTTGATCACTACAGGCCTCCAGGTATCATCAACAAACAGCTTACAGAAGGCTGGGTGGAAACTTCATAAAATTCAGTGGGAGGTCTTTCAAACATATGTCAGTGAACTGGCTTGGACTTGACATGTCCAGATAATATAAATGACTCTTACTAACCTTTCCGCAAATCAGTTCAGGCTGCTGCTAAGAAATTTTCTTCCAGATGCTGCCACTGACAGTGTATTCCTGGGTGGTCGTCAGATGCAATTAAGCTCTACCAGGACTTCAAATCTGCTGGTAACAAACAGGAGGTCTCTAGTAAGAGCAAGGATCTCAGTCAACTGTTGGGTCAGGTGCTATTAATGGAGAGAGATAGTCACAATGATGGACTTTACTCATTCTACCTGGAAATTGTGGCAAACCATCAAAAGATTTTCTGGAGACCTACATCCCAAAAGTCTGGCACAGAATAAAGGTCATAGCCATTCCAAATCCAGGAATACCACTGGAAGATCTCAAGATCTACTGACTCATGTCTCTCCTCTGGGTCATATGCATGCTTATGGAGAGACTGATTCTGATGCGCATCAATGAGGTTATCAACCCATAACTGCCCTTTGCTCATGATGGCTTCAGAGGAGGATGGGGTACCCAAGATCAAGTCATTCACCTAACATAAGACATCAGAGATGCCTTTGGAAAGGGCAAGAGAGTTTGTGCCATTCTGGTGGATTTGTCAACTGTATGTATTGTTTGGCATGTGGGGCTGACCACCAAGTTGTTGCACATTATTCCCTATATGCCCAGGGTGTGGCTTATCATGGAAATGGTAAAAAATCCGATCTTTATTTTGCAAGCTGGAAACAAAGTCAGCTGGCGTAGGTGTCTCTCTAATAGAATCCCACAAGTATCTGTTCTAATTCCTCTCCTTTTCAAAGTATATACGTACGATCTACCAACAACTAAGGCTGACAAGTTCATATATGCAGATGACATCTTTCTTGCTGATGTAGGTAATGATCCATGCAATATTGAAGGGTCACTCAATCAGGACATGAATGCCCTGGCCACTTACCTTCATCAGTGGAGGCTTACACTAAGTGAGTCTAAAGATAGTGGCCACAACTTTGCATCTGAACAATCACTTGGCCAGTCACACCCTTAGTCTGTGTTGAGACTCATCTACTCCCTTTCCAGCCAGTTGTCACTTATTTCAGAGTCAAACTGGACTGTAGTCTAACATACTGTTCCATCTAGACCACTTAATGAAAAAGATCACTTCCTGCACTGCCCTGATCCAGAAGCTAGCAGGAACTTCCAGGGGAGCAGAGGCAAATGCTCTATGAACCTCAGTCCTGGTACTGGTGTTGCTTCAGCAGAATATTGTGTTGCATGTTGGGGTGGAAGTCAGCATACACATCTCATTGATTCAGAGCTGAACACAGTAACCCATATCATCAGTGATCGTCTTAGCCACAGTAACGTCTAATTTATATGTGTTGAATTATATAGCTCCCTCAAAACTTTGATGAGATGCCACTACCCTTGAAACTGAATGAAGTGCTATGACAGATGAAAACCTGCTTCATATGACGCTGATTGGTTCCAACAGGTGTAAATAAGCAATGTACACTCCCTGTAAGAAGATCTGCCCTCCTCCAGAAGAAAACACCTACACCTGCAGCTCCTGCTGACTTGCCATGTCTGACTCCACAGCATCCTTTTGCAGAGGTTGTTCATGCACTCATGTCTGGTGCTGCTGGCCCATCGCCAGTCTCGGATGAGCAAAAGCATATCAGGGCTGACAGCTGTGTTCTCGCAGAGTGGCAGCAACTCTGGGATAGAAAGACAGGTGTGCTCACAAATTTCAGAAGCCCTAACTTTCATCTATCTGTTTGTAACCTGGGACGCAGATCCTGGACTCAGCTTAACAGGCTACTGACTGGAACGGCCACAGTGGCTGCCACAATGCAAAAATTTGGCCTAGACCAATCTTTACAGTGGGATTGCGGGGCAGTGATGAAAATGGACAAACATGCAGTGGAAGAGTGCATAATTAGAAGAGAGAACATGCTGAATTCCACCAGGATCTGAACTCAGGCTCAAGCTTAACCTCCCTTCCGTCTACACATAAATTGCACTAACCCAGCCTGCCTCAGGTTCAGGGTCCCAGGACCACACAGGAGAGGAGGATCCAAGCCTAAGTCAAAATGGGGCCCAGTGTTCAAGCCCTTATGATTGCAGTCTAGATTCAGTCCCCCTGGACTTGTGCTCTGGGAGTTAATCAAAAGTATTCCACAATCTGATGGGTTGACTTTCTTTGTGCTCTGGACAGTCAAGTTTGGTGAACAGCCAAGTTTTCCCACTCTGCATTACGAACAAAAGGCTAGAGTGGACACATTTTGGGAGGGCGCTACAAGGTCTGGGATATGGATGGTTGGACTCGGCCCCACATAATGCAGTGTAGATGTTTAAGCCCCAGGTTGGGACCTAGGGTTCAACAATTCCTAACCTGGGGTTACAAATGATTGTAGACGCTCAAGCCTTAGGATAACAAACCCAGGGTCTGCTAACTTGAGTTCTACTAATCCTGGGCTTTCATTGCAGCGTAGGCGTACTCTCAGTTTTGCCAAAAACTCAATCTTAAATTTCCTTTTGGAAAGCCCCAATCAAGTATACTAACAAGTAACTTCAATTATGTTGTTCTGAGCTAGCAGATTCCCTACCACAATTTTCTTTAAACGCATAATATCCAGTTAGAAATTATATATTTTAAACAAACTCTCAAATATATTATGGCTTGTCTATGCATGACCTGGGACCAAAGAAACAGAAGTGGTTTTAATTCTCATCTTTAGTTATTTCAACAGAAATTTGTGTGTGAACAATCTTATATAGAATTGTGGCCTTCTTTGGTTTAACTAAAGTCAGTTTTTCACCAACTTAAGTTAAATCAAAATAGGACAGTTATAATCTGAAATGAGTGTTCATAGCCAGCTGTGTATTGAAATAATTAAAGAGGATAATTAAAACCAATTTAATTATTTCATTACCAGTTTATGTGTAGATAAACCCTCATTTGTTAAGAGATTATTTTAAAATCCAAATTACTATTAACTATTATGTTTACTTTTAAAATTTCTTTCAGCTTTACCATGGACACCACTTTCAGTTTTGTGTTAATATGGTCAGTGTTATTTTCAGGTTCTCTTTGTATTTTGCAGGGAAGTTGTAGGCAGTTCAGGGCTGTGTTTATTCATTTAGAAGCCATCATTTCCACTGGAAATTAAAAATTATATATTTTTATTGGTCTGAGATTTTGTAAGAGCTGCTCTAAGCCAAATTTGAGTCGATAGTTTCCATTTACAAGAGCCTACTAATAAGGAGAGATTTTCCAAGTTCTGTTATGGAAGGAGCCACTTTCATTAAAACTTACTCTGCAACAATGAACTGACAAATGTGCTTAATATTTTGTACAGCACAGGAGATCTTGAATCTTTCTGGATTAGAAATTGAAAGCGAAGCACATAGTATGTCCCCAGAAAGATTTTCTTCTTAAGGGCAATGTGTAAATTTATTATCAAGACATATCTTGGAAGTCTTTGTTTTACCATGAAAAGTTCTCACGCATGGAATCTCATGAGGAATTTACAAATGACATAATTCTCATGCATGTAGCAAGGATAAAAACATTTAAATCAAAAGTAAATCTAGGATTTTGGAATTCAGAAATAGAAAGATGCCTCAGGTATGGACCACCACTGAGCATGTTGCAGACATAGTAATGGAACTTATCACTGTAAAGGAAAAATACTGCAGGATTTAGCATCCGAGTTTTGCATTTGTTATAGATGCTCCATGTGCCCACAGCTGTTGCCCCTGCTGCTGAAAGAAGCAAGAGAGGGAGGAATAACGGGAACATGTGCAACAGCAGGTGTCAGCATCAAGTAAATACTCAGTCACAGCCAATTTGTTTTATCATTACATAATTGTTTTTTTAATGAGTTCAGGTTGTATATGAAGCTTTAATTAGTATATAGGAAAATCTGTGGTTGCTGTGGTAACTGTTCAGAAGCGAACAGAGCCATTGGGTATAATGATGAGAGCCCAGCCTTTGGGGAAAAAGTAGGAACCTCTTGGTTTCTCATCTGAGCTGAACAACTTTGGGGAAGTTATTTGATTTCCTTGAGCTCCAGTCAACTGAACTGGAAGATCTGATAAATTGAAGAAGCCAAACTGAAGAAGATATAGCATCTATGCTGGGTTTTCCTGCAGAGATAAATTGGAAGGATAACGAGGCATCAATCAGTGTAGGCAAGTTCTGTTGGGAGCCATTTTCTGTAGCAGGATGTTACAGGCTATGTACCATGCTTCATATTCTGATACTGCCATGGGTATTAATGACTTCTTTAAATTCCCTGCTGTTATCTATTTTCCAGTCAGAGCTTATTGGTCTCTAAGAATTGCAGAGTCTGTCACTGCCTGATGCTGGAATTTCATTAGTAACAACATTTTAGTCCCTATGCAGCTTGTGTAAGTACATTTATAATGCTGTTCCATTTTGAAGGGGTCAGGGAAGTATTTTCAGTACTAGATAGCAGAATTGGAGTGGAGATATAGACTGAATTTGATAGGCAGGGAGTACTGTGACTGTATCAGCCCATTTAGAAGCTGACCAGGAATAGTCCCAGTGCAGAGATGAAGCAAAATAACTCTTCTTTCTCTCACATACATTCACACAAACATCATGGTGTTCCCTGACTGGCAAGTAACACATTGCCAAAACCATGAGTTCAAAAATCAGGAGGCTAATTTTGGTTTGCCTATGTGATTTATTATCAACTAGGAAGGCACATTAAACGCCATCTCCTGCATTGCAGCCTTGGCACATGTAGTATCACATTCTAAAAAGAGAAGGAAACTGCTAGAACGTTACCAGAAGTAGGAATGGTTGATGCTGTGTTCATAGGCAGCAGGTTTGTATAATTTTTGGTGGGGCCCAAAATGGTGGGGCCCCCCCGCTCCCGCCCTGTAAGCCGATATAAAATGAAGCTACAACGCGTCAGTGCCACAAGATTACAAGGGTCAATTAAAAGTGGAAAGTCAGAAGCAGCACTTGCCTACTTCAATATACATTTTACCATCACTGTATAAAAATGGTTCCCAATTGTCGATGCAATCTGATTAATTTAAGATCACATTACAATTAAATATTTCAATTCTCAGTCATTTTAAGACTTTGCCACACACTAGTTTGTCTGTACACCAGTTTCAGACAATCCTTTATAGCAATTTTACTCCAGGTCCTATGTGAAACCAATCACTCACTTCCTCCTCTCACCCGCAACGTTTTGTTTTAAGCTGTAATCAAAAGTGGCTTCATCTGCTTTAAAAGTCACAGAGCAGCAGCCACAAGTCTGCAGGTCTTAGGGATATTGTCCTGGTCAACTCAGTCAAAATTAATTACAACCTAGATGGGATTATGGTGAGGGGGCACGGCACGGCCCCCTCCACTCCCCTCCCCCTCCTGAGGTGCTACAGCACCAGCAGCTTGCACTGCTGTTATGCTGTAGCCCTTAGGCGGCGGCAGCAGCAGCAGCAAGGGAGAGAGACGCGCGCTGCGCGTTCTTTACGTTCAGGCAGGGAAGCTCCGGGCAGGGCCGGCTCTAGGTTTTTTGCTGCCCCAAGCAAAAAAAAATTTGGCTGCCCCCCTTCCCAGCCCTGGGCTCCCCCCGTACCCTCCTGCTGCCCCAGTCCTGGGCTCTCCCCCACCCACAAACACACCTCCTGCCACCCCAGCGCTGGGCTTCCCTCATTCATCCCCACCAGGGCCCCCCCCCCCAACCTCCTGCTGCCCCAGCCCTGGGTCACTGGTAACTCGCTCCCAGGGCGGGTCATTCAGCCAGAATTTTGGATGTGCACAAAACACAGACAGGATTGGTTCCCATATGGTTACAGAGCTGCAGTAAAGTGGAACAATTTTCAGCTTGTGTGATTGGAGAATGTCTGGATGCATATTATAAGACTGTCCTCCAATAAATGAGGAAAAGTTGAGGTGCCTTTATTATTCTTTTGTTCCACTCTTTCTTTCTATGGGGAATTTGCCAATGCAATATCACTGTCTTCCTTTCAAACAAACAAAAAGGCAATGGCTGTTGAAAATAGCAATTCCAGTCCTAATAAGCATTTCTTGCTCAATTTTATCCTACTTTTTCTACAGCAAGTTACAGTGGATCAGTATATTTGATTTGAGAGAAATTAAGTAAAAGCTGCCCAAACTGAGCTTGAGCACTCCTGAATTTTGAGGTGTTCAAATCTGGAAGGCAGGTGCTGGGGGTGGGAGAGGGCTGTGGGCTCCATGGGGGAGCATGGCAGCAACTGTCTGGAGCTGCACGGAGCCAGACACGCTGGTCTGAGTGGCACAGTAAGCGGTTTGGGGGTTGGAGAAGGGGTAGGGGGTTCCAGGGGGCAGTCAAGGGACAGGCCAAGGTAACTCTATATGTATAGTGGTATAGGTATCAAGAGATAAGACAAGCCCCTTTTACTCAGAAGAGCAGACCCGCCCTCTGCCGTATCTATTACCGGTGGACTGGTACACAGATAGATCTCCCTCCCTCTTTCCTATGTGTAGTGTGTGAAATAAAGACTGACTATAAGTAAAATTAAAAACAACAGGTAAGTGTATTGAGGGAATAAGTACAATAAGGGGAAGGGGATAAGCATGGATAAAACATTAGCTATAGAAACTATAGAAACTAACATAAACCATGGAACAGCAGCTTAAAACAGGAGCATGAAGCTCAGGCCCAAAATACAAAATCACAATGGCAATAACCATATAAAATCCTGACTAAGAGAACCCTAATTATCTCACTATCAGCACGTCTGTGGCGGCAGTGAAGTCCAGGACCTACACTCTTTGGGTAATTGGAACCCGCAGAGGAGGAGCGCTGGAGAGTCCCTCGATTTTGATCAGGATGGAAGAACCCTCTTGTGATGTCGTCCCCAGGAACAGAAGCAGGTAAGGTGGAATGTCTTCTTCTCTCTTCTCTTCACTTCAGGAAAGGTTGTATCCCTTCAACGATGCACTGATGCTGCAAAGACCTAAACCGTGCACGCACAGTCACTAGGATAGACTGCGCCACTTGTCTGGGAGTACAGTCCTTTTATGTAGTTTGTGGCGCGAAAACACGGTATAGTCCCAGCAAAGGTGGGAAACAGTCTGAGGTAAAATGTTCTTGAGATCGCCCAGTGGTGGGGGAAAAAACAGTTTGATCCAGTTGTAACTAGGCCAAGATGACAGGGCACAAAGGGTTTACAAAATGGAGTTTACAAGATGACAGACCAGACTCCATCTTGGATTGCTGCCATATCCTTATAAACTAATTATTAGGTATAACATGCACATACACTTAATAAACTATTAACAATTTAACAATTCACACCCAACAAAATTACACTTCAGGGTCCTATTCTGTGCTACTGAAGTGAATTTCAAATTTCCCATTGACTCTCAAGATTATTGTGGCCTTTAAATTAATACTATAACCGTTGTTTCTAGATAATGGGTTAAATCTTTAAAAAGGACTTAAGTTACTTCCGAGCATAAGTCCCATTTTCAAATGTGACTTAGGTACTTAGGACCCTAGGTCCCATTGACTTTCATGATACCTGGACTACTAAGTCACTTAGGCACTTCTGCAAATGTTACCTGATAGGACTTGCATTAAGGATTCTATCCCAGATGGGTCCAGTTTACTCAGTTTATAAAAAAAATTAAGACAAACCCCACCCACTGTTGTCTGTTGCTCTGAAAACAAAATGGATGCCGGCCCACTATGACCTAAGATGCTTTTGGGAGACACTTGCTTCCAGTGCAAATCATGTCAGGGTTTTAAAATTTGTGCCATAAGATCATCACATATGAGAAGTGTTATCAGGAGTCATATACTTCTCCTATTGAAGGCAATGTGTGTTTTACTATTGGCTTGCAACAGCAGATGGACTGATGTCCCAAGTGGAAGAACTGTTTTAAGATTAATTTTAAAGTATGGTTGTTGTCAGAAAAGTAACCCTGTCAAACTGATTTGCATGGGAGCACCACATTTATATTTTTCTCAGAGCTTCCAGATCAGTTCTTCTCAGTTTATAAGTCAAATATTCTTTTCTGACATTCAGAACTGCAGAGTTAGCTAGAGTCTGAAAAATCAAAACGGTTATTTCTGCCTCTTGCATTATCACCAGTAGTAAAAATTCTACATTTAGAACCTAGTTGACATCTTGATGATGTATGATGGAATCTAGCTTGCCTTCATGACTTCTTTTGACACTACATTGCCAAAGGCAACATAGTTAAAAATTATTTGCCAGTAAACAGATATGACTTGCAGATACAAAGAGAGATATTGAGAAAGCAAGTGCTTTTTTTTCAAATATAATTCTGACTTCCCACTTTTTACCCCTTAGAAGCCTTATAGTGACACTATACGGGGGTGTAGTGAGCCGGCATGGCTCCCCTCCAGCCCAGAGGAGGGGGCGCTTAGCCGGAGGCCAGAGTGGGCGAAGCTATGGAGCTCTGAGCCCACCCCTCAAAGGGTCAGGCGGTGACCCGGAACTTTAAAAGCCAGCCCTCAGAGCTCAGTCAGGTGCCAGCCGCCCAAGAGAGCAGACGTCCCTCAGGGAGTTCGAGACTGGGAAGCCCCTGTGACCCAGGGCAGCCGCCCAGACTGGCCGGAGCTTCCCCGCGCCTGCTACCCGGAGGAGCTGCTGGAGCTTCCCCGCGCCTGCTACCCGGAGGAGCCGCCGGAGCTTCCCCGCGCCTGCTACCCGGAGGAGCCGCCGGAGCTACCCTGGGCCGTCTATCCCGAGGAGTCGCCGGACCTACCACCCAGCCCCGGACGCAACGAGCCCATGTTCGTGGACCCTCCAGAGGTCGACGTCAGGACCCAGGTAGGCCCCGAGGGGGAGTACGGAAGTAGCCCGGGGGCAACCGACCCCAGTCTGGCTGCGGCCTTACCGGAGCCTATGTCAGTGTGTTGCGGATCCCCACTGACTGAACAGCGGAGTAATAGCCGCTACTAGGGCCCCGGGCTGGGACGCAGAGTGGGTGGGCCTGCGTCCCCCCGGCCACCCCACTCTGGGGTGGCAGACTCCCCCTCTCCCTGGCCTGAGGAGGCCACTAACTGTAACTGTTACTGTTGCTCAGCCCTGCCCCAGGGCCTGAGCTTTCTGACTCTGTGTTTGCTGCCCTGCCCTTACTTAAGGCCGGGCCTTAACTGTACTGTTGCTTAGCCCTGCCGGAGGACGTGAGCCCCTTGCTCCACTGGGCGGGCAATTACCACCAGGACTGCCGGGCTATTTTCCTGGACCAAACGCAGTGTAGTGGGCCGGCGTGGCTCCCCTCATCCCCCCAGAGAGGGTTGAGCCCCAGCACCACTCGCTTACAGGGGGGAAGAAAAAAATCTGTTTTAAAAAATTACTTTAATTTAATCTGGGACAACAAACACTGAAATGTGCTTGAATTGTAAAGTAAAATTTTCCAAAGCACCTAATTGGTTGAAGTTCTGTTGACTCATTGAAAATCAATAGGACTTGGTGCCTAAGTATCTAAATCACGTCTGAAAATGGAACATAGGCTCCTAAATCCCTTAGGTGCTTTGGAAAATTTTCTCCTTAATCAACATGCAGGGCCGGCTTTAGGCCGATTTCCCCCGATTCCCCCGAATCGGGCCCTGCACGTAAGAGGGCCCCATGCCCACGCCTAAGAGGGCCCCGCGCCCTAAAGAAGAGTGCGTAACTTAGCACCTTTTTAATTTTTTTACTCACCCAGCGGTGGTCCAGGTCTTCGGCAGCACGGTGGCAGTGGGTCTTCGGTGGCATTTCGGCGGCGAGTCCTTCAGTGCCGTGGAAGATCTGGAGCGAGTGAAGGACCTGCCCCCGATGTGCTGCCAAAGACCCGGACCACCGCAGGGTATTCGAATTGGGCCCCGCACTTACTAAAGCCGGCCCTGTCAACATGGTCATTGTCTGATATCATTTCAGGCCAGAGTTAAGGTTGTATGCATTTCCATACCTTAATATGTTAGGATTTCTTTTAAGTTAAGATTAAATTCTCTATATTCTAGACAGATAACAAGTGGTTTGGGAATAATTACTCAGTCCCCTGCAATGTATTTTGCCCTACATTACTCCATTTCAGTGTAGTTCCTTTCTAGGACTAGGGAGAATTTATGATTCTTTGGAAGATACGTATTGTTCCCCATGTGGTAATGGGGAGCTGGAGCTCCTCATGCAGATGCTATGATAATACAGCTGCAGACTATAGCTCTGTCTCTGCTGCCTGTGCCAATGTGTGTTGTAGAATGTTAATTTGGGCTTTCAATTGTGCGTGTGTGTGTTCTGTTACCAAGGCTTTTGTCTATGTGGAGTGAGTGTTATGTTAATAATCACCAGTGCAGTAGGTAAATGGCAGCATGTACCGTGATATTTAGAAATGGCTTTTGTATTTGAGGGAGTAGGGCTTGGCAGAAGCAGTCAGTTTGATGTAGGTTTAAATTGCTAGAGAGTTGGAGAGCCTGGCAGTCTCAGACCTTGTTACTTTTGCTGCCCCATTTAGATCTACAAAATCTTTTGAGGAGTGAGCAAAGTAGGGGAGGATGAAAGCATTTGACATGAGTCCCTGTTTCAGCAAGGTAATTAAACATGTGCCTGACTTTAAGCATATGAGTAGTCAATGGGATTACTTGCTTGCTTAAAGTTAAGTATATGGTTCAGGAAAGGATTAAGGCAGTCTAAGGTCATAGACATAAGAGGACAAGCCGCTCTCTGCTGTCCCCTCTCCCCCGTGGATGCAGCATGTCCTTAAGGGTGGTCTTACCTTTTGTTTGTGTGTGTAACAGAATGTGGCTTCACTCTTGTCTTCTTCCCTACAGAAAATGCATCGACTCCATCGGTGTGCACTCAGTGACCTTTTATTTCAAGTTCCCTCCACCAGTACTGCTGCAGTCTACTCTCCATGCAAAGGTCTCTTTACAATATCTACAATGTTTTTGGCCCTCTCCTCAGGATTTGAGGGGAACAGAGATCTCCTTTCTCTGAGGAAAGGAAGAGAGAATGAGGATGACTCGATGTGGAAGCTGCATGATGTCCGTTATTCTTCGTTTGTATGAAGTGCCGCCTGATAGAGCTAATGGAAGAGTTCTGAGGTTTGGAGATGCAGGTGGAAACTGCGGTTGAGTTTTGAAGGGGATGTGAGCAGATGATGGAGGGAAGGCAAGAGGACACTGAAGGGAAAAGTCAAGACTCGCATATGCAAACTGGCCTGGATTTTCCTGGATGTGTGATAGCTGACAGATGCCATTTTAAGTTTGGTATTGGTGAGTAGTGAGGACCTCATAGAAGAACCGGTTGTAGGGGACAACCTTGGCTTGAGTGATCATGAGCTAATTCAGTTTAAACAAAATGGAAGGATAAACAAAAAATAGATCTGCAACTAGAGTCCTTGACTTCAAAAGGGCAAACTTTAAAAAATTAAAGGAATTAGGGAAGGGGACTGGGTTGAGGAGTTAAAAGATCTGAATGTGGAAGAGGTTTGGAAATACTTAAAGTCAAAGTTGCAGAAACTTTGTAGGGAATTCATGGGGAAGGGTTGCAGAACAAATTGCATGAGCAAGCTTCTCAGACAGGTGATTAAGGAAAAGCAGAAAGCCTACAAGGAATGGAAGATGGGAAGGATGAGCAAGGAAAGCTACCTTTTGGAGGTCAAAAAAGTGTAGGGATAAAGTGAAAACTGCCAAAAGCCAAGCAGAGGTGGACCTTGTAAAGTAAATTAAAACCAATAGTAAAAGGTTCATAGCTATATAAATAAAAAGAAAATAAGGAAAGAAGAAGTGGGACTGCTAGCATTGAGGATGGGGTGGATATTTATAGATAATCGAGGCATGGCCCAACACCTAAACAAATATTTTGCCTCAGCTTTTAATAAGGGTAATGAGGCTCTTATGGGTAGTGACAGGGTGGCTAATCGAAATGAGGATATGGAAATAGAAATTACCACATCCAAGGTGGAAATCAAACTCAAACAATTTAATGGGACCAAATCAAGGGTTCTGGATAATCCCCATCCAAGAATGTTAAAGGAACTGGCACATGAAATTGCAAGTCCCATATCAAGGATTTTTAATTCATCTGTAAACTCAGAGTTCATATCCTACCTACTTTTAAGAAAGGTAGGAAAAAGTGATCCAGGAAACTATAGGCCTGTTAGTTTTGACCTCAATTGTATGTAAGATCTTAGAACAAATTTTGAAAGAGAAAGTAGTTGAGAATATGGAGGTAAATGGGAACTGGGATAAAATACAACATGATTTCACAAAAGGTAGATCATGCCAACTTGAGCTCATTCTTTGAGAAGATAACTGATTTTTTTTTAGACAAAGGAATGCTGTAGAACTAATCTACCTGGATTTCAGTAAAGCATTTAATACAATTCTACATGAGATATTATTAGTTAAATTGGAGAAGACGAGGATTAATATGAGAATTGAGGGTGAATAAGGAACCAGTTAAAGGGGAGACTAGGAGTCATACTGAATGGTGAACTATCAGGCTTGCAAGCCTGATCAGATAATTACCCCAATCAGTTTCCACTGGGGAACTAGTAAGCATCTGAGTGATCCGAGTGCAGGTTCACCTGTTCACTCCCTGCATTCTGTCACACATCTCCCCTTAACTACTGGCCTGGTTTCTCTTCCTCCACACCCTCCCTTCTTTACAAGAGGTGCTGGACTTCTCCTGCTCATGCTTGCCCCCAGGGTGGTTGTCCATCTTCTATGTTCAGAAGTCATACTTCATGGGAGGGACTCACCCCGATAACTCAGACTACTTAGCTGCTGCGGGTGGGGGGGGACCGCGGAGCTCCTAGCTGCTGCAGGTGTTGGACCCTCCTCCTTCCCCATTTTGTCAGGGATATTTTAGCAAACTTCATGTGCCCCCTCCTTGCTGTCATGAAATTAGAAGGAAAATGGGTGAAGAATACAGAACACTGCAAAGAAATTCATGTGAAGATCAAAGAAAACTGTGAAGACTTTAGAGAGAAGAAATTGAGAGGCGGCCAAAAAGAACAGGAGTCTGAAGACGGTAGAAAGAGATGTTAGGCTGAAACAGGTTATTCAAGTAGCGCTGAAATATGAAAATGGTGAAAGGACATCAGAAAGGAGCAAGATGAACGAAATATATACAAAATTCTACAGTGATCTCTACTCCTTGCATGTCAATGTCCAGCATACACTGTCAAGGCAGCAGGCTACAGAAGAAGTTCCCAATGTTATGTGGGAAGAAATTGATTATGCAGTTCATAATATAAAGATAGGGAAGAGCCTGGGAGTGGACCATATTTGGTTGGAAGATGCTCTCTTCAAAGCATTGGTGCAATGGTTCACCATCTACATCAATAGCAAGCGTGTTTCAGATGCATGGAAGAAATCAAAAACAATACTATTTATGAAGAAAAGCAATCCAAAAGAATTGAGCAACTACTGTCCAATGACACTCCTCTCACAAGTGTATAAGGTCTTCACCCGTGTCATACTCAGTCGGATTAAGAAGGATCTTGAAATGCACAAAAGCAGAGAACAAGCTGGTTTCCACTCAGGGTGTTCGACAACTGATCACATCCACTCAGTTCGGCAGCTCATCGAAAAATGCAGGAAATACAAAGTACAGTAACTCCTCACTTAACGTTGTAGTTATATTCCTGAAAATGCGACTCTAAGCAAAATGATGTTAAGCGAATCCAATTTCCCCATAAGAATTAATGTAAACAAGGGGGGGTTAAGTTCCAGGGAAATTGTTTTCAACAGGCAAACTATATATATATATGGAACTTTGTCATAACATACACACACACACACACACACACACATACATACATTTTTTATATATAAAATGTGTGTGTGTGTGTGTGTTGTGACAAAGTTCCTCCTCTACCTTGGTGGGTCCTGCGCTATTCTTTCTTGGGAAAGTCTGCGTCCACAAACTCCTTTGCAAGCTTTACCATTTCCTCCAGGATTGTTGACTATTGCCTCCGATCCCAAACGCTTAGCATTTTAGGGAGGCTCTGGAGAAATTGCACCAGTATTATCATGTATCTTATTTCCCCTGCACTTCGGGTGTCTGGCCTTAGCTAGCGAGTTGCCCAGTCTGGGTCATAGGTCTCCAGTCCATCTAGTGGCCTGAAATTTCTGTCAATATTTTCTGACCGAAAGGCGAAAAGCTATCCAGGATGTCCACCTTTAGCCTTTCATAGTCTGAGACCTGTTCCTTGCTCATGGCCATGGGCTTCCCCTGACAAATATGGTACTACTTGGTGGACCCACAATCCCTTATCTCATCTGGCTCCCATCGCTGCCCTCTCAAAAGTTAGTAAAAATGCACCAGGTCATCTGCTGGGCCCTTCTTCCACAAGCTCACCCCTTGTGTCCTACTGCTGTTTCCTGTCGCAGGACTCATCAGACCCTGGATCAATTGCTGCTACACCTGCAATTGTTCCTTTGTGAACTCTTGCAGAGTCTGCTGCTGCTCAGCCTGCCACGCAAGTAGGGACCATCATTTCACCTTGTAGGATTCCTGGAATGAATGCATAGCCTTCTGCATCTCTTTTTGTTGCTCCAGCAGCCATTGTAGGGTCTGTTCCATTGCCCAAATGCTGACTCCTTGCACCGGCTTTCCCCAACCAGCTTCTAGTCATCTGTCACCACCAATGGGGAAATTGCGATCCTGGACAAGCCCCACATGTGTAACGGCAAGGCTTCACTCCTGTCGTCTTCCCCACAGAAACTGCACCGACTTCACCAGATGTGCACTCAGTGACTTTTTATTTCAAGTTCCCTCCACCAGTGCTAATATAGTCCCTGTGCAACAGTCTATTTACAATATCTACAGTGATTTGGCCATCTCCTCAGGACCTGAGAGGGAAAAAAGGTCTTACTTTTCTCAAGCCCATGTGACTGGGCTTAGCTAGCCCTGTTTTTGTCCATCTGTCCATCCCCAGCACTTCCTTCCTGTGCCTCTTTCTCAAACTTGGGCTGATGGACTAGTTGAATCTTTATCCCACTCAGCACCAGCCTGATTAGATAATTACCCCAATCAGCTTCCTCTGGGGAGCTAATTAGCATCTAAGTGATCAGAGTGCAGGTTCAACTATTCACTCCCTGCATTTTGTCATAATGTGCCAATGGCAAGAGGGTTTCACACCCTTCCCAGAGAGGCAGTAAAAGTGGAATGGGGGCCCCAGACTACTAAGGAGCAATAGCAGGGCTCCCATCCTCTCAGGAACCGCAAGGACTATAGTAACCCTTGCCTCTCACCCAACTCAGAGCATCAGGAAGGGTGCCTCAGCACTTACCCCAAGAGATGGGCTGTATCTGAATAGGTGACTAAGCCAGGCCCACTGCACTCCCCTCCTAACACAGTCTTTTGCTGGGGTGGCTTTGGCAAGGAATAGTTTTTGATAACACCCCATTGAGAGGCACAGTGCACGCCTCTCTGAGCCATTGTTTCATACTCTCTGTATACTTGGGGAAACATCACTGCATCAATAATATTTGTTTCCTATTGTCAAACATCCCTTCACAACCATGAGGGCTAAAACTTTTTTTAAATGAAAGTTGAGCTTGAGCTCGTCACATGATTTTACGAACCGGGTAG
The DNA here is from genome assembly GCF_016161935.1 of Mauremys reevesii. NCBI lineage: Eukaryota > Metazoa > Chordata > Testudines > Geoemydidae > Mauremys > Mauremys reevesii. Next base: position 245,619,111 of record NC_052623.1, on the reverse strand, counting down.
TAGCCTATGATACCTATGCCTTAATCTGACCATGACATGCTTCACTTCATTTCTAAATGGAATCCTGAGGTATCACAGAACAGCTCTTAACTGTGTGATTGATTTAGTTAAGGTTTAAGTTAGATGTCCACTGTAAGCCCAAATATGTTCCTCCCCCCACCCACTATATCAAAAGCAAACCAATTCACCTGAAATGTCACATGACATACAATAGTCCAGAGCAGAATATTTTGTTTTGCACATTTGGGAAAAATCAGAGTAGCACTGAAGGAGTTAGGTTACCTGTACTGGAAATTATGTTAAGAGTATGTTTCATCCTGTGCATTTCCTTTCTTATAGATTTCACAAACAGCGGGGGGTAGCAGGGTGGTCTGTTTATAAATAAACACAAAGGTATATCTGGTATATCTAGTATATCTTGGAGTGCAAGGAAACATGACATCCGTCACCTCAGCTACAACTGACAGCATGCTTGTCTCAGGAAAGGAGTGTCACAGTCTAAGTTCCCTGTAAGCTGCATGGCCATGTGGCAGGCTATCAAAGGCCTTGCAGGCCCATCGGAGCTACTGGAGACAGGAGCCCCTCCCCCAGCCCAGCCTCGCCGGAACTGCCACAGCCCGGGAGAGGCACCTCTCCCCGAGCCTGGCCCAGCCCAGCCCCACTGAAGCTGCCGTGGCTGGGGAGAGATGCCTCTCACCTCGTCCCAAGCTGCTGCGGCGAGAGAGGGCTATGGGGAGTCCTCTCTCCCCATTGCAGCCCCTGGGCAGCCTGCACCCCAAAGCCCTCATCCCCATAAATTTATATGTGATCTCACTGTAAACGTAAGTGCTGTGTGTTAAGCAGAGCAGTTATCTGAGGTGGAACTGGTAAGCTGGGGTGCATTGTTCTTTGGAAGCAGTGAGTCTGAATACTGAAAGCATCCAGTGGAACAGGGGCTGGACACAGGGGCGGCTCCAGGCATCAGCACGCCAAGCACGTGCTTGGGGCGGCAAGCCACTGGGGGCGCTCTGCCGGTCACTTTGAGGGCGGCAGGCAGGCTGCCATCAGCGGCTTGCCTGCAGAGGGTCCGCAGGACCAGTGGACCCTCCGCAGGCAAGCCGCAGAAGGCAGCCTGCCTGCCATGCTTGGGCGGCAAAATGCCTAGAGCCGCCCCTGGCTGGACACTCCAGGGAGATGCTTAGGAGGCTCAAGGGTTGGGGTGTCCCAAATGCTGATCTGTAGAGTGATAGCAGGCCTACAAGGCCCACAGGGAAATGCTTGTGTTGTCCATGGCTGGTGGAGTTGGGGAACTGACCCACAGCAGGTACAGACCAGGCTTCCTCAAGCCAAGGGCAGGTGGTAGTGAGGTGCCACACAACCTGGGTACCCAAAGAAGCATCACAACTTCCACTTTTTGTGTCTTGTAATATCTGCAAACGTTTTGGACTAGAAGTTCCAGACTCGCTTTATTCTGTTGATTCTATCAAGGAGTGGTACCTTGGGCTAGTGCATAATTTTGTGTGTGTGTGTGTGTGTTTTGGTGTGTAACTGACTAGATACTATCTGAGTTTTTCTTATATTTAATGTGCACGGCAGATGCACACATTTAAAGCATGCATCAAGCCCTAGAATACTTTATTGCAGCATGTTTCATGGTGGCTAATGCTTTATAAAGCATTCATCTTGGTGGTGGACATTTTTGCAGAGTGGCCAAGACTTCATAAGTGTTGTGAAAATGGACATGGTCCAATTCAACTCTACATGGTGCTACACATACTTGATAAATTCTTCATGTGATTGATACAAATAGCTATGATGTGGGGAGTGGCAAAGAAGGAGCCACATCATAGGCAGGTTTATCCAGTCTCTCAGGAATGGGAAAAGGAAAGCCCCATGGGAGCAAGAAGTCTGAAATAGGGAAATAGGAAGCAACACTGGAGGCAGGAAGCATCTGAAAAGGAATTGCAAGATGGGTTAGCTCCTCTGCATGCCTGAAAAAAATCTCCAGGGACTCCAATCACTGAGCAATTCTTAATTTTCTGGTTATTAAAAAAACCCTTTTCATTAACCTTACTTAAGTTCAAATGAAATTTAATGATTTTTTTTAAATTAAGATTAGTTCCAGTAAATGAGTAAATCAGGTAATGTGGGACAATAGATTCAAAAGTTACACTAAACTTTAGATATTCAAAGTTAAGTTTCAACTTAAAAAAAAGTTTAAAAAATGGAATGTACAGAAATGCTCAGTTAAGGCATCCAAATAACCTTAGCTCTGCCTCTGTGTTGTTCTGCATTAGAACAACCAGAAATTCAGAGATGGCCTTTTTTCCAAGAACTCAAATTCACTGTAGCAGTGTCCCCAACAACTGAGAACTGTTCATAATATAATCTTTTACTCTCAAACATATAGGTCCTGATTTTGCCACCTGTCTGCAGAGAAAGATAAGAGATGGTTATGTGCAATAAATTATATTAACATGGAAAGGTCTTATCGAAATAACTGTGGGTAAGTCCTAGGAAACCATCTTTTGTAAACAGAAATATACTCATTATTTAATTTGTCTCACAAAATATCATATTTTGGTGCTTTTTAGTGATCCAGCAAAGACAAATGCTACTTTATCCTACATACTACATTTAATCCTGTTATGTTTGCCACCAAATTATTTGTTATGCTTGCAATTATGCTAATAAGGTCTCATAGCTCCCTTCAAAATTCTCCATTTATGACCAGATCAGTGCATAGAGAAGAATGCACTTTATCATCACAGTTAGCAGTAAAGAGGATGGTCTCAATGTTCTCCAGAAAGATAGTTAAAGGCTCAGAAGGCCAAGCTGCTTTTCCAGGAATGGCATCCCACTCCCTCCCCTCAACACATACCGGTACTCATATCATGGAATTTGGGGGTGGGCTGCTCTCCAAATAAGTATGAAAGTAAAAACCCCATTCATAGAACATAACTGAAAATTACACATGACTTGGTATGTTACCATAATTTTGAACTGTGTGGGGTTTGGGTGTGGGAAGGAAATCTGCCTTTCAAGCATCTTCTGAGCAAGTTTTTTTTCACCTTACACTGGCCATAATTTTCAAATCTGGGTACGACAAGTTAGGTTCCTAAATTGTTACTTGGGCACCTATGTACAAGTGGTCTGACTTTCAAAGGCACTGAGAATCTCGTTCCCACTGACTTCTATGGAATAGTGGGTGCTTAGCACCTTGGAAAGTCAGGCCACTTGTACATAAGGTGTCAGAGCCTAATTCTACAACCTAGGGTCACCCCAAATGCCTTCCTAATGTGTAAGCTACTTGAATTATTCAGCCTGTGTGGAATATCCAGGCATTGGTCCTAATTATGTTATGTAATGTACTCGGAAAATACCCTGTACAGAAGATGCACAATGATGAGTTAACATTGGTGTTGGAACCTTGACAGTTTCATTTTCTGGACTTGTGCTTTTAACCTATGTCACATTAATGTGTATTAACTGAAAAGTCTCATTTAATAGTGATAAAAGGTCTGAATATAGTAGTTTATTTAATTCCTGCTTCAGCTGTAGTGCCATGATTTCTAAAACATTTTTCATTAATGAAGGCTTTTATGAGGGCTGTTTGCTACAGTAAAGGCTCGTGATCCAGCAAAAAGTATTTTTTTTCTTATAAAAATTATAAGAGCTAGTTTATAAAAAAACAATCAAATTAACAAATGTATAATATATTACTTGGGGAGGGCGGGGGAGGAATCCTCGCCCTTTGAAATCAATGGCAAAAATTTCCATTGACTTCAGTGGGGCCGGGACTTCTTCATTAGTGAGGGGCTGAGTTCCTTCAACTTCCATTGAAGTCCATTAGAATTGAGGGTGCTCAGTTTCTTAGTGTATCAAGCTCTCAGTGTCATTATTTGTATGCACTGAATATAATGTGACTAGATAGATATTTTATACATCTTCTTCATAAGTGAAATTTACCTCTGTGCAGATGATCAGAACAAAGACTAAGTGGTGCATAGGCATAGACCTTGTGAATTTCATTCAGTAAAACTACTTGCATTAATAATCCACATTTTTTAAATCATTTGAGATTCTTGAATGAAAGGCACAGCATAAGTGAAAGGAATTATTATAATATATTTAATTAAGAAATTACATTCCTACTGCTGGCATTCCATTGACCTATTAACTTCTGAACAAGCTCTTAATACTCTTGCATCAAAAAGCAGCAGGAATTCAATAGATTTATTAAATCTGAATAAAATAGGAAATAAACATTAGCAATAGGGCAAGTAGCCAAAATTGTTATTACATCAATGTTACACTAAGCAAAGTGATCTGGCAAACCTTTAAAGAATAACGTTCCTCCTAAATGATGACAATAAAAAGAATTTAGAAAAATAAAGTCTATTTCTCTCTGGAAATAGGATTCGGGGTGACGGGGTCAGATTGTGGATGGGGGAAATGGTGGTAATTTACTCAAGTACAGGCTGCAAGCCCAGAATAGCTGAATGTTTTTGCATAAATGATCAGTGCTGAAGTAGTTAAAGATTCACAAACACAATGTTACATTTGGACAGAATGAATGTTGTAAATATAGAGAGAAATACAGACCTTATGGGTAAAGCAGTGGACTAAGATTTGGGACATTTGGGTTAAATACCTGTCCTAGTGACAGGCAATTCACTTACAGTAAAATTTTCAAAAGCACCTGTGAGACCAAGAACCAGGTTTTCAAAGGTTTTTACGTACTAAAAGATGCAGTTAAGGGCCTAGTAGGGCTTTCAAAAATACCTAAGCGAGTTAGGAGCCTAACTCCCTTGATTTCAGTGGGAGTCAAGCACCTAACTTGTTTGGGTCCCAGAAGTTCATGTATAATGAATTAGTCCCTGTAGTCACCTGGTTTTAAAGACCAGGACAAAGACCTTGAATTGGATGAGTGGAGGGTGGAACACTAATCTCAGCCATACCTTTGCCCAGTGTTACATAGGAGGGAAGCTGTTGCATGTTCAATAAGGAGTTTCTGCCTATCCTGGATGTTCCTAGGTAGAAGGAGTTAAAGTAGTCGAGTCTTGAAAGAGATGGACTCTTGTTTGCTAGATCCTCATCCAAGAACAGTGGATGGGATATCCTGGCAATATGAAGTTTAATGAAGGTTTTCCCAATCGTTGTCATTAACTGATTCCCAAGATGTATGGACGAGCCTAGTGTACTCCAGGTTTCCACATATAAATAACTCAGGGGCAGACATCTTCAATAAAGAATAGATATGGTCACTGTTTTTTGCAGTCTTTCAGTTGTTTTCCTCTTTCTACTATCGTGACTTTTGTCCTGCCTGATTTGAATTTCCTTTTGTATTTTTCATGTAGTTTGGAAAAAAAAATATGATTACAAGTCAGGGTTTTTCTGGGTTTTTGTGAAGCTTTCCCCTGTCTTGTTTAAAGAGCACATTCTTCTGCCATTTTAGTTAAATAAAATTGATGGCATACTGACATGGAAAAAATTTCTGAGGAACTGACACTGGTAATTTTTTTGGGAAAAAATGTATGTATTGGAGCATTCTTATGTACCTTACTCTAGCATGTGTAGTGCTCATTTAATGTGCTTGATTGACAACTAGAGCTGGTTGGGAACTTTTTGACACATTTTCTTTTGGTTGGAAAATGCTGATTTGTCAAAGATGTCTTAGGTCCAGGATAGAAGGCAGAGACCCATCCCAGAACAGCCAAGTGATCGGGGAACTCACGTGGGAGTCCCAGATTAAAGTCCCCACTTTGCCCAATTCAGAGCAGGACTTGAACCTGCATCTCCCACATCCCAGGTGAGTAATAGACCACTGGGCTATATAGAATCAGTCTCACTTTCTTTCTGTCCCAATGAATATTTATACAAAGTGGAAAAGCTGGAATAGGAGAGTTAGAAAGACGGACCATGTAGCCTGGTGGTAAGGGCACTCACCTGTGTTTCCCATTTCCCCAGAGAGGGTCCTAACCATTGAGCTGTTGCCTATTCAGAGGTAGGAGTATCCTTCTCACTCTTGTGGGGGTTTTTCAAAACAATTTAAAAGGTCTTTTTTTTTCTGATGTGGAATAAAAACAAATTTAGAAACTTTAGAATTATTTTTCACAAAAAAAATTTTTTCCTGGCCAGTCCTGTTGACAACCCTAGATAATAAAGTTATTTTTTTAACAAGACAGTACAGCATGGATATACTTCTTCTATGCTCGATTGCTAATATGCCACCTCCCTGATATGGAGAGACCATATCTCATCTTTAGAGCTGAGATGTCAGTTCAGATTCCATGCCAGTTCAGTGCATGTCCTATCTGCTGAGACTTTGTCAGGTAGACACTTGTCCACTAGCAGCTGAACTCAGAACACCGACCTTATTTCAGAAAGTCCACCAAAGAACCAATGGATAATAACAGCTTTTGGTCTCTATTGAGCTATGCTGAATTTGAACTAGTGATCTGAATGTATTTCCATTACAGACAATTCCCAGCAGACATCTCAATGAAGACTGAACAGTTGTTGGATATTGTTACCACATACTTTGAAAGAGGAATAATCTTTGTGTGTCCTTGGCTCTAACAAAATGTTGGAATTCACAGCCACTGTGAGCCTACCTATTTATATCTGGCTATTTTTCTGCAATTAACAAAATTACAAATGCCTCCTTTTAAAAGTCACTTGACTACTTCATCTGTATTGTTTTGTGAAGAGCATTCTTAACTTCATTGACATTCAGTAATGTTGAGGTGTTACTAATTATTCCCAGCATGAATGCCTACTTGTAATTGCAATTTATCATGAATGCTTATGACTTGGTAATGATTTTTCAAACCATTTTTTCTCCCTTCCGCCCCTCCGCCCATCAAGTCTTAAGGGCTTATTGTTTCTAAAACTGTTGAATAACCTGCTGGTTTGAAAATAGTAGCTAATGCATACCACCTACTGGTAATAATTGCATCTAAGCCCTTTACCCCCTTCTAGCATGTTAATGCTGTGAAACGTAACAAATTCCTTACAGTCAAAATGCTCAGTTTTCGTTTAGTGGATCTTTAGTTAATGCTTTGGGGCCTGTTTTGCTCAAACTCAACAGAGTATTGTAGTAGAAAAGGACTTTTTCCCTGATACAGAAAGCAGATAACTAAATACATGTTGGCTTTCACTCTCTGAAAATTTCCCTGACATGTGGTGAATGAATCCTGTAGTGCCACAGCTAATCTCCCACAGCCCTACAGATGGTAGATGGGAAGACCTGGAGTCCTTCTACTCACTTAGACCAGCAGCGCCAGTGTTCCTGTATGTGACAGACATCTAGCTGTGTACAGTGCTTGTCAGCCTGGCGCTTGTCACTTAGGATGAACCTTGTTGTAATGCAGAATTTGGTCCTCCATTCCTCATTCTTTAGGAAGAGGGAAGTTGTGGTTAGGGGGAAGTGGTTGCCAGAGCAAATATGTAGTGTATTATGGCTAAGTGTTACCTTCTATATGTATGTATATGTGTACTCTATTTTTGGTTTTGTTGTCCTATGAAGAAGTATAACTGAACTTGACTTTAAAATTAATTTAAAAACAGTGATTTTCTTATCCTTACTTCTGAAGGAATGAGAAGCAAAACAGGAGACTTTGGATAGGATTTTATTCATCAGTAAACTTTCAAGTAATCCTATTATGTGTTTGTGGTTTATTGCCACCTATGTGACTTTTTAAATTGCTAATTAAATTCAGGGCACAGGCTTTGAAAGAGCTTTAACTCCCATTATATTTGTCTGTACTCTATATTGTAAGCCAAGATTCACTGAAATGTACAAAGAGGCAAAACATATAAAAATGATAATTACATGTACCAAAATGAGCAGGCACAAATAATTATGAAAATGTAAATTACATATATTATCCACGTTTGCATACTGGAATTTTATAACTGGACCTTGACCTTGAAAATGGCATTTCTAACACACCTGTGAAAGTAGTGGCTGCTGTGTTCTCTCCATCTTAACTACATCTTAAATACATCTTTTGTACCTGAGAGTAGGGTTGCTAATTTTTTTGGACGTATTCCTGGAGGTTTCATCACATGACATAATCTTTAATTAAAGATTAATTCCTGGAGACTCGAGGACAATCCTGAAGGGCTGACAACCTTACCTGAGAGGTGGCAACCCTAGATGCTGGTGTTAGAATGGGACACTGGTATCAGAAGAAGGGGCAACAATACGATAAATTAGAAGAGGTAGAAGTCAGATGTGAAGTTTGGATCTGGATCCAGAGTAGATTAATCAAATTCAAGTTTTGGTTTGGGCTCATCTCATTCGCTGTCAGTAACCCTCTCACTAAATCTCAAGTTTTATTTTCAGTGAGAATTGCTTTTTCCTGCAATTAGTTGATGGCCACATTAGCAAAAACATTTTTCCCAGTATCTAAAAGAGCTCCAGAAAAAAAAAATCCAGTAGTTCTGCAAAATCTTTTTGAACAGCTTCAGTTTAGCCAACTGAGGCCTTGTCTTCATTAGGAAAAAAAAATGTGTTAGCTGAGACATGGTAACTAATATGAGGTAAACTCCTGGAAAGACAAGGCAGTTTGTATTTTTCATGTGTTAGCAGGTTGAGGTAAAGGCTGTGAGGGAGCGAAGGGTTTACCCTGGCCTGTTAATACACGTGAACACTATAAACTATCTTGTCTTTACTAGCATTTTGCCTCATGTTGGTTATCATGTGCTAGCTAAATTGAACTAAGAAAATACTTTTTTCCTTGTGAAGATCCACTCTGAGGGTATGTCTACACTACAGGATTATTCCGATTTTAAAGAAACCGGTTTTTTTAAACAGATTGTATAAAGTCGAGTGCACACGGCCACACTAAGCACTTTAATTAGGCGGTGTGCATCCATGTACTGAGGCTAGCGTCGATTTCCGGAGCGTTGCACTGTGGGTAGCTATCCCATAGTTCCTGCAGTCTCCCCTGCCCATTGGAATTCTGGGTTGAGATCCCAGTGCTTGATGGGGCAAAAACATTGTCGCTGGTGGTTCTGGGTACAGCCTCACCCCTCCCTCCGTGAAAGCAGCGGCAGACAACCATTTCACGCCTTTTTTCCTGAGTGAACTGTGCAGACGCCATAGCACACCAAGCATTGAGCCTGCTCAGCTCAAGACAGCAATCATGGATGTTGTAAACACCTCGCGCATTCTTGTGCAGTCTATGCTGAACCAGGACCTGCAAAACCAGGCAAGGAGGAGGCAGCTACGGCAGAGCGGCGACAAGAGTGATGAGGACATGGACACAGAATTCTCTCAAACCGCAGGCCCCGATGCATTGGAGATCATGCTGGTAATAGGGCAGGTTCTAGCCATTGAATGCTGATTTTGGGCCCGGGAAACTAGCACTGACTGGTGGGATCGCATCGTGTTGCACGTGTGGGACGATTCCCAGTGGCTGCAAAACTTTCGCATGCGTAAGGGCACTTTCATGGAACTTTGTGACTTGCTTTCCCTTGCTCTGAAGCGCAGAATACCAAGATGAGAGCAGCCCTCACAGTTGAGAAGCGAGTGGCGATAGGCCTCTGGAAGCTTGCAATGCCAGACAGCTACCGGTCAGTCGGGAATCAATTTGGAGTGGGCAAATCTACTGTGAGGGCTGCTGTGATGCAAGTAGCCAAAGCAATCGCTAAGCTGCTGCTACGAAAGGTAGTGACTCTGGGAAATGTGCAGGTCATAATGGATGGCTTTGCTGCAATGGGATTCCCTAACTGTGGTGGATGATAGGTCATAATGGATGGCTTTGCAGGTCATAATGGATGGCTTTCCTGCAATGGAATTCCCTAACTGTGGTGGCGATAATGGAACCCATATCCCTATCTTGGCACTGGAGTACCAGGGCACCCAGTACATAAACCGCAAGGGGTACTTTTCAGTGGTGCTGCAAGCATTGGTGGATCACAAGGGATGTTTCACCAACATCAACGTGGGATGGCCAGGAAGAGTTCATGACGCTCGCGTCTTCAGAAGCACTACTCTGTTTAAACGGCTGCAGCAAGGGAATTACTTCCCAGACCAGAAAATAACTGTTGGGGATGTTGAAATGCCTGTCATTATCCTGGGGGACCCAGCCTACCCCTTGATGCCATGGCTCATGAAGCCATACACAGGCAGCCTGGATAGTAGTCAGGAGCTGTTCAACTACAGGCTGAGCAAGTGCAGAATGGTGGTAGAATGTGCATTTGGATGTTTAAAGGGACGCTGGCGCACATTACTGACTCGTTCAGAACTCAGCCAAATCAATATCCCCATTGTTATTGCTGCTTGCTGTGTGCTCCACAATCTTTGTGAGAGTAAGGGGGAGACCTTTATGGCGGGGTGGGAGGCTGAGGCAAATCACCTGGCTGCTGATTATGCGCAGCCAGACACCAGGGCGATTAGAAGAGCACACCAGGAAGCGGAGTACATCAGAGAAGCTTTGAAAACCAGTTTCATCGCTGGCCAGGGTACGGTGTGACTGTTGTGTTTTTCTCCTTGATGAAAACCCGCCGCCTTGATTGACTTATTCCCTGTAAGCAACCCACCCTCCCCCTTTGATTACAGCTTGCTTTCTAAGGAAATAAAGTCACTATCGTTTAAAAATCATGTATTCTTTATTAATTGATTATAGCAAGAGGGAGAGAACTGACAAGGTAGCCCGCGTGGGGTTTGGAAGGAGGATAGGAGGGAAGGAAAAGGCCACTAAAAAAATTTCAAAATAATGACAGCCTTTTGGTTGGGCTGTCCACTGGGGTGGAGTGGGCGGGTGCACGGAGCCTCCCCCCATGCGTTCTTACATGTCTGGTGGGTAAGGAGGCTAAGGAACATGGTGAAGGGGGAGGGTGGTTATACAGGGGCTGCAGTGGCACTCTGTGATCCTGCTTCCATTCCTGAAGCTCCACCAGACGCCGGAGCATGTCAGTTTGATCACGCAGCAGCCCCAGCTTTGCATCCCACCACCTCTGATCTTCCTGCCAACACCTCCGATCTTCCTGCCGACACCTCTCCTCACGTTCGTCCCTCCTCTCCTCACGTTCGTCCCTCCTCTCCTCACGTTCGTCCCTCCTCTCCTCACGGTCACTGGCATCTTTCCTGTACTTTGATACCACGTCCTTCCACTCATTCAGATGAGCTCTTTCATTGCGGGTCACTTCCATGATTTCCGAGAACATTTCATCTCGCGTCTTTTTTTTTCCGCCGCCTTATCTGAGATAGCATTCGGGACGGAGTAGGGAGGCTTGAAAAATTTGCAGCTGCAGGAGGGAGGGAAAAAAGGGAGAGAAGTACTTAAAAAGATACATTTTACAGAACAATGGTTACACTCTTTCACGGTGAACAACACTATTCACATTACATTGCACATGTGATTTCACTACAAGGTTGCATTTTGCATCTTAATATTGAGTGCTTGCGGCTTTGGTGTTAGATCACAGACACAGGTCCGGGCAACAGAATTCAGCTTGCATATGGCCATGGTAAGCCATTGTCTTTCGGTTTCTGCAGCCTTCATATATCCAGCGCCCTGCTTCCCCAAATACCAAGCAAAGCCTGTTGAGTGCTGTTTCTTTCTGTTAACGTGCAGCAGCAGAAACCAAACTTCCCCCCCCCCCATCCAATTCTCTGGGATGATCGCTTTACCCCTCCCCCCACCGCATGACTGGTATCATGGAAGATCCCTGCTAGCCAAATGCGAAAATGCTCAGCGCCAATCACCCTTCCCCCCCCCCCGGCTTGGCTAACTGCAGGGAAGGATTTTTTTTTTCAGCCACAGGCAAACAGCCCAGTAGGAATGGCCACCTCTGTCCCCTTAATTAAATTCCTGTATTTCAACCAGGTTACCATGAACGATATCACTCTCCTGAGAATAACACAGTGAGATAAAGAACGGATGTTGCTTGAATGCCAGCAAATGGCGGGACCATACACTGCTAGGCTTTGTCATGCAATGATACCAGATTACTTGCTACATGCATGGCGTGATCAAGTTTCCTACCATGGAGGACGAAATAAGGCTGCGCTGCTCAGAAACCTTCTGCAAAGGCTTTTGGAGTACCTCCAGGAGAGCTTCCTGGAGATGTCCCTGGAGGATTTCCGCTCCATCCCCAGACACATTAACAGACTTTTCCAGTAGCTGTACTAGCCGCGAATGCATCTCAAGTCCTTAGGGCAAATTAATCATTAGAAAACGCTTGCTTCTAAACCATGTTTTATATTTACAGAGGTACACTCACCATGGCTTCATTGTCTGGGATAGTGGCTTGGGAGGGTAATTCCATCAGGCTGAGAAAAAGGTCCTGGCTGTTGGGGAGAATGGTGTGCTGTGTGCTCTCTGCAAGCTCCTCCTCCTCATCTTCCCTGTCTGCAGAATCCTCAGGCATGGCTAAGATTACCCCGCCTCGGAATTCACGGTCAGGGGTGGGATAGTGGTGGCGGACCCCCCTAGAATTGCATGCAGCTCAGCGTAGAAGCGGCATGTTTGCAGCCCTGCTCCGGACCTTCCGTTTGTTTCTTTGGTTTTCTGGTAGGCTTGTCTGAGCTCCTTAACTTTCACATGGCACTGTACTGAGTCCCTGGTGTGGCCTCTCTCCATCATGGCCTTGGAGATTTTTTCAAATGTTTTTTCATTTAATCTTTTGGAATGGAGTTCTGTTAGCATGCAATCATCTCCCCATATAGCGATCAGATCCAGTACCTCCCGAAGGGTCCATGCTGGAGCTCTTTTTCGATTCTCAGACTGCATGGTTACCTGTGCTGATGAGCTCTGCGTGGTCACCTGTGCTGATCAGCTCTCCATGCTGGGCAAACAGGAAATGAAATTCAAAAGTTCGCAGGGCTTTTCCTGTCTACCTGGCCAGTGCATCTGAGTTCAGATTGCTGTCCAGAGCGGTCACAATGGTGTACTGTGGGATAGCGCCCGGAGGCCAATACCGTCGATTTGCGGCCACACTAACCCTAATCCGACATGGCAATACCAATTTCAGTGCTACTTCCCTCGTCGGGGAAGATTACAGATACCGGTATTAAGAGCCCTTTATATCGATATGAAGGGCTTAGTTGTGTGGACGGGTGCAGGGTTAATTTGGTTTAACGCTGCTAAATTCGGTATAAACGCGTAGTGTAGACCAGGCCTGAGACTCAGAAGTAGAGAGAGAGAGAGACATAGGGCTTGAGTCTGTTACACTAAGGTCTGTGCTTAAAGTTGGTGGGAATGGCCCCCTGAGAACAGTGGTTGTGTAGAGCCCTCTCCACCCCCGATCAGTATAGAGCAGGGCTGTGTCAGCCCTGGTCCCTGTCCTACACATAAGGCCATGTCAGGGAATGATGAAGCAAACAGCGTTGTAGGCTGGACACAGTGGAGCTATGAAAACAACTGATTTTTCAGTTCATTGGCTGTACCAATAAATAAATAAAAATTGTTTCTGGTTGACCCGAAATGAACTTTTAAAAAAAAAATTCAGCAAACTGGAAAAAAAATTGTTTGGTTCGAACTAAACATTTCATTTTATTTTCAAGAGGTTTTTTTTTTTTTAACAGGTTTAATTTTTTAAAATAAAACTTAAGTAAATTTCTATACAAAAAGTTATTTTGAATTAAAAAAACCCCACAAAATGTTTCATTCTGAAAATGTCAGAACAGAACTTTTTGATTTTTTGGTTTTGATTTTTATTTGCTTGTTTTCATCTGAAACAATTCAGTGAAATTCATTAAATATTTCAGCGGAGACACATTTGTATTTTTCAGCCAAAAAAATGTTTCCCAGCTTTAGGTCACAGTGCATTGCATTGCATTGCATTTAGGTCTTCAGTGCTTCCTAGTGTCTTATGGATAGCCAAGCATATGGGCAGCCCTGGGTTTGCTCTAATTTATAGTCCCCTCTTTCCCTTTCCTCCCAATTCTGCCCCAAGAAAAGGGATGGGGGAAATGAGGCACAGACCCAGCCCCTAAATTATTTACGTAGGGACATAAGTTTCCCAAAAGTATGTATGCTGCTTTATTTTTATCTTTAAAAGAATCTTCACTAAAACACATGCTATTTTTAGGCACGTCTGAGTCTGCTATTTTTGTAGCATTCTGCTTAATTTAAAAGAAAGGGGAGACCTGCATTTTCCCAACTTTCATGTTAATAGAGAACAGCTGGAAACTTTAAAAAGCCCAATGTAGAAAAATATGGTTGCTTTGCTTCACCCTATTAATCTAAAATCTGGGTGCCAGCTGGGTAGAATTCAAGAGAAAGAGGTTTAACTATTTTTGGCCTCACATAAGGCCATGTGTACATTTTCATGCAGATGTTTCCAGGGGGCATCTTTGTAGTGGGAGGGGCAGCATGGGAGAAAGCACAAAAGTGCTTGTTTGAAAACCCAACAAGTGGGCAATGGAGGCTGATATTCTGAGCTGGTCAGAGGCAGGAGTCGATATCTCAGTAGCAAATGACCATGTGAATCATTTCCTCAAGTTTCTCAGGGTCACATGACTAGTAAAACATTGACTAGGGAAGACATTTCCCTATACAAATAATGATTTATGCTTCTATTGCTATTATTTTAATTATTCTTCTTTTCGGATGCCAGAGCCTGCTAAGTCAGTTTGCAGCAGTCTCATCAGAGAAGTGCAGAACCCTCGGAACACCATCAAATCTGGCCACAGAGGAGTCGTCAGTTGTTGCATCGTACTCGAGCAGGAACAGAGCCCAAGCAGAGAGAGACAGCGTGTGTGTGTATGCATATCCCTTTATTCATTTCCCAGCATGCTCTTATATACAATATGGTAGACAATCAATTGCTAATTGATTAATCAAATCAACACAGCTGCAGCTATAACCCATAGGGTAATTATCCTACACACCTGTATCCTATTTACAATTAACTAGCTAATGAGAACAAGCCCAAGGCCAGTCCTTCACACACAACTCCCAGCATAATCAGCTCAGTATCTCACATTCTAATCCCACATCTCCCCCCTCTATTCAAAATAAAGAAAAGGGAAAGGAAAAGAGGATAAAAAACATTCACAAAACATTTCCAACTTATAACAACATAACACCACAACCTATCACAAATCAAAATTAAAATTTTATACCTGTTTTCAAGAGTTACTCTATTTTGTAGTGCAGAACAGTAAACAGAATGGTCCAAACTCTGCCTTGCACCTTAGACAACCTTAAAAAAATAGTTCAAGTTCCCTATTCAGAAGGGTGCTTCAACACTCAAATTCTATAACAAAGAAAAACAAAACACAACAAACAAATGATATAAATTCTGCAGGATTCCCCCCTCTCTGTTGCACACCAACTTGTGCTGTTACCAGAGTATCCCTCAGATGTCAGGCGATCAAACTGACACTGAGGGTGGGGGGAGGTCCTAGACACATCAAACCACATAAAAACACAACAACAATTCTGGCCAGAAAACAGACAACACGAAACATAACAAAAACACAAGACATAAATACTAAATGCTATACAGCCAACACAATTTCTTTCAGGCACAGCAAAAATCATTTCAAACAAGTAACTCATTCACGGAGGATCAAACAGGAAAAGTCCTGGCAGAGCTAACAAACAGTTCTCCTCCATGGGCTCTGGTTCCACGGCGCCTGGGCGCGTCTCGTAAGGCTCCTCCACATCTGCCTACCGTCGCTCTGGAGGACGCAGCCAAGGCCGGACCCACCTCGCTGGCATCCACCTGGGACCCGCATCAGTGGCAACACACACATAACCCCTGCCCCACGTTAGCAAGTCAACTGGTCCTTTCCATATTTGCTGCTGATAATCAAACCATTTGACCAAGGGTCGGGGGGCCGCACCCTGCTCTTCCCCAGTCATCCCGCTGACATGTTTAATTGCGGGGGGCACCTGGCTGTTTTTACCAAGATGTAACCAATTAAGCACGTAAAGAGCTTTCAGCAACCGAGCGGCAGGCGTCTTATCCAAGGCGTCTGCCCGCTCACTGCAAATCCCCCCTTTCTGTCTTAAGAGGAGCGCCTTCAGAGAGGCGTGAGCACGTTCAATAATAGCTTGTAGTTTGTCTGCTTCAGCCTGAAGGGCTTGGACAAGCAGTTCTTTGGCTTGTAGCTCTTTCTTAATTTCACTTAGCTCAAGAACAGCAGCTCTATAATGACGACGGTCATGTGCTGCACCCACCCTGGCTGCCGCAACCTGCTCCCCAAGGTTATTAACTTTTGACTTTTCTCTTTCTAAGGCAGTCTGTGAGGCTTGAATAAGTTGCCTCATTTGCTGATCCTCCTTCTCTTTACGCTTTAGGACTGCTTGAACCCGAAAATTCAGCTGCACCAGGTCTGCCTCTCTCTCTGCTAGTACTGTTTCGGGGATGTTGCTGTGCTCTCGCAAAGCAGTGTTAGACTGACCAAGACCAGTGAGCTTCCCCCGTTCATGTTCCAGTTCGAGGGCCAACTTCTTGTTTATTTCTTCTAAATGTTTTATCTTCCTCCTGAAACCTCTAGATTCCTGAAGCTCATCCTCAAGTTCAATCACTTTTTCCCTGTACTCCTCAAGCTCCTGGCTGGTGAGTGAAATTACTTTTTGCAGCTCTTTCTCCAACATCATCTTACTGTGGCTAACAGCCTGCAGCTCTATCTCCAAAGCTTGAATCCTTTCATGGGAAGCCTGGTTATTTCTTCCATCAGCGATTTGTGCTTTTAGGTTGCTCAGCTCCAGTTCAGAAGATTCCTTTGCAATGAGGGCTTCCTGCAGCCGGCAACTAAGAATGCCAACTGCGTTCTCATAGGCTTTATGTTTTGTCTTCATTTCTTTCTGTGCACTGATCAGATCTAACCCCAGACGCTTCATTTTTTGTTTCTGTTCAGTGATGGCCTTTTTGGCTTCCTCTTGCATGTGTTCTACCTGTAGTTTTAATACCTCATTCACCTCAGCAAGAGATGTTATTTGTTCTTTATCAATCTGCAAAGACTGTAGCTGTATCTCCATGTCATCCCGTTCTTTTTGTACTGACTGGAGGTGGCTTTCTAACTCCACCATCTGCTGGTGAACCTGGGATACTTC
Source organism: Mauremys reevesii (assembly GCF_016161935.1). Taxonomy (NCBI): domain Eukaryota; kingdom Metazoa; phylum Chordata; order Testudines; family Geoemydidae; genus Mauremys; species Mauremys reevesii. The sequence goes on along the minus strand of NC_052623.1, from coordinate 245,602,105 downwards.
CTTCTGAAGTCTTGAGCATTCAACATCAATGGACTGCTTTTCACTTTGAAGTTTCAGTAGCTCCCGTTTTAATTCTTTCACTTCCAAATCCAGCCACTTCTTTGTAGATTTCAATTCACTAATCAGCTGGTCCTGTGAACTTGCATCTCTTCGATAAGCTTCCACCATTACCTTTTGCTGTAGGAACTGCTCCTTTACTTTTTGGGTCTGTTTCTTCAGGCTGGCAGTTTCCTGTTGCAGATTTTCCACCTGGCTCAATTGTGCCAAGATTTCTGATTCTGCCTCAGTACTTTCACCTAAGAAGTTTGCTCCTTCATCAAGTTCTTCTTTGCTTGCTTTTGCTGCCTGCAGAGCTACCTCTAGGACAATCTTCTCATTCTGCAAATATTGGATCGTGTCCTCCTTGGAAATAATATCACCCTGGAATTCCTCTAACCTGGCCACCAGCTCATCATATTGAGTCTGTAGGTCATTTAGGGATTGCTCTTTGGTGTGTAATGATTCTTGGGTTAAAGTGAGCTGCTTCATGAGCACTAAATGCTCTTGCTGTGAAGATTCAAACTGCAGATCTCGCTGATGCAGAATCAATTTAACCTGTTCCAGTTCTTGTTCCAGTGTTACTGCAAAATCAGCCATTTTCTGCAGTTGTTCTCTCTCATCCTCAAACTCCTCCAGTCGTCTCTGCGCGGTGAGCCATACTGGACTCAGGGAGAAAGCCTCCTTATCGCCCTGAGTCACCAATTTCCAAAACTCACAGCCCAACCGCTCCCAAACAGTTTTATCAAATATTGTACTTGGTTGAACGGAAAGTCCCCTTCCTCGTCCCCACCGCAACAGGCGGGATAACGAGGGGAACTTTTCTCCCCACCGCTCCGTGATGCGTATCAGATCTGCTGACGCAGCGGTTCCCATATTAGCTGCTCACCTCTGGGTTCGGGTGTGCCTCCCTTTTCAGACGCCCTACGGCTTCCCAGCCGCTCGCTCGAACATCCTGCGGCTCCCAGCCGCTTGTCAGGTACGCCTCCTTTCTTCGGACGCCCTGCGGCTTCCCAGCCGCTCGCTCGGACGCCCTGCGGCTTCCCCTCTGCGCTGCGCGTTCAGCCTCTGCGCGGGGCACGCGGTGTCCCGGCTCTGGGTTGCGCGGGGTGTCCAACCTCTGTGCGGTGTCCGCCGGGCTCCTCCTCTACACTGCGCGGGACTCCCCCTCTGCGCTGCGCGGTCCCCGGGTCCCTTCTCATGACCCTCCTCGGCCCTGCGGGCTCCTGCGCTGCAGCCCTGCCTCGGAGCCCCGGCAGCGCTGCCTGCTAGTTTGCAGCCAGGGGCATTTGGCGTTTTCCTCCCACAGAGTTTCTGAGCTGGAGCCCGGAGCGTATGGCAGGGCTCAGGGCCGGCTGCCCTGCTCTATCTGCTGGTGCTGGCTGCGCACGGCGAACCTGTTGACGTGCACTGGGATAGGCACCACGATCTTGGAGTTGCGGACGGGCTCACCGGAGCGGTTGTTGACGTTGCCAGCTTTGATGCGTTCCCACTTGGCGCGGCGGTTCTGGAACCAGATCTTGACCTGTACCTCGCTGAGCTTAAGGGCGTGAGCGATCTGTGAGCGCTCCGTCAGGCTCAGGTACTTCTTGCAGTGGAATTCCTTCTCCAGCTCCAGCAGCTGCTCGCTCGTGAAAGCCGTGCGCCTTTTTTTTTTTTTTTTCTTCTTCTTCTTCTTCTTCTCAGGCCACCGAGACTATTGCCCGCATTTTCTCCACCATTTGTTGCATCGTACTCGAGCAGGAACAGAGCCCAAGCAGAGAGAGACAGCGTGTGTGTGTATGCATATCCCTTTATTCATTTCCCAGCATGCTCTTATATACAATATGGTAGACAATCAATTGCTAATTGATTAATCAAATCAACACAGCTGCAGCTATAACCCATAGGGTAATTATCCTACACACCTGTATCCTATTTACAATTAACTAGCTAATGAGAACAAGCCCAAGGCCAGTCCTTCACACACAACTCCCAGCATAATCAGCTCAGTATCTCACATTCTAATCCCACAGTCAGTGATGTGACGTTGTCTGTCTTTGACCACAGCCATATGTGGGATCATTTTGTTGGTCCCAGATGTAAAGGCTGGCTGAACATTGACCGTGGCCCATTCAAAATTGGTTCAACAGAGCCCATGAGCAGTACAGCAGATCAAATCTGGGTTCACACGTGGTTGGGTCAGTTATAAGAGACTGGTTGTGGATGTTACCTGCAGACCAATCTTCACAACAAATCAATGTTTCAGAGAAATCTGGGCAGGGCAAGTGCGCCTGCAACAGGTGCCTTGATGACAGGCATGCTTTTGGGTGGTTGAAGAGGTCTGCATATAGTGGTAGGCTCAGGTTTGCCCTGATCTTCTCAACCATTCTTGTCAAAGCATCCCCATGACGGATGTGTGGGGAAGTGATCTTGCTTAATAATGGCGTGCCATGGTACTGGAGTGGGTCAAATTGGCCCAGTTATGATGGGCATGGTTGAATGTAGTTGTGTGTCAACCAACTTGATGTGAGATGAATAGAGCCAGACCGGAGCACAGTATCCTGCTGCACAGTATGACAGAGAGCTAAAGGATCAGAGGATTTGAGCATGCAGTGCCGGCCAGGTTGCTTAGAAGGTTGTTATGCATCCTCACCTTAGCCACAGTTTTTCACAGATGGTTAAGATATGTGTGGGATATACCTAGGGTTCATTTAAGAAAAACTGTGGGGTTCATGTTTCAGTTATTTACACCTTTGTGTTTTACAGACAGAAGAAAAGGTCTAGTTCAGCTACAAGTTGTCAAGCTAGAGCAGGGGTCGGCAACCTTTCAGAAGTGCTGTGCCGAGTCTTCATTTATTCACTCTAATTTAAGGTTTCGCGTGCCAGCAATACATTTAAACATTTTTAGAAGGTCTCTTTCTATAAGTCTATATTATATGTAACTAAACTATTGTTGTATGTAAAGTAAATATGGTTTTTAAAATGTTTTAAGAAGCTTAATTTAAAATTAAATTAAAATGCAGAGTCCCCCGGACCGGTGGCCAGGACCCAGGCAGTGTGAGCGCCACTGAAAATCAGCTTGCGTGCCACCTTCGACACATGTGCCATAGGTTGCCTACCCCTGCGCTAGACAAAGAAATCACAGGGTGCTCTGACTTGGTGCAGGTAGAAGCCCTGCACGGAGCTACACCAGGAGCAATGAGAGCATCAAGCCACCTTTGCACAGACACCCCTCATGAGCACGTTCTTCATTATTAGCCTGCCCTCAGGGACTGGCCCAGTATTTTTCTCACCTACAATACAGTACAAAGTTCTTAGGGTTAGAGTAAGACTTACTCATAGCTCTGAGTATGAAGTGGTGCCTGGCTCTGCCAGTCCAGGAATAGCACCAAAAATGAATTGTAACTCAGGCAACCTCGAGTCACAGCTTCCCCTGAGCTCCTGTGTTGCACAAGATGAAAGTGTAGAATTCAGTGCTTTGGCCCATTGCCAGACACAGTGTATACCTTCCCTTAGGCCCAGCATGGAGGAGCAGTGGCCTGACTGACCCTGTTCTTCCCCTCCATGCCCTGATTCCTGATCCAGGCAACCCCTACACAGCTTTAAGGTTGGATGCGATGGAGTGGGGCTTACTGTTTTAATTTCTCTACCTCGCGCCATGTTACAATCAGGACTATACTTTTTATTATAAAACCTCCAGTGTACACTGTTTCATTTCAGCCAAACTTTATTTTAACTGACTTTTTTCAAATTTGAATTATTTACATTTTCATTAAAAATCTACTCAAGCTAAAAAAAAATTAATCTTTTTCTTCTTCCAAAGTCCTGCTGTTACTCCCCAGTGTTCATGTCTGACTTAAAGAGTAATTAAAATAAATATCAAGTGCTACTGAAATTATTAATAAATTATACAATTTACATTCAATTGTAAGTGGAAGAATGCTTGCACTTCCCTTTTAAAAAAGCAGCATGGTACCAGACGGGAAGGAAGTGTGCTAATTACAGTGCCTTCATGAAGCTTTAGAATTCATGACTGAAAAGTTGATCACAAGATGCAAAGGAGACAAAGTAAGCATTTTAATTTTTTATACCTCAGCATTTCTAATCCCAAAGCTTGCTATTAAAATATATAACAAAATTTGCCTCATGCTTTTCCAACATTTTGATATTTCATTATCTTTTCCATGTAGAAGAGTTATAGACATTTAGGGCTAGATTCTGATCTCATACCAGTTTTCATTGAGATAATTCCATTGATTTTACTGGAGTTACTCCTGATTTATACTGGTTTAACTGAGATCAGTTTCTTTTCTAAAAAACATCCTAACATTTAATTGCTTTTTATCCATATCATGCCTCTTTGGATCAATGACTGTGCAACTTGAATACCGGAATTCCAGCCAAATGGTTTGAGCATACAGGACAAAAAGCAGAAGTTTCTTAATTTTATGAAGAGGCAACAGAACCAGAGTATGCTTCTCTCCAGTGATTCTGTCCATTGTTACATCTGAGAGTGAATGTGAAGGTATTTATCCATCTTGCTTTTTGTCCGGATGTTGCTACTTAATTTGGAAATTATAGTGTCCTTTAATAAAAGACCGAGAAGAACACCAATGTAATATATGAAGATCTAATTCTTAGATAGTTTCTGTACTATTTTGCTTGCACAGATATGTTTAACTAGCATATAATTATTCAACTTCCTATAAGTGTGTAGTTGTAGCCAAAATACCAGTTCCCCACAGTTGCCATTGTCTGTCTTGTCCTCCATCTACTCCCCAGTTCATACTCCCAACTCCCTTCCTCTCCAGGCTTCTGTCCCCCCTGCCCTGCATCTCTTTTCCTCACCCCTATTCCTCACCCATCTGCATTCAAATCAAGCAACTTCCTCCTTCATTCTCCCTGGGCTCCTGCAGCAAGAGCATTGAGAGCACAGGTGAGACACTGTCCCCCACTGTCCGTTCTAGTGCCAAAGTGGCCCCCAGTGGCTGGGAAAACCAACTGCAGGAAAACCCCTGGCTCAGCCCTGGAAGCCTTAGGCAGGAGCTTACTCATTCACTCTGTGGGGACGGTGCAGTCACAGTTTGGTCAGCACTAGCAGCTGTGAGGGGATGGAGCATGCCCAGTGAGAATGGACTCTTCAGAGAATTTAACAGCCAAATTCTAATAAGTCTTTATTTTGAAGTCCCTGCAGTAGAAATAGATTAATACTGTTTATATTTAGTAATAATTTAAATATTTGTTATTCTGTGTATTGAGAAAAATGGGAGCTGCCCCTTTCTGAATAGGGTGGTGGCACAGTGAGCGAGCTACTGCACAGTCTAGACTCTAGACTCTAGAGCACGGATATCAAAAGTATGGCCTGCAGACCGGATCTGTCCCATGAACAGAGATGAAAGTAAGCCGGTATGCCCCGGTATGGTGTACCGGCAAGAGCCGCTGTGCCCTACCAGGGAGGATCGGCTTCCTCTGGCAGCAATTTAAAGGGCCTGGGGCTCCCAGTAGCAGCTGGAGCCCCGGGCCCTTTAAATTGCCGCCAGAGCTCTGCTGCCGGAGCCCTGGGGAAGCGGTGGCAGGGCTTGGGCGGCGATTTAAAGGGTCTGGGGCTCCAGCTGCTACCACCCTGGCTCTTAAAATAGCCACCGAAAACCTGCCGCTGCCTCCCCAGGGCTCCGGCAGCAGGGCTCCGGGGACGATTTAAAGGGTCTGGGGCTCCAGTAGCCACTACTGCCCCAGGCCCTTTAAATTGTCCCCGGAGCCTGCCAGAGCCCTGGGGTAGTGGCGGTGGGGCTCCAGCGGCGACTTAAAGGGTCCAGGACGGTAGTGGCAGCCAGAGCCCCGGGCCCTTTAAATCACCACCCAAGCCCCCGGCTGCTGCTGCTACCCCAGGGCTCCAGCAGCGGGGCTTAGGTAGTGATTTAAAGGGCCTGGGGCTCCCACTGCTGCTACCCTCTGGGGCCCTTTAAATCATCACCAGAGCCCCACTGCCAGAGCCCTGGGGTAGCAGCGGCATGGCTCTGGCAGTGATTTAAAGGGCCAGGGGCTCCTGGCTGCCACTACTGCAGCAGAGCCCCGGGCTCTTTAAAACTCTGCTAGAGGCTGGGCCCCCAGGATAGCGGCAGCATCGGGACCCCTCCTCCGATGGTGATTTAAAGTGCCCAGGGCTCCACTGCAGTAACGGCAGCTGCAGCCCCAGGCCCTTTAAATCACCCCTGGGGCTCCCAGCCGCCTGTGCAGCTGGTAGCTCCGGGGGTGATTTAAAGGGCCCGGGGCTCCAAGCTGCTGCTACCACAGCCCCAGCCCTGGGTCCTTTAAATCCTGATTTCAAGCACCTGGGGATTTAAAGGCCCCACTTCTTCCAGTTGAGACCCTGCCCCTTCCTAAAGACTCCTGAGTACTGGTAAGTTCTTTAAGTTACTTTCACCCCTGCCCATGAAACACTTTCATTCAGCCTGCAGACTTTGCATGAATCTACAGACTTGTCGGCATGACCCCAGAGTCTGCACTACAGGGGTATGATTTGCAGAGCACACCAGTGTGTTGCACTCTAACTCACCGGTGTAGTCCAGGCTAGCGTGCACTGATGTAGTCCTGTTTCAAGCAGGGCCACATCAATGTGCACTGAGGAATGTTTAGTGTGCACCAGCAGGGTCCACACAAAGGTACTTAGAGTGCAACATTGGTGTGCTCTAGTCTAGTCTAGTCCAGAGTCTGGTGCAGCAATCCAACAAAACCTCACATACAGGTGTAGAACCACTTGGTCCCGTTTAAGAGGCATCGGAGAGGTGTACGTCTGATAGAAACTGGTGCACGTCCAGATGAGGAGAGTAGATACCCCAGCTTGGCAAGTCAAACAAAACTAAGTTTCAAATAAGTCAGAGGGTGAATGTAAGTAATTACTAATATGGTTTATCTTAATGGAGATCTATTTTAATAATTTTTGCTGAATGTGGCCTGTACCAAGTATCAGAGTATCAGATCAGACCTGTTGTATGAAATGAGCTCAACACCCCCGTCTAGAGTGTGTGCTGCTGCTATAAGAGGAGGCTAGCCTGTTCTGTGTCCTGAGGTCCCTGCCTAAAAGAAGCTCCTATAGAAAAAGGTTTGAACTCCTGGAATAAACCATGTTCTCTTTGAACAGATGGGTGTTACGATTGAGGGTATAACATTGACTGAACATGTGCAAGCTGTGATTTGTCAAAGGCTAATAATTTGGCCAGGTTTGGGCAGATCCTCACAAGGGAGACAAGAGGCATATTCCTGACACAAACTCCACCCTCCTGATAAATTTCAAATCCCTGGTCCAAAGCATGATGGCGCTAGAATTTCTCCATAAAATAATTGACTTTTTTTTTAACATGGGCAAAACGGGGTATTTTTCCCTAATCTTGTTCTCTGAAACAGGTGAACCATTTTAGCCGTAAATTTCTAAAAGTTTCTGAGGCAGACATCAGTATGGACAATGGCAGCCCAAATGTTTTAAGTGGTGCAAAGTTATAAACAACTGAAATGGCCTTATTATGGTAAATGTCCATCAATCTCAACTGTAGGTGGTGCTACCTGCTCCGCCTGTAGTAACACACAGGAAGAGTTTTAAGCTTTTGTTTGAAGAAATATTAAAACAATAAAATTCATTTAATTATAATCAGGGACAAACTAATACAATCAAGAGCCCTTTCCATGTCATTACACAACCTCACTCCCACACATCCCAGGGCTTTGTCTCAGTGGCCTCACATTATGGCCCAATGCCCACTTGGAATGGCAGGAGATCCAGTCCCTTAAGGTGGGGCAGCATCAAAGACCAGTGTTGGGACAGCAGGGGTTTTCTTACCTCAGTATCTTCAGGAGGAGGCACAATGAATGTGTCCCATGCTTACCACAGTAGCTAGGGTGTATCTGCCTGTGTGGGCCTGCTGCATTCTTCTCTTCCTGTCACACATGCAGTCCTCTACTGGGGTGGTATTGGCATGTGGTCTAGAGCAGTAGTCTTGGAGTTAACACCTGACTGAGATTAATAGGGCCGTTCACACCTCTCAGAGCTCGTGTTTCAGGCTGTTTGCAGACTCAGGATACATCACTGCATTGGTTATGCTCTCTTCACATATTTGAGCTTTTCTTTATAAACATTAGGTCTCAAAAGCTGCTTTTTTTTTCTTTTCTTTTTTTTAATGAAAGCTGAGGCATGGACATATAGTGCCTTTTTTGGTAATTCAGCCCTGATTATAATTCTTCATTAAGAGATACAGCTTTAAAAAAAGAGTTCTTATAGCTTGTTACAGCACATAGTCAGGCTTACAGTTCCATAGAAAACTTTCCCTTTCTTACACGCTCCTACTTGTAACCTTGAAAAACATGAATTCTTCCTCAGTGATTCCTGGAAGCAGCCTGTGAATGGGAGCATTCCTAAATTCTCTTGGTTTCTTTTGGAGGTTGAAGGGTGTGCTTGTGTTCATTGTGGATAAAATGTGGTTTGCAGGGTGCTTATGCATAGGGAAGCATGCTGTGGCTCACCACCCTAGGAACATTCTAGAGAAGGCCAGGGGGAGAAGGCCACCCTAGGAACATTCTGAGCTCAGCATGTGGAACGGAGAACTATGAGCATGTGATAAACAAATCCATATATGGAAAGGTTAACTCTTATTGGTTAGAGGTTCACGTTATGTAACTTGTTATGTAACTTGTTATGTAAGTGCCATGTGGTATAAAATAGCAAGGGGAGGGGCTCCCTGCTGGAAGGACTCTGCCTGATTTTTGTACTAGGGGCTGTCCTTTTGTACATATTGAATAAAGCCTTGTTGAATTGAATCGAATCGTATCGCATTGAATCAAATCGCATTGAATCGAAGTCCCTTGATTCTACCCAGCATCAGACTCATTGGGAACCACAAAATCCCAACAAGGTACATTCACTTTATAGATTATATATCCCTCATTCCCACGCCTAAATTGCTTAATATTATCATATTATAGATGCAACCAAAAATATTGTCGTATGAACAACATAGATATCTATTCAGAAAGAACATCTGTGATAATGGCCAGTGCTGGATGCTCAGTGAAGGGCCCCATAATGCACTTAATTGTCCCACATATTAATCTGTTTAGTGTCATGAATCATGAAACTTTATAACATTTACTCTTTTATTGTATTTAAACGTGGTTACTAAATGTATTTCTTTTATACACTAACAGTTTTTTGAGACATGAAGTATTTTGCTTTTGCTAAATGTTAAACAAAATAATCCCTTCCTATATTTTGGAAAATTCAAAGATAAACACATCAAATAGCAAACATGTAACCATTTGTGGATATAAGTGTTTCTAAGGCTGTTAATCTCCATGAAACATTTTCTTCTTTAAACAGTTTTAACTTCAGAAGAGCAAAATTTCTTCTTGTCCAGAAGAAGCAGTAGTGAACCGAGAATACATCTAGACAAATAATCATATCTGACTTAATATTGTTGGCGCCTACTGTTTATTTTTACCTAGAGGGGCATTAACCTTAGTTCCAAAGAGCTTATCTAAAAGTTTCAGAATTTATATTGAGAGTGGGAGAGCTGAGGATGTGGAATTTTGAACCCTGCTGGAACTTCACTGGTTCTGCATTTAGAACAGACTTGACCTTTCTCAGGCTCGGGTTCTGTGCTGAATGTTCACAAGACCATTTAAATGAAGAAAAAAGAAAAAGAAGAAAAAACTCTTCTGCCCTTGACTGAGAATATTTGGTGTCCTCGTTTTTCATATTGCTAGACTATTCCTGCCAAAAAACGAGCATTGTTTTGCTGTTTCTATGGTAAACACGATTAAAAGTATGTTCTGTTGCTTGACTGTTCTGTGTAGTATATTCGTGTGATGGTGCTTGTGAGCCTGTTTTTGAAATTGTTTAAGTGCATTCCTCTGCACCCCTCCATTGTAAAGAAAGGGTTGGAAAGACAATATTTTTCCTTTGATTTTTTTCCTTCTTTTTCTTTGATTTTAAGCTCTTGCTCTAGTTGTGTTGTTACAGATAAGACCCAAATGAGGCAAATGGATGTTATCCCCAAACCAGCCAGTGAGGCCCTTATTAAGTCAATGTACAGTAATTTAGGACAGCCTTGATTATCCAAATATCATGAGGGAACACTCAATAAATTCTGATAATCAAGGTTTCTGATGAGGGGATTTTCAAAGTAATTCATAGAGTTTACAGCCAGAAGTAACCACCAGATCATCTAGAATTTTCTTCATAGATGTGGAGTACACAGCTCTTTTTAGGATCATTGAGTTTTTTATATTAGAAGCTGGACTATATCCATGGTCCACCCATCCTGGTACATTTTGGGATCATTGAATGTTACCTCCCAGTAGGCCCAATTCCACCAACCCTTAATCATGTGTGCAGTCCCATGGATGTAATAAAATAACAAACTAAAACATCATTCTTCTGTTTAGTTCATCCATTGACTTAAGATAAAAAAATTCCAAAGTGCCTTAGGAGCCTAAGGTTCATTTTCAAAAATGTCATAAGGCCAAATTTACAAAGGTATTTAGGTGTATAAAGATGCAGATAGGCATCTCTATACCATTGTAAATTTGGTTTTTAGGCAATTAGTATCTTAAATTCCATTGATTTTTGAAAATGACAGTTATGCTCCTAAGTGACTTAGGTGCTTTTGAAAACGTTATCGTTAATGTAAAAAAGCTGCCATCCTGATAGTGTATTCCAGGCAAGAAACCTGAAGTACAAATTAATGATAATGGACCAAATTCTGCTTTGTGACACTATTATTAATCAAAAGTAATTCCACGAGTTTCAGAGGAGCTACTCCCACTTTATGTTGGTGTAACTGAAAATAAAATTTGGCCTATATTTAGTATAAAATCACTAAATTCTCGATTATAATGTTATATTAAATTAAAACTGCAATCTAATGCAGTACTTGTGTCAGAGATAGTCATATAATCTAGTTAAAAAAGAGCACACTTATAAATGGCTTATACTTAAATATTATATAAACATAAAGGCATAATTAGCAATCAAGTGAGAAGCCACCATCTTGATGGTCTACTACCATCAACAACAACACAGCAGAGCATTTCTGATTCCATCCAATAGAGAGTAATGATGCACATACCTAGTGCATCTGGCTCATTATGCTAAACAAGGGAGAGTGAACTTCTTGCCTCAGTGATGTCAATGACAAACCTACTATTGGTTTCAATAGGGCCAGTATTTCCCCTGGCAAGTTTTATATTTCTAAAGTAAAGGCCAATTATTAGCCTTTACTCTTGCACTCTACCTGAAATTCCCAAAGACTGAAATGTCAAATAACCATGGTTATCTTTGAATAGGATAAAATATTAAGTTATTAGTTTGAGAAAAGACAGTTGTTGTCATTGTTGTGTACTGTGGCTTTGCTTAAAACTCAAACCCAAACGTAAACCTTCCTGAATACTGGAAGAAGCTACATTAACTTTAAAACACCCTGATTTGGGTTTGGTTTGCACTTTTGGTTCAACAGTGAAATGCTGAAACACCATGGGAGAGGCTGCTGTCCTGAGCCCCCAGATTCTGCAAACACTTAGGTTTGTGCTTAATGAAAAGTCCCATTGGAAGTGAATAGATGGGTTAAGTGTTTGTAATATAGGAAAGCTAATATTTATAGTCTAGCTGGAAGCAAGAAGTAATAAAAATCTCATAAGAGCCTGATCTCTTAGGTCAGATTTTGCCATGCTTACCTCAAGCTGAGTAACATCTTACTTTGTGAGTAACTTTTAGTTACATTAAGCTGAGGTAAGAGTGGCAGAACCTGACCCATAGATAATCAGTGCAAGTTTGCATTTGTTTTAAACTGAAGAATTTTGGATCAGCCTGTCAGCTCTTGGGTGTTTACACAGTCCTGCAAATTTCCTGTGGTTTGTCTGTTACCAGTTTCAATTTTAGTGGGCGTCTAGAGAGATCTGAGTTCTAGTCTACTCTCTACTATAGACTTACTGTGGGTGTTTGTAGTGCTCTGAGATCCTCAAATAAAAGGAACTTACAAACGTGTAAATTAATTGTTATTTTATTATAATTGCACAAGGGCTTCAGAATAGATGGGCATCAATCAAATAATGGTTCATTGAGAGAGCATTTCAAGGGTTATTTTTTTTTCTCCCAATTTATCTTTCTGGCTCCCTCTAATTAGTGTTGAAGGGAATTACTGCCATGTATTGAGAGAGAGATATATATCCAGCTTATTGTTTGGCACATGACCAAACCCCAAACTATAACATACTGTGCTAGATTAATTCCAAAAGCAACAATTCATCCATAAAAGACTTAGAAAAAATCCATCAATCCATGAAAGAATAATTAGAATTCAGACAGTGAAAGTATTTCCTATCAGAAATGATGTATTGCTTTAAGAATGCATTTTTAAACTACAGGCCTGATTTAGTTCTTACATATAGCAATTTTACAATGGTGTAATTCCACTGACTTCAGCAGTATTACATTCAGACTGTGATTATGATAAGTGAATGGAGAATTGGGCCCCATGTATTTAACATTGGCATGTTAATGAAATCTAGAATAGCTTTAAAATCTTTCGCCTTTTACTAAAGATTTCTGTGGAGAGGAATGTTAATCTTGTATTATGTGATTTAAACTTAGCTGTTCCACTATCAAAATATGGTGGTACCCTAAAACAACATGGAAGAAAATATTGACCAGGGATGGTGGTAACAGCATATTAAGTGGGAATATTAGGAAGGCTGAACTCCAGAGTTAATAGGTGTAGCAGCACCTTTTAAATGGTGATAAAGGGCCTAATTCTGCAATGTAGTGAATATGGGTGTGCTCAGCACAATACAGGAGCCACTTGGGTTTGTTGCATCAGTTCTGTTGACACATGCTGTCCATCTTACAGGGTGTGTCTGAAGTTTATTTTTCCTGAAAGTGTCAAAGGCCACACAATCATTTGATGGCCAGTTGATTAATGTTTTGATAATCACAACCATGTTTTGTTCCAGTTAATCTTTGTGACAGTTTAAATTCTTGAAAGCTGCTAGCCTTTCTTTGCTGTAGTTTAGGAAAAGAAATAGGTATGTCTGCTAGTATAAATGATTCATATTTCTCTATTTTATTAAGTTGGATATCCTATAGTACAGACATCACCCTATACATTTTCATAAGTATAGCAAGCTGAATGATGATTAATGCCTATACTACAGCCATGAGTCCTTTTTAATGCATTGCTCTGCACCAAATTATATGGTGGAAAACTGCTGAGATAGGGAGCAATGGACCCACTGTACTTGAGCACTGGCAGACAAGGAGTTAATTCCCTGCTCCTGTCTTCTGCAAACAACCCCTCTACAGGTGACTAGGTGCAGTAATTAGGAAGGCTTGGTGGCTCATTCAGGAGCTCAAGGCAAAACCAGAGAACTCTGCAGAGATAGTTTGCTAGCAATTATAAGGAGGACTTCCTTAATTTAGGAGAGTTTTGTATGACTGGATGTGTTTTTAAAAGATATGCAGTAATTCAAACAGAAGTCACTGGCTTGATGCAGAAATTACTGGGTAAGGTTCTATGATATGTGTTATGCAGGAGGTTAGACTAGGGCCTCACAATGCTCCCTTCTGGCCTTAAAATCTATTGATATCTCACAGCTAAGGGACCATATATTTCTGTTGCTGGAGCAAAGCTATTTTTGTGCAGATGTAAAAATCATTTGTTTGTTTGATTTTACAGATGAGCTTAAAGTGTATGATTTGGATCCACTCTTCCCCAAAGCATAAGGGATCTGTGAGTTTTGCTGTGGCTTATCCCTAATTATGATGGGGGAAGGGCAGGGGGGACAGGCGGTGGGGTGGGGTGGGATGGGATGGGATGGGAAAGGTGGTGGTGGTGGTAAAAATCTGTTGCTCTTAAAGCATGATAAGGAAATAATTTATATCTTGTAGGACCAGATTGGTTTGAACCACAAGGCTTTGTTTAAACAGTTGCAGGAAAAAAATTCTGTAATAGCTTGTCTTTAAAGGTTCCCTCAAAATTAACATTTTTGGTGACTTGTACTGGATTTGGCTAATGTGGGTGCAAATGTTATGCTTGTAGATTGGTGGCTCTTAAAACACTCTCCTAAGTTCACCCTGGGTGTCTCTGGTGACTGTCACAGGTGAAATAGCACTAACAAATTACTTGGAGTCAATTAACAGGCTGAAGCAACCTTGACTGTTCTCCCTCTTTTTACAGGAAGACTGAGCCTCTGTTTCTATTGTGAACCAAAGTGGTCTTCCTAATTAGTGGTGGGCATTTATTACAGACTTTTTAGAAGACACCTGCTGCTCCTCAAACATAAGTTACTTAAGTAAAAGGCAACCGAAATTTGATTGCATTTAGCGTTGTAAAATCAAACTTCTTTGAGGTTTTGTGAAAACAAAAGTCCTCTCATTTGCCCCTGGTAGAGAGAGTGCAATTTCAGAGTTAGTTGAAAAAAAATAGCAAAATAATTGGGTGGAAATATTCAGTTGTTTGTCTTACAGGGTTCAAAATAGACCTTTCTTTCTAAATCTAAACTGCAGTTTTCATTTACGAAAAGCTCATGTCTTCTGGTAAGAGAGTGCGCTTTCTCAGTAAATGAGAGCTTGTGATAACCCAAGTTAAAAATTTTGCAAAAAGGGACATTTTGATGTGGAACTTCAAATGAACATTTTGTGGAAAAGTTTCAACTCGGGGCATATTTGACCCTTTTTTGGCCAACCCTCCCACTCACGTACTTTTTTTTATGCACAGAATTTTTACCAGCTGTACTTGATTGATGTTGCTGTGTGTGTATTTTGTACGGAAACTTTGTGTACCCTGGGAAAGTTTCATGCTACTAAAGGGTGCAGAATTGTAGTCCTCTTTCAACAGAAACGCTACAGCACAGGAAACAGTGATATAAGTTCCCCATCCTGGTATTTTGCCTTATCTCTGACTTTGGGTGAGAGGGTAAATCTTTCTCAAAGACCTGTCAGTCTTAAGCATCATTTGAAAAGAAGGATTCAACAGATTTCAATTGTGAAAGCATTTTAATTTTGTTTTCCAAAAAGCATCTACCTAGTAACTGGGAGCTGGGTTTGGACTGACTCTGTGTCATATAGGCCACTAACTAAGACAGTACATTGTAATTGCTTTTGTGATTGGCAAACCTTAAATGGTTCATGCTGGGTCTTGATAAACAATCAAACATTCAGATGTCCATCTGACACAGTTCTGCACAGCTGCCTGTGGTCCTGTAAAAGCAGACTTCTTCTCAGGACTTTTTCATTTCTGGTTCCAAACCCGACCAGAACAGGGAAGTGTAATTAGCCAAAGCGGGGGGGACGGGACATTTTTTTTCAGTGTCTTAGTTATCTCAACACTTTCAAACTTATACAGAGATTCCATTTTGAGAAGCTTAGGTAAAATGTAAACATTTCTATAATGTATTGCCACTCCAATGAATCATGGAGAGCACTGCAAACAAACTTTAATCAAACGACTGGTAGTATATCTATCATTGCTCTCTACTGTGTGGAATTTGAACTCTACAACAACATGTCTTAAACACTACAGTGTTGACAATTGACAGAGATTACCCTTTAACTAAACGCCCTTTTTGAAGCCCAAGAGTCTGAGTTCTATCCCTTCTCTCATCAAGAAGTTCCAAGTGGCCATGGTGTGCAGATTAAAGACAGCCATGTACTAATGAGATGTTTCTAGATTTATTACAAAGATCTAGTGACAGGAAAGCATTGGACTTTCAGATAAAATATGCATTTTTCTGAATTATGCTACAGTAGAACCTCAGCTACAAACACCTCGGGAATGGACGTTGTTCATAACTTTGAAATGTTCAAAACTCTGAACAAAACGTTATGGTTGTTCTTTCAAAAGTTTATAACTGAACATTGACTTAATACAACTTTGAAACTTTGCAGAATTAAAATGGGGCTCTTAACCATCTTAATTTAAATGAAACAAGGACAGATACAGTTTCCTTAGCTTGTCAAATCTTTTTTAATCTTTCCCTTTCTTTTTTTAGTAGTTTACACTTAACACAGTACTGTATTTCAATTTTAAGTTTTCTTTTGCTTCTTTTTTAATGTTAATTATTCATGGGGGAAAAATGCCAATACAAAAACCCACTGATTTAAATGTCCTTTCAAATAGCACTAAGAAAAATGCTGCAGCAAGACATACTGGCACTAGTCTTTATAATGACAATTAAAATATCTATATATCTAGATATATCCAAACTTAACTTTCCTGCTTAAGTACTACAGGATAAACTAAGTAGACTTGAAAAAAATCTTTCAAGATTTTAACTTTGCTTTTTCTGTAACCAACACACCGCTTATAGGAGTTCCTTTTGATCTCTCTTGTACAAACCATAGATGCATTGCCTTACCAAAATCAGCGGTGGCAACAGCTTTGCATACAATACACCTGCTTTTTACTGCTCCACTGTCTTGGGCTTCTTTTGCAAATTGCTTTATTTTTTCTTGGCTTTTCTGAATATCAGTGATGGTTGATTTCTGGATACTATATTCTACTGCTATGTTGCTGAGGCTAACACATTGTTGAGGTTTTTTAATATTTCTAGCTTTGTGTCTATTGAAAGTGTGACACGTTTGCACTTCCCATTACTTGCCATTTTGTTCAATCATACTTTTTTTTCTCTCTGCTGTTGCCTGATTGTGTACTTCCAGTTCCAAATGAGATGTGGGATTGACCACTTAGTTTGTTACCCTGGTATTTGTATCTCCGAGGTTCTAATGTATTTAGCAACTTGATTTCTTGGGTCTAGTTATAAGTCTCTGGCTTATACCATTTCAGCATGGATGCTGTCCCATCAGGAAGTTTTTTTTTATTAAACATGGATCCTGTTTGTCTTAGTATAAGAGTGCTACACATTTTCTGATTGCTAATCCTATCAGCCAGATGAGTACTTTTTCCTATTACTGGCCTATTATTTTTTTCAGTATATTTATGCCCTTTCCTCCACACAGGTTTCTATTTCTAATGGTGATTTTTCTCTTCTTTTTGAAAATAATCTGCTTGTAGGATGATGATCTTGCCTAATGTACAAAGACCTTGATGAAATGCTTTGACACATTTCCTTAGCCACTATTTTTGTAAACAGAAAATGCCTCTCAGGAGTGCGTCAGACTTTTGAACGCTGTTAGTTGTGTTAGGGGGCAAATTCCAAGTTAAACACATTTCTCAAAAGCAGCACTTTTCTCTCTGTGCAGAGGAAAAAATGGATTATACATGTTTCTGTTTCATATAACACATCTAAACTTGCTGAGTTTACCTTCCATATCCCCAAATCCAAAGGAAACCCGAAGCTGGGCACTGTAACTATTTTTTTCAGCTCATTTTCTTTGAGGATTTTTCTGTTCTTGTGTGTTCAGCTTCGTTTTGGGTTTCCTTTACATTTGAAATGCAAATTGGTCAAATGGACCAGTACAAATAGCCTTTCCTCCTAACAGAAACGTTTAAGAGAACCTGACTGGAGGGAGATGGACACTAAAACTCTTTTTCCTTGAAAGAAAGGAAAAATGGAAGGAGAAGTAAAAAGAATAAAAGCAAGGTATATATGTTAAGGCTCCAATCTGGCAAAGATTTATGTACATGCTTAAATTTATATATGTAATTGATCCCATTGACTTCAGGAGGACCACTACTGTATGTAAAATTAAGCGCATGCATAAGTGTTTGCAGGATTGCAGCCTATACATTGCAGTTAACAGAAAGTTGAGAGTTTAAATGTTTAAATATTAGAATTGGGCAAAAAATAATGAAAATCAAAATTTTTAAAGATCACCTGAGTGTTTCAAAGAATTTGCATTAGCTGTGCTTATACTTTTCTAGCATTTGACTTTCATTAACCTGTGAATGAATTTAACTGGCACAAATATTCATGAAAAGAAAATTTCAAAGTTGAATACACATGTATTCAAGGAAATTAAATTTTGCATTGGTATGTTAATGGTTCTGCACTCGCACTATTTGCATGCTAATCTAATCAGGGAGTGGAAACAATACCCTCATGATTTATCTGACCAATTGAATCTCAAATATGCAGCTTGAATTCTGGTATCAAATACCTAGGATCAGTCCACACAGTTTATATAATAACTCTGAGATCACAATCCATTTCAAGATATACTATGCGCAGAAAGAGGCAAAATCAATCAAATCATTTTCACTCTGTTCTGTAACATAGGTCTGTGTGTTTGGGATAAATGGTTCTTTTTGGAAAATTAGCTTGCTTCAAATAGTGAGGGGATATCTCCAACTAAACAGGCTGGTGAAAAGTGTGAACATGTTGAAGAGTGTTGTGGAAGTGAAAACACTAGTGAAAAACAGTGTGGAAGGGGAGGGATGAGGGAAGCAGGTGAAAAGCAATGGTATCTTTTATGTATCTTGACTTGAACCCAGTAAATTCAAGCTGCAGCCATAGCTGAGCATAATAATTTTTCTTTAGCAAACGTATTTAGATATTGGCTGTCACCCAGAATTGTTTATGCCCTGTTTTTCCATAACTGTGCACATCCAGTGACTGAGCTAAGCTTCCGAAGCTGAGAAGACAGATTGATTTCATATAGAAGCAGTTGAGAAAGACCACACACTCTGTAAGCGAGAGGCTATTTACATTTTATGTCAATTACTGAACTGCGTATTTGCAGTACTCTGTAAGATGTGAATTTCTTCACTTGCTTTATTAAAAACATTTCATGTTGCTGAACATAATGTAATAGCTCCTTCTCTTAGGACTTCATAGTCCTCACTGTGATGCATGTCATGAGGTTTGGAACATCATAGCAACAACAGGGACAGACCCTCTTGTTACAAAAGCTCATACAAAGGAGAGTTTCTGTTAGCAATAAAGTTCCTAAGAAAAAATCAAGTAGTTCTTGTTCTGTCCAGTAGAGGACAGTGGTGCACACACATTAGTAGCTATATAATTTTTAATTTTAGAACTGGAAATGATCCCAAATGCTGAGTCAATTTCTTTACACACACACATTTGGAACAGCATTTTACTCATTTTCACTAATTTAAATATGTTTCCAGTTAAATATTTTATATAAAATGTCAATCTGAGTTTTAAGATTTTTTTTTTTACATCAACCAGAAAATCGGTCATTTTGAAATAAATGTCTGCACGGTTGCTTGTATTTCAAAATGACCGATTTTCTGGTTGATGTAAAAAAAAATCTTAAAACTCAGATTGGCATTTTATATAAAATATTTAACTGGAAACATATTTAACACTCATCCCTGGGTGCCTCGAAGAGGCAATACTTCCCCTCTTGCAAGCACAGAGTCTTGGTGTAGCAGAAAAGGTTTAATTACATGACAAACAACAAGCGTTAAATTGGGAAAATACCTCAGCTAGAGTTCATAGGTCAAATCGTGAGCAAAGACCCACTCCAGCAAATTGGACCATGTCCTTCTCTCGGGGCCCTTGAGTCCAGCAACCCCCAAATCACCCACAGTCACAAAAGTCCCACAATCCAAAAGTCTCTGTCTCAGGTAAGTGCAGCCCCAGAGCTCAAGAGTCTCTCTGCAGAGGTCCCCCTCCCCAGCCTGGATAGAAAGGGGCACCTTACGTGGTTTTGGGGCCAACTGCCCTGCCTCTTCGTGGGGTTCTGCTTCCACTAGTCATCTCCGCAAACAGCTCAGCTCCGCTTGCTCTGTGGGCTGCTCCGCTCGGTCAGCTGCTCTGGTCCACCAGCTGTCCTGTGAGCCACTCCAGCTGTCCTTGCGAGCTGCTTGGCTCCACTCACCCAGTGGCTGCACAAACTGCTCCACTCTGCTCTGCCAGCTGCTCTGCTCCACAGTATGGCTTCAGGGTCCCCTACTCATTAGCACAGTACTCAGTGCTCTCAGATCAGCAAGTCCAGCTCTTCAGTGATTTCAGCTCTTAGTAGGGGAGCCCCAGTACCAGTGAATTCAGCTCAGTAACCTGCATTTAGATTCTTAAGGGAATCAAAAATTAACTCTGACATTCCACAGTGGAGAGAGACATAGGTGGAACTGGTGCTTCTGGCTCACACAAGGAGCCTGCACTACCAAGTACAGATATCTGTCCCCAGCCTCTCTCTCGACTGGGTTTTGGAACCCATGTCCCTTGTCTAGCAAGTGCTATTTAGTTGACAATGAAACCCTCTATCATAAGGCAGTTTTGTAGTTCCTCATTTACTTAATCGGGATGACAACATTTTATTGCTCCTGCCCCAACAACAACAAAATTGGGGCTCCCATAGCTGTGAAAATAACCATCCCAGGCTGCTTTGCGGTATGCTAAGTGGGGTGGGAGTGCCCATGCAAATAACTGAAATGCTAATGTGAATATTTGAAACTTCTTTCCGCACTCCCCATAATCTACCACCAGATGTCAGGGTAGAGCTCATCCTGACTCTGCTTACATGAGCAATGGACTGTGCAGTGATGCTATTCAGTGGTCTGTGTGAAATGAGTTAGTAGTCCTATTCCAGTTCCCAGGAGGCAAATAGCCAAAACAAAAACAAACTCTTTAGCGCTAATAGTCATCTTGCTGGCAGTCTTGCCTCAGAAACTAAGACATAACTGGTCATGGAAACATGAATTATTATTTCCTCAGTAGAGGAGGTTCCTCTTGGTAAAGGTTGAAAGACATGTCTGGGACATGTTTTTAGAACAAGTTTTTAGAAAGCTTGCGCTGCTGGTGTCCATGTAGTATGTCTTTTGTGGGTAAACTTGATTTCCGCAGCCATGAGGTTGACATCATTCAGCAGCACTCATCTTATCCAAAATGCTTTAAAAACACTCCAAAAAACACACATACTTCATGGAAAAGTCAGTCCAGCAATATTTCACATGACAAGGAGCTAAGAGGAAAATCAACTATGGACTTGGTAAAAAAACACAAGGAAAGAAAAGGGAGGAAAGCATGGATAAGAGAAGGATAGAAAGACAAGAGAGAAGGGGACTGAATAATGAATACCCAAGACCCAATTGTGTGCTGTGATCTTACCAGAGTAGCAATAAGTGAGAATCTTTTCCTTTTAAGCTTTTGACAATTGATGTGGTGATTTAATCAAACATCAGTATTTTAAAGATGATTATGTGGTCAAGAGGTGAGTTTGGGTAACATTTTGCATGGAGTAGTTTTTTAATAGGAAAAAAAACTTTTGCCAAAAAGACTTTCCAAAACAGAAAGATAGAGGTCTGTGTTTCCACAGGACAAAAATGGGGTATGGTGGGTTTTAGCCATAGTTTGAGGTCCAGGGAAGTTATGTTGAATTCTTGGGACCCATGTCTGCCTTCCAAAGTATGTCCAATTAGCTCCAACGAAAGGTGCTGCATGCATATTCATCAAGGACTGAATTCTGCCTACAGTTGTGTCCATACAATCTCTGCAAACTCAATGGGAGCTGGTCAGATGTAAGTGAGAGCAGAATATAGCTGTCAGCATTGACTTAGGTTGCCCTTCTGGGTTAAAAAACAAAAGGCAGACATGGGGCTAAACGAAAACCACGGGTCCACATTCAAATTGTAGTCTTGCAGCTAGGGTGACCAGATATCCTGATTTTATAGGGTCAGTCCCGATATTTGGGGCTTTGTGTTATATAGGTGCCTATTACCCCTCACCTCCTGTCCTGATTTTTCATACTTGTTGTCTGGTCACCCTACTTGCAGCTCCACTCTGACGCTATAATGGGCCAAATCCAAACAGCTTGAAATTTTGGAACTTGGATACATATTTTGAGCCCTCGGGTCTAAGAGTAATTGAATCAAATTGACAAGTATGCATGTAACATTGGAGTTTTGGTGTGAGACTGTACAGATAAATGAAATTTAGAATCAGAATTGGGCTCCTTTTCAGTGCAAAAAACCACACATCCCCCAAAACCCCACTACTAACTGACTAAGCAGGAAACATTAGCGTGGCGATATTTTAGGAAGCTTTTTAGGCATGTGCAAGGAAATGTAGAAACAAATGAAAATTAAATGTAGCGGTTGAGGGTGGAATATGGATCCAAAAATTTTCAGACTTTACAAAAGGCTGGGTTTCTGGTCAATTTGAACTTGGGTTTATTCTTATTTTTTCCAAACCAGTTGGTATATTTTTGTTGGCCTATGCTTGAAAAGGACATTCATGCAGTTCCAGGACATGTACAACTCCTGAAATGAGAAACAACATGTAAGCACTGAAATGGAAATTAGGAATGTTTTAATCTGGTTGCACAAAAAATACTAATACTCGTAGAGAGTATGTATGATGAAATGTGAAATTCCTAAATGAATCCTAACTTTCCAAACATTAAAATGATAGCAGTTGATACTGGTAGGCAACTCTAAGTAGTAGTAATAACAATCATTTTATTTATTGGGTTCCCATCCATCATTAATGTCCTGCTAGATGGCTCACCAAAGACATAATCTGAAATTAATGTCCTGCTAGGAGCCTCATAAAAGAAATAAACCATTAGGCATATAGCTGCCTTTATATTTTATGCTTTTCTCTATTGATGTAGATTACAGTAAAAGGGCCAATTTTGCATCTTCATTGAAATTAATGGCGTTTCACCCACTTACACCAGGTCTGAAACCGGTCCAAAATGTGTTAACTTTTTTTTTATTATTTTGTTCTGCCAAGTGATGCAGGAGCATCCCCCATCTCAAATTTCTGTTCATTGCAAAATCCGCTTACTGTAAAATGTCATGTTTGGAGGCTTTTTTTTCTTCCTTCTCATCTTTTGACTAAATTGCCAGTTCTCCTGCTCATTCTTTTCATCTTTTATGTCATTCATTAAAATATTACATTTTATG
The DNA here is from genome assembly GCF_016161935.1 of Mauremys reevesii. NCBI lineage: Eukaryota > Metazoa > Chordata > Testudines > Geoemydidae > Mauremys > Mauremys reevesii. The sequence goes on along the minus strand of NC_052623.1, from coordinate 245,579,273 downwards.
CCCAGTATTGTTCACACTCTACAAGGTTTTTATCACATAGATAAAAGCAATCTACTTGATGCACAGCTGGTGTCCAGTATGATCTGATTGCTTCTGTGATAGGTCTCAGATACCTAATGCCATGCAGCACCCTTCTAAGCTTTTTCAAATAACTAAATTAAATTACTTGCAGATGAACTCATTTTATAGCTGAGAAGATTTTCAGTTCATTTAGGGCCACATTTTGCCATCTTTACTCACATTCAGTAGCTTACTCTTAGTTCTGTTGATTACTTGAGAAGTAAGGTATTACTCATGAGTAAGGGTAGCTACTTTTTCCACACACATCCTGTGTCCTTCACTTATTTTGGGTATGGCATCAGCCATGTTTCTGCTCCCCAAAACTTCTGTTTAGGAATGCTGCTGCTTTTTAAATGACCCTGGGGATAAAGATGGTGGGAAGAGGTGATTGGTAATCTCTTGATCCCTTTTAGAAACCCTGAAGTGTTGGTATTTTTGGGGGTGGGGAGGGATTTTTTTTAGATGTAACAAATGCAGGAACTATTATTTATAAAATAATGGTTTAATGAACTTTGCTGCCTTTTATGAACAGTTTTAAAAGTGTTCATAACACAGTAATTATTGTAGCATTGTATATAACACCATTCCTTCCACAGTGCTTTGTAAGCTATCCAGGAATGGCAGCCAATCACCAAGGAAATATAACTGCCTCTCGGTTGGAAAGTATCACTTGTTTAACAGAGTACAGTAATATTAGAGAAAGTTTAGGATAGGAAGTAAAAAGTGCTGTATATAGGTGCAAGTACAGGGGAATTTAAGCATATTATTGTCTTCATTGGAGTTATTTCCATGCTTAAAGGTATGCGCTTATGTAAATGTTTGCAGCAGTAGGGCTGTTGTTATTATTGGAATGGAAAAGGAGGTGTCCAAGCAACAGACTCCCTTAAAATGTGGTTTGACATGGTGGAAAATGTGTGACAACAGCCTGATCAGGCTGTGACTCTACTAGAACTTATGGGAAGAGTCAAGTATGCTCAGTACTTGGAGAAGGCCTAAAGGAACAAGAAAGAGGTGTGACAGGGTGCTCTTAGCAGCTACAAATAGAGCCCTTTGGAGGCCAGTACCCTGGTCACTTAGATCACCCAGGGCACCAGGAGTGGTTACAGTAGGAGAGAGCTTGATTGGTATTGGAAGGGTAGAAAGGATCACTCATACCTGCAGGGAGCCTGATGAGCTAATGAAGTAATTATCTCACCCACTGGTGAACCCAGAGAAGAAAGCAAACTGTATAAAAGGCTGACTCAGGAAGGGGCCTCTGTCCACCTGCTACTATTCAGTGTTGTACCTGGAATTAAGGAAAAAACAATAATAAATATAATTTCTAAGGTTCCCTGGTGGATTGTGTGTGCTGTATAGTTCACCGAAAGGGCTAATCAGCCTGAGTTTGCAGGAGCTGATGGACACCTGTTCACAAGGTATTTCTGAAGTTTCACTCCTGATTCACAGTGGGGAAATGCCAGCAAAATACTGGGCAACACCGTGATGTGAGGCTAAATTTATGCCTAAGCAGACACAACTTCATTGTGTTTTTTTTTTCTTCCTTTCAAAGCATGAAACATTTGAAGTCAAACATTCTATGTTTGGTTTTGTTAGCAGGTTTTCTACTAAGGTGTTTGCACCCACCACTTTTCCATGCATTTCTTTCTTTTAAAAGTTCTTTCCTCCTACCCCCCACCCTCCACAGCACACCTTTCTATAGCCTAAATTTATACGAATATGAACATTTTAAGCAATATTTACCCCAAACTTCTCTTACCCCTAGTGCACATACTGAGACCACTTAGCAGCTTCCCTGCTCCTTTACTAAACTCTTGGATGGAAGCCGCCATACACCTGCTGAAAGAAATCCAAAGCCACCCCCTACGCAAAATATAGGCAGACACTGAATTAGCAACTCTGCCTTTCAGTTGACATTAAACAAAAAATAGATAAAATAACAATCAAATCTACAGGCATGCACCTTTGTGGAAGTCCTAATGTAACTATCTGCATCCTGTGCAGATGATATGGAGAAGTATATTTTCCCCCATCTTCCCCTCTGTTAGGGTCTTTTATCCTACTATGTTGCTAGATAAGCACAGATCTCTGAAACAACGCAGGGCTTTTTGTTTAAGAAATTCTTCTCAAAAGTTACCAGCCGGCTTCCAGATGGCATTATTCATGGGTGGCAGTAGTAGCTGGCACCAAATAAACCCATCCTAGTCCACTCCTACTTATAAATATATTACCCAGCTGGCTCTGGTCCCATTATAAACAAGCAGCCACAAATCCTAGGCTAATAGGCTTCATCAAATCCTAGTTAAAGGCAGTCCTAGTCTGACTGTAGCTGAGACAAAATCATCAGGTTCTCTGGGGCCATGGGAAATATAATTCCATTTAGGTTTGATTTATTCTACAGAACTCTTCTATAATCTGTATATTATAACCAAAATTGCTTCACCCTGTAGGTGATGCTCAGTGGGGAAGAACGAATGGGCTTGGAACTCTTTTATAGAGCTTTTATTCCTCTCTCTCCAAGTGCTGGCTGACTGTGTCCACTCCTAATTAAAGGCATGTGCTGGTTCAAGGGGATTAGAAAAGTAGATCTCATGATCAACAGTGGGTTACTCAGGTTAGTTTGTTCATAGTTTATTTCTTAACTTGTCCATGCACTTACATCATGATGTAAAATGGATCCTAGTATATTAAGCTACAAGATTCTGGCTCTTTTCTACTCAGTCATAAATCAGCCTAATTATTGCATCCCTGGGTCTCCTGAGGCTTGTCTACCCTAGCCTTGTGCTGCTATTAGCATTGGTGCAACTGCACTGTATTTGAAAAGTGATATGAGATTTTTGCAAGGTAGATAAACATATCACCCAGGACAACAGCTAAGCTTCATTCCAAAGTCTGTGCAATTAATTTGTCATTGTAAGCCCTGTTCGTTATTGACGATGAGGTATCTCCCAGCATTGAATTCTTTGCACTTCACTGTTAACAGCATCTGTGTCTGCCTTCTGTCCTCTGTTCTGTCCAAAAAAAAAAGTATATGTGCACATGTAAATTTTTTCCCTTTCTCTGAAAATGAATATCAGATGCCCCTTGAACAGTAGGGAACCCAATTGGAAAACATACTGCTCAACTCATTTTCCACAATAAAATTCTGTTTACAAAAAAATATAAGAACCTAAGAATGCCCATACTTGATCAGATCAATGATATAACTAGCCCAGTAGCCTGTCTTTCAACAGTGGCTGGTTCCAGATGTTTCAGAGGGAATGAACAGAACAGGGCAATTTATTGAGTGATCCATCCCCTGCTGTTCAGTCCCAGCTTCTAGCAGTCAGAGGTTTAGGGACTTGAGCATGGGGTTGTGTTCCTGACTATCTTGGCTAATAGTCATTGATAGATCTATCCTCCCATAAACATATCTAATTCTTTTTTTTAACCCAGTTATACTTTTTGGCCTTCACAGCATCCCCTGGCAACAAGTTCCATGGATTTAAACTGAACTCTGTAAAGATGATTGATGGATCTGTAACCACCCAGCTATTGCCAGTAGCATTTGATATTGCACCTTCTGGGGGTTACTATTTTGCTATTTAAATAGAGTGATATATAGGCAAATGTACCTCCTCCTGCGAAAAAGGTAATATTACTGACAATTATGCTATAACTTTCAGCTTGTTAACATAAAACTCTACTACTAAATCTCTCAGGGTAAACTATGCAGAGATACAAAAGCCCTAAGGTATCAAGTGATTTTGATATAAATTCCAATTTTATTTTATGACCATTTTACAGCTGCTGGTAGATATCTTCTCCCATAAACTATATTTTTCCAGGTTTTAGGCAAATGTTACCCTTTTTTTTTTCCTGTAGGGTTTCAGACAATAAGTTTATTGTGACAGGTTAGCAGCATTTTCTTCATACTGAACATTCATAAGAGGGAATCTTAATGTGACTAAACTAGCAGAAGACCCATAAAGAAGATGTGATTATATTTTAAGTATTCATAAAAAAAGTTCAATTTACACATTTGGATTTTGTCTGTGACAGTGACAAGAAATAAACTTCAAGAGTGTAAAGCTCTATAAACCAGGACGGTGAAATGGCTATGTTGTGTGGGCTGCTTACCCAGAGCAAGCTTCTCCATGCGAATGGATAACTTCTTTTTGCTGGTATAAATGGTGAAGAGAACAAAACTAGATAACTTATCAAGTTGGTGTCCAATCTTGCATCCCTTACTCATGTGAGTGGTGCTGTTACCCAGGGTTTTCAGAACCCAAAGCAGTGGTTACTTAACTGTTTCTCGCCAGGCAGTGACAGGAATAAATCAATGGCGGCAAAGCTCATCCATCTGATATATAATTGATACAAACCAGAGTGCTTTCACCTAAAACTACATTTTTATTAGATCTTAAGTGGATGCACACACTCTCACACACGTGCTGTCATGAACATTCCAAAACATTTATATTTACCTGAAGTTAAGAAATGGTTTCAAGGGATCAGCAGCCAGACTTCCGGGGGACCAACCTTCCATCTAGCCACTGAGGAACTTAGCTGTCAGATTATTGCCCAAAGAAAGCTTCCTCGGACTTCTCAAAAGCAAATTCTTGGACTCTTTCCCTTCCCTACAGAGGAGGCATTGGTGTAACTTCAGCTGCAGGCCTGGCCCTCCACACTTAACTAATCATTGAATCACTGTATATGCTGCTGCTTCCCTATCATATAGAGACACCTTTTTCTCCATACCTTGCTGGCACTTCAAACCCCTAAAATTATGTTAGACCTTGTCTTGACAGATACAGAGTATCTAAATCACGGAACTAAAAATTGATGCTAACTTAGGTACAAAATAGATTCTGTCAGACTAACTTGGTGTCTTTTTTTGATAAGATTACAAATTTGGTTGATAAAGGTAGTAGTGTTGATGTAATATTCTTAGACTTGTGTAAGGCATTTGACTTAATACCACAGGATATTTTGATTAAAAAGCTAAAATTCTATAAAGTTAACGTGGCACTCATTAAATGGATTAAAGGTTGGCTAGCTGATGGAATCATAAATAGGGATTCATCATCAAATGGGTGTTTTTCCAGTGGGGTGCTGCAGGGATCTATTTTTATCACTATGCCGTGTAACACTTTAATTAATGTCCTGGAAGAAAACATAAAATCATCTCTGGTAAAGATTGCAGATGACACAAAAATTGGCAGAGTGGTAAATAATGAAGAGGACCGGTTACTGAGAGTGATCTGGATCACAGTATGTGTTTCAAAGCAGCTAAATGTAAATGTGTACATCTAGTAACAAAGAATGTAGGCCATAGTTATAGGATGGGGGACTCTGTCTTGGGAAGCAGTGACTCTGGAAAAAGATTTGGGGGTCCTGGTGGATAATCATCTGTACATGAGATCCCAATTTGACACTGTGATTAAAAGGGCTAATTCAATGGTTAGATGCATGAGCAGGGGAATCTTGAGTAGGAATAGAGAGGTTATTTTACCTCTCTGTTTGGCACTAGTGTGACTGCTGTGTCCAATTCTAGTACCTCTGGCATTGGTCCGTTACTAGATGGAAATGGTAGAATTCAAGAACAATGCTCATAAATTGGAGAGGGTTTTTAAAAAGTCATGAGAATGATTAAAGGATTAGAAAGCATGTTATATGGGGTAGATTTAAAGAACTCAATCTATTTAGCTTAACAAAAAGAAGATTAAGTCTATAAGTACCTATATGGGGAACAAATATTTAATAGTGGGCTCTTCAACATAGCAGAGAAAGATATAACACAGTTCAATGACTGGAAGTTGAAACCATACAAATTCAGACTGAAAATAAGGTGCGTAGATATTAAACAAGGACAGTAATTAACCATTAGAACAATTTATCAGGGGCTACAATGGATTCTCCATTCTTTTAAATTAAGATGAGATGTTTTTCTAAAAGAGATGCTCCAGGAATTATTTTGGGGAAAGTCATCTAGCCTTGGAATCTATGACATAAAAATGACTTTTTGTTGAATGGACTGGCCATATACAGAACAAGTGGTTGGCTTCTACACCTCAGAGAGAGCTTCCAAACTGGAAGATATAGAAATAGGTTCAATTTAATTAGAAAGAAGTTCTCCATTTAAATTTTGGGCCAATTAACCATAAGGTAGTTCAATGTAACTATAATAATGAGTGATATATTCATATACAGATTTAGCTTCTCTTCTCCCAAAGAGCTTTTGAGATGGAAAATACAATTTTTGGACTTGGGTATCTGAATCGAGAGTCTCAGTTCCACGTTTGGGACACTTAGGGTATGGCTACACTTACGGTTTGTAGTGCTGGTAGTTTGCAGCGCTGGTCATCCAGCTGTGTAGGAGCAGCGCTGGTGTGTGTCCACACTTACAGCTACCAGCGCTGGTGTGTGGCCACATTTGCAGCATTAGCAGCACTGCTGGGAGTGATGCATTATGGGCAACTATCCCAGCATTCAAGTGGCCACAACGTGCTTTTCAAAAGAGGGGGGTGGAGTGGGGTCTAGTGTGACAGGGAGCGGGGGGAGAGAGAGAGTGGATTTTTGGAGCCAACACTGTGTGTTTAGCTTCCTGACTTGAAAAATCAGAACATGTTTCCAACCCCTTAGTCTTAACTCTTAATTGCAAACAGCCTGCAGCCAACACGGCTCCCCGCTGTTTCATTCCCTCCCTGCCTGCAATCTCATGTGATTGTTTACAGCCAGGTACAGATGATCACAGCAAACAGGAGTTCTGTTTGTTTTTTAGATAAGCGGCAACTGCAACGGCAACGGAGCTCCGCACGGAGCTCGTTCACAACAAAACAAAGAGAGGCTGCATAACAAAACAGAGAGAGTAATTTATAAAAGCATTCTGGGATACACCTTATACCCTGGAGGCCAATCACAGCGCTGGTGTGTGGCCACACTTGATGACCAGCGCTGCAGCACCAGCGCTGGAATCCTTATTCCCCATGCTGAGTGAGGTGTTCGGCCAGCGCTGCAGCCAGGGAGTTGCAGCGCTGGAAGTGCCCTGCAGGTGTGGCCACTTACTAATTGCAGCGCTGGTGGAGGCTTTCCAGTGCTGCAAATCGCCAGTGTAGCCATACCCTTAGTCTTTCAAATATCCACTGACGTGCCAATTTGTGTCCACGTACAGAGTTGATTTCCCACAAATTTAGCCATCCCATGTTTGGAACTTGGACTTTGCATACTGGAATTAATTGCTTACCATTGAAATGCAGCCAACTCTAGAATAGAACACTGCAGGTATTCTACGCCACTCACTATACATGGGTTGTTCCATTGAAAACAGTATTTCAAAAGCCTACTTGCAAATCATGTGATTGTGATGACAGGACTTAGGCTTACCCACTAACACATATCATTAGAAATCATCATTGGGATATCTATGGGTTCTATCTCAGAGCTGGCTGAAAGATGATTTCATGAAAAATCTCAAATTTGTTTCCATTTTGCATGCATCTATTTCCCCATCTGCCATAAAAAACTCGTCATTCAAAAAAAATTTGACCAGCTGTAGTTACAGCTGATATTTAAACAAGTTAAAAATGAAGAATGTTGTTGAAAAGGTAATTATTTCATCCCTGGCAGAGAGCTGAACAGTTATCAAGGTGTAAGTCAGTCTTATTTCTGCCCATTGTCAAACAGAGTAAGCAGAACAATAGAATAACATTTCATCACCTTTATAAGCCAAATTCAGTGAGGTGTTTTTAATATACTTTATCATAAATAAATTTTGTTTGTAAAAGGGAGAGAGGAAGCTGAAATTGGAGTACAAGTGTAGTGTTCTGAATTTCAGCTGTTGTCTACACGCAAATCTATACCAATTTACCTAAACTGGCACAGTGAAACCACTGCAAACCCAGATGTGAACACTCTTATTCCAGTCTGAGTGCCTTATTTTGGTTATAGTTTAAATCTGTTAATAATGATTTGAGATAAACTGAAATAAACCACTCTTAAAATTGAATGTGTGTCCACATATGGGGTTGCAGTGGCTTAACTAAACTGGTTTAAATTCTCACCTTAATGTTAAACTGGTACAAAACTCCATATGGCTAAACCTGACTATTATTATTATTTTGTATCTGGGTAGCTTCTATTCTGTATTGCTTATATATTTTCCCTGTGTCCTCAGTAATCAAGCAGATATACTTTATTAACCATGTCTCTTAGTTCCTAGCAGAACTGACTTTTGTAGCGGGACACCGGGGTAGGTGCTGTACTCTGGCTTGGAATCTGATTCACTAGTTCTAGTTCAGCAAGAAAGCTAGAGAACAGCCCTTCTAAATCTCTATTTTTCTTGCAGCTGTGACTACTTCTGGGGCAAGCAGGTTTGCTGGGATAGCTGATTTGACTTGCTTACTATAGACAGTGGTTAGGGAATAACACTGGTGACATGTGTTATTACATTTCAGAATGTCATCCTAATTAATTAAAAAGTTCCTAAAGGGAAGGGCCTTTTGTTTCCCACTAGGTCGCTGTGATGGTTGGGGGAAGGTCTAGCCTCAGGGATTGAATAGCATACAGCTTTTATAAAGAGGCCCAAAACTTTTGAATTACGTTGAGGCACTTACTTGCTTCTCCATGAAAGTTGTAGGCATATCAATGACTGGCTGTACTTGTAAATGTGGCTGTTTAAACCTTTTATGTTAATTTTGTCATTTTGTTAATTTATAGCATTACAGTTTACAGGCAATACTTTAATCCCTGCTTCCTGAGTGACACAAAATTAAATTACCACTTACTCAGTCACGAGTCTCTTAGAAGCATGAAGTGTTTTTTTTCACCACTTGGCCTTTGATATTATTACAGAACAGGCTTTTGGTTCTGATGCTGGTAGAAAACTATCCTTGTATGAATGAAACATGACTGCTGAATCAAGCAAACAATAATTCTTAAAAATGAAACTTGAGTTGAGGGATATCGATACACTCTCATGGAATTCTGTGCATCAAACTTGACTTTCTGGGTTTGGATGACTCAGAGTATTGGTTATTTGATAAAAAATTTTCTCCGTGTTGTCTCTTCCAATCCATATAGGTTCTTATGCCACCCTCATCACTGTAGTATCAGAGCACCTTCCAGGGTCAATCAGTATTGACCAAATATCATCATTACTATATAGTAACCTTTCATTGGTTTGTATGAATGTCCTCCGATATAATAATGGTTTCCACATCAGCACAGTCACCACAGCAATTGAGCCTCTTGTTAACAGTCTCAGCAGAGAGGACAGAGATCCAGGATTCAACCTTAGAAAGCATTCCTTCTATTGTAATTTTGTCTGCGGATAAACAGAGGGCTTTTGTTTCTAGTGGTACAAATATGGCACCTATCTGTAGGATTAAAACATCCATGTTGTTTTAAAGGAACCTTTACTTTTATGTTAATGGCAAAGCAGCAGCTTTTAAGATTATCACTTACAAAAGGTTACTCGCATCGTGCTACTTTCTGACTATTTTCTCTTACCTTAAAGAGAAAAGGCATTTTAAAAGTTTTGAAAAGGGTTCATTTATTCTCCTAAAAGCAACCTCAAACCTATAATCATACAGTGTACATGCATGAAGTATTTTTAAATAAGACCTTTTAACTTTTTTTTAAAAGTTCTCATAATGGTAAAAGAGAAAAAATATAGAGTTTATATAATGCCTACAAAGACTAAAAGAGGAATTTAGTACAGATGAACAGAAAATGGTGAATATTTTCTGAAAAAGTTTGAGAGGCAAAATTTTCATTCAATTTTTTTTTTCTTGGAAATCTTCTGGTCTTTCAACCAAAACTAACTGAAAAATATTCAGTTTTTCAAAAAGCAAAAAATGTTCGTTTGGTAACATTTGTGATTTTCACTGAAATATTGGAACACACAATGAAGTGGGAAATACTTTTCCTTGTGGTCTTTCTTTCTTTCTTCTTTTTAAAATAAGGCCATATTTCATCAAGAAAAATAGCCTTTATGGAGAAATTTTGACTAGCTTTAAAATGGAATGACATGCCTGAAAAAGACAGGAGGTGATGCACTGAAATATTGAAACATATGTATCTAAATATGGCAGGAGCCTTGTACCACAGAGGCAAAAGTCTCAAATGAAATGGCAGGTATCATACTTTCAAAGACACATTCTTAGCTTTATTGTCTGGGGCCCAGACTTTCCATGTAAGTGAACAGAATATTTTTACTAGCTACAATGCCAGGATGCACATGGTCTCTTGTTTCTTGTTAGTTTATAAGTACCATATCCCAACAGGGGTTTTATTCAGATGCCCCTTGATATGTGAACATTTTTGAATAGGTGGATGTGAGTGACTTGGATTTCCATTACTTCAATTTTGGGTATTACATACATTTTACCCAAAACTTAGTTTAATCTTTGGTGCATCTGTGGCACCTTGCCGTAGGGAAGGTGAAGGCATCTGCCACTGCCTCACCTTTATTATTTCCTAAAATTGTGATTGTCCTCTGCTCTGTTATAATATATGGAACCATGATCTGTCTTAAACAATAAGTATTTACTAGGGAACACACAGTGCTTAATTTGTAATAAAAGAGATTCTGGGACTCAAGCAATTAGGTGTCGGGACTCAAACAATTTTTTTACATTCATAAATGAAGCAGCAAGCCTAGAGGTGCTGGAGCTATGAACTGCCAAGCCTAGAGGAGCCTTGGCATGAATTAAGCACCGGGAACACAGCAGTGAGCTTCTCTTGCTTGTTCCAGGTCTACCCTCCATCTTTCTCCATCACCCAGAAGCCACATCCTTGGTACTTGAATGACATAACTGCAAGCAAATATCATTACAAGCTTCATTCTTGATCTGTGTGCAATCTACAGGTCAGGTTTGGTAGAGCTTTGAGTAAACATTGACAGTGAGATCTGAGAAGTCATGTGAATTCATAGGCAGTACCTAATCTGGATATGATTTTTGTAAGTCACGCTCACCCCTGATGTAAACTTTTCCAGAGAAGTTTGCAGACAACTAATGTTTGAATCTTGGTGGGTTGTAGGTCAACACTTGGAACCATTTGTGAATAATGAAGCACTGTTTCTTTGAAATCAGCATGCACATTCTTGAAACCAGCCAAATGAAAATCCAGAGTAGATGCTTTCCCATTTTATCGTCTACAATGTATCTGGTCTTAACCCCAAAGTGAAGTTGAGAAAACAGCATCGTTTCAGACATTTAAAAACTAGACTGGTCAAAGCTTAAAAATTATACAGTAGAGCACAGACGACCTGCACAGAATGATCAAATGCCATAAGAGGGCTTTTCCTCCTCTCCTCCCCCCTTACTTGTATGATGCCCTTTGTTTACTTTTTCCACACCCGTCAATTTCACTTTGTAGTCCACATTGCTCTCTAGTTCTCCTGTGCTAGCATAATGCTGTTGTTTGCATTACCAAAACTACTAAAGAATACGTACACTGATGGTTTTTGGTTTTTAAATTATTATTTTTATTCCTATTTGAATTTGTAACCCCTTTATTTTCTAAAAAAACTAAAACCTTGTGCCTGATATACAGTACTTGTGTCAGTGTTGCCTCTCTTTCCTGTTACTGTATTGAATTATCTAATACAGTATACAGCTGTCATTGTAATATGCTTGAAGTATAACCCATTGGCCTGTTACTTGAACTACCACACTATCTTGCACCTTGATACAATGAATGAGCTGTAAAAGATTAACACTGCTGTACTGTATTAGATGAACCTGGTGCAATAACTATGAGATACAATGAACAAGATAAACATGACTGGGTTCATTAATATGTATGAACTAAATATTTGTTAACATTAAGTCTCACTATGCTCACGTTTCAAACTAATTGTATAGTTATCAGTTCTTAACCTGACTTGGTATTATCTGTACTGGTATTATTTTCAGCCCATCAGAAACAGGACAATGGGAAATAGAAAAGGAAAATTTAAAACTGGATAAGTTTGTACTGTAACTAGCTGACTATGTCACTTGGGAACAAATCTGTGTCTTCTTACAGACATAGATATTTAATACTGTGGAGAAGGAATAGTTATTTAAATTTATAGTATATGCAATAAAATAATTTCTTAATTTTTTTCTTATTATCTTTGTCACAAAATATGGTGAGATGAGATTCACCATTTGTATAAAATGCTGAGTTTAGTGCCTTTCTGCAGTTAAGATCAGCTGAGGATCTGGCCCATGGTATCTTAATGTCATGTACTGCAACAAATGCACCTATCAAATAGTGGTGATTACTCTTTGTAGAATTTTAATAAATAAATAACATTTTTTCATTTTGCTAGAAAATGCTGAAATGTGAATCTTCAAAAACAATTTCTGACTTTCATTATGGATAGTAAATATCATAATTGGAGCTAGCCAAAATTTTTCCATCAAAGTTATTGTTGATGTTAAACTGGGTTTTTTTGATGTCATGCAAATTTCTGCTGAAAACTTCTGCTTTTCTCAGAAACTTTTGATTTTTTTTTCTTACATTGAAAACCCCAAAATGGCTTTATTCAGCTGGATAGTCAACATTTTCCTGGGGGAAGGGAGCCCATTTTATGACCACTCTAGGTGACAATTATGTTAAATTACTATACTTTATTATTTATCTTAATCCCAAGAAACTTATTTTATTGATATTGACTACCAAAATAGTGAAATAAAGGCTAACATTACCAGTGAGGACTGGATGGTTTTGGGAACCTGAGATGGGATGAAATAATTTTACACACTAAGACCTACTAGTTTGATCCAATCTGAAGTCCATATTGACTTGTATTTGTTCCCATTTGAAGACATTTCAGTGTTCTATCTTAAATGAGTGAATAGTTCTAGCCCAGTCTGATTGACAAGTATCTACATGATGTAAGCCACCATTACAAGCTGCATCTATGACAGCAAAGCCAAGACTTCAATGAGCATTAATAAGGATCTCCCCTCTCCCACTAAATCCTCATTCCATGTTAGAACTCAGGTATGTTGGTAGCACAGTTGCCAACTTTCACACAGTAAATAAGCACCTTGATTTTCACAATAAGCCAAAAATCAAGCTAATCCCCTTTCAAAACAAGGACAAAACAAGCCAGTCCCTAAGAACTCCAACACATGTGACTAGATCCCCCTAGCGTGCAGTCTGGGACTGTGGTGGGCTGGGACTATGCACCCCTGACTGTCTCCCCACTTTTCCCTACTTGCCGGGAGCTGATTTAAAAAAAAAAAAAAAGCAACAAGCTACTAGCCAACAAGCAACTCACAAGCCAATTAAGCCAAAAACAAGCCCAATTTGTGTGTTTTCCCCACAGGTTTGGCATATCTGATTGGTAGTGCAGTTCACAGAAGCTTCTGTGGTTGCTGTTTTGGTTGTAGTGGTAGTACCTGTTCTGTGCATTTGAAAAAATAATTCACTCTCCAAGGCAGTTAGTTCAGCACATTTGATTATTTGTATTTTTAATTAATATTGTGCTAAACAGAACCTCCAGGAAAATTATATAAATCCATATTGATTTGAAAAACATACATTCTTGATGCAGACAAAAGCCTGTGGAAGCAGAAGGAAATCAGTTTGTGAATTGGTGAAAAAGATTATTTCCTTCCACCCCCCTCTTTTCTTATTGTATATTTTTGAGCAACCTAAATTCAATCTTCATAATGTTGCTTTTTAAGTTGCTGTACTAAAGAAGTAGATGGCATATTCTTCCTCCATGTACACCACTGACTGGGAATTAATTTGGTTCACAGCATTGTATTTACACACACACACACACACACACTGAAAAAGCAAAAAATATTGTTTGGCCCCTCCCATTATCCCTTTGATGACTCGGGCCTGCTTTTAGCTAATTGAAATGGTTGCTATTCATCTTTGAAGCTGTTGAGGGATGCAAGCAAGTACAAACTAACAATATTAAAACTGTGGGCTTTGCCCATTGTTTGTGAACACGTGAATCGCTTAAACTTGGAGCTGCACATCGCCTATTGGGTGAAGAGAGAGAAAGTGTTAGAAAGAAAAGAGAAATAGTCTAACGTGTCCTAGAAACTTCTTTAGGAAATTCTTATGTTCTCTCCTGCTTAGGCTAGAAAATTGTAAGACTTATTTTTAATTCCCAGTTCACAGCAGCGGAATACCAGGTAGTTATTTCTAGCATCTGTTTGTCATAAAATAGGGTATACCCTGAAGACACACTCCTCATAAACACTGAATGCCGGAAATACTGTTCATATTAAATTGGACCACATGAATAATACAGAAGTCATGAATTTAAATTATTACTGGCATTTGGAGAAAATGGCCATATTTCAGCCATTAAATAACAACTTTGCTTTATTTCTGGAAACAGAAAGTTATTAAGTTGTAAATCAGATTGATTCCATGGCGCTGAGGTATTCCTGATTCTCAGGCCATTCAAAGGTATCTCAGTAGTACTGTACTGCATTATATTTGTTTCCTCAAAAGTGTTCAGCTTACTTTTGCATGACACTGAGAAGGCTTTTTCCTCCATCCCCCAACCCCCCTTTAAACTTTGCATTGTTTTACCTCATGCTTAATGGGGCAGGATCGAATCTGTTGGTAGATGAACCTGAACCAGATAGGTAAGTAGGTCTTTTCATGTCCTACAGTTTTTATCAGATCCATAATTTAAAGGTAGGAGCCTGTTGTATATTGAGCAGTACTGATGGGGGAGAGTTGGAAAAAATAAAAATTTAAGCAGAGATTCTACATTGGTTGAGCCCATCATTGCTTGATATTCTGCTGGAGGGTTTGTGAGTTCTGTGGAAGCACAGAGCAGTGGGAAGATGGTGCAGTGGTTTAGGCACTAGCCTGAGGCTCCATTTCCCTGCTCTAGCACAGATGTTCTGTGTGACCTTGGACAAGCCACTTAGTCTCTCTGGGCCTCTGTTCCTTATCTGTAAAGTAGGGGTAACACACTCCTAGAGATATTGTTGAGGATAAATACATTAAAGATTGTAAGGTTCTCTGATACCATGGTGATGGGAGCCATATAGGTACCGAAGACAGAGTAGTCTCCAGCACATGGAGTATTTGTACCTTAGTGTGATTTACAGGCACTGGTAGCAATTTTTAGTCTTTCGAAAACACATACAGGATTTCAAATGGGACTTGTGCTCCCAAATTCCTTAGGTTCTTTTTACTCTCTTTAGAATTTTTATTTCAAAAGCCTTTTACAGACATTATCTAATTAATCCTTATGAGCTTCCTCCTGCAAAATTCTGGAATACCTTCTGAGAGGTGCTGAGACCTCTCAACTTCCAGTGAAATTTAACAAGTTGCTATTTATAACAAAATTTATTCCGTGAAATCCTGACCTCATTGAAATCAATGAGCAAACTCACCTTGACTTCAATAGGCTCATACTGTTCCTTGTTATTTCCACCTTTAAAGCTACGGGGATTTCTCCCACAAAATCATTTCATATTCTATTCTGCCAAGGCCATGGTTGCAATAGTGACTATGGCCTTGTCTTTGCTGCTAAGAAAAGGTATGTTTTTTACCTCAGGGTAACTAATGTGCATGAGCTATATCACGGTAAAAACACTGTGAAGACAAGGCGTGTTTAATTTTACCACAAGGAAAACTAGGCATTGTGAGCTATTCCCTTGCCTGTGGTTCACCTTGCCTAGTTTACTTCATGGTAAAATTAAAGTGCCTTGTCTTTGCTGTGTTTTTATCTCAATATAGCTCACGCACATTGGTTACCTCCCAGGCAAACCACACCTCTTCTGGCTGTAACATCGAGGCCAGAGAAGATAAAGATTGCAGCAAAAGCATTATATAAGGCTGCCACCTGGCATTCCTTGAGTACTCTAGAGACAAGGCTTTACATGCTAGTGTGTTGTGCCTTTGGCAGGAGGAGGATGAACACTGTTACTTTCTACAGGTCTTTTCCTTTTGAGTTTGGGAGCCAGTAAGCACTGGGACTTAGCATTGGTCCAGATTGTATTGCATTGTCCACATGTATGCAAGCAGAAGAGAAGAGTTTTTTCCCCTCTGCCTTCCAGACCATTTTTCTCTGATGGAAATATGTGACAATCTGAAACCCTTCCCAGGATTTATATGTTGACACCGACATTAACTAGTTGTTAATATTTTATTTAAAGTTTAAGCATATTTTCTACAAATCTGCTACTACATCAACCTGATTTTTTTCCATTTTTATGTTTAAAAGTGGAAGAAGAATCCACATGAAGAAAGAGTGGGAGCCAGACTGTAAAGGGAGGAAGCTGGGCAGGAAGAAAAAATCTTGGAAGCTTATGATTGTTCACTCTGCCAGTCAAGTTTGAATATCAAAGTAGGAAAGCCATAGTCCAGACTGAGTGCTTCTCAGAAACCCAATTTACACACACGGAAAATTTCTCAGCGTTTTATAGTGTTAATAGTTCCAAAATCTACCCTTTGCTTTCTCGTGCCACTTTTCAATTCACTTTCCCTTCACAAAAATGAACTTTTAGTAAGCACATACAATAAAATACCAGTTGCTAATGATAATTACGCTAAGAAAATAGCAATTTTTATCACAGCTGTTATGAAATGATATTTTTAATTATGCAAAATCTTTAATGCCTTAGTAATTTCAGCCTGTATTTCCATTATTTGTTCATGAAAGCTGGCTCTGTATTAGTAATGTTACTAGGAGATTTTACTGGGCTTTAAACATTTATTGTCATGTTAGCAAAGTTTTTTTCTTTTCTTTGTGCTTATATCCTAAAAAGGCTGGCAGAGCACTGGAAATCCATGTACTAATGATTTATCTGGGTTTGTGCCAAGAGAACGGTAATAGCCATATACAGAACAGAACACCTGAAGCCAAATGGCCAAATTATCCCTGGTGTAACTTTTAGCTAAGTGGAGTTGCACCAAAGAATATTTTTCCACAATGTCTACACTGTTGCAACCCATTATGTTTTAAATGCATACGCTTTTGGTTGGGACAGTCAGTCATACTGGGTGCCACAGGACATGTAGCTCTTGGGTACTGTCTTAATGGGCAAAAAGTGTGTGTGTTTCTGTCGTGCTAGCTCAATTGACTTTTCTTAATGTGATTGAAAAGCCCTTCCTGCACTAGATAGGAACCCAGGCTACAACTCAGACAGCTAACACATGCTTCAAACGCGTTAGCCTGCAATGAGGACTTTTAGTCATGTTAAGCTCTTTCAAATGAACAAACACGATTGTGAAATACACTGTGTTGCCCGTGAAGATAGGGCTGTGGTGTGCTTATCCTTCCATTTGTCCTCTTGAACTCCAGTCAACTTGATACAGAACCATCATTGCAAAGTTTGGTGTTAGTTTGTACAGTTATTTAACAAAAATCAAAGAGCTCCATTAATAACACCAAAGACTGGTTTTATCAGTTAATCATACAAACCTGGCTTCCCGTTACGATATTCACGCTTATTTCTGAGACCTCATTTTCACTCTGAACTATGTGTGGGCCTGTGGCAGGGTAGGGGTAAACCCCCCTTTAAAGCCCTGCCAAAATGCTGGCTGCAGCCTGCTCTCTGGCCAGGAGGCCAGGTGTAGAGCCGCAGGGAGCCCAGCTGCAAGCCCTAATGAGGGCTGGCTCAGAGGAACATACTGAGCTAAGTAGTGACAGCTGGGCTGGAGCAGGAGAGGGCTATAAAAGCCCTAGGCAACCCTCAGTGAAGAGGCTAGCATGGGAGGAGACAGGAGGGTAGAATCTCTGTTTCCTTACCAACAAGGATGTCTCAAGGGCAAGGAGACCCTGGGGAGGGTCTATGGGGCACTAACTGTTGGGGGATCTGGGAACTGCACAAGCACTGTAAATAAAGACAATGGGGTGATCCAACAAAAGGAGGTGTGGAAAACTCTTTATAATACCAGCTGAAACACAGGGTGCAGGCCCAGAAGTGGGAGAGCCTGCACAGGACCCTGAGACAGGGCCCAGTATCTTATATTTTGTAGACTAAGATGTTTAAAAAGTCACCACCTAAAATTAGATGCCTAAGTCCATAGCAAGATCCTAGAATAAATGGCCTGATTTCCAAAAGTGCTGAGCGCCTAGAAGCTCTCATTGACTCCACTGGGAGGTATTGGGTGCTCAGCACCTTTGAAAATCAGCACACTTCTTTAGATTCCTCAATAAGGATTTTTAAGACCCTAAATGTAGGCACCATTTTTGAAAAATCTGGCCAAAGGGCCTTTTCTCCTAAAGGAGGTCTCAATCCACATTATAAACTATAGATTTAGGGCCAGATTTTCAAAATTGCTGAGCACTGAAAACTTCCCATTTAGGCATCTAAATGAAGTTGTCAGACTTTCAAAAGTGCTTGAAACCCAACAGCTTCCATTGGTCTCAGTGGGAGCTGCTGGATGCTCAGCACCTTTGGAAATCAGGGCACAGTTAGAGTAGAGCACAGTTTGTATGTTTGGCATAAGAGGCATTCTGGCTTAATAAGGTGGAATTGCTTCCATCAAGCATCCACAATGCACTGCTCCAGTTGCATTAATACACCTTTAAGCAGAAGAAATTTGCATGGCCCATCTTCTGCTGGTGAGCTCTTTTAACTGATGGAGCATACTCTCAGACCTCGCTATGCCCATATTCTACCAGATTTCATCCCTGTAGCATGCTCCTTACTGTGCTAAGAGTATAGCTGCCAACTCACTCTTAAGTATCATGGCAAGATGTCCTCACTTGCACAAGATATACACATCCCATCCCACATACACATCGTAGGTATGTTACACTGAAGTTAAAGAAGCTGTATGGGTTGTAACTTTGCAAAATTAGACCCCATTTTTCTTCCCCACCACCCCCAGTGTTGGGTGCTACTGTTTAGTACATACTGTGTGTTGAATTGTCTCGTTAGAATTGGTAAGGCAACCCCCATCTTTTCATGTACTCTGTGTGTACATATATCTTCCTACTGTATTTTCCACTCCATGCATCTGATGAAGTGGGTTTTAGCCCACGAAAGCTTATGCCCAAATAAATTTGTTAGTCTCTAAGGTGCCACAAATACTCCTCATTGTTTTTGCTGATACAGACTAACACAGCTACCCTTCTGAAACCTCTTTTTAACCTGATGTCACATATGTTGTTCCTGGCAGACAGAAGTGTTTTGTAGGAAGGATGGTGTGTGGTATTTTATGCTAGCTTATGGACTAAGTCATGCTCGCAGTGGCAATACTTACGAGAGTAAGGATTCACAAGATTTAGCCCACTGTTTGAACCCAACTTTCTTAGCTCTTGTCCTAGTGAAAATGTATATTGCTATTCTGCCTCATAGATATATGCCCAGGTGAACAAAAGACCCAATATAAGTATTGGACATCATATACCCTTTCCCAAGGAAAAAAATTTGTGCCAGGATTTTTTAATATCTTTGAAATCGATCAGGCACAGTGAATAAAATTAGGGTTTTTCAAATATTAACTTGATTCTAAATTTGCTGACTTCTTTTCTCCCATGTGTCAGACAAATTGTTGTGAAATTAACTTTATCCTTATTCCTGAAAGGAACTCTGAAATTCTGATTGAGTTAAGCTTGTAGAGTTTGATGTTTTACAAAGGTCTTGTATTCCTTGAGAGGTTCACAAAATTAGCCATTTTTTTCTAAATAAATGACTGCATTTTTTGTTTAAATGTGTTTTCTAGCTACTATGGAGCTTGTTCTGTTTTGAGACTCCCAGAATCCCCTCCCCCACCCTCCCTAGAAACTAGTCCAGGGTTGGCAACCTCTGGCACGCGGCTTGCCAGGGAAAGCCCCTGTGGGCCGGGCCAGTTTGTTTACCTGCCGTGTCCGCAGGTTCGGCCGATCACGGCTCCCACTGGCCGCAGTTGGCCGCTCCAGGCCAATGGGAGCAGTGGGAAGCTCAGCCCGTGCTGCTTCCCGCAGCCCCCATTGGCTGTGACAAAGCCATTACTGTTTAAATCCAAGTCAAGGTTCTGAACCCACTATGTTCAAGTGTGTTCCAAATCAGCTAAAGTAAGTTTGCACATTTCTAGTTGATATACAGTTGTCTTTAATGTGCACACCTGTGGCTAAGGGGATATATCATCATTACTACAACTCAGAGATGTCTTGGACTTGAGAATCAAAATAGCTACTGTGATTGTAAAAGGTAAATTGGTCTCGTGAACCCTTGCTACAATTCTTCTGTCTCCAAAACACTGCCACATCCTCAGCTTGTGTAAACTGACATAACTCCATTGGTAATGAAGCTACTCTGACTTACACCAGCTGAGGATATGACCCACAGACTCATAAATAGCTTTTGCAAGACAGCCGTTTTTCTGCTGAACAGCTGAGAAAGTTTGAAAGTATCTGCCATTCTGGCTTCTACACCTGGAAGAAGAGTTGCATAATGTGATCACTGAATAGCACCATACATTTTAGTCTATTCCCCCCTAGAGAATAACTTCCTTGGGCTGATCAGCAGTAGAGGCATAATTGTTTTCTTTCCCAATAATTTAATCAAAGCATATGTAATTACATTGGAACCAATACATGTTTTCTTTAAACAATGGCTTTTGCATGACACTTTCCATCTGAAGTTAACTTAGTGCTTATAAGATTCATTTAATGCTGCATCCAAAGCTCACTGTAGTCAACAGGAATCTTTCCATTGACTTCAGTGGATTGCAGAGCAGGCCCAAAGGAAATCCTGCCCAGAGTTACAACCAGATGGGCTGAGTGCTGGGCACTTCCAAAGGAAAAAAATATCTTCTCCCACATCACGAAGCTGCCCCAGAGATGCTTCATGACCACAGTAGTAACCTCCATGGTGGTGGTTCCCTTCTCCCTCATCCACAACGAGGAATGGCTAGTAAATCTGCATGTGTGCAGATTCACTGAGCACATCCATATCATACGTTCAAATTTCACTCAACAGTGGCATGAAAGTAGTCTTCATAGATTTTAGGCTCTTTGGATGAGAAGAGTGCACGTTTGTCTTATGGGTTCCAGGCATTCTACCCATAGCTCCCTAAAACAGAATTACATTGGTTCTCCAGCAAATATAGGTCTCTCTGTAGCCATGAAGGAGAGGATCAGAGTTTGCTGCATAGTGCTTTATAATACCAAAGCAATAGCTTCAGCTTTACTGCTAGTTAATACAGGTTTCATCCCTTCATTTTTTTTTTCCCAGTCCCTCTTTCTGTACACTTGGCTTAGTTCACCTCACAGCTCCTGCCTGTCTTTCCTTACCTCTTTGCAGGAAACCCCAATTTCTTTTTTTGTCCCCCGCCCCAAGAAAACACCACCAGTTGGTGCAGCATCACCCCATTGCAGCTCCTGCCATACTTGTATATTTCCGTTTTAGCTCAAATTGCTGCTGAAAACATGTTCTCCATTGAACAGACCGTTTTGTAATTTTCTTTCTCCCTCTATTTTTTTATTCCTGGGAATCCACACACAAACACACAGGTCTAATTTTGTATGTATACACACAGGTCTAATTTTTTCAGGGTATTTGCTCTGCCCTTTAAGATATTAGATGTGGGTTGTCACACCAAAAAACTTTGACCCTCTCTTCTATAAATAAGCTATAGTGACTGTTCTCTTTTTGTTTCCCGCATCACCTGATGCCTACTATACACACCTCCATGGATGAGCTGTCTCTGCCAACTCCTTCTGGTACACCGACTTCTTGTTCTACCACTTTGAATCTAGTGTGAGTGTCCACCTGCTTTTCTGATAATGGTCTGATGATAATACAAGACTCAAAAGGGAGATTTTTGGAAGTGGGCATCCTTAGCACCCTAAACTTTTGTTGGACTGATAAACACTAGCACTAGGTACAGAGCAGAAGGAATAAGCCAGCAGCCTATAGGGATTAAGGGTGCATATTACCGTGGTTACCCAAGATGGCCCCACTTTTTCTGGAGTCCTTTGAAGTCTAGCTAAAAGGCTTCCAGTCTTAGTATTTCCAGCCCTTGTCTAGATGTTCTTTTTGCCAACCTTCTGTGGCATCATTATACCACAAAATCTCAAGCTGACCTGCATGTGTCTGTTGGAGGAAAAACCTGCGGTAGTTACAGCCTTGGGGAATTCTAGCAACCCAGTGGCCTCTTCTCAGTTGTTGTTTAAAGAGCAGACACTAGACAGTATACCAAGATTGTCATGTAATATTTGGACTTGAATGGGATCTTCCCCTGTTACACACATCTCAGTGTAAACTCTGACTAACTGTACAATGTGAAGGAGTGTGATGGGGTATATATGTCATCCTGACTCTGAAAGGGCTAATGTGGGCCTATGAGGCCAATTAACCTGCCTGTCACAACTGGAGAGTGGATCAGGCCCAATTGAAGATGAATCTCTTCTGGGTGATTAGTATAAAGAAAGGAAGTCTGAAGCAGAAGGGAGAAACTTTTCAGTCACTCTCTGGGACCAGAGAGTGGAGAGACCAGGAGAGTCAAGAAGGAAGCCCAGGGGAATAGAGAAGTCTGGCAGCAGGCAGAGGGTGGAGTCAGTCCCTGGGGCGTGGAGCAGGCTCCAGTGATGAGAAACACCGATACAAGCAGGATCTGGCTTTCCAGGAGGAGAGGTCTGGGGGGCATTAAACTGAGGAGCAGAGCGGGTAAACAGTCAAGCCTAGGAAGGGCAGAAGTGGATTTATGTTTGTACATTGTTTGGAATTTGGTGGGGAGGAGATTCCAGGGGAGAGCCCTTCAGATTCTGTCCCTGAAAGAAGGGTGAGCTTGGAGAGGCTGTGAGAGAGGCCAGCTGTGGCATACTGTGATAGGCAGAAGTCCAGAGAGACAACAGCAAGGAGCCTTACAGAGCAGACCTGCATTAATGGTTAAAGGGTCTCTGGACTCAATGCAGTGGGAGGGTCTCAATTCCCCTATCAGCTATGGGCAAAGATGGTAGAAGGCCCCTGAGAATTTTATACCAATGATTGAGAGCCCTGAGAGAGAGGTGTGAGCATCATAGGGCCAAGAGTCAGGTCAAAGACCTTTTGTAAAGACATTGGCCTGTTTGTTGAACTTTCAATTTACCCTGGAAGAGTGGGACTAAAACACAACCCGAGTGTAGGGCTGAATCAGAAGAAGGGAGGCCACCACAGGGTCAGAATAACCATCAACAGAAGGTGCTAGAGAAGAGACAGCTGCTATGCTATGCCCAGCCATGAGGGGGCACACCGGTGGTGAGTCAACCCTTCTAGAAGGAGACTTGCCATGCTTCTGAAAGAAACCAGTTCTGAGTTCCAAGGCAGTGTTGCTTTTTCAAGGTATGATTTTATTTGCCAGAAGTTTTTATTGCAGGCCTTAGACCCGAACAATTTTTTTTCTTTATTTGAGAAATACAACAACAACAACAAGTCATTAGGGAGCACAGCATATTTCATTGTACACCAAGCTGAGATGTTAGTTCTCGTAAAAACAAGAAGTTCTCTAGATGGCTTTACTGTCAGAAGTTTTCACATGTTTGAGAAGTTTTAAGAAGGATGAATAGAAAATGAATAATGAAAGCATTCTTCTTTTATCATTTTAATCGACTCCTCTTGGGTACATCAGTAAGACATTCCAAGTTTCCTCTTCCCCCCTACATCCCCAGCCCTTCAAATCCATGTATTCCATACTGACTGGCATAAGTTATGAAGAGTGATACTACAAAGAGACCTAGAAATATATAAAAGTCCCTGTGCCTTCCCTGAATATGTTAAAATAGTCAACAAAAACATGGTAATTTCCACTGTAGTTCATTTGATCTAATGTTAAATTAGCTGCTCTTGGGATATCTTTATGCAGTCAAAACATATTTGTGTGCTCACATTTTTCTGTGGAGCTAATTATGAGTTATGGAACTGAATGGATGGGTTTCAAGTAGAGATTGGTCATGACCAGAGCGTTTTACTCAAGCCATCATGTCCTTTGATATTTCTGGACTGATTAGGACCTGAAATGTGGTGGGTTTTTTTGCTTTTTCAGAACAAGAATCACCCTTGGATTCAGTGTTGCATCTATTTCCCCCAGTAATAGAGAACAAAATAAATCCCACCATTTCCCTAAGTTTTCAGTTTTAGAAAATCAAAATACATCCTCCTTGTTCCATCTCCAGTTTTAAGCAGAACAGAAATCCCTTCTTTTTCCACTCCAGTGAATAAGATGAACCTATTCAAAAGGAACATTTAGAAATTATGGGTAACAGTCGTGTGTGTATATTTACTTTTTAATTAAAAATAAAGGTTAGATCCTGCAAGCTTTGCATGTTCGGATCCCTGGACCCACACAAAGCCTTGCTTAAGACAATGGTATCTACCCACATGAACATGTGTAAAATCAGAGCCTAAATTTCATATAACAGTTAGTCAGGCATATTCTGCTATGGTCCAAAGAGGTTGTTGCTGATGTGCGGGCTAAGGAATTGAATGTACCCTGTGGATCTTTTTTCTTTCTTTTTTTTTTCCTATTAAAAAACAGTCTGATTTTAAAAATAAAACAAAACTCTTGAGTCCATTAACTCCATCCCATGTCATTCTAATAGAAACTGCTTTGGATTAGCTAGCAATTGAGAATCCTATAGGAATGGGTTAGCTCGTATACATGCTACCCAAGATAAAACAAAATTGTCACATATTTTGCTTAAGGTGTGGGAGGAAAAAAATCAAATCAAATAGCATTTTACAAGTGCATGTAATAACTTGAATTTAAAGCAAGTTATGTATTATTCAAGCAATTCTAATCATGGCACAGTAAATTTTTCATGAAGGTTAAGAAAAAACTGACAGAAATATCATTTAAACTGAGTGGTTTTGATGCTGCACTTGAAAGTGGGGATTTAATAGAACTTTTTTTAATATGACGAGCCTCAGATAACATCACATTTGGCAAAGTGCTTTATTGGTTTTTGGATTAGAGTTTTTTCATAGGTTTTTTTCCCCCCTTCAAACTAATAAAATTCATGTAGCTGTCAGCTTGGATTTGATCCCTATTTTGTTTTGCCTCAACAATGTAATCTCAATCAGTTTAACTTATTTTTATGCCCCATTTATAGGGTATAAAGATGACAAATCACTTGTGTGTCAATGCTGGGATTTTATCAGAAGCCTGAATGAGCATTAGGGCTGGTGGGGAAAGTTGAGGGTCAAATCAGGTTCAGAGCACTGAAGTTCTGGGCCACCTTCTCTCATGCCAAATAGTACTTTACTTTGGCAGCATCCCCACTCAAATCAATTGAGCTACTTTTAGAGTAAGTTACTACTTAGCCAGAGTAATGGTGGCAGATTTAGAGAGGGTAAGGAAAAAAGGCAGCCTGGTGCCATGGCCTGGGTATCAGGAGACTGGGTTCTCTTCCCCATTGTTCTGTGAGATGTTTTGCTTACCTTTTCACCTCTCTGTGCCTCTCTCCACACCCATGCTTTATATGTGTCCCTGCTTAGATTGTAAGCTCTTCAGAGCAGGAACTGCCTCTTATTATGCATATGTACAGTGCCTACATGGCCCTGATCTTAGTTGGGGCCTCTGGGTGTTACTGTGATACAGATAATAATAATTCATAGTAAGTGGACTCTGGTAGCTGAGAAGTACAAAGCTATTTTCCCAGGGGTCCCTAGCTTTCTCTTTTGAATTTTACTTCTAATCTTTTCATTTAAAAAATCATCCTGGGGCACTAATGGTGTGTGTACACTGCAATAAGACACTTGTGGCTAGCCCAGCACATCTTACTTAAGCTCACGGGTTCAGGCTATGAGGCCATAAAATTGCAGCGCGGACGTCCGGGCTCAGGCTGGCGCCCAGCCTCCGGGACCCTCCCACCTGAAGGGGTCTCAGAGCCAGGGCTCCAGCCTGAGCCCAAACATTGACATTGCAATTTTATAGCCTCCCAGCTCAAGTCACCTGAGTCCAAGTAGCTGACCCGGGCCAGCCACAGGTGTTTTATTGCAGGGTAGTCATACCCTGACTTTCTAGTGGTATGGCCTGATCCTTTGTACCTCTGCAATGTAAGAAGATTTGGGGCAAGAGGGGAGATTAATTAAGTACAAGAGACCTTTGGCATTATTTGCTGCTGGGGTTGATATTTCTGGGAAAGAAGTTGCAGGCAGTCATTTTGCAGCTGCAGTTTCTCAATCCCTAAATTGTGACAAGCAGCCAGGAATGTGTTAGAAGGAGATTTATCCTCTGAAGTTCCACCTCATGCAGCCTTTGAGATGATTAAGGAATTAGAAGGAAGGATTAATGTTAAATTTGAGGCACAAGAACATCTTTTGTCTAAGATGAAGGTTAAGATACCAACCATTGGGGAGGAATTACAAACTGAAAATTGGAATTAAACTGCTCTAAATGAGCAGGTTTAAAGGGCTAAGTATTGTCTGTAGCTTTGGTAAAAGAGTGAGTCTCAACAGAAGACTAGAAGTGACAGCCATTCACATTAAAATGATGGACTTGAGGTTACTTGGCATGAAAGCCAAGGAGTGGATATTATTGAAATGAGGGATATAGTTTGAAGGTTGCTTGAACTTTAAGGATGATACACTCTAAGTATGATCTGCTATAGATAATGGAAAACATTTTAAGAATACAGTAGAACTTCTTCCTCCCCTAAATGGAATATATTTGGCAAAGCCCTCGATGAGGTATTCAAAGCAATGACTATATTTTATTTCTTCTGGAGATCATGCAAAAGTGGTGACTTAAATGAGGTACCGGTAGATAAGAAAACTAGGTTTCAACTTGAGCAGCGAGTGTATATAATCTTAAATCTTTCACCCCCAAACTCAGATGAGGAGGTAAAAATTAAATATTTGAAAATTATAACTGTATCTGACCTTTGCTGAAGAAGCCATTTTCACTGAATTATAGAATAGTAGGATTGGAAGGAACTTCAAGAGGTCTTTTGGTTCAGTCCCCTGCATTCAAGGCAGGACTAACTATTATCTAGATCTTCCCTGACAGGTGTTTGTCTATTCTGCTCTTAAAAAATCTCCAATGGTGGAGATTCCACAACATCCCTAGGCAATTAATTCCAGTGCTTAACCACCCTGATAATTAAGTTTTTCCTACCTAAATGTCCTGATGTCCAACCTAAACCGCCCTTGCAACAATTTAAGCCCATTGCTTCTTGTCCTATCCTCAGAAGTTAAGGAGAACAAACTTTCTCCCTCCTCCTTGTAACAACCTTTTATGTACTTGAAAACTGTTATAATGTCCCTTCTCCATCTTCTCCTCTACAGAAGCCCCCCCTTTTTTTTTTCAATCTTTCCTCATAGGTCATGTTTTCTACACCTTGAATTCTTTTTCTTGCTTTTCTCTGGATGATGTCAATTTCTCTACATCTTTCCTCAAATGTGGCTCCCAGACCTGGACACAGTACTCCAAATGAGGCACAATCAGCTAAGAGTAGAGCGGGATAAATACTTCTTGTGTCTTGCTTACAGCACTCCTGCTAATACATCTGAGAACACTGTTTGCTTTTTTTGCAATAATGTTACACCGTTGACTCATATTTAGCTTGTGATCCACTATGACCCCCAGATCCCTTTCTGCATTCCTAGGCAGTCATTTTCCATTTTATATGCGTGCAACTGATAGTTTCTTCCTAAGTGGAGTACTTTCCATTTGTCCTTATTTAATTTCATCCTATTTACTTCAGACCATTTCTCCAGTTTGTCCAGATCATTTAGAATTATAATTCTATCCTCCAAAGCACTTGCAACCCCTCCCAGCTTGGTATTGTCCACAAACTTTATAAGTGTACTTTCTGTGCCATTATTGATGAAGATATTGAATAGAACCAGACCCAGGACTGGTCCCTGTGGGACCCCACTTGATATGCCCTTCCATGTTCACTCTGAACTACTGATAACTACTCTCTGGAAACAGTTTTCCAATTAGTTATGCACCCACCTTATAGTAGCTCCATCTAGCTTCATCATTGTCTTTCTGGACGGGATTAGTTCGTTTAAATATATATATTTTAAAACCAAAATAATTTATTTTAAAGAAGATGCAAATTTAGCCTGGTTCAACAGCCTAAGGAAGAAGTGAATGCACTTTTGATAGAAAAGACAATAATAATAATAATTTTTTGCTGAATTTTGAAGAGTGTGTTTTAAAAATTGTGAAGATTTGCCCTACTTTACCCTGAATTTATTTTCTGAATTTTGGGGGGGATTATTTCTCAGAATGACTGAATTTGTTAGATCTTTTAGTTAGACATTCAGATATTGGTATCACATCCTCATTCTTTAAAACAAACTCCCTTCTAGGAATCCAGTGGTGACCTCTTCTTTGATCCCTGTATCTGAGGACTTGACATTAAGTCCTGCATACAGTGTACTATTTCTTTTCTTTGGATTGCTGGAGTTTGTGATATTTTATATGGGCTCTGTTTACTTTCTTTTTTTAAAATGTCCAAAATCTATAAAAGTAATGTTAATTAAGTAACATATGAAGGATTTCTTGCTAATATTACTCACTGAATTCATAAGATTTCTATAGAATTCTAAATATTATTGTGCATTTATACTAAAGTATCATCCAGAAGCTCCAGTTAGGCCCAGGGGCCAACTAGAAGCTGGATAGAGACAACATTAGGGCTCCATTGTGCTAGATTTTATACAAACATGCCATAAAATGACCCTTGCCCCCAAACAGATGACAAGTTAATTAACAGTTTAATTCCAACTTTGCTTAAGCAATGTTTTCATAAAAACCAGCAGCACAGGTGCTGGAACTAGAGGCCCTGGGGGTGCTGCCGCAGCCCCTGGCTTGAAGTAGAAATAACTTGAATACAGGGTTTCTGCCTTCAGCACCCCCACTATAAAAATTGTTCCAGCACCACTGACCAGCAGTATCCAAAATTTTTAGCTAGCATGTGAGCTTATAATATATTTGAGCCATTGCATATTTCACTTCACTGAACAATCTAGTGACTCTCACAAAGATGCTTGGTCAGAAGCCAAGACACTCCTGATAAATTTAGAGGACCATAAAGCAATATTGTCAGATTTCAAGAAAGCTAACAGAAGAGGAGCAAAATAGCCAGGAATAATAATAAATTTCAGAGACCACAAGACAGTGACTTGGGATTCATCCCCAAACATTCCTTATATGGGAGTTAAAAAAATAATATTATTTTGTGTCAGTGTACGGGGAGATCTTGACAAACCAGTAAAGTTCCTGAGCCACTACTGCTTATTGCTAAAAGTAGCCAAGCTAGCAGGCCGTAAGTGGGCCTGTGCATGATGGAGTCAGGAGGGGAGAGGATTTGGGTGCCACAGAAAGGGCAGCTTGATCTCACATCCTTCCTAATGAGATCTGTGTTCAAATTACTGAGATATGCTTTTTAGAAAAACAGGAAGCTTGTCTATATGTGCCCTCAGGAATGTGTCTGTCAGGGCCTCAAGGCATGCAAACTCTGGGGAAAAAAAACCCATCAGGTTAATTGATGATCAGAAGGAAACCTCTTGCTTAACCTTTGAAATTGCTTGCTTAACAAGTTTTCTTTGAGTGACGTGTTCATTGTAATACTAATGAATAAATAAGGGAAGAAAGTTTTGGGTAGTTGGACTCTTCAGAGACTCTCCCTCTGGACACATCTTGTGGTCCCCACCGGCATATGGAAGATTGGCCATCGAAAGACTGTGCTACTTGAGAGCCACACCCAACTTTGGTAATTATTGAGGGTTAGGAGTGTTTTACTGACCTGTTGCAGACATGTGTAGCTGCTTGAGACTAAGTAAAGTATAGCTTTAAGTGAAAGCACTTTTGTGTTGTCCTGTTTCTGCCAACCATCTATCGGTCGGACAGCCGTGTCTCCTTTGATTTATTTCCTGACACCACCTCGCACAGAGTAAAGTTACAAAGAGCTTTGGGTTGAAAAAACCCCAGGTAACATCAGGGTGGGGGAAAAACAAACATATGGGAACAGTAGTGAGACCAACCAATTAAGATGAATTAACTGGAATTAAATTATTGTAGTGCAACACAGATCTTTCAGAAGAGTACAAATATATAATACTGAGTTTGTTTTTCCATAGGTTCTTTGTTGCCATGTTGGGGCCGGGATGCTTTCAAGCCTTAGTTTATTAAGTTGACTCCCGGGACTTACCACACAGGAGGTTGCTATGTGGCAAGCTAGTGCACTGTAGATTCATACCCTGGTTTGCCATGCAGTAATTTATCATGTAGACAAGCTCCGAGTCCTCACAATGATCATAATACTTATGCAAATGAAGAACTTGGAGAGCTACAGCTTAAAGTTGCAATATATATGATATTATTTGAAAACACAGGTACATATAATGCAGTTTGGCCAAATAAATCAACCTTTTTTATTCTAGTAACTAGACTTCTGCAAACTCTTTGACTCAAATTGCAAGAGAGTGTTAAATTGGCTGTGCTTTGTGTTTGAATTGTAGATGGGACCAAGCTGTAAGGATGGCTGGGAAACAAGATTTCTGATTTGTGAAAAAGTTCAAGGTTTCAATGCTTCTTCCATTGAGATTCAGAACAAAATCAAGACATTTTTTTATTTTTTTTTATTGATTGATTGATTGAGAGAGTGACTGAGCGCATGCCAACCACAGGCCCCAGAATAGCCAATAGCTCAGCAGTTACGACACTTACCTGGTATGTAAGAGACCTAATTAAGTCACTGCTCTGTCTCCCTCTCTGGTTTTCACCAGAAAATCCATCCTGGAGCCGAGAACTTCCAGACAAAGGGTCAGTCAAAACCAATAAGTGTCCACAAAAAAACTTGTTTTGATGAATCAGCATTTTCTGAGCGCACCAAAAAAAAATAAAAAAATTTCCCAATGAGCTGGACTCAGCTGCGACTCGTTCAAATTTTCTTTGTGTCCACAAATAGTCTATAGACTTTCTGGAATGTTTTCCCCTCTCCATCTGACCATCCACTAACTTTATCAGACTGCTGTTCATGGTGTGTTTAAAGTTTGAGCATATCAGAAGCTGTTTTCCTTTGGAGGGAGGGAGGGGGAGAGAGAGAGAGAGAGAGAGAGAGAGAGAGAGACTTTCTCTCTCTCTTCCTCCCCTCCCCCCCAACCCTACTCTACTTGAAAATGCAGGAAAAATAATTTCTCTTGCTCCTGGGTCTCCTAGACTCTGGTAGACAGTTATTTGGTACATCATTAACATATGTATCTCATAGTTATTGTAGACTAGCTTGTTTTTATTTTATATCTTAACTAGAAAATCATATCCTAGTTTTAGATCCCTGAGATCAGAGCACCCTTATGAGTCAGAAGTGAGGCCTGACCTCTCTCTGCACATGAGTCTGTGCCAGAAATTCAGGGACTCGATTGCCTCATTTTCCGCCCTTTTGTGAAATCCTATGAGATAATGGGAACTGTCTCCCTATTTTAAACTTGGGTTTATATTACAACCCGGTTTTAAAAGAAGACACTTGGTTCCCTGAACTTTTGAGTTCTTTTGTTCCATCTATCCCTTTCAAGTTCTGGTAGATGAACATCAGACCCAACTTGGATAGTCAGAATGAAATTTGGCCATGGAGAAACCAGACATGAATTTATTTAACTTTGATGCCTGTGAACTGGATCTCTCTCACAGATCCATGAATCCATTTTGATCTGCCTTGCTGGAGATTGAGAGTATTTTAAATTTCACATGAAAGCTCATTCTTATGAGATTTCTAATTTGAATTTTGTACAGTCAAATAAGTTAGCCAAACATTTTGGTATGTACTTGAACAGAATCTGATCTCTGAATCTTTGGAAGGGCCAAAGTGAAAACTTTTTAATGAAATTTTCCCCATACTTCAGCAGTTCAGATGAAATGGAGAATGAATTCAAACTGTCCTTCGTTATAGTTCTTACAAATCAAAAAGCCATCTGAGAAAGCTTTGCAAAATCAACCTCCCACCTCTTTGGTCTGTCTGTAATAACTATTAATCAATTGTGATGAAAAAAGAAATAGGGAGAAAGACACGGAACTTCTAAAGGAATTTGTTTAAAAAATAGCAAGCTAAAATCATGCTTTTGAAAATTGTAGTGCAATCGTTCATGTAAAGTAATATGAAGGACACAAAAGTGTTACAGTAACATCAAGGCAATATTGTTTGGTATCTGGGGCACCCATTTGGAGAAATGGGTACTATTCCTGGCTCTGCCAATGACCTGCTGAGTAACCATAGGCACATCACTTGCCCTCTCCCTGCCTCAGTTTTTCATCTGTAGAATGGGGATAATGATAGTGACCTCCTTTGTAAAGCACTTTGAGATCTACTGATGAAAAGTGCTATATAAGAGCTCTAGTATTTGGGGTCATGGGAAAAGAAAGCAGCTTTAAAACAGATTAAAAGACTGGGTAATAATTTATGATCAATAACCAGATTGTATTGTGCAGTGCTTCACCTTTCAGATTTTCCATCAGTGCTCTTGTTAAAGATGGTATTCTCTTCCTAGAAGCTTATTCAGCAAACTAACATCATTTTTTGTCTCCAAAGATGTGAGGCTACTTTTACATAGATATAGCAAAGCAGTGTGGTGTTGTCTGGTGCTTAGGCAGGGGGCTGGATCTGAGGATTCCTATGTTCTCTTCTGGCATTGCTGCTGACTCATTGTGTGCTCTCCCATGTCTCACAGGCATCTGACGAAGTGGGTATTCACCCACGAAAGCTCATGCTCCAATACATTTGTTAGTCTATAACGTGCCACAGGACTCTTTGTTGCTTTTTATGTCTCCTTGTACTTATCTAGGAATTGTGAATATTTGTTTACCTCACTGGGTGTAGTGTGTGGTCAAACTAATAATTGTATAGGGCTTTTATCTACTTCTTTTTTTATGAAAGATGCTGAGAAGTGTAAAGTGTTATTAAGTGTCCTTATCCTAAATGTTATTTAAAAACTGCCCTTGAATTACCAGACTGGTCCTGAAAGAGAAAAAGAGAAGGTAAGGGGGATGGTAAGGTAAGGTTGGTTGTTTTGTTCTTGGGTGTTTTTGTCTCCAGCCATGAGTGGCCCTTCACCTTTAGCTGGTTTTAAAATGCACTCATGGTCTTAGAAATCTGTAGGAATTAAAAACAGAGGGGATCTTAGCCACAAAGTTTGGATCTGGATCTAAAAGTCAACAGAGTTCAAAGACCTTAGATCCAATATTAGGATTTTGGGGCCATCTCTACCTAAAATAAAAATCATCAATTCTTCTCCTGAATGGGTATCCACTAGCATTGCTTCAAATAGAGAAGGGGTCACCGTATATGAATGCTTTTATGAATAAAACTCTTAAATTGGGTCATTTACTATAGGCGTACAAGTTACTGGCCCACTTCATGAATGGACTGGATTTTTTAGTTGGCCATTTCATCTCTCCAGGAATATGTTGCTTTTATTTAAAATTTTTACCAGAGCACAGCTCTGCAAAATATATAAGGAGTGTCTTAAACTGTCACATCTCTGTTTGTTTTAATTGTTTTTCAGTAGGAATGGACTAACCAGCTTAAAGAATAATAATAGCCACCCTCTACTATCCTGCCATTAGCATTCATTCAAAACTTGGAAAGAACCTTTTTTGAGGTTCAAAGAAGTTCAGGTCTCTTTACATTTCTACATGTAGCTATATTTCCCGCTTCCAGCTGGAGAGGGGAAGTGTTAAAGTACTGCAAGAATGACTAGTCTCATTACAGAAAATGTGGAAAATGGCAGAAACGCGAACTGACTTTTTTGTGTCAATTTTCACCAAGAAGTTTACTAGCGATTGGGCGTCTCACTTAATGAATGCCAGTGAAAATGAGGTAGGATCATTGGCTAAAATAAGGAAAGAACAAGTTAAATATGAGCCAATAAATATGTAACACTGTTGCAAAAAAAGCAATCATTCTGGAATGTATTAGCAGGAGTGTTGTAAGCAAGACACAAGTAATTCTTCTGCTCAGCTTCATGCTGATTGGGCCTCAACTGGAGCATTGTGTCCAGTTCTGGGTGCCATATTTCAGGAAAGATGTGGGCCTTGGTATTTATGTATATTTTCAGAAAGCTGATCTCTCTTTTTAATTACTTTGACTCTTGTGCATGTTACTGAGGGTAGTATGAACTATTTTATCCTTGGTCCCCAATCCAGCAGTCCATCACTATTTATCAAAACACTTAAGCATATACTCAGCTTTAGGAATATGCTTAAGCATTGTAGACATCAGAAGTAATAACAGAGATATAGTTAAACATGTGTTTTGTCGAACGGGGCCTGAGTTCTGTTCTATTTCTATTTCACTTGGTTTATGGAGATTTTTTTTAAGTTATTGTCAGTTTCTTGTGACAGTTGGAAGGGGTGAATGGGAAACAAAGTACAGTATAATTTAAAACATTAAGGTGCTCTTTAATATAGTTGATTTGAGTTCATATCTCAAGTTAGGAACTGATGCAATGATTACATTCAGGCCTAATAAACTTAGCCCCTGATCCTGCAAACACTTAAACGTGTGTAATTTTACTCATCTGAGTAGTCCCACTGAAGTCAATGAGACTAGCCATGCAAGTAGATGCCCTTATGATTGAAATGAGGTCCTTTTATTTGCATTTTATAATTCAGCTAGTCTTTATGCATTCTAACTGCTGCTCCCTAGTAACTGTACTGGTCAGTGGAGAAAAGTGAGATGTTGTGTGCACAAAGCAAAATAATGCAGTATTCTGCACTTATATAACACTTTTCTTGTGTCGAGTTCAGTGTTTAACAAAACTGGTGTGTAAACCTTAGTAACATTTCACAAGTAGGGTTCCTTCATCTCAGAGATATTGAAATGACTTGCTCAAAGCCACACAAATCAATGGCAGAGTTGAGAATAAAATTAGTTTATTCTGGTCCCTAGTTCCATGCTCAGTCCACTAGACTACAGCTGTTGGTATAGGTGCAGCAAGATCCTGTTTACCACAGCAGGTGAGATCCTTGCAGTATTGGATTCAAAAGAGCTTGAGCTGAGGAGCTGCTGCAACTGCTTTTCTGTTCATCTCAGCACAGTCCATTGTGTGATGCTTGGTGTGCGTCACCGAAGGTCTGTGAGCAGTCCTGTTTCCTAAAGTTTGAATTTAAAGTCAGCTAGTCCTTGAGTTATATTCCTTCCAGTTAGATGACTGGCTTTTCAGTAACTGATTTTCCTATACTGGTAACTATATTGGTTTTTCTGTTTGGCAGGACTTTTTGTCTGCCGCTTTTCTGGTTCACCAGTCTTTTGCCACTAGAAAAATATCATCTCTTTGTTCTGGTCATGTTTTAGCAAACATCAGTTCTGGCATGTGGAGGTTAATTGGACAAATCCTGGACCTTGCACAAAACCTGAGAAAATCGGCTTTGCCCACAAGTGTTTTCTGTAAGGACAGTGGAGCACAAGCAGCTTTAATAACAGCATCTGTGCCTTCTGCTAGTGACAGCCCCTCAGTATCTGTCTTACATAATCCCCTACTGGCCGTGTCTCCAGTATTGCACATCCCTGTTGTTTCCCTTCTGCATCCCCCTGTGCAGTGGCAGAGCTAAAGTTGCAAAGCCCCTTTGCAGCTTCCCTGTGGTTGAGGGGCCTCATGCAACAGAACCATGCCAGTTCCGCCCTTGAGACATTCCATCACCTCCTACACTCTCCAGGATCTGGCCCAATGACTGAGCCAGTCTCTTTCAGAACTGAAATACTGGTTTCAGATCAGATCATCAGCCTTACTTTGTAAACATTAAAGAGATGTTGTTTAGATATTAAACATTAAAGTCTATGGGGTGGTTAAATCTGTATTAATACAGCATATAAACTAGTTTATTAGAAGTCTTTTACACTGGATTCCCATAACTACCAGTGTCATGAGTCACCAAGATGGCT
This sequence comes from Mauremys reevesii, assembly GCF_016161935.1. Classification (NCBI taxonomy): domain Eukaryota; kingdom Metazoa; phylum Chordata; order Testudines; family Geoemydidae; genus Mauremys; species Mauremys reevesii. The sequence continues at coordinate 245,543,449 of NC_052623.1, read as the reverse complement.
GTCACCATCAGGACTTAGGAGACTGAGAGTTAACAATTGTGATGAATAAAAAATGTACAGTAGTCATGTTAAAACACACACCACTAATTCTCATAGTGATTAATTAACACTGTAAATCCAGTGATCTTTCCCCTCTTCACAGCAAAAAATGTAAGAACAAAGTTTTGAAATGAGGACCCTGCTGACTAAGACTTAATTGCTTTTCCAAAACAGCCTTCTGAACATTTAATATAATAGAATACAATATGATCAACCCTGCAATTAAAACTAGATCATGGGAATAATTGAACGAACTATACTTTATGATGCACTCTCCTCCTTGCTTTTGAATTGCGGCTGCATTTTCAAAAGGGTCCCATTTTAGGCACTTAAATGAGGGCCACATTTTAGAAAGAGCTTAATACCCCTGCAGTGTCGTCATCACACTACTGGCCTGGCTAATTAATGTAGTGCTTAAATGGGAGCTGAGCTGTTTTGAAAACCTGGCCCTGAGTATGCAGAGCCGCACTTGAATTAGCTGATCTGGCCTTTCTGGTTGTATCATTTATGTTCAGTTCTAAGAGTGCACAGCTGGGTTCTCATAATTGAAAAATAGTTTTAAAAAATCCCTTCTGCTAGTTGTGAAGTGTGGATGGGATAGGTAATAAGGGAGGAAAAATAATAATAAAGGGAGCCTTGGGGCAGGAAAGGGGGCATTCTGAAACAAAGGACAAGGGTTCAGTAGAAAACAATGACAGTTGTAAACTGACCACAAGTGCCAGGCTATTTATTTTTTTTACAAGCCACAGCTTTTTTTACCAACAAGCTTATTCAGTATATGTTCTTATTAGAGCTGGTGAGAAAATGAAATTTCTGTTCCATGGTAAATTCCAACATTTCAGATTTTGTTTTGTTCTCAGTCCGAACCAAAAAGCTAAAATTTAGATACTTTCCATGGAATGAAAATTCCAAAAAGTTGTTTTTCTGTCTGAGACCATCAAAACATTTTGGTTTGATAATGTCAAATCATTCTGTTTCAATATGATAAAAATGTTTTCCTACTTTAATATGTTAAATATAAAATATTAAATATACTATAAAAATCTAAATAACATGAATCAACATGAGAAAATCAAATAAAACATTTTATTGAAATGAGAAAATCAAAATGATTCCTCTTGACTTTTCCCCTCATAGAAAATTTTATCAAAATCGACACTTTCCTGTGAAAGGTCTCAATTTTGGCAAAACTCCATTTTTTAGCAGAAAACGTTCACATTGAAAAGTTTGCAGTCAGCTCTAATTCTTTCCCATCAGGGGCGGCTCTAGAAAGTAGGCTGCCCCAAGCAGCGCGGAGCGCTGCGCCGCCCTTCCCCGGTCCCGCGGCGGGTCCCCTCTTCCCGCGGCTCCGGTTGAGCTCCTGCCGGCATGCCTGCGGCAGGTCCACCGGAGCCCGGGACCAGCGGACCGGCCGCCGCCTGTCCTGCGGGAGCTCACCGAGTGCCGCGGGAAGACGGGACCCGCCGCAGTCATGCCTGCGGCAGGTCCGCTCGTTCCGGGCTCCGGTGGACCTGCCGCAGGCATGCCGGCGGGAGCTCAACCGGAGCCAAATGCCGCCCCCCTGGGAAACGGCCGCCCCAAGCGCCTGCTTGGCGCGCTGGGGTCTAGAGCCGCCCCTGTTTCCCATCACTGTGATATCTGGGCACCTATCCCATTACAGGATGTTCATGAGTAAACTACTGCTGCTCTTCTTGAGTGGCTGAAGAAATGAGGTCCAGCATTCTCATGTTTTGCATCAGTAGGCTACTGCTGTCCCCCTTGTTAAAGCTTTATTGCTACATTAGCATGATTCTACTATATTTTCATAGGCAGTACAAAGTTTATACAAATTGGTAGGAGTATTTTGCAGAATGTAAATTTTCAGATTACTGCATTGAGCAAACTCATCTTCATTTGAATAAAATTGTAACTAGATTATAGAGATGGGTCCAGACCAAAACCTCATCAAATGAAGTATCCCTGCACCATGGATGGGAGAAGTTGGAGATCCAAACCCATATCAATCTATAAATTATGTAGATGGAGCCTATCTACCAGGGCCACCCAGAGGATTCAGGGGACCTGGGGCAAAGCGGGGGAGCGGACATAAAAAAAGGCGCCACCCGCTGTGGCGCTTGTACTCACCAGGCAGTGCTCTTTTTTTTTTCTATTCTATGCAGCAGCGGGGGTGGCGGGTCCTTCACTCACTCCGCATCTTCAACAGTACTGAAGGACCCACCGCCGAAGTGCCGTCGAAGACCCAGACTGCCACCAGGCAGGGCCGCCCAGAGGATTCTGGGGGCCCGGGGTCTTTGGCGGCAGGGGGCCCCGCTTCAGCGGTAAGTTGGTGGCGGGGGGTCCTTCCATTCTGGGACCTGCCGCCGAAGTGCCCCAAAGACCCACGGCGGGGACCCCCCGCCACCGAATTACCACCGAAGCGGGACCCGCCGCCGAAGTGCAGCCCCCACCGCGGGTCTTCGGGGCACTTCTGCGGCGGGTCCCGGAACGGAAGGACCCCCCCCCGCCGCCGAATTACCGCCGAAGACCCGGCTGCACTCCGGCGGCGGGTCCCGCTTCGGCGGTAATTCGGTGACGGGGGGTCCTTCTATCCCGGAGAGGAAGGACCTCCCGGCAGCGAAGACCGGGAGCGAAGAAGCTCCAGTGGCCCAGGCCCCACGAGAGTTTTCCGGGGCCCCCGGAGCGAGTGAAGGACCCCACTCCAGGGGCCCCATAAAACTCTCGTGGGGGCCCCTGCTGGGCCCGGGCCTGGGGCAAATTGCCCCACTTGCCCCCCCCTCTGGGCGGCCCTGCCACCGGGTGAGTAGCCAGGCAAGAGATTCAAAGACCAGGGCTCACGGAGCCCCTGCAGGGCCCGGGGCCTGGGACAAATTGCCCCACTCGCCCCCCTCTCCCTCCGGGTGGCCCTTCTATCTACTAAGCTGAACCAAACAAAATGTAGCGTGTGAACCAACATCCTGGATCCATATATCCTTTGAGTCCACTCCGGCTTTACAACCTCACAAACTGAATAAACAATTTAAATAAGGCCAACTCAAAATCAACAATAGCGAGGATGAAATTACTAGGGCTATCTATTTACATGCTTTAAGGCATAAAACATTCATAATCTTTGGTCAAGAAGAAATTCCCCTGTGCCTGTTTTGCACAGTGTTTGCATCGTGGGTGAATTGAGAGTCTTTGGAAGCATCCAACATTGGCCAATACTAGAAACAAAGTACCAAACTATATGGACTGTTGTCTTGTTTCTTTGTGTCACTTCTTACTTTGTGTCTACAATCAATTCATATCAGTAGCTGTGTTGTTTTCACTATATTACTGACTGTCACAGGGTAGCTGGCCCTTCCAAAGAAAGCGAGGTCTCAGCCCACCTGTGACACAGCTGATTTGTCTACCTAGGTGGAGAGAATGAATCAAGTCAAAAGACAGGTGGTCATATGACTAAACAAGGTATTTGATGTAAAAGAAAAGAGGCCTGTGAACAGCCAAAGAGGGAACTGCAGAGAGAGACAGAGAGTCTCCTGCAGTGGTGCCTGAAGGAGGCAGTTGGGGCTTGGTAGAAAGACTCAGCTGGAAGTTTTGTTTTCCTTTTGTGGAGAAGGCAAAGAAGGAACGCCAGCTCATGTGTCTTATCCCAAGGTTTAGAGAACAGAGAAAGAGACAGTACTTACAGAGGAAGGTCTGTATCCCATTTAAGGCAGGGGTGGAAGACCTTTTTGTGTAAGTATAACCAGACCCCAAGAAGGGCTGTCATTGGACTTGGGAAAGCTTCTTTTTGAGTTATTCAAGAACCAAGAAGGAAAACTGAGGCAGGGTGCTGCAGAGAGGACATGTCGGATGTGGTTGACCCAGTTACCCTGAGCTTCTTTCTGATTGGTTAAACAGAGGTGCTGGCCATAGTTGTCCTTATAAAGCAAAGTGAAGGTATGAAGCAAAAAAAGATAAAAGGGATAGAAATGCTATGATGCAATTAAAGAGGTAAAGTAAGGTCATCATGAATATTAGAACAATGAGGCAGAAGAGGGAAATTCAGCTAGCCCGGAGAAAGCCTAAAGGCATCGCAAGTCAACTTGTAACAGTTATTCAGAGCACAAACTAGTCTTCAGATTTTTAATTTTCTAGAAATCTGATCCACTAAATGCAGGTCCCAAGCCACCACGTAATTGGGAATAAGAGTATCCCCAGAAGTGGAGTAGTATTTTTTTCTATTCTGTTTCACTGCTACATCTCCTTTCCTTTGCTTATTCTCTTTTGTATTCCATTTCCATTATGTGTAGTTTGCTCTTTGCTACTTTTGTATGTTTTTCTGCTTCTGTGGCATCTTTCTCTCTCCTCTTTTTTTATTCTTTTTTTCCTCCACTATGTCTCTGCCAAGGTTGTCATCTTCCCACTCTTTCTTTCTTTCTCTGTCCTCCACTTCCTTCTTTACTTATTTTCTGTTCTTTCCACTTCTTGTTTCTTTTTCCTTCATCTCTGACTCTCACCCATCCACACTCTGAGGGTACGTCTACACTACGGGATTATTCCGAATTTGCATAAACCGGTTTTGTAAAACAGAATTTATAAAATCGGGTGGAGCGCGGCCATACTAAGCACATTAAATCGGTGGTGTGCGTCCATGGTCCGTGGCTAGCGTCGATTTCTGGAGCGTTGCACTGTGGGTAGCTATTCCCTAGCTATCCCATAGTTCCCTCAGCCTCCCCCGCCCCTTGGAACTTCCGGGTTGAGATCCCAGTGCCTGATGGGGCAAAAATCATTGTCGCGGGTGGTTCTGGATAAATGTCGTCAGTCACTCCTTCGTCTGGGAAAGCAACGGCAGACAAGCATTTCGCGCCTTTTTCCCCTGGATTGCCCTGGCAGATGCCATAGCATGGCAATCATGGAGCTTGTTTTGCCGTTTGTGACTCTCACCGTATGTGTACTAGATGCCGCTCACAGAGGCGATTCAGCAGCGCTACACAGAAGCATGCTTTTGCTTTTGCATGACAGCAGAGATGGTTACTAGCCATATTGCACCATCCAAACCCTTCCATAAATTGGAACTGAGGATGATCATGGCTACCAGTCCTTTTGTACCATTTGCTGCTAGTGCCCCTGGCCGATCAGCCAGGCGCAAAGCCAAGATTGGTTACTAGCCATATTGCACCTTCCATCGTTTTGTACCATTTGCTGCTGTCATAAGTGCCCCTGGCCGATCATCCAGGGGCTAGCAAAAATTGGGAATGACTCCTGAGTCAATCCCTCCTTTTGGTATCTAAAAATAGAATCAGTGCTGCCTAATATAGGCAAGTGTACTAGAGAACCACCGTATCATAGAACCAGAGAGCACAGCTGCTCTGTGTCAGAGCCTGCAGAAATTATGATCTGTATGCTATTCACAGGGGGTGCTCCTGTAACAACCCCACCTGTTGATTCCGTTCTTCCCCCAGCCTTTCTTGGCTACCGTAGCATTGTCCCCCCACTTGTGTGATGAATTAATAAAGAATGCAGGAATAAGACACACTGACTTGTTAGTGAGAAATGAGTGGAAGGCAGCCTCCAGCTGCTATGATAGTCCAGACAGGACATTAAGCAGTGTGTAGGAGAGAAGCCCAGCATCCCACTGCTAGTCCAGGGGCAACTGAATCTTTTCTTTACACATGAAGGGTGGGGGCTGATGGAGCTCAGCCCCCTGTTGCTATGATGAGGATGGTTACCAGCCATATTGCACCATCCATCCACCAGAAAAAATTAGGGCCAATAGGCTGATGACGAGGACGGTTACCAGTCCTTTGGACCATCAGCTGAGGCTGATGATGAGGATGGATTTCCATCGTATTGTACCATCAGCCACCCATGGCGGGGTGGGGGAGCAAGGATGTTGGTGTTGAGTGCTGCACTATCGCGTCTATCTGCAGCATTCAGTAAAGATAGGGTGACATGTAAAAGAGTCAGAGGATTGTTTTACCTTTCGCTTCTGGGGGTGGGTGGGGGGTGGGTGAGTAGATTGCCAAGCTATGCCCTGACCCGCGGACACTGTGTTTGACCCTAGAAGCATTTGGAGCTCAGCCAAGAATGCAAATACTTTTCGGAGGCTGCAGGAACTGTGGGATAGCTTCAGTCCTCCAGTCCATGAGCATCCATTTGATTCTTTGGCTTTCCGTTACGCTTGTCACGCTGCAGTGCGCTGAGTCCCTGCTATGGCGTCTGTCTGGAGATTTTTAAAAAAGGATTCTGAATTTCATCTTCTGTAACGGAGCGCTGATAGAACGGATTTGCCTGCCCTTACAGCGATCACATCCTCATGGTCCATGCAGGAGCTCTTTTTTTATTTTGATTTCGGACTGCATCGCCACCCGTGCTGATCGGAGCTCCACGCTGGGCAAACAGGAAATATTCAAAAGTTCACGGGGCTTTTCCTGTTTACCTGACCACTGCATCCGAGTTCAGATTGCGGTCCAGAGCGGTCACTGGTGCACTGTGGGATAGCTCCCGGAGGCCAATACCGTCGATCAGCGTCCACACTAACCCTAATCCGATATGTTAATACCGATACTAGCGTTACTCCTCTCGTTAGGGAGGAGTACAGAAACCGGTTTAAAGAGCCATTAAAATCGATATAAGGTGCCTCCTAGTGTGGACGGTTTTGGCGTTAAATCAGTTTTACGCTCCTAAAACCGATTTAAACGCCTAGTGTAGACCAGGCTACCTTGCTGCCTTTTCTCCTTCCTCTTCCTAGTCTCTTTTTTTCTCTTCCAACTATGGTAGAAATATTCGAGAGATCAGCTGTGTCTTGATGTATTTTTTAGTAGTAAAGAGATCAAGCTACAACATTCAGACTAGTAAAATAAAGTTCTTGGATGGAATTAGACAAATTTCCCAAATGATTCTCCTCTTTGAGTCTGGGACATAAGATATTAATCTTCTAACACTATCTTGAAAAATGCCTTTCTGGTTGTCGTATCAATCTTCAACAGAAAATAAGACCACAATGTCAGCACCCAAGTCTGCTTTTAAGGATAATTTGTTTTGGCAATTTGACTCAAATTATACCAGGTTAAGATTTTATTTATTTGTTTTACAGTAGTAGTCAGAGTTCCCAAAAGAGATTGAGAATTTATTGTAGTAGGCACTTGTAAAACCAAGTGAAAGAACTCTCTGCCCCAAAGAATTTACAATATAAATAGACAAGACAAAGGGAAGGGAGGGGAAACAGAAGCACAGAGATGGGAAATGACTTGTCTAACATCACACAGCAGGTCAGTAGCAAAGCAGGGAAGAGAACTTGGGTCTTCAGATTCCGAGTCCAGTGCCCATTGGACCATGCTCCCTCTCTATGAGATGAAAACACTTCTCTTCATATATAATCCTCTTTCCTCCCCCACTTTGTGCTGCTCTCATGCAGTCTTTATCCTTCACTGTTAAAAACATCACATATAGAATGTCACAAAAAGCAATTGCTAGGGATTAGAACTACTATCTTGAGTAGCTTCAAGTGCCTACAAACTTAAAAGGGATACGAAACAGCTTTAGTTTTTACAGAAAGCTTAATCTTTTCTATCAAGAATAGATTTTAATAAAGAAGATAGCATTGCTTTAGGGCTAACCCCTTCAAAGACATAATATCCTTAAATAACATTCTTTTAGAAATATTCTCAGCTATTTCAATCTTGTGATGGAATATCCCACTTTTGATTAGATCTCCACCTAAAGCTTTACTACCGAGCTCAGCCAGAACAGTGACTAATTTATCCATTAGAGGCTTACATTCAGTGTCAGATTTTTCTGCATCCATCTCCCATGTAGGCCTTTGGGGTGAAATCCTGGCCCCACTGAAGTCCATGACTAAAAGGCCCCATTGACTAAAACCGGACTCAAATTTCACCCTTGATGTCTGAGAGTCAGTTTTGAGTTCTAAATTCTTAGTATTCTGGAAAATTGAGTTCATGTGAATAGCATCTACTACAGACTAGGCCCAAGAAACAGCCCCAGGAGTGGTTACATAATGAGTTTTTGTCTTTTGGCAAGTGGGAAAGAAAGGGCTGTTTAACACCCACACTCCTCCCCAGCTATGGCAAGAATATTATCCTCTATTAATTTCTACAGGTCACTTCCATAAGCGACTCCTGTTTTGAGCATCACCAGTCTCTTTCAACAAGAAGTGATTAGAGGTAAGTCATTTCTCCAGTGCTCCAGCCTCCCACAAATATTGCAGTGACTACTTGGAACTCACTGGGAAAGCTCAACAATAAGAGACCGAAATAAATCGAGTGGAGTTTGGTAAATCAAGAGAGAATGCCCAATAAAAAGGGTAACCAGCTCAAGTAAAGAGACCAATGAAGCAAAGCCCTGGAATGAAGGACAGTTTCAAGACCAGCAATGTTGAACAACTGGCTATTTTGCAGTCATCTTATTGATATGGTGACTTGAGCTTTTTTGCTTTCAATTAGGCAAGGCACTGCCTAGGATTCCAACTTTGTTTAGTGTGTGTGTTTTATATTTATATAAAAATTGGTGCATATTGAGTTTTATCTGGGTGTAGTCTACTCAGAGGACTGGAGGGAAAAAAAAGTGGTGTGTTAAATAGAAAGCAGGTAGTGATTGACCCATGACTCCTGCATGCCTCAACATTGTTGTCTGTGTTCTGCCAACCAGACCTTCCAGATGTTATTGAGGGTGAGAGATCTGGACATCTGTAAGTTCCCTGAGCTTGCTTGAGTGGAACAAAGTTGTCATAGACTCAGATGAACTGCTGGCTTCAGGAGTGGCCTTTGGAGTGTGTATGGAGGTAGTAGGGGGGCTTCTGTGAAAGAAGGGAGGGAAGAAATGGAAGCTAGTTTTTGTCTCTTGTCCTTCAATTAAAAATAGTCAGGAGGGGAATTCTCATGAGAGTTCCAAGGGTTAAAGAAATTGCATTGTGCACAGGACTTCTGGTTGTTTCAGTTTAAACATTAAAGGACAGGTAACAGGAGAGAGCTGTGTATGCCTGCATTATATATTGGAGAAATTGTTCATTTATGTGAAATGTTGACCTCTGTCATCCTGCCAAGTTGACTGGGCCCAAGGGTGAGCTGCTGCTCAAGCGTTGGTTGCAAAAGTTAATGCTGCCAGGGGAGTACTTTAAAAGGACGCTGTCAAGTTGGTGTACCCAAAAGCTGACCTACCTTTTTTCCCCTTCCCCTTACATATATTTGAAAAGTTCATGTCATTCTTTTCTGAGTCTTTTTTTTCTCCAAAAGAAAATGCTTCAATTGCTATCTGAAAAGAGGCTCGGAGGAGAGTCTGAGATTCTAGTATTCAGAGCATGGAAATACAGATGCTATGAAGGGGGAAATTCTGGAATGGTACTTGAAGGAGGTGGATACATTTTGTTAGTAAATCATTAAAAATGGTAGATTAAAATTGAAATGAAACTATCAATTGGAGTCCACAACTAACTTCCAAAAGAGGTGGTGAAATCACTATTTTATTTTAATAGCTTCATAGCTATGCATGGTAGGTCTTAACAGAAATAAAGGTACTGGCCTTACTCTAAACCGCAGCTTGGCTTGATGACCTCTTATTATAAATTGGTTATTATATTACTATTATTTCTGTACTATGCTGTTACCCAAAGGTGTCAATCAGGATCAGAGCCTTGCTGTGCTGGGTGCTGTACAAACACACAGGTAGACACAGTCCCTGACCCGAAGCATTTGCAATCCAATTAGAAATGAAATGTGACAAGTAAATGTAATCAGTGAAAGAAGGGGTGGAGAAAAAGAGTAAAGGAAATAAGATCATATGGTTAGCAAATTAGCTATTGTTTAAGTTGATGATTTCCATTGGTTCCCTTCAAAAATCTCAAAATGAAAGCCTTGAACTTTCTGAGGCTTGCATATCACTGCGTAGAACCCTGCAAAAACTCAAAGGGGTCCCAGAGAAAGTGTTATAGGATCACATTGTAGCATAATGCATATGGCTCAAAAGAGCCAGGTTAAAGTTGCATGGTCAATCTTAACTTTGGCATTTCCAGACTTTCATACCCTGCATCATCTTCCATGTGGAAGTAAGGAGTTCTCCTGGCTCCTCATCTATAGAAGATGGGCACCACAGAGACTCTAATCTCCAAGGCTAGAGTAAGGACCACAGAGAAAGCTTTGTAGTGAACAAAGAAAAGGGTTGGGGAGGGACGATTCTTTATCACTCCAGCATATAGTCTGACTACTCTGGCTGTGTGCTAGGAATGGGATTGTGAGTTAATATCCTTGAGAGAGGCATCACATTCTAGTAGAGAGCATACTAATGATGTTGCCTGTTTAAAAATTGTACCCTTAAAAACCAAAAGTATTAACAATCTTCTTTTAGTCTACCTTACAATTCTCTACCTAGCAATGCTGCTTCATATCCAGCAAAGGAGAATGAGAAATCAAAGCATCACCAAAGAAGTTGTTCTAGTTAACAGACACTCTGCCTGCTGCCAACAAGGATTTAGTGTTTATCTCTATTACAACCATCTGAAGCTAATTGTATAGTTGTGGTAATAGTGCCCTCCAGAGGAATTTTGAAGAAATTAGTTTGAGTAGCTAACACAAAAGATGGTATAAAAGTTGATGCGAAATCAAAATGGAATACAGTATAAAAGTAAAAATAGTTGACCCTTTGAAAACAAAAAGTGTTATCTTAAAGGCTTACAAATACAACTATCACTGAGCCTAGTTATAATAGGTTGCCCCATAACAAGATTATGGACATGAGGGCTGCAAAACTCCAACTGAAATGAAAAATTAAAGTACCACAGTGGAGAATCAAGCCACTGATTCTAATTTGTAGTGAGACTGGATTTAACCGCATTTTGTAACAGGCTACAGTCTCTGTCTAGGCTGTTTTGACTTATAGCCATGGTTGTGCTTGTGAACTGACCCCCGGTCTACAATTGTGAAGAGCAGTAAATGCAAATATTCACAAAAAAAGGAGCTTATTTTGGTGCCAAAGATAAAACCACACTTACTGTATCTCCATAACGTGGTTTCAAATTATTAAACCTTTTGATTTCATACATCTTTGCAATGACTGTTACTGCCACTTTAAGATTTTTCATTTAACTAAATCCTATATATTGATACTGGGGCTGTGCAGATTAGCTGTGTCATTCTCAGCTAGCAAAACAACATCTGTATCTCATGTCATCCAAAGTTTGCTGCAGCCTTTTCTTCCAAAGAAAGTGATGGTTTGTAGTAATGCATTGTGACACTAACCCTGGGAGGGCACATGTTATTGCAGCACATGTGGCATCTTATTTTAGATACACTCAGTGCGTCAATATGACAGGCGACCTTAAAGGCAGAGTTTCAAACAAACTGTACAATTTCCTTGCTTTGGAGACTCGGGATGGCTAAACTGGTTTGGTTAAAATTTAGACTCAATCTGAAACTTCACCAAAAATGCAAATCAAATCCAAATTGTGAGAGATTTTAGGGAATTCTGTATTCATTTATTAGGGGATTGGAGCAAGAAGGATGTGACATTCACAGTAGGTGTCTCTGTAACAGGAGCATAGCCCACAGTCTAAAATTTCTGCAAAATCCATATTTCTCAATTCGTGTGCAACTCCTCTCTTGCAGGGACATGGATAACACATAGCCCAGTGAGACCCATCTGAGAAGAGAATAAAACTGGGGACAGGGAAACAACCAAACTCTACTGTGACAGGTTGGATCACAGAAACCCCCTGGGAGCTGCCACCCAATATTCCAAGACTACTTCTGCCCCCTGCTTTCCCTGCCAACTTGGGACCCCAGCACCCTGTCTTGCTGAGCCAGACACTCCCGTCTGCTCCAATACAGACCCAGGGTCTGAATTACTTGCCCCAAAGCTGCAGGTTTACCCCAAAGCAGCTGAAAGAAGTGTTCCTGTCTTTAACACTTAGATGCCCAACTTCCAATGGGGTCTAAACCCAAATAAATCAATTTTTACCCTATATAAAGCTTATACAGGGTAAACTCATAAATTGTTCGCCCTCTATAACACTGATAGAGAGAGATGCACAGCTGTTTGCTCCCCCGGGTATTAATACATACTCTGAGTTAGTTAATAAGTAAAAAGTGATTTTATTAAATATAGAAAGTAGGATTTAAGTGGTTCCAAGTAGAAACAGACAGAACAAAGTAAGTCACCAAGTAAAATAAAATGCACAAATCTATGTGCAATCAAACTGAATACAGATAATCTCACCCTCAGAGATGCTTCAGTAAGTTTTTTTTTTCTCAGATTGGACACCTTCCAGGCCTGGACACAATTCTTTCCCCTCTTATTCCAGCTCAGGTGGTAGCTAGAGGATTCTTCATGATGGCTCCTCTCTTTAGCCAGCTGAAGACAAAATGGAGGGGTTTCCCAGGGGTTTAAATAGACTCTCTCTTGTGGGTGGAGATCCCCTTCTCACTCCTATACAAAGTCCAGCTCCAAGATGGAGTTTAGAGGTCACCTGAGCAAGTCACACATATGTCCATGCATGACTCACAGTTTTTACAGGTAGCACCCATTGTTTACATGCTACCTTGAACGTCCTCAAGTAGACTTCTTATGAGGATTGGAGCATTTCAAGATCCATTGTCCTTTGAGTGTTTCTTGATTAGGTTCTTAATTTCAACATTCCTTTCTCCAGGAACTGACCAAATGCTCTACTAAGGTTATTTAGAAATCAAGCCAGCACACAGCCAACATTCATAACATTGAATACAAAAATGATACATGCATGAAAATAGGATTAATACATTCAGCAGATCATAACCTTTACGGAGATATGTTACATGGCATCTGTAGCATTAAACACATTCTAAGCATATTTCCATAGAGCCTTTTGGGAGGTACCATCACATAAAATTTCTGCAAAGTCCATGTTTCTCGATTTGTGTGTAGCTCTTCTCTTGCAGGGATGCAGCTAACACATAGTCCAGTGAGGCCTATGTGAGAAGAGAATAAAACTGGGGACAGGGAAACAACCAAACTCTACATTTTATTTTATTAGTCTCCCACTTTCTCCTGCAGCTGTGGATAAAGCAGTAGGCAGCTCTTTGAACCCCTCCTGCCTTCCCGTCCTGCCTTTGAGGCAACCCTTAATACAACCATCCCTGGGAACAGCTGACTGGTACAGGAGTGTAAGTTCATCCAGTCATCTTTCCTCCTATAGCCCATTGAGTGCACAAACAAGAGCAGCATCAATGTATGCCCATATTCTGGTGAGCATTAGCCTTAGTGTAACTCCCACTCTCATCATTCCTGCCTAGCATAGGAGTAATCTGTGCAGGTGCCCCTGCTGCAGAAGGTAATGTCTGCCCATAAAAATGTAGGCCATTTCCCCTAGCTGCTAAATCCCATCACACAATACCCTTCCATGACTTAGAGCCTGTGAAGTAGTCCTTCAGTAAGATTTTTGGGGACCCAGAAGTTGGGGGTCAGTAGCTCCTTCCTGTTGGATGTCATAATATGTCAGAGGTATAATGTGATACCTGGGGAAATAGATTCACATCATGGAATTTCTTTTTCTCTCACATTTTCTTAACCTAAAAGATTTTCCGTCCAAAATCTTCCATTAGGGGAATGTTAAAACTGTATGACCAAGCCCTCAAAATTCAGGAAATAAAAAGCTAAGATTGCAAGTCAAACCTTAACCTGCTCCTTAACTGTGTGTATGACAACAGTCTTTAATTACATGATCACACAGTTTCTGAAATGGGAAGACACAAGTTTTGCTACACTTTGTTTCACATAACAGCTGGTAGTACCAGGTATTACTTTGTTTATTCCAGGCAAACAATCCCTTAAAGTCATTTATTTGAAAAAGTGAACAGTAAACCATTCTTGCATCTTATACAGCAGGTAAGATTTAATAAGAAGTAATTGTGAACAGGTGTTGGCATGAATAGCCTAATCTAAATATGCAGCTAAATTAACTTTGTATTTAGTTGACTCAGTTCCTGAATCACACCTAAAGATCTCTGAGGTCCTAAATTTTAAAGAAATTGCATACATGGCTGCTGACTAAATTTTTAAAATAAGGGTCTGTGACAAAGTTCCTCCTCTACCTTGGTGGGTTCTGCACTTATAGGCAGATTTGCTCACCTCAGTGATCTTCCCCACAGTCTGGATCAACTCCTCCTGTGTCTGATCAGGAGTTGGGAGGTTTGGGGAGAACCCGGGCCCACCCTCTACTCCGGGTTCCAGCCCAGGGCCCTGTGGATTGCAGCTGTCTATAGTGCCTCTTGTAACAGCTGCATGACAGCTACAACTCCCTGGGCTACTTCCACATGGCCTCCTCCAAACACCTTCTTTATCCTCACCACAGGACCTTCCTCCTGGTGTCTGATGATGCTTGTACTCCTTAGTCCTCCAGCAGCACACCCTCTCACTCTTAACTCCTCATGCCTCTTGCTCCCAGCTCCTCACACGCACTTCCTCTCCTCTGGCTCCTCTCCACCTGACTGGAGTGAGCTCCTTTTTAAACCCAGGTGCCCTGATTAGCCTGCCTTGATTGGCTGCAGGTGATCTAATCAGCCTGTCTGCCTTAATTGGTTCTAGCAGGTTCCTGATTACTCTAGTGCATAACATAAGAACGGCCGTACCGGGTCAGACCAAAGGTCCATCTAGCCCAGTATCTGTCTACCGACAGTGGCCAATGCCAGGTGCCCCAGAGGGAGTGAACCTAACAGGCAATGATCAAGTGATCTCTCTCCTGCCATCCATCTCCATCCTCTGATGAACAGAGGCTAGGGACACCATTCTTACCCATCCTGGCTAATAGCCATTTATGGACTTAGCCACCATGAATTTATCCAGTTCCCTTTTAAACATTGTTATAGTCCTAGCCTTCACAACATCCTCAGGTAAGGAGTTCCACAAGTTGACTCTGCGCTGCGTGAAGAAGAACTTCCTTTTATTTGTTTTAAACCTGCTGCCTATTAATTTCATTTGGTGACCCCTAGTTCTTGTATTATGGGAATAAGTAAATAACTTTTCCTTATCCACTTTCTCAACATCACTCATAGTTTTATATACCTCTATCATATCCCCCCTTAGTCTTCTCTTTTCCAAGCTCAAGAGTCCTAGCCTCTTTAATCTTTCCTTGTATGGGACCCTCTCCAACCCCTAATCATTTTAGTTGCCCTTTTCTGAACCTTTTCTATGCTAGAATATCTTTTTTGAGGTGAGGAGACCACATCTGTACACAGTATTCAAGATGTGGGCGTACCATGGATTTATATAAGGGCAATAATATATTCTCAGTCTTATTCTCTATCCCCCTTTTTAATGATTCCTAACATCCTGTTTGCTTTTTTGACTGCCTCTGCACACTGTGTGGACATCTTCAGAGAACTATCCACGATGACTCCAAGATCTTTTTCCTGACTCGTAGTAGCTATATTAGCCCCCATCATATTGTACGTATAGTTGGGGTTATTTTTTCCAATGTGCATTACTTTACATTTATCCACATTCAATTTCATTTGCCATTTTGTTGCCCAATCACTTAGTTTTGTGAGATCTTTTTGAAGTTCTTCACAATCTGCTTTGGTCTTAACTATCTTGAGTAGTTTAGTATCATCTGCAAACTTTGCCACCTCACTGTTTACCCCTTTCTCCAGATCATTTATGAATAAATTGAATAGGGTTGGTCCTAGGACTGACCCTTGGGGAACACCACTAGTTACCCCTCTCCATTCTGAGAATTTACCATTAATTCCTACCCTTTGTTCCCTGTCCTTTAACCAGTTCTCAATCCATGAAAGGACCTTCCCTTTTATCCCATGACAGCTTAATTTACGTAAGAGCCTTTGGTGAGGGACCTTGTCAAAGGCTTTCTGGAAATCTAAGTACACTGTCCACCGGATCCCCCTTGTCCACATGTTTGTTGACCCCTTCAAAGAACTCTAATAGATTAGTAAGACACGATTTCCCTTTACAGAAACCATGTTGACTATTGCTCAACAGTTTATGTTTTTCTATGTGTCTGACAATTTTATTCTTAACTATTGTTTCAACTAATTTGCCTGGTACCGACGTTAGACTTATCGGTCTGTAATTGCTGGGATCACCTCTAGAGCCCTTTTTAAATATTGGCGTTACCTTAGCTAACTTCCAGTCATTGGGTACCGAAGCCGATTTAAAGGACAGGTTACAAACCTTAGTTAATAGTTCTGCAACTTCACATTTGAGTTCTTTCAGAACTATGCCATCTGGTCCCGGTGACTTGTTAATGTTGAGTTTATCAATTAATTTCAAAACCTCCTCTAGTGACACTTCAATCTGTGACAGTTCCTCAGATTTGTCACCTACAAAAGCCAGCTCAGGTTTGGGAATCTCCCTAACATCCTCAGCCGTGAAGACTGAAGCAAAGAATCCATTTAGTTTCTCCGCAATGACTTTATCGTCTTTAAGCGCTCTTTTTGTATTTCGATTGTCAAGGGGCCCCACTGGTTGTTTAGCAGGCTTCCTGCTTCTGATGTACTTAAACATTTTGTTATTACCTTTGGAGTTTTTGGCTAGCCATTCTTCAAACTCCTCTTTGGCTTTTCTTATTACACTCTTGCACTTACTTTGGCAGTGTTTGTGCTCCTTTCTATTTGCCTGACTAGGATTTGACTTCCACTTTTTAAAGGAAGTCTTTTTATCTCTCACTGCTTCTTTTACATGGTTGTTAAGCCACGGTGGCTCTTTTTTAGTTCTTTTACTGTGTTTCTTAATTTGGGGTATACGTTGAAGTTGGGCCTCTATTATGGTGTCTTTAAAAAGGGCCCATGCAGCTTGCAGGGATTTCACTTTAGTCACTGTACCTTTTAACTTTTGTTTAACTAACCCCCTCATTTTTGTATAGTTCCCCCTTTTGAAATTAAATGCCACAGTGTTGGGCTGTTGAGGTGTTCTTCCCACCACAGGGATGTTGAATGCTTTTGTATTATGGTCACTATTTCCAAGCGGTTCTGCTATAGTTACCTCTTGGACCAGCTCCTGCGCGCCACGCAGGATTAAATCTAGAGTTGCCTCTCCCCTTGTGGGTTCCCGTACCAGCTGCTCCATGAAGCAGTCATTTAAAGTATCGAGAAATTTTATCTCTGCATTTCGTCCTGAAGTGAAATGTTCCCAGTCAATATGGGGATAATTGAAATCCCCCACTATTATTAGCCTCTCTAATTTCCCTTAGCATTTCATCATCACTATTACTGTCCTGGTCAGGTGGTTGATAATAGATCCCTAATGTTATATTTTTATTAGAGCATGAAATTTCTATCCATAGAGATTCTATGGAACACGTGGATTCGCTTAAGGTTTTTACTTCATTTGAATCTACATTTTCTTTCACATATAGTGCCACTCCTCCCTCTGCATGACCTGTTCTGTCCTATCGATATATTTTGTACCCCAGAATGATTGTGTCCCATTGATTGCTCTCAGTCCACCAGGTTTCTGTGGTGCCTATTATATCAATATCCTCCTTTATCACAAGGCACTCTAGTTCACCCATCTTATTATTTAGACTTCTAGCATTTGTGTACAAGCACTTTAAGAACTTGTCCCTGTTTATTTGTCTGCCCTTTTCTGATGTGCCAGATTCTTTTTTATGTGACTGTTTATCATCTGATCCGGCCCTTACATTATCCTCTTCCATCCTCTGCTCCTGACTGTAACCTGGAGATTCTCTATCATCAGACTCTCCCCTAAAAGAAGTCTGTGTCCGAGCCACATGCTCCTCTGCAGAAGTCGGCTTTCCCCCATCTCCTAGTTTAAAAACTGCTCTACAACCTTTTTAATGTTTAGTGCCAGCAGTCTGGTTCCACTTTGGTTTAGGTGGAGCCCATCTCTCCTGTATAGGCTCCCCCCAGAAGTTTCCCCAGTTCCTAATGAACGTGAACCCCTCCTCTCTACACCATCATCTCATCCACGCATTGAGACTCTGAAGCTCTGCCTGCCTACCCGGCCCTGCGCATGGAACTGGGAGCATTTCTGAGAATGCCACCATAGAGGTCCTGGATTTCAGTCTCTTCCCTAGCAGCCTAAATTTGGCTTCCAGGACATCTCTCCTACCCTTCCCTATGTCATTGGTACCTACATTGCAGCCCCTGCTCTGGTCACTCAGGGAACAGAAAACTACTCATCCAGTGACCAGTATATTTGCCCTCTACCAGACTCCTGTACCCCACTGGTCTGGGTCTGTCACAAGGCATAAAGAGATTTTACAAGAAACAACAACTCTAAGTTATGTGGGATAATTATGACAATGAAATTAACATAAATATACAAGAATGGAGAAAAATACTAGAGACTAGATGTGTTAGGTTATAGACATTTTTTATGATATTCTATTGTAATATGTGGGAAATATGTAATCACATAACTGTGAATTCAGAATAGGACAGGGTTAACTGTGTGCAAGTAAGCTTAACCTCTGGAAGTAGATTGCTTTTGATGTTAAGCTTGAAAGTTTATTGATGTATTTTCTTTGACTGACAAAAACAGTGGAATCAGTTCTCCTCTCCAGGCAGGTTTACATTGGTATAATTTCACTAACTTCAGAGGCACTGCTCTCGATTTACCTCTGTGCAACTGAGCAGAATCAGGCCCAATATTTTATCAGAAAAGTGTGTGTGCACCTTTATGATACTTTTCAATAACTGATCCTGCATGTCAGGTGAACCTATGCTCTACTCCATGCAGAACCTAAAGGGAGGGGTCAAAAGTAGCTTTATGCCACTTTTGCAGCTGCTCTGGCTCTATCCAAGGCCCTGGCACAGGACAGAACACTCTCACGGCTCCCCTAATGTCCCAACAGCCTGATCTGGCAGCTGGGAATAACCAAGGGCAGTGGTGCTCTTTCCATGCCCCCTATGTTGGAGGTTGTGAGGGTGGCAGAGAGTTTCTACGCTGTATGAATCACAGAATATCAGGGTTGGGAGGGACCTTAGGAGGTCATCTAGTCCAACCCCCTCCTCAAAGCAGGACCAATCCCCAATTAAGTCCCCAAATTGCCCCCTCAAGGATTGAACTCATAACCCTGGGTTTAGCAAGTCAATGCTTAGGCCAATGCTCAAATAGAGAGATCCCCAACACGGATAATCTCTCTATGCTGGGGAAATTCCTCAGAGACCAGCTTTATCGCCCCTTGCACCAGCAGGTCTAACACAAAGGGGTTGTAGGACAAGGATGAAGAGGACCCATTAAGTCTTGTGTGGAAAAAAGTCTGCAGCAGTTGCTATGGAGCTTCTCTTTACAATGTGCTGGTATCACAAAATCATGGTTTTGTATTTGTACAGTACCTGATAAGAGGAATTTACCGAAGGTCAACAAATCCCATTGAATACTGTAGAATGACATAGCTGAATTTCACAGGAAGCCATTGAGCAGACACACTGGAATGAGTGATCTGGAAAGAACAGCTTAAGAAAACAGAGTAAAAAACTGCATAAGGTAAGAATTGAAAATTAAAGCAGATTGGAATTTGAGATAGTCCTGAACCAGAGCTCTGGATCCAAACATCCCTGAACTTTGAGAATGTTTGGCTCTTGATCTGAGCTTTGTTGCTTGGGCCAATCTCTTCCTGAAATGTATGATCTTAAATAGTGGATTACTTACATTTAGTTAAAGCTAAATTTGGTTCTCTTGCATGCCACTGTTGTGTTAACTGCATTATTTAAGGATGTTTGTGGTGATTTTCTGCTTTGCATTTCAGTGTTTACTTTCTCAACAATCTGATCTTTTAAAGCTGTAGTCATTTTTACCAGAAAAACAACTTTGTATATAAGAGCTACTATCCCTTTTTAAGAGATCAAGGTACATAGATATGAAAACAAAAGAAGAGATTAAAATCCATTGTTCTTCATATTCAGTAATGACTAATTCAGCAACCTTGTGCATGCGGAGTATGCCCTTGAAAAGCCATATGGCTCAAAAATAATAGGTGCCTTTGGTGACTTACTCTGTATTTAGGGCTGTGTGTGAAAGAAATATCTGGAACATTTTTCCTAATAAAGTGAAATGTACAAATTCTGTTTCTTTGTCAGTGTCATGAAAAAATGAAGGTTGTGGCTCTTCACTAGAGTGATTGAGAGTGAAAAGCAGCTCTCGGAAGTCAAAGCTCCATTTTTCCCCTTCATGCAAAATGCTCTTATTGATTTCAGTGGGTGATGAATCACGCCGTCAATGATGCACCATAATATTGTATTTGTTTGTCCTTGTATTTTTCTTGTTATTAGTTATTTCCAGTAATGCCCACACTCTTCTAAGCCCTTACCAAAGAGTGAAGAAAGCATGATCTCTGGCCTAAGAAGCTCACAATCTAAACAGTCACTAGAATAGGGGAAAGAGCACAACATAACCAGAGTGATCAAGGTGGCAATTGGCCACTTCTTGGTAATATAACTTTGTGTGTTCACCAGCAAATAAAACCCCTGTTTTGTCTACGTGAGTTTGCCAATACATAGTAACTGCCCCACATACAGTGATACTTAGGGTGTGTCTACACTGTAATAGAACACCAGCGGCTGGCCCATGTCAGCTGATGTGGGCTCCCAGGACTCTGGCTGTGGGGCTATTAAATTGCAGTGTAAATGTCTGGGCTCAGGCTGAAGCTTGTGACGGCGGAGGGTCCCAGATCCTAGGTTCCAGCCCATATGTCTACATTGCAGTTTTATCACCCCTCCCAGCCCAAGTCCCACAAGCAAACGTCAGCTGACATGGGCCTGCCACAGGTGTTTTTACTGCAATGTAGACATACCCTTAGAGGCACTGATCCAAGAGAAGTGGTATTGCATCACCTACAAAGCAGTGTCTTAGCTCTTTTCATAAAGGTTGGTCTTCAGACAGGAGACACATTTGAGAAGGGCCAGCGCAGACATGATGGCATTCCTGGTAGCCAAAGGCCCAAATGACACATTACGCACTGTACTTGTGATAGTGTTGTCTGGATCATGTTCCTGGCATCAGAGTTTTGAGCCAGTGACAGTAGGTGGCACTAAAGAACAGCAACATGTATAATCTGTTGTGAAGTGGAGCAGATGTTTGTTCAGCAGCTCTGAGCTTAGTTAGATTTCTGGCACCACAGATTGTAGAAATTCTCCAGTGCACTTCCTCTGTGAACATCTTACACTTGGAGTCCTTTCCACAGTCTTAATCTATGCAGATGCCCTGCTTTCAGAGAATGGAAGTTACTGGGGGACCCAGCTTTTGGGGAATGTAGCGGGGTGCTTACCCCACTCCTGCCCTGAAGGGCTTAAAACAGCCCTGGGAGAGGGCTGTGGCAGGGAAAGAGCTACTAGGCTGACTGGGGAAGCAGCTGCAGCTGGGCCATGCCTCAATCAGGCCTCAGCTGGCCCTATATAAGAGGCTGGGAGCAAGGAGCTCAGTAGGGAGAAGGGCCTGGCTGCAGGGAACTTAACTAGGTACCTGGAGGGGAGCAGGGCTGGGGACAAGCCAAGGTTGCCAGGGAGGCTCTGGCCTAGGAAAGCCCCAGGCTGCAGGCCTGGTGAGGCCTATTAAGTACTGGGGTTGCAAAGGGGCTGGCAAAGGCAGCAGGTCCCACCCTCCTTGCTTATGATGAGTGGCTTGTACACTGCAGTCTGCCTCAGCAAACAGGGGCTAAGTGGTGACTGGCAGTAGCCAAGACTGAGGCAAGGTGGGGATGGGGGGGTTCCCCTGGAATGGGAGACCCTGAGATTGGGGGTTACTGCCAGAGGGGCAGCACCCCAGAGAAAGGGGCATTGGGGTCCTGGGAGGGACATGGGGCCAGAGGTAAGGTGGATCACCGCCCTGCAGAGGGTGCTCTGACAGCTGGAGAGCTAATTCCCAACAAGAGACCAGCAGGAGGTGCCACAGGGGTGAGTCCAGTCGCTTACAGGGAAGCATTACTGAATGGGATAAATTTGAAGAATGTCTGTGTTTCATTTTAGAGTGTAAACAAAACATTTAGCAGCTCTTCACTTGCAGCTGGGATTTTGTCACATTTACAATTAACACCCAATAGGAAAAGCTAAATCAAAGGAATGATTCTCTCTTTGTTTGGCTTGGTTTCCTGACATCCCAGCCCAGTTTGACTCCTGGTGTCTTACTTGTGATCCTGATCGCTGGTTTGTCTCCTGCCTCTGACCTTCTGGTATCCTGATCCAGCCTGACTCTGGTTACTGATTTGTAGTTCTGCTCTCAAGTTTGTCTCCTGCTTCTGATCTCCTGGTAAACTGACCCAGCCTACGCTTGACTCCCATCCCATGACTATGGACTCTTCACCACTGACCACAGCTCTGGCTAGCCATGACACACCACCACATAATGTCAAGTTCTGTGACAAAAGCCACCAAAATTGGTGATCTTTCTTTTCTTTAACCACTGGTAATATATACAACACTAATGCCAGAAAACAGTTTGTGGTATGCATAGGGTAGTTCAGAGCTTTGGGAACATATAAGAACTAATGTACTACCTAGCTCCTAAAGACGAAAGAATTTACTGGAGGGCAAAATTTAAAGTCCCATTGATTTCAGAGACAGCCACAAACATAGGGCAGAGTTTTCCCCATGTTTATCAAATTCTTATTCCATTCAGTTGCTATCAGATATAGGATATCTATAATTAGTAACCTTAAGCATTTTATCCTATTGTGTTCAAGGATACTGCAAGACTTTTTTTCTAATTGAAATGCTGTTTAGTTTTTACTAACACACTCTCACTCTCTGCAAAGATCCTTTCGTGCATGTAAGAATCATGGAGTTGATTAAGCTCTTGGTTTTATGTGAATTCTGGATAGGCGCCTAAACCAGATAGTCTCTACCTTCAAAGTGCAGGTCTGCAACATGGAGTGTGGAGGCATATAATCACTCTGGGAACCCCCTGAGGGGACTATGGATGGAACAGCCTCTGATACTCCCTTTTTACGGAGAACAGCTTGGGCTCCCCTGCGTGAGGCCAAATATTCTGGCTAGTGTGCAGGGCTGCATGGTTGGGTTATGACTCACCTTGTACCCCTTTGAGGAAGCTAGCACCATTGTTAGCACTAGCCTTGAACTGTTCCTGTGCTTCCTGAGTGCAGGGGACTGTGTTAGTGATAAGCCCACAGTTTATTCTTTCCTCCACTGCAACCCCTTTACAGCAACTCAGCAAATAATGAGGCTGCAAAGCTTTCGCTTAACCAGTCCTTGGGAAATACCCCAGCAGAAGGGAGGTTGCCCAATTAGCCCTGCCCCACCTGCACCCTGGGCAGCAGGAAGCCACCTTAGAGAGAGGCTGCGTCCTACCCAGGAATTGTGCACCTCATGTTATCGCCTCCCAAAATTCTCACAGGCTGCTTCTTGTGCTAAGCAACCTCTCTTCCCTGTGTAGCATTTCACTGTGTGTAATAACAGGGATGTATGTTACCCTAAAAGTTGTGTGTGACCTTACTGAAGGTGGAGACTAGTGAAATTTCCGAATCTTATTTCGGTATAGAACAGCTTCCAAATCCTTTCAGTTAGGAAGGAATTGTCTTTTGTCCGTAGTATAATTAACAGTGTAATTTCATTCACCAGTACCTTTAAAACGAATAATGTGAAAGGCAACAGACAAAAGTGCATCCCATTTCTCCTTATTATCATTTGAAATTTCCCTGGAGGAATAAATGGGAAATAGTCATCAACAAACTAAACTTGTTAAACAGGAATGAACGCTCACGCCTTCTTGAAATTGAAACCATGTAGTTCATCTGTGTATGTCTGTGAAGTACAAAGAAATAAGACATCGTATGTGCTTCGAAACAACTAAGCGTTTCAGGTAAGAGGCTGTAACAAATATACATATAGGTTAGCAAAATGCCTAATATTGCATTCCCGTGTTCAAGCAAAATTGAAGGATTGAGCCCAAAATGCATGAGTTTCTGATGTGTATAATGATTCTGCCATCAGCTCTTCAGAGTAAGGAAAGTATCTGAATGTTTGGAAAGTGCTTAGCACATTGTGGACATTACACAGTGCTGCAATTCTTGTGATTTATTTTTTTTATCACCAATTCCATGATATTTGATTTGGGGGAGGGTTTCTTCTTAAAATCCCAGTTACTGGAGCAAGGCAATTATGTGAGAACCTCAGCTTTCATCTTAAAAGAAAAGAAGTGTCTAGTCCTCATGGTTGCACAGCTTAAAAGAACATGAACCATAGAAACTCAAAAAAACAGAAGGTGAATAAAATGAATGTCCAACTTCTTTTAAAAAATCTTGTTCAGGGGCAGGGACGGGCTCAAACTTCTTGAACATTTGGCATTGTCAGTGCTGTTACTGTAATACAAATTAGAACCAACAGTAATGAAGGACCCGTCCTACTTTGGACAAGGATTTGAGTGAGAGTACGTGTAGTCCAAATACTGAGCCTGACCCTCCCAGAAACTGAGCACTTCCTGAAAGGCACAGAGAGGACCTCAATAGGACACAGGATATGGCAAGCTGAAATTCCAGTCTAAATGGCTAATAACTACTTGTCTACAGTTGTCTACTCTATCAATACATAGTGTGTATATATACAGCATTTATACCTTATGTGTTAATAATACATAATGAATCAGGTCTGTGCTTGTTGCAGCAGAGTAGAGGTTTGTCAGGTAGATGATTCCCTACCTAATTTGGCAGCATTCCTAGTGCAGGGTTTCTTGGGCTCCATCATCCTCATGTTGGCTCTAACTTAAATAAGATTGCAGTGATCCCAAGGGACTGTCTGCCCAGTGAGAACAGTAGGAATGCAGAAGTGGCTACACCGTCTCCATACTCTAGCACAATACTTACACTGGTTCCAACATTGCAGAATTTGTTAGCATGAAACCTCCTGAGCAGCACAAAGGCTAAAATGAAGGAGATAGATAGATAAATATCTATATCTCTTTATGAGAGGGAGAATACATGATGCAGTGGTATGGATATAAAACCTTTATTGCATGGGATATGAGTAGCTACATTGGGCTTGAGAGACAAAGCCATGAAGGAGTTATGCAGATCATTGCAAGGACATGCCATTAAACATTTATGCCACAGCGCATCATCATTTAAGTTGTTCGTACTGCTGAGAAAAAATGGAAACGTTTGGAAATGTTTAGAGCTTAAAAAGAAGTATTTGTAGTATTTTTTGTTCCCCCAGTACACTCCCCCAGTAAGTATATATTTTTGAGGGGCGGGGGGATGGGAAAATGAGAAATTTATATTTAATTTAAAATTTTTCATTAAATTTTCTGGTTGGGAAAAAATGAAAATTTTTCAATTTTGGGGGGCATTATTTTGATCTTAACATTTTTCCCCTTTCTCTTTTCCTTACTCTCTCTCTTCTCCCCCCCTTCAAAAAAGCAGAGGGAAGGAGGTTTGTAAAATGAAAAGAGGAGGAAAAGCCTTTTTTTTCCCCATTAGAAAAAGGTGGATTTAAAAAAGAAGTGGTTTCCCCTCCCCCACAACTTCAAAGGGTTTTTAATCACAAAATTCAACCAGCTCTGTCACAGAGATCACTTTCCTTCAGTAACTGCTCTATTGCTTAGTAACACATTGATAAATTTTGTATAGGTAATTCAATTGTCAAATCCTAATCCGGCTACAAATTAAATTCTGGTGAGTAAGAGGTATAAGATACATGTATAATTAATAGATATTATGTGAACCTTTGTCTATTTGATTTGGTTACTATTTGATTACTAGCATGATGTCTGCTACATGGATGCAAAGAGGTAACTCAATCCTGCATGTAGGTTGCACATCTGCAGGAACCTAAAGTCAATGTCTTTAGACAGCCCCAGTCACAGGTTCTTATCTGAAAATACAGGTGTCAAGGCCTCTTCTTGTTTTGTTTCTGCCTGGGGGGAGTGGGAGTTAGGGAGGGGCACAAACACCCCCCATTTTAGGACTGAGCCAGGGCCCTCCAGGTGAGAACTTTTTAAACAAAGCAGTTGGAAACTGTCAAAATCCTCAAACCTGATGCACAGACAAGGTCTTCAGGGAAATAGGTAAAATGTTCCCCACCAGAAGACTGAGGAGATACTACCAGGGATGGATCAGGCCTACCTAAGCCTATCATTTCTCTCAAGACATAGGGCATGTCTACACTACAATCTTAAGTTGACCTATGTTGGATGTCCACACTACCCTCCTTCTGTCAGTGCTGTGCGTCCTCACCAGGAGCACCCCACGGACCGAAGAGGGTCACTGTACGGGGCTGAGAGGCAGGGCTCTCAGCTCCACACAGTTCCCTGCCGGGAGCCCAGCTGCCCCCTGGGGCTTCTCACCTCCAGTGACCAGATCCACTCCTAGAATCTGGTCAGCTGCCGTGCTCCTGGCAGGAAGCGGGGAGCCAGGAGTCTGGAGAGCAGCAGGGCTCCCAGCGGGGAGTGGGGAGCCCAGCCAACAGCCAATGTAAGAAACTCATTGTCTACACAGACACTGCGTCACCGATAGAAGCCCTATGCTTCTCATGGAGCTGGAGTTGTTATGCTGGTGTAGTAAGGCACTTACATCAACAGGAGCAAGGCTATACACATTGATATAGTTAGGTCAACATAAGCTGCTTTATGTCATCCTAACTCTATAATGCACATTAAGCCTTAAGTAAGACAATATGCATGTAGGTCTTTTTGTTATGTTAATCCCTTTCTTTCTGATTGCTATAATCAGATAGACACTTTTTTTGAAGACACTGTTTGGTGTTCTTGCATTTACCCACTGTGCACAGCTCCTGAAGAGAAATCTATTGCAGAGGTCACGTCCAGTTGGACCTGATGTGGAAACATGATTGGTAAATGGGTGCTGTAGCCAAGAGACCCACTCTAAAAATGGGGTGACTTGCAGGATTCCAGTCTGAGAGAAGTGCGTATGCTGGGTCTGTCCCTTGAGAGGGGTGCTCAAGGAAAGACCGAGGATCAAAGGTACAGCTAACCCTGGAGCTGTGACAGCAGGTCTTGGAGGTTTCCATATCACAAAATCCAATTTTCATCCTCCTTTTCCTTCTGATTATGGGTGAGTAGTCTGAGTCAAGATAGAGTTTCATCAAAATAATAATAAAAAAGTTATGTTGAATACCTCTACTGTAATATAGATTTCAGTGCATAGCATTATCATCTAAGCTAATACATTATAGATTTTAGCAGCATATTGAAAAACTGTGGTTTTCAGCCTCAGCAATTTACAAGAGATCTTTTCGTTTCAATAGTATTTCTATTCTGAAAGGAAGGGTATAAATAGTCATTAAATTATTAAATCAAATGGGTTTTATTTCTTCTATTTGAAAAAGTAAGGAACACAATTGTGTATAGCTTGTGGTAGCTGCTGTTCCCTGCCATTTGCACTCTGAAGTTTTGAAGACACACTGCTTTTGCTGTTGTGCCCCCTCCAACCCCAGGACTCAAAATAGTTGCATAGCCAATTTAACCGCACACCTTTTTATGAACACATGTACATGCTTATAGGTCAATATATGTTTACTGGTCTTGTTTCTGATCTCATTCTAATTAAATGTCATATGGTGGGGGAGGCTAAATTGGCTAACTGATATTTGCCTTGATTTATATGATAAACTCCAAATTGTGCATAGTGACTACAGAAGAGTATGATACTGTGTCCATTGACTTGCAGTATGACCTTGGTCAAGTCAATTAACCTCTTTGTGCCTCAAAATACAATTCTATAAAATGGATATTATAAGGGGAGGTTTTAAAGGGCACAAAAGAGAATTAGACAGCTAACTCTCTTTTGTACCTTTGAAAAAATCTCCCCCCATATTGACCAACCTCACAGGGGTATTGTGGAAGAGCTTTGAGATCCTTGGTTAAAATGTGCTATTCAACTGTAAAAATAATAAGGAATTTAAAATTATTTATTTGGAGACTGCAGAAATGGGCATCTTTGGTTTTAATGACCACAAATATTATTCAACAGTCCAGAAACCAAGGACCATTCTCCATCTGTTTCATATGGTGGGTTTCACTCTAGGTACCAGATAAGAGAGAGGATCTTATACCCTATGGAAAGAACTCTAAAATGAATGCCATTTACATGTACAACTTACAGCGCATTAAATTCATTTTAGCTGGTTTTATTTTGTTTTGTTCCAGTGAATATAAAGCTCAAATTCTGCAGTGTTACTCATTGTGACTTTGAAACTGTGGCAAATCTCCTGAGTGTTACTAAGATTGATGGGCTAAAGAAGCATGGCGTACTTTTGGAAAATGCCTTTGACGCAAGATGAGTTACAAGAAGGACAATCTGAGGACCAAGCGTCTTACTCAATGTATCATTTTAATCCTGATAGCCAGGTCAGTCTAGGAGTTGATCAAATAGTTGGTGAAGGCGGCAGTGAAATACCCTTTTATGGTCCAGCATATTCAAGTGACCTTGAAGAAAATGAGTTTTTCTTGGATGCAGCAGAAGAACATTTATATGGAGTAAATCCACCTCAAATTCCTCACAGGGATCTTTACTTTGGAAGCCCCACCTCTCACTGGCAGCAAGTCAGGGTGCCACCAACAATTGGCTTCAGACCTTCTTTGCTATCCGGATGTAGTGACCTCTCAGTTGAGAATTCCTACCCCACATACCCCATTGGAACACTTTATGACTATTGTCCACATGGAAGAAATAACTTGAGTCCAACTGCAGATGAATTTGGGTCAGATGTGGAGAAAGAGAATAAAAATCTGAATTTCTATATAGGCTTTGAACATATAGACTATCAATATCCCGTTTTCTCAGATGACAATGCAAGCAGACAAGAAATGAAAGATAAAAGGAGAAATGACAGTAAATCTTTCCTCATGAGCTCTGGGGAAACATACTTAACAAACCTTCCTAGAGAATTGACCACTGGACCTGTCTGGCCCAGCGTCAGCTCTGCAGACAGCACAGAGGTATGTGCCAAATTTGTATGGTTGAAAGACTTAAAGATCTTGGTTTTGACTGTCCCCTGTCTTACATCTTGTGTACTCACCCACACCTGTGTGAAGTGGGTGAGAAATGGCACTCATTCTGCACATGTCAATGGGCTTTGGATCAGGCCCATTGAAGCCAATTGAAAGAATCCCATTGATTTTAATGGGCTTTTGGAACAAGTTCTGAATAACTACACATGAGGCGAGGCAGTGGGTAATCAGGCAGCAAATATTATTTTTTTCTTGGCACTCAGTTTTTCCTGTAATGCTTTTATATGTTAAAGAGGAAGCTACCTTTATAAATAAACAGTATATTGACTCTTCTTGATGATTAATTGGGAGGAAAGCTTCTAAATTTTACTTTCTTTGTAGAATAATCTGTCTTTTCAGTCAGAAGAGAACCAAGCAGCCCATAAGAAATCACTTTAGAAGGGAAAGGAGACTGCTTAGTCTGACTAATAAGAATTTTATGTTGGCTAGATCTGTCCCCTCTTACTTGTGGCTTACCGAACTTACACTTAAATGTGTGGTCATATCTCTCCCATCTGCCTATTAAAAAAGACTGCTTCATTTTTTAAAGTAATGGAACCAGTTTCGCTACTGATGTAATTGGTTTAACTCCATTGATTCTAATGGAACTAGACCAGTTTGGACTAGCTGAGGATCTGCTCTGTGGTCCAAAATGCTGCAGTGGTGTATATTATAGTAGTGCGCTTTTGGACCACTAACATTGTTTCGATCATTGGACTGTTACTACTGTAGAGCAAATGGTAGAGCAAAGTATTGTAGGGTGGGCTTTTTACAGAGGTAACAAAAGATCTGTAATAGCAGGGCATTATGCTGAATCTGTTTTGCTGTGTGGCCAAATTTACTATCTCTATCTCTGTTCAAGCTGACTTGTTCTAATCCTGAGATTTGGCACAATGACTATTTTGACCCCACTCTGCTTGCTTTTATGTATGTGTATTTTTTAAATAAATATCTTTTACTGTCTTCAGGTCTTCAGAAGTCAGATCCTTTGATGATACTCTCTGGCTCTTGTTTGTCTTTTTGAACCAAGTGTTTTTCTTTCTCTTGCCTTCCTTCAAGTGTTCAGTGGTCCATTCAGGGATATTGGAGGGGCAGGGGAGAGGGTGTTAATTTCCTTGTCTTCCAGCTCTCCATTTCCCTCTCTGATGATGTCCCTCCTCTCTTCACTCTTTCCTTTCCACAACCTCACACATTTCCCTTCCTCATAATGGTGACCCTCCCCACCTACCTCTTGGTCAGCATTCTGAAATATTTTGGGAATCCTGAAGTATCCAGATACATGTGGGGAGAAGTACTTCATATCACTCTACAGTGACCCTTTTCAGATAGCTAGGGCATTATGCTGCAAAGAGCTGAGCATCTCTTGACCTTACTCAAAGCAGAAGGTGCTGAACACCTTGCAGGATCAGACCTTGGGTGAGTAAAGTTGACTTATTATAGACCTCAGTCAAGACTCCACTTCAGACCACTTCACAAAAGCTAAGAATCACACCAAGGTCTGGAGATTGTGGTTTGTGCCTCTCTCTGGTGTTTACAGGCTGAAGAAAATCTATTCATCATAAGACTGTGGTTGACTGCACAGGGATTTGATGGTAGTTTTAAAAAGGGCGAATTAACAATTTCTAATTTATTTGGTGCCTTTCCGCCTGGAGGTCCACAAAGCACATTGCAAACAGTAGCTGCAGCTAGGAGAAGTGATGCTAGGAAAGTCCATCTTTGCCTTTGCATTCTCAGAGTGGAACATGCTCATTCACTCTGTGAGACCAGTGCATATGCGTTCTTGTCACATGTAGCTGATGTGAGAGGATGGAGCATTCTCATTGAGGATGGAATCTTCAGAGATATCAGCTGTTGAATTCTGCACTCAGCATGTGTAAACTGAGATTTTTCTGAGGCTTCTAACTTGGCCAAATGTGGGCAGATTTCCATGGGAACAGCAAAAGATCATCTCCCTGCCACATTTCAAGTCTCTGCTCAAAAGCATGTAGTCACACGTGCTTCTTAAAGAAACAGTCTTGAGAATTTTTTAACATGGACAAAATGTATTTTTCCCTAATTCATTTTCGGAAATAACTGAACCATTTTGGCTGAAACTTTTTTTGGGGGGGGGGAAATCAGAGTGAGGCACAAAGACAGCATGGAAAAGTTCAGCCTCAACTTTTAAAGTCTGACAAAGTTATGTATGATGCAAACCTGCAGGCAGGCCAGGGCTGCTCACACAGCTGCCATGACTCCCCAACAGAGCCTGCAGTAACTTGTGGCTCAGGGACTCTGCAGCAACTCAGCTACGGTGACTTATCCCTTAAGCAGAGTCTGCAGTGAGTCAGCACTCAGGTTTGCTGCAGCAGCCTATGCCAGGTCAGGGCCCAGGTAATATGACCCCCAGGCACAGGAATTTCATTGACCCTGCCAGAGCTTCAAGTTAATCTGTACAATAGCAGTACTCAGCCAGGAACCTTTGTGCTTCTACACAATGTTAAACTTCCTAGGCTTCCAGCCTTCCCTTGATCCAGTTGCTATTCCTGCCACAACCTTGTCCTAGACTTGTTCATGGCCATTTCAGCCTTGTCCATGCCCTACGCCAACTATACTTCAGCCCTATTATTGATGTGCTCCAGCCCTGCACCCATAGGCGCCAACTCCGTGGGTGTTCTGGGGCTGGAGCACCCATGGGGAAAAATTGGTGGGTGCTCAGCATCCACCGGCAGCTCCCTGCCATGCCCCCCAGCCCCAGCTCACCTCCACCTCCTCCCCTGAGTGTGCTGCTGCATCTTGCTTCTCCTGCCTCCATCCCAGCGCTTGGTGCTGTGAAACAGCTATTTCACTCAGCAAGCCTGGGAGTGGGGAGGGGAGAAGGGGGAATGCGTTTAATTTTGGTATTTTTAGTTTGCAGGTTGGTCTATCCAGCTGGTTGAAGTGGATCAAGGGAGTAATGAAAGTATTGCCTCCTTTTGCAATGGAGTGAAGAAGTAAGTAATGAAAAAACTTTATTCAACCAACTATGACATTTATCTCGCTAATATTAATTGGATGATTATTTCTACAATTCTGAACAATACCATAATTTCAATGTCTTTAAATATGGAAAAACTCTTAATTTTGGTTTAGAGATTAATATGAACGAGCAAGTGTAGTAGAAAAAATATTTTCTGTCCTTGCCACCCTCTTTATTACTAAGAAGTAAATTGACCTCTTCAAAGTTGATGTTTTTCAGTGTATTGAACATAAAAGATGTTTCATCCCACTTCTTTGACCAGCTCTAATGCCTCTGGGGTTTGGGGCAGGAAATTGAAAGTTGGCTGGGAGATAGTCCTGATACAGGAGAAGTGTTATTTGCTGCCCTCATGAAAACTCTGTTTTGGCCAAGTTTTAAAGTTTTGGATAATTACCATCTGCACATGGATAATAGAGCAGAATTGGCACTTGAACTGTTTAGAAAATTAAGGGACATCTGCACTGCATATATTGCCATGCCTGCAGTTAGGTGCCTGCCTGCTTACCTAATTTCCTTCAGCAAACTACCCTCCGGTCTTAGTAAAGGTGCACTGGGCTGGGAGCCTGAATTTCATGAGTTCAAATTTCATCTGTTCCATTGATAAGCACTGATTATTGAGCACAAGCCATTCATTAATGTCCAGGCACTCCTCTCCCAAAGCTGGGGATAGAACCTCAGAATCCTAATACCTAACATTCCACTTTTGTCTAGAAAACAACTGTGTAACCCACTGACAAACTGTGTGACATTCCACTCCAGTGGATGTTCCACTTAGAGGATAATGGGCTATTATTGCTACCAAGTACTACCTTAGTGTTCCAACCCTGCTGAGTGATAGAGTTGGGCTGTTACCATCCCATATGATAGAATTTTTCTTCTTTCTTTCAGTTTTCTTTTTTTAAAGAAAACTAGAAAATTCATTTTTTTTAAAAAACAAGAACATTAAGAAATATAAGATTGAAAGTTGCCTATACAACCTCAGTTGAGTCCCAATATTTGTATTTATTATGATAAAGTCTTTAGTAACATGGTCACATACTATTCTTTCCCCCAAAGAACCATTTTAGGTATATAAATATATATTATAATCCATTTACATTTAGATATTGAGTCAGTTTTTTGCAAGGCCTTTCAAGACCTGTCTGTATAAAAATGTCTTTCTAATTCATCTTAATGGCTCTGAAATTAGCTGAATATATTTTTAGTTCCATGGGGAGGTTGTCCATCCCCCAAACATGCTGCATCAGAGATTTCACTGTTTCCCTTTTTTCATAGTGCATCAGTCTGACTCCAAGCCCCATTCTAACAGCATCAGATTCATGAAGGCATATGCCACATGACATACTTTCCTGTCAGAAACTCAGATTGTTCTGTTCAAACATTGTACATTTAACTTTCCACTCCAATTACAGGAAAAGCCTCCTATTGATTTTCTGAATTAATGAGTTTATTTACAGTGTTAGGAAGATTAACGCTGTATAGGAAGATTAATAGAAATGAAGCTGTTTCTACTTGGGCATAGCTTGTTTTATGTGTGTCTGTGGCAAACCCTTTCTTTTTGTTTTATCAAAATAAGAACTCATCCTCAGGAGATTTCACACCAAGGAAAAGACCAAGAAAAATCTCAATTAGATTTGCACACAACTAACCCATTCAGTCTTACTGAGCTTCCCCCAAGTCCCTAAAGAATCTTAGTAACTGTCAGGTTTTATAAATCAGGCAAAATATCTAATTCAAACTCTACATCATGCAAATTTACTGCTCCAGCTAGTAACTCAAATAGAAACCCATTATATTTTTCTCCAGGTAATATTTGTACAGGTGGCAACCCATAATTGAAACATTTCATTGTATCAACTTTAAAGCAGTTTCCATAATCTCTTTCCCAGGTTTCTTGGTACAGTTATGGAACAGGCTTTAGCAAATGTTCTTCCACGGATAGTTTCAGAATCCTTTTTCAAATGAATTTGACACTAGTGAAAGATACCAAATTGATAGTCTCAAAGTTCACTGCTATGAGGTGTTGAATTTCTTCAACTCCTACTGACTTCATCAGGAGCAGAGTATGCACTGCACCCCAGAGGAATGCTCAGCATCTTTCAGGATCAAACCCCTGGAAATGATAGTCCTCTATTTATGAACAGCATGGGCAGCAAGCAATACAGATTTTCCTCAGGCTGCCAAGCCTCTGTACCTCAGCCCTGATTTAGGGGTGAGAGGGTAATTAAGTCTCCAGCATTCAATCCTTGTCATCTATACGGAGATAGCTTACAAGGGTGAAGCTTGTGAGAGTGGAAATTGTGATGTGTTCATGATCCACAAACGAAGCTACACAGGCAACTACTTTCACATAGTCACGAAACAGCCTTTTTATAGAATAATGAATCCTGTTTCTAGTATAAATCTAGCACATGTACTGTAGGTAGTGTGACTTTCCATTATACCACTGAGCTACCATGTTCACTAGCTTTTCGTTATAAGTAATGCACTACTTCATTGTATAATTAGCTTTGGAAACCTAGATTTCTCACACACACCCCCAATATTATAGGAACGAGTATGCAATAAAAGCAGAGTTCATACTGGTGTTTAAATGAGTTAGGAACCAGCTCTGAGATGTAATATTAGAAATAACCTTATAATGAAGAGATTTATACAGAGAACTATGCCACAAAATGTACTGTAATCAGAGACGATATAAAATGCTGCCAAATCAAGATACAGCATGCTGCTTGAACACAAAAGAATGCAATGTGCTTACTAAAGAATATTTGATTTTAGTTACTAAAATGCAGGTCAATTTAGTGAAATGTAAAACCTCAATTGGTAGGATATGTACTCCTATCTGATGCAATATAGCATATTGGGGAGGAGGGATAGTTCAGTGGTTTGAGCGTTGGCCTACTAAAACCCAGGATTGTGAGTTCAATCTTTGAGGGGGGCCATTTGGGGATTTGGGACAAAAACTAGTATTTCTAGTTCTATGAGATAGGTATATCATCATATTTTTATTATTTTCAATCCCAACTGAGAACCATGATGTCTCTAGTTTTCAATGGCACGCCAAAAGGGACTTGAAATTGACCTCTGGTAATTGGAAGAAGAGGCAGTATATAATGCACTTACATAGTATCAGATTTCCCTTTAGTGACTTGATTTGGTGACTAGAACAGGTTTCCTATAAGCATCTACAGGAGTTTCCTTAAACTTAAATAAGAGAAGCCTATATTTTTGGTGATGAAGGTTCCAGGTTTGATCCTAGACCTGGTTGAAAACATATAATTTTTTGTGTCCGATTTTGCACAGAAAATGTTTTGACTAGCTGTATTCAGTCTTTGCTGAGGCCTTAGTATCTATAAGTTTATGTGCCCAAAGCTAGTTACACGATCTCCTTAGAAATCTGTCATTAAGAACATTGCTTTAATAGAAGACAAGAGTGAATATGTAAGAGCAAAATCTATGGAACTTGGAAATTGTAAAGAGAATAATAACACAAAATTCTGTTTACAGTGGTAAGGCTTCTTACCAAAAGGCTTACACTGTGATCAAACCTAATAAAAGATCATGATGGCAGAGTCCTCAGTAAGGGTGATGGTGTTAAATGCAGGTGGAGAGATTATGGTGCCAATCTATATGCCTCACCAGAGCCACCTATGACAGGACAACAGAAAAGAGAGAATGAGCCATTAACCCTGTGAGAGTAAGTGGTGCGTGCTATTACAAAAATGAAGACTGGGAAACACCAGAGGTAGACAAGAATTGTTAAAAAGTGATTGGCATATGTGGTACTGATTATATATGGAAAACATATAATGATGTACGGACGACTGGAAATTGGCCAGGAGAATGGACAAAGGGAATTTCTATGTCCTTACCAAAGAAGGGAGGCATAATAGAGTGTAGTAACGATTATACATCTCCTTGATGTTGCATGCAGGCAAAATGCTGCTCTATATAATCCAGGATCACATGCAACAAAAAATAGAAGCAGGAATACCACCACAAAAAGCTGGTTTATGAAAGGGCCAAGTCATATATGATCAAATAGCGAATATCCATAGTCTCATTGAAGAATGCAGTGAGTATAATCACCCATTGATTATGTGCTTAATTGGCTACTCAAAAGTCAACACCATCCAACATGACAGTTTGTATCTTTGGCAGACAAAGCATCTTATTGAATTTATTACAAGTCTCTACCACCACCAACAGACTGCAGTGCAAACAGCAGTAGGCAATGGTGAGTGGTTTTCCACTGGGCAAGGTGTGAGGCAACCATGTATTTAGTCTCCAAGCCTCTAACATATGTACACAGGATTTATTATGAAATGAGCCTTGGATGGTTTTGACAAAGTGGAAGGAGCTGGGATTTCCATTAGTGAACATCTCTTAGCTAACCTCAGGTATGTTGATGACATGACCCCCTTTTCTACAACCACCAGTGCAATGAATGTTGGAGTCTATGAAAATAGTTTGTGTGGAATATGGACTATTCCTGTAAGCGATGAAAACAAAGTGCTTGTACCTTGACATGATTAACAAAAATGAAATGCAAGTGGGCATCAGGATTAATAGACAAGCTGTAGAGGCAGTAGATGAATTTAATTATCTGGGATTATATATATCCAACCAAGGATGCTGTTCTGAGCAAATCAGTAAAAGACTGGGGATGGCTCACTCAGGGTACGTCTACACTACAAGACTATTTCGAATCAACTTAATTCAAATTTGTGGAATCGACCTTATGAAGTCGAAGTTGTGTATCCACACTAAATACACTAGTTCGACTGTGTGAGTCCACAGTAACGGGGCCAGTGTCGACTT
The DNA here is from genome assembly GCF_016161935.1 of Mauremys reevesii. Taxonomy (NCBI): domain Eukaryota; kingdom Metazoa; phylum Chordata; order Testudines; family Geoemydidae; genus Mauremys; species Mauremys reevesii. The sequence goes on along the minus strand of NC_052623.1, from coordinate 245,506,710 downwards.
TGGAAGCGGTGCACTGTGGGAAGCTATCCCACAGTTCCCGCACTCCCCGCTGCCCATCGGAATTCTGGGATTTCCCCCCAATGCATGCTGGGGGGAAAAATGTGTAGAGGGTGGCTTTGGGTAACTGTCATCATTGAACCGTCAATCACGCCCTCCCTCCCTCCCTCCCTGAAAGCGCCAGCGGGCAATCTGTTCATGCACTTTTCTGCTCAGTGACAGCGCGGGCGCCATAGCACTTTGAGCACGGATCCCGCTGCAGTTATGGCCGTTGTCAACTCCTCGCACCTTATCGTCCACCTCTTCCACAGTCAGCTGCTGAGAAATAGGGCTACTTTTCAATGGTGCTGCGAGCACTGGTGGACCATGGGGGACATTTTACCAACATCAACGTCGGGTGGCCATGCAAAGTTCATGACGTGCGTGTTTTCAGGAACTCTGGTCTGTTTAGACGCCTGCAGGAAGGTAGTTTCTTCCCGGACCACAAAATAAGTCTTGGGGATGTGCAGATGCCTATAGTGATCGTCGGGGACCCAGCCTACCCGCTAATGCCCTGGCTCGTGAAGCTCTGTGCAGGCGCCTTGCACAGCGACAAGGAACTCTTCAAGTACCAGCGAGCAGTGAGCAGCGTGACCTGTGACTGTTCAGTTTCTTTACAGAGAAGCTGAACCTGCCCCTGTTTCTTTACCAAGTGACTGTTGACTAGCATCTGCAGTTACATACCCCGCCCACCCCGCTTCCCCAACTTCCAACACACGTTTAAAAATAAAATACATGTTCCACTGTAACTTTACAAAGGTTTCTTTATTGATGACTTTGCGTTACAGGGTTGAAACTGGGACACGGACTGTGCTGGGTAGGGTGTGCAGTGATGTAAAGACCGCCTGTAAACTCGAGGAATGACAGGCTCCTGCTCCCAGAGCGGTCTGCAGTGCCGGACTGGATGTTTCAACGGAGCCTGCCATCCCTCCTTTTTGGGACTCTGTGTGCGGGGGCTATGCGGACTTTTGGCGGGGGAGGACTGATACAGATTCCTCTGCTGCGTGGCTCTGTGGTCCAGGACAGGGACCGTTGCATGAGATCTGTAACCCCCTTCCCCCGCTACAAAGTCACGTACCCCCCCACCCACACAGAACCTGCAAACCACCTCCCATACCGACCAGGGTGCGTACTGACTGCAGTGTGTGTGTGACGTGCTGCTGATCCTGCCCCCATGTCTGTACCCTGGTAAAGGTGATTGTCCTGTCAAATTACCAACCCCCATTCCCCCCCTTCAAACACAGTCTCCTCTAAAAGAACATGACGGAAACAGTAATTAACAGAAAAGTATTTTTTATTATCAACTAGACAGTTAGGGGATGAAACTGGGATGGGGGCTTGGGTGAGGCGGGAAGGAAAGGACTTCTCAAAATTTAGGGTATGAGAGCTTTTGGGTACTTGAGCACTCTGCTGGGGTGCAGTGACAGTTTACACGGCCTCTGGCGCCCCTCCTTCTGGTTATTTTGGGTGAGGGGGGTATGGGACTTTGTGGCGGGGGAGGGCGGTTGCAGATACATTGCAGGGGAGCTCTGTCCTCCTGCCTGAGGTCCTGCAGAACATGCACAAGGCGCAGGAGCATGTCCGTTTGCTCCCTCATTAGTCCAAGCAGCGTTTGAGTCGCCTGCTTGTCTTCCTCACGCCACCTCTCCTCCCGTTCGCTGTGTGAGCGCTGGTACAGAGAGAGGGTCTCCCTCCACTGGCTCTGCTGGTCCGCCTCGTCTCGGGAGCACCCCATAAGTTCAGCAAACATCTCGTCCCGTGTCTTTTTCTTTCGCCGCCTAATCTTTGCCAGCCTCTGTGAGGGGGATGCTGTGGCAGGTCTGGAGACAGTCGAAGCTGTGTGATGGGAAAAAGGGAGTGAATTCCTTGCAAAGATAAATGTTTGCGAACAATGAACACAGTCTAGTCTGTCTCTGTGAATTCTGGGTTGAGATCCCAGTGCCTGATGGGGCAAAAACCATTTTCGCAGGTGGTTCTGGGTAAATGTCGTCAGTCATCCCTTCCTCCGGGAAAGCTACAGCAGACAATCATTTCAAGCCCGTTTTCCCTGGATTGCCCTGGCAGACGCCACAGCGTGGAAACCATGGAGCCTGTTTTGCCTTTTGTGCCTGTCACCGTATGTGTACTAGATGCCGCTGACAGAGGCGGTCCAGCAGCGCTACACAGCAGCATGCTCTTGCTTTTGCATGACAGCAGAGATGGTTACCAGCCATACTGTACCATCTACCATACCATAAATTGGTAATAAGATGGGCATGGTTACCAGTCCTTTTGCACTGCACCATTTGCTGCTGTCATAAGTGCCCCTGGCTGCTCTTAGCCAGGGGCGCAAAAGCCAAAATTGGGAATGACTCGCTGAGTCAATCCCTCCCTTTTGGTATCTAAAAATAGAATCAGTCCTGCCTAGAATATGGGCAAGTGTACTAGAGAACCACTGTATCAGAGAACCAGAGAGCACAGCTGCTCTGTGTCAGATCCTGCATAGATTATGAGCTGTATGCTATTCACAGGGGGTGCTCCTGCAACAACCCCACCTGTTCATTCCATTCTTCCCCAGCCTTCCTGGGCTACCACAGCATTGTCCCCCCACTTGTGTGATGAAGTAATAAAGAATGCAGGAATAAGACACAGTGACTTGTTAGTGAGAAATGAGTGGAAGGCAGCCTCCAGTTGCTATGATAGTCCAGATAGGACATTAAGGAGTGTGGAGGAGAGGAGCCCAGCATCCTGCTGCTAGTCCAGGGGCAATTGAATCTTTTCTTTACACATGAAGGGTGGGGGCTGATGAAGCTCAGCCCCCTGTTGCTATGATGACGATGGTTACCAGCCATACTGCACCATCTACCAGGAAAAATTAGGGCCAGGCGCCCTTGATCGACCTCACGGATGCTAGTACGCATGGTTACCAGTCCTTTTGCACTGCCCCATGTGCCAATAGGCTGATGATGACGATGGATATCAGTCATATTGCACCATCAGCCACCCATGGCGGGGGGGGGAGTGAGGATGTCGGTGTTCAGTGCTGCAGCATCCCATCTATCTTCAGCATTCAGTAAAGATACGGTGACATGTAAAAGCGTCAACAGAGGATTGTTTTCCCTTTCACTTCTGGGGGGGGGTGCGTAAATTGCCGAGCTATGCCCTGACCCACCGCGGACACTGTGTTTTACCCTAGAAGCATTTGGATCTCAGCCAAGAATGCAAATGCTTTTCGGAGACAGCAGGAACTGTGGGATACCTTGCGTCCTCAGTCCCCCCTCCCTCCATGAGCGTCCATTTGATTCTTTGGCTTTCCGTTACGCTCGTCACGCAGCAGCGTGCTGAGTCTGTGCTATGCCGTCTGTCTGGAGTTTTTTGAAAAATAGTTTGGACCAGGCGTAACATTACAGTAATTCCCCTAATTAGATGCAGGAGTCTCCGAGCGAGATCACCCTGAGGACGGTCACTGAAGGAGATAGAGAGCGCATGCTGCGTGAAAGCCAGCACAAACCAGGGCCCTATGCAGCCGTGCTCGGGGAGGCAATGCTCCCTGAGTACCTCATGAAAGCCTGGCGCGGAAAAGTGTGCTACCACGGAGCACCCAATAAGGCAGCTCTCCCCAGGAACCTCCTGCGGAGGCTTTTCGATTACCTCCAGGAGAGCTTTGTGGAGATCTCCCAGGAGGATTTCTGTTCTATCCCCATATATAGAGAGACCTCCTTTTCACATACTTCAGATTCCTGTTATATTAAGAATAAAAGTTTACATGGTTAAAGCACTTACCGACTGCTCCTTCCCCTGATTCAGGGTCCGGGTTAACGGCCGGGGACGGTTGGTAGGGGATCTCCCTGACGGTGATGAAGAGATCCTGGCTGTCGGGGAAACCAGCGTTGTAAGCGCTGTTGCCTGCCTCGTCCTCCACAAACGCTTCCTCATCTTCCCCATCGGCGAACATCGCCGAGGAACTGGCCGTCCACACTGTCCCATCGTCAGAGTCCATGGTCACTGGTGGGGCAGTGGTGGCAGGCTCCGTAGCGTCCGTTTGCCACTTTGATTTTTTGGTAGCCTTGTCTGGGGTCCTTGATTTTCACGCAGCGCTGCGTTGCATCCCGGCTGTATCCTCTGTCTCTCATGGCTTTGGAGACCTTCTCATAGGTCTTTGCATTCCGTTTTTGGGCGCAGCTCGAAAGCACTGAACTCATCGCCCCACACACCGATCAGATCCAAGAGTTCCCGGTCAGTCTATGCTGGGTCCCTCTTTCTATTCAGAGATTACATGAACTCCTCTGCTGGAGAGCTCTGCATCGCTGCCGGTGCTGCTGAGCTGACCCCGATGTCCAACCATGAAATGAGATTCTAACTGTCCAGACAGGAAAAGGAATTCAAATTTTCCCGGGACTTTTCCTGTGTGGCTGGTCAGAGCATCCAAGCTCGGACTGCTGTCCAGAGCATCAACAGAGTGGTGCAGTGTGGGATAGCTCCCGGAGCTAGTAAGTTCGATTTGCATCCACACCTAGCCTAATTCGACATAGCCATGTCGAATTTAGCGCTACTCCCCTCGTCGGGGTGGAGTACCAAATTCGAACTAAAGAGCCCTCTAGGTCGAATTAAATGACTTCCTGGTGTGGACGGGTGCACGGTTAATTCGAATTAACGCTGCTAAATTCGAATTAAAGTCCTAGTGTAGACCAGGCCTCAGAAACTGGAAACATGGCATCTCAATGTATGAAGTTGTGACTTATAAAAAGCCTAATTTTTTTCCATAGTGATTTATAGATGTGAATCTTGAGAAGTTAATGCTTCTGACAAGAAGAAAATTGCAGCTTTTGAAATGTGGTGAAGACTTTCTTGCATATCCTGCAGATAGGCATTCATCTTTTTTTCTCTGTTAGAAATATTGTTGGAGAGAAGCAGACCCTGATATCAGAAATCACAGTCGCAAATGTATATACTTTGGTCCTATTAGGTACAGAGATGGAAGGGGAAGGAGGGAATCATAATAGACGGCAACCAGTGAGGAAATGGATGAATGCTGTGTGGCAAATCACTGGAAGGTCACCTTGCTGAGTGCTTGATATAGCAATGGATTGAGAAGGCTTCCAAAAATTCTGCTATGATGTCACCATTATTCGGACATGAATAAATGGGCAGAATACACTCATTGCACCATGGTGAAATTATTTTGATCACAATATAGTGATGTTTCTGGCTAAACTCCCTTTGACTTTAGTAGGATTAGGATTAGACCCACACAGTGATTCTGTTCATAATATTGCATACTGTAATTGATGGCGATTTTACCAGTGGTACTCTTATTTAATAAAACATGAAATAGGCAGCAGTTATCTCACCAAGATGTCTGACAGAAGTAGATTTGTTCATAGCATCAGCATATACTTTTTTTCTTAATAGCTAACTATTCTATTGTTTTTGGCATATTGTGGTAGTTTTGTCTCAAGTGACAGGAGAGCTGAAAAATATCAACTTATCATTTGTTCTCTCCAGAATCAGAGATGCATATCCTGCTTTTGATTTGACAACAAATACTGGGAAGATTTGGAGTGTCACAACAACGTTATCAGATGAGATCCTTTGTAAATCAAAATTCAAAGTTAGCATTTTGACAAACTGTTCATCTCCTCCACTGCATCTTACACCATGTGGTAAGTGCTTTGGGTTTCTTTAGCCTTCCAGAATTCAGTTCTTCAGTTTCACTAAAATACACAAATGTTTTTTGTCATCTTGCGAGGTACTTGGTACCATTCCATTTTAAGTTGGGGGTTTTTTTTGGTGGTGGGGAGGAAGGGCGGGATTGAAAGTGCCAATTGTCGGGGGGGGGGGGTTACGAGAAATATAAAAGAAAATGTCAATTTTGCATGAAAAACAATTGGCATTTATTGGCCTGATCTAAATGTAAGCAGCTTAAATATTTTTGGTCCAGATTCACCAATATGATCTGGCTTCTTTGTGCTACTTTAGTTTAATGGGTTGGTTAAACAAGGCTCACGGCTGCCTTGTACCAGTAAGGCAGTACAAAGCAGCCAGTGCATAAATGTGAATCTGCCCACTTTTATTTTTAGGGCCTTCAGTTTGATTGTGAGCATTTAATTTTTGTGTCTGCTCTCCAAGAGGTCACTAAAACACAAATGGTTTTAACACCTTAAACTTTAAAATTAACCTTTAAAATGAATGTTTTAATTTTTTTTAGCAGTAAAGAAATAGCATGAATGAAGAATTGAAATGAAAAATCAACCTTTACTTGGTGATTCGGATTGTTAGCTGTGGGCAATCAGATTGTCACAGAAGTTTGGAAGGAATTATTTCCCCTGTGCGCTGCATTGCACAATTGACTAGGTGTACTGTGGATGATCTTTGCCTTCATTCTGAAGAATCAGATACTGGCCCATGATCTAGTCTGGTAGGGCAAGTCCTTTATGCCTATAAAGGCAAATTTAGTTAGTTATATTGTGATTTGCTTCCCAGAATTCACAATCGAACTATAAATATATCTTTTTTGATTTTTGGATCAGATCCTCAAAAATGGGGGGAAGAAAATCCCTGTGATGGAAAGTGTCCTAAAAATTTGGAGCAGGGTTATGGAGGAATGTAACTACTAGAGTAGATTTATCATGGACTAATTGCACATATCTTCATATCATTGCTGTGCCCAGCTACTATTACGTATGGCTATATGAAATGAATGTGGCTGATTGCAGTGACAAACAAATCTCTGGTGTATCCTTGGGTCTTGTGCAGGCGCAGAGCCTTCATCATGCCCTCTTTTTTTGCATTAGGTTATATTCACATTTGAGAAAAGTACACAATTTCAGTGGGGAAAAACTTGAGTTTATAGATTTCAGTGGGAATAACTAGCTTTTTGGTCCTGCCATCTCTGATTCAGAATTGATAAGTTTATAATTCTAGATTCCTGACAGATTCTCCTGTTTCTTTAAAAACCGGGGTGAGTTCAGTGAGTTGCTAGGATTGTATGAATGACAACCAGATCCTCCTCAGGCCACGTGAAGCCAGAAAAAAATAATTAACTAAGGTGTGGTTCATTCTCATTCCTCTAGATGGAGCTATACTGCAGCAGAAGTTAGCAGTCACACTGTGATTCTGCTCAACAATATAGCCAGCAACTCTCTACCAAGCTGCTATTAATTTTTCTTCTTATCTTTGTTTACAGCTAGCTGTATTGTCCGTAACTTAGCTGTAGAGATTCTCCATTGCACAAATCAATATCCAGCCCAGGAAGAATGTTTTCTAAGTGTTTATGGGTCTGATGAATTTTTGCTAAAGTAAGTATCGCATTAAGAGATGGAATTAGATCATATAAGCTATGCACCTGAATACTGAAGTACTACATTTGTAAACAAAGCAGATCCAAAGGGAGAGATGCAAAAGCGATGGTCATGTCACAAATCTTAGATCCCACCTTCCTCGAGCCTTGGAAGGTATTTCAGCCTTGGAGTTTGGTTCATGCCTATCTCAAATTGTGCTTATACTGTGGGGTATTGAGAAGGGAATGTGGGCTAGAGAAAAAAGCATGGGACAGGGAGCTAGGTACTCCTGAACTCGAATCTCAACTCTTCTATTCACTCCCCGCATGGCCTTGTACAAGTTATTTCATCTCTCTGTCTGCCTCAGTTTCTTCATCAGCATCTCTTTTTTTTTTTTTTTTTTTTTTTTTTTCCCCTAATGCCAAGGTTGTGTTGGGCTGAGCTGCCCGTTTCTCCATCCATAAAATGGGGATAACATTACCAACTTCTTATTGCAGGGACGTTATGAGGATGAGTTAATGTTTGTGCAGCTCTTCAAAGATGCATACCACTGAATACATGGGAAGTGTGATTATGTAAAGTTGCCTAGTGGGACGGTGTTTCTTTCCATCAGTGTGGAGTAAGTGAAGATACCCAGCTGTCACTAAATGTCAGGTTGTGAAGAGAACATGCATGGCAGAGAGAGGCCTTTTTGAGTATCACTAGACAGGAACTTCTGAACTTAGAAACTGCTTGAAGTTGGATGATGATGTACACGTACTGTAGTTGTGAGGGAGAAACCTATAAAAATTACTAGTAACTGATTTCTCATGTCTGTGATTAATTATATTTTGCAACTCAGGGTGTAGGGTTTTGTCAGTTAGACCTTACTGTGCTTGATTCTCCAATTGCTTACACCTGCATAAAACAAGACAGTATTGTTACGTGGGTGTAAAACTGGAACAAGTGAGAGGCAAATCAAGCCCATTACCTCCATTACTTGATCACTCTGTTGCATAAGACAGACTGAACTTGTTTAGAAGAAGGGGAAAAAAAGCTCTTTCTCATTTCAAACTAATTGCTAACAAAATGAAAATAACAAGTAATTGTACTGAGGATGAGCTCACTGTGTCTCAGTACAGTGTACAGTATGTTCTAAACAATTTATTTTCACTTTTGGAAGAACTCATCAATAGGGAACCGCTAAATTCCTGCATTTGCAGAATCTCTGCACGTCTCATTAGCAGTGAAACAAGGTCAATAATGTTCTCGGCTGCTTGCTTTGCTCCTTCAGTGTAGTGCAAAAGGCATTGAGCTGCAGTTCTGGCCTCAATTGCTGTAATTCTAAGCTATGCTGAGCTTTCATCTTCCTCTTTTTCCTAGCTCTTCCTGATCATTCCTGGAGCACCCACAGGGAAAAAATGGTGAGTGCTCAGCACCCACTGATGGCCCTGCTGATCAGCTCCTCCCCCTCCCCCCAGTGCCTCCCGCCCATTGCAATCAGCTGTTCAGCGGCGGAGCGAGGGCGGAGGAGATGGAATGGGGCAGAAAGAGGCAGGGCAGGGGTGGAGCGGGGACAGGAAGAGAAGGGGCGGGAAGAGGTGGGGCGGGGGCAGGGCCTGGGGCAGAGCGGGGGTCGAGCACCTCCAGGGAAATGACAACAAAGTCAGCACCGTGCATCTAGAGCCCAGAACTCTCCAGTTCAAAGAAGTGGGAAATACTATTCTACATTCACTAGCTTTCCTGTACATTTCCAAATAATATCACTTTTTTGTTCTTCTGGTTTTCAAAACTCTTCTTAGACTCAATCTTGCTTCCCTCTCTAAGAGTATGTGTATGTTGGACCCGCAATGTGTAATTTCCAGCTTGAGTAGATATACAAGTGCTTGCTCTGATTGAGCTAGAGCACTAAAAAATAGAAGTGTATCCACAATGGCCTGAGAAGCAGGAAGAGCTACATGCCCACATACCTGCCTACGATCAGGATTGTACTCTGGTAACCTAGCTCAAGCCCACCGCTTGCACCACTGCAGCGCCGCTATTTTTTTTGCATGCTAAATCTATCAGTGCCACCACAGGCGCTCTAGGCACCACCAGCGCCCCCGCGCCCGCAGCAGCCTGGGGGGGGGGGGGGCGTCATTGGCCCCGAGCTCATGCCGCGGCGCCTCAGGTCCCCGGGGCCGGCCGAGGCGGACCTGCCGGACCCGCCGCATGGCGGCGGTCCCGCTCGGCTCTCGTTGAGCTCCCGCTCCGCAGGCTGCGCGCAGGTCCGCCGCGTCCGCCGCTCCGGGCTCGCCGGCAGCATGGAGGCGGGGCCCATCGAGCTCAATTGCCGCCCAGGCCATCTATCAGTGTCAACTCTGCATTACATCTTCTAGCTCACCTGTAGACATACCCTGAATCTCCTAGCTACCTGTTCAATTCATTCCATCAAACTTGACCTCTTCTTTGTTTCAACCTTTTTATTTCTTGCCTTGTCCATCTCTGCTAGCTGAAGATCTTCTCTTTCCAAACCACCTGTATTATCCTCTTTGTTTAAATCTTCCCTTCAGACTGTCCTTTGCTTTTTTTTTTCCTCTTTAGCTTGTGAATAGATGCCTCTGCAAAGTGGTTTTATGATGTCCTTTATGAAAGATGCCATATAAAAATAAATTATATTGGGGGTTAAGCAGCTTGTGTTGAATAATTCATGACTCCCATTGCCAGCAGCAAATCCAAAGCAGCTCTTGTTATGTGCCAGTAATGAATCAATCTTCCTTGCAAACTTCCTGCCTCTAGAGCTACAGGCCACTTGCTCAGAGCATTCCAAAGTGCCTAGTAAAACATACCACATTGCTATATAAAAAGATGTTAGTTTATTTTTATTTTTTTGTTTATTGATCTGGCTGTTGTCATTAAGAAGAACTGACTGCAATGCATAACCAGCAAATGAACATAGGCCAGCAGGTTTTATAAATGTTACTTTAAAGTTTCCTGTCTTTTGAAGGTAGGAGGGTTTAAGTTTGCCTTTAGTGTATTGCTGAATTCTGCTTTCATTCTCCTATAGTGTATTTTTGTGTAATTATCTTGCTCCTAAATTCAGTGGTCACAGTAAACAGAGATGTAGAATAGTCTATAATTTACAGTCTATAATTTACACTCTCACGCTTGCTTGTGACCTTATTGAAGACACTTTTTTTTTTTTTTTTGGCCTTGTTAACTCCAGTCTCTGCGAATCAAGGCCTGACTAGAAACTGGTTTTTCCCTTCAAGTGAAGTTTAAACTATTAATTATAGGAAGGACAAAGGTATATTTGTGTAGATTGGGATCATTAGAAGCTTGCATTTTGAGGTGAATATGTTCTTCATAAAAATAAGCCTCCATTTTCTCTTGTCACTGCAAATTAATGTTCTCATACAGTTCTCATACTTTTTTTGCTGCAGGATAGCTACCTTTAAATCTGCTATTGTGTGTCCGGGGAGATTGACATGTTCTACAGGTTTTTGTATATTGCCATTCCTAATATCTGACTTGTGTCCATTTATCCTTTTATGTAGGGACTGTCCAGTTAGGCCGATGTACATAGCAGAGGGGCATTGCTGACACACGATGGTGTATATTACATTGGTGGATGTGCAGGTGAATGTACTGTTGATGTTGTGGCTGATCTGGTTAGGTCCTGTGATGGTGTCACTGGTGTAGATATGTGGGCAGAGTTGGCATCGAGATTTGTTGCATAGATTGGTTCCTGAGTAATTACTATGGTGTGGTTTGTGGTTGCTGGTGAGAATATGCTTAAGGTTGGTGAGTTATATGTGGGTGAGGACGGGCCTGCCTCCCAAGGCCTGTGAAAGCAAGGGATTGATCTACAGGATGGGTCATAGATCACTGATGATGCATTGGCTAAAATCTCTCCGAGGACTGTAGGCCAGTGCAGTTCTGTTGGTTTCTTTCTTGGGCTTGTCTTGCAGCAGAAGGCTTCTGGGGACATGTCTGGCTTTGTTGATTTGTTTCCTTATTTCCTCGTGCGAGTATCGTAGTTTTGAGAATGCTTGGTGAAGATCTTGTAGGTGTTGGTCTCTGTCTGAGGGGCTGGAGCAAATGCAGCTGTACCTCAGCGCTTGGCTGTAGACGATGGATCATGTGGTGTGTCCAGAATGGAAGCTGGAGGCATGAAGGTAGGCATAGCGGTAGGTGGTTTTCAGTATAGGGTGGTAATGTGACTGTCACTTATTTGTACCGTGGTGTCTAGGAAGTGGACCTCCCATATAGATTGGTCCAGGCCGAGGTTGACGGTGGGCTGGAAGCTGTTGAAATTGTGGTGGAATTTTTCCAGAGTCTCCTTTCCATCGGTTCAGATGATGTCATCAATGTAGCATAGGTAGAGAAGGGGCGTGAGTGGACGAGAGCTGAGGAAGCGTTCTTCCAGGTCAGCCATAAAAATGTTGGCATATTGTGGGGCCATGTGGGTACCCATAGTGGTGCCACTGGTCTGGAGGTATATATTGTCACCAAATTTGTAGTAATTGTGCTCAGCAACCAGTTGTGCTGTGGCATCATCAGGGATACTGTTCCTGTCAGCTTGTATTCCATCTGTGTGTGAGATGTTTGTGTAGAGAGCCTCCACATCCATGGTGGCTAGGATGGTGTTTTCTGGAAGATCAACAATGCATTGTAGTTTTCTCAGGAAATCAGTGATGTCACGGAGATAGCTGGGAGTGCTGGTGGCGTAGGGTCTGAGTAGAGAGTCCACATATCTGGACAGTCCTTCAGTAAGAATGCCAATTCCAGAGATGATGGGGCATCCAGGATTTCCAGGTTTGTGGATCTTGGGTAGTAGATAGAGCCCCGACCAGGGTTATTCTAAGGGTATGTTGATTTGTTCCTGTGTTAATGTAGGGAGTGTCCTGAGTAGATGGTGCAGTTTCTTAGTATAGTCCTCAGTGGGATCTGAGGAAAGTGGCCTGTAGAATTTGGTATTGGAGAGTTGTCTGGCAGCCTCCTTTTGGTAGTTAGACCTGTTCATGATGACAACAGCACCTCCTTTATCAGCCTCTCCAGCAGCAAAAAAACATCAGGACCAGACTTCAGAGAGTAACTGCTGAGCTTCAGTTCATTTGCAAATTTGACACCATCAGTTTAGGATTAAACAGACTGTGAATGGCTAGCCAACTACAAAAGCAGTTTCTCCTCCCTTGGTGTTCGCACCTCAACTGCTAGCAGAGGGCCTCATCCTCCCTGATTGAAATAACCTCGTCATCTCTCGACTGATTCTTGCCTGCATATTTATACTTGCCTCTGGAAATTTCCACTACATGCATCTGACGAAGTGGGTATTCACCCACAAAAGCTTATGCTCCAATATGTCTGTTAGTCTGTAAGGTGCCACAGGACACTCTGTTGCTTTTTACAGATCCAGACTAACACGGCTACCCCTCTGATACTTAACTAATGCACATGACATCTCTTTAAGATGACTGTTTGTTTTTATCTCCATTTTATAGGTGGGGTACCAGCTGCACAGAGGGCCAGGTTTTGTGGGGTTCTGCACCCCCTTTATACTGCTTCAGGAATGGACCTTTGATAGTCTGTCAGTACATAATAAACTTGTGACAAATAGGACATCTATTTTATGGACAGCTACATCTATTTTTTCTTATGACCTAAACTAGGTTTCTAACTTGATTATGTTTTCCTCAAAAGTCATTAATCCACTCCATCTATTCATTCATGCCCCAATAGCTGCATGAATAAAAGGCTCCTCTCCAAACATTTGTGCAAAACAAAATCCATTCACACTAATATTTGCAGAAAGGAAAATTAGAAAATTATAGGAACGGTCAAGAGATTCATGATTGATAAATATGTTATGTGTAATTTTTCCGGTTGTTCCGCTAGTTGTAATATAGTGTGAGGGTAAGGCAAGAGGGGAGGTGCATTCTACCATTGACTTCTGCAAGGGGAAAAGTGGGTGTGAAGGTATTTGAAGGAGGAGTATAAGGATGTGTTGCCTATAGGAAAAGGACTGTCATTACAGACTTGAGGCTGGTAAAGGGATGATGAAGATAAGAGTAGATGGTGACAAGGGAGCAATGAGGCAAGATGCATGGGCAGAGCATCAGGGCTTGATGGGAAGTGACAGGAGAGGTGTAGGAGCAGGTACAGCCATGCAAAACCCCAACGGTGAGGATGAGGAATTTGAACATTGTGTGGAAAGAGAGAGGGAGGCAGTAAGGGACTGGGGGGTGTGGGAGCTGACGACAACAGTACAGATATTTTATTATTTCAATATAATAGCTAGTGCTTTTGCACCCTAACTTTCTTTCTTCTAAATCTGTACTGTATGCCTTTAACATTAAGGAATCTTGCGAATGTACAGACGCATTGTCAAAGGACCTTGCCCTAGGTATTTATTTCGTCAGATGGAAATAGGTTTCTCCTTCTGTGGCCTTCAGTGTGTCTATCACAAAATGCCACTTCTGCAATTTTACCTTTTGTGGTTGGAAATGGGGAGCTTATGTTTTTCCTAATTACGCTGTGGGATAGATGTAGAGCATTTACTCATAGAAGTCAGAATTCCCCAGAAGTTTGAATCCTTTGTAATTATCTCTGACAGCCATGTACTGTGCTAGTTAATGATTTAAAATTAACCATTGTTTTCTATTTGACATCCCCATATGAGACGCAATAGTTCCTAGTATGCTATGTGCACATTCTATACAGGACCAGCTCCAGCTTTTTTGCTGCCCCAAGCAGTGAAGCGGGGAGGGGGGAAAAAAAAAGATAAAGTTGCAATCGGTGGCACTTCGGTGGCAGCTCTACTGTGCCGCTTCATTCTTCGGCGGCAATTCAGCGGTGGGTCCTTCACTCCAAGAGGGAGAGAGGGACCCGCCGCCAAAGACCTGGACGTGCCACCCCTTTCCATTGGCTGCCCCAAGCACCTGCTTCCTTCCCTGGTGCCTGGAGCCAGCCCTGATTCTATAAGCCCCTATTTCTGTCATAGGTTCATAGGACCTGTGTTTTGGGGATTAAACCCAATAAATCTGATTTCAGCCGCTCCCAACAGAACTCTCTTAGATATGGATACACCTACTTTCCATCTGAATTTCATGTCTTCCCTGATGGTTGGTAAATCTGAAAAGAACCTTGTCATGGGCTGGCTGGGCCTTTGAGGCAAGCTAGGCCTAGCCTTGTCCATGGTTTAGCAGCTACCCCTTAGCCTCACTGAGCTGGCAACGCAGGACTAATTAGTTAACACAGCTGGGTGTAATAGGGGCTTAATTAGAAAGACTAACCCCAGCTGTAGTGGTGAAACAGGCAGAACACACCTTAAATAGAGCTGGGAGCTCAGCAGAAGGGGGAAGAGTTTGGAGGGAGGAAGAAGGGAAGTGCCCCCCTGGGAAGAGGCTGAAATACTCACTGGCATTAGACTAGCTCCTGGGTAGGAGAGCTCAGAGTTAGGGCCTGCAACGAGAGAGAGAGACCAACAAGGAGTAGAGAAAACTTCTGTGTGGGGGGAGGCCCAAGATAGGGGCAGGAGGATCCCCAGAAGTAAAGGTGAAAAGAAGCAGTAGGAGAATCCTGCTGGGAAGAAGTAAGATGAGAGGAGCTCTGCAGGGGCCAGAAGAAGGGGCCAATAAGCAGTGGAGTCTGAGAGGGGCAGCAGAACTAGTGATTTGGATGTTTGGTTTAGACTTTAAGTTGGACTTTTTGTTGTTTTGGATGGGGAATGAGATGTTGTATGACTTAGCCGGAGGGCCAAGCCACAGAAAACAAAGGGAGTGGGGAGAAGATAACAGGCAGGAACTGGCCATTGCAGCCAAGGAAGTGGCCACCAGGGGCAGAAAAGAGGCAAAGTCCACTGCAATGCTCAGTCCAGGCACGAGAGGGCACTCCAGAAGTGGCAATCTGCACGACAAACCTGTTTCTCCTACTTGGCCCAGGGAGCTCTGGAACAACTTGCCATGCTGAAAAGCAATATAAATATGGTTCAATCCTTCTTGCTGTCATGTCCAGGAGCCTGAATGAGGCAACATGAACCTGACAGAACATGCACTGGAGATGTAACTGATGGTGCATGTTAACTTGTTCCAATAATAAATCTGTCATTGTAGAAAATCAATACCACTAAACCCTTTTTTTTTTAATTTGAAGAAATGTTCTGTCTTATAACTGGGAATCACTAGTGCATTATTTTACCTAATTTTTTAAATGATAGCCAAAGGAACAATGTTTACTCCACATAAAATTAGAAATACCAGGCCAGATCCTCAGCCCAAGGGAAGTTTCCTTTGCATTGATCCAAAAATGCTAAAAAGACTGAAAGCTACTCTAAAGAAACACAGGGGGACCTGGGAAGTCTCCTGACAGGGGAATCCCCCTGTTAGCATGAAGATTATTGGAGCGCTCTAGGTGGAGCCAGAGTACCCTGCACTCTGGGCAGACTTGTCCCTATTGAACCATTTCTGTTGATGTAAGGTAGAATAGCCTTGAGGCTGCTTGGGCCCCTGGCTGGACCTATGATTAGAGGAGGTCGAAAACGGATTTACAGCCACCTTTGCCTTCTCCTTCTCAGTGGCACAATGTGAGCTTTGTAACTTGTGAGGATCAGGCCCCATGCTCATTTATGTATATGATTTGCAAATATAGATTCTTTTCCACCCAGCCTCTAAAAACCAAGTAAATACAGCTACACTTTTTTCATCCAGTATGTTCTATTTAGTTATGTATCAAGACATAGAAATAATACAAATTATCTACTGTCTATCGCACAGACCAATATGGTCTCATTATTTTCCTCATAACCCCCTTTACTGTCTGTACCCATCTGTTGCCTCTTGTCCTAGATTGTAATCGTCTTGGGGCAGGAGCCATTTTTAATTCTATTTGTACAGTGCCTAGCACAATGGGATCCTGATCCATTACTAGGGCTTCTAGGCACTATTATAAATAAATAATAATACATTATGTCCTAGGTGCTTTGACTATAACCCATAGTAATTTGAGGTTTA
Organism: Mauremys reevesii; assembly: GCF_016161935.1. NCBI lineage: Eukaryota > Metazoa > Chordata > Testudines > Geoemydidae > Mauremys > Mauremys reevesii. Next base: position 245,490,446 of record NC_052623.1, on the reverse strand, counting down.
GGTACAGATAGGTTTTAAAGAGATAGTATGGAAAGATCTTTTTATTTCCATCTTTCTTCATTGTCATTCCTTTACAGAACTTGCACGTTTTAAATCAGAGCGTCAACTCTACTGATGATTCTATTAATCTTTTTCCATTCAGCCCTTAAAAACAAGTCATGGTGAAAATTTCACAATCTTTTATAGAAGCAATACACTGTGTTTGTGTAATACAACCTTGTTTTGGATGCTTAGCGGGAGTTGCTGGAGCCTGGTGGAAAGTGTGTGAGAGAAAATGGGGAGTAATGATTTTTTTTTCTCTTTTTCCCCCTCCTTCCCTACCACCTTCCAAAATTGCAGTGATCACGCTTTGGGCAGTCATGAGAGTCTTCGCAAGGCAACCACCTCCATTCAGCTTCGCCTACAGAAAGGCACCCGCTATCAGCAAAGTTTGGCTCGAACGGTGTGTCACTTTTTTTCTTGTTTCTTTCAATATGCCTGAGGAAGTGAAATCTCTCCAATCCTTTCATGTAACCATCTGCATCGATAATCAGAAAGGGCTTGTTTGCTTTGAGTGTACATTCAAATGTAGTTAATCATTAATGTAACATACTCTGTGTCTTTCTGCTTCTGTCCTCTAGTTAGGCTTTCTTTATCCTTTTGGTAATCCTAGAGAATACCTGAACATGAGAAGAGCAAATGTTACCATTGTTAGATGAATTCAGCTTTATTGGAGTTGAACTATAGTTATATCAGCTTGTCATTTTTTTTTTCTCTCTGGCTGATCCTTGTACATTTTTTAAACGTATTAAGGGTAAAAATCCAACACAAGATAAATCAGATCCAGATCCTGGTTACTGAAATTCTAAGTATTTGATTGGGCGTGAGAGAGAGAGAGAATGTATTTCTGCTGAAGATATAGTCTTATCGCACTTTAAATCTGAAGAGATTCTCATTTAGATTATTTGTGATTCAACTACCTAGGAATGGATTATTGAGCTTTAATGATACTGATCCATGCTGCTAGGTGTGAATTTTATTTCCTGTGGGCAATCTTGAATTCCTTCCAAACCAAACTTCACACTACAAAGGAGACCTTGATGTTTTAGGTGGTTTTGACTGAAGATGGGTTGCCTTTATCCTCAGGTAGGATATCTGCTTAAAGGAGGTAATTGGAACTCCTAGCCCATGTCTGTGACAATTTGGATCAGATAACAGATTTCTAATATAAAAAATAGGGTTTCTTTTCTTTCCAGTTCTGATATGTATCCCCCTAAGATTTGTCAGGTTCTGTGTAATTCATCAGTTGCAATATTGGGGGTGGGGAGCCATGAGGCCTAATATAATATATGTTTTAAAATATCTTTTCTTTTGACTTCTTTACCTTTTTAACAGATAAAATCAGAAGAGACAGTGCTATCATGTACAGCAGTGATTCAAATTATTTGCACTTTGCATTACCAGGGTATGCAACAAGTTTTTTTTTTTTTTTGCAAGCAATTGAAAATATCTGTAATTGAGATTCCATTGGTAGCAGAAGGACTGATGGTTCAGGAGACAGAAAATATATGATAGAGAGGCTTTCATCACCAAGTCACCATTTAAAATTTGGCTCAGATCAGTGGTGACCAAAAATAATTACCATCTCACTGATGTCAGATGATCTGTAGAAAATGAGTTGATGGTTTGTGAAGCTTTTATGGAGTGGGGTAAGCAACTCACACATTGTATCCCTTCTGCTGTGCTGTAGCAGATGTTTGGGGTCTTGCAGTTTGGCTTCCTGTTGTTGGACGAATCAGTGACACTGAGTCAGGGTATTTTAGAGCAGATTGCTTTATTTATACCTACACATCAGTTCTGGGACAGAGGTGGTCACAAATATCATGCAGACAGTTCCTTCTTTCAGAGATCTCAGCCCAATCACCAATGCCTGGCTTCCACGAAGTTACCCTGCCCCAAGAACTGACTGGCTCAGCGGGCAGCGATCGATCCAGCGGGGATTGATTTATCATGTACAGTCTAGACGCAATAAATCGACCCCCGAGCACTCTCGCGTCGACTCCTGTACTCCAGTGCCGCGAGAGGCGCAGGGAGAGTCGATGGGGAAGTGGCAGCAGTCGACTCACCGCAGTGAAGACACCACAGTAAGTCGATCTAAGTACGTCGACTTCAGCTACGTTATTCACGTAGCTGAAGTTGCGTAACTTAGATCGATTTCCACCCCCCCAGTGTAGACAAGGATCTAACGTAGAGCAAACTTCTTTGCGCTAACCGTAGCTCCCCAAGAGAATCTACTTTACAAACCTAACAATATGATATTTTCTTCCAAGGCTAAAAACATGTTTGTACACGAATAAAAAGAAAAACGTGTAAGACTCTATGTAAGAGCGCCATCTAGTGCTCCTGCTATAACAATACTTCTCTATTGCACAGAAGATTCGAGACTTAATTCACTTTTCTAAAGTGCTCTGGGATCCCCAAGTATGGTGAGCTGCCTGGAAAGGGGTAGGCGTGGAAAGTTTTTATCTGTCATTTTAAAGCCACTCAGTAATTAAATATTGTCCTTTGACATAAATAGTAGCATAGTCATGGAGTTCAGAAGTGAAGGTTGTGTGTAATCTGAGGCAAGTTATTCAGAAATACACTGCATGTGTGACTCTTATTGCTTAATTACAAAACTGGCAATCATAGAAATGAAATTGTTGACTAAAAATTCCAAATCGTTCTGGTGAAAAATCCACTGGCCTTCCCACCTTGATTCATTTAAATGTCAACAGAAAGGGAAACGGTTCTGGAGGACATCTTCCTTAGGAAAATACAAAGAAGGGTGATAGTGTTTCTTGTAGATATGGTATAACACTAGGACAGCATGACCACTTGCCCAGTACTGCTTACATACAGGTAGGCATATGGCTGTACCAAATCTGTCCTCAGCCACCACATACCTATTCATTTCTAACTGAAATATTAATCTAAATGCAGAATTGTACCTACAGCTTATGGCTCATAAATTTATTTCTTGAGGGCTACACTTCCTATGGTGACAGGCAGATTCTTCTTCTCATTTGTCAGGTCTTTAACTCATTCCTAGGTGCCCAAGCTAGATGCCCAGCTGAGTTAGTGATCATATTGTATGTTCAGCAGGTTGTCTTTGAGAGGTGATGGGAACAGTGCACTGCAAGTAGGAGGGGGCAACAGATCCAGCATTGTGCGTTCATATTTCACATTGTTAGCTAATCATTTGCAATCCAGAGATGTTGTGACATTAGACTCCTCAGACCAAATTCACAGCTAATATAAGTGCATGCAATTCCAGGGATAAATTTGCTCTATTTTGTTTATCTTGCAACAAATAGGTGCTCTGATATCCCATAATTTTAGTAGTAACCACTTGAGGGAAAGAGTTTAGATTCATATTGAGGCCTATCATAATACAGGAAGAAGATCCTTCTACCCACTTCCTGAAGATTCATGCATCTGGTGAAGAGCTCTTAAAAATCAGCTATTTCCCCCCTAAAGCTTTATCAAGCCTATTTAAGTGAAACAAAGCCAATAAGACAGACAGACACACAAAAGCAGGAAGTCTTAAGTAAGAGCAGCAGACAGAGGAAAAGGAAAGTTTTGTTTAGCACAATGAGAAGTGACTGAGTATGTATGTGTGAGATCTGACAAGTTTATTTGTAAAACAAGGATGTTATAATCCCTCAGAGGGCCAGTAATAATATTCAAAATTGTTTAGTAAATGCAGGCAAAGACTTTTTTTTTTGTGTGTGTGTGTGTGTGGTAAAGGTGCATTTTTTTCCCTTGCGTAGGAAGCTGGTATTCTATGATATATTCAGAAGGAAAGAGGAAATTGTCTTGAGCCAAGGAGTGAAAAAGCAAGAAATGTGGCCTCAGATTTTCCCTTGAAATCATAGGCTTTTTTCAGCCAGTGGATGACCTTTAATTTGGTTGTTTGTTTTTTTTTTGAGAGATGAGTTTTACCAGGCACAACTCTCTTGAACAAAAGCCTTTAGTACCTGAATTTTCTAGATGTTAGATTCTCATTAGACCTCCAAATAAAGCCTGTGTAGAGACCATGTAGTTAATAGCTTTGCTGTAAAAATATTGATGCCTAATTATATGGTCTCACAGGACAAAAATTCCCATTGGGAATTTTGCATGTGAAATGGAAACGAATTCATCATCTTGTAGCATATCCTACACTTTGAGATCTTGAGCATGGTAAATATTTTATATGGGTGGGGAAGGTACAGTATTTTCCTCAGAAAATAATGAACCAATTTAGAATAGTGGTAAAATACTCCAGGGGATGGGAGGCTGTATTTGTTCTTTGATCTTGTTTCACAACTGCCGTATTATGTATACAACTTAAGATATTAAAGTACTGGTTGACTAGTGGCTCCAAAATGCATCCATGTAAACTGTAATGGGTGAAAAACTTACCCCTTGTTGGGGTTTGGTTTTATTCATATAAAGATCTCCGAATGAGACAGCACAAAATCTAGTCCAAGCCTCCACCACAAGTTTAGTTGCCTTCGGAGTTCCTCTCTGAGGAGTGCTTAGCCCACACCTGCTATTCCCTCTCTCTAGCAAGCCATTCTCATGTACCTAGCATTTTTTTGGGGGGGAGAGGAGGAGGAAGAATATGAATCTCCGAGGACCGAATCCTCACCTGCTATATAGGGATTTTCAGGCAAATGCCACCAACCCTGGAGATCATTTTTTGCTAAAGTGGAATGTACCAGCATTAATGCTGGTAACATTGTAGTAGAAGTATTATGTTAATGCATGTGTAGTTACAATAAAAATATTAACAAATTGAGAAAAATGAAGTCATTGGTACCTGATGGTAAGAGATGCATTTTTTGTTTCCTAAAATAATTTTTGCGTGTTTAAGAAACTCTTAGTGATATAATGATATGGAAGTATTTTCCTATGTTGAATCATCCCTCATCCTGCAGCAGACCAAAAATCTTTGTCCCATTAATATGCAAAAGCCAGCTCCTTCACTGTTCTAATTTGACAGGTCTAAATTAGGCTTAATATACTGCAATGCACTACGTAGACCAAGAACACAGTAAGTGCAGCTCTTGGCATTTAACACTGCAGAAATAGTTACAACTACCAGGTAGAATTACTACTAACAAACAAAGTAATCTTTAAGCTTTGATATTTTAACCAGTTAATAATAATCTTGGAAGATAAATTAGTAGTGATCAGGATGTTAGAAAACATTTGTTGTGTCAAGGCATTCGCTAATCAATAATGTACAGTAGGGATTCACCAGATATGTTGACTTTTTACAATACATTCAAATTGATCCGCCCTTGATAACTGACATGAATATGAGAGCTCCAGGCCTCAGTTACTAATAGCAGCTGAGAACATTTACAGCTGTAGAGCTAGCATAAGTCACCAAACCAAAGGTCTCCTCCAGCTCTAGGGAATCCTTGCAACAATGGACTCACAAAAGAAAAGAATGGGTTTTGCTTGCAGGCAGAAATGTTAACCAGTGCAGCAGGCCCAGAGGAAGCTATAATTAAACAGACACAGGCTTTACTGTATTGCATGCTTTTAAGCTGCTTCTCATAAGACCCAATCCAGTGGTGAGTTGCGCCCTTCCTCAGACGTACTGCACACCCTCATATCTAGGGCCCCACCAAATTCATGGCACATTTTGGTCAATTTCATGGACGTAGGATTTTAAAAATAGTAAATTTCACGATTTCAGCTATTTAACCATGAAATTTCATGGTGGTGTCATTATAGAGGTCCTAATCCAAAAGAGTTTTGGGGGGAGGTTGCTGTACTGCTACCCTTACTTCTGTACTGCTGCTGGCGACAACACTGCCTTCAGAGCTGGGCAGCTGGAGAGTGGCAGCTGCTGGCCAGGAGCTCAGCTCTGAGGGCAGAGCCAACCAGCAGCAGCAGCGCAGAAGTGAGGATGGCATGGTATAGTATTGCCACCTTTGCTTCTGCACTGCTGCCTTTAGAGCTGGGCGGCCGGAGAGTGGTGGCTGCTGACTGAGGGCCCAGCTCTGCAGGCCACAGCACAGAAGTAAGGTGGCAATACCATACCATGCCATCTTTACTTCTGCACTGCTGCTCTCCAGCAGCCCAGCTCTGAAGGCAGCGTTGCTGCCAGCAGCAGTGCAGAAGTAAGGGTAGCAGAACTGCAACCCCCTTACAATAATCTTGTGACTCCCTCCCCCACAACTCCTTTTTGGGTCAGGACCCTACAATGGCAACACTGTGAAATTTCAGATTTAAATAGCTAAATTCATGAAATTTACAATTTTTAAAATCCTATGTCTGAAATTGACCAAAATGGACCGTGAACTTGCTGGGGCCCTACCTCGGTAATGTTTTGAATGCCAAGGTCACAATGGTATGCCCATGGTTGGACTGCCACTTTTGGTCCCAGAGAACCAGCACAGTGTGGTGGGACCACATCATATTGGAAACCTGAAATGAAGACCAGTGGCTGCAGAAATTCACAACAAGGAAGGAGACCTTTGTCGAGTTAGGCAAGAAGCTTGCACCAACTCTACAGCACCACACCACTCAATTTCAGAAACTTGTACCAGTACAGAAGTAGGTGTCTATTGCCCTTTGGAAGCTGGCAACACCTGACTGCTACTGATCAGTTGCCAACCAGTTTGGGGTTGGGAAATCAACTGACGGGATTGTACACCGGGATTGCACAGGTTTACCAGGCTATTAGAACTGAGATCCACCCGCAGGTGGTTGCCATTACCTTGAAATTATATTGGGTTTTTAGAGGAGTTTTCTGAACTGTGCAGGGATCATTGATGGAACACACTTCCCTATACTTTGCCCTCTAAAAGGGACCAGTAAATGCATGAACCACAAAGGCTACTATTCACGGCTCTCCAAGGCTTAGCGGGCCATAGGGGCAGTTCAGGAACACAAATCTTAGGCATACAAGAAAGGTTCCTGATGTCAGAGTGCTCAGGAGATCGAGGTTGTGCTGCAGAGGGAAAGAAGGGAATTTATTGCCCCAAAATGAGGTGAGACTAGACAGTGTTTTTTTGTGCCAACATTGATTTTAGGGGACCCTGCATATCTGCTCATACTGTGGCTCATGGAGCCTTACCCCAAAACTGCCAACCTAAGAAAAAGGGAATTCAACTACAGGCTGAGTAGCTGCAGAATGGTGGTGGCGTGCACCTTTGGGCATTTGAAAGCACATTGGTGAAGCCCCCAGACCCGTCTGGATGCCAACATGGTTCTGATTATTGTGGCACGCTGTGTTTTACATAACGTATGTGAGGCTAAAGGGGAATACTTTGAGTGGACAGAGGACACAACTAATTTCCAAAGCCTTTATAGGCAACCTGATTTCAACCATGTGCACACTGCTCCTGGTTCCCAGCAGGCCTGGGAAATTTGTGATGCTAGATGCTTGCATATAATGGAACAGAGGGGAGCCAAAAGGTGAAATGGGACTGTGACACAGTCTATTGTGCTGAGGTCGGAATTGTAATGCTGTGGTGCTGCTTGATAAGCTCAGTAGAGCATTTCCCTGTACTTCTATTGTGAGAAGCCTCAGTGGGTTTTGATCCCCTGAAGTTAACTGGGTGAGGATGGACTCTCATTGTTAACATCGTTGGCTGTGGTTTTGTGCTGTGGAGACTAAGGCGCTTTAATGCCATCATTGAGCAATGTTTTTGTTGCATATTAACTGCTCTGTTTTGGGTTGGTTTGTTGGCGGGGGCTGGGGGGAGGAGAGGGGAGGAGCTTTAAGCATTGTTACAATAACTACATAGGTTTTGGGAGGGACTTACACATTCCTTCCTTACAATTCTGTCTGATACCATATCTCCGAGCTCTTATCAAGTGCTATGCATGATTGCTCACATGGCATGACTACTCCTATTTTTGCCAGTGATAACTGTTTTTGGTTGGGGAGCCATTAAAGCACTGGATGTCAGGTATCTTCACTGTTACTTTTGTTTCCTTTGTATTCTTGCTTAATTATCATCAAAGACATAAAGATGTTTCAGTTAACTTGCCTTCTGATTTCCATTGTGGTGCTGTGGACAGCAACAGTTATTTCACAGCATACTTCAGGGCCCTATAGTCAGCAGAGATCTGGACTCAGCAGTGAGTCAGAGCTGTCTGTGCAGAACACAGGCAATGGCTGCTTGCTGGCTGCATGTTGGGAATTACCTTGCTTGAAAGGCAGAGATTCAAGAATTCAAGCATCAAAGGAAGGTGGGAGGCCATTCATGGGGCTGGAAGAAAGAGTACTTCTGATGGGTGGTGCTGTGGCCTGATCAGCAGAATGTGTCCAGGTAAAGGTGGTGGGGAAAAGTCTCTCTCTAGGGAGGTTGCAAAAAGTATGTTGGATTTTGACCCTGTTTATCAGTAAATATGGCTCCCATCCCATATGTCACCCATATGACTATAATCCCCAATGTATTCCCTTCCCTAAAAGGAAGAGGAAGCAGGTGGTGGGGGAGGGGGAGGAGTGTGAAATGCCTTCTACTTGGTGTAGCATGCAGGAGTGGCTTTTCCTGGGAGAATGTCTTCTCCCTATATTGCTGGTTGAGGATACGGGCTGGGATTTCTCCTCTGACAAAAAGGCAAGAACCTGGAGAAACCAAAATATAATCTTAATGTGAAAGATGGGCACCAAACACAATTTCAGATCGAAATACCCTGAAGTTTGGGTGTGCTTGTAATCTATGACAAACTAGGAATTTTTTCAAGTGGCTCCTATTTTTTTTAAACTTGTGCAAGAAACCATAACCTTGAGCCAAACTCTTCCTCAATCTGGGGGTGTTAAAAATCCAGGACTGGATTGGAATGTTCTGGCCTCAGCCCTTCTCTATTTGCAATCAAGTCTTTATTTGAAAATGCACAAAAATGATGAGGATTTTACTCAAGATGAGCTTCTTACTTTCCAAAGTCAGGCTTGTGGTGTGACCAGCTTCAAAACTTTATCTAAGGGCTCAAGAACATGTAGGCAAGGAGAGGAAGGTTTTCGTCAGTCTTCAGTATTGGGCCAAAAATAATGAAAGAACATACTGACATTATGAAGCACCAAACAAATGTGTACCATTTAGATGCTTCATACCAGCAATGATATAACTCTTTATATGTTCCTTTCTCTACAGCTTGAAGATGACCAAAGTCAGTTTAATGTGAACCAGCTGCTACAATATACATGTATTTGGAAGGTGTCCAGGTAAGAATGTTAGTAGTTGGAGTAGCTGCGCTTAATAACCATATATGTTTGCTATCAGCACCTAGATGCCCTGGGGCTGTGATTTCATCAATACTTCAAAGCCTGGCTCTGCTTAGCTTATGTTTGTACATGGATGGAAGAACTACCAAGACAACATAGGATGCAGCATGAACCATTGCTGGCCTTTCAATAAATGCCACTTCTTCCAATGAGTCAGTATTGAGCCAATGTTGCATCACTGTGTTAGTGGTCATGATGCTATTGGAGGTGCTTCTGACAGTAATTAGTGAAGTTGGTAGATACTGATCTTTGTCATGTGACAGAAACCCAGGCCATGTGACTGGACCAGCAATTAAAGCATTTCTGTGCATCAGATTGTGCTCTTGTATTCATTAGAAGTCATGCAGAGGCAGGTTGTTTTAATCCTTGTGCTCTGGCTAAATTCTATCTAAGGATGGAGATTGCAGCAAGTGAAGTAAAATGAGCTCAACAGTTTTTGTGGGTTTGTGTGTGTGTGTGTGTGTGTGTGTGTGTGTTTGTTTTTCCTTCTGTCCTCAATGGTTGATTGTTTGGCAGAATGGTCTGCTTTATTGAACTATATTTTCTCCCTGCCTCTTAATGTTGAGCATGTATGTGACATTTTCATTATAGATTCTATCAAAAATAAAAGAAAAATTGTATTTTCTCCAGTTTGCAACCAAATGGCTTTCTGTGTACCTCATAATTTCAGTATAGTTGACTATAGTGCTCTCTGCCATCTATAGCATTTTTTACAAGCACAGTGAGTGTTAACTGTGTAGTTAAACCCTGTTATACCTAGCCTTGTTAAAATAGCAACTCACTCCAAATCCATGAGAATGGTGTTATGTAGAGAAAAATTATCATCATACAGCATTTATAGCGGTGTTTGGCTCTTAAAATTCTCTTTATGAACAGGAGAACTTGAAAATTACAGCTGGGAGAAAAACATCTCCCCCCACACACACACACTTCTCCAAAGTTCCATGGATTGAAGGAGCTGTAATTTTCTCATGCTACTGCTCATAAAGAGAGACTTTTCAGAGCCAAATACCAATATAAATACTGTAGTAATGGCTTCACTCTTCTTAACACAGTCTTTGTAACCAGGTGCTGTTTTAACAAGGGTAGTTATAACAGGGTTCGGTATAGCTCTAGCGCTGATGTGTCAAGGACACCCAGATCTCTCATAGAAGATTAGGGTTGGAAGAGACCTCAGGAGGTCATCTAGTCTAACCCACTGCTCAAAGCAGGACCAACCCCAACTAAATCATCCCTGCCAGACCTTTGTCAAGCCGGGCCTTAGAACCTCTAAGGATGGAGATTCCACCACTTCCCTAGGTAACCCATTCCAGTGCTTTACCACCCTCCTAGTGAAATAGTTTTTCCTAATATCCAACCTAGACCTCCCCCACTGCAACTTGAGACTATTGCCCCTTGTTCTGTCATCTGCCACCACTGAGAACAGCCGAGCTCCATCCTCTTTGGAACCCCCCTTCGGGTATTTGAAGGCTGCTATCAAATGCCCCCTCACTCTTCTCTTCTGCAGATTAAATAAGCCCAGTTCCCTCCACCTCTCCTCATAAATTATGTGCCCCAGCTCTCTAATCATTTTTGTTGCCCTCCGCTGGACTCTCTCCAATTTGTTTGCATACTTTCTGTAGTGGGGGCCCCAAAACTGGACTCAGTACTCCAGATGTGGCCTCATCATTGTTGAATAGAGGGGAATAATCACTTCCCTCGATATGCCGGCAATGCTTCTACTAATGCAGCCCAATATGCCGTTAGCCTTCTTGGCAACAAGGGCACACTGTTGACTCATATCCAGTTTCTCATCCACTGTAATCCCCAGGTTCTTTTCTGCAGAACTGCCGCTTAGCCAGCTGATCCCCAGCCTGTACCAGTGCATGGGATTCTTCCATCCTAAGTGCAGAACTCTGCACTTGTCCTTGTTGAACATCATCAGATTTCTTTTGGCCCAATCCTCCAATTTGTCTAGGTCACTCTGGACCCTAGCCATACCCTCCAGTATATTAAACTCACCCCCCAGCTTAGTGTCATCTGTGAACTTGGTGCGGATGCAATCTATCCCATTACCCACAAAGGAAGATGTTGAACAAAACTGGCCCCAGGAACAACCCCTGAGGCACTCTGCTTGATATCGGCTGCCAACTAGACATCGAGCTGTCTACCCATTGAGCCCGATGATCTAGCCAGCTTTCTATCCACCTTGTAGTCCATTCACCCAATCCATACTTTTTTAACTTGCTGGCAAGAATACTGTGGGAGACCGTATCGAAAGCTTTTCTAAAATCAAGATATATCACGTCCACTGATTTCCCCACATCCCCAGTGCTAACTCTCCCTCCACTTTCACTGAGCAACTTTTGAAGGAGTGAGGAATATTTAGCTCTTATATAATAATAGTTAAATCTGGTAGTGTTTTTCATCCATAGATCTCAAAGTGCTTTATAAAGGAAGATAAATATCACATTTCCCATTTTACAGATGGGAAAATGAGGCACAGAGAGGTGAGGTGACTTGCTCAAGGTCACCTTGAACTATATGGGATGTTTTCAAAAGATCTATTTAGTTTCTTACAAACACAAAGCACTTCATAAAAAACAACTCCTGTTTACTGTCTGCTTTTCTTTCCCTTCCTCTATTTTTCCTGGACTGGCTCTTAACCCACTCATTAATAAACAGAGGTTTCCTTTCCTCCTGCCTATGCCAGAAGGAGATTTAGCAGTGACCTTTTTATGCTATGTCTTCACTGCAGAGTTAATTGGAGTGTATCTAACTCCTCTTGAGTTAAGTTCATGTGAGAGTGGCCACATGAAGAATTGTGTCAGTAGCTGAGGGGTTGTGTTTATTCAGCATGTAGCCTCTACCACCACTAAGGCCATCCAACTCGAATTGAAAGCACTAACACAATTGAGTTAAAGGATTTTGTGTGTGGATGGGACTTGAGTTGGGGCAACACTTGAGTTATAACTGGAGGTAACTCTGCAGTGAAGACTTGTCTTGTAATGTGATTTATTTCCAAGATGCCCTTCTTTGCTATTCTTAATAGCAATTTCTGTGTGGGCAGCCCCATCATAATGATATGCCACAGGGTGATATTTGTGTCATGATATGGCAGAATGAAACATTTTTGTCCCAGGAGCCAAATTGATTAAGATGGTCACCCTCTACCTAGCTCCCATGGAGAATAATGAATACATGACTTCTTTAGCTGCTATCATCTGGCCTGCGATGAAGTGACGAGAATGAGCTGATATCTTACCCTTGCAAATCAGCAGATTCCTCTTAAAGGCAAGTGGGTAGCTAATGAAACAGATCAGTATATCCACTGGTAGGTCTACGCCTCCATCCCTCACTATAATGAACACCCAGAGTGAAATTCAAACTTGGTGTAAATCCCTGGACATCAGTGGAATTGTATTCACTTACGCCAGGGCTAATTTTGGCCCAAATTCCTCAACATCAAGATGTCGTTAAATACAACATGCTGGTTTACCTGATGGGTGTAGTTAGATACAGTTTTTTATTAGCATATTAATAAATGGCCTTTTGGAAAGGAAACCTGGCAGCACTCCACAAGAAATTCAGCTGTCAGGAAATTAAAAAAATGAATGCTGTAGTGTATGGAGAATATTACTCTGCATTATCATGTACAAGTTTGAATAGAAATCAACATCTGAGAGTGGTTCTCACATTTTGCTGCCTTATGTTGCAAAACTGTTGTATATTACCTGATATCCTAATGTCATTGGATCCCTGGATATACATTGGTTCTAACATGATATATACATGAGCAAAATAAATTACAGGATCGAGGCAGGAACAGACTCGGGGGATAGAGATCTACACTAGGTTAATGTGGGTTACATCAGTTTCCCAAGTCCAGACTGAATGGAGTAGAAAAGTGAAGCCACAACATAAATATTAGAAAGTAAGGGAAATCATTGAAATTGAAATCATTTGAAAAAATTAAATGTGTAAATATTAGAAATATAAGTAATTATTTAAATTTATTATTATTTCAACACTGTCCCTTTTTAAAAAGGTACTTTTCTACTCTAGTGATCTGTTTCAAAGTTTATAAAATTCAGAATTATTTCCAGTCGTTTTGCAGACATAGGACTTGATTATCCATAGATTTCCACCCTATTTTGAGACCTAGACAGCAAAGCACTTAAGTCTATCTCTATTCAAAAAAGCATTTAAGCATGCACTTAACTTTAAACACACACAGTCGATGGGACTTAAGCATATGCTTAGCTTTAGGCAGTTGCTTAAGTGGCTTGCTGAATTGGGGACTTATGTTTCTAAAAAGTAGGTGTATAATGCCACCAGACTGGAATGGTAGCATTTTAAACCTACTTTGTGCAAGGGTAAGTGACTACATAAGGGTCGTGATGTGTCAGGTCTAATATTCTTTGAAATCTACATAAGCACTTGTCTTGATTCTGAATTCATATTTACAGCAATGTAAAATCATCGTGGCCACTGAAGTTATTCCTGATTTATAGTGCGACGTAAAAATAATGCCCACTTTCTTTTTCTAACTGAATGTTGGGGTTTTTTTTTGTTTGTTTTTAATTTCCAGGAAGAACCTTGTTACATTTATTATGAAATATGGAGGTCAAGTGGAATATCTACTGCAAAATGAGGTATTTGTTCTCAGCCTGTTTTGCCAGAAAAGCATTAGCTTACTTGTGAAAAGTCTCTAATTATTAGATTAATCTGCCTGAAACTGAATTAAAGAGGACTCTTAATTAAAGCTGTTTAACCTGTTTTGTAAAGGGTGTGGAAATTTTAAACTAAAATTAATGACATCTAAATTATGATAAATGCTACAAGATTAAAAAATTCCTAGTAACAATTTCCTAGTGTTGGGGAACAACAAAAGCATCCGATGCTGTATTTTGAGTAAGCACCCAAATATTTGGATCTAGTTTTATTGTAATCACTTGAGTCTGCAAAATTTGCCCCCCACCCTGCAATTCTGCAAACACTTAAACATGTGTTTCAGTGGTACTATCACATGCCTAAAGTCAGTTTAAGAGTTTTCAGGATCAGGTTTAAACATAAAACTTGAGGGGGTTCCAATCTAACCCTAAAATCAAGATGTATGTTTAAATGACAGATAATCTGGGAGGGAATGAAGAAGACAAATAATAGGTGGGGCTGAGATTCTGGAGGTGGTGCAGACTCATCTTATTTTTGGTTAAACTAGTTCTTCCTTCTTTCATTTATGATTTGGGAAATGAAAGAAAGCACAAGACCTTGTTAGATAACAGAATATACTCATGCAGCAGCTTGGAGCTATTACAGTTTGATGCAGTAGAGTTTAACTAGTTGTGTTAAAGTAAGGAATTCTCTTGCAAAATGTTATGCACCAGAAAAAAAACAAACCAAACCAAAACAAAAAAAAACCTCAACCAAAAATCTCCATCCTGTTTCAGGGTACTAATCCCCCGCCGCCCCAGATTTCACTTTTTCAAGATTTTTTTTTTTTGTGAAGTAGATATTTCCATTTTGAATTATGAAAAATTACCAAAAATTCCTGCAAAAAAATTTACCTTTGTGTGAAAATCCTTGAGACTTTTCTTTTGTGATACCCATCATCTGTTCAGTTGCAGCCTGGGCTGTGTTTTAGTGCAAGGGGATATGTGCAATGCAGCCCCATAATGGCATTCCAAATCCTGGTGACCATGGGACATAGATCAGCAATTCAGGACTGAAACTACACAGCAATTTCAAGCTAAGGACCTGATCCTGAAAACACATAGGTATTTGCTTAACTTACACATGAATAGTGTTCCTTTTGAACTCAGTGGAACTACTTATGTTTGTGAAGTTAGGCACATGGTAAGTGTTTACAGGACTGTGGTCTGAGACCCCAATATTGCAGCCTCTTAGACTTTTATTTATGTGAGAAGTTCCATTAAGTTCAGTTATACATGTGTGCTTGCAGGATTGAGACCAAAGCAAAAAAGGTTCTAAACTGGAAAGGAGCTATGCAAAATGTTAATCACACAATTAACTGCACTCCAAGCTCCATATCCTGCAATATATACTGTGAAGGCAGACCTATATAAAACCCCTGGGACATCCCTTTACTTAAGCTTTTTACCTGGAGTTCCTGGCAATCAAAGGCTAATCAAACCTGAAGACTAGTCTGGACACCACGCAATCATTTGTTGTAGTCTACAAATATTTGTAGTTTACCCTAGAGTAAACTCATGATACTTAAATTTTAGCATGAGTTAGTTAACAGATGTTAAAAATACAGTGTTGATATGGCCATAGAGTTTACCTCAGGATCAGGGCCTAAGTTTGTGCCTTGTTGAGTTCACAATCCTTTCCTGAACCTACAGTGGTGTTGTCTTTATTCTTCACTGTATTGCACCAGTGTTATGCCAGTTATAACTCCACTGTAACACAGCAGAGAACTGGGCTGTGTGAGAAATTTTCCATGCACATAAAAACTATTATTATTAGAATTAATTGTTATGGTAGCTGTCCTGAAAAAGCTATGAAGTGGTCATGGAATCTGCCTGTTTAGCTTGCAGCAGTGTAGGAAGTTAGGAAGGTAAGTCCATCCCTGTTCAGTAGAGCACTTAATTTTAAGCCAATGGGACTTAGGTACTTGCTTAACATTAAGCATGTGGTTAAGTGCTTTGCTGAACTCAGACCTTAGTCTGTCCTCCAGCTCTGGTTTTAAGGTGGGCGATCTTCAGGTCCTTAGTAAATTTGTTTCAGCCATTTACATACCCACATCTTCAAACCCCATAAGTCATGGGTATTTGTTGAAAAACTTCAAAGTCATGGAATCCATGAGTGAGATCCATGGCAGAACTGTAGTCCTCGCTATTATTAATATACAGTAAATGTCCTACAAGCTAGATGGTGGTTGCTGCTATTACAAAACGAAAATCAGAGAGATAGAAGTATGAAATTTTTGGCACAAGAGATGCAGTTTGACCAAACATGTATGGAGCATTTCCACAGAATTAATGCCCTAAATGTTAGCCATTCTAATCGCCCCAATCATCTCTTGTAAGCCTGTAAAGAAACTTTTTTGTTTAACTTTTCATAAAGGGGATGTTCCACAGTAGGATGGTTTTAATTATAGAAATAATTTAATCATCAAAATATCCTCCAAAAGATATAGTATTAAATAGTAGTATTTAAATATTTTCAGTAAATAAAACGTACATTATGTTGACTTTAATTCCTCCTGCATTTTAGGACATTTTAGAACAAAAACCTCCCAAAATAGCTATAGAAAAATGAGTCTGTCTGTGTTCAGTCCATTAAGGCTAAATCAATGTGATATATCTATATCTGGAAAGGGAGGACTCTCCAGGTATTAAATGTCTGTCTGGAAAGAGAGATGATGAGAGAAAAATCTATCAGTCATATCTAGTTTAAAATATTTTTCATATCTGTGTCCTTTAAGGCAATAAGATCCAAGCCTTGGGAGTACCAAGTCCATAAACCATACCTAATTATAAAATTTCTTGCTTCACACTTAACGGCACATTATATCATGGAAATGCAAACACCCTTCAAAACTTTCCAACATGCCTTTTTATAGGAATCCACAATGTATTCTGAAAATGTTAAACAAGATATTTTTCCTCCAGAGGAAGCATAGCTATCGCCCTATTCATGGATTAGCCTTGTGTGTCCGCAATGATAATGTATTACTCTGAAAACGCCTGTGTGTGCGCGTCTCTGTAGAGATAAAGTCCCTTGTGTTACAAATCCATATCAACATGCGGAAAAGAAAAATAGTAATATTCTCCAGGTCTGTACAATAAAAAAGCCCACATAATCCTCTGGCTTTGTCATTGTTAAGGTGGTGACAACGCTGTCTCATTTTAGCAGCTCCTGCCAGTATGGTTGTGTACCCTGTACATACAGAGAGGAAAATCTGCAAGCATTTAATTTAAAAATCAACATGATGGAGGGGGAGGGGAAAGGAGGAAGAAAGGAAAATGCAATAATTTATAAAGGGACAGGTTAGAAAGTGATGAATCAGTTTAAGACTGAAAGAAGCTCCAAAGTTTATTAGAGAACACAAACCACCATAATCAATCTCCTTCCCCTTCAATCCTAAGGCAATATTTTCTTTTACAAGGTGTTTGTTTTATTTTTCAAAATTCTGTGAGAGAGTGTGCCTAATATATCCCTGATCTAATTAAGTCAGTGGCATTAGACCAGTGATACAGTTATCCCAATATATTTATTTCTATTAATGATAGATATTAACCTTTCTGTTACAGTTCAGTTACAGACCTTCAGCTTAGAAATAAAAAAGTTCAGCTTAGGAGCAGTTTTTCTCTTCCGGCCATAAAAATGGATGAGTTACAAAAATAACTTTATCAGCACATTAACACACTGTAGCTCACTGAAAGGAATGTTATCAGTACAGAGACATAGCGAATATTTTAGAAGGAGAGTTTTTGCTTGCTCAGGGAATGTATTTCAGTCTTTAAGGCAGTCAAATAGTACAAATAAACAAGGAATCCATGGAAATTATTTTAAGTATTCTCCCCAATATAAAGTATGTAGTATTTACGGAGATCCCCTTTTAGATTCCTGGAGTCATAGAGCTTAAGGCCAGAAGGGATGACCAGATCATCTAGTCCGACTGCTTGAATATCACAGGCCACCAACACCACCCAGCACCCGCGCACTGAAGCCAACAACCAATATTAGACCACTATATTACAGCCCACAGGAGACTAGACTGTTGTGTGCCACAAACAGAGTAGGAAGGAGCACCAGTGCCGGAAGCCCCTGCAATGGCAAGGAAATGACTGCCTGAAATATACCCAGGTAATCTTGGCAAATGACCCACACTGCAAACTGCAGAGGAAGGCAAAATAAACACCTAAGGTCACTGCCTATCTGATCTGGTGGAAAATTCCTTCCCAACCCGACATATGGTGATGAGTTAGATCTATAGCATGTGGGCAAGAACTAGGCAATCAAGCTCCTGAGAGAGAGACTGATGGCACCCAACCCCAGTGCCCTGCCCCCCTCCCCCCTCCAGTGCCCCATCTCCAGCCATGGCCGTCCCTGATGCTTCAGAGGAAGGACATAAAACAAAAAAATGAGACTACACTGAGGGAGGGGAAATGCCTTCCTGTCCCTGCAGGGGGATGGCTGAAGCCCTGAACGATGAGCTTTTAGGAACAAAACATGTTAACTAGAAGTGAGCCCCAGGCCTGCTCAATCATGTTCATACAGGGCCGGTGCAACCACTAGGCAAACTAGGCAGCCACCTAGGGCACCAAGAGTTGAGGGTGCCAAAAAGCGGTGCCCAAAATGTCTGGGATGCTCACCCGGCGCCGGCTAAATGTGTAACCCTCTTCCCGCTGCTGTGCGAGGGGGCGCTATGGCTTTGATCAGCTCCGGCCGGCTGGGAAGTGATGTCATTCCTCCTCCGGCCACCAGGGGCGCTGTGCTGCTCCCTACTGCTCCTGCTCAGCCCTGCCCCGCCCCCACTCCCCTGAGCTCTGCAGCGGGGCCCGGCCTGCACTCACCGGCAGGGGGAAGTGCAGAGACCGGCCCCAGCCGCGCCGCCAGTGAGTGCAGGGAGGTGGTTTTCCCCCTGCCCCCCAAGTCAGCTCCACTCCCCCCGGAGGCCTGCCCCCCCCACGGAAGTCTGGGGCACCCCCCCTGCGGGCGGGCTGCATAGGGCCCCAGAATATCTAGGGACGGCCCTGATACCTGTCACCCTGCCTCCAGCCGGCCCCTGCCGCAACCCCTGCCCTGCCTCCAGCCGGCCCCTGCCGCAACCCCTGCCCTGCCTCCAGCCGGCCCCTGCTCCAACCCCTGCCCTGCCTCCAGCCGGCCCCTGCCGCGCCCCCCTGCCCTGCCCCCAGCCGGCCCCTGCCGCGCCCCCCTGCCCTGCCTCCTGCCCGCAGCCAGCCCATCTCCAGCCCCTACCGCAGCCCCTGCCCTGCCTGCAGCCAGCTAGCCCCACACCTCCTGTCTCCAGCCAACCCCTACCGCACCCCCATGCCCGAAGCCAGCCAGCCCCGCACTCCCCTGTCTCCAGCCAACCCCGCACCTGATTTCCACCCAGATCTGCATCCCCTGCCCTGCCCAAAGCCAGCCAGCCCCACACCCACCTGTCTCCAGCCAACCCCTGCCGCACCCCCGTGCCCGAAGCCAGCCAGCCCCACCTCCTGTCAAAATATCCTTGCACCGGCCCTGCGTTCATAAATTTGTCCAGCTCTCTCCTCAAGTTGTTTTGCCCTCCCACCTCCTACTGGGAGGCTGTTCCTGAATCTCACCCCTCTGATGGTTAGAAACATTCTTTGAATTTCCAGCCAGAATTTGTTCATGGCCTGTTTATATCCATTTTTTTCTTGTGCCATCATTGCCTCTTCGCCATCCTTGGTATTTACCCTAGATGTATTTGTATAGAGCATCTATATCCCCTCTGTCTCCTTTTTGCGATACTAAACCAGTCAAGCTCTTCCAATCTCCTGTTAAACTAATTCCTCTATTCCCTGGATCATCCTAATACCTCTTCGCTGCACCTGTTCCACTTTAAATGTATCTTTCTTGAACATGGGTGACCAGACTTGCACGCAGTATTCGAAATGAGGTCTTACTAACGCCTTGTAAAATAGCATTAATATTTTTCTCTTTCTCTCCTGGAAATGACTTGCCTGGCTCTTCCTAGGATCGCCTTTTGTCTTTTTCACAGCTTCATCACATAGGTGGTTCATAGTAATCCTGTGATCAACCCACACACCCTGGTCTCTCTCCTCTGTCATTTCCAGCCCACAGCTTGTAGAAGAAATTCCTATTATTAGACCCTAAATGTATGACTTTGCACTTTATACTATTGAATCTCATCCCATTTCTGTCACTCCTGTCTTCAACATTATCCAGATCTTCCTGCAAAATAATCTGATCTTCCTCTGTATTGACAATGCCTCCCAACTTTGTATCATCAGCAAATTTTAATTGTGCCCTCCTAGTTTCTGTGCAAGATCATTAATAAAAAATTGAATAATACTGGTCCCAAAACCAATCCTTGAGGAACTCCAGTAGTAGGTTCCCTCCAGTCTGATAATTCATCTTTCTGCACAACCCACTGCCTTCTCCCCTTTAGCGAGTTCTTTACCCACTTTACTTTTCTAGTATTTGGCCCCATCTGCTCAAATTTAACTAATAATTTCCCACGCAGTACTGTCAATTGTTTAATGAAGTCCAAGGATATTAGACCAACTATATTTCCATTATCTTTAAAAAAACAGCTCTCTTCTCAAAGAGATTGTGCCAAACTCACCTTTTAACTTTGGTAAACCCTCATTGCAGTATGTTCCCTTTTTTGTTTATCCCATTAATTTAATTATTATTTCCTTCATAATTTGTTCTAAAGCCTTGCATATGACTGCGGTTTAGACTAACAAGTTTTTAATTGCCCAAATCACTTTTTCCCTTTCTTAAGTATAGGTTCAACAATAGCTATTCTCCAGTCATATGATATTAATACATCTGAATATACAGCCATATTAAAAATCGTTATTACCAGACCAGCAATTTCATGTGTTCGTTTTTTCAGTATTCTGGGATGTAAACTATCCCTTCATCCTGATTTGAGTTTATTAAACTCTTACATTTTTGTTTCACCTCAGATGAAATAAGTTTTATTTCTAGACACTCATTCCCATGAGCCGTATTGCCTTCCTGCACATGTTCTGTAATCCTTATTGAAAACAGAGGCAATTTATTTATTTAGTTTTTGTGCCATACCTAGATTATCTTTAATCTTCTTCCCATCCACACTGCATAGTGGTCCAACCTCATCCTTCCTTATTCTCTCTCTATTTATTAAACTAATAAACCTCTTATTATTTATTTTAATTTCCTTGGCAAGATCTATTTCATCTTGACTTTTTGCAGTTCTCATTTTATTCCTACATTTTTCTAATCACCACAATGTAGTTTTCTTTGCTGATCAGCCCCCTTTTTCATTCCCTCTAGGCTCTCTGCTTACTCCTAATAACCTTTTTGTGGCAGGGCTGCCCAGAGAGGGGGGCAAGTGGGGCACTTTACCCCAGGGCCCAGGCCCAGCAGGGGCCCCCACGAGAGTTTTTCAGGGCCCCTGGAGCAGGGTCCTTCACTCGCTCTGGGGGCCCCGGAAAACTCTCACGGGGCCCGGGCCCCCAGAGCTTCTTCGCTCCCGGTCTTCGCTGGCGGGGGGTCCTTCCTCTCCGGGACAGAAGGATCCCCCCCGCCGCCGAATTACCGCCGAAGCGGGTCCTGCCGCCAGAGTGCAGCCGGGTCTTCGGCGGTAATTCAGCAGCGGGGGGGGGGTCCTTCTGTTCCGGGACTCGCCGCCGAAGTGCCCCGAAGACCTGCGGTGGGGGCTGCACTTCGGCAGGTCCCGTTTCGGTGGTAATTTGGCAGAGGGGGGTCCCCGCCGTGGGTCTTTGGGGCACTTTGGCGGCGGGTCCCGGAACGGAAGGACCCCCCGCCTCCGACTTACCGCCGAAGTGGGGGGGCCCCCCGCCGCCAAAGACCCTGGGCCCCCGGAATCCTCTGGGCGGCCCTGTTTTGTGGAGGTTATTCATCTATCTGTGTATGGAGCTTTTCCCTACAAGTTTTCCCCCTTTGCTTGTGAGGCAAATTTCAGATAGTTTTTGCACTCTTGATTTGAAGAAATTCAAGACTCCTCCACATTTAAGTTCCTGAGCTCTTTAGTGAAGTTGACTTCAACTAATTCCTTTCATTTCCCAAAGTCTGCCCCTTTTGAAGTAAAAAATCATAGTTGATGACCTGGTTTTGATCATCCTTCCATTTAATTTAAAATGAATCAACTCATCATTACTTGATCCAAGATTATTTCCTATGACCTTCTATGATGTCTTCACTACTTACCAAAACCAAGTCTGAAATAATTACATCATTTCTTTTTCATTCAGTGACAATTTGAAGGAAACTGACATCTATCACTTCCAGGAATAAATGGGACCTGCCATAATTAGTAGCATTTATTCTTCAATCTATATGCAATATGTTAGTCTCCCATTATGACACAATTTCCAATAGTACTGATCTTTCTAATAATATTTGAAGAGATCTCTATCCATATGAGTGTGACCCTAGGGGTCTATAGCAACCCCCTAGCATTATCCTGAGTCAACCTCTTTTACAATTATTATCTAAAGTGATTTTGACGCAAACAGATTTTCACTGAGGTACAACACTATCCTATCAACTTTACCTTTATTCCTATTGGTCCTAAGCAGCACATACCCTTCAGTACCTGTATTCCAGTTATGAGTGCCTTTCACCAGGTTTCTGTAATCCCTGTAATACCCGATTTGACCTCCTCATAGACTTTAAGGTCAGAAGGGACCATCATCATCATCTAGTCTGACCTCCTGCACTTTGCAAATCACAGAACCTTACCCACCCACTCCTGTAATAGACCCCTAATCTCTAGCTGATTTTCTGAAGTCCTCAAATCATGGTTTAAAGACTTCAAGTTACAGAGAATTCACCATTTACACTATTTTAAACCTGCAAGTGACCTGTGCCCCATGCTGCAGAGGAAGGTGAAAAATCCCCAGGGTCTCTGCCAATCTGACCCAGGGGAAAATTCCATCCCAACCCCAAATATGGTGATCAGTTAGAGCATGAGCATGTGGGAAAGACCCTGCCCCAGTAGTTCCAGTTCCTCCATTTAATTTACACTCCTCACATTAGTGTACAAATATTTCCATTGTTTAGCTAGGATCTCACCCAGTTTTCTATCTGGATTAGATATCCTTTCACTAACTGTAACAACTACTTGTCTGCCACTCCACTCAGTATTTGTAATTTTTTTCTCTGTGATGTCAATACTCTTACTTTGTGATGTTTCATTGTCCTTTATTATATCTTCATTTAGCTGATTTTCCTCCTCCTGTGTACTGAAACCCAGTCGTGGAGATTTCATGAGTCTCTCCCGACCTTCTCCTCTCATCTCCTAGTTAAAAGCCCTTCTTATCAATCATGCCAGGCTTGGTCCCAAAAGTTTAATACTCAAGTGGAGTCCATCAGTTGAGAAGAATCTCTTCTTTCTGTTAATATCTCCCAATGATTAGTCATCCCAAAACTTTCTTCATAGAACCAATCCTTGAGACATCTGTTGATTATCATTATCTTGTCATGCCTTCACCCTCCTTCTCTAGGGACCAGAAGAATTCAGCTGAAAATCATCTGAGTTTCCTCTTCTTTAAGCAGCTTACCCAGCCGAGCATACTCATCCTTAAGTCATTTTAGGGGAAATCTAGCAATATCATTCATCCCAACATGCAGCACAATCAGTGGACTTATCCATGCTCCCATTGGATCCTCATCAGCTTCACGTCCACACCTCGTATCCTTGCTCCTGGCAGACTGCATACTTTCCTCTGGATCTGGTCTGGTGAGAGACCTGTTGATTCTTCTGAGTATGGAGTCCCCAAACACATAGACCTGTCTCATCCTGATGTTGGAATGAATCTGACTTGTGTTCTGTGTCGCATTCCCCTATACATCATCCTCACTTTTCCTTAAACTCCAGTTTCTGGTTTTCTCTGTCATCCCTACCTCTCTTCTGTAGGGACTGGCTTCCCTTCTTTTCTTCCTTGCCACTGTATCTTCTACCTGTTTCCTCCTCATTCCCTAGTGCAGCAAACCTGTTACCCAACTCAATTTCATCATCACTAGCTAAGTCTCTACCTTGTCCTCATGGTCACATTCTTCCATGGATCACTCTGCTCTTCTTGCAGTCCATCCTCCAGAAACTTTTGTTTGGAAGGTGTCTGCGAATCTTGAGTTGTCTGTACCACCTCTCCTCTCCTGTCCTGCGTTATGCCTTCAAATTTCCAACTGAATTCCATCATTATCTCCAGCAACATCTCTAATCTCTCTAATCTCTGCCATGAGTTCTATTGGGTGACATTTCATGCAGAAGGAGCTTCCATAACAGATTCCCACTCAAGGATGATATATTCTTTTGGGTCACAAATTCTTAAATACACATCATATATCTGGAACAACTTAGTTTGTGTAAAAGACAGTGTAATTTGACCAATGGGCATGTAAAATACAATATTTTAAAAGTCTGGACTTTCTTCATGAATATTTAATAGATTGGAAATATAATTTTTTTGCAGAAAAACAGGTCGCAAAATACTCAATTTCCTATCCAGGTGTCAGAGATAATTACTCTAAGGAGTCAGTACTTCTAGGAAGGAGAAACATGGCCCTGCAGAATGGCTCATTGATATGAGTAGGAGATAAAAAGTGGCAATAACTCTGAGGGTTCCTGAAAAGCCTTTGAAGTTTCTAAGTCATCCGGTTGAAGTTTCCAAGTTATCTGGTTCATGGTCCCACAGAACTTGTTTGTTCAGAATTTGTGTTTCAGGTTTTTATGAAACCCAGCTAAACCACCACGTTTTGCCTTAAAATCAATCTTAGAGACTAAGTTGGTCACAGTTTTCAATCAAAACAAGGAATTAGTCCAAGAAGCTTAGCTTAGATATGCCAAAAGCTTCTTAGACCTCCACAAAACCTTTGGTGAAACTGGCCTGACTCTTTCAGGTATGTAATCAAACACTGAAGCAGGTGATACCTAGCTTGTTAAAGATTTCATTAGGAAAGTTTCACCTGCTCTATAAGAATCATGTAAGGCAGATAGAGTTTCATGCCTGCTGTCTTGAAGACTTTGCTACTCCCCAGTGGTCTGCAAAGTTCCTGGGTTTATGTAGTATGTCATGTCTTTTGTGCCAGACTTATTTTTGGATGCACCCACGGACTTCAGTTTAACTTAGTTATGAGTTTTTTGTGAGGTATTTCTATTAAATGAGTTTTTTCTCCTTGCTGTCAACAGCATAAAGTGGATAAAGTGATTGAAGAAGTTAAAGCAATCTGCAGCGTTCTCTGTTCTGTGGAAACCAGGGCTATTACTGATGCAGTCAAGAAACTCCGTTCAGTGCCACTGGGAAAAACACAGGTAAAGAATGCACTGAAACCTTTACAAGGTTGGCCTGAAGTGCTGATGTCCTGTTCCCTGATACTTAAGTAGGTATCATTCATTTCTTCATTGATCATGACGAAGGGCCTTGCTACTTACTTTCTCAGAGATGAATATTAGGAAGCGGCAACTTAAAAAGAGAAAAGGTTGTGAGAAATTAAACGTATGACTAGAAAGCAATAAAAGGTTGGTTTTGTGGGTCAGGTACTGAACTTGGACATAGAAGAGATGGATTATGTTCCCAGCTCTGCCATAGATGACTTGTGTGACCTTGGGCAAGTCATGTAGGATTAGGTTAGCGGAGGTTCTGAGCACTCAAAGCTCCATTTTAAGTCAGCATCTGGGGAATGCAGGTATACTCTGCACTACTGAAAATCAGGCCATTAATCACTGTGGGTTAGTCATGCTCAGTGACGGCTCTAGGTATTTTGCTGCCCCAAGCACGGCAGGCAGGCTGTCTTCGGCGGCTTGCCTGCAGGAGGTCCCCGGTCCCGCGGATTCGGTGGCCCGCCTGCGGGAGGTCTGCCGAAGCCGCGGGACCAGCGGACCGTCTGCAGGCATGCCGCTGAAGGCAACCTGCCTGCCGCCCTTGTGGCGAACGGCAGAGCGCCCCCCGTGGCTTGCCGCCCCAGGCACTTGCTTGGCATGCTGGTGCCTGGATCCGCCCCGGTCATGCTGATGCTTTCTCACATTAATGAAATTTTTACTTCAGTGTTTTAAGAAGTTTGAGTTTTCCTGTCTTCCCATAAGTGGTCTGTATCCTGCTGTCCTTACTCATTGACTTGAGTTTTCATGTGGAAGGGACTGCAAGATTGGACCCATTCTTGTTGGTTTGCCCAGATCTTAGTTTCATCCACAATCTATCATTTTATCTCCTGCACAGTACACTTAGTTACATAATCAAATATCAGAACAAAGTTTTAGCCCATAAATCTTGTGATGTTTGTAAGAACAATCTTCTTAAGTCAGTCATTTAAACCTGTGTTCTTCACACTTTCAAACCCCAATAAAATCATCATTCTCTCGAAGTATTTTTATCTGAGTAAACCTGAGGCTGAGAGGTGAAATGGACTTGCCAAAGGGTACATAGTTAGTAGAAGAACTGGAATTTGAACTCAGAAAATCTTATTTCCTAGCCCTATGTTCAGTCCTCCTAGACTATGCCATAGGAGTAGATAGCTCAATTTTCTCACAGTAAATCAGACCAATTGGTTTCCTTTAATTTCTTCCCTAGCATTCCTTCTAGTTCATTGTTAAGTCAAGTCTAATTTATATAGCACTCCGAATATGTGTGGTGCTTCATTGATAAGTGTTTGGAAGCTCCACATGGCAGCAATTTAATCTAAATGAGTCTGTGAAATACCATACATCCTCTGGTGTGGTGTTAATTTAAATACAAATATTCACAAGAATATTCTTCTGCTATTTCAGGTGACAAATGCAGTAGAGAAATAAATAAAAGAAACGACATCAGTTTATGACCAGGCTTATTGACTTTCATCTGTAGAATCCATCTACCATTTCTGGGGAAGAGATAAAAATCTTCCATATGAACAGAGTATTTTCTTCAGTGCCATGCTCTTAATAAACAGATGGCCGAAGAACCCAGTTCTTTGGGATGGGGAAAAGGCTAATTGTGGGATAAATGCTCCTTTAGAAATTAACTAAAAATATAAAAAGGAAGAAGGCTGAGACTGATTCTTTCAAATTGGTACTGCATTGGGAAATGGATCCCCCCCGCCCCGAGGTGAAGGGAGATTCTACTTCTGAAAGCCACTTTCCCTTTATTTCATCAGCACTCTTGAACACAAATCCTATGAAGCAACCTACATCCAGTTTGGGTCAGGCTTGCCTAACTTGTCAGAATCAGTTTTCAGACATTCCATTTGAAATCAGAGACAGAAATATCCAAATCATGGCCTGCCTTGGACACCTCTAATCAGAAAACAGTATCCTAAATGCAGCAGTGAACTGGGGAGTGTGTGTGTAGGGGGAAGAGCTATGACTCCAGGTCTTCTTACATGAGTCTTAAGTTTCTATTAGTGAATAAAATCCATCCAGAAAGCTTGGGCTCTGCTTTTCTTCGGAGTCAGTGTTCCAGGTCCTGTAAAACTGTAAACTGGATTGGTTGGCAATTCAGCACTTAGGTGAGATAACCCAAATCATAAACTGATCTGTTCTGTAGCGAGAACTCTTGTTCACATGTTCCTGTGGTGGGTTTCTCTTGTACTCCCAGCACTGGCTCAATTCACTGCTCTGCCAGAGACGTCCTCTGTAATGTTAACCAAGTAACACAATCTCTCTGTGCCCAAGTTTCCTATACTGAAGATAGGCAGAGTAATAATACTTTTTCTGTCCTGTCTAGTTAAATTGTGAGCTCTTCAGGGCAAGAGCTGCCTCTTATTATTTGAATGCAAAGCACCTATCACAATGGAAACCTGGTCTCAGCTAGGATCTCTGGGTGCCACTGTAAAGCAAGTAATAAATGGTGATGGTGGTGGCCTAGTCTGAACATTAAAAAGAAAGTATTGTGGATTCTTTTCTGATAAAATACTTTCTCCCCAGCCCTGAATAGAACATCTAGATTGATGCAAACCTTACAAAGAAGTAGTTTCATGTTGATGAGATTTCTCTTCTATCAACATTTCCTTCAGGCTTGGTTAGCTGACCTAGCTCACTTTCTCTTGAAGCTTTCTTCTGAAGGCTGTCCATGACCTTGAGTGACACCCTCGCCCTCCTTCGTGAGACAGAGCTGATTAACAACTGACTTCAAAAAATAGCTGAATTCAGCTACCAAATGGTTCCCGTGCCAGCAAATGCCTCTGCTGCTTCTTGTTTCCTACTCTTTTCAGAAACAAGTGCTAGGACAGTTGATTAGACTTGGGCAGCCCCTCAAAAGTTCAGGTTTGCTGCAAAAAGAGCTGCATCTCATCCAGAGGCAGCTGAATTATAAATGTAATACAAGCAGACAAATATTTTGCTGCACGTAAGCAACTCAAGTTCAACTCAGTTTTCTAGTACAGTTTCATATATCTATATATGTATAATATGTATATATGTGCAGGTATGGATAAATGATGAGCCAGATCTCCAGGAGGTATAACTTAGCTCATCATATCTATCTCCTATATTTGGATGTGAAGCCTGAATCAGTAGTCAGCAGTTTGATATTTGATGATGGGCCAGCTCCTCTAGTCCTTATTCAAGCAAAACTCACATTGAGGTCATGAGTAGGCGTTTTGGCCCCATAAAAATACAGTGCAGTGTTTTTTGGCTACTGGTGACACATTTTTTTCCCCTTGATTCTTAGAGATCTATGGACCACTTACCTATCTAATATGTCTGGTTTAGGTGTTTCTGTAGTACCCATCAACATAGCAGCCAAAGTAGTGCAGCTTTCCTGTGGGGTTCCATGGATATAAGTCCCTGTCTACTGAAAGCCTGAAATCAGGATGCACAGCTGGTTCAAGGATCCAATTTTTTTTCCAATTTTGGTGCCATTACGCAAATGAAATTTGCATAGCTGCTTGCTGCATTCCTTGTGCTGCAGGATTATACATCAGGAAATAGAGAGATGCCAGAAGAACAATTCTATTTCCTTTCTCACATAGTTTCCTGATTTTTAGAGTACTGTATATTGTGGTTTTGTTTGGAATACTTTTTACCCATCCAATTGGCGGGTTGCCTGCACACACTACCTCTCAGGGAAACTGCTGCCTGCTCCTTCCAAGGCAAATTACATATGGTAATGTATTTTTGCGTATCGTTCTGTGCTTCTATCTATTCCATCAACATTTATATATAATAGTGCCTACATTTCTTCCAACTCTGTGTCTTTATTTAAATCACCCTCATTGCCATGAAAGCTCCTGTCCTGTGGTTGGGAGATTATGAAAGAAGCTGGCATCAGTGATAGTTTCTGCATGAACTGGCAGTGTCTTTCTCTAAAAGATTCATCCAGTCTTCCAGACATCCTGACCCTGGGAATTTTTAAAATCTATTCAAGGAAAATTCTGGGCCTGCTGTACAATTAATGTTGTTCATCCCTCTCTCTGTCTTTTTTACTGTGATTCACAAAAAGTCTTAGGAGACCAAATCCTGCCAGAACAGGCACTAATCCATTATATATTAAATGAGCTACAGTATGTTGAAATTATCAGAGCTGTTCCAAAAAGATTATTTACTTTACAAAATGCAAGAGAATAAAACAAAGGTCTCTGTTCCCATTTGTTTCACTGCATAAAGATTGTGAGAAAACATCTCAAACCAATACACTGTTTCTTCCCTCAAGTAAGCATTGGGCTTCCATGCATATTAACCAGCTGAGTGCTGCCTGACTAGCTGGGTACTAGTACTGCTTGTAAATGAATTAGAGCATTTAAGAGGATCCTGCTGAATACAGGGGCCAATAAACTGTGGTTTCCCTGATCAACAGCAAAGGGATTAATGAGTATAAGAGAATAATTGACTCTTCAGTGGGGTGAGGGTTCCAACAGGGTGCTGTTAAGAAACAAACCAATGCCATATTGCAGTATTCACTTTACATAGGCATTGTCTATGTTTCAGCTTTATACTTCAGCAATGCATTTATAGCATCTTGGTAAATATTAACTTATGAATGGTGCTTCTTGCAAGTGAAGACTTGGTGGCACAACTGGTTAAAATTAAATTTTAACGAATCATCTATTAAATTATTTATGCACATAAATAATTGGTCTGATCTTTCAGAGGTTCTGAGCACCAGGCAGCTCCCAGTGAAGGAAGTGGGAGATGTTGTCTGCTCATCACTTGTAGAAAATCAAGCTTCCAATTTAGCTCTCTAGCTAGGAATTGGGAGCCTAACTTTTAGGCACCCCGTTTGGAAAAGTTAATGGGGCTCTGACGTCTGTCTACATAAAATAACTTGTAGAAGTAGACGAGACACACACAGGATTGGGGAGAGAAGATATTGTGATCCCCTAGGCTTCAGAGCCCAAGCTCCAGCCTGAGCCACAGTGGCTACACAGCTATTGTCAGGGCCGGCTCCAGGCACCAGTGGAGAAAGCACGTGCCTGGGGCGGCACATGCTAAGGGGAGGTATTCCGTCCATTCTTGGGGCGACACAGTCAGAGCGGCTTTTTTTTTTTTTTATTGGGGCGGCAAGAATGGTAGAGCCGGCCCTGGCTATTGTGCAAGCCCACAAGGCCGAGTCTGTCTCCCCAGGCTCTGAGACTCACTGCTGTGGGCTGTGTAGTGTGTAGATGTACCCTATGTGACTTGCCCAAGATCATACAGGAAGCTTGTGGTACGAATAGGAACCAAACCCTGATCTCCTGAGTGAAAATCCACTAAGTTCCTCTCGTGATCTGTGCTTCTCCCTTTTGCCCCAGCACCAGCTTACCGCCATGCAGTTCCCTTAGGAAATCTCTATGCCTGACCAATGCCATCTCTCTCAGCAATAAAAGCTGATGTTCAGTCTTTTCTGCATTATAAATACTCATGATTTTTTCTTGTCTTTTTAGAATTCACTTCAAAACGTAGAAACTCCAGTCAGAGGTAAAGATGTTTCTTTTAGACATTAATGCAAACAATAAACAATTAGCAAAATGCACATTCTTCAATTTGAATTAACGTTAAAGAATGTATTACTTAATTTATAGCATAAACCATTTCCTGTAAGTAAAGCAAATGCAAGTGTTTCAAAGTCTATATAGATCATTATATTGTCTCCAATTCATCTTAGAGATAAAAGTCTTTTTTTTCCTCAGATTAGAAAATATAGTCAGTTATAGTGGGCATTTTAAAAGGCAAAGTGAATTGAGCCCCTTTTAGAGGTTGTCCTTAATCTCCCTTCTCCTGCTGAAAAAAAGAAATGAAGCACCACAGTGAAGCTGCCAATTTGGGTTTGTCTCTAACATTTCTGTCCCTCTTTATAAACTCTGTGCTGTTATGCTAGTGATATAATGTAAGGGATTTAGTAACATGGTAATGGGGGCAAACAACCACCCATCTTTAGTGCCCCTAGTTCAAATCAGACCCGACTAGTAGTGACTGAAAATTGTTACTGCCTGGTTGGTGTTTGATGTCTTATGTGAATTAATTAAATGGTCTCAGTTTATTTGCTCAGACTGATGTCCATGTTGCGCAAAAAAAAAAAAGTATCAATCACTCTTCGTTGCAGTATGATCTGAGTTTCTGAGAACTGAATGGATGCAAAGAATGTAAAAGCCCTTCATGTTTAGGGTTTGTCTATACATGAAAGTTGATCCAGAATAAGAGAAACTGTGAATTTAAAGCAGATTGACTATTCCGGATTAGCTCTGTGTATTTTATTTCAGATTAACTCAATCTGCTTCCAAAATGGATTAAGATAATTCAAAATAAGACACTCTGTGGATGGACGCTCTTGTTCCTCAATAAATCAGGAATAGCTATTCTGGAAAAGTTTTCTGTATAGACAAGTTTTTAGAGATGGTTCTGGTCAGGGCTGGGGTATGGTGACCAGATCAATGCCAGGATAGTTTGTAGCTGCTAACCAACTGTACCTGTATTCTGGATTTTAGACTCCAGGCTGATCATTCCCGCATTTTTCAAATTCAATACAAATAAATTAAATAACACAATTGTAGAAAGAGCACCTACATCCTCACCCGCAGGAAAGAGCAAAGTGTCCTTGTGCATAGCACAGAGGTGAGCATGCAAGTGCCATGAGCAGGAGGCACCTATGGTCTGTGGTCCTCCCCCTTGGAAGAAGTTGTTTATCCCATGAGCTTTGTTCAACTCTAGTTATGGCAACAATTTGCTAAACATGAGATGAATTAATCGTTGCTAATTACCATCTATCCCTCATACACCTTATGCATCTTCTTCCGCATTCTCTTTAAAACACTCTTGTGGAAAGAATTTAAACCATTCCTCTGTATAAGGCTATATGCAAGCTTGGGCTTTACTGAATCAGCACTTTCCTCAAAGAAAATCTGTTTGATGTATTGAAGAGCATTATAGATCTCCAACAGATTTTTGCCTATCTGCTGGTCTACACCCTTTTATTTATGCCAGAAAAGTGTCAGTCTTTTTCAGTTGAAGGCTTTTGTATTTGTTCTGGCTACACCCTTAATTTCATAAGCATTGCAGAATCCATTCTGCAATGTACCCTTAGGAACTGCACATTACTGATTGTAGTGAGGTCCTGTCAGAACTTGTTGGCATCTTAGTATTCAGTCAGGTTAAATCCTGGTGATGCTGTTTGTATTGTCTTTTAAAGCTATTTTTATTAAACTTTTTTTCTGTTATTAATTGTAACTTGTGATGAGGAAAGATGATCATTTCTAGACTTCCCACCTGTCTGCACAACACCGCGTTCCCATAAAAAAGAGAATATGATTATTCAAGTCAATAAATATTTGACATTGTGGGTTTATTATGATCCAGGTTATAGACAGACAGAAGCAAGTTTATACAAAACTCAGCCTGTTTGTCTTCTGTGAAGCTGTAATGGTTTAATGGTTTGTACAGTATTAGAGTATGCAGCCTTCTAATGAAATTACTACCTGAGGTCATATCTGACAGAATAAGCAGCCTTAATATTTGGTCAGTACTTTGTCGGAGGCATTCCTGAAGACTACCGGTGCACCATAAAGTGGAGTTGTTCAAGTGACAGTATCTTTCCTATGTGCTGCTAGAGATGTCATCTTTTGGAGGGAATGCAAAATAGATATACTCACTCCTTGAGGATTACTTACTGTAATAGTCCGAGGTAGGGGCCGTGCCGTCTCAGGGGCGGTCCCCGCCCCGCCCACCCACACTACGGGCCATATCAGTCTCCCGGGTTCTGGGGGGTTTGGGGTTCTCCCTCTCAGGCAGGGCAGAACAGAAGGCTTCAGTTCCTGCCCCTCCCCAGCCCCAGCCAGTCAGACAGACAGCAGACACTAGGTCTCCCTGCGGTCCTGAGCCGCAGCTGGCAGGCACAGTAGCCCCCAGTAAAGCCCAGCCCCACACCAGAGGGGGGGGGCAGCAGAGGAGAACCAGGCTGAGCAGCAGTAGGGCTCTGCAGCAGTTCAGCCCCCAGCCCCCAGTCAGCCCGCAGCCCAGGTCAGCAGCAGCAGCTCAGCTAGCAGCAGGCTCCTCCCAGCCTCAGCAATGGTCAAGGGTCCCCATGGTCAGGAGCAACAACCAAACCCAGGGGGGGAGGGGCTCAGCTCTCAGCCCAGGAACAAGGATACAATATAGTCTTTAGGCAGCAGGGCCCCCCTTAGGGCGGGGCAAGCACAATAGGCAGGGGCTCAGGGCCAGGGCCAGGTCAGCTGCTGGCCAGCAGGCAGTTCAGGGTCCAGGTCCAGGGAGGGAGTAATAAGTAGCAGTAATAAAAAGCCTAGGTCAGGAGTCAGGGAGCAACAGTCAACCAGAGCAGGCACCAAGGGTCCCAGGGGAGCTGAGCAGCTCTCAGGTGCAGCCAAGCAAGCCACAGGTATAAACAATAAACAGGGGTTCAGTCAGGTTCAAGGCTCAGCAGAGCAGCAGCAGCCAGCAGCCCAGTCAGGCCAGGAGGCAGGGCAGGGCAAAGGGCAGGGCAACAAGCAAAGGCTCAGGCTCAGGGCAGGGTAGCAGAGCAGTTCAAGAAGCTCCAGGCAGAGCCCAGCTGGCTGCAGGCTCTGCTGCCTGCTGTGCTGGGCTGGGGAGGGGGGGGGGGTGGGGGGGGGGTGGGGTGGGAGCCACCCCCACCCCACCCTGTGTGCCCCACCAGGCCACGCGGCCCATGCGCGATCCGCTGCAGTCAGTGGGGATCCTGGCATCCGCAGCCCACAGGGCAGTGCCAGCAGCTGCTAGGGTTCCCCCCCCCTCTGCCTCTCCCTGCCTCTCCTCATCCCTCCTCGGCTGTGGGCTGGGTCCTGGGCATCCAGGCTCTGGGCGGGGCTGCTGCGGGCTGTGCGCGCTGGAGCGCGCTGGCTGGACTCCTCGGGAGCTGGCCTCGCTCGGGGGCTCTCTCGGGGGCGGGGCCAGGCCTCGGCGGCGGGGGGCGGGGCGCGCAGGGAGGGGGGCAGGCTCGGGGTCCGGGTACCCGGCTTGAGGTCTGAGGAGGTCCCGTCCTGTCGAGCTGGCCCTGGGCAGCGGTACCTGCCAAGGGGAGCCGCCAGCTCGCCGCCGCTGCCTCCCGGGAGCGGCCTCCGGCTGGGCTCTTATAGGTCCTTTCTGGCCCGCCGCCTGACTTCGCGCGGGCCCGCTTCCTGCGGGGGGCCTTGGCTTCCGCCGGTCCCTCCGCCACTGCTCCGCCCAGGTACTTACATTCTCATGGTACTGCTAAAGATGTAAAGTTTTTGACTAATTCTTTTTGGAATTTGATAATTATTTCTAGAACTGATCAGAAAATTGTAAGCATTTTCCACCAACATTTTTAAAAGAAACAAAATATTTGCTTTATTCAAATTTTCTGTGGAAATGTTCCAATTTTTTAATAAAAAACTGAAAAACCTTTTTTTACCATACCCATTTTTGCCTATTTCTTTTCTTGGTTAAACAAAGTTGAGAAAAAAATATTTTGGATTGAACAATACATTTTGTTTTAATTTTGAGCTTTTTTCACATTGTTGCATTTTTAAATTGAAGGACGTTTCTAAACAAAAAGTCACTTTGACCCAAACAATCACGTCTTGTTTTTTTCTAAAATGCTGAAACAAAATGGTTCAACTTTCTCTAAAAAAATTTTTTCAAAATGAACAATTTGGTAAAACCAAAACTAACTCAAAACATTTTCAGTGTCACTGAATCTGCAAATTTTGCAGAAAAAAAGTTATGTCTGAAAATTTTTTGCCCTCTTGTAAACAGAATATTTTTAGTTTTCAGGGGTTTTCTGTATCAGACCCTTTTAATTTCCTACCTTTTGTGATCACTTCCGTGTTCTAAGTAGCACTACAACTTTAATTGTGTCTTAATGAAGTTCTTTGGTTTAGGAATTGTATTCAGAGGGCTTGCTCTTTTTCTTAAAATAGCTAGGTAGATGCAGTTTTAATACTGTGTTCTCCATATTAGCTGTCAGGTGTCACAAAAATGTGAAGCTTTTCTTGTCTGAGATTCCATTCAGCCATTGAAACAATATTCATGTAGTAACTGGAGGGAATGTGTATACAGGAGTACAGAGGGCATATTTAACATGTATTGAGCTGACATAATCTACAACAACAACAACAAAATGCTCACCCTGACAGAAGACCCAAGACTAAAACAATACATAAAAATATAATATTGGAGCAGGAAGAAAGAAAGCAATCTGATATATGCTAACTTATTTTATTCTTTGTTTTCCAAAGTCTAGAAAGTATATGCTGCAGGTGTAAAAATCAACACTTTCAGTTACTAAATTGCTTATTTAATTTTGCTTACTGGAGGAGGAATTCTCTCTGTGAAGAGAGTATGTGCAAGGATTAAACGTGTTTTGTGGAGAGCATGGCAGAAGCTGAATTTCATCATGCTTGGTCTCAGTCCATTTCCCAGTGGGCACGTCCATATCACAGTGGCTGAGATCTTAAACTAAATCATTTCAGACTAGAAATTGGGTGCAGATTTTTAACAGTGAGAGTAATTAACCATTTGAACAATTTACCTTGGGATTAAATGGTTTCCACCATCACCTGAAGTCTTTAAATCAAGTTTGGATGTCGGCTTTAGACCAGACAGAAGTTATGAATATGCAGGAATTACTGGGTCACATTTTACAGCCTGTGTTATACACATATTAAAACTAGCTGAGCATAATGGTCTTTTCTGACATTAAAATCCATGAATCACAAAAAGAAACTGGAGTACTTGGCTTCATGAACAAATAGGATTTGGCGTACCATGTACACTATGTAACAGCTGACTATGTAACAAAGATTTTGCCCAGCCATTGTGAGTAATGGACGCTTACAAACCTGCCAAGATATTTGTGTCTCTAGTTTTGTTAATTGAGGTCCTGCTTAATGAATGAAGAGTGGAAAGAAACAGCTGTATCTGTCTTAGAAGCTGCAAAGGGATTTTAAATTGAGGTCTCGTAGTAAATAAATCAGAGATCAGTGGGCTTTGGCAGTGCTGTAACTAGCCATTTTAGTTCCCGGGGTGAGCAAGCACATTTGCACCCCCTACCGTTTTTTTCCCTGCCCCATTTTTCCACTCCCGCAGCTTTGCACCCCACTCGGCTCTCTCTGGTTACAGCCCTTGGCTTCAATGTTAAGAAAAAAGTGTACCTGCAACTTTCAGGAGTTAAAAATGAACATCCATCTATTTATACGCTGGACTGAATATTACTCTAGGAAGATTCTTGCATTTTACCTCAAAATGTACTAAGACACTAAGTAATCACAGTAGAAGATGCACCAGAGCCCATTCTTTTATTTGTTTGGAGCACTCTGCATTCAGTTTAATCTATAAAGGGACTTATCAGATCTAGTCTCCTGCAAAATTAGGTTAGTGCACAGTATAATCTGGTCTATAATAGTCTTGTGAAGTTCTATTCATCAGCTTGCTTGGTGTGGGTAATTTTTCTGTCATGTAAAATATCAATTTTTTTCACATTTATCACCACAATCATTGTAAGGTGCATTTTGTGCTTGTACTAATAAGTTTTCATGGTGATATAGCAGGGTAGTGTATGTATACATATTGTTCCTGCAATGTGACATATTTTAGCTCCAAAGTATAAGTTTGATCCATCGTCATTCCTTCCATAGCCACAATATACCTAAGAATATAAATGGAGAATTCCATTATCTGGGAGCTCATCCATGTTTCTTCTGATTCTTGTCATTTAAAAAAAGCTTTCCTATTCTGGTTTGGTTAATGTATTCTCATATTCTCTTGTTCTGTACATATAATCTGAAACGTTGTCCTACAGCTTTCAGCGTGTGATTATGTAAGAAACATTGGAGGCCAAAGGGCATGTTTCAACAAACTGAGGGTTGTAGTTGGCATTTTAAAATGCTTCTGAGCTATGTTTTGCTGTGTTTTACAAGAGATGAGAAAAGCCTGCAAATTGTAGTTATTATTGGCTTTATCTTGCAGCCATTGACCTCAGTGGGACTGCCTGCAGATAGGAAGGGACTGTCTGTACACACATTCCACTTTGGACAAGTGAAAAGCCCTTGACTTCACTAAATAATTGCCTCAAGCTAGCTGTTGACTGTTTGTTCACAAACTGTCACTCAAAGAAATCCATTTTGGATCAGATGGATTTATGTATACTATTTTTGGCACAAGAGAGCGATCTCCTTCATATAGTATTCATATAGTATACCTTCTTTGTATTTCTAAATATGCCCCTTTCTCATCAAACCTGTTTTGGAGCTCTTAGGACATGTAGATGGGGTTGAATGTAATTCTGTGGAGCACAGAAGAACACAATGAAAGGCTTAGTATGGAAATTACAAAATTGTTTACAGGAGTGACAGAGACATGCGAGTGACTTTGAGGATAGGAAAAGGGCCCAGTAAAAGATGCAGGCAATACAAAAGGAGGATAGATGGAGAAGAGGAACAGTAAAATGAATAGGAAAATGGGGAGCATGCAAAAAAAAAAAGAGCAGAGGAGAGAAGTATAAACAAAAATAGATTGAAGAGGATTGAGAGAGAGAGTTTTGTTAGCCTATCAAACTATAAATGTACTTGTTATTCAGATCCAGAAGAGGCGTTCACAACACCATAAGAGACCGTGTTGTAGCCATTCTTTTCTGGAGCTATGATTTGGAGGCATATTTCCAGGAATGAAAGGCAAAACAAGTTGGTACCTCCCACATTTAGACAATATATAGGTCCCAGTTCAGCTTAGCATTGGCTCATTAACTTCAATGGGACTTAAGCAGCTGCTTAAAATCAGGCACCTACTTAAGTGCTTTGTTGAATCAGGACCATAGATGGCAAAATACACCCTAACCCATTCACCTGTGCACACTTGTGTTTGGACAAGCATTGAGATTAATAGAATATAGTGAAAAAAATAGTCCAGTTAAACTGTATCCTCTTGTTTTGATTTATGGGTAGTCTGAGACAAGAGGGGTGCAATAATTTTGGAGGTTCCGCATCTGTGAATTATAGAATTTAGTATATTTTTGTATGATATTTATGGATATTTTAGGGTTGATTGCATCTTTCTTACTTGCTATTCATATCAGGGCTCCATGATCCATTTTGCAACTCTCATACAACAACTTCATAGAATCATAGATTTTAAGGTCAGAAGGGACCATTATGATCATCTAGTCTGACCTCCTGCACAACGCAGGCTACAGTATCAAACCTGTGTCTGAGCCACTAAAGTCCTCAAATCATGGTTTAAAGACTTTAGGGTGCAGAGAATCTTCAAGCAAGTGACCCTGCCTCACGCTGCAGAGGAAGGCAAAAACGCCCCAGGGCCTCTGTCAATTTACCCTGGAGGAAAATTCCTTCCCAACCCCAAATATGGCGATCAGCTAAACCCTGAGCATGTGAGGAAGACTCACCAGCCAGACACCCAGGAAAGAATTTTCTGTAGTAAGTCAGATCCCACCCCATCTAACATCCCATCACAAGCCATTGGGCATATTTACCGCTAATAGTCAAAGATCAATCTCATTGTACCATCCCCTCCATAAACTTATCAAGCTTAGTCTTGAAGCCAGATATGTCTTTTGCCCCCACTACTCCCCTTGGAAGGCTGTTCCAGAACTTCACTCCTCTGATGGTTAGAAACCTTCATCTAATTTCAAGTCTAAACTTCCTGATGACCAGTTTATATCCACTTGAATTATAATGTACAGTCTACATTTATTTTAGAGACACCATCTATGTAATTTTCAGGTCCTGTATGAACAAATGGTCACAGTTATGCTAAGATAAGATCATAGTGGCATGCTTTTAAAATATAGTCAGATAAATTACTGCAGCTGAAATGAGCTTGGGAAATGTAACAATTCACCTAAAATTTTCTAGATTTCAAACCCTTAATGGGATAGGGAAAGACTAAAATATTAATTATAGTATGTCGCATGTTTATCCTATTAAGATTTTTTAAATCTTACAAAAATTACAGAAAGGTTTAGAAATGTATATGAATCTGAATAATATCTGCACTTACACTAGCTATAACAAAGCTGGAAGGGATATTGATCCTCTCACTTCAGGGAAGAAAATTAACTTGGGTCAAGCAGACATTTCCTCTGTGTTACAGTATTAAGCAAATAGCTATATTATGGATGCTTGAATCTTCCTCTGTAGCATCCACTGTTGGCCACTCCTGGAGACAAGTATAGCAATAGGTGGACTAGCTGTTATTCTTGGTTGCACACATACCTTGGGAAGTAAGGAGGGTTGTGAGGGGAAAGGCAAGGGCAACCCTAGAGTATTTTAAAACATTCTGGCACTAGATTAACCAAGAATACCCAGCACATTGCACTCTGGCTGTCTCCCTTCCTTCATGACATGCCTCCTACACTAGGAGCCACCAGGAAAACTTACACAAAGCCCTTCACACCAGCCCTATTCCAGTCGTGGTTGGGGCTCCAACTTACACTGGGATTCAGGCTGCCCCAAGAAATATGGAGAATACAAAGGTGGCTAAAAGTCAGTGGGCACAGAAGCAGAACAACAGAGAATTGGAGCCATTATCTATTTAATGTCTGAATACAAGTGTATTATAGATTAATAAATTGCTATACATGACCCACAATACACATTGCAAAATCACATAGTATTAACATTTAACTTGCAGTAGTTCTCAACTCTTATTAACTATGTTGCCAGGTCCCCTGAACTAAATAGTTGCTTAGCTGCAGAAAACATGATAAACATCCCCACAGAGTGGGAATTAAGAGACTGAAATGACGTATCTGAAGCACACTGACTTTACAGTGGTTTAAAAAGTCTTCCTTTGTAAATGCCTTAGTTTGAAGATATTGTAATAAAGGACTGTTGAATACCAGAAAATGAGCTAAGATGGCTTTCAGGAGCACAGATGGCTAATTGGCTTCACTTGGTAGATTGTCATTTTAATTAAATTTTAATAGGAGGAATTTCAAAGCCATAATTGATGTCTTATGATAAATATGCTTCTTTACCAATGACCTATTGCTAACCTTTATTTCCCCCCCAGTCTTGATAGAGAATGCTGTGACAGAGCTGTCTGCAGCCATCTCCCATCTCATCCATGTTTTCAGCAGCAGCTTTCACACAGATTTTCAGCCTGCAAAAATACTTAGAAGCCCTTCATGTGCAGATGTCGACCTAGATCCCCACTTTAGCTTCACTGTTTATGCAGCCCACAACATCCCAGCAGCCTGGCTGAAAAGGTAGGAGGTGCCAGCCCTTCTCTTAAGAAGTGCTTCTTTCCCTCGCGTGTATTACAGCTAGTTGCAGTGCATGGCTGCTGCATGTCAATAAAGATGTTTTGTGTTGCTATTATGAAAACACTGGTCAAATTCAGATCTAGTGTACGCCGCAGAAGCAGCTGTATTATTTTCCAGGAAGCTGCATCCACTTACACCGAAGAGAGGAGCTTTTTGGAGCATTATAGGTAGGGGAGCATAGTGGAGGACTCAGGAGGCAACCTAGGCACCTGCACCAGACAAGTGTGGGAGGACAGTGGTAGGGTGGGTAGCTGCCTTGGCAGGTGTGTGTGTTAGAGAGAGACCTGCCAAAAGAGAGGGTTGTAGATGAAGGGGGAGAGGGGTTTGCTACCTGCCCACAGAGAGGGGTGTGGCAAGGTTCGTGTGTGCCCTGCATAATGAGTGGCTCATGGTTCAAGGCCATCTTGCGCTGAGTCAATGGAGCTGCACCTGCTTACAGCAGGTCTGAGTTTGACCTTAACAATGGCATTCATGGTAGATGTATTTAAACCATGATTATCGGGTTACACCTATGCAGTGACGATTTTTGTTTACAGATGATGGTTAAATACATTTGTAGTTTTATAGGCCTGAGTATATCTGGTACATTAAGCACCACAGAGAAAAACAGAGGGAGACAACTTTAATAAAAGAAAAAACTAATATAAATAATCTCTGCCACATTATTTATTTGTTCAATTAGGGTCTCTTCAAATGGCTGGTTTTCCTACTTTATTGTAAAGTGAACACTTTCCCCTCGCCACACCAAGGCAATAAAGAGAGGGTCAGATGACTGCAATCTGGCAGCGTTATTGTTACAGGGGACATGCTGTTTTCCAGATTTTTATTAATGTTTTTCCCATGCACCTACTTTCCCCTGAATTGCAGATGACTAATTAAAACACAATGGGATCATTTGCATTAGAACATTAGCAAAAGAATGTACTATACAGCATTTAGCTATAATTAGCAGTTTAATAAAAATTTCAGAAAATTTGCATTACTGAAGATAATAGATACAGAAGCATAATCACTGCTCTGATTCTGCAGATGGTTGTACTGTTCCCAGTGTATTTTATTTTAAGGTTTTACCACTAAGATGTGAAATTACACGTGGCCTAGAGGCCGCTGATCGCTTGAGCTCCATCTCAATATATAGACATATGAGAAAATGAGAATAATTTTTCTTTCTAAATCTCCCTCTCCGATCTTTCCAACATTCAGTAGCTAAAATAGCCTTCCTTTCCTACCACTGTATCTCTGTATCCTACCTTTCTCTGGTGCCTTTACTGGCTCCCTGCCTCTTTTCACATTCAAATTTCTCATTCTTTCTTCTAAGGCTCTGCACAATTCTGACCCTCACATCTCAGCTCTTGTTTCGGCCTGTTCGCAATTTTGTACAGCTATGCTCCTGCTGTTCTACTCATCTTGTTGCTTTCTTTGTCTGCCTGTCCCATGTCTTCCCTTCTTCCTGCTGCTCCCTCTTCCTCTCACTTCCTACTACACCCAGAACAACTTTCTCTATTCTAATAAAGAACAAGTCTCATCTCTGTCCTTCTCCTTAAAACTCACTTCTGCTGGCTGGATTCCTGTCACTGGCTTTCACCTCTGTGCTATTGATTCCTCATTCCTAGCCTTACTTTCTTCTTACAATAGATAATGTACAGACGGGTGAAAGTAACTTACAGGACTTACCGGTACTGCCGGAGTCCTGAGCGGGTCGTGGCCTCAACCAGAAGATGCAGGGCCTCAACCGGAAGAGGTGGGGCCTCTCAATATTTAAAGGCCCTGGGGCACCAGCTGTGGCTGGGAGCCCCAGGGCCTTTAAATCAACCCGGGTCTCTCAGCTGCAGAGGTGGCTAGGAGCCCCCGGGGCTCAGCTGCAATTTAAAGAACCCGGGGCTCCGGCCGCAGCGACACTCCCGGACCTCCTTTCCCCCCTGGCTCTGGCTGCCAGAGAGGTGGGATCTCTGGGCTGCTCTGGGCTGGGCTGGCTGGGGAGTTCTGAGCCAGCCCCTCGGCCCCTGCCCGGGCCGTGTGCCACAGGCGGGATTTAAAGGGCTCTGGGCTCCCCACAGCCGCGGGAGTTCTGAGACCTTTAAATCCGGCCCCAGCCCAGCTGCCCGAGCTGCGGGTGGGATTCAAAGGGCTCTGGGCTGCACGCTGCGGCAGGGAGCCCAAAGCCCTTTAAATCCCCATCGCAGAAGCCGGTGCGGTCCAGCACGGTGTACTGGCTCTTGCCAGTACGCCGTACCGTACCGGCTTACTTTCACCTCTGTTACAGAACCTTACAAGTTACAGAACAACATGATACAAATTATCTATGAGTATTATCATCCCTTCCCCCTCTTATCCTCTAATTTTATCTGTGGTTTACATGTTGTCTACCTAATTTAAACCCTGATCCTGCAAAGACTTTAGCATGTGCTAAACTTCATGCACTGTAAGTGATCCTATTGACTTAAATTAAACTATTCACAGCATTTAAAGTTAAGTATACATCTTTCCAGGAAGGAGGCCTTAGAGCTTTAGTTCTTTGGGGTAGGGACTGTATTTATAAAGCATTCTTACAGTGTTCTATTGCAATTTAAATAATAAAAATCCAGGTCTCTGTCTTGTCAGTGTTTATCTTTTGTTTCATAATTTTACAATTGCATTTATTAATTGTAGGACTAAAGTATAAATGTCACTGTTGTCATATTTAAGACCAGATGCAATTCCTGTTAGTTATAATTAAATATTGCATCCTTTTTCTTCATGGAGTTCTCTCTGCTGCTTCTTCACCTTTGTCCCCCCTCAGCTGAATAGAAACATACATAATATAATAATTAATATTGCTGGAAAAAAATCAACACTGACTCTTTTATAAAGAAGGCAAAAGTAGGAACCTCGAGTCGCCAAACCCCTTCAGATTTGCTGTTCAAATCTGACTCCCTAGCTCTACCCTATGCCTATGGTTCTTGTTCAGAATCTCGGAAGAAGACAATGTTTTTCAAGAAGATGGAAACCTTTCAAGAAGAGCAGATATTCTAATACTTCACCATTTTGAGCTCATATTGCATATGATTTCAGTGATGATGAATCTGAAACCAAACCACAGCCCTGAAATTGTTTTGAACCCAAAACTTCAACCATAATCTAAACCAAACCACATGAGTGTCCAGCGCTGTCACTGACCAGCATAATAATAAATATACATACCGTAGTAATTACACATCTCTGTAAGCATTATCGTCTCTTTACAGATGTGGAACCTGGGGCACAAAGAGGTTTATTGTTGCCCAATGTTACACAGTGGAGGTCTGATCCTATGCACCTTAAAGTCCATGGCAAAACTCTCATTGATTACAGTGGTAATGGATCAGGCTCAGTCAGTAACATAGCTGGGAACAGAACGTAAGAACCCTGACCAACACTCTTCTACTCTAAAAATAAAAGAATAATATGCTTTTATTAAAACACTAGCATAAGCCTTACTATTTCACTTCTATCTATAAGGATGAGCCTTTCAGCATTCTGACTAGCTAATCCCAAATTTCAGCTATAAGGTATGTTGAATTATAATTAATATTTTACATTTCTTTTCCTTTGTAGCTACAAGCTCTTCTCTTGTTCCTGTTCTTTAACTTATGGTGGGAAGAAAATATGTCAAGTGAAGAACTGCAAAAATATACCAGTTAAAAAGTTTTTTTTCCCCCTGGCAAACTGGAATGAGAAGTAAGTTTTAATCTTCATTTGAAGGATGCTAGTCTGCCTCATTTTACACAACCAATATTAGATTCTAAAAAATGGAGGGGTAAAGGTGTCTTCTAGA
Organism: Mauremys reevesii; assembly: GCF_016161935.1. Classification (NCBI taxonomy): domain Eukaryota; kingdom Metazoa; phylum Chordata; order Testudines; family Geoemydidae; genus Mauremys; species Mauremys reevesii. Next base: position 245,446,063 of record NC_052623.1, on the reverse strand, counting down.
GATGGTGTCAGCTCATTTCACAGGTAGTAATAATGTTCTAAATACGCCAGTATGGTAATAGAAAGCTAGGTGCAATGGATAAAAATTGATACCTGGACATATTCTCTAATCTGTCATTATCCTGCATTTAGGGCACCAATTGTGGGCCAAAAGGACCCTCTGTGCATGGATGTTCCTTTTTCTGCAAGTAGAATCTCCACAGATTCTAGTGATCAGTAAGTGAAGGTGTGGGGAGCAAGGAGTGGACAAGCCAGGAGGAGGAGGGAGATGGGTCACGCTGGGAGCCTGGATTATGGGGACAAACATTATCCCTTCTGGGACTGAGCACAAACTGAAGGGAAATGTAAATGCAGCCCCAGGCTTTTTTTGTGGTGGTCAGTAATCCCTCTGTACCCAAGGTGCTTGAAAGAGATTCTTTTTATTCAGTGAGACAGTTTCCAACTGCCTCTGCCTATGAGAGCATGGGTCTCTGCAGTGCTCCTCCCCGAGACTTCCTGCCTGGAAAGCTAAACCACTTAAAAGTACAGTTCCTAATACTACAAATTTCACTTTCCAGCACAGGGATGTCCATGCTGGGGAACCACCTTTAAAGAGGCGGGGGTGGGGTGAGGGGAAAGCTTTGGGACAAAAGTCAGTCAGGAGTCCTTGATGTAATAGATTCAAGGGATCTGCACTGCAAGGGAGCAGGAAGTGAGCTTCAGTCTTATACAGAAACATAAGGCCTCTGCAGTGATGCCCCCTCTCCCCTCCCGAGAGGATCCATGGGGTTTGTGGACTGGACCCTCAATTTCTTCAGTGAGTGGGAAGAAACACCTATCTCTGCAAGGGAAGAAAGAAGGACATTCAGGGAGTTTCCTGGTTGCTGTGTAAGTATGTTCGCACAGGGACACAATCTGGCCCAAGTTTTCACTAGTGTCTGACTTCTGATAATCATGTGCAGCTCCCATTGAAGCTGAAGGACAGTTTTTTTAACTTCTTGACCTGAAAAATTAAACATGACTTTGTCATTAAATCTTTTTTTTAAATCATTCCCTCCTGTACAGCCTTTTCTCTTTATTATTACAACTCTCTGTGTACAATGATAGCAGTTAAAAAGTCAACAGGTACCTTACTGTGATATGTGAGAGAATGTGGTCTGATAGGGTTAAGTCCAGGTTTCTGCCTCCTCTTGTGCAGGTGCTCAGGAGAAAGTAATGATGCTGGGCACTCTAGGCTAATCAGGCTCCCCAGCAGAAAAGCACAAACCCTGTAGAAGTAGTTGTTGTGGAGGGCAGAAGGGGAAGTCATTTGGAGCAACACAGATTCCACACTCAGTTACTATAGGGCTGAGATGGTAACGCAGAGTAGGGTTTTTCTTTGTACTTCTCACAATGTCAGGCCCTCTAGTTTTGTTGCTGTAATCATCCTATTGGATAACAAAATCTTTAGTAGGACTGTGGGCAGCCTGACTGGCTTACGTTTTGAATTTTATATCAGCTAAACCTTTTCAGCAGTTTACATCTTGTTAGTCATCATTTTGAATTGGTAATAAGACACTACCATATAGTGACTTTTCAATGGTGACCACTGAAGTTATACATTTAAGTAAAGTTTGGCTTGACAAACACAATCATCTGACACGGGTCATGTAATTACAATTGTGTTGTGTGATTTTTTTTCTCTTGCTTGATTTTTGGTGTTGAATATTTTATTGTCGTTCAGGGTTAAAGGAGAAAACTACAGTGCTCACTATTTGACTCTTTACAATGCTGGTTAACATAGGCAATTGTTCTCTTTATGATGTACAATTCTTCTTCTGTATTTATTTTCAATGGTTGTCACCATTTGAGTATCATTTTCTTTTTAAGATCATTGCTTATCTGGAATACAAAGGAAATGATTTGCTGATTTGAGTTTAAGTCTAAGGATCAGATATATCTGAAAGGAAGAAAAGAAAAATATAGAGTTGTTCCTTTATTAAAAGAAAGTAAGGAGAAAAGTGCAGCTAGGGAAGTATCAGGTGAATATGTCTCTCGTGGGTATTTTTGGCTGCCTAAGAAGTGGTCACCTTTCTAATATGCATCCCAGGAAATCCTGTATTTATAGGAGGAGAAATTTTTTTTTTTTCAGGAATCGGAGACCCATCTGATACAGTAAGAAAACTCCTCAGCAAAAAAAAACAAACAAAAAAAGTCTGACTTCTGGTTCTACCTGAACGCAGAAGTTAAGAAATCTGATAATTAAAGAGTCAGGGGTTCTGTTACCATCTCTGCAGCTAAGCGCAATATCAAGTGGTTCCAATTCCACTCGCTGAGGTCCTTTTTTAAAAAAAGAAAAAAATATTTCTGTATACATGTGTGGTGGTTTGAGAACTGGGTTAAAATTGTGAGCTATCACATTAAATTCCCTGGGGGTTCCCTGGTCCTGCTTGAAGAATAGGGAGTTCTGTAGGGAAGTATGTAATCTGGGTCTTTCAGGGTACACAGCAATAGACTGTCTCTGAAGGTACGTCTACACAATAAAGAAAAACCCATGGTTGGCCATGCCAGCTAACTCAGGTTTGCAGGGCTCAGGCTGCGGAGCTGTTTCACTGCTGTTTGGATATCTGGACTCGGGCTGGAGCCCAGGCTTGAAGACCCTTCAGGGTGGGAGACTCCCAGAGCTCAGTCTCCAGCCTGAGCTTGGAAGTCTACACAGCAGTGAAACAGCTCCACAACCCAAGCCCTGCAAGCCTGAGTCAGCTGGCCTGGACCAGCTGCGATTTTTCTTTGCTGTGTAGACATATCCCTAGGGCACGTCTACACTGGCAAAGTTATAGTGCTGGCAGTTACAGCACCGCTCAGAGAGTGCTGAATGGAAACCGCTGTTGTGTGTTCACACTGTCAGCTGCCTGCTCAATAGCGTGTTCACACTTGCAGCACTTGCAGCAGTATTTGGAGCGTTGCACTCTGGGCAGCTATCGCACAGAGAACCTCTTTCTTTTCTGCCGCTAAGACTTGTGGGAAGGCGGAGGGGGTCGCGGGGCATCCTGGGTCCTGTCCCAATGACTCGTGATCTATTGTTTCACATCCCAGAAATCCCCATGCTTCTGTCCACATTTGGCGCCATCTTCCAATGGTTTGTGTATTGCGTGCCCTGCCTCTTTGGGCTGCAAGAATGGATCCCAAACTGCTGACCAGTATGCTGCTCGCTCTGACCAACACTTCATGAGTGGCAGTCGAGTTATTCCTTAAACTACAAAGACAAGAGGAGTGCGACATTGATCTCGCCATGCATAGTAGCTACAACACGGGATTGCTTGTGGCATTCACGGAGGTGCTAACCACTGTGTAACACTGCTTTTGGGCTCGGGAAACAAGCACTGAGTGGTGGGATCACATCGTGATGCACGTCTGGGATGGTGAGCAGTGGCTGCAGAACTTTCAGATGAGGAAAGCCACATTCATTGGAATGTGTGATGAGCTCACTCCAGCCCTATGGCGCAAGGACATGAGAATGAGAGCTACTCTGTCGCTGGAGAAGTGTGTGGCGATTCCATTGTGGAAGCTGGCTACTCCAGACTGCTACCGATCGGTCGCTAACCAGTTCGGAGTGGGAAAGTCGACCGTTGGACTCATGTTGATGGAAGTGTGCAGGGCCATTAATCGTATCCTGCTCCAAAAGACTGTGGCTCTGGGCAACATAAGTGACATTGTATATGGCTTTGCACAAATGGGCTTCCCTAACTGCGGAGGGACGATAGATGGCAGCACGTTCCAATTCTGGCACCAGACCACCTAACCACAGAGTACATTAATCGCAAAGGGTATTTCTCAGTGGTTCTCTGGAGCTTGTGGATCACCGTGGGCATTTCACAGACATTAACACAGGCTGGTCTGGAAAGGTGCATGACGCACAAATCTTTCAGAATACCAGCCTGTTTAAGAAGCTGCAAGCAGGGACTTTCTTCCTGGACCAGAAGATCACCGTAGGGGAAGTCAAAATGCCCACTGTGATCCTGGGAGACCCTGCCTACCCCTTAATGCCATGGCTTATGAAGCCATACACAGGGCAACTTGACAGCAGCAAGGAGTGGTTCAACAACAGGCTGAGCAAGTGCAGAATGACTGTTGAGTGTGCTGCTGGCCATTTAAAAGCCCTCTGGTGACACCTCTATTGGAAGCTGGACCTAGCTGATGACAATATTCCTATGCTTATAGCTGCGTGCTGTACGCTCCATAATATTTGTGAAGGGAAGGATGAAAGCTTCACTCAAGGCTGGTATATATGATCTCTAGCCAGAATAAATTAAGCCATACACTATCCTTCTGAAGTATTATTTGTTTTACAGACAAGTCACAAAAGAAGTCTGTGGCAGAGTCAACATGGCAATGAAGTTCTCCTAGCTCTTGGCCTTGTGCTATTGCTTTAGAAGTGTTTCTCCACTCAGTCTAAGATGAAAATAAATTGTTCTATGGAATAGCTTATGAAGTTATATAGAATAGAATAGCGCATGAAAGAGGTAGTGTACCATTCGTTTTTTGTTGGGATATATTACCTTTGCCTTCTTCTTTGTAGAGCTAATTTCACTCCGACTTATTTATGTGCTGGTTTTTAATTGGTCCTTTCTTTTTCAAAGGAGACATGAGTGACAATAGGGCCATTAGGAAGAGATGCTAAAAAGTCACTTGGATTTTTTTTGTCCAGCAACAGCTCAATCAGCGGATGGAGGAATTTTATGCTGGCAGCTAATTGGATATAGCTGAGACCAATGAGGCTCATTACTTTAGATTAGAAAGGATTGAGTTATCAATATGGGCAAGAGAGATGGAAATGGAGGGAAAGATTTTGCTGAGTAGAGGCCCAGACAAGGAGTTCCTAAGGAAGGTGTATATATGTGGTTTGTCTTTTGGAGTGCTCTAACTATAGAGGAGGGGAGGCAGCTCAAGACTTTGTCAAGTGTCTAATATTTTGGCTAAACCAGAAACCCTAATAGAGGTTTTTTGTGTTTGGCACTGAGCTTCTTGTGAAGTCTCCCTTTCTTTGCTTGTTGCCTCCCTCTTCCCCACCTTTTGTCTGGAATGTCTGATTTTAGTTTCTTTGGGGCAAAACCTAATATAATCGGGCTCCAGTTTTCATTATGGTCTTTGGGTGCTAATGTTGTATACATTTTAACTATCCTGTGCACTGAATGAGGCAGGGATCCTATTTTTAAAAAATAGTATGTGATCATGTAATTAGACTGCACCATAATGAATGTACACTGGCAAGCTTCATTCTGGAATTTCCTATTTTTTTGAGTGATTGTCTTAACAACCTTAATGTTTGCAGTGTTTTTGTGGCAGTGTAGGTAAGGAAATATATTTTACTCAACCACATAGAGCTGTTTTTCGGGTCTTCAGTGTAAGCTCGAAAGCTTCTCTCTTTCACCCAACAGAAGTTGGTCCAGTAAAAGATTGTGTCACCCACCTTGAACCTTAATAATGTTCTTTAAATTTAGCTTTTTGTGTTTAACTTCCTAGGTTTTTAAAAAACAAACTAAATACTCACATGAATTATAAGTAGCGCTGGAGCCTTTAGAGCCACTACACAGACCTCTGCACTTAATGGTGTAACTGTTAGAACAGTAGGTTGTCATCCTTTATATAGATTGGCATTATATGGGGATAAGACCTACTTTGCCAGTGGGTTTCACAGATATTTGCTGACACCAGAGGAATGGAGAGACTCTGAAATCTTGATTTCCATTCCAGGCTCTGGGGGAGTGTGTCCTCTAGTGGGCACAGATTCTTCTGCTTGTTTTCCTCTTCTGTCCCATCTCCACCAACCTGTCCCTGTCATTCCGGTCTCTTCCCTCATCCTGGCTACTTGCCCTAGTCTACTTTCCCAGGCAGTCCTAATCACCCTTTTCACTGCAGCTGTCAGAGCTGTCTCTTTTCTACCGCTGCCACAATTCTCCCACCACGATCACCACTGGTTGCTAATCCTGGTCTTCGTCCAGCCAGTCCTAATTTCCTCCCCTTCCCGCAACTCCTTATTTGATCTCATTGTTCCTACCAGCCAATTGTCTCCCACTCCCATTTCTCACTGGCTCTCAGTCTTCTCACTGAGCTTGTAGTCCTAGTGCCCTTATCCAACCATTCCCAGATCCCCTTTATCTCCCATTCACATTTTTCTCTCCCGCCATCTGGTCCCAGTCCACCAGATTCCTTGTCCCAATCTACTCTTTTCCCTCCCCAATCTCCATTTGACTCAGAGAGCTTCTTTCTCCATGTTCCTGAGTGCCACCCAGATGTTCACTGAGAGCACAGACGAAACACAGCGAGAGCAGCTATTACAGGGAAAGTCATTCTGGGCCTGTATAGCCTTAGACTGAGCTTGGGCCATGATTCTGCAACCTCATAATGTAAATGAAACCCACTGAAGTCAGGATCTAAGGCCTTGGATTGTAAATTCTTCATAGGGCCTTGTGAGCACAGTTTATCTGTTGTATGGTGGTTTAGATGCAATCTACTCCTAGATGGTCTGAATTGAAAGTAATGTCAAATGTCACATTTCCTCCTAGGTCTAAAATAAGGCTTCGCATTTGGCCTATACCTTCTAAAGTTTGAGCTATGATCTCAAATAGTCAGAGTTGAACTCCTTTCAAATTACTAGCAGTTGAAGGTTGCAGTATGTCATGGTTACAAGGCAAGCTGTGACTTGGGCCCTTTTACAGTCCCTTGCAAGAGCACCTCTCAGGTGACAGACTTTGCTTTCTTCATCTCTCTCAAGGGTAGAGCCCTGCAGTTCAACCACTCTTAGACTGGATCTCTGGATTTCAGAACTCCCCCATCCCCCTTTCCCAACTGTGTTAACACAACAGGCCCAACTGCATTTGGCATCTGCAAGAGACTTTTCTCCAGAAGTCTGTGACAAACAGCTGACTGAAGTGATTCAAAACAGCTTCTTCAAAACAAATGTGTTGTTTATTCACCCAAAGGTACACTGCAATCAGAGAATAGAGTTAAAACAACAGAAGTCCTACATGTCTTGACTTATTTCCCTGGCAGCTTGGGCAAGCCTCACTAACATAGGCCCATCCCATAGGGCCTGTGCATTGGTTCCTCTGAGTCAAGCAGTGGCGGATGACTGAATTCCTTCTCCCTCTCTAGAGAGGAAGTTTTTAACTGTTCAGTGTCCCAGTGATCTTAGACTCTGAACCTTGGCAAACCAGCTGTATAATTTGCATGGAGTCTGGAAATAGCATCTTCCTAATTAATAGCCCACCCATTGTTCTCTTAACACCCTGGAAGTTGTTTATGCAGAGGTGATTTATCTCTGACCTATTTGTTGTTCTTAATAGTCCCCTTTTATTTAATCCACATCATCAGACAGAATAATATCAAGCAGGTAAAGTAATACAGTTATCTCCCATGTTCTGTAAACACCGTATATCACTGGAAATTTTCTTGATAGGCAATAAGGTCTTGGATTTGACCTATGACTTCAGTCTCATGATGATCTAGCCATGTTTAAAGTCTGCACTTAATATAGCTTAATAGAGCCTACTTTTAGTAGTGCTATGTATTTTGTCATGATAAGTCCAAGTGAAGCCGCTCGCAAAAGAGAAGTAGAGAATCTGTATCTTGTAATATGAGGCATATTTTTTCCACTTGGTTACAAGATTAATGAGGCTTCCTGGCATTAGCAAAGATGTTTGCCCGGTTTATGAGTAATCATTTATCTCCTGTATAATAAAGTGCAGGGCTTCCCCCCCCCACCCTTGATTCAGGTCTTTTAAGATATTTAAGGTTGAGTACCCATGTTTTAGGGTCACTTTGTTCAGGATGAATGGAATTGATGGGCTGTAAATGAAAAGACAGGAAATAACTGATTTGGAGATGTGTGAAATAGACTACTTTCCCAATCACTTTTTGAAAGTCACTAAGCTTTGGGAGAAAGAACAAAAAATAGCACACCAGTCATTGTCTGAAAACTGTAAATAGGGACATTTGGGGAGACAGGGGGATGCATCTTAATTTCTTTGGAGTGAGACTGCTCTTTAAACTGAATGAGTGGAATATAGATTTCAGAGTAGCAGCCATGTTAGTCTGTATCTGCAAAAAGAACACGAGTACTTGTGGCACCTTAGAGAATAACAAATTCATTTCAGTATAAGCTTTCATGGGCTATATCCCACTTCTTCGGATGCATAGAAGAAGTGAGCTGTAGCCCACAAAAGCTAATGCTGAAATAAATTTGTTAGTCTCTAAGGTGCCACAAGTACTCCTGGAATATAGATGTTTTGCTTTATTAAAAGGAGTGGGTAGGGGTGCGGGGGAGAGGGTAAGTTGTTCAAGTATACCTTCAGTCAAGTTATGCCAGATTTATAACAATGTAACTGACAGTGGAATTTTACCCTAAATTCCACATAACCCCTCCTAGTTCTAATCCTAATGTTTTCCAGACTGTTAAATTATTTCAGTGGAGCTTCCTTGATTTGTTTCCAGAATGACAATACACATTTTTTGAGAACACCTACAACTACACCATTTCATTAAACCATCTAGAATGCTGAAAATTTTCACTCTGTTTAATTTAGATTTATATCCTAAGATTTTAATATTGAATCAGGTTCAAATCTTCATTTTCTAAAATGCTTGTATCACCTCTGCAAAATAGTTCTTTTAGCCCTGGATTCTGAATATTGATTTTGTTTGCAAAGAAAATGTAATTAATCTCAATATCTGTTTGCAAAATCTGGCTTTTCACCAAATGTTCTCAGTGAAAATAAAAGATGTGCTTTTGAATATGAACTTTCACTTCAGGCAAAATAGAGTAATACTTTGTAGGTCTCTGAACTAATGACTCAGATGTTTTTACACAGGTAGGAAAAAAATCTCAATTATTAGGATTTGTGCGAATTAAAATTGTAAACCAGTTTATAAAACCTACATAACTAATTTAATTGATCAATCTACTTGTTAATGGGCAATACAAACCTGAAATGGACACTAGTTTCTACAACTTTACTTGCTTAAAAAATTGACATGCATTGGATTTAAAAGTGCATCAGCCTTTAAACTGTGTTTGAAAAAAAATTACACTGTTTATACGTGCATAAATTAGAGAATGGTATCATAGTTAACAAATTCTAAGAGACACACACACTCACTCACTCTGTCCAATTGACTTCAACAGGATTTGTGCATATATGTCTGAGGGGAGAATTTAGCCCATTACCACTAGTTTATAATCCATTTTTCATTCAGTGTTTATTCTCATGTACTTTCTTATTAACGGGATGGCCTTTGCTTGCAACAACCAAGCTAGTCCTGCCCTTCTCTTCTCTAGTGTTTGATCATTTGGATGGACAAGATTTTATATGCCTTTTCTCATGTAATGTGACCTAAGGTTAACTGTTGGCAATGCTTATAATAGATCTGTCAGTTGCATTTCCACCCATGGAATTGCTACCTTGCAGTTTATTGCTTAGTAAGGTGTGTTGTGGGATACAGTAAAAGTTGAAAAGCAGTAACTGCAAATAACACTGTTAAAGTATGTTAGATTTCTTAAAATTGTGATTTTTTTTTCTTTCAGAATCAACTTCCCTCTACAAATAAAATCTCTTCCTAATGAAACAATATTGACAATAAAACTATTTGGAGTAAATAGTGTGTCTAAAAATACAGAAATACTGGCTTGGACATGTTCCCCCTTGTATCAAAAACTGTAAGTACATTTTTGTATGATAGTGGTTTTTTTAAATGGTGTTCTTTAATTAAGTGCTATGCTCTGCAGGAAAGGGAGGTCTGAAATGAATATACAAACAAATGAACACTAATTTGAGCAGCTAAACAGAACTTTATTGCAATACAGACTGAAACAGTCACTTTCAATAATTGTTCCACCTTTCCATACAGAGCTCTTTCAAGTCCTGATTTTCCCGAACCCCTTTGGATTGGGCTTCTCTGACTGTCCACCGGGTTACCCTAGGAAATTCCCTTCGTGTTGAAGGGCCTTGTTGCCTTCCCCATCCCTCACTAAATTACCCTCTCATTCAGACTATTTTCTTTCTGGATATGCTTTCCTGTTCCCTCGCTCCCTGACCCTTTCCACACACTTCTCATACTTCATAGAATGGTGCTGCTAATGGGACTACAGTGAACAGTTTCTCTGTTCCCTCCCCATAGTTTAGAAACTTCCCTCACATTTTAACTTTCCCTTTTTACCCAACACTCAGTTTAGCATTATTTTAAAGATGCTTGTCGGTTATGAATACCTCTGTAACTCTATGTAAATAAAGACCTAGGGTGAAATATTCAGAAATGAGTAAGTTGTATTGGGCTAAGGCCAGATTTTTAACGATATTTATACTCATAGACTTTAAGGCCAGAAGAGACCATCATAATCATCTGTCTGACCTCCTGCACATTGCAGGCCACAGACTCTCACCCACCCACTCCTGTAATAGACCCCTAATCTCTAGCTGAGTTACTGAAGTCCTCAAACCATGGTTTAAAGACCTCAAGTTCCAGAGAATTCACCATTTACACTAGTTAAAAAGTGCAAGTGACCCATGCTGCAGAGGAAGGCGAAAATCGCCCAGAGTCTCTGCCATGAACCCTCTCCTAGAGCTAGCTGCCTAATCCAGGTCAGACCTTTCTCACAAAAAATGAGAAGAAAGAGGTGGAGCCCCTCCTTATACACAATAGCCCAGTGATTAGAGAACTCACTCAGGATGTGGTTCCGATGTCCACTCTGCCTGATTCAAAGCATGAATTTGAATCCAGAGTGCCCACCTTCTGGGTAAATGCCTTAGTCACTGGGCTACACAGTCATTTTCACTCTCCGGCCCAATGATATATAAGTATTTCATACAAAGTGCAACACACCCCAAAATACCCTAGCACCTGGGTGTTCAGGTGCTTTACTGGGAGGTGGGAGACCTGGCCTGTGTAGATTAGGGGTGCTCTGAGCACATCTACCAGATCAGGCTCTGCAGGCAAGATGCAGGGTGTGGGGACAACTAGCTTGTGAATTCTCCAGGGACTTAGGTGTAAGTTCAGAGCTGAGCAGCATGGCAGTGTCAGGACTGAGGCAGCTTTGTGAATGCCCAGGAGCAGAAATTTAGGCACCATGGCGAATTTAGATGCCAACTGGGTTAGGCAGCAGCTGAGCAGTAGTGCCAGTGACACCTAAATGTTGGAATTAGGTGCTAAAGTGGCAGACACCTAAGTCTCCTTTGTGAAACTTGCTCTTAAAAACTAAGTCCTATTGACTTTAAAAGAATGCTAGGCCCCTAAGTAACTTGCGTGCTCTTGAAAATTTTACTTCTCTATTAAAAATACAGCCTTATTCTTTCATGGTGCTACATAACTAGGGCTCTACCAAATTCATGGCCATGAAAAACACATCATAGACCATGAATGCTGGTCTCCCCCCCCCTCCCCCCGGCCCCATGAAATCTGGCCTTTTGTATGCTTTTACGTTATACTATACAGATTTCACGGGGGAGACCAGCATTTCGCAAATTGGGGTTCCTGAGAAACCCCAATTGCCAACCTTACTGCTGCGCTGCCTTCAGAGCTGGGAGGTCGGAAAGCATCGGCTGTTGGCTGAGCGCCCAGCTGTGAAAGCAGCACCCCACCAGCAGCAGCACAGAAGTAAGGGTGGCAATACCATACCATGACATCCTTACTTCTGCGCTGCTGCTGGTGGTGGCTCTGTCTTCAGAGCTGGGCACCTGGCTAGCAGCCGCCACTGTCCAGCTGCCCAGCTCTGAAGAAAGCACCCCGCCAGCAGCAGTGCAGAAGTAAGTGGAGCAGTAGTGTAAACCCCCCTTCTCCTCCCTCCACAATAACCTTGTGACTCCCCCACAACTCCTTTTTGGGTCAGGACCCCTACAATTACAACACCATGAAATTTCAGATTTAAATAGCTGAAATCAGAAAATTTACTGTTTTAAAAATCCCATGACCGTGAAATTGACCAAAATGGACCATGAATTTGGTAGGGCCCTATATATAACCAGTATACATAAGTAAGGAAATACAAGAATACTTTCCATTACAGCTATTTCAGTATTTTGTAGATCCTAGCTCAAATGACCCATCAAAGGAGAAATTAAAGCGAGGTGGAGGAGGAGGAATACTTTAGAATCTGTGTGTTCGACATTCACCAGTCTGTTAGCTATGTCATTTACTATTAGGAGAAACTACTAGTATAAGAGAAGCATAGGTGCTTTCCCTCCTCTAGCCAACCACAGCTCCACAAAATTGCTTACTTGCTATGATTTGAATTGATAGATCAATTTAAAACCAAAAGCACCCATGAAATTCAGTCAGAAAAGTGAAACTTTAAAATATCTGAACACTAGTCTACTTTACTATTCCATTAGGGCCATACCTGAATATTTTGTAGTTGGAATAAAATACAGTCTCTGAAAGGTCAACTATCTACAAAGTAACAGAAATAAGATTTTGGGGAATTATGCCACTTTGACACATGATTCTGACAAAGGAATCTGACTGGCTAGTCGGAAGGGTTCCAGTCCAGGAAATTAAGGGACGATAATTGCAATGTGTGGAGCTTTTTCTCCTTTCTATTTTTCCTCATTCAAAACATCGATCATTTAATCTTTAATTTTTGTTCACAGATTTTATGCAGAAAATGTTAACTGTCCTGTAATACAGAAATATAGACATACGATAAGCAAGAATAGTGATAAACTATGGGCTAAATTCTATTCTCATCTTCACTGATGTGACTCTACAGCAACTCTAATGATTTCAGTGGAGTAATTTTTGAATCACGGTGCTGTAAATGAGTACTTAGAAACACACACCAGTGATGCATTGTCCCAGGTTACTGGGAGTGTCTCATGAACGCAATGAGACTAGATATTAAAGAGTTCTAATGAGCATTTCATAGTATGCTACAGTGCAGAATTAAGGTTGTTTTGGTGCCCTGACTCTGCATTTCTATACCTTTAACATGTTTGGACTTCTTTTTAAGTTTGCGGTCAACTATGAATTGCTTGGGTTTATAATAGATGGTTTGAGGATAATTGCAACATTTCTGCCATGTATTTTATCTTTAACCATTGATATGTCCTTTCAATCTAACTCCATTTTAACATAGTTTTCATCTGGAAATATAAATAATAAAACTGCTAATCATGGACCCTGACTTTTCTAACCAATAAACCTAATATTCATGCTGCTTGCCCTTATATTATAATTGGCCATATATAGAATATAATTACCAAAAGGGACCTGGATGGTGGAGTTTAACAGGAGCACATGTTAAACTCGAGAAGCTGTTCAGTAAGTATTTGCAATGATAGTGCCAACTCTCCTCCTTGCACATCAGGAAAATCTGTTCGTCTCTTGGGCTAAATAGTTTAGAGTTCCAAACCTAATTAAGACATCAGAAATCCATCATTTTGGGCAATTTGGAAGAGGTAATGTCTCCCACAGTGCTCATTTCTCTGAGTTCACCACTTCTAACAACACAGCTTATTTTGAAGTGGTATTTCCAAATCAGAGAGAGCAGGCAACATAATTTTCTTTTGCTGGTCTCAGCGAGCGAAGTCCCCCATGTGACTTCAGGGCACAAGGTTGAACTTGTAACTTAATGTAGCTTGAGCTGTCCTTAAACCTCTGTCTTGTCTTGTAATGTAATGAGCCTGGGAGTTTACTTCAGCTCCTGTTATAAACAAGAGTAGGAAATCTGTTGAGGGTGTTCTCACTTGTCATTGGTCTGTGTAAATAAATAAATAGCGGTAGATATATAGCAGTTTGTTCACTTTCCATCCATATTTTATTGTTAAAGGAACTTTCTCATACAGATAGTGAGATAATAGATAGACAATGTTAGTGAAGTTGTTGGCTATCAATGCTCTAGTTGTTGGCCCTTTCCTTTTCAGAATCATCCCATCATGCTATACCACCTGCTCTTCTTGCTATTTGCATCATTCTTCTATGCAAAAAGAAATGCCCAGTTATTGCCATCCTGTCTCCAGACTTGGTTCTAGAGACCGGCAATCCATGTAACTGCACCATAATTCTGTGGGGGCTCCAGTGGAAACTGGGCTTTAAATGATGTGTAGTTTCTGTATTCTTGTGGAGCCCTCTTCCCCTGGGTGTCTCATATGACTTTAGGCTTGTCCTTCTTTAAAGAGTTTGACTTAGTGATGTAAACACACCGATTCAGTGCAAGCAAATAAAGTAATACAGTAATTTGTGTCATTCATTCATTCGTGTGTGTGGAATGAATGAATGACACAAATTACTGTATTACTTTATTTGATTGCACTGAATCAGTGTGTTTATGTCATTGTGTGTGTGTGTGTGTGTGTCATAAATACTACATATTTATCCAACCACATAAACTGGTTCCTTTTTTTCCAATTCTACACTATTCAAGCAGTCTTGCTGCTCTCTATATTGTAATCACTATCTCCTAATCAAACAAAAATATCTCCTCCTCTGCTTCCTCTTTACTTTATGCTTCTGTTATTCTGCTTTGTGTTCCTCCTACCTTGCTGACCAGTTCTTTAGCTTCTCATTTGGTACCATATCACCCTTTCTCACCTCCCATTCTTCTCCCCAATGCATGCACCCACATCTGGCAAAATTCAGCGTTTGATCTACAGGTAGGTCAGGGCCAGAAAGTTCTGATTTAGATTCCGATCTTAGCTCCACAGGCCCATCTGTGTTCTTTTCTTGATCCACTCTTCTCCTTTCATACTCTCCCTGGGTGATTTTATTGACTCCCATGGTTTTAACTGCCACTTATAAGCAGATGATTCCCAGATATTTAACCTTGAACTCTGCCTTCTTTCCAATATCACATAGACTCATAGACTTTAAGGTCAGAAGGGACCGTTATGATCATCTAGTCTGACCTCCTGCACAATGCAGGCCACACAATCTCACCCATCCACTTTTATAACAAACCCCTAACCTATGTCTGAGTTATTGAAGTCCACTGTGTCTCAGAAATCTCCTTCTGGATGCCCCCTGCTTTCTCATAATCAGCCACTCCAAATCAAAACTATTATGTTTCTTCTCTGTGGGCTGGTCATGTTTTGTAGTCTCCCCTTCTTTTATCCCTTCGCTGGCTTCCTGGCTTCTTACTACATCAAGTTCAAACTTCTTGTCACTTCCTTCAGCACCAGGTATAAACTTGCCCTACTTACTCTGCTCTTGCTTCCTCCTATTCGCCTTCATGTTGCTCAGTTTTCTCCTTACTGCTTATTTCCTCTACTGCCCCCGGCATTTAAAACAGTCCCTTAGCTCTCATTCATCAGGCACCTGCACACTCATTCTTCAAATAGCTCCTTAAAAAAACATTTTTTATCAAATCTTTCCGACCTTGTTTTCCTACCTTGTTGCCCCACCCTCCTTTGCCCTCACAGTTGCCCCATTCCTCGTCTTACCTCTCTCAAAGGTTTCCAGGTCAGGAACCACAGCTCTATGGATTTTTTTAAAGTACTGCATACATTTGTAGTGCAAGTATAAATGATTAGTGGTAATAAAAGGGGATGAGGGTAGTTTGGCCTCCATGTCCATTCAACCCTTGGCTGCTCATCTAAGACTGCTAACAATAGTATCAATTAATGCTGATTATGGTGAGTTGCTGTGAAAGAAAGAGCTGAAGAGCAGTGAATCATTTCATAAAGTTCACCCAAGTAAACATCAGCTGGAAACACCTTTCAGTCACTATTGATCTGGTTTGAATTCAAACTAGCAGCCTAAAGGTGAACAGCTTCATATTTCACAACTAGTTTCCCCCTAATATCTTCTTGTTCACATCAGTATTCTTTGTTTCCCATACACCTGCAGCTGCAAAACAAACTTTTGAAAATCATTTGTCTTTGATCCTCCTGAACTTTGCTCTCTCAGTGAAATAGTGTTTGCACTACTACCACCAAATATCTTCAGAAGTCAAAAAACAGACTATGCTTTTACTCTGAATGGTGGCTGCAAAGATGACATTGCAGGGTTTCCATGTTTCTTGTCTCAATGACTCTATAGCAATTTAGTTCAGTTTGCAATTCAAAATATTCCTTTTTTGTCAGTGCTGCAAACTCACACGGGGATCAGAAAACCCATCTGTGTTCTTATATCCTCATCACTGCTAAAGATTCTGTGTTCTGAACTCATTTATCCATTTTGTTGATGCTCTAGTAGGCAGAAAGGAATTTAGTTCATTCTCCCACAGCTGTATTGATTGTGCAGTGCTAACAGTAGTAAAAATTTGCCTGTCACTAAAAATAATTATTTAGGCGTAGAAAAAAATGTTGAATATGCCCTTTTATACATACATCTGATTTCTGATCTTAACCCCACCAGCCATTAAGATGTGAGTAAATTAAAAGGCAAAACAGATATACTATATCTTAATTCAAGTGAGTGGATTAATTATGATTAGGACTTGCACCTATGTCTTTCCAAATGTATTCAGGCACCACTGAATGAATTATATTGACCTGGAATTTTTTTATCTGAAGACAGTGTGCATGCATGTTTCTGATCAGACTTTTGTTTGTGAATGTAGTGCTCAGAGACGTGCTAGAGGCCATAATCTTCTCTTTATCCACTGAACAAATTGAGTGGGGAAGCTTGCACTATCTCCTCCTCCTAGAGGGACCATTTCTATGGGTGCTTCAGTCCTCATGCCCCTTCAGTCCTCCAGACTGATACTACTAAATAGAGTTGTTGTCAGTAGCTACCGGTGTGGTGCTCTGCTCTTGTTCGATGATGATAGCAGTTGGCTGCGTGCATGTTCCCTCTGTGTGCTGCCCCGGCTCTGCGCAGATAGCTGACACAGCAAACCCCGAGAGAAACCCCAAAGGCCACAGACTCTAGTAAGGTACAAAGGAACCCGAGCCAGGTTTATTGTCAAACGAAGCACAGTAATAGTTTCCTATAGACTCTACAGGACGTACTACGAATATGTGCCCCCTGGCAATGGACACAGCTCAGTCAGTAGCGGGACACTCCACTGCCCCCTAGACTGGATAAAGATGCGCACTCCGGGACCTACTTTTATACAGTTACAGGACAGATTACTCAGCCCTACTGATGTATTGAGGTACAGCCACTTGGCTCATTAGGGTGCTGTCTCCCCTTTGATCATGTTGTCCCAGGCAAACAGATCTATCCATCATGCTGTCCTGTCTTTAAGATGCACCTGCCTGTTCCTTGTTATGTTTGTGGAGTGTCCTGATGTCATCTTGGCACAAGTTCCTCTTCTCACCACTTCCGTGAGTGAGGTCTGCCTCTGGCTTACAGCCCAGCTTTTGCTTAGCAATGCCTGGAAGTACTTTGGTTCAGGCTTCAGGCCTCAGACTGGGCCTCTGACACAAGAGGTTATGTTTCAGGGCCTCAGCTTACTGCAAGGGTGCACAACTATGGCCAGTTGTGGTGGTGGATATTTTCTATCCATCTTAGATATCTATATGCCCCCCTTACCATAGCATCTGTGCACCTCAGAGTAGTTATTCTCCCAACATCCCTGTAAGGTAGGGAAGTAGTATTAGCCCCATTTTACAGATGGGGAACTGAAGCACAAAGAGATCAAGATCAAGATCAAACAAGAAGTCTGTGTTGGAGCACAGAACTGAACTGGAGTCTTCTGTATTGCCCCAACCAGTGGACCAGGACTGACAATTTACCAAACTTGTTTCTTATAGGCTACTGAGGGCAGCAACTTTCAGATATTACTGACCTAGGCCAGATTTGAACTACCAGCCTAGGGTTTGTGCCCTGTCCCATTCGTAGAGTCATAGAATCCAAGCCCAGAAAAGACCATTGTGATGGTCTAGTCTGGCCTCCTGTGTAACATGTATCATAAAACTTCCCCAAAGTAATTCCTAGAGAGCATACCATGTTTTAAAAATTGTCAGTGATGGAGAATCCGCTATGACTCTTGGTAAATTGTTCCAGTGATTAATTACTCTCACTGTTAAAAAATGTATGCTTTATTTCCAGTCTGAATTTGTCTGGTTTGAACTTCCAGGTGTTGGATTTTGTTATACTCTTTTCTGATAGATTGGAGAGCCCATTATTAAATATTTGTTACCCATGTAGATACTTATTCCCCGAGTCATTGATTTCAATGTTTCTGCTATAATTTCAATCAAGCCTGTTTGGTTTATCTCCGGTACTGATGCGGTATTATGTCTACGTATGTTGATATTTGCAGAAAGTTCATTCATGGAACCGTGCTGTTTAGCATGGCATTGTACAGTGAGCCTCCAACAACCATGATAGCTCCGGGCATTTGTGACGCTAGTCTGCCAGCACTAGTGACACTGCAGGTAAGGACTGCTTTTCGAGAAAGCAAAGCAAGGACTTGTCATCAAACAACTTGCAGTAAATGATTGATTACACGGTTCTTCCTGATCCCACAGTTTAAAAGTCATAAGAGACCTCTGCTTGTACACTATCAGCCCTTTTTGATTGTGGGGGAGTAAAATTCTACGTAACAGCAATTATACACCGTACTCGCTAAATCAGATACAGGCTGTGGGGGTTAGGCACTGAGTAGATTACTTTTTCTTCCATGTTCCTTGACATAAATTGCTGACCTGGTACCCTTCTCACAGCTGCGTTTCTGTCCCACTTGTATCCCGTGTACCACTGAATTACTTATCTTTATACACATCGCAGGCAACTAACAATTAACTGAGTCTGCAGAAAGGTCTGTGGGGAAGGAGCTACAAAGTGCATCTGTATTTATACTGCTCTTAATCCATGACCAAATGCCAGGCTGCCATTGATGTCACTGTGAGCTCTGCGTGTAGACCAAGGGCAGTATATGGCCTCCAAATATTGAAAAGACATTTTGTCTGTCCCCAGTGTTGTCCTGTTCGCAGATTGAACTGGTAATTTTAAAGGCACAACCAATTGCTTTTCATATTCAAAAACCAAATGATCATTATTAGCAAATGAAGCACAAAGGCAAGTAATGTGAATAGATGAGGCTGGCCTAAAAATGCCCTATTTTTTAATAAGTAAGAACAAGAGTTTCTAGTTGGAATAATACCGTCAGACAGCTCCTTAAAATAGCTTTCCCTCTGTATTAATAATAAACGGAAGGTGAGGCAGTAGAAGGCTACTAATTTAAAATCTGTCTCTCTGCTCTAAGAAACAGCAGAGAAGAATCTCTCACTCCCTTCCCATACTCAATTATGCCTGTAAATATGACAGTAGGAGACACTGAACATACTGCCTTAAAAATAGCTCTTTTGATGTGACTGGTGTGTGCTAGAATTCCTAGGAGTACTGTATTCTGAGAGCTCATTTATTGGTGGTGTTTTTTGTTAATAGTTTGTGAGAATGAGTATGTACATATATATTGGTTAGAGAGACTGCTTTTCTGGCCCTGCTGTGAATGTCTCTTCATACATTATGATGTAATTTCTATGATACACAAATTGAACTGTATTAAAAAACTGAATTTTCATCTAACCTGCCACTCAAACCCAAAATACTTTTGAGCTTTGAAAAAGTTTGGTTAGCAGCTTTCCCCCCATTTTATTACATTATTTAATGAAACTTCCCAGACTGAGCTGGAAGTGAAAGTGAAGAAAAATCAAGAGAGGCTGTTCTTGAGCCCTTAACAGGCCAATCAGAAACAAGGAATTACCATAAACAGCCTGCTCTACTGAATTCTCCAGCCTACTATTGCAAAACCAAGAACTTCAGATACATATCAAAACTTGGGGATGCTGTTGATTCAAATTGAATAGAACCTCCAAAAAAAAGCAACCCCCATTTTTGAGTTTTTTCCCATAACTTGATGAAACTAAAAATGGGCCTGTGCCAGCCCCTGTCTCCTTCCCTTAGTATGAAGATCTCCCAGCTCTGGGGAAATTAATATCCAGATCTGAACTTTGCAGCTTGGTCCCTGTCTCTTATAATCCAAATCAATATGCGGACTCTGAACCCCTCCTCCCCCACACTATTCTGAAGAAGTGCAGATCTGGATTGAAACTTTGCAGCTCAGGCCCATCTCTAGTTAAAAACAGGGAGGGAGAAGCCTTTAACCTGAAGTCCCATGCAGACCTAATGATGCTCAGATACACCAGGTAAAATCCGGGCCCCATTAAATTTAAAGGCAAAACTCTCATTGACTGAAATGGGGCCAGGATTGTCACTCAATAGTTTTGAGTAAAATTCATTCATACTATAGACACCCCTTTGCAATTATTCTGTCTCCCTTTTCCCCTTATTGTTCACATTTTCTCTACATATTTAGGACACGCAGATATCTGAGAAACCTTTTATACAAATTTATATGCAAGACATCTTTTTTTTTTAATAGGTTGACTTTCCAGAAACTAATTTGGAGTTTATTAAACCTGAGCCCGAAGAGAAAAGAGATGACCTGGAAGAGCCAGCTAAAGAGTGCTTGAAGCATATAGCAAGACTTTCACAGAAACATTCTCTCTTGCTGTAAGTGCACCCAAGTCTTCCTGCTTACATCTGGCATGCTGTGCATAACACCATCAATCACTCTTATATGTGTTCAATTCTTGAAAAGCTAAATTTCCCACCTATATAGCCTGATTTCATTCATTTGATGAAGTAATACTTCTAGACGAGAGGAAAAGGTGGCAATGAAGCTAAAACAAGCCCCGTGAAGGTGACAATGCCTTTCTATGGCTTAGAACACGTTGTCGCTATTGTTTTATCTTTTCTGGTTTTCTTGGCACTAGAAGCAAACTGCTGATTAGAAGCACAAACATTTGTCTCGAGCTACATAATTTCCAATAATAATAGTATTAGCAATTTTAAAAATTGGGCTGGAACCAACACCAGTAAATAATAATGATAAACCCATACTATTAGGCCATCGTACTCACCAAGTGGCATACAAGCATTAGAAAGGAAATCTGTATCATGTTCCTTAGTAAACAAAGAAACAATTATGCAGAATTTAGCTTTCACAGCAGGCGTATAAAGAATAAGTAAAACAAAACATGTTGTATCATCTACTCAGGCAGGCAGATTGGTAACCCTAGGCATATGTAGGTTATATTATCAAGTAGCATTATATACTGTATAAAATAACAATTACAGCGAGAACCACAGTGGGGTTAGTGGTATCAGTGCTTGCATTATACAAG
The DNA here is from genome assembly GCF_016161935.1 of Mauremys reevesii. NCBI lineage: Eukaryota > Metazoa > Chordata > Testudines > Geoemydidae > Mauremys > Mauremys reevesii. The sequence continues at coordinate 245,424,978 of NC_052623.1, read as the reverse complement.
TCTCTAACGCTTGTTCATTACTCCTTCACCACAGGCTAAAGATGTCATAGTAATGTAATAAATAAATATAAAGTCTCTCTTTAAATTAATAATTTTTTGTTATACACATGTAAAGGAAGGTTTCTTTACTAATTTTATTTTTTTGGGGAAAAGATATTTATTGAGTTATACATTTCTGTTGGCTACAATAAACTGCTAGTATATTCAATGTTACCGCCTCTTCTCATTTCTAAAGAGACAGGGTGTGATTTAAGTTTCTTTACTTTCAACCACTGAGGGCTGTTAAGCAGGATTGGGGCTGGTCAATACTTGGATGAGAATCTTTTAAGGAAAACATAGTTGCTGCGAGAAGTGACATTGGTGCTTCAGTAGGCAATCATTACTTCCAAGTTAGTACAGAACCAAAACTATTTCAGTATGGTGCTCAGGATTATCAGCTTCTGAAGAGGACATTCTTTTGATAAGATTTATAAGTGAGATCATGAACACTCATGACGAGACACAGAATCAGAAGGGCCATTTTAAATGGTCCACTTCTCTCTCTCTCTCTCTCACACACACCTTATAGCTTCATTTGTATATTTTTAAAAACCTGTACTACTTTTTTTAAAGCTTTTAAAACTTAGATGTTTTTTCTTTTTCAGTTCCGTTAATAAAAGTTCAAAGATATTTTTTTTACAGTGGTTGTTGCAATCAGAGTAAGCCAGACCATGCTTAACTGCTTAATGTTGTAATAGTGAAGAAGAGTTGGTTAACATCTTATCCCTTGTTGGGCCCAAGAAATCTCCTTATCAACACAACAATCCTCGGATGCTATATATGTGTAAAGTATTATTGTCACCTAGACTGATCATCTTTTCAGACATAAACTTTTATTATGACAGATAAACCTAAAACCTTTACCCCGATCAAATCTTTAAAGCCAGCCATTAAACAAGACAGTAACCCAGCAAAACAAGATAGGAAAGAGAAGACTGCCCTGTCACTGAAGAGCAATGGGGTAGATACAAGAAAGCACTGGTCTTTTATCTAGCCATTTTTAAGCTTTAGCTGATTTAATCTGAACAGACTGTCATGTTCAGGAGATGCTGTTGGGAAACTAGAAAATCTCTTAAAGTCAACATGCAAGAGGTATCCTCTAATTGCACTGTCTCACTGAATGCTGTCAGAGTGTAAAGGAACGCATGACAGACCATCAAAAAGCTAAAGCTTTATCTCCTCTGCAGTGTGTGGCACTCACACACCCTGCACATAAACACAAGGATTGCTGGCTGCTATTATTGTGAGCACTCTGTGAATTGTTGAGCTATACTAAGGAGATCATGGATCATGCTGCCACTACCTGTATCTGAAGCTTAAAATATACTTTATTTATTATAATAATTGCTTAAAACTACTACTAGTAAAAAATTACAGTAGGTAAAATGACAGGTTTCAGAGTAGCAGCCGTGTTAGTCTGTATCCGCAAAAAGAACAGGAGTACTTGTGGCACCTTAAAGACTAACAAGTTTATTTTAGCATGAGCTTTCGTGAGCTACAGCTCACTTCTTTGGATGCATAGAATGTGTGTTCCATTCTATGCATCCGAAGAAGTGAGCTGTAGCTCACGAAAGCTCATGCTAAAATAAATTTGTTAGTCTTTAAGGTGCTACAAGTACTCCTGTTTTTTTAGTAGGTAAAATGTCTCTTACGCGGCCTCTGTCACTATAATATCTGAGCAGCTCACACAATTATGAACTTATTCTCCTCACACCCCTCTGAGTTAAGGAAAGCAAATTGTCTTTCCTCACAACACTAAACCCCATGTTTATTGTTTGTACTGCCAACACCTATTCCAAATGCCTGGCAAATTCAAAACTGATTGAAGGAAATCTTTTTTCCCATAATGCACAATTAACCCATGGAACTCATTGTCATGAGATATTACCAAAGTCAAAAACTTGGTAGGATTCAGAAAGGGATAAGCTATTTGTTTGGCTGAGAAAAAGTTGTTATAGGAAATCATGGGGAGGGAGTGTTTAGAAATGGATGCAAGCATTCATGTTTCAGGGCTTGATTCAACTTCCAGCTACTGGGAGTTAGGAGAAAATTTCCCTGAAGGCAGGTTATCCCATTACTACCTACAGCAGGGATTTTTGAACCTTCCTCTGATACCTCCGATGCTGGTTATTGTCCAAGATGGGATGCTGGACAAGGTAGATGAAATCATGGGTGTGATCTAGTGTGGCACCTCCTATGTTCTTTCAGAGCCTTAGTGATATTTATAATGTTAATTATGAATGTTGTCTATTTGTAATTTATTGTACATTTTTAAAGCTTGTTTTTAGAGCTTGAGTTTAAATGAGGATTGCCTGTTTACATTAGCAATTTTATCTTGATGAAGTTTTTGTTTGTTTGTGATGATACTGAACCCTAAGATTTAAGTAGGCTATTTGTTTTATGGACCAAGAAAAGGCATATGAATTGTTGATGCATTGAAGGACATACGGTACACATTAACCTGGGATTCTTTTCATGGCCTTACTGATTTTTGCAATAGTGGGGGATGCCAAGGCATTTAATTAATATGACATTTGCCCCTCTCTGTGAGGTAGGTGGCACTACATCCATTCTGCAGATGAGTAAAATGATGCACAGCAGGCTAGACTGGTTCCTTGAAAGAGGCTTGGAAAGTGAAAGGAGCTTTCTTCCTACCTATCCTCTTTGCACACCCTGTGCAAGGACCAAGAACAATCGTGTGTGTGTGTGTGTGTGTGTGTGAGAGGGAGAGAGTAAAAAGGCCACATGTTTTCTAAGTCTCATATCCTAGAATGTATATGAATGCTGTCACCTGAGTTGATCAGTGGTGGGGAGCGGGGGAGTGAAAGTTGACTAGCTGTGTTATAATCAGTAGTTGTCACCACAGTTAATTAGAGATGCTATAGAATAGGCAGTGGATATGACAGTAATTTCTCTGCCCAGAACTGCACACACTGAAAAACAGCTAGAGAAAAAGAGAGAGAAAGAGAGAGCACGCAAGCTTGGCAAAGTGAAATATTTGTATGTGCATCTCTTTCGAGAGTTCATCTTTATACGTCCCAAGGCTGACAGATCCAGATTATAAATATCACTTCTTCATAAGAGCTGATGCACAGAAAATGATATCCAATCCCAAGGAGAACAAGTAGCTAGAAAGCAGTGCCCTCTCTTTACAATAGTTTGCTGCTACACAAGGCTCTAGGTGGTTTTAATTTCGAACTGAATTTCTAATCTTCTCTTCCAGGTTGTTGGAGCAAGAGAGAAGATTTTTATGGTTTTATCGTTCCTACTGCAATAATGAAAACTGTTCCCTTTCTTTGGTACTGGGCAGTGCCCCCAGTTGGGATCGAAAGAGCATATCAGAAATGTACACGGTGTTGAGGGAATGGAGCTTTTCTAACCCTTTGGAGGCACTTGGGCTTCTGACTTTCAGGTAAGAGAAAATTAACAAAGTCAGAAAATAAGAATAAACAGACTCCTAGTCTTCTGATTGATTCAGCACTTTGAGTTGCTCAGTATAATACCAAGCTTTGGTTCATTGACTGTCTGCTTTCAGCTTTGCCTCTGTATCAAAATGAAGATGTAATTGGAACTCTTGAGCTGACCTTCAGTTGAATCCGCTGGCCCTGGCTTCTTGGTTGAGAAGTTCGCTATTTTCCAGGATAATGAAAAGCATATTTCATTCTATATGATGGATTCATTCAGTTTCTAGTAACAGGTGATCAGTCAGATACTTAGCACTTATACAGCACTTTGCATCTTAACACTGCTGTACAGACATAAAGTGAGTAATGGAGATGGGGCTGAACCACGCTCCTAGATCAAGATGCTACCTCAAAGTGTACATCTAGAACTGACCTTTGCCACCTGCCCCTGGGGCAATTGAGAACTGGCTTCTAATGTTGCGCTCTCATTAACTTTCAGTGAGAGCTGGGTGCCTTTTGTGCATCAGAAAGTGTGTCTGCTGTTGAGGGTATCTTTTAATCTGTGACATACATAATCTCCAGCAAAAAGAACCTGTGTCAGCCAATGTATTTTCTGAAGTTATTTTGGGGGAGGCGGTTGTTTTAAGAAATCTGCGTGTGAAAATGTCACACAATTGGACAAAATTAGGGTGCAAATGATGCATTGTCAAGCCCTTGCTTGTCTGGGTGTTGAGATTTCTATGATTAAACCTGCAAATCCTGCTTTGCAAACTGACTTACTAGCTATAAACCATGTTTTTAGAAAAGAAATTAAAAGGAGAGGTTTTGGAGACTTCACCTAATCCCTTTGCCCTTCATACCCTCATTACTCATTTACAAAAACAGATACTTAAAGATATATTAACCCCAGATGATCATTGCCTTCCAGCATTATTCTTACCCCCCTTCTCTGGTTTAGGTTTGAATCCAAAGTATTAAGCTTCCCCACATACATACGAACATCTCCTATTTAAATTTATTGGGAGTTCTGCATGCAAAGATCTTGAAGGATTAGGTCCTTAGTGCATGGAAAGCCTTTTGGAATATTTGTGATTGTGCTCAGGCAGTGTATGTGTGCATACCATGTTTGCCATCATTGCAATATTTTTGTGCTTTCATGACTTACCAGAGCACCCTTTTTTGTTGGAACAAATGCAATGACAAGCACCACATTGATGTTCTCTCTCCAGACTGGCAAAACTCTTAATGGTGATTTAGGGGACACGCCAAGGTTCAAAAACAGAACCTTTAACTAGTTCTGGCTACACCCACAGTTGGCATTTCTGGAGACAAAGGGCTCAATTCTTCCTTGAAGATCCAGCTTTGCATTGGGTGTGGTATGCAGTTTTATAGCCCCATCAGGTGCTCCAAAAGGCATTGTGACTCACCTTGCCTGAAAGCCTTTCACAAAGCACAGTTGCTATGCCACACTTTTATGATATGTCTTCACTGCAGTCCTGATGTGTGGTTGCAGCAAATGTAGGCACACCCAAGCTAACTTTGATCTAGCTAGATGAAAGCTAGCTTGAGTAACAATAATATGTTAGCTGTTGCAGCACAGTTGGCAGTACAGTCTATCCTCCTGAGTACAATCCCACTCCAAACCCTGGATACATACTCGACCATGTCATAGCCACTGCTGCTGTGACTACATTGTTGTTACTCAAGCTAGCTTTTGTATAGCTAGATCAAAACTAGTCCAGGTATACCTACAGGAGCCACAATCGCACCTTCCAACTGTGGCACACCCTTACAAGATGCAATGTACACGCCACTCTGAGTCTGTCTAGCTCTGCAGGTTGGCATGGAAGGGTGGGCTGAGGTCATAACTCTGACTCCTCCAATACAGCCTGTGGAATGGCTGGCCAAGAGTAAATACTTGTGCTTGGGATTTGAGGGGGAAGGTTCCCCTAATTACATACCTTCACAGGAGACGTGCGCACTCTGGTTTATATTTTACAAACATGTTAACAAAAGAGACCGGGGATCTCAATAGAAGTCTTCTTTTCTTTAAATATTCTGACTTTAAATATTTAATGTCCCTAGCATGTTGCATGTGTGTCTAAGACCAATAGGGAAGCTGTCTTTGGGGATTAGGGAGAGTACATTGCTCTCTAAATATTCATTTTCAAAGGACCAATTTCAGAGATGGCTGAACTGCTGGAGGGGGGCGGAAGTTCAGCTGGCTGGGATTGTGGTGACTTGTTTTTAACCTATTAAATAATTATCAGTTAAGTAGCAGCAGTGGCTGTATTGCTAACTTGGCTTCACATTCACACTCTGACCTTCCATCAGTTTGGACTGTAGATGCATTGACTAAGGCCTTGGCTACACTTGCGAGTTACAGCGCAATAAAGCAGCCCCTGGCACCCTAGCTCACTCCTCGTCCACACTGGCAAGGCACGTAGAGCGCTCTGACTCCGCAGCTACAGCGCTGCTGGTACTCCACCTCAGTGAGTGGAATAACGTTTGCTGCACCCCCGCTGGAGTGCCGCGGTGCCAGTGTGAATGAGGTGTTGAGTTACTGCACTGTGATCAGCCTCCGGAAACGTCCCATAATCCCCTTCATTCAAGTGGCCACTCTTGTCATTGTTGTGAAATCAGCTGCAGAAATGCGGAAATGCCCTGTCAAAGCTCTGTTTCGGAGAAGCTGGCTGCTTATCAGGTCCGAGAAAAAGCAAACATTTACTGTTTGCTCTGAGTGAGAGAGAGAGAGGCTGGGGGAGGAAGGGGGGTCTGAACTTACAAGACAGCATGCTAACACACTCAGCACCCCAAAAACCCACTCTCTCTCCCCCCACATACGTACAGCGCACTCCGCTGCACCCCACCCCACCCCATTTGAAAAATACGTTGCAGTCACTTGCATGCTGGGATAGCTGCCCATAATGCACCGCTCCCAATGCCACTGCAAGTGCCACAAATGTGGCCACGCCAAATGTGCACTTGAAGCTGTCAGTGTGGACAGACTGCAGCGCTTTCCCTACTGCGCTCTACGAAGGTGGCTTTAACTCACAGTGCTCTACATCTGCAAGTGTAGCCATGTCCTAAGCTGTTTGGGAAGGCTTGCTCTACTCTGGTCTGCATTATGCTTGGCTCTGGCAGTTTTTACCCTCTGCTCCTGATTTCTTAGAGCAACAAAATGTCCTCCTAATTTCTTTTGACTAGAGATTAAACTACAAAAGGATGCCATATGCAAAGAAAAGGTGAGGTGTGTCTAACAGAAATGCTTCTTATCTCAGCGTGTGTTTTCTCATGTGATCCAATAAGTATTCTCCATTTAATTAAAAAGTTGTTTCATGAGGACTGGAAAGGGCTTGATAATGGGATCTTTGATCTCTGGGTTGCTAGTTCAATTGTAGTCCAATGTGATGGTAAGCAGAAGTCATTACCATCTGATGATTGTTCAGTGGCTTGTGTACATGAAATGAGTTGGCTGGTCTCTGGATAAATTTCTACATCACAGAAGTTGCCACAGCACCTGTCACTATTTGGCATGTTTATTCTCAGTTTCATCCAAGAAATTATGGGTCAAGATTTTCAGAATGACTGGTAATTTTGGGTGCTTCAGTTTTTGGTTGCTATAGTTTTGGGGTGCTCAATTTGAGACATCTTAAGGAACCTGATTTTCTGAGTGTGGGTGCTCAGCACTTTCAGAAACACAGGCTGGGTATCCAAACATCTCTAGTCACTTTTGAAAGCCTTGGGCTAAAGAAACTAAATTACCTGTAGGGCATGGCCTTCTCAGAGCAAGATTAAAGGACATTTCCTGAGCACTAAGCTCACTTTTGCAAAGGGTAAGAGGAAGGAAGAGAAGTCACAGAGACAACATCCAGTTGTCTTGATTGCAAGAAGTCAGTACATCCCATGCAATTTAGTGAGAGTTGCAGATTCTCTGTGCCACTCAGGATCAAGCCCCAGTGTTCAGATCACAGAATACAGCGCTCTCTGCAAAATGGTCAGGGCCGGCTCCAGACCCCAGCGTGCCAAGCAGGTGCTTGGGGCGGCGTGCCGCGGGAGGGCGGCAGGCGGCTCTGGTGGACCTCCCGCAAGCGTGCCTGCAGAGGGTCCGCGGGACCAGCGGACCCTTCGCAGGCACGTCTGCAGGAGGTCCACTGGAGCCGCGGGACCGGCGACTGCCAGAGTGCCCCCCGCGGCGTGCCGCCCTGCTTGGGGCGGCGCAATTCCTAGAGCCGCCCCTGAATATGGTGTAACTTTAAAATTAGCTGCTCGCAAGCCAATTAAGTATATGTTTTAATAGATGCATCTCATTCTTCTGGCATGTCTCTCCCTTTGCTGACTATCTTCTCTACTTTACAAGCACGACTCCAGGCAGACTAATAATAAGCTAGTCATTTATGCACTAGAAAAGGAGAAGTTTCATAAACTGGAAACATATTCATGCTATGTTTCACAGATAAATTTAGTAGCAGTCTTGCATCCAATACATGCATCAAGCATGGATTCCTAAGGCCTCCCAGGAGCCAGTCCTTAAAAACCAATTTAAAAAACATTGAAGAGCTCTTTAATGAAGGAAGGAGGGTAGAGAGCAGAATAAGATTTTACGCTCTTAGTTTTACCTCTAATTTCAGGGAAGGTTGATTACAAACTACAGTCTGAAAAATATAAATTCTTTCCCAAGGCAATGGGTAGAAAGCTGGTCCCTCCTCCCCTGCGCTGCTTGCTGCTGTCCTATGCATTTCCACCTCCATTTTCATCACTGGCTTCCCTTACTTACCTTCCTTGGGAGAAAGCCAAGATTTTAGTTGAACTCTAACTTCTCTGCATGGCACACCAGTCAGGGAAATGATACAGGCACATGTGATGGAGAAAGGCCAAATGCAGTGTTATAAATGTCATCATACATGTGGTGGGCACACTTATACATTGTATACATGTAGGGCAGGCGCACCTAAAAATTGTCAGGTTATTTTGCTTTTCAGATTACATAATGTGGTGGTCTATATTTTGTATATATGAACACATTAGCTAACCTGAAAAAGAAAATAACAAGGGTTCAGTGGGGTGGAGAGAGAAAGTAGATGGTATAAGAGAGAGAAATAGATTTTCCTGCCAAACTATGGGCTGCACAACTGTAAGGACCTAGGGACTAGAACCCAGATCAGGGGAGCCTAGGGTGCTGAGATTCCCACAGTGCCACCAAGAAACAATGCAGAGGTACAGCCAGGGAGCATCATGGAGAGTATGCACTGCAGGAAGTACCACCCATGAGAGCAAGAATGATAGTACCCTGCGGCCCTGTGATTGGCCAAGTGCCCCTACTTAACCCCTGTGGTTGTCCCAGGAAGTTTTCTGGGTATCTACACAGACCTTGGCCTGCTGCAGTGCCAGATTTTGTCTTGTCGCCTGATCTCTGACTCCTTACCCTCGATTTTAACCCAGTACTCCCTCTGATATCTGGTCTTTGACCCCAGCCTGACTCTGATCCTGACTCTTGTTTATGGGACCTGGCCCTGCGATTCCTCCAACTCCTGCCTGGTGATTCCTTTTCCTGGTGGACAGACCTCAGCCCAGCTGTGACTACTAGGCCAGGCCACCCCACTTGCTTACAACAGGAGAGTAAGGAGGAGTATGAACCCCTCTTATATCCCTCTGCATGCTAAGAGGATCTTGACTTCAGGCACATGGGGTAAGAGGGTTTATGTGCCTACTTATGCCATTTCCAGAATAGGTGGGCAGAGAGGGGTGGGAAATGGACAGTCCTGTCTATTTGTTGACCAGAGTTGCTGAGCCAACACTTTTTCTAGACCGTAAGTTGTTACCACCCATGCTCAAAGAGGAAGCAGGATTAGAATTGATAGGGTTTTGAGTCTTATCTACTGGGCTTTATGGGTCCCTGCAGAGTGAGCTACCAGACATACAGGGCCAGCTCTAGGTTTTTTGCCACCCCAAGCAAAAAAATTTTGGCTGCCGTCCCAGCCCTGGGCTCCCCACTGCTGCCCCAGCCCTGGGCTCTTCCCCCCCACACACACACACAGTCTCTGCCGCCTCAGCGCTGGGCTTCCCCCTTTCCCACCCACCCCAGTCCCCTATCCCCCCCCCCCTGCTGCCCCAGCCCTGGGCTCCCCTCTTCCCCCCCACCAGTGCCCCCCCCCCACACCTCCTGCCACCCCAGCCCTGGGCTCTCGCCCCCACACCTACACCCTCCTTCCGCCACAGCCCTGGGTCACTGGTAACTCGCTCCCAGGGCGGGTCATTCAGCAGGAATTTTAGATGTGCACAGAACACAGACAGGATTGGTTCCCATATGGTTACAGAACTGCAGTAAAGTGGAACAATTTTCAGCTTGTGTGATTGGATGCATATTATAAGACTGTCCTCCATAAATGAGGAAAAGATGAGGTGCCTTTATTATTCTTTTGTTCCATTCTTTGTTTCTATGGGGAATTTGCCAATGCAATATCACTGTCTTCCTCCTGAACAAACAAACAAAAAAAGGCAGTGGCAATAGCAATTCCAGTCCTAATAAACACTGGGAAGCATTTCTCGCTCAATTTTATCCTACTTTTTCTACAGCAAGTTACAGTGGATCAGTATATTTGATTTGGGAGAAATGAAGTAACAGCTGCCCAAACTGAGCTTGAGCACTTCTGAATTTTGAGGTGTTCAAATCTGGAAGGCAGGTGCTGTGGGGGCACTGTGGCTCCGTGGGGGAGCACGGCAGCATGTATGCAGCAGCGTGTCTGGCGCTGCGCAGAGCCAGACATGCTGGTCTGAGTGGCACGGTAAGGGGGCTGGGGGGGTTGGAGAAGGGGTAGGACGTTCCAGGGGGGCAGCCAAGGGGCAGGGAGAAGTGGGGGTTAGACGAGTTAGGGGTTCGGGGGCAGTCAGGGGACAGGCAGCAGTTGGATAGGCATGGGAGTCCCAGGGTTTGTCAAGGGACAGGTAGGGGTGGGATCCTAGGGGAAGTTGGGGGGGGTCTCAGGAGGGGGAAGTTGGGGACAAGGAGAAGGGAGGCTTAGTTAGGGGCAGGGGTCCCGGGAGGGGGCAATCAAGGGACAAGGAGCAGCGGCGCTTAGATAGGGGCAGGGGTCCCGGGAGGGGTGATCAGGGGACAGGGAGCAGGGGGGGTTGGATGGGTTGGGGTTTCTGTGGGGAGCAGTCGGAGGGAGTGGATGGTGGCAGGGTGGGGCTTCCCTCCCCATGGAGTGTCCTGTTTTTTGAATGTTAAAATATGGTCTCCCTACCATCCACAGTGCAACTCTCCGCTCACAGCACGCTGCCGCATGAGGTCCCTCTCCTTCCTTTCTAGTTGGTAGTGACCAAGGGAATGCTGGGAAATGTAGTTCTTCTTCGAGTGGTTGTTCATGTCCATTCAAAGTAGGTGTGCGCGCGCCGCATGCACGCCAGCCGGAAGATTTTCCCCTAGCAGCGTCTGTAGGGTCGGCCCTGGCGCCCCCTGGAGTGGCGCCACTACGGCACCCTATAAAGGGGCTCGCTGACCTTCCACCCCCTCAGTTCCTTCTTACCACCGGTGACGGCTAGCTGGAACTTCTCTTGCGCATAGCAAGTAGCAGTGTCCTATCCTTGTGTATAGTCCATGTATACAGTTGCATTATAGTTAGTTTACTTAGATCATTGTATATAGTTCTTCGTAGTTGGGGGGTTCCCCCCCAAGTTTTTGTCACCTGCTGGGGCATGCCCGGGTCCCCCGGGTTTAAACTCTGCAAGGACTGTGGGAAATTCATGCCCAAGAGTGACCCGCACTCTGCTTGTTTGAGGTGCCTCGGAGAGAGCCACCAAAAGGACCGGTGCTCTATCTGTAGAGGCTTCCGCCCGAGAACTCTCAAAGACAGACCTCAAAGACTTAGAGTCCTCCTGATGGAGGCTGCCCTGCAGCCACCCTCAGACCCGGAACCGGCCGAGGCGGTGCCCAGCACGTCTTCCTCGGTGTGGAGCGCCCCGGCACCGGACGGAGTCGGGTCATAGGAAGACGGCCTCAGTGCGGCACCGCTCGCCGTCGCCGGTGCCCGCCAAGAAGAGAAAGCCGGTGAGGGAATGGTCACCCCACCAGGATCCGAGGCTGATGCTGTCCGCGGGTGCAAGCGGACAGGCTGGGCTACAGCCCTCGGCTGCTCCGTCGACTCCCTCACCGCAAAGAGGGCGGTCGAGTCCGGACCAGCCTAGATCCCCAGACCTCAGCAGACACTTGCGCCTCCCTTCGACGCTGGAGGCATTTGAGGCGGCCTCAGACTTGATGGGACTCCCGGCACCGGTCTCCCCGCACCGTAGGGAGTTGCCTACCGTGGCCCATCCCCGAGTACAATTGAGGGGCAAGCCAGCCATGCTATCGCCTCTCTCCCCGCACCGCGCAGCTAAGGCGGCACCAGACCAGATAAGAGGCTCCCTGCCGCCTCAGCACCGCTCTCCAATGGCAACGGGTGCTGCTCCCCCCAGGTCCTTGTACTTAGAGACTTCAGACTCAGAGGCAGACTCCTACCGCTCCAGCCGGTCGCGGAGCAGGAGATCGGTTTCGGGGGCGAGCCACCAGCGTTACCCACAGTGGCAGCAGCAATGGCAGCCGCCCTCACAGTGGCCGTTTTGGACTCCCTGAGCCTACCACAGTCGGTAGGCCAGGCGTTTGGTCCTCGATCAAGGTCGGCCTTGGTCTCCTCAGCGTCGGTGGCCCCGGCGCAGCTGCCTCCTCCACCGGCACCGTCGCCGGGCAGGGGTGTGCCCTATCCAAGTTCAGCACCCCCTAGCCAGGCAGTGGCACCGGCAGCAACTTCAGTTTGGGCTCCGCAGGCACCGCCCGATACGCCAAGCTGCTCACTGGCGACCCCGGTACCGGTCACGGTGCCGCATTTGGAATCAGAACCGGCACCGCAACCACAGTACCGTGTGCCGTAGGACCCCGAAGGGCTGCATGCACCGGAGGAAGGGCCGATCCATGTAATTTCCTCATCTTTCTCCCCGAACGAAGCGGTCTCGGGCACGGCTGCGGCACCGGCCCTGGAGGACACTCAAATCCTCCAACAATTGCTCCAGCGAGCAGCTCAGAGCCTCGCAATCCAAGCTGAGGAAATCGAGGTGGATGCGGACCCTGTAGTAGACATTCTGGCTCCCTCAGGGCCATCCAGAGTGGCTCTCCCGCTGATAAAGACTATAGCGGATACATCCTGCACCTTATGGCAAACGCCAGCCTCACTGGCCCCTACTGCCAAAAGAATGGAACAGCGCTATTTCGTTCCCTCTAAAGGGCATGAACACTTGTACACCCCCACCCCTGGACTCCCTGGTGGTGGATGTGACCAACCAGCGGGACCGTCAAGGGTTTCAGGGGTCAACACCAAAGAGCAGGGACGCTAAAAGACTCGACCTCTTTGGCAGAAAAGTGTACTCCACGGCAGGCCTACAACTCCGCATTGCCAACCAACAGGCAATTGTAAGCCGATATGGTCATAACACGTGTTCAGCCATGTCGAAGTTTACGGAGCTCCTTCCCCAGGACTCGAGGTCAGAGTTTTCGGCCCTAGTGGAGGAGGGAAAGCTGATCTCCTGAGCCTCTCTCCAGGCTGCCTTAGATGCAGCGGACTCAGCCTCGCGCACCCTGGCCACGGGCCTGGTCATGCGGTGAGGAACCTGGCTCCAGGTCTCAGGCCTGCCCTATGGGGTCCAGCAGACCATTCAAGACCTCCCCTTCGAGGGGCAGATGTTATTTTCAGAAAAGACGGACAAACGTCTGCATAGCCTAAAGGACTCGCGGGCCACGCTTTGCTCGCTGGGCTTGCATACCCCTGCGACCCAGCGCAGGCAGTTTAGGCTGCAGACGGACCCACGCACCTACCAGCCTCAGACTCGCCAGGAGCTGGGGCACAGGCAGGGCAGAAATGGCAGGAGGCGTCACCAACGCCACCCCTCCGGCCAGGCGTCCGGTCAATCAAGACCACCATCGGGGGCCTAGACCCCCCTATTTGATGGTACGGTCGAGGGCGAACTACCTATCGAGACTCTGGATCCTTCTACCCCTACCTTTGGGTCACATCTGTCCCCCTTCTACCGTGCCTGGTCCCGAATCACGTCGGACAGCTGGGTGCTCCGCACGGTAGAGAGGGGATATTCTATCCAGTTCTCCTCCCTCCCACCCCACCAGCCCCCCTCCTCGTCCCTCTTCAGGGACCCATCTCACGAGCAACTTCTAACTCAAGAAGTGAAGTCCCTCATGGATGCAGGGGCGGTGGAGGAAGTCCCTCGGGAGCTCTGGGGCAAAGGCTTCTACTCACGGTATTTCCTAATACCAAAGGCGAAAGGGGGCCTGAGACCCATCCTAGACTTGCGGCGGCTGAACAAGTTTGTGCGAAAGCTCAAGTTCCTCATGGTCTCCCTGTCCTCGATTATTCCCTCCCTGGATCCAGGAGATTGGTATGCCGCCCTCGACTTAAAGGTCCTCTCTGCTCTCTCGGGACCTCCCTTTGAGCCTCTGGCTTCGTGCTCCCTGTTGTACTTGTCGTATAAGACCGCCTTCCTGGTGGCGATCACCTCGGCCAGGAGGGTGTCGGAGCTCAGGGCATTAACATCCGAGCCCCCGTACACTGTCTTCTATAAAGACAAGGTCCAACTTATACCTCACCTGGCTTTCCTACCCAAGGTTGTCTCACAGTTCCACATGGGTCAGGATATTTTTTTCCCGGTGTTTTATCCGAAACCACACTCTTCCAACGAGGAGCGGAGGTTACATTCCCTGGATGTCCGCAGGGCCTTGGCTTTTTACATCGAGCATACCAAGCCGTTTAGACGCTCGACTCAGCTCTTCATCGCAGTGGCGGATAGGATGAAGGGGCTCCCGGTCTCCGCTCAGCGAATCTTTGTGGATCGCGACCTGCATCAGGGAATGCTACCGCATAGCTAAGACCCCTGTCCCTCCGGCCATGACCCACTCCACTAGGGCGCAGGCCTCCTCTGCGGCATTCCTGGCTCAGATCCCGACTCAGGAGATTTGTAGAGCGGCCACGTGGTCCTCCATCCACACGTTCTCATCACACTACGCCATCACGCACCAGGCTAGGGATGATGCAGCCTTCGGTCGTGCAGTACTCCAGTCAGCAGTGATCTCCGACCCTGCCACCTAAGGTTAGGCTTGTGAGTCACCTACTTTGAATGGACATGAATAACCACTCGAAGAAGAAAAAACGGTTACCCACCTTTTAGTAACCTGTTGTTCTTCGAGATGTGGTGTTCATGTCCATTCCAATACCCACCCTCCTGCCCCTCTGTCGGAGTGCCAGCAAGAAGGAACCGAGGGGGTGGAGGGTCGGCGGGCCCCTTTATAGGGCGCCGTAGTGGCGCCACTCCAGGGGGCGCCAGGGCTGACCCTACGGACGCTGCTAGGGGAAAATCTTCCAGCTGGTGTGCACGCGGCACGCGCATACCTACTTTGAATGGACATGAACAACAGTGGAGTTGCTTCAAATTGACCCTGATGTAATTAGGAGTAGAATCTGCCTGGTTCCCTCCACATCAATAGCAGAATGCCAAATAAAATAATTGAGTAAGAAGCAGTTGAATTACATCTTGTCTGTTGAATCTCTTTGATTCTGAAAATTATTGTATATGTATGTATGGAGTAGAATAAACACAGGCTTATCTGCCATGTAAACAGGGATGTTACTACACATCATTTGGTAGTTGTATTTAGAGTTACAGGACAGACAAACTATAAAGTCATGAAACTGCTATGCATTAATGTTTTAATAGACAACACTCTACAATAAGTAGCAGATCATTACTGAGGTATTCAATAGTATTTTCAGTATCTTTAACTTTGATTAAATCTTTTGGTGGCAAGCACACATAGTTACAATGGAAAACTGTTCTGGGTGACTTGCAGTCTTTGTGCACAGATATGCAAAGGTAGGCAGAAAGCTAAACACCTAAGGACCACCTGAAGGTTGTGTAGGTAAGATGGGAGGACATTTGTTGTCCTCTGGAAAAATGTAAGATCCTAGCCCAGGCATGTTTTCAAATGGAAAAGCCTTATTTGAAAATTTATTCCTACCCCTCCTCCTCTATCAATCATAGAAATGCAGGGCTGTAAGGGATCTCGAGAGGTCATCTAGTCCATCCCCTGGCGCTGAGCCAGGACCAAGTATAACTACACTGTCCCTGGCAAATGTTTGTCTAACCTGTTTTTTTAAAACATCCAAACCTCCACAGCCTCCCACGGAAGCCTGTTCCAGAGCTTATCTCTCCTTACAGTTAGAAATTTTTTCCCAATATCTAACTGAAATCTCTCTTGCTGCAAATTAAGCTAATTTCTTCTTTTCCTACCTTCAGTGGTCCTGGCGAACAATTCATCACCATCCTTTTTATGACAGCCCTTAACATATATGAAGACTGTTATCAGATCCACTCTCTTGGTCTTCTCTGAAAACTATGCATGCCCAGTTTTTTAACCTTTCCTCATAGATCAGGTTTTCTCAACTTTTTACCATTTTTGTTGCTCTCCTAAGAACACTCTCTAGTTTGTCCATGTCCTTATTAAAGTGTGGTGCCCAGAATTGAACACAATACTCCCAACTGAAGCCTCATCAGTGTCAAGTAGAGTGGGACACAGAACCTCCTGTGTCTTACATATGAAACTCCTGGTAATTCACCCCAAAATGATATTAGCCCTTTTTCAACTGCATCATGTTGTTGGTTCATATTCAATTTGTGATCCACTATAACTCCCCCAGATCCTTTTCAGCAGTACTACTGCCTAGCCAGTTATTCCCCATTTTGTTGTTTGGCATTTGAATCTTTTCTTAAGTGTAGTACTTTTCACTTGTCTTTACTCAATCTCATCTTGATGATTTCAGACCAATTCTCCAGTTTTCAAGGTCATTTTGAATTCTAATCCTATCCTCCAAAGTGTTTGCAACCTCTCCCATCTTGGTGTCGTCATCTGCAAATTTTCTTTACTTCATTATCTAAGTCATTAATGAAAATATTGAATAGTAGTGAACCCAGGGCTGACCCCTGCAGGATCCCACTAGATATTTCCTCCCAGTTTGACAGCAAACCACTGATAAATACTTTTCACTATTGTATTTCAATCAGTTTTGCACCACATTTTCCTAGTTTGCATATGAGAATGTCATGGGGTGTATGAGTCAAAAGCCTTTACTAAGATCAAGATATATCACATCTACAGATTCCCCTCCCCCGCAGCCAGTAGGCCAGTAACCCTATCAAAGAAAGAAATTGGGTTGGTTTGGCATGACTTGTTCTTGACAAATCCATATTGACTATTCCTTATAGCCCTATTATCCTCTAGGTGCATACAAATTGATGGTTTAGTAATTTTTCCAGTATCTTCCCAGGTGTGAAAGTCAAGCTGACTGGTCTATAATTTCCTCGGCTCTTCTTTGATCCCCTTTTTAAAGATAGGTAGTATGGGGGTTTTTTTTTCTCCTTCAGTCTTCTCCAGTCACTTCACTTCCACTGGCACTTCAATCACGAGGCATATTATAACCAAGTGACGGATGATGTCGAATTTGACTTAGCCAGGGGCAACTTGAAGCCAACATTCCGCACCATTTGCAACCTCAGCGGTCACGAGGTAGTCACTACAAACGGCATCCTGAACGACAGCCAAGACCATCCATTTAAATCGGATGATGACATTCTCTCATGCTGGGAGGAACATTATCACAGAGTCCTGAACCATTCTCCAGCTGCCACTTGTTCAGAGCTGGATGATCTGGCAGTCACTGCTGTTCCAGATCCAGACATTTGTACTGATGCACCAACATTGGATGAAGTGAAGTGTGCCATATCTAAACTGAAAAATGGATGTGCAGCTGGTGCTGATGGCATCCCCTCAGAGCTGCTAAAATGTGCTATTGATCCTGTAGCACAATCACTTCTGGTCATCTTTCGTCTGGTGTGGAGAACTGGAACCCTGCCAACCACCTGGAAAGATGGTATTGTGATCTCACTCTCTATAAGGGCAACGGACCATTTTACATTTTACTGAATGTAAAAGCTACAGGCTGATCACCTTGCTCTCTGTTCCAGGGAAAGTATTTGCACATGTTTTGCTGGCATGCCTGGAGCCTTTGCTACATCGGAAGCATTGTCCCCAACAGTCAGGCTTTACAAGGAACAGGTCCACATTAGATGCCATTTTGGCCCTTCGCTTGTTGTCGGAGATACATCATGAGTTCAGGAAGGCCCTGCACATAACATATGTTGATCTTAAGGTTGCATTTGATTCACTAGACCGTGTCGCATTATGGAAGGCCTTAAAGGGCATAGGTGTCCTTAACACTCTGCTGGACTTGATTAGAGAGCTGCATAATGGAACTACTGTCTGTGTTCGTCTGGGGAACTGGATGTCAGTGCCTTAAATGAGTATCTGGTGTTAGGCAGGGTTGCATTTTGGTCCCTGCACATTTTTATCGGGCAATGGATTTCATAATGCAGCATTCCGTCCAGTCCATGGGCATTGAGATCGGTGATCTCTCACTCACAGACCTTGACTACGCTGATGATGTTGTTCTTTTACTACAGAGCCTCGACAGGTTTTGTGAGGCATTCCAGCATATGGAGGAGGAGTCAGCTAAGATTGGTCTCCATGTTTCATGGTCAAAGACAAAACTGCAAAATCTAGGACAAGGTCCACCTGTGACTCCAATCTCTTTGAACAACAAAACTGTTGAATCAGTTTCCAGCTTTTGCTATCTGGGTTCTATACTTACCAGCTCCTCCAATTCTCTCACATGGAGGTTCTCCGTCGGATTAGCATTGCAGCATCTGCCATGGGCCATTTACAACAGATATGGAATAATCATCATCGTAGTACGACAACCAAGTTCTGGATTTATTTGAGCTGTATCCTTCCCATACTGTTGTACAGCTACAAAACATGGACACTACGCTGCTCAGACTGGACAAAGCTGAAGGCTTTCCACACAAAATACCAACATCGTATATTGGGCATAAAGTGGAATGACTTCATTTGTAATGTAGATGTTTATAGTCGCTTGGGTGTACAGATTACTGGGGCTATTGTCCACAGGTGGCACCTTACGTTTTTCTGACATGTTGCAAGGATGCCACAAGACATTCCCGCAAACGCTGTTCTCTGGGTGGCATGTAACATTCGGAATAAAATTCCACCAACCAAAGGGTGGAGGCAGCCCAGAGACAGACCCACTATTACATGGGTTCATCAAGTCTGTTCGTATGTCAGACTCTGACTGTCAAGCCTTTGCAGTTGCACAGCAATGGACCAAATGGTGAACGATCACTACGGCTGTCTGACTAAGCCTTGAAGAAATAGTAGTAGTCTTCTGGGATGTCACCCATCACCATGAGTTCTGAAAGATATGATGATGGTTCCAACATTGTTTCAGCTAATTCCTTAGATACCCTAAGATGCATTTCATCAGGTCTGCCGATATGAATATATCTAACTTTCCTAAATATTCTTTAACCTGTGTTTTTTTCCTATTTTGGCTTGGGTTCTTTTCCCCCTTGTTAATATTAATTGTGTTAAGTATCTGGACACCATTAACCTTTTTAATGCGTATTTTACTTCAAGAAAGTGGAGGTGTTTAGTGAAGACTGATGTCCATTATTAGCTCTCCTTCCCCGCTAAGTAGAAGACCTATGCTTTCCTTCAACTTTCTCTTATTCCTAATGTATTTATAGAACCTCATCTTATTTGCTTTTTATGTTTCTTGCTAGGTATAACTCATTTTGTGCCTTAGTCTTTCTGATTTTGTCCCTACATGCTTGTGCTATTCTTTTGTACTCATCCTTAGCAATCTGTCCATGCTTCCAGTATTTGTAGGATTGTAATAATTTTCAGGTCACTGAAGACCCCTGGATGGGGCCATATTGACCTCTTACTATTCTTCCTATCTTTTCATCACATTGGAATAGTTTGCTATTGTGCCTTTAATATTGTCCCTTGGAGAAACTGCTAGCACTCCCTGAACTCCTTTTTCCCTTATGTTTTCTTCCCATGGATTTTACCTATTAGTTCTCTGAGTTTGTTAAAGTCTGCTTTTTTGAAGTCTATCATCCTTATTCTGCTGCTCTCACTCCGTCTGTTCCTTAGAATCCTTTCACCCAAATGCCTTCCACCTTCAGATTACCAGGGAGGAATTGGTAGGCAGTCAAAATCAAGTCTAAAATGGCTGTCCATCTAGTTACTTCCTCCACCTTCTGAAACCAAACATTCCAAGAACTTATTAGGCATATTGTACACCTCTACCCCAATATAACGCGACCTGGTATAACACGAATTCGGATATAATGCGGTAAAGCAGCGCTTGGGGGGTGGGCAGGGGACAGGACTGCGCACTCCGGTGGATCAGAGCAAGTTTGATATAATGCGGTTTCACCTATAACGCAGTAAGATTTTTTTTTGGGCTCCTGAGGACAGCATTCTATCGAGGTAGAGATGTATTTTGCTATATTACTTTTCAATGCAGGATATAATTCCCAGTAGTGGAAATATCATATATTAAACTGATGTATGCTTGATCTTAGGATATGTCTACACTAGGAGCACTTTACTAGTATAGAAATATTGGCATACTATACCAGCAAAGCACTCGTAGTGTGGAAGCAGCAATACCAGCATGAATACATTTGTACCAGTATAGTAAAACCATGCCCTACAAATGAAATAAGCTATTCCAATAAAAGCCCAGCTTTAACAATATAATTGTGTTTGTGCTAGAGACTTCTGCCAGCACAGCTATGACATTCAGGGGTCACAACTCTTCACACCACTCACTGACTTATCAATGCCGGCAAAAGTTTGTAGTATGGACATAACCTTAGTCAAAAGGCCACAAAAATATGTAAAAAATGGAAGTACAAATTCAGTCACTAAATTCTGCCCTTTTAAAGATCTATGGGCCAAATTAATACCTATGTAACTCAGTAGTGAATTTTGCCCCATGAGCCCAACTTGAAAATGTTGGGTCATATGTATCTCTCAATCTAGATATGCATATGAAGTCTGAGGGTCAGTATTAGGGTTGTCTGGCTGATCTCTGTGCAGAGCCTGGAAACAGCCAGTATGCACTCATACACCAGAAGTCGTGCTTTTTTAAAACTACTGTAATGTTTTTTTAGAATTTCAGGTTTTGGGGGCTTTTTTTTTTTTTAAATCAAGTCCCAAGCTGTTAAGGGAAACTGGGACTGGGCATTGAGGTTGAGAAAGCCTGGGACTGCCTGGGAAAGAAGATGTGGACTGGGAGCTGTGGAGACAAGGGGCAACTGAGATCAGATGATGATCTCAGGGAGGAGACATGACTGGCAGAAGAAGGGAGTGGAGGATGAGGCGAGACAGATCTGACATTGAGCTGGAGTGCGGGGTGAGAACTGGAATTGACAGGGCAAAGAGTCAGGACAAAAAGCAAGAGATGCAGTGTGGGAAGACTGAGATTAGATGAGGAGTCTGGTACTGAAAGCCAGTGTGGATGGGAAACATGAGGAAGAAAAAGATGACTAGAAGGCACCATGTGGATGAGGATGGGGACCCATGAGAGAGGAAAATGGGACAGGCTGGGCACAATGTCTGGGGACTGCATGAGGGAAACTGTGAATGGCTGGACAGGGAGATGGAGAGCCGCTGGAAGAAGACTGAGTGATTGGGGTGGGGGAGGAGGAGGTTAGAACAAGAGCGGGTTGGGGACTTTTCAACAATTTTTTTTGTTGGAAAATGACAGTTTGAAACTGTAACTTATTGTGGGAACATACCAGTTTCAATGAAACATCTGGCCACAGATCAAGAGAGAGACCAACCCCAGAACTGATCAAGTGGCAGAGGTCTGGATTTAGAAGTTCCAATCCTGTTGATGAACTGTGTGTGTGTCAATATACCACCATGTGATAGAATTTGTTTTTTCAGTTTGGTTTTTTAAAAAAACCTAAGAAATTACACACACAACCTACATTATTCTGGTTGCAAAGTCAAGCATTCAAAATGTTGAAATGTCAGAACTAAGATTGCGTGTGCAACCTTAATTTGACACCCTTGTGTAAGTGCATTGTGATAAACTCTTTAATTACATGACCACATACTATTTTTCCACAGGATCTTGGGGCCACACATTGAAAAATGAGGAAAAACAAAATATTGAATAGCGGCTCATTAAGTGAGCACTGTCCATCCTGTGCACTGAATAAGGCAGCGATTCTGTAGAAACAATAGTATGTGATCACATAATTAAGGAGTACCAATGCATACACAGAGGTTACATAGGCATCCTTAATTCTGGCATTTCCTAACTTTGAGTGTTTGACTTTGCAACTTTAATAATCTTTTCATTAAGTTTTTGTGCATTTATAGGTATAAATACACACACAAACACACACACACACACACACAGATAGTGTGTTACTTTCTTCCTAATAACCCTTTAGATCAGGGATAGGCAACCTATGGCACGTGTGCCAAAGGCGGCACGTGAGCTAATTTTCAGTGGCACTCACACTGCCTGGGTCCTGGCCACCGGTCTGGGGGGCTCTACATTTTAATTTAATTTTAAATGAAGCTTCTTAAACATTTTAAAAATCTTATTTACTTTACATACAATAGTTTAGTTATATATGATAGACTTATAGAAAGAGACCTTCTAAAAACGTTAAAATGTACTACTGGCACTCAAAACCTTAAATTAGAGTGAATAAATGAAGACTCGGCACACCACTTCTGAAAGGTTGCCGACCCCTGCGTTAGATTATTACAACTGAAATAATAGTAAAAAATCAAATGTCCTTTCACCATTTATACTGCTTATTTACTTTCTGTACTGCATTCAGCCCAGACAATGAAGCTAGACTGGTGAGTTTAATTTTCTAATTTTCATGCATTAGCCCAAAGCTGCTTCAATATTTTGTTTACAGACCTGCGGAGGCATGTTGAAATGATATTTTAAAACAACAACTAGTTTTCATTGTAAAACAAAACAAAAAAATCTAAAATTGTATGTGGGGGGAACTCTGTTCTTGTTAAATTCTGTAAATCTCCAGTCTCAATCTATTTATAAATATAAAAAAGCACAACAATAAAGCTTAATTGTGTAACCTAAATCTTAGTTCTATATCCAGTTAAGTATTTGTTGACACTTCTGTCTGCCTTTGTAGGCATTTATAAAGCACTCAGCAACATAGTATCCTACACTTCTTGGAGTCCTGAGGCTCTAGGAATCAATGTATTGATTATACTGGTCTGGAAGTGTAGCTGTCTACATTTCTGACAAATATTATATCCTTCATTTCATGGCTCAGATTTGCAATACTATGTGGGAGAACACAGCAGAATGTAAATTGTTTATACAAAATGAGAGCTGGGCTTACAGCACTGCATGGCATACGATAAACTTCTCATAATTGGCATGCCCCTGCCAGAAAGGTGGCACATGAGATGCCTCTCTCTTCACTAAAGGGAGCATCATATGCTATAAAATACTCCAACCTCTACAGTAAAGTATTTCCATCCTATTTACCTAACAAATATGTATGAGATCTCCAACATATTGTTATTTGAGATCATACATTAAAATTAAGACTATTTTATCTGTTACAGATGAAAACTAAAGATATGCATTAGTTGTAATCATTGATTCCTAGATCTAAATGTCTCCAGGGAATGTCACAAATTCACATGAAGTCTCAGCAGTGCTAGGTTTTTTATTTGGATCAGATTTAGCTGAATGATGTAGCTCGAGACACATTTCCTTTCTGGATACCCATATGAAGAGAATCAAGAACAGTTCTTACTTCCAAAGCAAATTGCAATTTGCTTACTTAGCTTAAAATCCTGTTTCAGATGTCAGTGTAAAATCTGAAAGGAGATACAACTACATTAAGGGATGTTGTAAACAGGAAGGTGGTCAATTATTTTCAGTAGTCAGTCAGGAAAGAATAAAACATTATGCGTTTAAAGCAGCAGTATGGACATTTAGCGGAAATACTAGGGGAAATCTTAGAACTATAAGAATACTCCAAGTAACAGTACAAGCTATCAAGGAAAGATTGTTGGAGTCTCCTGTGCTACAAAATGCTCTTAAACCATGGGTCTCAAATCTACTCTTTATGTATTACCTTTTACCAGTAGCACCGCCTATATGCAAGCCCAGTACAAATATATGGAAAGGCAGAGTCCTTGCCAGGAAGTACACAATACCTGAAAAGATAAAGAAGAAATAGGAGAAAAGTAAGAGAAAGGAGTATATTATACAAGTAAGGTGGTCAAGGTGATTGAAGGATCAGGAATAATTTAGGGATGACTGAAATCAGTCCTGACACAACGCTTGAAGATTCACTAAAGGACTCAGGGCTTATTTATCTGGTGAGTTACTGCACAGTAAGCCTGACTGTGCATCTGCAGCATATGAGCTTGCCATGTAGTAACTCACCATGTGGACATGCCCTTGCTATGGGACCCCTCTCACCTAAATGGTTTACATGGCTAGAAGAAGCTGAAATTTCTAGTAATGCAAAGGATAGGTTTATAAAATCATGACTGGTGTGGAGAAAGTAAATAAGGAAGTGTTATTTACTCCTTCTCATAACACAAGAACTAGGGGTCACCAAATGAAATTAATAGGCAGCAGATTTAAAACAAAAGGAATTTTTTTGCACACAACGCACGGTCATCCTGTGGAACTCTTTGCCAGGGGATGTTATGAAGGCCAAGACTATAACAGGGTTAAAAAAAGCTAGGTAAATTCATAGAGTATAGGTCCATCAATGGCTATTAGCCAGGATGGACAGGGATGGTGTCCCTAGCCTCTGTTTGCCAGAAGATGGGAATGGGCGACAGCGGATGAATCGTTTGATGATTACCTGTTCTGTTCATTCCCTCTATGGCACCTGGGACTGGCCACTGGCCATCAGAAGACAGGATACTGGGCGAGATGGACCCTTGGTCTGACCCAGTAAGGCCATTCTTATGTTCTTAAGTTTTTGATTCACATAGGGTTTCTGACTCAAATCATAATGTTTTGAAGAAGTAGAATTTAAGAATGTAAATAATGTTTTTAAGAAGTAGAATTTCATTGTGGAGCTAATGTTTCTAAGGATGTTTGATGTTCATCCTAATCAAAATAATGCTGAAATACAGATAAATAGAAAAAGAATCAGCACCACTAAATGCTCTATCTGTGGCCCCAAACAGCCCAGAAATTCAAGAGCAGGGATGGTTGTTACTGTTTGGATTGAACAAGTTGTCACTTGGTTAACAAGATTGGTCTATTACTCATTCCCTCAGAAAGGTTCTGCTTGACCTTAAAGTGACCTTCATATATACAAGCTGAAGGAAACCATTTAGTAACTGAGAGTAATACAGAATCTCATCCAAAAACAGTGGTAAGAGCCATGTTTGCTGAAGCAAGCTGATCTCTAGATTTTTACTGCAGTATGTACGCCTTTCAGTGCATTGTGACACTAAACATATCTCCTTAAAATAATTTAGAAACATAGACACATTTCACACTGCAGCTCTTAGCAAATTAGTTTTAAGGAATCAAACCATTAGCAGTTGGATTTTCTGAAACTGTTCAAATAAGGTTTCTCGTTCTTCGTCTGGCTGGGGAGAAACCAGAATTTTATCATAACATTTCACATCTTCGAGCATTGACTGCTCCCAAGGACAAGTGGTATCTGAGCAATAACATTTTCTGCTTGACTTGGTGCCTGTATAAAACATGTTTCACTCTCCAGTAACCTGTTGAACCAGGAGAGAGGGGAAAGGGAGGTACTGATTCCCATACTATCTGTTCAAGTTTGGCTCACAACCCTGTAGTTTGACGATAGGATAAGGGGATTTGTGATCTTCATTCAAATACATTTTTTCCCCTAAATAACTATGTAAAAATTAAAGTAGCAGTTTCAAATTCATGGTATGTTACCTGACATTAAAAAATAATTAACTCTTGTAAAATAGACCAATTTGGGACTAAAATGATCATTTATTTATAAAACACCCCCTCCCGCCTCAACGGGGCACTCTGAGCACTACACAAACAATTACAGACAATATTAAAACATCATCAAATATGCACCATAACAATAAACAAAATATTAAAAAGCCAAACACAGTGGCATCATTACAAAGAGTTTGGAAAGGATGTGCTACAGATGGGCTATGAATGCAGTGCAGAAGCCAGGGCTTTCTACCAGGTCCAAAATATAGTCATTCCATTTAAAAAAAAAATTATTTGAACACACACAGCAATTTGATTATCAAAGTGTGTAGGGTTTTCTGGTTTATTATTTTTTAAATTTTATTATACTTAAAAGTACCTCTCTAGAATTCCAGGGTACCCAGACACTTCTGCACAAAAATGCCTATGCAAGTTCTTTAGTCTTTCTCAATTATGGAAACTTTATTACTCTCCCAGTGACCATTGCTTCTATTTTGTTGTTGTCTTTCATGTTTTAGTTTTCATTTATTTTCAAGTGCGTTGAATGCCCCGACTGATAACTTGGAAGAGTGAAGTCCTCTGTTGATCTACAGAACAGACATAGCATGGGCATCAGCAATGCCAGCTTCCACACTGCCTCTGCCAATGTGCACCTGGCCTGACCTGAAAGGAATCCCTTTTGGATTAGATGACAGCTCAGTCTCCGGGCCCTGTCAGCCCTTCTCATCCATATCTAGAGTGCCAAATAGACGAGATTGTTGCTGAGATTTTTCAAAGGAGCCTAAAGGAGTTAGGCTCTGAAGTAGGACTGAAATCCAGTGAAAGTTGCACACCAAAACTCCCAGTGATAGTGTCTGTTTAGAAGTGGTAGTGATTAGTTGTTTTTTGTGATGTAGATGCTTGACCTGAAGGGACTGGATTGAGCCTATCAACTCATTTCAATGTGTCCCCTGAACACATTATGGTAATGATGCTAATGACTTCGGACAGAGTTGAGCAAATTCTCTGGAGGTGAAAAGCTGCATAGCCCATTATTAATGTGCTGAGGAGCGCTTGTCAAAAATTACAATTACTTTTTGCAGGATATTTCAGGAGATTTTTTTTTTTAATTCCCTGTAAGAATTTTTCAGTTGTTGAAAGTGTAAACTGAATTTTTATAGATTTTTTTTTCAATTTCTGGTTTATTAATGAAAAACTGGAAACTTTTCTGCTAAAATTGTTGGTTTTGATCAAAAAGTTGTATTTCACCAGAACATTTTTTGATAAAGACTTTCTGACCAGCTCTACTACTGAGCCATGAAGTTTGTCCTTAATAGACCTGGTTGAAAATTTTCCAGTGGAACATTTTTCCATTGGAAAATGATGTTTCATCAAAATCTAAACCTTCCAAGGGAACATGTTAATTTCCATGAAATTTCATTTTGGAAATTTTTTTTTTTGAAAAAAAGCGTTTTGAATTTTCATTTTGAAATGACTCTTTCCACATTCTATATTGTATTATACATAAATTATAATATATAATAAAACATCAAAATCAAAATGAATCAACAGTTATTTTCTCAAAAATATTCCAATTGAAATTTCAAAAGTTTGTCTTTTAATTCTGATTCAGAACAAAAACAAATTTTGAAATGTTGGAATTCCCCATGCAATGGAAATTCTGAGTTTCAGCCTGTTCTGAAAAAGAGCTGCAGAAAGCTCAGAATTTGCTTCATACA
Source organism: Mauremys reevesii (assembly GCF_016161935.1). Lineage (NCBI taxonomy): Eukaryota > Metazoa > Chordata > Testudines > Geoemydidae > Mauremys > Mauremys reevesii. Next base: position 245,397,882 of record NC_052623.1, on the reverse strand, counting down.
CTAGTATATAACTACAGGACTGAATTGTTAATTATAGCTTAACTGAAAAGAGGTACGTGGAGATCAGTCTAATGTGTTTGCATTGTAAGGTATAGTAAAAATCTATGCAATTTAAGTTATCAGTCATGTGTGTTTGGCACCTATTACTGTAAAGCAGATTGATCTTCCTCTCCCATTTCTTTAGCATTTTGTATTGCTGAGAGTCATGAGAATTGTAATGTATCAGAAGCAGCTCAATAATACCTAATGATCTCTATTTGTTTTGCACTAGTTTTCCAGATCAAGACATTCGCAGAACTGCAGTCCAACAAATGGAAAATCTGTCAAATGATGAATTGTTAGAATACCTCCCACAGCTGGTTCAGGTAACGAAAAAATGGATAGCCAAGGAAGTTCTCTAGCCAGATCAATGACTTCATTAAATACTTTTAATTCTTTCAGTTTGATTGATACATTAGTGGAAGAATAAGCAAGAAAGTCAGATCAGCTGGTGCAATGATTGAGTTAACTCCAGGGGTGAACTATAGATCATGCTCTATTCAAGAGAATGTGGTTTGCTTCTTGGCATTGCTGATTGGATTTTTGTGTCCTGCAAAGAGGCCTTTCCGCTGGGAGGAAAAAAATGTAGCATCTGAGGGGAAAACAAAAAGAAAGAAAAAAGAAAAGAAAAGGAGTTATGACCAATAGCAGACACCATCAAATCAATGGCTGGTAGTGGCATGGCTTCTCTGCAAGAAAAGTAGTGTTTGACATCACAATGAGTTATTTATTTTTAGATATCTATGCAAAATAGCCAAATACAATTGATGTAAGGATGGGGAAAAGATGCCGTCAATGTGGACTGAAGAGAGCAATTTGCAGGCTAAATAATCTTTCATTATATACACTGTCTTTCTTCATAAATGATCCCAAAACACTTTATAAGCTGTAGGACAGAATGTTCAAACTGTTTTCTCAAGGGTTTGCAACCATGGCTCAGTAGATATTTTCTTGGGGTCCAGGAAGAGATGACTGTCCCGAAAACATTGTCCTTCCTCCATGCAATCTTTTATAAATGCCTCTCCTACAGCTCCTATGGGGTCAGAACCCTTCAGATTATGTTGGGGTGTGTGCTTGTGGGAGGGCAGTGATGAGGGAAACCCAGGAAGGAGCCACTTTCAATGGCATGTAATAATTAAAAAGAACAGGAGTACTTGTGGCACCCTAGAAACTAACAAATTTATTGGAGCATACGCTTTCATAGGCTACAGCCCACTTCATTGGATGCATAGAATGGAACATATAGTGAGGAGATATATATACACATACAGAGAACATGAATAGCTGGGAGTTGCCCTACCAACTCTAAGAAGCTAATTAATTAAGAGAAAAAACTTTTGTAGTGATAATCAAGATAGTTTTTTTTCTCTTAATTAATTAGCTTCTTAGAGTTGGTAGGGCAACTCCCACCTATTCATGTTCTCTGTATGTGTTTATATATCTCCTCACTATATGTTCCATTCTATGCATCCAATGAAGTGGGCTGTAGCCCACGAAAGCTTATGCTCAAATAAATTTGTTAGTCTCTAAGGTGCCACAAATACTCCTGTTCTTTTTGACTAACACTGCTGCTACTCTGAAACCTGTAATAATTTACTAGAGGACTGAACTATAGATTATGAAAGGGTCATAATCATAGAATTTAAGGCCAGAAGGGACCACCAGAATGTCTAGTCTGACTCCTGTATAGCACAGGCCATCAACAGCACCCGCACACTAAAGCCAACACTTAAAATTAGACCAAAGTAGTACAGTCCACAAGAGACTAAACTATTTTGTGCCACAGACAAAGAATAGGAGGGACAGAGATGCACCAGTGGCTTAGGCCCCTGTAATGGCAGGGAAATGTTTAAGTGAGAGATACCTAGATAATCCTGACAGGTGACCCATATCCTGTGCTTCAGAGAAAGTCTTTGTTGGCAAGTCTTTCCATTTGCACCCTTTTTCTGTCTTGTCTATGTAGACTTTATGCTCTTTGGGTCAGAGAACGTCTCTTACAATATATCTGAACAGTACCTAGCACAGACGTGGCCAAACTACAGCAGCCTGCGGAACCATCCTGCCCAGCCCCTGAGCTCCCAGCCGGGGAGTCTAGTCCCTGGCCCCTTCCCCGCTGTCCCCCCGCCCCCGCGTGGGCCGCACTCTGGCCCACCGCTCCCTCTGGGCAGCGTGGGGAAAGCAGCTGGCTCTGGCCAGGTGTCGTGGCTGCGAGCTCCTGCTGCTGGTAAGGGAGTGGGGAGGTTGGGTAAGGGAGTGAGGGGTCCTGGGGGGCAGTCAGGGAGGAGGGGGCAGTTGGGTGGGGTGGAGGTTCTGGGGGGGCAGTCAGAGAATGGGGAACAGAGAGGGTTGGGAGTGGGAGTCCTGGGGGGCCTGTCAGGGGTGGGGATGTGGATAGGGGTTGGGAGGGCAGTCAGGGAGCAGGGAGGTTGAATAAGGGGGTGGGATCCTGGGGGGGCAGTTAGGGATGGGGGGTCCCAGGAGGGAGTGGTCAGGGGACGAGGAGCAGAGGGCAGATGGATCAGGGGGTGGGAGTCCTAGGGTGGCTGTCGGGGGCTGGGGTGTGGATAGGGATCGGTGCAGTCAGGGGACAGGGAGCAGGGGGGTTGGGTAGGAGGCGGGGGTCCTGGGAGGGGGCAGTCAGGGGACAAGGAGCAGGGGGTGTTGGATGGGTTGGGAGTTCTGAGGGGGACAGTCAGGGGGCGGGAAGTGGGATGGGGTGGATAGGGGGTGGGGGCCAGGCTGTTTGGGGAGGCACAGCCTTCCCTACCCAGCCCTCCATTCAGTTGCGGAACCCTGAGGTGGCCCTCAGGCCAAAAAGTTTGCCCACCTCTGACCTAGCACAATGGGGTTCTAATCTCAGTTTAGGCCTCTAGGTGCTACAGTATTACAAATAATTTTTTTAAATATATATCTAATTCCAGGGAATCATTTAGGAATTTGAATCTATTTTTAATTTTCAGAGAAACTGTTGTGTCTCCAAGCACATATCACAGGATCAGAGTGAACTTAGTCTCTGCACCTGTCCTGTCCTCTCAAAAAAAAAAAAAAAAAAAAAAAAAAAAAAAAAAGAAAAAGGTTCATGCTAAAGTCCTCATTTCTCTATGCCCACTGCATTTTTGGGAATGTTCAGCTTCTTTTGGGTTATCACATTTAAAATAAATTCATAAATCAGTAAAACCTTTGTCAGGCCATTTTGTTTTAAAGAGAATGCAACAGAAACAGCATGTAAGTGAATGTGGTTTCTATGTCTGTTAAGGTGATCAAGTTTGAGTGGAGTCTTGAAAGCCCTCTTGTGAAACTTCTGCTATGCCGCTCTCTGCAGAGCATCCAAGTAACTCATCGACTTTACTGGTAAGATCATATAATATATCAGATTATCCATTTCATTGATTGTTACAGTGAGCTTTGTCCACTATGTTTACAGCACACTCTCACTATGTTCAAGATCAAGTCAATTGGGAGAATAGTTTTACTTTTCTGATACTCATTTCAGCACTGGGTATGAGTGAACCAACTTAAATAAAAGAACCACCTACCTGAACCTGCATCCAGGCCCTTAACATGGGTTTTATTTTTAAATCTTTAGTTCACTTTCCACAGTCTTGAAATTTCTAGTTTCAGCCAGAAATGGTAGTACTGAAATATTGCCTAAAAATATTTCCAAGCACACTGAAAGCAGGACATATTGGCTATTTCACGAAGGAACTTGTTCTTCAAAGCTTACCAACTAGACCTCAAAAATTCAAACTTTTAGATGCATATCAAAGGCAAATCTCTAAACACTTTCCCATTACTAGTCATCATACATTATTGAAGGCTAGGTCCTAAAAGTTCACACTACATAGAGAAATCTTTATGCTTCATATACTCTCCTACCCTTTTCCTGCATGTTGACTAGATTTTCAAAGTGAAAAACTGGGAGACAGGATTTTTGCATCATGGGTAGGATTGAGTCCATCCAGCCTCAGAACCTGCCAACCTACCCAAATCACTAGACTCAGAAAAATCCCTCCCAGATGACCATGGTACCAGCAAGCGCCAGCTTTTGCTTGAAACTCTCCTCCATCCCTTCTCCAGTTTACCTGATTGTTCCTTCTCCAGGCTCAGAGATCTGTCATCTCTCCATGGAACATCAGGTAGTGACCCATAGAACACAGTTTGAGAACCTCTGCCACAGTGACTTAACAGTATCTGTTGCAGAGCCTATAGCTGTTGCATTATTGACTGAGGCTTAGCTTTACCAGCCCCAATACTAACTAGCTCTGTTTGGTGGTATTGTAGAACCCCAAATCTGCCAGCCAGAACATGAATCCTTGTGTTTTACATATGATAATGGAGAAGGGAAAAGAATTCTGTATCAAGCATTAACTAGGTAGGGGATTTTTGATTAATTGCCTACTAAGCTGATCTATAACCATGCAACATGCTCACTTGTGAAGTAGTGTAAGGGCTTCTATCCTCTGTTGTGGGCAGTGACATTATGATACATGTACAGGTCTGACATGCCATCCAGTAGAGGGCAAATATATGTGAACAGACAGCCAATCACAGTGTCTGGGATATTTGTCATCGGGGCATGGTTAGGCCTTTGCCCTGGAGGAGGTTCTCCTATATAGGCCAATCTGATAAGGTATGTGGCTGTGGAAGCGGGGCGGGGGGAATGGGGGAAGAGTTGCTGTAAGTGGTGGTGTACATTACAGAGACTAATAATAATGTTTTAGAACCAGTTACTAGGTTACGAGCTGGAAGTAACCATAGCTTGATATCGTCTATCTAATGTACTGTCTGAAGTTAAATGTTTGTATTAATCTACATGCATATAATAAGGAACAGAGTGTCCAACTGTTCTTATTGATTATGGAGATGTAATACATCATAATGTGACTGCAGCTGTCTTTTGCTGGCTGGATATTCTGTGTAAAAGCCATTGCGAGTTTATCTCATGTGATAGTTTATCTCAGCCTCTTTGCCAGAAGCTGGGAATGAGTGACACGGGATGATTTAGTTTGATAATTACCTGTTCTGTTCATTCCCTCTGGGGCACCTGGCACTGGCCACTGTCGGAAGACAGGATCCTGGGCTAGATGGACCTTTGGTCTGACCCAGTAGGGTCATTCTTCTGTTCTTATGTAATGATTATTCTACACGCTCGATTTGTCAGTTCAGTGGTTTCTAATTAAAAGGATGGCCTTTCCATCAGCTCTGCAAATCCTGGTATCTTAAAGTCAAGCTGGGTTCTTTTTGCCTGCACAGTAATTCCATTGAATTACACACCTCCAGACAAAGACTGTACTGCTGAAATGAAATAATTATGTTGATGATGTGCAAGACAGAGAATCTAGATCTTTCTTTCACCTGTATGAGCTCAGCAAGTATTAATAGGAATAAAAGATAATGAACAAGAAGATAGGGATAAGAATACAGATAGAGAGAAGACCTGTCAAATAAGGAAACGTAGTCACCTTTCTGATCATACATGCAGTTTAACTGAGACTTTTGCCATTGCATCTTATAACTTAACTACACTGGAGGGAAGTTCACTTAAATAATGATATACACTGAATCCGTAAGTTGACCCAATAAATTGACGGCAGCGCTGGAGGTCTGGATTTCTATATTGACAAGGCTCCCAAGCACAGTGAGGCAGATCATCAGCTGGTGTAAATTGTCATAGCTCCACTGAAGTCAGCAGAGCTATATTTTATACCAGTTGATGATCTTCTCCAGTATAGCCTTGCTGCTGAATTTTCACTTTGTAATATAGATCTATGAAGTGCCTTTTCTGTCCCTGTCTTCTGCAAACTTTTTGTACACAACCAAATCATCTTCAACTCTTACATAATCTGCAGGAGATAGTCTTCCTTATGTGCAGGAGCAGCTAATCCATCCATGATAATGGTGCAGTGCAGAATCCCTGTCTGGAATTACTGAGTTCTATGTAGTCGGATTTAAAATGAAAAAAACTAAAGAAAAACCAAAGCAAATTGAAGATTTTTGTATTATCATTGTTCTCCCTGTATTCCAATTAGTAGCAGCAGCCTGTTCATGTCATCAAACAATTTGATTGCTTCTCAAAGACTTTTTTTACCTATCTCTGTGTGTTAGTAATTAGAGATATCATCAACCACTGAGAGTAAAGACTTTAAATGTTTTGATTATCCTGTCATGCGCTGGTTGCAGATGTGAGGTGCAGTTCACCACGATCCTTTTTAAGTTTCATATTTTAAAGATTCAAATGAGTCTACAGTAACTTCTCATAAGTAGTAAGCCCTGAGTTGCCATTTATCTAATATTAACTGTTGTGTTCAAAGATGACATATGCCACTGTAAAAATATCCTCTGAGCTAAAACATGGCATACAACTTCCTAATCAAGGAGGGAGGATTCTTAACCAACTTTTAAAATTAAAATAACGTTAGTATACTTATTCAAGTAACCAAAAAAAGAGGCTTACGTTTTGCTTTATGCTGTTACAGTACCAAAATGTAGATTCTCTAGTGATATTGTGGACAGATTAATTTGCAATAAAGTCTCACCACTTTGCAATACGTAGAAGTGCCTTCCTCTATTGATGTGGTATCTTTCTAGAGGGGGGTTTCCACAGGGCCACCCAGAGGGGGGGGGGCAAGTGGGGCAATTTGCCCCGGGCCCCACAGGGGCCCCCACGAGAGTTTTTCGGGGCCCCTGGAGCGGGGTCCTTCACTCGCTCTGGGGGGCCCGGAAAACTCTTGCGGGGCCGGGCCTCCAGAGCTTCTTCCGCTCCTGGTCTTCACCAGCGGGGGTCCTTCCGCTCCAGGGCGGAAGGACCCCCCACTGGTGAATTACCGCCGAAGCGGGACCCACCGTCGAAGTTCAGCTTGGTCTTCGGCAGTAATTCGGCGGTGGGGGGCCCTTCTGTTCCAGGACCTGCCACCGAAGTGCCCCGAAGACCAAGCTGAACTTCAGCGGTGGGTCCCGCTTCGGCGGTAATTCGGCGGCAGGGGGGCCCCGCTGCGGGTCTTCGGGGCACTTCGCCGGTGGGTCCCGGAATGGAAGGGCCCCCGGAATCCTCTGGGTGGCCCTGGGTTTCCATCTCTCTGAAACATCTGGTACTTGCAATTGTCAGAGACAGAATGCTGCACTGGAGTGATCATTTGTCTGCCAATTCTCATTTTTCTGTCTTAATGGAGATCTAAAAACAGACAACTACATAAAATCAGTTCAGAATCTACACTGGCTGCTGTCAGAGTGCACTATGACGTATGCCCCAGTGTTGAAAAGTCTTTTGGTGATGGATATTACCACTCGCCAAAGAGGCCCTTCAGAAGCCAGTATTGACCCAAAAGTGGGCAGTGCTTGCTGAACTTGGCAAGGCTTCAGGTTCATTTATCTCATAGAAATTAAAAAATCACCCATTAAGTTAAGAGGTTCTCCAGGTTCTCCAATTGTCTACATGCAACAGGCAGCGTTGGAAGTGCAATTTTACTGAGCATTTGAGATTTTTCAGCTTTCCCATTTAGCAGCTTAGTAACTCCAATCAAAGTGTGTGTGCCCCAGCGTGTGACCTGCTTTCTTCCCCTGTCAGCTTGATGAACTCCTGAGTCCTGCTGCCAATGATTTGTTAGCCAAGGATGATGTCACACAGAGAGGAGAGATCCTCTTGTGGCTAGAGTCTGGGACTCTTGGCCACAAGACGACATTGCCAGCTCTGTCAAAGAGTTCATGTTTGACCTCGGAGAAAATTTAATTTCTCTGCTCCCCCATTTTCCCATCTGCAAAATAGGTATAATAGCCCTTATTATTGTTCTTGCCTACTTCAATTGTAAACTCTCCAGGCAGGGACTCTTTCTCAGTATTTGTATCTATGAATCCCACTGTGCTGGACATGGATCTTAACTGGGACTTCCAGATGGTACTGTAATACAAACTACAATAAATAATAATAATGGCCACCTGTCTAGCATTAAGTTCAGTTCATGCTGCACAGACCTGCATTAAGCTCAGTTGTACTTAGTTGTAGATGGGGAACATGCTACGTGTAGCCTGTGCTCTTTGCCTTTGTTCCTTCCCTGCCTTGACACGCCCTTCCTGACCCATGGAGACTCCATCTAAGAGTATTACTCTCTAGGTTTCTGCAGGTTTGATGGGAGTATGCCTTGTAGCTATTGATCATTTAAAAAATAGATGCCTTATTTTGGATTCCCAAGTACATATTTAGCTGCCTAAACAAATTGTCTGATTTTCAAAGGTGCTGAGCGCCTAGCAGCTCACCTTGACTTTAGTGGGAGTGGCACTTTTGAAGATTAGGCTTCTAACTCAGCTGTCTAACTGTGGACCTAGGAGCCCACCTGTAGGTACTATCTCTGAAAACCTTACACCTTGCTTCCCCAACCTCTACTCCTGCATAAATCACACCAATTCCACCTGCTTTTCCTCCATTCTGGACACATTGGTGGAGAGGTTCATTTGGCGTCATATGAAGAAAATGTCCTACTTCCATTTTCACTAGTAAAATATGACATTTTTACATTCCTATAAAATATTTCTCTCCTAGAATGAAAAACTATGAGTAGTTTTCCAGGTAATACATTTTGTGCAGAATGTTATGCTTTGTGTTAATAATGGCTTTTCTCTCCTTTGCAAATGAATTCCAGTCCCACTAAAAGTAATTAAAAACAAAGTTATTCTTCCATTTATCTCTACATTTTAAAGAAAATAGATAATATCTTATTGTCTAAATGTTTAATTCTGGTTCTTTGAGCTGATTTCCAAATTAGCAATCAAGTAATGCCTTAGAAGCAAGTACTAGTAAAAACAAACTTTATGAGCAAGACATCTATCTTTTATCATAGTAATTGGCATTCTATTGTTATATATTCCAATATAGTTCACAATACACTCTTCCAGAATATTTTTTTTATAAAGGTAGATTTTAAGAAAACCCAGAAATCCAGTGATGCTGTTTCATGACCCAAGTGGAGAATTCAGCTGAACAAACCTTCCATGTTTCACAAATCTCTTCCAAGTCCAAACACTTGTTCCCACAGCTGGGTCACTGGTAATGCTACTAAGTTCTTGAAATGGCAAACTAAACAAAACATCGCTCAGTCATATGGCTTTTTTTAACAGTTGAGCTATGAAAAATAAAATTGACATTATTTCCCTGCACCTCCCCCCCCCACCCCAAGTAAGACGATGAGACTGTCCAATAATAACAGGCCAACTCATCATCTGTTAATACTAATGCTGGATAGTAAATCACTGGACTTTTTTCCCCCATAAAAGTGAATTTATCATTTTATCTGACCATTTAAAAAAAAAAGTTCTGGAATAATAATTGGCAAAAGGTGACAAATGTTCAAACACTTTGCTGCCACGTTGGTTTTAAGATTGTTGAGCCAAGTGCTCAGCTGATGTAAATCACTATAGCTCCATTGACTGTGCCATGCCAGCTTATACTGGCTGTGGGTCCTAAACTCCACCAGTTGGAGCGAGGGGGTAATTTGCTCTACCTCCACAACTTTTTCTAACAATGCATGAATTATTTTGCCCACTTTTTTCAGGAACCAGGTCATGAAAGTTGTCAGTTACCACACCCCTAAATATTTAAACTTCTCACATTTCCATTTTAAAGGAATCCTTTTCATGGAGCATAAAAATTGCCCTTGAGCAGAGGCACTGTCCAGACGCTACTTACTTACATAAACCCTATTTTGAGGGCTTAAGGCTTGTCTACATGGGGACACCCAGGAAAATTAATCTGAATTAATTAAAGATGTGAATTTAAAGCTGATTAATTAAACTGCATTAAAACTCTGGGCAGACAGTTTCGTTCAGAATTAAAGTGACCTTAATTGTGGTTCACTTAGTTTCCTTGGACGGAGGAAAGGCCAGGCCAAATGTGAATGAGTGGCATTGCGATCTGGCCCCTGGGGTCTCAGTGCCGTTCAGATTTAACCTAGTCACCCCTGGGTCATGAGCAGGTGGTGGTGAGGGACAGCTGGGCCGAATGTGAGTAAGTGGTGTTGTGACCTGACATACAGGGTTGCAACACCACTTGAATTTTGCTTGTCTTCCCCTCTGTCATGACAGAAGAACAGCTGGGCCAAATTTCTAGTTCTAATCACGGGCCGGAGGATGCCTCATTTCCCCCCAATTCAGTATGATCAAATACTTTTCCTGCATGAAATGAAACTGTCACATAGTGCATGCCTTGTTCATTTAACCTTTAGCTTCACAGTAAAAGATGAAAAAAATCCATGTATATTGATTCCCTTGCATTAACCTCCTGAGATTGATTTCCATGCATTAAATTTGGAGGTAATACTTCTAGTTTCTTCACCAGTACTTTAAGCTATAATTTAAAGTCATTATCGAATAAAGAAGTAGATTGATAAGATTTAAGATTCTATGGATTTTACCCTTGTTAAAGAAGAATTGAAATTCTAGCTTCTCTGTAGGACATATGCAATTTACTTCTCCAATGCCTCTGCATGAAACTTCAGCATAAAAGGAATTCATTTAGTGTTAAACAACTTTACAAATTCTACTTGGACGCCATCTGGGTCCAGACTTTTTCCTCACTTCAGTTCAGAAACCTGTATTGAAATTTTTGCTTTCTCAATGTGGCTGATTCGAAAGAAAGAAATCTTGGAGAATTCTTATTAAAAATCAGCAGATGGGATTCAGATTTCAAAATCAGCCTTAGCCATTTCTGCCAAATATAAGACTTTACAAGGTCTGAATTCTCCCTTCCATTATCATTAAGTTCCAAGTGGTCGTAACCATGCACCAGATTGACAGCTGTGAAGCTTCATGCTTGCCACCGATTTCTTCAATGTCTTGTTCTTCTGTCAACTGTAACTGTGTCTGCATCAAAAATCAAACTCTTACTGATTAAAAAGGTATTGTATCAAGCGTATGAAGTGAGGGCCCCAGGGCATCCTTGCCTCATCCAACATCTTTTAAACTTTCTTTGTGGTTTGAGGCTTATTTACTAGTATGAGTCTCTGGGATGCAAGGCCAATAGAGTGAGCTGTGCTGTCTCTTGGAGCTGGGGTGGGAAGAGCAGATGCTTGGTTAGCTCCTTCAGGGTGCAAGAAGCAGAGTGGTCCATAGCAACTTCCTCTAAGAGCAGAAAGAAGCTGAATGATCCCTGATAGACCCTGCTGCCTCCAGAAAATTATTCTCTTTATATTCCTGCTACTCTTACGTGTGACATTTTCACACAAGACTTTTATCCAGCTTTCACTCAGCACTTTGCATTTGGAGGCTTTATCTACTCTTTTGTCTAGCAACCTGCTGATCATTTTCCTACTTGTATGGAGCACCTTTGCTTCTGGCTGCTTTCACAGGTGGCAATTGTACCATACGATTGCAGTAGTTGGCAGGGTCAGCATGTGGCTAGAAACATGTTTCTACAGATCGTTGCTTTCCACAGTGGAATTGAATATTCGGAAGAAATGTTGTAGCCACTAGGGTTATGTCTACACTGCAAAGAAAAACCTGGGGCTGACCCTTCCCAGATGACTTCTGGGCAGCCTGAGCTCTGGGACCCTCCTACCTTGGGCTCTAGCCCAAGCCCAGAAGTCTACACTGCAATTAAACAGCCCCTTAACCTGAGCCCCATGAGCCCAATTCAGCTGGCACAGGCCAAACACTGGGTGTCTAATTGCAGTGTATACATACCCTAAGATCAGTGACTGTTGCTTGGAGGTAAGCTATAAGAACAAGTTTCATTGTAGTGGAATATTATGAATGTTCTTGTATTCTTAGAGCAAAGAAAAAAGAAAAGTCGTCCTGAAGGCTAAATATACTTTTGTGGCTTATTATCTATCCTGAATTTTATTTCATGTAATCAGATAAGTTACTGAAACGTTGTAGAATTTTCTGGCTTGTAACATTCTTCAACTAGACAGTGACTCTGTGTCATGAAAAGAGGAGAGTGTCACCCTTCTCTTGCATGTACGAACTAGCTAGAGGAACAGAAATATATGAGCAAAAGTGCAATCCTGCCTCAATGAAGCCAAAGGGAATATAATAGAACCTCAGAGTTACACACACCAGAGTTGCAACCTGACCAGTCAACCACACACCTCATTTGGAACTGGAAGTATGCAATCAGGCAGCAGCAGAGACCAAAAAAAAATAAAATAAAATAAAAGCAAACACAGCACAGTACTGTGTTAAATGTAAACTACTAAAAAAATAGAGAGAGCATCGTTTTCTTCTGCATAATAAAGTTTCAAAGTTGTAGTAAGTCCATGTTCAGTTGTAAACTCTTGAAATAATCACCATAATGTTTTGTTTAGAGTTACAAACATTTCAGAGTTACGACCTACCACTATTCCTGAGGTGTTCGTAACTGAGGCCTTGGCGACACTTGCAAATTTGCAGCGCTGCAGCAGGGTGTGAAAACACACCCTCTCCAGCGCTGCAAATTGTGGCGCTGCAAAGCGCCAGTGTGGTCAAAGCCCCAGCGCTGGGAGCGCGGCTCTCAGCGCTGTACATTATTCCCCACAGGGAGGTGGAGTACGGACAGCGCTGGGAGAGCTCTCTCCCAGTGCTGGTGCTTTGACTACACTTAGCGCTTCAAAGCGCTGCCGTGGCAGCGCTTTGAAGTGCAAGTGTAGCCAAAGCCTGAGGTTCTACTGTAATACCATTGATTTCAGCGGGGTTAGAATTTTGCCCTCTGCCTCCAGTTTTTATATTAAGGAGATTTCTGTTGTGGAAGTAAAGAGCAGTGTATCTAAGACTTTACCAAAGTGTAACAGAGCCTTGTGGAACAGAATCAGTACGAAGTTTTTTAAGACTTGGCTAAATTCTCTAGCAGCAGGGAAGCTGGCCCTCAATTCTTTACTTTTCAAAATCATTAGCTTGCTGTTTAATTCACCTCTTCAAATTTGGGATGAAATACATGATAGATTGCTTCATATTTTGTCAAGGGAAATATATTTTTCACTGTCACTTAATATTGATCTACACTCATCATATTTTAGTTCTAGTATCCTCAGGAAAGAATAAATCAAGCAGAGTCATGGTTCTGTAATGTCCCCAAACCCACTCACTCACTTTCTCCCTCTCTCAAACTCTCCCACACAGGCAATCAAAGGTTGCCAAGTGTGCTAATTTTTAGCCAGCTTTTAAGTATCCTCTCTGTAAGAGGCAGAGGCAGCCTGAGCCATAGAACCTTTATTTTGCATTAATTAAATTTATATTAATGACCCCAATCCAGCATTGCCCTTAAACATGTACCTAACCTTAAGCATGGGACTAGTCCCTTAAAATTATGCATGTGCTTAATAGCTTTGTGGATTAGGGCCAGTATAAGACATGTTCCAAAAAGACAGTATTGGACTCTAGATCCAGGTTAGGTTTAGGCTGAAATTCACGTTCAAGGTCTAATCAAAATTATGGCTCAAGTTCAGGCTTGGATTTGATGGTGCCAAAATTTAATGAGCTGGTCTTGTAAGACATCAGATTAATCTGAACTGGGAATCCTTGAAGTAACCCTCTTCCTAATTTGGATGTGACCCAGAACCAAAATTTTAAGGTCAAGTTCAGATCCAGATCAAAGCATTTGAATATGAACCTCTCAACCACTATCACCTCTTAAATCCAAGTAATTTGGATTTGGTTATGGTTGATCTCTAATTATATTAGCAATAATGCCATTAGCCCATTGTTGTCTTGAGGCAGTAATCAGATTACCTCATTGTGAATCTGCTTCTCATTATTATCCACTCAGTTTGGATTATTGCCTTGGAAAATAGAGGGATAATTATATTATTACTTAATTTATGGGTTATCAATCTTCTCAGACTCCTGTTTTACTAAAAGTAAACATCAACCAAAACAAAGACATTTACTGTGAATGTAAAAGGGCCGGCCACCTTCTGAGTACTCCATCATGGCCAGAGGTTACTCTGCCTGTTTCCCTATGTCAGGAATTTTTTAAACAATATTCACACCTCCAGTCCAAAGATAATTGAAACCTCTCTTTCTGGGGATCCAATTTATTCTGTCCAATGGGTACACATTGGATCACCAAGCCTCATCCCCAGTTCAATGTCTCTCTCTCCCTTAGATAGGGAATCCCCAGCCCTCGTTCCTGGAGCTGGACATTCAGTGTCTCTCTCTCCTTCATTAGGGAGTCACCCAGCCATCCTTCCCAGATCTGAGTCCCAGCTTTACCTAGCTGGAGTCTTTTCCCAGCCTGTAGTCTTTGCCACAGCTTCCTGAACTACCTCCTCACTCCTCTATCTTCCTGCTGTACTTATAGGGGACGCCTGTCCTCCATCAGGCCCCCTCAAGGTTGTTAATGAGGTACAGGTGAGCTGGAGCCATTCTGTCTTAAAAAGGCCCATTTCATCCTGCAACAGTGAGGAATATTCTGAGGAATATTCTGACTTTCAGAAGCCAAAATATGACTGGGCATTTAGTTCACCTATGTCTCAAAGTTATGACTTGAAATAATACAATACACTAATATAGAGATGTAAAAAAAATTAAGTGCCTCCTTCTATCTCTCTGAGCTTTATTTATGTCTGGGCTTTCTTTCTTTCAGGTTTGAAGAAAGAGATGGGAGAACTGTCTTTATTGCTCCTGGGGGAGTTCTGTGCCAAAAAAATTAAAAATTCTGTGCACAATATTTTACAATTCTGCAAAATTCTGCATATTTTATTTGTCAAAATAACACAATACAATCACATCAGTTTGTTATTTTGGTAATTTATTTCAAAATACCTGTCAGCGAATATGTCTGTAACAATACAGACAACAAAAAAGATCCAGGAAATGTTTTTTGACAAACAGATTCCTTAGTAGCCATATGAATACAGAACTTTGAGTAATAATTCAGTTAAACTAAAATACTGAAATGTATTTCCCACACCCTTCAGAAGCTGTGCAAAGGTGTGGGGGAGTCGGATAAAAGAGGAGCTGAGGGAGAGGGAAGTAATTGCTTGGAAGGAGCCTGGCTGTGAACTTGGAGGGTTGTTGAATGTGGATGGGAGAAGTATGGATCAGGGTTTGAGGGGCAGGGAAGGGATTGTTAGGAAGTGTCCCACATGCAGACCCTGGCTGACCCATAGCCTCTCTCATTCAGTCAGGCACATCTGCATCTGCCCCCATGTGTCCCTGCACCCCCATTCAGCCATCCCCTTCCCTCTGTCCCCATGTATCCCTGCACTCCCAGTTCCCATGTGTCCATGCACCCCCTCCCCCATGTGATCCTGTATCCCCACTCAGCCACCCCTTTCCCTGTGTCCCTGCATCCCACTCCCATTCAGACCCTACCCCACTCTGTCCCACCCACTACCCTTCTTAACCCCAGTCTGTGACACCACCACCCCCAGCAGCCCCATGTGTCCCATGCTGTCCATCCACCCATATCCTGTGCCTTCTGACCTGGTACCATGAGAAGCTGTGAGGAGCACAGCCTGTTCTCTTCCTGTCTGCAGCTGGGGCTTCTCCTGCCTGGGAGTAGCCACTCTTTGTTTTGGCACCACAGCAGCTTCTGGTGGGTGAATGGCATAAAACTGCAGCACCTCTCTGGAAGAGATAGTTCTGCAGAGAAAAAAAATTCTGCTCTGGACATGAATCCTGTGTGTGCGCCGTGGTGCAGAGTTCCCCCAGGAGTACTGCATGGCTATATCTACGAATTGATAACAGGATATAGAACATTTCATCTTTAAGTGAAGGCTTTGAGTTCAGCATATGTTGACAACAACTGAAAATAATTACCAACTGACTGACTGGTCTCTGTGTAATGAATTGATGCTCTTGGTCTTCTTCCATATAAAAATATCAATATAGTTGGAATTAACGAGCAGTCTTACGGGGACTCTCAGCAGAGAATTAAAGAACTAAATGGCCTCCTTTACCTCCTAGAGATGGTCCTTCAAAGTCTGGTTTGAGGCATATAATTGAGTATTCCACAGCAACATAAAATAACTTGTACTACTCTTGTCTATACTGTTCCATGAGTGGAGGACTAAGGACCTGATCCAAAGCTCTTCGAAATCAGTGAAAGACTTTCCAGTGACTTCACTGGACTTTGAATGCAGGCTTTAGTTTCTGGAGCTCAAAGTGTGACAATTTTACCAACACTAAATTCACTTTTTTTAATTTAAAGAGTTTTGAACAGAACATTCATTGACCCAAGAACAAACCTTTACAGGTACTGCATTCTTCTCTTTTCAAATTAAACTATTCCCACGGGGGAAAACCCAACTTTATATCTTCTTGAAAGCTAAGTTGGAACTGGTAAAAAAAAATAAATGATACAATATCACAAAGAAACAGTAACAAAAATAAAATACTAACAGTAAAGAGGTTCCAAAGAAACCCAAGACATTTTGACAAAGACACCTTCAAAATCCCATGTTGACATCTTTATTTCTAATAGTTCCTGCTTTTGTGCCAGTAATTCCAGGTTTGGCACACAGATTGTGTCAGTTGTGATTGCCAAATAATATGTGAGTCTTAGGCCCAAAGCAAATTCACACTGTAGTCTAGTTAAAACCTACTAGTAGGTTGCCTACTGGAAACCTACAATCTATGGCAAATCAAACTATTTTCTATGGTATGTAATGATTGTTCATTATAGCTCCAAGAATGCTGTCGTGCAGACAAATATAATGAGTGGTAACTTTTCTTTTACTTCAGAAGCAAATGGTTGTATGGTTACAGTGTTCTTTGTGCTAAAAAATGTTGCTAACTGAGGGCTGGACTCAAAGGGATACTTTTATGGCTTTGCTTTCTCGTAGATAGGTTTAATGTGTTGTTTTGAAAGTGAAAAGTGTTTTTAAATTGATGTAAAAGGAAAATAAAACTAATAGATGGTTACAATGCATCTTCATAGATGTTATTTCAAACATGTAACTGTGAACTAGTCACCAACGTGCATGGCCCTAGCAGTGTGATTTTAAATTGTATGTAGAGCTCATAATGATGCCTATACATAAGATTGTACACACATTTCCAGTGAAAAGGGTCGTTTTTGTTTACCTGCAACTTTGCCATTTTTTATCTATCTAGCTGAAATACAAAAGTTTTTAGTCAGTCCAGGAGATTTTTTTTTTTCTGGAAAAGTTTGCATCAAAAGAGTTGAAGCTTTTCAAGAATGAAAGGGGGAAATCCACTTTTTCCTCTAAAAATAACTTTTTAAAAGAGCTCTGCACATCAGTGGTAAAGAGTTAGAGAGATATCTTGTGGTGTTGTAGTCAACACGGATTGTAATTTGTCAAAAATTTAAATAAAGTATTTTGTGTATGTACATTGGCTCCTAACAGTCTATGAACATTCTGTTGGCTCTGTGCAATCTTGCATAGTTTAGAAGAGTTTGTGAGTAGTGCTGTGTCTTTCTACAATTAGGGAAAATGTGAGAGGAAGGAGGTAGGGTTCCAAGCACTCCTCCTTGGGTATGATGATATGAGGAAGTATGAATGGAATAAAGCCAGGGATTTTGTTTCATTGATAAAAATGTATTGCACATTACAAAGTGTTCTGTTGTGGCTGAGCACATTGTTGAACATGATGGAAATTCTTTATTTCTTCATTTTACTATTTTTTAAAAATGTAGGAAATGCCATGTCAAAACCAGAATTCAGAGTGTTAATGTTACAAAGTGAAGTACTCAAAAGTCAGGAAGTGACAAAAGTTATCACTGTGAGTTTATGTAATAAAAGACTATGCCATAATACATACTCTCAAGGGGACAGAATTAAAGTTCAGAATTTAATCTTTAAAATGATCTGAAAAGAAATATTTTAAACATGGGGCATGTGTGTGTATTTACTGCTTTGTGGTATATAAAGTAATTCTGGAGAGATGGTTTTCAAAATATTGTTTTTTCTGTTTTTTGTTTTTGACATTATGAATATTGGGAATGGAAAATCTACTTTTTCCATGGTTTTGCTGGAAGATCTTGTAATAGTTTCAAGACATACCTATTATGACTTCTGATACCTTAACTGAATTGAAGGGGCATTAATATTTTCAGGGGTGGCTCTAGGAATTCCACCGCCCCAAGCAGGGCGGTGCGCCGTGCAGGGCGCTCTGCCGGTCGCCGGTCCCGCAGCTCCGGGGGACCTCTTGCAGACGTGCCTGCGGAGGGTCCGCTGGTCCCGCGGCTCTGGTGGACCTCCCGCAGGCACGTCTGCGGGAGGTCCACCGGAGCCGCGGGACCAGCGGTCCCTCCGCAGTCATGCCTGTGGGAGGTCCTCCGGAGCCGCCTGCTGCCCTCCCGGCAAAATGCCGCCCCGAGCGCGCGCTTAGCGCGCTGGGGTCTGGAGCCGGCCCTGAATATTTTGCATTAAGAACATCAAAAGAGTCAAAGTTAATTTAGCTTATTCTTTGTTCTAACTTATTCTTCGGTGTCACTGGTGGTCAGTACTTACACCTCTGATACTGGGATTTCAGTCTGGATTGATTAGCTGATTCACTGTGTGGAACAGCTCTGAGAGCCAGGATTTTTCAACGGTGATGGCAGAAGAGTAATGGGTTCTCCCAGCTTCTGTTGTTGTGGTGGCAGAGTTCAGTAGAGTCTTGATGCTTTTGGGAGATGGTTTCAGAGAGGGGTTTGTGCAATCTTCATTCAAGTCTTCCTGCTACACACTACTGACATAGTTTGTGAGTGAACAGAACCATGGAGATGTTCTGAGTCACTGTAGGGGAAAAGGGTCAGCATGAGTCCAGGATATCAGTGACGATCGTGAGTAAATGATCACACCATTTGCCAGCTCATCTGCACTTTGGCCTTGCTGAGGCGTGGTTTGCCCATTTGGGGGCCAACTGAAAACATTAAGGCTTCAAAAGTTTGTATGGGCAAACCAGGTTTGTTTCTTTGGTTCCCTGGTAAATTGAAGGGGAGCCACCTCTTTTTCAAAATCCTACTAACATACTTTTTAAAAAGCTAGAAATATATTATATACTTAGTTAATATTTCCTGCATCCACTCGGTCTAGTTCTTTAGCAGACAGAGATCCACATCACTGAAGCCACCGTCAACTGACATGCTAATTGTTAGTCTCATCAGAGAAAACACAAGGACTGAGTCTCCCCTCTAACTGCTGGAGGTAAGTCTTTCCAAGAAAGGGCTCAGGTATATGGGCAAGGCAGTGGAGAGGCCATGTTGTACCTACTGTGTGACTAAATAGAAGTCTCCGGGGAAATAAATCCAGCATCCTTCACCAGTGCATTTTTAACAAGGGGAGGTGCGATGGTTCTGTAAACTTCCTAAGGGAATCTGTCACTTGGGCATATTTAAAATGTCACTGTGTAGCCCAATTCTGTACAGGCAGAGCAGTGAACTGGGTAACTACAGGGTTTATCTGCACTAACGCCTCTGATTCTGTAAATATTTTAACCAGCCAGGCAGAAAACGAAGTACAGTAAAATCCCCTGCACTAAAATAAAAAAAAAATGCTGAGGTACTTTCACAATCACATATCCCTATTGGAACATAAACGAATAATTTGCTTGAGGTGAAAAGCCATGGCTTATATATAAGTGGATCATCTTTCTAAGTTGGGGTCATCTCTCCTTCCCAAACTAAGCTTTCCCCTCTCATCTCCTCCAGTAAATGACTTAATGAGTTAAAGTCCCAGGAGATAAATGGCAACTCATAGTATTTTGCTGTAAACAACAAAGGGCCTCGACATCTCCCTCAGTAAAATCCTGTTTTATGTTTCCTATGCTCCATTTGTCTAGCTTATGTTGCAGGGCTTATATCCAAGCAGATAAAAATCTTTCTTCTGTTCACATAAGTGCTTATTTTATATGTTTGGCTTCCCTCAGCACTTGTTCATGGTCTCTGTCATCCAGTGGAGTTGTAATAAAAGTTCCCTCGAGGCATCCTTCCCCTTCATTCCCATCCCACTGCTTCCTCACATGGATGTAATAGTATTTTTACATTCTCACACACACATTTGTTTCTCTGTGTGTGTATGGACACAATGTAGATGATGATCTTTTAACCTTTATGATGCTGGCTTATTCCCTGGTGTTTAACTTTTTGGAAACTGGTAAGTTACTAAAATACTTACTAGTGAGTAAATAGGGGGCATGCTATGCCACGAGAAAAGTGTTTATGGGCAGCTGAGAGATAGGGGTGAATTGGGATAGTCTAACTGGCTCCATCTCTCCTCAGTCAGCACTCTCAATATTCCCACCTCCCTTGCTGCTGGATCCTGCCTCCATTTTTAGGCCCAGAAGTAGGATGGCTGGGTTTATCAGTTGACCAGGCTGAGAGTGGAGTGGAACTTGCACAGTGCTGGCAGTGCTAGAGAGCAGTGTGAGCTGGGACCAGGTTGAGGGTGGTAGGTTGGGATTGAGAGGGTTTCTATCTACCAAGATGGGGAGAAGAGTGTTTTTGGTGGTTACTGAGAGAGCTTGGAGAGGAATAGTTCCCTACCTTGTTTCTTAGAGGGGAGACTACTGAGAATATGGGATAAGAGAAGAGGTAAGTAGCACAACGAGGATCATAGCCCTCCAGAATTAATTGAAACCAAACATGAATTTCAGATATGAACATAAGAAAGGCCATACTGGGTCAGACCAAAGGTCCATTTAGCCCAGTATCCTGTCTTCCAACAGTGGCCAATGCCAGGTGCCCCAGAGGGAATGAACAGAACAGGTCATCATCAAGTGATCCATACCCTGTTGCCCATTCCCAGCTTCTGTCAAGCAGAGGCTAGGGACACCATCCCTGACCATCCTGGCCAATAGTCCTCGAAGGACCTATCTTCCATGAATTTATCTAGTTAATTTTTGAACCCTGTTATAGTCTTGGCCTTCGCAACATCTTCTGACAAAGAGTTCCATGGGTTGACTATGCATAGTGTGAAGAAATATATCCTTTTGTTTGTTTTAAACCTGCTGCCTATTAATTTCATTTGATGGCCCCTAGTTCTTGTGTTCTGAGGAATAAATAACACTTCCTTATTTACTTTCTCCATACCAGTCATGATTTTATAGCTTTCTACCAAATCCCCCTTCAGTCATCTCTTTTCCAAGCTGAAAAGTTCCAGTCTTATTAATCTCTCCTTGTATGGAAGCTGTTCCATAACCTTAATCATTTTGTTGCCCTTTTCTGAACCTTTTTCAATTCCAAAATATCTTTTTTGAGATGGGGTGACCATCTCTGCACTCAGTATTCAAGATGTGGGCATACCATGGATTTATACAAAGGCAATATGATATTTTCTGTCTTATTATCTATCCCTTTCTTAATGATTCCCAAAATTCTGTTCACATTTTTGACTGCCACTGCACATTGAGTGGATGTTTTCAGAGGACTATCCACAATGACTCCAAGATCTCTTTCTTGACAGGTGACAGCTAATTTGGTCCCCATCTTTTTATATGTATAGTTGGGATTATGTTTTCCAATGTGCATTACTTTGCATTTATTAACATTGAATTTCATCTGTCATTTTGTTGCCCAGTCACCCAGTTTTGTGAGATCCTTGTAAGTCTTCACAATCAGCTTTGGATTTAACCATCTTGAGTAGTTTTGTATCATCACATGGGTGCAAATTTCCCCACAGAACTTGGAAATTTGAAAGCATCTCCAGATGAAAGGTACTTTCAGGGTTAGACCCTTGGGTGTCACTATTTCGTGGAAATAGTGCTGACTTTACTGGATCACTTCTGGATTGTCATCAATAAAGCAATTGCATATGCCACTACATGCTCCTTTGTGTGTCCTTGTTCCTGCATGTGTAATCACACTTCACTTCTCTGTCAGTCCGGTTTACTGATTCCAGAAGAAGTGTCCACAATTTTCCCTCTTAAATAAGGAATTAGGGAGCTTCTGTGTTATCACTTCAAGCCAACAAATATTCTGAAAACTCCTTGATTGAGCTGTTCTTCTCTGACTGTTGTTGCTGATGCCTTGAAAAGAGCTGGAAGATGGAGAGCTGAAGTGCGACAGATTTAAAAAGGGTTCTTTATTCAGTTGAGGCTTATTTTTATGTGTGATGAATGTGGAGGGGAATGTATTCAAAGCACTGGCAGAGGCATGACTTAAAGTGGATCATTTTGTAACCAGTGCCAAAACAAGCTATGGATGAACTGGTTTAAAGTGGGTAAAAGGTCAGGTGAATTCCTATTCCCCCACAATGAATTTGTTCCAAATGTTTGGTGAATTGTGAGGAAAAGGGGTTGTTTATTTTTCCTCCTGAGCTTTGTGGTTTTCTACAGGGTTGTAATTGGAAGTACCAAAACACTTGAAGAGAGTCTGCTGTTATGATATCTTTGTCCTGATCAGAAATGCCTACAGGAAATTAGCTCTTGGATGAAGAGCAACTAGCTCAAGCTGAACCCAGACAAGATTTAAGTGATGCTGGCTGGAAATGAGAAACACTTTGAAGAGCTGGCCAAGAGTTTGTCACTATCTTCCATCAAAGGTATTCATCAAAGTGGCCAACGCCTCAGGATCCCGTTTGATTCCTCACTAAGCCTGAATTGTCAATAGCACAAGTTTCCAAAAATGCCTTCTTCCACCTCCAGCTTGCGAGGAAACCTTCATTCTTCATACTGTAACTCGCAGTATCTAAAACTGAATGTGAATACGATGCATAAGGTCCAGCTGGTACAGAATACAGTGCACATCTTCTCCATGGTTCAGGCCATTATGAATCTTTATTGCCTGTGCTTAAGTCCCTGCACTGGCACCCAGTCAGTTTCTGATGCCAGTTTAAGTCATGGTCCCAATTTTCAAAGAAATGGATGAAATCTCTGCTACATCAAAGACCAGATTTTGATCTATGAACTGCCACAACAACTCTGCTTTTCTGGATAATGCAGATCCTAAAGCCCAGGATGAAGCATATGAGAGCTGGAGACAACGTATTCTCTGTCAAGGGAATCAGGCTATTGAATGATTGTCCAGAAGCTATCAGGCGAATCTGGAGTCTGCCTGTCTTTGGGAAACTTTGCAAAGCCTTCCTTTTGAGGGATCCCTTTCCACTGCAAGTGACACAATTTGAGCACCCTTTTATTCCTTAACTCCCACCCACCCCAAAAAACCCTACCCAAAGCAGAGTTCTGATCCTGTAAAAGGAGAAGAGCCAGAAACTTCATGAAGTCTTCTAGGGACTTTTGTTATTGCTATTGATTTATGTGGAAGGCGCTCATATAATATGGTGATGAGTGGCAATATAAAACCCTAAGACTGATAGAATTGGAAGGTATCAGAAGATTCCTGCCCATGCACTGTCCAGAGATGTTTGCAGATCTAAGTGGTTCAAATAGCATCCAGACTTTTAAGTATCTGTGAACTAAGTCTCTAAACTTTTGAATGATTGATTGTCACTAGTCCAAGCCAATATAATCAGCTAGAGGCAGTGGTTGCATTAGATCTCTGTGGCCATATAGAACCCTTCTCTTCTTGTGACATCACACGATATTCCCAGATTGCTCTCAGGAGCACCACTGTTGCTTCCCCATCTGTGGGCCACTGTCACTGCAGTGTCCATAAGTTGTAACAGAGGCTGAATTCTATTAATACCTTTGCCTATTCCCTGTTTTCAGTTCTACTTCTTGGAAACCTGATCCATCAGAGGGGTCCTCAGAAACCACAGTGTTTCACAAGTACAGGAAGATAAATGTTGCTATAACTTTAGCAAGGATGAAGCTGAATGGGAGGGTGTCATGAGTAAGCTGAGGCATAAGAGCTGTTTGATAGCACCTCATGTTTAACTTTCTATAATGTTCCATCCAATCTAAGGACCAGCCATGGCTGGATGAGACTATCGTGCTGAAAATTGTACAGATGTGTTCTCAGAGCCCAAAGCAGTCATAGACTGTCAAGCAATGTGTTTGACTGAAATGCCTGCCACCTATAGTAATTAATGCCAATGATTGACCTCTTGCACACATGGGTATGGTGAAAAGTACTCCTTCATGTCTCTTGGTGGTTCCTGGATGCAGCCAATATTCTAACACATCTGTAGCCAAGAGGGATTTTGTTTCCAAAATCAGAATGAGGGTAAATGGCTAGGTTATCTGCAGACTCTCTGCAAATGACACTGTAGTAAGGATATCAATTTTTAGTTGTCAAAAGAAACCTAGAAATAACTACAGGATGAAATCAAATTAAAGCACACTTGAATTTTTCTTCCTTAATGTGATGAAAGTAAAGGGGCTACAGTCAACCCTGCTTAACTGAACAGCAATGTATTTTTTCACATTATCTGGGATTTTTAAAAAATATGATCCCTCCACCAGAAGAAAATTAAATCACCAAAATGGAGGCTTTTAAAAACAAATTTCTTGAATGTTCCATTCTGTCATCATCATTTCACATGGTTGTACATAAAAAATGCAACTAGACTGAAAACATAAAATTTGATAATGAGATTATTTGAATAAATCAAAAGCTGCTTTCACTGTAAGGTAACATACATCATAAATGACACTAAATGCTGTTTCAAATGTTAAATGGGGAATTCTTTAATGTCAATTGATATACAATGGGTACAATTGCACTGAGTTAGTACAAAATTGTCTGATGCACTGAAAACAAATTCCATTAAGTGAAATTATACTAAACGCTCAACCATGTTTTGGTTGGTGTGACAGCGGCTATTTTGGCCAGTGAGGCAGGGATTGAAACAGGGACTTCCAGAGCCAAATCCATGAGTGTCTACAAATCATAACAGTTTGTGTGTGTATGTATTGAAATAGTGCAATTTCTGGCTCACAAATGAGATCCTATTAATTACATTTTATATTTTCCAAGTGTACTATGAGACAGAATCTCAATGTCTCATGTAACCAACAATTATCTTGCACACTCTTCTATTGATGGGTCAGTCGGTCAGAAAGATTGAAAGCAGCCTTTGTGGCAAATATTCTTTCATTTTGCCAGTGTTTTGTACTATACATCACCCATTTGGTGCTTTGTCACATGATGGTGATATGCAAATGCAAAAACAAGCCATAGCTTAGCAAAAGCACACATCGGTTTCTTTTCCTGGGTCTGTTTTCAGTTCACATACAAAAGGTGTACCTACAGGCTTGCTTTATGGCCAGAACTGTGTGAAACAGCAGCTCAGTGGTGGTGACTCACTCCAAAGAGATTTGCTATGCTGCCTTATAAATGCAACCATTTCTACACTGCCACATTTCAGTTGTTAGGGAAGGATGATCTGATGCTATCTGTATTAACTTTTGATGCTTCAGACAGTTGCTCACTCAGCTGAATATAGCATCAAAGGAGAAATGGAAAGAGTACAGTTGAGCTTGCTGTTTTCCACCCTTCTGTCCATATTATGGCTGTCCCCATCATAGATTCAGTAGGATCACAGAGAGGATAAGGTGCCCAGGCTGTTCTGCACTTTGGGCGGGGGGATCAATCTAAGTTATGCAACTTCAGCTACATGAATAACATAGCTGAAGTTGTCTTTACTGCAGTATGTCGACGGGAGTGTCTTTACTGCAGTGTGTCGCTCTCCCGTCGATTCCCCTTGCGTTCTCATTGAAGTGGAGTACCAAAGTCAATGCTAGAGTGATTGTCGGTCAATTTTATCATGTCTATACTAGACACGATAAATCGACCCCTGCTGGATCAATCACTGCTCGTCGATCCGGCCAGTAGTGTAGACAAGCCCTAACAGTGTGAGAGGAGGGCCTCTAGTGCTGCCGGCAGGGCTCTGTGTCCCAGAGGGAGTATATCTGGCCAAAGTGGAAGCAGCATGGCAAATGGCTGCATGGGAGGTGGGGGAGGGCACACTCTACTTGTGTACTGATGCAGTACTTGCCATTGGAGAGCATGTTCCATCCCTTCACTTATCTCATTATGCTTGGAAATACTACACCTGCTTCTGCCCTAATGCTTTCTCAACATCCCCAAACGTGACTCTGAATCTGAGATTCAGATCTGAGTCCCTTTGTCAAACGAACAAATTTTAATGTCTCTTCTCTCTACTACCCTGAGCTGCTGCTTTCCTCTGTATGATACTCAGGTACTGGCTGTATAGGTGTAGCTCAGGCGGGCAGGGGGTGGGGGAGAGCAGTAATATTATTTTATTAACTTATAGCTGTTGCTATGGTATTCACCTTTATAGTATCAGAGCATCTCACAAGCAACAATGAAGTAAGTTTCTTAACACCGCTGTGAGCTAGGAAACTTAATATTTCTGACTAAGTTTCAAGTCCCCAAAACTCAAACCAAAACTGGAAAGGGTGCAGCCCACATGAAATAAGACACTTGTTTGCGTGAACCTTTACAAACCAAAGCTACCGAGTTTCACATATGCCTGAACTTCCCGCAGTGAGAACTTGTGAGGCAAAGCCTATCCTCCTTTGGCCTTGGTATGGGAGGCTAAGCCCTTGGTAAGGAGAGGTAGAGTCTGACCATGAAAATAGCTATGGGCATTTAAAAACAGCAACAAAATGTTCTCTTACAGGATTTTAAGACAAGGCTCTCTTGTTTCCATTTAGTTGCTGATATCCTCTTCTTTTTAGCAAAGAAAGTGTATGGTAGGGAAGGTGGAAGGTGGTCAAAGCCAGGATATAATAAAAGAAAATAAATAAATAAAAGACAATGCCAAAAAAACACAGGAGCACAAGAAGGAAAGACCAAAAGGAGAAGGAGAGAGAAAGAAAGAAGAAGAAAAACAAAACTAAAAGGGAGAAAGGAGAAATAGAACTAGGGAGAAAGGGTATGAAGGAAACAGAAACAGGGCTCTGTACAGTGTAAATCCTGTTCTTATAACCTGCTTCTGACAGACATGCAAAGTACAGATGTGAGCTGACAAGGGCCGGCTTTCATAAACTCCCCTGTTTAATTAGAAGAGAGGAGAGATATCATCTTGTCTGAGGAGAGCTACACAGTAAGGAGAATTGCAGTATGAAGAGATTTCTTCCTTCAAAGAGTTGGAATCGCAGAGGGAAGAAACTGTGTTACTGGGACCCTAGAGGCTCCCTTATTGAAAAATCTGACTCACTCACTCTGCTGCTCCCTGCAAGCAAATGAGCTTTGCTAGCGACCTTTACATTGTAAAGAACCTTCATGCCCTCCTCTATGTAATTTTCTTTACAGATGAAGTGTCTCCCAAAATTAGATTATTGGCGATCAGGGTCTCTCTCAGTTTTCTATGGCTTGACTATCTGGACCTCCATGTCTTTAGTAGGCTGTATGGTTTTAGGTCTTATTACTGTAGCTGTACCAAGGCTTTTGCACATGAGCAGAAGAGTAGCAAAGACCTAGAAAAAGAGAATCAGTATATCACTGGAAGGGCTGCAACGAATTAGCTGGAAATGTCGAGCACTGTCACCATGACTCAGGGTCCGTTTCTGCTTCCACTCTTTATGTGCACTGCACTCCTGAGAAAAAGTCTGATAGATCCCTAATGAGCCACAGGAGGGACTTATAGTGCCCATGTACATAACTTCATGGTGCAGAGGAGTTCCTGCTACACTTCCACCTGGGATGTGAAATGATGACTTAAAACAGGGGACTTTGCAGTACTGTAAGGATAGTGAGATACCATGATTACTACAGTACCTATGTCAGTGAATGTTGAAAATGCGTTATACCACTTTGTGATGGGGTATACAAATCCCACACTGGACAACAAGAAGTTAAGGAGCTGCTCTGGGCTCAAGCAGCTCCACCCCGTCACATCTGCAAGGCATGCAGAGATTGGATGTAGAGCTCAAAAGGGGAGCAGAACAGTTCATTTTTGGCAGACCAGGGAAGAGAACAAACCTTCAGCTCCTGAGGAAAAGGCTAACTGAAGGCAGGAGCTTCCCAGTCGACTGCTGTCCAATGATCCCTTCCTGAGGGAAGGGAAGGCCAGACCAGATTCTGATACACCTTAAGAGGAATCATTCCCCTCTATTCCTATTAACACAATAAATTGTGTTAATTCCCCTTTGCTTTTTGTTAATGGACTATCCTGGAGGGGGAGAGACTTTGAAGTGACCTGGCTGGAGAGCCAGGTTGCAGGAAAAGGCAGACCAGTGCAGAGACAGAACGACAGGAGACACCCTCCCTGGGGAGAGCTGCTATGCCACGCCTAGCCACAAGGAGATGTCAGCAGTGTAATCTGTTCACACTCTTCCATACTCTATAGACTGTGATCTGTTTAGACATCTCTGCCCAATCTCCCTTTTCTATAAGTTGGTAAAAGAAGGTTGGTAGGGCCACCAGCTGGACAGGATGTGTGCAAGCAGCTGGTCTCATCTCCCATGGGCTCCAGGGATGCAGTGTATCAACAAGATCTCTGGATACATGCAGAAACAGCTGGTGTCTTTCTCTCCATGCACTAGTGACAGGCAAGAGCTAGTAACATGGGGAAGCAGATGGTGCAGTCTCCTAATGCTCCAGAGGGATGGTGGAAGTAGAGAGCGTACCACATGGGGAAGTAGCTATGGGGATGGGCTCCTGGTGTGCAGGGTTGTGCTAGACCCCTTGCTTTCTTGTGTAAATGACTTGGTCACCCACACTTAGAAAATGAGGTCCCAGAAAATAAACAGTCTATCTGGACATTTCCTGCTCTGAAGTGTGAATTCCTTTGAATAACATTTGAGCTCATGGTTTCAACCCCCTCCAAACAAACACAAACAAACAAAAACACACAAGATGGATAAAGCTCTAGAATTGTAAATGACTTTACAGGTTCTTGTTCTGGTTGAATGACTGAAATCTGGTGCTGCTCCTCAGATGAGTGACCCAAGGCCATAATGGCCATCTAGAAAGTTAATTTTACTTTAAAAAAAAACAACAAAAAAACCCCGAAGCTTATTCTGTATTAATGTCAAAAAAGTGCAGTGTCTTAAAGGAAGGTTAATCAGAGTCCTTCAATATAAATCAGGTTTAGTTCTGTGTCATTTTTCTGTAAATCCTGATTGTCCGATGCATGCAGAACTATTCAGAATCAGCTCTGTCTGATACATTTTGTTTTATAATGTCATAAAGGATTTTTTGTTCCAGCTGTGAAGCTAATGGAAAGTTACAGGAGCTATCCAAAGCCATTTTAGTAGACATGAAGTACCCAAACAATGGGAGGGGAGAAATGTTCCTGTAAGCACTCTTCCTCTCGATATATTACAGTGATGACTATGGCCCAGATTCAGACACTGTGTAAAGCAGTGCAACTCCATTGGCTTTAGTGGAGCTACACATACTTGTACTAGAATTGAGTTTAGCCTTTTATTTATATGGCTTCAAAGTAGACTAGCCACAACCGCTCTATGGGTCAAATTCACTGCTAACAAATGCAGGCCTCACGCCACCAAAGTTGCTGGTGCTGCGTCTACATATTCTACTGGTGAACTTAGCACCCTCACTCTCATTCATTACAAGCCTACAATGTAATTGCACATGAGAAGACGGTCCTTTTGGCTATATATGGAAGGACCACCTGGTTTCACTCCATGATTCACAAATTGATGGTGGCCTTTTACAGTGATATGTGACTTGTAGCTCTCAAGCTTACCGGAGTGAGGCGTTGCATGACAGTCTGACAATAATGTGGCATTTGCCCCAAGAAGAATGTCCATTTGAAACAAACACAGAGGCATGGGCTGGCACTTATAGGGTAAGATGTGAGTGGCAGTGACAGAACCATTTCTCAGTGAACTCTAAAATAATTTTGCTCTATTCATAACCTTTATTCAGCTCTCAAGATGTTAAGTGTAACAAAGTTGCTACACACATTTTTGTATTCTGGATACATTTTGTGCTTTTGTGATTCCTCCTGGTTCTGTGGATGAGGAGTTGGTTCTTCAGCTTTTAGAGGCTGAGACCACTCAAAAAATGAGCCTGAGTTTCAGAATTCAGATTTGGATTACAGATATCCCATTGTTTTGGAGCATTATCCCTGGAGTTTTGTCCTGGCACTTCATTAAGATGGGGTCATTAGTGAAACTTGAATCCTTATTCAGCTTCTGAACTTCCACAGAATTCAGCAATGTTTGTATGCAGAGTTTGATTTGGGATAATCACTAATCCTGGTAAGTTGGCTTTTTTTTTTTTTTTAAGTATTGGCTTATTAGTGCAACAGTGGTTTGCCAAGATGCTAATTCTGTTCTGTCTGTTTTACTGAGGATTGGTGAAAGGCAACCATTCTCTTGACTGCCAAATAAACTTTGTGTGCCTCAAGCTTAACTATCACATCTAATATCTATTGTGCAACAATGCTACACTGTTAAAAAGTCACTGACGTCTAGGCATCTGTTCTAGGTTATATTTTAAAAGAAATTAGCCTACTATGAATAGAAATGTCATGACAATTTTAAAACAAAATTTCAGTGGAAACAGATGTATTTTTTGGTTAAGTATTCAACATCAGTGTTTTGAAACACAGACAAAAGAGTGCTGTTCTAGCTGAAAACCAGCAAGTGAAAGTGACTGCAGTTTCATTGTCTGAGCTGTGTGAAGTACCAAAAGTATACTGTTGCTGTGCACTGTTAAACATGTTTTGTATTCCACCCCACATGATTAATCTAAAACAGTTAAACATTTAAAAATTAAATATTAAATAAAATGTAAACATTTAAAACATTCATCTAATACATCAGCATTTAGTAGGCAGTTAGCCAACTAGCCTCAACAAGTCACCATTAATTCTCCCCTTTTTCTGTAAAAAGAGGGATGAGGTCTAAAATGAGCCGGACAAGCTAGAACACTTTTCTGTCACTTCTCTTGTGACTCCATCAGTTTGTGGATGGTTTAAGTTCTCATTTGAAATCAAAGAGTTTTTAGCCCTTCTATGTGTTTGAATAACTTCTCAGACATGGAATGGTGCACCGGTGTTTTCCTAAATCTACAGATAATGCCTGATACAGTAGCTCTCAGAGAGAGTACCTGACCATCTCAGCTGACTCTGAAGCCTAAGGAAAACAAAATACATGCCAATATTAACATTCATTTCTGATCACTTTATCAGGAACATCCTGCCTACTTGAGGCGGATAACACAGAAGTTAGAGATGAAAAAGATAGGGGTCATATAGTCAATTCACAGTGCATGATATTCCCCAATATGTTAGACGTTATATGGGTCTCAGTGGTATAGACTGTTTGTTTTTGTCATTCTCTTCTGTTGTTCAGCTAGCTGCTACATTTTAATAGCTGTATACAGAATGGTGGAGGGCCACTCTGAGGATAAGCCACTTTTATCTCATCTGTTAACTGGTCTTCTCATGGCCTTGTCTTCTTCTAATCCAGAATTTTCCTCCCTGTGTGTGTGGTCCCCTCTCCAATTCCCAAGTTATCTTTTCCAATGTTTTTCCACTTCTGGAAGCATTGCCTAGGCGGTTGGACACCAAACTGTTTTTAAGGGGCACAGAGAGAATAATTTGTATATCCCTGCCTTCCAAAACAAGTGGGTATGGCTCCTCTTTCCTTCTCTCTGAATTGGCAAAGGGCCACCCCATGAGAAGACCAGTTAAAAAGTGAGACAAATTTGGCCTGTTCTAGGCCCATTCTATGTGTTTAGAGATACGCTTGTAGATATGTAGGCAGAGGGGTGTGTTTGTAAAGATCTTCATGAGTCTTTAGAATCTATAGTTTCTATATAACGTATGCTATGTTGATATCATTATCAAAGGGATTATTCCTGTTATCTTTGGTGGGGTGTGCAGAATTGTAATTAGCTGGAAAGGAAGCTTGTGGAATCTAACCTTCCTTATTAACTTTGCAGAGAAAAAGGAAAAGTTAATAAGAGTATAATCTTAAATATTTTACTTGCAACTGGGTAATTAGTAGCAGTGAGTTGCCCACTCTTCCTTACTGCCCTTCACAGATGTGCTACAGGTATTACATTTCTGTGACTCATTTGTCACATCTATGATTCTAATCCCTGTGAGCAACCTGCAATGGGATTTAACAATACTGTACTCAGACCTTGTGCTCATCCCCACTGCTCAACCCCACCCCACCCCACCTCCTGACTCTCCTCAGTGCATCTTAGCAGCCTAAAATATTTTCTCTTGAGTTCTCATTAAAATTCAGATTGCTCTTTCTTTTCTTATGTTTTGTGCATGTGCATATGCCATAGCTTGATGCATTTTGTGAACTTCAAAGATGTCTTGAGAGTGTTGCAGGACATGCCTGTATATACAAAGGTGGGTGCCTCCCTTAGACACAGGGCCCGTACCCCTCTGGAGAAACAACCATTTTTCATGCTAACCTATTGACAAATACTGGGGACTGTGTAATGACATTTAAAAGCATTCATTGCTATACTAAGCCTTGGAGTCCTGCAGTAATGTCCTTTTCTTCTCTGAGTCTGCCTGCTTCCAGCTGAGTAAAACAGAGGATTAAAGAAACAGGAGTAATCTGTATATTTACAACAAAATATGAATAATATCTTTGTCAAAATATTCAAAAGTGACTAGTGATGTTGAGCGCCTTGGTTTTCAAGTGCCCAATCTGGGACACCTTAAAGGGGCCTGATTTTCTGAGTATGAGTGCACTCAGGTCTTTTAAAGTTCTCGTCAACTGAGACCCCCAAAATCACTCATTGCTTTTGAAAATGGAAGTGTTCATCATGTTTTATTGTATATGCATAGTGTATGTGCTGGTATATACAGTGGATATATGGATTAAAAACACCAAACCAGCTTATTAAATGGAACCATTAATTTGTCCTTATCACTGCCTAGGGTTCTTAGAAGTTTTACCAACCATGCCTCACTTATGAACTTCAGGCAAATTGTCTCTCTCTTGTCCCTCATATCTGTTAACCCCATAGTAGGCTATTTGGGACTCCTTGCTCTCCTTTACCACATCATTGAACTTCAGAGTCCTTCCTCTCTTAGCCTCCTGGTGACATTCCCCAGCCTGTGATCTATTGACAGTGAATCTAAAACCACCTATCTTGCTCTGACCCAAGTAAAGTATCAAAGTAAGAGATGAGGAGATTGGAGAAGAGCCCATCTGTAGAAGGAGAGCTTCATTTGTTTTTCTATTGCTGGTCCACAAGACCCCTATGTTGCAGGATTGCAGGCCTGGAATATAAGCAAGATTCCAGGGTTAGTTCTAATATGCAGCCTCCTGTAGCAAACATCAGAGGCTAAATGTGAGTTTTTCCTTGCTTCACAATCCCTGACTTTGAGTCATTCTAATTACAGTGCATTCCTGTTGGGACAACAGCTATTAGTGTGTCCAGTCGTGTCTTGGAAATGTCATTCGTGTCTTGATGATTATGTTCATCCTGTGATTTCATAGGGCATAGCTGCTCCTATCTCTGCCTGGTTCTCAGACTGCAGTGGATATGTGGGGATGTGCGGGCTGGGCAACAGTGAAGACAGAATTGCAATTGCTTATTTGTTCAGTTGCAGAGTAAACACTATAGCAGAACCCAGAATGAGTCATTACATTAAAGGCTGACCTCTGATATCCACCTTGTTTTGTTTTTATAAAATGAAGATGAAAGTCAAATCTAGTTAATTCCAATCATTTTGCAAATTAAGGTCAATACAGTGGCTTTTAAAGCACATCTGTGAGGAGTGAGTGGTAGGGAGTTGCATTGCCTGAGCTGCAGTTCCGGATGTATTTTGTCATCAGAGCACTGAGGTGGATAGAATCTCTCTGAAGAGATACTGTAAAGAGGGGAACACTCCATTTCTGCAACTGCCATGTGCTGAAACTGTGCAGCATGTGTTCTCCTCCAGTACTGGCCTCCAGCTGTTGCAGAAGTGGAGGGCATGATCATGACAGCTGCTCCACCTTCCTGCATAGCTTGGGCTCATGAAACAAAGGAATCAAAATTTTGACTCTTCCCCTCTCCTCTGTGTCCCTCCCCCCACCTCTGGCTTATGCATGAGCAGTTGGAATCTGGTCCTAACCCCCTTTTCAACTTAAAAGGAAACATTTATCAAGTACATGCATGTGCTAAGATTATTAGAGTTTACTTCTCCTGGAGCTGGGCCATAATGATAAACTAAAAATGGATCAAATAGGTTGATCTTTCCTATACAGGAAGTCTCTCTACTTAAAACAGAAAAAGTTGCTTTTCCTGGTTCCAATGAATTCCAGACTGTGGATTCATTAAAGGAAAGGTATCTCAGTACTGTGTATTTAAGAAGAACAAAGGTCACTGAATCCTAAAAGGAATATTTCATACAGGAGAAGGTAGCCTTCATAGTTTCTTTAAATTGATACTATAAGAAAAAGACAGCTGAATTCATATGATTTATGCTCTCAGGGCCAAATTCAGAAACAAGTATAAGTGGGTATAAAGAATTCTAAAATGGTATGAGTTGTTGTGCTCCAGCCCATTCAGCATGTAGATTACGCTAATTTAGAAATCCTTAGACTCTCTCACATACTATTTTTTTCCAAATGGCCCCAGCCTCCTTCAGTGCCCAGGATGGACTGTGCTCAGGGAATGAGTCAACAGGGTTGGCTCTCGGCACCAGCAAACCAAACACGTGCTTGGAGCGGCACAATTTCAGGGGTGGCATTCCTGACACTTCAGCAGTTGCCCTCCCAGAGGTTTTTTGTTTTGTTTTGTTTTTGTTTTTTTGCTTGGGGCAGCAAAAAACCTAGAGCCGGTCCTGTGAGTCAAGTATTAAAAGGAGGACCCCTTCCTCATTTGTCGCATTAGTTGGAATATGTGTACTAGTTGTAGTACTGGGGCAGGGGACTGCAAAAAGAGAGATGACAATCTCATGGTGAAGGCAGTTGAATGTTAACTGGAGAACTGGATTCTATCCCTACATCTGCCGTGGAGTTCCTACGGGGATGCTGGGCAAGTTACTGAAACCAAACACATTCAGTAGTTGAGTTTCTCATTTTCTGTGTGCCTGACTTGAGACACCTGACCTGAGATTTGCAAAAGTGTTGAGCATTCATAATTGCAACTGAAGTTAATGGGAGCTGTGCTCTGAACAAATAAAGTGCTATAAAATGCTAATTTATCTGAAAAATCAGCCTTGGGTATCTCAAATAGGACATTCAAAATTATCAGACACTTTGGAAATTAATGCCTCTCAGCCTCTGTTCCCAGTTGGTAAAATGGGAATAATAATACCACCTTAGCTCTCAGGCATTTTGGAAGATAAATTAATTAATGTTTATGAAGCACTTACATACCATAGTGATGAGCACCAGAGAAAAACCTCTGCGGAAATTAATAATTCTGTTTTACAGAGCAGGATTGAATAGTGTGCAGTAAATAAGGCCTTTGAACAATGAGGAAAAAATAAAATATTGCATGAGGATCAGTGAACGATCACTTATTCTCCTGTGCACTGAATGAAGCAAGTGTCAGGGGCCTGAGCTGAAATGCAGATCTGTTGGCTCCTTGTATCCAGTCTTGCGGGCCAGTCAGTCAAGTGATTCTGCAGCCACCCAGCTGGGCTCATTAATCAGGCTGAGGGATGAGCCGGCTAGCCCCAGGCTGAGTTGAGGGAACTAAAGCCCACAGTTCCTGACAGCAGTTGTTCTGTGGGGAAAAAATAGTATGAAATGATGTAATTAAACACTGTATCAGAAAGCATATGCACGAGGGAGCCGAAATTAAATGATGAACAGGCATCCTTAATTCTGGCATTTCCTAACTTTTGAGTGTTTGACTTTGCAATGTTGACATTCTCTTCACAGCTTTTTTGTATGTAATGAGTATATATTCAAGTCATCTCTGAGCTGAGATCATTTTCTGTTGCTACAGGAAATGTGAACAGTACTTCTACAAATTTAAACATTCAATTCTGAGAGCCAAAGTGGTATGGTCTTTTTACGGAACACCTTAACCACGGTGTTGTGCCTGTACTTTCATCACATCAAGTGATTACCCCCACACAGTGGATGGAACACATTTTGTTTTTAAGAAAATGTCATGGAAGATAATGAACAACATCCGAGAAATATGGTTGAAACTCACCCTGTTGAAGAAGGGTGATAGAAGATTTACACAGCCCCTTTACCCCCGTGGTACATTCGTGGCCCTGGCAGTGCGGTCATGCAGAGAGACCTTTGCACATCATGTGACGAGGGCTGTATACTCACTCTGAACAGGCTGGTGCAGAACGGGTAGGAACTGCCCCTTGTGATTACACAGATTCAGTGGGCTGAACTGCATGCAGGGGAGCATGATCCTAGGTAGGAACAGCAGCCCCAAAGTGCATACCTGCAGGAGTAAATAGTACCCTGCTTCAGCCCAGTATTATTACTCACACAAAAGCTATTTACTCTGGCTTTGTGGAAAGGGTGAATTTCACCTCCTGTGAGTTAGGTAAGCTAGAAATGATGTGTTTACTTCTTTACATTGCTATAGTTGAGACAGGTTGAAACTCCCTGTCTGCACAACAGCTGGCATTGCACCAGCAACAATCCTGTTCAAAAAACAATTATCAAGGACAGTTCTGCTAGAATTGGACTAGAATGGTTTCGCTCTTCAGAACGGCCAGTGACTTTTAAGAAATATCTGTTCCGGTTACAACTGTGCTAAGTCACACTATGGAGTCTAAGGGCTTGGCTACACTTGAGAGCTACTGCGCTGGTGGTGGCTTTACAGCACTGTAACTTACTCCCCGTCCACACTGGCAAGGCACATACAGCTCTGTATCTCCCTGGCTACAGCGCTGGCTGTACTCCACCTCGACGAGAGGAATAAAGAGAACAGCGCTGCTCTTGCAGCGCTGGGGTGCCAGTGTAAACAGTGATTAATCTTACTACGCTGTAACTGACCGCTGGAACCTTCCCATAATGCTTTTTAAGTAAAGATAACACTCTGTTTGTTGTGACGCCTCTCTTTGTTTTGTTGTGAACTCAGGGATCCCGGAGCTGCTTATCTAAAAAGCAAACACAGCTCCTGTTTGCTCGAGCAGAGGCAGGGAGGGGGGATCCCCTAGTGTTTGCTTGAAGAGAGAAGCAGCCAGGAGAGGGGGAGGAGGGGTCCGTTTTGGAGCAGCTGCTTATCTGGTCTGAAGGCTATTTGCATTTAGTGAATGAGAGAGGGGTGGGGAGAATGGGTCGAAACTTTTAACATGATTGAAGGTTGGTGCTGTGTATCTTCACGTCCTTAGAACTTGCAAGGCAAGGAGCTGACACAGTGTCAGCTCCAAAACTCCACTCTCTGGCTCCCACACAGTCCCTGTCACACTCTATCCCACCCCCCTCTTTTGAAAAGCACGTTGCAGTCACTTGAACGCTGGGATAGCTGCCCATAATGCACCACTCCCAACACCGCTGCAAATGCTGCAAATGTGGCCACACTGCAGCGCTGGAAGCTGTCAGTGTGGCCACACTGCAGCGCTTTCCCTACACAGCTGTACGAAGATAGCTTTAAATCCCAGCACTGTACAGCTGCAAGTGTAGCCAAACCCTAAGACATAGTTTTTGAACCTCAGCAACTCTAGCTAGTATCAGTCATCATGCATGAGCTGTTAGAGTGAGTGAGGATGGCAACAGAAGCTCTGCCACTAAGAGTGTGGAGTCTGTCTGTACACTGGAATTTATCTCCCACAAGACAGTGCACTGACAATTCATATTCTCGTTCAGCCCAGAATATAATTATTTGTTTGCAATAGACTATACTAAGAAGTGTCATTTCCAACTCCTAGGGGGAGAGAAGATGACAAACTAACTTACTTGTATCTCCTTCCTTACATGTCTAGGCATTACTAGCAGAACACTACAGGTACTTTCAGTGTTTGCAGTGCTTACAAACCTGTAAAAATTCAGATTCTTTATGCTATTGGGAAAGTTTGTCAGAAACCAGCAGGTGATATTATTCTGCATTGAATTGTCACTTTGTCTGGGTGGCAAAAGAAGCTCCAGGAGAGCAATTGTCTTATAAAAGACAACAAAGAGAACAAAAAATGTCAGCAGGGAAAAATATGTAAAATCCTTACACTCTACTTTTATTCAGTTAAATCAGAACAGAGATTTCAGGCACAAAATATATAAATGCTTGGCTGTGGTAGCTTTATTGTAATGCATTGACAAAAAGGGGCAGAGCTAAGAGGTGTAGGGGAGCCCCAAGTCATGTTCTGACATCTGTGCAGTAAAATCTTTTTTCTGCTAATGTGTGTCATATTAATATGTGTATGCATGTTGTTCCTTTAACCCTTAAAAAACTGGATAGCTTTCAGTTGGATAACCGCAGATAAATAAAGCTGTTCCTAGGGTTCAGTGGCCAGGTCAGCTGGGGAAGCTAGTTTGGGGCTCAGGCAGGGTTACTGGCAGAGTGAGGTTTTTGGGGGGTCGGGTTGTGGGAGGATCATGAGGCTGGGAGTGGTCTAATGCTGCTTATGGAAGGGGAGAAGAACGAATCAGGAGATAGGCAGAAAGCTGATTACAAATTAGCTCTAAATCTATGCAGACCAACAAAAGGATGACTTTTTTTCAGTCAAACTAGCATACACCAAGATCAGCTCAAATGATCTTAAAGGTGTTGAACTGTGTCTACTTGGAAGTTAAAGGTGAGGTGGGTGGTGGGGGGTTTCCAATTGAGTTAAATAAATTCAATTGAAAAAAAGCATATTTTTTCCCCATGTGGACAGGGCTGTGGATGGAGGAGAAAATTGGATGAGGCTCAAAAGATTAATATACTTGTTCTTTCACCCCACCCCTTAGTCAATGTTGGTGATGACTCAAGCCATAAAACTTCCCCCAAGTTCATCAGAATCAGAACTGGGTTTTTAGTCTGGATCCACCTCTGACAAAGAAGAGATGGATGCAGTGGATGCACATAAAAAGTTAACTCAGGGTTTAGAGGTTTTATGGATTTCAGGAATATTCCTGCACTTAAAAATGGTGAATATAGCTGAAACTATAGCACCTTTAAGACCAATATGAACTTTTTTAAATGTACCCACTGTCTGCAAGGTCTGTGTGTGCATGTGTGCAGTTGCCGGGGTGGGTATTGTGTATATATGTATAAAACTGGACAAAAGAAAGTAGAAAATACATTTCTCTGACAAATGTTTCTTTTAGAAATAAGAAGCAAGTCAGGAACTGCTCTGTGGATGGCAATAAGAAATAGGTTCCTATCGATTTTACACTCTTGGAATCTCATTAGTTATCAGATGGAACTTGACTACTGCCAACAAATAAACAACATTTTTTTCATTCTCTCCTGTTAAACTGCCCAAAGCCACCAAATACAGATTAGTCTGGAGTACGTTCATTGTTCTTGTTAGAGGTGGTATAAAAAAATCAGCTTTAGGTACACAACTTTTTTCTCCATCCTCCCTTCAGGCTGTTAAAGGATGCACAGAATGAAGCTCATTTCAAAAGCTGGTATCAGAAACTACTAGCCGCTGTCCAATTCTGCGCAGGAAAAACCTTAAATGATGAGTTTTCTAAGGAGAGGAAACTTATCAAAATTCTGGGAGATGTTGCTGAAAAAGTCAAGGCTGCCAGTGATCCCAAAAAACAGGTTTGTTAAGATTTTTTTTTCCTTCTCTATGTTTTGTACGAATAACTTTTAATTTTGAAGCGATAGCATCTTTCTCCTAAGTTGCCTTTTGTTATACTAAATAGCTCCATATTTTGAATAAAAAGTCCCCCAAAGTTTGTGCTATTCTGCACTCCTACACATTTATTGGTTTGTTTCCTTTTGTGGGAGGAACGTAAACTCTGCTCTCTAATTAGTGTGTGCATAAATCCCAAGGCTAAGCTTCTTAATTATATAAGAATGGGTACCATTCCAATCTTCCAGTTTGCCTTGGCAAAGCACATAAACACCTCAGTATTTGTGGTAGTCTATATACTTAGCATAGTGGTCACCAAGAATCCTATAATAATGTTAAGTACACCGCTACCTCGATATAACACCACCCGATATAACACAAATTTGGATATAACACGGTAAAGCAGTGCTCTGGGGGGGGCGGGCTGCGCAATCCGGTGGATCAAAGCAAGTTCAATATAACATGGTTTCACCTATAACGCGGTAAGATTTTTTGGCTCCCAAGGACAGCATTATATTGAGGTAGAGGTGTATTTGTAAAGGCATTTATAAACATTTTAACAGCCACAACTGTAAACTATTTTTAATTAGCTGTAATCCCTGACCCACAGTTACTGTCTTTGGCCCATATTCATATCATTCATATCCATAACCTTTTGAGCCACATCACTAAAGGTGACCAAGGATGATGTCTCCAACGTCCATCAATCTGTTAACCAAGGTAAAGCCTCTGAACATGTTTGTCTTTTGAAGTTAGTTTGCTTATAGCAGGGAGATCTCAAGACTCTAGTGCAGCAGTTCTCAAACTTTAGCAACATGAGGATCCTCATTTGATTTAAAAAAATTTCGGGACCCCCCCACCCAAGCCTCCCTGCTCAGCCCTTGCCCTGCCCCTTCACCAAGGCCATTCCCCCTGCTCACACATCCACCCTCCCTCTGTCACTCGCTCTCCCCCACCCTCACTCACTTTCACCAGGCTGGGGCAGGGGGTTGGGGTTCAGGAGGGGGTATGGGGTGCAGGCTCTCGGAGGGAGTTTGGGTGCAGACTCTGAGCTCTGGGTAGGGGTGTGGGAGTGGGTGAGGGCTCCGACTGGGCGGCAGTTACCTCGGGTTGCTCCCAAAAGAGACCGAGTGGGCCAGGGGGTCTCCATGCGCTGCCCCTGCCCTCAGACACTGCCCCTGCAGCTCCCATTGGCTGCAGTTTCTGGCCAATGGGAGCTGCAGAGTTGGCGCTCATGATAGGGGCAGCACACAGAGACCTCCTGCCCCGCCAGAGACTCAGAAACATATCGGCTGTTTCCGGGACCAGCGCGGAGCCAGGGCAGGTAGGAAGCCTGCCTTAGCCCCACTGCACTGCCAGACTTCTAGCATGCAGGAGGCACTGGAGGCATGCAGGAGGGAGAGGGAGGAGTTGGAGGGAGGAAGGGGGAGGAATTGATCAGCGGGGCCCAAGGACCCCAGTTTGAGAAACGCTGCTCTAGTATTTAGTGTCTCTTTAAAAGTTTAATGTTAGATCTCTGGGAGATGCTAAGTGCTTCCTTTGAGATGCTGAGCATCCTCAATTGTCAACAAAGCCAATGGGAGTGGAGGGTATTTAACATCTCAAAGGAGGCACATCCCACCTATCATTAGATAGAAGATGTATTCCCTGTTCCAAAGGGCTTCTTGTCCAACATATGCAGTTTGCATGCAGCTAGGCACAGTCTAAGTTTAGCTCACTTGGTTACTGAAGTAACCATTATTGTTACTTAGCTGATGTCTAAACTCTTTCTTGCCGAGATCTCAGCCAGACAGACCAGAGAGCCAAATAAAGTTAAG
The DNA here is from genome assembly GCF_016161935.1 of Mauremys reevesii. NCBI lineage: Eukaryota > Metazoa > Chordata > Testudines > Geoemydidae > Mauremys > Mauremys reevesii. Next base: position 245,356,664 of record NC_052623.1, on the reverse strand, counting down.
ACCTACCACTGCATGTTGTCAGAGTCTGGACTCTGTTTTGCCTCTACTGAGGACTCAAGGATTTTAAAAAAAGAGACAGAAAACATAGACTCATAGACTTTAAGGTCAGAAGGGACCAACATGATCATCAATCTAGTCTGACCTCCTGCACAACGCACGCCACAGAACTTCACCCATCTCTCCTGTAATAGACCCCTAACCTCTGGCTGAGTTACTGAAGTCCTCAAATCATGGTTTAAAGACTTAAGTTACAGAGAATCCACCATTTACACCAATTTAAACCTGCAAGTGACCCATGCCCTGTGCTGCAGAGGAAGGGGAAAAAAAATGAATCCCAGGGTCTGCTAATCTGACCTGGAGGAAAATTCCTTCCCAACCCCAGATATGGTGATCAGTTAGACCCTGAGCTTGTGGGCAAGACCCAGCAGCCAGACATCTGGGAAAGAATTCTCTGTTGTAACTCAGAGCCCTCCCCATCTGGTGTCCCATCACCGGCCATTGGAGATATTTGCAGCTAACAGTTGCAGATCAGTTACATGCCATTGTAGGCAGTCTCATCATACCACCCCCGTCCATACATTTATCAAGATCAGTCTTGAAGCCAGTTTTTGCCCCCACTGCTCCCCTCGGAAGGCTGCCCCAGAACTTCACTCCTCTAATGATTAGATACCTTTGCCTAATTTCAAGCCTAAACTTGTTGATGGGCAGGTTTATATCCATTTGTTCTTGTGTCCACATTGGCACTTAACTTCAATAAATCATCTCCCTCCCTGGTATTTATCCCTCTGATGTATTTATAGAGAGCTATCATATCTCCCCTCAGCCTTCTTTTGGTTATGCTAAACAAGCCAAGCTCTTTCAGTCTCCTCTCATAAGATTGGTATTCAATTGCTCGGATCATCCTAATAACTCTTCTCTGCACCTGTTCCATCTTTCTTCAACTTGGAAGATCAGAACTGCACACAATATTCCAGATGAGATCTCACCAGTGCTTTGAATAATGGTACTAACATTTCCCTATCTCTACTGGAAAGACCTTGCCTCATGCATCCTAGGACTTCATTAGCCTTTTTCACAGCCGTATCACATTGTCATCTTGTGATCAACCAATACACCCAGGTCTTTCTCCTCTGTCACTTCCAACTGATACATCCCCATCTTATAGCAAAAATTCTTGTTGTTAGTCCCTAAAAGCATGACCTTGCACTATTAAATTTCATCCCATTTCTATTACTCCAGTTTATGAGATCATCCAGATCTTCTTGTCTGATAATCCAGTTCCCCTCTATATTGGCAGTACCTCACAACTTTGTGTCATCTGCAATTTTATTAGCACACTCCCACTTTTTGTGCAAAGTCACTAATAAAAATGTTAAATAAGATTGGTCCCAAGACCAGTCCCTGAGGAACTCAACTAGTAACTGCCCTCCAGCATGTCAGTTCACCTTTCAGTGTGACCCATAATTGTCTCTGCTTTAACCAGTTCCTTATATACACCTTTCAATTCTCATATTAATCCCCATCTTCTCCAATTTAACTAATAATTTCCCATGTGGAACTGTAGCAAATGCCTTACTGAAAACCAGGTAGATTAGATCTACTGTATTTCCTTTGTCTAAAAAAATCAGTTATCTTCTCAAAGAAGGAGATCAGGTTGGTCTAGCACAATCTATCTTTTGTCAAACCATTTTGTATTTTATCCCAGTTCCTGTTTACCTCTATATCCTTAACTACTTTCTCTTTCAAAATTTGTTCCAAGAGCTTGCATACTATTGAGGTCAAACTAGCAAGCCTATCATTTCCCAGATCATTTTTTCCCCTTTTCTTAAAAATAGGAACTATATTACCAATTCTCCAGTCATAGGATATGACTCCCAAGTATACAGATTCATTAAAAATCCTTGCTATTGGACTTGAAATTTAATGTGCCGGTTCCTTTAGTATGCTGGGATGGAGATTTTCCAGGCCCCCTGATGTAGTCTGATTAAGCTGTTTGAATTTGACTTCCACCTTGGCTGTGGTAATTTCTACCTCTGTATCCTCATTGCCATGAGCCATCCTGCCATAACCCCATAACTCTTCACTAACCTCATTAAAAACTGAGGAAAGGTATTTGTTTAGGTTTTGGGCCATGCCTAGGTAATCTTTAATCTCCACTCCATCCTCAGTGCTTAGTGATCCCATTTCTTCTTTCCCTTGTTTTTCTTCTTATTTATATGGTTATAGAACCTTTTACTATTGGTTTTAATTCCTTTTGCAAGGTCCAACTCTGCTTGGCTTTTGGCAGTTCTCACTTTATCCCTACACTTTCTGCCCTCCGAGAGGTGGCTTTCCTTGCTGATCCACCCCATCTTCCACTCTTTGTAGGCTTTCTGCTTTCTCTTAATCACCTGTTTGAGATGCTTGCTCATCCAGCTTGGTCTGAAACCCTTTCGTAAGAATTGTTTCCCCTTGGTTGGGATGCAGGCTTCTGACAGCTTCGGCAACTTTTACTTAAAGTAATTCCAAGCCTCCTCCACATTCAGATCCAGTCCACTTCCCTAACTAATTGCCTTAATTTTTAAAAGCAACAAAGAATCCTGTGGCACCTTATAGACTAACAGACGTTTTGCAGCATGAGCTTTCGTGGGATAATTTTTAAAGTTAGCCCTTTTGAAATCAAGGATCCAAGTTGCAGATCTATTTTTCGTTTATTATTCCATTTAGTTTAAACTGAATTAGCTCATGATCACTCGAACCAAGGTGGTCCCCTACAACCAGTACCAAATCTAAAATGGCATCACCTCATTTTGGTTCAGCAACTATTTGGGGAAGAAATCTGTAAGCTATCACATTCAGGAAAATCTGGGCCCTACTATTAGTAGTAGCACTTGTCCTCCAATCTATATTTGAAAAGTTAAAGTGTCCTGTAATCACAGAATTCCCAGTAGTATTTATTGCATTAAAAATATTAGAGCTCTCTTTTCATATCCAAATCGGATCCTGGGGATCTGTAGCACACCCCAAGCATTATCCCAATGGAACCACTAGTAGCTTTCTTCCCCAAAGTGATTTTGGCCCAAACAGACCCTGTCTTATCCATTCCATTACTTCTAATTTCTTTACAGTCTACCTCATTATTAATATACAATGCTACTCCACTACCTTTGCCTTTTTCTGTCATAAGAACATAAGAATGGCCCTACTGGGTCAGACCAAAGGTCCATCTAGCCCAGTATCCTCTCTTCCGACAGTTTTTCCTAAACAGCACATACCCTTCAATACCTGTACTTCAGTCATGACTACTATTCCACCATGTTTCTGTTAGCCCCATAATATCCTACACCACTAGTGCTAGTTCCTCCATTTTATTACCCAGGTTCCTTACATTGGTGTAGAAACATCTTAATTGTTGCTGCTTGGCTTCACCAACGTTCCTTGCCCAATTGTCATATAGTCATTCTACTGCCAGTGTCACCTATATGACTGGTATCAGCACTATCCTTCCTCTTAATGTCCATTCTCCATTGCTGTTTCCTTTCTTACTTGATTTTCCTCCCTTTCAATGTTAAAATCAGGCATGGAGATTACATGAGCATTTCCAAACCATCCCCCCTGAATTCCTACTTTAAAGTTCTTTTAATCAGTTGTTCCAATCTCCATCCCAGAAGTCTATTTCCCTCCCTACTCAGGTGGAGTCCATCCCATGAGAACAGTCCTCTGTCCATGAATGCCTCTCAGTGGTCAGACGTCCCAAAGTCCTCCTTATAGCACTACTGCCTGAGCCATCTGTTGATCATCATAATCTTCTCCTCCTCTAGGGACAGGCAGAATCCCACTGAAGATCACCTGAGCCTTCATTTCCTTAAGCATCTTCCCCAGCCTGGCATAGTCTCCCTTGATACATTCCAGCGAGAATCTAACAGGATCATTTGTTCCCACATGAAGGACAATCAGTAGATTCTTTCCTGTTCCCATTAGGATCCTCTTCAGACTCAGGTCCACATCCTGTATCTTAGCTCTTGGCAGACAGCAAACCCTTCTGTTCTCTGGATCAGCTCTGGTGACAGACCTGCCTGTTTTTCTTAGCAGGAAGTCACCAATCACATAGACCTGCCTTTTCCTGGTGATGGTGTGATTCTCCGGCCTTCCTCCTGTTCTTTCTGGCTGAGACTCCTCTTGTCTTTTATTTTCCCTTGCAATCTTCTGTGAGTCTTCCTGTATCCTCTTGGGGCTCTGAACTCTGGGTATCTCGATAGGCTCTTCTCCTCTTCCTGTAGGACTTATAGGACTAGCTGCTCTTCTCTTCTTCCTTGTCCTCCCTCCTTCAGTTACAGCCTGGCTCTGCCCCTTCTTTATTTTCTAACTCCGCAAACCTGTTCCCCTTAACTAGCCGGTCTTTTCCTCTGCTTGGTTCTCGTAGTCACATGCTTCCACTGGCCACTTTCCTCAACCATTAGTCTCCCCACTGAGTTTTTCAGTCCAGCTTGGATCTGCGAATCTTGGCATTTCCCTTCAGCCTCCTTTGTTTCATCATTTGCTCAAATCCCCTTTGAAACTCAACCATAGTTTTCACCTGCATCTCTAAGCCTCAGATCTTTTCTTCCACCAACTCTATCAGGCAGCACTTCATACAAATGAAACATTTTTCAGGTACCCCACTCCAGGATCCATGTATACCCCATAGCTTCCACATCTCTGGTCATCTTCATTGTGTCTTCCAGTGCTTGGGTCACTACCACTGCTGCCTCTGTATCTCTCTTAGCCTTCCCACCTAAAGTCCTGCCAAGGGGAAAAAAAATACAAAAAACAAACAAACAACAAACAACACCAAAAACCCAAACCAACACCAAAAGAAAACCAGAATGCCACACCTAAACAAACTTTAACATAAGAAGACACAGTGATTTGGCAGAGTGAACAATTGTGCATGCCATTGTAAGAAGAAAGCAGTAGATGTGTATGACACCTTTTTGGTACATCAGCCAGACCTCAGAGACTGATCAAGAGGCTGTAAAGCCAGAAAAACCCAAACCTTGTAATTGGCATACCTACACTTAGAAAGGGGAGGCAAGGCAACAGTCCTGAAGCAAGAAACCACTCGTTGTGAACTTGGTTAGAGAAAAATGTCATAAGAAAAAATGCTGTTCAGAACAAGAGGTGCTTAGCTGAAAAGCCGCTGAGGAGGACACGGTAGGCAACAAGGTCACAGATGCAGACCACGATCACAATTCTTAGTCTCAGTTACTGCACACCGGTGTAATCCCATTAACTCTTATGAGGTTGCATTGATATTACTAAGACCAGAAATTTGATTCACTATCTTATTAAAATATAGCAAGAGAGTCGGCAATTAAAAAACTGCTGTGATGTTGTTTCAAGTTGTCATAATGATTGATGTCTCACAGGAGGTACTAAAGCTGGAAATCAACAAACTTAAGCAGTTCTTCCAGGAGGTAAATGTTTGCCGGCTTCCCCTGAATCCTGCACTTGTTGTACGAGGCATAGATGCAGAAGTAAGTCCATTTTACTCTATAGATTATTTTATTTTCAGTGTAATAAGTACTAGGGAATGAAATGTTGCATGAACTAGGTCATGATCCTGCAAATCTTTATTTATGAGTATCCCCTTTAAGCTTTGGCATCACATAGGCAGCCATTCACAGGACTAATATTTTTATGGATGCCTTCAGCCCAGCTAGAGGGAGAGGTAGTATTTGCCAATTTAAGTGTCTCTCTTTCCCCCTACAACAGCAGCGTTGCAACGGAGACTCAAAATTGTGACTAGCATGGTTCCAGCCCAGCTTTCCTCAAAGCAGCTTTTATGGGGAAGGAGGTATCTGCCTCTTTAACAGTGCCCCCTGATGCAGTAGCTGGTTGTTGCCACACAAGTGCAGATTCTTGCTGGCAGCTTTTCCTCCCTGGGTCCTGATAGCTTTCAGAGATGAGGGGTGCTTAGCTGTAGCACTGGCCCTCCTCCCATTGAACCTGTGAGATTTCGCATGGTAAATGTTTGCAGACTCAGCCACCTGTGCAAGTTATCCTTATTAAAAACTACTGATGAATGGAGGAAACTTGTGTATTGTTTCATATGTTTGACTTCATTGACCAGACTGCCAGGACTGTGTCATTCATGTTTTATGACAGAGAAATGTCACACCAGAGGATTCAGTGTTGTTGAGGGAAGAAGTACCCAGCCACAAGGAAAATATAATATGTACAGGTCTGATGGGCTTTTTAAGTTATAGCTTTATAATTACAGCACTGCTCTATAATTTTGCTCTGTGGCCTGTAACCCACAATGGACCTGATCTTGTGAGGAGTTGAGCCCTTCAACCTTCTTTGACCTGTGGCTCTCCCAATAATTGCTCTTCAGACTTGATGTCAATGAGCACTGAAGCTTCTTAGCACCCTGATGGACTGGGCCAATTGTGGATGACATAAATCAGAAGAATTTTCAAAGCTAACTGTTTCTCACTGCTTTCTCAGACTTTCTGGGAATAATGACTATTGGGGAGGTCTCTAATTATCCAATTGAGCTATTGATACCAAACCAGATTGGCTTGACTGACACTGAATCTTGATTGATGTGTGTGTATGTATTCATTTTCTTATATATATTTGTCTGCAGCCACTAGACTGAAATGCATGTTCTATTTCATGAACGCTAACATTTTTAGAATACTCCTAATAATCAAACCATAATTCATTTCAGCATTGTCTACTGGTTAAACTAAGAGTCAAGCATCCAGGATCCTTTTCCAGCTCACCCACTGGTGTATTATCGTACATTAACCTTTGGCAAAGTCTTTCAGTCACTCTGAGTGAAATCATTCCCCCATTGAAGAAAAACTCCTGTTGATTTCAGTGCAGTCAGGATTTTACCATCTGTGCCTCAAATTTATTCATCTGTAACATAGTATAATATATAGTTCTCAGACTTCACATGCGTGTAAAGAGGCTTAAGTAATGTTTCTAACATACTTTGAGATCCCTGGATGAAAGACAATATATAGCGGTCTATATTATAATTTTTCTTTCAAATTTTCCACCCTTGCATACGCCCAGTTCTGATTTTAATGGGAGCTGTGAGGTGCTTATTATTTCTGAAAAGCAGGCCATTGCTTTGTCTTTCTCAGTTTTTCTTTTTTTATAGTGGTGATAATAATACTTACCTAACTCACAGGGGTTTCCAAAGCTTAGTTCATTAATGGTTTTAAAAGCCTTTTGAGATCTTCAGGTGGAAGGCTCTATATGATGCCAACGGTCAGGGTTTAAGACAGGTTCCAAATAATGTAGATTATGATGATTAGAATTTGCTGCACTCCTAACCCAGCCTTAGAGACCCATTAAAATTGATTTGCCTCCATAAGGATTGCAGGATCAGGCTACCCACTGACAAAATAAGACAAAAAAAAATCTTTAGATCACAGTGTTCACAAGTGCATTGCAGCCTTTGAGTGGGTCTGCCTTGCATCACTTTGGTCTTTCCAGTCCCAGCCAAAATGTAGCACTGAATGGCCTGGGAAAAATAAAAAAATAATCGTAGCGAAAAGATTACCTGAGCATTTCAGAACCTTTAAGAAGTTTGAATATGATTGTAAAGATGGGCAAAGTGTCAAAGGAAGTAGAGATTCTTCTGTTCTGAACCAGTTCAACTATTTCTAATATCGAGGACTATTTATTTTTGTTCCCTTTGTTGCTGATAAATACTTCAAGACACCACATCTTCTCAGGGAAATGTTCTACTGCTTTTACCCTATAGTATACTATATTTTATGTGTGTGTCATTTTTTTTTTCAAAAGGCATGTTCGTATTTCACATCCAATGCTTTTCCATTGAAAATCTCCTTCATCAATACAGAGACACTGAGTAGAAACATCAATGTTATTTTTAAGGTAGGTTATTCATACTAATAACCCCCAGTTCATTTTGTATGCAAAATGTTAATTTAATACTCATTGAAAGGGAAGGCTTCAGATCTTGAGCCTGAGGTGTTTGATTTGGCTGTGCTGCTCAGTTTTCATAATCCTATTTGATGCTAGACCTTTAAGTACAGTATATTAAGGAAATATATTAAAGCATCCAAGGTTTTGACTGGTAGAAAATCAAATGCATTCTAGGAAAACAATGTGTGCTTTTAACTCAGGCTAAACAGTAAAGGGTAACATAGTGTATTTACCTTCTTGAGGTCTAAGGACAAAGTCCAGAGAAATAACTGTTCAAGGAAAGGACTTAACTGTACAGTAGCCCTGTCTAGCAGATAAAATTCTATCATGCTGAAGACTGCATTTGGCACAAAACATATAGGACTCAATTCTGACTCTCCAAGTCAGAGTCAATGTGATGGAGTAGTGGTGCCAAGGGATCAGCCATTCCCATCATGTGGCATGGCCATTTAAGATTTGGAAAGGTCTGATGTATATACAGCGACTCAGGAGATAGTTAGAGAGAGGAACCGGTCCTGGGAATGCGTGGTGCTTGGGAGGAAATCCTGTCCCGGTGTCTTTAAAGGCCTGGGGCCAGGAGCCTTGCAAAGAGTCAAGAGAGAGGCTCCCTTCTCACCCAGCCAACTGGCTTTTAGGAAAGGGACTGGCACAAAAGCTACCTCCTCCCTCATGTTACAGCGGGGCACCACTAGCAGGAGAAGGCAGACTGCTGAACACCCTGCACCTGAGGATTCACTGCGGGGAAAGGGCCAGCTGAGGAAGAAGCTGGCTAAAGGTGGCATTGGGGGAGGGCAGGACCCCCCCCCAAACACACACACTTAGCCCCTGACCAAAGCTGGTTGGCATAACAGCACAGCCTCTTCCCTGCTGGCATGATGAGGGGTGGCTGGGTGAAATTTGAGTGGCCTTGAAACCCTGTGTGTCTGCTTTGGCCCTTTGCTTTCTCAGTCCTTCTGGCACCCATGAATGCCAGCCTCCCAGTCCCCAGGGAAAAGCAGAGTAGGGCTGGGTACAAGAGGGAGATCTCAGAGCTGGGGGCAGATCAATGTGGAGGGAAGAGCACTGGGCTGGGTGTGGGGCAGCCTGAACAGAGTTTTTGTGGAGCTGAATGCAAGAGAGAGAGCACAGATCTGGGTGCCAAGACAGTGTGAGACTGCTCAAAACTGGGTATTGGGAAGCAGCAGGGGAGAGTTCGGGGGTGGAGGCGAGGTGTGGGACTGGATTCAGGGCGGTGGAGGGAGAGGTCTGGATTCCCATTTTAGGAAAATTTTGGTTACATCCCTGAGAGAGGAGTACCTGTTTTGAACCAATCTAGTCAGGGTAATTGGTTGAAAGAACCTTGAATGGTTGCTAAGTGCAACATACCTGTAGGACCATGAGCGGCCACAAGGGGTGTGCTGGAGACAATCATGTTGTGGAATGATAGAGGAGGTACACCACCTTAATAATGGTATTGGGATGGATTAATCGCTGGCGTAACTCCATTGTTGTTTTTGGAAGTAAGCCCAGGATTGTCATGTTTCCATACACAAAGAGAGAAAACATATGCCTTCAGTCTAAAATTACTTCTGTTTCAGATTAAGAGAAACAACAATAGGAAGGCCTCCTTGAGAAAGCACGGTACTAGTGTGTGAGAGAGCTCTCTGTTTGGACCACAGCAACCTGAAGAGCACAAAATGGTTGCTGCCTCCAAGCAAAGGGTTAAGGGGTAGTTCTTAGAAATTAGAAGGTGCCCTAGTCAGAAAACAGAAGCCTAAAAATGTCATGCTACAGACACCACCTGGGTGAAATTTTCATTTTATGCACATATGGCCCAGGAACAGAAATATCATTTCTGGCCACACTGGAGGAAGCACACTCATCTGCCTTTGTCACCTTTCGAAAAGGTGTATACCTGGCACTACTTACATAACAAACCAGTGGCTTAAAGTGGAAGGAGAGGCAGGTGCCTCGTCATCCCATCCAATGTTCACCTCTGGGGCAATGAACACTGGCAGTGATGCCAATAGTGTTATGAAGTTCCCTGCACCTTCTCCTATCCAACATACCGATGTAACAGCAACCGTAATTTGGCTCATAATATGCTTCATTATTTGTAATAGATAATGCTTAAATAAAATGGTAACTGTTGTTTTGAACAGTGGTGAGCAAACACTGGAAAAATACTCTTCAGGTCTGACTGCTGAGCATAATTAATTGGAATCAAGATTAGCTGTAAACAAAAGGGAAATGGATTTTTAAAAAAATAGGGGAAATTGATGTCCTCTCATTAAATGCCTGTAGACTAGGATGCTTCTGTAAAAGGAACATAATAAAGGAACAAATCATTGTAATGTAACTAAAGCTTACAATTTATGAAAGACTTTCCTGATGAAGGCTTGAAAATACCAGTAATATCCAGATGCAATTTAGACATTGAAGAGGAAGGGATGAATAGCAGAGCTTTTGTTTTATGGGCCATTTACCCAGCTATGGTAGAAAATAATCCCTTCATTAACTACAAGACGCAAGGTCCGATTTCTCCAAGATTGTTGTTCAACAGACTCTATTTGGGGAGCAGTCAGCAAGAAAATGCTGATTGAAACTGGTTCTGAATCATGTCAGGGAAACCATTTGTATGTGTAATAAGGTTGCCCTGTAGTGTCAGGCCAAATACTTGTGCTCTCATTCCTGAAAAGGGATCTGCTATTGGATGGATTTTGAAATTTAACTAAACAAGGATCCAAGCTCCCGACTGCATGTGAAAGACCAGTAATTTCCATGTGAATAATAAACTGCAAGGTTGCAGCAGGCAAAAGGGCATATGGTACCGTTAGTGTGGTTGCCAAAACACTTCTTGTCTGTTTAAGTCATCCCATTCTTTCTTCCTTCTGATATAGTATGAACACTTTGAGCAAAACTGCAGGGATTTACTGCAAAATGAAGGTAGCTGGGGCTTTTGGCCTGGAAAAAAATCCAAAAGAGAGAGAAAAGTGTCTCTCTTTGGGATTCAAGGAGAAACTCAAATTTCACGTGCCCTTTTCACAGGTGGGAGATGATCTACGTCAGGATATGCTGGTTCTGCAGATTATTCGTGTGATGGACAGAATTTGGCTTCAGGAGGGACTCGATATGCAAATGATCATTTATAAGTGTTTATCTACAGGAAAAGGCCAAGGTCAGTACAGATTAGAAAGAATGCATGTATTACATTATTCATACCTCATGTAAACCAGTAATACAACAGCTCTCCTCCCTTCAGTATTTCTTTTTGAAGGTGTCTTTTATTTTTCCCCTTTGAGGGAAAAGAGTGCTCAGAACCACCCTCATTTGGGTCCTAAACATCCTTGTAGTTTTAGGGAGGTTAACTTTTTTCCCCCCCTTCAGAAGAAATAGAACCTAAGCTAATGAGGTTTTGTAGCAACCCAGGCCTGAATTTAAAGTCTAGGCATCCACAACTCATCTTGCACTCCCAAAAAAACTTCCCATTTAGGCACCAAGTAAGAACTTCTGAAAACCTGTTCAGAAGTGTTGCCGTGGGAATTACTGGGTCCTAAACTCCTTTGCAAATCTGGCCCTTATTTAGGTTTTGGCTATAGACTAATAAAGTTCCAGAAACACCCCCGTGTTGTTTGAAATGCCACCCTTGCTGTTCATACTGCTTAAGGCAAGCTTGGCTCATATGAAAGCTTTATTTATTCCTTTCTTTTATTGTTGAACTCCACAATCTAGTTGTCCATTGTGTGGAAAAGCATTTCCATTGATCAGTTTTTAATTTGTTATCTTTAATTTCATTGAATAGCCCTTTGTTCTTGTTTTATGAGGCAGGGCGAAGAGAAGCTCCCAATCATCCTTTTTCTAGATCATCTAATACTGTGTAGACTTTTATGGTTAATTGAAATGTGTGTATAATTCTCTCCATGGGGTGACATGATACAGTGCAATGCAGATTAATAAACACTCTGCCCCTTTTTAAAATTGTGAGTTTTTCATGTGAACTCCTTCTCTTTGATTAGGACTAGTACAGATGGTGTCAGATGCTACAACTCTAGCCAAGATCCACAGGGAGTCTGGACTGATAGGACCACTGAAGGAAAACACAATTAAAAAATGGTTCAGTCATCATCATCCTTTGGAATCAAGTTACCAAGAGGTATATTAAAATGGAACATTGCATAAATTGTTTATTTTACAAATGAAAAAGCAAATGGTGATATGCACAATCTCCTGAAGTCAGGGAAAACAGATCACATGTACCATCAAGTCTTCTGAAATGGCACATCGATTTCTTTGGCCAGATTGCTAGGGACCAGATTCAGTGCAGTGTTTTTTCAGGAACAATAAGAAAAGTCAGGAAAATACCATACTTGGAGATAGAAAGGTGAAGTAAGAAGAAGTTGAAGACAAAATTAAGTAAATAGATACTAAACCTAGAGGTTGGGGTTTTTTTTAATCCCAATAGTGAGATGTGGTGTTTTATATATAATCACACACACAATATCTTTTCTGTGCTTGAAAATGTCATACTTTTAGAAAACTGTATTTCATTGAATTCCCCCAGTAATACGATGCATCAGGTCACGCTTGTCCTTTTACATTATGGGATCCTGTGTAAAGCATCTGGTTTTATGCAAACTGGTGTTACACATCTGGTTATATATCATCCAGGAAATTGGGGAAACTGCAAAAGCAGAGGTTTCCTCTTAAAAGAAAGAAACCATGAAGTCACTTTTGCACATTCTTTTTAGGCGGGGCATGTCCTGAGGTTCACAAAAAGGCTTTGAAATTTTTAGCGTCCTGAGGAATTTTTGAACACATCCCCATACCTGCAGTAGATTAGTAGCCAAACTTTTTGCCCAATTTAAAGAGAGCTCCAGGTGCTGAGCTACTCTGAAAATGAGAGATCTAATTTGATGCCTAATTGTAGGCATGAACGTATACATTTTTTTGCCAGCATGTGGTGGTTGGTTGGTTTGTTGTGTATTTATTTATCCAAATTTTCAATCTAAACTTTTAGAAGCAGCTTTAATGTAATAATTATTACCGTATATATTTACAGTAAAGGTGCTGCTGACATTTTGATTGAAAATTGAGACAGCTATCCATTATCAGTCAAAAATCCAGTTTTGTTGGGTTTTTTAGGAAGTCAAATAACATGGAATGTTCTAAAAAAAACCATTTGTTACGCATTATGTTCATTTTTTTGAAAGAAATGAAATAGTCATTTCTGATTGCATAGGATGTCTGTATAATTGTTTGTATCCTGCTCTCACCATTTCTCTTCTCTTGATTATTAAGACTTTGCACTTGGATACTGAACTCACATAGGTGAGTAAGCTTTCTTATCCTCATTTTACAGTTGGGCAAACAAAGGCACAGAAAGGCGAAGTGACGTCTCCAAAGCCACCTAGCGACTAAGTGGCACAGTCAGGAATATGCCCCAGGCATCCTGAGTTCTTGAGCTGTGGTCTAATCACTCCACAGTGCTACCATCAAAATCAGTCAGTAGATTTAGCACCATAATACTACAGTAATATCAGTACTCAAACAATTTTTTATATTGGATAGTATAGTATAAAGATGGTACAGTACTGTATGCACTCAGGTTTTGACCAAGAACGTAATAATTGTGAATTAGGTTTTATAGAGTCTGCGTATAAATGGCTCACATTATTATTAAGACAGATAGCTTAGTAAGATTCCCAGGCGGTTCAGACTCTTACAATTGAGAATACTATCTGTGGTTGTTACACTGTAGTGGCGAAGATAAAACCTGCATGGGCTATAGTTCCTCATGCTTTGTATAAATCTGATCACCATCTAGAGCTTGAAAGAATTCTCTTCTTATCCCATGATATGGCATGGGGCAGAGTCTTTCCCTGTGGTAGCCAGCAGGGAGCTGCAGGAGCCTTTCCTTGTTGCCCATCTTCCCTCCTTCCTCTCCCACCCCCTGAGCTTTTCCCCACTGCTGGTGCCTTTCCCAGCTGCTAGAGTCTTTTCTTGCAGTGGGGAAAGGCTCCAACAGCTGGGAGGCAGCAAGACTCTACATGTTTTGGGCTAGTAGAAAGCCATGTATAGTATGTACTCGGGTACCCTTCAGATGTGTCTGTACTCTAGTTGCCTAAACTGTGCCTCACAGTCTACATTGATACTTAAACCCGTGCTGGGTGCTACCTGAGTACATACTCTACATGCTGCCAAAAGAAGCATGCAGTGTAGACGTAGCCCTTGTGAGTATCTAGTGGTTAGAGCAGGGGTTTAGGAATCAGGACTCCTTCTCATGTATTCCTAGCAGCGGCGGCTCCAGGCACCAGCACTCCAAGCGCATGCCTGGGGTGGCAAGCCGCGGGGGGCGGTCTGCTGGTCACCATGAGGGCAGCAGAAAGGGAGCCTTCGGCGGCATTTCTGCAGGAGATCCGCCGGTCCCGCAGCTTCGGCAGCAATTCGGCGGTGGGTATGCTGAAGGTGCGGGACCAGCAGACCTCCCGCAGGCAAACCGCCGAATCCACAGGATCAGGGACCTCCCGCAGGCAAGCTGCTGAAGGCAGCCTGCCTGCCATGCTTGGGGCGGCAAAAAAGTTAGAGCCACCCCTGATTCCTAGGTCTGCCACTGAATCACTGATACTTTGGGTAGTTCACTTAACCTTACTATATTTGAGTTTACCGCTCTGTAAAATGGAGGTCGGATTCCTTGTCCCGGGATGTTGTGAGGCTTCATTAATTAGTGTTTGTAAAGTTCTATGCATTCTTGAGTGAAAGGTTCCACCTAAATGCAAAAGAACTATCCAAAATAAGTCACTGCTGGAGATAGAACTGTCTAGATGAACCATTGGTCTGCTGTACTATGGCACTTCTCATGTGATTATTTTAGGTCCCGAACCTGCAAACGCTTAGGCCTGTATTTAACTTTAAGCATGTGCACAAGAGCTTGCAGGACTTGGTATTCATGTTAGTATCACAAAAATACATTACTGTATATTTCTTTGTGTTTTTGTTTTGTTTAATTAGGCAATAAAGAATTTCTTTCATTCCTGTGCTGGCTGGTGCGTTGTTACCTTCATTCTGGGAGTCTGTGACCGACACAATGACAACATCATGCTGACAAACACTGGCCACATGTTCCATATAGATTTTGGAAAGATTTTAGGTCATGCACAAAAATTTGGAAGCATAAAAAGGTTGGTGTCTACAATAACATTAATTATAAAGTTTAAACAGTGTTCTGATAAAACTTCAGTATCCTAAAACATACATGAAAATTGTAAATGAGTCCTTGCTTTTTTTCCCCCTGAATCTCTAGAGGTATTATACTTAGCATGTTGTAGCATTCTTAAAACCTTATCAGGAGAGGGCTGCAAGAATTAGTAATGGGATATGGAGATTTTCTCTTTTAGGTCAGTAGTATGAGTTTGATCCAGTTCAGCAGTGGCCAGAACTAGTTACCATCTGATATCTGGCCTATGAGAAAACAATTTGTGGTCTCATTTTTTTTTCTAGTGGGCAGGTGTCCATAGCACAAATCCAATCCCACAGCTGAATGTAATTGACATCCTTCTTGTCACTTTTAGCATAGAGACCAAACACTGACTGGGCATGCAGGATCAACTACATTCCCACGCATAGGGTGAAATCCTGGCCCCAGGGATGTCAATGGGGCCCATGATTTACACCCCAAGTATTGATCCCAACTAGTCGGAGTTGAGTTATTGTGTGGCAGCTCTCGCTTCCTGGCTGTACATATTCTGTGAATAAATAAGTGCTTGCCATACCTATTCTAGTTCCATTCCTGACTATGAAATTATGAAAGGATGAATTAGGATGAAATTATAATAACTAGAAGTGTGCATAGACATTTCAATACACCCAAACATGAGACAAACTGTATAGCAGTATATATGATGGATAAAAATATCTCCCTGGCACTGACAATCAGATTGATGTGTGGAGTCCTTCCTTCACTTGTCCTCATAATCACCTGACCCATCCAGAATGAATCAGCTTGAGTTAATCATTCCTTTTTTTCCCCTGGTCTTCCAGCATATTAGACAGAAATAAGTGTGGGTGTACTGGTATGAAGGAAGCTGATAGGGCTAATTAGTTCTGACCCATGCAGACAAAAGATTTATTTGCAGTGCTCAAAATCATCATCAGTCATTCAAGGGGCTCCCTTAATTTTACCAATTTTCTGTGGAAAGAATAATGCACAGTAGAGTCACAAAGAGACATACATACACACCCTGAGTCAAGTGCTGCATCTGTTACTCAGCCAAAGCTGCCAGAGTCTATCTGGACCTTACTTGAATGGTACTTTTGCCTGAGGGCAAAATGATTTAGGAGGGAAAGATTTGGCCCCTGGAGTGCAGCAGAAGGCCCAACACCCAAAGTTTAGACAGGAATGCTATAGCTATTATTTTTATTATAAAATAATGTAATGATATTATACAGCTTTGTTAAATCTAGAAGTACCATTTGAAATAAGTCATTTATTTAAATAGCAGCTATTTTGTTCTTTTTCGTCCATGCAAATATTTTGCTCTATTTTCAATAGATTCCAAAGCTATACAACTTGTGACTCATTCATGCGTCCTTACTAGGAATAGGGCTGATATTTTCTATAGGCCGTAGACACTAGGGAGTGATATGCTTACTCCTTGCCCTCACATACACTGAATAGGTCTGACAAAAGATGGTTGTAATACACATGAGTATTGTGTGTTCTTCATCAAATGTAGCATCTGACAGATAATAGTGACACAAGGATATCAGACTTTCGTCACCCACAAAGTGAATACTTGATGCTATTTGCATCTATCCATCCATCCATTCCTTTTCCACATGCAGACCTGAAGCAGTTCACTTGTTAGCCCATCTTTGAGTAACCTTTTAGTAGATTTTTAGCTCAGTTCTCCAAAAGTTATCTGCCTTTTGACCATGCCCCAAAGCAGTAATTCACCTCAGTTGAACCCCTAAAGTGATGTCCATAAAAACAACAGCAAACTTTTTTAAAATCCTCAACACTATATTTGTGATGACTCTCTTATTATGTTTTGTTGTTTAATACAATGTATATGCATTGCAGTGAGGTAGCTTAGGCAACTTTAAAGATCAGCAGCATCTGATCTTACAAATCTTGACTCATGCAAGTAATCCTTATATCATACTGTGGTCACATTTTTCTTCAATGCATTTATAGCAAAGGCTTGCAGGAAAAGAAGTCCCCACTCTATAGTGATTACCGTACCCTGGTCTCTCTTTTCTTAGAAAAATAACTTGCTTGCTTACTATAGATATAAATGCCCATTGTGTATTCTCAATAAATGTGTGGGGAGTTTTGTGATTAGCAAACATTTGTCCTTCAGAGCATCATAAGCAAATGTCTTCCACAGTCTTCTGCAAGTAAGAGTACTCTTTTTTACTGTAAATAGACTGAAAGATTTATAGTAGCCTGAAGAATTATGTAACATTCTATGCAGGGCAGTGATTCCTTTCATTCAGTCCACTCTCGACTCTGAAAATAATCCTTTGAAAATAATATGATTCAGACAGACATGAGCATTTTCAGGAAAACATTTCTGCTGAAAACATAGCAAACATAATTTGGCAATGGAAAGGGATCAATACCTGCTCCAGTCCAGTATCCTCCTCATTACATGTTATGTACTGAGTCTCTCCATTTAGAGCCCAATCCTGCACCCATTAAAATCAGTAGAAAAAGTCCCATTGCCTTCGGTGGGATTTAGTGAACATTCCTGCCTTAAAGAGCTTGTAGTCTGTCTATCTGATCTTTAAAGTCTCTGGAGGAACATTACTTTTTGAGTCCCATAGGAGATTTACAGACTAAAACATGAGATTTAATTATCTTTTATGTTATCTTACAAAGCTACACATTTTGTTAGTGGTAATAAAATTACACACCTTTCTTTAATCAAGCCACAGCTTTCGACCCTAAGGCAGTGAATTCCATAGATTCAAACCATGTGAAGAAGTAATTACCCTTTATTTGTTCAAAATTTCCTGTACTTTAACAGCATTGAGTATCCTGTGCTCTCATTTTGAGGTAGGCCTGTACTCCCTGCCCCTGTTGAGGTCACTAGGCGTGTTCTCTAAGGCCTGGTCTACACTATGCGTTTAAACCGAATTTAGCAGCGTTATACCGATTTAACCCTGGACCTGTCCACACAATGAGGCCCTTTATATCGATATAAAGGGCTCTTTAAACCGGTTTCTGTACTCCTCCCCAACGAGAGGAGTAGCGCTGAAATCGGTATTGCCATGTCGGATTAGGGTTAGTGTGGCCGCAAATCAACGGTATTGGCCTCCGAGAGCTATCCCACAGTGCACCATTGTAACCGCTCTGGAAAGCCATCTGAACTTGGATGCACTGGCCAGATAGACAGGAAAAGCCCCGCGAACTTTTGAATTTCATTTCCTGTTTGCCCAGCATGGAGCTCTGATCAGCACGGGTGGCGATGCAGTCCCAAATCCAAAAAGAGCTCCAGCATGGACCGTACGGGAGATACTGGATCTGATCGCTGTATGGGGAGACAAATCTGTTGTATCAGAGCTCCGTTACAGAAGATGAAATGACAAAGCATTTGAAAAAATCTCCAGGCTATGATAGACAGAGGCCACAGCAGGGACTCAACACAGTGCAGCGTGACAAGCGTGACGGAAAGCCAAAGAATCAAATGGACGCTCATGGAGGGAGGGAGGGGGGACTGAGGACTCCAGCTATCCCACAATCCCCGCAGTCTCCAAAAAGCATTTGCATTCTTGGCTGGGCTCCAAGTGCCTGAAGGGTCAAAAACATTTTCCCGGGTGTTTCAGGGTGTCAGTGTCACCCTATGTCTACTGCATGCTGCTGGTAGACGGGGTGCTGGAGCGCTAAACAGCAGCATCCTCTCCTCTCCCCTCCCTGGTGGCAGACAGTACAGTGCAGAAGGACTGGTATCCGTCCTCGTCATCAGCCCGTGAGTGCTCCTGGCTGGCCTCAGTGAGGTCGGCCAGGGGCACCTGAGTAAAAATAGGAATGACTCCTGGTCATTCCCAGCAGATGGTACAGAATGGCTGGTAACCGTCCTCATCATAACAACTGGGGGCTGAGCTCTATCAGCCCACCCACCCCCCGTCATGTCTAAAGAAAAGATTCTGTACTGCCTGGACTATCATAGCAGCGGAAGGCTGGTTTCCCTTCCCCCTCCCCCACCCTTTAATGTCCTGCCTGGACTATCAGAGCAGCTGGAGGCTTCCTCCCACTCATTTTATCTCACTAAAAAGTCAGTGTTTCTTATTCCTGCATTCTTTATTACTTCATCACACAAATTGGGGCGGGGGGACACTGCCGTGGTAGCCCAGGAGGGGTGGGGGAGGAGGGAAGCAACGGGTGGGGTTGTTGCAGGGGCATCCCCTAGAATGGCATGCAGCTCATCATTGCTGCGGGATCTCTGGGGCTCTGACACGGAGCGGCTGTGCTCTCTGGTTCTTCTTCACAACATCCTCTGGCAAAGAGTTCCACAGATTGACTTTGTGTTGTGTGAAGAATCCCTTTTAGAATGTTCCCATTGGGAAATTCTAATTTTCCATCAAAAATATGGAAAAGTGTTTCCCCCCCCACCCTTTTTGCTGTTTTTCTGCTTTTTCCAGTTTGAGAAGAATGGGGGGGGGGAGTGCCATTTTCATTTATAAAATTAACACTTTCATTTTGAAGTGTTAACATTAAAACCAAAGAGTTTCTTTATCATTGAAAGTGTTACTTTAAAAGAGAGAGAACCCTTTCAATGCTTTCAGAATGCTTTTGAATTGGCAAAGGTTGGAGAACAGTCAGAAAATGGGGGAAACACAATTTCAAATGATAAAAATGAAAATTCTAACATTTTAGTTATTTCTTGCATAGTTTTATTTGGGAAACATTTCAACGGGGGGATCTAAAATTTTAATTTTGAAAAAAAATTAGACAAATTTTTTTGTCAAAAATTCAAAATAGTCTGTGAAACATTTTGTTTTCAATGCAAACCTATTTACTGATTTAAAAACTTTCCTTGGGAAATTTTTGGCCAACTCTGTTTATTACCTTACCTTTATCTAAGTTAAATTCTATCTTATATCATACTGCCAATCCCTCACTTTATGTAGATCTGGAGTTACTTTTCTTAGTTTTCATTAACCTGAAGAGTTTCAAGTCAGCCAACTTACTTCACTTGCTACACCTGTCCTCCTTCAAAAAAACAAAGGCCAGAGACATGCAAAGACTTCATATTCTTAAATTTAAGTGCTTGGGTGGTTTCACTGAAGTTAATGAGGCTACTCTGGTACTTAAAGTCAAGCATCCACATATGTCTTTGCAGAATTGGAGCCTACATTTTCAAAAATGATTTGAGGCAGTTTCAACTTTTGGATAGGCCAATTTGAGACACCTTAAAGGGGCCTGAATTTCAGAGGACAGGTGCTCAGCACTTCTGAAAATCAGCCCTTTTTAGGTGTTTCATGTTAAGCATTCAAAAGCACTAGTCACTTTTGGAAATTTGGGCCTTGTATACTGAGAAATATGAGTCCCAATACTGGCTTTAGGACACTCTTATCTTTCTCCACTTTGAAGACTAGTTATTTATTGTTACTGTGTTGTCTACGCCTTACCCAGTTATTAATCCTGCATAATTCTTTACCCTTGGTTATTTATTTTCTTTAATAGTCTCTTATGGAGGGAACTCATCAAATGCTTTTTGAAATCAGAGTAAATTTATGTCCACTAGTCCCTTTGTAGCTATGTTTTAATTTATTATTCCTGTGAAGTACCCTAACAGTTTAGAGAGGCACATATTTTCCTTTACAGAAGCTGTGTTGGTTTGTCCCTATCTGTTTTTATTATCCAAGTGTAATGTTCTGCTTTCTCCTTAATTACACGCTCAATTGAGTTCCCTGGAACTGAGGTGAAGCTCACTGGTCTGTAATTCCCAGTATCCCCCGTGGCTCTGATTTTAAGCTGAAGCATTGCATTAACTACTTTCCAGTCTTCAGGAACAGTTGCTGTTTTGAGGAAGTTGTTGTATAGTCTCATTAGTAATTATCTGGGCTAGAGTGTGTTATTTATCGCCTTTGGAACCACCAGTGGAATTCCTTCCAGTTCTGGTCCAGTGGAATTCCTTCCAGTTCTGGTGTTATATTGCATGTGAGTTTGAGTGGCTCCATATCTTCCTCTTTGGAGACTTTCCCCGCCTTTTTTTTAAGACCACCCTGTGAATTCTTATATAAATGCCTTTGGACACAGGAAGTTCCACATGACAATCAACAGTAAATAACTAATGGAAAAAATATTGACCTGTCTTCTGTGCTATATCATCATTGCTTTTAATTGCAACCTGCCCTTCCACCACTTTATCCCATGTGCCACTTGGGTATCTGTGATGGGGTGTCCTCCCCACACTGGCCCTACATGAGCTGAATTAGGCTGCTAAGGGAGTAGGAGGGTATGCTGGAGGCAGCCAATTAAAGAGAAGCTCACCTATGATGGACAGGTGGGGCTTATCCAAAAGACAGGAAACTGAAAGCAGAAGCAGATGCAGGGAGAAGGCTTCAATCACTTCCTGGGAGAAGGGAGGACTGCTTTAGGGCTACAGAGACAAGTTGCCTAAAGTTACTCCCTGGGAGGAGGGAGTGAAGAGATTGTCCAAACCAGAAGAGTGGTGAGGGCCAGGAGGTTTGGAAGTGACTCTGGTAAAGGCAACAAGATGCAGGGAACTGGCCTTGCTGCTATGTAGAGGGTCCCTGAGCCAGAACCTGGCTAGAGAGTGGGCCCAGGTTCCCCTGCCAGTCACTGCAGGAGTGGCACTGTGAGGCAGTGAAGCAGAAGACTGCCTGAGACTGCTAAAAAACGGACCCTTGATGTGCTTTCCCCCTGGAAGAATAGTGACCTGGACAGAGGGTTGAGTCATGAAGAGGACAGCTGCAGTTCCCAAGAGTGAGAGAAGAGCTGCAGAGGAGAAACTGAAAGGGTGTAACCACTGGAAGGGGTATCGGCCTGACTAAGTTAATCCCAAGAATCACAAGGAGGTGGTGCCATCCAGCAGGGAGTCGAGCAGGCTGTCACAGTATTCTAGAGGGGCTATATTCTCTTACACAGTCTAGTGCAGTGTTTCTCAATGACCAGTCCAAGGACTGGTGCCGGTCCATGGCAGCCTCCTTGCCAGTCACTCAGATTTCCCTAGCATAGAATATTAATATTAGAAACATAAAGTTTTTTGTACTTGCATTTTACATCACTGCATTCATTCAATTATTTTTGAACATTTTAAATAAATCGACTGGGTTGACATTGGTGCCCCTGGGACTGATATGCAAATCACATTCGCATTCATTTGTTGGAAGGATGTAGTCAACAGAAAGCAGCAAGAAAAATTTGTCCTAGTAAAAATTTTACTTAGCTAAACTAGACAATGTCACTGACAAAGCAATTACCTCTGGATCTATTTTTCAGAACTAACAAAAGTTCAGGAAAACATAATAGAGATGCGAGTGACTCTGAATATGATCAGGAAGAAGTGTTACAAAAGGAAATGTTCGGCCGTCAATCAAAAATACGATTAGTCTTACATTTAAGTATGGGTTTGTTGAAAGTGAGGATGTAAAATGCCCAAAACCTCTCTGTGTTGTGTGTGGCACAACTCTCAGCAATGATGCTATGAAACCTTCAAAAATGATTTGACATCTTGAAACTAAACATCCAAATTTAAAAAGAAAAGCCAATGGAATTCTTCCAACAGAAGCAAGATGAAGTGAAGGAGCAAAAGAAACTACTGCCCACCACCATAACATCAAATAAAGGTATGATATAAAAGCATCATAGCTGCTATCCCTACGCATAACTAAATGCAAATTGCTATTTACAATTGGTGAAGAACTAATCATGCCTTTTGTAATAGATGCCTATTGCAAAGTCTTGGGTGATGAGACTGTCAAAAAAGTGAATTGCATTCCACTGTCAAATGATACAGTCACATTGAATCACTGATACTGCAGAATATCAGAGAATCATCAAATCATAGGACTGGAAGGGACCTCAAGAGGTCATCTAGTCCAGTCCCCTGCACTAATGGCGGGACTATATTATCTAGACCATCCTTGACAGGTGTTTGTCTAGCCTGCTCTTAATCTCCAGTGACAGAGATTCCACAACTTATCTGGGCAATTTATTCCAGTGCTTAACTACCCTGACTGTTAGGAAGTTTTTCCTAATGTCCAATCTAAAGTATCCTTGCTGCAATTTAAGCCTATTGCTTCTGGTCCTATTCTCGGAGGTTAATGAGAAAAATTTTTCTCCCTTCTCCTCATAACAACCTTTTATGTACTTGAAAACTGTTAACATGTCTTCCCTTCTCTTCTCCAGACTAAACAAACCCATTTTTTTTCAATGTTTCCTCAGAGGTCATGTTTTCTAGACCTTTAATCATTCCTGTTGCTCTTCTCTGGACTTTCTCCAATCTTTCCTGAAATGTGGCACCCAGAACTGGACACAATACTCCAATTGAGGCCTGATCACCATAGAGTAGAGCAGAAGAATTACTTCTCATGTCTTGCTTACAACACTCCTGCTAATACATCCCAGAATGATGTTTGCTTTTTTTGCAACAGTGTTACCCTGTTGACTCATATTTAGCTTGTGATCTACTGTGACACCCAGATCTCTTTCTGCAGTACTCCTTCCTAGGCAGTCATTTCCCATTTTGTGTGTGTGCAACTTATTGTTCCTTCCTAAGTGGAGTACTTTGCATTTGTCCTTATTTAATTTCATTCTATTTACTTCAGACCATTTCTTCAGTTGTCCAGATCATTTTGAATTTTAATCCTATCCTCCAATGCATTTGCAACCCCTCCCAGCTTGGTATCATCAACAAACTTGAAGTGTACTCTCTATGCCATTATCTAAATCATAGATGCTACTGAACAGACCTAGACCCAGAACCAGTCCCTGCAGGGATCCCCTTGTTATGCCCTTCCAGCTTGACTGTGAACCACTGATAATTACTCTCTGGGAACAGTTTCCCAACCAGTTATGCACCCTTATAGTATCTCCATCTAAGTTGTATTTCCCTAGTTTGTTTATGAGAAGGTCATGCAAGACCATATCAAAAGCCTTACTAAAGTCAAGCTATACAACTTCTACCGATATCAAAGCTCAGTTGATAGAAAGGGTGAGAGCATTAAACTGGTTTGCAATTCAGTTACAGACATTGCTAACACAGCAGTTCTTATTGTTTGTGTGTGCCTATAGGATGCCTGTGCCTATGATGATGCATTTGACAAAGATCTACTCTGCTGAGAACTGCCACAAAACACAACAGGTGCTGAAATATTTCATATCCTAGATGAGTATGTGACAGGACATGGACTTCAGTAGGATTGCGGCATTGGAATTTGCACTTGGAGCGGCCACACTGACAGGGAGATATTCAGCTCTAGTGGCAAGTGTGATGGAAGTTGCACCAACTGCTCAAGCAGCACACTGCTTTATTTATCAAAAGGTCTTGGCAGCCGAGAAATGTATGCCTTTGGTATAGTTGTTAAAATTGTGAATTTTGTGAAAGCAAATGGACTCAGTTCTCACATCTTTGCTACAATGTGTGAAGAAATGGGGTCTGTCCACCACTTACTCTTACACACTGAAGTGTGGTGATTATCCTGTGGCAAAGTATTAAACAGAGTGTATGTGAACTTGAAGCCTTTCTGCCTCAAAAGAAGTCTCCTCTGGCAGCATACTTTCAGGATTTACAATGGCTCACCAGACTTACATATTTGGCAGAGTATGTTGAGTGTCTTTGTATTGGCTTACAAGATCATGGCCTTTAAAAAAATAAAATAAATAAAAGCTCAAGTCTGGAAAGAGAGTCATGTGCAACTATTATGACATGTTCCCATTTTTTGCATTTCTGGCTACTGGTGATAGTAAAGGTGTAGATGTGCCTCTCCTCCCTGAAATATTGCATCCCATCTAAAATCAACTCTCCAAACATTTGAGGACTATTTCTCATCAGACTCTGATCCACAAAAAGGAAAGCAATGGGTTCATGATCCATTTTCCTCTCCAGAACCTGAGACCTCTCTGTCGCTATCATTAGAGCATAAGTTGCTGGAACTGTCAAGTGATGAGGGCCTGAAGTTACAGTTTCATGAAGTGACTCTACCTGTTTTCTGGATCAAAGTCCGCAGTGAATACCCACAACTTGGTGAATTCACTGTCAAAACTTTGCTCCCGTTCCACTCCATATACCCCTGCAAAACTGGATTTTCAGTGATGACTGCAATGAAAACAAAATACTGCAAGCGGCTGAGCATTGGAAAGACGCTCTGAGTTTCCTTGTCAAACATTCATCCCCAGATTGAAAGACTTGCATCTACATGACAGGTACAAACATCTCATTAACAGTAGGGTGAGTGAATGCATCTAATTTTTTTTAAAAAAATTTTAAACTATAATTGAATGATCTCTAATGTACAAAATGAGATATACAAAATTTGTAGCCAAAATTATTGGTAGCCTTCGTTTGAAATAATGTTTAAAAATCAGGTTAACATTTTCATATCACATAACTTGTTGAACTGCATAGGTGCTGGAACTAGGGATGGCTTGAAGATGTTTATATACTGGGTTTACAGTTTGGTTCAGTGGCTCTCAGCCAGGGCTGGCCTTACCATGAGGCGAACTAAGGCGGATGCTTCAGGTGCCAGACTGTGTGGGGGGTGCCACTAGGACCCAGAGTGTAGAAAATTGTGTCTGCTGGTGGTGCATATGTATTCTCTCTGCTCTAGATGCACGGAGATGGTGGAGTGCTGTGCTGGAGGAAGGAGGGCACAAGAGACATCACAGGCAGGCAGGAGAAAAGGTGAGAGGGAATAACAGAAAGCAGCAGGAGCTGCAGAGAGCGAGGAGGAAGAACCTCTTATGTACCTCTCTAGCACCCCGAGGAGCCTGGACTGATTAACACCAGCTTCTCAGGGAGCTTCCTGTTTCCTGCTGCTTCCCTGAACCCACTTGAGGAGAACAGGCAGTCAACTGAAGTAGTAGGAGCCAGTTAGGCCCTTAAGACGCTGATATCTTCCCTCACTCAGGCCCTGCTACCAGCCTGCTTATTTGTCCCCTTCAGTTGAGTTGTTGAGAGCCACTATAGCTGACACAGAACAGCAGTCATGAGTGAAAGAAGAAAACGCTCTTCTGGGGCAGCATTCAGAAAAAGAAAGAAAGCAAAGGAAGCTTTTCTAGCTAAGCAGGAAGGAGCTCTCCTGAGATACATAGACACAAATATTCACGGTGAGCCTTCCGGCTCCAGTGAGGATGTGAGGGGTGAGGAGATGCCTGATCTTCCAGTTAGTCAGAGTGCAGGTGACCTGGCAGACACTGCAGCATCCATATCTCCATCTCAAATGGATGCACATTCCTGAAGAAAAGTGTAGATCAGAGAAGAGTGTGGTGGAGGCACAAGAAACAGCTGCTGCTGAGTTTATATGATCCAGGATTGTGGACCCACTTGAGCAGTAGCTTGAGGGACTTCCTTGTACTGCATGGGCCTCAGCAAGTGAAAAACTTCATGTTCCCCAAAGACAATGAAAATAAACGTTTCCATCCAACACACTACTGGTGTGAAATCCCCAATGGTGACAAAGTGGAGAGGCCATGGCTTGTGTACTCAAAAACCCAGAATGCTGCATGTTGTTTTTGTTGCAAATTCTTCCAGTCTAATGTTCCAGCCACATTGGGTTCTACAGGAACAAAGGACTGGAAAAATCTGGGTAGAAATCTGGCATGCCATGAGAAGGCAGCAAATCACCAAAGAGCATTCCAAAGGTGGAAAAAGCTTGAGATGAGACTAAGGCCTGGTCTACACTAAAAAGGGGGTTCGAATTAGGGTACGCAAATTCAGCTACAGGAATAGCGTAGCTGAATTCAAAGTACTAATATTCGAACTCACCCATCATCCAGCGGGGGGAATTCGAACTCCCCGCTCCCCTCGACCACCACCACACGCGCTGGTGGGTGTGTGGTACCCGAGTCGACGCGTCGTTCGCTCCAGAGTTCGACTATCACTCTGAGATCAGACACGATAGTTCGAACTCCGAGAACGTCGACTCACGCACCGCCGACCCGCGCGAGGTGCCTAAGGTTAAAGGCCACCATAAGAGATCAGCATCAAGAGAAGATTGCATCAAAGTCTCTTTACTGGCAAAATATTCTCGTTGCCATTGTGAGAATGCTACCCAAACCTAGCACTATGTGGCACTTCAGATCAGCTGTATGTGCCAAACAATGGAAACTTCCTTAAAACTGTGGAGCTGATGGCTGAGTTTGATGCTGTATGCCAGGAGCATCTAAGAAGAGTCACCACCCAAGAAAAATATAAACATATCACTACCTTGAAAAAAACATTCAAAATGAGATCATACAGTTACTGTCAAGAAAAGTCAAACAGAAGATTGTGGCAGATCTCAAGTCAGCAAGATATTACTCTATTATTCTGGACTGCACACCTGACATCAGCCATACGGAACAAATTACTTTAATAGTGCATTTTGTAACAACAGAACCTAGTGAAAATGTCTCTGCAATGGTGACTGTCAGAGAGCATTTCCTAGAATTTATTGACATTGATGATACTACAGGAGTGGTGTGACAAATGTGCTTCTTAAAAAACTGGAAGATACAGGAATTCTGATAGCTGACATGAGAGGTCAGGGCTACGATAATGGTGCCAACATGAGAGTAAAGAACAGAGGAGTGCAGACATGATCCAAGAGTTAAACCCTCGAGCTTTTTTTGTCCCATACAGTTCTCATTCATTGAACTTGGTGGTCAGTGATGCAGCATCAGCTTCTAGTGAGGCTGCTGAATTTTTTAATGTAATTCAAAGTATCTATGTATTTTTCTCTGCATCAACTCATTAATGGCAAATTTTGAAGCAACACCTGGGAACATCCTCTCTGACACTGAAACCACTGAGTGCCACATGATGGGAAAGTCAAGTGGAGGCGATAAAGCCTATCAACACCAAATGGGAAGATAGATGATGCCATAGTTGCCATTATGGAGGATAATGCTATGACAGGAACTGTTTGTGGGAGAACAGTGGCAGAGGGAAATTAAATCACCAGAAACATACATAACTTCAAATTTCAGTGGGCTTAGTGTTGTGGCATGACATACTGTTTGAAATAAATGTTGTAAGCAAGAAACTCCAAGATGTTGACCTTGATATATCTGGAGCAATGGAACAATTGGACAAAACAAAGTCATACCTACAGTCTTACTGGTCAGATGAGGGATTTCAAAACATTCTGAAGAGTGCACAGAAGTTGGCAGAGGAACTTCACACTGAAGCTATTTTCCCACCCATTCAAGAGTACAAGAATCACCGAAGAAGACGACATTTTGATTACAAGGCACAGGATAATCCCATAAGAGACCCCAAACAACAATTCAAAGTTGAATTCTTTAACCAGGTGCTAGACTCTGCAATACAGGCAGTTGAAGAACATTTCATGCAGCTCAAGGAACACAGCAGTATATTTGGGCTGCGTGTGATATTCCAAAATTCCTCACTATATCTGAAGAAGATCTACACCAGCAATGCAGGGCACTAGAGACAGTGTTGACACATGATGACATGCACAATATTGATGCAAGTGATTTAGGTGATGAACTGAAAGCCCTTTCAAAATACATTTCAGCAAGATAAACTCCAAAGGCTGTTCTGGAATATATGTGCACAAATAAGATGACCACCCTCTTTCCAAATGCTTTTGTTGCTCTGCGCATACTTCTAACGCTTCCTGTAACAGTTGCCAGTGGAGAACACAGCTTCTCCAAGGTGAAGTTAATAAAAACACATCTACACTCCACAGTGACACAGGAGAGGCTGGTTGGCCTTGCATCTCAATAGAGCATGAGCTGGCCCAGACTGTGGACCTTCAGGAAGCAGTTCAGATCTTTGCAACCAAGAAGGTAGGGAAAGCACCACTTTGATTATTCAAACAGATAAAAATGCCAATGTTTACTATGCAAACACGAAAAGTTATATTTGCTGTTCAGGCATTTGAAAGTTAAGTGTTACTTAAAATTTTTGAACAAGGCATTTTAAGTTGTTTGTTCTCCTGTATTGGGGTAGGTAGCAGAGCAGTACCATGAGAGGAGTAGAACAGGAAGAAGGCAGAATTGAGACCTTTCAAAGTTTTGGCCCAAGTGAGAGGGCCTGGGGGCGTCACTTGAGCTCCCCGCCTCAGGTGCCAAAATGTGTGGGCTGGTCCTGCTCTCAGCACACCCACTATCCAAATTGTTCCAGCACCCCTATTGAATTGGACTTTATTTTAACGAATAGAACTGAAGTAATGGCCCTGTATTGGTAAGCAAGTAAGTAATGCCTTATATGCGATAGTACAAAAAAGAAATGCCTGGCAAGAAAAAAACAGCAAGAAATACCAGTGAAGCATTGTTCAGTTTTTTAATTTCAAGCAGTCCATGACAGTTCAGTAAGATGGCAAACCTTGGTCCCTGATGTCAAAATGGTTGAGAAACACTGGTCTAGTGCATTTAAAGAATTTTGTTTTGCTTGATCTCAATAATGTTGTTTCCTCTTCATTCTGACTCTTTGCCCATTATCCTTATCAGGAAAATGTGCTCCAGTCCATTATAGATAGATAGATTAGATATGTCATTTGTGAAGAATTTCCATCTATGCCCTAAGGAATTCCTGTACATTGCTGTTTAATCATCATGGGTTTAGTCTCATCCTTTTTTTGCTTAATGATAAACAGATATCCTGTACGTCTGATATTGTGTTTTTGAGCAGCCTTCTGTCATTGAATAATCCATTGGCTGAAACTCTAGTGTTTTGTTTGTTCATTTTTTCCCTACCATTCAGTTTATTTTAAACCATTTTCCTAATAGTTTTAAAGTTTGCCTTTTGAAAGTTCATCAGTGCTATTATCCATGGGGAATTCACTCTTACAGAATATCTAAACCATTTGTATAGTGATCACTGTTAGCCAGCTGAACTTTCTCACTCACCTCTACATGTTGCATCAGACACAGCTGGTAATAAACTCCTTGCCACCTGCAAAATGAGATGCTTTTAGAATTATTAAAAATTATTTATGGTGTCAAGAAAACTGTGGCCAACGTTTTAAAACATGGGCGTCCAAAAGTTACGTATTTTAAAACTGTATTAAAGCACCCAAATAAATGGTCTGATAGCTGGTTGCCAGCACCTCAGAAATTCAGACCACTTAGTCAGGTGCCTAAATATGGAGTTATGGTCCTAGCTTTAGGCACCTGAGCTTGTCTAAATCAGACTCTGATGGTGCCATTTGACCAGTCTATATAAGAGACGGGTCTGTGCCACAAAGTAGTAAAAGAGACAATGATTGAAAAACATTCTAGATTTCTTAATCTTTAGATCATAGTGCATGTTTTATGAGGTGTGGTCCTTTTTTTAAGGCTTGGTCCCTATCTGATGTACAAGTGGATGAACTCCTCTGAGAGAAGTGAATTTCTTGTTCAAACTTTGTGGTCAGATAACAGCATAGAGGGGTGATTGTGGCTGGCAAAATGCTGATACATCCAACTGAAAAACCATTCACAGATCTCTCAGACAATATCTGCTTGCGACGGCATGTCCATTGCCAACTTCCTTACTAGGAAAGACCAACCCAGATGAGTCCCTAAAGAGAAAGATACCACAATGGCTTGGTTTATGCTGTGAAACGTACCACGTATAAACAATTGTCAGCAATTGTGTTATCTGTACTGGGTCTTAGCACGGTTAAACCAAGTGTATACAAGGATTTATAACATGCTCTGCATCATGTCAGCTAACCATAATTAAATCCTGATTCAACTAGCATGATTGTTGACCACCAGGTTCAGACATGGTTACATCTTGTAGCATAGGCCAGTCCAGTGAGATAAATGCTTCCTTGAATATTGGCCAGGACAGGGAGTATATACAATGTGGTGATCACACAGGGAAATTTAAGTTAAGGACATGTCTACCATATGTGTGTATATATGTTGTGGCAAAGTTCCTCCTCTCCTTTAGTAGGTCCTGCGCTTATTGGCGGATTTCTTCCCCTCAGTGGTTTTCCCCTTGGATGAAACCCATAGTCTGGATCAACTACTCCTAAGTCTGATTAGGAGGAGCGGGGCTAGGGGGGAACCCGGGCCCGCCCTCTACTCCGGGTTCCAGCCCAGGGCCCTGTGAATTGCAGCAGTTTCTATAGTGCTACGTGTAACCACTGCTTGACCGCTACAGCTCCCTGGGCTACTTCCCCATAGCCTCCTTCAAACACCTTCTTTATCCTCACCACAGGATCCTCCTGGTGTCTGATGCTGCTTGATTGTATGGTGTTTTCCTCAATCCTCCAGTAGTACACCCTCTCAGTTCTTAGTTCCTTGTGTCTCTTGCTCCCAGCTCCTCATGCACACTTCTTTCCTCTGGCTCCTCCTCCCTAGACTGGAGTGAGCTCCACTTTTTATACCAGGTGCCTTGATTAGCCTGTCCTGATTGGCTGCAGGTGCTCCAATCAATGTAGCTCTCTCCGGTGCCTTCTAGAAAGTTCTTAATTGGCCCCAGGTGCCTTGATTAGCCTGGAGCAACTGCCATTTTGGTTCCCATGGTACTAGGGATTTGCTTAGCCTGGAGCTAACATACCTGCTCCTCAGTACTTTCCTGCAGCCATCCGGCCTTGCTCCATCATATATATATATATATATATATGCTTGGAAATACTAGATTTTTATTGGTAAATGGTTGGTTTCACTGTACACATACAAACTGATGAAAAAATATTTCCATCTATAATAATCGAAATTGACAGATGAGTAAAGTAGGAAAAATGCAGCTTGAGAACTTATTACAGTTTGATATAAGGCTATTTACTTGGTTTATTTTTACATGTGATGTTGACAGTTTGTGTTTTAGTTGTTAGAAATCTTTAACTTTTCAAATCTTAACATCGACTGCCATTAAATAATTATTGTCTGACCCCACCTAATTTCCCTCAGTGTGAAAATTTAAATGGATAAAAAATATGCTTAAAAATAAACATTTATGAAAAGTAAATATCAAATTCTGCCAAGCCTAGGTATACATGTCAACTATTTTTTAAAAAAGGAAGAAAATATCTTGAATAACTTGAAGAACTTGTGCAATAATTACAGAAGAAAATGAGAAACTACTGTTCCTAATCAAGAGCAATTTGCCTCTTGAATAAGGTGTATCATGCTGGCTGGAAATCAGATCCAGTCTGGAACATATATTGTGAGTACTTCCAAGTTCAATGGAAGAGTTGCCATAGCCTTCAATAGAAGTAAATGGGGCTCCATATCTATAAATCAATCAGGGTGGGATTTTCCAAAGCACTGGTGTGACTTAGGAGCACAATTCCCATAAAAGTCAATGATACCTTTGAAAATCTTGTGCTCGGAAAACTACTGTCATAGATGCTAATATAATAACTTATATGAGTGAAACTAGTATCAAAGAGAGATTTCAGCGTAAAGCGCAACTTTTTTCCCCCTCCGCTGTCTGCATCTCCAGAAGCAAGAGAAACGGTAGGAAATGGCCAGTGTTAAAACCAGGTTTTCTGGCAGACTGGTACAAGCTTGATTGATGGCCCCTGCTCAGTTAAGGAATGTGCATCAAAACATAACACTCCTATTCTGAAGGGCCATTTCTGCAATTCCTCCAGGCTCAGAACTTTCAGCCCCATTCCACAAAAGTACTTAGGCGCCTAACCCCAGATTTAGGTGCCTAAGTTCCACTTTTAGGCACCACTACGATCCACAAAAACCTCACTTGGCTGCCGCCTAACCCTGTAGGCACCAAAACTCTTTCAGCGCCTAAGTTTTCGCAGTGAAGATTTCCCTAGGTACCTATGTTTCTGGCTCTTGCTATGCACTCTGCTGCCTGCCTCTAGGCACCTGGGTGTCTTTCCCTCATCTAAGCCCCAGAGCGATTCATGAACCGGAGGAAGATAGGGTGTCCTCC
This sequence comes from Mauremys reevesii, assembly GCF_016161935.1. NCBI lineage: Eukaryota > Metazoa > Chordata > Testudines > Geoemydidae > Mauremys > Mauremys reevesii. The sequence goes on along the minus strand of NC_052623.1, from coordinate 245,323,731 downwards.
ACCTCAGTTGTGTGTGGTGCCTGATCTGGTAGACATGCTCACTGGTGGCCCAACTCCACACAAAACAGTGTGGGGAAAGAAGCTCTCTTTAGCCAACTGCTTAGGATACGCACCTGGGATGTGGGAGAGCCCTGCTTTCAGTCCCCACCTCAACTTGATAAGAAGAAATTTGAACAGGGATCTGCCACCTCTCAAATTAGTGCTTTAACTAGGCTATGGGATATTCTCATAGGAGAGATTGAGGGAGACCCCTATTCACATTGTTCCACTGTTAAATAAATTATTAAACAATTAACTATTTATTGGGCCAGAAAAAGAGGGAAAATCATTCCATGGCCCAGTGGCTAAGGCACCTCCTTAAGAGATGGCACATCTCTGTTCAGCTCCCCCCTTCTCATCAGGCTGAGCGGGGACTTGAACCAGGGGTCTCACACATCCCAATGAGCACCTTAACCACTGGGCTAAAGATGATAATGGAGTGTCGCCTCCTTCGCCTTGCTGTTCTGTGTGGCGTTTGGTGGCCTCTGAGCAAGCCTACTAGATCTTGCCCTGCATGTGAATTAGGTGGAGGAACACCTATCTTTCCCTGGTTTGCATGGCATTAATGGGGATAGGTGCCTCTATGCAGCCTGGACTTAGGTACCTATCAATCTGAGAGGGATAGGGGTTAGGACTCATCAGCATCTCCCATTGGCTAGCTTAGGGGGAGAGCACCCTACCTTGCTGACTTTTGTAGATCCCATTCTGAGGGGATCCTATCTCTCCCCATTCATTGTATTCAGAGCCTAGGTGCCTCACTCAGGCTTTGTAGATCCCATTATTGTCCCGGTGATTTTGTAGGCACCTAAAAGTTAGCTGTTGTGACAATAGGTGTCACAATGCTTATGTCCCTTTGTGGATCCCCAGGCCTCACTGACCTCAAAAGCACTTCACCATGAGTTCTGTGTATAGAAGCCTCCCAAATGTCTGTTGCAATAAATAAAGGTTTAAAAGAAGAAAACAAAAGCTGGGAGAAATCCCTCTGGAGAAATAAATTCTGGTTAACTTTAGGTGGCAGGCTGTTCAAAACTCGCTCAATCATTTGTCTCTTCTAATGGGTTTTAATGTGCAATTGTTGTTTGGGATAGACTGTTCTCTTTAGACATACAGGGATATGTATATAAACCCTGGATAGTTGGAAGAATAGAAGTCTCAACAAGGTATGGGCCTGCTTTTTATTTCACAAGAGTTTGCAAATAAATAAATTAATTAAAAATGTGGAGGTGTCTGGAAGTTCTACACTTCTGTATTGTCTGCTTTAGTAAAAATAAGACTCAATTGAATATAGATTTACAATGAGCCAGAGGCAATGTAACTGGCAGCTTTGGGGCTGATCCTGCTCCCACTGAAGTCAACGGCAAAAATGCTGTTCATTTTGGTGGGAGCAGGAGTAGCTTTTGGCTAATCTACTAGCAAAATACAGAATGGAATGTTCAATCGTTTTGAAGGTTTACACAGAGTTTGGGGGGAAATGTGCATTTTATTGAACTGTGTTGCTCAGATCTTAGTTATTGTATCATAGATTTTAAGTATAGATTTTAAAGCTGTAAGAGGTCAAATGCATTAAATTAATATAAAGGATCTGACCATGACTTTGTCTGTGACACACACATTCACTGAGCTCACTGTATACCCAGGCATCAGCCCAAGTATACAGTGCATAGTTCTGAGGTGCCTTGCACTCAAACCTGCATAGTATATAGAGTTCCCAAAGAAACGTCACTTTACACTACTCTAGTGCTGTGTGGGGTTCGACAGTGGTTGGGATAGTGTACAGTGCTGCAAATTTCCCTCTGGCCTTAAGTTTTCACTGACCACGCCTACTTTTTCACCGATCCACATGAGGCGTGCACTAGTGATAGGGTGACCAGACAGCAAGTGTGAAAAATCGGGACGGGGGTAATAGGAGCCTATATAAGAGAGAACCCCAAATATCAGCACTGTCCCTATAAAATCGGGACATCTGGTCACCCTAACTAGTGATGCTCACATGTGGTCATAACTTCAGTGAACCAGGGGACAGCATACCAGTGGCTTTGTGTAACTTCCTCTTTATTTATTTTTTCCTAAGTACATGGGGCAACCCACTTTTTATTCTTGCTTGGTGACTCCTTACTAAGAACTTGATAAGGCCTAAAGTAGTCAGTGGGAGTCTCTCTATTGAATTCAGTAGACTTTGGATCAGACCCTAAATCTTCTTTGCTTCTGAACACATCCTGTAAACATCTTTGTATTTGATTGTTACTTTATAGGCTCCAACAGCCTGGATTGTATGTAAACTGATGTAGACTTAAGAATATAAACCATAATACTGAATATTTTGATTATAAAAACGTGTTTTCATTTTAACTTTTGATCAGTGGGTGATCTGGTTCATTAATTCTATACCTACTTAAGGAGTTATGGAGTATTTGGATACTTCTTTGTATTTTACACATGGCTCAGAATTGCTGTTCACCCATGAGATCACTCAAAAATAGTTTTATGCCATCCATTAAATAAATACCCTTGTATAACAGATTACTGTTCTTAGTCTTTCGCCAGTCTTATTCCCCCAAATTAACCTCAAACTTACTAAATACTGTATAGCTCTCCTAAAATAGGAGATCACCTCTGTTACAGAGTGGATTTTGAGTGGTTGCTTAAGGCAGATTTTACTGTATAGTAGTTCACAGCCTCTTTCTATAGTGTATGCAAAGTTTGTCCTTCCATGCCAAACCTACAGAAATAAGCACCTGAATTAAAAAACCTACAGAAATAAGCACTCAAATTAAAAAATAATGCTGTGCATTATTTAAAGAAGCTTTTGGTTTTGCAGAAGAATAAATGATATCCACATTCAAACACTAACTGAAACCTTTACTTTTCTACTGATTGCATCTGAGTTCCAGTCGCTCCTGCTGAGTGCTACTACTTATTCATGACAGCCTAGATGATTTTAGAAAACCCAGTGTGTATATGTGGGTGGCTGGGTGAATGGATGGAGCAACTGATTTTAAACTAGTCAAAGTTCTGTGTGGTTTCTCACGCTCTCTCTCTCTTCTTTGTTCATATGAGCAATTGAACTGTATCTAAAGTTAAACTAATCTTTGACATGCTTCTCATTACATCTCTTGTGGTGTGACTAGAACAAACTTTCCCCTAACAGCACAATGGGAAGTTTAGATTGAACTAGGGAAAAGGTCACTTGCAGTTTGGCTCATGTGCTCCAGTTACGAAATAAAGGAGGAAGTTGAGACATCTTTCTCACTGGAAACAACATGTTCCATACCGTGGGATTCAGAATAGGGAAAGCTGGAATCTTTGCTGACCTCATAAACTTCATTATCAGCTTATTTCAAATGTTTCAACCTAGTGGTCAGTAAACCCTAGGGATCTTACTGTTCTGCAAGTCTAGGGATGTAGCAATGGTAAGGTCTTGGTAAATATTCTCCTTATCCCTAATTTATTTGTTTGTTATGCCTGCTGAGCTATCCAGTAGCTTGAGGCTTGCTTCCTTCCCTGCCTCCCATGTCATATCATCCAAACATTCTTAGCCTCCAGAGGGACACTAAAAAGCATTCCCATGAACATTTGGAAGATCAGCAATACACAGTGACGTTCATCACTGGGCTTGCTTTTCTTTGGATTAATTTAATAAACCTTAGGTCACAGCTATAGCAAAATATACCCCCTGAAATCCCAGTACTATACAAAAGCCTGTTTGCCCTTGTGTGCATTGTTGAAATACTTCCACTGTAAAAAACTAGAGGATCCATTCATCCCATCTGAGGAGGGTGACCAGACGTCTTGTTTTTAAAGGGACAGTCCTGTTTTTTGGGACTTTTTCTTATATAGGCGCCTATTACACCCCACCCCCCCACCCCCTGCCCTGTTTTTTCACAGTTGCTATCTGGTCACCCTACATCTGAGGCACAGCTTGCAGTGAAGAAAGGAGGCCTGATAATGCATGATTTTGCTGATATGCTGCAGGTACATGGTCAAGGCCAAGTTACACCAGCTCTTCGCAAAAAGACTTTTACACTAAAGAAGATGCTCCCCCTGTGCTCCCCTTGTAAGATAGAGGGCATAATATAGTGAAAAAAAGCTTGTGTGGCCTTCCAAAATGGAGACATAGTCAAGGCCAAATCTCCTACTTATCATGTTGCCCCATAAATGCAGCACAGAAACAGAAAATAAGAAGTGAGCGCTCCGCATGTTGGGGGCTGCAGATCTTCTCTGTTAGGTACATGCAACCCCACTGATTTAATTGAAGATGCACAGGTTTAATGGAGATCTGCATTTTGGCCCATGCGGCCTCATTCGTGCACATGTTGGTGATGATATGGAGTACTTGCTCTTTCGGCCCCCTCTAGTGGTGATATACTATATAAATTATTTATGATCTGTGTGACAAATATTGAAACCACATGAAATACCTTTGGAGGGACATATTGTTATTAAGGTTATGAATGGTTTATGTATCACTGTGGGCCAGGGATTGTATGCAGCTGGGGTGGGGGGTTGCTTTTAGTTCCTCCAGGAGCTAAAAATAGTGGATGATTTAAGGTGAATCACTCAAGTTGTAAACACCTCTGGAGAGGTACCACCCCCTGCGGTGGCTTGCATGTGCATGTTCAAACTGGGTTTTCCAGAGACCTACAGACAAAGAAAGGGCTTCTGTCATAAAAAGGTTGCAGTTAAACTGACTTGGGATCTTCTTTCTGATCCAGCAATGATTGGACCTTCTGTCCAAGGGGGACTCCAACTCTTGTAGAAGGTTTGGAAAGACTCTGGCCTACTACGGTCCCATGGGGGCTAATGACTAACTCATGATATTTTAGTGTGTGTTTTAAATATTTCTATTGTTTTCTCTGTAATGCTTTTACCTTAAGAATAAAGGTGCTTCCTTAGAAAGAGCAATGAAGTAACTTGTTACTGCTGGCAATACACTGTTCATAGCCCTTGGAGAGAAAGCAACACATTGAGGCTGGCCGTTAGACAAACTGGCTTGCTGTGGATATCACAGTGTAAGGCAGGGAACTGTGCCACCTTAAAGCCCCTATCCGGCAGGAGAGAGATGTGGGTCTCATCCAAGAGACATGACATCTGGGAGCCAGAAACCTTAAATGGGGGACCACAGAGGGTAAAAACAGATGCAATTACCCTGAAACTGTGACAATCTGGATGTCATACTAACAGTAGCATGTGTTAGGACCTGAATGAATTGGAAAATGTGCCATTTCATGTTCAGGTCTGTGTAGTTGACTGCATAGAAACACCGTCCCTAGCAGATTTATATCCAAATCAGCCACATATCTGTTATAGATATTATTCCTGTGCCTTCTAATAAGCTGCTGATTTTTTGATTGAATGTCACTATGTACTGAATTTCTGGCAGTGCACATCAAGGAAGAAAGAGCTGCCAGGCAAACAAACATATGCTCATGTGCAGTAGCATTAGACAGTGTATGCACACAGATAAGCCTCTGCTCATGCCTCCTCTGTTTCATTTGCTGCTATGTGTTTATATATGTATGGATAGAGAGGGTGATTTTTCAGCTCTGGAACAGACATTACCTTTTCCTTATATAGACTGAAACAGCAGTCACCATTTGTTGCTGATGATGTAAACTTGAACATGTATGATGGGCTGACAAAGTAAAGTTTACACTTTGCAGTTCAGGAGTCATTTATGGGGCATCTTTTCCCCCTCTATGCTTTTTATATTTCAAACAGGGCATCTGAAAAGCAGCAGGCAGAAAGGGACATATGCAGAAATTCACCCTTGTAGATGTATTTTACACAGCCTTTAAAAGCCTTGTATCATTGAAAATTAGTTTTTAAAGATATCTCAATTAAGATGTCCTCTGTTTCCCATATTGATGATTCTTGTTTCCTCTCCTATGTTATACTTTTTCATGTTGCTATTTTTTTTAATTGGGAGGTGCTCCCTTTGTGAGCTTTTAGCTGGATTAAATACTTGCAGCCCTGGAGTTTCAATATCTGGTTACCATGGAAGAGAGAGACTGTGATGTCAGAAGAGCTTGAGCAAAACCAGGCTTAAATGTTCCAAAGGAAATCAATTTTCTACATCATATTTTTCAGATAAATATAAGAGGAAAGGTCCAGCACCTTAGAAGGGAGACTTGAAGGAAATTGAGAAATTTAAGAACCTTGTAAACTGTTTCAAAACTTCTTGCAACATAGATAATGCTGCAAATCATATAAGAGCTGTCAAATACCAGTTACATGCTCAATAAAGCCTACAAAAATTGCTTAATGCTAGCAGCCACTGTGCCATATGAAAGTCATGCTGTACCCCAAACTGCGTCTTCCACTAAAAAAACTGTTACTCGCAGTTTCTGATTTCAGCTCAAATAACCATGATGCTGATTTAACATGAGAGATTTGACCTTGCTTTAGAATAATTGTGCTTTCACAGAATATCTTATTTCTTGGTGTAGATGGATGCAAACCTCAGAATTCAGATATGGATTTTAAACCTCACAGAGCACAGGGGTGCTTTATATCTGGAGATATGACTAGGCTTCTTATAAAGAGAAGACCCTGCAGCAAATCTGAGATTGAGGTTTGGTTTTCAAACACCACCAAAGACAGAGGAGCGTTGAAATTCAGGTTTTGAGGTTGGACCCTACTCTAATCTTAGGTGAAAATGATCAGTTTTGCAGGCTTGGCTCTGTGATTGTCTCCCCGGGCTGACTTCAGTGAGGGTATGGCTACACTTACAAATCTGCAGCGCTGGTAGTTGCAGCGCTGGTCATCCAGCTGTGCAGGGCCAGCAGGTGTGTGTGTGGCCACTCACAGCAGCTACTGCAGTGTGTGTGGCCACATTTGTAGCATTTGCAGCTGTTGGGAGAATGATGGGCAGCTATCCCAGCCCAGCAGTCAAAAGGCAGCAACGTGCTTTTCAAGTGGGGGGGGGGGGCAGTGTGACAGGGAGAGGGGAGAGAGAGAGAGTGGATTTGAACCGACACTGCAAAAATCAGAAAAATTTTCCCCACCCTTACTGTGCACTGCAAAAACAGCCTGCATCCCCTCTCTCCCCTCCCCCCCCCCCCTTCTCTCCTCAGCAAACACTCAACTCCTGCAGGGGGTTATCTCATTTTTCATGAGACAGTGTACAGACAGATTAATGACAGCAAGCAGAGCTATAAGCCAGCTTGCGCTGTAGGAGAGCGACAAGCGGCTCTCACAAAACAAACAAAAAAGAAGAGCTGCAAAAACAAAAAATAGGAATAATTTTAGTTAAATGGGATACTACTATACCCTACCTGAGGCCCATAACAGCGCCAGTGAGTGTTGACCACACACGCTGCAGAACCAGCCACTGCAACCAGCGCTGCCCCCAGCGCCAAGACCTGCCTGTGCAGCGCTGCAGCCAGCTGCAGCAGGCGCTGCCCTGCTGGTGCAGGTGTGGACAGGGTGTAATTGCAGGCGCCTGAGTGTCCTCGGTTCAAATCTCGTTCAGTAATGACATAGGACTATTTAGAAGTTAATGTCAAAGAGAAATAGTTGTGTTAACTAGGCGACGGAAATAACTTCTGTCTCTAAGAAAAGCTGAATGATGGATTAAAGACTGATCTGGAAAAAAATTGCTTATTGAGATCAGTAATAGACGTGGTTTTATAATGTGTAATTGAAACACACAATCTCCAGAAAGAGAGCTCACAAAGCCAAAAGGCAGCAGTGATGTTCTGAAACAGCTTCTTACACAATACAGAAAAGATTGGAAAGAAGAGAGAATATTATGGGCTCAATTTCACCCCTGGTGTAACACAATTAAAATCCATGAAGTTATGCAAAAAATGTATTTAGCCTTTTGACTTAAACCTTGGCAAACTGGGTTTTTTCCGGGTGTACTTCACCTATATGTAGAGCCCTACCAAATTCACGGCCATGAAAAACATGTCACAGACCATGAAATCTGGTCTAAATCAGGGGTTCTCAGACGTCATTGCACTGCAACCCCCTTCTGACAACAAAAATTACTACAGGATCCCAGAAGGGGGGACCAAAGCCTGAAGCTGGGTGGTGGGGAAGAGGCAAAGCCAAAGCTCCACCTCCCCAGGCCTGGGGGTCGAAGTCCAAGGGCTTCAGCCCCAGGCAGGGGGCCCATAATCTGACCTCTGCTGCCCAGGGCTGAAGCCCTCGAGATTGGGTTTTGGCCCCAGGCCCCAACAAGTCTAAGCCAGCCCTGGCAACCCATTAAAATGGGATCATGACTCACTTTGGGATTCCCCCTCCCCCCCGCCCAGGTTTGAGAACTGCTGCCCTAAAGCTATACAGATTTCATGGGGGAGACCAGTGTTTCGCAAACTGGCGCTTCTAACCCCAAAAGAGGAGGTGGAGGAGTTGCAAGGTTATTGTAAGGGGGAGGATCACAGTATTGCCACCCTTACTTCTTTACTGCCTTCAGAGGTGGGTGGCCAGAGAGCAGCAGCTACTGCCATGCAGAAGTGGGGATGGCATGGTACAATGTTGCCACCCTTACTTTTGCGCTGCTGCCTTCAGAGCTGGGCACCCAGCCAGCAGCCACCGCTCTCCGGCAGCCCAGCTCTGAAGACAGCGCTGCCATCAGCAGCAGCGCAGAAGAAAGAGTGGGAATACTGCAACCCTCCTACAATAACATTGCAACTCCCCCACAGTCCTCTTCCGGGTCAGGACCCTACAATGACAACACCGTGAAATTTCAGATTTAAATAGCTAAAGTCATGAAACTTACGATTTTTAAAATCCTATGACCATGAAATTGACCAAAATGGACCTTGAATTTGGTAGGGCCCTACATATATGTGGACAGTTTTTAAAGGCAGAGAGAGGGTTTGTGGGAGGCTTTAATCCAGAAACTGTGGGAAAGGGGGGGGTATTCAGAGCAGTAGGAATGCAAAGCAAGCTTCCAGTCTTGTCTGGGGTTATCACCCAACATGAGCATCCAATGCAACTCAATTTCATCACTGCAGCCATACAAAAAGCATGTGTCTGCAGAAGATTAAGGAGACTGGTAATGGGCTGGGCAATACTGAGTTGGGAATTGTTTGTAGGGAAGATGTTCAGGTTTCTTGTGGAGAAGAATCAGCAACTAGAATGGGGTCGGGCCCCTCATGAGTGAATTTTTAACTAGAGACGGCCCCAAACTGTGTAAAGTGTATCTGGAGTTCAAATCTCCCAAAGATTTGGGAATATTTAGATTCTGGAGGTTGGCTCAGGCTCACCTCTAGCTCAGGGTTAAATCTAATTCACTGTGTATATTACCTGGGTTATAGCTCTCTGATCTGTTTACATATATCTGTAAACACAGTTATGAGGAATAAAACCCTGCAGTAGATCTCTCTGTGCTGGAATAAAACAGTATATCAGGCTATATTGAAGCTGAGGCTGTCAAAAGGGAGAATTTTTAGCAAAAGCCTGGTTAATTCATTCTTTTTGCAATACCATAGCATAGCTACAAAATCCACAAGCTATTAAAAAAGCAAGTCATGGGCCCAGATTCTGCTGGCAATTTACATCCGTCTAAATCCAGAGTAGCTGGATAAAAGACAGTGTTTATCTGGATTTATTCTGGTGCAGCTGAGATAAGAACCAACCCTTGACAGTTGTGTACTCAAATGCAGTAAAGCACACTAGGTTTGGGGGGGATTTTGTTTATTTTAAATACACAGGTAGAGAGTTATATTTATATCCCACTGTGTTCAAGTACAGCTTTTAAATATTTCAGTACCAGGAGAGAATATGCGTCAAGATCAAGACCATTATTCTGAGGCACACAGTCGGGAAACTGAAGGAGTGAGAGTTAAAAATAAATTTTTAAAAATTGTGTTCAGTTGTTGGCTTCCCCAAATTGCTGCACAACCATGTGCATGAAGAAGATCTCACCTAGAGACCTGTGTCTGCCACAATTAGTCAGCATCACTGAGTGTTCTGGCATGGAGTTATCCACCCTGAAGGAAGGGAGGAAAGAAATAATGAGAAGGGAAAGATTGGGAAAACAAATATTAACGGAGTTAAAAAGCTCAACCCTCTGATAGGATTTGCCATCTTTCATTGTATCTTTTTTTTTTCAAGGGACCGAGCACCTTTTATCTTCACTTCAGAGATGGAGTATTTCATCACAGAAGGTGGAAAAAACCCACAGCGTTTCCAAGAGTTTGTAGAACTTTGCTGTCGAGCTTATAATATAGTCAGGAAACACAGCCAATTGCTATTGAACCTGCTGGAGATGGTAAGAAAGTCAGGGATGTAACCAAAAAAAACCCTCAATCCCTCTTGTTTTCTTTTTCCCCTGTAGCGAGGCTTAGAGGGATTAGATATTTTTTGGTAAATATCAATCTCATTGTACACTCACGAACCAATGAAAGTTGTATATTTTTACCACTAATAATCTAAATTTACAATAAGGCAAAGTAAGAAAAATGCTGCTTCAGAAGTTACTAGCATTTGACTTAAGAGTCTTTACTTTGTATATTTTGACATGTGATGTGTACAATTTGTTAACAGTTCTAAAGGTTTAACTTTGATTCTCAATGTCTACAGTCATTAAATAATTTCATGCAATTGTGAAAATGTAAATCGATAAAACTTGAAAAAATCCTTAAAATTAGGCATCGATATTATCACTCAAAATTGTAAAATAATCAAATTCTGCCAAGTCTCTATTACTGTGATTTAGAGCGTTGTCAAATTTCCAGGATTTTTTTTTCCCAGCAAATGTTAGCAACTTTATTTAGAGTGTCACCTTTGTGCTCGCAAAACATCATTCTGCCCTCTCTTTTGTGTGAAAGCTAATTATGTTTTTGCTCAGATTAAAGTTTCACCCTATTTTTTTTTTAAATTGGAACATTTTTGTAAAATTTTAACCAATTGCAGAGCAACTCAAATTAAAAGGTTTTCTTTTGTGAATGTTTCACCCGGTCCCAATTCCAGGTTTTCAAATTGCAACTCTATTCGGAATTAAAGAAGTGAACTAATTAAACTAAACTCACAGACTGCATTATGTTACAATACCCTATGGTGATTGATCTAGGGCACTGCAGCCATTGTGGAGTTTCGGGAGCCATTATTGTAGAATGCTATCATGCTTTGTTACTGAGATAAATACAGTAAAGAAAAAAGGCTACATGAGGACTTCATAGAAGAACCGGTTGTAGAGGACAGCCTTGGTTCGAGTGATAATGAGCTAATTCAGTTTAAACTAAATGAAAGGATAAACAAAAAATAGATCTGCAACTAGGGTCCTTGATTACAAAAGAACCAATTTAAAAAAATTAAGGGAATTAGTTAGGGAAGTGGACTGGCCTGAAGAATTCAAGGATCTAAATGTGGAGGAGGCTTGGAATTAGTTTCTGCAACTTTGACTTAAAGTACCTGAAGCCTCTATCCCAACCAAGGAGAGAAAATGCATAGGGAAGGGTTGCAGACCAAACTGGATGAGCAAGCATCTCAAATAGGTGATTAAGAGAAAGCAGAAAGCCTACAAGGAGTGGAAGATGGGGTGGATCAGCAAGGAAAGCTACCTCTTGGAGGGCAGAAAGTGTAGGGATAAAGTGAGAACTGCCAAAAGCCAAGCAGAGTTGGACCTTGCACAGGGAATTAAAACCAATAGTAAAAGGTTCTATAGCCATATAAATAAGAAGAAAACAAGGAAAGAAGAAGTGGGACTGCTAAACACTGAGGATGGGGTGGAGATTAAAGATTATCTAGGCATGGCCCAAAACCTAAACAAATATTTTGCCTCAGTCTTTAATTAGGCTAATGAAGAGCTTAGGGGTAGTGGCAGGGTGACTAATGGGAATGAGGATATGGAGGTAGATATTACTACATCCAAGGTGGAAGTCAAACTGAAACAGCTTAATGGGACTAAATTGAGGAGGCGGGGCAGATAATCTCCATCCAAGAATATTAAAGAAACTGTCCCGTGAAATTTCAAGGGCAATAGCAAGGGTTTTTAATGAATCTGTAAACTAGGGGGTTGTACCTTGTGACTAGAGAATTGCTAATATAGTTCCTGTTTTTAAGAAAGGGGGGAAAAATTGATCTGGGCAACTACAGGCCTGCTAGTTTGACCTCAGTGATATGCAAGGTCTTGGAACAAATTTTGAAAGAGAAAGTAGTTAGGACATAGAGGTGAATGGGAATTCAGATAAAATACAGCATGATTTTACAAAAGGTAGATCGTGCCAAACCAATCTGATCTCCTTTTTTGAGAAGAATACTTATTTTTTAGACAAAGGAAATGCAGTAGATCTAATCTACCTGGATTTCAATAAGGCATCTGATAAATTATTAGTTACATTGGAGAAGATGGGGATTAACATGAGAGTTAAAAGATGGATAAGGAACTGGTTAAAGTGGAGACTAAGACAAGTTATGCTGAAAGGTGAGCTGTCAGGCTGGAAGGAGGTTACTAGTAGAGTTCCTCAGGGACTGGTCTTGGGACCAGTCTTATTTGACATTTTAATTAATGACCTTGGCACAAAAGGTGGGAGTGTGGTAATAAAATTGTAGATGACACAAAGTTGGGAGGTATTTCCAATACGGAGGAGGACCAGAATATCATACAAGAATGATCTTGTAAACTGAAGTAATAGAAATGGGGTGAAATTTAATAGTGCAAAGTGCAAGGTCATGCTTTTAGGGACTAACAACAAGAATTTTTGCTATAAGCTGGGGAAGTATCAGTAGGAAGTGACAAAGGAGTTGAAAGACCTGGGTGTATTGGTTGATTGCAGGATGACTATGAGCCGCCAGTGTGATGCAGCTGTGAAAAAGGCTCATGCATCAGGTGAGGTATTTTCAGTAGAGACAGGGATATTTTATCAGTGCCTTGTATAATGGAACTGAGGCTGAGAGGGGTAATGTGAGACTTTTATTGATTAATGTTTGTAAAGCGCTTTCAGCTCTGCAGATGAGAGATTACTCAGTAAAGCCCAAATCAAAGGCCCAGTGCAAAGAGCAAGCAGCTGGGCTGTGCATTGCAGGGTTCCTTCAGAGAAGGAGCAATGGAATCCCCGACCAAGCCTGTGGAATGGTCATAGATCGGCTATACAACTACTAAAGCCCTAGGGCTCCGCACCACCTGTACCCCTCATACGCAGGAGAGGAGAAATGATAGGTATGGCAGTGAGTGGATCTGCTGTCTTCTCCGCATATTGTTGTGTGGTGGCATGCCAGGAGACTCCACAATGCTGCACTGCAAGGCACTAAGGATTGTTTGTGCCCAGCACAAGACCCCCAAATCTTACCTCTCTGAGCACCAAAACTGCACTGCTATGGCCAAAATGAAAATTATACATTGCAAAAGATGCCATGTGTTTCCCATCTTAAAGCAATTTTTAAGCTAGAACTGGTGCGTGAAATGGGATGCCCTATAAAAGGAGTACATAGATCATAGACAATCATAGAATCATAGGACTGGAATGGATCTCAAGAGGTCATCTAGTCCAGTCCCCTGTACTGATGGCAGAACTAAGTATTAGCTAGACCATCCCTGACAGGTGTTTGTCTAACCCACTCTTAAAAATCTCCAGTGACAGAGATTCCACAACCTCTTTGGGCAATTTATTCCAGTGCTTAACCATCCTGACAGTTAGGAAGTTTTTGCTAATGTCCAACCTAAACCGCCCTTGCAGCAATTTAAGCCCATTGCTTCTTGTTCTACCCTCCTCCTTGTAAAAACCTTTTACGGACTTGAAAACTGTTATCATGACCCCTCTCGGTCTTCTCTTCTCCAGATTAAATAAACCCAGTTTTTTCAATCGTTCCTCATACATCATGTTTTCTAGACCTTTAATCATTTCTGTTTCCTTGGACTTTCTCCAATTTGTCCACATCTTTCCCAAAATGTGGCTCCCAGAACTGGACACAATACTCCAGTAGAGGCCTAATCAGTGTGGAGTAGAGCGGAAGAATTACTTCTAGTGTCTTGCTTACAACGCTCCTGCTAATACATCTCAGAATGATGTTTGCTTTTTTTGTAACAGTGTTACCCTGTTGACTCATATTTAGCTTGTGATCCACTATGACCCCCAGATCTCTTTCCGCAGTACTCCTTCCTGGGCAGTCATTTCCCATTTTGTATGTGTGCAACTGATTGTTCCTTCCTAAGTGAAGTACTTTGCATTTGTCCTTATTGAATTTCTTCCTATTTTCTTCAGACCACTTCTCCAGTTTGTCCAGATCATTTAGAATTTTAATCCTATCCTCCAAAGCACTTGTAACCCCTCCCAGTGTGGTTTCATCCGCAAACTTTATAAGTGCGTTCTCTATTCCATTATTTAAACCATTGATGAAGATATTGAACACAACTGGACCCAGAAATGATCCCTGCATGACCCCATTTGATCGCTTGTCCATGAACATGGACATCTGTGCACAGGGATCCATGCTGATTACCTCAGAGCTTCTGGATAGATTTTTAAAGTTTTGGTTTTAACCCATAAAGCCCTAACTTGCCTGGTACCAGGTCCCCCTGTGAGACCACCTCTTTCCCTTTAATATAGTGCGATGGTTGCAGTCAGTAGAGGTGTTGATGCTAGAGCCCCTTTCATATAACAGAGAGGGGGATGCTGGGAGAGTGTTCTGCACAAGAGCCACAGAGCTCTGGAATGGCCTCTGGCCCCAGGTCTCTCATTGTTTGGATCCGTTGGCATTCAGGGCACATTGCAGGTTCCATTTGTTTCACATGGCCTTTGAAGAGCAGTATGGGTGTTGAGCTACAGGCCAACATACAGTGATGTGTTAGCACTTGATTATAAGATGCAGCTTGGTGGATGAGCTTGCTGGTATTGCATTCTGGGTTTGGTAATTGTAAATAACTGACAGGGAACTCAGAGCCTGTGGATGGGTGCTCTTATTTCTTCTAAAGAAAAAGGAAATAAAACAAACATAGGAGATATGAGTGTGATGGGATGTACCAGGCCCTTCGAGGCCTCCTGCTGGAGGCCCCGCGATCCTACCCTCCACACACACACCCATCCTGGGAAAGAGCAGTGAAGGTGAGTCTAGGGTGACCAGATGCCCTGATATTATCAGGACCATCCCAATATTAGGGACTTTTTCTTATATAGGCAACTAATTCCCATCCCGTCCTGATTTTTCACACTGGCTATCTGGTCACCCTAGGCCTGGAGTGGCCTTATGGGAACAGCCAATCAGAGCCCAGCAGGCTCCAATAAAAAGAACTGCCAGGCCTAAGCAGGTCAGTCCCTGGCTAGGACCAGAAGGCTGAGGATGGGTGCTCCGCTCTGACCAGAGGAGCTCAGTGGGCTGATCTACTGGCTCTGGGAATGAGAAGACCTGACAGTTGTTGTAAGGAGGTAGGGGAGGAGGAAAGAAAAAAGGGGCATGGAAAATGCAGAAGTAGCAGCGCAGCACAGGAAGCTGATGCAGTGATACATGTTTATAGGGTCCCTGGGCTGGGACCCAGCATAGTGAGTGGTCTCCCCACTGGCTTACTTGCAAAGTGGCCAAAGCCCTGAAGGGAAAAGAAAGGGGGAAGCTGGAAGGAAGAGAGTGGACTGGGGGGCAGGGGGGCAGGGGACACCACACCACTCCTTTCTGTCTTTTTGTCAGGGGGTGCCACAGGTTGATCTCATTAACCATAGCAGCAGCAGGATAGATCTGCACTCACTGCTGCACTCAGGACACAGTTCCAACAGCAGCAAAGCTTCCTTCCTTCAGGAGACATGTCTTTCCTGCATCTGTAAATAGTCTCTGCTTCTGGAATTCTTTTTGGTTCCTTCTCTGGGTTACTCCTTTCAGACCTTCTTTAATCAGGAGTCTCCTTTGCAAATGGGCTGCATTAGTTAGTCCCTGACTGTTCTCCTTAATCAGGAGTCCCCCCAGCTCTCCTCCCTGGAGCTGAGTTCTCTTAATCACTTTCTCAAGTCCTTCTGAAGTAAGAGCTGTCCTCTCCCAAGCTGCGTTATGCGTTAGGCCTTTGCCAGCTTCTCCCTAAGGGCAAGCCCTTAGTCTTTAAGCTTCAGACTGCTCAGCAAGCTAATTAGTATTCCTGGTGCCTGCCCTGCTAGGAGAGAGGAGGCAGCCTTTATGCTGGTCCCCTTCTCCCAGCTCATTCCCAATTGGCTGGGGAGAAGGAGGAGGGAGGGGACCCTTGCCTTCCCCTCTCTGCAAGACTCCTGGCCCTTAAAGAAACAGTAACAGTATTTCCTCCAGAATACTTCTTATTCCTGGGACTGCTTCCTTTCTCCTAATATCTCCCAGGTCTTTGTATATATAATTGGGCCTTTCAAACTCTTAAAGTGCCATGCCACATGGGCTGACCATTAGGCCCTACTACTCTTAAGGGCAGACTGCTCCATCACATATAGTAAAAAGGGTAATTTATAGAAAATTATGGGGAAGAGCTACTTTGGGCTCACTTCAGTGCAAAATACCAGATGACAGCAGGAAGGGAAAGATAAACTAACCATCTCATATTTATTTTATTCAGAAAAAGCAGTCTCAAGTTTCCACAATGGAAAGTTCTGTGCATATCTGAAAATCTGCATCGTCTCCATCTCACTATCTGAGTTCTGCTTTCTGAGATGTCTATATATGTTTTTTTCTTCTTGTTGTTTTTTAAGTCAAATCTGAAGTTATATAAGGCCACTTTCAAAATGTGCAGTGCTTGATTGGGGTTGTAAACTCTATCTGCTTTGAATGGTCAGTAACTGCTAGTGGCTTCCAGCATACTGTGATTATAAACCACAAGATTTTTTGTCCCAGTGTGGAGTTAATGCTTTATTCTCTTGGTGGTGAGCAGCATGTTTCCAGATATCAGCAGTACCAGTATATGCTCCTGGGAGCGAGAGAAGAAATAAGCCATGAAGTTCCCATCACTCTGAAAAGCAGAAACATCTGCGGGAGGCCCAAGAGCCTTGCTGGCAGAGTTCAGCTACAAAGACTGTAGTTTATCAGTTTTTCTCTCATTAAAGAATCAATATGAACTAGAACTGAGGGTTTCTGGAGGCCATGAGCAGCATTCAACTAGTTAAAAAATCATGTAAAATCCAGGATTTTCCAGATAGAAATTTCTATCACAGGTCTATATAGCTGGTTCTACAAGGAAGCCTAACAAATCAGCTCTCTGCTAAAATGTGAGTAAGAAATAGAGTCATTACTGAGAGACAGGAGATATAGATCCACTGCCACTGACTCACTCTGTGTCCTTGAACAAATCACTCCACCTTGCCATGCCTCAGAAATACCTTTTGTAAAATAGGGATAATGAAACTTGCCCAACTTCGTGAAGGGATTTGAGATGCATGTGAAAAGTGCTGTATCAGTACTAGTATAATTAATTCTTTCATGTAGAGATGGGCCAACCCCACAACCCTGGATCTGAATGCCCACAGCCTTGGAGGTGTTTGCCATCCAAACCTGAGTCCACCCTAGGGTGACCAGACAGCAAGTGTGAAAAATTGGGATCGGGGTGGGGGGTAATAGGAGCCCATATAAGAAAAAGACCCAAAAATCGGGACTGCCCCTATAAAATTGGGACATTTGGTCACCATAGTCCACCCTTACTGCTGGCCCTTCACTTCCTTTTCACTATGAGCAGATCCAAACATTACCATACTTTGGGGGATTAGAAATCCAGATCCAAATGTTTGTGGCTCAGGCTTATCTCTAGTTATATCAGATAACTAAAATACCTGTGATGATCAAGTACTGTAGCCCAAGCCATCTGGGTGCCCAAACATATGTGTACTTGGGACAACCAGTTGGAAAATACCCAAAGTCTTGTCTGATCAATCTCCAGCATCACTATGTTGGGAACCCTCCTTGTCCCCTCTGATACAAGAGGAAAGAAACTACACAAGGCAGGGATGATGGAGTGGCTGGATGATCCTCAAGGAACCATGCTGCAAGGGGGAACAGTAGCCGACAGAGCAATGCAGAGAAGCTTGTCCTATCCACACAACCTTCTGCTTCCCCGGCACTTGGGCTCTTCTTTCCCATATCCCCAGGGTAGGGAGTCCACGGCATGCCACCTGCATCCGGTGTAAGATAGGGCACCAAACTGGAAACTAGAAGAGAGCAGGATTCTTTACCCACCTCGACGCATAGTACTGTATGACAATGGGCAACACACTTAATCTCTCAGCACCATAGTTCTCCCAGCTGTAAAATGTGGATATTTTTACCTACAGTCCTTTGTAAACTGCTTGAAGATATATAGATAAATAATATTATGTGTTTGTAAGTGCAAAATATTATTATTGTGCCTTGCCCAGTCTCAAGAAAGATGAACTCTAACTGGAACAGGTGCAGAGAAGGGATCCTAGGATGATCAGGGGAATGGAGGGGCCTACCTTATAACTGGAAAAGCTTGGCTTGTTTAACCCAGCAAAACAAAGACTGCAAGGGGACATGATTGCTCTCTAGAAATACATCAGGGGGTAAACACCGAAAAGGAAGAAGAGCTATTTAAGCTAAAGGACAATGTTTGCATAAGAACAAATGGACATAAATTGGCCAGGAATAAATTTAGGCTAGAAGTTAGAAGAAGGTCTTATAACCATCAGAGGAGTGAGGTTCTGGAACAGCATCCCAATAGGAGTAGAAGAGGCAAACTAGTTTTAAAATGGATCTTGATAAATTATTACCAGGATTATTTGATAGGGTTGCCTGTGATAGCAAGGGACAGAACTCGATGACCCAGAAGATCCCTTCCAGTTCTGTGCTCCTGTGCCCTCTTTGTATTTGCCAAACCCCTCCCAACTTAGGGGAAGATTGTCTTGGAAACTAAACAGTTTGAATTCACCTCAGTGATTTTTCAGTCTCCTCTGCGTAACCAGTGTTCAAGCTGTCACAGTTCCAGCAGCAGTCCAGACAGAGCCTGAGACATTAGGCAACATCTCAGCCATGGTGCTGAGGAGAAATTGGACCCAAAAGACAAACACATTGATTTAAAAATATAGAAAAGATTAAAAGAAATAAGGAAAACAAATCTCTCTTCTCTCCCCCTTTCACTTTACAACAAAAGCTATGTTTCCCTTTTATTTGGTTTAATCTTCTGAGATCAGTGGGCACTTCTTTCTGCACTGGAAATATATTTCATTGTGGAATGTACACGCTCAAGCAGCAATGGTAAAGTTATATTTGTATTCTTTCTGAGCAATAGGTGGGAAAGATTTTCTCTCTATTACACACAGTCCATCATCTCAACTCGGTGTGGGGAATGTGCAAAGTCAGTGGCTTTTAAACCTTTATTAGAAACTTTTCTCTTCTTTTTTTTAACACTTTAAAGTGCCTAGGGACAGGTGTGCTGGACACATTGAACATGTCTAGTTGTCCACTTCTCATTGCACTACACTGACAATGTTGTTAATTCAAGCGTCTTTCATCCAATAATACTTAGGACATATTCAATCATTTTACAACATATTCAATCCTACTAATACTGCTGTAGAGGCAAGCAACTACTATTGTACCCTTCTTCTGGACTGGGAAACTGAGGCATAGAGAGGCTAATGGTATCTGGCATGTTACAAATAAAACTGGGTACATTAACAAAAACTGTTTCTTACAGGTAGGTGTATGTAACTAATTGCATGGATCTGAAATAGTGTGACATTGGGATGTAATGTTTTTATAGGTATACCTTTAGGTATAAGGAGTTCATAGAGTAAGGGGAGGCATCCATTCTGGTTTAGTGTTGAGTTTGGTTGGTGGAGAGGAGGTTATCACAGCTGAAGGTGGTATCTGCAGCCTGCCCTGGAGATCTGTAGGTGGGTGCCCTTTGCTGCCTTACGAAGGCTGAGAGGGGAAAATAATGTTTCTGTGTATACTGAGGTGGTGGACTCCTAACAGAGAGATCAGTTGCAAGGAATTTAATTCATGAGGTCCTGAATCTATTTGAATACACGCTCTTCTGGTGTATCAATGTGAAGAGGTTAAGAGTGCATTTCATTCGCCTAATCCATGCTCTGTGTGTTATACCCAGAGTCACACATTGCTCAAATTAGGAGAGGTTTGTAATTTAAAAATGGGGAGAGTTCTTTCCCTGTAACTCCACTTTTTTCTAGTTGCCCTGTTTCATTTAAATTATGTTCAGTGCATTTATTGGATCAATCCTATTTATTCAAAGATGCTGCATGCAGGATTGCCTGAGCTGAACAGCGTCCAGGATTTGAAGTATGTGTATGATAACCTTCGTCCACAGGACTCAGACCTCCAAGCCACAAGCCACTTTACCAGGTAAAAAACAGAAAAGAATTCAGAAAGTATGCCCTCTTTTAGGCTTAAAGAGACACTGCCAAATTACAAATCGTAGGCTCTGTTGATCTATGGAGTGAGTCAATTGAAATCAATAAATTACACAAAGGATTGTCTCTAAACACAAACATGAAAACAAACCCTCTCTTTATGCACATCACTAATAAGAACATAAGAACATAAGAAAGGCCGTACCGGGTCAGACCAAAGGTCCATCTAGCCCAGTATCTGTCTACCGACAGTGGCCAATGCCAGGTGCCCCTGAGGGAGTGAACCTAACAGGCAATGATCAAATGATCTCTCTCCTGCCATCCATCTCCATCCTCTGACGAACAGAGGCTAGGGACACCATTCTTACCCATCCTGGCTAATAGCCATTTATGGACTTAGCCACCATGAATTTATCCAGTCCCCTTTGAATAATTCCTTAGATTATGAAAGGAGTTGTTCATACCTAACTTATTTTCCGTTACTGAAGTTGCTTACATTTGTTGCTCAGCTTGCATATTGTAACTACCCTAGTATATTTCTTGTTGGCTTCACTCTAATGCACTGTGACAATGCTGCAGGGTTTGGACTGCAAGCACTTCCAGTGACTGTTTGAATCTCCTCATTCAAAGAGCTTCTTCTTTGAGTTCCGTGAAGAATGTGTTTTTTGTGTTGGTTTCTGTAAAATGTTTTCAAAAAACTGTGAGAAGCAATGTGGCCTTGCTGCTAGAACATGGGCTGAGACTCAGGGGATCTTGGTTCTGTTCTTGGCTCTGGGGTGCCAAGGTAACCTTAGGTGACCTTAGGTAACTCACTTCACCTCTCCATGCCTTGGTTTCTCCATCTGTAAAATGGGGTTAATTATATTTTCTTCTTCTTAAGCACTTTGAAATCTACAGATGAAAAGCACTGTATAAGAGCTAGGTATTATTAATAATCACTTTGCAGCTTGATTGGTATTCGCGTAATATGAAACTTTTCACTTCTAGCTTGTTGTTCGGATTCAGCTAGGATTGGTAGGGACTGAAGGTTAATGGCAGTTTAGCAGTCTGTACGAAACAAGTTTGATGTCAGTTCTGTCTTTTGTAGACAAGTGTCCACCACCAGGGCCAGATTAACTCTCCTGTGGGCCTGGGGCTATTAGATTTTGTGGGCCCCTGTATACAAGTCTTTTTCCTAGGAGGGAGTTTAGTGCAGGAGGGGGCTGGGCCGGAGATTGGGGGCAGGAGGGAGTTTGGGTGCAGGAGGGGATTCTGATTTGGGATAGGGTGTTGGGTGCAGGATGGGGTGCGAGGCACAGGCTCCAGCCGGGAGGTGCTTACCACAGGTGTCTCCCGGCTGGTGTTGCAGCTGGGCTCAGGCTGCCTGCCTGCATGCCGTGGCCCCACGCCGCTCCCGGAAGTGGCTGGCTGCTAGCATGTCTCTGCAGCCCCTGGGGGCAGGAAGACAGCGTGTCTCCATACGCTGCCCATGCCCACAAGCGCTGCCTCTGTAGCTCCCATTGGCCAGTTCCCGGCCAATGGGAGCTGCGGGGATGGTGCTGGGGGTGGGAGCAGCACATGGAGCCACCCCCCCACACACACCAGGGGCCATAGGGATGTGCCAGCAGCCAGCCACTTCCAGGAGCGTTGTGGGGCCACGGCATGCAGACAGCCTGCCTGAGCGCCCCTTTTAGTGGCCTGGAGATTGCTGCCTGTGATTTATTTTTGCAGGGCTCCCCGTGAGCCGGGGTCCTGGGCTGTAGCCTCTAAAGCCCCTGCCTTAATCCGACAGTGTCCACCACACAGAAATCCCCACCACAATCGGTGCCTTTGTCTCAATAGATAGGCCAAGCCCTGAATGCGCTTGTAAGCTGAATGAGCCACAAGTGTGGAGGCCCAGCCTGGGGAAAACTCACACTGTCACAGCTTGCGCTGTACTTGCTCTTGGGAAAGAGGACCATGGAGTATTGCCCAAAGGCAATATTAGAATTTTAATAAATGAGAGAAGGCCCTGAACCCAAACAATTGAATCAAATGCATTGCTCCTGTTAAATTCTCTCTGGAATTATCTAGATCTGCACCATGATGTCAGTCTGAACTGTGTTACTCAGACTTGTCTTTATGATGTGTTGAGAACAGAACACGGAAACAATACACTCCCAAAATTTGGAGAGGTTTGGATCGAGATACAAAACCTTTGGATCAGACCACAGTAGTTTGGAACTTCCAAAATTAAATGATTCCATTATTTTAGAACACAGCAAAGTCCCCAACTTCTCATTTTAACCCCTAGATTTTCCTTATTTTCCCATTGCCCTTTGATTACACAGTTTCATTTGTTTTTAATTTCTGCATGACTGTGATGGTGGTTTCCCATCCATCTCTCGCCCTCGCTTGGCGCCTGGACCCTCGTTGCTCCCTTCTGCTCGTGGCATCCGCTTCAGGACACTGCCCTCCGGCAGTTCCCCCCAGTCCATTCTCACCCTCTTCCAGGGGCCTAACAGCAGTCTTTCACCTGCCGCAGTGGCCAGCCAATCCCAAAGTCTAACTTCTTCCCTCAAGGGTATGGTGCGGTCCGATATGGCCACTTCCCATGGCCCGTTGCAATATAAGGGGAAAGGGGGGGACCCAGGCCTGCCCGCTACTCTGAGTCCCGACCCAGGGACCCTCTAGCGGCAGCCTCCCTGCCCTCCTTCTCTCCCCTCGCTTGCTGTCCGCTCTCCCTGGGTCACTTCCCCTCTGACCCTTTGCACCCTTTAGGCCCTTCCCTCAGGGCCTGCAGCCTGGCAGGTAGCAGGCTGGAATTCCCTTCAGCTCCCCCGGGCCCGCCCAGCACTGCGCTGTCCCACATGCTGGTCTCCTAGCTCAGGAGACAGACCTTCCCTGTTAGAGGTCTGGGAGAGACTGACTGCTCCTCTCCTGGGCAGCCCTTATATAGGGCTGAGCCCGGCCCTGATTTGCCACCTCCTGCCCAGCCCTGATTGGCTGCCACTTTGCGCAGCCTCTCTGTCCTGTTTTAGCCCCCCTTTCAAAGGGAGGTGGGGCACTCTCCCCACCACAATGACATTTAAGATCAATGTTGATCCCATCTCCTCTAATCCCTACTCACTCCCATCTCCTCACAATTTAAAGTATTGCCAAGCTGCAGCCTTGTATAGTGCAAGCACAGAGTAAAAACAAGTCCTGTTAATAGTAATGATAAGTTACATCCATGCATCCAACAGGGAATAGATCCCTTAATGATTTGCTCACAGTATAGCTGTATGCTTTCAGTGACTTGAAACAAAGGTCTGATTGTTAGAATTAGTGTCAAACAAGATCTTAAAACCCTGGAGAAATGTACAATTTTGCTACAGTGCATATTTTTTCTCTTTTAATGTAAATGAGGATTGTTTGCGCTGTCTGTGCATGTTACTCCAAGAAAATGCTCTCATTTCATCAGCTTAAATAAGCTTCATGGAACCAGTTAACTCATTGTCTGTTTGTCCCTATTTTAAATTTCTAATCATGGTTTAGCACATGTTAATTAACATGTTTTAACTAACACGTTTGTAAATTTTAATGTGGACAGGATGCCAAGACCTGCTGCTAGTCATGCTTAAACATATGACAGCCTCACTCTGCCAGTGCCTGAGCTAGATAGAGTATGTTTACACTGCATTTTGGGGTGTGGTTGCAGTTCATGTACACATACTCAAACTAGCTTTAATCTATCTCCTAGTCTATCTAACAGGAACCCCGTGACTCCAGATGTTACTTTGTCTTTATTTTCTTAGCTACTTCAATAAATGTTCATTATTTTTAAAAAGTCCCTGTCACGGGATTGCTGGCCCCTTTAAGAGAAATCTGTGCTAAAGCTATCCTAGAAGAGCTAATTTAAAGGGAATGATCTTATCTAGGCAGTTAGTTGAATAACGAACACTTGAGCCTGATAAAAGTTCGCCAGGGCTCAGTTGCAGAGAGGTGCTCACAGAGAGAAGCTCTCATAAGGGAGAGGAGCTCCCAGAGACCAAGGAGGAGGCAGTGCAACCCATGAG
The DNA here is from genome assembly GCF_016161935.1 of Mauremys reevesii. NCBI lineage: Eukaryota > Metazoa > Chordata > Testudines > Geoemydidae > Mauremys > Mauremys reevesii. The sequence goes on along the minus strand of NC_052623.1, from coordinate 245,299,466 downwards.
CCCAAGGGGAGAGACTTCATTTCCATTTAATAAAATAGAACCCCATCAGGGGAATTGTCTTACATCACTTCAGATTGTGTAGAATTCTTAAGGGGCCCTGAGAGAAAGGAAAGTGAGGTAGATAGTGCCTGCAGTACTAGCTCAGCAAAGATGTGCTACAGTGCGGGCACAACTTGTGACGAGTGGTACTAGAAGTGGGATTCTGCGATCATCTCCCATCAAGGAGGAATGACTGAGTGGCACAGTGCAGACACCTTCCTTGGCTGTGAGATTTTGATCCTCCCATGTCAGCATATGGAAGGGCAGCCACAGCTGTTGGAGTTCAGCTCCATTTTTCTTTGTTGGGAGTGGGGGTCTGAGCAGGCCCAGAGGCCTGTGAAGGAGGTTCCACAATGGTAAAGACTCAATTGTCATTGACACCGAAAGGGAAGAAGGTATAGGGCTCAACCAACTCTGTTTTGACTATGAGGAAGTGGGGCATGCAGGACGGGTTTGCCCCTGTAAAAACAATGATTGTAGAGCTGTCCTGGTTGTACTGAGCACCAGAGGAATGGGGGAGAGCCATGATGTCAAAGACACCCTGCCAGAAACTGCTGGCTATTGTGAAGTCTGAACAAAAGATGGTGGGGACCCAGTTTTGGTGCAAGAAAGTGTGATGTCCCAGGGACAGTCTGTCTTGGTTGTGGGGAGAATGGTCACATAGAAAGATGTTGCCCTGCTAAAAATTTTGACTTCAGGTAGATGCACTTTAATTATGAGGAAGATAGATCCTACAAGACACAGTGAATATGGAGTAGTCCAGGAAATCAGTCTGGGCATGTAAAATTAAAGGTAGGAAGATGGCTATGGGTTTCAAGCTTCTCATTGGTTAGGGTAGATACCCTCACGCTTCTCTCAGCCCCAGAGATGAGAGTTTGGGGATCTTGAATTATTTGGTAGAGGAACCAGAATGGGTTCCACTCAAAAGAAGGGTTCAACCAGCTAACCTGGGGGACAACAGGATTATGGGGTTGAGCAAACCAAAAAAAAGAGTCCAGGGATCTGAAGGTCCAAGGAAATGCTGGCAACAAGAACTATGATGTGACTATAAAACAATCTAAAAGCTGCAGGCCTTGATGGAAGCTTTCTATCAGGAGCTGGATGGCTGGGCAAAGATTCATGAGCCCGAAATCAAAGAGATTAGGTGGAAATACCCCCAGGCTATGGAGGGTCTGACTACACAGCTGGAATGAACTAGGCAAATAGAAGCAGACCTTGAAAGGGCAAAGCAGGCATGGGAGAGCAGGGCCGGCTTTAAGCTGATTCACCTGATTCCCTGGAATCGGCCCCCAAGCCGAAGAGAGCCCCACGCTGAAGAGGGCCCCGTGCCTAAGGGGGCCCTGCTCCGGGGTCTTTGGCGGCATTTTGGCGGCAGGGGGGGGTACTTCGGTGCCGCGGAAAACCCGGAGTGGACGCCCCGCTGCCGAGTATTCTAATCGGGCCCCACGGGTCACAAAGTCGGCCCTGTGGGAGAGTGAATGTGAAAGGCTGACCAATGAGATTAAGATGCCTCTACCTAGTAAAAGAAATACTTTGTACTCATGGAAGGAAGTGACAGAACCACAAGTCAGTTTGAAAAGTGGCTCAGGACAGCCAAATCAATTGGAGAACAAGTCATTTAAGCCAGAAGATAAACTGGCAGACCTGGGAGCCCACATGCAGATGACACAAGAGTCACTGCAGGAAGAAACCACCAGAAACCAAGTCTCATTACCCCAGTGGAAGAGATAGAGGATGAAAAGAAGTACTTAAAGGAACAGATGTCTGGAGGAGCTAAGTTAAACCTTGAGAAAGAAGTCTCCAACCTAAAAGATAGACATTTCCCCTCCAGACCAAGCAGTTATTCCAATTTTTCCTGTCTATCACAAGGACAAATGGGAAGTACTGAAATAGAAGTGAGAGAGAGATTGTTTTACCTGTTACCTGAACTGTTCAGTTTTGTCAACAACACCAAACATTGCATCTTTTGTTATTTAAGAAGAGCTCAAATAGTAAAATGATTAACACTGTCATAAATATTCTTGGGATGGATATTCCGTTTGTTAGGCTATTTTTCTTGTCCTTTCATATTTTGACCAAGCTGACTAATGCTACTGGAGGCTGGGCTCTAACCTACCAAGCCCTTTCAGAACTGTAAAGAGTTCTATGTTTTAGGAATTGTTATTGCTCTGGTTCTTCATTGAAGGCCCATTCTGTAATTTCTGTTGCATCTACACACCATTTTCCTTTGACCCCCAGCATTGGGTCACTGCACCATTATGAGCTGCAGCCACACATTTCCCAGATTACAGGTTTTGGGAGGGTCACTCTCCCATATTATGCATAAACATAGTGGTATTTGAGACTTAAACAAGAGTTTCAGAGTTTCTGCCTGCCCACACAAATAGTTGCCTATATGCTATTTTCAGTTTGAGCCTTGAAACTCAGTTTGATCTCCTCCTATTTCCCATCCCTTCTCTAGCCCCAGAAAACATTTTATCCACAGAACAGGGCACCCTTCCTTCTCCTGGAAAGAGATCTCCAAGTTTGGTTTACTGCAAAGTGCTATCTCCCTCAAATGTCACCATGATGTTGTGTGACATTTTAAAAAGTGTTCTTAAAATGATTTACAGTTATTTTAAATAGATTAAAATCGGTTCCATGCTATGACTGAAGAGTTTGAATTCATTGCAGTACACAAGAAACCCCATTGCTCCTGCCCATGAATGAGAGCTGCACAGTGGATCTGAAGATTAGCAGAAAATTAGCAATTCACATCTTCAAAAGCTTGACAGCGGGGGAGATGCTAAAGAAGTGTTAGCTGATGTATCTGTTTACTTTATTTATTAATGGAATAATTTATTATGCACCCATCGCTGCACAGGTCATGTGTGTAAATTCCAAACAATACCAACGACTGCAAAACTAGACCACCCTCATAACACAAATCCTCTGCCAGTCAGCAGAATCCCATTCTCCAGCTGGCAGCATATCCCTTAGCAATCCCCCAGCTAACTAAAACACCAGTGGAGGTTGATGACATCTGAAAGAGCAGAGACAAAACTACCATCTCAAAGTGTGCTCGCAGATGATTTACGGCAGCAGGCAATAATCACAGTGTGTACGCCACAAAGGAACAAAGACAAACTTCTGACTCTCCCCTGCCAAGCAGCCTCCACTGTAAAATGACAGGCTGAACAGATGTATCCCACACTGCATTCTAGGGAAGGCCAGGAGATGGGTAATCCTTCAACATATTGGTATTCACAGCTCTGCAACAGGCCCTAGACAGCAGGATGATTATTGCCCTAAATGGAATCCTCACTAAGATCCTATATACTCTCTGTGGAAAACAGACCAACTCAGGTTTTTCTTTCTAGTGGGCTTTACTGAAATTGAGTTAGTTTTGGTCCCATGGTTACATAATAGTAAGAGGCTAAGCTGGCTCTGCATCTGACAAGCTGATTCTTAACAGGCAGGGTCAGGTAAGGAAGGGCTGTGTGAAGCACTAAAATTGACAAGATGAGCAGAGTTGTTGAGCAAGGTTGGGAGAACTTGCAAATGAGTTTTCATGCTCATGTACATCCTTCCCTTTTCTCTTCCACTCACAGGGCCTATCAGGCTTCCTGCAGCCCTAGACTTGTAGGAACGACTGCAGCATTTGCTGTCAAGGGTTGAGAGAAAAGTCAGGATCAGGTCTTTGATATGGCTTAGCAATTCAAACATACTTAATACATTTGAGGGATGTTGGGGATCCAAATTGTGCGTATGTTTCTCTCCATAACGCCTGATTGCCCTTGAAGGTAAACCTTCAAAATGAGTTGTTCTGTCACAGGGCATGTGACCTCTTTCAGGTCCTCTACAGAGGCCCAACCATTATTACTCCATAGAGTCCAGGAGGAACTTCACATGTGCGGTAGCCAGGGGCGGCTCCAGGCACCAGCGCTCCAAGCGCGTGCCTGGGGCGGCAAGCCGCGGGGGGCACTCTGCTGGTCGCCGCTAGGGCAGCAGGCAGGATGCCTTCGGCAGCTTGCCTGCGGAGGGTCCACTGGTCCTGTGGCTTCGGTGGACCTCCCTCAGGCGTGCCTGTGGAGGGTCCGCTGGTCCCACAGCTTCAGCGGACCTCCCGCAGGCATGCCTGCGGGAGGTCTGCCGAAGACACGGGACCAGCGGCCCCTCCGTGCTTGGGGTGGCAAAATGTCTAGAGCCGCCCCTGGTGGTAACTCTCAGATGTCCTACTCAGGGCAGTTGTGATTGTGTGTTTGGGGCTGCCTAGCAGCCTCAGTTGCAATTTGCAAAGGTGCCTTTGAACACCTCAGCCTACATGGCGGAATCTCCAGAGACTTTCTTATGAGAAATTTCACTTCATCATATCTGGCGATGCCATGAGAACAGTCTTGCTGATACTACTGTATGGTGGCAGGTCCTGTCCCAGCTGGAATTAAAAAGCTGGGTAAGCTTCCTGGAACATTTCAAAACTTCAGTAATGAGTTCAGGCTTAACACAAAATTAGGCTGACGTCTGAGGCGAGGGATTCTTACTTCATATGTTAGGGACAAGATTTGCATTTTTGGCTAGAGATTTTGAGTGCCTCTGTTGTGAGAACCCGTGAAGAGGGCCTGGTTTGCAGAAAGCACTGAGCACCCACCCTCAGAATATCAGTTCCCTTTAGAGTTTCCCCAATTGGTCACCCAAAAGTTGAGCACTCCAAATCACTAGTTACTTGGGGAGATTTAGGCCAAACTTTATTTGCTCATCCTCACTTCAGAGAACAGCTTCCTAAGTCTCTGCGCACCCTGATTTGTGTAGGAGTTTAACAGTTCCTTAGGAATGCTGTGGATCACATATGAAATCCAAATTTAATTCAGCCATTAAGAGGCATAAAATTGGTATATGTGAATTACACTGAAAACTCAACTCACTTTTCTGAAAAGCAGGCCAGAAACTAAGCTGACTGCTAAAGGGATACTGTCAAGAAGAAAATTAAATTTTTGCCGGAAAATTATGTGCCAGCTACAGTTACAAGATTACTAGAACTAAAATCAGCCCTCTGTTTCATTTGCACATTTGTTAGCACTTTATATATAGTCAGTGTCACTCTTTCCCTATATAGTCCAGTATATAGATCTGTACGAGCAGTGCCTTGCAACCCCATGGAGCCCCATTGACTCTGTGTGAGTGAAGGGGTCCCCAGCACAGAACCAATTGCCTGATCAGAGCCCAAGCTTGTTTGCCTGTTGCAGAGAAGACACAAACATCAGCAGAACAGCAGAAAACACCTTCCAGCACATTGTTTTTAATGTGCTAGATGAATTGCTGCATTTTTTCTATATATGTATAATTTTTTCAAAAATTTAGTTGGTAGCGTCCCTTTTAAGTATTTAATAAAATAAATATTTTTTTCAGTTTAGGTATAAAGTAAAGGTATGTGATTAGCAATCTACAGGTTAAAATCATATGAGAGGTTTAATGGGCCCATAGAAAGAACAACAAACCATTAAAGAGATGAATTGCCTGAATTATGGTCCTCTGATATCAGCTGCTCTGCGATAGCAATAGTGTCTGAATACCAAGTTGGTTGTACACTGTAAGCAAAGGCATGTGTCATACAAGTTCGATTAAACTGAATAGTTTTTAGCTGTAAAATTAACATTATTCTCTCCCAGTAATACTCTGAATTTTCTGGCTGCTTTTCTATATCATGGTAGAGCTACAGATTCCACAACCCAAAACACATGCCAGTGATTTATCAAGTGATTAAACTACACTTTTTAAATATAACACTCTTTCCCCTAGGAACTAAAAAAAGAAAAGTTTCACAACCTTGAATATGGCCCAATTAATCAGCACTGTATTGATTTTTCAATAATATCCTAAATTAAGGTTTATTTTCTTGTTTTGCATGAGACTCCTAAATTGTTTCATTTCTAAAATGGGCTGTGTTTGACTCTTTCCGTAAAGCTTATTAAGTTGCTAATTACCTTGCCTTATTGGAAGATTATTTTGCTGATATTATGTTAAGAAAAAATATGTATCTTCACTTTCCACCCTTAGTCAGTTTAATGTGGATAATGTCTACATGATAAATTGCACATTTTGAGTGAATTCTGCATGCATGATTGAGGTTTTTTGCTTTGCATCTGGGCCTCTTCTTTGGGGTGTAGCTGCATTTGTGAAAGATACCAGAGTCTTCAGCCTGAATGTAAGAGGTCATGCAAACTTAGGTCTCAATTCAGAAAAGTGAGGTCTCAATTCAGAATTGCTATTCTCAATACAGCCCAAGCACATGCTTAACTTTAAGCATATGCTGAAGTCCTAAGTGAATGGGACTTAAAAAGGTGATTAAAGTTAAGCATGTGCTTAAGTACACTTCTGACTAGCAATAGATTTAAACATGTATTTGAGCCCAATTAGGATCCAACATTGGGAAAACTGTGGGACTCGTATAGTTTTTTGGGGGGATGTGTAGTTAAGCCTAAATGGTTGGCACTCCATAACATCAACAGCCATCCTGGATATCCCAGAAAGCTGACCCCAAAGTAGGGAAAGAGAGAGGAAACTTAACATCACAGTGAAAATAGATCCAATTGGCAACTGGATTTTAGGGGCTTCCTCTCCTCCTTCAAGGATTAGTGATATGATTTTGCAAGTGCCATTTTCCAAACAGAATTCACATTTGATCTGAAGAGGTGGTCATGCTTATTTGTATATAGTGCCTTTCATCCTGAAGGATCCCAAAGCTCTGGGAAGTGAGAACTGTGTTCTGGTTTATCTTGCATGGGAATAAAATGGGGAAAGATGGCATAGGGAAGTCTTTTTCCTTTTTATATCAGGGGGTAGTCGTGTTCGTCTGTATCCACAAAAACAAGGATTCTGGTGGCACCTTAAAGACTAATAGCTTTCATGGGTAAAAACCTCACTTAAATCTGTTAGTCTTAATCGTGCCACCGGAATCCTTGTTGTTTTCCTTCTTATGTAGCTACACAAAGGGAAAATAGGATCATGGGTTGAGATTTTTAAAGTCCACTAAGGGATCTAGCAACACAAACTCCTATCGGTGAATCACTGAATCAGCTTTGAGAGTCTCAACTTTGGTGCTGCTTCTCCCTGTGGCAAATGCTGCTTCTCGGCATGCAGGGAGGCATTGTGTGCATCTCTGCTCTCCAAAGCAGAGGTGGAGTGGGTCCAGGTAATCAGGAATAAAAGCCACTGAGATAAGTCAGGTGGGTTACTCAGGTTGTTAGCCTAGTGAATGTATTTTGTACTTTCCTGATAACACACCCAGCCCTAGTCCTTTGGAGATTGATGGAATAACTTATCCGAACTGGGCTCAACTGCTGTACGAGAGTGTGTGTGTTGTGTGTGTGTTTGATTTTTAGTTGCATTCATAGCAGCAGGCATCAGGAAATGGAAGCAAAGGAAAATATATGCATGAAGAGAAGCATTTACATTTGATCTTATTTTTGTTTTGTTTTCTCAGGAAAATAAAGGAAAGTTTAGAGTGCTTCCCTGTCAAACTCAACAACCTAATCCATACACTCGCACAAATGTTAGCCACGGGCTTTGCCAAGCCTACAGATTCACAGAGTGTTCCTCGGGAATCCAACATGCTGGATGCAGAGAGGTCAATTGCCCAAGCAACCATTTTAGGGTTCAGCAAAAAGCCTGACTCTGTATGTATTTCGCTCTCCGCTTGCCCTCTTTTCGCTTGATCTTTAACTACTCTTCCTTTAGCTTGCATGCTCTCCTGCCTCGGTTATATAAAATGTGCTTATGCCACAATGAAAGGATCATGGAATGAGCAGCAGTGCCATAAGCAATGAGATTCTGGAGGGAAATAAAACCAGGCAGAGAGCTATTAGTGGGGAGCCATTAGGAGAACGGTTCCTGCCCTATAGTGAAAAATAAATCAAGAGCTAATTATAACACCCATAAGGAAAGCATGGCACAAAATTAGGAAGCCTGACAGAAACTGCTGTATGCTGCTTGAATGGAGCATTATTAGTTTTTTCACTCAGTGGTGATATTTCAGTGTTTGAACTGCATCCCATCTAGACAACTTCCTTTTTATACAGCTATGCCTATAAATTAGAAATTGCATTATCAGGCACTTTGGAGCTACATTACAGAAAGGTTTTTCTTTGTTGAAATTTCCCTGTAGTTCTGCATGTGCCTTTTTGGCATCAGCCTCTCTCTAATCATTTCTATTTTTTCCCCAATGCAGCTATATTTAGTCCAGGTGGTGCAAACCTGCCAGGTGGTCACCTTTGTGGAAAAATCATTCGAACAATTTTCAAAACTTCACAGCCATCTACAGAAGCAATTTCCATCACATACCCTCCCGGAGTAAGACAACACATTAGTCCTCATTATTCTGCTGTTAAATGGCTCTCGCTAAGTACAAGCAAAAATGTGAAGAATATGTGGTTGTTATATTTGCTAGCAACACAAATTCTGCCTCTAAGGCACTCGAAGCTTTCATGTCTATCATAGGATCTAGGGAAAATTGATCCTAGTCTGTTGTGACAGCCTAATTTTGCTACATTCTAGTTATCCACAGCCACCTGTGATGTATATTTTTTTCACCCATTATTTTCAAGGCAGATTTATTTCTGGAAGTGGGATGATTTAGCAACAAATGGCTGAGCCTTTCTTTTTGGAGAATGCATGTGTATGGGTGAGGAGAGGAGGGGTTAGGGCCTGATCCTTTTTTTTTCTTTTCTTAAGTGAAGGGAAGAACTGTCATTGACTTCATTGGGACCATGATTGGGCCTTAAATCAGCTTTCTTTACATCAGCTACTGTGCAAAAGTGTTAGCAAAAATACTTCATTATAGCAACACAGGTGTTTACGTGCTGGGTCAGATCAAGGTCAGTCTAATCCAGTATCCTGTTCCTGACAGTGGCCAGTTGTGTAACAACCCTGACACAGATAGCTGAGGCATTATCTCCCTCCTCACCCACCACATTAGGTCTCCTCCTAGCCCTAGCCTCTAACAGAGAATGCCTTGAGCCCTGAAGCATGAAGTTCAACATCTCTTCCAAAAATTGTATTATGATAATTCTGGGTATTAATATCTATATACATGTCCAGTCTTGTTTGGAATCTCACTAAGTTCTTGCTCTCAATGACTTCCTGTTGCCAATGAATTCCACAGATTAATTATGTGCTGTATGGAAAAGTGTGTCCTTTACCATGGCCATGGATTCTGGACATGTCAGAAACATCACATATATCATTACTCACCAATATTGACACCACTGAAAGCAAAGCAGACATTCCTTTATCAGTCATGCTAACCCATCCAATGGAATTCCCTTCTCTCTACAATCTCAGCTGAAGGAAAAGCAAATACTTGGCCACAAAAATGAGTAGTTTATTTGATTGTAAATACTGGGAAACTCAGGCTCAGATGGGCTTGAAAAATACAAAAGTCTCTGGTGTTTGAACTGAAGTAAATGGACCAAAGTCATCATGGTTTGACTGGGGATGGGCAACAACCACAAATTTTATATCCAAATTTGGTCTTCCCCAAAAATGTGAAACAGGTTAATTCTAGAGAAAGGTGAAGGAAAGATTCAGATCCCTTAGTTTCTCATCGCTCAGATCTGGAGTTTTGATTGGCCGATTATAATTTGAATGCTAGTTGCAATATTCTAATTGGGATCTGAATAGCGAGGGTGTTTGAATCAGGGTTTCCATTTGAGCCCATACATAGTTCTAACTATTGAATTATAAAATAAAATTGCAAAAAGCAGCTATTTCTATCAGTGTTCTTCATGAGCACAGACCTTTGAAAGGGGGAAAAGGAGTTTTATATAAATCTATCCAAATCTGTAATGTGACTTGTTAAAATATTAGTATCTTTAAAAAGTACTTGCAAGGCTTTTAAATTACCAGGATATGTTTTCCAGAAACCTCAAAAAGTCAATACCTCATTCTAAACCTGTTTAAGAGCTTCATAACTGTGCTATCAAAATTCAGTCTCAGCAATAACTTGTCACCTCATGATCTTGTCCCAAGAGTGAATTCTCTTTACAATTTTTCTTTAAAATGTTCTTTTAAGTTAAACAGCATTTTTTAAAACTGATGTTTTTCAGTTTGAGGATCTTTGTGCATTCCAGCTTTGATTTTAATAAATAAGATGACAAATTATTTCCTTACTATGGTCTTATCATTGGAACTGCCATACCAGATCAGAACATTAGTCTGTCTATGTGGTACACAACTCCAGCATTGGCCTGTGCCATATGTTTCAGAGGAAGGAAAAAGGCCGGTTCCATAATGTACCTACAGTATCAGTTTGAAGCTGTATGATTAAAAAACAAAATGACTGCTTTTTAACTTTGAAAAGAATTTCCGCATGAATATTGTTACGAACACTAAAAATGGTATAGGTCTAGATTTCCAAGACAATGATTAATAGATTGTATGGAAGAAAAAATACAGCCTAGGCCTGATTTTCGGATGCACTGAGTACTTGCTACAACAGTGAATAATGAATGATGATTAATGGGAGGTGAGTTCTCAGCATCTCTGAAAATCATGCCTTTAGTGTTTAAACATGTTCTGCAACCCCTATTTGTAAGTCAGATCACAGCACTTCCAAAGAAGCACTTATATTCTGTCACTTTATCTTGTATTTCATTTAGAGGATTTTAATTTTTTTTTAACAAGGATGACAAAAAAAGGCAGTTAGCACACAAAACCACATATTTTATAAAACAAAGTTGTCACTTAGCCACGAAGTTTGGAAGCAGATCTGAATTTTCTCAAAGTTCCAGGGTGTTCAGGTCTGCAGTTTTTGTTTATTTGCCTATTAAAAAGCTGGAGGTCAGCTGCAAAGTTCAGATCCAAATTTTTGTCAGCCTCAAGTGGGTTCAGAACTGGGATTTTAGTTTCAGCTCTACACACAATTCAGCAAAAGCAAGGTATTTTAAGGAAAGACTGAACACCAGGGAGGTCACAAGGCTACCCCTATGCTTTACTTGAGGTTTGAAAACCATGACCATTAATTCTTGCCGTGCCTCCTCCCTCGGCCATTCAATGTTTCCTTCAGTTAAAATCAAAGAGAGTCAATGTGGCCTCTGGGTTTTGGGGGATAGGGTATTGGTCTGGATGTCAGGAAACATGGCTTCTGTTCTTATCTATGCTGTTGATATGCTGTGTGACCTTGGGCAAATCACTTTGCCTCCCACTCTTTGTCCATCTTGTCTATTACAATGCCTAGCACAGTAGAGTCTTGATCTTGGTTGGGACCTCTACATGCTACTATAACACAAATAATTATAACCAAAATGGTGGAAGTACATTATTTTGCCACTTTCACTTTAGTTCTTCACCTACTAACAGCAGACAGATCGCTCACTTGAATTTTGTGCAGAAGTGTTTTATGAGGCAGAAATTGCTTCAGGATGTTTCATATCATTAAGAACTATCCTGAAATCAAATCAATGATTTTTTTCATTTTTCTCCTTCCTCAAATGTGTATGTTCAAGGGAGAACTTTACTTACGCAAATAAAAATGTAGGCTGTGATAACTGGATATATGGACTGTAAACTAAATGCTTGCAGGAAGTGAGAAAAAGCTGCTTACCAGGCACATTTTAAACTAGGCTGGACAAAGCACTTGAGAAGATTGTGAGATCTGTCCATCAATAAGCTTCCTCTGTAAAGTCTCTCAGTCAATGAAAAAGTGTTTTACTGCTGGTTGCAATATCTACAATAGACTTTCAATATCAACTTAATCAATGTATCCTTTATATAATGACCCTCTGTAGCAAACAAACCTTTTGAAAACTCTGGCAATAGTTACATAGAGATGTAATGTAATTGGGTTTAACTTACTTAAATCATTCAGTTTTTCACTAGATGAGAATGTCATTTGCCTGCATAGACTTTTACAACCAGATGGTCTGCAGAGCTAGCCAGTGTTTCTCTGTACAGCTGCAAACTACAACTCAGTGTTGTAATCTGGCTGGCTGGCCTTTTAAAAGCTGGTGGCAGTTTTTCATTGAGCTCTGGAATTGGGTACAGCCTGTTCAAAGTAAGGATCTGACCAGCAGGATCTCAAAAGTCTGCCCAAGTGTCATTTCACTGTGTTGGACTGCTGGCTGGCTCTCTACTCACCTGAAGCTTTCAAGTTTCTCCTGAGAGGATAAACAGGGTTATACTGGAAAAAGGAGAATGTAAATGAGTCATTGTTAAATGCCTGGAGTGGTGATGAGAAATTTAATACAATCAAATTGAAACATCCACTGTTGTAAATCATGTAAATGAGAGGATACAAAGCATAATATTAGTTTAACAATCTCATCTTAATATTAGTAATCCATATCTCAAAACCTTCACATGCAATTTAGCCCAGATAACTCTTCTGAGACGCACAATACACTCCCTCGTCTTGAGAGAGAAATAGTCCTTCCAGTTCAAGGTTAATGTAATCCAATAAGGTGCGCTGTTAGAAAGCTAACCTTCTGGCTGATCGAGCCATGCTTTGCCTGTAAAGAAGGGAGAAGAATGTAATGATTTAAATGTAGCTTTTATAACACACTTAAGTAGGGTGACCAGCTGTCCCGATTTTATAGGGACAGTCTTGATATTTGGGTTTTTTTTCTCAATATGGGCTCCTATTACCCTTACCCCCCCACCCCCTGTCCTGATGTTTCACACTTGCTATCTGGTCACCCTACACTTACATGAAAACATATTTAAAATATTAAGTATCTTCAATAGCTATAAAATTTGAAGTTCGCACAGGACCACAATGTAGAAAATTACTAGATAAATTGTTTAATTATTAAAACAAAGTAAAATTAATATTAATAAAATCCAATCAAAGAGCATTATTATCTGTTGTGTTTTCATATACTACTTGTTTTACGGTAGCACCTACAGGCCACAGTGGGGATCAGGGACACATTGTGATAGGCCCTGTACAAACACCTAATACAAGACAAAACCTTTTCTGAAGAGCTTACAATCTAAATAGACAGAAGAGATGGGGGTTGGAGACAAGGAAGGAAGCAAAGCTACTGATGAGTGGCTGCAAGATTTTGTTAATACTTTTTTGTCATTCATTATTATTAGAAATAGTAGTATTTTATTACAGTGGGCCTAGAGCCATCAGCTGACATCAGTGCTAGGCACTGTACAATCGCAAAAACAGTCCTTTCCCTGAAGCACTTAGAGCCAGACTTTTAAAGGTATATAAGCATCTAAAGATGCAGATAGGTGCCTATAGGTGCCCTAAATACCTTTAAAAGTCTGGCCTTTTCAATGAAATATACAGACAAAGGATGGGATGGGAAAGAGAGACACAAAGCTGAAGCATCTTGCCCAAGGTCACACAAGATGTCATTAACAGAACAAGGAACAGAACCTCGGTCTCAGGAGTCCACCTCTAATGCCCCATCCTCTGGACCACAGTCCCTCTCCTTAAATAAAAATAATAATTAAAACAAAACCTTAAAGATGGCCTGCTGTTCTTATGTAACATAGAGTAAACAATGTCATATTTGTTCAGGAGAAATAAAATGTCTACATGTTCTCTGTTTCAGGTTTCCTCACTGGTGGCATTTACCTTTTACGGATCTTGAACACAAAAGAATGAAAGACTTAAATCTCTATGTGAAGCAGTTGTTGAATGGATCCAGCAACCTGTCTAATGTACGTGATCATTTTCCATATAATAGCTTATATTGTTTTTAGCAGCTTTCTGCCAAACAGATCCCAAAGCTGTCTACAGCCTATATAAAAATGACAACTCCAGACACTGCTGCACCCATTTCTGAGGCAGAACAATGTTATAATTTAACAGGACTAACCACCCACAGACAACAAATTGATTGAAAAATAATTTATTAGAGCTAGCTGGGAATTTTTTGACAGAAAAAGTGGTGTTTCAGGGAAACCAAATCTTTTTGGATTAGTTGCAACAATTTTCTAATTTCAGAATTTTTGGGGGGGGAAAAAAGGTTTGAAATTGTGAAAACATCCCATTTCAACATTTTTCTAAACAAAAGGTTCTGTTTTTTGGTTCAAAATGACTTTTCATTTAGAATTTTAAGTTAATAGTAAAAAAAAGAATTTTAGAAGGTCAAAATCAAAACAGAATGTTTCAAAACTATCAAAATGAAAGTGAAATTACCTAACAGAAATATTTTTCTGATTTTAGGGTCACAAAAATTTTGAGATTTTGACTTTTAAAAAATTGTCCATTCCAAATCAGATGAAATCTTGAAAAATTTTGCTGGACAGGAAAACTCACAATAATTTATGCAGCTGTGAGCACACAGTAGAAATGTAAGAGGAAAGGGAAATTAGCTAGGTGAAATAACAATCAGAGCTTGTTTTCTTTTTAATTATAATGCATAATCCTGGATTGAAGATCAGCAGTAGATAGGCACTGTCAGTAGATTTCCAAAGATAGCTAACATCCACATGATAAAGCAACACTCAGGCCTGGAGAAGAGACTTTAGACTCCTGGTCAATTCAGTCCTTGGCCTCTCTACTGAGATTGCCAGTAAAAAATTCAGAGTTTTGGGGTTAGATTTTATGTGATGTATAGACCCTGCCCTACAATGAAATGGGACTAAGACCACCAGTTTTTCACATGAGCTCTTTTTGGTCATTAGCGATCTTAGGATGTTTCAGGCTAGTGACTTAGAAGTGAAAGTCTCTGTGTCTTAATTGTGCTCTAGGCCTACCTCAAGTAGACTGGCTTTCAATTTGGGCCAGGCACTACAGTGCAGAAACTATAACATGCGCTACACTAGGGAAATTAAACTGGTAGAAGCCACTTTAATATTTGCAGAGATGATCTGTACCTGCAATAGTGGTGGGTGAGGGCAGTGGCTTCAGCAGATGTTAGTGAGCATACGCAGTACAAGCCAAGCAGCTGCATGCCCTTCCACACACACATCGCCTCTGAATATTTGTAAAATCCTTTGTGTCCGCACACAAAAAACCCCCTAGAAATGGTCTAATAGCCAGTTAGAACACATTGCTGCTCATCTTGTTTAATAATTCATCTAATCCTCCCGTTACCATCCCACAAAGCACTAGTGGCCTTGAGTCAGCTCCCAGAATGCACTGCTGCTGGGAGCTGAGTGGGAATTGCAGGGTAGGTAACCGGAGGACACTGTAAATTAAATGGTTTAGAACAGTGCTCTTGTGGATAGAGGCCAAAACTTAAACTGCACCAACATGGGTAGTGTGGATACACAATACAACCAATTTGTTTACCAGTGGTTCAGTTGATACACAGAGTTCAGTTCCAGTGCAGACAAGAACTGTGAGCCAAGGAGATGAGAGTTTAGGGACAACTATTAAAATGATGACAGAGAAACTAATCTTTAACAGTAGAATATGTACTGTAGTTAATGGAGAACAAGACTTAGTGGGCCATATTAATGGAAGGAATAATAGGTGAATAGTTTTCATCTGTAAAATGTTCCTGTATATCATCTTCCTACCCATTATGTATCTAATCAGTAATTCTAATGATCATTTTTATATAGTCACTGGTGTTCCAAAACAATGAATTGTGATATTTTACTTTAATGTAGCTCTACTGCCAGGGGATGTTAGATATTCTGAACATACTAACATATTTAGATCAAGGAGACTGGTTCAGTGTGTAATTTTCTTTATATTATTGGCTGAGAGATCCATGTTTTTTAAATAGTATCAACTTTCCCTTTCCTCATAGTGGATGTTTGGTTAAGTTCCAAGCAGAAGTATTTGTTAGCAGATTTTCTTGACAAAAAGTTATTGTACTTACTTGCTTCTGTCTGTCTTCTCATCTCAGACAACTTTCCAGTCAAATCTGTCCTTTTTTTCATGCAACTAGAAAGCCTAGTCTAAGCCATATCTAATAATAGTTCTCTGTTCAAGAGTTACTTGTATTTTTACTATGCATTAGTAAAAATGTGTAGTAATAAATAATTAAGGAATTTGTGAAGAATAAATGTTTGTGTCTTGAAAGTGCAGATGCCTATAGAATAAAACTCTTTGTCCTTTACATCTATTGACTGGACAATATTTGTCCTACTGAATTGTGTTTTAGCCAGGTTGAGGCCTAGGGCATGGTTTCAGGCTGTGGAGACCCAAAAAGTGGAAGAGATTTTAATAATAAATACCTCTGTCTACCATTTCTAAACTGATTATCTTGATTGCCTAGACATAAATTGTCACCTTGTGCAACTGTGAAAACTCTTGTTCTGCTTTTGCAGGAGGTACTGCAAACTCAGACTTACTATGTAACTAAAAATTCTAGAATTAAAGAGAATTGGACTACACTCAGCTTTCTGACTCATGTGAGTGCATGCTTTTCAGACCAAACTAAGTGCCTATTACTGAAACAGTGTTATGTTTAAGACTGGCCTTTTCTGTTAAATTATTTAACATGGCAGGGGGAATATCTACCTTATTGTTTGTATTGTAATTCTGATGGAGTCAACCCCTTATTTAAAATACCAATACAATATATTTTAAAGAATAGAAATTTTAAATTATTCACACATACCAAAGTCCATATACAATATATTCACATACTGTGACAGGTCTATAAACCCCACACTAGACTTGAAGGGGTTAAGGAGCAGTTCTTGGCCCAGGTGACAGCACCCCCCTATACCTGCAGAGCCCGATCAGACTGGAAGAGGATTTTAAAAGGGAGCCAGACAGTTCAGATGGGAGGCGAACATACCTACCCTGAGAGCTCCTGACCAAGGGTGCCGCCGAAGCCCTCACTGCAAGAAAGGGGTTAGCATCTGAGCCCAGCTGGGCTGAAGGTTCACATTTTTGTTAGTTTTGTGTTTTGCTGTCTTATGTCAGAGTTTGAGCATTTGGGGAGAGGTGAATGGCCCAGGGAGGCCGCCTCAAGGCACTCTAGGGCACTTGATATTGTTGTCTGTCATAGGACCCTGGGCTGGAGCCGGGTGGAGTGAGGGGGTCCCTGGGCTCCCCTACCAATCATGCTTGTTGAAGAAGGGTATAAACCTCCCTTCCACGCCTCCTCTCCAAATTAAGGAGAGGACAGAGGTGCTGAGAGCCTTGGGGAGAGGGCAAGCCACCTTCAGGAGCCCACAGGTGGGCTGAACACTCTTGGGACTCTATATAATTTCCCTACACTAGGAAGAGAACTAATTTGATGACCCAGCTGGAGGATCGAGTCACCACCCACCTAAAGGCCAGTCGTCATTGTATTGGAGTAGGCACTGGACATGGGGGAAAGTGAAGGCCCAGTGACCTAGACACTAGGTGACACCACTGGTAAGCCCAACCCCCAGTAACACATACATTAATTTTACATAAGGGTTCAATCCTATAACCGCTTACAATGAGGCATAATAAATCAATGGGGCTACTCACTGTGCCTTCAGTACTGGAAAGTATTGAAGCATGTGCTTAATTCCATCCCTATTCAAGGAAGTGCTTAAGCATATGCTTAAATTTAAGCATGTGTTTAAGTCCCATTGATTCCTAGTGGTATTAATAACATACTTAAGAGTAGAGTTGGCAGGAAAACAAGAATTCAGTTTCTTGTAAAAATGTTGAGGTTTCAGCATTTGGTTTATTCCACATCAGGACAAAACCAAGACCTTTCACAATTTTCTAGCGAAACTCTCCCTGGTGGGCTAACCAAGTTCAAGTCCCTGCCCTGAATCCAGCAGAACTGGGACCTGACCTCAATCTCCAATATCCCAGGCGACTACTTTACCCACAATGTTATGGGCTATTTCCAAGTAGGTTTTTCTCTCTCTCTCTTTTCCCTTGGTTTTGACCTGAGAAATACACCTCTACCCCGATATAACGTGACCCGATATAACACAAATTCAGATATAACGCAGTAAAGCAGAGCTCTGGGAGGTGCGGCTGCACGCTCTGGCGGATCCGCACGTCAGTGTGTTTGGCTCCAACGTGCTGCTCTGAGCAGCGTGTTAAGGGTGCCGGGCCGGGGCCGAGAGGTTGGATAAGGGGCAGAGGGTCTCGGGGGGCAGTCAGGGGACAGGGAGCAGGGGGGAGCCACAGCCTGAGGAGGGGAGCTGCAGTGCAGGGGAACGTCACATGGGCTCCAGACAGCGCCAAGAAGTTGGGGAAGACTGGTCCATGTGGGGAAGTTGCAGATCCAGGGCAGGGAGAGGTGCCACGCAGGTGCCCCTGTTCCGGCACTGGAGGGCTTGGCACAGAGCAGGCCTAGCTGGCAGGCTGCACCCTGCTCACAGCAGTGCCAGGTGGGCTCTCCGGGTCCATAGTGTGCAGCACTACTTGCCTGCAGTCAGGGGCTCTGTGTGCCCCGGCGGGCAGCTGGCCATGGCATCCTCACTGGAGACAGGCTGTGCAGGGCTCTGCAGAGGAGGAGAGACAGGCTGAGCATGGGCACACGTGGCAGGAGCTGCCCACCGATGGATCACCGTCCCCTGGCACCGCGTGGGCACAGGGTGGGGACCAGGCACATGCGGGCACCTCAGGTGAGGCTCTCCACCCTGCTCCTCCTCGCAGGCTCAGCTGCCGCGCCAGGCTGGGCGCACTCCATGGACAGGGTAGCAGCTGCTGGGCCAGTTCCCCCTGCCCCATCTCCACAGGGCTCGCCCCAGTTGATGGGGTCAAGCAGGTGTGAGCACTTCCATGTGCCAGCTCATCCCGGTGTGGCATGTAGCTCAGCGTGGGAGTCCTGGGGGTGATTAGGGACGGGGGGGTTGGATGGGTTGGGGGGTCAGTCAGGGGGCAGGAAGTAGGTGGGGGGGTGGTGGTGGGGTGGGGTGGTGGTATGACTATTAATAATGAGAGGAAGAGCGAGAAGTCAAGCCAATAGATTCATAAGATATGCCTATAAGATTTTAAAGATTTTGGCTCCCGAGGATATCAGAGTAGCATCAAATTCCATATGTTTTCCAAAAAAAACAATGAAAATTCAAAAAAACTTTGATGTTTTTTTAAAATGTTTTTTTTCTTTTTCATATTATAATATTTATTCACAGCAAATTTCTAATATGAATGCATCTTTATTTTGATATTAAATAGAGTAGCTTAGGTCAACGATAAAGGGAAAATGTCAGCACATTTTTTTAGTTTCGTTTTTTTCCATGAAATCAATTGTATTACATGCATGATAACAGAAAAATATTGTAATTTGGCACCAGATATGTCATGGTTGGTTGGTTAGTTGCATTACTGGGCAATAATCATGGATAAACATGAGAACATGTTCAGAAATATTTGGACTCATGCAGTTTTGGCTTATTAAACGACAGCAGCCAAGTGGTGTCTTATTGTGGGAGAGCAATCCAGAAACTAGTTGTAACAAACAATAAACTGAAGGTTTGAAACATGGGAACAACAAAATTACACATTATCTCAGTGTAAATCAAATCTATGACATTCACAGACAGCCTTTTTTTTTTCCTTATGCCCACTGCTAACTCTAGCTGAGTGATGGGCTAAATGGAGTTTGCAGGTCCATAACAACCCAAAAGCCATAATATATAAAATAAATTAGGGCTGTCACAGTGGCCCATCATTTTAATGCCATGCTGTAGGAGACTATCTACTCCCTAAGGAGTCAAAACCAAATTAAGGCACCATTAATTGAGTCAACTCTTGGGTCCTGTGTTAAGCAGCAACATGTCAGTTGTTGACTAAGGCCTGGTCTACACTGTGGGGGGCGGGGAATTGATCTACAAGAACAGCGTAGCTGAAGTTGACATATCTTAGATCGACTTAGATTGACCTACTTTGCTTCCTCACGGTGCGGGATTGACGTCCGCCGCTCCCTCGTAGATTCCACTTCTGTCTCTCGCCCTGGTGGAGTTCTGGAGTCGATGGGGAGCTGTAGAGGGGTCGGACTCACCCCTGCGGCACCTCCTGCTGGTGACTCCGGGAATTAGCTCTGTCCAGCACTGGAGCACCCTCTGCAGGCCGGTGATCCGCCTGTCCTCTGGCCCCTGTGTCCCTCCCTGGACCCGGTGCCCTTTTACATCGGGTGCTGCCCCCTGGCAGTAACCCCTTTCTCTCTGTGTTTCCCCTCCTTGGGGAGCCCCCACCCTCTATCCCCACCTTGCCTCAGTGTATGGCTACTGCCAGTCATTGTCTAGCCCCCGCACCCTGGGGCAGGCTGCAGTATCAGCCTACTCATCACAGGCAAAGTAGGGTTTGGACCTGCTGCCTTGGCCTACACCTGGGCTGCCCTCTGCAACCCCCAGTACCAGTTGCCCTATGCTAGGCCGCAGCCTGGGGCTTTCTAGGCTGGACCTTCCCCAGCTCCTCAGCCTTTCCCCAGCCCTGCTTCACCCTAGGTACCTTGTCTAAGATCCCTGCAGCTAGGCCCTTCTCCCTCTGAAGGCAGAGAGAGACTCCCTGGGCCTCTGGCCTCCCTGGCCTTTTATAGGGGCCAGCTGTGGCTCAGTTTGGGGCGTGGCCTCACCTGCAGCAACTCCCTCAATCAGCCCAGCTTTGAGAGCAGCCGCTCTCAAGCCCTGCCAGGCCCCTTTTAAACCCCTCAGGGCAGGAGCAGGGTCTACCCTGCTACAGGAGCACATTCGGGGATTGATGTATCGCGTCTAGACGAGATGTGATACATCGATCCCCGATAGATTGATCACTACCCGCCAATGTGGCGGGGAGTGTAGACATACCCTAAGGTGCGTAGTTTGAAGGGAGAAGTTGCAGCTGGCCCTGGCCTACAAAAAGCCTAACTTCAATTATGGAACTGAATATAAAGTAATGTTAATTTATCAGTCCTCAATATTTTGTATAAATAGGAAACTTGCAATTTATGTACCTGAGTGTGTGTGAGAGGTTGTGGTTTAGAATTCATAAATTTACTCAGCTGGGCATGGATTATTTTCTCATCTCTTCTTGTTTAAAAAATGTAGTGTTTATTTTGGTTTCCATATATTGGGATTTACAGTGTGCTCATGCAGCTCACAGATTTTAGATTTCAGTTCCTATCCTGCCAAAATGCATGTGTTTAATTAACCATACCTGATTTGTCCCATTGAGTTCACGCATAAAGGTTTTTTGTTTGTTTTGGGGGGCAAATGGGTTGGGTTTTCGAAAATTTCATAGAAAGCTCAATTAGCAAAACTACACTACATTAGCTGTAGGGAAGGTGAAGTTTGATTTTTTTCCTGTGTGCAATTGTTTTTACTTATCCACAAGATACTTCTAAAAACACTGGGCCAAATTCAGTATTAGTGTAAGCACATAAAAGTCCATTGATTTCATTGAAATTGTACTGCTAACATCAGATGTGATTCTAGCACATTGAAACATACACGGCCTGATTTTCATTTATACTGAAGTCTGTTTATACCACTTTGGTAATGTAAAGATGCTTTAAAGTGGGTGTCAATTGAAATGGCTGTAAATTACATATGTACCCACTTTTAAACCTTAGTATAAATGAGAACCAGGCTGATAATTTTGCACCTTTTGCTAGTCTGTCTAATGCTTTGTAATATCAAAGTAATTAAGATTGAAAAGGGACATACCTGTATTTTTAATTATTTTCACATCTTTCCAGAGGTGAAAGTAAGCTGCAGAGAGCCCAGAGCCCTTTAAATCCCTCCTGCAGCTCCAGCAGCTGGGCTGGGGCCGGGATTTAAAGGGCTCGGAGCTCCCTGGCTGGAGCCCCGGACCATTTAATTTGCCTGTGAGCCCCGGGGGCTCCCAACTACCTCTGCAGCTGGGAGCCTCAGATTGATTTAAAGGCCCTGGGGCTCCCAGACACAGCCAGTGCCTCAGGGCCTTTAAATCTTGAGAGGCCCTGCCTCTTCCAGTTGAGGCCACGCCTTTTCTGGGTGAGGCCACGCCCCCCTCAGGACTCCGGCAGTACTGGTAAGTCCTATAAGTTACTTTCACCCCTGCATCTTTCTTTTACTTGAGCAAAGAAATCCCTCATAACTATAGCAGAAGGTTGTATAACCTCCAGGGCCAAATTCTCCCCTCATGTACATAGTGGCGTAAATCCAAAATAACCCAGTGATGTCACTGGAGCTACTCTGGATTTACCAATGGAAGTGAAATCAGAAAATGGCTCCAGCGTTTATTTCATGGGGTCGCTCTAATATGATGGAAATAATGAGAGTCTGAAATGTGTGGCTTTCTTGAATTTTCACTTTTCATGTACACACTGCAATCAAGCAGAGCCAAAATGCATAGGGCTCAAAGTCTCTTATCTTCTCCTATCACTTCCTGAAGATGTCATAGCTGCAGCAGGGTCAGTTTTTTCTGATTTATTTCTTTCCTGCTGCTTCTCTGGCCTGTTGAACTATAACAGAAGCATGGAAGTTCTCTGACTCCAGACCTACTCTAACACGAATAGAGAAGATAGGCAGACAGCTGAAAAAACAGATCAGGTTGATTCTTTTTCTACTGGAACTATTGCTGGCTAGAAATCTGACTATGATTAATTTATTTGCCCAAGTATTAAGATAAGTTTTGCTTAGGCTCCTGTAGAGATGCCTGGCCAAAGTCTACTGTGTTACACCAGTGCAAGTCCAGAATATATACACTGAAGTCAGTAGAATTAGGAGTTCTAGATTTATACCAGCGTACCTGAAAGCAGAAATTTGGTCCTTCGAATTTTAACAGCTGAGCATATTGATGAATTCTGAACAGAGACACACGCACAGCTCCGGTACATAGATTGCCCTAATAGAATATTCGACTTTTTGATTCAACCAGGTGAACATCAACCATTAAACTTTACAGATTATATTTTTATTAGATAAAAATAAGACCAATGATGGGAGATTTGCCTGAAATTCCTAGTACAGGCATTGTTTTAAGGGACTTAAACTAAACTTACTGACCTGGGGAGAACATTTCTGTCTGTGAAAGAGTAGTTGAGTGTTCCTGGTCAATTCAGTCCTTGGCTTATATTGAAATTGACAACACAGGGGTCAGTTACTGCCACTCATGATCATGTGTCTTTGTAACATGGATACCTGGAAGTGTACTGAGGCCTCCAAAACCATTTGAACAACACCAAACAGTTCTGATCACGAGCAGTTAATCTTTAATGGAATTCAGGCGCTCAACCATTTACAAAACATACTATATGTGTTCATTTAACATGTGCTGTCTCAGGCTCTAATACATCAGTCTGTCCCTGTTCAGCAAAGCGCTTAAGCACATGCTTAAGTCCCATTGCCATTGACTGCAATTGGACTTAAGCACAAGCCTAAAGTTAAGCATGTGTTTGTGTCTTGCTGAATAGGGATGAACCTAAGCGTGTGTTTAAATTATTTGGTGAACTGCAGTCTAAATGACAGTGTCCTGTACTATGCAGATGTACTCCCAATACTTAAGATCCCAGCCTCCACTCAGTTTGCCGAGCAGTTGCGGTCTCTCAAGCAGTTATGGGCTGGATGCCTATTACAACAAATACTTTGAGACCTTTTCCTTAGCCTTGGCAGCATTTTCATGTGCCCTATGTGGGCTGCCCAATCTGCCCTTTGGTCCTGGGCTGTCAGAGGCACCTTTTTTTCCTTTTCACTTGTCAACACTAACCTTTCTTGTCTTCCTATTTGTGTTGTTACCATGCTGGGTACGTCATTGTGTTCTCTCTCTCTCTGTCTCTCTCTCTCTCTCTCTCTCTCTCTCTCTCTCTCTCTCTCACACACACACACACACACACACACACACACACACACACACACACACACACACACACACACACACAGCAAAATTCATGCCTTGAAATGAATAATGATGCACCAGGGATGAATGGTGCCCTTTATGTTTATGACTGTCATGGGATTTTGCACAATTCGCCATGTGCTCTTAAATGATCCTGCAGGTACTAGTGAAAATGAAAACTTGCAATTATGGTAACCTGAAATAACCCTCTGCTCTTCCCACTCAGTACTCTC
Organism: Mauremys reevesii; assembly: GCF_016161935.1. NCBI lineage: Eukaryota > Metazoa > Chordata > Testudines > Geoemydidae > Mauremys > Mauremys reevesii. Next base: position 245,275,565 of record NC_052623.1, on the reverse strand, counting down.
CCTGTGTCACTCAGTAAAGAATTTGTATTTCCCTTTCAAATGCGTTAACATACGGTATTCTTCCTTCTGCCTCCTCAGACCTGTCCTCTCAAGTTTGTGAAGGTAGGATGACTACATACATTTATCTGCTTTCTTTTCATACTGTTAAATAAGGGGCGAGCTGCCAAAAATATACTCCTTCAAACGCTGAGTCTCCCTACACCTGCAAATAAGGGTCCCACAGGGAATAACCTTATTGTTTAATAAAAGTTCAAGACGACACTACTACCTGAAGCACTGTATGTGTTCACATGTGAGATGAAAGTTACCTTGTGTTTGTCAACCCTCGGCATTATCTGGAGTACTGGCATTTTCTTGCTAATCACTTCTTCTCCTATTTGAATCAAGGAAAAGTGACATTTTTAGACACATTTTGGAGATTTTATTTTTCAAACAGCAAAAACAAATATCAAAATAAATCCAAATTGTTAAATCATATCTGAATGCTGAGCATATGTTCCTTGTTCATCTGTCTGCTAATCCCAGATGTTAATTGCTCTAGGAGCTACATTTGTCATTAAGCTCTTCTTTTTTCTGTTTTTGTCTCTTGCTGCATTTTGTCAAACTGAAGCAGGACATGCTGTTGATAAGAGACATCTTATTTCTCTTAGCCCTGTAAAATGCTGATGACATTTGTATGCTGGAATCTGAAAAGGCTCTTGTGCAGCATCCAGTTTGTTATAGTGTCAATCCTGGTAACACTGATATAAACGTGGCTAGTCTAACCACATTAAAGCATGGACAATCTGACATGCTGCTTTATGAAAAAGCTAATAAAATGCAATTACTGTCCAGCTTTGATTCAGAACTCTTATAAGTGTTCATTTTGAAATTCACATTTTTATTGCACTGCACAATATTTGAGACCAGGGGATTTGGCTTATTGCTTTACTGGTCTAAAACTGAATTCAACTACCTTTTACATCTGTTTACTAGAGCACTGTGGGTCAGTTAACACAAATAAAATCTGTAATCTAGCACAAGAGGTGAGGCCTCTTTAAACAATGTGGTGAAAAATGATCCTCTTCTTCCAATTTGCATGTCTGACCTCTGTTAGGAAGTTAACTCTTTATTAGCCTTGTTAGAATGAGAGGGTACAGAGAGCCAACAGAAGACATTTGCACCACTTAAGTTATGTGGTGCCACAGGTCTTACACTGGTCCAGTGCATGGAGTGGATTTCACCCTGCGTGCAGGGGACCAATGCAAGACCTTCTGTACCACTTCCTCTCCACAGGAGGGCTATCCAGGGGGTGGTGATGAAAATTTTTGCAGCATATTTACTGACTAGAAACACTAATCTGAGACCACAGTTTGGCCGTGGTGTTGTGAGGCATGCTGACGGGAAGAAGCAAAGATGTAGTGTCCCTGAGTCATCCAGCCAGTACAGGGCAGGTTGGCTCATAGGGCCAAGGTACAACTCCCTCAGGTGTGCTTCTTTCCTGCTGCCCCAAAAAGGGGCAGCATGCACCCTTGTTAGTGCCTGCTATCAAACCCAGTTTTTACACAGATGGCCAGGGTTGTGATTACACCCCACTCAGGGGTGCAAATGTCCATCTGGATTCATAGAGCAACATCCAAGGGAGCACTAGGGCCCTATCTTGCCATGCAGCCCTGCAGTGGGAGGGAAGAGGCTCCCCTTTCCTGCTTATTCCTCTAGTGCATAGGCAAGAGACAAACCAGCCAGTTGCCCTTCGGGGCCAGTGTTGGAAAATGGAGCACATCTCCCACCCATTCACAGCATGTAATGTTTCTGTTGGTTTTTAAATTTGATTTCAGAATGAGCATGTCCTCAGCTTTTTCCTCGATGGGTCCAAAACCGACTGGCCGGAAGAATCTGCACTTGTTAGCCTAGGTATGTAAATTATTAATTTTGATCTCTTTAAGAGGGAATTGGTCTTGGTGACACTGAATGCTGCAATGTAGAGGTGGGTCTAACTGAACCCACTGGTAAATGTGTTTTTTCTTTGTAAATGTGAGTATAATAACCAGTAAGTAATTCAGTTCACTTTTTATTTCCCAAATCGTAGAAGTTCATACAAATATTTTTTAATACAATCTGCAGATCCCAATTGGTTTTGATGTCCCCTCCCTAACCAGTTGTATTATTTCTAGCTATACTTAAGTCATAATTAAAGCAAATATATATTTACACTTGAAACAAACTAGGCCAGGAACCTTTTTTTCTTAAAACCCCTCTTCATATAACAATCTTAAGAAGGAGGGTTTGAGGTATGACAAAGTATCATGCATGTGTTGAGACGTGAAGAATAATGTATGCTAGCAATGACTTATCAATAAGGGTATTTCACAGTGAGTGGGGCATGTAAATAACAGAACATGTGGTTAATCTTGCCTAAGTATGCATTATTACTTATAGAAATAGCACTGCTATATACTGCTCCTCAGTAATTAATAATACTCTGAACATTGTTTCCTTATCATGTCCAAATTCCTAACCACCTCCCTCTTCTGTCCTGAAGCCCCACCAATGAGCTATCTTCTTGGCTTTGTTGTTACCTAATGCTGACTCTTTGCTCATCTTCTGCAGTCAACTTGGGTGAGATGGGGGCAGGAGAAATAAAAGCTAATGCTGAAGGCCACAGTTCTACTCTGCTTGCACAAAAACAGTTCAGCCATTTGCTGTATATTCCAAGTGATGATAAAGCTCCAGGATACCAAGTTATCCACATTTCATAACTGAGTAGCTGCTACTAATACCACATCCCTTCCATGTCCAATGTGCTTGTTCCTCTCCTTTACAGACTGAGGCTCTGCTCCTTGGCTGTACCACTCTAGTGACACAAAGCAATTCTAATTCCATTTTAACCAGCCACTGGAGGATTCCCCTTGTGTAGGGAGATCCTGTGGTGGTGTAGAATTGCTATAGTGGCTCCTACTGCCCCTCTCCCTGCAGCACAAGAGATGTGGCCAAGACATCTCTATACCCCATCAATTCCCTTAGGGCCATTGGAAACTGGTAATGTTTGCTCTGATACCCTCATTGCCCAGGATTGGGAGGATGCAAAGCACTGACAAGAGAAGAGTTTTGTTGCAAAAACTCAAGCCACACCTTTAATACAGCTTGTAGCCTGGGTTCATGGGCTACGTTCTATATCTCTCTATGGCTTCTTTTACTGTAGTATCTGACTACTTCGCAGTCTTAAATGTATTTATCTTCCAAACCCATGAGTGATCAGGAGCTACTGTTACCCCCCTTTTACACATGAGGGACTGAGACGCTGATGTCACATGATGAGTCTGCGGAAGAGCAGGAATTGAACCCAGTGGACCATCCAAAAAACTATTATATAGCCAATGGTACACGGGTTAAAGAAGAAAACCTTTCACTCTGTAAACTGGACCCGCATTTATTTTCTGAGTATTTAGTGAGCTACCAAGCTATCATATCTATAACCCAACCTGTTGGTTAACTCTTTACATTTTTATGGTGATGTGGGGGCCACATAAGACTAGCCAGAAGGAGGGGGATACAGCAGATGTACAAGTTAAGATCCATAGGCCTTTAATAATTGGAGAAAGGGGTGTAGGAATCCATTTGCCCACAGGTGAACTTGGCTTTCAAAAGTTTGGGAAATGATGCTTTAAATAAGCAAGGTATCTGTGTCTTACAGGAATATTCATTTCCAGTTACCCTAGAAAACAGAGAACATTGTAATTGTTAAAGATTTTGAGAGTAAGACACTCGCATAGATTTTGCAGATTGAAGTAGTTAATGCCCTTTCTCTTTGTTCTAATGTCCAAATCCTGAGGTCTTTACTTGGATTTGGTTTGCTTGGCTTTGCTTGCACATTATTATTTTTTTATATATCTCAGTAGCAGTCATAGATCAGGGCTCCATTATGCTTGGCATTGTACCAGCACAGAACACAAAGAAGGCCCTAAACTGCATACAGAGTAGCCACCTCCAGAGCACTGTTCCCTCAACTTCCTTGGAAAGTGGGAGGTGGTGTGTGTGGGTCTAGGAGTCTCCTGTCAGCCCCCTTTGACTTTATAGGAGTCGAAGGGGGCTGGCAGTTCCTGAAAGATGTAATACTAGAGGCTCAGCATGATGCTATTCCAATGCAGAGAAAAATAAGAAGAGCCACAGGAGACCAATGTGGCTGCACAAGGAGCTTTTTAGCTATCTAAAAACCAATAGGGATACATACAGGAAATGGAAGGACGTGCATGTCAGTAAGGATGTATACATGGGTATAGCACAAGTATGTAGGGACAAAGTCAGGAAAGCCAAGGCAAAGAATGAGTGACAACTGGAAAGAAGTGTTAGAGACGATAAGCGGGGGTTGTACAAATATGTCAGACAAAAATGAAAGATCAGGGATGGCGTGTGCCCACTGCTCAGTGGAGAAGGCGAGCCGGTAATGGAAGATAAGAAGGCAGAACTGCTCAGTGCCCACTTTGCTTCAATCTTCATACAAAAAATAATGTGACCCCATGACTAGAGAAGTTGTTATAGAAAATAAAGGGAAATAAATGCAGATAAGGACAAGTAAAGAACACAGCAGAGTTCTTCTGACTAATTTGAATGAATTCAAGTGAGCAGGGCATGTTGCCATTTACCCTAGGGTTCTGAAGAAATCTCAGAGCCACTGAGATTTGCAAGCTTATGGATGATAGGAAAGGTACTGGAAGGCTGGAGAAGGGCTAATGTAGTGCCCATCTTTAAAAGGGGGGAAAAGGAGGAGCCGGGGAACTATAGACCAGTCAGTTTGACGTTGATACCTGGGAAGCTACTAGAGCAATGTATAAAACGTTCCATCTGCAAATACCTGGAGGATGAAGGGGTGATTACTGACAGTCAGCATGGATTTACCAAGAACAGATCATGCCAAACCAGCTTGATTTCCTTCTTTGACAAGGTAACTGGTTTGGTGGATAGGGGGGATGCAGTGGATATAATATACTTGGACTTTAGCAAGACTTTAGACACAGTTCCACATGACATTCTCATAAGTAAGCGGGAGAAATACAGGCTTGGTAGAACTACCATTAAGTGGATGCATAATTGGTTAAACAACTGGAAACAAAGAGTAGCTATTAATGGAAGGATGACAGATTGGAAGGAGGTCTCAAGTGGGGTTCCATAGGGATCTCTTCTGGGTCTTGTGTTATTTAGCATCTTTATTAATGACCTGGATGTAGGAATAAAGAGCATGCTGATCAAATTTGGAGGTGACACAAATCTAGGGAGGATTGCAAATACTTTGGAGGATAGAATTAAAATTCAAAGGGCTCTTGATAAATTGGAGAAACTGGGCTATAGACAACCAAATGAAATTCAACAAAGACAAATGTAAGGTACCACACTTAAGGAAGAAAAACCAAACACACAAATACAGAATGGGGGATAACTGGCTTGGCAGCAGCACTGCTGAGAAGGATCTGAGAGTTGTAGTGGATCACAATCTCAACATGAGTCAATGATACAATGGTGTTGCAAATCTAGTGCAATTTTGGGCTCCATTAAGAGAGGAATAGCACACTAGTCACAGGAGATGATAATACCACTCTACTCAGTGCTGGTTAAGCCTAAACTGGAGTACTGTGTCCAATTTTGGTAACTGCTGTATAAAAAGGATATAGAGAAACTGGAAAGGATCCAGAGATGAGTGACTAAAATCATCAAAGGGATGGAATGCAAGCTATATGAGCAAAGGCTGAAGGAACTGGGTATGTTTAGTTTGGAAAAGAAACATGATAGTGGTCTTCAAATACTTGAAGGCTGCCATAAGAAAGATGGAGAAAAATTATTCTCTCTTGCCGCAGAGGGCAGGACAAGAGGCAATGGGTTCAAACTACAGCATAGCAAATTTAGATTAAATATCAGGAAAAACTTCCTAACTGTAAGAACAGTAGTACAATGGAACAAACTTCCTGTGGAAGTCATGGAATCTCCTTCACTGGAGGTTTCAAAAGGAGGCTGGATAGTTACAACAAATTCTGCATCTTGGCAGGGTGGTAGATAACCTTGGTGGTCGCTGCTAATCCTGTGGTTCCATTATTCTATGAGGAGAGGTACAGTGAAGCCCTGGGATTTTCCTGGCTTGAAGGTGGGCCCTGAGCATATTCTCAAGGAGTAAAGCCATCCCTTTATTTAGTGGAGTGATGGTGTAGAAGGAGGGGAATTCTATGTGGAGACACCTTCCCTCTTCCCTTCCCCCTCCCAGAGATTTTACTCCTTTTTTCTATATATGGGATGATTCAGGCCTTCATTTTTACTTTCTCTCTCTCTCTCTCTCTTCTGGCAAAACTCCACTTGGCTTAATAAGAGTTTTGCCTGAGTGAGAACTTGGTGATTTGTCCTTCAGCCCTGTCTCTTAGTTAGAATGAATATAAAATAAATACCCCATAACAAGCAGATTATGAATTTTAATTGACAACATCCTTCACTTACATCACTTTAATTTTCAAAGATTGTAGGTAATTACACTTATTAAAGAGAATAAAATAAAAATTAAAATGTATAAATTTGTACTGTGCTCCTAGCAATGAAGAGATTAAAACTCAGTGCCAAATTTACTTTGTCATGAATACAGATGCAATATTCCCACTGGGATGCATTCTGAAATATACTCAATATTGTACGCATCCGGGTACTCTTAGCCTACTATGGAGGAACAGATATAAAAAATGATTTTGCCTAAGGTGTTTCATGATGACCAAAAAAAAGTGTTGTTTTGTGCAAAAATATCCATCAAAACAATTTTGATATTCAGTGATGTTTATTTTTCTTTTACTGAATTACATCTGCTGAAAGTATTAAAATTCCAGACCATTCAACTATACACTGTGAAAAATGAAATGGTTTCTGTCATTTCTAATGGTTCACATATAGGCCAAGGTCTGTGTTGACACAATTGGGCGCAGCACCAGTGATGTCAGTAGAGTTGTGCCCATTTATACCAGCAGAAAAATAGGACCTATCTCCTTTTAAAACAAGAGCCAGGCTCATTGAATGGGGAAATGTGCATTACACCTCCCTGTGCAGGCTTTACTCCCAGTGCTTAATGTGGGACTCAGCCCTAGATAGACCAGACTTTTGTACTATTCCTTGTGATACATGACAACTCTCTCTGCTGCACGTGCTCATATGTGCTTCTTATTGTGCTCCTAGTATTTCATCTTTTGCGGGCCATCAGTATTTCTTGATGTCTTATGAGGCCAAAGCTAGGAAAGAGGGTGTTAGGAGCTAATCTTTCAATAGTCGAGGACAGGAGGATTATAATTCTCTACCAAACTGTCAGTAGAGCAGTTGGTCATTTTTTGCAATATTCTATCCCCCATCCACTCAAGCTGAACTGGTTCCATCAACCTTTGATGGTAGATCGTTAAAACCGGTCTTGAAAGGAAAGGTGTGAGATAAATCACATAAATTCACCCACAAAAGCTTATGCTCCAATACGTCTGTTAGTCTATAAAGTGCCACAGGACTCTTTGTCGCTTTTTACAGATCCAGACTAACACGGCTACACCTCTGATACTTGAAATCAAAGGATGCAGAAGATAGAATAATACTTACCTGCCTTCCAGGTGTGCTGAGAAGTTAGTTAGTGTTTGCACAGCACTTTGCTTTTATGCATCAAAGTATTCTTCCAGGGTAGGTTCCCTCAAGGAGATTTGATCAATTTCTCTGTATCCGTTGCCTTACGTTCTTAATTTCTCGTACAACACAACAACTACAGTGCATGGTTTGTTTAAAAATTATGATTCCAGAAACAATGAAGAGAACATAAACTAGGGCTGTAATTTGCTTTAAAAAATGGCCATCCAAATAAATAAGGGGAACGCAAACACAAACACTGCAAATCATTCAGCCTGAAACTGCAATTAATTTCCAAATAAATTAGCGTGTTTAGTTTTTAATCATCAAAAATAAATAAACCCACAGCTCTCTCAAGCCCAGGGAAGGAGAATCCACAAGTCATATTAAAAGAACTTGTGAACTCTATTCAGCCCTGGGGCTATGCTTTGGGCACTCATAGGAGCTTTTCCATTGACTTCAGTGAGCGTAGGATCAATCCTTAGAAGTCAAATCTTGATTCAATTGAAGTCAATGGGAGTTCTGACTTTGTCTTCCATTAGACAAATGTTTGGCCCTTGTTTATAAGAGAGGACAGACAGTGCACACCACCTTTTAACAATGCAGAGCCCAAGCATGCGGGTCCACCAGCTTCACTGTATCCATATTTGGCATCAGAGCAGGTGTGTGCCATTATAGTTTAAGTCGAAATTCTGGTCTCATAAAAGAAAATGGCAAAACGCCCATCAACTTCAACGGGACCACAATTTGGCACTGAATGCAGGAGTGTCTAAACTGTGACCTGATGGCTAAAAACAGCTGATGGCATCTGGCTGCTATTGCTGATTGTAGCTGATGGGAGTTGAAGGTGGTTAATGCCTCAGAGGAGCCCCCTCAGTGCCTTGCAGAATCAAACTCCTTGTGTTCAGTTTTTTCCCTTTTCCTTCCTTGTGTTCAGTTCATTTTATCTGTGTTGTTAAAGCCGTTTCATATATACATTGGAAAAAGGCAAAAAAAAAAAAGCCATGCTCATATCTATGGTGTCTGTTTCAGATCTCAGATTTTCATGTGATTAATATATGTATTTCCCCTGATGTATTGCACTGTCCTCAACCTAGTTAAACAATTACTAACTTTATTTCTTGCATATAAAAATGCCAATTGCAAGTGAAGAATTCCTCCATTGGATGGAAAGTTTCATTTTCTAAAACATTAATAGAACAGATACAAAAGGGGTGGGGCAAGACATGATTCTCAACTGAATTCTAACACTGTAATTTACACTGCGAGATCTGATGTGCTTTCTAAACTTCTGAAGTTGACCTCTTGCAATTCACAGTATCAATAGAGCACCCAAGATAATTGTATCCTTATGTTTCCTACTCAAGTATTCTATCCTCTGTATTGCTACAACTGCTTTAGCACAATTTTTATGGCTATTAATGAAAAACTATTTAACCAATTTCCATGTGCTTCTAATTACTCAAGAGAAACACTGAACCTATGAAGTTCTGCAATTTATTAGATTTTTTTCCTTTCCCTCCTGTCACTGTTTAAGTGATTCCTAGTGATGCTCACCTAGTCGCTATGCAATATAAGATGGGAATAGATTGTTCTAACACAATCATTCTAGCATTGAAATTAGGGTTGTCGCTCACTTAAAAAAATGAATCGCGTGCAATTAATCGCGCTATTAAACAATAATAGAATACCATTTATTTAAAAATTTGATGTTTTCTACATTTTCAAATATATTGATTTCAATTACAAGACAGAATACAAAGTGTACAGTGTTCACTTCATATTTATTTTTATTACAAATATTTGCACTGTAAAAAACAAATGGTATTTTTCAATTCACCTAATACAAGTATTGTAGTGCAATCTCTTTATCATGAAAGTTTAACTTACAAATGTAGAATTATGTACAAAAAATCCTGCATTCAAAAATAAAACAATGTACAACTTTAGAGCCTACTAGTTCAATCAGTCCTACTTCTTGTTCAGCCAATCGCTCAGACAAACAAGTTTGTTTATATTTGCAGAAGATAATGCTGCCTGCTTCTTGTTTACAACGTCACCTGAAATTGAGAACAGGCATTCACATTGCACTGTTGTAGCTGGTGTCACAAGATATTTACATGCCAGAGGCGTTAAAGATTCATATGTCCCTTGATGCTTCAACCACCATTCTAGGGGACATGCATCCATGCTGATGACGGGTTCTGCTTGATAACAGTTGAAAGCAGAGCGGACCAACACATGTTCATTTTCATCATCTGAGTCAGATGCCATCAGAAGAAGATTAATTTTCTTTTTTGGTGGTTTGGGCTCTGTAGTTTCCAAATCAGAGTGTTGCTCTTTTAAGACTTCTGAAAGCATGCTCCATACCTCACTCCTCTCAGACTTTGGAAGGCACTTCAGATTCTTAAATCTTGGGTTGAGTGCTGTAGCTATCTTTAGAAATTTCATATTGGTATCTTTTTTGCATTTTGTCAAATTTGCAGTGCAAGTGTTCTTAAAAAAAAAAACATGTGCTGGGTCATCATCCAAGACTGCTATAACATGAAATATATGGCAGACTGCAAGTAAAACAGAGCAGGAGACATACAATGCTTCCCCAAGGAGTTCAGTCACAAATTTAATTAACTCATTATTTTTAATGAGTGTTATCAGCATGGAAACATGTCCTCTAAAAAAATGGCCAAAGCATGAAGAGGCATATGAATCTTTAGTGCATCTGGCAATATCTTGTGACAACGCCAGCTACAACAGTGCCATGCAAATGCCTGTTCTCACTTCCAGGTGACATTGTAATTAAGAATTGGGCAACATTATCTCCTGTAAATGTAAACAGACTTGTTTCTCTTAGCGATTGACTGAACAAGAAGTAGGACTGATTGGACTTGTAGGCTCTAAAGTTTTACGTTGTTTTATTTTTGAATGCAGGATTTTTTGTGGGGATAGGGAATAGTTATGAAGTTCAGATTTTGATCTGAACTTTCCCAACGTTTTGGGAGTATTTGGATAATGATGTAAGCAGAACAGAACCTCACTCATACTTGCATATCTGTACTGGCATGATGGGGTTAACATCTGCTGCAGTCGGGGAGAGGATAAAACATTGTCCACCCCTCCCCCAGCACTGCTCCAGAATTGTCCAGCAGAGACCCTGCCAGAGTCTGGGTGCACTGGGATCTAGGTGATCCCCCAGGCCACGTGGGGGTGGGGGTGTGAAATCTGCAGAGAGGAGCCAGCCACAGATTGGTAGCAAGAGATGAAGCCAAAGCAAGGATTTCTACCGTGGGTGGGAGAGTGCATAAAGTGGAGCCCAACCAGGGTCATCCCTCCCGTCAACATCTTCTTAGTCCAGTGGCACAAGGACCCAGATGGTGCCTACACTCCCACCTCATGGCATGATGGAGAGCTGTAGAGAATAGCCAGCCAGAGACTCCAGCCAGTAGGAACAGGAGCAGCCAAATAGCACAAAGTGCTCTGACTTTCTTTGCCCACTGCTGATTGGCTGTTTGCTCCAGTCCTCCCTTCCTCCCCGCCCTCCCCCTTCCTCAGGATCTTCATCTCAGCTTCATTCCACACCTGCACCACCTTACCCTCTTCTCCTCTGCCCTGCCCCTCTCACCCTCTTTGCCCTCCCTTTTCTTTTCATTTAGCTGATCCCCTCCCAAGTATCACCCCATCCCCAAAAATGGTGGACCTAACATGACGGTTGCTGCCATCCCATTGTTCACTTTGCTTGTGTCCTATCCCTTCCCCACTCTGTGTCTATCTTGTCTTATTAGACAATATTGTTTCCTTATGCTCCCCCATCTACTTGTATCCAGCTGCTGGCTCTTGGTTTATACTTAGGTTGCAAGCTTTTGGGGCAGGGACTGTTTGTACAGCACCTAGCACCGTGGGATCCTGGTCCATGACTGGAGCTCCTAGGCACTACAGGAACAATCTCTCACTTTTTTGTTAGTCTAGTAAATGGATATAATGGGCCAAATTCAGTCCTAGTGTCAGTAAAATGAAACCCTACTTGTTTCAGCAAAGTTAGAGTAGTTTACATAGAGGTTGAGGGTATTTTTTTACAGCAGGATACATAACAAGGGTTAGCTATCTCTCTGCAAAAATCCTAGTGGAGACAAGAGACTGTCATTTTTACTTCAAGCAACGTGAGGTCAACCACAGGTGGGAGATAAAATGTTGACCTTGATCTAACTACATCACGGTAAAAACTACCTGTGCCTCTCCACTAGGATGCTACAGTAAAACAGCTAACCTGCATTCGTTATCCCACGATTTAAAAAAAAAAAAAAACTTTTTTGGTGAGGACATTTGGCTCAATGCCTCTAAAAGTACTGATAGGAAATACTGAGTCAGTGTTGAGATTACAAACCTGGCTTCACTTGCATTCAAGGTGATGGAATTTTTGCCCCTGGTTTCAGTGGGAACAGGATCAGACTGTAACTGCATATTAATATGAATCTGTGCAAAGTATCAGGACCATGGGATCAGGCCTGCAATCAGGGGTGGAAGTAATCTGGTACGGGCTGGTAGGGCATGCCGGTAAAAAGTGACCGCCGGTACTGGCCCGTACTCAGCTGATGTTAAAGCACTGCCATGGCAGTGCTTTAGGTACCCTGGTTAAAGCACTGCTGTGGTAGTGTTTTAACATCATTGCCCCTTTTGCCCCCCCACCCCCACCCTGGGCTGCTGCCGGGGGTGGAAAAAGGGGCAGTTTCCCCGGGGCTGCAATTTAAAAGGGCCTGGGGCTCCAGCCGCCGCTGCTGCTACCACAGCAGCAGCAGCCAGACCCCTGGGCCCTTTAAATTGCCACTGGAGCCCTGGGCAGCACAGGCCAGGCAGTGCGGATGGGCTGGCTGGGGGACACTGACCCCAACCCCGCCCCTTCCCCCGAGGCCCCGTCCCTTCCGGGGGCCGGAGCCCGTAAGTATGGAATGTTACTTTCACCCCTGCCTGCAATTGGCAAAAATACAGTAATCTTTTCCTTTTCTTTATTCCTAGTATCCTTAGCTCTCATAAATCTACAGTTGTTTTGGAACCTTTCTGCAAACTCTTGTGTCTATAAATGTGAGCCAAATTCTGTACTGATTTACATGCCTTGCCTCCTATACAAGTAGGAGCTTTTTTTCCCCCACTGCAAACTGGAAGAAATTGAAAACCCATGTAAGATTTTTTTTAAAAACATATAGGAAAAATCACAAACAGCTCAATGATATTCATTTTTCTACAAAATACCCTTAGAGTATGGACAATTAAGTCATAACATTCCAGCTGAAATTCAGACTGATGACAAATGGAAAATTTTAAATCTCTCTTAATGGCTCTCTAATATTTATAACAAGCTCATCTCTAGTGTTTTCTAATTCCAACCTTCCTTAAGCAGGCAATATTTTGTTATACATGTTATGTAAAATAGTATTTCAATGCTTTAGCTATGCATTTCCATTAATATTTTCACTAACTGGAAATTCACTCTTTCAGTAACTGGAAATTCATTTCTTTTGCTTATTTCAGGTCCTAAATCTACTGAACAGAAACCTGGAGTGCAGTTAGTCATATCCTATGAGAGCACCCACCTGACAATATTGTTGAAACATATGAGGAATATTGTAAGTCCTTTTGTTATAATTGAACTCTAACATAAGATTTTATGTTAGCAGAGTGCTGTGCTAACATTAATCCTCACAATGTCCTTGCAGATAAATACATTTTACAGAAGGTTGTGTGACAGTGCTTTTCATTTAACATATTTGATCTCTTTCAAGCATGTTTGATGCCAGGGTGTGGTACAGAAACTAGCACCATTAGTTTCATGGCCAGTGATGATCTCCTACTGGCAATGCACAAAAGATGAGGTGTCCATAATAGCTCTTTGAGCTGCTTTAGATATTACTGATTCTGAGTTGTTGTCGACTCCTGCCAGGAGTAGGTGGAGTCACATGACAGGGGCTCTGTCCCTTTCTTGGTAAAGTCCTAGCTGGAGAGTACTTGCTTATCTACCCCTAAAGTTCTTTCACGTGGGATTGTACAGGTATATCAGCTCTCCTGTTCAACATATACGTGAAGTTCAGGAACATCATTTGCGATTGGACAAGGGGGCAGAGTGCCCTCGGGACTTTTCATACGTCTATGTGCTCCATTCCCCTCCTCCCGCAAATTATAACCACATATAACCCTATATGCTGACAAAACTCTCCCCTCCGCCTCCCCCTTTCATTTTTTCTGAAGTGACTCCCTTGGTGAAGTTGCTAGAGGAAATACTGAGGTGGGTTAGGCTGCAATGTCATTGGTATGATGACAATGCTCAGCTCTACTCTCAGCAGACCTTGATGGTAAAATTATCTGTTTTCCTGTAGTCTGGCTGTGATAGGACTGGCAAGGCTCAGTTCAGACCAGACTCAGGTGATGCTGGTTGGCTTAGGGGATCTTGTGAGGGCAGTATGCATTAATTCAGCTAAAGTGGTATGTCTGCTCTTTGATATTAACAGCCTCTACAGGCTCTGGAATCCCCAACTGCTCTTCTCAGTCTCAGGTAATGGCCGTGGCTAGAAGACCCTTTCATTACCTTTGTTTAACTAGGAGATTGTGACATCTCTTCCATGCTATGGACTCAACTGTGTTCATTCATGCCTTTTTCATCTCCAGATTAGATTACAATCACTCGCTCTAAATGTGACTCAGCCAAGCATCAGCCAACACAAAATGAGACTGGCTGGCTGATTGGCTGAATGAGTCATGTGAAGCCTACATATCCCCAACTATTCTCTATAGACTCCCCAGGCTTCTGATTTGCAATTCAGTGTATTCATTTTGATCTATAAAGTCCTAAAATATTTGGGTCCTGAGAGACTGTCTTTCTCTTTCCATGCACCATCCTGAGAGTTGAGATTTCACAGGATACATCAGCTGATAGGTCCTATTTATATGAACATCCTACACTATAGAAGATGCTTCCTGTGTTATTCAAATGGAACCCATGCTTTTTACCTTTGGGGTACAGTATAAGGCCCTTTGGGGAGGGGAGCATCTCCTTCAGGCTGAGTACGTGGTGAAGCTTGTGGAGAGAATTTTGGTCAGAACATTATGCTCTTAGTGTTACTGTGTGTATTGTATTTTTTTCCACTGTACTTATGCTGAGAGGCTCCATGATAGATAGATAGGGGTGTGTGTGTGTGTGTGTGTGTGTGTGTGTATGTGTTATAAATCTGTGGTTGGGTAGGATGAATACTTGTATGTGTCAGATGCGGGAAAGTATAGTAGTGGTATGCACTTTATAAGTGTAAGTTTTTCTGATGACTTTGCATGGATGGTTTGCAGATTACAGGGGCAGCTTTAAGACTCTCAGAGGTGGCTGAACTCTGTGTGTCCATACTTTCAAATGTTTAGGCTTTTTAATGTATAATTAACTTAAAATGTCCTGGCCCTTGTAACTCTACAAAGTTCCATTTAAATTAGACCTTGGATGGGCCTGAGCAGCCATACTCAAGTGTTCCTGGACCAAGGGTTTGGTGACCTAGACGTTCTTTATCCTATTAATAATCTCTTCAACCATCCAATCCCTTAGATAATCTGTCTGTCTGTCTGTCTCTTTTGGGGTTAAACAAGGATTAAAAAGTATTCCAAGTTTATATTTTATTCAACACATATTAAATCCATTTCAGTTCTATTCAGTCTTTTTCAGTGTCTTACTACTTACAATATTTTTAGTGGTTCATCTGCACAGAAATTAATTTGCCACCTTGTTTTATTTCAAAATTTATAGGAAATACTTTTTGCACTGGTTCCCTCCCCCTTTAATTTATTCTTTAAAATAGAGGATGATGCTTTCAAATGTTTAAATAATTGTATTAGGCCAAATTCACGCTTGGTGTAACTTCATTGAACTCACTGGAGTTTCAGTAGATGAATTTGAATCACTGAAGGAAACATTAATTACTATTTGTATTGTGGTAGATCCTCGAAGCTTCATTCAGGGATCAGGGCCACATTGTGCTAGGTCCTGTACACACACAAAATAAACAAGGCAGTCCTGCCCCAAAGAACTTATAGTCTAACTATATGATGAGAGACAACAGGGGGAGAAAAATAAACGGGTTGTGAAAGAACAAGGTACCTGTGAAACTACCATGTTTATAGCCATTTTCAAGTGTTGTGTGGGCTTCATGGCAGAGGTGGGCTTTAAGGAGGACAATATAGTAGCTTTGCAGCTTTTTACAAGGAGCTTCTCCCAGGCATATGGGGTGGCACAGGAGAAAGCAGAGAAGTGTTTAAGGTGTAGTTGGTCTGGTTTGTGGAAGGCTTGTTTTGTTAGCAGAGGTCAGGACTGACAGCTGTATAACTATATAATTTCAGTCCATGATGCATTATTTATCCACTTTTTATAATACCTAGAAAGAAGGTTGGAGAAATAAAACCATGTATCTGATGCCCAGTCTCTGATCTTAGGTCTGCTTCAAGATGTACCTGTTTCTCCCTAAAACAGGAAATATTTCAATCATCAGTAAAAGAAGTTCTTAAAGTCCTGCCTGAAAACAGTCTGTTGAAATATACTTTGAAGAATAAGTACAGAGTGAACTTGTTTAATAGATTTTAAGGCTAGAAGGGACCATTAATCTCACATGCATCCGACGAAGTGGGTATTCACCCACAAAAGCTCATGCTCCAAAACGTCTGTTAGTCTATAAGGTGCCACAGGACTCTTTGCTGCTAATCTCTGCTAAACTCCTGCTTTATCCAGGCCATAGTTTCACCAAAGGAATTCCTGCATCTTCCCCAACAACTTGACTAATAAGACAATTTGAGCAGCAATGCATGCAGAGAGTTGTAGAATTACTTGCAAAGGCTTGTGCACATTTCAGCTTAAACACTATGGGTAAACAATGAGAGAGAAGTTCTGTTAAACTAGTGTTGACTGACATATTTAACAGTGCTGACAAATCTCATCATTTTATTGAAAGTCTCATGATCAGTAGTGTTTTTCTTAAATCCCTAGTATCATGTGAATACACCAGATTCTCAGCTTTGAATAATTAAAAAAGTAAGTTTATAGCCCTCATGGTAGCCAAGAAAAGCTTGAAAACATGACCCCTAAGGGTGTGAAAGCCAGAAGATCCATGAAGAGTCAACATATTTTATTTTTGAAATCTCATGATTTTGTAAACCAATGATGATTTTTTGGGCCCTGACTCGTGATATTTGAATGCTTCGAGTTGGTGATACTATATTAGTGCAGAGATGCAGTGAAGTTGGAAGGCTATAAACAAAGAGGTAAACCTTGGCAGAGGGAAGGAAACTAGAGAAGGGGATTGGGGAGTAGAGTGAGGGAGAAAGATAGATAGAGATTGCCTCAGAGAGAGGGTAGGGCAGCATGACAACTGACAGTGTTCCTGACGCTGGAGAGGGAGACATAGGGCTTGTCTCCACTCACCGGTGCATCAACGCTGCGACGATCAATACACCGGCGTCTAGTGAAGACCAACTAAATCGACCACAGATTGCTCTCCCGTCAACTCCGGTACTCCACCAGAATGAGAGGAGTAAGGGGAGTCGACAGGAGAGTGTCTCCCGTTGACATCGCGTAGTGTGGCCCCTCCAGTAAGTAGATCTAAGCTATGTCGACTTGAGTTACGCTACTAACGTAACTCAAATTGCGTAGCTTAGATCAGCTTTCCCCCATAGTGTAGACCTGCCCATAGAGTTCAGGGAGAGGAAAGTTTGGTCTGGCATCTGAAACCTGGCAATCATTGTATGGAGGAAGAAAAAAACAAGACTCAGAAAGCCAAGAGAGGAACCTGGCCCATTAGAAGTGGGTGTGGGATAGGGAGAAAAAGGGTGCTCTGTAAACATTGAAAGACAGACTAGGCACTGGAGGGGGGGAATCTTTAAAGCTCAGCACATGCAGTTGTAGCAGAGTAACTGTTGTTAATACTCAGCGTGACAAGGTGGGTGAGGTAATGCTAAGGGAAGTCTTTATGGCTAAATTCATCTAAATATTATCATGAAAATGCATCAAATTGGACTCTGGAAACTGACACCAAAGTGGGAAGGAATCAAATGTCCAGTGAGGGGATTTGACTAAGTTTCCCAGGTAAGTCAGGTTGCATCTCTCTGTCTAGTAGTCCTGTGCTAACAACCCTGCCTCCGTGCAAGTGCAGGGAGCTGCAGCAGCTGCAAACACCTTAATGCTGCTGCCCTGTGCATTTGCCCCATGACAACTAAACCGGATGCACATGTAGGCTACTGTATGCATTTCCCAGCCAGACATGAGGGAGAGTGGGGACAGCTTCTCAGACTTTTCTCTAGGCTCCAATTAGCAAAAGATGCCACTGATTGAATTGGCCTCGTTAGCACTACAAAAAGTAATTTTCCCTCTGTTAATATTCACTCCTTCTTGTCAACTATTGAGAATAGACCACTTCCACCTTGACTGAATTGGCCTAGTTAGCACTGACCCCCCCCCCCCGCCCCCCCCACACACACTTGGTAAGGCAACTCCCATCTTTTCATGTGCTGTAATATATATACTGCTTACTGTATTTTCCACTCCATGCATCTGATGAAGTGGATTTTAGCCCACAAAAGCTTATGCCCAAATCAATTTGTTAGTCTTTAAGGTGCCACAAGGACTCTTCATTGTTTTTGCTGATACAGACTAACATGGCTACCACTCTGAAACCTGTCACCCATCCTTAGTTCACTCCAGAACTTCCATACATCCTTAGTTTATTCTAGACATTGGTGGGGAAGAGCCCCACCTGCCAAATGCCCCGCTCTCCATTTACCTGCCTGTTTTTAAGACATAAATGAAAACAAAATTGTCCCCAGATAGATTGTGAACAAAAAAAGTTTAAGTCAATGCAAATACATCCATATCCAGCCCCACAGGGGTTGCTCTAATTCCTGCCCCAGAACAGATCTTACATGTAGGAGAAGACAGTAAGTCCTGGAGCATGGATTTGCACAGAGCTGGTGGGATAGCCAGGAACCAGGAATTAACCTAACAACTGCCTCAGTGCTCAGTATACCTGTACATGTGCAGAGATCTGTGCCAGCTGAATCAACCCATTTCAGAAGTTCATAAAAGATTTGTTCAATATTTTCCATTTTTTTCCCCTCATGAACAGAGTATCCTAGCATGATATGGGAGCATTAGCTCAATGTTGACTCACAGAAAAGAACGCTGCCTATTGACCAGCACTTCTCCCAGATATGCCCTGGTTTTCCCTGGGACAATAATCTAATAAGCAGCTAGACTTGAGTCCTTATTTGAACCAAACTGTTGAACATTCTGAGGTTGGCCCATCACTGCTAGTGAACAGAATAAGGTGCCTGGGGAGAGAAAACTGATGGCAAAACGCATTGCCAAGTGATCTCGGGGTTTCTTGCCAATAAATGTAAAATGTTGTTCTAGTTCAGGAAAGCATGTGTGTCTGATGAATTCTGAATCAATCTGTCTGGGGGAAAATGTATTTAAAGAAAAATAAACTTCTAAAATCTTTTACAATACAGCTCCAAACTTCCCTTTTTTTTAAAGCTCTGTTGGTTTCTTGAAGCCTCAACCCTCTCTAGGCTTTTCCACTGCCAATGATTAATGATGCTGTGAAGGGTGATGTGTGGGTTGACAGATTAGTAATCAATTTAGGCTCACTCAGACATCCTCTTTGCCCTCCTGCCCTGTACCATCCATACTCATAGCAATCGCTGCAAGAGAAGGGTATGAGAAATGATGGATGAACTGGTTTGGGAAGGAAAGAGAGAACTAAACTTTCCTTAAATCACAATTCTATCCAATTTAAATCATGTAAAAGTTCCCAGGTGCAGTGCAGTAAGGACCTGATCCAAAAGCCCACTGAGGTCAATGAGCGGGGCACTAAATGGATATGTGGGCCGGAGGGGAGAATTCCTTCTTGCCTGTCCTATAGCAGTCAGCTCTTGTCCTTTTCCTCCTTGTCATTTTGATGTTCACGCTTTATTAATAATAATATAAGAAGTGGCAGGACCAAAAGAAAAATATAGTTCTTGTCACTGAAGGGATTATAGTCTGAGCCGCAATCCTGCATGGATGCAGCTGATTACAGGATTGGGACCTAAAAGATAGAAACAAAGAAAATGGGATGCACCGTAGAAACTAGAGAGAATGACTTAATGGTCAGGGGAAATTTTGGGTTCATTTTTATTTTTCTTTCCACCTTTTTTTCCAAACTATCTACTCACTTCTTACGGATCTCATCGGAGATAGGCTGTCATGGTTCCTGGGTTCGCTGGACCTTTCACCCTTTACTGAGTCTTTCTATGGGCATCCCTTTCAAGTGACAGGGCAACACCTATACTTCTCTGAGTGGGATCCTGACTTTTAGAATGAGTCTCTAGGTTACAGCCCCCTGTTTACCAACCATGATTCCTCAGCACGAGCCTGTAACTAACTTATTGATAAACAAAACAAGAAGACGGATTGAAGGTCCACTGCTATAGACTTCCCTCCAGGAGCTGTGAACATTTCTCTGCAGAGCCTGCCTCTCTCTCTTCCCTAGGCTTCAGAGAGTGAGTCTTTAAAAACAGGCAAGCCTCTTTGTTCTATGTGTCCAGATTTGCTCCCCTTGCCGGAGCAAATCTGGGGCGGGGGGATGAGGGGGGTGTTGTGCCCAGCTTGTACAGAGACAAAACATCAAAGGCCTTGACACTTGTATTGTTTGTTAAGCACCATGACTAGGATAGCTAAACCATTTTACTTCTTACAGATTGTCACAGGGTCACTCACCACACTGGCACCTCCTGCTGGCCATTGCGGGGAATTAGCTCTGGTCAGCAGGTGTGCCTTCCAGTGGTGGTGGCTCTCCCATCCTTGTCTCTGCCTGCAGACCCACTGCAGTTCCAATCTCACTGCCTCTGCTTCATGGGACAGCCCTCCGGCCATGTCACAATCCGGGTTCCCCCATTCCAGGGGACTCCTGCTGCAACAGTCTAGCCGTTCCTTGCAGCGGTTTGGTAGTCCACAGCCTGGCTGCTTCTTCAGCGGCGAGTGTGTGTGTGTGGGGGAGGGGAAACCTGGGCCCACCCACTACTCTGGGTCCCAGCCCAGGGACCCTGTAAACAACAGCTTCCCGCTTCCCCGCCTTTCTTTCTCCACCAGTCTGTCTCAATTCCTTGGGCCACTTTCCCACAGCCCCAGCATCTTTGGCTCCTGCCTCTGGCTTCTTCATCCTCTTCCCAGGGCCTCGGGCCTGCAAGTCCTAGCAGCCCTATTCATGGAGCTAGTCTCTGCAGCCCTCTAGGAAGCCAGTCCCCTCCCTTGGGCTTCCTGCAGCAAACTCCCTTGCTGTGGCTTGCAGCTTCCTTTTTTATGGGCTGGCTGGGCCCTGATTGGCTGGTCCAGCCACCGCCCTAATTGGCTGCAGCCACTGCCGTAATTGGCTGTTTCCTTGCAGCCCTCCAGGCTGGGTTTTAACCCTTTCAGGGCCAGTGCAAGGCAGACACCCTGTCACACATACCCAAGCTGCCAAAGACTGATTTAAACCTTAGTTATCCTTTAACAAGAAACCCTACAGCAAGCAAGCAGAGGTCACATATCTATAATATTTTATGCCTAATATCTCCCATTTTTCATCACAGAGGCACTTGAATGAAAAAAGTGTGGCGGATTGGCCAACTGAAATAGGGAGGGAGTGCCATGCATAGGAGGCAGAATGGCAAAATGTTCAAAGATGGCTGTGGGAAATGAATGGGGTGGGGGTGGATTTTAGAGCTGAACAAAAGCCTTGTAGAGA
This sequence comes from Mauremys reevesii, assembly GCF_016161935.1. Taxonomy (NCBI): domain Eukaryota; kingdom Metazoa; phylum Chordata; order Testudines; family Geoemydidae; genus Mauremys; species Mauremys reevesii. The sequence goes on along the minus strand of NC_052623.1, from coordinate 245,254,194 downwards.
GACAAGTGTTGGTGACAGAATGAGACCAGTAGTTTGGAAGGAGGGGATATAATAGTTCCAACTGTGGTTTTCTCTAGACTGCCAGGGTAACATAGGACAGAAGCCAAGACACATGAAAATAATATTCTTGCTCTGATGCACATTTACAGAGAAGTTGTCTTTTTTCAGAATGGCGGTTTAGAGGATGCTTGTACTTTAAAATGAGCTTGGATAGGAGCACTTTTCTTTGGATTGAAAATTGGCTGAAGGGCTATAAACAGAGGGAAACATTGAACAGCAATGTTTCAAGTTGAGGAGGAGGTTGTCTATTGTGGCACCACGGAGATTGGTGTTAGGTCCCAATTTATTTAATAGAGCTGGTCAGAGGTATTGACAAATATATCATTCAGTTAATAGTACTGTTATTGACAAATGTCTTATTAATCAAATATTTTGGGCAGTACAGGACCAGCTTTATTATTTGAATGCTATTTTGAATAAATCGTTCACTGAATAACTAAAATTTGTTGAATAAAGTATTCAATGAGCTCCACTTAATATTATTGATCATTGTCCAGGGGAGGGAAAAGACACTGACATGAAATTTGCAGTTGATACTAAATTAGAAAAACAAAAATACTAGTATAGACTGAACAGTAATACCAAGATATCTAAAGATATCTAGACAGAAACTCACGCAATCAGAACCTGTTTGGACAAATGATTACTTTCCCATTACTACACATGGGAAATATTGATCCCAGGCACACACATTAATGAGATGCAGAAATATCAATAACAGTATAACTTGGAACTCTTTTGTTATGAGCTCAAGTGTCAAACTGTTTTATTTAGAAAAGAAGATGTTTCAATCAATACTAAGTAGAAGCTGCCCTTAAATATTTTAAAAAGTAAAGTATATAATAAAAAATAGAATGTTTCAACAGTATCATAGAATCATAGGACTGGAAGGGACCTCGAGAGGTAATCTAGTCCAGTCCCCTGCACTCATGACAGAACTAAATATTATGTAGACCATCCCTGACAGGTATTTGTTTAACCTGCTGTTAAAAATCTCCAATGATGGAGATTCCATAACCTCCCTAGGCAATTTATTCCAGTGCTTAACCACCCTGACAGGAAGTTTTTCCTAACGTCTATCCTAAACCCCCGTTCCTTCAATTTAAGCCCATTGCTTCTTGTCCTGTCCTCAGAGGTTAAGAAGAACATTTTTTCTCCCTCCTCTTTGTAAGAACCTTTTATGTACTTGAAAACTGTTTTCATGTCCCCCCTCAGTCTTCTCTTTTCCAGACTAAACAAACCCAATTGTTCCTATGAAGTGGGATAGTTTGCTCCTGTGCCCTTAATAATGTCTCTTTGAAAAACTGCCAACTGTCTTCAATTGTTTTTCCCCTTAGACTTGCTTTCCATGGGATTTTTCCAAACTTCCTGAGTTTGCTAAAGTCTGCCTTCTTGAAATCCATTGTCTTCATTTTACTGTTCTCCCTCCTGCCATTCCTTAGAATCATGAACTCTACCATTTCATGATCACTTTCACTCAAGCTGCCTTCCACTTTCAAATTTTCAACCAGTTCCTCCCTAATTGTCAAAATCAAATCTAGAACAGCCTGTCCCCTAGTTGCTTTCTCCACCTTCTGAAATAAAAAATTGTCTCCAATACATTCTAAGAACTTGTTGAATATTCTGTGCCCTGATGTGTTATTTTCACAACAGATGTCAGTAGTTGAAGTCCCCCATCACCATCAAGTCCTGTGCTTTAGATGATTTTGTTAACTGTTTAAAAAAAAAGCCTCATCCACTTCTTCTTCCTAGTTAGGTGGGCTGTAGTAGACCCCTACCATGACATCACCCATGTATTTTTACCCCTTTTATCCTACCCAGAGACTTTCAACAAGTCTTTCTCCTATTTCCATCTCAACCTCAGTCCAAGTGAATACATTTGTCTTGTCATGAAATAATGTAAAAATAATATAAAAATAAACCCCCATAAAATTCAAAACAGAAACTGCAATTTTTTTTTCAAAAATGTCATTTAAAAATATTTTTCCTGGAAATTTTTGTTGAAATGCACATGTTTTTAAATATTTTCTGTTGAAAAAACATTTGGACAATTTTTTTTTCAATTAGCTCTAGATCTAAGCACTACATTAGCAGAAAGATGCTGAAAAACTGGAGGGAACTAAGAGTCAATGATCAGTAGGGCTACAGGGACTGATTTATGAAAAGTGATTTTAGTAGTTAAATGTAACTTGGTTAAAAATTGACTAATGGGCACAAAAGTTTGCAAGTACTTTGAAGGCAGCAAACAGTAGGGATTGAGAGGAAGTATTCAGGGTGTTAAATAGAGCATAACTAGCAGTGGTCAGATGTAATTAAAGAAAGGAAACTTTGGGCCTCATCTCACAGAATGCTTACTCATAGTGAGTGGTATCAGGCTGTGGAATAGACTACGAAACAAAGTGAAGGAATCTCCATCATTTGAGACATTTAAAAGTAGTTTGGACAAGGTAGCTATGGACTAATGTACTAATTTATTAATTAACAAAACTAGAAGGTCGGTTAAAGGCCCAAATAAAGCTCCTACTGCTGCTGCTTGTGTTGTGTTTTTATATTCAGTTTCCATCTGTGCTCAGACATGAAAAAAAGAGAATATCTATGTGACCATAAGACAGAAATAAAACAGCAGCATTTGTCAGTGCTATCTGTTCTCAGAAACTGATTTTCTTTTACTCCATCTGATGGTCAGTGACAGTGTAAATCTTCTGTGAGCTGAAAAGAAACGTGAAACCGTATTGTTTTCTTTGATGTTTTTTCTTTCATTGTGTTCTGTTCAAGGGAGAGGGAATAGTAGAATCTGTAGGTGTGTGTGCGCTCACGAATGTACGTACTGTAGACTAATACCCCAATCTAGACAAAATCTACCTCAATGAGTCCCATGGACTCTCTAGCTCTGGAAGCTGGACACTGTTCTGAGTGGTAAAGGAATGTCCCACTGCACAACAATAATACATGGTAGGGGGAAAGCAGGTTACCTTCTTCACAGGCTTCTAAAACAAAAATTTTAGAGAACTGTCCACAAAACCTTTGAGTCTTCACCCTCATCCTACTCCCCACATCAAGACCAAGGATTAGGACCTTTCCTCCTAATAGTCATCAGTTCACCCCATTAACCTATTAAGAACATAAGAGCGGCCATACTGGGTCAGACCAAAGGTCTATCTAGCCCAGTATCCTGCCAATGCCAGGTGCCCCAGAGGGAATGACCAGAACAGGTAACCATCAAGTGATCCATCCCCTGTCGCCCATTCACCGCTTTTGGCAAAGAGAGGCTAGCACCACTATCTCTGCCCAACCTGGCTAATAGCCATTGATGAACTATCCTCCATGAACTTATCTACTTCTTTTTTGAATCCTGTTACAGTCTTGGCCTTCACAAAATCCTCTGGCAAGGAGTTCCACAGGTTGACTGCACGTTGTGTGAAAAAATACTTCCTTTTGTTTGTTTTAAATCTGTTGCTTAATAATTTCATTCGGTGACCCTTGTGTTATGAGAAGGAGTAAATAACACTTCCTATTTACTTTCTCCATACCAGTCATGATTTTATAAACCTCTATCATATCCCCCCTTAGTCGTCTCTTTTCCAAGTTAAAAAGTCTTATTTATCTCTCCTCATATGGCAGCCATTCCATACCCCTAATAATTTTTGTTGCCCTTTTCTGAACCTTTTCCAATTCCAATATATCTTTTTTGAGATGGGGCGACAACATCTGCGCACAGTATTCAAGATGTGGGCACACCATGGATTTATATAGAGGCAATATAATATTTTCTGTCTTAGTATGTATCCCTTTCTTAATGATTCCCAACATTCTGTTTGCTTTTTTGACTGCTGCTGCACATTGAGTGGATGTTTTCAGAGAATGATCCACAATGACTCCAAGATCTCTTTCTTGAGTGGTAATAGGCCATCATTTAATATGTATAGTTGGGATTATGTTTTCCAATGTGCATTACTTCGCATTTATCAACATTGAATTTAATCTGCCATTTTGTTGCCCAGTCACCCAGTTTTTCAGAGATCCTTTTGTAGCTCTTTGCAGACAGCCTGGGTCTCAACTATCTTTAGTAATTTTGTCTCATCTGCAAATTTTGCCACCTCACTGTATACCCCTTTTTCCAGATCATTTATGAATATGTTGAACAGGACAGGGCTCAGTACAGACCCCTGGGGGACACCACTATTTACCTCTCTCCATTCTGAAAACTGACCATTTATTCCTACCTTCTTTTCCTATCTTTTAACCAGTTACCAATCCATGAGAGGAGCTTCCCTCTTATCCCATGACAGCTTACTTTGCTTAAGAGCCTTTGGTGAGGGACCTTGGCACAGGCTTTCTGAAAATCTAAGTACACTATATCCACGGGATCCCCCTTGTCCACATGCTTGGTGACCCACTCAAAGAATTCTAGTAGATTGGTGAGGCATGAGTTCCCTTTACAAAAACCATGTTGATTCTTCCCCAACAAATTATGTTCATCTGTGTGTCTGACAATTTTGTTCCCTACTGTAATTTCAACCAGTTTGCCTGGTACTGAAGTCAGGTTTACTGGACTGTAATTGCTGGGATCATTTCTGGAGTCCCTTTTAAAAATTGGCGTCACATTAGCTATCCTCCAATCATTTGGTACAGAAGCTGATTTAAATGATAGGTTACAGACTACAATTAGTAGTTCTGCAATTTCACTTTTGAGTTCCTTCAGAACTCTTGGGTGAATACCATTTGGTGCTGGTGACTTACACTGTTTAGTTTATCATTTTTTTCCAAAACCTCCTCTAATGACACCTCAATCTGGGACAGTTCTTCAGATTTGTCACCTAAAAAGAATATCTCAGCTTTGGGAATCTCCCTAACATCCTCAGCCATGAAGACCGATGCACAGAATTCATGTAGTTTCTCCGCAATGGCCTTATCATCTTTGAGTGCTCCTTTAGCATCTCAATCGTCCGGTGGCCCCACTGGTTGTTTAGCAGGCTTCCTGCTTCTGATGTACTTAAAAAAAAAATTTGAGTCTTTGTCTAGCTGTTCTTCAAATTCTTGTTTGGCCTTCCTAATTATATTTTTACACTTCATTTGCCAGAATTTATGCTCCTTTCTATTTTCCTCACTAGGATTTAACTTCCACTTTTTAAAGGATGCCTTTTTGCCTCTCACTGCTTCTGTTACTTTGTTGTTTAGCCACAGTGGCACTTTTTTTGGTTCTCTTACTATGTTTTTTTAATTTGAGGTATACATTTAAGTTGAGCCTCTCTTATGGTGTCTTTAAAAAGTTTCCATGCAGCTTGAAGGGATTTCACTTTTGCGCTGTACCTTTTAATTTTAATTGCTCTGTTTAACTTCCTAATTTTTGTGAAGTCCCCCTCTCCTGAAATTAAATGCTACAGTGTTGGGCTCCTGTGGTGTTTTTCCCACCACAGGGATGTTAAATTTAATGATATTATGGTCACTATTACCAAGCGGTCCAGCTATATTCACCTCTTGGACCAGATCCTGTGCTCCAGTTAGGACTAAATCAAGAATTGTTCTCCTCTTGTGGGTTCCAGGACTAGCTGCTCCAAGAAGTAGTCATTGAAGGTGTCAAGAAACTTTATCTCTGCATCCTGTCCTGAGGTGATATGTACCCAGTCAATATGGGGATAGTTGAAATCCCGCATTATTATTGAGTTTTTTATTTTAATAGCCTCTCTAATCTCCCTGAGCATTTCACTGTCACCATCCTGGTCAGGTGGTCGGTAATATATCCCTGCTGCTATATTCTTTTTATTAGAGCATGGAATTACTATCCAGGGGCGGCTCTAGGCACCAGCAAACCAAGCTGTTGCCTGGGGCGGCCAAATCTAGGGGGCGGCAGGCTGGCGGTGGATACTTGCAGCCATGCCAGGAGGTCCAGGTCGAGGGCGACGACGCGACGGACCCGCCAGGCATGACTGGCGGGGCGGGCGCCGGGCGCTCTGCCTCCGCTCGGCGCGGGCGCATGACTCGACTGCGCGCCCGGACGCCGCCGCCGCCGAACCGCGCGCGCCCGCGCGCGCCCGCTCCGCGCCTCGGCTCCCGCCTGCGCAGCAGCGCGCTCATGCGCCCGTCCCGCGCTCCCGCCCTGGAGAGTGGACCTGGGAAGGGGGGAGGAAGGGGAGGGCGGGGAAGCGCGAAGCACGCGGCGCGCACTGGGGCAGCCCTGCTTCAGATTACTATCCATAGAGATTCTATGGTACAGTTTGGTTCATTTAAATTTTTTACTTCATTTGATTCTACGCTTTCTTTCACATGTAGTGCCTCCCCCACCAGCACGACCTATTCTGTCCTTCCGATATATTTTGTATCCTGGTATTACTGTGTCCCATTGATTATCCTCATTCCACCAAGTTTTTGTGATGCCTATTATATAAATATCCTCATTTAATATGAGGCACTCTAGTTCACCCATCTTAATATTTAGACTTCTAACATTGGTATATAAGCACTTTAAAAACTTGTCACTTTTTAGCTGTATGCCATTACATAATGTAATTGAATGTATTTAACTGTTTTTTATTTTTTTTATTTAACTGTTTCTCATCAGATCCTATCTGTATTTTATCATGGCTGACCAAAAGAAGGTTTCCATATTAGTATAGGATCTAGTCCTGTTTTGTTTCATTGCTGTGAATGAGGGGTATTTAATAGACCTCAAAATTAGCACAATGTAGCAGGGGATTCAGGCATAGGTGCAACCACTGGAAAGAAGAAGCAGGAACATTTTTTTCTCCTTCTCCCTCTCATTTTTAACATACTGAATATTCCTCTTCAGTGCAGCTGTAAATGTAATGTATTTTCACTCCTGGTCCCTGTGACAGATATAGCAATTTTCTGCAATTGTAGGAAATTGCCTTCCCTCTTCTGTGGGAGATCTTATTGAATTAAGTTTAAGTATCTTTGGAGTCCATTGGATTAAATGAATGGTTTGTGTATCATTGTGGGCCAAGATTGTATGTAACCTCTCATGAGGGGAGATGTGACAGATGTGAAACCAGATGGCGGGGGTTCAAAGGACTCTGTTCAACAATGTGCCAGTGATAAATGGAATTTTGGAACAAAAAAGTGTGAAGTGATTTTCCTGGGGCTATCTAGGAGGAGGTGAATGCAAATTCCTCACCTCTGGTAATGCAAAAACCCAGCTTTCTGAAGCTATGCCTTGAGGAATGAGCCATTGTCTACTGATCACCTGTTACATCAGGCCAAGATTAAAGGCCCAAGTTGTATAAAGGGAAGACTGAACTATTCATGGTTGTTCTCGTTCTGAGTCTGAGACAGTTATGAACTTGGGAAAATACAGGTGCAGTTTCCCTGAACTGTGACACCAGCCCACCCCACCCCACCTCGCCATCCATGTGTGCGTGGGCCCACTTACCATATTGCTTAATGGTATCTTTATTACACAGGGTCTAAGTGCGAAGTCTGCTTTCTAGCTCAATTTGGTTTGCCCCAATCTAGGATAATGCCCTTGTTTTGCCAGTAAAGCTGTGTCCACACTAGTATAGTGGTATAGCTATACGAACAAAGCTTTGCAAGTGTAGATCTGACCTGTATCTACGTGTGGATGAGAGTGTTGAAACTGTCTGATGCCCTCTGTCAGACTAATGCACACAGCACATAAATCATATTTTGGGATACAAATCAGTAATATGACAGTGCACCCCATGTTCATCAGAGTTGGAATACAAAGGCAACAGGAGTTTTGCTCTCCCACCACCATCCCCACCACCAATTTTCCAAAGAAGAAGGTATATCTGCTAAGAGAATTGCTTTCAGAATTCCAATGCTGGATCAAGCCAGCCCTCACCTCTCAGTCATGCAGCCCCAAAGCTCTCATTTGGGACTGGCATTCCCCACTCCCTGTGCTGCTCAAGCAAGTGAAAATGTCTGTGCCACTGACCTTCATCACCATGGGTGCCTTCTCTCTTTATTCATGAAAGGGAAAAAAAGCAATTAAATTGCTAGTAACATAGGCATCGACTTCCCCTCTTTCCCATGGGTGCTCGATCCCCCTCTACCCCAGCTTGCCCCCACTCCACCCCTTCCATGAGGCCTTGCCCCACCCCATTCCAACCCCTTCCCCAAAGTCCCTGCCCCAACTCCTCCCCCTCCCTGCCTCTATTCCAACTCCTTCCCCAAATCCCTTCCCTGGCCCTGCCTTTTCCCTGCCTGCTCCCTTGAGCACACCATGTTCCCGCTCTCCTCCCCTCCCCCGGAGCGTGCTAAAGCTGCCAAACAGCTGTTTGGTGGCGGCTGGGTGGGAAGCGCTAGGAGGTAGGCGGAGGAGCAGAGATGTGGTGCGCTCAGGGGAGGAGGAGTTTGGGAGGAGGTGCAGGGAGCTTGGCTGCTGGTGGGTGCAGAGCACCCACTGATTTTTCCCCATTTCAATTTTTCCATGGAGTCTGCGCCTATGGCTAGCAATCATGAGGAGGGAAAGAAATTTACAGGCAGAAAAGAAAACAAAAGGGTTAAATGATCATAGGGAGCAAAGAGAAAACAATGAAATGTGTTTAAAGTTTTATAGAAGAAAGCAGCAGTTAGTGAGAAAATACTTCATTTTGTGCAGTTAGCTACCATTGTTTTGGTTAGTACCTTAACAAATGTTTACTTTATGCTCTAAGATCCACCATGGAAATATAATGAATTATTATTCTAATTATCATTTACTATAGTAGTTACTTTAAAAGTGATTTTCTTTCAAATATTTCAATTACATAATTTGAAATGATTTTATCATCTATTTTGCTAAGCGTATTTACTGAACCATGATTTTAAATTCACAGAAAAGGAGAAAATTTAGTGGCAGAGAGGAGCGGGAGGCACATGGTGCACTGAGATGTTCGAATCTGAAAAAATAGTCATACCATGGGCCTGGAGCGTACTTATTAAATAAGAACACAACCTCTAGTTTGCATAGCTCTGCTATCATTTTATCCTCCAGGTCTATAAGCCTTATTAATCCATTTCTTGAAAGAACGTCTTGTTTTTTAATACCATTGTTGAGGTACTGATTTTCTTCTTTTAGGGCTCTAAATTTAGAATTAGCTCAGACGATGCTATCTTTTCAAAAGTGAAGGAATATTTGTTTGTTGTTAAGCTGCATTTGATGGAGACAGGCTTTAACGTTTCCCAGGAACACTAATTTAAGTTGCATATAAATTGTTCTTTGTTACTAAGAAAAATTAAATGGCCTGTGTATTTAATACTTCTGATGGAGCCTCTGCATTTATCACTAGCATTTATTTTAATGAGGATTCAGATACTGTTTTTTCTGATGACTTGGGTGTTTTGACTGATTTCCTCAGTGGATTTTCCTTTTCCTCCATTCATGGATTATAATCAAGTTTCCTTCATGTCTGCATTTAGAATACAACTATGTTGTTACGGGGGCTGTGAAAACTGTGTGTATCTATTTACCATAATTGTATTTTAACATGCTTATTATTTAGTCGTCATTCTTTCATTATTAAAAACTTTAATGGTCAGAGGAGAGGAAGGAAATGTGTGTCTCTGTGAGAGGACTTGAAGATGAACCACAGGTAGGAGTGGGGTCTGCTGGGGAGTTTTGTCTGAGAGTGGTAGAAGGCAATAGCTGGAAGTGGAGACAGGAGGAGCCATAAGCATCTTTCATTTATGAAGGGAAGAAGGCAGTTGAGACTTGAAGATGTCCAGAAATTTTTACTGGGGGATGGAAAGCAGAAGAAAGGAAGTTATTTATAGAGGAGGGAAGGCAGTGGTTGTGAATGGACGTTATCTGTGTGTGTGTGTGCGGGGGGAGGTTAAGGATTGAAAAATGTGAGATGGAGTCTTTTCTGGAGAAAGAACAGCAGCTGAACCCAGAAGAAGTTCAGGAGCTACCAGAGTGTTTCATCCAGGGATGGAAGGCAGCAGGAATGCCAGGAGAAGGAGCATCAACAGCTTTTAGGCCAGGGCCAAAAACTTGAAAGAGAGTGAGCTTTGAGGAATGTCTGCTAGAAGGAAATATTTCATTTGGGATGAGGTGCTGTCTAACAAAGATAAAATTTCCGCAAAGTATCTAGCTGTTACTTTCACAAGTTTTCCCTTCAGACTTGCATGCTAAAGAGACTCAGGAGTCATACTGTCATGCTGAATTTCAGTGCTTTAAATATGCCAGGTTTAGAAGAAACCCTTATGGCTTTCTTAGTGTCAAAGAAAATTCCATCATAAAGGAGAGTTAGGTAGTCAGTAAGGGGAAACGAGTGGCTAACAAAATGCAATTTTTGTAGAAAATTTCATTTCTTCTCTCTTTTCCCAAAATATAACTAGTGTATTTAATATTGAATTACACAAATCCATAACCTGTCTAGGTGGATTTCTGTAAGTACGTATCAAATACTACTTTTGGTTTTGGAAATCTAATGTGAAATGAATTATGGAGTTTTGCTACAGAGGGTATATTCTGTGAGACACATTTTTAATACTAAATTAGGGATATGAAAAGACGTGCCTCTTTCCATTGACTGGGACCCAAAGTTTACCAACTTTCTCTGCACAAAACTTGAATGTTCTTTCAATTCTGTATCTTAGATTGTGCCTTGTATGGTAATGTTTTTTTATACTGTTGCTCCATTATCATCTTCCCTATCAGCAACTTTGCACCAGTGCATAACATTTTAGAAACTGCTATGAAGACACCCAACATTAAAAATCAAACTGGAAGTGTTTGGTGCCTATGGAGGCTCCAGTGGATTAGGAATAGTGGATCTGGAATGTTGTTTATTCTCTCTTTGTAACATTTCTATCATCCCCTTTGTGGTTTTAGGAAAAACTGACATATCAAAAGAAGGCTGGTGACTGTTTTTCAGGATTCTGCTTATTTTAGAGCTTGCTGTGATATATAAACTAGATGGAATTTTTTCAATGTGTACAGAACTTTTTGGTCAATTTCTTCAGCACATTGGCTTCTCGGCAGCATTTCGGCGGCTGCTTGTCCAGCGGACGCGCTCCCCGGTGGCATTTCGGCGGCTAGTCATTCGGCATCCTCCAAACTGAAAGGTTGGGGACCACTGCTATAGATCATTCTCTCTTTGGCCCTATGAATATTTAAGTACATTCAACTGGAAAGATCTGAGAGCAGTATAGCCTATACTTGGTGAAACTGTTTCAACAGAGAGACTGATAGTTAGGGCACTTATTTGGTACAGGGGAGGTTTCCATTCAAGTCTCTTCTCCTGAGTGGGGATTTGAATCTGGTCTTGCACATTCCAGGCAAATGCCCTAACCACTGGACTAAGAGTTGTAAAAGTGGAATGCTTTCTCTGTCTCATACCTATTTATGTCAATTCAGCAGCTGAAGCTACTGTAGAACATGATACCTCACTTACTGACTACGGCATTTTTCACTATGATCATGTGACATGTGCGATCTGTGAATGCTGACTCTTCATTTCTGGGTGGGATTGAAGATGCTGCTTTTGACTTGAGCTGGACCCCCTTCCCAGCTGAAAAGAGATGGAGCTGCTGTCAGAGCATTCTCCATGAGGGACTCTGAATTTTGGAATCCACTCTCCCTTTTCGTCTGAACTATGTTGACCCTTCAGGGCATGCTGAAAAGCTCATCTCTTTTTCCTAGCAGAGGAAAGGGGGTGGTGAGGATTTGTGCACCTTGGACTGATGTTTAAGGCCGGATTGGTTTGTTCCTGCCCGGTTTGGGGGAGACTGCTGAGTTTACTTTTGTAGGTGCTAATATGATTGGATTTTTAATATATGACGACAGGTCCAAAAGCCTTGGAGAGGGGCTTTTCAATGGATTGTATGACTCCTAATACTGTGTTAATTTAACAATGCAGTGCTGTGTCCTATAAAATTGTCTGTTAGCCTCAATGCCCTAGTGAAGTTCCTATTTGCATAATTGCATCCTGCCTATCTAAATTCCTTATGTATTTAAAATTGACTATAGTCTTTTTCACTTCTGTCCTAAACTCTTGGAGGGGTGGAGGAGATGTAGATGATTTGTATAATGCCAGCAGTGTGCTATTAAACAGTAGTAACAACATTAGCCATAGTCACATTAAGCTGTATGGTTGGACTAAATCATATACTGTGAGAGATCACTTCAAGTAACAAACAAAAAAAAGTCTGTGTGTCATCAGCTTAATTGTTATATCAATGCACACACATATGCATCTATGCATCTTCCCTTCTATATAGATGTTATTTATTGCTGGGATGCCTGTAGTATCTCCAGTTCAAAGATATGTTCTTCTTCGAGTGATTGCTCAGGGGTATTCCACAGTAGGTGTGCATGCTCACCACGTGCACCGGTGCCGGAAGTTTTTTTCCCTTAGCAGTACCCGTACGGGGGGAGCACCGCTGCGAACCCTGGAGCGGAGCTTCTATATCGCGCTATAAGGGGAGCTGTGCACTCTCCCCACCCTCAGTTCCTTCTTGCCGCCAGTGAAGGGGCACCTTCGTGGAAAGGTGGTCAGAGTCCTCATGGACAATACGGCTGCAATGTATTACATCAACAGACAGGGAGAAACACACTCCTTGGCCCTATGCCTGGAAGCCCTGAGCCTGTGGGAGTTCTGTATAGCCCACGATATCTCCCTGCGAGCCTTCCACCTACCCGGCATCCACAATGTGCGACCCGGTCACCTCAGCAGGGTTTTTTCTCACCAGTACGAGTGGTTACTCCACTTGGAGGTCCTCCTACAGCTCTTCCAGGAGTGGGGAGTTCCCCAGGTCAACCTCTTTGCAACCGACCAGAACCAACACCGCCCCCAGTTCCGCTCCCGGGGAGGGGCGGGAAGGGGGGCGATCTCAGACGCTTTCCTCCTTCAGTGGTCGGGCCAACTTTTCTATGCCTTCCCTCCTTTCCTCCTAATAGGCAAAGTCCTGCAAAAAGTAAACGCAGACAGGTCGCGGGTCATCCTCATAGCCCTGGATTAGGCCCGTCAACACTGTTATGGGACCCTCCTGCAACTCCTAGCATCTCCCCCACAGAGGCTGCCACTTTGCCTGGATCTCCTCTCCCAGGAAGGGGGATGCCTCCTCCAGCCCAACCTGGCCACGCTTCACCTGACAGCGTGGTTGCTCCGTGGTTAGATGAGGAGGAGAGGAGGTGTTCAGAGAATGTCAAATGAGTTCTGTTGGAAAGTAGAAAGCTGTCCACACGACGGACATACCTGGCCAAATGGTCCAGGTTCTCTAGGTGGGCGAGGGAGCAGGGAGCGTCCGCATCGCTCCAACTTATTCTTGATTACCTCCCAAGGGCTAGCTCCTGCCTCTATCAGGGTGCATTTGGCAGCCATATCGGCCTTCCACCCGCTGGTACAGGGCCACTCAGTCTTTTCCTACAATATGACCTTCCGCTTTCTAAAGGGCCTGGATCGTTCATTCCCGTAAGCTAGGCCCCCCATGCCACAATGGGATCTAAACCTAGTGTTATCCCGCCTCACGGGTCCTCCCTTTGAGCCCTTGGCCACGTGTTCCTGGTCTCACCTGTCATGGAAGGAAGCATTCCTTGTTGCTATCACATCAGCCCAACGTGTCTCAGAGCTTAGGGCCTTGACCTCGGATCCCCCGTATACAGTCTTCCACAAGGATAAGGTCCACACCCTGCTTTTCTCCTGAAGGTGGTCTCCGCCTTCCATATGGAACAGGACATTTTCCTACCAGTACTCTGTCCTAAGCCCCATTCCTCCAATGAGGGGCGCCACCTACATACACTAGATGTGCGTAGGGCGCTGGCTTTTTACCTGGACCAAACCAGGCTGTTCTGGAAGTTCTGACAGCTGTTTGTTGTGACAGCCGAATGGATGAGGGGACAACCAATTTCCACCCAGTGCCTTTCCTGCTGGATTACCTTGTGCATACACACGTGTTACGACCTGGCCAGGGTTCCCCCGCCACCTATCGTTAAGGCACATTCTATGAGAGCTCAGGCCTTGTCGGCCGCCTATGTGGCTCACATCCCCATTCAGGACATATGTAGAGCTGCCATGTGGTCCTCTGTCCACACCTTTTCATCACACTACGCGATCGTGTCCCAAGCACGGGATGATGCTGGGTTTGGTAGGGCGGTACTGTGTCCCAGAAACCCTTAAACTCCTACCCACTTCCATCAGCTATAGCTTGGAGTCACCTACTGTGGAATACACATGAGCAATCACTCAAAGAAGAAAGGACAGTTACCTGTTCTGTAACTGGGGTTCTTCGAGATGTGTTGCTCAGGTGTATTCCACATCCCGCCTTCCTTCCCCTCTGTTGGAGTTGTCTGGCAAGAAGGAACTGAGGGTGGGGGGAGCACGCGGTTCCCCTTATAGCGTGATATAGAGGCGCCACTCCAAGGGTTGCAGCGGTACTCCCCCCGTACAGGTACTGCTAAGGGAAAAACTTCCGGCACCGGAATACACCAGTTACAGAACAGGTAACTGTCCTCTGTTACTGCAGGAAAACCTAACATTTCTGGTCCCACATTGTGAATCTGAGCAAAACTGAGCAACTACTTTGTAATGGGTCAAAGTGAAGCTGAAGTGAGGAATAGATAAGATTGTGCAGCCAAAATAACACTCTGAGCCCATCCACTCAGAAAATCCTTTTATTTGGTAGTTTACATGGAGTTTCACTTCACTTTCTGTCCATGGATACCCACCTCCTTGCAAACTGGCCAGTATGCTTTCTTTCTAAAAGCCTAAAAACACCCTCAAAATTGCTGATATTTTGTAAAACACCTGTGATGGTACGTTACATGTTGTGCTGTCTAATTGCATGTTGTGTTGTCAGCATTTTGATGGCCCCTGGTTTGGAAGATCCTACATGAGAAATGCAGGCACTGCTATGCACGAGCATAAGCTAACACTAACTGACCCAGAAGAAACTTTCCCCCTATTCCACAATTGTTAACTTGTGGATTTCTTGCATCTTCCTGTAAAACACCTAGTAGGGGCTTCAGAGACAGGATTCTGAGCTAGATGGATCACTGACCTGATTTGGTTCCTATATTCATAGGTCACTGAGAACAACTAATGATCATCTCTCTTCACAACTAATTATCCCTTCACAAAATAGACCAGGCCCTCTCCCAGATAACAAACCATAACTATTTGCAATCTCCATCTCCTTTTCTAAGGACCAATTTTCTAAGGGGACAAAAGAGAGTTCCCAGCTGTGTGGAGGTGGGAGTGGGAGAGAGAGAGACTTTATATAAGTATCCCTTCCTGCCCATATTGTTGCTGAAAATGCTCCTGGATCTTCTGTGCTAGCATCCTCTATGAAACACCCTTAAAAACCATCAATTGTCCCCATATCAACTTTGGAACTGGCTCATTTTTTTATGGGTTAAAGTCAATAGAAGATGTCTGGCAATACTCCAGTTTCTGTGCATTGCTGTGAAAAATGTAAGGGCTACCTTGCATACCAGTTTCACATAAGTTAAAGTGGATTGTTGGTCTAGGTTTCTTCCACTAAAAGTATTAAATGTGGAGAATTTTATTTTGTTTTTATTTTTTCATTTACTTTTCCCAACACAATATGAGGTTGAATTCAATGTATTTCTGTTGTTTACATTGGTTAGTACTCCATTTTATACCAATAAAACTTGATGAATGTAATAAGTGTCCTAATGTCTGCTTTAAGTCCAGATTTAATTTGGTACCTCTCTATTTGTTTTCCTTGATAGAAACACAGACATTCATATTTATAACCCTTTTGTTCTACAGCATCTCCCAGATGGCTCTGCCCCAACTGCACATGCTGAATTTTATCTTTTACCAGATCCTGATGAAGTCAGCAGAAGGAAGACGAAAGCAGTTCCAAAAAGCACTGACCCTACTTATAATGAAATTGTGAGTGCTACCATTCTTCTTCCAGCATTTCTTGTTTTTCTTGTCCAGATCCTTTACTGAAATAGCAATAGAGCTTTGAGAGCTGCAATAACTGGTACAATCAAGAAACGGGGACATATCCAAAGATCAAGTGTAAGCACTGATGGTCTTCCATTTTGCTTCCAGTTCTCAGTGATAGAACAGTTTCCTTATATCTGTCTGCTTTGTGCTGTTTGTGTTTTTCACATAAGGTGTTGATGTGCCTTGCTTCAAAGCGGTTAACAGCACCATGGCAAATCTGCTGCTACCTTGCTCTGTCATGGGCTCTTGCTTCCCAGTTGCTGGGGTAGGCCTGACACGCTTTCAAGTGTAACTTTGGTATCTCTTTATACCATTTGTACTGACCACCATGAGAGCAGGTGCCTTGCTTTAACTGACCCTAAAGTATAGCCTTGAGTATTCTTGAGTCAGCCATACAAACAAGTTGCTCAGACCAATGCAGCTGAGCTATTATAAGCATTCTTTGAATGCCAGACATCCAACAACAATTAAGGATTTCAGTATTAGGAATCTTATCCTAGCATTTGACTCTGCGAACAGACTAAAGAGAGCACATATGATCACGTTTCCTGATATGGGGTGATATGTTGTCCATGTCTCTCAACCTCAGCTCTGGGTCACTTTTCCAGGGGCAATGTCATGGGCCACCGAGGGCATCCACAGGTCCTGAACAGTGGAATGGCCTCCAGGTATAGATGGTAGCTGCAATATAAGCAGGGACAATAAGCACTCATGGAAAATCGAATGGCAGTACCAACAGGGCATGGTGGAGCAGAAGGCGGCACTGCTGCCCCTACAGAATATCAAAAGATGCACAAAGATGGTATTGGACTAAATAATTACATAAATAATAAATGACTTAGCCTCTTTTTATGCCAAATTGTTGGCAATTTACAGACCTATGTAATCACTTCCTTCACCTTTGAAATGCAGCCACCTCTGGGGTGAAAAGAAGCAACCAAGGACAGAGCAACACTACAGGACAGGAAGTGACATACACTATATTCTGTTGAAACTGAATGGGGGATTCAAACAGTTAGTGTATTTAAGGAAGCAATGGGCTTTAGGGCCTTGGTAGTGATACTTAGCATGTCACACACACTACTTGATTAAGCTTCAAAACCTCCTTGTTAGGTATGGTACCCTGGCCCTTTGTACAGATAAGGAAACTGAGGCATGACAAAGTTAAGTTGATTTGCTCACAGACACAAGGCAAGTTAGTTAACTGGGATTAGAACTACTGTTTTCTGATTTCCCAGTCCTGTGGTTTTTACTTTTAGACAATGCTACATAGTAATTGTCTATTAAGTATCTTCAATTGGTCTGTTCCTTAAGTTACACTGTACATTTTCAATACATATCGTAAGCAGGCTTCAGCAAATGGTATTTACACTCATGGCTGAAACAGCTAGTAGTTGGCACCTGTGGCAGAATTAAATGAAATTAGACTCTTTATTTGTTGTGTTTATATCTGTCCTTTTAGCAATTAAAGTTACAGTGGAATGGAGTTGCTTGGGTCTCTCTCTCTCGCGCGCGCACACACACACACACGTGCGACACACACACGCACACACCTGCTCTGGTAGAGCTCCCCTTCTGCCTGGACACTCACCAGGCTCTACCTCATTCGGCACATGTGCATTGAGACTCCTGGGTCTGAACAGAGTCCAGATGCTGTGCCTGGGTGGGGTTTCTAGGCATACTCTAATTGCACAGATCCTCTGTAGCGCCCCCTCCAGGCAGCTGGGACTCCTCAGTCCAACTGCCTCACCTCTGGGATTAGTGCTGACCCCTCAAAGTCTGTCTGTAGCCTAAACACACCCTCTCCCAGAACTCCCATGTGGCTGTTCTGGGTTTACAGTTTGACTCTTCAGGGACACGGGACATTGAAAGCAAACAGACACACAGGTTTTTCACAGGAATCTAAACACAATTTACTCTTTACTTAGCAGCATGAGAAATATACATATCTAGACAAAATAATAAACACATCTATTTCCATGATCAGTTTCCTCAACACTCTAGGGAGTTCTTTGAGCTTTGGTAAAGTCCTGTGTTATGTCCAGGATCCTGCTCTTGAAGTCCACAGCTTCTCTTCAGAATCAGAGTGTGTCTCTCCCCTCTCTAGGCCAGTCAGCTTTCTCTGATCATGTCTGGTCCCATAGTTAAACAGGACACCCCTACTACAAAACATGCCCCCCTCTCCTGCCCAATGCTTCCTGTGTCTCTCTGACTCACCTGAATTCACCAGCCCTCTGGAGAGAAACTTGGTCACACTGTTTTCCCCATTCAGGCAACTACCTTTGCATACCCATTGTTCAGTCACAGCACAGTTTATAACTCGCTGTTGTTCCTGATCTGGCAGAGACCAGGGACAAGAGAGCAACAGTCCCTGTCAGCAAATGGTGGACTCTACCACCACATACCAGGCATTCAATGATGCAACAATTTCATAACAACTTCATAACGCCAGTTTGTAAGGTGTACATAGACACATTCCCCAAATCATCACACTGAGATTGTTTCTCTAAATTAAAACCATCTTACATGTATTTAGCACCCATCATCATGAAAGATTCCCTAAATATTCTATACACCATATAGCTCCAGTACCATTAAAACGCTGCCATATTTGTGAGAGAGAGCACCAGTACTCAGTGGGAGGAGTGTTAATTTTGGCCCAGGACTCAGGAGGAAACATCTGGTTTTAAGAAAAGTACCATGGAAACTTTAACATCAGCTAAGACAAGACCTCCAGATTTTAAGATCTCAGCTGAAAGAACTATATGCACAGTGAAGCACATGATACTCATTCTAGTTCACAAAGAAGAATTGAGCTGACCCTGATGGGAAGTTATGGTTCAAACCTGAAGTTTCTTACACTGTTTAGAAACCCCTATGATTATACCACCCCATGTGATGCCATGCTGCATACATTTTCCATGTCTGTAGGTGATGGACAGAGGCAAAAGCAGGGATTATATTTTTGTGAGCCTCAGGGAACTGGAAAAAACAACTAAAAACACAAGTCAGCCTTCTATTAAGTTAGTTACTGTCCAGGAGGCTGAATAAAGTAATGTAGTAGCTCTTTTTATAAGAATTCACAAGCTTTTATTTAAGCCAAAGGGCTGGAAGGAAATTGTATTTTCAATTTTGCTCTGTGTTGGAAGCTGAGAAAATTCTGAAATGTGCCTCTCTTGGGTATATTTGATTTTAGTTTTGCACTTTGTATAACTGCCTGAAGAAAATTATAAGCCTTATTTTTGTTTTGTTTTTTTCCTCATGTATGAGACCGAAGATATGAAGGTCTGGAAGGTGTCTGACACTAAGCAAAACAGACTGTGTGGTTTGGAGTCACCGTTAGCAGGCCTTTTTTTTTTTTTTTTTTGCTGCTGCTTTTGCATTTTGTACTTTTTTGCATTAAAAACAACATAATCTTGGTTTAGAAAGATGCTTTAAAGAGAGGATGAGGCAGGGGTGAAAGTAACTTAAAGGACTTACCGGTACTCAGGAGTCCTTAGGAGGGGGCAGGGCCTCAACCAGAAGAGGCGTGGCCTCTACTAGAAGAGGCGGGGCCATAAATATTGGCGCTTTAAATCGGGATTTAAAGGGCCCAGGGCTGGCGCTGTGGTGGCAGCAGCTGAGAGCCCTGGGCCCTTTTAATCACCCCCGGAACTGCCAGCTGCAGAGTTAAAGGGCCCAGGACTGCAGTCGTAGTCAAGCCCCTGGCCCTTTAAATTGCTGCTGAAGCCCCGCCACCACTACCCCAGGGCTCCGGCAGGCTCCAGGGATGATTTAAAGGGCCCAGGGTGATAGCAGCTACTGGAGCCCCATATGCTTTAAATTGTCCCCGGAGCCCTGGGGAGGCGGTGGCGGGGTTCCGGCGGTTATTGGGCCAGGGCGGTAGTGGCTGCTGCAGCCCTGGACCCTTTAAATAGCCACCAGAGCCCCACTGCCACTACACCAGGGCTCCAGCAGGCCCCAGGGATGATTTAAAGGGCCTGGGGTGGTAAAAGCTACCGGAGCCTCGGATTCTTTAAATCGTCCCTGGAGCCCTGCTGCCGGAGCCCTGGGGAGGCAGCGGTGGGTCTCCAGTGGCTATTTTAAGGGCTGGGGCTGTAGCGACTGCTGCAGGCCTGGATCCTTTAAATACCCACCGGAGCCCTGCCACCAATACCCCAGGGCTCCAGGGACAATTTAAAGGGCCCAGGGCGGTAGCTGCAGCAGGCGCCCCGGGCCCTTCATATTGCCACCCGAGCCCTGCCGCCGCTTCCCCAGGGCTCTGGCAGCAATTTAAAGGGCCCGGGGCTCCAGCCGCTGCTGGGAGCCCCAGGTCCTTTAAATTGCTGCCAGGGGAAGCCGTACTAGGGTGTACCAGCTTACTTTCACCTCTGTGATGAGGACAAAGAATATGGAGAAAACAGATGCACAGTAGGGAGAAAGAAAATCACGAACAGGGAAAGGGGTAAAGAGGTATCATTCAAAAAAGTCCCAGACTCTCTGTCTATGTAAAGAGCTGCAGGAGGTAGCTAAGGGGTCAAAAGGAACTAAACCTGACAAACTTAGATTTCCCAGCAGTGATGGTTCAAAGCTCTCACATCCAAAGAGTGAAAAGGGGCAGGACCTACTGCATTAATTCCCCTTCAAGGTCCTAAGACTATATTGAAACATTTGTAGTATCAGCTATGTAACGTGTTATGAGCTCATGTTTGCCCTCAATTTATCTTTTTTCTTCCAAAAGCAGGAGAAAATGCAGTTTGGCCAGTTAACAGAAAATCTTGAAACTGTGCCATTGCTAAGAGAGACCACTGTCCCTTATTGGAGAATAACATTTCATTAGATGCCTCATATGTCAGCCACACTTAAGTCTTTGGAGTCAGGAATACCTGAATTTTCTAACAGCTCTCCCACTGATTTGCTGTGTGGCCTTAAGCACTTCACTTCTGTTTAATTTGAATGTATAAGTGGCAAGAGTTATTATTAAACAGTGATTTGAGAATTGGCCTGGACTACATGTGAGATATTGGCAGATGATAGCTTTAGCCCCATACTGTGTATCCACCCCAAATCCTTCAACCTTTTTTTCCGCACACATACACCCTAATTACATATTCCTTGTTTCCTCTGAATTTGCAATGCTTTCTTAGAGCCAACTCATAGGGAGTGATTGAAAGCCATGTAGACTGTACTCTGTCCCTGTAAATTGTGTCATTCCTCAATGCCTACAGCTTCTCTTGGCCCAAGGAATGAGAGTTCTCACCCTCCCAACACTTTCATGTACAGATACTCAGTAATGAAAAGATTCCTTAGCTATGCAGCTGGCAAATTAAAATTCTTCAGTGATTTTAAATGAAAAATTAAGATGGTAATTTTTATATTTTGGCCAAGAACCATGACACATTAGTACTGTCACATTAATACAGCATCATTAATCAAATCATATTTGTATTAAATTACATGACCTCTTACTATGTTTCTGTCCTTGCGTTCATTCTGTCTAAAAAACATTTCTCCATTTTTTAAAAATTCATCTACAACTCAGTGAAAGGGACACGGTAAAAATTATGGATTACATGGCGACTAGCATCTGCTTAGATATGCAAGAAAAAGGAACAGGTGCAAGAAGCTCTCTCTCCTTGGGGCCCTTCCTCACTCCCATTCAGGAGCTGGTCAAAACAGCAGCCTCTGAAGTCTGCTGAACGAAAGAACTGCTCCCTGCTAAAGCCACCTCATGGGGGGCAAGGAGGGCCTGTCCTTCCCTCCCGTGCCAGTGAGCAGAGCTGGTTAACCACTTGAAAGTCTATCATACTGAGTGACCTTGTCCTGAATACCTGGGAGCTTAAGGAGGCATTAATGACCCATATGTAGAAGTTAGTAAGTCACTGTAATGCCTTTGATCCAAGGTGTTTGAGGAATTCCAGCAAGATGTTATCATAGCCCGCTGCTGGGTCTGACTTGATAAAGTTAAGGGTCTTATCTAGCTCATTGACCATGAATGTCTCTGGTTGACTCCTACCCACATTATGATGTCGAAGTTGGCACCATTCGTCCTGTACTTTTCATTTGAATTGCTTCTCCACTGGGACCTGTGCTACCCACAGTAGATAGCTTGCAACCTCGCTGGGCTTAACCAGTAGACAATTTTGACAAGTTGTTGAGTAGCGCCCAGCCGGTGGATCAAGTTCCAGCATATCCAGCTGCAATAAGTGAAGTCAAAGCTTCTCTGTAGATTCCATCCACTGAGTGAGCATGGCAGCATTCAGAGACTTAATCAGGTGTTCAGTGATGTCCAGGTCACCAGATAATTGGAATTTCCTGAGCAAGGAATAGCTGAGTTGGTCTAACTGAGCATGTGGCTTTGTAAATAGCTCCTTGAAACTGGTGGTAGTCTTCTTTGACTGGTTGGGATACAATGCAATGGAATTGTAACCACGCTGCATTCCAGTATGGCGCAAGACTTTTCCCAGTCTGTCTTCTGGAAATTCCACTATCACTTGATTGAGCTTCAGCGGATGTGTAGCTGGAGCCCAATGTGAATGAGTGATGGTCTATGTTGGCTATGGGGGAAGTTATCAAGTACTACACAGCTCAGTGCTTGTGAACAGCCATCTAGTGAACTGACCCAGCAAAGGTCGGGTGAGTAGTCTTTCAACCATCTGACTGAAAGAAATGTACCATGTTGTTTTGCATTGTGAATCAACTCAGTCATTGTTAGTCGCCCAATCCATCAACCATTCAACATCATCATCTGAATCAGTGTACCCCCACTCAGAGTGGTGGGTGTTAAAATCACCAACAAAGGTTGGTGGATGATCAAGTATTGGAAGGATCTACTGGTTCCAGTGCTCACTTGGTGGCTTATATACATTGGCAATCTTGGATCATGTTGTAAAAACTGGAGGAGGAAAGTGGAACAACATCAGATATGTCAGCGCACATGTATGTTGCACAGCCATATTTGGCGTTTGGGGTGAGTGAAATGAGGCCAAAGCCATCGATACCATAACATCCTGCTATACTAATTGCAACATCAGTTTCTTGCAAATAGATTACGTCGACACTGAGACAAGTAGCTAAGACACTAATGATGCTGTGTTTGGCTGCTGACAGGTCCTCATCGTTAAGCTGAAGAATTCAAAGGGCAGGTCCGATGGCTTGAAAGTCGAAGGATGGCGCTACATTGGGCTCACAGTCAGATAGCACGTGATCAAGATTCATCCATCGCTGAATTTGGTCCATTGGTTGGATCATTAGCTTCCCTGGCCCAGGCCAGGCAGTGATGGGTAGCACACGTGAATGCTTATCCATTACCCCACAGTTTTCTCAGAAAAGTTGCCAGTTAAACCTGGGGTATGAGCACCCGAACACTTAGAACATCAGCCCTTGCCCTCTGCTGTTCAACTGCAGAGTACTGCACTCCTGTCTGGTGTCACTTGTCTCACGCCAGGCTGGTCAGTGTAGAACTTAACAAAGCTATGCATATTGCTACCAGGACTTTACATGCAACTCCATTGCCATGATTGCCAACAGTTAGTAACATAGCACTGCCCCATATTCGCTGTGAGAAGGCCTTTATGTTGCTGGCCAAGATCCATGAGACCAGCGACCTGCCTTTGTATGCAGACTTCTTCAACCACCCACCAGCTCACCTGTCTTCTAGACACCCTTTATGGTTGTTTCTGCTACCACAGAGCATGATGGTGGAATCTGCTTGGTACAACGAGTGGTCAGAGATGACAGTTGTTAATCACTCTCTCATCACTGACCCAACCGTCTGTCCACCAGGTCTTGTTCTGCCAAGGCACTTGTGATCATCTCTGAACCAGTTTCAAACAGGACTAGGCAACTGTGCAGCTGATCTCTTTAAATTGGTTTTTCTAATGGCCCATGGTGCAGTTGCGGTGAACTTCAGACTATGCCTCATATCCTTGACAAATGCCAACTGCCTTATTTTGACGGCAGGCTGATGGCTCTCCATCGGGCTGATGATGACATCATCAAATGGCTGGGCACATTGCGCATATGTTGCCCAGTGTTCTGCAATAGAAAGGAGGGGTTGCTGTCATAGGCGCTGAGTTATATGTGCCTGTGGTGCCTGTGCTTCACCAATATTCAGGAACATGGGCCCAGCTCCACCAATGTTTGGGCTTATATTTTCAAAGCCATCCTGTCCATAGCATGGACCAGGGCAACTTCCCCTGGCCCCAGGCCCCGTGCTTTCAGGGGCCCCATGCTTCATGAGGACGCGAGGTCCAAGGGGCGGTCTGGGTGGTTAGCAGGGGGCCTGGGGCTGGCAGCAGCTCCATCCCATCTCTTCCCATCCCTTCCCCCCAAACTCCCACCCCTACTCTACCCCCATCCCACCCCATTCCACTCCTTCCTCCAAGGCCCCACCCCACCTCTTTCCGGCTTCCACCCCCTCTCCCAAGTGATGCTGGGAGCCAGCAGGGTGGAGAAGAGTGGGGCGGGTTATGGCCGGGTCACTTGCTGCTGTTGCCGCCAGGCCCCCCACTAACTCTCCAGGCCGCCCTGGACCCCGCGTCCCCTTGAAATGCAGGGCCCCCTAAAGTGTGGGACCTGAGGCAGTTGCCCCGGTTCGTCCTATAGATGGGACGGCTCTGCTTGGACCAATTCTGGGCACCACCAAAAATTATACAGACCTGGCACCCATGGTTGCTGTGAGCCAGTGCAGCTCCCTGATCACCACAAGGAGCAGTAATAACTTGTGTTACTGCTGTAAGGTCCTGCAGCGACCCTTCTCTAGTCTATGCCATCCATGTCCTGCCCCCAGAACACCCTTTTCCTCTCTTATGCTGGGAGTTATGAATGCAGCTGGTGCTTTCCAGTAGCAAATTACAGTGCAGGGGAATGCTCTATTGGCCACATGGCCATTTTAAGGTCACTCGTGGCCTTAGCAAAGTGGGGAATCTAACCCATGATGATGAGAGCTGGAAGAATTTTGAAAGTCTGATTGTCTTTTCATTATTCACTTTATTGCACTTCATTCGGTGTGCACAGTCAAACTGGAGAGGTGGCTTTGCTTTTGCCGAGCCAGTTTCACTTTCTAATTCTGATGCACTGGCACAATGCTGTTGTGTTTGTATTTTACAAACAGTGCAAGAGAAGGTATACATTTAAAATTGTTTTCACTGAGACAAAACAAAAAACCCCATGGAAACATGTATACTCCGATATTGATTTTATATTAATATACACTCTTTTAAACAAACCCAAGATTTGAAGCCTAAACCTACATGACAGTGTCCTTTTAAATATTATAAACCAATATACTATTCCTGAAGCATTTTCTTATCAATGAGAGAAGGAGAGACTGAAACACGGGAATTGATTACGAATGCAGCTTGTTTCTTGTTAGGCTGATTTTTAAATTCGCCAGATTTTTAAATTCAAGAATACAATGTTCACATTTCATAATTAACCCCAGCATGTTCTCACAGTATCAAGGTAACTTCAAGGGTAAGTGTAAAACTGGAAGCCCTTGTATTTTTCTAAAGGGATGTAACACAAGCTTTCTCACTTATTTTGAAGAGATACAACAGCATCGTAACAATGGTGATTCCAACTAACGTATAAATTGCACTACCTCGATTTGGGCCCAATCCCACAATTATTCTACATTTTGCAATTTGTACTGTGTTGGCTTTGTATTATGTTAATTACATGACAATCCCATTAAAATATCTCAGTTACTGTACTGAATGCACATTTGGACGCTGCTAGTGAGAAGTTTCTAGACTTTCACTACAGGGGCTTGTCTACACAAACATTTAGTTTGTGGCAAGGTGGGGTATGAATCTGCCCTGCAGTAGCCTGTGGCAGACTAACTGTCCTTGGGAGCGCTGCTGACATGTATTAACAGTTTGTGAGTGTACTTTGATCTAGTCCTCTTTGAGACAGGCCTAGATCAAAGGTCACTGTCAGTCAGGAGGGTCCACAGGGTTCATGGCAGGCTAGTTTGGGAGATATGAACACCCCACTTTGCTGCAATCTAAATGGTCATGTGGAGAAGTCCTAAGGATTTGTGTATGCCAAGAGCAGAATTTATATAGGCAGTTTTCAAAGGAAAGTTGCCATCTCTCTATCGTGTGGGTTTTTTAGATGGTTGGGTTTGGTTTGGTTGGTTGATTAGTTTTGGGGGTTTTTTTGTTTGGTTGTTTTTTGTCTTGAACTGTTATGAAATCTTTTGGAAGTACACTGAGAAGAAAATTAGACAGTTTTAAATAAATCCTTATACAGTATCCATCTATCTTAGGGGTATATACGGCTGCCAATTACCATATTATCGGAGTGCCTTCCAAAAAAAATCAATAGCAAAGTCCCTGGTGGACTTCTTGGAGTTTCTGGCATTTCTCCTTGTTTGGGATCAAAACTCTGCTTGGGATAAGGTTTGTGGGGCTTGGGGGAGGGGTTATTTTTTGGTTGGTGTAGTGATTTAAGGATGGAAGTTGGTGTCAGTATTGACACTGTCATTCTTATGGGAAAGCTTTTATGAAGAGGAAGGTTTTTCTAAAGAATGGTCAGATGTTGGATTCCCCTGATTTCATCTAGAAGTTTGTTCCATAGCAGATCCCTCCACAGAGAATACTTTGTCCCCAGCTCTCACATGCTTTCTCATGGGCTTTGTTTGGATTCCACATGGTGGATCTGTGTGCTTTTAAGCTTCCTTTTGTCTGGGTAGGCTCTGGCCTCTCTGGCATACTTCCTGGGCACGGACTCTGTCAGCCCTTCACAGAAGTGGGACTTTGCGTTCTAGTTGGCCCAGGCCCCAGCACCACCGCTGACCCCCCCAAGATACCACAGTTGTTTAAGCACTTCCTTTCCCGAGCTCCAGCCATGTGGCTATTCTGGATTACCATTTACCTCTCCATGGACATAGAGACACAGACTTTGCAAAAGGTTTTGTACACAGTTACTCTTTACTATTGATAGCCCAAGAAATGTACAGCTCTGGGGAAAAAAAAACAATAGAACACCTGTACGCATTCCCTGCTTCAGTTTCCTCATTACTCTTGAGTATTCTCTGAGCTAAATACAGAGTCTTTTATGAAGTCTAGGATCCTTCCCCCTGCTTTAGGCTTGTACTCTGGAACATGGAGTCTCCTCTCCCTTCTGCAGCCAGATTTCTGCCTCAGCCTCTGGTCTCTTCTTCCTTCCTTCCTCTCTCTCTCTCTCAAATGGCCAGGGAGAGACCCTTGCTCTTATAACTTCCAATCCCCTTTGTCAGGTGACCACCCTGAATAGCCTCATCAGGTGAACAAAGTCTCCCACGAGGTGATCCGTTGCTTAGTTACCTCCCCCGTGAAGTTCAGCCTTGAAAAACTTGTTTGCCTTCATGGTAGCCATCTCTTTGTCCAAGAGTTTTCCATTTGAATGGATGATCACCAAGTTTTAATGCACCTCCATTGTTAGCCCAGAGTCACCACCCTTTGGAATTTGAGTTCAGCGTGGAGGTAAAAAGGCAACAGAGAAGGCCGACATACCCCATATTCAAAATGGAGTTTGCAGTCTGACACTGATACACATACAGAATCCCCAATATTAACCAGAAAGCATAAGCTATAAATAGCCAGATTCTCCAAATCATCACAGGAAGAGCCTCTCCTCTGTGTGAAATGGATTCAGTTTTCTAGCAAGCTGAAGATGAAGAAAGGGCATTTTTAGATATTGATGCATTCAGACTTAGTGAGAAGTCAAACAGGCCCCTAAGGCTTCATACCATTTTGATAAATGGGGTCTGTATGCCTTCAATAGAAGGTAGAGATAATGTCTGCGACAGTTCTTCAAAGCATTTCTCCTTTCCGATCAGCATTACTTTGATCTAGCCTAGGTTTGTCTTGAGCCAGCTGCTTTTCCTTCTAGAGCTGATTTCATGTTGGCATTCTGACATTTTAGGAGCGTTGGTTGTTGCATCAATTGAGAATGAGATACATTAAGTGTCATCAGCATACTTTTGGCATCTAAACCTACGGCATCTCACTGTCTCTCCCAGTGGTCTCATTAGATCTTTGTAGAGAAGAGAGGATGCTATGGATCCCCACAGGATCTTGCAGGTGAGGGTCTTTGGAGAGGAGGAACAGAGTTACTCATTACGACCCTCTGAGTTCTGCTGGAGATGAACTGTCATGTCGGCATGTTAGTAGTATCTTGTGGTCCACTGTGTCAAAGGCTACAGAAGGTCCAGCAACATAAGCATGGAGATCTTTTCTGTGTCTAGGGCCATAAGAAGGCCCTTCTTTAATGCCACTAGAGCATTCTCTGTTTTGTGTCACAGTCTGAACACTGATTCTGCGGCATCGAGGATAGTGGATGGCACATATGTTGCCAGAGCGTGGTGATTATTCTTTCTAGTTATTTTGCCCAGGTTTGGAAGGTTGGGGATAGGACAGCACTTGGAGGGATCTTCAGGGCCAAGTACTGGCTTTTGGGGGACTGAGTGAACTAGTATTTTTCATGGAGTTTGGTAGGTGTGTTCTACTGAAGAAGGCATTTACTATTTCCCATATAGGGAGTATAACTGTTCTTCATTGGCTTTTACCAGCTATGAAGAGCATGGATCCATTTCACACGTTGTGGCTGTAATATTTTTCAGAACCCTTTATTTCACAGTATGCATACAGTATATACTTTCTAAGAACGTTGTTGATTTCACCAGTGACAGCTGTTTATTATGTGTGATGTGCAATAACTACATGTTCATGAAACTTAATTTTTTTTTTGTGAAAAATGCTTCTTGAACAAGTTAGCTCAAAAAAAGAGAACTATAAAAGAGAGCACGGTGCTTTCTGGAAATAATCAGCATTCTAATTTTATTTTAGGCTGTTAATGTCTAACGTACTTGCTTGTTTCCTTTGTGGTGGCTGACATTATTTCTGTTGTATTTTCCTGTTCCATGTTTTTAAGCAAAGGGTCTATTTAGAGTTGCTTCAGAAAATGTCATCAGCACAGTGTTAACAGTTATTTTGGCTAATCCTCAATACCATTTTAAAATATTAAAATAATCCTAGTGATTTTAGCATCTGTGCTCTTATATGTGCTCTTATCTTATGATGAACAAAGTAATTATTAATTGTGAACCAACCATGTTTTACAGTTAATGATTACCATTCCTTCCAATTCCATATACTTATTACTATAATTAATAATTAGGTGTTACCTCTGTCTGAGAGGCAAGTAAATACAGCTTAGGGCAAGAGGTCCCAATTTTTATTGACATAATTAAGTGTCTTGGACTGACAGCAGACAGTATATAAAGGTCTAGCAGTTTCCCCTTAATTAGTATGCTAACAGGCCCCACACATTGTGATGAGGAGGACACTAATGTGTCACAATTAGAACTGGGCAAAGAACTGATTTTTCAATTTGTTGGCAGTTCTGTAAAAACAAAATAAAATTCATTTTGAGACAAACCAAAACTGATTTTTTTTCAGAATTTTCAACTAATCAAAAAAGTCAGTTTCAGGTATTTTTTAATGAGGGCTAGATTCACAAAAACAGAGCAGGGCCTCATCTGGAGTACTGTGTCCAGTTTTGAGCCCCACACTACAAGAAGGATGTGGAAAAATTGGAAAGAGTCCAGCAGAGGGAAACAAAAATGATTAGAGGCTAGAACACATGACTTATGAGGAGAGGCTGAGGGAACTGGGATTGTTTAGTCTGCAGAAGAGAAGAATGAGGGGGGATTTGATAGCTGCTTTCAACTACCTGAAAGGGGTTCCAAAGAGGATGGATCTAGACTGTTCTCAGTGGTAGCAGATGACAGAATAAGGAGTAATGGTCTCAAGTTGCTGTGGGGGAGGATTAGGTTGGATATTAGGAAAAACTTTTTCACTAGGAGGATGGTGAAGCACTGGAATGGGTTACCTAAGGAGGTGGTGGAATCTCCTTCCTTAGAGGTTTTTAAGGTCAGGCTTGACAAAGCCTTGGCTGGGATGATTTAGTTGGGAATTGGTCCTGCTTTGAGCAGGGGGTTGGACTAGATGACTTCCTGAGGTCCCTTCCAGCCCTGATATTCTATGATTCTATGGTGCTGTCCTCTTTAGACCATATGTCCCGGTGGTTTGGGCACTCACTTGTCATGTGTGATAAACCCAGTTTAAATCCCTACTCTGGAGCAGGAACTTGAAGCCAGCAATTCTCCTCCTCCCATGTAAGTGCTCTAACCTGCAAACTATAGCCTAATTTTTGAGGGAGGTGGGTTTCAATCTCTCCTGTTGAACTGCTTTATATAAAATACTCATAGTTATGAGCCAGTATAAAGCAGTCAGAATGACTCTAGTGCCCAGTAGCCAGGGCATTCACTTAGAAGGAGGGAGACCTAGGTTCAAGTCCCTGTTCCAGACTCTGGATTTAAACCAGGTATCCCATATTCTATGTGAGTGCCCAAACCACTGAGATAAGGGGAATATCACCACCCTACCTTTATTTTTGTGACTCTTGCCCTTCATTTCCAGCTGGGGATTCTAACTACTTGGGAGGGGGGGGTCCTCCTTCTAAGATTTTGTGAGTGGTGCCTAACTCCCCCCAGCTCAAAAAACCAAAATCTGATTATTTGAAAGTTGTTTGTTTTAACATTTGTGAGATTTTTTTCTTTATTTTTTTTAATTCAACCAAAACAGTTGTTTAAAATCTACATGAATTTGCTAAATGTTTTGGTAAATCCAAATCTGAAATTTTCAGCAAAAAAAAGTTTCAGTCAAACAATTTTGCCCAGCTCTAGTTCCAATTCATCTTGGTTTGAAAATCTGGTCCTAACTGACTTACCTAAAGCTACAAAGCAAGTCACCAACAGAGTCAGGAATAGATCCCCCAGAATAAAGAATCCTGTTTCTCACTGCTGTGATTTAACCAGGAGACACACAAATGATTTTATAAATATTTACCTTAAACTTTCTTTGTCACAGCTTAACTCCATTACTACTAGTCCATTCTTCTCTCAGTAGTAATTATAACTAATCCTTGTTGTCTTTATATAATCCTTTCACATGTATGCTACCCCATGGGATTTTTGTATATGGAATTAGCCTTCTCTTAATCACTCCACAACGGACCTCACCTGTATGTCCTAAACTTGTTAAAATATTTTTTGTTGCACTCTCCTGAATTCTCTCATTCCTTTTTCAGAATAAGGTATCAAAAACTGAATGTAGTATTCCAAGTGAAGCCTATCCTTGAGCTGAGTAGCCCTAGCCTTGTGTCCATGTGATACTTCTATTATTAATAATAATTTATAAAATGCATTCAGCCCTTCGATGATCATGAAATGATAAATTTCATGACTCTATGGAAAGGGAGGACTGAGAATGTATTTCAAAAAAAGCAGACAGTAACAAATTCAGAGAACTGGAAGGTAAGGTGCCATGGGAAGAAAATCTAAGGGAAAAAGGAGGTCAGGAGAGCTGGCAGTTTTCAAGTAGAGCATATTAAAGTCATGACTGAAAACTATCCTGACACAAAAGAAAGACAGAAAGAATAGCAAGAGGCCAATATGCTCCATGAGGCACCCTTTAATTACCTGAAATTCTAAAAGGAATCCTACAAAAAGTGGAAACATGGATCAATTGCTAAGGAGGAGTACACATGAAGAGCACAAGCATGTAGGGATAAAATCAGAAAGGCTAAGGCACAAAATGAGTTACACCTAGCCAGGGACATAAAAGGCAATATGAAGAGGTTCTTTAAATACCTTAGGATCAAGAAAAAGATGAAGGAAAGTGTAAGTCCTCTAACTTAGTGGGGAAGGAGAGCTAATAACTGTTAACATCAAGAAGGTTGTGGTGCCTACTTTGCTTCTGTCTTTATTAATGTGACCACGTACTCAAGGAGGAAGGAACAAAAGCCAAAATAGACCAGGTTAAATAATATTTAGATAAGTTAAATGTATTCAAGTTGGCAGGGCCTGATGAATTTCATCCCAGGGTATATAAGGAACAAGCAGGAGCAATCTTGGAACTGATAGCAATTATCTTAGAGAATTCATAGAGAACAACTGAGGTCCCAAAGGACTCGAGAAGGGCAAACATAGTACTTATCTTTAAAAAGGGAACAAAAAGGAACTGGGAAATTAATTATAGACCAGTCAGCCTAACTTTGATATCTGGAAAGATACTGGAACAAATTATTAAGCGCTCAGTTCATAAGCACCTAGAGGATAATAGGGTTATAAGTAGTAGCCAACAAAAACAAATCATGACAAACCACTCTAATTTCCTTCTTTGATGGGGTAACCAGCCTAGTGGAGAAGGATGACACAGCAGACATGATGATAAGGCTTTTTTTATAGTCCCACATTATTCTCATAAGCAAACTAGAGAAATGTGGCCTACATGAAATTACTATAAAGTGAGTATATAATTAATTGAAAGATCCTACTCGGGAGTAGCAGAATGGTTTGCTGTCAAACTGGGAAGGTGTCTGCATTGGGGTTCTGCAGGCATTAGTCCTGAGTCCAGTACTATTCAATATTTTCATTAATGACTTGGATAATGAGGTAAATAGTATGCTTATACAATTTGCAGATGACACCGAGATGGGAAGGGTTGCAAGCACTTTGGAGGAAAGGATTAGAATTCAGAACAACCTTGACAAATTGGAGACTTGATCTGAAATCAACAAGAGAACATTCAATAAAGACAAATGCCAAGTACTACTCTTAGGAAGGAAATATCAAATGCAAAATTACAATATGGATAGGTGGTGATACTGCTAGAAAGGATTTGGGGTTTATAGTGGATCACAATTTGAATATGAGTCAACAATGTGATGCAGTTGCGAAAAAGGCTATCATTCTGAGGTGTATTAACAGGCGTGTCATATGTAAGACATGGGTGGTAATTCTCCTTCCCTACTCAGCACTGGTGAGGTCTCATCTGGAGTACTGTGTCCACTGTGTCTGAGGGCATCACACTTTAGAAAAGATATGAATAAACTGGAGAGATTTCAGTGGAAAGCAACAAAAATGTCCACTTAGGGTAGGACAACAAGTGTTGATCTTAATCTGCCGCAAGGGAGATTTAGTTTAGATATTAGGGAAACTTTCTAACTATAAGGGAAGTTAAGTACTGGAATAGATTACACAGGGAGGTTGTGCAATCCCTGTCACTGGAGGTTTTTAAGAACAAGTTGGACAAGCTCCTGTAAGGTTCTTTCTCAGAGCTAGGGGCTGGACTCGATGACCTCTCAAAGTCCCTTCCAGCCCTATATTTCTATGATTCTACAAAAAAAAAAAAAAAGGTGCTATGTAAGTTCATACATTAAAGAAGACTTGCAACACCCCAATGATATAAGTAAGCCATTTGATAGTACAGGATGCATTATAGTCTGCACCAGGACTGCCAGGATCATCTTTTTTTAAATTAGATGGTATAGGTAAAAAGCATCACACAGATATAAATAACCTTACTTAACCTAAATTTTCCAAATGGATGGTGTTTTAGCCCTGTCATCCCCACTAACTTTTATCACTCTGAGAACTAATACATTCATCTTGAGCTCTTAATCCTTCCCTCCTCAAAATAGAAAGAACTTGCTGGCAGTTTGTCAGTTATTTTAAGCATTAGTAGTAATCTTTAGTTGTAAGTGATACATAACCAAAAAAAAGTGCTTTTGGTATAAAAAATATTTAGTTTTCTTATACTTTATCTGCTTTCCCATATATGATTGCAGGTAGTATACGATGCAGTGACCGAGCTCCAAGGACGTGTGTTACAGCTTATTGTGAAAAGCAAAGGAACATTTGTGGGAGCTATCAACATTCAACTGAACAGTGTCCCATTAAATGAAGAAAAGTGGTACCCATTGGGGAACAGTATAATTTGAACATTTCCTGTATAATCTGAACATTTCCTTAGATAACTGAAATATTCATTTATTAATATTTTTTCCCTTTTCTCATGGGCCATTTTGGCACATTAGCCGAAATATTTGCTTTTGAGAATATAACATGCAGTAAACCGCTAACCATATATACACTGAACTACTAATCACAAGGAAATTATCTCTTTTTCATGATCCATTGCCATTTAGCTATCTTCATGGGATTACTACCTT
Organism: Mauremys reevesii; assembly: GCF_016161935.1. NCBI lineage: Eukaryota > Metazoa > Chordata > Testudines > Geoemydidae > Mauremys > Mauremys reevesii. The sequence goes on along the minus strand of NC_052623.1, from coordinate 245,220,208 downwards.
TACTTGCAACAAGTTCCCATTAGCCTGGGTGTAAAAAGGCTTGCAGCCTGCAATTTCAGTTATCTTGGATATCATTTCTTATGGCAACAAGCAAGATTTTTGTTCCTGCTGATCACTATTATTTGTATACGGCTAGATGTGTTTTATGTATCCCTAAATCTGTGATGCTGGAGCCTTATCCAAAGCCCATTTAAGTCAATCGTAGTTTCCCAATGACTTAAATAGGCTTTGGATCAGTCCAATAATGAGCTTATTGGGCTGAATTCACTCTACTTGATGTCTGTGTAGTTATATCAGTTTTAAATATGGCCCAGTTAGTACGATCGCACGTTCACCTGACTGATAGCCAGTTTGTATTTAAAACTTCTAGCACATTTCACATTTAATTCTTGCTCATTTCACATTTAAAATGTAATTATATATGCAGAATTTAAAATCTGAACATTTAAAAGAATTTAAAACTATACTGTACTTTAGTTATAGTGTATACCATATATTTTTAAGTTTTAATTTGCTGATGTAACGTGACTTTGTAACTTTAAGATCTGGGGCAAGATGTTTCATCTCACTGGGTTTATTCTGGAAAAAATATTTGGAAATAAATAAATTCTGGAAAAATATTTGATAATAGACAAATATTATAAATTAGAGTTTGACAAATATTTAAATCCAATGCTCCACATAGACTTTTAAACATTTCCAAAAATCAGATGTAAATGACTAATATATTTGAACCATCACACAGCAAGTAAATAAATAGTTACTCTGCTAAAAGGTTAAATTAAGTAAGATCATATTATAAGACATCTTTGTTCATTAGTGTTACCTCCATTGCATGTTCTTGCTGCATCAGGGAACGAGACAATACATACACAGCCTCCAATCTTATAAAGCCTTATACACATGCTTAACTTCATGCACATGAGTAGTCCCATTGAGTTCAATGGGACTGGTTCATGAGCTCAGTCCTTGAAGGTGCTTTTGCCCAATCCAGCGAAACACTTAAGCACACTTTAATTCCCATTAGATTCACTGAATTCCATTAACATCAGTTGCACACATGAGCCCCATGTGCATAAAGTTAGGCACTTACATACCGATATGTCTTTCCAGAGTCAGGGTCACAGGCTAGTAAAAAAAAGGATTGATTCATGATGTAAACATTAATATTATAACATGTATTTGGCTAGAGTTGAGATTTATCCTGCTAGTTAAAAAAGTGGCCGACAGTGGAATATAATGCCCAGAGCTGTAGGAGATTCCTTTTTTCCACCCAAAGGATAATAGTTTTAAGACACACAAATCAGGCTTAAGCAGCTTATGATGTATACACCTGTTGAAGTTGCAGTATGAGTGTCATTTAAGAATATCATGAATCCAAATAAACCAGCATTCTTCTTGTATGCAAACAGATTGGTTATGTCAGCTCTTGGAACGGAGCCACCATATTGCCTGGGGAAATTAAACTTGTCAGTAAGGAGAGAGAACCTGCTTGAGTAAAAACATGAACATGCCTCCTCAGTGCTGAAGAAAAAACATAAAATATTTACCATATGAAAAAGCTATTGTCTATGATACAAATATAAACAGTACAAGGATCAACAAGGCCAAAATTTTAGATTATAGGTATTCTAAGATGAAGAAGCAAGTGACTTCCCTCTCAAAAAAATGCAGAAGACAAATCATATCCAGCTTTTAGTTATCATATCCAGCTTTTAGTTATCCAGCTTTTAGTTATCATATCCAGCTTTTAGTTATCAAATTACCTGATCCTAAAGTTCAGTATTGATTTCAGTTTACTGTCTTGATTTCTTTAGTTTGCTTTTAATATAAATAAATGTTGGCAATTTTCCAATAGTGTTATTTCCTGTAACATTTTCAAATCTTTGCCTGTAGTATGTGTACAGGAGAGTATAAGTTTCCATATTAGAGAGAGACACATTTTGTGTATGGGGATATATTAATAAAAATAATGTTGAAAATGACAATAAAAATAAAATCTAACTATGAAGATAAGCCAGGGATCGGCAACCTTTGGCACGCGGCCCGCCAGGATAAGCCCTCTGGCGGGCCAGGACGAGTTTGTTTACCTGCCATGCTCACAGATTTGGCCAATGGTGGCTCCCGCTGGCCGCGGCTTACCGCTCCAGGCCAATGGGGGCTGTGGGAAGTGGCGTGGGCCAAGGGATGTGTTGGTCGCCACTTCCTGCAGCCCCCATTGGCCTGAAACAGCGAACCATGGCCAGTGGGAGCTGCGATTGGCCGAACCTGCAGACACGGCAGGTAAACAAATCGGCCCTGACTCACCAGGGGGCTTACCCTGGTGGGCCACAGGCCAAAGGTTGCAGATTCTTGAGATAAGCATTGATACAAGTATCTTAAGTAAGAAATGTGCCATTGTAAAACAGCTTGGTAAGTTATTGAGGCTTGGACCTGAAACCTTCAATGAGTGCTGTAGATCCACGTGTCCATGTGGAGCTCATTGCACAAAAGCAATCTTATAAGATGAGTGGGAGAACACTGTCTCTTGATGGGAGGGCAAGGGCTATGCTGGCAAAGACGGTGCCAACAGCAGTATCTGGCAGATGGTTAGTGTTTTGAGATCCTGGTATCAGCAAAACTGAATATTGTCCAGGTTACCACTCTTGAGCTTTTATCATTTTTACAATGGGCCTTGATGAGCTATAGCTCAATCAGAAATTGACTCATTATGGATTTAAAGGGTAAATTATGTTTTAATTGTGTGTATATATATGTATGTTTTCTGTTTTCTTTTTTTGAACAGATTAATATACAGTAGGAAAAAGTTTCTCAGTGCAAGTTAAAAAGACCACTCAATTTTGCACATAATTTTGGTGCTTTTGGAAGTCTTTGGAATATTTTAAATATTAAAATGTTACTTCCTTATTATTTAATAATTCATTACTATTTTACTATTAGTTGCAAATAACCATATATTAAAATATTGATTGGATTCAAGAAAATATACTGCAAAAGTCAACCCTGTATGAGTTCTTCTAAATTACTTCAGGGCCCTATTCTACAGCCTTTATTCATGTTAAATAGCATTTAGCCACACAGGTATTTCCACTGCTTTCAGTGGAAATTGCAGGTGCTCAGCATCTCTGAAAATCAGGCCACGCACTAAACTGTTGTTTGCAAGCTACATGATGGTTGCTTTATTGAGGAGTATGCCAGTTCAGGAGTACTGCTAATGTCATCATTAATAGTACCAAATATACACAAAGAGTGATGCAGGATCTAGTCTGTCACCGAGTTTGGAAAACAGAGGAACATGACGATAACCTGTAAATGTAATAACAGTAAATTAATTTATTAAATACAAATGTGGAATTTATGTGGGTTAACTGATGCAATGGAAGTGGCCATATTTACTGTACAAATGAAACATAATTTATAGTTATCTAAATAAACCCTTTAATTAAAGTAAGCCAAAATGATACATAGAGTAACACTCATTACTATAGTAGTTCTCTAACATTTCTAGCATTTTAATTCTCCTGGCATTCAGTGGTGATAAACACAGGTAATGATAATATAGTGTCAAAGCCTCCACTGATACATAAGTTGTGATTTACACTATCCTGCAGACTTCTGCTACAGGACTGGCAAGGATTTAGAAAGGATATTCTTGATATCCAGAAATCTGTGCTGCACATATTGCTTTTAGAACACCTCCTATTGATTAACCGGTGAAGGAAGAATGACAGTGTTCTTGTAAAAGAAACTATGCTGCAATGATAGTGAGCTAACAAAAGAGAGGTGGGAGGCAGAAGTGGAAGGTTTCTGACCACCCTGGGCCACTTAAATCCTGTTAAAAAATGGGCTTTTTGGCAACCTGAAAATTTCTACAAAGAAACTTACCCAAACTGATGTTTGACAACCCTGACTAAACTCCAGTGTTTATTTGACTGCATTTTCCATACACAAAGCAAATTTAGAACTGGTTTCTTGCAGTTTCACAAAATAATATGTACATTCAAACAGAAGAGAGAGAGAGAAAGGAATAGGTGTGTAGATTTAGCTTGTAGAATGGTAAGTAGTCTGTAATAACAATGTCTGTTTTTCTCATATCTCCTTTTTCCCAGCCTATGAAAAGAATCCATAAACAGCTTTATAACTTACTACCCAGGAAGAAGAAAATGTGTGTGTGGGGGGGAGAACTGTTAGGACTGGTATAAAAGCAACAAGTTGCCCATTGCCAGCTCATTGTTTTCCAGTCTTACACAGTCCAGGTAACATTTTTAAGAGTGTCTAAGTCACATTTTCAAAAGTCCTATGATTTAGGGCTTGTCTACACTGCCACTTATGTGAATGTACCTTATGTTGCTCAGGGGTGTGAAAAAGCCTCCCACTCTGAACGATGCAAGTTACATTGACTTAAAGTGATATCCACACCATGCTATGTCATTGGGAGAGGTGGAATAATTATGCCGACAGGAAAGCACTCTCCCATTGGCATGGCATGTCTTCACCAGACACACTACAACAGCACAGTTGCATCGGTGCAGCTGCGCCAATGTAGTGCATTAGTGTAGACTAGCCCTTAGACTCATAAGTGCCTAAGTCACTTTTGAAAATGGATCCTAGGTTCTTGAGTAACTAAAGCACTTTTACCTCTTTCTCTCTTTTCCAAAAAGTGGGCTGAGATCACCTGATAGTCTTGAGATATGAATTGTCCCTAACTTCAGAACTCGCTCTCAAAGCTCAAGCTTATCCTTCAGAGAGAACTGCAAGGCTTATTCTTTTGGGCAAGTTTAATGGTGATGTAAAGCACGGTCTTTTCTAGTTTGTTCACTTTTCTGTTTATGTTGATTTTTTTCCCAGACGTCACGGAACTGGGCAAGCTATACATGTAAATGAATAAAGTTAATCAGCATATTGAATTGCCTACTTTTGCCCTGAACTCTGCTACCAAGAAAATGACTCTGTGTTCTCGATGTTTAAAGCTACGTTGACATTTTATCTGTTCCGTAAGAAGGATTTCTAGCAAACAGAAGTTCTCTGTGAATTTTTATAGCCACAGAAAAGTTTAAACCCCTTAAACAATTATATCAGTTAATCTAGGAGAGTGTATTAATCTGGGTTCTCAAAGGCCCTATAGCTCCTTCCCTATGTTCCTTAAAAATCATTTAACAAGAGGGATCACTGCATCTTCAACAGAGAGTATTGAGACATTGGAGGATGACATCTATAGGGAAGCAAAGTGCAGTAGGTGAATCTATACAACTTTATTCACCAGTACAAGTTGGTTCTGTACTTGTCAGAAGTTATTTTGGAAATCAAATACAGTAAGCAGCCAGTTTACATAAGCCACCCTCCTCCCGGCATAGTGGCTTCTACATCAGCTATTCATTTGAATTCTATTCATCGGATAGGAATCAAGGAGATGTTCTAGTAAAAGAAGGGGAAATTATCAGTAATTACACTTTTCTATTTCCCCCATTTTATTTCCATCTTTGTCCATTGTGAAAAAATTGCAGAAAGAGCTCGCTTGATTCTTTATCTTTATTGCCTACCTCTCTTTTGTTTTTTTCAGGTTCTGGACTGAATAAAACATGGGCAATCTGGTGCCTTTATACTGGTCTTGACTGACTGTTCTTTTCACCGTCTTGCTTCCTAACAGCTGGAGCTATAACACGCTCTGAATGCATTCTGTTTATAATGTGAGCCAAGTAGTACTGCAATAAATACAACTACCCATAAGTAATATTTCCTTCAGTAGTATAGGTTGGCAGTCACGTAGAATCTAATCATCATAGCACAATGACCAAAAATGTGATGAATGCACTCTGCATCTGTTGCACCTAATACAAAGTTTATGGTGTGTAATAAACCTAAAGAGAACAACAGGCTAATAGTGAAAGCTTATGCTTTTGTAGATTTTTGCTCAGTGGTACAGTATGTAGTTTGCTTTTGGAGGAAGTACTAACTACCTTTATTCATGCACAGCAGTGGTAAAGTGTATTGGCCCAGGAACTCATTTGCAGCTAGCGATATCTGATCTTCCACAGAAAAGCGTACTAATGCCAGTTCTGGAACTTGAACATTAAAAGTAAAAGTTTCATTCCACCTAGGGCACAAAGCTGGGGTGGGGGGGCAGAAAGAGAGAGAAAACAATTGTAATACAAACAGCATTCTGTACACACATCGACGGACTGAAAAATAATGAGATTGAGAAATTGTAATTAATTTATGAGCTATGCTTTCTACAACTGCAGACAGTGCAGCGCCTCCTTTTGTGCCTGATTCTGTGCCCATTTAACTCAGTACCAAAACTGCTACTGACTGCACTGGTACAGGCTCAGCACTTTCACGTGGCTTCAGGAGTAAAGACAACCAAAAAGTAGTTCATTTTTTGCACTGTTGAGTCAACATAGATAAGTCCATCTCTACAAGTGGCGTGAGTTTTAAACATGACAGGACTAGGCACTCTGGGTACTTTATAAACATTTGTCATGCATTACCTCCACACTGAGTAATTCAAACCACAAGACTGAGCACCTCTTTTTGAAGAGAACAAAAAGGGATTATGACTGACTCAGAGGTTGTGGTCAAATAAAATTTGTTATAGCTCTAGTAATCTCAAGATTGTGCCAGCATGCCTCTTTTACTGCTTTGGGATTGAGGCAGATGCTAGATGAACTACGGTAGAAAGGAAATAAATGGGCATAGAATGAGGACTCCCTTGTTTTGATGAATAAACTTATAGAGAGAAACAGAAATTAGTGGTCATTTATCCCATCATCCTTACATAGATTATGTTTACTAAGAAAGCTGCCTTCTAGAAAAAGAGATAAAGGGAAATGGAATGCAGAGGTCCACAAGGAAGGGGACCACAGAGAACCTTTAGACTGCGACACCAAGGGAGAGACCCTGCAATGACACAGGTAGGAGACTGCTTGAAGAAAATGAGAAATTATTTCCCCCAAAATGGCCCTTGGACCCTCAAGCAGTTAAGGGAACCCTCCTAAGTTAAGGATGGAATGGACTGATGATTCCTTCACATAAATGGCTTTATCCACCCATTAATCAGTAAAGACCACCAGTACCTCGAACTATGTGATGGAGGTTCTTTTCTTAATGGTGGAGAGAAGAACTTTCTTGACCACCTAGGAAATTTCATTCTTTTTTTACATGATATTCTGCTCAAGCTGACCGAGGCTCAGATAAAGAAATTGTCTTTGTGATAGAATATCTTTTATGAGAGAAAAAAGAATTTTTCACTCTCTGAATAGTCTCAGCTTATCATGATACCATGGGCTACTGCGCCAGGTCAGAGCAATGAGCATGACTATCCCTAATCTTGACTTATTTTCTTTGGTATCACACAATGGTGGTAGAGGAGGCAAGATGTCTGAAAAACTGAAGTGCTGGGGCAATAAGAAGGAAACACTAATTCATACATGTCCTGGGTCTCCTGTGGATTCATCTTGCCTCCCCCATTTAATCCTTCAAACTTTTCCATCTGCATCAGAACATATGCGCACAAACACAGACATGCTGTAGAGCCGGGCCAGGATGGAAGATGGTCAATGGAGTTGCACTGATCTATACCAGTTGATGAACTGTTTCAAGAAAATCAGGGTGATCCTACCAAGGTGTCCTGAATCTGATCTGATATTTCACCACAGATGGTGAAGGTGGACTTTTGGTCTTTCCTTTCCCTATCCTTTGACACAGGTTTGCTCACTTTGTCTTCTCAGTTATGGTATGAAAGAGAAATAAACTAAGGGTGATGGAAAAACAAACCAGAAATGTCAGAGGCTGTCTTTGCTTCCTCTCTGTAATGAGCCAGAAAGTTTTTCACAGGGGTGGGGAGCAAGGGAGGGAAAGAGGAGAGAAAGAAGTGTACTGGCTGAAGGGTACAAAATGGTAAAATTGTATGTCCTGGCTGCGTTCCTACTCTGAAGAGTCACATGCCTTCAGCATGTTGATTTGTATGCTGAAAGGGGGGGATGACTGACATCCTATAAGCAGTAGCATGCTGCTTTACCCATGAGACATTTAGACATGGATGTTTACCTTGCTTAAAGCCTTCTGAGTTTCAGCAACCTAATTCTATGGGGTACAACTGTGTCAAAAGACTACCGTAATAAAACTTTGTCTTGCGTGGTTCAAGGAGACATTCTGATCACCTCTTAAAACAATAATGCATTGAAGCTACTCACTTCACTCTAGAGTCTAAAGATTCAGTGGCTCCCAGAAAAAAGTTCTTAGCTGACATTCAACACCAAAGACACCACAATAGATTAAGAAGAGTAGATAAGGTCCAGCTTTGTAAGAATGTTCTGCACCAATATCACATATTAATGTGCTTTAAAAACCCAGTGTTATGGTGCATGAAGAATGGATGCTGCTTCTAACAAAGGACCTGTAGTAAATGAACAAACCCTGGTTTTCAGATCTCCCTTGATGGCACCTGCCTTGTGCTGATCAACAAGGGCCATTTCTGCACCAAGACAATGTTGCATAAGCTTCTCCAGATGATGTCTGCAGCACACTGCCACTTGGGTTTTGTGGTGACACTCCTTGCAGATCCCACCCCTATTGAGCTCCGAAGCATTGTAATGATATGCATCAAGGAACTGATATGCACTGGCCTCTGAATATAGAGTCTGCATTGCCGGGATGGTCTCCTGATGCAGCTCTGTACCAGTGCTCCCCATCTTGATTCAGGCCTGCCTGCATTAAGGAACTACACTCTCACAGGCAGAGGTGGTCCCTCTATGTCAGGTCAGGTTGAGGCACAATGGTGAGACAGGGCAAGGGAAGCTGCCCATGTTTTACCTGTTGTATGTGTAAACAAACAACTTCAGTCTCTATGACTGACAATCCCTCATTTTTCATACAAGCATTATGGTAACAAAGTTTTTAAAAAAAAATGAAAAAATTCTAGTCTCAAATTCTGCAGATTTAGTTTACTGTCTTCTGATTAATCTTGTTGGGACACAGCTTGTTATGCTTGTTATACTGTTATTTTTGTTGATCAGTCTTTACACCTAGTGCCCACTTTTGCTATTAGTCTATGCAGCACAGCTTTTTGCTATGGAGTAAATTACTGGAGAACTAACTTCTATATGATATTAAGCTATTCTGTGTGAAACATTATTGAAATCATGTACAGTCAATAGAATATGTTCTGCTTACCATTGCTTTTTATGACACAAGTCTGTTGTTTTACTTGATCTTCTGGCACACCATGAATTTCTATCTGGACTAAAGGATCAGCTTTATTAGTCCTGGAGAGGTTACTAGGTGGTAACTGATAACCACTAATAAGCTGCATAAATGAAAATGATACATAAGACCTCATTTGGGCTTGAAAATGTAATTTATTATAGTAATTTTAACATTAAACTGCATATTCAACAATTGCTCAGTGCAGTCTAGCATATAAAGTGGAAGCTACATAAGAAATGTTTCTAAAGAATATATACCAGCTGAAATGTAATTGAGACTACCGTGCTTCGAACATAATTCTATCTCTGGCTAATTTGCTTCTCAGTTTAATTATCTTAAAACCTTTGCAGCTAAATATTTTTGGAAAATAACTTGCTTCTGTGTCTTGTTTTTTACCAAAGTATGACCACTTTAAGCAGATTCTATTTGATCATTAGCTACAGAAAGTTGCTGTTTAATTAATGAAGGCAGGCCCATGTGAAGTCCCTCTTGTGGGTTTGCCATCAAATTCATGGAACTGCTACCCAGGATGTGTCCATTGAGGCTGCACAAGTGTCCCCTAGTGACATCAGCATATAAGGGAGAGTAGCCCCTAACCACTTCAGTTCCTTCGCCTCTGCAATGAAGTGTTAGTAACCTCTCTGTGTGTCCTGTTTGCTTTTAGATACCATTAGGTCCCTATTGTTCATTATAGACTCGTAGACTTTAAAGCCAGAAGGGACCATCACAATCATCATGTCTGAACTCCTGCACATCACAGGCCACAGAATCTCACTCACCAACCCCTCTAATAGACCCATAACCTCTGGCTGATCTATTGGAGTCCTCAAACCATGATTTAAAGACTTCAAGTTACAGAGAATACATAATTTATTCTAGTTCAAAAAAAAATCCCAAGACCTCTGCCATTCTGATCTGGGGAACCATCCTTCCAAACCACAAATATGGCAATCAGGTAGACCTTGAGCATGTGGGTGAGATACACCAGACAGACACCTGGGAAAGACTTTGCTGTAGAAATTCAGAACCCTCCCCATCTAGCATCTCATATCCAGCCACTGGCGATATTTGCTAATAGCAGTCACAGATGAGCCATATAATATTGTTGGCAACCTCATCATAACATCCCCTCCATAAACTTATCAAGCTCAGTCTTGAAACAAAGTAGGTTATTTTACCCCCACTACTCCTCTTGTGGAACTTCACTCCTCTGGTGGTTAGAAACCATTCACTAATTTCAAGCCTAACCTTGTTGATGGTGAGTTTATATCCATTTATTCTTGATCCAACATTAGGGCTTAACTTAAATAACTCCTCTCCTTCCCCGGTGTTTACCCTCTGACATTATTTATAGAGAGCAGTCATAACTCCCCTCAGCCTTTGTTTGATTCAGCTAAGCTCCTTAAGTCTCCGCTTGTAAGGTAGGTTCTCCATTCCTCTGATCATCCTAATTAGGTTTGCCAACTTTTTAATTGCAGAAAACCAAACACCCCTTCCCCATCCCACCCCCAAGACCCTGCCCCTGCCCCACCTTTCCTTGAGCCCCCTACCCCACCCCCTGCCATTGTGCACCCTTCCCCACCCTCGCTTGCTCTCTCATTTTCACTGCAGGGCCCAAGCAGGCACCAGGAGAAGGCCAGGAGCTGCAACAGTTTGAACATGGGCAGTGGAATGTGTGATTCAAATACCCTTCACCTCCCCAGGGAGCGATTTTAAACACTATTGTCAAATTAATTGCCCCCAAAAGAGTCCCACTCACTCGCAATGACCGAGACAAAAGAAACTATCGCAGGAGCTTGATTTTTTTTGCCTGCACCCAACTGTCCTGGTAGGGGCTGCAGTAGTGCTTCAGCCAGTGACTGACTCCTTCCCTACCTGACAATGAACTATACAGCAGGGAGAAAAGTTATACTGGTCCATGGTTAATGACTAGGTAAATTATTTAAATGTATGCTTCAATAGACAATACATGTTAACATTGCCTGACACGTGAGTTTAAATATATCACCTTAATATTACATTGATGTTATTTTATGAGTTCATTATAGCTCTTTACTGTTAAGAAGCTGAGGGTAAATAAAATGTAATTCATGCTGCAGAAACTGGCCTCTCCCTATTTTACCATCCTGCTAACCAACAGATTTTTCTAATGGTCGTCATTTCACATTTTTTCACCTGTACTGTGTCCCAGATTTGTCTCAGAGCAGGTTGAGAGGAAATATGCTAGAATGTCACACACAGCGTGACCACCTGTCCTTCATTCGGTGCCCAACGTTCCACATTACACATCAAATCAATAAATAGTGTCTTGTATACATCAATAAACATGCAAAAGAGTGTATGCTGTAATATGTGTTATGAATATGTGTCACAAATAAAACATTGGGGACGTGCCCTTACAAATCAACTTTCACCTATAATTTCTAAATTGTCTTTTATTTGATACATAAAGGGGCTGTCTATGGGCGTGAGGGAGATTACCATGGCCAGGGACTAGTTCTTCTGTTTCAGGAGCATCAGTTCTAGTGAAGCTAGGCATTCCCTGGTGCCAGGCCCCTTTTGTGCTGCCCGTGGTGTTGGCACCATCAGACCATATGACCCACTTACTTTTTGCAGACTCCAGAGGGCACCCACCAATGCGAAGTGCCAGGCTTTGCAAACAGCGACGTCGGGCTGCTGGCCTGGCTCCTGATGGGCCCCATTGACTGGGGGGATTGCAGTGGCTACCCCAGTGACGGAGGCCATCCCAACCCCAGTGCACTACCCCTGGATGCACTGCCAGAGATGCCCAAAATGACACTAACCTCTGTGCACCTCCTGCAGGGAGGGACTGGCCTGCACAGCCACCGAGGCTAGCAGCTGCTGTGTCCCACTTGCCAGGAGGTGGGATGTGTGTCTGTGTGTTACTACTGGACTTGCAATTTCATGTGCCAATTCCTTTAATATGCTTGGATGGAGATTATCTGGGCCCCCTGAATTGATTGCATTAAACTGTTTGAGTTTGTTTGCCACCTCAGATGTGGTAATTTCTGCTTCCATATTCTCGGTCCCATTAGTCTGCCAAAGTTCTCTAGTTTAGTTCAGTTTTGCATTAGGTGCTGGCATCAAGCCTAAGAAACGATTTGAGACATTCACCCCTTTTCCTGCCTTGTCAGCTGCTTGGGGTACCTATGTGAGGTTTATAGTCCCTTGCAGTGCTCGCCTCATCAGGCATTCACGCCCAGAAGGCATCAGAACAGACTGTTTAAGGCTGTTGGATCATTCAGGCCCTAAAGCACAGGCCTCAGCATCGAGTGTTCAAACTGATGATGCAGATTCTCCTCAATTCACTTCTGTACCAAACCCATCAATCGCTAAATGGCTGGAACCTCATCTTTGGCTTTGGTACCGCCAACAGACCCATCCTCCAAGAAGGGCAATGACACCAGCCCTTTGAAGCCAGCGGTTCATCAATCACAAAGGAAACCTGCGCCTCACGTGCTCTGACACAAAGCCTTCAGCCTCCTCCTGTATAGGTATTACACGCTGTCATTGGGAACATTTTTTTGCACTCACTTTATGCTCTGCTACAATTCAGGTTAGAGAAAGGCCTTATGCTAAAGTCCCCTCCAGCTCTATAGTCTTGGAACATGTGCTATAACTTAAATGAGACTGGCCTATTTATTGGCTCCCTAAAAGTTAATGTAGCTGCTGTTTTTGCATATCCCCAACCTGTACCCAGATTCTCCCATGCCACAGTTATCCAATTCCTGAAAGGGCTGGTCAACATCTTCCCCCTTCAAAGGATCCTGCTTCTATGTTTGCATTTAGTAATAGTGAATCTCATGGAATCACCATTCAAGCCCCTTTGGAGCTGAAACACTGGATAGCTATTACCTCAGCTAGGAGGATTAGCAAGTGTCAGGTCCTGACAGCAGACCCGTCTTATACCATTATATAGAAAGATATCTCTTTGCCTTAACTAAAAGTCATCTCTATAGTAGCAATTTATCACTCCTAGTTTTCTTCCAAAACTTCATTCCTTCCCCAGTGATGCCCATCTTCACATACTGCATAAGAGACAAACTGTCTGTTTTCACTGAGCGAAAACTAAGACCTTCCATAAATCCATTTCTGTCACACAGAGAGAGAGAAGCAAAGAATAGGCTATTTATGCTCAAAGGGCGTCTAGATGGATCACCTTGTATTGAAAAGTTAGCTTCCCTTCCCAACAGGAATTAAGGCTTGCTCTATATGTGGCACAGCCACCTCCGTAATGTGTGAAACAAATACCCATAGAGGCAATATTTAGAGCAGCTACTTGGATTTCAGGTCCCACCTTCACTAAACATTAGGTAGTAGATTAGCCTCCAGCTCTGATACCAAATCCAGACAGGCGGTGCTTCAGTTCTCACCGAACTAAAGCATTCCTCAGGCCACCATCCAGTCGAGATGGTATGGCTCACTACTCTCTCACAAACAGAAATACACAGCGGTCCTCACTAAGGGTTACTTACCGGTAAATGTTGTTCTTCAAGAGTCTGCTCTGTGCATTCACACTAGCCTCCTGCCTACTTCAGAGAGCTCATCATAGTATACGACAATGCAGTTCAGAAAAAGAAATTGAACTGGTTTGGAGAGGTACACCTCCAAATATAAATTCAAATGTTGACTGCTGGCATCACTAGGAGTTGCTCATGCAGTTTCAATAGACACGGCTTTGATAGAGGTTCTGTGAGCTTGACGCTGGGGCACCAAACCCACATGTGTGAATGCACAGTCAATTAGCAAAGAACAATAATTACCAGTAAGTAAAGCTTTTCCCTGAAAAAGAGATTGTGCCTGGCCCATTGCTAGGGCACGAGGAGGGGAGATGGGCCAAGAAGCCTTATCTAGCCCTGCACTCCCCACACAGAGGCCATGTACAATGTGATATTTGTGGTCTCCTGAGAAAGGCTTATCTAGGTTAGTGACTCTGGACAGGGGAACGGGACCCTGATCCCGTCCCACCACATACACACTGGCTAGCAGAGATGACTGACCATAGCGGGAGGCACAAAATGCACAGTCTTCAAGGTCATGCCCATCGCTGTTCCTTTGCGTTCCACTTGGTGTGGTGCACTTCCATATTAATGCCCCAAAAGAGGTTTGAATGAGACAGACGATTCCAGAAAAGCTCCATGTAAGTATAAGAGAGAATTGATAACAGTCATCTTGTTCAGCTAGTTATTGATATTATGGCCACCACTGTGTACTATGTAATGTATATGCATTCTGTTGTCCATGTGGCTGGCATGACCAGCCACTGAACAATCAATTAAAGTGATTAAAAACAGACTTGTTCAATATAAGAAGGCACTTGTAGTAAGATGAATCATATACTAAAACCTCCAACTCTATAATACAGTGCTCTGATTTTGTTTAGTACTTAAATCTGATAGAACAGAGCCCTGTATGATCATCCCAGTGTGAACAATATTCTGAACCAGGGACAAAAGAGCCATATATAGTACTGATGTGGTGGTAGTTTATCGCAGTACAAATGTGATGCAATTCAGAAAGTCTTTCAACTATGAATGGAAGAAATCTCTTTTTTAAAAATGTAACTGTAGAAATGTAAAGCATACAACAATTCCATTCTACCTTATTCAACAACATGCAAGAATGACCATCAGGATGACCATTCCACAAGTCTTTTCCTTTCAGCTATGAGTCTAAAATTTGAGGTGAATGGGACTGACATGACAAAGTGTCTTAAGGTTTCAGGAAGTGGGTATTCACCCACGAAAGCTCATGCTGCAAACATCTGTTAGTCTATAAGGTGCCACAGGATTCTTTGCTGCTTCTACAGTAACACAAAGATCATCAGAAAGCAGCATGTTTCATCATGGAAAAAGGAGGGCACAGAAATCCTCTTGCACATCTGCTGTGCCGCCACATCAGTACATCTATAAGGTTCCTACTGATAAACCAAAAGTAAGCCTACAGCATTTGCCACAGTCTACCAGCTCACTTGCCTTAAAACTATTTAATTTTTAACTTCTTTAATTTCCTTGGCCACTCCCTTTCAAATTAACTTTTTTACTTTTCCAGTGGCCTGCATGTAAATGTGTTTTGACACTCAGCTCTATTTTTATATTCTTTCTGTCCAAACCGGGCTCTTCTAACTTCTCCTCCTCCATCTCTACCCTCCATGTCATTCCTTCTTGGATCAGCCCCGTTCACATCCTTTCCATAACTGTTGACCATTTTACCTCCTTCCATCCTGCTCCCGCCACTATGCCCGTGAAATCTACCAGGTCTGTTCTTTCATTACCTGACACAGCTTTCCTTTCCTTCTACTCACCATTAGAGAACCAAAGTACCAGATGTGAGTTTGGAGGTTCTCTAATGATGATTAGAAGGGAAGGACAGTTGTGTCAGACAAACTCACATCTGGTAAAATTTCCTCCAACCAGTGTCCCTCAGTCAACCTTCACCTGTCAGAGACTTCTGACCACACTGCCTCTCAGCTCTTTCCCTTTGTCAGCTCTTTTGGCTTCTGACAGAGTAAAGGAGTGTACTGCTTCATGGAGGGACAGACTGGGAGCCTAAAAACAAAACAGTCTGAATGGAATCGAGGAGGTGCCCTGTCCTGCCCTGGGGCTTGGTTACTGAAAAGGAAGCTGAGCGAGAGAGAAAGGACTAGTAGCCATGCAGGCGACAGTCTCTTTTAAGTAAGGTGACCACCCACCCCTTATTTTAAGGAACCATCCTTAATTCATTGATCTAGCCCTTGGGCTGACCATCTATCCCTTATTTTAAGATGTATTGACATATTAAAACTGATAATAAGTAGGGCTCTGTGTCTATCATGGAGCTTGCAGCAGTCACAGATTCTGTGACTTTCCACGACCGCCGTAATTTCTACAGCTGCCAGTGTGGCTGATCCCAGGGCCGCCCAAGCAGCTGGCCCCAGCTGCTTGGGCAGCCCCGGGGACAGCCACACCAGCTGCTGCTGGAGCAGCTCTGCAGCCAGCTTCCCGGGCGGCCCCGTAGCCAACCACACTGGCACTGCTGGAGTGGCCCGAGGGCCAGCAGCACCAGCTGCTGCTCATGCAGCCCAGGGCAGCTGTCCCCAGGGACCACCCAAGCAGTGGCCAGTGTGGCTGGCCCCAGGGACCACCTGAGCAGTAGTCCTGGAGGTGGACAGAGCAGCCTCTGCTCTGTGGGCCCCCACAGCTGGTGCTATTGGCCTCAATAGCCCGGCAGCTGGTGCCGCTAGACCTTGCCCTCCTCCCAGAGCAGCAGTCCCCCAGAGCAGTGCCCTCCCTCAAGCTGCTAAGATTTAGTCAAGGGTATTTATAGTACAAATCATGGCCAGGTTATGGGTTGTGAATTTTTGTTAAGTTTGTTAAATTGTGAAGTTTTATTAATTAACCCAGAGGATGTATTAATACCGGGGGGGGAGGGGCAAACAGCTGTGCATATCTTTCTATCAGTGTTATAGAGGGCGAACAATTTATGAGTTTACCTTGTGTAAGCTTTATACAGGATAAAACGGATTTATTTGGAGTTTGGACCCCATTGGGAGTTGGGCATCTGAGTATTAAAGACAGGAACACTTCTTTAAGCTGCTTTCAGTTTATGTCTGTCGCTTTGGGGCACGTGGTTCAGACCCCGGGTCTTTGTTGGAGCAGAGTGGCGTGTCTGGCTCAGCAAGACAAGGTGCTGGAGTCTCAGGCTGGCAGGGAAAGCAGGGGCAGAAGTAGTCTTGGCATATCAGTTGGCAGTTCCCAGGGGGGTTTCTGTGATCCAACCCATCACAACCCTACGTTCCAACTCCAGGGGACTAGCCTGACCAACTTTGTTTGATGATTCTAAGTTCAGGAGCTCTGAACCAGGGCCCTGAGGTAAGGCCCTTATGAACTTTGTTAAGACTGCTCCTTCCCTCATGTAGTATAATCAGCTGAACTGGCATCAGAGGGACCATGTTCCTTACAGGGCGAGTTATTGAAGGGACACCAGGAAAACAGGGAACGTAGGAAGTTAGGCTGGAAGCAACTCAGCCACATGGACAGAGCAATGCACAGAGTTTAGTAAAGTTCCACTTGTTCAAATTAACCTGCGTTCAGCTTCACTCATGGCTAATGAAACACCTTCTTAAAGGGGACATCATTTCTTTAGTTGTTTTGCCTTCCCCTTGCTTGTTTCCTGTACAAATAGCAAACTAGTTTCCCCCATTCATGAGCCTGGTAATTAACTCGATCTCTTCTTTATTGTGAACTGTTTTCTCTTTGACGCTTGTCTCTGAATTTTCTTTCTTTAACCACCATCTCCTGTCCTTCAGTGTTGCCTGATCCCCCTCCATTTAACCTTATTACTCTTATGTTATGAGGCCCCCATTCCATCAGTCCCTGAGATGTCATTGCTGCCTTGGGCTTCCCGCTACCTAGCCTGCACATTCTTCAGCTCTGTTATCAACCTATAATTCTGCTCGCGCACCCTCTCTCTTCTGTACACAATCACTTCATTTCTGTTACTAGTCATCCTAACTAACCCCTAGACCACAACCCAGGTTTTTTCCTCATCTTTTACAACTCTATATAAATAATGAATAATATAATTGATGTATATGCATGAGAGCTTGAAATCATGAGAGCTTGAAATCATTAATTCACTTCCATCATGTAATCAATGTGCTCACTATTAGGATAGTATGATGTGCTGAATAAGGCACACACATTGTGTAATTATTCTACAATCCCTATTTAATTAATGTCTTATTCCTGCAATTTATTTCACTGACAGAAATGAAACATCAATTATACATTAATTCTATGCTAGTTAAATAGCATTTAAATAAGTAGTACACAGTATGATCAGCGATAACATTTCATTGTGAAACTAGTTTTCTAATGATTGAGAATATGAAAGGTTCTTTTTGGAGTTGAAAAGAAATAAGCTCTATTGTAAGGGCTTTTTAAAACCAGGGTTTGTATGACAGTAAAGCACAGAGGGTGTCCTCCAAATTTTTTACAATTCTGTCTTTTACCAAATGAATGTTATCATAGTATATACGCTAGGCCTAATATTTAATTCAGAAAAAATGACAAATTAGAGTGTATAGAGCTTGATCCTGCTCCCATTCTGATCCTGAGTGAATGCCCCGCCCACTGAGCCTTAATCAGTGGGCGGGGCATTCACTCAGGCCAGGCCAGGGCTTTATAAAGCCGCGCACAAGCGACCAGGGAGCTTTGCGAACAGGGGCTGCTAACAGGGAGTTTCGCAAGGGAGTTCTCCAGGTGAAGGAGGAGCTAATACAGCATCTGTGGGGTAAGTGACTGTCTGTAGTGTGTGTTTGTTTGTGTTTGGGGGTTACTTGCTGTGTGCTGAGCTTGTGTTTGCCAGTCTGTTTGTTTGTTTGGTTGTTTGAGGGACCGTGTGCTCTGGCTGGCAGTTGGAGGCAGGTTTGAAAGCTCGAAGCCTCTGGTAATTGGCTGAGCCTTAATCAGTGGGCGGGGCATTCACTCAGGCCAGGCCAGGGCTTTATAAAGCCGCTGGCGACCAGGAGCTTTGCGACCAGGGGCTGCTAACAGGAAGTTTCGCAAGGGAGTTTAGAAGGGGAGTGGGAAGGGAGTGGGAACCCCTCGCCGGCCATAACCCCTTCCCTGTAGCCCCCCCTAAAATCCTAAAACCTATAAACCAAAGTACATTCCAAAACTACCTTCTGTAAACCAGCCTTTCACTAACTAGGAGACAATGCAGGCAGAAGCCCAGCAGCAGAGTGGGGGCTATCCAGTTTATTGCACTGAGTGTAGCATGTATGATTACCTGCCCTGTGGGCGGGTTGCGTATGTGTGCAGTCGGTGCAAGGAGCTCC
Organism: Mauremys reevesii; assembly: GCF_016161935.1. Lineage (NCBI taxonomy): Eukaryota > Metazoa > Chordata > Testudines > Geoemydidae > Mauremys > Mauremys reevesii. The sequence goes on along the minus strand of NC_052623.1, from coordinate 245,201,163 downwards.
TGGCCCTCAGAGACCATGTAATGCATTTTGGAGGCCAGGGTGGCGGAACTGGAGGAGCTGAGAGAGGCAGAGAGGTATGTTGATGAGGCTTTCCGGGACACTGTAGAATTGTCCCACCTCCGCTTAGACAGCACCTGTGCTGTTGAGGAGGAAGAAGGGCCCAGGGAAGTAGAGCAGTCAATGGGAGCAGAGAGAAACCTTCCCGTAGTTGGGACCCTCCTTCCAGATGGTGCTGGGGTTGCCTCTCGCACTGAGGTTGCCTCTCCGGGGGAGGGAACTCCAGTTTCTAGGAAAAGGCAGGTGTTAGTAATGGGAGATTCGATTATTAGAAATGTAGATAGCTGGGTCTGTGATGACCGGGAGAACCGTATGGTGACTTGCCTGCCTGGTGCGAAGGTTGCGGATCTCTCGAGGCATCTAGATAGACTTATGTGTAGTGCTGGGGAGGAGCCGGTGGTCGTGGTACATGTAGGTACCAATGACATAGGGAAGGGTAGGAGAGATGTCCTGGAAGCCAAATTTAGGCTGCTAGGGAAGAGACTGAAATCCAGGACCTCTATGGTGGCATTTTCAGAAATGCTCCCAGTTCCATGCGCAGGGCCAGGTAGGCAGGCAGAGCTTCAGAGTCTCAATGCGTGGATGAGACGATGGTGTAGAGAGGAGGGTTCACGTTCATTAGGAACTGGGAAACTTCTGGGATGGGAGGAGCCTATACAGGAAAGATGGGCTCCACCTAAACCAAAGTGGAACCAGACTGCTGGCGCTAAACATTAAAAAGGTTGTAGAGCAGTTTTTAAACTAGGTGATGGGGAAAGCCGACTGCTGCAGAGAAGCGTGTGGATCGGACACAGACTTCTCTTAGGGAGAGCCTGATGATAGAGAATCTCCAGGTTATAGTCAGGAGCAGAGGAATGAGAAATATAATGTAAGGGCCGGATCAGATGATGAACAGTCACATAAAAAAGAATCCTGCACATCAGAAAAAGGCAGGCTAATAAACAGGGACAAGTTTTTAAAGTGCTTGTACACAAATACCAGAAGTCTAAATAATAAGATGGGTGAACTAGAGTGCCTTGTGATAAAGGAGGATATTGATATAATAGGCATCACAGAAACCTGGTGGACTGAGAGCAATCAATGGGACACAATCATTCCAGGGTACAAAATATATCGGAAGGACAGAACAGGCCGTGCAGGGGGAGGAGTGGCACTATATGTTAAAGAAAGTGTAGATTCAAATGAAGTAAAAATCTTAAGCGAATCCACAGGTTCCATAGAGTCTCTATGGATAGAAATTTCATGCTCTAGTAAAAATATAACATTAGGGATCTATTATCGACCACCTGACCAGGACAGTAATAGTGATGATGAAATGCTAAGGGAAATTAGAGAGGCTATCAAAATTAAGAACCCAATAATAGTGGGGGATTTCAATTATCCCCATATTGACTGGGAACATTTCACTTCAGGACGAAATGCAGAGATAAAATTTCTCGATACTTTAAATGACTGCTTCATGGAGCAGATGGTACGAGGAACCCACAAGGGGCGGCGACTCTAGATTTAATCCTGAGTGGAGCGCAGGAGCTGGTCCAAGAGGTAACTATAGCAGGACCGCTTGGAAATAGTGACCATAATACAATAGCATTCAACATCCCTGTGGTGGGAAGAACATCCCAACTGCCCACCACTGTGGCCTTTAATTTCAAAAGGGGAACTATACAAAAATGAGGGGTTAGTTAGACAAAAGTTAAAAGGTACATTGACTAAAGTGAAATCCCTGCAAGTTATGGGCCCTTTTAAAGACACCATAATAGAGGCCCAACTTCAATGTATACCCCAAATTAAGAAAAACTGTAAAAGAACTAAAAGAGCCACCGTGGCTTAACCACCATGTAAAAGAAGCAGTGAAAGATAAAAAGACTTCCTTTAAAAGTGGAAGTCAAATCCTAGCGAGGCAAATAGAAAGGAGCACAAACGCTGCCAACTTAAGTGCAAGAGTGTAATAAGAAAAGCCAAAGAGGAGTTTGAAGAACGGCTAGCCAAAAACTCCAAAGGTAATAACAAAATGTTTTTAAGTACATCAGAAGCAGGAAGCCTGCTAAACAACCAGTGGGGCCCTTGATGATGAAAATACAAAGGAGCGCTTAAAGATGATAAAGTCATTGCAGAGAAACTAAATGGATTCTTTGCCTCAGTCTTCACGGCTGAGGATGTTAGGAGATTCCCAAACCTGAGCTGGCTTTTGTAGGTGACAAATCTGAGGAACTGTCACAGATTGAAGTATCAGTAGAGGAGGTTTTGGAATTAATTGATAAACTCAACATTAACAAGTCACGGGACCAGATGGCATTCACCCAAGAGTTCTGAAAGAACTCAAATGTGAAGCGGAACTATTAACTAAGGTTTGTAACCTGTCCTTTAAATCGCTTCGTACCCAATGACTGGAAGTTAGCTAATGTAACGCCAATATTTAAAAAGGGCTCTAGGGGTGATCCGGCAATTACAGACCGGTAAGTCTAACGTCGGTACCGGGCAAATTAGTTGAAACAATAGTAAAGAATAAAATTGTCAGACACATAGAAAAACATAAACTCTTGAGCAATAGTCAACATGGTTTCTGTAAAGGGAAATCGTGTCTTACTAATCTATTAGAGTTCTTTGAAGGGGTCAACAAACATGTGGACAAGGGGATCCGTGGACATAGTGTACTTAGATTTCCAGAAAGCCTTTGACAAGGTCCTCACCAAAGGCTCTTATGTAAATTAAGCTGTCATGGGATAAAAGGAAAGGTCCTTTCATGGATTGAGAACTGGTTAAAGGACAGGGAACAAAGGGTAGGAATTAATGGTAAATTCTCAGAATGGAGAGGGGTAACTAGTGGTGTTCCCCAAGGGTCAGTCCTAGGACCAATCCTATTCAATTTATTCATAAATGATCTGGAGAAAGGGGTAAACAGTGAGGTGGCAAAGTTTGCAGATGATACTAAACTGCTCAAGATAGTTAAGACCAAAGCAGATTGTGAAGAACTTCAAAAGATCTCACAAAACTAAGTGATTGGGCAACAAAATGGCAAATGAAATTTAATGTGGATAAATGTAAAGTAATGCACATTGGAAAAAATAACCCCAACTATACATACAACATGATGGGGGCTAATTTAGCTACAACGAGTCAGGAAAAGATCTTGGAGTTATCGTGGATAGTTCTCTGAAGATGTCACGCAGTGTGCAGAGGCGGTCAAAAAGCAAACAGGATGTTAGGAATCATTAAAAGGGGATAGAGAATAAGACTGAGAATATATTATTGCCCTTATATAAATCCATGGTACGCCCACATCTCGAATACTGTGTACAGATGTGGTCTCTCACCTCAAAAAGATATTCTAGCACTAGAAAAGGTTCAGAAAAGAGCAACTAAAATGATTAGGGGTTTAGAGAAGGTCCCATATGAGGAAAGATTAAAGAGGCTAGGACTCTTCAGTTTGGAAAAGAGAAGACTAAGGGGGGACATGATAGAGGTATATAAAATCATGAGTGATGTTGAGAAAGTGGATAAGGAAAAGTTATTTACTTATTCACATAATATAAGAACTAGGGGTCACCAAATGAAATTAATAGGCAGCAGGTTTAAAACAAATAAAAGGAAGTTCTTCTTCACGCAGCGCACAGTCAACTTGTGGAACTCCTTACCTGAGGAGGTTGTGAAGGCTAGGACTATAACAATGTTTAAAAGGGGACTGGATAAATTCATGGTGGCTAAGTCCATAAATGGCTATTAGCCAGGATGGGTAAGAATGGTGTCCCTAGCCTCTGTTCGTCAGAGGATGGAGATGGATGGCAGGAGAGAGATCATTTGATCATTGCCTGTTAGGTTCACTCCCTCAGGGGCACCTGGCATTGGCCACTGTCGGTAGACAGATACTGGGCTAGATGGACCTTTGGTCTGACCCGGTACGGCCTTTCTTATGTTCTTATGTTCTTATGTTCATTGTGACAGTACAAGTTTTCCTTTACCACATATAACATGGACGATCATATAGCTGAGACTAACCAGGTTTGCTCTTTTACGTCACCAGTTTTTAGCTCAGTGTAAGTTTATAAATTATAGTTGAAGGAAGACCCAGATGCCTTAACTTGGCTTTACAGTTTGTGTCTTCAGAGGGGTGGCTGGTCTGCCTATCTTCTCTCAGTTCTTCAGGAGGTGCCAGGGTGGTCACTTCCCAACTCTACCACCATGATCTTTAGATGTGGCACCTAGTACAGGCCACTTTTACCCCATCCAAGCCATAGAAAGCCATCTGGATTTTTGGGGTTGGGACAAAAATTCATCATAGGGTATAAGGATTAGGGATACACCATGCTGTCAGGTACCGCACAACTGAGCTGACAGCAGAAAAACCTCATAATCTTTTCTGTACGAAATATGCTAAAAGATTTTGAGGTTTTCCTGCAGTCAGCCAGTAAGAAAACTTCAGGGGTTTCCCAAGTAACGGTGCACTAAGGATTATAGGGCTCCTCTTATTTGGTATGGGCCCCTCCTATATTGGAAAGGCCATAGTAGTGGACTGTCCCACACTGGACAGCTGTCCATAAAACCCTGCTTGAGGGAGTGGCCACTCTGTGCCCCTAAAAAATGTGAGGCAGTCCACTGCCCTCTCCTGCCCCCGTGCAGTGATTAGAACAAAATGCAAAGTGATGGGGCAAGAGGGATTGAGGAAGGGGGCAGAGAGGGAAAACCTGTGTGGAGAAAGTGGAAGGCTATGAGGTTCATGAAAGTAATGGTAACCACCCAGATTCCAGTTGAGTTCTGTGCAAATCTTTTTTTATATCCTTAACAACAGCACTGTATACTAAAGACGTAAGCATAGTTTTACCCTGTTGCAGCTCATACATCTCATAAGATAATTAGATACCTACCTCAGTACAAACCATATTTATATTTTTAGACCCCATTTTGTACAAGTTACTTGTTTCCTCAAACATCAAGGGAAAGGAGTGTCGTTAAGCAAAATGATGTGAAATGAAACTAAGAAACCATACAAGCAATACTGACTATAATATGTTGGCACTATGATATCAAGGAGCATTATAGTTCTAAATTATCCAATAATCTTAGGATGACCAGAGGTCCTGATTTTATAGGGACAGTCCTGATTTTTGGGTCTTTTTCTTATATAAGCTCCTATTATTCCCCCACCCCGTCGCGATTTTTCACATTTGCTGTCTGGTCACCCTAAATAAGCTTAAGGCACAATGAGCTTTTGAAGAAAAAGAAAAGGTACCAGTACTAAATACTTATGAGAGGCAGTTAATATAGTTCAGCTAATTCAATGAGAGATATTTCCATAAATTATAAATGAGATTGTCAATAAACCACCCTTACCCTTATTGAAAGAGTTATTGGAGTATGGTTTCCTGTTACATTATATGGATTAAACTGCGTAGCAGAATCTCTCATGAATTCTGGTTTTAGAAGATAGCCACAACAACCGTTGTCCATAAATTTTCCATTTTGCAGCTCCATTTGTAGTCCAGGTGTCTGGAAATTTAAGGCCACTGTAAGAAAAATAATATTTTGAATATTGCAGATAACAATGCTTCAGAATTAACCTAACACTAGTTGTAGTTTAAACAACTATTAAAATGAAATAATAATAGACTGTCACATGCAGGATGCCATTGTCTTCACATGTAGGAACGCTGCTATCTTTTCAATTTGGTAGTAGGCACTAAGGCAGTGTTCTGCATTGAAAGGCCTGCGAGCCAGTGGCAGCTCCATGGACCCTAAGTGTGGCTCGCTAAGTTCCCTGTAAGCAGCATGGCCGCAGGGCCATGCAGCAGATTATAAATATCTGTGCAGCAGCTCTAAAGGGCCGTGCAGCAGGGACCTGGAGAGGAGAAATGTAGGGGGTGGGCGGGAACTGGCCCCAGAGCTCCCTGCTGCTGGAGGGGAAAGAGGGGCCCCTCCTCCGGAGCTCCATGCTGCCTGCAGGCAGAGGAGAGAGAAAGGCCCCTCCCCTGCTGGCAGGGAGAGGGGTAGGGGGAGTCCTCTGGCCCCAGCCCCGGGACAGCCTGTCTGCACCCCAAACTCCTCATCCCCAGCCCCACCCAAATCCACACCCCCAGCCAGAGCCCTCAGCCCACCCTTGCATCCCAACCCTCTGCCAGAGCCCTGAGCCCCCTCCCACATCCCAAACCCCTCATCCCTAGCTCTACCCTAGAGTCCTCACCCCCAGCCAGAGGGGTGAAAAGGAAACAGAGGAAGAAGTTGACCAACAAACATTTGGCCTGCCTTACTAGGCTTGAGATGACAGCTTACAAATACTGCATGAACAAAGTCAAGGAGGAACAGACGCACTTTCGCTCATCCAGTTTTTAAAGTAAATTTCACATTATTCTGCTCTTAAAAGTTTACTCGCATAGATGCCTTTTTAATTCCATATATTTTTCCTGGTTATTATTTTATAAAAGGAGTATCATTTTACTGTATAAATAGACGTTGTTTTAGTTACACAAGTGGCTCTGTAACATGACATCATTAAGAAGTAGTAAGCAATGTGTTAATTTAGTAGTTGATGTGGCTCTCACATTGAAGGTTTTTTTGCCAAAGTGCCCCCCCCACTTCAAAATTAGTGAAGAACACTCCATGTACCATGAGTGCGAGTGTGTGAGCGTCAAAGAGTTACCCTCTGTTCTCTGCTATTGCACTGTATTCTGTTCTTTCCATATACTTTACAAATGCAACCCTTGGGAAATACTTCAGCAGTTTTTTCTAACTTCTGAACTTAGGGTGACCAGACAGCAGGTGTGAAAAATCAGGACAGGGGCGGGCGGGGGTGGGGGAATAGAAGCCTAAATAAGAAAAAGTCCCCCAAATCGGGCCTGTCCCTATAAAATCAGAACATCTGGTCCTATCTGCACTGCATCTATAAGTGAACCCTGGGTCAGTGAAGTTCTGCTGTGGAAGGGGAAGAGGCCTGACTGTGAGCCTACAAGTGGCAATTGTACTGATTTAATCAAAAATGGGTGTCACTTTTGACAAGATGGCCAGGAAGCCCAAGAAGTTTCAAGTTTAATTAAAAATTTTCATTGCAAATATGTTTATGTATGGTGAGGAATGATTGTGAACAAAATACTTTTTTAATTGCTATGTGAACAAAATACTTCCTCAGAGCTTAAGCTGCTGATTTTTATCCATTCACACCTGTCACATTTTCCTTTTCCCAGCAGCTCAGAACATTTTCTGTTTGCTGCAGCTGCAATGTGGAAATAAAACAGCGCACTTCTTAGCAAGATATTATAATTCATGAGATAAAGCCAACACTGCTCTAGAGCCACTTAATGAATTTTTCTCTGTTCCAGCATCTTGGAGTTTCTTGTTCATATTCATCATGGAAAATTCACTAGTCAAACAAGTAAGGAACTAATATGACATGTATTAAACAGCATGATGATAAGAAGGTATTTACTTGATGTCCTGACAGCTAAAAAATGAGGCCTTTAAGTACTACAAGTCATTTCTAATAATAATGCAGGAAGAGAGCCTCATTCTGTGTTCCATGAGATACTCCTGAGGACATTCTGCACCAAAATATTAAAAATTCTGTGCACAATATTTTGCAAAATTCTGCAAATTTTATTTGTCAATAAATAAATGCAGAGGCTCCGGCATGGCAGTGGGGAGCACAGGCCACTGGCTGTATGAAGGTGGAAGATCCACCATGCAGCCCCGCTGCCCCTGCCCCCCCCCCCCCCCATGACACGGACTCAGTGGTGAGGCTGCACCTGACCCTGACACAGCACAAGGCCATAGGCCTGCCCTAGAAACACCCTGGGGCCTTGCCCCTCTGGGCTCAGTGCACTAGGTGGGGCAGGATCCAAGTGTGGCAGAGCTCAGTGTGGGGGGATTCAGGTAGAGGGTGAGAGGATTCTGTGTGGGTCTTGGTGGGGTGGGGGTCTGGGTGCAGCTAGTTGGTGGTCTGTGATGCGGGGGTCTCGATGTGGGAACTCAGGGTAGTGCAGGGGATGGGGCATCAGGGTGGGGGTTTGAGTGCAGGGAACTCAGTGGAGGGCTGTCTGGGTGCAGGGGGGCTCCAGATGCAGGGGTTCAGGTTCAGTGGGGTGAGGTTTGGCTATGGAGGACTATGGGGGTTCTGGACATCCTGGGTGAGGCTTGGCAGGAATGTCTGGTTATGGGAGGTCCAGATGCACAGGGGTTGGGTGGATGGGGGAGCAACTTCCCGTACAGTGACCCCTCCCCCCACAGCTGAGGAGTGATGGGGGAAGAAAGCAGGAGAGGATGCTGAGCTTCCTGCAGCTGTGGAAGGTTCTGGGGGTGGGTCTGACACAGCACCAGCCACTCCTTGCAGGGGAAGAGGAAGTCCTGTGCTTTCCTGCCTCTAGGCCAGCTGGGACTGGCAGCTGATCCTGGCTCAGGGTAGGAGCAACTGGCTGGGGTGTCTCCAGCCCCGCAGTGCTTTACCTCTTCGCCAGCTGCTCTGGGTGTCTGAAATGTTTTACCTGTGCTACTAGTGAGTGGGACATGACTGCTCTTGCAGCTTTTCTTTGCTTCCCTGCCAGAAAGTAATTTTATTGTGGGGAAGCAAAGAAATCTGCGGGAGACATGAATTTGAATTCCCCCAGGAGTAATGAGAGAATACAATCTACTAAATCAATATGTAGGAAATTTCAAAAATCTTTGTCTCAAGGAGAAAGTGCAAGAAGCTTGGATCCTTCTTTCTTACAAAAACTTCTTCACCATTTAACCAATTCACTTTTGATTTCTGTAGTGATATTTATAAAACATCCAATTGTTTATGATTCGTACTGCAAGAAACCTGGAGTTCATTTAATCCTTTCATGTCAGATTCAGATTTTAAAAGCAAGATGCCAGTACTAGCAATGAATGCACTGGAATGTTTACTACCAAGGAGTTATAACATAAAGTAGGTCAGCATGTCTTTGGTGATGGTATAGTTTAAAGTGTGCAGCTGAAGTGAATCAAGACAAAAACAAAACAGTGATGGCTTCAAATAGCAGTGAAAAAATTGCAAATGTTTTTTGTAACTTCTGCATGATGAAATAAACAACATGAATGTACATAATGAAACTGCTGCTAACTTTGCCAACAGAAAAAAACCTGATGTAACAAGCAATGGGGAATATTTGATGATGTCTTGTATTAGGTAGCATACTACTGTGGTACAAACATAGAGCTATAATACTATTGTGAATTGATACCCCAGAACACCAGCGCTGTATTTTTACTTTTTTTTTTTGCCCTCATATTAGAAATTAAAAATGTACTGAGGATACGATTCTTAATTTAGCCATTAAAGTCAATATGGCTACATTATCATACGTGTAACTGAGATAAGATTTCAGCTGAAGATTTTTATTTTACTATATACGTATATGCTCGGCTTTTATTTCCTAATCATTCCGTGAAAATATCAGCAACGTGACTGGTGAACTTGGCCTGTCCTGGCATGTCTATTATTCAGTTGTGCCTGTCTGTGAACAGTAGCTGAAAAAATTCCCATTCTGACTGACTGGATTAAAGAAAGAATACAAGTTTCTATTGTCATCCCCGGTTCTTAACTTTCTTTTCTAAATGGACCATAACAAGACAGATGCCCCGGCAATACTGAAACTAAACCAACAGTTTTCAAGCGGAGCAAGAACACATGAATTTGATTCCACTCCCTTTCTCTAATCCTCTGTTGAACCAAATTTGTGCAGTCACCTTTAATCAGTTCTCAAGCACAAAGGTAAACAGACCTGCAGGAACTATTGCAGCAACACTGAAGATCTCCAGGAAATGGTGCAAAAGATTCTGGGGCACATCTGAGGAGGGCAGGATGCGAAAGGAAGACGGTGGCATCAAAATATGAAAAGCACTGAGAAACCTTGCTTTAAACTAATATTTTCAAGTAGTCACATGTAATTGACCTAAAGATCTGGTTATGGAATAGCAGCAAGGACATGAACAGTACTAAGTCAGGCTTCTCCCCTTGGTACACACTTTAAACATTTGTAGACTATTAGCGTGCTTCTTCTTAAGTCAGTCCCTCCAGCCTCCCAGTCATTTTCATTACTCTTTTCTGAACTTTCTTCAGAACATCAACATCTTTGTAGATAAGTACCAAAAAGACATGAATCTCCCTAAGGCTTGAGAACACAGAGACTTCAAGGCCTACTGAATTTGTTTCAATGTGGAGATATACCGTGGATATTAAAAAACTCTGTTGCAGCCGTCAGGCCCTGTAATGGGGTATACAAACCCCACACAAGTGGAGAAGGGGTTAAGCAGCTGCTTTGGACCCAGGCAGCTCCACCTGCAAAGCACGCATGGCTTGGAGGAAGAGCTCAAAAGGAAAGCAGCTCAGCTCAGGAAGGCAGCAGACAGTGGAGGTGAACTGACCTGCCTTCTGAGCCCCTCAGAAGGAGCTCCAGCTACCTGCGGTGTGGCTGTAATAAAGTTGGCAAACTCAAAGGGAAGAGACTTGTGAGTCTCAGGAGGTCTGAGACTTTATCTTTGATTCCAGGTATTTAAGGCCTTTACTTTACTGTTGAGAAAGAGGGATCTGGTAGGGAGTGATGAGGGAGGCAGCAGTATAGCACTTTGGTGGTACAGACAGAGCTGCTTACACTGGGCCCTGGATTGGAACCTGGCAGACACGGTGAGCCTGGATTCCCCTACCAACACCTACGGGTGCCAAAGGCAGAAGCTGACCCCCAAAACAAAGAGTCTAAGGAAAAGAAGCATCTGAGGACAGAAGGGTTAAGATGCTGAGACCTCAAGCCAGAGGGAAGACCTGGACCCCTGCACCTAGCCCAGGGGGCTGCCCCATTGCTGGACTTTTTATAAACCCCAAAAGGGGATGGCACAAAACATGTGACCTGGCCAGAGGACTGAATCACAGAAGGGGCAGACCCCCGCAGGACCAGAGTGGCTGCCAATGGGGAAGTTCCAGGAAAGAATAGAACCTGCCACACTCTGCTCAACCATGGGGTGGCCACTGTGGTGAGTGATCCCCTTCACAGGCCCTACGTCAACATCATCCTTGCAGATACCTGCCAGCTCTGGCAAATCCTACCAGATGTAAAATAACCTGAATCCCAACTAGAGTTCAATTAAAAGAAGGCTTTGAATTAAGTCATGTCTGTCAGGATTCCAATGTATTCCAGTTGTCTTTTCAGCTAAATCTGTGACTTTGAATAGTTTATCAGGGACCTAGCACACCAAAGGTGGCATAATATAGCCATGGATTCCTTCCAGCATGCTGCCCATGATTAGCCAGTTGTCCATCTGTATAGTTATGAGAACTGCCACTAAGCACTTTGTGAATACACGTGGTACCAGCTCCAGCCCAAAGAAAATACAAAGAATTTGTAGCAGTGTTCATATATGACAAATCTGAGATACATCATGTGCTTAAGAAGTATATCCCGTACTACTAGTGTTTGCGTGGTTCATAGCCCATTGCTGTAATCTAGAACAGTGGTTTTCAATGTTTTTTTCATTTGCAGCGCCCTAAAAAAGTTTCGAATGGAGGTATGGACCCCTTTACGAATTCAACCTGTGGGCCATGGACCCCTACTGTAGAAGTCTTTGACTGAAAACTGATTGAACAGAATTCAACTATAAATGTTGTGCGTGCTCAGCACAGGATTTGACACAGCATGAGAAAGGGCACTAAATGGTGGGCTTCTATGGTAAGAACAGCACTTCTGGGTTTTGACCTGTAGGTGGGGATATTCACATACTTTTCACTGAGCAGAAAAACAGAATACCTTTTCTGGGATCTGAAACTTTCTTTTCATAGTCACCTTTTTGTAGACTCCTTAGAAGTAGTCTGCAGACTCTTAGGGGTTCATGGACCACAGATTGAAAACCACTGGTCTAGAAGAAGTATGATAGGGTATATGTAGATATGCAATTTTGAAAAAAAAATACCATGAAAAATTTTAGGTCTTAGATGTCAGGGAATTGGGCAGTACCTAGATTAAAAACTTATTCCTCTTTTGCTCAGTTGCATGGTCTTGATGAGCTTCTTTGCCAGGAGATATTGAACCTTGTGCAATCTCACTTCCTGCTTTTGCTGAGCTTGAAGGTGGAACTTTGAAATAATTTCTCTGTAATGTGCTTTGTGGCCCCGCCAAACTGATTATTTATTTTGGCTGTTTCTAAAGCCTTGGGGATTTTTACTGTTGTGTGGCTTTGAACCTCTGACATATGCTGGAAAGGAATCCAAACATGCTCAGTCTGGGACTATCTCTATATTAGGACATTTTAGGAAAAGATTCCCATTGGTGCTACCATACCACCAGAGAGAGTTTGAGTGTAGGAAAGACTCCAGTAGCTTCCAGTGTTTTTACTACTACGGCAATTAAACTTGTTCCTTAGCTTTCCCATTCAGCACCAAAAGCCCCTTGGTATTGGCACCCACACCAAAGCCAAAGAGTTTGTTTCAGATTGATTCATTATTGTCTCAGAGGATATCAGCACAGAATCCTTCACATTGGCCACTGAAGTGGATTACGGAGACTAAAGCTAGTCTTTTCTGAGTCTGCATAGAATCAGAAGACTGAATCTTAGACAGCTCAGAGGATTTCACCTTCAAGTCTTCCTTAAAACAAAGCCTGAAACCTGTACTGGTTTTCCTTGGCAGTCCAGGATGTCAAGGACTTTATACACCAAACACTAGCTAGGGGATTGGCCTTCCCCCCAAGAGGACAAAGCAGTGAGTTACGGTATCTGGATCTAGGAAAATAGAGACTGCATTTTAACCTAAGGCTGGGTCCACCATCACCAAGCCAAAATCAGTCCAGCAACTAACTCCATAAATATGAAGAAAGTTCAAAAAATGACTTAAAAACTAAGAAAATTATTCAAAGATGACACCCTTAACTAACACTGAAATTCTAAAAGTAATGATTTACTAAGGGATTTTTAGAGAAAAAGTGAGATTTCTGAAAACCAAACTGAGCTCCGGCGTTCCTTGGTTCACAAGCAACTGTGGTTGGAAGGCAATCAGGGGTGCTGTATGTCCCATATATAACCTTGGTCTATGAACATTTGGTGCTGCAAGACGCTCATATGGCATGCAGTGGGCACAGCTTCTAGAAAGTTCCAGTGGTCCCGCATCACTGGCATGCATCCTATTGGTGGCAATGAACGGAGGCCACCCTGAAGAAAAGTAGCTTAGAATATCATTTTTTGTGTTGTAATAAATATACAGGACAAGTAATCCAGCTAAACAAATATTCCCATTGGGATCTTTACATTGGCCTTCTTTTCAAAAAACTTTCTGTGGTTTTTAGCTGTGCTACATAATGCTGTATTTAACACAGTTGGTTGTTTTTGGCTTTTTTTGTATTTGCCATACATAATGGCAAAGGGGAAGATTCCAGCTATAAAAATGAGAGTTTGGTGACCTCCAATGGAAGTAGAGCACCTAACTATCTTTTGAACCTTTAAAATCCCTCCCAAATGTTTTAAATTGTATGCAAGCCCCAAGAATACTATATGTGAATGAGCTGAAGGCTGGTGGTTACATCTCCAACAATTACTTTAGTCAGTTAGGTAAGACTTAGTCAGTCCAGGGTCAAGTAGCATCTATTTAATATTTTATTTTGAATATATCCAACTAAAAATGAAAAGATAAGATTAACATTATCCTAACTATGGGCCAAATGCAAAACTGATGGAGATCAGTGTAGCTGGATTAAAGTCAGTGGAGCTATGTTGATTTACCATCAGCCTAGGATCTGATACATTTCCAGTCTTCAACAAAGAGCAAGATATTCAGCTAGGAATCCCATCTGGTTCTGCAGTTTGGAAGTGGCACACAATATTAGGACACTTATAAAAATTACCCAGGCCTATAAGTGTTATATAGTCTTCTAGAAACAGATAATATGGTGTTACCTTGTCTAATTAATTTTGCAAGTAAAGAATGGATTTTGTGAATAAAAGAAACTATGATGAAGAAATATATTAATATATAACCGATTAAAGGCACCACTTTTGAAACCAACAAAGAAATCAAGCATTCAAGCAATATCTTGAGTCTCCTAGCTCTTATTATAAATGGATACATTTCTTAGTTTGTTGGTTTATTATAAGCATATGAAAATATGTTTAACAAAGCTTACTGAAGCTGCAGTGATCATGGTGCACTGCGGTACAGTTCTGTTCCCAAAAGACTGCCATCTGGAAGAATTGCTCCCAGACGTTAAGGCATATAAAATGGGTAAGGTTGGACTAAGATGTCAGAACAAGTTCATGGGCAGTAAAGAACATTGTTTTTTATTAAAAGGTTTTAGTGGATAGTATGTAAGTATACAATTATGTGTCAGGAACTCAGACGGCTCCAGGCATTGTCACCTGGCAACCTGAGTAGCTGGTGTATTTGAACTGTAAAAAAAACAAAAGAAATAGTATTTTTCAGTTCACCTAATAGAAATACTGTAGTGCAATCTCTTTATTGTGAAAGTTGCACTTACAAATGTAGAATTATGTATAAAAAAACTGCATTCAAAAATAAAACAAAATCCACTCAGTCCTACTTCTTGTTAGGCCAATCGCTCAGACAAACATGTATGTTTACATTTGCGGGAGATAATGCTGCCTACTTCTTGTTTACAATGTTACCTTAAAGTGAGAACAGGCATTCACATGGCACTGTTGTAGCCTGCATCTCAAGATATTTACATGCCAGATGCGCTAAAGATTCATATGTCCCTTCATGCTTCAACCACCATTCCGGGGGACATGCATCCATGATGATTACAGGATCTGCTCAATAATAATCCAAAGCAGTGCGGACCGATGCATGTTCACTTTCATTATCTGAGTCAGATGCCACTAGCAGAAGGTTGATTTTCTTTTTTGGTGGTTTGGGTTCTGTAGTTTCCACATCTGAGTATTGCTCTTTTAAGATTGCTGAAAGCATGCTCCACACTTCATCTCTCTCAGATTTGGAAGGCACTTCAGATTCTTAAACCTTGGGTTGAGTGCTGTAGCTATCTTTAGAAATCTCACATTGGTACCTTCCTTCTTTGCGTTTTTGTCAAATTTGCAGTGAAAATGTTCCTAAAATGAACAATATGTGCTGGGTCATCATCTGAGACTGCTATAACATGAAATATATGGCAGAATGTGGGTAAAACAGACCAGGGGGTATACAATTCTCCTCCAAGGAGTTCAGTCATAAATTTAATTAACGCATTTCTTTTAATGAGCATCATCAGCATGGAAGCATGTCCTCTGGAATGGCAGCCAAAGCATGAAGGGGCATATGAATGTTTAGCGTATCTGGCATGTAAGTATCTTGAGACATCGGCTACAACAGTGCCATCAGAACACTTGTTCTCACTTTCAGGTGACATTGTAAACAAGCAGGAGGCAGCAGTATCTCCTGCAAATGTAAAAAAACGTGTTTGTCTTAGAGATTGGCTGAATAAGAAGTAGGGCTGAGTGGACTTGTAGGCTCTCAAGTTTTACATTGTTTTGTTTTTTAGAGCAGTTATGCAACAAAAAAAAATCTACATTTGTAAATTGCACTTTCACAACAAAGAGATTGCACTTCAGTACTTGTATGATGTGAATTGAAAAAACTATTTTGTTTATCATTGTTACAGTGCAAATGTTTGTAATAAAAAATTATATACTTTGATTTCAATTACAACACAGAATACAATATATATGAAAATGTAGAAAAACATCCAAACTAAACTGCTCCAGAGTGCATGTACAAGTGAGTATGGAAAACGATAGATAGGGATGAGGAAGTAGGCAGGTAATATGACAATGGGGTTATATAGACAAGCTATGTGCAAACTTGATATTTCCAAATAACTTTAAAAATGGAAGGTTTGAGGGTGGGCTGGGATGTGGGAGTTGCTACTGATCTATCCACTATTGTTAGTTGACTGATTTCTTGTAGGCATCACAGCAGTTGTGGGTTCTGAGAGGGATATGAAGGAGAAAAGCCTTATAGATTAGTTTAGAGTGAGTGAGATGTGGAAGGGAGATATGGAAGAAAGCACCAAGATGAAGGCACTAGTGAGAGACGTGGACAAGGAGTCAGATGAGATTACCATCGTAGTCAGATAGGGGAAAGAGATAAGAGAAAAGCAATGAAGAAGATAGGCACAGAATTGTGACAGCCTTGAAAGTGAGGTCAAGAAATGTGAACTTGTTGCAGTGGAAAACAAGGAACCTGTAGCGGGATTCAAGTGGGAATGACAAGCATAGAGTGCTGGTCAAGGACAATTAACATGCTCACTGAATAGTAGAAAGACATGAACTAGTCATTTAAGTAATCTCATGAGGCTAGGATAATGGATGACTTTAAAAACATTAAGTGGCACATGGTATACTGAGCTGGCAGGCAGGTGCACTTGACTGATGACAAGAAAAGACTTTATAGACTTCAAATTTGAGTAAACCGTTCAAATTAGATTAGATAGGGACGGAGCATGGAGACAGATTGTAATTAGCTGTGCATAGAAAAAACATCTTCCACTTTTGGGAGTAACATTTTAACACAGAAGGTTTCCCGGACTGCAGCAAGATTGTGTCATCATCATCATCCACACAAATCCCAAAGGGATGTAGTCTCCTTGCAGATTGAGCACCACCTGGATCGATCTCTATCTAGGTCATTAAAATGGGCTGGCTGTTTAATTTGTCCATTGTTGGCAATCGTATCATGCCACAGAAACTTTTCTAAACCACGTGATTGCTTCCTGTGCAGTAGCATTCCTTGGTAAATATGTTTCATAATTTGTTGGTCTTCTATCCTAATAATATCTATATACCAGGAAAGATGCCAGAACTGAACCAGTGTTGATGGAGCTGGTTGGTGGGTTCAGTTCTGAATATCCTCATTGCTTATATTGCCCTGTCAATTAATATGGAGCTGCAGAAAACATGACATGAATCAAAAATGTCAATCCACCCCCTCGTTGGCCTTCCTCAGCACCCACGTTTGACTGCTATACAATAATGGTATAACCAGTAAGAGCAAGTATGAGAGAGGTATCCGTGTTAGTCTGGATCTGTAAAGCAGCAAAGAGTCCTGTGGCACCTTATAGACTAACAGACGTATTGGAGCATGAGCTTTCGTGGGTGAATACCCACATCCGACAAAGTGGGTATTCACCCATGAAAGCTCATGCTCCAATATAGCTGTTAGTCTATAAGGTGCCACAGGACTCTTTGCTGCTTTTACATTAAGAGCAAGATTCTTTGCAAATGCTTGATCCAGAAGTAATCAATGTCCCATTACGTGAAAGTGATTCTGGATCGGAATTCAAGATGAGACCTTTCTGTATCAGTAGTGATATTGATAGATAACATAGGGGCTCTCTTGAGAGATCTAAAAGATTTATGCACCAATGTTGCTTAGCCCAAGCTGGAGCTCCCAAAATGATCCAGACCTGACCCTGTGTTCGCTTTCTGAAAATCTAAAGGAGCAACAGAAGCTATAGAAAAGCATGTATTTTAGCAGATTTCCTGTCCATCTTGAATAAAAAAGGAGGACATTTTGCATTGTTGCTTATGCAACAAGGTGGTCCAATACAGATTACTTCAAAGACCATCACTCATACTGTTCTTCCGTTCTACGAAATAAATTGAGAGACGAGATGGGACCAGTACAGCTACAACGACAGTGAACTAACTTGTCAGTCAATACATTTTCTTTTCCAGGTAGTTGAAGGGGAATATGATGCATCTGATAAGCCAAACAGCAGGCCCAAAGGGCATTGTGATTTCCTAACAGTTTCTTGGAGCAAGCACCTCCCTGCTGAGGTAAAACACTGTTGCTTTGTCCATTAGCACTTACACTATATGGTCCTTAAGTATATGCAAAAAATATTTCACAGCCCATCTGATGACCTGTAGCTCTAGAATGTGTATGGCGTTTTACTTCCCATAGTTACAATGACCCCGAACAATCTGTTCTTAGAAAAAGGGCCCTTCAGCCAAGATCAGAGGTATCTATGATGACTCCTGTTGAAGAGTGGAGGAGATACCTTTCAGTACAATGTCTAGTAATTTCAGTAAGTTGAAATCGGAGGACTTTGGGGGGGGGAATATTTTGGCAAAGAAAAGCCAATGTTTGGATTATAAAGTTATTGCTTCTTTGGAAAACAACAAGAGTGTGAAGGAGAATTATTTTTAATGGCTACTCAGTTCTTAACAGATGTCATAAAATATGTTTCGTAATGATGTGAAACTCCATTTAAACTGGTTTTTAAAGTGTGGAAGACACAAAGAGAGCTGTTTGCTACAGTCTACATGGGTCTTGTATATTATTTACAATCTTTTCAAATAATGTTATTAAATCAATATTGAGTATTGAGTATTGGGCTGTGTAAGATTTTAAATTTTTGTTATTGATATAAGGATTTTCTGTGAAACCATCATACTGATTTTTAGTTTAATGTATGATCAAATTTAAGGAAAGTGACAAAGGGAACTACAGTTTATGTGCTTTGGTATTTTTGAAAGTGATTTCTTCATTAGAAGGAGAGAATGTGCAAAATATAACAAAGGCAAGAATAAATTAAAATAAAGATATAGGTAATTGGACCTAATATTATAAGACCTCATTCTTCATATATTTTGTGTACTCAAAACTTGAACTTGAAATCAATAGGAGACTGAGACTGAAAGCAGCATCACGTTTATAGTGATCTCTCTTATTCTCAGTTACTCTTATAGGTTTGTGGTAATATTTTCAAAAGCGCCTAAGTGACTTAACTCCTATTTTCAAAAATGACTTAGGTGCTTTTTGAAATTTTTACATCTCATCTTATTAAATGTCATGCTAACTGATAATATATAGGAGTTTGCCTGGTCCAGAGAACCAGTAGACCACACTTTACATGAGGAGTAGAAACTTCCAGATGTGAAATTATTTTTAAACCATCTAAAAACATCTGACACTGCAAATTAGGACAAACCACTTCAAGATGACTGAATATTTTTGGTATATAGACATTTTGGGTACCAAGGAGTGTGCATTCACTTAACAGAAACAGCCTTCAGAGGCTTAGGAGGATCCATATCAGTAGTAAATAAATGTTATCCAAAATAAAATATGATAGTAATCTTTCTCCCTTGCACCATAAGGACAAGTAAAATACTATAATAATACTCTTTACACGTACATGTACAATTATTAACTAACCTTCACAACAGAACTCTCAGCCTAGGCCAATAGGGGCTATGGTGGTTTTACACTACATTAGCAAGCCACCTGGTCCTGGGTTGCTCTAGGGGCTGCAGAGTTCCTTAGCTAGGTCCCTAGGCTATCTAAATTGTGTTTAGTTATGGCAGCCTCCCTAGGCTATCCTATGGGCCATGCTTGGCCCACAGAATGCTGTTGCTCCATCCCTGACATGCCCCTCCTTTCACCATTCCCACCACTCACCAAAATAACCCCTACACCAGGGCTTGCAGGGGGATCCTCAGAAGGCAAGCTTATAGCTGTCTTCCGCCATTCCTGCACTGGAGGTTTTGATGACCATGTAAGGGCCCCCTTTACATTGCTCCTGTCCTTATAGCAGATGTAAGCAGGCCAGGGCATAGGTGAAGATCTCACCCAAAGTTTATAAATGATAACTTAAGTGATTACAATCAGAAGAGGGCATCTGTTATGATATATTGTGATTCATTTCCTTGTAACTCCTGGTTGGCTTGATTAATGACTACATAGCTTGATGAAGCTTGACATGCAATGAATCCATTCCTATTTGTTCTAACTTTTCTTCTTGCTGCATGCAAAGACTATTGCCATATTGTATTATTCACCTTTGGACCTCAATTTCACTATCTATCTCTGCTGTCTGTGCTCATCACTGAAGCATTTCAAAACGAAGGACCTCATCCTGCCAATATTTAGCTTATGAGAAGTGCTTAATTTGGGCCAGGGATTGCCACGGCTGAGCCCCAGTATCTCTAGCCTTGGCAGTTCATTGCCCCGGCATCTGTAGGCTTGAGTCCTGCCACCTAATTGCTTGAGCCCTGACACCTTGTTCGTTACAAATTAAGCACTGCTTATGAGTAACTTTTACAGACATGACTTGTCCTACTGAAATTAATGGGACTACTCTCATGAGAAGTTACTCACATACAAATATGTTTGTAGGATCTGGGTCAAAGTGTAGGAACAGTCAGTGTTTGAAGAAGCTTATGGACCAATTAAATTTTATAGCTATAAAGACATTTTTATCAAAAAAATTAAAGAACTCATTTTACTTTTTCTAATTACTGTCATTTTTTCCTAAGTACTGTACAAGTGTAAGTAACTCTACTGCAAAAAACATTTAATTAGTATAAATCATTCATTGTCCATTACCCGATTAGCTTTGAAAACTGGTTTCCATGAGGATCCTTTTTCTATGGAGAAGAGTATTTCATGAGAAGAATAAATAAGCATTTCTGATAAAACTAAAATCTAAGTTGCTGTTTCAATTAATTAAGGGAACATGTCAATTTGAAAATTACACTTCTGTCTAAAATTAGTTTACCTGCTATTGTTTCTTGTAACACCTAATATTATTGTACCTGAAAGGCTGGAGAAAAAATGTATTTCATTGTTTCAATTACTTTGTGGTTTTGACAGCATGTTATCTATAGTTAGTTGCATTATGCCCCTCTTCTTTGTGAGAGTATCTAACACAGCAATTAGGAAAATGAGATGATAATCCACAAAAATTAGCAGGGTGATTCAGGGCCAGCAGGAGCCACTGACGCTGTTATCACTAATCTTGCTTTTTTTTTTTTAAATTTGACTAGACTTTGAGTTCACAGTGTCTTTTTAATTGCCTGCAGACACCGATTTAGTGAATTAAGTAAGTAACAATGATTTTGATGATGATCATAAAAAAAAACCCTTGATGAAAAGAAAATTCTGTTAACGTGGCTTCTTGGCTAAAATCCATCATAGATTAAATTGGTAAATATTCTAGCAGAAGATAATGTGTTTCATGGTAATCAGGCTGCTTTGTGCTGAGCAGTCATAAACCTGGCATATCTGCGCATTTATGATTTTCCTTTGTAAGAATCTACACAACAATCTCCAGATTGTGGACAGCCCAGGGGTGAGGGATGACAAGATCCAAGGCAGATGAGAACCAAGCTCACAGTTCTTACTAGGTTCCATATTTTCATATACATGCAATTCTAATTTTCAGCATATTTTTTCCAAATGTATATGATTGTTAGTACTGCAATCTAGCAGTTTATTGACAGCATAGTGTTACCTTCCACTTAAAGTGGACAGAGCACTCAGTAGTATTTAGTAACATAGAATGTATGTACCAACTTTGCAAGATCCAGTCTTTACTCGCTATAATTTTTTGGCTAATTATAATAATTTTGCTCTGTAACCTATATTCAAGTGTGGCACTACCGCTCTACAGATTAACAGCAGTGCCTGAAGGCTGGCCTTGCCCTAGAAACCCCGATTGGCTGGGGATGGACAAGTAAGAGAAGCTGGCCTCTCCCTCCCCACCTCATCCACCCAGAAAGCTCTCAGGAAATCCTGCTTCTGCTGCTGACTCTCCTCTGGGGCAGGGAGTTGCCTTTCTATGGTTCAAGAACCCACACAAACTGCAGGAAAAGGCATGTGCTGCTGCAGCAAACCTGAACTGGCCTGAGCTCAGGGCTGGTGGCTAGGCCCAGTGAGCAGCCTGTGCGTGTGTCCTATGAGTCTGCACCAAACGCAAGAATAAGCCACTGCCCAAAGGGAAAGAGGTGCCTTAAGCTGTACTTAGCTGGAATTAGAGTTCCTTTTAGGCATCTTGGTTTTATGTCTTACTCCCATTGGCTGCACTTTTCAATGACACCGATGTTCTGCACATGCTAATAAATGTACAAGGAGTGTTTTTGGAGTGATTCCTGGGTGAATTCCTGCCTCACCAAAAGTTCTAAAAATGTGAAAAAACCTAACAAAGAAGGGAGCCCCCACCAAACCAGGATAAAGTATTTTTAATGTAGATATGTTTGTCCCACATCACCAACATGGATTAGAGTTCAGTCATCTCCAAGATTTTTAGGATGCTGATGTTGGATCACTCAATAAAAATTACTTGGGGGCGGGGTGTGGGGAACCCTATCAGTGAGCTCCCTGCAAGAGGACTGGACTAAGGAGAAGCACATGTCTGGGCTAAGGAGAAGCATATTTTTTCTCTCTACTTCCAATCCCATCCAGGGTCTTTTCTAGCCATTAATGCATTTGAGGCAGTTCAATAACACAATCAGAGACCTACCTCTAAAAATACTGAAACAGGGCACTTTTCAAGTTCCACTAGCAACAATTACAACAGCTATTAAAATGTTGCAATCTAACTTTGATTAATGTGAATCAAAGTTGGATTCGGTTTCCTCAGAGATGTCAGATTGGGAACAAAGAATCTCCAGTGTTTGGGGGAAAGGGTGAAAGAACTTAGAACAAAGAATTCACTTGGCACTTGTCCCTTATTAGAATATTAAATCTCCAGCATGGGGTTTAATAAAAGATAATATTTTCCCATACTGGCTAATTGAGCTTATAGAAAACTTTATTGAAATCTATGAATATAAAAAAATTAAGTATCCAAAATCTTTGTAAGGGGAGAAATTATCTCAGTTTCCTGTTTATAATATTCCCTTACCTAATTTGACTTTTCATTGATTATTCTAAATATATTGTGTATATCATTCTAATTTCTCCCAATTAAATCACTGTCTTCTTTATCTATCTCAGCAAACACAAACAGTTAAGCTGACTCTGTTATCACCATTCAACCAGTTTCATATTATGAGTACAGTTGGAGAAAGAGTGTAATATAGAATTTTCAAATAAAATATCACTAGTTAAAATTGTAGAAGAAAATTGTGGGAACTATGTTCTGAATTTCTGTCACTAGGCTTTCCAGTTTCTGTGTTGTTTTGGGCTAAATTGAAGTTTATAAAATAATAACCATACTCTATTTATTTATTTATTTATTTATTTACTACAATGACACTAATGTCTTATTAACACAT
Organism: Mauremys reevesii; assembly: GCF_016161935.1. NCBI lineage: Eukaryota > Metazoa > Chordata > Testudines > Geoemydidae > Mauremys > Mauremys reevesii. The sequence continues at coordinate 245,178,111 of NC_052623.1, read as the reverse complement.
TTAGACCAAAAAGAAACTCATCTACCTGAAGGTATGTGCTGATGAGGATACTTCAGATAAATCTTTATTACTAGACCATAAATAACTGAAATATTTGATTGTAAACTGATTTCTTGTGTATCTATTATGCCAAAAAGCAAATGAGAGTAGCTTTTTGAATGGTTAAGATTTGGTGTTTTTTTCTCTTCTTTTTTGCATTTAACTTGTTTTACTGGATTTTTGGATATGTTTGTTCTTTAAACTTTTTGTTACTATGAACAGCTCAGAACACTTACCTGTTTTCCTTTAATATCGTTACAACTATAATTTTATTTACAGACTGAATAAAAACTTCACATAGTTTTAAAAAATTCCTGAGTATGACATCATTTGCTATTGAGATCTGGCAGATTAAGACTCCTAAGCTTTTTTTGCTCAAACAGGAAAATATCATTTTATGGACTTTTGCCTTTTTGGTGTGACAAATTAGTACATTGCATTCATACAATCCTATGTTTTTTAAAATAGTTTCATACATTTCTCTTGTCTTGTATACTATTTATAAGTTTAATAACTTCTGATTGGATCCCCCTTTGTTCTATGGATTCCTTTAATTTTAATGTGATGGGGAAAGGAAGGATCCTGGCAGCAGTGGCTGGCAGGAGGAGGAAGTCCTATCAGCACAGCTCCACCAGATTCTGACAGGGAGAGAAACAGGGATGCTGAAAGTAATGCAAAGATACAGGTTCTTCAAATTCCTTGCCCACTCCACAAAGATTGAATTGGGGCTGCTGGGAGGGGTGGGGACTTTGATCTCCTACCATGACAAATCAGAGGGAACTAATGGGAACTTCACAGAATTTTCCTTTCCGATGGCCCAATTGAACAAGTTTATGAAGTATCTAATTTTACCCCAGGTAGAAATCTGGAGACAATATTCTCAGATTATTACAAGTAGCAAATGAAGAACTTCTCTTTACTTTGGTAATTCCAAGTGTCTGTGGTTAAAAACAAGCCCTCTTTTGGAGATACACATCTATGCATATGTAAGCAGAGTCAGGATGAGCTCTACCCTGACCTCTGGTGGTAGATTATGGGGAGTGCAGAAAGAAGTTTCAAGTATTCGCATTAGCAATTCAGTTATTTGCATTGGCACACCCACCCCCACTTAGCATATCGCACGGCAGATGGTTATTTTCACAGCTGTGGGAGCCCCAATTTCATTGTTATTGGGGCAGGAGCAATAAAATGTTGTCACCCTGATTAAGTAAATGAGGAACTACAAAACTGTCTTATGATAGAGGGTTTCATTATCAATTAAATAGCACTTGCTAGACAAGGGACATGGGTTCCAAAACCCAGTCAAGGGAGAGAGGCTGGGGACAGATATCTGTACTTGGTGGTATAGGCTCCTTGTGTGAGCCAGAAGCACCAGTTCCACCTATGCCTCTCTCCACTGTGGAATGTCAGAGTTAATTTTTGATTCCCTTAAGAATCTAGATGCAGGTTACTGAGCTGAATTCACTGGTACTGGGGCTCCCCTACTATGAGCTGGAATCACTAAGAGCTGAAATCACTGAAGAGCTGGACTTGCTGAGCTGAGAGCACTGTGCTAATGAGTGGAGCTGAAATCACTGAAGAGCTGGACTTGCTGAGCTGAGAGCACTGTGCTAATGAGTGGGGGAGCCTGAAGCAATACTGGCAGAGTGGAGTGGAGCAGTTTGTGCAGCCACTGGGTGAGTGGAGCTGAGCATCTCATGAGGACGGCTGGAGTGGCTCACAGGACAGCTGGTGGACCAGAGCAGCTGGCAGAGTGGAGCAGCCCACAGAGCAAGCGGAGCTGAGCTGTTTGCGGGGACGACTAGTGGAAGCAGAACCCCACGAAGAGGCAGGGCAGTTGGCCCCGAACCATGTAAGGTGCCCCTTTCTACCTAGGCTGGGGAGGGGGACCTCTGCAAAGAGACTCTTGCACTCTGGGGCTGCACTGACCCGGGACAGAGACTTTTGAATTGTGGGACTTTTGGGACTGTGGGTGATTTGGGGGGTTGCTGGACTCAAGGGCCCAGAGAGAAGGACATGGCCCAATTTGCTGGGGTGGGTCTTTGCTCACGGTTTGACCTATGAACTCTAGTTGAGGTATTTTCTAAATTTAATGCTTGTTGTTTATCTTATATGATTAAACCTTTTCTGCTACACCAAGAGTCTGTGCTTGCGAGAGAGGAAGTATTGCCTCCCTGAGGCACCCAGGGGTGTGTGTAAGATTTTCCCAGGTCACTGGGTGGGGGCTCAAGCTGGTTTGCATTACGTGGTGGGGAAGGGACCCCTATGTATTGAACCTGGCCCTTGCTGCTATCGTTTCAGCCTAGCAGAGGGATTACACATATATTGTAGTGTACTTCAAGATATATTTGTTGTGACAGAGTGGAATTTCTACATAAAATAAGCAAAAAGACTGAATACAGACCAAATTTCACTTAACTTACAAACAAAAACAGATACATGGGATGGATCTGATGGTAAATGTAGCCCTAATTGCGAAATATGGTAATATTCTTCTCTGGAGTGATTTAACTGCATAACTACTCTTCAGTGTTTACAATTTTATAGATATTTAGATTATAAGCTTTTTGTGGCAAGAACCATCTGTTTGTTCTGTATTTGTATAGAGACAATTACAATGGGGTCCTGGTCCATGACTGGGGTTCTAGGTGCTACCGCAGTAAAAATAGTAATAATAAGAAGACGAATACACTATACTATTAGATACTATGATCATGCCCCACAATACACATTGAATAGTATGAAGAGCACTGAAGAAACTCACTGGCAATGTGGCAGCCTAGAATTCATCCTTCCTGGTGGGTGAAATGGGGAGAAAGTAAAACACCTCCCATCACTGAAAACAATAGCTAGAAAATGAGGGATGAAAAAGGAAGATAGAAAAGGAAAATTACCTCCCACAGGAACAAGAAGTAGCAGGGGAATAGATGCAAGACCTCGCCCTCCCGCTCCCCAGAAGGTAGGAAAAGGTGGGAAATAGAGGAACTTACCTCATTATCAGCCACCATAAAGGAGGCAAAAAGAATGGGTGGAAAGAGCTCGTTCCAAACAATAGCAGGAAGAATGGAAACAACAACAAACACTGCATTATAATGTCAGGTCATTACACCATTGTATTTCTGTGCAAAGTCATTTGATGACGAAGTGGCCTTTTGGCTCTTAAAGACTGAGGAGAGCTGGAGAAGATACTTCTTACTGTGGAACTAACTGTTTTTTTAGATTGCTCCATTTTAACTGTGGGAGAGTTTCATTCTTAGGTTACATTATTAAGACGATCAAAGTCTCTGTTTCAATCGCAAGTGCTTTGATCATTTTAGATTTCAGCACTTTATATAAATATACACATAGCCCATACAGAGTACTTCTTCATGTTAGGGGATTCAGTCACAGACCAGCTATGTGAGAATTGCTAAGAGTCATTTCAGTCTTGTTGGCCAAAACAAAACTGTTCAAAATAAATTTCATAACACAAATTGTGGTGCTCTCAGGGCAGCATATAGATCTAGATCCGTGCTTCTAAGTATATCAGTAAACATATTTTTGGTTCTTCTAAACTAAAATTCTGCACCTGGTATGCCATGCTGTCATTACACAAATAATGGTAAATTTTGGTCATTCTTTTAGCTTGTTATTGTATATTTTATATTGATATCTGTTTATTTAAATAACTGCACTGAGTTTTCTTCCAGTGCATAAATATTTGCATTCCATTTTATTTAATAAATAAAAAAGAAAAAGATATGGATGCGCAAAAGTAGTTCTTTCCACAACTACACTAATTGTATAGAGGAAGCATACTAATTTTAGCTGACAACAAAAAGTTGCTGTAGGTGCTTTTCCTCTTTGTAAAAGTCTACCTTCACAAAGCACATTTTGATCTTTTAAGGCATGTACACCTCTACCTTGATATAACGCTGTCGTCGGGAGCCAAAAAATCTTACTGCATTATAAGTGAAACCGCATTATATCGAACTTGATTTGATCTGCCGGGGTGCACAGCCCCGCACCCCGGAGCACTGCATTACCGCGTTATATCCGAATTCGTGTTATATCGGGTGGCGTTGTATCAGGGTAGAGGTGTATTTTTAATAAATGCTCCATTCTATGGTTAATGGTTTTTTATGGAATAGGCACAAGCACCCAATAAAACTAAGAAAATATCACTCAAGGCTGGTAAAGGAAAATACCTTCTGTTAATTGCTGATTTTTTAAGTTATTCATTGTAATAAATCATCACTCTCAGGTCCATTTCTCTGACCATGACCAAGGGCCTGGTCCAATGCCCACTGAAATCAATATCTACAACTTGTTTTCTGGGCAGAAAGCTCTTGCTGCAAATAGTAAACTATTTCTTAAATAAATGGGTAGCGGGCTATGGTGGACTTTTTCTCTAGATTTATCCTCTGTGACACAGAGGCCCATTTGTGGTGCATCAGCAGTTCTTGTCAGGCGCGAGATAGATACTCACTAAAACGAACATACTGTTGTCAAAATCTGTATCTAAAATGTGCCGTGTAAGAGATCACTAGAAAACTAATAACTCAATAATCATTAATATTCTTGAATGATGTATGGACCATATGTGTACAAAAAGTTATAGATACGTGCTAGAATTATGTTTTTAAACTGTTTGGCAACCATTGCATAAGCCCAGTCTTCCCAAGAAAAAGAAATATGTATTTGTTTGTCTGCCCAGCCTAGTTGTCAAGCAGAGACAATGCTTACCTTACTATAAGGTAAACAAAGCTATCAAGCTGGAGGAGAAGACGGCATGGCATCTACACTCCAGCAGAAGACAGAAACTTTATCTGGGCTATAAAGTAATTGAATCAACTGATGATATACACAGTATTACTGTATTATAAAAGTGTATCCAGTAAGGTCTTTTCTGAAAGCCAATGACACACTGGTGATTAATATAATTGTGAAATGTATGTATTAACAGCATATGAGGAAATATGGATACTTAATGCTATTGTACTTTAAAGTGTCTGATCAAACACAGAGAGAAACAGGGTCCTCTCCAGACAGGTGGGAAGGCAGCTATCTAACTGTCTCCAATGAAATTAAGCAAGGTGTGATCAAAAATAATGGAAAGTTCATTTAAATGAGTAGGGGGTTGGGAAGTCCACAGGAAGAGAAGAACAGCATGAGGTCATCATGTTTTGTCTGGGGACAAAACAGTAAATCTGGGAAGATATAATGAGAGAGGAGAAGTCATATTTCCATCCATCAGTAGACGGGTGCAAAGGGACAGAGCTCAAGAAAGATGGGTCCTTCAACCAAGGGGATTGCAGTCTCTGGGAATGGAAGATTGATAAGGACCTTGAACAAAGACTATAGCTTGTTAAGTTAGGTCTTAGCCATTAGAAAGTGTACTTTTACTTTTGTTTGTTTATAACCCTTTCTACGCTTTATTCCTTCTACTTGGTATTGCTTAATCTATGTCCTTTTGTTAATAAGCTTGTTTTATTTTTACAATAAATCAACTTAATGTGGTGTTTGAAGGGAAGAGTGTTTTTATCCCCGTTAAATTAATAAGCTTTTGTCTCTTTAAAGGACAGGAATGGACACATTTTGGGTAAATTCAGGACTGAGAGTGTATTAAGTAGTTACCAAGGCTGGTGGAAGCCAGGGTGGGGCTGTTGTGCTGTAGGCAGGCTCCTGGGAGTCAGAGATGCTGATGCAGGAATGTACAGCACACAGACACTCAGGGTGTGACCTGCATGCTTGTCTGCTGGTGTACAGGATGTGAGCCACAGCATCAGAGCATTTAAGGCACCCAGGATTACAAGGCAAGCAGTGACACAACCCCTCACTGGTCTAGATTGAAACCCAGAACATGACATCCTCAACCCCAAAATCTGAAATAGAGACCAAACTAACCTGAAAGGAATGATTACTGAGATGAGTTTGCTCTGATGAATCAATCATTAGATAAGGGAAGAGGTGAATGTATTCTCTGAAATATGCAGCTACTAGTACTAAGCATAAACACCCAAAGAATCGTAGACAGATGAAAAGTGGGCATGTGTAGTCATAGTAGTTGTTTCCCACACAAATGTTCAGAACTTTATGTAGGGAGGTCTAATAAAAATGAATAGAACATGAATGCTTCAGACTGAGAGCTCAGAACAAGTCTTCACTGAAAAAAAGAAGGGATACAAGGATTACTGATGCCAATGTCAAAAGAGGTTAAACTGAAGCCATTGTGAGGGCTGGCATCAGAAGAAGTAAAAGAGGTGTGATTTGTTCATTGAAGTTCTACAGGTTTATTGAGATCTTCTTTGCTGTCTTCTTCAGAGTCAGACTGAGCGACACCCATCTTTTATATTAGTCAAACATGGTGAAGGCTCTCCAAGAAGAAAGACTACAGCTGATTTTCTAGGCCAGCTAGTGGTGGAAAATGTCAGAAACCACAGACTTTTGTGGTGATCTCATGGCAGGCATGTCCCATTAAGTCGAAGGACAAGGTGACTGCTGCCATAACTGACACATCAATGTGCCATCATACTATATGGACTGTATGGATAAGAGACCTGCATGACCTGTGAATATGCTGCACAGCTTAGTCAAAACTCAAGGAAGGCCTCAAATTCTTAGAAGCCTCAAAACATGAGCACTCACTGTGTAACCCACAAACCTCCTGGGTGTGGTGTTCTGTCCCATCTAGTAGCACCAAGACCACTTGGTGCCACTGGACCACCAGTGGTGGGCAACCGTCAGGGTAATCCGCTGGTGGGCTGCGAGACAGTTTGTTTACACTGACCATGCGCAGGCACGGCCGCCTGCAGCTCCCAGTGGCCGCAGTTCAATGTTCCTGGTGCAGGCCGCAGGGATGTGCTGGCTGCCACATCCCACAGCTCCCATTGGCCAGGAACGGTGAACCGTGGCCACTGGGAGCTGCAGGCAGACATGCCTGTGGATGGTCAATGTAAACAAACTATCTCCCGACCCGCCAACTGATTACTCTGATGAGCTGCGTGCAGCCCACGGGCCACAGGTTGCCCACCACTGACTTAGAGAGATTAATGAGTCTGCTCTATAGCCTTAGCTAAGGGCCATATGCAGGGCCGTCCTTAAGTATATGCAGCATACAAGGCTGCATAGGGCACCTGAAAATTTGGGGGCTCCCGAGGTCTTAGTGACCACCCTTCCTATCCCTGTTCTGACCCTTCTGCATACTCCCACCACAGCTGGCTGCTGCAACCTGGTGAGTCTTCCTCTGGAGGGAATCTAGTACTTAAAATGAACAAGCTTTCCAGCCTGCCAGACCTATTAGCACAACATTGAAACTGTTAAAGAGCCATTCAAGTGGTAATGAGGCCATTTAACAGGCATTTGCCAACCCCCAGGTATATACTGTCAGTTTCTGAATTTACTGACAAAAACAGTTGTGCATTACTGCAATATTTATTCAGCACATGTTAGTCTACAGGACCTTAGTTTAAAAATATTTCATTAGTGTGTTGCTGAAGATTATAAAATCACATCTCTAAAAAAATCCTTGCATAGATTTTTAGATGCACAGTTTGAGTATTCATCTTTAGCCTTAAATGCTTGGATATTCAGACATATAGTTTTAAAATAAATCCTTCAAAAGACCACCCTTATCTAAAATACAAATGTGAGCCTGGGCTGCCGTTGGGCATAGAGGCACCAGTTTAATAATGCTGCATAGGGCCCCATTAAATCCTAAGGATGGCCCTGGCTATATGGCTTTTAATTCATGCAGTAGATACTCATGCACTAAGCTCCAGAGGTCCCAGGTTCAATCCCACCCATCGATGACCGGGGTCTGTCAGTGTTATAACTGCACTAGGGTTGCCACCTTTTTAATGGCTGGTAACCGGATCCCCGAGGTCCCACCCCTGTTGCTCACTGGATCATCTCCATGCCCTACTTTCCCTTCCAGCTGGACTCCCTCTGCTCTGGAGCTTTGATGAGTGCTGCTGCATCCTGACAAGGAACCTGCCTGCAGGTAGACGGCAGCCCTGGATGAGCAGGAGCTGACATGGGTTAATGATCCTGAACTTCCCTGCGCCCCACAGTAATCGGACTTTTGGTATCCAATCAGTACATCTGACCAGACACTGCCAGTTCCCCTTTTCGACTTGACTTTCCAGTCAAAAACTGGGCACCTGGCAACCCTACACTGCACTTGAAGAGGAAGTTCTGTCAAAGGCCTCTTGTACATAGGAGTTCCCAGGATGAAACTCAGGCCATAGTGCTGGTAAAACCAAGGAAGAAAAAGGGATAGTTGGGGAAAATCTACTAAATGGAGCTTTGATAATTGGGTCTTGGAATTCAGTCATGTTTGGTGAAATCAATCTAATTAAATCAGTATCTGGTCTTAAAGGCTTGGAACCCATATATACAAAAACTACCAACCTGTTTCCATATTTACTGCACTTAACAATGCTTCTTCAAAGGCAGATTCAAGTGATAGGACAAAAGGAACTGAGCCAACCTCTTCTTCCTTTTATTTTTAATACTTCTATCAAGGAGCCTGTGATGTTGTATACAAACCCCACTGAAGGGACAGAAGGGGTTAAAGGACAATACTGGGCCCAGCTAGCCCCACCCCTCCAACCCTGCAGAGCATGCTCCAACTTGAGACAGGGTTGAAAAAGAAGCAACCCAGCTCACAAGGCTGAGAGTTGCACAGACCTACCCTGCAGGCCGCTGCCAAAAGGGGCTAGAGACACCTCTCTGAAATACCAGGACTGTATGCTGAGCCCGGTTGGTGCTGGTGGTTTGCTTTCCTTTTTATTTGTTCTTCTCTGGGATCAGAAGCAGAGGGAGCAGTGCTAGGAAGTGACCCAGGGAAGGTAACTCAGAGGGTCCACCTCCAACCCCAGGGGTCAATGCTACTGATTCTCCCAGGGCCCTGGGTCAGAGCCCAGTGGAGTGGGCAGGCCTGGGCTCCCCTATCACTACCCTACAACTGAGTGGGTGCTAACCAAGGGATCCTATAATACAGTCCAAAGCCTCCTTATATAAGGTATCGGTCTTTGGGATCCACACCTTTAGAGGAATGACCCGGAAATAAAAATCTCCAGAACAAAGAGCCTCGTTAGAAAGGTTGAAAGATTTTAGAGCTGAGTGTGGTTCAGATCCCACACATGGCTCTATCACACAGAAAGTGCTGATTGAGATATAATTGTCTTCTCAATGAGAAGCAAATTAAATCAATGAATGCCAGGCATGATGAACCTGAGAGATGAACCCAATACAAAACTGAGCACCTTTTTGCCAAATGCCCTTCAACCAGCTATTTAAGAAATAAACTAACTGGTCTGTAATGGTAATGAATATTCAGGTTATACAAAAAGTGTATCAATTAGTTAGAGTCTCGGGTATATCAACCCTCAACGGAGTGGCAAGAATCCAATGAACAACAACCACTGAGATGGAACCTGACCAAACAACTTGCACCTTCAGCAGCAATTCATATGAGGACAAAATCAACATCATAAACAGGCCTATATGATGGCATGGACCAAAAACAAGTAGACTAATGTGAAATATATACGTGTGTGTCACTTGTTACATTTACTATTAACATCAAACCTAACTAAAGAAACATGTATAAAAGATAAACAAACAGCCAAGACAGCAATGGGGAAGAGTGGCAAATGTTTCCAAGCCTCACAATCTGTGGCAACAAAAATGGTACTAAGAGATTTTGGGGCTGTGAGTCCTTTTATTGCCAACCAGGCAGAGCTGTGTGGAGTAATATAAGCAATTCCAACAGCCAGTACTTTCTAGATCACTGCAGAATCAGAAGTTTAAGCCTGAGGCATTCCTTTCTTGGTTGCACTCAGGGACCCAGCACCAGGAATAGGGATCTATCACAACTGAAGCTTTGTTCATAATGCTCCTTTTTAAGTTCTGTATTTATAATACACTGAGAAAGTAAGTGGGGAAAATACAAACTATTAGAAGTTTAAAAGATAAATTAAAAATTGGTTCTGAGAAGGTGACTGCCTCTTTAAATTGTGTGCACTTTGAAAACTGAGTTTAGGGACAGCAAAAGGAACTCAGCACACAGGAAAAGCAAGCAGTGCAGGGTTAGAAAAAGAGAAATCATATCTGTGAAAAGGCTTACTCAATTTCTCGCTTTTATACAGTGTTGAAGAATGTAACAGTGATTTAGAAAATGATTTTGTTACTGGGTATTTTTTTAAACACACAGAAAAAAGAGAAAAAATAGAGAAATTAGAGTTAACAAAACCATGAAAAAAGGGAAAAATTGTTAATAATTGAAAGTCCCTCCCCAAAGCATAGTAAGTGGAAAAGTCATGTTTACCTGTAACTATTTCAAATTAGAAACTAATTTGAGTGGAGGAGAAAATGTTAAAATTATCAAAATGTTCACGTTGAGGAAAAAAACAACTTTATACTGAAAATAAGCAAGTTAAACATAGATGAGACAATCCTCAAACTCAGTCCATAAAACAGTTTGCACCACAAAACAGTTGGCAATACACCTGATGGCCCAGATCCACAAAGTTACTTAGGCATCAAAACAGAGTGTCACAATGCCTAATTTTTATGCACCTAGAAAATCAGTGAAACAACAAAGTGATGCACAAAGCCTGAGTTAAGTGCCTAAGCTGCCTATCCAATGATTGGGGAGGGAACAGGCATCTTAGAATGTGATCCAGGTGGGATTAGGTGGGAAGCTGACTATACTAGCCAATGGCAGATGCTGACAAGAGGGGTGTGGCCCAAAGGCCTGCCATCTAAGGAGTTAGATGCTTAAGCCTGGACACTGAGGAGTCACCTACCTTTGTTTGTGAGCCACAGCCAGAACCCATTTCTTGAAGTCAGGCAGTTTAGGTGAAAAAACCAGTTCTTGCAAGAATGAGTTAGGCACCTGCATAACTCCATACAAAACAGCAGGAGGAAGAGGTTCCCCCCTTTTAATTTTTAGGCTGGTGCACTCATCTGGGATGTGGGAGACCTGGGTTCATTTCTCCCCACCACCTGAGGGGGATAGAAGATTTGAATAGGGTCTCCTACCTCTCAGGTGGGTGCTCTAACCGCTGAGCTATGGGATATTGTGACTGGGGCTCACTCAGTCAGTCCTATTGAAGCTGTTCTACTTTGTATAAATCAGTGTTTCCCAATGGGTGTGCTGTCAGGCCTAAATAGATGAGCTTCAGAATTTTTTGGAAAAGTACATGTGAGAACAAGGGGGAGAAAGCTGCCTTCTGATTGGCCATCTGCCTCGCTACCCCACCTTCTCCAGGGTAGAGCAACCAATCAGAGCTCAATCTCCCTCTTCTCCCCCCCACATCCTGCTTGAGCAACAGCTCTGCTCCTCTGCTCCTCCTCTTCCCTCCTTCAGCTGCCAGCTGGGGGTGGGGGAAAGAGTCCCTGAGCTCAAGGTGTGCTGTGGCAGAGAAAAGGTTGGGAACCTAATGAATGAGTCTTTAACCTGGTGGTTAGGGCACCCATTATGAGGTAAGAAACCCTGGGTACGGTCCTCTTGCTCTGGTGACTACTTACTTATTTATTTAGCTATCTCTTCCAGGGCCTGGGTTAAAGGCCATTCTCAGGAGAAGGCAGGCATGGCTGAAGTACATCTGCATTCCAGCAATTCTCGTCTGCCCTTGGCAGCAGAGTGTAATTGAGAACTGTTTTAAGACTCTTATCAGTTAGGCTGAGAATAAAGACAGACCTCAGCAAGTCTCAGGATCAGGAAGTTGGCAAAATGGCTAACGTTACCTTTCCACTTTTCTCCTCTCTCAGCTGCACCAAACATCGTTTGGTCACAGCGGACAATCTGACATGGAAGTTGTGAGGTTTAATGAACATAAAATATGTAAGGATATAATTCATTCTATTTTTTTAAATGAATATTGAAAATTATCCTGGTTATGAATACTGTGTTTATTGTACAGTACACTCATTCTTTTTTCAAGGGCTAAGGTAACATAGTTAACATAATATTGGCCCCAGAAGACAGGGAGTAAATCTCAGAGAAATAACTGAGCTATATCCCAAATTTAAAATAATAAAGACACTTGATCAGAAAAGAGGTATAGCATTTAAAATTTTCTAATTAATTTCTGAATTCTGTTTCTGTCCAAGTTTTTGCTGCAGTTTTGTATAGGATTTTTTATTTGTAAGTGATTCTTTAACTTTAGGAACTGGGGCAGAGAGTACTATAAACACTGAATTTCTGGTCTGATGAGAGGAAGAGTACAATCTGTATTGTTTTTAGTATCCGCTAGCAGTCATCAAAAATGGCATAGCAGTCTAAAAGGCCAGTTAAAGATCTATTGCTATATTACAACTGCAATAATTATGGGATGTTTGGAGTGAGATAATAGCCAGTAGTCAGACCAATATATGTCCTAAGTCCTTAATAATGGGAGATGAGGCCACCATTGTATATTGACTTTAACATAATGGTGAGAGCAGGAAAACTCATGGAGTAATACTTAGGATTATGGAGAAAATATCTACCTAAATATTATGTGAAATGCAATAATTCAGCAAACAATTTTCAAAAGCTTATGTCCAGAGAATCTGTGCGGGACACTAAAATAGCACACAATAGATGATAGCACATACCCATCTGGCATCCTACATTCCAGAATTCTTGAGGATTATAATTAGAAGAGGTCGCTCTAGTCCCTTTGGGATAAATTCTTGTAATAAATTTGGCAGTATGCAAAACAAATTCATTAGCTGAAAAGAGAATAAAAAAATTTAAGATAGGCATTACTAAAAAATACATATAAACAGATCTTGTTTCAAATAAATAATCAGATTATGTGATTTTTAGTCCTGATACAATTAACAGAGTAGTGATGTTCATATTCATTTAAAATATTTCCCTGCCTATCCAATGTAACCTAAGTATGTGCACTACTTTTGTTTAAAAAAAAAGACTAAATTCATCATTAAAATCCATATAATTTGGTAATAATTAGTAACAATTACTAAGGATGCAGTAACCTAGCTGTTTTCTTCTGGAAAATATTTCACTATCTTTGTTGGTGGTGGTTTGGGTTAAAAATACGCATAGCCTTTTAGGGAATGGGGAGGACTTGAAATAAGAAATATGCTATAAAACCATTTATTACTACAAGTACTCAGTAGGTCAATTCTAGTCCTGGCTGGTACTAGCTAAAAGTTGTTCCCTCTTGATTGCTGTCTCGTGACCTACATACAATGAATTACTAATTTGGCCCAGTGAAGAGGTTTCTATATCACAGAACCCACAACATTTAATTGATAACCTTGTTCTGTCTTTGGAGAGAGGCCGGCTAGTCAATGGGCATGGAAATTAACCTTCTCACTTCTAGAAGTGCTCACCTCTTGAACAAGTCTGAAGCACACTGGCAGGGAGGAGGTAGTTTTAATGTTACCAGTACTATTCCTGTGTTGTAATTAATCAGAGAACTTCAAGTCTTCAGCATTGTGAAGCTGACAGCGCTCTAGGAATTTGGCCACCCCAAGCACGGCGGCCGGGGGACCTCTCGCAGACGTGCCTGCGGAGGGTGCGCAGGTCCAGCGGCTCCGGTGGAGCATCCGCAGGCATGCCTGTGGGAGGTCCACCCGAGCTGCAGGACCAGCGCACGCTCCGCAGTCATGCCTGCGGGAGGTCCACCGGAGCCGCCTGCCGGCAAAATGCCGCCCCAAGCGCGCGCTTGGCGTGCTGGGGTCTGGAGCCGGCCCTGTTGGCACCACTTTTCCAGTGGTATATAATTGCAACAATTGGTATATATAAATATAAATATAAATAAATATATAACCACTGTTATATAATTGCAACAAATCTTGTATAAAATGTGGCATGGAAGGTGTCTATGGAAAGGTTATGATATGCTGAATATGATTATGCTATTTGTGTGCATGTATCATTTTTGTATTTGAAGTTATGAGTATTGGTTCTATACCTGTATTTCAAATGTTTGCTCCTGGGGTAATGGTAGTTAGCCAGCACATCTTGGAGGGACTATTCAAATTGAGTGGCCCATCAAAAGAACATTTAACTGACAATAGACCATGGGAGATGCCCATCTACATTTAATGGAATTTCCTGCTATGACTAACCGGAATCAGGCATCACATGTGACTTCCCCATGTGACTCCAAACACCATCTTGCTACCTGTAACTTTCCAGAGAGATTTGTTTGAAACAATGGATTCTCTCCACGTGGCAGAAGCTATAAAAGACCCTGGAAACACCTCCAATTTTCCTCTTTCCTGCTCAGACCTCTGGACTTATACTAATGGGAGCATTCTAACCAAAGGACTGAAGTCCTTCCAATGATTTAGAAGCAACCACAGACTTATCAAACCAGCAGTTTATTCCATCACTGCTACAAGCCTGAACCAAGAACTTTGCAATTACTGTATGTATTTGATTCCTTTAACCAATTTTAACTCTCGCCTTTCTTTCTTTCTTTTCATAAATAAACCTTTAAATTTTAGATACTAAAGGATTGGCATCAGTGTGATTTTTGGGTAAGATCTGAGTTATATATTGACCTGGGTGTGTGGCTGGTCCTTTGGGATCAGAAGAACTTTTTGTTTGATGAGACCAGTTTTAAAGAACCACTTATCTTTAAATCCTGTATTTTTGGTGGTGATACAAGGACTGGAATGCCTAAGGAAACTGCTTTTCTGACTTCTTATTAGCCAGTGTGGTGAAACAGAAGTTTACTTTTGTTGCTTGTTTGGTATATCTTATGGAAGAATAACCACCAATTTGCAATGTGCCTGCTCTATTTCTCAGCAGTTTGTCCTGAATTTGGTATTCTCAGTTGTGACCCACAAAGGCATGGTTACACCTGCCACTGAAGGATCTGCACTGTGAAGGGTAGTTCTCAGGTGGCATAGAACTGCCAGGGAAGCTTCTATGCCAAACTTCTTCCTTGTGAATAGTGATATCGAACTGTCCTAACATTCCCACAGGTCTGTTGGCAGCTGGCGCAAGTTAAAGCAGCCTGAGGCTGCCCTAAATGGTGCTCGGGGACCAGAGTGGTGCAGACCAGGCCAGAATAGTAATTCTCCATAATTCAACTTGGCTCTGAAGGCAAACTACATGCTTTGGGGGTTATTCTTCCTTCAGTCTGCACATACAGTTGTCATTAAGGCAAATGGGAGTGCATATGCACGTCAAAGGGAGAATAAAGCCCATTATATGGTAAAAATGTGTTCCATATATGTTCAAGTACAGACTGTAAGATTACTCAGAACTATTTGGTACAAACACACCCATAATTCTTTGCAACAAAACATAATAAATTCATATGGTTCCTTTACTATTCAATTGCCAGAATATTTCTAAAACTGCATTATAGAACAAACCAATACATTGGAGACTATATGTTTCATAATGTTTGTTGACTGTTCTGACAGCTAAGCAATGAACTATGGCAACATTATAACTTTTATCTGATTAAACCAAAAGAAATTACCTGTCTGTTTGGCAAGTTTTCGTGCTTTAACCTCTCCAATTGAATTCATTTCATAGAACTTCTGATTAGCTCTTGAATGCTCAAAACTTTTGAATTTTTCAGCTTTGGTATAAATCACAAGTTCTGAGAGCTCCATGGCCAGTTTTACCTTCTTAATCTATAAATATAACATGAGATAATTGAAGAATATACATTTTAATATTTTCATGTATTTAATTACTGTTATTGCCTATCTAGAAAATAACTTTCAATGATTTCTACATGAAGATGCTAAAATGAGAGAAGCCACATGAATCTCTAGATGCTCTAGGCCAGTGTAGGCAGTGTGTTATATTGTATTTAGTAAATACAAAATACCAGCTACATACAAATAATGTATATAAATGTACAGAACTATGAAAAACAACATTAGTTTACTTATCAAGCACAGAAACAGAGAAATAATAATCCTTTCCCATGTGGCTCTGTGTAGGTGAAACTGCATCTGCCTGTCTATAACGTAATGTTCATCCAGCATCCCTCACTGTGGTATCTGAAAACCTTATTAATTTTAAAAAAGAAAACTGGAAGTTCACTGATCATGAGCCTACCCTTTCCTCCCCAAGTTCTATCCAATGGTGTCAGTTATTAACTTTTTGGGGGGGGTAACATTTTTATTATTGTGGGAAACTATGGTGAATTGATGGGTCCGGGATTGCCAACCCCAAATGTTCAAAAATCATGAGTCAGGCCCCCAGAAATCATGATATTGGCTTTAAAATCATGAGCTTTTAAAAATAAAATATTTGGAGTTCTTTTTATTTGCCTTCTGGCTTTTGCACTTTTTCAGTTCAAATATTCCAGCATTTCTCTGCAACCAAGAGGATTAGCAATTTAGCTTTCTTTTTTAAAAATGAAAGCTGAGATTGTGATGTATTCATATAGCTCCTTGTTTTAAGAAAAAAGCTACTATCATAAGACTTGTGATAAAAATCACAAAAGCTGAATCGTATATATTGTGATTTCTGAAGTCCTGATCTTAAAAAAGAAAGGAATTCTATAGACCAGTAAAGGTCTATTGCCATCAATCTTAAGCCCTTCTCTGGTTTCCAGCTAAACTGCTCCTCAGTAATTCTGATAGCATAGCATGTTTTGGTCACAGAGAGAGAAGTTCTTCAGGCAGTACAGATCTAACCCATTAAGACCTTTCAAGAGTAGAACCATCACCTTGTACTGGATCCAGTATTCAATGGGGAGTCAACACAGTGACTGACAATGTGTGCTTGGCATTTCTTAGGAGGCATGCTGCTGTTTTCTGAACCAGTTAGAGATTTTCTGAGTTTGTAAACTATGTCAGACTTATAAAACACTGCAATAATTCAGCCTGGAGGTCACAAAATCATGGATAATTATAGCCTAGTCCATATCTGTGAGTACTGGGTACAGTCTTCTGGTCAGCAAAAGTGGATGAAAGCCTTTCTTCTGGCCATCATTATTTGGGTCTCAAATACCATCAAGATATCCATAAAGACCCTAAGGTTACACACTGTTCAGATAATTTGATCAATAGAGGATGACAGTAATACTGCCAGCTGTCTTTGAAATGCATCTCTTTTCTCACCAGCATTACCTCTGTCTTGCCAAATTTCAGTATGATCCAGCTGTGCTTGATCCATGCAATAATTTCACTTAGGTGTTAGGACATGGTGATAGTATTATTGGCACCTGATGTAAGGGAGCAATACAATTGTATGCTATGTTTCAACTGCTAGCCTATAAGACCATCGTGTCTCAATATTCCTCAGTGATTTTACACAAATGTTCAATAAGAAGGAGAGCACAGTGCCCTTTTCAACTCCTTAAAAGAGAATTTTAGGCAGAGATACAATGGACCATCATCATCTATAGGCTCAACCTGAGACAAAGGACAGGTGCCATCTCAGTGGGCTGCATCTTATCTCCACAAGTCCTCAAAGTTAGTTCAGCAGCATCTCACCTAAACAGGGGTATTATATTCTCACCCAGTATTGCACTTCCTAATCTTCATGGACACTGGCTCTTCTCTCTTTTCAAGGGAAAAAATTAAACCTCTTGCGGGTAAAGCCATTTTTGATTGATTGGTTGATTTGTACTTTTAGTTGCAAGTCATTGCTTATTTATATGGCGACATAACTGTTGTTCTTCGAGATGTGTTGTTCATATCCATTCCAATCAGGTGTGTGTGTGAGCACAGTAGCTGGAAGATTTTTCCCCAAGCAGCATCCGTCGGGTCGGCCTAGGCTCCCCCTGCAGTCGCGCCTTCATGGCACTCAATATAGGGCCCAGCCAACCCACCACCACCTCAGTTCCTTCTTGCCAGCTACTGTGACAGAGGGTTAGGACTGTGGGTATTGGAATAAACATGAACAACACATCTTGAAGAACAATAGTTACAAGTAGGTGAGTAACCATTTTTTCTTCTTCGAGTGCTTCTTCATGTCAATTCCAATCACGTGACTCACAAGCCTAAATTTAGGAGGTGGGGTCGGAGTCTTCCACTGATTGGAGCACTGCTCATCTGAAGGCCACATCATCTCTGGCCTGCACCAGGAATGCTGCTGATGAAGCCTGCACCCTGGTAGAGTGCACAGTGATTGGAGGTGCGGGAACCCCCGCCAGGTTGTAGCACTCACAAATGCAGGATGTGATCCATGACAAAATGCATTGTGATGACACAAGCAGACCTTTCAGTCTGTCTGCCACTGCCACAAGTAACTGGACTGATTTTCTGAACGGCTTCATTCTCTCAATGTAAAAGCCTAGCACCCTGCAGACATCCAGAAAGTGAAGTCTCTGCACCTTGCTGGTGGAGTGCAGCTTAAGGTAGAATACCAGGAGGAAGATGTCCTGGTTGATGTGAAACTGCGACACAACCTTCAGGAAGAAAGCAGGATGAGGCCTGAGCTGAAACTTGTCTTTATAGAACATGGTGTAAGGAGGCTCTGATGGTAGGGCTCTGAGCTCAGACACCCTCCTGGCTGAGGTTATCACTACCAGGAACACCACCTTTTAAGAGAGGTAGAGCAGGGAGCATGTTGCTAATGGTTCAAGGTGGGGGTCCCATGAGCCTAGAGAGGACCAAGTTACGGTCCCAGGTAGGGACCAGCTGATGGACATGGGGTACAACCTGTTGAGCCCTTTTAAAAATCGGCTGACCATACGTTTAGCAAACACGGAGCCGCCCCTCTGTTCCCCACGCCCAGATGGAGGGCGGATATGGTGGCTAAGTGCACTCTTATTGAAGACAACGAAAGCTCCTGCTGCTTCTGATGGAAGAGATAGTGCAGAATGAGCGGCACTGAGGCTAGTGTCGGGCATGAATGGTGCTGCGCCAACCAGATCGAAAATCTCTTCCACTTGGAAAGGTAGGAGGCTCTAGTAGAGGGTTTCCTGCTGCCAAGGAGGACTAGTAGAACCTGTTCTGAACAGGAAAGCTCCATCAGGTTCAACCATGGAGCTTCCATGCCGTGAGATGAAGCGACAGAAGTTTTGGATGTTGAAGACGACCATGATCTTGCATCAGAAGGTCTGGGAAGAGTGGAAGGGTGACCAGGGCTTCCACGGACATGTCTGGGGAGATGTGTATCAGTGCGGATGGGGCCAGGCTGGTGCTATCAATATGACCCAAGCTCGTTCCCTCTGGATCTTGAGGAGTACCTTGTGAACGAGCGGTATGGGCAGAAAAGTGGAAAGGAGAAAGCATGGAAGAAGGAAAGCATCCACTCTGGAGCCCAAGCTGTGGCTTCTGGAAGGAGCAGAACTGATGGCACTTCCTGTTATGTCACATGGCGAATAGGTATAGCTGAGGAAAAACCCACCTATGGAAGATTGAAAATTCAATGTCCAGGCAAAGAGACCACTCATGGACTTGAAACGACCTGCTGAGGTGGTCCGCCAGCTCGTTTTGTACCCTGGGGAAGTACGACACATGCATGTGTATTGAATGTTCCACACAGAAGTCCCACCTCACAGCATGAGGGCTTGTTGGCAGAGGGAAGAAGAGCATGCACCCCCCTGTTTGTTGATGTAGAACATTGCTGTTTTATTGTCCGTCATAACAGATGCACAATGTCCCATTATGTGTGCATGGAAGGTCTGGCGTGGTAGGTCTCTCAGCTCTCTGTGTTGATGTGGAGAGCCAGGTCTGTATGAGACCAGAGATCTTGGGTCCTGCGGTCTCCCACATGAGCTCCAGAGCCCATGCAACAGAGACGGCAGCAGATTGGGGAAGGGGAAACCTGAGGATACCTCCTGAGGGTTGAGCCACCACAGGAGAGAGTCAAGGACCAGGGGAGGCAGGGTCATGATCCTGTTCAAGCTGTCCCCGGCTGGGCAATACACTGATGTGAGCCACAACTGAAGAGGTCGAAGCCTGAGTCTGGCATGCTGCACCACATAGGTGCAGGCAGCCATGTGTCCCAGAAGCTTCAGGTAGTTTCTTGCTGTGCTGGTGGAAAACTGTCTGAGGCCTCAAATGAAGTCAGTGAAGGCCTGAAACCTCGCTTACGGCAGGTATTCCCTGGCTTGGGTCAAGTCCAGTATTGCCCCTATAAACTCTATCCTCTGTACAGGGGACAGAGTCGATTTTGCTTCATTTAGAAGGAGATCCAGGTTGTCAAAGGTGGCTCCGATGAATCTGACCTGAGCTTCCACTTGGATCCTGGAGCGGCCTCTGATCAGCCAGTCGTTGAGGTACAGAAACATCTGTACCTGGTGCCTGCACAAGAAAACAGCAACAACTGCCAAGCACTTTGTGAAGACTCAAGGTGCTGCTGATAGGCCAAATGGAAGGACTGTGAATTAGTAGTGGGTATTGTTTCTCACAAACCTGAGGTACTTTCTACAGGGCTGAGTAATTGTGATATAAAAATATGCATCCTTCAGGTTGAGGGCGGCATACCAGTCTGCTGGATCCAGCGAGGGGATGATGGAGACCAAAGAGACCATGAGGAACTTGAGTTTCTTTATGAACTTGTTGAGTTCTCACAGGACCAAGATGGGCCTGAGGTCGCTTTTGGTATTAGGAAATACTGGGAATAGAAGTCCTTCCCCTTCTGCTTCTGAGGAACGTCTTCTAATGCCCCTAGTGATAGGAGTGAGTGCATCTCCTGTATAAGGAGTTGCTTGTGAGAGGCATCCCTGAAGAAGTGAGGGAAGAGGTATGGAAGGGCATGAGGGCACAGAATTGGATGGAGCACCCAGCAGTTTGAACTGATACGGTACCATGCATGGTAGAAAGGGGATAGTTGGGATGAAAAGGTAAGACGGGGTGGATCCAGATCTCACTCTGGTGGCCCATCCTCTACTGCACCTTCAAAAGGCTGGTTTGGCCCCTGAAGGTGGCTTGGATTGTCCCAAGCCCTGGCCAGAGGGTTGATGCAGCCTTCTCCTGCTGCTCCGATTTCTCCTTCTGGAGCCATCTTGGCCGGTGACCGAACCAGAAGTGTCTCCACTGCAGTGAAGGTGTATAGAGGCCCAAAGACCTAAAGGAGTCTTTAAGGCTGTTAAGCCTTTTGTCAGTCTTTTCTGAGAAGAGAGTCTCACCCTCAAAAGGCAGGTCCTGAATGGTTTGCTGTATCTCGTAGGGGACACCAGAAACCACGAGCCCCTTCTCATAGCCACTCGTGTGGCCATAACCCTGGTGGCCACCTCTGCCCCATCATGCGCCGCCTGAAGGGACACCCTTGAGATGAGCCTCCCTTCCTCAACCAATGCCAAAAACTCGACACAGGAGTCCGAGGGGAGCAGCTCTGTGAATTTGGCTATCGCCGAGCAGGTGTTGTAGGAGTACCTGCTGACGATGGCCTGCTGATTGTATATGCAGAGCTGCAAGCCCCCAGTGGAGTAGATCTTTCTTCCGTAAAGGTCAAGCCTTTTCACCTCCCGATTCTTCAGGGAGGGTCCCTGGAAGCCCTGATGCACATGTTGGTTGTCAGCATCAACCACAAGAGAGTCGGGTGTGGGATGAGTATATAAATGCTCATAACCTTTGGATGGCACAAATTAGCATCGTTCATTGCGCTTAGCCATAGGGGGCAAAGAGGCTGGGGTCTGCCACAGAGTTTTCATGGTGCCAGAGATGGTCTTTATGAGGGGAAGGGCAATATGTGCAGGTCCGGAGGAGTCGAAGATATCCACCATTGTATCTGTATCCTCCATTGCCTCCTCTTCCTGAATGCCTAGGCCCTGGTCAACCCTCCGCAGCAATTGCTGCAGAACCCTGTTGTCCTCCAGGGCCGGGGCTGTTGCCATGCCTGCCAATACCTCATCTGGCAAGGACAAAGAAGACACCCCCATGAGGGGTGGCTGCTCCCTTACTTCCACCCCCGAGGGGTCCCATGGCACCTGGGTTTCCTAGCCCAGTGCTGACCCAGATGGTGTCACAGTCCTCAGTGTAGGGGCTGCATACACAAGTGCAGACACCACCAGTGCTGAAAGTGCCACAAGTGCCGATGTCATTCTTAATGTTGGAATCGCCACTGGTGCCAGTGCCACCGGTAGCTCTGGGCCTGGTGCTAGCTGTGCCAGAGGCGCCAAAATAGTAGTGCAGGATTGTAATGGGCCTATACCTGACCAGGCCGGTGCCGGCAGCGCTGGTGGGGGAAGAATAGGGGGGGAGGGATAGCTCAGTGGTTTGAGCACTGGCCTGCTAAACCCAGGGTTGTGAGTTCAATCCTTGAGGGGGCCACTTAGGATTCTGGGGCAAAATCAGTTCTTGGTCCTGCTAGTGAAGGCAGATGGCTGGACTTGATGACCTTTCAGGGTCCCTTCCAGTTCTAGGAGATAGGTGTATCTCCATTATAAAAAAAAAGAAATGATGGCAAGGACACTGATGTCACCCTGGAATGAGACCCTTGGCTGCGACCTTGGCTTTGATGAAAAGCCCAGGAAGTCTAAAAGGGCCATTGCGCCGGGGACTGCCATTGGGCGGGCCACTGTGCTGGGTAAGGGTGCTGGTCCCGAGTTGACGTGGACTGTCTGCTCCAACTCATCTGGGACTGATACAAGCCCAACTCCAACTCTGAGGTATCTGAAAATGATGACCACAGGGGAGCGGTATTTCTAGGCACCATGCTTTTGTGCTGAGGGATCAGCATGGCTGGGTGTCCTCCGATACTGGGGAGTGGTGCAGCAAGGTCAGAGATCGAGGGGCTATCATAGTGGGCTTTCCCCTTGAAGGAGCCCGGGGAGCTACCGGTGCTGGTGACTTATCCTGTCTGGGTGGAGAGAACGGTGCCATGAGGTGAAGCAGTTCTTGGGACACCTCAAATGTCTCCAGTGTCAAAGTGAGGTCGGCTCACGGCTTGGCCTCAGCCACCCCTCTACGCGGGCAGGAGTTGGCTCGACCATCACAGGTGGAGCAGCACTAGTGTGGCTCGACTCAGATCTAACAGTGGCAGGCTCCTTAGGTCTAGAAGGGGGAGACTGACCCCTCTCTGACCTCTTCAGCTTTTGCGACACTGGTGATTGCAGACAGTGTCTGTGTGCAGAATGTGAGCTGTGAGTGGAGACGGGACAGTGTCATGAGTCCTTATCCTTACCTGGCACCAGTGCCTGTGCTGACAATTCTGGAGTACTCCACACTGAGGAGAAGGTACTTGACGCAGGGTCGGTCAACCCAGGTTTGGACGAGAGGCGTAGTGCTGCCTCCATCAACAGAACCTTCAGGCACTGCTCTGTATCTTTTAAAGTCCAGGGCCAAAAGGTCTTACAAATGGCACAAAGATCCTTCTGATGGCCCTCTCCTAAGCACCTTATACACAATCGCTTCTGGGCATACACT
This sequence comes from Mauremys reevesii, assembly GCF_016161935.1. Lineage (NCBI taxonomy): Eukaryota > Metazoa > Chordata > Testudines > Geoemydidae > Mauremys > Mauremys reevesii. The sequence continues at coordinate 245,154,825 of NC_052623.1, read as the reverse complement.
TGCCATAGACATCGCCGGCTTTGAAGCCCGGAGACCCTGGCATGCCCTGGTCAGGAGAGTGTAGGAGGGGATTCTCCCCCAAAAGGAAACTTATCTAACACTAACAAACTACTAACTACTATCTATTAATGAACAGTGGAGAACTAATGGAGAACAATATAAGAAGAATGCTGAATGTGCTTGTTGAGACAAGAGCACAGGAACGTTCCAGCTAACCCTCACTGGTGGTAAGAAGGAACTGAGGAGATGGAGGGTTGGCAGGTCTCTGTATTGAGCTCCATGAAGGTGAAACTCCAGGGGCGTCCAGGCCGACCTGACGGATGCTGCTAGGGGAAAATCTTCCAGCTACCATGCATATGCACGTGCACACACCTGATTGGAATTGACATGAACAAGCACTCAAAGAAGAACTATGAGTTCTGTAATTAGGGAGCAGAAGAGACCTTAATTTCTGTCACTAGACAATAAGAGCTTGCATTATTCTAGGGTGACCAGACAGAAAATGTGAAAAATCGAGACAGGAGATGGAGGGTAATAGGAGCCTATATAAGAAAAAGACCCAAAAATCGGGACTGTCCATATAAAATCAGGACATCTGGTCACCCTACATTATTCACATGTTGTAGTACTGATGTTTTATAGTGCTTTTATGCTGCTTGATTGAAGAGTCTGAATTCTTTGAGAGAGGGAAAGTCATTATGGATCACATACATGATGACAGGCCATCTTGCATTCAGGTGATCTTTTCCATTACTTAAGTTGATAATCCTCTTCAAAGTGAGAAGTGCAATGTTCTCATATTACATGAAGGCATTCTGGGTTAAATATGTTTATGGTTCAGTTTAGTTTTGGTGGGTGTAATTTTGCAACCACTGTGGTGCAGGAGAGGAAAGATCCATTGTTCTTTTCTACAGCAGTGGATATGATTTAGTTCATGGTTGCTAAGATTCCTTCCTTCAGATACTTGAAACAACAAAATTCACCTAAAATGAATCACATTCAGTTCTGAGCATCTGAACTAGAAGTATATTGACAAAATGGAGCAAGCTCAGAACACAGGAAGAAAAGTTATCAATGGGCTGAAGACCAACTTACCTGGGAAATGTTATAAGAGCTTAATGTCTATAAGTTATACTTTATATAAGTTATATATAATATGTATATGTTAGAGCTTAGGTAAACAGTAACAAAGTGGTTATCATGATAGCAGTCTACAATACTTCACAGATGTACAAAGATGTACTTAAAAGATGTACAAAGCGATAAGTGAAAGCAATAGTTTAGGGTGGTACAATGTGGTAGGAGTAATGGGATACAATTAAGAAAGTTTTTCATTCTATCGCACCTAAATTTTCCTATCTGGCAATATATTATACTAGTCTATGGCAGGGATTCTCAACCTTTTTCTTTCTGAACCCCAACATGCTATACAAACATCAGGGCCCAGCAGGGTGCAGGGGACTTGGGGCTCCATCTGTTTGGTGCAGGGAGGGACCTTGGGCATAGGCATAGTTTGACTTCTATTTGGGGGGGACAGGGCCCAGCAGGGCTCGGGCCAGCTCTGCATGGCATGGCCTTGGGAGGAAACACCACCTTCACCCCCTGACTCATCTCAGCAGGCCACCCAGCCTGTCTGAGTTGGGGTGGAAGGGGAGCAACCAAAAGTTATAACTCAAAGTGGGAGCAGGGCTCAGCTCAAAAATTTGAAAACCACTCAGGGTGCAGGCAGGGGGTAGCTAGGGGCTGTGTGCAGGCAGGGAGTAGCTCAGGGTGCAGGGAGGAAGTAGATAGGGGCTGTGTGCAGGTGAGGTGTAGCTCAGGGTGCAGGCAAGGAGTAGCTAGGGGTTGTGCAGTGAGAGATGTTGCTCAGGGTGCAGAGATTGGGTAGCTAGGGGCTGTGTGCAGGTGGCTCAGGGTGCAGGCAAAATTGAAGAAAGAGAGAGCAGAAAATGATACAGCATTGTATCTTACTCCATGATCAATGGACCCCTGAGACAGAGATCCAACTTTTGATAGGAAGCATTAAAAAGTCAGGGTTCTAACACTGATGGATACAATCTGAGGCAATTAAGATTGTGCTCTCCCTATCCAGTTTTATTTTCCTAAGTAAGTGAGGTACTGGAGGGAGCAGTATATAGTAGGATGTCACTGCTGCACAGGGAGAATACATCAACAGCCCTAACCCAGCTGAAAAACCCTGGTAGATCAGCATATTTTATTGTACCATCGTAGGCATGTTCTGCGGAGTGTGGCTGGGCTGGAACACCCTAGTCTAGAGGCCACTCCAGTAGACCCTGTGTGTGACTGAGTCACTTCGTCTATAAATTGAGGACTCCAAGTATATGTTTTGCTTTGATGCAAGATAAATTCTGCTGCTCTTAATCTAACCAGACTGAGCCTTCTTTAGTCAAGGATTTGGTCTTGTTAGTCCTTGCTTGCTGTACTGTCAGAATGAACTAAAACTGGCTTTCCTCGGCTGTGACCCTGAAGCTTTACAAGGATCTTAAGACTGAGAATTGGAGGCAGTTGATATATGATCTCTTCACTTGTCCAGACCAGACATCCTGGGCTGATCAGTGCTAAAGTGTGGTGCCTCAGCAGAAAGCAAAGCCTTTGCAGGGACATTCTCTTAAGGACTAGCTGTGGGTCTATTACAAGGCTAGAGGAATCCCCAGCTTTCTTCAGAGTCCTCCCCTGAAGACTCATTCCCTGGCTGGCAGAGACCAAGCTGAAGGGAGAGAAAGAAGGTGGCAAAAAACTGATTAAAAGAGCATTCAGAGAGAACGAGAGAGAGAGAACTGTTGAGGAAACCTCTGCCTCTGAGCACAGCACTAGAAACCTGGGACATAATCTCAGTGCAGCTCAGTAGGTGCTGAGAGGCAGAAATCTGTGGGGAACAGATACCTCTTGCTTTCCTCTGAGACCTGGAAACAGGAGAAAACAGCAGTTCCATACTTCAAGAAGCAGCAGATTTCCATGACAAAGAACCATCAAGACTGAGATTGATAAGTTTACAAAGAAGATGGTATGATGAGACTGCCTACAATGGCATGTCACTCATCTGCAACTGCTAGTAGCAAATATTGCCAGTGACCAGATGTAGGACACTAGATGGGCAGAGCTGAGTTACTACAGAGAATTGTTTCCCAGGTGTCTGGCTGGTGGGTCTTACCAACATGCTAATGGTCCAACTGATCACCATATTTGGGGCAGGAAAGGAATTTCCCCCAGGTCAGATTGGTAGAGATCCTAGGTGTTGGGTTTTTTTCGTTTGTTTGCTTGTTTTTGTTTTTTTGCCTTTCTCTGCAGCATGGGACCTGGGTCACTTACAGGTTTAAACTAGAGTAAATGGTGGATTCTCTGTAACTTGATGTCTTTAAATCATGATTTGAGGACTTCAGTAACTCAACCAGATGTAGGGTGACCAGATGTCCTGACTTTATAGAGACAGTCCGATATTTGGGGCTTAATGTTATATAGGTGCCTATTACCCCTCACCCCCTGTCCCGACTTTTCATACTTGCAGTCTGGTCACCCTAGCCAGAGGTTATTGGTTTATTACAAGAGTGGGTGGGTGAGATTCTATGACCTGCAGGAAGTCAGACAAGATGATTGCAATTGTCTCTTCTGGCCTTAAAGTCTATGAGTCTATGTATCTATCTCTTTAGTTAATTAAGCACACTTAACATGGAAATCAGAGGATGTAAACCTTTTTATAGTCACCTTTAAGAGTAGGGGCTCATTTAATGATCTCTTCAGTAGCTTGATAAATGAGAAAGCAAAACTCCTGCCTAGCACTGTAAATACTTTTTATTGTAGCCTTATGCCTACCTAATCCTGTGCATAAAAACAGAATACTGAAAATTAGGTGAATGAGGTCCTTTAAAGCTTCTTGGACAAATTGTTTGTTCTGATTGGGAGTGGTGGGGAAGTTGTAGACAGGAGGGACATCAGAGGAACTCTCCCTCTCCCTGCCCTCATTAGAAGGCCCACAAAACCCCAATGCTCCTCATGGGCAGTCCAATAAGGAGAATGGGCATAAGCAGTGCAGTGTGAACAGCACTGCATCCTGTCTGTTGGAGCCCCTAGCTGGTGAGGACAATGGGCAGGCTAAGCACAAGATTAGAATGGAGAAGTTCAGGGAAAGTAAAATTTGGCATGAAGGAATTGAGAAGGACTGCACTTGAACTGGATGCCAAAATATGCTGTATCTTGACTGGATGCATTGCCTGAGTGAGGAAACGAAGGGAGCCATGAGATGAAAAATACTATTTTTAGATATTAGCTTTAACATGAATTTGTCATTTTAAAGCCTACCCTTTAAATTTTGTTTATGATCTATCATAAGCTACTTTAAAAAAAAAATCAACCAAACAAAGAAAACAACCCTTCTGTTCACCTTCTACTTTCCTATGAGACATCATACTTTTACCTTTCGCTTTTTTCGAGGGGGTGGTGGAGATCTCTTAACTGCATTTCTTCTTTTTAGCACAGGAGATTTTGGTGGTGCAGGAGTGCTTTCATCAGCTTCATCATCTTCAGATTGCTCTACCTCTTCTACAAATTCCCCTATCTCACCATGGCTATCAAGACCTCTCCTGAGAACAGTTTCTTCAAGTGTTCCAACTTTCTTATTTTTTACCAATATTTTGAATTTTAACTCCTGTGAAAACAGTAGAAAGCATACTAATGCATTTAATAATACATTTTCATATAAAAATATTGCAACACCTATTCTCAAAATGTGTTTTATAGATGTAATTTGTTTTAGAATTATGGGTGCTGAAGTAGGTGGGGTGATGTTCACAAACAAGTCCTAGAGTAATGGACAACCAAATATCTTACCAACCAAATTACCTTTCATGACAATGTAAGTTTCAGAGAACAAAAAAACCTGAGCATAACAGACTACTCCATACAAAAAGCAGAAGAAAGGTAACAATACAAATGAAGTTTGCCATCATGCAAAACACACCAGTGCTGGAACAATGAGCAAGAGTGTTGTAGGAAGAGAATTGGGTATTCAGCACCCATCTACCAAAAGAATGTGATTCCCACATAGCAAGGGCAAGCAAGAAATTGTTGCTCCATATTGGTGCTAGGTATGAGTCAGTGAGACTGTATTGGCTGAATGCCAATGGCAGCACAATAGGTGTGTATGCATATAGGTGAAAATAGATGGTATTGTTTATTAAGCATCGCCTTGGTTGTTATAAATACAAACGCACACACATATGAGAACAATGCTTGTTTTGATATCTGACTACACCTATGGAAGTGGTTCTAGCTAAGGAAGGCAGGAATTTTGGTGCCCTATTTACATAGTACACTGCTACCCAGTATACCAAGCTATGATCCTACGATTACTTATTTTCATATGTGTATAAGCACAGCAGGACCTTTTTTTTATCCTATATCTTCAATAAAGTTAACTTAATAGAGCTCGGAGTCTTGATACTTAGAGCCCAGCAAATCTGTGGATATCCGCTTTATATCTGCAGATCATGTTGTGGATCATGGATCGGATGCTGATACAAATTTAGGGATCTATTGGTACCTAAGAAAAGTGTCATTTTTTAAAGTATACAGTACCTAAAAAATTGATAGCTTTATTATTCCTGACAGAAAAAATAGACAAAATTTAAAATTACAGAATTTATACAGATATACAAAATGTACACAGTCAAGTTTCCAATTATAACGATTATCAGACAGCAAAGATCGTCTTACTGAACTATTCCTTTGTAAGCAGAATGACATTCATTTCTAGGTAAATGATAGCATCTTACTTGATCAGCATGCCAAACTAAAAAATGTAAACTATCAAAAGTCTTTACACGACTTAGTGGTTATTATACATTTCCCTTGTTGCCTTACTAAAATCACTGTACAGAGTTAAAAAGAATTAATTTTGATATAAGAGTATCTATTAGTGGATATGAAGAGTAATTCTGCAGTTAAAAACAGGCAACTATTTCATATAATAATAAAGAGTGTTGTAGAACAATGTTACAAGCATGTTTCTTTTAAGTAAATAAGTAATATATAAACAAGGTGAGAAGGTTGTAGCACCACATCTTCAGACAACCATGAACCAGAATATTTGCATAAATTTGTATTAAATGAAAGATGGAATTTTGGCAAGGGCACTAGTGTTATCCCAAGGCCCCTTTCTTTATATTTTGCTTCTTTTCCAAGTAAATGTTTATTAGCTGAGTGAAGAATGCAGTGTTATGTTGCTAATATGATCACAGATTACATAATAGATACAAAGTACTTATGAAATTACATTTAGGGACAGATTTTCCAAAGCACTCAGATCCACAACTGGAGCCAGAGTTTCCAGATAACTTGGTTCCCATTTATGCACTGAAGTTAATTCCTCTGATTTTCAAAAGTGCTTAGCACCAAGAGGCTCTCACTGAGTGCAGAAATCACAAGCCATCCCATCCACAATACAAATCCTCTCTAGCAGGCAGTCTTCAGAGGGGAATATTGGAGCTCATGGGTCATGTGGCAAACAAGAAAAGAAGAAGTGATCTGCTAAGCACTGAGAATGGGATGAAGATCAAAGATAACCTAGGCATGGCCCAACACCTAAACGAATACTTTGCCTCGGTTTTTAATAAGGACAAAGAGGAGCTTAGTGGTAGTGGCAGGGTGGTTAATGGAAATGAGGATATGGAAGTAGTAATTACCACATCCAAGGTAGAAGTCAAATAGTTCAATTGGACTAAATTGGGGGATCTGTATAGTCTCCATCCAAGAATATTAAAGGAACTGGCACATGAAATTGCAGGCCTAATAGCAAAGATTTTTTATTAATCTGTAAACTGAAGGGTAGTACATGTGACTGGAGAATTGCTAATATAGTACTTATTTTTAAGAAAGGGGAAAAATGTGATCTGGGAACCTATAGGCCTGTAATTTGACCTCAATTCTCTGCAAGGTCTTATATCTAATTTTGAACGAGAAAGTAGTTAAGGACATAGAAGTAAATGGTAATTGGGATAAAATACAACGTGATTTTACAGAAGGTAAGTCATACCATATCAAACTGATCATTTTCTTTGAGAAGATAAGAGATTTGTTTTAAACAAGGAAATGCAGTAGATCTAATCTCCCCAGATTTCGGTAAGGCATTTAATACAGTTCCACATGGGAAATTATTGGAGAAGATGGGGATTAATATGAGAATTGAAAGTTGGATAAGGAACTAGTTAAAGGGGAGACTACAATGGGTCACACTGAAAGGTGAACTGTCAGGCTGGAAGGCAGTTACAGTGGAGTTCCTCAGGGATTGGTCTTGGGACCAACCTTATTTAACCTTTTTTATTGATGATGTTGGCACAAAAAGTAGGAGTGTGCTAATAAAAGTTGCAGATGATACAAAATTGGACGAGGACTGGAATATAATACAAGAAGATCTGGATGACACTGAAAACTGGAGTAATAGAAATGGGATGAGATTTAATAGTGGAAATTCACACACAAGGACTAACAAGAATTTTTGTGATAACATGGGGATGTATCAGTTGAAAGTGACAGAAGAGGAGAAAGACCAGGGTGTATTGATTGATCACAAGATGACTATGAGCTGTCAAGAAAAAGGCTAATCTGGGGATGCACCAGGCGAGGTACTTCCAGTTTAGATAGGGAAGTGTTAGCACCATTATACCAGGCATGAGTGAGACCTCATCTGGAATAAAGTATGCAGTTCTGGTCTCCCATGTTTAAGAAAGATGAACTCAAATTGGAACAGATGCAAAGAAGGGCTACTAGGATGATCAGAGGAATGGAAAACCTACCTTATGAGAGGAGACTCAAAGAGCTTAGCTTGTTTAGCCTAAACAAATGACAGCTGATGGGAGATATGATAGCTCTCTATAAATGTATCAGAGGAATAAATACCAGGGAGTAGGAGGAGTTGTTTAGATTAAGTGCCAATGTTGACATGAACAAATGGATATAAACTGGCCCTCAACAAGTTTAGACTTGAAATCAGACAAAGGTTTCTAACCATCAGAGGAGGGAAGTTCTAGAACAGGCTTTCGAGGCAAGCAGAAGGAGCAAAAAACCTAATTGGCTTCAAGACTGAACATGATAAATTTATAGAGAGGATGTATGATAGGATTGTCTACAGTGCAATGTAGCTGATCTGTGACTGTAGAAAACATCCCCAATGGCCAGTGATGGGATACTTGATGATGAGGGCTCTGAGTTACTACAGAGAGATTCCATAAGTTTTCTCACATCAGCACCACAGAGCCTAATCTTCATTTAAGGCCATGTCTACATTAGTGAGCTCTCAGCAGAAGAGCTGCACCAATGCAGATGTGCTGCTATAAGATGGTCCATGTAGTCACTCTCCTGTCAACATCATAAAGCCAGCTCAACAAGTGGCTCTATGTCAGCGGGAGAAGCTTATGCCATTGAGGGGGTGTTTTTTCACACCCCAGAATGACATAAGTGGTAGTGTAATTATGTCCTTAGAGATGATAATGTCCATATAATCTCTACAGTAAAGTGGTCATCTTATAACATTCATTATCTTTATCTCTGTATATAGTGAATTGATACAGAGCAACAGGATTTAGTTAACCCCTTAGACCATGAGAGTCACATAACTACATCATGTATTTCACATGAAGTAGCAAAGAATTCAGGGTTTATATTAATATTGGTCTGGGAAGGTTGTGAAAACATATAAATACTTACACATTACATAACAGATAATTGAATTTACCTGTGATTCAAATAGTGCATTATTAAGATACCCATTAAAAAATACAAAATGTGCATAAAAAGAAACATCATTTACACAAAATCTAGCGTTTATGGTAGCAAATACTAGAGTTATAATTAAGGTGGAAACAGGCATTCCATTCTAAATTCCAACTTTCAGTTGCTGACACTCTCCTTTTCAACAGGGGCCTTTTGTTTGTAGGATCAAATTGTCAGAGTGCAAGGAGAAGAGATAGCACATTCTTAATGTTTACCATCCATGCTCTAGTGTAAGGATCGATGTAGTCTTCCTATAGCGGTAACTCCAAATACAGGTGCACTTTAACACTTCCTAAATCACTAATAGATGAGCCTTGTTTCTTGTAAATACCTTATTTTTTTTAGCAGAATTTGAATGTGCATAGTGTTGCTGATATTTCTGCAGCGTTCTGAATTTTTTTACCATATATTAGTATTTCTAGATATTTTAAAACAGTTGTATACACTTTTGGTCATTTGTTTGTTCAAATATGTATAAAAGGAATTTCACTGCATAGATCCAAAAGGGAATTGTCATGCTTGTATTTATTGATATTGTATTAATTTATTGCACCTTGTATATAACTTTGCTTTAAGTAAAAAAAATGAACCCAACCTTAAACATTGGTGTTGCGACTAGTGGCTTCATAATAACAGAAGGTCATATTGTGCCATCACATTTTAAGCAGAAGGCAATTGGAGGTTTGTTTATAGACTGACGGCACAATATGGCCCAGAACTAAAAAGCTCTTTTCCATAGGCAAACGTAGTCTGAAATATCTTGTTAAGATGATAGTTTCATCTTATCAAAGAGAAATTATAACATTCATGTTGGTTTCAGATAGAATTACAGAAGGTCTCTGGGGTCAAAAAGAGATTTTGGTACAGGATTTTGCAAGACAAAACTACTAAACCACAAACTACTAAAACCAGAATCGTCAATTGCAAAAGATATGACGTTTTAAATCTAAGTTTCATGTCATGTCTTCATCCTGGGGGGGGAGGGGGGGGGGAGGAACAACAAATACAAAGAAGTGGCAAAAATGGAGTACTGTATAAGTAGCTTGAGTACTTTATTTAGATTATCCTTACATAAATACTTTATGTGCAGACCTTCAGTTTCATGTTTGAAATTACACAATAAGATTATCTACTATGTTTTAAACATTTTAAAAGTATAAAATTTACAACAATAATGATACAGGCTGTGAAATAGGGATACCAATACTAATTTAGAAATCCTTGGTCAATAAAAATGTATTTAAAGCCCCACTTTTCTACCAGGATATGTGCCACTAATGTTTGTTTCTGTGCACATTAAATAAAAAGCCAGTTGACACAACTTTTCTACAGTTTACTCCATAATACTTAGCATTCATCAGTATAAGATTATCTGCCACCCAACAAAATTCTTGCCTATTATGTGCTGGAGGGATTTTGAGACTAGCACTAATTTAAATCTCTTGACACAATAGATTAGAACACATTATTTAAATAAGTAAATCAGAAAAAACAGCTCCTGTGGTAAAATGTACTTTAATTCAGATGATGTTGAGCCCAAGGTATGATGCATGCCAGAACAACTAAAGTACCACAAGACTCAGCAGAAAGGCCTAGGCACATTGGCAAAGATAAGATACTGCCTTCCTGATTGTCACAGGTTCAGAAAGGTCAAAAGTCAGATCACAGAAAGATGGAAGACAAATCCTGGAGCTGTAAATGAGGACTGAGAGGAGAGGAAAGAGGAATGTGAATAAATCTTCTTGCATATCCATAGATTTTTAACCTAGTATGCTTTCTTTTATTTTAAAAAAAGAGAAGCAATCCTCTGCCTCCAAGGGATCTTTAAAATTGGCTGACACTAACTCCTTTCCTTCACATTTCCCAAATTGTTAGGAAACATAGAAAAGTAAAAGGTCTGGAGAGTGAGCAAACATAAGTGCTTGGTAAAAAGAAAATAAACCCCTGAAAATCCAAATTAATAATGCAGTTTAAAAATGGAAATTTTCTAATTCAAGCATCACTTTGATCACGTCAATATTGATTAAAGGTGAAGAAAAAGCTTCTTCTGGGAAATTGCAACATATGGGAACGGTTAAGCTACCCCTTCATAAAATTCAGCATAAATAAAAACATTAGAATTATGGTGCAGAAAAGGCCCTTTTTAAAATATCAGTGTAATCAGGGATGCTGACTCTGTAAGACTAGACTATCCCATTCCAGTAATTCTGGAGCAAAGGAAGGCCTGGGAAATGGCAGAGGCAGGTGCTGGGAGAGAGGAAATGGTCCTGGGGAGGGATAATTTAATCTTTGAGGGGGGAGTGGGGAAAGCTTACTATTTATTTAAAGGCCTTGGACTAGAAGCCTTTTGGTGTAGGGAAGGACGAGGCTCCCCCTCCATCCCATACAATCAATAAATAAACCAATCAAGAGACACCTTCAGAAAGGAACATTGGCACAAAAGATTCCCTGTTCTCACTGTGAAATGGAAAATAAATAGAGAGGGTCTGTTTGCCAGTGGACTGGCAATCCTCCTGTTACCCAGGGTTTTCAGAACCCAAAGTAGTGGCAACTTAACTGTTTCTCTCCAGGTGGTGCCAGGGATAAATCAATGGGGGCACAGCTCCTCTGTCTAATAAGTGATTGGCACAAACAAGTATGTTTTTACCTAAAACCACTTTTTTTTATTAGTTCTTAAGCACACACGTACATATATGCTATATTAGTAGGATTAGAGCAATCCAAACATTTATATTTACCTGAAGTCTGAAATAGTTTTGAGGAATCAGCAACCAGCCTTCTGAGGACACCCTCTTCTGTCCAGCTGCTGGGAGTTTAGGTGCCAGATCTTTCCTTCCAAAAAAAGATTTTTTGGACTGCTCCAAAGCATATTTTCTAACTAAACTCTATAGATTTTCTCTGAACAAAGCACATAACTCATAATAGCCCCTAATAGGCTAACAAGTTCCCAAGCAACACCAATAACAATTCATTATTCTCCTTATCAGCAAAGCAGCTTCAGCAAAATAACTTTCAAACACAGACAACCAATCAAGGTCATTTTTCCACATTTCCCCTCTTTTTCATGAATCTGTCCTTTCACTTTATCTGTCCCAGTCAGTAGAATTGCAACTTGCAGTTGTTTTTGTTCTATCTGCCTAAGCAAGGCCAAATTATTCCTATGTGATGTCCTCACTTCCAGCTTATGGAGGCCTAAATGCACAAGATGGCTGCGAGTTATGCCAAATCCAGTTGTCTTACAACACCCTCCTCCTTCCCAAAGGAAAAGGGGCAATGCAGCATGTCCCTTCCAGGCTGTGGAAGAAGGATGGAAAACTACTACCCAACCCCATTCAGGAAACAATGGAAGGAAGGACTTTTGCTATTAAGGTTTTGTGTTTGAGATCACTTTATTCTGAAAGATGTTTGTGGTCAGTTCAACTGGAGCTGGAGCAAGGAAATGTTAAGAGATTGCTGAGAAAGAAAGGGAGAGTGTTACAATCCACAGATTTGCATAATAATAGGGGAAATGGTTAAGATCTCCATGTGTCTTTTGACTAATGTCTTTGTTAGAATGCACAGGAGATAAGCTATTAGAGGTTTTTTAAGGAGATTATATCAGACATATTCTCAATGGTACCATTTTTAATTGTACTTATGTACCAAATGGAACTGGAGAGAGAGAGAGAGAGACTTATTTTAATCAAAGCTCCTGGAAAATAGTGCCATGACTTTTATTTTGTTTTTACCATAGTTTTATCTAGATTTCAAGGAGGAAAAGACACACATTTGAATATACAGGAAACATTCTCTGTAAATTTACTTTTACTGCATTTGTAGAGTTTAAAAAAATTCTTGAAAATAAGCCTACTTTGAATATTCCTAGTTCTAGCTCTTTGTTCCTACTGTGAGGTTGATCAGCAGTGGCAAACTCATTCTTGAGTTGCTGCTGCCATGGCAACAGGCAGTGGCTATGCTCCTCCTTCTCCTCACTCTATACCTGACATTCAAGTCCCAATCTCAGATAGATACTAGGAAAGATGAATTGCCATGTCTTTCTGGGTCAATGAAATAAAGGTGTACAGCTGAGTATTGTTGCAATATGGCTGATATTATAGCCAAAAACATCTCCTTAAATGCCAAATATACTAAGGGGTTTTGCGGGGGAAGTGAGGGGAGGGAGTAAGAACAGATTACAGTAGTAGCCAGCAGTAGAGAGTTGTTGAAATAGATGAACATTCCCTAGTACTACTCTCTAGGCCATCTCCAGGAGGAGAAGAATAGAGCCAATCTAATATTACTCAGTCTGCCCTACTAGGGTCTGTAAAGATGTCAATAACAACTATTGCCTGCTGAGTGATCTACATAAAATCAGCATGGATGCTTAATATTTCCATCACTAAAAGGTTACCATCAACCATTAAGTCTTCATACCATACTCTGATTTAAAATCAAAATGACAGGGATCAAAAAAGAGTGCTCTCCAGATATTATTAGAGGTATTTCTATATAATCTTTCCATTAGTGTTTCCCAGAAAAGGATGTTAAAGTCAGGGCAATGATCAACAAGATTACCACAGTTTAAGAAACATCTTCTTAAGCCAGGGACTAGTCTTTGCTCCTTGAAAAGCTCCTGGCACCCTGCCTTCTCAATATGAGCAGATGGGAATAATGTTTCTAATAAAAACTGAAGTGTCATTCTAGTGTCTGTGTAAATTAAATAAGACACAAAACATTACACGCTTTTTTCATTCTCTCTTTTCCAAACTGAATCACAATCATTGTTTTGCCAATTCATAAACAGTTGTTCTTCTGTATCAATAACACCAAAGATAAAGATATGTAATAGAAGACAGCTCTACCACACAAGAGCCTGCTGTTAACTTTGTTTTGGGTCTGTATACTGATTTTTAAACATTGGAACTCTCTTATCAACAATGAAATCAAGCCCCACATAGTGAGGTAAGGCAGGCTAACTATTCAGTCTGACCACAATGGAGGGCCTAAACAGTGTTTGGGAAGGGCCTCAAAGTCTTATTTTTCTATTTACAATCTCAAAAATAAGAAAATGCAAATGCAGTCTTCTTCTAAATTTCCTGCATGCTTGCTTAAACTCCAACTGAGGTCTTTCCCATGCAACTAGCAAGCTGCAATGTGTGGAGGGTGAGGAGTGAGGCGGATGAAGCAGCAGTAGGCTGCTTCAGTGTCTTGACGGTAGGAAGGTAAAGATGACAAAATGAGGGAGGGTGGGTTTCATGGGCACTACTATGGAAGTATTTGGAAGCAGAGGAAGACTATGTAAACCAGGGGTCTCAAACTCAAATGACCCCGAGGGCCGCATGAGGACTAGTGCATTGGCCCGAGGGCCGCATCACTGACACGCCCCCTTGCTGCCCCTGGCCCCACCCCCAATCCACCCCTTCCATGAGGCCCTGCCCCTGCCCTGTCTCTGTCTCAGGACTAGGGCAGAAGGGCAGGGGAAGGACAGCCTGCCCTGGCCCTAGTGAAGGGGGGCTCTAGGACCCTGCGGCAGCAGGTGATGCTGGAAGCTGGCATAGCAGAGGAGTGGAGTCAGCGTGAGCTCCCGGGCAGGCTCCCGGGCAGTGAGGGGGCAGCAAGTGGGGGCCGGGAGACCCTGGGGGGAGGTGCGTGGGGGTGGCAGGTGGGGCCAGGGGAGAGATCCGGCCCCAAACATTGAGGAGCAGCGCGCGGGGAGCTTAGGCACAGAAAATAACTCGGGGAGGGGGGCGGGGGTGAGGGGAGTTTGGCGGTGACAGGAAGTAACTGGGGAGCTCCAGGGCCACCCAGAGGATTCAGGGGCCCCTTCCGTTCGGGACCCGCCGCCAAAGTGCCCCGAAGACCTGCGGCGGGGGGGGTCCCCGCCGCGGGTCTTTGGGGCAGTTAGGCGGCGGGTCCCGGAACGGAAGGGGCCCCCCGCCGCCGAAGACCGGGCTGCGCTTCGGCGGCGGCGGGTCCCTCTTTTCCCCACCCCGGCCGGTCCCGCTTCCCACCCCGGCCCCGGCGGGTCTCGCTTCCCTTCCCCCGGCCCGGCCCGGCCCCGGCGGGTCTCGCTTCCCTTCCCCCGGCCCGGCCCCGGCGGGTCCCGCTTCCCTTCCCCCGGCCCGGCCCCGGCGGGTCCCGCTTCCCTTCCACCGGCCCGGCCCCGGCGGGTCCCGCTTCCCTCCCGGCCAGGCCCGGCGGTCCTGCTTCCTCCCCACCCCCGCCCCGCCCCGGCGGGTCCCGCTTCCCCCCCCCCCCCCCCGGCCCGGCCCCGGCCCCGGCGGGTCCCGCTTCCCACCCAGGCCCCGGCCCGGCCCGGCCCCGGCGGCTCCCGCTTTCCACCCCCCCTTACCCGAGCGCGTCTCCGGCGAGGCCTGAGCTTCGTCCCGCTCAGAGCCGCGTGGTGAGGGGGCGGGGCTGGGAGCTCCACGCCGAGCGCAGCGCTCAGCCCAGAGCTCCCAGCCCCGCCCCCTCCCCACGCGGCTCGGATCGGGGCGGGGCTCAGGCGCTCGGACGGAGACTCGGCGCTCTATGCGCCGAGGCTCCAGGAGAGGGGCGGAGGCGGGAGCCTCCGCTTTTCTCTTGGGGGCCCCTGCGGAGCCCGGGGCCCGGGGCAAATTGCCCCCTTTGCCCCCCCCTCTGGGCGGCCCTGGGGAGCTCCGCGGGCCGCAGGGAAGAGCTCCGCGGGCCGCATGCGGCCCGCAGGCCGCATGTTTGAGACCCCTGATGTAAGCCATTCCAGGACACTATGTCCAAACATTCCCCAACACTCCAGATTTCCATTCTCCTCACCAATAACTGCCCCTCTCATGCTCATCAAATCACTGAAACATAGTAAAGTAAGGCTATTGTAATTTACATACAGTAACTCCTCACTTAACGTTGTCCTGGTTAACATTGTTTTGTTGTTACGTTGCTGATCAATTACAGAACATGCTCATTTAAAGTTGCGCAATGCTCCCTTATAATGTTGTTTGGCAACCGCCTTCTTTGTCCACTCTTGCAGAAAGAGCAGCCCATTGGAGCTAGCTGGTGGGGGCTTGGAACCAGGGTGGACGGCAGCCCCCCATCAGCTCCCCTAAGATCCCTGTGCTACAGCTGCCCAGCCAGCTATTGCCAGGCAATTCAGGTGTCCTCCCCCCACTGCCATGTGCTGCTCCTGCCTTCTGCCTTGGAGCTGCTTACAGGAGCCTCCTGCTTGCTGTGCAGGGGCGGGGAAGAGGGGTGCAAATGTCAGGGTGTCCCCCTCCTCCCATTCCTGCCCCCTGTTCCTTTACCCCATCTCCATAGAGCAGGGGGACACACGACAGGGCTCAGTATGAAGGGAGCTTGCTGGCAGCAGCTGCTGTCTCAACTTGCTGATCTACTTAAAAAGGCAGTGTACTTAGATTGGGGTCAGTGTACTTAAAGGGGAAATGTGCATCTCTCTCTCTCTCTCTCTCTTTCTCTCTCTCTCACACACACACACACACACGGTGTGTGACTCTCTCGCTCACACACACACATGGTGTGTGTCTCTGTCTCTTTCTGTCATGCTGCCTCCCCTCCCTCCATTCGTGCTGCCTTGTAGAGTGTGAGGCTACATTAACAACAATGTGTTAACCCTTGAGGGCTCAGCCGAGTGCTAATTCATCATTTAGCAGTAAGGCATTCTCTGGGAATTATCCCATCCTCTTCCACCCTCTGACTTCACCACCTCAACCAAGCTTCACAATCAACACTGCTGTGTACAGTATTAAATTGTTTATTTAAAATTTATATTGTATAGATAGATAGATAGATAGATAGATAGATAGATAGATACTTTTGTCTGGTGAAAAAATTTTCCCTGGAACCTAACCCTGCCCCATTCCTATGGGGAAATTGGATTCGCTTAACATCATTTTGCTTAAATTAGCATTTTTCAGGAACATAACTACAACGTTAACTGAGGAGTTACTGTATTTTTATATTTTAGTATTTCATTAATAGCTGAGGTAAATGAATACTGTCTCTAGCACACATGGAAGTGAGGACCCAGCTCATTTAGTTTGACAGAAATAGACACAGCGATAAAAAGTATGAGAAACACTGGAATAAGGCACTGTTTGTAATCAATATCTAGAAAAGAATGTGAGAAACTACACAATATGTGACATGCTAACAGAGGAAGGAAGATAGCTAACACTTTAGATGAAATAAATGCATATTGATTTGACCCTGCTGATTAGAAAAAAGAAATCTTAAGACTCTGTAACCTGATCAAACTAAACCATGATAACTGTTTCCTTGCAAACAACATTATTCTTCTTGCCAGTTTTCTTTGTTTCACAAAATATTAAATGAAAAAGACAAGTTTACATATTAATATAGATGGGTTATACAGAGTATTTATAAGAAAGGGAATGGAACTCAAAGCATCCCATCCATATAGTATGTAAACAGAACTATAAGGATAACTACATTAACACGTATCAGAGAGGTAGCCGTGTTAGTCTGGATCTGTAAAAAGTAAGAGAGAGTTCTGTGGCACCTTTAAGACTAACAGATGTATTGGAGCATAAGCTTTCATGGGTGAATACCCACTTTGTCAGATGCAGATTTGCTCCCTGTCCACATTCAGAGCCATAGCTAATGAGTTTAGTGACAAAATAACTTTTTACTATTTTTTACATGTTAACTCCACTGAACCAACCCAGCTAAATGATAATGAGCTGTTTTTAGTCCTACTTGTTCACCATCATCAGAATTATTTACTATGTTCCATCTGTGTGACCCAATTACAAGCATTGGAATTGCTCAGGTGTGACTGGGGACAGAATTTGAAGACAATGAGATTATGAAGGAGAAAGTTGGGGCCTAATTTGACATGAATTTTTTTTACTACTTTTAATGATGGACAGAAAAGAAAGAACTCAGGTTGACTCTTAAATCAAAGATTGAGTTTGCAAATTCTAGATTTTTTGTGGCGGGGGGATCTTTTTAGTTGGAAACTGAGATAGTTGATATGGAAACATTTGAGAAAATAAATGTGGAACCCCATAATGTCACATTTAGAAAGTGGCTTTATAGAGTTGGAAAAAGAAAGGAAACTCCCTACAACACACAGTAATCAGTCTATGGAGGGCACTCAATATAGAGGTCTTTATTTTACAGGCCCTATAATTGATTCAATTTTTGCTGTAGAGGACATAGAATTCTTAGACACCACCAAGATTGATAAATGCAGCTTGTATATTGAGAGACTCTGAGGCAGCCCAGATCACCCAATGTAAATTGTGCTTTTTTTCTATGCCGTGATTTTTCAAAGGTTCAAAATCAAATGCAGACAAGACTAGTATGATGGTAAGCCTGCAGCAAATACTAAGGTCAAATCTATAAACATTTTGGCTTATTTATTAATTTTTTTATATTTATTGAATAAATACCTACCATAACATTGTTTATAAAAACATATATACTATCTATGTCTTTTCTTTTTGGAAAACCTTTGCAAACTATTTTGCAAACAAAAATTGCTTTCTTTGTGGCAATTTTTATTTATCCCTTAGGACAATGATTCTCAACCTTTTCAGGTAAGTGATCCACTATTTAAAGTAAAAAGTAAAAAAAAATTACACCACACACTTACATTTCCTATAAAAAATAAGAGTAAAAAACATATAAATTATAAGCCTATATAATTTATTTGCGCATTTGTGTTTCAAGAGATTAACAGATAATACTTGATCTCAATGGCAAGGGTGTGCAGGGAGTAGAGGAGCAAGAATTTCTTTGCTTGAGAGCACACTAAAATTTTCAATGCCTTGTGACCCTCTCCCCCAGTTGTGTTCTGTGAGCCACCCTAAGTGTCACAATTCACCAGTTGACAAACATTGCCTTAGGTCAAGCACACTGAGAATGGTTTTGTGGTTAAGACAAGGGATTCAATTCCTGGCTATAGCACAGATTTCTTGTATAAATTTGGACAAAGTACTTAATGTCTCTGTGCATATATTCCTCATCTGTAAAATGGGCTTAATAATACTCCCTTTCTCTCATTGTCTGTCTTGTCTATTTAGATTGTAAACTCTTCAGGGAAGGGACTGTTTCTTACTATGGGCCAGATTGTCAGACCCTTACTCATATTGAATTGTAACTTACTTAACAAGAAGTCTCATGTATTTCAGAGGAAATACTCATGATATATCAATGTGAGTATGGGCTTCACAATCTGGCCCTATGTGTTTTATACATTGCCTAGCACAACAGGGCCTTGATCTTGGCTGGCGCCTCTAGGTGCTTCCATAATACAAGTAATGATAATAATGCGGCACATTACGGCAGCTGCCTGCCATGTCTGAATTTTTTAAATAAACTGTTAACAACAAGTTTTAACTATCTATATTTTCATTTAAAATAAAAGATTGAATGTGTTCAAAGCCTAAGGAAAATGCTAAATCATGACTTTGTGAACTGGAAAATCCAAGACTTTGCAAAATAGTGGATTATTATGCCTTTTAATCTCTACATTTCAAGTTGTTATATGAAACACCATTTTCTTAACAAGGGCATATCAACCTGCATTATTTGGTTTTTAGGTTTTTTTATTATTATTATTTCTATGATGTGGAATTTATTCTATTTTACCATCTGAAGCACAAAGATGTTTTAAACACAAAATGCTTCAGGGGATTATCACAACTACTGCAGGAAACTAGAATTTTTTCTTATCTTTCACAGAGAGAAAATTAACATTGTTACCTCAGGGGAAGGTAGATCTGTAGGAAACGTATCACCAATTATTGTAGTAAGAAGTTTGTCACCTAGAATAGTTTCTAAATAGTCTGCCATTACTTCCTGTTGCTTAGGGCTGCAGTGATTCTCCAAAGACAGTACAACAGGATAGTCAGATACCTAAAAATACAATTTCAAGGCCATAATAATTAATAATTAAAAAACCAGAACTACTAGATGCACAATATATCTTACAAAAAGGCACATGGATATTTGTGTTTTCATTATTTTTAAAATATTCAAAATAGTATTATTAGTTATTCCAGATTAATAACACACCATCATTGAGCTCAGTAATATTTATGGAAGAGGAAAAGTAAAACTGGAATCTAGAAGAGCAATTTTCAAGTTCAAAGATAATATCAGAAACAAAATCCAGAAACATAAGGGCCATTAGAAACAGGGATAGCTTTAAATGTAGACATAAACAGAGGAAAGACTATGACAAGGGAAGCCAAATAAAAATCAGTTAACCTGGTCCCAGTACTTTATCAGGGAAATCTTGAATGACTACACTCTGATCTTGAAAAACGGGGCATATTAAAGTTTATTTCTCCAGCGGTTAGTAGCCGACAACCAAGTTTACCAGAGTTGTATTATATGCCTATTAATGTTGGGTGTGGAGCAAGTAAAGAGAAAAGAGCTATTAAATCAACTAAAATCATCACACATATAATGGCAAAAAAATTCCACAAAATATATTTGGAGCTGCCAAGACAGCAATACACTGGCTACTGTCTTTCACTGCTACAGAGCTTCTCAACAGATTAAAATATTGAGAAGCAAATAGTGATGATGTGAATGAGAAAAAAAAAACCCAAAATACCCAAGAAATATACTAAAGCATGGACAATTATTTAGGTTAAATTCATCAGAGGTTTTAAAAGCTATTGACATCTAAAAACTTCAACATTCAATGTAGACATCAGTCTATTTCAGTGTTATATTTTCTGTACAACTTATTTATTCATTCCAGCATATTTGTAGAAAAATATTCTTCATTTCTTCAAGACTAATAGTCACTACCTGCCTAAAAAATCATTCTCTTGTGACCTGCAAGTAATATCACAAGTTGCTCTGGGAATTATCAGGGAATGCTGGTAGATAATTATTACTTAAAGTGAAGAGGAATGGATGAATTGCTTAGAAATAATGATCCTGTTTGGATGCAAATATTCTTAGTAATGAGAAACAAGGGAAAAGCAATACAAGGAAAACATCGTAAACTGCTATTTCCAGGTCCCTGCAGCCTAAAAAGAATCTTAATTTGGGCCAATCATTGGTATCTGGAAGATACACCTGACATCTTTTAATCACAGCTATTTCACTAGCTACAATCTTTTAAAGGGATAAAAATCATATTCTGTATGAAAAAAATTAAACAAATGATGTTAAATGTAACACCGATGGTTACTATAACTTAAAGAGACTAGAGTAAACAATATTTCTCTATTTTTTCAGTTTTTCTTTCTATATTTGACATCATTTTGTGTTTAATCAGTTTCCTACTTTGATTGTGTGGGTTTTTTACAAACCAGGGTGGGGGAGAGAAAAATATTGTTAAAAAATAGGAAAATGTGATCAGAACCACAATAATTGACATGAGGACGCAGGGGAAGGTGTGGTTCAAGACATCACTTTTAACTTATGTTTTCTTAAACTGTCTAGATTTTAAACTGAAACTGTCGGTTAAATATTGTCAGATGGCATTGCATTCTGATTATGGGCTAACATTTTATGTATTGCAGAGTTTTCAGTCCTGTTATACTGCCCACTGCAGCACTCTTTACTCATTCCTTACTCATCACAAAGCTCAAACACAAATGAGGCAGAATGATAAATCTGCTGAAATTGATGGACAGCATCATAACAGAGATCACCACATGGGATGCAGAAACCATTCTCTCAGCTGATTGCAACTAACTTGTTCCTATTCAGTGAGATCTGCTTTGCAGTAATATATAAGCTTCTGTATTTTGGCAAAAATGAAATAACTCATATAAAATATGTATAGCATTGAAAGGACATAACAGTTTTGTATTAAATATATTGTAAAAATCAGAGACCTACTAAGTTCTTTACAGACGTTAGCCCGGTTAGCTTTGAAAAGGCAACAGGTGTGGGTGTGTATGTAAACACACCCAAACCAACACACATACACACTTGGAGTTAGGTCAGTTTTGATTATATTTATTTTCAGTGTGTGTGTATATTCTGTAGGTATATATATACACACACACATACACAGAGAGAGAGAGAATAAATATAATCCAAACCCGCCTAACTCAAAGATTTGTCATAAAGGGCCCTTCAGGACAGTTTACTTGACTTCACTGGGAGTTATGCCAGGCAGCAATATAGAAGAATGGGTTAGGTGCCAAAAGAACTTTAACTTCCACTTGTTCTGCTACAGATAGGCAGAAGGGACAACATTTTAATGAGCCATCTGACTGATAAGAAATTATATCTTTTTTCAGAGCTTGTTTTAAAATTGGCGGGAAATGATCAGAATGAAGAGGAAATGGAAAATACAGTAAGACAAACAAAATTCCAGTGTAATACTTTTGTTCCCTCCATATTGCAAGCTTCAACACTACAGAAGACAGAATTGTTGCCACAGAAGTCTGAGCAAAGACATAAAAACACAAAAAAAGAGAGGAAACTTTATTGGATCAGATCTTGAAATCCTTACTCAGTATATATTCAGTCCATGCTCAAGCTAAATTCTCACTGATTTCAAATGAGAATTTTGCCTAAATATGCTGAGGAAGGTCTTCTGGGTTCAGTCCACAAAGTTTAAATTACATTGAATTATCAACAAAATGAGACTGCCTTTCATTTAAAATGACAGAGTTAAGATCAGATACTGTAGATTTCTTTTATCTAGTTTGTTTCTACAGTACCCCTCACCTCAAGCACTATTCCATCTTATTTTTTCCAGAGTACCCTAAATTATAAGTGTGTTAACATTTATGTGTAGTAACACTCATCACATTTCAACAAATATATGTACATACCACAAATGCATACTTATCTATCACCTCAATGACAGTTCTAAATGTAATTTTGCTCGTTAAAGTGTGACCATGATACACAATAGGGTCATTTTGTGGTCCATCCCAGCAATCAATTTCCAAACAACGACATCCTTTCATCAGAGCACTTTAAAAACAAGAAGAAAAAAATAACAATAAAAAAGGAGATACCATATTCATAAGCATTTTGTTGCATTCCTGATTACAAATAACATAATCTGAGTAATTACAAAAATATTAACATACCTAAACTGTCATAAAAGAAAAGAAAATTCCTACAAAATGATATGGATAAAAAATTGATGTATATTTTCTCTTATCTACTTTGTGCTTATAATAAGCCTTATCAGAGCCATTGGGGGGAAAATAGATTCTATGAATATGAACCCTTAACAGATAAAAATATAGCCAAAGTTTTAGTTTAAGTAAAACATTTTCTTGAACAATGGCTATCTGCTTAAATTTGGAAATGTTTGGATTTTTATTTATATTAGGATTGTATATTTGAATAAATTCCAGCTAAGATATAAAAACACCAGTAATAAAGCTTACAATGGGCCAGAATATGCCTAGTCTTTACACAGATGAGGAGGGCATGAGGAGGCCTTCCCCTACCTCTATGCAAAGAGCCAGGCAGTGTTACACTACCTGCATGCTGAGGAGTACAGAAACTGCTTCCTCCCAACTTTCCCAAGAATGCACAGCACACCACAAAGAGAAGAGAGGCAGGACCATAGTCTACAGCAATGCCATGCAATAACCATACGATTCTGATTAAGGCATTTTAGATTCTGTGGTCTAGATTAGATTAAACTAATTTGTAAATACATTAGATTTTTGTCCCTTCATGGTTTTACGGCAAGGGAGAGGAAAGGTTGTTTGGGTGCCCTAACTGTACATTTCCATATCTTAATATGTCTGGATTTCTTTTAAGCTTAACCATAAATCTGAATTTCTTTGGTTTATAATTTTTGATTTGGGGATAATCCATGTAATGTATTTTACCGTAAAGTACTGATAAGTCTTCTCAAACTTAACTCCATCTTAATCTGATTTTTGTCTAGGAATTTCCTTATTTCATTAAAATAAAAATTCATACATGAAGACTAGGTAAGAAGCTGAAAGAAAATGCTGCCATGTGATATTTCTAATGATTTGAAGTTATGTAGCATCTACCTTAAATCGTTTTTTAACATTTAACTTTTAGATCCAGAATCACAAGTATGTTCTGATTGCTTACCCCATTCTGGAGCAGTGCAAAGCATCCCAAGAAAACTGGTCAGCTAAGCTGCATTTACAGCTGCTTTGTTTCACCAAAGCAGTGCAAAGAAACTGGAGTGTTGGACTCCTGTTTTCCAAATTCCTGTCTCCCTATATTCTGCTTTACAAACTCCAATTTCCCCCTTCCTTCTCTTCTCCTCATTCCAGTTTTCTCTTCTTTCTGAACCCACCACATTCCCCTGCACAGTTACAAAACAAATTCCTGCTTCTTCCTTCCTCCCATCTCCTCTCCTCTCCATTCTCCTGCATGTGCATATATTTTCCCCACTTTACTGTGCCTATTACATTCCCTTGCATAAGCACACATGCATGCATGCATACTCACATACACCCACACTAGGCATGCTGGAGTCCCCAACCAATGTACCTGGCTTCTGCACTCCGGTCTAGACTCCAGCTTGAGAGGTGGTGAGGAGGCACGGCTAGAGCATCCTGTCAATCTCTAGCTGGTAAATGGCTCATTTGAGTGACATAACCAGCTGGTGCAGATTAGAACTGTTCTTCCTGTGTACACCAAGACGTAGACCTGATAGAGATGGGCACCTCACCACCTCAACTGCATCCAGAATTTGATCTCATATTTGTTTAAATTAATGGAAGATTAATTATAGATCTTCAGTGATGTGGAGATTAAATACTGCAATGTAGTAACATACAGAACAATGTCCTGCAGATGTCTTTATTTGCTGCAAGGGACAGTAGTATATGTGAGGCCAATGAAAAACTTTGGTTGGATAGTTTTTAGAGAGTAAACGGAGTGGCAAATATACCAAAATGTGTACATACCAAATAAAATTTCACTCAGTCATATTCAAATAATATTATTCTAGTTTTCATCATTGTTTTAAATAGAATCTTGTATTCCTTACTACTAAACACACATTTGTGAAAGATTCAATAAATTGTAGCTTAAGCCACTTTGTAAAATAATTTGCTTACAATTAAAAAAAAGTATTTAAATACCTTGAATAACCCCAAAGGTGACTTGGCCCTATTAGTTGATCAGATATGAGGTAGGTGTTATGAGAAGACGAAATAAAATAATCACGTAATGGGTAGCTCATATTTTGGTAAACAATTGTGTGTTCTCTTTTATATATCAAACAGTCTTTTGAGTTCATGTATCTTAAAAATCCTTCAAACGACATCTGTTTTTTTCTCTGCACTAAAAGTGAAAATAAAGCAAAAAAATTACATTTGCAGTAGTCAATTTAAATAACATTTCTAGCTATGTATTTTTCATGGCATAATTTTTTTTTTGAAAATGGTCTGCTCTGAATAAGTTAAAGGTCATACACCACAACTATTTCTTTCAGTTTTTAAATTAATCAGATATAATATAAAGACAGTCATTAAATGCTTGCAGTCCTGGAGTCAATGAACTTCTAAATGATGAGAGAATGATTTGAATGAGATCTGATGTTATAATTCTTCTGTGAACATCAAGAACCAAAGCTTTGTAAAATTCTCACTTTTCACATTTTTAAAAAATAGTACTCCAGTAGAAAGAAAAATTGTACTGTTAATTTATTTTTGGTGGGTAATATGTCCACCAATCCATAACAAGAGATTAATGTCCTTGTCTATGAAGAGCTCAGGAACAGTTCTGCAAAGTGCCAGTCAGACATGACTTGAAAGATAGCACTGCAGCCTAGAATTCCCACTAGAAGACTGCTCTTCCTAAACTGTGGAAAGAGAAATTAGTAAAATCTGATAAAACATTACAATACAGAGAAATTGATTAATATTCTCTTCACCAAACAATCTCAAATCATAACAATATTAAAGATGACCTATAAATCATGTTTACATAATTCCCTCAATCGCAGCAAAATGCGCTAACTGCTCCACAATTCCTAGGATAACAAGGGCATTCAACACATTATTTAAAACTGATTTCATGACAGGCAGTCTCATTAGAATGGCAACTTCTGCTCCAATGTAACACCTCAGCATGTGTTACACTGGTGGCAAGTGAAACCATTGCAAATCCAGAAGTCCACTAAACCAGTGTTTCTCAGTGACCAGTCCGTGGACTGGGGCCAGTCTCTGAGATCTCCCTAACACAGTTTAGGAAGGCAGCAAGCCAGTCCGTGCTATCAAAAAGGTAGAGAAACACTGCAGTAGACTATTAAACGTAGTCTACTTTCAACTAGTCTGTGATTTTGCAAACTTCTGATTGTAACCTACCTGTGTTTTCATAGGACAAACTTGACTGACAGTGTAATAGGATGATGAAAATATTTTAAAGAGGTGAACCTATATATACTCTATTGCAAAAGAAGCATTTACCTCTTCAGGTTAGTTTCCGGCCCAGAAATAAAGAATCACCAGTATATTACTTCTTAGGGAAGAAATTCTCAAACTGTAATATGGATGATGATTAAAAGTATTCTATCAGAATAAGAATTCACTGTAATTACACTAATTAAAACTACAAAAGTGGAACACCAAGCATTTTTCAATTGTAGGGCTTATTTAGACTGGGAAAATGAGTAGTTTTTAAAAAACTGTTTACACGTTATAAACCTCTACTTGGTACTTAATATAGATTAAGAGCCGTACATAGGTGCTGGAACAAGAGGTGTGGGGGACGCTGCCACACACCCTGGTTTGAAGTGGTTTGCAGGGTTTAAAGTTTGGTTCAATGGCTCTCAGCGCCTCCACTATAAAAATTGTTGCAGCGCCCCTGCTGATGTATAAAATGATATTGTTCAGGCCTAGAATCTGTCAGATGTTCTGATACCACACAGGCCACTGAATGAGGTGTATTAGATCTTCGAGTATGAGAACCTTTGAGGTAGGGCTTCAAGTAGTAGAAATTGAAGATCTGAGTAGGGTTGGACAATGTAGAACCTAAGGAAAAAAGTTTATTTTAAACTAAAAAAGCACTGAACTGCTTCTCTCTAAAACAGTTACTGCAGATGATTTTACATGATTTTTACAGTTGAGGGAATTTTGTAAAAATAATTAGTTCCCTTTTAAGCAAAAAATAAATTAGAAGGCAAATCACAAAAATCCATCAATTAGTGATGACAGTTAATTGTCTAGAAGTGAATTAAGAGAAAGGCAAATCCAAAATATTTGAAATAATTGTATTTATTACACCAGTAGAGAGATACCACAGAAGAGAAACATTTTTCTCTAAATGCTGTGTCTGATTAAACTTGATGGACAGACTAAGAGTGCGCTGTCAAAGTGTTCTGCTTAAGTACTGTCATATGCCAATTTTGTTTGAGGAGCTAATTATGTCCTGCCAGGTGCTGGGCATCCTTAACTTTCATTAAAATCAGCGGCAACTGTAGACACTCAGCACATCAGGCACCTAGATTTTATATTGTCCAAGACATTATTAAGAGGTAGTTTGTGAAGTAAGTATTTATTTTGCCAGGTGGAGATTTATCTAAAGCCTTCCACATCTCTAAAATAGAAATTGTAATATCATGAAATCTCTTCTGAAGAGTTTTTGTCATGTTTTCTCTTTAATATTTATATGTTATGGGAAACATCCCAATTTCACTGGGGCCTCCTATACAGAATATCAAATTTGTTTGTAACCATTATTATTGCAGAACCATGATACAGTACTATCTCTTGGTCCTATTCAATGTGTATATGCCTTATATCTTCCAGGAGCATCTTCCTAGTGCTAGCCCTCCTGAATGGAGAGAAGTGAGACACATACAGATACAAATTGGTTACTGGTATGCTTGAACCAGCTCCTGCACATGGGCAGGGAGACATTACAACCCCCTGAACTGGCTCCCATATCCCTTGGAAACCAACCCCTACACAGTAAAACATTAATTAAAATAAGTAAAATAGCAAAATGCAAAAATAATTAATGAAATATGCTGCATGTGTTATTTGAACATTAGGATCCCTAATGTAGAATTTTAAAAATAAGGGACACCATGACACTGTATCCCCATACAGGAAGGAGGGAAGGGGCTGGCTGTAACCCAGGAGAAAGTTCTACTATAAGATCACATGTAATATGGCACTAGCATTTTCTCTGTTGGCTACTCTTGTTCCTTCATATCCCTTCCCATGGTGGTTGCCAATGTAGTTCCAATATTTTAAAAGGGTAAAAGGGATGATTTAGAGAACTGTAGAGCAATTAGCTTAATGTGGATCCCAGGTAAAACAATGGAATAGTTAATTTGGGACTCTATCAATAAATAATTAGAGGCTAAAATATAATTAATGCTAGCCAGCATGGTTTCATGGAAGGTAGCTTTTGTCAAGCAAACCTGTTGCCTTTTTTTTTGACAGGATTAAAAGCCTGGCTGATAAAAGTAGCTGTGTTGTTATAGTATACTTGGATTTCTCCATGGCATTAGACCTAGTACCACATGACATTTTTATTAAAAACCTTGCATTGTATGGAATTAACAGGGCACACACACATTGGCTGAATTACGAACTGGTTTACAGATAGATCTTGACATGTAATTGTTAATGGGGAGATATACATTTCTAGTAGGGTCCCCCAGGGATCAGCTCTTGAGCCACTGCTATTTAATATTTGTATTAATAACCCAGACAATGTTAGGAAACCTTTGGTAAAGTCTGGAGATGACACAAAGACTGGTGGGGTAGTAAATAATGAGGATGACAGGTTATTGTTACAGATTGATCTAATCACCTAGTTAAATGGTCACAATCCAAAAAAAATTGTTGTAATACAGACAAATGCAAGATAATACATCTGGGAATAAATAATGTAGGTTAAATCTACAGGATGGGAGACTGTGTCTTGGAAAGCAGTGACTCAGAAAAAGGGGTCATAATGATAATTGCTTCTACGTGAGCTCTCAGTGCAATGCTGTGGCAGTAAGAGCTAATGCAATCCTTAGATGTACAAAAAGAGGAATGTCAAGTAGATGTAAGGAAGTGATCTTGCCTATGAACACAGCATTGGTAAGACCACTACAAGAACAGTGTGTCCAGTTCTGGTGTCCACACTTCAGGGAAGATATGGAAATACTGGAGAGAGTTCAAAGGATGGCCAATGTCTGGAAAACAAGCCATATGATGTGAGGCATAAATAGCTCAATTTATTCAAAAAAGGAGGTTGAGAGGTGACTTGATCATTGTGTATAGGTGCATACAAATGGAAAAGATATCTGATAGTATGGGGCTTTTCAATCTTGGCAACAAAGACATTACAAGTTCCAGTGGGAAGGAAGTTGAAGTTAAAAAAATTCAACCTTGAAAAATTATGCGGGTGATTAAACATTGGAGTTTAATTGGGAAGGTGGTAAACTCATCATCACAAGATTAGATTTTTTTTTCTAATTATAAATAGATAATAAATAATAGTAAGATTAGATATTTTTCTGAAAGATATGCTTTAATCCATTTTGTGGGAGAGGCTCTATGGCCTATATATGCCAGGGAGTCAGCTGGATGCTCGAGGTAGTCCCATCTGGCTCCAGAGTCTGTGAATCTATGGGTCCCCCTTTTAACTCCTTTCTTCCATGGGCTTTGAGAAGAAAGGGATTGCCTATGTTGCCCTCCACCTGCTCATAACACTTGTAGTTCTCTATTATTATAGTGACTATAATCTAATCTCATGATTCAGGGCTTCAAATGGTTGTCTGTAGGGGTCAGGATGATTTTTTATTCTTGGTTTCAGAGTAGCAGCCGTGTTAGAATTTATTTTAGCATGAGCTCATGCTAAAATAAATTTGTTAGTCTTTAAGGTGCCACAAGTACTCCTGTTTTTTTTATTCTTGCTGCACATTTGTAATCTGGCAGGTAGGAGGGAGTCACCTTCCTCTGAAGCATCAGAAATCAGACACAGCTAGAGATGGGATACTGCTTGGGATGGACTGAGGCTCAGAGGTGGTACAGAGAATCCTCTGTTTTAGATGTCTGCCTGATGTGTTTTGCTTAGGGCTATTGATTAATCACAGTTAACTCATGTGATTAATTCAAAAAAATTAACTGTGATTAAAAAATTAACCATGATTAATCACAGTTTTAATCACCCTGTTAAACAATAGAATACCAATTGAAATTTATTACATATTTTGTTTTTCTACATTTTCAAATATATTGATTTCAATTGCAACACAGAATACAGTGTCCAGTGCTCACTTTATATTATTATTTTTATTACAAATATTAGCACTGTAAAAATAATAAATAGTATTTTTCAGTTCACCTCATACAAGTACTGTAGTGCAATCTCTTCATCATGAAAATGCACCTTACACATGCAGATTTTTTTTATTACATAACTGAACTCAAAGACAAAATAATGTAAAACTTTATAGCCTACAAGTCCACTCAGTCCCACTTCTTGTTCAGCCAATCGCTAAAACAAACAAGATAATGCTGTCCGCTTCTTATTTACAATGTCACATGAAAGTGAGAACAGGTGTTCACATGGCACTTTTGTAGCCAGCATTGAAAGGTGCCAGAAATGCTAAACATTCATATGCCCCTTCATGCTTCAGCCATCATTCAAGAGGACATGCTTCCATGCTGATGACACTCGTTAAAAAAATAATGTGTTAATTAAATTTGTGACTGAACTTCTTGCAGGGAGAATCATATGTCTCCTGCTGTGTTTACCCACATTCTGCCATATATTTCATGTTATAGCAGTCTCGGATGATGACCCAGCACATGTTCATTTTAAGAATACTTTCACTGCAGATTTGACAAAACACAAAGACGGTACCACTGTGAGATTTCTAAAGATAGCTACAGCCCTCGACCCAAGGTTTAAAAATCTGAAGTGCCTTCCAAAATCTGAGAGGAATGAGGTATGCAGCATGCTTTCAGAAGTCTTAAAAGAGCAACATTCTGATGCAGAAACTACAGAACCCGAACCACCAAAAAAGAAAATCAGCCTTCTGCTGGAGGCATCTGACTCAGATGATGAAAGTGAACATGCATCAGTCTGCATGGCTTTGGAGCATTATTGAGCAGAACCCGTCTTCAGCATGGATGCATTTTAGGTAGCAGTGCCTGGTTGGGACATGTGTGCAAAGTAGCCATCTCACAATGCTGTTGGTGATTCAACCAGGGCTCATGCATCCTAACCCCCTCAGTTCCTTCTCTACTATAGAGTCCTTACTGCGAACTCTGAAGTAGAGGGGAGGAGGGTGGGTAGTGGAGCACCCACAGGGACAACAATCTCGAAGAACCTCAGTTACTCTTCTTCTTCCAGTGCTGTCCCTGTGGGTGCTCAACTTCAGGTGAATGTAGAGCAGCGCCCTCATGAGGATGGAAAAAACTGGAGTTCATTGCTGAGGCTAATACAGTAAGGCCTAGTCATGTATCCAAAATTGAATTGAGAGTGATTGCATAGTGGTTCGTGAATGTGTGGTCAGAGGCACAGGTAGCTACCCTGCAGATGTCTAGAATGGGAACATTGTGCAGAAATGCTATGGAGATAGCTAAAGCACTTGTCGAGTGGGCTCTGATACCCGGAGGGGCTTCAGTGCTATGTAGTGAATAGGATGTATGTATATAGCTGGATATCCATTTGGATAATCTTTGAGTTGATAAGGCAGAGTCTTTTTATAGTTCTGTTGTTGACACACAGTCTAGGAGATTTACAGAAGGGCTTTGTTCTATCTAGGTAAAAGGCTAAGGCCCGACGCACATCCAGTGTGTGCAGGATCACCTTTTGAGTGTTAGTGTGTGGTTTTGGGTGGAATGCAGGTAAGTGAATTGGTTGGTTGAGATGGTATGAATGAAGATGGTATTGAAGATGGTATTTTGGGCTTAAACTTAGGATGTGTTCTATCCTTAAAGAATACTGTGTATGGGGAGTGAGCAATGACAGCCCGTATTCACTAACTCTTCGTGCCGATGTAATGGTGACCAGGAATGCCACTTTCATAGATAAGTGAAGTAATGAGCCTGTGGTTCAAAAAGGGCCCTGGTTAGACTTTTGAGAACCAGATTTAAGTCCCACATAGGGGTGGGTTCTCAGATGTCTGGGTACATATTCTGTATGCCCATTAGGAATCGCTTAGTAATCGGGTGGGCGAATACCGGTGTCCCGTGTACCTGTTGATGGAAGGCCGTGATGGCCGCAAGGTGAACTCTGAGCAAGCTCATGGTGAACCCTGAGTTCTTTAGGGATAATAAATAATCAGTGATTACTGGAAGTGGTGCCCGGCTTGCAACTATTTGTTTGTTTTGGCACCACAGGAAAAATCTTTCCCATTTTTGGAGGTAAATAGTGCATGTGCTGTGTTTCCTGCCATTTATTAATACTTGTTTCACCTGTTGTGAGCAGGTTAGTTTGTCAGGGCAGAGCCATGAATAAGCAATGCCTTCAGGTGAAGTCTCTCTGGGTCCAGATGGAGGACTTGGCTGTCATCTTGAGAGAGAAGATTCCGTAGGCGAGGGAGAGTGCATGGTTTGCAGATTGTCACGCATGACAGGTAAGGGAACCAAGTCTGTCTGGGCCATGTTGGTACTATGAGTATTATTTTGGCATTGTCTGTGCATATTTTGTGTATCACTCTGGAGATCAGAGATATCGGTGGGAATGCATATAGAAGAGGAGCATTCCATTTGATGAGGAAAACGTCCCCCAGGAATTGTGCTCCAAGTCCTGCTCATGAGCAAAACTTTGGGCATTTCTTGTTTACTGATGTCATGAACAGTTCTATGTGTGGTGATCCACACGTGAAATATGTGTTGTGTTAGTTCATTGTTCAGTTCCCATTTGTGCTCTTGGGAAAACTGTCTTAAAGTGTCCGCCCTCATGTTGCGTCAGCCTGAGAGATATGCTGCTGTAACAGAGATGCTGTGTTTTATGCACCAGTTCCATAACTTTAAGGCCTCCGTGCATAAAGAGTGGGAACATGCTCCATCCTGGAAGTTTATATAGAACATACACGCAATGTTGTCCATCAGGATCCTTATAATTTTGCCTTGTATAATGGGGAGGAAATGTAGGCATGCCTTGTGAACTGTGCGTAATTTGAGCAGGTTGATGTGTGAGTGTATTTCCGTAGGGGACCACTTGCCTTGGGTTGTATGTTGGTTTAGGTGAGCTCCCCATCTGATCAGTGAGACATCTATTGTGATTTGTATTGATTGAGGATCCTTCTGAAATGGGATGCCTGAGCACACATCTATTGGGTTTGTCCACTATCATAGTGAATGTAGGACCTCTGGGGTTGGTTTGAGTCTTTTTTCTAGGCTGTGCTTTTGTGGAATATATAGCAAATTCAGCCATCCTTGAAAGTAGTGCCGGTGTAATTTGCTAACGTGTTGGCCGCTATATGTCCCAGGAGTTGTAGGCAGGTGCATGCATACACCCACGGGCTGTCTAAAATCACTCATATGAGGGAAGTCAGTGATGTGAATCAGGGCATTGGTAACAATGCTTTGGCCTGTACTGAGTCCAGGTGCACTCCTAGAAGTCCATTTGTTGTACTGGAGTTAGGGTAGATTTCTTTTCGTTGATTTGTAGCCCATGGGAGTGGATTGAGCAATGGTTTGTCGAGTGATGTGTAGTGTTTCCATCCTGGTAGGACCTTTTAGTAGGCAATTGCCTAAGTAAGGGAATATCAGTATTCTCTGTCTGCATAGATGAACAGCTACCACCACTAGGGTTTTGGTAAAGACCCGTGGAGCTGTCAACAGTCCAAATGACAGTACTCTGTATTGGAAGTGATCTTGTCCCACTGTGAATCATAGGAATCATCTGCGAGCAGGATGGCTGGTAATGTGAAAGTAAACATCTTGTAGGTCAAGAGCTGAGAACCGGTCCACCTCTTCCAGCGCTGGGATGATCGAGTTCAGTGTGACCATTTTGAATCTGTGGTTGAAGATAAATTTGTTGAGTTTTCTGAGATCTAGTATGGGTCTCTAACCTCTGTTTTTCTTTTGAGTCAGGAAATAATGGGAGTAAAATTCTTTGCCTCTGTGTTGTGTTAGAACTTGTTCCCCGGCCCCTAATTGTAGAAGGTGATCTACTTCTTGTCTCAATAGGTGCTCATGAGAAGGATCTCTGAAGAGGGACAGGGCAGGGGGTTGGGTAGGTGAGATGGAGCTAAAGGGGATGGTATAACCCATTCAAATGATCTCCAAAACCCAGTGGTCCGGGGTGATGGTGGCCCACATATGGTAGAATGGTCAGAATCAATGACCAAAAACTGGGGTTGTTGGTTCTATTGGCCCTGGAGATCAGGGGAGCTCAGTCAGATCCTCGACCAATGCTTCAAAATTGTGTCTTGTTTGAAGATGCTTGGGACTTCACAGTCTGGGATTGGGTAAGGCGACGTCTCTGTGTTTTGTGCCTTTGATTATCAAAAGGCCTCTGTTGTTGCTGTCCGATTGTGTCTCTATTGTACTGGTAAGGTTGGTATCGCCTACATCTGTTAGGGGGTATATAGATGCTCAGGGTTTGGAGTGTCATTTGAGAGTCCTTCATTGAGTGTAGAACTTCATCTGTTTTTGCAGAGAATAGTTTTTCCCTATCAAAGGGAAGGTCCTCGACTTTAGTCTGGAGGTCCTTTGGAATTTCAGAGGATTGTAGTCAGGAGGCCCTCCTCATGACTACTGCCTTAGCTGTTGTATGAGTGGCTATGTCCGCAACACCAAGGGACACTTGTAAAGCTGTCCTCACCACAAGTTGACCTTCAGTTATGGTGGATTGGAATTGCTCCCTTCAGTCTTCTGGGATGTCTGCTACGAATTTGCTGAGTTTTAGTTTTCGGTAATTATCCTGGTCATATTTCGCTAGTACTGCCATGTAGTTGGATATGTGAAATTGAAGGTTGCCGATGAGTAGACTTTTCAGCCAAACAAATCCAATATCTTTGAGTCCTTGTCCTGTGGGGTGGATTTATAATGGAGTTGTTTCCCCTTTGGTTCACCGCCTCCATCACCAAGGAGTTGGCTGAGGGTGTGAAAATAGGAAGTCCATACCCTTGTTGGGCACATTATACTTCCTGTCTGCCCTTTTGAATGTAGGAAGTATGGTTGCTGGTGTTTGCCATACTAATTCTGCTGGTTCTATTAGAGCACTATTAATTGGTAGTGCAATCTTAGTCAAGAGTGCTGGGTGTAGTATTTTGAGGAGCTGATGTTGGTTTTCAGTCACCTCTTCCAGCTGGATGTTCTGGCTTTATGCCACCCATTTGAATAACTCCTGAAATTATTTTGAGTCATCTGCAATGATGAGCGGGAGTGGCATGACCGCCTCATCCAGAGATGAAGATGAGTTGTGAGTTAGTGATTGTTCTTGGTTGTTGGAATCATCCAATTCCTCTACAGGGTCTTCCTGTGTCTCCAAGGGCTCATTTGCAGTAGCTGTTCAGGGCATATCTGTTGCCTCTGTGGAGTATGGGGCCTTTGGGTCTGAGCTTGGTAAACTGCCCCTGGGTCCCACAGTGTCCATTGCATTGGGAATGGCATAGGGGGGCACGTCCATGGGTTAGTCAACCATGAGGGCATGTCACTGTATAGGCATTCCCTGGCACTTGTGCGCAATGATGGTGGTTCAGTGCCAGATGGAGAGGAGTATCTGGAGTAGAAGACTGCCTCATCCATATCAGTGAGAATATAGAGGCATTTGGTGATTCTGGTTGCACCGGTGCCATTGGCCCCAGAGAACCGTCGGTGCCAAGTATCAGTAATCCTGAAGTGGAGCACCTACAGGGACAGCACTCGAAGAAGAACTGCTTTATTTGGAGATGAGGAGATTGTTGAGAGGAGGAGAGACCTCTTCATCAGAATCATAGAATCATAGACTTTAAGGTCGGAAGAGACCATTATGATCGTCTAGTCCGACCTCCTGCACAACGCAGGCCACAGAATCTCACCCACCCACTCCTTTAACAAACCCCCTAACCTATGTCTGAACCATTGAAGTCCTCAAATAATGGTTTAAAGACTTCAAGGTGTGGAGAATCCTCCAGCAAGTGACCTGTGCCCCACATTGCAGCGGAAGGCGAAAAATCCCCAGGGCCTCTGCCAAACTGCCCTGGAGGAAAATTCCTTCCTGACCCCAAATATGACGATCAGCTAAACTGTGAGCATGTGGGCAAGACTCACCATCCAGACACCCAGGAAAGAATTCTCTGTAGTAACTCAGACCCCACCCCATCTAACATCCCATCACAGGCCATTGGGCATATTTATCACTAATAATCAAAGATCAATTAATTGCCAAAATTAGGCTATCCCATCATACCATCCCCTCCATAAACTTATCATGTTTATTCTTGAAGCCAGATATGTCTTTTGCCTGCACTGCTCCCCTTGGAAGGCTGTTCCAGAACTTCACTCCTCTGATGGTTAGAAACCTTCATCTAATTTCAAGTCTAAACTTCCTGATGGCCAGTTTATATCCATTTGTTCTTGTGTCCACATTGGTACTTAGCTTAAATAATTCCTCTCCCTCCCAAGTATTTATCCCTCTGATATATTTATAAAGAGCAATCATATCTCCCCTCAGCCTTCTTTTGGTTAGGCTAAACAAGCCGAGCTCTTTGAGTCTCCTTTCATAAGACAGGTTTTCCATTCCTCAGATCATCCTAATAGTCCTTCTCTGTACCTGTTCCAGTTTGAATTCATCCTTCTTAAACATGGGAGACCAGAACTGCACACAGTATTCCAGATGAGGTCTCACCAGTGCATTGTATAACGGTACTAACACCTCCTTATCTTTACTGGAAATACCCCGCCTGATGCATCCCAAGACCACACTAGCTTTTTCCACAGCCATATAACATTGGTGGCTCATAGTCATCCTGTGATCAACCAATACTCCAACGTCCTACTCCTCCTCTGTTACTTCCAACTGATGAGTCCCCAATTTATAACAAAAATTCTTGTTATTAATCCCGAAATGTATGACCTTGCACTTTTCACTATTAAATTTCATCCTATTACTTTTATTCCAGTTTACAAGGTCATCCAGATCTTCCTGTACAATATCCCAGTCCTCCTCTGTATTGACAATACCTCCCAGATTTGTGTCATCCGCAAACTTTATTTGCACATTCCCACCTTTTGTGCCAACGTCAGTAATAAAAAGATTAAATAAGATTGGTCCCAAAACCAGTCCCTGAGGAACTCCACTAGTAACCTTCCTTCAGCCTGACAGTTCACCTTTCACTATGACCCAGATTAGTCTCCCCTTTAACCAGTTCCTTATCCACCTTTCAATTTTCATACTGATCCTCATCTTTTTCAATTTAGCTAATAATTCCCCATGTGGAACCATATCAAATGCCTTACTGGAATCAAGATAAATTAGATTCACTGTGTTTCCCTTGTCTAAAAAATTTGTTACCTTCTCAAAGAAGGAGATCAGGTTGGTTTGGCACAATCTACCTTTTGTAAAACCATGTTGTATTTTGTCCCAATTACCATTGACCTCAATGTCCTTAGCTACTTTCTCCTTCAAAATTTTTTCCAAGACCTTGCATACTACAGATGTCAAACTAACAGGCCTGTAGTTACCCGGATCACTTTTTTTACCCCTTTCTTAAAAATAGGAACTATGTTAGCAATTCTCCAGTCATACAGTACAACCTGAGTTTACAGATTCATTAAAAATTCTTGCTAATGGGCTTGCAATTTCATGTGCCAGTTCCTTTAATATGCTTGGATGAAGATTATCTGGGGCCCCCGATTTAGTCCCATTAAGCTGTTTGAGTTTGGCTTCTACCTTGGATGTGGTAATATCTACCTCCATATCCTCGTTCCCATTTGTCATCCTACCATTATCCCTAAGCGCCGCATTAGCTTCATTAAAAACTGAGGCAAAGTATTTGTTTAGATATTGGGCCATGCCTAGATTATCCTTAACCTCCACTCCATCCTCAGTGTTTAGCAGTCCCACTTCTTTCTTCATTTTCTTCTTATTTATATGGCTATAGAACCTTTTACTATTGGTTTTAATTCCCTTTGGAAGGTCCAACTCTACACGGCTTTTGGCCTTTCTCACTTTATCCCTACATGTTCTGACCAATAAGGTAGCTTTCCTTGCTGATCCCTCTCATCTTCCACTCCTTGTAGGCTTTCTGTTTTTATTTAATCACCTCTCTGAGATGCTTGCTCATCCAACTTGGTCTACAACTCCTGCCTATGAATTTTTTCCCCTTTCTTGGGATGAAGACTTCTGATAGTTTCTGCAACTTTGACTTAAAATAATTCCAGGCCTCCTCCACCTTTAGATCCACAAGTTCTTCAGTCCAATCCACTTCCCTAACTGATTTCCTTAATTTTTTAAAGTTAGCCCTTTTGAAATAAAAAACCCTAGTTACAGATCTATTTTTGTTTATCCTTACATTTAGTTTGAACTGAATTAGCTCATGGTCGCTTGAACCAAGGTTCCAAGTATCAGAGGGGTAGCCGTGTTAGTCTGGATCTGTAAAAGTAGCAAAGAGTCCTGTGGCACCTTGTAGACTAACAGACGTATTGGAGCATGAGCTTTCATGGGTGAATACCCACTTTGTCGGATGCATGTCTCCTACACTCATTTCTTCTATGAGGTCCTTACTACTCACCAAAACCAAATCTAAAATGGCATCCCCTCTTGTTGGCTCAGCAACTACTGCTGAAGGAATCCATCAGCTATCGCATCCAGGAAAATCTGAGCCCTATTATTATTACTACCACTTGTCCTCTAGTCTATATCTGGGAAGTTAAAGTCTCCCATAATCACACAATTCCCATTAGTATTTACTTCATTAAAAACATTAAAGAGGTCTCTATCCATATCCAAATCAGATCCTGGTGGTCTATAGCACACCCCAAGCACTGTCCGAGAGGAGGCTCTAGTAGCTTTCTTACACAATGTGATTTTTGCCCAGACAGACTCTGTCTTATTCATTCCATCACTTCTTATTTCTTTACAGTCTACCTCATCGTTGATATACAATGATACTCCACCACCTTTGCCTTTATTTCTGTCTTTCCTAACCAACACATACCCTTCAATACCTGTACTCCAGTCATGACTACTATTCCACCATGTTTCTGTTATCCCTATAATATCTGGTTTCACTTCCTGCACCAGTAGCTCTAGTTCAAGGGTCGGCAACCTTTCAGAAGTGGTATGCCGAGTCTTCATTTATTCACTCTAATTTAAGGTTTCGCGTGCCAGTAATACATTTAAATGTTTTTAGAAGGTCTCTTTCTATAAGTGTATAATATATAACTAAATTAGTGTTGTATGTAAAGTAAATAAGGTTTTTAAAATGTTGAAGAAGCTTCATTTAAAACTAAATTAAAATGCAGAGCCCTCGGACCAGTGGCCAGGACCCAGGCAGTGGGAGTGCCACTGGTTGCCTACCCCTGCTCTAGTTCCTCCACTTTGTTACCTAGGCTCTTTGCATTAGTGTACAAGCATCTTAATTTTTACTGTTTGGCTTTGCTCACATTCTTTACCAAATTAGACACAGAAATTCTACTGCCAGTATCACCTATTAGACTGGTATCTACACTACCCTTCCTCCTTATATCCATTCTCCTACCCACGGCTGTATCCTTTCTTACTTCGTTAAAATCCCTCTCAATGTTAAAATCCAGCGTGGAGATTACCTGAACATCTCCAAACCAGCTCCCCCAAATTACTAGTTTAAAGCTCTCTTAATCAGTTGTGCCAGCGTCCATCCTAAAAGTCTATTTCCTGCCCTACTCAGGTGAAGTCCATCCCAAGAGAACAGTCCTCTGTTCATGAATGCCTCCCAGTGGCCATACATCCCAAAGCCCTCCTTATAGTATCATTGCCTGCACCATCTTTTGATCATCATAATATTGTCACACCTTTGTTGCCCTTCTCTAGGAGCAGGCAGAATCCCACTGAAGATCACCTGAGCCTTGAACTCCTTAAGCGTCTTCCCCAGCCTGGCATAGTCTCCCTTCATTCATTCCAGCAAGAATCTAGCTGTATTATTTGTTCTCACATGAAAGACAATCAGTGGATTCTTCCCCGCTCCCGTTAGGATCCTCTTCAGCCTCAGGTCCACATCCCATATCTTAGCACCTGGCAGACAGCACACCCTTCTGTTCTCTGGATCAGCTCTGGTTACAGGACTGTCTATTCTTCTCAGTATAGAGTCCTCAATCACATAGACATGCCTTTTCCTGGTGATGGTGCGATTCTCCGGTTTATCCCCTGTCCCCTCTGGTTGCAAGTCCCCTCGATTCCTATTCTCCCTTGCAATCCTCTGCAACCCATCCTGTATCCTCCTGGGGCTCATATTTGGTGTTGTTATCTGCATTGACTCTTCCCCTCTTCCTATAGGACTCGCTGCTCTTCTCTTCTTCCTTGCCCTCTCACCTTCAGTGACCACCTGCTGTGCCCCTTCTTCATTTTCCAACTCCGCAAACTTGTTCCTGAGCTCTATTTCTCCTTCACTATCCTGTCTTTTCCTCTGCCTGGTTCACTTAGTCACATGCTTCCACTGTCCTCACCAAGCAGTCTCCTCTCAGAGTTCTTTGGTCCTGCTTCCATCTGCAAGTCTGAGCTTTTCCCTTCAGCCTCCTCATGTCTTTGCTCCATCATCTGCTCGAACCCCTTTCTAAACTCAACCAGAGTTTTCACTTGCATCTCCAATCCTCAGATCTTGTCTTCCATCAGCTCTATCAGGTGGCACTTCATGCAGACGAAACTCTTTTCAGGTACCCCCTCCAGCTTCCTGCTCCTCAGAGGTTTCTTCCTGAAGTTCAGGTCTCCTAGATAGGGAAGGTGATGAAGGCTGTCTATCTCTGTGACACGCAGTGCTCAAAGCCTTGGAGAATTGCTGGTAATATGCCACCCAGAGTTCCAGTATGGCTGAGGAGGTGATGCATAAGGCTTAGGAGGGGGCACCCATGGGTGCTCAGACCAGCGAGATGGTGGCTAAGACAGTACATCACGAGTGGTAATAGCTCCTTCAGAAACTTCTGGAAAGGGGCCTCTGCAGGGATGAGGCAGAGAGCCCTGTACCAATATTTGGGAGACCGAGGCAAGATCTTCATCAGAATCTTCTTCCTCCAATTCATTGTGAAAAGGTAGAGCCCGAGAAATTGGAAGTGAAGCAGACAGTTCTGGGCAAATTTCTGAAGATCCTGATGGCCTTGGTACCAAAAACACATTGGAGCCTTGCAGCGGTGAGTCGTGTATCTCAGATACAGCCACATCTTGGAGAAAATGAAACTCCTGCAGTACCGAGCATGCTGCCATTACCGAGTCCTTGGCCTACACCAAAGTGATAGTGACTGAGTGAGCTGATGGCCACCCCAATGGAAGTGCAGTAAGAGTGTGAGTGTGCTTCTTCAGTACTGAGTGAGCACAGGAAGAGCCCTTCTTGCTGCCTCGGTCCATGGCTTGAGACTTTGCAGACTTTTGGT
This sequence comes from Mauremys reevesii, assembly GCF_016161935.1. NCBI lineage: Eukaryota > Metazoa > Chordata > Testudines > Geoemydidae > Mauremys > Mauremys reevesii. The sequence continues at coordinate 245,113,657 of NC_052623.1, read as the reverse complement.
TTATCGGTGCCATCGGTACCTGAGGAACCAGCAGCTTCGTGAATACCAGATTGGAGAGAAGATGGTACTGAAGTCACTGGAGTCATTGGAGACTGCAATTTTTTTGAGGTAGATTCCCACCTGGAGCTCAAGGGACAATCTTTGGAAGTTTTATGACAGGAATCTTGGATCTTCCTCTTAGATGCCCTTGAGGAGTGTGGCTCGGAGACAGTAGAAGCAGAAGACTTACTCAGAGACTGGCATACAAGGGAGTCCCTGGGTCAGAAGCAGGCACAGAAATTACATTTCTGGGCAATAGGATATTCCCTTAGGCAACACATGCACCGGGAGTGTCCATTGCTCACCAGGCTTGCCACTTGGCATGACAGATAACATCTGAAAGCAGGAGAACTGGGTATAACCTCCCAGTGAACTACGACTATTTTATCTAATCTATCTATCTATCTGTGATGGGATCCATACCCCACACAAGCCCTGATAGAGTTAATGTAGGCCTGAGGGGTCAATTAGGGTATCTGGCTGCACCTGGAGCGACAGCCAGGCTTCACTGAAAAACAGGTCCATTTGAGCTGGAGTAGGCTAGATTATAAAGCCAGGAAGTTTACAGAAGAAGCAGGCTGCAGGGAGAGAGTCTGCAATCACTCTCTGAGAGCAGAGAAGAAGGGAGGTGAAAACCGAGGAGGCAGAATAAGCAATGAAGTTCTAGCCCTAGGAGAAGGGTAAATCCCAGGGAAGTTGTGAGGAAAGGAAACTAGAGAGGGCTAGGTAGGAAGAAGCCCAAGGAAACAGCAGCAAGGGGTAGGACTGTGCAGACTCTGGCTGCTTATTATATGGTCCCTAGGCTAGAACCCAGTGTACTGGTAGGGCCTGGGTTCCCATACCAGCCACTAGGAAATGGCACAGTCTAGACAGCTGGCTAGACTAGACTTTATTACCGCAGAAGGGGAGAACCATAGTGACCTGGCTGGAGAGCTGAGTCACAAAGAGGGAGCATCCTGAGTCTTGGAGAGGGGCCATGGTGCGAGGAAGTGTAAAACCTGAGTAAAGCTAATCCCCAAATGCAACCACAAGGAGGTATCCCCTAGCAGTGCGTGAATCCCATCTCACTACTTATGTATCTATACAAAAATTTTAAAAGGCTTTTTTTTAACTAGGAAGCTAAAGAGTACTATTACTTACTAACTAACTACTGGCTAATGCTAAGAACTACTGTAATAACTATTAAAATAAAAATTAGGACACAGATGAGGTAAAACTCAATGCAGACAACTGCCAGAGCTCCATCTCAGGCCAAGGTGGTTGAGAAGAAACTGAGGGTAGTTCACCCACACAGTCGTCTATAACAACAGCATGGGACTGTGTGGGCTGAATGGCCACTGTTATGAGAAATCTCCAATCAAAGATGCAAGGGGCACAAGCACACCTAAAATGGAGTGCACACAGGGACACTACTCAAAGAACTGTTGTTCTCTGAGATGTAAGTATAGACATGTATTCCACTTAGGTGTGAGCATGCTGAGCACACCAAAGCCAGAGAACTTTGCTTAGCAGTACCTGTAGTGGTGGCCCTCATGCCCTCTGAACCCTTAGCCCTTCCCCAGGCTATTTAAAAGCAGCATCGCCCCAACTTCTCTCAATTCCTTTGCACCAAAGTTCAAGAATTGAGACTCCAATGCAGAGGGAATGGAGGGTGGGTCATGGAATACACCTCTGCACCCACATCTTGAGGATAACAGTTACAGCACAGGTAAGTAACCATCTTTATTAAAGACATGGATGTAGAAATAGAGAGTATACAGACCAAATCTGGAGATGACACAAAGCTGGGTGATGTGCAAACGCTTCAGAGGATAGAGCTAAAATTCAAAAGGAGCTCGATAAATTGGAGAACTGGGCTACAGATGACAAAATTAAATTAAAAAAAGACAAAGTTAAGGTGCTGTTCTTAGGGAAGAAAAAACAAATGCACAAATACTGACTGGGAGATAACTGGCTTGGCAGCAGCACTGTTGAGAAGGATCTGGGAGTTGTGGTGGATCACAACCTCAACATGAGTCAATAATGTAATGCTGTTGCAAAAAAAGAAAATGCAATTTTGGGTTGTATTAAGAGAGGTATAGCAAGCAAGTCACAGGAAGTGATAGTACTGCTCTACTCAGTGCTGGTTAAGCCTCAGCTGGAGTACTGTGTCCAATTTTGGTCACCGCTGTATAAAAAGGATATAGAGAAACTGGAAAGGATCCAAAGATGAGCAACTAAAATCATCAAAGGGATGGAATGTAAGCTATATCAGCAAAGGCTGAAGGAATTGGGTATGTTTAGTTTGGAAAGGAGACATGATAGCGGACTTCAAATACTTGAAGGCTGCCATAAGAAAGATGGAGAAAATATGTTCTCTCTTGCACAGAGGGCAGGACAAGAGCATAGCAGATATAGATTAAATCTCAGGAAAAACTTCCTAACTGTAAGAACAGACAATGGAACAGACTGCCTAGGGAGGTCATGGAAGCACCTTCCTGAACATTTTCAAAAGGAGGCTGGATAACCATCTGTCTTAGATGGTTTAGACACAAGAAATCCTGCAGCTTGGAAAGGGGTTAGACTAGATGACCTCTGTGGTCCCCTCTAACCCTACGGTTGCATGATTCTATGATCTTTTCTTTTTTGAGTGGTTGTAGATGTGTATTCCCCTCAGGTGACTCACAAATGGTATCAGAAAGAGGTGGGGCTCGGAGCTACTTTAAGAGTGACTGCAAGACTGCCTTCTCAAAATTTGTGTTTGATCTGGACAAGATGTAATGCTTTGTAAAAAGTATGTATGGAAGACCAAGTGGCAGCCCTGGAAATGTCCAGTATTGGAATGTTACTGAGAAATGTAACTGATGTCACTTGGGACCTCGTGGAAAGGGTTTTTGGAGGCAAAATCTGAGCTATCTCATAAGCATCCATAATGCAAGATGTTATTCACTTGGAAATCATCTGCACAGAGACAGCTTGACCTTTTATGTGATCCACAAAGGAAACAAAAATATGCAATGAACAAAGTGGCTTAGTTCTTTCCAAGTAAAACATCAAGCATTGTCTCACATCCAAGGAATGAAGACACTGTTCATAAGCATTTGAATGAGGTTTGAAAAAATATATAGCTAAGTAAATTGTCTGGTTATGATGAAATTGTGACACCACCTTAGACAGAAACTTAGGATGAGGTCTCAAGGTAGCCTTGTCCTTGAAAAACTGGGTGTATGAAGGGTCCATCATCAGGGCCTACTATTCTTTTCACAGAAATTATGGCCACAATAAATGTTATCTTTTGGCATTGGAGTGACAGAGAACAAGTTGCCAAAACTCAAATGGAGGACCCATGATGGTGGCTAACACCATGTTAAGGTCCCATTCAGGAATCACTTCCTTCACCAGTGGAAAGAGATGAGTGATCCATTTCAGAAACCTGACTACCATGGCATTCAAAAAAAAAGATGTCCCTTGCACGGGAACATGAACCTTTTAAATTACTGCCAGTGAACTGAGAGACAGACCAGATGACTGAAGGTGTAACAGGTACTCCAGGATGTCCTGAATGCAGGATTGCATCAGTTGAATCCCCCGGGCTAGGGACCAAATTGAAAAAAACATTTCTACTTACCCATATAGGTATCCCTAATAGAAGGCTTTCTAATGTTAAGTAGAACCTGTGGAAGAGCTTCAAAAAAGTGCTCCTCTTCCTTATCTAACCATAGAGAATCTATGCTGTGAGGTGCAAACTGCGCAGCGCTGGATGAGAAATCTGAGTTCAGAACTGAGATGGTATGTAGGGACAACAAGAAATAGGAATATGTGCAAACAGACTGAGGAAGTCGGAAAACCAACATTGTCTCAGCCAAGCTGGTGTGATCATAATCAGTCTGGCATGATCAACCCTCAGCTTGAGAATGACCAGAAAAACGAGTGGCATCGGGGGAAAGGCATACAATAGTGCCAATCTCCAATTCAGAGGAAAGGCTTTGACTAAGGAATCTGGTCTGAGACCCGCTCAAAAGCAAAATTGATGGCACTTCTTATTGTCCTTTGTTGCAAACATGTCAATAGCAGCAATGCCCCATTCTCCGAATATGGACTTCAGCACACTGATCTTCAAAAAGCACTTGTGATTCTGGAAGAAATTCCTGCTGAGACAAACAGCCAAATGATTCTGGGCCCCTGGTAAATGAGCAGCTATGGGAATGATGTTCTCTTGGATTCATAATGCCAGAACTTTATTACCTCCTGACAGTGGTCTTGTCAGTGAGTATGTGAACCACTGCACCCCTGATCTGCACTCAGATACCTTATATGCATTGCATATGTCCCGAAGCTCCAGAACATTAATATGAAGAAATGCCTCCTGATCCATCCACAAATTTTGTAGCTTTAATTCCCCCAGATGTGCTCCCCATCTAATTGTTGAAGTATCCGTAACTATGGTCCTGTCTGGTGTGGAACAAGCAAAGAGAAACCCTGGCATATATTGCTCTGAACTGTCCACCACTGAAAGGAGTCTAGAATCACTGGAGGCACTCAGACCAGGCTTTCAAATGCCTGACAATTCAGGCGGTAGACCAACTTCAATCAGTCTTGAAGAAGGAGGAGGTGCAATCTTCTATTCTGGACCACATAAGTGTGTGGCCATATGGTCTAATAACTTCAGGCGTGCTCAGATCGTAATAGATGGGTGAAAGCGGCGATACGGACACAGGTGACAAATTGCCTGAAATCACTTGTTCAGTAGGAATGTCCTCAAGCTCTAGAATGTAGTAGGCTCCAATGAACTCATTTTTTTAAATTAGTATTAATGTCAACTTCCCATTGTTCAAGATTAGATCCAGGTGATCAAAAAGGCATAGTGTGAACTGAACATGCAAGAGGACTGGTTCTCTTGCCTGCCCCTCACTGATCAATCATCCATGTATGGGAAGACATGAATTCCTCTTTTCCTGAGACTTCAGTCACTACTGCCAAGCATTTGGTAAAAACACAAGGTGCCAAGGACAGGCCACAGAGAAGCACAGTGATAATGATGACCTGCCACAACAAATCTCAGAAACTTCCTGTGACTTGGGAAAATTGTCACGTGGAAGTAAGCATCCTGATGATATAGGGCAGCAAACCCAGTCATTGTTATTTAACGCAGGAAGAATTGTTGCTGGAGCAACCATACATAATCTCATGCATTTTATGTATTTGTCGAGACCCCAGAGATTCAGAATAGGTCTCATCGGACCAGGAAATACTGGGAATAGAATCCTTTTCCCAAATGCTGCTGGAATACCTCCTCCATAGCTCCCAAAGCACACAAAGTCTGGACTTGCTGAAGGAGCAGTGGCTCACGAGAAGGATCCCTGAAGAGGGACAGCATAGAAGGTGGTATTGTATTAATTTAGATGGAATATAGAGGCCCAAAAACGTTAACATAACCCAGTCACTGTCCAACATTCAACACTGTTAAACAAGGTCTGGGGTTTAGTATACAGAAACTTTGGCCTATCACGGCAAACACATCATTAAACTTTCTTTTAGCCTTTTATTAAACATAAAGAAAAGAAGGAAAAACAGTAAAAATGTTTGAAATGTAAAGAATTAAATAAGGCTTTCATTTTAATAACATCTCTTTCCCTTTAGCTGGGGAGAATTTTTAGAAGGAAAAAATCCCCTTGTTTTACATTCTCTTAGATAGTATCAAAGATGGTGATAACTGTCCTTTTGGGGAAATTAGACTGTAACAGGTTCCCCCCTGGGTGCCACCTGGAACTGGGGTATCACTGAGCCCCCTGAACCACCAGCCTGGGCCCCCTCTCACACTGTACTGCTGAGACAAGTTGTAAAGCCCCCCAGCCTGCACTTTCACCGGCATTCATACAGGTAGGGACACACCCAGCTGCAGTTACATGCAGGGTCTCTAGCCACCAGCTTCCCAGTCTGAGACCCCAGAGCAGTGGTGGTCAAATCTGGCTAGTACATGGCTGTAATACCTGATCAATGTGAAGAGGACAATGCACACTTGTGGTAACCAAGCAGAGATTTTCCCCAAGCATTCCAGTCAAAGCTCATTGGTTTAGATTAAAACATAAAATAAATTTATTAACTACAAAAGGATAGATTTTCAGTGATAAGTGATAGCAGGCAGATCAAAGCAGATTACCTGGTAAATAAACAAAACTGCAAACTGAGTTTAACATACTAGATAGGTAGTATATGAATTAGCAAATTCTCACCCTGAGTGATAAACAGCCCGGCAGATTCTTAAGATACAAGCTGTCTTGGCTTTACAGCTTGGGTTTCCCAGGTTTTCATATACAGGCTAGTAATCCTTTTAGCCTGGGACCATCACTTCCCCCCAGTTCAGTCTTTGTTCCTCAGGTGTTTCCAGGTGTGGTGTTGTAGGAAGAATGTTACCATCATGATGTTATTTCCCCCCTTTTATAGCTTCTTCCCACTTGCTGGAAAGCTCTTTGCTGTGACCCGAATCAAACAGTTCCCATTGTGGAAGGTTATCTCTGAGAGGTTTCTATTGTACACAATTCCTTGGGTAATCCTTGTGCTTGTGTGTATTTCCTCAATAAGCCATTAACATTGTTTGGCTTTTTTACTGTTGTACCTGAAAGGCTGCTTGTGGGTGTTTTCAACCTCACAACAAGTTTCAGTAACACCTACATAGCCAAGCTTCATAACTTTACATACGACGATATCACATACAATCCAACGAGATATTAATGTCTAGCACAGTGGTCCCCAATGCAGTGCCCGCGGGTGCCATGGCACCCGCCGGGGCATCTTAATGCGCCCGCGTCCTGGCCCCCGGGAGAGCACCTGCTGAAATGCCACCGGGGACGCCTCTCGACAAGTGACGTCATCAAGAGGCATCGCCCCCGAATTTCGGTGGGGACGCCTCTCGATGACGCCGCTTGCCATTGACAAGTGACGTCATCAAGAGGCATTGCTCCCGAATTTCAGCAGGGACGCCTCTCGATGATGTCACTTGTCGACGGCAAGTGGCATCATCGAGAGGTGTTGCCGCCGAAATGCCGCCAAAATTCGGCGGCATTTCGGCGGGTGCTCCACTGCCGCAGTGGTCCTTTGTCTGGCACCTGCCAGACGAAAAGGTTGGGGACCACTAGTCTAGCAGATCAAGACTTTTAGAATGATACCTCAGAAGGCATGATTTGTACAGAACATATCCTAATTATATGACAGTGATGAATATTGGGGTGCCAGGGTGTCACACTAAGTTAATTGAGATAGGCTAGAGCTGTTGTTGTTGCTGTTTCACTTCGATCCTATTTCATCACAGGTGGTGTTTTAGATTCAGCTGGAACTGGTAGAGGTGGTAATGTTATCTGGGTTCCTCTTTCTAGCCTAGTTTCATCAGGACATCTCTCAGGATTAGCATGATGAAGTTCTGGGGTCCCAGGAAATGGTGGGGGTGTTATGAGAGAACTGGATTTAACATAACTGGTAGCCATCTTGTGCACTTAACCCCGTAAGCTGGAAGCAAAGACCCCATATAGGAATAATTTGGCCTTGCTTAGGCAGACAAAACAACTGCAGCATGTTATTAACAAGGACAGATTCATGAGAAGGAGGGGAGGGGCGATTTGAATAGGTGACCTTGGGTCTGAGTGCCTATGTTTGTTAATTTAGCCTTTGCTGACAAGCTAAGAGACTGACACCTAACTCCCCAGTGGCTATGAGCAAAGCTGACCACCAGAACCCTGCTGCTGAATCACTCGATACCACTTCAGACTTTGGGTAACTATATCTATCTGGGGTGCTTCTAGACTATTGCTAGGTTTTCATGTGTGCTTTAGACTCAATAAAAACAAGACTTTTGGGGTGAATGCACTCTTGTGTGTACCAAACATTTATCAGATGGAGGTGCTGTGTCCCCCACTGATTTATTTCCTGACACCGCCTGGAAAACAGAGATTAGTTACCACAGCTTTGGGTTCAGATAATTCCGGGTAACAGATTTCTGTGCCAGTCTGTGGAGTTGGTGGAGAGGAAGGGGATGATTGGTACACACATGGTTAGCTGCAATAGGGACGAGAGGACAGTGCGACAGGGTAGAAACCTGTAATTCCCATATTGTAGTCTGTGAGTCAATTTATGGATACATTCTGTTACTGGGACTCAGGCTGGTAGTCTGGTCAAGTAAGAAAATATGTCAGATGAAAAGGTTGTATCTGGAAAGATGGAAATGGTTTTGGGTAACAGCTTGATGGATTTTATACAGGAATATGGTAATGGTCTTTGGAAACCTGAAGCCTTCACTAGCCCCAGGGCTTTCCTGCCGCTCTGTAAGCAGATGGTAGCAATGGTAGTACATAAAAAGATCAGTTAAAGGCAAGAGTGGAGGAATTAGAGAAATATAAAGCTGAGAAAGAAAAGGAAGCAGCTATCCTGACCTCTGAGTCAGACATAGAATCATAGAATATCAGGATTGGAAAGGACCTCAGGAGGGCATCTAGTTCAAGCCCCTGCTCAAAGCAGGACCAATCCCCAAACAGATTTTTGCCACCAAATCACCCCCTCAAGGATTGAATTTACAATCCTGGGTTTAGCAGGCCAAAGCTCAAACCACTGAGCTATCCCTGCCCCCCTAGCCTCTGGGCTACAACTCTGACTCAGGCAGCACAGATAGTGGCAATGCAGAAGCAAGTGGGTGACAGTGAGAGAGTGAGTGAGAAGCTGGAGCAGGAAGTCTGCGAGTTGAAAATGCAGGCAGAAAAAAGTAAGGCAGTGATTAGAGCCTTACTGAAGGATTCCCAGAATAAGACTCAGGCAGACCACGGGGAGTGTAAGATACAGATCTGTGCTCTCTAAGTGGAGTTGGGAAGGCAGATGGGAATAGTGGCTGCGATCAAAGGGGCTCATAATCTAGGGAAGGAAGTTGGGCTAGAAGGAGGCCCTGATTTGAATCCTCCTTACTATGAGAGGGAAGACTACAGCGTGTGTCCCTGGGTCTTTTCTGGAATGTCCCATACAGCCCCTTGTTCCAAACACTAGAAGAGCTGCAGAAGCCTCCACCGTATAGGAGGTTTATGGTTTATGTGACATTTGCAGGAGGGGCATTTGGACAACATTTACTGGTAGATTCAGGTGCTACTTATTCCCTGATTAGTACCCAGAATAAGAACCTGTTTGGATCTCTGGAAGGAGTTAAAACGTTACAGGGGCTTAATGAGGCAGAGAGCAATGTTCCCTTTTGCAGAAAGATCCTGTATAGGGTGGAGAAAAGGGAAAATAAAGCGCAATTTGGCTTGATGGATTGGGAGATGAAGGAATTCTGGGAATTGATGCTTTGAGAGAACTGAGAGTGCTGGTTGACTTCACCAACAGGGTTCTATGGGAGATGCCCCCTGGCATACTCTGGGAATCGCTAGAGATTTTAGCAAGCTACTGTCTTGCAGCTCTTAAGGCCTCTAAAGAACTGGATTGACCCAAATGGGCTACGGAAATTCTAGAAATTGCAAACACTGGGAGGTGTGGGCTAAGAGTAAAAATGATGCAGAAGTTCTAGTCACAGGCCCGGGTCATAGAATGTCAGGGTTGGAAGGGATCTCAGGAGGTCATCTAGTCCAACCTGCTGCTCAAAGCAGGACCAATCCCTGGACAGATTTTTGCCTGAGATGGCCCTGTCAAGGATTGAACTCACAACCCTGGGTTTAGCAGGCCAATGCTCAAAGCTAGCCCTCCTGCCCCCAAGCAGTATATGTATCCAAGAGAGGCAGAAGCCAGCCTAAAAGAAACAATTGATTGTTGTGTTCAAGGCGTGGCGAAACTTCCCGTGGAAGGCAGTAGAGTAAAGCAAGTGGCTGCACAATAGACATCACTGTGGGACTTCAAAAAATCTCTGTGAAAACTGAGTGTGTCATATAGTGGGCCAACGAGAATGTTGAATGGAAATACCAATTTGAACGCCTGCCACACAACGATACTGCCTCCAGCCAGCCACTTCCACCCCCAGCACAAAACCAAAATATTAACATGAAAGTGGAAGAATCCCACCCAGACTTAGAAAGATCTGCACAGTGATGGAACCCAGGGATTATAGAGTACAAGTAATAAAAGATGCCCAGGAATGAAAAATAGTAGAATTGAGAGCCTGCTTAGAGGAATCTGGAATTTGATATGAATGCAATAAAAATGCCTTGCAGCCACAGGATGTGTGTTTAGAAATAAGAGATGGAAAATGCCATTATGCTATTAACCCATTTGCAAGTGGGTAACAATTGTGTACGTTTTAGAAGCTAGTGCCCTATACTCAGTGGCCAGTAGGTATTAGGCCAGGGCCCCTATCTCTACTGCGGGAATGGTGCCAATCTCAGTAGTGATGGTGATCCTAGGATCTTCTGAGAAAAATGTTTTGAAGGCGAGGGAGAAGAGGAAGATGTCCTCGCACTTGATCTCAATGAGCCCTGGAAGTCGTCTGGTGGTAGCCGAAGAGCCACCCTGACAAGGCAATCAAACAACCAGCCTCATCTGAAAAACAATATGGAGATGGCAGGGGCACCAAGAATGAATGAGCAGTTGGTGCTTCGGTACCAAAAGAGACATCGCAGTTCCACTTGGTACCGGAGCAAACGATCCCAGAGCCAAGGTCAGTACTGATCCCAAAGATGAGGGCTGAAGCAAAGACAACATCAGTGCCAAAGACAGCACCTGCACTGGTGGGCCCCTTGGAACCAAAAAGGATGCTGACCACAACTCTGGCTTTTAGGCAGAGAGGAATATGGTTGCAATGAACAAGACAACTCTGCAAGCAGACCAGACAGTGCTGAGGGCACTGCAGAAGAAGCTGAATGCTCGTGAATTATTGGGGAATCAGGAACAGAGGGGCAGAGCAGGTCTAATGCCGCCTGGTATGCCAATGGCATAGAGACAGTCAGTACCAATGCTGATGTTGTCAGTACCAGAGTCGACAGTACAGAGTCCAACTGATCTTGGCGCAGTACCAAGGAGTGGTTAAATGGTCCACCATGCATACCGGAGAAATCATGGTGTCAGTCAGCACTGCTCTTAGAAGACAAAGAGGAATCTCTCTGAGTCCTGGAATGGTCTTGGTCCATCTTGTGGGATCTCTTCCTTGGAGGGCCAGAGGAAGGAGAATGATCCCTCTACCTCATTGGGGAAGCACTAGACCTCACGCTGGAAGCAACATTCGACTCTGACGGACACTGCAGGGCTCAAGGATCTGTAGAGGTCTCTGGTGCCAAGGTGGGCCTCCTGGCCTGCTCTTGAAGATGCTATTTCACATGCAAGTCCCTCACTACCTGCAGTCTCTTTTTAAACTTACAGATGAAGCAAGGTTCTTTAATGTGCCTTCTCCCACGCACAACAAACACCACATGTGGGGATCACTATTAGGAATAGCCACCTCACATGATGGACAATGTTTAAACCCTCGTGAAGGCATCACCCAGGATGACTATCTATCCATTCTCACTAACTACTATAAACTGCACCTAAGGGAGTACTAAACTATATTAATTATATACAGCAAAGTCCCCAAAAAACTGAGAAAAACAAGTGTGAGATAAACTACTGCACCGAGTGCTCCGACTCCAGCTGCAGGCAGTGAGAAGAAACTGGGGGGAGGAAGGAAAGGGCAGGTCAGCACCATCCTTAAATAGCTTGGCAAGAGGCTAAGGGGCCATAGGGGACGAGTGCCACTTCTACGGGTACTGCTAGGCAAAGCTCTCCAGCTTTGGTATGCTCGGCATATGCACACTTGAGTGGAATACACATCTGCAACTACTTGAAGAACATTATGGTTTTCTTTGTTTTTTTAGAAATCACAAAACAGTATAAATATAAGATCTTTTCTGGTTCTGAGTCATATATGTCTCTCCCACCCTAAGAGGCAAGCATTTACTGCTTCCTTGAAATTGCTTCCATCTTCGTCTGAATAACATACCCAGAAACTGGATATGAATGGAAGGAAAGAATTCGTTTCCAGGAATAATCTGATTTCTATTATCTTCCTGAGCCCTCCCTGTCATGTACAGATTTTTTCCACTCCTATATTAGAAGAAAGTAATGTTAATACATTTTAGACTATCTCTGATGGTATGGCAGATACTACTTTTGTATCCTTGTAGAAGTAGAGCTTTTGTCATATCTGAATTTTCCTTTTTTGTTGTTTCAAAATCATTGTGTGAAAACTAGTATCTCTCTTCTGAAATTCTGTCTAGGAATAAGAGGGAAAGAAATCACTTCTAAGTCTATGCTGTTTTAAATCCCTCTGGAGTTTTGAGGATGGAAAAGTATGCTTTTCTCCCTTAGCCGCTTCACCAAGTGTTATTCAAAAGTCTCCCCATAACACTTTGCCTATAAATGTTGCAGAAGAAAGGAACTGTGATGGTTAGCTAGATGTCCTCTAATAATATCTCCGCTGACTATATTCAAGGTCACAGTCCTTTAAAGAAAATCTGAGCATATCAATAGATGCAATTGGCAGAAAGGAAAATGTGTAATTTGTGTTTTGTTCACTATTAATTGTAACGATTCATCCTTTGCCGTGGGAATGCTCTGATATCATTGCTCTATAAATGAACATCATAGATATTTACAAGGTTGTCACCAAGGCCTCACAGTTCCTCCTTGAGGAAAGCCTCAATCTTTTTCTCCCCGTGGTCCTTGTAAAAATAGCTAGCATGGCCACCAATCTATTTGCATTACAGATAGATATTTAGGGATGGGGGGGGACTTTCTCTTGGAATTTTGTAAATTTTCATACATTAATGCTAGGTCTTTCCTTACTGGAATGTTTCTATTTAACAATAATATCTTGTTTCTTCCAAGAATGCAATAAGATGTCCAAATCACTTCTGTCAAAAAAACAATATTATTTTTCTTTTCCTCCCTCTTAATCAATGTAGACAGCCAGAATGTTAATCTGTTATCACAGATTCAGACATGTCTAAGGGGACTATTTTGTCCTGACTTTCCAGATCTTATTATGTGTTTCCCTCATTTGACAGTTTGGAAGACTCTGATGATTACATTATATCTATGCCTTTTTGGTTTTGTTCCTTTGTGCTTCTTTGCTGTGATTTGTTTTTTTTTGAGGTAGGTTGGTTAATTGGTTGAGTTGAGGGTTATTTTTGTTTAGTTCTTGAGAGCATTTTTGTTTCCTTGAAACTAAGACATCTTTCAAAAGGAAGGAGTTTGGAAAATGACCCTAGGCGGCTCTTTTACCATGAAGAATCATTTAGCCTGTGGTGTATGTTTATTGCACTTCTTGAGACAGAAGAAGTGGAACAGTTGCCTTCTGTGCACAGAGTAGAGAGTAGTCATCTCTTAATCTCCAGAGAAAAAGCTGGTACTATAATCCTTACATCTGCATACATGAACTGACTTTTTTCTCTTCCTTCCAGAGGGTTGATAGATCAGCACTGTTAACATCACATACTGAGTTAGGGCAGTGTTTGTTTTGTTTATTGCATTCCAGGTATGTTTCTCTAGCTGAAAAAAGTACACGGGACTGCGGTATTTCTCACAGAACTTTTTCCATCAAATTGCATTAAAAGTACTGTTAACCAACATTAGCTAGACTGACATATTTTTCTGAATCTCTGTAGCCAGCAAGTTCAGAAGTTGAACACTTAAAACTGGGAGTGTGCCAAAACTTCCATTCATATGGATAGAGTGGCTTTTGTCAGGAATTCTAGGTGGACTGACAAATACTTTATAGAATCCTTTCAATCTCTTTAAAGAGAAGGATGTTGCCCTCTCCATTATGCTAATCCATAAGAAGCAGATTTTAAATAAATACTGAAAGTAACAACTAATATTTGAAAGATTAAAATACTATCAAACTAGAATTCTAGAGAATTAAATTTGATGGCACAATGACAAATTACAACTTGTATTCTAAAAAGCAAAGTATAAATGTAATACTTGTTTCCATCACTTCAACAAAGTAAAAACTATTTTCTTACTGTTGTTTTCCTGTAATAAAAGCATTACCAACAAGTAATAATTCCTAACTTCTAAGGGTTCAATTTTGCAGTTGATACACACATAACTCCTATTAATGCCTTTTGGAAAAAGAACAGATTTCCTAAGGATAAACTAATGGTGAACTTCCACCTGCAGATAAACACTGTGGATAGCTGAAATTTTGCATAACTTTTAGATGCTAAAATATATAGGTGCTAGGTTTCTGCTATCACCTAAAAAAATATGAATTTGCAAGGTTTTCAAGGCAGGGATTGTGTTTTTCAAAGATTCTGTGTAATGCTCAACACAATAGGCTCCCAAACTTGGACTTTTGCATATTACCACATGACAAATAGTAACAATAGTAAGCCACTGTTCTTCACTGAAAGGCCCGCGAGCCAGTGGTGGCTCCCATGGACCGTAAATGCGGCTCCCTGTGGATCGCGCTCTCTGGTGGCACAGTGGGGCTGCAGCTAAGGCAGGCTCCCTTTAAAATTAAAACTAAAACTAGACATTACAAGGATAAACACAAGGTTCTTGGGTAGTCAGACCAGACTATTATTAATACTTTTTTACCATATTATTCAGTAAAAATAGTTTTACAAAAATAATAAGACACTTATATACAGTTTTCTTAGTATAGTATTAACATATTACATCTCAGACCATGTAAGGTGACTAACTTCAATATAAGATTTTATCTTGAAATAAAACCTCAGAAGGGCATGGGTTGCATGCCGAACTTTTACAGCTCTGGTTGGACAGTGAGAAATGTTTAATAAAGCATCATAAATCCCTAAATTTCTTGTATTATCAGGCAGGCCAAAAGGGGGTTCTATGCCAAGACTATGAGGATAGAGTCAAACTCCATATTGCCCAAGCTGGGAATATTCTCTCCCCTCTGGGCCTCTCTGTGAGCTTTGATTTTCCTCAACTTGCTGTCAGCAATGCCTCAGGTTGGGAAGCAACAGCTCAGAGAACCTATAGTAGCTAGAAGTGGGGCAGAACCAATACAGAGCCTAGAGCTGCTCCAAGTTGAAAAGGCCAGCTAGCCTGTAAGCAAAGGAAGTCATGCAAGAAGGGTCAGGACTCTTGGCCTGATAAGAGTGTGGAAGAGAGCTCTCTCAACAGTTAGGGAGAGTGCTTTGGGAGGGTTCAGGGACCATAGGTCATATGTAGTATAAAAACTGCACTCAGCTCATAAGTTTCATTCTTGTAATTTTAAGAATAAAAGTTCTGATGCACAGTCTAGCAGCTCTGTCTTTTCGAAAATGAAGCCACCAAGATATCTTAATGTGGAAAGACAATCAAATTTTAATGATATTATAAACAGGACAACTACTTCATTTTAAGGGACCTGTGTTCCATGACTTCTTGCTTTATATTTGTTAATGGTGTGCAGGTTCCAATCCTAGATTACTGTGATAGACACTGCCCTTCAGGCTGGGAGAACTATCACCAGCATACAGGTTAATTTCAAGAGGTATGTCTGAACTACAGCTCCCAAAAAGAGCTGTAATTAACCCGTGTTGCTTTCTCTCAGCTGAGTTGCAAATTTTGCCTCTTGTCACACAGAGCAATGAAGCTCAGCAGAGAATCTACATCACTTAAGGGAGCCTTCACTTTCTAAAGTGTAGCAGAAGTAGTTGGGCTATTACACGCAAAACAAATCCATGGTCTTCCCAGACACTTTACCCAGAGCAGTGATGTAGCAGTCAGAAAGGGAGATTAGGGACCCCTGAAGATCTTCCATCTCCACATAAGTACTTCATTCATCTCTGAGCGAGTTGAACTGCAGTGGGAAGAGCCAATGGGATATATGATCCTTAGCAATTCTCTTTTCCCTTTATTTCCAGCGGATGGATCAAACTGGAGGGGAAGAGAAACTGGGCAGAGGAGAATACCAAGGAAGAGGGGACATACAGAAAATAATAGAAAAAGGAAAAACAAAATGGAATTAAGAAAAGAATGAACTCAGGACATAAAAGAGGAAGAAAAGGGAATGGAGAAAAGTAATATAAGATGATAACTTTTAGATTAGTACATTTATTTTTAATATATTTGTAGTATCCCTACATATATTTTTTTATAAATTAAAAATCCACAAAGTAATAAAAAAGGATCTGCCCATGAGTAAAACTACCCCCAAGCCTTAGTCCAAACACTCCTTGATAGCCTAAGAGACAAGAAAAGAGTTACGAAATCACACAGAAGATAAGTATATTTGAAAATAATATGATAACAGTTACTTCATACAGATGTAACTAAGGACAGAATTTCACCAGCAGAATCTTTATTACTAATGGTGATGTATGAGCCAGAAGGAACCCAGCCCGAGCTTAAAATTCCAGGCTGAATTTGCACTGCTGCCTTTCTAAACTACCTTCTTACCTTACATGTAATTGAGAAAAATTAATCTGGAGGCATGATAAATGTGGCATCCATGATGTCATGTTTACCAAACTATTTTTTCAGAGTAAAAGTGCACTTTAAGAGGTCCACTGTTAGAAAACAAAATGTGTCCTGCTATATTAATTGTTAATTTTTTTCCAAGTACCCGCGATGGAATACCCTCCAATTTAAAAAAAAAAACCTATTTTTAAAACAAATTTCACACCATAGCAATTAAAGTGGAAGAGCCTTTATATTAATTAGTTTATATTGTACAAGAGATCAATTCTCTTCCCGAAAGAGATGGGAGATATTCAGCAAACTGAACAATCCAACTGGTTAAGCATTCTTGGGTGCTTTAAAAATAAAATTGGTTGAGAATGTTGATGGTGTCCCTAGTCTCTGTTTGCCAGAAGCTGGGAGTGGGCAACAGGGGATGTTTAACAGGATGATTACCTGTTCTGTTCATTCCCTCTGGGGCACCTGGCATAGGCCACTGTCGGAAGATAGGATACTGGGCTAGATGGAACTTCGGTTTGACCCAGTATGGCCGTTCTTATGTTTTTATGATCCATTTTGCACTCAGAATACTGAGCAATCAAAAACAGTAGATAGAGAATACTAGCAGTTCTCCTAATGGAATGTCCCATAAGGAGAGTTCAAATAGGTGTAGTATCAATATTTGTTTGTACTTAAAAACAAGTTTAATACAATGCAAACAATGTAATTAATTAACTAATTTTTATTGCTGGTGCTATGTTTTATAGCATAAGTGGGTTATATTCAGGGCTGCATGTTTTCCATGGCCATAGCATTTGCTGTGGAATTCCCCTTCCCTCGGAATTATGCTTCAGAATCTAAGCTTTGATTTTTTTTTAAGTAATACATATATTTCTAGTTGTCGTGGTTGCAAAGTAACTCTTGAAAATGTACACCAATGCTGTGTTAGTTTACTGAGTTTGCACACAGTCTGGACCCTTAATGCAGAATTTAGATTCAGTGTGTTGCACAGCATACAGGATCTTGATGGGAACTAAGCAAAAATTGATACAAACACCACTCGATTCAACTTTGTGAGTCTTATGTGTAAATTACCTTACAACATTCAAACCACAGAAGTACCCACTCCAAAAGTATGACTGTCAATACTTGAAAGAAATGCAGATACTTATTAGTCTTGAATAGTGACATGGTTAAAGTAATGTATCAAAAGCTAGTACTATTCCGAGACATGTAAGCTATATCCTATCTTGTATTGCACTGATAACAATATACTAACAAAAACCGACTTACAAGTAACATAACAAAATCAAACTCTTTTATTAAGGAGCTCACAAAAAATTATCTTCATTTTAATGTGGTTGTGAAACAGATCTCTTAAGCTAAAATAAGTTACATATAATTTAGTTCTGATATGATTTATTCTTGTTTTAATAATTATTGTACTTAGTCTTCAAGTTTCAACAAGACAAATTAAAAAGGTCTCTAGCTACAAAATAAGTAATGATTCAAAACTTCATTTTACTTTTGCACATTTCAAATACATTTTAAAATTATTCATTTTTCTATTGTAATCTAATGTTGAAGAGCAGCATCATATGATGGTGAGGATATTTGGCTAAGGACATACAGTTTTCATTTTTCACCTCTTTAGCGCATGATTCAAATTCATCTTGATTAATAAAGCAAAATGAGTTCTGATAGATTAGTTCAATCAACAATAAGTGTCACACAGTTTGACATCCCAGCACAGCAAGGGCCATTTCACATTTCTCAGGGGCCTAACAAAACATTCAGGGCTTTAACTAGCCATATTTTTCATGATCTTACATAAAATGTTTCTACACAGGAGACCTTATACAACTTTTGGACTGGCCCCGGGTACAATACTGGAGTTTGAATCACCTACCTATAGGAAACTGTATGTTCTATATTTGAGCCATATCCTGTATAAATTTATGATTAATGTATTAAAGATTTCTTGTAATAATATATCCATAGTAGTTTAAGGATCTGAACTTGAAAAACAACTAATATTATGTCCACATGCTTACTAACAGATCTCAAATTCTCTCTCTCTTTATTTAGGAAAGCAGATACTTATCTTACACAGTTTACAGCTTTTTCATAAATTTCATAATAATTTTATAGTCAAATAAGTATTCAAAAATAAATATACATACATATATAAAAAGTAACATAGTAAAATAAAATCTGAAAATCCAACATTTATATTATGTTAAAGATATAGTGTACCTTCTTCAATGGGTTCATACTTTGCAATAAGTTCAGAGGCAATTGCTTCATTAGCATCAATTACAAATTGTTCTTTTCTGAGAAACTCAATCAGGTTTATTTCAGGTAGAATTTTGCGGTTCGGAGAATAACTGCAGAAAAGTTCATGTATTTCACTTCTGTGTGCAAGGGTTCGATAAATTGCCCTGAATTCTTCTATAGTAATAGTTCCAGTCTTCGGCTGATTACTTGTTTTCTGAAAACAAAAACGATTTGAGTACAAACATACATTAAAATGTAAAAATGTATCATTAGAGCCATTATATCAGTTAAAACATTGAGCCATAATGTTTCTTCAGTACATGGTCATGATCCAATTCTATTCTATTCTAACAGGTGATGCAGTTAGTAAATCTTAGAATTTGGCCTTACCTCTTAAAAATGTCTATTATTTTAAGTAATTAAGTTTAAATTGTATTGCATAACACAAGCTGCATATTGTCAATTGCAAAATATTTGTGTATATTTGATGTATCCAATTAGAATGCATGAATTCAAAACAAAATCTTGTACTGAAATATATATTTTAATTTCATAAAACTGTACTGCAAAAAAAGGTTATCATGATAGTGAAAAAGTAATATATTCTGACACATCAACAGTTACTATTTTAAATAATTTTGTGAATACTGTAAGGCTCTATTTTAAAATTAGGAAGAGCACGCATTCCTCAAACAAGTGAATTAAGAATGACCAAATTATCATAAGATTAAAGTCCAATGGCAGGTCATATCTAAGATTTTTTTTCAAGTTTAAAGATATGACTTTGCTCAACTTTTAACAGACTAAGATAAGTTAAGCTTTGACCAATTATTCATACACTCAGAATTTCTAAATTATACACTTGTTTTTTGTAAATGGAGCTTTTTAAATGCTAGAATATGGATTCATTTCAATGTTTGATTATCAAAAGCCACTAGAAAATAAGAAGGGTGAAAAAAGAGGTAGAATGACAGTAACTGAGTATCTCCGGCATATACATTTTTCAAAGACTCACCAAAATAAATTTTTGTTTAAAATTTTCTAAATAATATATGGAATTCAGTTTTCCCAGTGTACATTTTTTCTCTTTTTTTTTAATGTATTGTTCATAAAAGGTGCCATAATGTGCTAGCCCTTGTGAATGAATAGTAAATAAAAAATTCATTGAACTACCCTCCACCAATGTGCTTCAATTCTCTTCTACAAGGATCACCGCTGGAGTTGAGAAAAAGTTAGTATTATTCAGTTCTTAAGCCCTGAGACTACCATGGAGGACAGTAATTAGTGCCTAATATTATGTCAGCCGTGGTGGTTAATGCCTAGTAAAAACTGGCCTGACAAGGAAAATGACCAACTATCATTTGATAAAGATATTTGTTCACTACCAATCTGGGATGGATTTGAAACAATGTCCTAGAGATGAAAGATTCAATAATGCATTAATAATTCCCTCCTGAGCAATCTAGTCATTAGTGAAATATATTTCTAAAAGTATAAACTGGCGTAAAACTAAAAATTGTATTACGTAACCAAAATCAATGCAACAGAAAAGTATTTTGGGGGCTTCTAACAATAATCTATTAATTCCCTTCCAAACTAGTATCTAATTACTGATTGTTTGAAGGATGACTGTTCAAAAGAAATTTACTATTAGATTTACTAAAACCAATAATGAAGAAAACCTGGTACAAGAAACTAGTAATAAATTTTTAACATTGATTGAGAAATCACAACTTCCCAGCTCCACGGAAGCATTTGGAAACTACAGTAATAGGGGCTACGTAAGAACCTAGATAGAAAGATTAGTACAGATTTATATTAGAGACAAATGGTGGGTGAGGTAACATCTTTTACTGGATCAATTTCTGTTGGTGAAAGAGACATAAGCTATCAAACTTAAAAGAGCTCTTCTTCAGGTCTGTGCAAGCTCAAAAGCTTGTTTCTTTCATCAACAAAAACTTGGTACAATAAAAGATATTGCCTCACCCAACATCTCTCTCCAATATCCTGGGACCAACATGGCTACAACAGCACTGCAATCTATAGATTTCTATGTGTGTCTCTAGCTCCTTATCATATCTTTAGTTTTATTAATGCACCTCAACTCTTTGCTATTCAGAAAATGTAGTAAGTTTAACAAAAGGCTTTCCTGTTGAAATGAAAGCTTTAGAAAATGTATTATTCTTTAACAAACTTTAATCTCCCCATTTCTTCTGATTTTACCTAAAGTAATATGACAGAAAAAGAAATTTAAATTAAAAGGAAAGAAAAATAAAAGCAGTACGTTGGTAAAACACCTGCATATGTGTCTCTAATACAGAATGAACTTTCTAGTCACAGCCCTTTGACTCTCTCTTAAAGAGCAATGAATTTGTAATACACCTCTACGCCAATATAACGTGACCTGATATAACACAAATACAGATATAACGCGGTAAAGCAGCGCTCTGGGGGGGTGGGGTTGCGCACTCCAGCGGATCAATGCAAGTTCAATATAACGCAGTTTCACCTATAACGCGGTAAGATTTTTTGGATCCCGAGGACAGCGTTATATCGGGGTAGAGGTGTAGTACTGTATCCAATTAGATCATTCCTATTCTAAACAGGCCATTCCTTCAAGTAATTATTCTTTTTATAGTCTTTTTATAATCATTCACCTAAAATTACTCCCTGAAAATAGCATAATAGAAAGCCCATAAAAACAATAAACACAAAATTTGCTAACTCGCAAGAGGCTCCAAAGGGTCAGTACACTCAGGCTTTGTTAGACTGCTGCAGGAAGTAAATTCCAGAGTTGAGGGTCCTCCATCAAAAATGCTCTGCCATCAGCCTCAGTGTTTAAATTTGGAGAGTGTTATCTTGAAACACTTTAGTTAACCTGAACTGTCATAATGGTGGTATGATTTGAGAAGTCAGTCTTCGGGTAGCCAGGATCCAAGCCACATACAGCCTCATACAACAAAGTCAACATCTTAAAATAAATGAAATGAATGAAACAGCAAAAGTGTCTTCTGAACACAAAGTTACCGTAAGTGTACTCCAATATTGCCATGAATTTTCTGTTCCACAAAATATCCACTTTATAAAAAGAATGGTCACATTATTTCTAGAAAAATTTTCATAGACTAGAAAAGCAAAGGAATAGGAAGAGAATTTTTTCTGTACAATAATTTCAATGTTGATCATCCTACAATAGGATCAGGTCAACCTGTTTGGAATTCAGTATTATCTACCATTCTACAAAGAAATCTACCTGTCAGGCTTTCAGTGTTATTTTAAAACTAGAGACATGTAAATGCTATTTTAAACTATGCACATTCCATTTGAAATCATTATTATTCTTGTAATAACAATGAACCCAAATCTGACTGATAGTTGTCGAATTTGACTCTTTGATATCCTACTGGTTAATTATGTTTTTGATAATTATTAGCGTGTTTGAAATCCTAACACTGCAGTAAACCCTTTGCCAACTGGTGGCTGATTAGTGGCCTGTGTTAAATTAATTTGGTAGTTAATCCAGTTCCTTGTAGTAAGATGTAAACATCACAAAACCAATACTCTTCTTAGTTTCATCAGAATTGATAGAGACTGAATTCTCCTCCTATCACCTAGGATGATCTATCCCAGAACATGTTGGGGAGGCAGTAAGAAAGAGATTGCATTGATGCTGCCTATGAGATATCCATGCTACAGATAAATACAAGACTTTGTCCATTCAGCTGTTAAGTTGGCACATTTATTTAACAAAAATATATTAAAAAAAACCAACAACCAAACAGCCCCTTAGGTGTCTGGTCATTCTGAATACTGGTCATTCTGAATATACTTATATCAATACATGACAATTTTCTCACCTTAAAAACATATTTTACATGAACATAATCAAAAGGGATGTTTAGCTTAATAAGTAATTTCAATGTCTTGTCTAAATTAATCTTTCCGGTTCTAAACTCATCCTGAATGATGGACAAAAACCATGTAAGGAAAAACAGGTTAAGGAAATGTATAAACACATTTAATTAGCTTTTTTTTTAATAGGAAAATGTATTTGACTTTTAAGTATCAGAGGGGTAGCCATGTTAGTCTGGATCTGTAAAAGCAGCAAAGAGTCCTGTGGCACCTTATAGACCAGGGGTCAGCAACCGGTGGCTCGCGACTCGCCAGGGTAAGCACCCTGGCGGGCCAGCCTGGTTTGTTTATCTGCCGCGTTGGCAAGTTCGGCCGATCGCGGCTCCCACTGGCCGCGGTTCGCGGTCCCAGGCCAATGCGGGAGGCAGGAAGCGGCGTGAGCCGAGGGATGTTCTGGCCGCGGCTTCCTGCCTCCCGCATTGGCCTGGGACCACGAACCGCGGCCAGTGGGAGCCGCGATTGGCCGAACTTGCCGACGCGGCAGATAAACAAACCGGGCCGGCCCGCCAGGGTGCTTACCCTGGCAAGCCGCTAGCCACCGGTTGCCGACCCCTGTTATAGACTAACAGTCTGTTAGTCTATAAGGTGCCACTGGACTCTTTGCTGCTTTGATTTTTAAGCGAAACATATTAGCTATTTTTCGACTATATTTTCTCCATTTCTGGTTCCAAATAATTAACTGAAAAATATTTATGTTATTTATTTTATTACAGTGCTGGGCTAAAGGGGTGCTGGAGGAGAAGAGCAGCCTACAGGGAAGAAAGGCGAAAAGGAATAAGAAAGATGAAATGGCACAGATGATAACTGGGAACAGATAAGATATCCAATGGTAGTGAAAGTGAAAAGGAGTAGAGTAAGTGTTTAATGGGAGTAAAGAATAAGCGGGGGGGGGGGGGGGATTCATGTATTAAAGAACATAGGGTAGTGGAGGAAAGCAATAAAAAGGGTAGAATAGGCGCAAGAGTGTGAAAGCAATGGAGAGGCAGGTGTGAACGGACTAATGTGGACAGGGAGCTCACGAGGTTGAGTAACTATGAAGATGATTTCAGGGCCGCCCAGAGGGGGGGCAAGTGGGGCAATTTACCCCAGACCCTGGGCCCAGCAGGGGCCCCCACGAGAGTTTTTCGGGGGCCCTGGAGCGGGATCCTTCACTCACTCTGGGGGCCCCGGAAAGCTCTCGCGGGGCCCAGGCCCCCGGAGCTTCTTCGCTCCCGGTCTTCGCTGGCGGGGGGTCCTTCCTCTCCGGGATAGAAGGACCCCCCTGCCGCTGAATTACAGCTGAAGCGGGACCTGCCACCGGAGTGCAGCTGGGTCTTCGGCGATAATTCGGCAGCAGCAGGGGGGTCCTTCCATTCCGGGACCCACCGCCGAAGTGCCCCGAAGACCCGTGTGGGGGCTGCACTTCAGTGGCGGGTCCCGCTTCGGCGGTAATTTGGCGGCGGGGGGTCCCCGCCGTGGGTCTTTGGGGCACTTTGGTTGCGGGTCCCGGAACAGAAGGACCCCCCCCGCCGACTTACCGCCGAAGCGGGGCCCCCCACCGCCAAAGACCCCGGGCCCCCGGAATCCTCTGGGCGGCCCTGGATGATTTGGGTTATTAATGGGGGTGGCTAGAAGAGCTTAATGGGTTTTCAAACCGTGTCAGAGGAGGGCGGGGTGTGGGTGGGTTGCTGGGGGAAGGTGAGCCGGCCTTGCGCCGCGTGTATGGGGAGGTCTCTGGCAATCGGGGGGTCCCCCTAGTGTGGGGGCGGGGGGACCCGGCCGGGGAGCGTGGTCTCTCCACGCGGGGGGCGGGGGTGTCCCTATGAGGGATGTGCCCAGTGCACTTGGGAGGGGCCGGGAGGGGAGGGGAGGGGAGCCCGTCTCGCCCTGCCGCGCGGCGGGGGGGGGGGGCGATGATAAGGATATTTGGCCTCCATGGTGGACTCCGCATCGCCCTGCGCCTCTCCGGGCTCTGGTCACTCCGATGGTGTCAGCAGCAGCTCGCAGCGCGGCATCACCCCGGCCCGGCTCCTCTCAGGCCCCCGCCCCCCCACGCGCGGGGATCCCGCCCCTTCCCGACCAACCGCCCCCGCCGCTGCCCACAGCGAAGAGAGAACCCGTCGGCGCCTGAGCGCCCGCCGGCACGCGGGGCCTGTGACGCCACAAACGGCCCGGCCCCGTGGGATACAGCTCCCAGGCCACGCGACTGACCCGCTTCTTCCGGCCCCGCCCATTGCGTGGCCGGCGGGAGAGACCGTCTCCCGGCCGGGCCTGGCTGAAGGTGATTTTCCTGTCCCCGCGCTCACGCTATACCCTGGCAACTCGACACAATTGGGCCAATTCAGCTGCCGTAGGCTGATCCCAGCCCAGGCTCTAGATCCTGCCAGGGAGGAGGGTTCCATCGCCTGTTGCCTTGTGTCCTCCTGACCACGTGGTCCGGTCTTCTGACCCTTCCCTGCAGGGCCCTTCCTCCCTTTGCCCCATGGCTAGAGCTTGCAGTGCCCTCCTCACCCCACCCTCCAGAAGCCCCAGGCTCACCCTGGGGATTTATCCCCCCTGCCATGGATCCCACTGCTTAGCCCCACTGAACCAGCTGGATAGTCCCAGGGTCATTTGCAGCCTTACCGCCTCTGGCGTTCAAGTTCCTGACAAACACAATGTTGCTTTTTGCCCTCCATGTGGGTTTCCAAAGTGTGGAACATGATCCTGGGGCAAGGGGTGGTATGTGATCCGCGGCTGGTATGTGCACTTGATGTTCTGGCCCAGTCATGCCACAAGAATTCTCTAAGAAGGTAGGTGGGAACGGCTACTCTAGATCTATCCAGAGGTGCTTCCACCTGTTCTCGCTTCAGCTGCTTTAGATTTTTAGGACCATTTCAGAAAACTGTTACATCATCAAAAGTTCTTGAGCTTTCCATGATGGTGATTTTTTCTTGTTACTATGTCGATTATTTTCCAGTCTTTTTATTTCATTGTTGCTTTATCAAAAGAGTTGGATCTTCTCTGAGTATGTTTCTGGTTATCTAAAACATTCATGTAGAAGCTCTCCATAGTTGAGTTTTCACTCTGGTATCCTAAGTTGTGGATCCCTAGCCAACTATCTTCCATGTGACAACATAAGCATGTCCTTTTGTTAGTAAAAAAGGGAAGCACCAGAGAAGGGGGTCGGCTTATGAATGGGTATAGAGAGGGAGAGATGGGACGCAGCCCCTCCCCCCAAGAGAGGGAGCAAGAAGAGGCAGCACAGCCAGCAGGGAAGAGGCAGGGCCAGCGTCTCCGCTTCTGGCCATGCTGCTCTCCCCCCAGCCTCCGAAGCAGCTGCAGCTGTGCTGCTCAACCCCGCTCCCCCGAACAGGCTGTGGCCACGCCGCTTGGTGTAGCAGCACAAACAGCAACCCTCCACTTTTGCAGTTTCCGCCACACATAAACGAATGTCACTAGGCATGCTCAGTTCGGGTGAGCATGCTCAGTGCACCCAAAGTAAGGAATTGGGAGAGCAGTGCCATAACAAGGGTGAGGCGGGTGAGGCGAGTGAGGCACTTGCCTTGGGTGTGCAAAGCCAAGGGGCGCAGAAAAGCAGAAGCGTCCCTGCCGGAAGGAAAGCTGCGTGGCTCTCCCGGATGCTGCTGCCTCTATGGCAACAAGCAACGCTGGCCGGCAGAGGGCTGAGGGCGAGCAGCTGGCTGCGGGTCAGGACGGGGAAGAGGGAGGAGGCACTCCCAGTCAGAAATACCTACATCACCTTTGAGGAAGACCGCTGCCAGTGTCTACAAGAGGCACGTGAATGACGTCACAGAGCACCAGCAGCGCACAACCCACTGACTGCGAACTTCCTAGGCACCATCTGCAGCCAAATGTGCACCTCTAGAATTGGCTTGTATAGTCATCAGAGGGCACACTATGAGACACAACAATAGATGATCTGCACAGATTTGTCATCATCGGATCGATGGACTACCAAGACTACCTTAGGGGCTCGCTATAACATATTACCAGGGTTCAATACAAAGTCATATAAAAGTTATAAAAAAAATGCATAATGCAGAGATGTATCTACAACTGCATTGATTGACTGCTGTGTGCAGTAATGTATGACCCCTGGGTCTTTGAATGAAGCTTTATACTTGGGGGGCCGAGGCGGCGAACGGGTGGGCAAGCAGTGGGTGGGCAAAGAGGTAAGCAGTGAGCCAGCAGGGGTTCTAGGGCAAGCCAGCGGGGGGCTAGGCGGTGAAGAGGGGTGTGATGGTGGGGCCGAATGGGGAGCGGGGCAGGTCCTATTTTACTGCTGTGATCTGGTCACCCTATGCATGCCGTTTCTCACCCCCCACCCCCAAACCTTCCTTTTTGGCCCACAGCTGTTTCAGCAGGGCAGCGCTGGGGAAGGAGGGTTTGTTTCCATGCGGCGGGCGGCGCTTGGGGGGGGGTTGTTTCTGCGGGGCTGGGTGGTGCTGGGGGAGGTACAATTTTATATTCTTGCCTCAGGCACAAAAATAGCTAGTTACGGCTCTGTGGGAGAGGGAGCATTTTGTGTCATCACACCAGCCCGCCGGAGCACAGTGCGGCTGTGCCACCCAACCCAGCCCGCTGGAACATGCTGCGGCCGCACCGCCTGATCTGGCTGCACTGCCCAGCTGCCGGAGCAGCTCCAGCCAGGCCAGAGACATCCTCCCCTGGCCCTCCCCAGATAAGGTGGGAAGGGATGGGATGGGGAGAGTGTGGGGGTCCCAGGCTAGGGGGTGGAGTCATGTGGGGGGTGGTCACGGGTTACTCCCCTGACCCCCGGCTTCTCCCCCCAAAAAACATTTCCCCACCAGTTGCTGTCCCGGCCCGTCAGGGTAAGCAGCTGGCGCGCCGAGACACTTTGTTTACTTAGGTTTACCTCCATGCCTGCAGATGCTCAAGGTAAACAAACCATATCAGCCGGCCAGCGGCTTATCCTGATGGCCCGGGAGCCAAAGTTTGCTGACCCCTGACTTATAGGGTCGGTTTATGAATGAGTCATAAAAATTTTCCATTTTACTTATCCATCTTGAGGGGGTCGGCTTATAAACGAACCGGCTTATGATCGAGTATATATGGTAGTTTTTTATGTGCTGCCAGCAAATATTTTCCACTGTGACAATTTTTTCAAAAACTCTAGCTCTATTGAATCATTTTCTTGTGATCTCACTAATATTTCTAGATCTTTCCAGATACAACTTTAGAGCACAAAGCAAAGTTCTGGATGTTGCCAAGAAACTTTTTTGCTGTGACATCCTCTGGTATTCTAAAATATTTTTAATAACAATTTCCACCTTAGCGTAATATTCATGCTTTCATTTCAGGTTTACCACCACAGAAATAAACCACAATGTCCAACAAATGTGATTTGTCTAAGGAAGAGAAAGTGGGGGTCATATGCCGTCTGCTGTATCAGGCACCTCCAGGCGAATTCTACAGTGTTTTTGAAGATCTCTGTATTCTGGTCCAGGATGATGACCTAATGAGGCAAGAGGCTGCCCAGGTCTGTGCCCATCACAATAAGAACAATTTCACCTTAGTCAGAATAGAAGGAACCAATGTGCTGGTGACTCGCTACAATGACCTAGGAGGAAATCGCTTTTTTGACCCTAAATATAAATTTTCTTTCAAATTTGATCACTTGAGTGGAATATCAAACAAATTTCAGCTCCACGGGGTAGCATGGGATGAGACAGAGTTATGGAGAACAGCCCTAAATAGTGCTTTAAAGGCATACGTGGATAGTCACTTTCCTTCAGGGGACTGCTGTGTATTTAGAAAAACCTTGAAAAACAGGCAGGTATTTGTGGTCTGTATTGCAAGTCATCAGTACAAACCGTTGGGTTTCTGGAATGGCCTTTGGAAAGGTGAATGGACTTTTTCCCAGATTCCAGTTATTACTCAGGTTACAGGGGCCATTCATACGCAAGTACACTACTTTAAAGATGCTAACCTCCACATGACAGTCTGCAAGACTGTTGAAGAGACATTGCATGTAATTGACCCAGCCCAGTTGGCCATAGATTTTGTGAAACTCATAGAAACTGAAGACAACAAATTTCACATTGCCATGCTGGAAAACTTCCAAGCTTTGACAGATGAAATCTGGAGAAAAATTCTACGAAGGCAGCTCCCAGTCACTCGCACGATCATTAACTGGAATAAACTGCTGACCAATCAAAGCATAAAAGCCAATATTTCCAGTCATGAGGTGCCACTGAGTTTAACTAAGTGTACGGTTTGAGTAAAATATAGCCCAAATAAAACTAACAATCACTGTGGAAAGTGGATTTATTTATTCATTTGGCTCATTTCTGGACATCTATTGGAAATATTGAGCCTTTTACCACAAGGCTGCCATTTTGAATCTAATCCAGTTCAGTAATAACTAAAAGTTATTACTGTTTGATGTTTTTCTTAATGCAGGGATTTTCTTGCCTTTTTCTGATTCAGCTAGCACTGGCCCTTGTCAGAAATAGGATAGTATCAGAGGGGTAGCTGTGTTAGTCTGTATCCACAAAAACCTTAAAGACTAACAGATTTATTTGGGCATAAACTTTCATGCGTAACCCCCCCCCACACACACACACACACACACACACACACTTCTTCATATGCATGGAGTGAAAATTACAGATGCAAGCATAAGAATACTGACACATGAAGAGAAGGGAGTTACCTTACAAGTGGAGAACCAGAATTGGCCTTGTTAACACTGGTTCTCCACTTGTAAGGTAACTCCCTTCTCTTCATGTGTCGGTATATTTATGCCTGCATCTGTAATTTTCACTCCATGCATCGGAAGAAGTGGGGTTTTTTACCCACGAAAGCTTATGCCCAAATAAATCTGTTAGTCTTTAAGATGCCAGAAATAGGATACTGCCTAGATGGACCACTTGTCTGATCCAATATGGAAAGCCATATTTCTATGTATTTTTCACCAGTTTTAAATTGACACACATTTTTAAATAAAAATAATTGAATTTAATCTCATATTTTATGTTAACTTTCATTTTGGGGCAATTGGTAATGCTTGTTTACTAAGGATATAAAGGGACAAATAAGAGATTTTCAGAATAGCATTGAAACCCAAGAAGTTAAACCTTCAAGTTTTGTTCACGTATATCAATATCTAGAGAGAAGATATTCATAATGCAGTCACGTAAACTAAGGTCTGGTCTACACTAAGGGGGGGGGTCGAACTAGGGTACGCAAGTTCAGCTACGCGAATAGCGTAGCTGAACTCGAAGTACCCTAGTTCGACTGACTTACCCATCCAGACGCGGCGGGGTCGAACGCCGCGGCTCCAAGGTCGACTCCACCACCGCCGTTTGCGGTGGTGGAGTTCCGGAGTCAACCGGAGCGCGCGGGGAGTTCGAACTATCGCGTCTTGATTAGACGCGATAGTTCGAACTCGGAGAAGTCGAACTCACCGCGTCGACCCGCGCGGTAAGTATGGACCTGCCCTAAGGGAGACATGGAAACAGGAGGCATAAATCTATTACAGTCAGGGCTGGAACTGTGCCAGATCCCACCAGGGATGTGTCATAGTATTCAAAAAGAAACTTTAATACCTGTCATCATGGGATAGCAGAATACATGAAGCTGGGCCACATCCTCTCTCAGTTTTGACAATTGAATTTTAACTAGGGCTGTCAAGTGATTAAAAATATGAATCACGATTAATCGCACAATTAAAAAAATTGTGATTGATCACGCCATTAAACAATAATAGAATGCTCTTTATTTAAATATTTTTGGATATTTTCTACAATTTCAAATATATTGATTTCAATTACAACACAGAATACAAAGTATACAGTGCTCAATTTATATTTTTTATTACAAATATTTGCACTGTAAAAAACAAAAGAAATAGTATTTTTCAATTCACCTAATACGAGTACTGTAGTGCAATCTCTTTATTATGAAAGTTGAACTTACAAATGTAGAATTATGTACAAAAAATAGCTGCATTCAAAAATAAAACAATGTAAAACTTTAGAGCCTACAAGTCCACTCAGTCCTACTTCAGCCAATTGCTTAGACAAACAAGTTTGGTTGCAATATGCAGGAGATAATGTTGCCTGCTTCTTGTTTACAATGTCACCTGAAAGTGATAACAGGCATTTGCATGGCACAGTTGTAGCCAGCATCACAAGATATTTACATGCCAGATGCACTAAAGATTCATATGTCCCTTCATGCTTCAACCACCCTGATGATTGATTCTGCTTGATAACAATCCAAAGGAGAGCAGACTGACGCATGCTCATTTTCATCATTTGAGTCAGATGCCACCAGCAGAAGGTTGATTTTCTTTTTTGATGGTTCGGGTTGTGTAGTTTCTGCATTTGAGTGTTGCTCTTTTAAAACTTCTGAAAGCATGCTCCACACCTCGTCCCACTCAGATTTTGGATGGCACTTCAGATTCTTAAACCTTGGGTTGAGTGCTGTAGCTATTTTTGGAAATCTCACATTGGTATCTTTTGTGTGTGTTGTCAAATCTGCTGTGGAAATGTTCTTAAAACGAACATGTGCTGGGTCATCATCCAAGACTGCTATAACATGAAATATATGGCAAAATGTGGGTAAAGCAGAACAGGAGACATACAGTTCTCCCCCAAGGTGTTCAGTAACAAATTTAATTAACACATTATTTTTTTAACGAGCATCATCAACATGGAAGCATGTCCTCTTGAATGGTGGCTGAAGCATGAAGGGGCATACGGATGTTTACCATATCTGGCACATAAATACCTTGCAACACCAGCTACAAAAGTGCCATGTGAATGCCTGTTCTCACTGTCAGGTGACATTGTAAATAGGAAGCAGGTAGCAGTATTTCCCGTAAATGTAAACAAACTTCTTTGTCTTAGCATTTGGCTGAACGAAAAGTGGGACTAAGTGGACTTGTAGGCTCTAAAGTTTTACATTGTTTTGTTTTTGAGTGCAATTATGTAACAAAAAAAATCTACATTTGTAAGTTACACTTTCACGATAAAGAGATTGCACTACAGTACTTGTATGAGGTGAATTGAAAAATACCATTTATTTTGTTTATCATTTTTACAGTGCAAATATTTGTAATTAAAAATAATAATATAAAATGAGCACTGTACACTTTCTATTGTGTATTGTGATATAAATCAATATATTTGAAAATGTAGAAAAACATCCAAAATGTTTAATAAATGTCAATTGGTATTCTATTGTTAAATAGTGTGATTGATCGCGATTAATTTTTTTGAGTTAACCGTGTGAGTTAACTGTGATTAATCGACAATCCTAATTATAACTGATTATTTAAAATAATGAGTGACTTATCCACATCTGATTTCATACTAGCTGTGGGCAGCTTACCATATTCAGAGGGTATGGTCCCGCCAACACCAAGGCTAACAAGATAATTTACAAGCAACTGCAGTCAGTCTTCAATAAAACTCTGAGAAGAGATGTCATTGTGATTGTGGGCAACTTTAAAGTGCAGGCAGGAAAGTATAATGACATCTGGGGAAGTACATTTGGTATCAGGCAGATGAACAAGAATGGGCAGCAACTGCTGGAATTTGCAGCTGCCAATGACATGGTGATCGCTGACCTTCTCTTTCATCACTCAAAGATTCATAAGCAGACCTGGTATAGCCCAGATGGTTTCACCACACTGTTATTGATCATGTCCTTATTAACAGTCATTGGCAGTCATGGATGTGCGAGTTCACAGAGATGCTGAACTTCACACTGACCATTGGCTTCTGCTGACAAAAATGTACTTCCAACTTCAAAGAAGAGACAACCAGTTAATGGGCTGAAATTAGTCCAGTTCAACAAAAAGATCTTAATACAACAAACTATCAGATGGCTTTCTGTTCTGAACTGTGTAAGGCCATCGAAGCACTAAAGAATGAAATGTCACTCCTTCTGTCATCTGATAAGGAATGGTGTTGTTTCAAGTCATCAGTGCTGACCACTGCCAGCTCAGTGTTGGAGCCTCAGCTCTTCAGACATTATCCAGGGATCAGTGAGGAGACACTGGCGTTACAAGGTTTTTAACACCCTCCCGCGTCTATCATTGGGGCTTGATAGGAAAACCGACACACAGGTAAGGTGTAAACACAAACAGTTTATTAAAAACAAGGACCCCCAAAACACTAAGCATATAAACAAACCACTCGGTCATCAAACCAACAAAGGCCTTAAGCCTGGAACCCAAAAGGTATACAGTGGGGTAAAGATATAACAAATATTAACTACATCACCATGGGATACCACGGAGGCAGGAATCAAGGACACAGGATACACTAGGATGGGTCTTCAGATGAAACACAAGTAAATCGATCATCAGGTTTTCCAATGCTTTACATTGTCCTGTGGGGGAGTATGTGGACGCTGTTCTGACTGGATGTAATGTCAGTTGCGTGGGAGCAATGAAGATGGACACTGGACTGTAACAGCGATGACTTGGCTACCTCTAGAGTGGACAACATCTGAGGGGCGTGCTGCTTAGCCTTAAATAAGTTCCTGTTGCCAGGCATGTTGGAAGGTCAGGTGACCCCTATCTTTCTCACTTTTGCAAGAAAAGGCGCCAAACTAGGCAACAAAAAGGACACCAAATATGGAGGAACAACAACAACTCCATGAATCCAAGATGGCTAACTGAGAGGGAAATAGCAAAACAGAAAAATTCCCTACACTGGAGCTAAGAAAAAAGCAAGGCTACAATTTGAGGATTCAATGACATGTTTGTTGAGAGCAAAGGAAAAGCTGAATGGGTTTGACTTCAGTATGTCATCAAGTCGTTGTGTGAGAAAGATAAGTAATCCTGATCAAGTATCAGAGAGGTAGCCGTGTTAGTCTGGATCTGTAAAAAGCAACAAAGAGTCCTGTGGCACCTTAAAGACTTACAGATGTATTGGAGCATAAGCTTTCATGAAGTCTGATGAAGTGGGTATTCACCCACGAAAGCTTATGCTCCAATACATCTATTAGTCTTTAAGGTGCCACAGTACTGTTTGTTGCTTTAAGTAATCCTGATGTTTGTCTCAGGCAGTGAGTTTAGAAAGGCTGCTGCCTAGCACTATTGCTGCACCCTCTATTCAGCTTTGTGGTGTTTGTAGGGGAAGGTGGCATCAGAATGTCCAGTAAAGAATTAGGATGGCAGTGTAGCAAGGCGGAGGGGCCTCCCTCTGATGTTGACAGGGAAGAACCACTCCCCGCCTCCTGGTGAGTGAAGCCAGGCCAGGCCTGGCCCTCATGTCAGAAGCAGAGGGATGGAACAGGAAGTATAAGAGGTGTGGCCTCCAGCTCAGTTGAGAGGGATCCAGTGAAGGAGTTAAATGCTGGTGCCTTGCTGCTGACCCCTGAACCAGGGACCGAGCTGTGTCAACCCCTGCCTCCTCAGGAATACTTGGAGGAGCTGCTGCCAGGTGAATACCCCAAGGAACTGCTGGCTCTCAAGTACCCAGGGGAGCCTGAGGGCCCATGAGCAACAAAGCCCTATGAACAGGTTGGGGTAGGAAATAGCCCAGGGAAACCAGACACTAGTCCAGTTGTGTTGCTGAAACCATGATCAACATATTTCGGCAGGATCCCCACTGACCCAGTGGCAGGATTCCCAGTCACTGTTAGGGCCCTGCGCTGGGACCCAGTCGAGTAGGGTGGGCCTGGATCCCCCTGCTGCCAACCCCCGACAGCCTACCCACCTTAGGCTGGATGGCCTGTGCTTGCCTGCCTTTGCGCTGCCCCAGCCATGGAGCCAGGCCATAGACTGTTTGCTGTCTGCCCAGCCAGGGATATGGGCCAAAGCCTGCCTTTCCCAGCCAGGGAATCTGAGCCTGACTGTTACTGGGTCTATCT
The DNA here is from genome assembly GCF_016161935.1 of Mauremys reevesii. Lineage (NCBI taxonomy): Eukaryota > Metazoa > Chordata > Testudines > Geoemydidae > Mauremys > Mauremys reevesii. Next base: position 245,079,262 of record NC_052623.1, on the reverse strand, counting down.
ACTGTTGATCAGCTCTCAGCCGCAAGGTGGAGTGGCCTCCCTCTGACGCTAACTGGGAGGAACCACTCCAAGCCACTACAGGCAGCATCAGCCACAGTCTGCAAGATCAGTTGCAAAGATCATTTCAAGATAATTCTCAATTGTCCATCACCTGCAGTTCCCCTTAGCTATTCCTTCTATTTAAACATACCTCTTGAATTAGAGTTTTAATGGAAATAGAAAGCTAAATTTGTAGTACTGTTTAGTACTGCATTAAATCTAGTAAAAATGTTGATGTTAAGTATAAAAATATAATACACAACTAGAAGACCTGTAATTTTATAATACATATATATATGTTAATATTTGTTTTAAGCACCACTACAGTGGATTTTGCCTTCACTGATCACAGCTTGTAGTGATCATGTAGTAATGTGGATTAACTCTTACTTTCCAAAGCCATTTTCTGTTGGTACTGATGTGTTTGCCCCTCTCTTATACCAATCAATTGGGGTTTTCAATTGCAAGGATCACATTTGACATGATTACTTTGATTTTATATGATGTTTTAAAACATAGCAAAGGACTTTGCACCCTTTTGAGTGCCACTCAGCCACAGGAAAGATTGTTACAGTTTCTGGAAGCACACATTAGAACCAAGTATAATTTGACTGACCTGTCATAGTAATAAGATGCCTCCTAGAACTTACCATGTCATTACAAAAATAAAGATTTTGCTTCTACACACGCCTGTTTGGGGAAATTTCTTATTTTATGTATCCGAATACCGTGATCATCCAGATATAATAGTAATAAGTAGGTGCTTATAAAATAGATATAAACAGCATTATAATTCTACAGCAAAATTGTTGTTGTTGTTATAATACAATGTTAAATGTATATTTGTTCATTTCTTTAGATTCATAAAGCCACAAGAGGTGCATATTTTTGTACTTTAGGTACAATTAGTTAAAAGTATGTCTAACATGATGCAAAGGATTGCAAAAGACACAAATGGAAAGATTCTTGGTAGAGAAGAAGAACAAAGGAAAAGATTAATAGAACATTTTCAGGCTGTTTTAAATAAACTAAGCCCAAGCACACTACTAGAAATACATGTGAAGACCTACCACCAGAGATTGATACTCGTTTAGTAGATACTACAATAAAAGAAGTTAGAAAAGCCATCTGTAAGCTAAAAAATTGGAAGGCAGCAGGAGGGGATAACATTACTGGAGAAATGCTTAAAGCAAATGACAAAACAGCTCTCCAGACTTTCCTTGTCTTTTTGGACAGAATATGAATGAATGAAGAATCCAATCCACTGGAAGAGAGACCTGATAGTAAAATTGCCAAAGAAGGATGAGCTTATCAGCTGCAATAACTGGAAAGGAATCACATTTCTCTCAGTGCCAGAGAAAATCATAGACAGCATCATTTGGGAATGTATCAAGAAACAAATGGTCTCCAAATTAGAGAGGAAAAAGCAGGTTTAAACCACTGAGATTATGTGCAGTACATCAGTACATATTGTTGTTCTCAGATATATTACGGAACAAAATGTGGAATGTCAGACACGTGATAAATTCTATAAATTTCAAGAAGGCTTTTGATAGTCTACACAGGGTATTCACCCACGAAAGCTCATGCTCCGATACATCTGTTAGTCTATAAGGTGCCACAGGACTCTTTGCTGCTTACACAGAAATAGTCTTTGGAAAATTATGGTGTATTATGGAATATTGGCATATTAAGTAGAATAATTAGAATCATCAAGCATCTTCATGATAATGCTGAATGTGCAGTCAGAGATGGTGGCAACATCATCTGATGGTTTGCAGTGACAACTGGAGTAAAGCAAGCCTGTATTATGTCTCCACTATTGTTTGCATGTGGAAAATAACTGCAGAAAGCAAGAGTAATTTTTTGCACAAATGATAAAGCACAATTGGATGACCTAATTTTTGCTGACGATGTTGTCCTGCTTAGTTCAACACATCACTTAATAGAAGGAAAGACCCATATTTTGCAGACACAGCAAAACAAGTTGATTTGTTTATCAACAAGAGGAAGATAAAACATACGGCTATCAGTGTCCCAAAGCAACCATCAGAGCAGACAGAAAAACACGAGAAGTAAGTCATTTTTACCTATATAGGGAATGAGGTGATGGCGACACCAAGCTAGATATCAAACAGATACCCCAAAGCAGCAAACAACTTTCATAAACTTGAAAATAATTTGGAAAAGTTGCATGATTGATACTGATACAGAAAAAAAAAGAATTTTTAACAGTGGCATCGTGTCTGTCCTCCCTTATGGAGCAGAGTCATCACTTTTATTGTAGGATTTCCATAACAAGATCAATGAATTCCAAAGTAAATGTCTGTGAAAGATTTTCAGAGTGCAATGGAAAGAGTTTCTTCCAACATCAGAAATTCTAAGTAGAGCAAACCAAACTAAAGCATCAAACATGGTAAGAAGATGACATTGGACATATTTAGGACATGCTTTAAGAATACAAATATAACTTCCATGTCAAGTGATAATATGGACAACACTTGGAAAGAGAAAATGAGGCTGACTTGGAGAAACACCACTCAGAACAATAGTGAAAGAAGCCAAATCTACCAATATGACACTCAAAAGTCTTAACAGACCAGCACAAGACTGAACTAAATAATGGAAACTGGTGGGCAGACCAGGCAGCTGAGAGTGCAGGAGGATAAAGAAGAAGAAAGGATTGTATAATGTTACAAAAATATTGCCAGATAGCTGTAAATGAAATAAATATATAAACAGATATGTATTGCACACGTTATTTTCTATTTGCATTGATTAGGATACATTTTTCAGTTCCACTTTAACATCATCTTTGTAGGTGCTGACTCCGTGGGTGCTCCGAGCCTGGAGCAACCGCAGAAAAAAAATAGTGGGTGCTCAGCACCCACTGGAAGCTCCCCCAATCAGCTCCTCCCTCTCCCTCCCAGCACCTCCCACCCACCATGGATCAGCTGTTCAGTGGAGTTCATGAGGCACTTAGGGGGAGGGAGAGGAGTGAGGGGGAGGTGTGGGAGGGGGAGGAGGCGGAACGGGGCAGGGTCTGGAAGAGGTGGGGCAGGGGTGAGGGCTTGCAGGAAGGGTTGAGTGGGGGCAGGGCCTGGGGCAATTGGGGGTCGAATACCTCCGATGACTCATAAAGACAGCGCCTATGGTCACACCTCTAAGGATGATGGGTCTGATTGTTTTATGCCAGGGGCGGGCAAACATTTTGGCCTGAGGGCTGCATAGGGTTTCGGAAATTGTATGGAGGGCCAGTTGGGGAGTGAGGGGTGGCCTGCCCTCCCTCCCGCTTCTCATTCCCTGACAGCCCCCCCAGACTCCTGCCCCATCCAACCCCCCCAATTCCCTGACAGCCCCCCAGGACCCCTACCCCATCCACCCTCAGCTCCCTGTCCCCTGACCGCCCCCAGAACCCCCACCTCTTACTGCCCCCCACCGCCCCATCCAACCTCTCCTCTCATTCCTGACTGCCCCTCCCCCTGGGATCCTTGCCTCATCCAATCACCCCTCTCCCTGCCCCCTGCTACCCCATCCAACCCCCCCTCCTTCCTGACTGCCCCCCTGGGACCTCTGCCCCCAGTCAACCCCCCTGTTCCCTGCCCTCTGACCGCCCTGCCTCCTAGCCACACCCTCGCCCCCGCCTGCCCCCCAAACTCCCCTGCCCTCTATCCACCTCACCCACCCCCTTACTGCGCTGCCTGGAGTACCGGTGGTTGGCGGCGCTACAGACGCGCCACCATGCAGCACAGAGCACCAGGTCAGGCCAATCCCAGGAACTCACAGCCCCGCTGCACTGGCGGCGGAGCAAGCTGAGGCTGCGGGGGAAGGGAGACAGCAGGGGAGGGACTGGGGGCTAGCCTCCCAGAACAGGAGCTTAGTGGCTGGGCAGGAGTATCCCACGGGTCGGATGTGGCCCACGGGCCGGACTTTGCCCACCTCTGTTTTATGCAGATCTCTCCATGTGGAGCTCCCATTCCATAAGGATGAGTCGCTTGTGGCAGTGTTTCTTGATGATGCCCTATAAAGATGCCTCTCCCCAGGAGATCTGATTAGACAGCACCATGGGCTGCAGGAGGGCATGGGGATGAGGCAGGGAGAGCATTCCCTGCTGTGTCTGTATTACTGATGGGTCAACCACACTTTATCCCCCTGGCTACTATTGAGACCCAGCCTTTAGGAGCATGGCTCTTTTAAGGGCTGTGCTGCTGGAGGGAGCACAGTCAGTAAAGTAGCAGCTGGCTTTGCAGGATATTTATTTAAATATGTGATCATTACATTATTGTTAATAATTTAATTAAAATTGATACGTCCTAGGACTCCATCCCTTGTCATGCACTGCACCCAGAAGTATACATGTATTTTGAAATTGGTGATGAAATATGTTGCATAAATATACATGGCATCAGACAACGATATCAAAAATACAGAAATCTGATCTTGCATTGTGAAAACAGCACACTTATTGAAATACAGATATTGAATATGAATTATCATAAAAGGAATCACAGAAAATGACTATATAGCTACATTACGTTATAGATGTTCAGTTTTCATATTTCCCCCTTCATGAAAGTCACTCTGAGACAAAAATGTATTCAATTTTGCAATATCTATTTTTCTGTAAGATGAACCTCTCCTAATTAGAGTATAATTTCTCTTTTGGCAAAACACAACAAGAACAAAATAAAAATACCTAATAATATAGGGCCATACAATGCACTCCAGATCACATCTAGATCTCATCCTTCCTCTGCAATCTCCCTTCCTTTTATTGCTTTGCAGCATGCCTTTCATGAGGTCAGGATCTCCCTGGAAGGAGAGTACAGGTTTTGGTTAGTTGGGGAATGGAGACCTTGTGTTGGGTGGAGTTGGTGATAGAAGAAAATGCATGTTCTTCCTTCCTTCTCCAGCCATGGAAAAGGTAAATATAAGTTGGATTTTATTACCTTCCCACAGTGTGTCCTGCATGATGGAAATCTCTCTCTAAAGGAATCCCTGATCAGCTGTGGCCAAGAGAAGTTCCTGGTAGAACAGCTCCATTGGACATCTGTTTGTATGGTTCTGTCTTCCTGTGATTCTGCCAATATCTTTCAGGTTTAGTAGTGGAGCCCCTAAGGTAAAGGTAATAATTGGAGATATACCAATCTCCTAGAACTGGAAGGGACCTTGAAAGGTCATTGAGTCCAGCCCCCTGCCTTCACTAGCAGGACCAATTTTTGCCCCAGATCCCTAAGTGGCCTCCTCAAGGATTGAACTCACAACCCTGGGTTTAGGAGGCCAATGCTCAAACCACTGAGCTATCCCTCCCCCCTTTACAGAAACCATGTCGACTATTGCCCTGGATCATTTCACAGGGGAACAAAGCTTACCCACTTCCCCCACCACCACCCTCTCAGTAGAGGGCATCATTGCAGAGTTTTCCTCCCCCTTTGCCTGCTTTTGAGGGTTTTTGTCACATGAGGGATGCAGTTCAACCCATAGTACCTTTACTCCTAAAGGCTCCAAAGCTCTTTTAAGACAACTGATATGCATACACATACACACACATCACTTCTTTCACCACTGAAATGCAGTCATCTCTGATGTGCCATGCTTGTAAGTATTCTGTATCAGCATCACTACCCTGTTTTTAAGAGAGGAAAGGGAGAATGAGACAACTGAAACTATAGAAGAGATTTTGGTAGCAAACTATAAGTTGGTGTAAAGTCAGCACACACATTTTTACACAAGAAAAGTGCCAAGGGATCTTTTAATGACCACGAGTGGACAGGTTCTCATTTTCATATTTCATTCAAATTATGTTCCTTTCAGCAGCACAGTGCTCCATAACATGATGTTGGAATATTGGTTCAGTGATGGCTCTGAGAGCAGGGGCGGCTCTAGGCACCAGCAAAACAAGCTGGTGCCTAGGGCGGCAAAATCTAGGGGGCATCCCCTGCGGCCGGGGGGGGCGGCAGGCTGGGCCGGCGGACCTGCCGCAGTCATGCCTGCGGGAGGTCCACCGGAGCCCCGGGATGACTGGACCTGCCGCAGGCATGACTGCGGAGGGGGCGCTCGTCCCGCGGCTCGGCTGAACCTCCCGCAGGCATGACTGCGGCAGCTCAAGCGGAGCCGCCGGACCCGCGAACCGTCCGCAGCTGCGGGAGGTCCAGCCGAGCCACGCGGGACGAGCGCCCCCTCCGCAGTCATGCCCGCGGGAGGTCCGCTGCTCCCGCGGCTCCGGGGCGCCTCCCGCGCATGACTGCTTGGGGCGGCCAAAAACGTAGAGCCGCCCCTGTCTGAGAGAAAGTGACATTTACTGAACCTCCATCACCACCTCTGGCAGCATGCAGTTTTCTTGAAGATCTCACATGCAGAAGCTTAAACTTTATAACATTGCCTTTTGAAGAGCTCAAGACTCAGAAAATGTTCTTTCCAGTGTTGGATTTATGTTAGGGATGTACCGAACTAGTTCAAGAATGAGGTTCAGTATTTCTCATGCTGAGACGGTAGCAGACATTAAACTGGGCCACTTTGGATCTGAAAGCTAAGTTCCATTAGTCATCTCTTCAGCTATCATCTGAACAGAAGCACCTTTCAGAAGCTGTCCAAAGTTTGCCTTATCCTCTGCAGAATTGGGAAATGAGGGTGTTCATGCCAGCTGTTACATATCAAAGTAATTTCTCTCCTCAGATTCCTATCTACTTGCTTTTTTATGAAGATTATAGGGGATGAGACTACAAGTGTAAATTGAGATTTTTTCTCATGCCCATTTTATTTTGTTGAAAGCAGTGTTTTCCCACTATGTTGATTACATCATGAGAAACAAATCCCAAAATGTCAGATGACGTGTGTGTACAAGACATTTTACTGAAACTTGAATCATTGTTTATTCTTAAGAGGTCATGGCTAGCCTGAGGAGACTTGGTCTTAATTCATGCATCCAACAACAGCAGTTCAAGAGAGGTAAAATAGCATGCAGATGCTTTATCATCAAGCATATCAAGCATATCTTTGGGCTATTGAAGAACTGTTTTGTGCCTGTAAGGATATAGTCATATTCAAGCATCTTCCTATATGATACCATGAATTGCTTTTTCCTTTCCATTCTCTTTGATTGTTACTTTGTGAGTATTCACCTCAAAGAAAAACAACACTCATCAAATATAGGGTAGTATCCTGAATATTTACATGGTGAGAAGCAATTCTAACCACTTTAAAAATGTGAAATGCGTTTAAACTTAAAGGCCTAATTTTTTCTCCCCTAATGCTTGCAACCTTATTGAAGTCAGAAGGGTGCACAAATATAACTGCCTGACAGATTTGGCCCAGATCTTTTATGGCTGTTAGTAACAATGCATCTACTGTTGCTTGGCACCATCCTGGTGAAAAATACCATTTTTTATGACAACAGCAGCATTGGAGCTCAGTTTGAGACTAGTTATATAGTTTCCAACCTGAATTAATATTGGAAGAATATCAACATTTAATTGAAACATATTTCGCAGCTTTGGCTTTCAGATTGCTGTGCTGAACAAAATAAGTGCAGCTTTCTTTTTAGCTTCATAATGGGTAGATGAGCCATTTAAAGGAAACAAAGAGTGAAGTTATCTGATGACACCATATACTGTAGTAATGGGGGTGCTGTAAGTACCTAAGGTAGATAGGGAGCAACCAGAAGGGAGCAGGGTCTCTTCATAACATCTCATCTCTAGCCCCACCTGAAACTCAATGCATGGTCAATACAAATTGACCTCACAGGAGGAATTAAAAATGGGAAAATATCTTTTAGCTTGTAATTTAAGGCTGTTAAGTCTGATAAAATTTGTGCTTGGGTGCCCATACCTCATGTCAACAAGGGACTGAAGGGGTTATTGGATGTCACAATGGGGCCCAATCCTGCTCACTGGATGACATCTGTTGTGATTGGATCCAACCCTGAACCCACTGTGCTTCTAAGTCCTCTGAGCCTGGATAGTGACTGTTCAATGTTCCTAGCTCTGGGTCTCTCAGGCACATTCCCTTGTACAGATCCCATGTTTGACATACTTCTTGGGCAATGAGACTCTGCAATCCAGCTGCCTAGACTCCAGAACCAGTGCCACAGCCCTACCAAGCCCCCTGTTGCTTAGACACATTTCCCCAGAGTACACCTGGCTGTGGGAGCTCTGATATTCTAGTTACACCCTACATGGACAATGCGGCAGTAATGCAAGGAATACAGACTGGTCAAAGAAACCACAGATACTTTGCTCTTAAAAAAAACATGAGAGAATTACAGATCTAGGGAAAAGAACATAGTCTTGAACATAATACCCTTCAATCTGATTTCATCACCCCTGTGGTTTGGTCTAAGTCCTTTGGGCAGGCAGCTCTTTCTGTGTGCTTGGCCTGGACTTCTGACATTGGTTGGCCTGTCTTACTTAGAGAGGCACCCCTTTTAAATCATACTCTAATCCCCTGTTCCCTCTGTGGTATAATCTAGGAGGAAGTCCAGTCTCCAGTCCCTTCTCCCCCTGCCCAGTACTTCAGTATAGAAAATCAAACCAGTCAAAAACCCATTATTCCAGTAGGGAAGAGTCATTAAATGTTGATGGCCCTTGAGTGCTCTGTCACAATTTCTCAGATATAATCTATCCACCAGGTGTCAAGTATCTGCTAGAAAATGGAAGCGCTAATCAACACTGAAGGTTACATTCAAAATGGAGGTTGTAATACAACAGAATATTCACCAAACAAAATGGAATGTATGTTTAGATCCAAACATACCCCTGTTCCACCACACTGACCTTCCCTGAATCTGAGGAGGAATACTTACCTGACCTCAAAGGGTGTGCATAAATTCTTTGTCTTTGAGGGAGGGGCTGACATCTGGGACTCGTTAGACAGGAGGCCTTTCATAGTACATTTGTGAGTAGGGTCCTTGGTTTCAAAGAGGAACAAATTCTACTTGGACTGAGGGGGCCTCTGCTTACGGACCTGAGGTGCATACAGGGTTAGATGCTCTGAATTTACTATGGACTCTAGAGGCAGTTAGTACTTTATACCCTGGTAAGCTAACCACTTCTAGGAATCAGGAATAAAAACCCTGTTTTATGCCTATAGCTGCTGTGTCTTGCTGCATGAATCCTGAAGTTGGCTGGGCTCCAGTGACCTTGCAGGGGTTGCCACAGATCACTTTAAATATCATAAAAAGAAGAAACTTTAAGAGCTATGTGATATCAAAAAGATGACAAGGTAAAGTCACCCTGCTTAACGGAATAATCTTAATTATAAATACATTTTGTCATAAATTCTCCCACTCTCTTTCTTGTTTTATAGCATTTTATAGGTGAGGGAAGAATTTTTTTTTGTCTCTTTAATAATGTATTTGAGCTACTAGTAGAATGTCCTTCACTAGCCCCTCTGATTATGGAATTATACAAAGGGAATTTTCTAAAGAAAACACATCATTAAAATATTTTTGTCACCTAGCTTTAAATAATATTAATCTTACTTATGAACTTTATTTCATAAAAGACCTTAAATTCCCATTCTTTATTTAATTATATTCTCAGTTGAGAGCTGATATGAAAAGCACAGTTTATTTCAAGTATTATTCATACTTGTACTGTTAATGAGCTAATGCCTGAAATCCATCTGTACAAAAGTCTCCATCTTGTTCATCATTTTTGCATGCCCATAAAAAATGCAATTGCTTAAGGTGCTACATACATTCAGTGCCATTGCTTTCCTTATAGAATATCTGCATGCAAATGTATTCTGTTGTTCTTTCTTAAATAATTAACTTTATCTGCTAATACATTCTTACCCAATCCAATTCCTTTAGAAATTATAATTGTGTGTGCAGTACATATTCATCTGAGCATCCATACTTCCTTTTTTTCCCCTCTCTCTCTGTCAAAAAGTCAGTTTGGAGACACATTAACAAAATGCTTCTTACGATCTGTAAACCCTGTAAAGGACAAGCTGTTATTTCAGCCTCTGGGCTGTAGTCCCATATGCCTAAATCCATTACAAAATATAGATTTTGCAGAACCCAATGAAGAGCATAATCAACTTTTTGATATTCTATGTATAATAATTTTTTCCATTATCAAAGTTAAATAGCTGATAGACTGGTGATATAGAACATGACAAGACACTGACTAACATGCAGGATTTTTTCTTAACAATGTAATTTGTTTGGGCTTTGTTTCTTTACTTAGCAAGCTAGAACATATTGGGGGGGGGGGAGAGTGAGATTTAAAATGTGTAGGCTCACCACCTGCCTTCAGTTGTTCATAGGTTCCCCTACATAAACACCCACTCAAGCAAAGCAGTTAATTGTACACTTAATTTTAAGCATGTGAGTACAGTATTCCCATTGGGTGTAATCCTATGAGATAATTATAATACTACAGGTGAGTAAACTGATACCTACCTAGACTAAAGGCCTGATCCAAAGTAGATTAAAGTCACCAGAAAGACTCTCATTGACTACAATGGGCTTTGGATCAAGCCCTGAATAGTGTTAATGGGAATCTACCAATCCCCTGCTCTAACCCTTCCCATCAGTTAATTAATTTGAAATATCACATTGCATTTTGTCAGTTTTATTCATATAATCTATAAAACATGCTAAATTCTATGCAATGTGATACTTTTCTTCTAAGTTATATCACATGTTAATTCTGTACAACATTCTGTAATATTAAGTTCTGCACTCATATCCTGGGTTTGGGGGATTTTTGTTTATTTTTATAATAAATATTTTGATAAGGCATAAAATTAATTTTAATGTATTAGAATTCACTTATCAACATGATAAATGGCATATCCACTCAACTGGGATAACTGCCAAGGAGCTGATTCAGCGTGATACATTTAGAGTTCTCTAATTAATGGATCAATGGTATAACAATCCTGTTTAAAGGTATACTTCGTCTATACCTTATGCAGACTGCTCAACAGGTACATATTGAATTTTGGAAGCACAAATTAGGCAGTCTGACATTATTATGGTTTTAAATGTTTCACACTTTCATATTATGCTTATTTTTTTTAAAGTAACTTATGAAACAGTATCTACCAGACAGTGTATCCCTGCAAGACTCTGGTAATTGGGACAAATGTTTCCTTGTTATGCTTCTGTTTCCACTATGGAATGTAAATTAAATTTGATCTGCAAAGATTTTAGAAAATCCAGAACAAACAACTTTAGGACTATAATGAATGTCCTTGAATAACAAGGGACCCTGCTTCACATTAACAGCTGAGACCCTGATCCTGCAAGTGTTCCACTGAAGAGCCCCAATTTCCATGGGAACTTCCTGCACAGAACTGTTGCAGGTTTGGGCCCTTAATAGGAAAGCATCAGACACCACCGATTTGGTTGACTTACCGTACCCTTGCTACACACATGCACATCATACATCAGTTTGAAAGCGTATTATGTATACTTTAAAATAAGTTATGATGTGGAGCTGTCGCGTGGTGCCATTAACAAAGAAATAGAGATAAACAATGATACACGCAACACATCAAATGACCACTCTGAAACTTATTAGTTTAATGACTCTTGTATTATTTCAAGACATAAAACTGGATTTCTTTGTGACCTCAGAGTATCACACCAACTGTCTAAAGGGTAGAACAAAATCTAATCATTTGTACAGTTATTGAAATGTAATAGCACTGGTGACATTTCTAGTCATCATCATCATCATCATCATGTTCATCATTATGATCTCTGTTGAGAGTGCACAGTCTTCATTGCCTTGGTATGTACACAGTTCTGTGCAGAGAAGATTGTTCTGACTACAGACACAGTTGATTATGCAGTGACCGCTACTGGCACAAGCATAAATAAGGTAATGTAGAATCTCAGAGGCCATTGGACCCTTAAAGAATACAAGAAGTAGTTCATCATCCACATTTCTTCATCCATGTTGCATTGGTGATCCAATAACTGGTTTACTTATGTGTGACGACATTCAAATCTTTGTTAGTAAAGATGTTCTTTTGATATGCTCTCCAAAACTGTCCTCACGTGGTAGAGCTTTGGCCAGTGACTTGTCCTTTGTAATGGCTAGACTGAGGCACAAGCAATTCAGGTCTATGTAGATCTCCTTTTCTTTCTTGCTTTGGTCATACAGCACTGCTACCAATTTCCTTGCTGCAGAAATTGCAGATTGTCCATTACTCTCTTCTTCCAATTTGCCAGTAACTCTGAATTGGTAAGCTCCCTTTGTTTTGACAACATTAAACACAGATTTTTCTTCAATACCAAATAAGGGTGGCACTGTCATATCCTGTTAATGTGTTTACAGCAGAAAGTATATTACAGAAGTCTGGAGTGAGTGCGTCACAAATTGCATGCACAGGTATGAAGTGATGCTTGTCAGTTGTGCTGGTCATGGTACCTGTTTCAATCTACATGTTACCCGTGTGCTCCATTACTGGAAAGAAACCAACAACAAGGACCAAAACATCTGTATCAGGGGACATAATTACTATTTCCTTTGACACCAAGAGACCCAAAAGCCATATTGGCACACACAGCATACAGAAGCAACCCTTGTGTCCACTTCTTCTTGACTACTGTACAAATCTTGGGCTTCTTCAACACTTCTACTGATGATAGCATTGGAAAAGTCTGTGGCAAGAAGGATATTTACGTTGGGTGTGCGCCTACATTCTCAGGTGTATTTTGAACCATATATTCACAGAGAAATTTTACAAATTACTGCTTGTTGGATGCCAGGCATAGGCAATGCATATAATAGGCAAGGGGAAGCTGCCCTGTTGCTGAAAGCCTGGACCATGGTGGTCTTGCCTGTGCTCCACCTCTTACCATCACTGCACCACCCCTTCACGGAGGCCCCCACCGCCTGCCGCTGTCTGGTGTGTCCCTCCTCTCCTCCACTCCATCCCCCATCTCTGGAGGCCCCCACTGCCCTGCATCCCTCCTCTCCTCCAGTCCCACCCCTGTGAGGTCCCCGCCACTCACTGCATCCCTCCGCTCCTCCACCTCTTCCCCCATGAGGCCCCACTGCCTGCCACTCGCCATGTGCTTGTGCACAGAGGGGGTCTTTCAGGGGAAGGGGGATGTGGAGGAGAGGAGGGATGTGGAGAGCAAGAGCAGTGGGGGCCTCACAGTTGAGTAGGAGTAGAGGAGAGGAGGGCCACAGGTAGCAGTGGGCAGTAGGAGCCTCACAGGGGAGAGGGGAAGAAAGGAAGAACGTGGTGAGCGGCAGCAGAGAGGACAAGCAGGGAGGGGGATGAGCGGGACCTGGAGACGAGCGAGGATGGGGACTGGGGCAGAGCAGGGGAGGAATGTGAGCAGGGCCGTGGGCGAAAGAGGAGGGACAGGGAGCTAGCCTCCAACGGGGAAGCTTCATCTGCCACCCATGATGCCACTTTTAGAAACTTTTTCTATGGAGGCAAAGGTCATCCACAAATCATTGGGTATTTCTTGCATCCAACTGTAGATCCTGTGTGCCATTATCCTTCTGCAGTCTTCACAGAATTACTGTTGTGATATCTGTCAAAGTCTTCGATTAGCTGTGTCAAGTCTTTTTAGGACCTGCCTCAAGTACTCAGCAGCTAGTTCACTGAATGTGTGAAATTTGTCTCCAACAATCATTTGTGTTGACAGCCTTGGCATCTCTGATGTACACTGCAGTTTCTTTGTTGTATGCTCTTAGATCATGCATTTTTTCATCTCGAGCCTCCAGCTGATGTCCTAATTTAGTTTTGTCTGTTCTTCTCATTGTTCCATCAGCATGGACGAAGGACATAGGCAGAGGTCAGATTGGGTGACTAAGGAACAGTTACCACTGAATCATCATCTCTGCATCATTCTACAGAAAACAATTTCTGGACTGATAGCTGCTGTGATTGTCTCTCTCTTGTCAGACTTAAATCTGGTATTTTTGGTCATGTCTGCAAATGTTTTGCTTGACTGGGCTGAGTCCCATCAAAATCATGTCCCATCAAAATCAAGTGCCCCTCTCACAAATCCCTCCATTTGTTCTTCACCAACAGTGCAGTTCAGTAGATATGTTAATAAGCACCTCTGGATGCGAGTCAGGGTCAAATGGGTTTGATGATTTTGCTGGTAAGAGCTGTAACATGGTCTTCATCCCTCTTCAGTGCAGAGGCCAGGACTTGTTTGTGGAATTGTCTTTACTACTTCTTGTTAAGCTACTTCTTTCTCTCATAGCTTTTGTATATTCACCCAGGACATGTCTTGTGAGATCAATCTGACAAAAGTTGTTTTTTTTCTTGTCAGTCCTAGAATCCAACTGCTCCCTATGCACTCTGCAATTGAGAGGCACCTTTGAATGTCTTCTGAAGGATGATACTCATTCCTTGCTGAATTATATACCTCTTTATCTATCAACAAAAGGACAAACTCCTGCACCAGTAGGGGCTGACCTCTGTAAACTACAATAACCTGACTTTGGATAATAGTCTGAGGTTTTCATTTTGGCTGTTTCTGACTGAAAGATTGAAGCAGCATTTGAAAGTGGTTCATCAGGCTCACTTGCCAGAACATCCACAAAACATGTGGATGACTTAAGTTCCTGCTCCAGATTACTAGCAGTTTGGATAGCATCAGCTAATGTTATTGTCCTGCACAGAATAAAGGTAGACTTGCCTGTGCATGGAATGAAATTGCAGAACTATAGTGTTTTTCTAATCTTGCCTGTAATTTGCTACTGGAATAGCATGCAGTTTCTACATCTGAGGGAAGTAGGGCTTTATATCTTTGTAGTAGCTTGAAGAGGAGAAGAGCCTTCTTGTACATACGATCATTGTCTGTCTCTTCAATCAGCTGATAAAAGGCAGTGTCATAAAGTGACTATATTGTTGAAATGTACCTAGATGGTTTTGCTATAAGATTGATTTTACTCAAGTAGAAAGAAAGGCATGTTGAGTGATAAACTGCATCCTTAGCAATCAAGACTTCCACAGATATTCTGTGCAATGTCATCAGCTCCTCTTTGAAGTGCTGCCTCCCTGAAAGTGGTTGCTCTCTCAAATCATTCTATTTTATGAAGTTTCTTGTCTTGTGTGTATTTTTTCCTCAAGCAAACAATGCAACAGGACCAATTGCTAGAGGACATGGCTTGCTCTGGTGGCTATAGAAGCAGGTGAACATGATGTTCTCTAATCAGATTCAAAGTTTGTTTTCTTTCCTGGGTTCAGTGCAACTCTGACATGTGCCAAATTGAACTTGCTTGTGTAACCCCTGTGACAGAGTATTGATGGCACATCATCTAGATAACTCCTCCAGCTGCCAATACAATACAATTAATCACTCCTGGCTTCTGCTGCCAGCATCAAAGAATTCTGTCCATCACTGGTGGCTTTTGACATTTTTGCAGTTTTTTGATTTTCTTGAAAAATAACATATTTTTCTAAGTTTGTGGAGAGTCTTTTTCTCTTTGATATAAGTTTGAAGGGGCTTGAATGTTCGATGTCTTCATATACCCTGTTGAGGTGAAATTCCCAAAGTATTTTGTTAGCATTACCACTACCACCACCACCATTTTTAATTTTGTACAAGTATACAGACTTGTGCTAAATTAGATCTATATGTCAGTATGAAAATTGCCATTTTTGTTTAGTGAGCACGACTGAAGCCCAAAATGAAGCTGTGTATTGTCATCTCTAACACTAATAGTGACCTGTGCATAAGAGTTGCTGAATTAAAAAGCGAGTTTCTAGAATATTTCAAAGGCTAGTGCTGCATGCACAGGCAATTACAAATTAAAACCTTCTACCAGGCAGACTAGATGCTACATTGTACGTGTAAAAGCTTGGAGAATAATTACATTAAGAATTCATGTATGTTTATATCTACTCAATATGCAGTGCCAACTGCGGTCATGCAATCTGCTGCTATTAGTGCACAGCCTTTAGTGTTAGGTCTTGGTCTGCAAATTTCAACTGAAAATATAGAAAACTTAAAATAATTTGTGAGATACTTTGACAATTAAGAATATGCAGTGTGAAAACATTTCATGTTAATATATTGCAAAGTGATATTTGCCATTTTAGCCACGGCTTCATCATTTCTGGAAAAAAAAATATTTGCCCATGCAAAACCAATAACCTTTTAATACATTGCTTTTGAATGCCTTTCTTTCTACTTGAGTAAAATCAATCTTATAGCAAAACCATCTAGGTTCATTTCAACAATATAGTCACTTTATGACACTGCCTTTTATCAGCTGATTGAAGAGACAGACAATGATCGTATGTACAAGAAGGCTTTTGGTAGCTTTGACCATTGAATGCCTCATTAAAGTGTTAAAATTAACTTAAACAGTAAAAACTGTAGTCCTAGTTATATGGCAGTGTTTCTGAAACTGTGCAAAAAATGACACTTTCTCATTTTGGATACCACTGTTTCACCTCGCTTACAGGCTTATGGCACCATTCAGGGCTGCCCGGGGTGGGGGGCAAGTGTGGCAATTTGCCCCGGGCCCTGCAGGGGCCCCCATGATAATGTAGTATTCTATAGTATTGCAGCTTTTTCTCATGGAAGGGGCCCCTGAAATTGCTTTGCCCCAGGCCCCCTGAATCCTCTGGGCGGCCCTGGCACCATTTGCAGCTCTGCATCATACCTTGTCTAAATGTATATAATATAAGCTTTCAAGTGCTATATGATGTGGGTGTGTGTAAGGGGGTACAGTAAACTACAAAAATATGGCCCTTTTTGGAGAATTGCTGCATGCCTATAATATTTATCCACTGGTCACTCCATATGAGAAACTAACATGTGCTGGAAGGATGACTTTGTAGCCTAATCTTAAGGTTAGAAAAACTCCTACCATACACTGCCTGAAACAAGCTCATAACCTGGCTGAAAAACCCTTCATCTCCTGAGCTAGGTAAACCAACATGCTATAAAAACTCCATGGCCACATGTACCACAACAATTGTTTTTCTCCATATAAAAGTTGGCATTAAGGGGTAGGAAGCAGGGCAATTGCCCAGGGGCCCACGCCACAAGGGGCACCGCAAAACTAAGTTGCTCAGGCTTCAGCTTCAGCCCCAGATGCTGGAGCTCAGGGCTGCAGGCTGCAGTCCTGCATGGTGGGGCTTCAGCTTTCTGCCCTGGGCCCTAGCGAGTCTAATGTCAGCCAGGCTTGGCGGACCCCCTGAAACCAGCTCATGTTCCTCCAGAGGGCCTCAGACCCCTGGTTGAGAAACGGTGTTCTAGAGCTCTGGGGAGCCCTGTGGGAGTGCAGCACGCTATCCTCTCTACAGTTAGCCAGCTCTGTGAGCTGGTGCAGAGGAAGGGAAGTTCATGGCATAGCTCCTCCCCATCCCCTTTGGGGCAATTTGAGCCCCAAGATCACACAGAAGGAGCAGAGCCCTCTTGTCCCTGACACTTGCAAGGACCAACTCCTGTTCCCTGGACAGGAGCAAATAGATTAGAAAAACCCTCAAGATCCCATTTGTCGCCCAGCCCAATATATAAAAGGCATGCCAGAAGCAGAGAATTTATGCAAATGGGGGATTCATGCACAATCATCTGTAGGATTGTGGAGATTTTTTCTAATATTGTTTTTAAAATGGCATTGAACTGACCGTGAACAGTTCCAGCCTGCAGCAGTGTGTGACACATCACAATATAATGCATGTGGGGGAAAGGACATCACATGCAGCAAGTGGATGTCAGACTGGGTATAGGAACCCGTAAAAGAAATTACAATAAAATTGAAGTGAATTTCAAAATGCAAAGTCATTTTGAATGGAAAAATCAAAACATTTCATTTTAAAAATAAAAAAAATCAATTTTTTAATTTGTGTAGGATCTTTTAACCCTGAAATTGTTAGATCCCCTTTAAGAAAATCCTATGGGTGCTTTTATAAATAAAGAAATTTGTCTTTTTTCTAAGCTTTTAAAATGGCATTAGAAATTACAATAAAATTGAAGTGAATTTCAAAATGCAAAGTCATTTTGAATGGAAAAATCAAAACATTTCATTTTAAAAATAAAAAAAATCAATTTTTTAATTTGTGTAGGATCTTTTAACCCTGAAATTGTTAGATCCCCTTTAAGAAAATCCTATGGGTGCTTTTATAAATAAAGAAATTAGCCTAAATGCCAAAAACACTTAGGACCATATCCCAAAAGGTGCTGAGCACCTGCAACTTGACCCCTCCCTGGTAGGTGAGGTATACATAGCATGGTATAACTAAGAATATGCCTGTCCCATTTCAAGGTCTAACTTCTTTTTGATGTTGCTGAAATAGTTGTATAAATGAGAGTCTGAGAAGACATAAAAATAACTCAAAATGTCTATGATGAAAATTCAGTGTTCAAAAGTCACTTCGATGTTGTTTTCCCTGTTTTGTTAAAACCCCTTTTTACATCAGAATCCTTGGTTTTACTTTCCATGTAGCAGTTCCTGTATTTCATTTTCTTACATAAAGACCAAATTAATAATAATATCATGCTATTAAGAAAATCTCATCTGAAGACTTCATGATGAGTTAAGTAGAAAGGAAATTGCTGGGAGCTATAAGCTCTAGGTCAAAGGACAGTAGCTTGTAGCTTATTAGTATGATGAAGTGAAGTTTGAAATGATATTAAATGTTTGTTCAAGGCATAATTAATAGGGAGTCTATGCATTTTTAAATACTTCATACAGAGCTGTAAAATCTGTTACCTCATATTATCAGCAGTGGAAATGTTTCCTCTGATACAGATTTTGCCTCGTCCATAGGTAGGCAAACAATGTAAAAGCAGGTCTATGATTGGGCACGTTTGTTTTTTACTCTTTTCATCTTCTTCTTTATTCTGGTTGCTGTGGAACACAGTCAGTGGTAGATCAGAATTTGTAAATAAATTTGGGCCCAAACTAGTTTGCTTTTCAAGACACCCCAGACATTGGGGAATTCAGAAAAACAAAACCTGAACTGACCTCACTGATTTTGGCTCCTGTGTAATCTACAGTCAGCACTTTTATGTAGGGGCTCCATTAGTGCTGCTAAAAGTCAGACTCTGAGCATATGTACGAGAAGGAGTGATTGGTAATCTGCTAGTTGTGCCTGGACCTATGAGTAAGAGCTAGGGTGACCAGACAGCAAAAGTGAAAAATCGGGACAGGGGGTGGGGTTTAATTTGCACCTGGCGAGGATATTGCCCCAGGTATTTACCAGTACCAGGGGTAGGACACTGGCCTTGATGTTGTTTGGAAGTCCTGTGGAAAATGTGTTATGGAAACATAGGGTTATGTTGGTTTTGGGTGGAGTTGGGATAATACTTTATTGTGCAGAGGCAAAAAAAGCATCTCCTACCCTTGGTATTAAAACCATCTAATATTATAGAAAATTAAGATTATGTATATTTATATGCTTTAATAAAGAAATTGAGCCAAGACAATTGGTAGAGCCACTAATTATAAAACAGTTCTAAATTTACTGAAGGCTTTAATTCACAGGCAGGATGCAGGTTATAGTCCACTTTTTCATTCCACTTCTAATGCTGTATCATCAGAGATTTATCACATGGTGATTTCAAATAATCCTTATAAAGAACAAAGATGGAGTGAAAAAACATATTTTGAGGATTATTAAAAAATGACTATCTAAGTAAGATGAAGCAGATGTACACATTTCAGCATAATCAAACATTTCCTTTGACAGAAAATTTAATAATCCAATAATAATGTATTGATGGCAATTTTTTTCCTGATGCCAGAGAAATGTGCAAATACTCAGTTAGAGAAACTGATTTAGCTACTGTGTCTAATATAATTATGGAACATTAAAGTCCTTGTAAACACTGTTAGTTGGACACATGCATTTTTGCAAAACAAAAGTAACAGAATAGGTACTGTTTTTTGAAAAAATAGCAAAACTGTTGAAAATACTATCTGACTTCTAAAAGCATTGGACCAGTTTCTGATGTCACTTACCTTAGTGTAAATCTTTCTAAATCAGAGTTACTCTGCATATACATCTTTGTATTTTGTGACGAGAATTTAGTCCACCATTAATATGTTGGATTTACATACAATTATCTGATCTAGATAGTTGTACCAGTAAGAATCAGATGAAAATTTTTGAACTAGAAATCAAGTTGTGTAAAAAGCAGCTTTATGAATTGAGTACTTATATTTCAATTGGCTGTTTTCATTTTTGGTTTTATTATCCTTATTATTTACCTTTAGATTTGGGAGGATTAGATTTTTAACAGTAAATTTCAGGAAACAGTTTCACTGTATACACGCAAACTGCCTAAAATATATATATCCATCAATAATAATCTAAATTTACTGATAGGCAAAGTAAGAAGTATGCAGTTTGAGAACTTCTTAGAGTTGGATTGAAGGACATTTACTTCAGATGTTTTGACATGAGATGTTGACAATTTGTTGTTTAACAATTATAAAGCTTTAACTTTTTGAATCTCAGCATCTACTGTGATTAAATAATTATTGTCTGACCCCTCCATAATTTCCTGGAATTGTGAAAATTTAGATCAATAAAAATAGGGGGGAAAATGCTTAAAAATAATCAGTATTACTAGTCAAAATTATTTAAAAAATAAAAATTAAATTCTGCCAAGCCTGTTTAGATCAAAGCAACACTCAGAAGCCTTTAATCAAAATAAAGGTGAGAGCCAAATCATGTTATATTTGTAAGTAAGAGGCAGTCTCTGTTCCAAAGAACTTACACTCTAAGAGCTTGTTTACATATAGATTTTGTACCTCTATAATGATATCAGTTTAGAAACTTGTGAGTTGAAGCAATCCAACCCCCTTGTGTGGACACAGTTATACCAGTAGTGCTTATACTAGAATAGTTTATTCCCATAAATTTCCAGAAATTGTATCAGTACAAGCACCTTTATACCAGTACAACCGGGCCTATGCTAGGGGTCCACTTTAACTGTATGGGTATAAAATCACATCCCTAATCAAAATAGTTAAATCAGTACAAACCGGAGTGTACCAAGGCTTAAATAGTCAAAACAGACAACGTGAAGGAGAAAGGAAGTATTATCTCCATTTTACAGATTAGGAATTGAGACCAAAAGATTGTCACATAAAGTTTGTGGCAAAACCAGGAACTGGACCTAAATCCCATGAATTCCAGTCCAATGCCTCAACACCCTTGTTTCAGCACTATTTGCTCTTCTCATTTAGGTTACTTTTTATTTTGTTTGTTTGTTCATGTCAGTTGTGCTCCTTCCACCTTTCCTATATAGGCTGATAATAAGAGCTGTGAGTCATTGTAGGTGTTCCTTCTGAGACCTTGTGCTGGGACAGAAGGAGTTAAAAGAGTATAGTGCATGCTCCAATTGGAGACAAGATTGAAAAGGGAGCAACCCAGCTCAGAAGGGGGAGGCTGGGGAGGAGTGCAGACCTACCCTGCAGGCTTCTGCAAAAGGAGTCAGAGATGCCTCCCTGAGATACCCAGGATTGTTGCTGAGCCCGGTTGAGGCTGATGATTTGGTTTCCCTTTTATATTGTCTGTCTCCTCATCTAGGACTGGAAGCAGAGAGAGCCAGGGCCGGCTCCAGACCCCAGCACGCCAAGCACGCGCTTGGGGCGGCATTTTGCCGGCAGGGCGGCAGGCGGGTCTGGCAGACCTTCCGCAGTCATGCCTGCGGGAGGTGCACCGGAGCCGCTGGTCCAGCAGACCTCCTGCAGGCATGACTGCGGAGGGTCCGCTGGTCCCGCGGCTCAGGTGGACCTCCCGCAGACATGACTGTGGATGCTCCACCGGAGCCGCGGGACCAGCGAACCCTCCACAGCTGCGGGAGGTCCACTGGAGCTGCGGGACCAGCAGTCATGCCTGCGGGAGATCCGCTGGTCCCGCGGCTCCGGTGCACCTCCCGCAGGCATGACTGCTTGGGGCGGCCAAATTCCTAGAGCCGCCCCTGGAGAGAGCAGTGGTAGGAAGTGACCCAGGGAGGGTAATGCAGAGGGTCCACAACCCTCCCGAGGGGTCAATGCTGCTGACCCTCCTAGGGCCCTGGGTCGGAGCCTGGCGGAGAGGGTGGGCCCTACCACTTCCCTCTCCCAGGCTGAGTGGATGCTAACTACTAAGCTACCTAGCCCACCGAGGACACTACTACAGATCTGTTCCAGTCCCTGGAGTGCACCTCTTTGAAGTGACAGGCCAGTGCCTCCACTTCTCTTTGGGTGCGATCCTGCAATAGGGTGACCAGATGTTAAGGGGAAAATATCGGGACCTCCGCGGGGGGGGGGGCGCGTTTTTTTGGGTTTTTTACACTCACCCATCCGGGACTTTGGCGGCAATTCGGCGGAGAGTCCTTCAGTCGCGGACGGTCTTCGGCGGTATTTTGGCGGTGGGTAATAAACTTTGCTGCCAAAATACCGCCAAAGATTGTCAGCGACTGAAGGACTCTCTGCCGAATTGCCACCGAAGACCAGGAAACAAAATATAGGGACAAATTGCATCCCGACCATATTCCGGTCGGGACACGGGACAAATTCCTCAAAATCAGGACAGTCACGATTTTATCAGGACGGCTGGTCATCCTACCCTGCAATCCAGCCTCTCTGCGTCTAGGTCTCCAGATTACACCTCATTTGTTACCAACCATGGTACTTAGTAGGCCAAATGAGCTTGGCATCCGCATGTGTTTCCCTTTGGAAGGCTGTAGACAGTGGTATTTTTGGGTTTTTTGCCCATGTTAAAAAAATTCTTATAACCATTTAGTTGACAAGCTCTAGTGTTTCGCTGCTTTGGAACAGTATCTGAAATTTGACTGACAGGTTGTCATGGATGTGCCTATTGCTGTCCATGTGAAAATCTGCAAACATTTATAATTGGGAGTTATAAGCTTTTGAAAATCTCAGTTTGCACATTCTTTTTAGATACTTGTTTAGAGTTTGGCAGCTACATTCTCCAAAGATTTCTGCCCTGACTGCTGCAGTCAAGGGATGCAGGAACTGATCAGGACTTTCTGTACAATTTTTCCTCTTGGTACAGCTGTTGAGCCAGGCACAGTAACTGAAAGGAGGGAGACTGTAGAACCTCTGTTCTCAATGTTCTTACTGCCAGGACCCAGGCAGTGGGGAGAAGTAGGAAGCAGCCAGAGTAGAATACAGAAGGATAAGGAACTGAGGGTGCAGAGAGCAATGGGGATTAGATTGGAACAAGGAGATTGGAAGAGGAACTAAGGGTTATGGGGACGAGAGGGATGGGAGACTCGGGGCTAGGAGGAGACTGGGATGGGAGCCTGGGTGGTAAGGGGGACTGGTACTAGGACAAGAAGACAGGAGGAGGGGGAATGGGACTGGGATGAGGACAGGCTGGCTGGGCCAGGGCAGGAGGGGGTCGGGATTCAGGGGAACAGGGGCAGAAGGATCTGTAACCACTAGAGCACATTCCCTTCAAAACGTGGAATAGAACAATTCCTTTGCTGTCAGCAAAAACCTGTGAAACCCACTGACAAAATATGGGCAGTATGTAAAGCACACTAGGGAACTTTCAGTGTACAGCAGCATGGTCCATGAGGACAATTATTGCTTGTCATGCTGGAGCACTGTAGATTTACACCCCCAGTTTGCCACACACTCTAATACATTTGCCACACACTAATTGTTCATCTGCACAAGCTCTAAGACTGAAAAGTCAAGCCCTCAAAAGTTAGAAAATGCAAACATTAATGTTGCCCATGAAACTTTAATTTGCTTCCTCTTCCTTGTGCCTGTGCATTAAGATATAATCTTTAACTACATGATCACATGCAGTACTATTTTTTTCACAGGACTCCTGCCTCCTTCATTTTTTGCTTCTTTCCACTGGAGGGAAATGATTTTAAATAGTGAAAGAAATCATTCCTTTTTTTAAAGTAAAAATTTTGTGAAAGTAAAAGACTACTAGTTTCCCAGTTTGTGGGGAAGGGGGAGGATTTCTCCCCAGCTGAACCAGGTTGAGGTTGAGCAGAAGCTACAGCTGTGGAAAGTCAAAAAGTAGAAGGTACAATTTAGTACCACTCTCTTCAGCTGTAAACTATCAGTGCCAATTCACTAGGCATAAATATTTATCTTATAATTTTGCAAAATGAGAGCATTTTGCTTTTGCATGAGCTTCTGCAAATTCAGTTATATCATAATTTAACTATATTGCTAAATATATAGCCAACGGCTTGTCTACACATGCAGTTTGTTAAGAATGTTTAAGAGACCCACTAACCAAGCGTACCTAAATTTATTGTCTAAAAACAAAGCAGTACAATACAGGAACAAAAGAGTTAATGTTACCAGTCCTCCTGGGAAGCAGTTCAAACAGCATTCAGTTTACCTTACTTAGAAGGTTTGCTCCAAAATATGCTTCAAAACCAGCCATATTTATAGCATGACTGTTTATGAGCAAAAAACATGCAATATGTCACCCAAGACTAAAATGTACCTGTTCACTTTTTATCTTGTTTTTCTGGTACCATGGTGTACCTTTCCTTATCTCTATTTTGGATACTACATTCCAAACCAGTTGCCCATGAGGGTACCTCCCAATCTTGTATGAGGCAGAATTATTCATGTATCTTTTCTTTGACAGGTTTCATATTTTCCCGTGCCAGAGATGCCATTTGCTTTGCAAAGTGTTGTGGGATACTTAGCAAAGGGTGAACAAAATTGTGGGAAAAGCATAATAAATTCAGTTAACATAACTTCCCAAACACTTTTATATAATATATTAATACTGTGCAAATTGTGTGTGTGTGTAACATATATGTTGGCTAACAACTAAACATTCTGGAATCAAAGTGGACCTAGATAAATCTTCAATTCCTGATTGGCACATGCTTTCAGCTCCTCAGCCCTTAGATGTTTGTTCCCAATTTCAAGAAGAAGAACTAAGTTCCAGGAAATAAACTGTTTCCCATTTAAGTTAAAGGCCGCTGTTACTGCAGAATACCCTGTTCATACTTCAGAAAGACTCTTTACAAAACATTCAGAAATTCACGAGACGCCCTGTAAATTTCAATTCTGGGAAGGAAAACTGCAGTTTAAGGCCTCAGCCTTGCAATTGGGTCTGCTAATATGGATCCTTGCACTAGTGACTAGAAGATCTGCTTACAAGATCAGGGCCTAACCATGAAAAAGCTACTTACATGTTACTGTGGCTGCAGTTTTAGTTAAACCAGAAAAATTCACATTTCATCTGGTAGTTAAAATCAAAAGCACATTGAGAATGAAATGTTTAATCAATGATTGTGAAGCAGATAGCTGCATATGAATATTGTATATATTGTGTGCAGTGTTACCTGCATGAGTATTTATAAAAATATATAAATAATATCTGCCCTTTCCCCTTCTTGAATTTACTCCTTTCATTACTTCTCCAGGAAGACAAAAGCTTTCTAGTTACCAGGGATATAATTTCTGAAAAAAATCCAGGGTAGAGGGGCATAAATGAGATCTTCAATCTTCTGATTTAAACAGGTTATTAGATCAAAAGGAGACCATCACTCCTCCTCCTATGCTTGTTATTAATTCCAAACCTGCATATCTGAGCAAAATTAAGAAATATAGAGCTTATGCAGTGCACATTAAATGCTGTATAGGAGCTAGTGCAGGATAGCACACTCCCCAGGAGACACTGGAAGAAATTGTGCCTTAGGGTAGAGTCACACTTACTGCTGCTCAATGCAGAGAGCTGGAACACACCCTATCCATTAGGCATGGGCACATTATTTCCTGGTGCACCAGCCCCACTCTTCAGGCTGGTGAGCAAGGGGAGGCAGGGACATGACTAGCTCCTCTTTAACCTAAACAACTTCTTCTAAGACTATTGCTCCCCAGAGAGAGCAAAGAGTCCTTTCTCAAAGGAAGTGCTAATGTAGTGGGCTGCAGTGTGGTGCTTTTTAATTAAGTAGAGAATTCATGTGTGCCTGAACAAGGCCCTCTCGCAATCCAGCCCTGAGAATTTAAGGTAAACACCACTCATAACTAATTATCCACAGTTCTAGCCTAAAAACGTTACCTGTTTTTATTTGTTCTTTCTCTATTGAGGATCACTTGAGGTTTTGGTTGATTGGTTGATTCCAACAGAGCCCCTACTACTGTTTCTACGTAATATAAGACAGATGTTTGTAACAGTGTGACTGACAGCCATAATTAATTCTCATGTTCCCTCTGTGCTAAAATATTGAAATGTAGTTCACTCATTCACTGTGAGCCACAGAATACAGGTTGCACAGGCGGGGATAGGGGAGAATATTACAAATGTGAACTTTGGTCACTAAAAGGTCATCAGGGTATTTTTGTAAAGGGATTTTAACAATCCCAATATAATTTTGAACTACAGTCTTGAAGTTTGGTACATTCATTTACTGTGGGACGCAGGGGTGAAAAAGGGAATCCCAGTGTTGACCTTTCCATCTGATGTCACCCCAAATCTCTCGTTCTGGATTTAATCAATCAAGTGCCCCTTTGAACTACAACCTTCAAAATGTGGAACACTCATTCATTATGGACTAGTGCATACAAAATAGTAATGATAAATTGAATTTTCCCTTAGGTCACCAAAAGGTCAGTCTAACAGTTCATTAATTTCTTCCATGGAGCATTCATGTTTGGTATTAGGCCATCAATTTAGAGAAATTAGGGATCTCTTAGGGGATCAGTTGTATTTAGCAAATTTTAACCATGAACATTGTTGAAGGTGAGTAAATTTTGCAAAGGGTAGACTGCTGTCAACTAGCAATTTTGTATTTTCTCTGACCAATTTGCCTTTCTGGATTTCACAGTTATACAAAAAGCTGGGTGAAACTCAAAAAAGTTTTGTTTTGCAAGTGTTGAAAGTGAAAACTTTTTCTTTGCTTTTGACCCACAGTAGTTTATGTTCCTGAGCTTCACTTTGAGTTCCAAGTTCAAAGGAAACCAAAATGTTTTCAAAGTGAAACAATCAAAACTCATTATGTTTGAATTGTTTGACTAAAATCACAAAAGTACTCAGAATCATCCCCTTTTAAAGACTGAACTGCATTTATGATCCAGCAGTTAATCACTGAAATTTTGTTTAAGTGAAAAGCTTTATCTTTTTCCCTCCCTCGGTTGAGTGATCATCAGATGTTGTCAGACTGCTGTTTGTGATGCATTCCACATTTGAGCCTGGTTTGTTGTGATAAGTTACCAGGAAAAACTCACACGTTGGAAGTCATATTTTTTGTTTCTCCTATATCCCTGACTAGTTGAGCATAATTCACATGATCAGAAGGACTAGCCCAGCTCAACAGAAGCTATTGTCATATGTTTTTTCAGAGATAAGTTGAATTTCTGTTGAGCTACCTGATCCAGCTGGAAAAATATAGGGGAAAAACTTCTTCTAATCATACTCCCTGTGTCTGTCTGACTCTGGCAGACAATGTCCTAGTACATTTATTGCTGTCTGTAATATATCTGGAAACTGTCTTAGACCTGATATATGTTTCTCTCGATTTTACAGAAGTAAACTTATTGGTTTCACTGACTGAGTTCTCTGTATCAGCCTGAGACCTATAGCAGCTTGTTATTGAACAAAGGCATTCATACTGTCTTCTTCTCTAGCTCCCCAATTTGTGGGACGTTATTTTAGAATTTGTATCTTTGAATTGTCTCCCTGTTTTACACCAGGAATTCTCCCTCAGATCTGAATTGTGTTGTGCCACAGGAATGAAGAGTATTGTTTAGGTATGTTAAAGAGGGATTGTGGGGGAGGGTTTGGGGCAGAACACATTTTAACAACCATTTCCCATATTAGGTCTGTCTCTTTCACATTTCTTGATCTTTTTATGTAGCTGAACAGTAGTTATATTTGGCAGCTACTTTATATATAAAAACTCATCTTACCATTAGTGAGAGAGAGTGATCCTATTTATCTTTTGTTGCCAAACAGTGATTGTATATAGAAAAGAATCAGTCTTTCTTGCCTATTTATACCTGCCTCCGGAAATTTCCACTCCATGCATCTGACAAAGTGAAAATTCACCCACGAAAGCTTATGCTCCAATACGTCTGTTAGTCTATAAGGTGCCACAGGACTCCTTGTCGCTTTTTACAGGAAATTCAGTGTTATGGTTAAATGAGTGTGCTGGATAATACATTTTCCACTTCCTGACCATTGTGTATTGGGCCAGTATTTATGTTTTACTGATGGAAATACTGCATATGTTGAAAACTGTCAATGGAAAGTGTAGATTCTGGATAGCACTATACCTGCAATCACAAAAATAATATTGTACCATATAGTTATCAGGTATAATTATTTATTATGATATATAAGTAAAGTGTCTGGTGTTTAACAGAGCTTGATGGCTAAAGATAAATATCTTGACTCTATGAGTTTTTTTAAGGTCATTGGTAATTAGTTTATGCCAAAGTTGGGAGAATGCAACTGGCAACATCACCTGTATAATAAATAACTGCATGACTAAAAAATTCACTCCTCATTTGTTACCAATATAAGTTTATTTGTTATTTAAAAAAGCCAGTGTTTTTACTTAGGTTTTGGATTTTTATAAGACTTTTTGACTCATTTTGTACTGCTGGAAACTCAAGAAATCTATGTACTCTGTCTCCAAAACTGTGCTCACTTCTGTTGACGTTTCCCTTATTTTTGGTCATCAAAATCATCAACCATAATTCAGATAAAATTTTCAAAAGTTTGGTTATCCCATTTTTGGATGCCAAATTTTAAATAACCATAGCTTTCACTGACTTCAGTTTGAGTTGTGGGGGAACTGGTCTTAGCTATACTTTTATAAATCCGGAATAACTTCATTGTGTTCAGCAGAGTGAATGAGATCAGAATCCAGCCTTAAGACAAACACACGAAGTTAAACAGGTTACATTAGGTGTATTGTATTACATTAGAAAACAGAAAAAATATATATGTAAAAAATGGTTCCTCACTTTTTGCCCCTTGACAACACTGCAGTATTTTTCATAGCAATATGTATAGCTATAAATGCACAGTAAATACCAAAAATGCTAGTAATTTATATCTATGGGGTTTCACTTTGACTTGCCTACCAATTGCTACAACAGCAGTGGGCTTAAATTGCAACAAAGGCAGTTGAGGTTGGACATCAGGAAAAATTTCCTAACTGTCAGGGTAGTTAAGCACTGGAATAAATTGCCTCAAGTGGTTGTGGAATCTCCATCATTGGAGATTTTTAAGAACAGGTTAGAAAAACACCTGTCAGCGATGGTCTAGATAATACTTAGTCCTGCCATGAGTGCAGGGGACTGGACTAGATGCCTTCTCGACATCCATAGCTATGTCCAAACTTCCCACATAACACATCTTGAAGTCACAGCCTTGGACCCAGGAAAATCTCAGGGAGGCAAAGCAGTATGGAGAGATCAACAACCTATATCTTCTCTAGTAGAACAAATATTATTCACTCTCTGGAGATTATTTTTTAGTTTAAGATCATAAATAATATGTTGTTTATAAATTATTCACATCTACTACATGCCAATAGGATGGTCAGTGCTGTACAAGACATAAGAGAAGACCCTATCCATGTTTGAAGAAGCTTACAATTTCAGTGGGTGTTTACAATGGAAAAAAATTGTCTCCATCAATAAGAACACAAGAATGCTGTGCAGCGCTTGACCCATAATCATACACTTGACCTTCAGAGTAAATCAAAAAGCCCATCTTTCTGAGTACATGTTTAGGGTGGGTTAAGTGATTAGGTGGGAGTGCAGGGCTTTTGTTGAAATTCTGAGACATGGAGAGATTTTGTTCGGCAGAGTTTTCCAACTTGACTCATTGTTTTATGTGAGTGGGGTTTGCTGCTGTTTTGTTTTTTATTGCTATGAACTGTGTTTCTGGTGATAGCAGAGCACCTGAAGCCTGGGAATAGGCTTGTTTTATTTTGTTTTAGTTTAAGTACCTAGAAGTGAATAATTCCCAATTATGGAATTCCCTTCACTCTAAATAGCTGAGTCTTTATGATTTACTTGATAACTATGACTATTTCTCAATAACCATACAGCATTCAAATACCTATACGTTGTCTGAGGGCCATTAAAATCAACTGAAAGCAGAGGGATTTGTATACTCTTTTTTCTGTGCTGTGATGGAGTGCTGTGCTCCCTACAACCAAAACAAATTTTGCTGCTTTAACTTCCGACTCCCTCTAACCAGTGGTTTTCAGGCAGAGGTACGCGTAACCCTGTGGGTACATAAAGGTCTTCCAGGGGGGTACATCAACTCATCTAAATATTTACTAGTGTTACAACAGGCTACATAAAAAACACCAGCAAATTCAGTACAAACTAAAATTTCATATAGACAAAATGAGAAAGTAAGCAATTTTTCAGTAATAGTGTGCTGTGCCACTTTTGTATTTTTATGTCTGATTTTGTAAGCAAGTTGTTTTTAAGTGAGGTGAAAGTTGGGGTATGCAAGACACATCTGACTCTTGAAAGGGGTACAGTAGTCTGGAAAGGTTGAGAACCACTGCTCTAAATCCTTTCACTCTGCCTAGCACTAGATACTGTTGCACCTCGGCTAAGTTCTGGCCAATTCTGGTGCTTTGCAACAGGTAATTTGCCATTGTTGGAGAGAAATTGAGTCAGGTTACCATGTGATTTGTTTGCATATACTATGTACAAGTTCTTACCTATACTCTGTAAATGAGCCATGTTACTCCTCAACAAAGATAAACCCAACAGCACACAGGCAACTTGGTAAACCCCAGGTCAGTCACCATGAACCATCATGAGGAACAGCTGCCCTTATACTGTTCAAATGCCATGAAACCTTCCCTTCCTGGCTGCCCTCTCACTCGCCAGTCAAGAATGGAAGAGCAGCAGCAGATTCACCACACTGCCCCGGCTGACCTATTACCACTCAGTGGATTCATTACAATGTTAAATACTATTTAATTACAAACTTTCTCTTAGCTGCAAGAGGGGTCCGCCTCAAGGGAATCAATAAGGGAAAAGTCTTGTGATTCAGACAACTTAGACTGGAACTCATGAGATCTGAGTTCAATTCCTTGCTCTACCACAGACTTCCTATGTGACCTGAAGAAAAATTGCTCAATCTCCCTGTGCCTGAGCGTCCTATCTGTAAAATAGGGATATTATTTATTTATTTAGAAATATTCTCTTTCTTTCTTCCTTTGTATGTCTTGTTTATTTAGATGGTAAGCTCTTTGGGAAAGGAACGCTCTCTTACTATGCGTATGTACAGCACATAAGTGCAAAGCAGTCACAATCTCAGTGGAGACATCTGGGCACTTATTCATACAAACAATTCATAAAAAAGGGTCAGGAAGAGCAGGAAGAGATATTGAGAAGGCTGGAGTTAGGTTAGTGACAAGGTGGGAAAACTGTCAGAAGCTGAAGAAGCTATCTTTGTTGTGGGTATACAGACAGGGATTTCTGGAAGCTGTAGTTATTCAGAAAAAAGGGATTTATAGTAGCCAGTTATACCAAAGGGATTAGAGGAGGAGGAGCCCATTTCAGTTTAATCCTAACTCTCTGTTATATTGGTGATCATCACACCTTGGGCTAATGAACTTTTTGGATATCAGCCTTGAATTTTATTTAGCTCAGGCTGTGGTTACCAATTCAAACTCAGGTTATTATTTAGGTATATTGTAACCCTAAAACAAGAATGATTTTAGCATTGCTCTTTTGTTTCATGCATTCAGACCATCAACTTTGTGTCACTACTTTATTTCCTATTGTAAGTACACCTCTACCCCGGTATAACGCTGTCCTCGGGAGCCAAAAAATCTTACCGCATTATAGGTGACACTGCGTTATATCGAACTTGTGCAGCCCCGCCCCTCCGGAGCACTGCTTTACCGCATTATATCCAAATTTGTGTTATATCGGGTGGCGTTATATCAGCATAGAGGTGTACTGACATCTGGAGTGTGTAGATCACCAGCAAGGCTAGTTTTAAAATGGAGACAGACTCCTTTGCAGCACAATGCAAAGATGCCAGAAAAAACACCCTCACATCTTGGGGAAATATATAAAAGCTGGAAACCAACTTAGGATGTGATTCACTTCAATGGCAGATAAGAGTGCTCAGTACAACTAGTTCTGTTTTGTTTATTTTTAAATTTGGTCCTGATTCTGCTACCTTTGTCACATTGAATAGAGCCTTACTCAGCAAATAGTCCCACTGAAATGTGACTATCCATGCATGCAGCAAGGTATGACCCAGGGTGAGTAAGGGTGGCCAAATGTAGACATTTATTAATTGATATGGTACCAAAAAAAATGGTTACATAAACTAGCACCAGTAGGCAACGGAAAAAAAAACCCAAAGCTAAATGGGCTCAATCTCCCCTCGCCCCCCTCCCCAAAATCTAGAGAGAAAGAAGCTGTTCAAACTGAGACAGAAATTGGCCACAGAGGAACTGACCAAAATAGGCACAGACCCTAGAGGACAACAACTGAGGGACTCTGGTGAGAAGGCTAATTCTTAATCACAATCAAAACTGGCAGCTGCTTGGGCCCTGTGTTCCATGCCAACTCTGCAATTTACAAGCTAGACCTGCCTCCCTCTCTGCGGGACAAGAGGGAAGGCAACTCATGGCCTGATTCCCCCTCTTCTGGAAACTTGAGGTTCTGCTTTTACATGGTGCCTTGTAAATCATTGTCCAATCTAGCAAGCATAGTAGGGAAGGTTGTTCCCTACATTCAAAGCTTACAGATTTAAAATGGACAGTGCAATTTTACACCCTGCCACCACCACCCAAATAAAACAATCATTTTTGAAAATTATTTCTTGCCAACAAATTTACTTCCAATAGTTTGTAGCAGTCAAGCAACCAAAAGTTATGAATATAAATAGCGTTTAAAATTTATTGCTTTGGCCATTAAGTAAAATATTGTCATTGCGACAATATTTTAGAAGACTATTTATCAAATAGCTAATAGATTTGTCATGTGTGTGTTATGTCTTCCCTCTTTGAGAAGTGCACTTTGACAGCAAAAATACTTGGCTTCAGAGTCTCACAAAAACTTCCCTTCAACAGGGAATGGCATAAAAACTGTAAGTAACATATTTTAATTAGAGATATGTGGGTTATAAAATAATCTACTCTAACTATACTACTAGCATAAATACTTTGTAAACACCCTCAAATACCCTTAATTCAGACTGGGTTGGTTGTCTTGGTTTTTCCGCTGTCCAGCCCTAATTTCATGAGATATAAATTAAAAAGACTCAGCAATTATCTGCAGCTGCATCATAACGTATACTTTTAACAGGTGTACAAAGGCATAAGATTAAAATAATAATAATACACAGCATTTATATAGTATTTTACTTCTAGGAAGTGCTGTGCAAACATTAATTCATACAAACACCCTTGTGACAAAGGCAAATATATTACTATCCCTTTTCTGCAGATTTGAAAGCAGTAATAGAGAGAGAATAAAGCCAAAATTTTAAAACTTTGGGTGACCAAGGTTATGCAGCCAAATAAGTGGCCGAATTTTCTGAGGAAATGAATATACACAGGTGTCCATTGACTTTTACTAGGAGTGGCAGGTGCTTAGCACCTTGGAAAAATCAGATCACTTATTTTTGGTACCTCTGTATGTATTTAAATGCCTCTCCATACATACCCTCATTTGAAAATGTTCACCTAAATGACTTGCCTAGCAGGGATTTGGATTAGAACTCTGTAATTCTTTGCTTTTATGCCTCTGTACAGTTTACTAGACAACATTACTCTATCAAACAATTCTGAGGTGGACTTGCTGGATGTAACATAGCAGTGTGAAAATAATTATAATTTTTACTTACTATATACTTAGCCTTTTCATCTGAGGATTTCAAAGTGCCTTACAAACATGAATTAATTTTCATTGTTCTATTACATCATAAGTATTATGATCCCTGTTTTACAAATGGCAAAACTGAGACAGAAAATTAAGTGATTTACCTCAAGTCACACAGTAAGCCAATAACCAGAAGTTCTGACTATTAGTTCCTCCTTTTATTGTTAGAACACACTTAATTCTTTCACAACTGTAGCTCAAGCAAAACCAATGATGTTGACATAAAATAGTTTAGTCTGCTGAAGACTGTAATACTTTGGTCTAATTCTGGTTGTTGCTGGGTGGTAGTTAGTGGCTTGTGATATGCAGGTCAGACTGGATGATCTGATGGTCCCTTCTGGCCTTGAACTCTATGGCTCTATGTTGGAATTGTGTGAGAGCCTGCTGGAGATGAGCCCCAGGGGTATGTAAAAGAACTCCAATAATTTGAAAAAACAGTCTACCATCAAATCTTTATTCAGGAACCCTCCCAAAAATATTGTCGTCTGTCTCACTGAAGTGCCGACATGTTGTGCCAAAGCAGCTCTGAAGAAGTCAACACTCTCTGTCAATAAGTGAGGAGGAAAAACTATACTGAGTCCAGCTACAGAACTTCCTCGTTAACTGTACTGAAGTACTATGACCAGTTGAACTTCATTACTGAGATATAGCAGTGAGATGTGAAATGAGAGAGAACAGAATCGATGGAACATAAAAAGGACAACTAGGGAAAAGAGAGACAAAGGGAAACATGACATTGGGATGGTGGAGGAGAGACACAAAAGGAGGGCATATTCCTTGATATTTAGTGTTTGGCATTTATCTCCCCCAGCACACGCTTCACAGAAGAACCACACCATGTTGCTTGGGATAAGGGCCATGTGTACATAAAGGGCTATGCAAATTTATGGCTCTACATAAGTAATAGTAATATAGTTAAAAATACATCCAGCTGCCCCTCTAGACTACAAAACTGCAACAAAACAGTCTGCATAAGCTTCTGTCAAACAAAGCACTTGTTTAACTTTAAGCACATAAGCAGTCCCACATACTTAAATGATTTGCTGAACTGGGGCTGAAGCTGGGCATACATGCTGAATCTGGTCTACAAGAAAGCGGTCCCTTTATTTTGATAGTCAGCACATTTATATACAAATCTGTCATGTAGAGCAGGTCGCCTACCTCGTGTACATGATTAGTGGTAAAAATACCATTTTCCCTTAATGACATTTTTACAATAGCATGAAACATTTTTTAAAAGTCATACTTGCTGAATGTCTGAAAAGGTTTACCATTAAGTGCCAGATGTGAAGGTGGGAAGTACAGAAGCATTCAGTGTTATTTCTATTTAATGCAACACAAAATGAAAATTAAACAGAATTGGCCAGAACCAGCAGAAAAGCAACAAGAACTTATAAATGTTGTATAGAGTCAAGAATAAAATGATCCTCCTCTTAATTACACAACAAGCCTGAATACAGAGGTGATAGTCCTTTGGAAGGCCTGGAAAATAGGAAGAAACCAGTCATTATGCTGTGACAATATAATAGTGAATTTATAGTCCATACTAGAGATTATTTCTGTAATCCAGAGAACAAAATAACCCACTCCAGAGCTCTGGATAGGCTGAGAGTTCAGAGTATAAGCAACCAGGACAGCAGTGGTTTTGTAGGTTCTTTACATAAGTGTAATTATCACCTCAGCTACTGTCTTATTTCATTTGGAAAAAAAGGGAACCCTATAGCCATAATAGAAAAATATAATTAGATACACATTTTCAGAATGGTATGTGGGTATTTAGATGTGCTCTCTTCACTGCTCTGAGGGGGGGTTCACGTCTAAAACCCAATGTACCACTTAGAAAAATGACCATTTAGTGTTTAATATGGAGTGCAGTTTAAGTTTACTACAACGTTTACTAGGCTACGGTATAGTCATTACTAACTAAATGAGCTCCTATACTATTAGCTTGATTAATCAACTTGTAATTCATGCAATGTCTCCATGTAAAGGTCAATATCTGATAGCATATACCACATGGTCACCACAATTATTTCCTATCCTAAATGGATTAGGTACCTGGATGGATAGATAGGGTGGACAGGAAACTGTGATGGTATCTGTTGGAAAATACTGACATCTTAATGGTAATTGGAAAAGTCAAAGTAATTTTTAAAAAGGAAAATAATCACGATGTTAAACAAAATAGAAAATAAGTTAAAGATAAGGAGGGAAGGCAGAGGCAATGGCAGAACACAAGTCAAAAGGAAAGCATAACAATTTTGAAGTCCTTTAGAGACTAATGAACAAATGCTCCTGAGAAAAAACTCTGTCCGAGAGTGTAGGGATCACAGACAGCAGCCTGGTAAAGTAACCACTGCTTCCCAGGAGTGGCGCCAGGGTTTTTGGCGTCCTAGGCGGGGGTCCTTCCGCGCTCCCGGTCTTCAGGGCACTTCGGCGGCGGGTCCCGGAGCGAGTGAAGAACCCGCCGCAGAATTGCCGCCGAAGACCCGGCGTGTGGAAGGACTCCCCCCGCCGCCGAATTGCTGCCCCCCCCCAAATCCTGGTGCCCTAGGTCGCCTAAATGGAAACGCCGGCCCTGCTGCTTCCAAGAAAACTATAATTGTCATAGTAAATACTGATCCTTATTCTAACCTGGCCCTGTTAAGGTAGAATCTGTATCAGGTGTTTGATGAATAGTTCAGTGGATTCTTTGCAGCTGGAGTCCTGAAGAGCAATCAGATAGAAGTTATCCCTCTCAGACCTTTGTGGGGCTGAGGCAAAACACCTGATCTATAGTAGCTGACTCAGTCAGGCCAGGAGACTTCATTATTTTAAAATAAGCCTATTTAAGGGTAATCATACAAAGAAGTCTCCAATTAGAAAGGGCTATCGAAGAAGACAGGAGGGAGATGCTGCCTAGTTCATTGTTGTAGGATGTATGTTAGGAAGACTACTGTCTGGAATCCAAAAATGTGGTGACTATGCTATTTTCATTAGAGACACTAGAAAAGTGACATACCAATCCCAGGAAGGGACTTTTTCTTTCGCCCATTGTGTCTGTTCTCCTGTGCTGACCCCAGGTTTTCCTCAAGTGGGGGAAAAAAGTATATGCCCTCTTGATCCTTTCAGGTGTCACATCCAGGTATTGTATACGGTCATTAAATTATATAGAATAAGAAAGACAAATATTTATTTTTATTTAGTTAATGTAAATACACACCAACAATAATCCCTGTGATTGATACTTGGAACCAATTCTTTGCTATTGCTGAGTGGTAGATGGGGGGAAAAAAGCTTCCCAGTTTTGTTCAAGACCTCAGCTATCTCCTATTCCTTGTTCTCCTTTCAGGCATTGCTCTCCACTCTAATATACTTTTAAAGATAAAAATACTTATGATGTCCTAAATCAATGGAGACAGGCTACTTTGACTTCCAAATTCTGAAGTAGACTTTAATAATTCAATGTCACCTAAATTCTTTCAACACGCTTAGCATTCATTTTCAGGGATGTTAGCTGTTCCACATCAGCTGTGGTCTTTGTTTAGGAACAATGATAATGCTGGTTATGAAACTCTTTATGTTGGCTGGTAGGCAGCTCAAGAACACAAAACTGAGCTTTACTAGGTGAGGCCGCTGTCTTCTCTTCAGATTCTAAAAGGCTAGTAAGCTTTGCCTGGGGCCAATTTCAGAATGACAAGCAAAGTGTTCCTGGGTCACTTCACTGGGTGAGTAGTAGCAACCTAGCAGATGAATTAACACTCTACAGGATACCAAGCCTGATAACTGCATGTTTTACCTTTTAGCTAGAAAGAGAAGGTGCCAGATCAGTAGCAGCTGGCATGAAAGATGTGACTTGTGAAGCAGCTAAAGAGAGGGGCTGTCAGCACCTCAGGCAGAGTGTGATGGCTTGATTAACAGAGGACTCGGTTTGTTTTCCCTGCAGCAGATAATGGCAGCATGTCACAAAGTTTTTGTAACAAGACTATCTTCCTACTGTTCAATGTCCACTCCAGAGAAAGGATGCACTCAACGTTGTCTTTAAAGTATGGGTCGACTAAAGTTGCCTGTTCCAAAATCTTTTATAGTAATCTATTCTCTGCTAGTCTAACATTACTACTATCAATGGGCTCTTCAAATGCTTTCTTGCTACCATCAAAATAATTGCATAGAAATCTAATCAGAATGCCTGTGGGACTAGACTTTGCACTTACTGATCTTATGTGTGACAATTTCAAAGATTTCCAGTAAGATGATTATTATGCTTATTTAGATTTCAGCTACTAGAAATGAACAATAATTTGTCAGTCTGATATTGTGTATATAATAGTCATTTCCAGCTTTATTTTGAAAAGCATATATATTTTGCCTGTCCAGAATTCAAAAATATCATTCTAGGATTTTTAAGCATTGTTTATGGCCTAATAAATTGCATGGCCACTGTGACCTTTTTAGATATTTTTAGGCTTTTACTGGGTAGCTGCAGAGCTGATTAATATTGCATTCCAGGCCTACTAGATATTCTGTATTCATCTTAATTTTGTCACAGAAAGTAAAGGAACAGTTTCAGAGAGAGATGAAACATGATGACATTTGCTATCCTTGATAGGTTTTGACTAAAAAATTATTGCAAACTGGGAACAAACAACAGTTTATGCTGGAGTAATAGTAATGGCTATAAAATATTGGCTGTTTTGTAACCAGTATGGTGTACAAAATATTCTGCTCCTTATACTTGTTAACATTAGGCAAAAGCTATAGCCATGTGCTCTATAGATTCTTGAAGAAGATCCAGGTTTCTTTCTATATAGGCCTCAATCTCCATTTAGCAGTTGGGTCCAGTTTACATTAAGTGTAGAATCGACAAGGAACAATTGGGCCTGTTGAGAGGACTTCAGAAATAGGCTAACTTAGGGTGACCAGATGTCCCAATTTTATGGGCTTTGTCTTATATAGGCGCCCTTTATTCCCCCACCCTCTGCCCCGATTTTTCACACTTGCTGCCTGGTCACCCTAGGCTAACCAATAGTTAACCACTATAAATGAGAGAACTTTCAGTTGCACACAGTTAATGGAGGGCATCAAATGCTCATTTTAGAGAAGAGAAATAGATAATATTTATGTGTGACTTGTATTACAGTAGTGCCTAGAGGGACCAACTGAGATCAGCCCCCATTATGGCAGTTGCTATACAAACACAATCTAAAACAGCCTCTGCCTCAAATACTTTATAATCTAAATAGACAAGATGGAAGAATGGTGGGGAAAAGAATATAGTAGATTAAGTGACACTGAAGTTCACAAAGAAAACCTGATGCAGAGTAAGGAATTGTTCCCAGAGCTCTTGAGTCCTAGTCCAGTGCCTTAGCCATGTAACCGTCCAAACTTTTTAGCAACACTGCCACAAACATTTTCTAGGATACACCATTTACTAGCTGTACACGCACAGAATCAGGTTTCTTTTCCCTCCCTTTCGTTTCTCTGTCTAAAGAAAATGTCTTTATTTTGGGGTAGCTCTTGGGGAGTTGGAAATAACTAAGGGGCAGCATTCTTGGGGCTTGTTAATATTTCTTTGTTCAAGCCCTGTAGCCTGAAGCCCTGAGAGCAGAGGTGGTCAAACTATGGCCCACGGCCCCTCCTGCCCAGCCCCTGAGCTCCTGGACCGGGAGGCTCACCCCCGCCCCCTCCCCACCGTTCCCCCTCTTCCGTAGTCTCAGTTCACTGTGCCACTAGCACAATGCTCTGGGCAGTGGGGCTGCAAGCTCTTGCCAGGCACCGCAGCAGCAGAGCCACGGCCTGACCCGGTGCTCTGTGCTACACGGTGGCATGGCTGGCTCCAGCTGCGCAGCACGGCTGCCTGTCCTGGTGCTCTGGGCGACACGGTTGTAGCGCCACCAGCCACCGGTGCTCCAGGCAGCACAGTAAGAGGGCAGGGAATGGAGAGGGGTTGGATAGAGAGCAGGGGAGTTTGGGGTGGTGGTCAGGGGGCTGAGGTGTGGATAGGGGTCAGGGGGGTCAGAGGGTGGGGAACAGAGGGGTTGAATGGGGGGAAGGAGTTCTGGGGGCCATCAGGAAGGAGGATGGTGGCGGGGGGAAGTCTGGGGCAGGGGTTCTGGGGGCAGTCAGGGAGAAGGGGTGGTTGGATGGGGCAGGGATTCCGGGGGGGGCAATCAGGAATGAGAGGAGGGGTTGGATGGAGCGGTGGGGGGCAGTCAGGGGTGGGGAGGTCCGGGGTTATTTCTGTTTTGTGAGACAAGGTGGCTGAGGTAGTATCTTTTATTGGGCCAATGTTTGCTGGTGAGAGAGACAAGCATACAATAATGGAAGATACCAAATGTTTCTGTTTTGTGACAGTTTGAGATATTTTGGTAAAATTTGAGTTAAATTTTACATTTGGGGGTGATGAAACTTGATTATTCCTGTTGGGAAACGAAACGACCAATGAACTGCACTAAATGTACCTGGCTTGAGGGGTCACCTTGACCAAACCACAGTCTAACACAGTTGGATAAGAGAACTTACATAAGGCAAGAGGGATTCTTACCTTCTGCTAAGAGTGCCTTCCTAGTTCGAGGTTTTGCATGTCATTAATTCCTCTCTAAAGATTTAGCACAGAGGTGAGGCAGCTGAGGCGGTGGATGGTGCAGATGTGACTTTGAGGTCACAGACAGGATGGAGGAAGCACTAAGATGGCTAGTGAACTGCAGCCTCACTGAAGGAACTCTGGTGAGGCCTGCCCTACCCAGCATGAAAGCTACAATCACTTCAGCTGGGACCGGTGGTAGAGCCCCTCAAGCAGACGAGACCGTACTTCCTTTAAAGGCTGGACATGGACTTGCCCAAATTTTGGATTCTGTCAACCCCGCATAACAAACTGTGAGTGGGGAGCAGGGAAGCGGCTAATACTAGAACACATTGCCTCTTGAGACGCTCACAACCAAGAGAGGACGACTGAGGTTAAGACTATTGCTGAGACAATTTGGGTGATGTGGGAGACTCACCTAATAAATATTGCTGATTTTATTTATTGCTGGCTTTTCCCATGTTTATTTTATGTCACCTCCTTCTCTCCCCACCACTCCCTTAAAACTGTCTTGGTTTTAAACCTTGGACTCAGTGGTTGTGAGTGGGGAAATACTGCCTATCCAGTGTGATTCTGGAACTTCATGTTAAGAGCTTTAAAAATGATCTTGTCAGTAAGATGTTTTGTCTTGCAAAACTGTATTTAAGTACTGTATTAATCAGTCCCCAATGCCTTGGTAACATCTGCAAGTGAAGACCACCTGTCAGTAATCTACTTTGACAGAAAGACTCTATCAGGCTCCATCAAACACATCAACCCAGTAATGTGCTTGTAATGAGAAGTTTGAAGCCAAAAAAAACCCTGACCATGTCCTCATTGCATGTAGATATCACGGTTTAAGCTGCCAATTTCATAATGTATATTTCTGCCATATTTTCTGTACTATCCACAACTTTGTTTAAAACTTTATTATTCCTGTTTGGAAACTACTGCAGGCTGTAGGAATCTTGTCATTGACTTTAATGGGAGCAGGAGCAGGGCCTAAATCTGCCCTCTGCAGTGGGCAATGCCACTCATTTAACCTGAAAACCTCAAGAACAAGCTTTGATAAGGATTCAGTAGTACAACTGTTCATTAGGATGAACAACATGAGTTCAGATGGGCCTCCTGTCAAACTCTTTGTGTCAAGTACATATTTACATACATAATGATGAATATACAACTAAAGTTTGTCCATATGAATACCCTGGAATTTGCATTCTCTTGTGATCTGCCCAATCTTGATTTTTGCAACTCCAGGACACAGTCCAACAGAGAGCTGTTTTCTCTGTGTTTAGTTGGCAGAGAATCTGCTGTTAGCAGGAAAGGATGGAGAACACTTCAATTTTATGGCCAAATCTTCTGGTCATTGTTTTTGTTAGTATTTTTTTAAACCGATATGTGACCAGATACCATGATAAATATTCATTATTCATGCAATAAATCAATACAGTATGTAAGTTAAAAATAAACAGTTCTCTGTATCTTGCAATGAATTTTTAGATTTCTAAAATTATCCTCAGTTCATTTCTTGTGATTGCCAGGGTAGTGACTGTCAATTTTTGGGGATGTCTTACACTACAGCTGGAAGGTAGACTGGGGCTGAGTGTGCACGCACACACACACACGCGCCAATTGGAAGCTGGCACCTGTGCTCAAATGAGTTGTCACTCAAAATGTGGGATATTTGAGAAGTATGAGGAGGATAGCCTATATTTGCATTATTATATCAATCCCAGTAGTCTAATGTGGGCTGAAGGAAATAGATCATGTTAAATTATCGGTTTTGGTGACTCTAGGTCACTTTTATTATGAGAAGAGGCCATCTGTTCACTGTCTTAGAAAGCTAAACAATGTTCTGGCAGAACTTCCATAAAATGGATTATTTACTTTGGCAACTCCTACTATCGTTTCTTTCTAAGCATTAAAGATTCCCATTTTTGGCATCCAAATGTCAGTATTTCTCTTCTTTGACATCATGTGAGCACTGTGCTATTATTCGTGTGCATTTAAATAGGACATTTTGTTAGTGGACAATCAGAGAAGCCCCCATATGGCAGTAATATTACATCCAGCAACTTACATGCAGCACAGTTTGTTCAGCATTCTGATAGCAAGTAAAGCAAACAGTTGCAAAGCAAATCTCTCTCTCCTATTTTTTTCTCTTCAAGGCAAATATTTTGGAACTAATCTTTTTGGTTCAAATACTGATGTACAAATGTGTCAAAACTACTGGAAGAGAGTGCTGTAGGGTATGTGATTTAAAGAGGTTCTTGATTCATTTATGTACTTCTTATAAAGTTTCTATTTTTAATCATGATGAGTATGCTTTGCCACTCTTGTCATACCAGCTCAGAGATCTAGTTGAACTTTTCCCCTTTCATGGCTTTTTCTTCTGAAATATCTGTGAGCATATTAGGTTTTTTGTTTTTAAACCCTGGTGTATGTTCAAGTACACATTTAGATTAATGCATTATGACTGTAGCACGTTGTTCACTGTCCTCAACTTTTAACAGCCATATTCTGCTCTTGGTTACACTTAAGTATAATTCCCTTGACATTGTAACT
This sequence comes from Mauremys reevesii, assembly GCF_016161935.1. Taxonomy (NCBI): domain Eukaryota; kingdom Metazoa; phylum Chordata; order Testudines; family Geoemydidae; genus Mauremys; species Mauremys reevesii. Next base: position 245,036,335 of record NC_052623.1, on the reverse strand, counting down.
GAGAGAAGAATTCTGGCACATTTTCACTTATGTGCTTGTACTCTTATAACTTGCTGACCCTACCTTTGGTTGCTGGTACACCCAGCTTCTAAAAGGGCCCTTGTAATTCTTGGTTCTGCTAAGTTTAATATGATTTCTGCTTTGTGTCCACTGGAAACAGCTGGTTGATCAGCACTGTTGAAAAAAAAATCAAGCCACTTATTTAGTTTCCATAAATATGGATTTGGGAGCGTAACTTTAGATTCTTGTTTTTGACACTCTTGGGCTAAGATTCACATTCCCATCAAGGGCACGCTTAAGTTAAGGGTAAAATCCTGCTCAAGGTGAACTTGGTAGTAAAAATTCCTACGGACCTCAACAAAACCAGGATTTGGCCCTCAGATTCCGAGCTCATGTTCACACAGTAGTAAGAAGCATGTGTGTGCATATTGCAGCTCACTTTATGGCTTACTTTCCTTTTTAGATATACTGTAACTTCACAACTCCTGCTGTTTCCCCATCATTTCATCTCTGGATAACATGTTTATAGTGCAAATGCTTAGAACTGCATTTTGCCTCACAAGATTAATGAGACTGGATAGCATATAATAAATGCTTGTCTGATACTGCAGCAGGAAGCATGCCTTATGTTTGACTTTGTTCTATACAGTGGAGATAATATTCAATAACACATTTGGATATAAATGTTTTTTATGGAACATTTAGTAGTACATTCAGAAAGGCTTTGCCTACCTTTTTAAACTTTCAAAATTGGAGAATGTATATGAACTTGGGGAAATAAATCTACCAGGTACAGTAATGCGCATTCTCTTTTCCACAGCTACAGAACTTCCCTCTCACCATAACTTTGAACCAATTACATACCCTCTGACTATGGACTGAATCAGTCCCTTCAAACAATAAAAAGGCTACCACACATCACATAATCCTATTTTCCAATCTCCATTTGAAGCAAAACTTGTGGAAAAATTCAATTTGGTTTGAGTAATGATTTCATTTAAAATAATTTCAAAAAAATAAAGTCAGCTTGAAAGCAAAGGCTATCTACTATAGATAACAGTATTATGGAAACTTGAAATATGTTTTCCTCTGAAAATAGTGTGCAGTACTAAGGTATACTGTCAGACATAGTAAATAATGTAGTTTCTTTTTCTTCAAATGACTGGACCTATTCTGCATTCTTTTAGTCCTTAAGCAAAACTCCCACTAACTTCAATGGATTTGGATGACTATCTTCTCAAACAGTAATAGCATAAAAATAGAGAAGCAGACCTATTTTCAATGGGGCTTCAAACCATCTTCGTGTTTTGTATGACCAATCAGTTGCATGAGCAGATGAGCAAACCGGATAGATGGGACGAAATTGGTAAGCTAACTACCTGACTAGCATGCTCAAAATAATGTTTCAAATGCTGTAATTCACTTTATTTTTTCCATCCAAACTACGGCCTTGTGTTCAGCCATGGTAGTGATGCTTCCATTGATGCTCTTATTTCACCCATCACTGTCATGTCTGAGTGCTTTGCACACATTACATCTTCCTGTTTCTTGTCACTAATAATAGACAGAGTTTGGCAGATGGAGAGCTTGTTCTGCAACAAATTTCTACAGCAACTGCATCCAGATGTTAGCTTTAAAAAAAAAAAAGGGTTCTTTACTTGTCCTTCATAACATTTTGTTTTGTTCCACTTTTGGCTTTGCTGACGGCTGTGCTTATGGCAGTAGCCTCATGCAAGGACTTCAATATTGATGCAATAGCCCTTTGACTTGCTGAATAACGTCTTCCTTTCACTCATATATGATTATGAAGAATGTGCTCTCTGTCATCCTGAGATTTAGATCATAAATCCTTCAAGAGGGGAAAGTGCTTGGCCTATTTCAGGCCTAACAACAGGTCAGTTTTTTGAGGGGGTGCATTCTCTTTACTGGTGTACATAAAAAGGCAGCTTATATACCAGGATAGATCTTTTTCTTTGTGCCTTTTATAGGGGTAGATGGAATCCAATGTGTGAGAGTGAATGGGCTGTAATAGGAGGTGACAAGATTGTCCATTCAGCAACTGTGGGGTTAGCAAGATTAAAGGTATGTGTGTTAATGGGAAATATTGGGGAATTACTGCATATTGGTGCACTGCTGCAAGAGAGCAAAATGAAGGGTGTCTATGCATCCTTAACTGTACATTTCCTAGTTTTGTGAAGTTTGAGTTTTGCTCATCTCAGTGTCCTGCAAGGGGATGACAAACTACCCCGCAACAACTCTGCATTAATGTAGTTTTTGCCATTGAGGTTCCTATTTTTTGAACATGAAAAGATATGTTGTTGGTAAGAATTAGTAGTCATTTAGGCAGTTGTGTATATATCTCATGTCCCTCAATTTGCATACTAAACCTGCCAGTCTTCTCCCCTCCCCACATATACCCATGAGGAAGGCCTGTTGTATTAATTTAGATGAACCATCTGGACCAAAAGAGTTAAAGCAGTTAACATAACCCTGTTACTGTCCAAGATTAGACAGCTTTAAAACAAAGTTCAGAGTTTGATATACAGAGAGCTCAGCTTGCTTAGTACCATGGTAAACACACCATTAAAACATCCTTTTAACCCTTTATTAAAGATACAGAAAAGGAGAAAAAACAGTTAAAGCATCTGAAATGTAAAGCACTAACTAAGGCTCTCATTTTCACAACACCCCTTGTTCCCTTCCCTTTTAGATGGGGAGAGTTTTTAGAAGGGGGGGGAAGACACCCCCATTTGCTAGTCTTAGATGGTATCTAAGATGGTGATAACTGCCCATTTTGAGGAATCAGAAGTTAGTTGAGATAGTAATAATAGCAGTTCCAGCCTATTATTATTAAAATCTGCTCTCATTTCCTAAGACAACAAAACAAGATGCACACAAAAGGGGACAGAATAGAAAAGGCAATTTCTGTCTCTGGTGTAGACTCTCACTTGCAGCCTCACTGCTTTTGGAGGGGGGCGGGAGCGGGAGGAGAAGAGGCCCAGCACATGGTCTTATCAGCCACCGTGACACCTGACAAACTTGTACCAACACCAGACTGTTTAGGGCATTGCTTTTTAGCTTCCTCTTTCTGTTTGCAGGCTTACTGCAGCATTGCTCTGTCAGTTCCGTACTGCTGGACTCTGTCTGTCTGTCTGTCTTTGGAAACACATTAATTTGACCCAATTTCAGAAGTCTCCACTTGCCCAGGCCCACCCCATCCCTTTCCTGGAGCTAATAAAATACAGATTTCTCAAATAACCAATACAAGGCTGCCCACTACCCTTCCTCACTTCCCTCCCCCTCTGCAGACACAACCCCTCCCCAGGGCCGGTGCAACCACTAGGTGAACTAGGCAGCAGCCTAGGGCGCCAAGTGGTTGGGGGCACCAAAAAGCACGCTCGGGGAGGCGGTGGAGTGGAGGTGAGCTAGGGCAGGGAGGCGCAGGGAGGGCTGCCCACAGCAAGTAACGGGGGGAGGGGATGTGTGCAGGGGAACCGCTCCCCACCTCCACTCCGCCTTCTCCCCTGAGCACACCGCCCCCACTCTAATTCTCCTCCCCTCCCAGGCTTCCCATGCCAAACAGCTGATTGGCGCCACAAGCCTGGGAGGCAGGAGAAGTGGAGCGGCACCGGCGTGCTCAGGGGAGAAGGCGGAGCAGAGGTGAGCTGCGGTGGGGAGCTGTCATGGGGGGGCTGCCCAGGCGGAGGGGGAGCTGCCGCAGGGGGCCGCCGCAGGGCTGGGAGTTGTCGCAGGGGGATCTCTCCGACCCAGCCCCGTAGCTCCCCTGAAGACTGCAGCCAGGCCCGACCCTGCACTCACCACATGGTAAGTGGAGCGACCCGGCCCCAGCCTGATCTGCTCCCACGGCTCCTAGCCGCACTGCCGGGAAGTGCTGGGGGGCGGTTCCCCCCTCCCTCTTCCCCACAAGCCTGGGAGCCAGGGGAGCAGAGCAAGCTGGGCCCAGACCTCCACAGGGGGGGCTGTGTAGGACACCAAAATAGCTAGGGACAGCCCTGGATCCCCAGGCCGGAGGGGGGGCATAAAGTGGAAGTTTTGCCTAGGGCGCGAAATATCCTTGCACCGGCCCTGCCCCTCCCCCAGTTCCTTTGTTCCTTCATGCCCGTTTCCACTTTCCCCACACACAGTCTTCTGTCTCCATCTCCATCTCCTCACCATCCCATCTAACAAATTTTGTTTAGACCAGCCGCTGACTATTCTGCTGTGTTCACAATAAACTTATCCATAAAATAAAAAACATAACAGACAAGTTACTCAAACTTTAGATAATCATGACAGTCCCTTCTGGCCTTAGTCTGATCTCTTGCACTTTGCAGGCCAGAGAACCTCACCCACCTCAACCTCTAGTAGACCCCTAATTTCTGGCTGAGTTACTGAAGTCCTCGAATCATGATTTAAAGACTTCAAGTTACAGAGAATCCACCATTTACACTAATTTAAACCTGCTAATGACCCATGCCTCATGCTGCAGAGGAAAGGGTAGGGGGAAACCTCACAAACAAACAGGGTCTGTGCTAATCTGACCTGGAGGAAAATTCCTTCCCAACCCCAAATATGGTGATCAGTTAGATCCTGAGCATGTGGGCAAGACCCAGCAGCCAGATAGCTGGGAAATAATTCTCTGTTGTAACTCAGAGCCTTCCCCATCTAAGTCCCATCACCGGCCATTGGAGAGATTTGCTGCGATCAGTTGCAGATCAGTTACATGCCATTGTAGGCAGTCTCATCATACCATCCCCTCCATAAATTTATCAAGATCAGTATTGAAGACAGTTAGATTTTCTGGCCCCCACTGCTCCCTTTGGAAGGCTATTCCAGAACTTCACTCCTGTGATGGTTAGATACCTTCGCCTAATTTCAACTCTAAACTTGTTAATGGCCAGTTTATATCCATTTGTTCTGTGTCCACATTAACACTTTAGTTAAATAACTCCTCTCCCTCCCTGATATTTATATCTCTGATATATTTATAGAGAGCAATTATATCTCCCCCTCAGCCTTCTTTTGGATAGGCTAAACAAGACAATCTTTGAGTCTCCTCTCATTAAGGTAGGTTTTCTATTCTTATCACCCTTCTCTGCACCTGTTCCAGTTTGAGTTCATCTTTCTTAAAACATGGGAGGCCAGAACTGCACACAGTACTCCAGATGAGGTCTCACCAGTGCCTTGTATAATAGTACCACACTTCTGTCTCTACTGGAAATACTTCACCTGATGCATCCCAGCACTGCATTAGCCTTTTTTCCACAACCACATCACATTTGCGGCTCATAGGTCCTGTGATCAACCAATATACCCAGGTCTTTCTACTGTGTCTCTTCCAATTAATAAATCTCCATATTAGAGACTAACAACAAGAATTTTTGTTATATGTGCATGACCTTGCACTATTAAATTTCATCCCATGTCTATTACTCCAGTTTTCAAATTCATCCAGATCTTCTTGTATAATATTCTGGTCTTCCTCTGTATTGGCAATACCTCCCAACTTTGAGACATATGCACATTTTATTAGCACACTCCCACCTTTTGGGCTAATGTCATTAATAAAAATGTTAAATAAGATTTGTCCCAAGACCAATCCCTGAGGAACTCCACTAGTAACCTCCATCCAGCCTGACAGTTCACTTTTCAGTATGACCTATTGTAGTCTCCCATTTTAACCAGTTCCTTATCCACCTTTTAATTCTCATATTAATCCCCATGTTCTCTAATGTAACTAATAATTTCCCATGTGGGATTGTATCAAATGCCTTACTGAAATCCAGGTAGATTAGATCAGGTTAGTCTGGAATGATCTGCCTTTTGTACCATGTTGTATTTTATCCCAACTCTTATTTACCTTTATGTCCTTAACTACTTTCTCTTTCAAAATTTGTTCTAAGACCTTGCATGCAACTGAGGTCAAACTATCATCTTTCCCCTTTCTTAAAAATAGAAACTATATTAGAAATTCTCCAGTCGTAAGGTATGACTCATTTATGGACTCATTAAAAATCCTAGGTATTGGGCTTTCAATTTCATGTGCCAGTTCCTTTAATATTCATGGATGGAGAGTATCTGGGTTCCCCAGTTTAGTCCAATTAAGCTGTTTCAGTTTCACTTCCACCTCAGATGTGGGAATTTCTATATCCATGTTCTCACTCTCATTAGTCACCCTGCCACTACCCGTAAACTCTTCATTAGCCTTGTTAAAAACAGATTATCTTTAATCTCTACTCCATCCTCAGTGTTTAGCGGTCCCACTTCTTTCCTTGTTTTCTTTTTATTTATATGGCTATAGAACCTTTTACTTTTGGTATGGATTTCCTTTGCAAGATCCAACTCCACTTGGCTTTTGGCAGTTCTCACTTTATCTCTACACTTTCTGACCTCCAAGTGGTAACTTTCCTTGATGATCCATCCCATCTTCTATTCTTTGTAGGCTCTCTGCTTTCTCTTAGTAACCTGTTTGAGATGTTCTCATTTAATTTGGTTTGCAATTCTTCCTTACAATTTTTTTCCCCTGGCTTGGGAAGTAGGCAATGTTGGGGGCAGGGGTGGGGGCAGCATGTGTTGCTTTATGCTCAGTACAATCTGCTGAAGCCACTGCCTTCATTGTGCCCCTCCCCACTATCAGCAGGTACGGGTCATCTCTGGATGCAGGCTTCAGATAGCTTCTGCTACTTTGATTTAAAAGTAATTAGAAGCCTCCTCCACATTCAGACTCTTGAGTTCTTCAGTCCAGCCCAGTTCCCTAACTAATTCCCTTAATTTTTGAAGGTTTGCCTTTTTGAAATCATGGACCCTAGGTTGCATGACTTCTTTATCCTTCCATTTAGTTTAAACTGAATTAGATCATGATCACTCAAACCAAGGCTGTTCTCTACAACCAGTTCTTCTAGGAGGTCCTTGCTACTAACTAATACTAAATATAAAATGTCATCACCTCTTGTTGGTTCAGTGACTATTTGGTTAGAAATCTGTCAGCTATCACCTCCTGGAATATCTGGGCCGTATCTTTATTAGTAGCACTTGTTCTCCAAGCTGTATCTGGGAAATTAAAGTCTGCCATAATCTCACAATTCCCCGTATTTATTTAATTCAGAATATTAGAAGTCTCTTTTTATATCCAGGTTAGATCATGGGCATCTGTAGCAGATCCCAACGACTAGCCCAATGGAGCTGCAGTTATCTTTCTTCCCAAACAGATTCTGTTTTATCCATTCCATCACTTCTAATTTCCTTACAGTCTACCTTATCATTAGTATACAATGCTACTCCACTACCCTTATCTTTATTTCTGTCTTTCCTGAACAAAACATACCCTACAATGCCTGAGTTCCAGTCAGGACAACAAACATGGTGGAATAGTAATCTTTTACTATCTGGTTTCACTTCCTGCACTAATAGTTCTAGTTCCTCCATTTTTTTACCCTTGGCTCCTCACATTGATGTACAGACATTTTAGTTGTTTCTTCTCAGCTTCACCCAGATTCCTTGCCCAATTAGGTACAGTCATTCTACTGCCACTATCACCTACTTGACTATTAGCGTCATTGGTATTGGCACTTTCTCCTACCCTCTGTTGTTCCTTTCTCCATTGCTCTATCATCTAATTTGATTTTTCTTGTGCTCAGTGTTAGAAACAGGCATGGAGATTACATGAGCATCTGTCTCCCTGAACTCCTAGTTTAAAGCTCTTTTAAGGAGTTGTGCCAAGCTGCTTACCAGAAGTCTGTTTCTCTCCCTACTCAGTCGGAGTCCAATTCATGAGAACAGTCCTGTTTGTGAATGCCTCCCAGTGGTCAGATACCTCAAAGCCTTCTTTATGGCTCAGGCAGTGGTGCTATCTTGTCTCACCTTCAGTCTCCTCCTCTAGGGAGAAGTAGAATACCACTGAAGATCACTTTCCCCAGCCTGGCATAGTCTCCCTTGATGTGTTCCAGTGAGAATCTAGCTCTATCATTTGTTCCCATGTGAAGGGCAATCAGACCACACCACATTTCAAAAGAATCTGACTAAGCATGTCACATTTAGAGGACTTCAAAAGTTCCACTATAAAATAGAAGTCATGACATAACCTCAGTTATAGTGGACCTGCTGCCCCACTATACGTTTCTAGCCTTGCAGTTTCTATGGCTAAGAATACGTGAATTTTGTCTTTTTCAAAGGAGACCATAGGGACAGATTCTCAGGTCTGGCCAAGTTGCTTTAAGCTATCTTTGTGGTTCACCAATCCTGGGGCTAGCTGGGGATTGCTCCATTTCTCTGTATAACTTGAAGCAGCTTCAGGGATGCTGTGAATTATTCCTGGCTGCCTACAGCCCCAAGAAGCTGTTCTGGCAATAGAGAATTGCTAGAGTGCAAAGGAACCGTGGTGACATCTCCTTTTCCCAGCTAGGCACCCTAAGCTATAGGCTGGGAAGAGAGGCAGTGTGCAGCCACTTTCATTCCTACCCCTCATATGGATTTCTTATTAAGCTGAAGGAACCCCATGTAGCCATTTAAATTGGTTTTCCAGCTGCTGTGTTCTAGTATAGAGCGAAGCCTGGGTGTAGATCAGGCCCTACATGCTATAGATAGCTTTAATTGCCTTATATCCAAAGACAATAAATTAATAGGTGATCTTAGCTCCAAAGTTCAGATCCAGATTCAAATTTCCCAAAATGCAGGGGTGTTTGAATCCAGGATTTTGGTTTGGGCTGATTGCTAAAATAAATGACAATTCTAAAAACAGAGAGGAAGGGGCGGGAGGGAATGAAGACTTGTAGAGGGTTATGTCTTCAAGCAGATTTTTTGCCATTTCATGAACTGCTGATTCTATGAGAGATACACAAACTTCAGTTGAGTTTTATCTGAATAAGGACAGAGGAATAAGCAGAGTAAGAACTTCAATATTTAACATATAGTGAAGTAGAATGAAAGAACCTGGATGGTTTCTGTGAACTGAAATTTTGGTTATAGGACCGAATGAAACCCTCAGTTATGTATGCACAACTTCCCTTGACATCAGTGAAGTGCACTACTTATGCTAGTGGCGTGTAAACAATGGCAGAATTCAACAGTGATGTTGTTTTTGGAGAAAGACCGTCTTAGTTGAAAAGTTCCAGTATAAACACAGCGTTCAGTTGCATACACTTTGTTGTACTGAAGAGGTGAGATGAAGTAGAAACTACAAACTATGACAAAGCACTCATCAGAATCCCTAGCTTACAAAAGCAAAACTGAGGTACAAGTAAAAGAATGCTGTAACAGATAGGGACAGACCACTATGAATGGCGGTTGAGAGAAGCAGATGCTCAAAAGTGGACAGTGACAACTAATGAAAGGGCTATTGTGTTTTTATTACATTGTCTTTTATTTCTTAGAGTACATCTTGAAGGCACATTTAGTTGCCAGTGTGTTACTTTAGTTTGTTTTACAAAACTTGTAAATTGTTATGCTTACGCTAAGTGTTGCATAACTCATCTGTATATGTCAATGTTAACTACATAGCTATGTTAGCTGTAAATAAACATTGCTTTTGACAGATGAGCTATTGTGACAGAGAATGGATTTGTGAGTGATGTTGTGATTGCAGGCCATATCATTAATAATACAAACACAGTAGTCCATTAAAGAAGCAGTTTCCCTGATGGTATCCACATTTCCTCAAGTGATTCAGTCACTCGTATTTTTAGTTCCTGCATAGTCAGTTTTGATTGGTTGTAAAGAAATGGACATTGAAAACCTAGTGTTTTCAAAATAAGTTTCTTCATTACACTAGCAGCTAAATTAAAAAATAAATGGGTAACATTCAGTACTGGAATTAGCTATCCTGTTAAGGCTTAATGAATATATGCCTATGATTTCTTTTGAACAGTAGAGACGTTTGAGAACCAAAATCAGTTTATATGTCTAGTTAGGAAAAAACCTGCCATGAATTCTGCTGATTTTGTAAAATGTAAAAACTTCCAATCATCACACACACCACAATTTTAAACTCTAAACATTCATATAGGAAATGCATTATTAATTCTGCCTATATCAGTTTCCTTTGCTATGTCTGAGATGTTCTGTTTTATTCTAAGAAGAATATGTTTTATATTACATGTAACTCATTTTCTCCATTTACTAGAATTGTAGACTGAAAGTACAAATGGCAATATCTATGTATTCTCTCTCATTTACCAATTACTTTTACAGTCTGACAGGCTAAAAAATGTTCTTACTTATAAAAAGAAGCTAAGTTGATTAATCAGTGCAAGATTAAATGGGAAAACTCTAGCTAAATGGTAAAGTATCTGAATCTTGCTGTTTAAACTGAAATGAGGGAACTTTTACCCTGATCCTAAAAGCAAACAATTAATTGGAATAGACTAATATAAATACTAGTTTGTACTATACTAACATATAAATAGTTCATCACAAATCATAAACACAGGAATCCCCTTATTCTCTACTGAAATACAACCCTCTTATGGTGTTAAACATGGTCTCTGAAGACAAACACTAAACAACATTTTATGATGGGACGTGAATTGACACAGCAGAGGCAATTCACAGAGGTAGAATGTAACTGCTCAAACTGGAATTGGGAAGCCATTGAAATCAGGGCCCAAGTTAGGTATAGCTGCAAAATGGGAACTGTACAGCAACACTTGTCAGAACTAACCCACAAACCTCTGAAACAAACATCTCTCGTCCCATAAGAAGGCTTTTAAAGAGCTATCGGAGATCTGACATTTCCCCATCCACACAAAGGGGATCCCCGCACAAAATTCTTCTTTAAGTCAGTAATCCAGCAAGTCCTTTTGGGCAGAGATTTTCAGACAGATTCTTTACACAGCTCTGGCCCTTTTGTGCCACTCAGGTAACTCCCCTCCTCCTCCACTATGCCAAGCAGAGCTCTGCTGCAGGACAGAATCTCATTCATAAATTTGCAAGTTCTTAAAAACTGTGCTCAGTTTTCTCAAAGTCAAAGGATAGATTTTTAGAAACCTCACATAGTTCACTTCTCTGTATAGGGATCTAAAGTGACTAGGCTGAAAAGCATGCCTGAGCCTGTGTTGGAGAGAGAGCATACAGGCTCACAGATTATGATCATGAGGCTACCATGGAGAACTGAGGCTGCCAAGAAGTGCACGTGAGCCCTGTCAGTGTTAACTAGCACTTTAGTCGAGTGCAAGGAATCAATATTAGGCCAGTTACCAGTTCTAAAGAACTAGTGACAAGTTTCACCAAATTCACCTTTGAGAGATATGAGATCTGAGTGGTTCCTTCTCATAGTCTCAGCCATAGAAGCACTTGTTGAGTCATGGTTGGAGCTGCTTGTCTGGTCCTTTTCCAATTTCTTCCTCACTGGAAATATCCCAACAGGGAGAGGTGAGCATGTTTATAAAATGAAGGAGATTAATGTGCTGGAGCTGTGACAAATTATTGCTATCCATCAGGAGACAAATCAAGGAGATTATATCAAAATGTAATTATAGCTCTATTTTACAAGCATTTCAGCTGCTGCTATGAAGCCACTTTTAAAACAAAATGATTTTGGAATTGCTTTTCTGTGTTACTTGCTAACAGGAACAAAACACATTTTCTCTGACTTGCTAAATTTGGAGGATTTTTTTTCCAGCCTGGAAGATTGGCCTGACTAATGTAAAAATTAAAAATATCTAAACAATAAACTTTCTGCCCATTGCAGTGAGTCCATGATACCTCATAGCTTGAGATCACTGGGTCTTTAAATATTCATAGAGATGGGCTTTATTCCTGATTCTTCCAAGTGTAATGGTCAGTAGAGAGAATGTCTTGGCAGAGTACTCCCAGGGGGAGACAACCTTAAAACTGAAGAAGTAGAAAATATTTGTTCTCTAGATGGAAATTGGGCCAAGACATTCAGTTTAGATTTAAATCCAGAGACAATCGTCCCCAAATCTTGAGGGAGTCTACAACTGGGGTTTTAGTTGGGTCTCACTGTTAGCATTTTTCAGGGTGCATGAATGCAAGTGTGGTGTTTTCCTTTAACTTAGTTGGGGATCTTTAACCTGACCCTCTTGTGACATTTCTTTAAGATGTATTATAAAAATGCAGAACAATCTTCTACGAGAAATGTATGGTGGAGAATCATCTGGTATTTGCAGGGAGGTTAACTAGATCAGTGGTTCTTAACCTTATTTTGATTGGGCCCCCTTCTTTGTGTTTGTAGTCATTTATGCCTCCCCCCCCCCCCGCCCAGTACATGTACTGCCACCCAGCTATGAAGGCAAAGCAGAGAGCAGCAGCTCCTGGCCAGGCACCCAGCTCTGAAAGCAGTGCCATGCCAGCAGCAGCACAGAAGTAAGGCTGACAAAGTGATAATCAATATCACTTTTCACAGCAGACTTGCACCCTTTTGCCATCCTTACTTCTGGGCTGCTGCTGCCGCCACCTCAGGATTGACAGCCAGAGTCCCACCACCTCCAGGGGAGGGATTTGGGGGGGGGGTGAGGGGGGCAAGAGAGCCTGAGCCCAGGTGGTGGGGTTCCAGGTGTCCCCTTTATCCTCACCTCCCACGTGTGCACAGCCATTTTGCACGAGCCCCAGCCACCCAGGGCTGACAGCCAGAACTCTTTAAAAAAAAAAAAGTACAGCTCACACCTCCCTTGGGAGGCCTACCCCATAGTTTGAGAACCACTGAAGTAGAGGATTTAACAGGTCTTTTTCCATCTTGAGAAACAGGCCCAACCCTCAAAGGCCACATCTACATCTGAGAGTTCTTGATTATATTTCAAGTTAGTTACTTGGTTGTAGCTAACATGAGTCAGTGCATCCAAGCAGGATACTTACACACGTTTAGCAGATTTGCTGTTATACCCCACATCCACATTAGGGATATACTCCATCAACAGTGTCTTCTGGGCATGCATCTCAGAGTTCCTGAAGTTGATTTCTGGGTTTGAACTGCCCCATAGTTGGAGGTTCAGTCCATTATAAAGATAGGCTCAGTCATGAAATTCAGATTTACAATTGGTTTCAAACTTCCCTAAATTTAAGAGCTGTTCAGATCCTTAGGTTAGCCACATTTATACTAATTCCTCAGTTTCTTTTGTGAATCCAAGAAAACTAAATAAAAGATCACACTAACTTTGAGGGTTCTGAAACATGACAATATCATGTGATCTGGCAGTGGCCATTTTTAAGACCTCAGAAAGATAGGACATAGTAGTCCAGGAGCTCCTATGAACACACTGCAAGTATTATATGTTACTATGATAAATAACTAAAGATACAGCTCATACAAAAAGGCCATAGCTGCAAGAACATATCTTGGATACCTAGAAGCCCAACTATATACTATATCACTTCAGAATCCTTAGAGGAGACAAAAGTGTTATTTGATACAGTGCAACTTAAACATTAAACTTTTGCTTTTGCCAGTCTGTGGATTCAAAACCCAACAGATGGGACCAAAAACAAAAGCCATGATTCCAAAGTATTTCTCCCCCTCTCCATCATGTTCCAGTATATTATGTGTAGCTTTGAAGTGTCATCTGGACTTTAATGGGGAGGGGAGGGATTGTCTGGTTTCATGGTTGATTTAAAAAGTTGTTTTTAAAAAGTCACTAATTTTTAAACTACTGTTTTAAAAAATGGTCTTGGAAAGTCTAGATCCATGAGGGTGTTGCCACAACTACTAGTACTGTCAAATTTCTATACAGTGCTGGACACATGGGATCAGGACTATACATGATAATGAAGGAACTGGCTACATGACTTTGGATGACTTTGCTTGATATAGAATGCAAAAGCCCTTTTGCAGGTATTGCAAATTTGGACCCTGAACCAGCAATGGAATCCGTTATTGTGGACACTTATTGGATTCTGGGTAGGCAGCCGGCATCTGCGTTGTCAGATCCCATTGCAGGATTGGGAGTTTAATACTTAAATCATGACCATTAGTCCATTGCATAACTATGAAATTAATTGCAAAAATGTGTGAAAGACTTATTTTTTTCAAATTAAAACACCAAAACCCTACACAGTCTTATAGGTTGGTTCATGTCCACTGTGGATTATGTAGTGAACTAAGCATCCATCTTGTAATATGTAGGTTCCCTGGAACCAGAGATTCAGATTTGGCCAGGCAAGAGGCAACTCAACTTTTTATTCTTTTGAAGCAAAAAATGTATGCATTGTAGTTACTGACAGAGCCTAAATTCCTCAACTCCCAGCCTTTACCCACTGGATTATGCTGCCACCTCATTAGATTTTCAATTGCTACTAGTTACTAAGAGTGACTATGCAAACAAGCACAGCAACTATGCATGGGCACTAGAACTTGTTTTATGAAGAGAGAGATTGTTGGCTAGAACACCAACAATCAATCCTGCTCTCGCTGGAAAAGTGCCTAGGCTTCTTTAACATTCATCCAACAATCCTCCAAGACTTTGTTTTATTCTCATTTGAAGATCACCTGGACCACTAGTACTTGCCCACAGGAACTGCACAGCAGGTATCAGCTTTGGGTGTCCAGTCCAGTAGCCTCAATTTGCATATAGGTCCATCAGTGTGTTCCATAAGCAACAACTGCAACATCAAGCCTTTAGATAGAAGTCCATGGAAAGCTGAACTCTTGTTCCTTTGGCTCAATACCATCAGTGCCACCAATAAACATAATGGTGAGCACAATTTATATTGGAATTGCCTTTCTCTGTAATAACTGGTGGTGTTCAGTCTGATAATATGTTCTACTACAGAATATGGTCCAGGAGGTAGACATAGTAAATGCTTAAGCAAAATTAATCTTACATAAATGATCTGATTCAACAGCTCATCAGCTACACGGCAAGAGATAAGCTTTATAAACTGTCTTTATCCTTCTAATTCAGGCCAGTGTTGTCAATTGAACGTGTGAGATTTACAGTATTGTGTTTGGAGGCAGATTTAACCTTACCCAAACAGTTAAGATGAACAAGTAAAAACTGAGTTAAGAAACAAAATTGCAAATTAATTAATTATATATACACATTTTTACTTTGCACGATACTACTACCATTAATAAAATAAATAAAAATAATAATAAATAATAATAATAATAATAATGTAAATGTTAATTCTGAGGCTCTAATGCCTCAAAGCCTGTAGGCACCTCAATAGAAAGAAAATTGCATGCACAAGTCACCTTTTAAAGTAAATAAAATATCCTATCAATAATAGCCCAAGATCCTAGCTCACAAACCTGTACATCCCACCTACAAGAAACAAACCCCATAAACAATAAAATGAAAGGAAACAAGCCTAAAAATAAGGGTACAGCCATCAATATCCTTTACATGTTTATATATTTATAGTACTTTGTACTTCCATAGTGCCTTCCTTTCGAAGATCTCAAAGTGCAGTGTTTACATTAAGTTCATAGCAGCCCTGTGTAGTAGTAGTAGTATCTCTATTTTACAAATGGGAAACTAAGGCAGAGCTAGGGTAAGTGATATGCCTATTGTCACAAAGTGAGTAAGTGGCCAAAACAGAATTCAGGAGTCCTGACTCTCTGGCCCTTGCTCTATTTATTAGACACACAGCTGATTTCTCACAGTGTTTATATAGCTGCCTTATTGTATTTAAATCAGATCATTTTTTTCATATGGCTCAGTATGATGGTGCACACTCACCTCTTGTGAGCACCTCCTGTCGGTCAGGTACAAACCTGCACACTCACTCTCTGCTCCTGGCACCCCCAGTCAGCTGTTAACCTCATCAGGTAGGTCTTCAGTGGCTCAGCCCAGTCACACACTGTCTAAACATATGGAGGAAACCTTTTCAGGGTAAAAGGTCCAATGATAGTTTCTGTCTTTGGTGTCTTCAGCCTCATCTCAAGGCCTGTTTAAATTCTAGCCCCTTTCTTGGGCTTTTAGTACTGAGTTTTATCCTCTTCTGAGGTCTTAGGCCACTTCCCCAGTGAAGGGACCCAGACCCACCCACTACCCCAGGTCCCAGCCCAGGGACCCTACAAATAGCAGCCACATGCTGAGTCCTTTCACTCCATTGCTGCTTCTATTCCCTGGGCTACTGCCCACATAGCCCCTTTTTCTTAACTTTTACCTCAGGGTTCTCTGTCTTTTCCCTGCTTGAGCAGGGTCTCTCCCAAGCCTCTTTACCTGTGGCATTTCACAGCCATCTGGTCCTTTCTCCCCATTCTGGTCCCAATCAACAAGTGACTTGCTTAGGCCCTGCAGTGCCTTTTAACTAAGCCTGCTGAGCTCTGATTGGCTGCTTTCATGCAGCCTTTCTAGGCAGGCCTGGAGGAGCCACCTGTATTGCTCCTTTTCTGGGGCAGGGTGTGATTTTCACCTCTTCACCCAGACCATCCCCTGCCACTGAGCCTCCCAGCACTCATATTCCCACTCCAATGAGTCTCATCTCCCCTGCACATGCACCCTGAGACAAGCCCCTCACAAGCAGACCTCCACCCCACTGAGCTCCAACAAGCTGCATCTGGACCTGCATCCAACCGAGTCCCACTCCCCCAACTCCTGGATCCCCCACCCACATATCCCCTGCTAAGCCCTGTTCCCCCGACACTCAGACCCCCCCTGCTGAGCCCCAACCACCTTCACCTGGACTCACCTGCAGAGTCCCATTCCCCCTGCACACAGAACCCCCAAAGAGCCCCTGTACATCCAGATCCCCCCAGCACCTGGACCCCCACACTGAGCCACCCACACCCAGATTGCCCCACATAGAACCCTCTTGCCCCACAACTGGATCCCACCATACTAAGCCCCTCCACACTTGGATCCTGCTAGTCTGAGCCTGCTTTCCCCATACCTGGATCAGGGGCCAGGCTGGGCATGTGTGTGAGACTCTGTCGCTCTCTCTTGCTATCTTGGTGCACCTAGCATGGAGGGGAAGAGGCCTGGGGTGTTTCTAGGGCAGGCCCAGCCCTTGCACTGAGTCAGAGTTAGGTGCAGCCTCAGTAAGTCTGTGTCCTGGGGGGAGGGGGCTGCAGGTGATATCCACATAACTGACAAATAAAATATGCCAAATTTTAAAATTTTGTGTGCAGAATTTTTATTTGGGCAGCGGCAGGTATTTTTGGTGCAAAATTTCCTCAGAAGTAGATTGCATGCCTTTATCCTGTTACTCTAGTATTTTTTAAGAAGACATTAGTTGCTCCTGAAATGTTGGGCTAAAGTGTCAATAATAATTCATTCCCATAGCAATGCTGATAATACCTGTGTAAAAATGCACATGTATACTGTAGGTGGTGCAAGTAGCAACATCTGTATTTAACAGGTTTCAGAGTAGCAGCTGTGTTAGTCTGTATCTGCAAAAAGAACAGGAGTACTTGTGGCACCTTAGAGACTAACAAATTTATTTCAGCATGAGCTTTCGTGAGCTACAGCTCACTTCTTCGGATGCATAGAATGGAACAGACAGGAGATATTTATACATACAGACAACATGAAAAGGTGGAAGTATGCATACCAACAGGAAGTCTAATCAATTGAGATGAGCTATCATCAGCAGGAGAAAAAAAACTTTTGAAGTGATAATTAAGATGACCCATAGAAGGTGTGAGGAGAACTTAACATAGGGAAATAGATTCAATTAGTGTAATGACCTAACCATTCCCAGTCTCTGTTTAGGCCTGAGTTAATTGTGTCTAATTTGCATATTAATTCAAGTTCAGCAGTGTCTCTTTGGAGTCTGTTTTTCAATTTTTGTTGTTGCAAAATTGCCACTTTCAGGTCTGTCACTGAGTGGTTAGAGAGGTTGAAGTGTTCTCCCACTGGTTTTTGAATGTTATGATTCCTGATGTCAGATTTGTGTCCATTTATTCTTTTGCGTAGAGACTGTCCAGTTTGGCCAATGTACATGGCAGCGGGGCATTGCTGGCACATGATGGAATATATCACGTTAGTAGATGTGCAGGTGAACGAGACCCTGATGGCGTGGCTGATGTGATTAGGTCCTATAATGGTGTCACTTGAATAGATATGTGGACAGAGCTGGCATCTGGCTTTGTTGCAAGGATAGGTTACTGGGTTAGTGTTTATGTTGTATGGTGTGCGGTAGCTGGTGAGTATTTGCTTCAGGTTGGGAGGCTGTCTATAAGCGAGGACTGGCCTGTCTCCCAAGATCTGTGAGAGTAAGGGATCATCTTTAAGGATAGGTTGTAGATCTTTGATGATGCACTGGAGAGGTTTTAGTTGGGGGTTGTAGGTAATGGCTAGTGACGTTCTGTTATTTTCTTTTTTGGGCCTGTCCTTTAGTAGGTGGCTTCTGGGTACTTTTCTGGATCTGTCAATCTGTTTTTTCACTTCAGCAGGTGGGTATTGTAGTTTTAAGAATGCTTGATAGAGATCTTGTAGGTGTTTATCTCTGTCTGAGGGATTGGAGCAAATACGGTTGTATCTTAGAGCTTGGCTGTAGACAATGGATCGTGTGGTGTATCCTGGATGGAAGCTGGAGGCATGTAGGTAAGTATAGCTGTCAGTGGGTTTCCGGTATAGGGTGGTGTTTATTATCGCTTATTAGCACAGTAGTGTCTAGGAAATGGACCGCTTGTGTGGATTGGTCTAGGCTGAGGTTGATGGTGGGATGGAAATTGTTAAAATCACGGTGGAATTCCTCGAGGGCTTCTTTTCCATGAGTCCAGATGATGAAGATGTCATCAATGTAGCGCAAGTAGAGTAGGGGCGTTAGGGAACGAGAGCTAAGGAAGCGTTATTCTAAGTCAGCCATAAAGAAGTTGGCATACTGTGGGGCCATGCGGGTACCCATAGCAGTGCCACTGACTTGAAGGTATATATTGTCCCCAAATGTGAAATAGTTGTGGGTGAGGACAAAGTCACAAAGTTCAGCCACCAGGTTAGCCGAATCCTGCTGTTAAAGTGCCAATGCTTGAGATGATGGGGCATCAAGGATTTTCAGGTTTATGGATCTTGGGTAGTAAATAGAATACACCTGTTTGGGGTTCTAGGCATGTGTCTGTACAGATCTGTTCCTGTGCTTTCTCAGGGAGTTTTTTGAGCAGATGGTGTAGTTTCTTTTGGTAATCATCAGTGGGATCAGAGGGTAATGGCCTGTAGAATGTGGAGTTAGAGAGCTTCCTAACAGCCTCTTTTTCATATTCCGACCTATTCATGATGACGACAGCACCTTCTTTGTCAGCCTTTTTGATTATGATGTCAGAGTTGTTCCTGAGGCTGTTGATGGTGTTGTGTTCAGCACGGCTTAGGTTATAGGGCAAGTGATACTGCTTTTCCTCAATTTCAGCCCGTGCACATTGATGGAAGCAATCTATGTAGAAGTCCAGTCTGTTGTTTCGACCCTCAGGAGGAGTCCATGCAGAATCCTTTTTATTATAGCGTTGGTAGGAAGGATTATGTGGGTTAGTATGTTGTTCAGAGGTGTGTTGGAAGTTTTCTTTGAGTCGGAGACGGCGAAAGTAGGATTCTAGGTCACCGCAGAACTGTATCATGTTTGTGGGTCTGGAAGGACAAAAGGAGAAGCCCCGAGATAGGACAGATTCTTCTGCTGGGCTAAGAGAATAGCTGGAAAGATTAACAATATTGTTGGGTGGGTTAAGGGAGCTACTGTTGTGGCTCCTTGTGCCATGTAGCAATGTAGACAGTTTAATGTCCTTTTTCTTTTGTAGAGAAGCAAAGTTTGTGTTGTAAATGGCTTGTCTAGTTTTTGTAAAGTCTATCCATGAGGAAGTTTGTGTAGAAGGTTGGTTTTTCATGAGAGTATCTTGTTTTGAGAGTTCAGTCTTAATCTTCCCCTGTTTGCTGTATAGGATGTTGATCAGGTGGTTTCGCAGTTTCTTTGAGAGTGTGTGGTACAATCTGTCAGCATAGTCTGTGTGATATGTAGCTTGTAATGGATTTTTTACCTTTAGTCCTTTTGGTATGATGTCCATCTGTATTTAAGATTGCTTGACACTTTCCATTATAAGATCCTGGTTTTGGTTGCTTATAACTTTGCTAAAATTTAATAATTTGTAGCGAAATTTTCCATGCTGAGTGTTTGCCTCATGCTGAAATTAAAAAAAAAAATTATCAAAACCAGCTTAACTGTTTCTCTGAATGAGGTTAAGGAAAAATATGCTGTTCTGCCTATCATGTTTTCTAGCATGGTTAGGCAGCCAAGAGCATTTTCCTCATGTGTACACTGCAACCTCCATACTTCAGGAACCAGAGTGAGACCAGGGATATAAAGTTTAAACCAGAACTCTCTTGATTAGTTACATGATAAGATAGCTTCTACCAGGGCCATCCTTAGGATTTGCGGGGCCCTATGCAGTATTATTAAGCTGGTGCCCCTATACCAGATGGCAGCCCGGGCTCACATGTGTATTTTAGATAAGGGTGGTCTTTTGAAGGATTTTTTTAAAAAACTGTGTCTGAAGATCCAAGCATTTAAGGCTAAAGAAGAATACTCAGATTGTGCAACTAAAAATCTATGCAAAGATTTTTTAGAGATGTGATTTTATAATCTTCAGCAAAACACTAATTAAATATTTTTAAAGCAAATTTTACACTAAGTTCCTCTGTAGACTAACATGTTCTGAGTAAATATTGCAGTAATGCACAACTGTTTTTGTCAGTAAATTCAGAAACTGACAGTATATACCTGGGGGTTGGCAAATGCCTGTTAAATGGCTTCATTACCACTTGAATGGCTCTTTAACAGTTTCCATTTTGTGCTAATAGGTTTGGCAGGCTTGTTCACTTTTAATTACTAGATCACCTCTGGAGGAAAACTCATCAGGCTGCAGCAGCTAGCTGTGGTGGGAGCCTGCAGAAAGGGTCAGAACATGGATAGGAAGAGGTGGGAAGGTGGACACTAAGACCCCAGGATGCCCCAAGTTTTCAAGAGCCCTACGCAGCCGGGTATGCCGGGTATGACTAAGGACGGCCCTGGCTTCTACAGACTCTGAGCATGCAGACCCTGACAGTATCTCTACTCTTCTGGTGGCATATAAAGTACAAGCACTGCATGACCAGCAACAGGTATGAATAGCAGCATATGTGGTGAGGCATAGCTTATGTGACTAGAGTAGAATGCCGTACATGCCTGAACCTTAGAGTACATAGGCGCTGATTCCGTGGGTGTTCCAGGGCTGGAGCATGCCAGGGAAAATAGTAGGTACTCAGCAGCCCCGCAGATTAGTCCCCCCACCCCCAGCGCTTCTGGCACGCCGCAATCAGCTGCTCAGCGGCGTGCAGGAGGCGCTGGAGGAGGAGCGGGGGTAGGAAGAGGCGAGGGGAGGGGGCACAATGGGGCGGGAAGAGGCGGACTTGAGAGAAGAGATGGAGTGGGGGCAGGGCCTGGGGAGGAGCAGAGCAGGGATCCAGCACTCCTGGGGAAATCCCAAAGTTAGTGCCTCTGTTAGAGTATATACCCTACATGGCTCTCTACATGCCCAAGCAGTGCCTCCCATATATCTACACTGCTATACTTAGCAATGTAATGTGCCACTGTCTCCCTCCTGCAAGAGCCTTTCCCTGCGACCTCCCCCTGCTGGAGCCTTTCCCCTCTTCCTTCCAGCTGCCGGAGCCTTTCGTTTCCATGTGTAGTTACACACGGCCGCAACAAGCATGGACGCAGTCTGCATTTCACTGCAATGGTTAGCTACACATTTCCTACACAGCACTGCAAGGCTTGAGTGTGTCTGCTTCATGTGAGAAACCCCTCCCAGTGGGAGGCCTTCTGGAGACTAATTTTAAGGAGACTGTATCATAATATACTAAAGTGCTAATGTTAAAAAACTGTTTCATTGAGAAGCACTGGAGCAGGGACTGAAAATTTGCAGAGGGGAGGGAAGGAGGAGGCACCTTTGTCAGGGAGGTGTCTTTTTCCATCCCTGTGAAAATTTGCCCAAATTTAGCCTAATTATAAGCCTCTGAAAATCTGTTTCCACATGCTCGGTAGAGGTGTGTTAAAGTTTGGCATCTAAATTCTCTGAATATTCTATCTGCACTGCTCCTATGTGCCAACAAAACTGCACATGTGCCATCCTCTTGAGCAACTGAGCGTGTTCCATCCCCGAGCTGCAGGGGCTGAGGAGCATTTTCCCTGCAATTGTACCTTGCGGGTGCCAGGGGGTGGTGCTTGGCTCTGGAAGTGAGAGCAGGGAGCCTGCCTCTCCCATTCTGCTGGTGTTCTCCCTACTGGGGCCCAGAGAGCAAGGAGGAGAAGCCAGAGGCAGATTGACTGGCGAATCAGGTTGTAGGGTTTTAAGCTATAGGAAGCTCCACATCTGCTGCTATACAAAGAGAGTCTAGGATGGAGTAATTCCTGCCCCCCTATTCCTTGATGAGAAAACTTTAGTTTAAAGGCCTTCAGTGATTCTGCCTCCTGCAGAAAGATGGAATTTGGGACTTCAGATCTATTATGTAAAAAATGAGCCAGAAATAGCTTCAATAAAATTTTTGATGAGGATAGCTTTATAAATCAGAAAGAAACACAAATGTATTTTTAAATTCCATTCAGTCTTTAATAAATGCAGGTCAGTACTTTCTATTCAAATTGAAATTATGAGTATGGAAAATCCAAAGAGGTTTGGGATTTAATCAGACCCCATGCCTGCCCTATGTGCTATGGCTAGAGCTGGGCAAAAAATGAATAATATTTTCCTTTAGTTGCACCTCTTTCTCAGTACAAATGGTCTATGAGTAGATGACAATCTTTGAAGGTATTATGAGCAATTCTTGCACAGCCAATTATTAAAAGCAGCTTGTTGTGAATATTTGTTTTATGAGCCGTTTGGCTTTATTGGGCACATAAGTCATTTGGTTTGTTTCTTTTTCCTGAGTATCCTGTGTGAATGTTTGCAATTACAAATTAAAGATTCACTTTAATAATGAGTAAACTTATCATCTGAGGCCCCTATTCAGGAAAGCACATATGCATGTGCTAATTCTAGTCTCTGTTCAGCATATGCTTCAAGTTAAGCATCTGTTTGTCTCATCATTCCATGGGCTTCAATGGGACTTTGTGCTTAAGTCCTTTCCTGCCTATGGAGCTATCCTGAATCACAATAGTCACAAAATGCAAACATCATAATGGTGAAAGCACTACTTAAGCAAATCATGTAAAATTCAAATATTAATGGAAAAAAATGTTGCAGTATTTGCCCAGCTTGTCACTGTGCCAAAAATCTCTGCATATTGTAAAACCCAGCTTAAATCAGTCCAATTTAGCTCTAAAGGAAGTCCAAATTCACTTGAAATGTCACTGAATTTAGTCCAGTCTTGCTGAAAGGTTTGCAGCCCTGTTAATGAACATAGCTTGAATTTGGGGCTTGTATCACAATCCAAAACAAAATGAGCATCATGTGGTTTGGGGATTTGTAAGGAAAGCTTGGCACAGCTCTTCAAAGGAATTGCTTTGTATTTTAAATGCAGAAGTGCAAAATTTGGACACACTTAATTACAACAGAAGAACCTATTCAGGAAAATCTTTCATGTCCAAGACTTGCCATGAATTCAACCCAGGAGTATTTATCAAAAGCCCAGCAAACAATTAATTGTTTTTTTCAGGCCCAAGACACCCCACAGATTTATTTAATACTACAGATCTTTATAATTGTTAATAATTATTAGTTATTATGTTACGCTCTTTGAGGTAAACTGTCTCTTTCTGTGCATGTTCAGCACCTGACATGGTAGGCCCCAGTCTCGGTGGGGGTCTTGGTCTTACTGTATTACAAATATTTCATAATAATTCCTGAGGGTTCTGTACACTTGATTTTTCCCAGGAAATTTGGAATTCAAAAGGTGATAGGAACTGAATAAGATGACCAGACACGTACTGTGTGACTTGAAAGAAATACTTAATTTATTCAATAAAATTTCAGATTATTGTTCAACCATCTTGCTGAGATTTTATTTACCAAAGACTCATTCTTTCTGTCTGCCATTTGAATGGATTTGCAATTAAGGCCTTTGTTTAATTTCCTTAAAAGATCATTCCTGTTTATACATCCTCTGCAGTTCCATTTTTAAATGTAATTGCTTCTAAATCCCAGAGGATATTAATAGTAGCCTTCACTGAAACCTTTTAGTACTAAGAATTGTGTTTTAAACTAGCAACGTAAAAATTGAACAAGGAAAGCTAGGCATAATTCTAACTGATTTGGGAGCTGATTCTTTTTTCTTGCTTTATTTATACCACTTTATTCTGCAAATAGGGTCCATTTCCAGCAAAATGCCTCCATGACCTTATAGCTGCAAAAGGTGATGTAGCCTGGCACCATAGACATTGTGGGGACAGCAATGAAAGGGCTCTCTCTACAGAATTAATTGGGGGAAAGTTATAGGTAACCTCTCTTTTTCTGATACTCCACATCCCTGGGCTTCTTATATGCTCCTCCTTACCCTACGTAAGCTGTTTAGACTTAGGGTACGTCCAGACTACCTGCCGGATCGACGGGTAGCGATCGATTTATCGGGGATCTAGGCGTGATATATCAATCCTCGAATGCACTCCTGTCGACACCAGAACTCCACTAGAGCGAACGGTAGTAACGGAGTTGACGGGGAAGCTGCCACCATCGATCCCACGCCGTGAGGATGGGAGGTAAGTTGAAATAAGATACGTCAACTTCAGCTACGCTATTCCCATAGCTGAAGTTGAAAATCTTACATCAACCCCCCAGCCCCCAGTGTAGACCAGGCTTAAGGGAGTTATTTACATCCTCAGGGCTAGAGGTACTTCTGAATATAGCTCCCCTCAATGGGGAGATAAATTAATTTTTTTTTCAATGCCTGCTGTTTGAGGGGTGGGGGAGTTCTCCTAGGCACAACAGCTGGAAAATTGAGATAGAAGGTTCTTTTCCTCTTTTTGGGCCTGGTCTACACTGGGGGGGGGGGTTCGAACTAAGGTACGCAAGTTCAGCTACGCGAATAGCGTAGCTGAACTCGAAGTACCTTAGTTCGAATTACTTACCCGTCCTCACGGCGCAGTATCGAAGTCCGCAGCTCCCCCGTCGACTCCGCCACCGCCGTTCGCGGTGGTGGAGTTCCGGAGTCGACAGGAGCGCGTTCGGAGTTCAATATATCGCGTCTAGATGAGACGTGATATATCGAACTGCGAGAAGTCGATCGCTACCCGCCGACCCGGGCGGGTAGTATGGACGTACCCATTGAGAGGCCATGGAACCCCCATTTACTGTTTTCCTCTGAGAAAGATGAAAGAAGTGGTAGTCTTTAGCTTATTGAGAGGCACAAAGTTCTCTGTTAGGGAGAAGTGACATCTGCACATACCCTTTACATTTCCTCTCCAGTTGCCTGAGGGCTTGTCTACACTTGAAATGCTACAGTGGCACAGCTACACAGCTGCAGCTGCGCTGCTGTAGCGTTTCAAGTATAGACACTACCTATGCTGACAGGAGGGATTCATCCATTGGCGTAGGTAATCCACCTCCCCGAGAGGTGGTATTAGATCGATAGAACGACCTATTGCTGTCTACACTGGAGGTTAGGTCAACTTAACTACACTGCTCAGGGGTGTGGATTTTTCACACCCCTGAGCAACACAGTTAAGTTGACTTAATTTTGTAGTGTACACCAGGTCTGAATGTCAGTCAGACAGGGAAGAGCCCACTTCCTCATTTCGGGCATATGGGAATGCTTACTCATTGCCTCCATCCTCACAATTTCCATGAGCCTCTCTGGAGGGGGTAGTAGTCTTGGTGGTTCCAGTGTTCAGGACTTTTTGTGAACCTCCTCTTCCACTCTGATTCATGTGGAATTATCCCCTGTAATCTTTTGTGGACATAAACCTAGGTACACAGAGATACAGCAGTAATGCTCTTTAATAACAGAAATCCTTTCTATACTCTAATTCCAGCAGCGCTTCTCTGATTACAGTAAAGGGGCACCTCATTACATCTTCCCTCCAATATTTACGCATCCACCAAACGCTAATAAGCATAAACATCTGTAGATTTGTTCTTAGTTCTCATACATTATTATAGTCCTGTTCTTATAATTGTTATAGTCCTGGTCTTCTTGATTGGAAGATAGTCCCATGAAAACACTGCTTATCCCTTTATATCTGAAATGGTGTTAAAGAATTATGATAGTCAAAAGTTTCTAACGAACTACCATGACATGGTGTTGTTTTACCATATCGTGCCATTCTGAAGTCTTTGTGGCTTTGTGCGACATTTTTTCTCCATAAAGAACTTGCTTTTGTCATTTTCTGGTGTCTTTGAATGTCCCAGAATGAAGGGCAGGACATATTTATCTTCCCTGGCTCTGCCTTTGCTCTGCTACACTGGAAATATACATCCAGACTTCTTCCGACAGCTTTTTGTTTTGTTTTTCCTGATCTTCTCTTGCATTTTGAGGGCCAGAGCCTGGGCCACACCAGAGCAGCATTTAGAGAAGCCCAAAAGGATGGGGTGGCTTTGAGCCCCTTTATGCTCCCAAATGCTGGCCTGTCTCCATGTTCAGCCAGTCCCCTGGCACAGCTTAGAGCAGCAAAAGCTGCTCAGTGTTACATGAGGCTTCCTATGGCCCCAAGGAACCATTCTGGCAGCCAGGGATCATTGATGGGGCATTTCAGCTACTTCTCTTTCCCCTGGACAAACCTCCTGTTTTGGATGCTCAGAAAATAAGATGTTCTTTATGCAAGGGGTTTGTTTAAGCTGGCTTTTCAACTGCTTTGTCCTGCCCAAGTCAGCTGACACCTAGGGGAGAATGGGGGTCCTAATCTCTGCCTTTTTTGGTATCTTTTACACTTTCCTTTTTGAAGCCTCTCTTTTCCAAGCACTTTCTTTTCAGTCTGGGAATGCTTGTAGACTCTGCCATGTCACAACTTCTTCACTTTGCCTTCCGGCTTCTTTTTCACAGCATCGCTTTTTATGCTTTGTACTCTTGCATGAACATATTCCAGATGGTCTTGAGAGACCTTTTTCCTCTTCCAATTCTGTTATGCAAACTGTCAGGTTCATCTTTCTCGAGTTAGTATAATCTTCTCCTATGGCCATTTTCTGATCCATCTGGACACATTGGCTGTACATTTGCAAATGCACTTCCCTTCTCCTGTGTTAGATTCTGTCACTTGAGATGGACTGTTCCACAAAATGGGATTTTGTTTGATTTTTTGTTTTTGTTTGTTTGCTTCTTTGTTTTTTGGCTGTGTTTACAACATTCTTTTCCAAACACCGTCATCTTCTGCAAGGTTATTTTTTGAGACTTAAACTGCTTGGACTGTAGTCTTGCTTGTTCATAGCATACACACAGGCTGGTCCTGGCGTTCCATGCTCTGGGCCTCTAGCTCTGCTAATTCCATAGCTCATCCAGTGTCCAGTTTGGGGCCACTAAGAGCTGTCCTAAGATTAATGAACAAATTGCATAATTTTTATCTTTACCTCACAATCTGTGTAGGCTACATGGAGCTACACAGGTGGTGAATTATAGCTAAGGCTATGATTTAGTCAGAGGTTGCGGAATTCATGGAATCCATGATTTCCAGCAACCTCCGTGACTTCAGGGGTGGGGAGCTTCAGGGTCCCCCACTACCCATGGGGCGGGGAGCTGCAGGGTACCTCCGCCGCCTCTGGTGGCGGCTGCAGCCAGCGCCCAGGAGGTGAGGAACCTGAACCCCTCTGCTCCCAGGGGGGGGGGGAGGGAACCCCCTCATGGGCAGCAATGGCAGGGAAATCCCTCCCTGAGCTCCTGGAGGGAGCGGGAGGGGAGAGGCTGCTGCCAGCGGCCCCATGCCCTGGTGTGGGGGTGGTGGGGGGGTACCCCCCGCTCCCGACTGATATGGGAGCCAAGGACACTCCACAGCTCCTGCCACACGGGGGGACAGGTGGCAGCAGGTACACACCACACACAGCTTCTCAGCTGAGCCAGCCAGCTCTCCCCCAGGCAGCTCAGCTGCTCTCTGTCCCTCCTTTTATCCAGATCCTATTTTTTTTTCAATATATTTAGACTGGTCAACGGCTTGGTCACTTTCTTTTTGCCCATTCTCTTCTTCATGATTGATGACTTTCACTAAAAATAAAAAAAAAAATTAAAATAAAATCTTAATTATGTGCAGAAAATTTGCTAGTGCAGAGACACCACCTCAGCTGCTAGACTGATAGACTTCACTCTAGGACTTGTTGTGCTTGTGTGTTTTTTTTTGGTAGGTTTTGGGGGTTTTGGCCACATTCACACACACATTGTTGCACCTCTTTTTTGAAATTATTTGAGAGGAAAATTAAAAAAAAAAAAAAAAAAAAAACAAAAAGGAAAAAAAGAAGATAAGTGGAAAGCAAATATTGACTTCCTTTTTTCCCCATACACCTGATATTTTCTTCACTTAACTTCATTGGGACATTGTAGCTAGTCTTAAATGTGTATGAGTTGGAAACAGGAACTACGCAGTATTACCAACCCCTGAGCCTCTCACATTTTGTTAGGAGAGCGGAACAGCTGAGGGACAGATATTACGTTTTCATTTTTTGAAACTAGTGAGACATGTTACATAATTAGTATTCTGTGACAACAAAAATGCTGAAAAAATATAACTTATGAAATGCCCACCCTTTAAAGTCAGTTCATTGTGATTTCTATTTTATTTCTTTTCCTCTCTCTTCAATTCCAGCATGATTTTAGCAACAAATTGTTTAGCTGATTTTTAATTAGATATTATGATTCCAATTATCATTCAGATAAGGCTGGAAAGAAGACTCTCTACCTTTATACAGATATATTTCACAATTTTAAAAGCCATTGACTCCATTAACATCATCAGGATACAACATTCAATTGTGCCTTGAACAGATGTCAAAATGGCAACAACTGGAAACAATATGAAATGAAATGGGGTAAGAATGGGCAAATTGGTTATCTAAGTGATTTGCATGTCTGCATTAGCACTAACACAGTGGCTCTCAACCTTTCCAGACTACTGTACCCCTTTCAGGAGTCTGATGTATCTTGAATACTCCCAAGTTTCACCTCACTTAAAAACGACTTGCGTACAAAATCAGACATAAAAATACAAAAGTGTCCCAGCTCACTATTACTGCAAAAATTGCTGACTTTCTCATTTTTACCATATAATTATAAAATAAATCAATTGGAATATAAATATTGTACTTACATTTCAGTGTATAGTATATAGAGCAGTCTAAACAAGTCATTGTATGACATTTTAGTTTGTACTGACTTTGCTAATGCTTTTTATGGAGCCTGTTGTAAAATTAGGCAAATATCTAGATGAGTTGATGTACCCCTTGGAAGACCTTTGCATACCCCCTAGGGGTACCTGTACCGCTAGCTGAGAACCACTGCTTAACCAGCTAGTTAGAAAAGAACATGAATAGATGGGATTCCTAGTTTGCAGTTGCATTCATTAGGATTCCTGGTGGCTCGAGAAATGTTATACCTTGAAATGGTCACTGGCCCTCTAGGACCAGGCAAAAATATAGTGCATTTCCCAGCAAAGCTAGAATGTTTTCAGCATCTCATGTATCCTGGGTCTGTCTGTCATGCTCCTGACTCTCTCTACTGTGTTTTAACCATGAAGATAGTGCATTTTCCTTTTATGGACTACTGTATAAAATTGACTTTAAAAGGTTAAAGCAACCCATTACTTCTATTACCTTCCTTCTGTTTATAGTTGTGCTAGGAATCCTGGCTAAAGCATTGACCATATAACGTATAGTTCACCAGAGTAAGCAGAGTAAAGAGGCAAGAGTAAACTGTGACAAGACTAAAAAGAACAAAGGGGCAGAGAGTATTTAGACTAGCCAATATCTTATCCTCAGCTAAATATTGAGTATGTCTCATCTGTATCTTTCTTCCCTTTTAACCAGTTCCATTATTGCATAAATTAACTTTTCTTTTCTTAAACGTTTCTTTTTAGCGTGTAACCTTCTCATTTGGAGATAGACATTGCTCTTCATCCTAATTCTCTGAGTCCTTCTTAGCCTGAGAATGTGCTCCATCTTGCACGCCAATGGGCAGATAATTTATTCTGTGGAATCCGTCTTACTCTAAGTGTTCTGATTCAGCAGGTCCACCTCCAAAGCTAGAGACAAACATTTTAATTCTCTACAGCCTCCTAAATTTGGCTAGGATTGTTCATAGAATTAATTCAGGGATGACTTATGTATTTGCATTTGAGGGCAGCAGACAGAACTCACTTTTTTATAGTCTCAAGAGATAGAGACTATAAAATGTTTGAATTTGCTTTTTTGTTTTCCAAACTCTAAACTCAGGAAATCAGTATCAAATGATAATTCTGCACTTTACACACCGGTCTTGTTTGTTTTAAAACTTAGTCATTCTTTACTTAGTCCACAACTACATATCCAGAGACTTCCCGGGTGCAGTATGTGAATTCCAGAAAGCTGCTGATGCTAACTTCATGGCAGACAACTACAATCAGAGAGAAGATTTGTGTGGAATCACACAGAGGTTCATCCAGGGAAACTGCAGAGCTGCCCAGAGAAGTTGCCTCCCTCCTATGTCTCAGTGCTCCCTATTCTTTCAGACCAACCTTTCCCTCTGGGTCGCACAATGCAGCCTATCATTGGAGCTATTTTTCATGGCACTTTGGGTTTCAGATGTCACAGTTGTCAGGGTAGCTGCACCTCTGACTCTTCCTGGTCTCTACGTGTACCCCCATTCAGGTCTCAAGCCCTGAGCTGTCACCTCTCTCATGGTGAAATCACACAATTCTTCTGCTCTCAGACTGAGCTTTGAGCTGCAGTTCCCTGATACTAATGGTGATTACCTGAGCAGGTCTGACTTTGGTTCAATTACCTTCAGTTCTGCTCCCTCTGGCAGCTATGATCAGTGGCATCCACTGACCAGACAGCCTTCTTAAGGCGAAGTATTATTTATTTAGATCCAAAGCATTTCACAGAAAAGTATCTTAAGACAATAAACAGATTATATAGGCATGTCTAGTTTACCAGGTGTCTATCCAACTTCCACTTGGGGATTTTGGTATGGCTAAGCTTCCTACACACACCCAAAGACCTCTAGTGTCTGGTGCCATAATCCTCTCCTTAACTCACAAACCCCTTCCCTCTTGCTATCTTGGGGAGTATGTTTTTTAAAAGCTGATCAGTCTTTTTATCATCCCCGTTCACAGCAATCAAGTCATTCTTTAACTGTTACAGTGCTCTGATCTGTTAGCTCTCAGCATTGGCAAAATATGGCTTGCAACTTAGTTGGCAATAGTCTGTAGGATACTCAAAGCTGATATCTCTCCCCATTGTCTCTCAAGTATGTGCAGCAATGTTCTGATCTGGGGGAGCTATTGTCTTCTTCCTAGTGACAGTGTCCATTGATTTAAAGTAATATAGGCACATAAAAACCTGCCACTCACTCTAATATAGTTATATAGTCTATCTCAATAACTCGGGCTTTTTTGTATGAACACGTTAGGTTATTAAACCTTGTTGTGGCACAGAGGGTTCCCCCCACATCTGTAGTCCGACCTGCCCCAATTATCCTTAGTTAGTTAGTTATAGCAGGGAGATCATCTTTGTGGGCACATGGCCCCTTATTTTCTTTCCTTGACTGTTCTACAAAACAGATCTGTCAGCCAGAGATGCTAGTTATCTTCAGCCCATAATCCCTTTAAAATCTTTCCCAGTTCACTGGCACTCACTCAGCCTTCGTTCCCAAGAGACTAATAGCTATATTTAGTACGTTAACTTTTTTATTTATATATGAAGCCCTTTTCCTCAGCATCTGGATGTCTTACACAAGCTCAAAAAAAAAACCTTCATAAAAAATTACAATGGATCGGTTTCTAAGAGCAAGACACAAAGGGCCAAATTCTGCCCTAAACCATATATGAATGGGAATGTATATTCTTTGTGCGTACCTGGGGGCAAAATAGTAATAGCCCCATATAATGCAGTATCACGATTGCATAGTGTAGAGTTATTAACTGTTACTGTACAATTCTATAAGGAGATCTTAAGACAGCCTCTAATTTTGCACCCAAAATCAGTTGCTGGCTCAATTAGACTTCAAACTACCTGATTATGCACATCAATCAGATAAATATCTAAATACCATCTTTTGTGCACGCAAGTGATTGTAGTACAAACTTGGAGCATATTTAAGAAAAAAATTGGCTGAGACCCAGCAGTAGAAGCAGTGTTTGAGGAGAAACAGCAGTCGGAGGAATCTGGTAGGGAACTTGCACACAAAACTATTTTGCTGGCTGGCGTTTTGCAAGTGATGTGCACCATCTGTGAGATAGATATCAGCTGCACTTTGCTTTTTCCAGCCAACATCCCTAGTCAAGAGCTTACATATTTCTAAATAAATTAGACTGGGAATATAGCAATATGTGTCAACTCATTACTATTCCAACGAGGAAAAAGACAATCCTGGAGGCCAGATATTTGTGCACTCTAGGAGTCCAGGACAAGATTATGCAAAACTGTTTCTGGCTCATCCCTACTGCAGCATTAGGCTTGCAGAAGGAAGCCAATGGCTATAAATGAATATTAAATCTAGGTATTAGTAGGTGCTGCTGTTGTGTTGCTATTTTTTTTTAAAGTACCGTATGGTATCTCAATGGGCTTTCACGCTACCTTCACCACTAATAAATAAATAACTATTAATTTGATAAACAAACCTAATGGTGGGCAAAATGGCATAATATGGAGATAGTTGCCAAATGCTATTTGAACATTGACTGTAGTTCCTATCAGTGCATTTGTTTTGACATTTTGTTCAATGAGAACTGACATAGTTATTTAAAAAATAATCAAATATTGCTGAGCATCAAGCTGAACACAAAATAGCTGCAGTCTCTCTGGAGAATGGTCAAACGCAGTTGGAAAGAGTCAGGTATCTCACACATCATGTTCAGAGGCCTTTGCATATTTGGGGTTTTTTTTTGCATTTAATATGCTTTGGCTTTAAGATTTTGGAGTGTATCAACAAAGAGAGTCTTTGGGGCCTGTTGTATTAATTTAGATGGAATGTATTGATCTAAATTGTTAACATGACAAACAGCATTAAAAAAATAACTTTTTTATTAAAGATACAGGAAAAAGAAGGGAAAACAGTTAGAACGTTTGAAATGTAAAGTATTAAGTAAAGCTTTAATTTAAAAAAAAACATCCCTTGTTTCCTTTCCCTTCAGTTGGAGAGAGTTTTCTGAAAGAAACTCCCACTGTCTACAGTCTCTTAAATGGTATTAAAGATGGTAATAACTGTCCTTTTAGGGGACAGGAGAAGTAATTAGTCAAGCAGGGCTGGAGATGTTGTTAAAGTCTAGTTGTTCTTCTTCTAAGGCAAAACAAGACAAACATACACAGAAGAGGAGAGAAAAGAACACCAAAGAGAAAATACAACTTCTGTGTCTGGTGTTGACTTTTACTTGCAACCTTACTGCTGGAGGCAACACAGGCATGGCACACAATTGTATCAGCTACTCTGAGATTTGGCAAACTTGTTCTAGCATCGGGCTCTTTGGGGCATTGCTTTTAACTGACTCTGGTTATAGATGACATCGGTGTTGTAGGATATTGAAGTCTTGGCCAGATCACCCAGACTCTTATTAAACCAAAGGCAAAAGGAGAGAGATATGAAAGAGAAGAAATAAGGTGGGGAAGGTAAAAGGACACATGGAAGGAGGGGGGTGATAAAGTCTCACATCCCAGATGGTGGTTGGGACTTAGCCAAAGCCGGTGGAAGTGGCGGCGTCATCTGGGTCCCTCTCTCTGGCCTGGCCTAGTCAGGGTGTCTCCCAGGAGTAGGATGATGAAGGCCCAGCAGTGTTATGACAGAACCAGGCAGACGATGCGGTGGTGAAGCTTGCTCCTTTCTGTTCTTTCAGTCAGCCAGCATCCCCCTACACATCTTCCATATTTCCCCCCCTTCCCCAAAGTCTTTTTTTAAGGACCCCGGAAGAGAGTGATGGGTGGAATAGCACATCCCCTCATTATTGTGGCCATCAATAGGCCTAATTTCGACACATCCATTTTGTTTCATTGACTTCTGTCAAGGTTCCTTCCCCACTCTGAACTTTAGGGTACAGATGTGGGGGACCTGCATGAGAAGCTCTAAGCTCAATTACCAGCTTAGATCTGGTCTGGCTGCCACCACTCGCAAGCACTACTTTCCTTCCCTGGGTAGCCTTGAGAGACTTCACCAATTTCCTGGTGAACACAGATCCAAACCCCTTGGATCTTAAAACAAGGAGAAATTAACCATCCCCCCTCCTTTCTCCCACCAACTCCTGGTGGATCCAGATCCAACTCCCTTGGATCTTAAAACAAGGAAAAATCAATCAGGTATAAAAAAAGGCTTTTAATTAAAGAAAAGACAGGTAAAAGAAAAAACCTCTGGGAGAGATTAGCATACCAGCTACTCCCACAGACAACAGATTCCAAACACAGAGGATGTTCCCCTGGGCAAAAACTTAGTTACACAAAAAAACACCCAAATACCCAATTTGACTATTCCTCTAATTGCACAAGACAGGTTACAAAGAAATAAACAAAACCTATTTATGTCCTTCACTAATACTCACTACTTCTGAATTCTGGAGCTTTCCCACTCCAGTCAAAGTGAAACTGGCTAAACAAAGGAAACTTCCCTGCTTCCTTTTGAAACATCTTGTTCCCCACTTGCATCTGAAGAAGTGGGTATTCACCCACGAAAGCTCATGCTGCAAAACGTCTGTTAGTCTATAAGGTGCCACAGGATTCTTTGTTGCTTTTACAGATCCAGACTAACACGGCTACCCCTCTGATACTTGTTCCCCATTGGTTCCTCTGGTCAGGTGTCAGCTAGGCTAGGTGAACTTCTTAACCCTTTACAGGTAAAAGAGGCATTAACCCTTAACTATCTGTTTATGACAACTTCTGATTCCATACTTTTGTTTACCAAGCATGATTTTAACACAGGCCTTGAATTATATCAGTGGGTTTCACACTGACTGGAATGGCTCATGACCGAGAGTGCCAAGCTCAGAGCAGATTGTCAAAAGCACGGCAAATACCCCAAACTGGTGGTATGTTCTATAATGAGATTTCATCAACCCAGTAACAAATGCAAACTCCTAGATCACTGTAACAATCTTACCATGGAGTCATAGACAGTCCCCTTGGGCTCTCTAGTCTATCTTGCAACCCAAGCAAGCTGGATTTAGTCATACACGGTCAGTTATACCAAAAATCACAAAATATTCAGGTTGCTTCCTATCACAAAAGACCAGTTACTTACCCCTGATCAATGTGTACCTTAGTTCTCACAGCAAAGATAACGCCAATCCTATAGTAAACTAAATAAGGATTTATTAACTAGGAAAAAGAAATGAGAGAGTTATTTACAGCTTAAAACAGACAACATACGTACATAAATGAGTTTAGTGTATGGTTCCAAAAGGTAACAGAGATGTAGTAATCTGTCAGCAATGATTGTCCTTTTAGGGCTAACTCAGAGTGAATCTGGGGATCTCTACCTTTTTGTTTCTCAGGTTCATCCCTTATAAGAGTCCAAACAGCAAAGAAATGAAAAATGTTCATGTCAGCTATCTTTATTTCCCTTTTCCAGAATTCAAATTGATGGGACGTGCTTTCTCTCACCTAGCACCTTCATGACAGTAAGATGCCATTAAACCAGCTTTTGTGCTGTGATATTCCACAATGGCCCACTTAATTTTGATAGTTCTTCTGGATAGGCGGGGGAACAACTTTTCCTGCCTATGTTCACAAGTTCAGAACAGGCATTTTTACAATTATAAAGCAAAACTTACTTATTACCTTATAACACAGTTTACAGAGGTTACAAGTAAGATTAATGCATGCAGCAATTTACAAGCATTTCCTAGAGTCTAAACACATTCTTAAACGTTCAACACCTATCTTAAACAATGCTAACATATAGGTGAGCTGGTCTGGTTTCCAGCTATGAATTTGTCAGTGCTGAGTTGACACCTTCAGACTTGGCAAGAGCTGGCACCTGATTTACAGGTGTCACAGTAAGCCTTTTTGTTTAAACTAATACAGTCTTTCAGTCTCCCTTTTGTACCGTCTCCCATCAACATTTATTATGAGACTTTATAAACTTTTATTCACTTTCCCACAGTTAGGCTCACAAGATGGGTAAAATTGTAGGCCCAGTTATTAGAACAGGCCACATTAACCACATTGTCACCTTCACCCCATGAAGCTGTGTCATAGACAGTCATGCTGAGGTAAACTGATCCCTAGTGAAACTTCTCTGAAATCAGAGGAGTCAAACCCAGGATGAATTTGGCTCATTGGCCAAGGTTTCCAAGACAGCCAGTGACTTTAAGTGCTCCGATTTTTGTGGGCCCAATTTTTGGAGCTTTAGCACTATGTAGGGAGCCAACAATTATGAACTTTGAGAGAAAGGGTGGTTGGAAGCCAATTCTGACTCTGGATACAAATTTGCAATTGGCTATTTCTATAATGAGCTGGCTCAAAACAAAAGGTATGAACATACTCAAACTTTGATGTTCAAAATTAGGATCTGGAACCAAATTTTGCAGTTTGTGCTCATCTCTGATTCTATCTGCATTTCATTAGGATGATAAGACATGAATGTACAATGCCATCATGTTGGTGCCATTCGGATACAATAACACAACATTGCAATGCCTATAATAAATTTTGGGGTGCCTTTTCACTGCAAATGGAACAGACCTGTGAACATTAGGACTGCCTGTGAAGTTTTGGTATGGTATAATTACCTCTCACACTTACAGATATTGCAGGAACCTAAAGTAGACCTTGCATCTTCCTGGTGTAGATGTCATGAGGCTTTTTGTGATCATTCATAATGCTAAAAAGGTCCAAAGATAAGATAAAGCTATAGCTAGGGGGACATAGAGAAGATTAGGAGGCTTAAGAATTTCTTGGACTTCCCTCATACAGGTCTCTAAGTTTAGACTTGAGGCATTATCCTTGGTTTGTTATTGAGTGGTTGTATAGACAATATATGTGAAAACTGATGTCATTAGATGAAATAGTGCCTGAAGAACTATTTAGATTTTTGAGCCAGATCCTCAGCTGGCATAAATCAGCATAGCTCCATTGAAGTCAACAAAGTTGTGCCAGTATACACCACATGGCCCAGTGGTTTTATTTTAGGTGTTTAATCTGAAATGTACTATATTTTTTAAAAATTTAGGTCACCCTAACTGTTTCTATTAGGAAGGGAAGCTAATAAATGGGATTATATTATCTATTTTAGAGGTAAATACAAATGTGAAGGTATAATAGAAGCAAATATATGGAGTGGTCATATCGGAGGTAAGGCTGTGTGTGAAAGAAAACATATAATAGGTTTAACTTACTGCACTTACCACCTTTCATGTTATTCCTTTAAAATCAGATGATGAAGATGAGAAAGAGGATTTGAAGTGGCTTGATCCAATGAGGTAATTCTCTACTGTATTGAACCATTCTCATAACAGTTTAAGAACCTTTGCATCACTTTAATAAATAAGTCTGTTTGTGAGATATACCATATTACAGATGGGGAAATGCTAATTATTTAATAGTGTGTAATAATAGTGCTGCTTCCAGTAGCCCCACATTAATTATTAGTCATCTTTTTTTTTTCATTTTTGTTTTCATGAATTATACTATGCTGCTTTGAACAAGATTGCTTCCTCTTTTGGATTTCACAGCTCTCCAGGGTACAGTAGAGAGTGAATCAGTCATGCCCAGCATGCAAACATTAAACAAACAAGAGAGCCATAGAAGTTATTTTGGTATTCTCTTGATTGATGGCATCATTTCAGCAAAATATCCCATGTGACCAGTGCAAAACTCATCTGTGCATCAGATTTTAAATTGGACCTATTGTAAAAGACAGTAGGTATGTCACACATACAATTTTGTTGCAGGGTATTGATTTGTGTTGGGAAACGATGTCAAAGATTTTATGTGACTCAAAAAATATTGGCTGAGGAAAAGAAAAAGGAAAATAATAATAGTACTTGGCATATGTCATCCAAAGTTCTCAAGGTGCATTAATGAAGTTTCACTATACGCCTATGATATAGATAAGTATTACCCTCCTCATTTACCTATGTGGACACTCAGGATAAAGAGACTTGCCCAAAGTCACGCTACCTGTGAATGACAGAGCTGGTAGCATATACTAGCAGTCCTTACTTCTGTTCCTATGATCTAATCCAGTGGTTCTCAAACTTTTTTTCCGCAGACCACTTGAAAATTGCTGAAGGTCTCGGCAGACCACTTAATGATCTTTCCAAATGTCATTTGTACCGTTAGGTAACTATTGTAACACACTTTGGCTAAAAGCGCTATATAAAAAAAACTTAACAATTATAAACTTTTTTTGTTCTACAAATAAAAGCACACAACTCTTATTTTAATACCATTAGTCTCACCTTTCTAATGCGATGGATGTGCCCTCTCTCCCACACCGCAGCAGCCCCCGAACTGGGGCTGGGAAGAAGTGGAGGGAGGCTAAGAAGGAGGGCCATCTCTTCCCGGCAGCTGCAGTCCTGGAGGTGGGGAAAGTCGCCGCTTTCTCTGGCCACCACAGCCCTGCATGTCCCAAATTCCCCCCACCCCTTCTCAACCCACTGCCCCCTCCCACCTACGCCCTATTCCCCCCCACCCCAGGCCACCACCTCACCTTACATGTGCGTCTTCTCCAGGGTCCACGCACCTAATTAAAGAAGCCACACCTGTGCGGTTCCACTAATTAGATGGGTGGCCCTTCATTCTCTTGTGTGCAGCCGCCCAGGTGCGCACCTTAGAGGGAATTATCCGCAAACCACCTGAATGGAGCTCATGGACCACTGGTGGTCCACGGACCACAGTTTGAGGACCTCTGGTCTAATCCATTGGCTCTCAACCTTTTTGAGCTCAGGACTCATTTGTAATCATTTATGGTCTTTCAGGACCCAGTAAATAGTCTGGGGGTGGAGGCTCGGGCTAGTTTCAGTTGTATCCTGCCACATGGTGGGTGGGGTAGGTCCTGCCTGGCACTCACCACACAGCTGCAGCTCCTGTGCTGTGGGGCTGGCGGGGCTTGGCTCTCCGCTCCTGGTCTTGCAACCTCTGGGGTTGCAGCACTGCTCAGATTTGGCCCTGCCCCCCTGACTCAACCAAATTTGTATGAGTGGAGTTGTGACCTGGCTCGTGGGATTGCCACTCATTCAAATTTGGTGTATCTGGTCTCCTGCTATCATGACGGCTGGGCTAAACCTGAGTGGCACTGGGACCCCAGAGGTTGCAGTGCCTGTAGCAGGGAGGCGAGCCTAGTCAACAGTGCTGTAACTAGGCATTTTAGTGCCTGGGGTGAGCAAGCATATTTGTGCCTCCTACTAGAGCCCTGCATGGGACTATTTTTTTAATTCTGATCCCGTCTTGCCCCACAGAACCCACTCCCTACTGCTCCTGCATTGTTTGTTATATTTTTATCCCGCTCCTTCTATTATGGCAGTGGGTCCCAGCTGGAGAGCGGTGGCTGCTGTCCAGGTGCCCAGCTCTGAAGGCAGCACTGCTGTCAGCAGTAGCACAGAACCAAGGCTAGCATGGCATGGTATTGCCACCCTTACTTCTGCACTGCTGCTGGCGATGGCACTGCCTTCAGAGTGGGGCAGCTGGCGAGCGGTGGCTGCTGGCCAGGCACCCAGCTCTGAAGGTAGCACCACCAACAGCAGCAGCACAGAAGAAAGGGTGGCAATACAATGCCTGCTCCAGGACTCTAACCCCTACCATTTTTTGTCATTTTTCTACCACATTTTTCTGCTCTCCTACATGGCTTTGCGCCCTGGGTGGCTGCCCTGCTCACTCAGCCTTGCCAGCCAGCCATGTGGGACAGAAGCCACAGGGGCTGCCCCGTGACCCTTTGAAACATTCTGGCAATCTGATTTTGAGTCCCAACCTACAGGTTGAGAAAGCCTGATCTAATCAACAGTCTTTCATAAATGTTAACACAGCCTTTAACTTCCTGTACTCTCTTGGGATACTTTCCCTTCTGTAGTAATGAGAATTATTGAAAATGATTAGATCTATATTAACATCTTAGAGTGTACATGAACTTTTTTATGATCGGTCCCTCGTCAGAAATAAAAATGACTCAGAGCAGATAAACCACGGACGCATTCAACCTTCACATATATTTCATCTTCAAATGCAATATCTGATTCTAAATAAGAATGACCATATTGGACTTTTTTTTAAATTTTATAAGATGACTAACTGTTGCCAAATTGCTTTTCTCTATTGATACTTTTCAGTTTGGATAATGGCTCTTTTTCTGCTAGCTCTAAAATAGAAAAATCTTTATGAAATCTAATGAAAACCTTTAAACAGATCTACAATATGTGCCTGTAATGAATCTAGCAATGGTGGTGTTACTCATAGGCCAGTTATACTTGTTTTATAATAATCTCAGTGACCTTGAAAGCTCAGCTATGTGCCTGATCCATTGTGTGCTCTGACTAAAAACAGCCATTAACTATTTAATGTCACTATGCCCTTCTGAAATGATCAATTGTTATATCAGTTATCTTTTTCTCCATGTGTAAATTATAATATACGTGGCATTACCCAGGATGCAATCTGGACAAACGGACAGCTGTGTCCCCTCAATTCCCCAAACTGAGGTGCCTTTTACACTGCTTTGCTGTGAGAGCAACCACATCTGATCTGCTCACACCCAGCCTCCAACATGTAAATCACTCCCAGCTATACCGTATGAGTGCTATAGCCAGCCACTCATGAATTACACTGCAGGGCAACACCAGCAAATGTGTGTCTTGTACTGCCCAGCACATTCCTAGCACATATAAAGTCCATCATTTATCAATAGAAAATGATATGCACAAATCTTATCCCAAATGGAGTTTCCCAAACACTTCAATCCAAACACACTGGTTTAGGTAAAACAACAACACACATTTATTAATTTCAGAAAGATAGATTTTCAGTGACTACAAGTAATGAGGCATACAAGTCAGAATTGGTTACAAGGAAATAAAAGATAAATGCAACTAACACCTAATTTAACAATCTAAGTGAATACAACGTAAAGGTCACTCTCACCACATGTTCCAGCAGTCTTACTACCTGAATCTCTTTCGGTCAGATCTCCCCACATCCCCTGTCCAATGCTACTGCCTTTGTTCTTCAGGTGTTGATAGGGTTGCCAACCCTCCAGCACTGTCCTGGAGTCTCCAGGAATTAAAGCTTAATCTTTAATTAAAGATTATGTCATGTGATGAAATCTCCAGGAATACTCTAACCAGTGTTGGCAACCCTAGGTGTTGATGATGCCATGGGTAGAGAGAAAGGGAGAGATGATTTGGGGTGTCTGTCCTCTCCTCTTACTGTCCTTTCTCTTTGCACGAATCATCTCCAGCTGGTGTTCAGGAGACAGAAAGTCTGTGTGGCCAGGA
Source organism: Mauremys reevesii (assembly GCF_016161935.1). Classification (NCBI taxonomy): domain Eukaryota; kingdom Metazoa; phylum Chordata; order Testudines; family Geoemydidae; genus Mauremys; species Mauremys reevesii. Next base: position 244,994,968 of record NC_052623.1, on the reverse strand, counting down.
AACTTAAACTGCTTCTTTGTCAAAATGTAGATTTTCTGCCCACACCCTCTCTTCATGGTGAAGAGTGGTCACTTACTCTGGTGATGGTCTGTTTGATCTTGTTAACACCTGGCTGAGGCGTCAGCTAGCCTTTTGTCTCTGGGGAACTTGTTTGTTCCCCAGAACTGCCCTCCAGAACATGTTGGACCATGTCTTGGTAAATTATACAGTGGAATCCTATATCTTTACAATGTTGCCACGCATTTTTTACCAAGACCATAATAATCAGCAACTCATGAGTTTTCAAAAGATACTTTATACAGTATGCTTTGTACACAATTTAACATTATCTTGTAAAACGTGTGAACATGGGGGTACAAACTGTCACAATATAACATCAATCTAATATTAGTGAAAACAATTATATATAACCATCAAGCAAAGTGCTGTACATATTATAGCTGGAGCTGCTAGAACCACCTATTATTGAAGTTGCCTGACACTTCCCATTATAAAGCCCTGTTTTCAGTTATTTATAACTTCAGCCAAAATGGTTCAACTATTTTGGAGAATAAGGCTCATAAAAATATGTTGTTTTGCCCATGTTAAAAAATTCTGGTGACCTTTTCTTTGAAAAGTTCTAGCACCCCCATGTGTTGGAGCAGGGACTTGAAATTTGGTAGAGGGCAGCCTGTGTATCAGGGATGAGGCCTTTTGCCATCCCTGTGAAGATCTGTCCAAATCTGGACAAGTTATATCTCTTTGAAAAATCTCAGTTCTCACATGCTCAGTAGATACTTCATAGAATGTCACAGCTAAAAACTCTGACAATTCCATCAACACTGAGCATGCTCCAGCTCAGAACTGTAGGAGGCTGGACAGAATTTCCTCTGCAGTTGCAGTTCTTGGCTGCAGCAGGCCAGGACGGAGATGGGCACCAGAAGTGACTGTAGTATTTTTGTCTTTTCTGTGCTCTCAATGACCCCCTTTTGGTATCCAGGGAACAGGAAGGAAGTAGTTGCCTGATTCAAAAGCAGAGGGGACAAGATCCAGAGTGGGGAGAGCAAGAGGAGTAGATTGGACAAGGATCCCAGGGGTGGGAACACCTAACTGGCACTGGAGACTGGCAGTGGCTGGCAAGGAGACTGTGACTGGGAGCTGGGGATGGAAATGGGAGGTGAGATGGAAGGGAGATTGGGAGCCAATGAGTAAGGCAGGAGGAAAGACTGAGATCACATGAGGAGCTGGCAGGAGAGACTAGGAGTGGCTGGGCAATGACTCTGGGACTTGGAATGACTGATGTGTGGGAAAAGGAGACAGATCTATTGATGAGCCTGTGGGCAGGGGGCAACTGGGACTGTCTGGGCAAAGAAACTGTGACAAAGAGCTGGGGAAGATGATTGGACAAGGAGCTCAGGAAGGGAGACTGGGACTGGATGTCAGTGGGTATGGAGAAAATGGAGAGGAGGAGAGACAAAAATGGACGAGGCACTGGAACGGAGGGAACTGGGATTGAGTGGGCAAGGCAACTGCAGACAGTGAGGTGGGGGGACTGGGAATGGTTTGGCAAAGAAACTTGGACTGGGATCAGTGGACGTAAGACTAGAATTGGGAGCTGGGGGAACGGATTGGAGGGACTAGGGGAGCTGATGGGGCAAAAGGAGTCATATTTATAGGGGGAATGGACAGAAGAATCTGTGTTCACTAGAGAACACTCCCCTCCAGAGCCAGGAATGGAAACCCTGGTTTCTGAATTTCACCATTACTCTGCTGTCAGCAGATACCTAAGAAACCCATTAACTTAAGTGGCAGAGGTCTCTGCAGTGGATTTAAAAGTGCCAACGCTCCTTATGAACCATGTGGCTATCAATATGCTGCCGTATGATGGAATTTCTGTTTTCCAATTTGCTATTTTTAAAACCTAGGAAATTACACAGAAAAAAACCATGTTATAAGAACATTATAAACATTGAGGCACAACCTTAATTCAACCCCTTGTGGATATGCATTATGATACAGTCTTCAATTACATGATCACATACTCTTTTTTTCCCCACAGGCCCCCTGCCAATGGCTGCAGTAATAGCAAAACTGTTGGTTAAGTAGTACACAAATAAAGGAACCAAAGAAAAATGAGGAGGGAATCAGTGCTCATATATAGGCAGCATAATTAGTTATTCTGTAGCAGCACATTTACCAGCATCTTATACCTTTCCAAACTGGCATGCAGTTTTTGAAGCAGCAGAAGTACAGATTTTCCTCCTCTTCTAAAAGCAGAGGCAGCACTCTACTTGATTTCTCTCATGCCCGTTCTCTCCAGCACTTCATCAGAAGTCACCAGATGGCTTAAGTGGCTGTAGTTCACTCTTTCCTGTTTCAGCAGGGATGAGAAGAGCAATTGATAAGAGGTGGGGAAGGAATAACATAGAAGGAAAGCAAGGTATTTGGGGTGAGGAGATGGGATTAGGGTTGACCAGTTGAAGTATCATACTTAGACAGATGCTTGGAGACCTGAGAGTAGGACACGGGATTAAAATGGGACACAGTAGGCAGTGGAGAAGGAGGGGAGCTGTGGAAGGAGAGGTCTTATTGGACCCTGCCTATTTTGCCTTTAAATAAGTTAGCAAGGTCCTGACCAGGGAGAAAGAGAAGGCAACAGGAGTGGAAGGGGGAGAAATTCAAGTTGGAGAGCCAGATATGGCTCAGAGCTGTCAAGAAACAGAAGGATGATTAAGAGAGGGGAAGGAGGATAAGGTCAGGAGCAGGGCAGAGCTGAAGAAAGAAAGGACAGTGTTTATCATATAAAGTTGGCATGGCAATAGGATTTCCTGCAGAAAGTCACAGCACAGCAAGAGCAGAAGCAGAGGTGAAGAAGGCAAAAACAGGGCTAAAGCTGGCCTTAGTGGGGAAGATAAAGAGATAGGTGATAGGAGCAAAGTAATAAAAGGAGATATACTAATCTCCTAGAATGGGAAAGGACCTTAAAAGGTCATTGAGTCTAGCCCCCTACCTTCACTAGCAGGACCAATTTTTGCCCTAGATCCCTAAGTGGCCTCCTCAAGGATTGAACTCACAACCCTGGGTTTAGCAGGCCAATGCTCAAACCACTGAGCTATCCCTCCTCCACAGGGATAGTGTAGTATAAAGTAGTCTGGTATAGAAGACAAGTAGTAACTAAGCAATTAAACAGGTGGAGGACATATAGGGAAATGAAGAAAGATTCAAGGCAGCAGAGAAATCAAAGCAGCTGAAAGCAACAGAGGAAGACCAAGTCAAAAGAGTGACCATAATGATGAGCAGGAGAGTCAGCACATATTGCCTTTGATGGTCTTGCAATCAGTATTACAAAATGGAAACTTACTAGAAAAATATGAACATTGGTATGACAGTTCCTCATCATGACTCCATATCAGCAAAATACGTACACACCTGCTTACATTCCATGGGGCTGAAACATGTTTGTAAGATTAAGCACTTGCTTAGAGACTTGATATTCAAAAGTACCTAGTAGTGTTAGGTGCCTAGCCCCGAAGGGCACCTTACTGTGCTAGTCACATTTGGAAATCTCCTGAATAGGAACAGTTTGTTGATCAGGGCCTATCTGCTGACTTTGAAATGGGCCTTTTAACTGAATTTTCTCATTTTATGCTTTATCCACTTTTAAGCTCAAGCTCTCGCCAGTTCCCGTGTGCTCCAAACCTTTATGGCATTTCAGTTAATTATGTGTTTTTGGTATCCATGCAAACTTTGAAAATGCAAATGATTTACACAAAAGGCTCTGAATAGCTCTTTTGGAACCATTGTAGACGATTGTATAAATCTGCACCTTTTTCAAAGGGATATTTTGACACAGTGGATTTCAGCAGCTGCTCCAGAGCCTCTGTGCTGTATTGTGTGAAACCTGCCTGCTGTACTTCATGCCTCATTTGCTTTCATTTGACATTGTGTATATTTGTGGAATAATCAGTAAAAACATATCGTCGTTAAAAATGTTTACAGTTCTGTCCTAGTGGGGATAGCAGTAAGAGAGTAAGGGCAAAAAACAGGTAATTTAACACCAAAAATGGCACAAGAACACCCTTCAACAAGGCCTCATGAGGAACTATGAAAAACATGCTGTTGAGAAACAATTTGGCTTCTGTCAGATTTTCATTTTTGTTTTGTTCCTAATTTTTATACTGGATTTTTTTATATACTGGATATTTGCATGAAGACGGGCGGCCAACTTCTGCTCTCATTTACACTAGCATAAATCTGGAATTCAGCAGAGTAACTGCGAATGAAAGACAGTGTAAGAAAGAGCAGAATTTTGCCCACTATCTGTGTTTCTTCAGGATTCATCTAATACCTGCTTTTTAGTCCTTACCTGAAATCCCAGTATCCCAGACTGGATTCCTGGGTGTATTTCAAAGCAGTTGTCTTGGGTGTTAGAGTGAATTTCACCCATCATGCATTGCACATTGACTGTGGAACCAACCTGGTTTGCACTGACCTTTAATGGAAACTCCTATAGTAACCTTTTTAGGAAATGGAGGAAGCAGAGTTCATTCAGAAGAACATGGTTCATTCCCGAATTCGGCAACAGATTTCCTGTTGACACTGAGCAAACCACTTAAACCTTTTGATGCCTCAGGTTCCCTATCAATATGGTAAGCATGCCACCTAGATCACAGAGGTGTTGTGAACTGAAAAGAGCTGTGGTTAGGAGGTACTACTGAAATGCAAAGTGTCGTTATTTGAGAAACAGCAAAAGAGCTTCCATTTTTTTTATCCAGATCATCAGAATGGACAGAACAAGTTGGTACAATATGCTTTTGCAGCATGTAATTTTTTAAGACTGTGCTATATGAGATGCTGTTGTTACCATGGTTACAGTATCCATGTAGGGAAATGTATGCCCTAAAATGCCATTATGAAATAAAGAAAATATAACTAATAGCTTAAAAACCCAACGGCATGTGTTTTTTAGCACGGCAGGATTTGATTTAGTTTTTTGTCATTTCGTGACTCTTAATACTTATGAAAGTGATAGACTAAAAGAACTAGCTAGAAAATGCTAGTGTGACCGGACAGTGTTTGGATGACCTCCAATGAACATCTAAATGCTTCTGGACATGGTGTGGTAATTCAGTAGATGGCATTCTTCCCTAGGTGTCACAACGGAACCTGTGGACCAGCATGGTTCTGGAGTACTACATAGCTGGAAGAGAAATCAAACCAAAGCCCTTTCCACAAGAATGGGAATATTAAATCCCAGTGTCCTGGCCACTAGGTGAAATCCCGCCCCCCTCCCAACCTACAGGCAGGGAACGTGGCGGCAGTACAGCCTTTCTAAACAATTGCATGGGGTGAGTAGGTCAATGGATCCACATAATCATGAATTCTGTGGTGGTCATGGTATGGTTATTCATTAATTATTTACATAGCAGCAGCACTTAGAGACCTCAGTCAGGAATCAGGGCCTTGCTGTCATAGCCATTGTATATACATAAAGCAAAAAGATGATACCTCTAGCTTGCCTGCATCACTGTTCCCCTTGTCTTCCTACTCAAGTCCATTGTTGGTCATAGGTGGTGTGAAGGGCCTTGCACTGGTCTTTGACACTCGGGTAAATTTCTCCCTCTTGTGAATAAACGCCAGGATTTCAAGCCGATGTGGGGACTGTGCTTGACTTCTTGTTAGGTAAACTTGAATGTGTAATATGAGCATTTGTTTTTTATAGCAATGAGAGGTGCACATGGTGGGAGAACATGTATTTAAAATATATACATCAGAAAGAAATTGGGGTAGAAGCCACATGTCTCTAAAGATCTCCTATGCTACCTATAAGTTTGTACCTGGCATGATGGAGCCGACTTTGGAGACGGTCAGCATTTGATAGTTCAAGCTAAACAATTTTTTAAAAAGGGAATACACCTAAAATATGTAATAATGATAATCAAAAATCAAGAACAAATCACAAGCTGGAAGCCCGAATTGTATTTGTCAACTTGCTTCTGTTATCTGAACACATTATAACATAAGCAAAGAATTTAACTCAAAGAATCTGTGCCAGTTTCATTTACCAACCCTATAAATTAATCAACCAATGAAATGCAATGAGATCAAAGACACTGAACTATTGATTTTCTCACACATGAGTGAGTGGCTGCTGAGCACATTGGTAACACAACAGTGTTGAATAACTAGGAAAATATAGAATTCTAGAAATGTGGCACAGCTGACAATACTGAAGAGAAGAACCAGTGAGCATTCCATGGGTTTATTTTACAATGGAAGGTGCTTATATGAATAAATACATATTTTATATGTGTGCTAATGAATTTGCTTTATAACCCTATCAACTTCAAGAAGCTAGGGGCTAATTTGTTCGTCTCTCATTTTTAAAATCTGTAGCATCTCTGTAAACTGAAAGCTAGTCACTGCACTGGGCTGTAAAAGAAAAATTGCCAAACTCCTCTATATATCCACAATAGCCAGCACAACCATATTACTAATAGAAGTGGTCAAAATAAAATTGTTAAGTAGTTTACTGTATGAATATGATTTTTGAATGAAACTATTCAAATTTACTTTCCATTAATCATCTAGCTTATAGAATAGGGTGAGTATTTTGCAAATATCCACTAGTATCTATGTCTATTAATTTCAAAATAGTTTTTGAATAAATATTTGAAAATATTTTTTTTCATTGTGGGCCTGATCCAAAACTCATTGGGGAATCTTTCCACTGACATCAGTGGGCTTTGGATCTGGCCTGTAGTTGTGCAGCTCTGTTTTCTAAAATAGGCTTCCCGTGCACTCTTATCAACACTGATATATCAGCATGGCTCTGTGCACATTGAGATTGTCGAAATGGCAAGATTGAAACGTTTGTATTTAAAGCAAATATCCATGGGCAACATCATAGCTCACCGTACATCCCTGGGTTGGGGAGTAAAGGTGCAGGGAGGTTCCCCTGCCTGGATAACACACATTGTAGCCCTTTATGGGGCTGTTGCTCCCTCTGAGCGGACAGGGCTGGGGATTGCAGAGAGTTTGGGCTCTGTGCATTTCATGTGCCAGCCTGTACAGCTGTGTCAGCGCAGAGGGTGTCCATCTATTATTGGTATAGGTCCAGAAGCAGGCTTGTTCCCTCCTGCTGTAAGGACAGTAACTGAGAATCACAATTCCCTCCCCCTCCTTGGTCTGCACAACTACACATTGCCCCTTACTTATGACAGATGTAAACTGACAATCTAGCCCCATGTTTTCACTTCAGACTTATGTACTTCTGTGCCACGTTTCTTTATACATATAAACAAGGGTATATATTCTGCTAGGCAAACTGTTGGACAGCATGAAAATGACATGTTGAACTAGTTTTTGAATATATATAGCATTTTAATTCACATAGTAGATCACATGGGATGGCTTACTTTAATTAATACCAGCATTTTTATAGTTCATTGAACTTATCAAGTGTTATATCATTGCTAGGTATTATGACTAGCATTAGGCGAATAATGCATGATGAATTATCTGTTTGACATATGTCACCCCTTTTTGTTTGTGAATTGTCATTGAAAAGATTGTGATTTTTCTCAGATTTATTCAAAACTACTCATTGAATAACTTCTGTCAGTGATTCTTAGTTTGCTACTTATTTGTGAGCTTTGAGTGTTTGATACTGGCAATTTTAGCTGTTTTGACGGCCATGTAGGTCACACGTTATGATGGATGAGTATAACTTGTAGATTATACTGCAATGTAGCCTGGTCTCAGACTCAGGCTCAAACCCCCCTTCTATCTACACACAATACTGTCTGACTCAGGCCTGGGCCCCAGGACCCTGCAGGGGTGTGGGGTTGGAGCCTGGGTCTCATGGGAGTTTGGGCCCAAATGCCATTGTTTTGCAGTATGGACGTGGTTTGGGCCCTGAGAATCCGCCAATACTATCCCACAGTCCCATGGGCTAGGGTTTTTTGCCCTCTCTATCTGAAGAGTAGTCAATCAACTCCCAGGACACCCCTTGTTCAAGTTTGACTCTTCCATCTCATTCTGACTGCTGATCTGCAAGCACATTGAACCTTCTCCTGCATTTTCAATGGCTACCGGCCAGATGTACTTTGCCAAACATGCTGCTTCCATGGTCATGGGAGCACTGCCAGATTTTGGTGAATCTCAGGTTCCAGATGAGCAAACTATTTTAGAAATAATTTCAGGGATGACCATGAGTTTCAGGAAATAGCAAAGCAGCTGGCAGTATTTGGGATTCACCAGACCAGTCACCAGGGCAGGGAGAGGATTAAGCAACTCCAGACTGACTACTGGAAAGCCTCAGTTCAGAACCGCACCTCTGTGAACTCATCATCATCCTGCCTCTTTTACTAGGAGTTTGACTGGGGGTTGGGTACTGTGACAAGAACAGAACTTCACAACAGCCTGGTCAGCCAGGATGGCAACCTTCTAACCCCTGAATCCAGCATAGGACTGGAGGGAAGCCAGCAGGCGCCAGATGAGGCTACCATAGTGACTGGTGCTGAAACAGATCCCTGAGGAGGCTTTGCCATGGGAGCAGCTGCAGCACATCCTGGGTTCCTACTCAGAGGAGCTTTCTGATGCCCTCTGGAGAAGCAGCCTGTTGCAGAACCAGCAGCAGAAATAGAAGAGGCAGAAGTTGCCCCAGAGCATGATAAGTTTCTGGATCCATGTTTGTTTTTATTAATGTAGTAATGGGAGTGATTTCTGATTTATGAACCAATGCAAAGTTACAGCCAGCCAAAGGTAACAGCCAGCATTTATCTGCTAATGGTAGATTCCGCATCAGTGGCTGAGGGTCACCATCACCACCACTGCATGGAATTCAAAATGGAGATTGGGAAGCGCAAACAATGAAACAAGCATTTTAAAATAAAGTTTTAATAGAAACTCGCACATCATTGCTGTAAAGTGCCTGGGTGTTAAATATATGAACCTTATATTGCCTTCCCTGTTACTTTGCTGCTCAGCAGCCATCCAATAGTTTAATGAGCTACCTGTATACAGGGAAGTGTACTGGGGAGGAGTAGGAAATGTTGTTGTTGTCCTTTTAGAAATGTAGTCCATTCAGGCTAGATGTAGTCTACAGGTGATGAAATCATTTGTCTGAAATACAACTGGGTGGAGGGGGGTCGTATGCAATCCAAAAATGTGCCGGGGAGTGGGGAGGGAGTGGGGTTGTGAAGTTATTTGTGAATATTATTTGGCAGCTCGGGCACACTCCAGCAGAACCCTGGGTCTTGTTACAGTCATGGATCATTCGAAGAGGAAGTGTTTCCGTGATGAATTTATGGTTGACATTCTGGCCAGAGCCAACAGCAAGCGGATAGGCACAGGCAGGCTGCAGAGCTTGAGGACAGAACTGCAGCATGGAAACAGACACTTGCATTGCAGTTCCTGGAACCAGAGTGTTGTTTGAGGTAGGAAGACAAAGCGCAGCAGAAAGACCTGTTTCACTGTAGTCTCCTGCTCCACGGCCTGAGTCCCCTCCTTGGTACCATGTGCTGCAAACCAGTAACTCTTCAAACCATGCCGTATTTAGGTGGCCCATGCAATCGAGACTGAACAGCAGCTGGACAGGGCAAATCGACCCCCTGCTGTCCTCCACTCCCATCCAGGCTCCTTCTACTCTGCATACTTCTACCCCTGTGATGACCACTTCCATCCTGCATGCTTTCACATGCATGCAGCAGTGCCAAGTGCATGCTAAACACACAAGAAGGGGAAAAGAGAACATGCCAGATGACACACAAAGTTAGGTGATTGTTTTGATGGCATTGGTTTCACTGTTTGCACTGTTCAATGTTTGGTCTATGTAATTTTTCATTACTAGTTTTGATGTTGGTTTATGAGTGTTGTTTCAGTGTTCCAGTGGCAGCTGGGCTTCCTGGCAATGCTTGAATATTGTTTTTCTTTTTTGTAATTCATCCATGTTTCACGAATAAAGGCTTTTATTTAATTAAGACAGTTTATTGCTGTCACTACATCACATCATACAATTGTGTATTTCGAATAATAAAGATAAACACATGTTAAGGCACAATGGGGAAGTTGTATCCAAACACAATCTTATAATCTCTCAATATATCTATGTACAACTATCCATCATGCAAATGAATAGCTTCCTCTTCAGAGACTGACATCTAAACCATAAGAAAAATTAATAATCAAACCCCGCCCCACAATCACTACATGACGATACCCCCATTTCATTCTGTGATGTGACAGTACCTCATGTTCTGTAAGCATTGCTATACAAAAACTTAGAAAGGTACTGTTCTCCCTCTTCCATTGGCCCATGAAAGTCAGCATCCCGGATTTCTGTTGCTTGGGTGCCTCCTGCTCCAGCTGAGGTAGGTGCACTTTCTGGCTGAGTGTACCAGTTCATCAGTCCATTCCTGTCAGGGTCCGTTCAGAAGCAAATGGCTCACCTTTGGATTCACAAAGTCTGTGAAATGCACAGCAATAATGTGAACACCATTGATGACGCTGGAATCTAAATGGATCTGTAGACAGCACCAGTGAAATTTCAATCTGTCAAACACACATTCAACCACCATTTTACACATACTGACTGTGTAGTTAAATCTTCTTTTGCCGAATCCTCTGAGATCAGGATATGGTTTCAAAGGCCAAGGCAAAAAGGGGATGGGGTGGTGGCATCCCACAGAATAACAGTGAGGACAGTAACTCAGTTTATGACAATGTCATTTGGTGGTAATAGTGTCCCAGCCTGTCCGTGATTCGATCAACAAAAAATGTCGTCATGAAATTTTCCAGTGCAGCCCACATTGGCATCCATTGATCGACCTACGTGGTCCTCAAAGGCCTGCATAATAATGGACTCATACCTTTTGCAGTTTGTGTACTCGTGCTCCTTGGGGAGGGCGAACTATGAGTACAAGAGTCCTATCAATGGCCCCGAAGCAGTTTAGAAATCCCATTCTCTCAAAACAGGCAGCTGCTTCAGGGATATTGTTTATGCCCACCACGTTTGGCTAAATCACACACCTGCTTGCCTCAGAAACCTCTGCCACCACTCTGCCTACAGTTAACTTTCCAAAGCGATTGGCAGTGGACCTTTAGCAGTCCGAGGTAGCCAGCTTCCAGATGGTTATAGCAACCTGCTTCTGGACCAATCTGGCAGTCCTCAAACATGTGTTGTGAAACTAGGTAATAAGTAGGGTAGTGTCCTGGCCAAACTGTAAATGGCAAAATTACATATCTCCTCCCTAAATTCCCTATGGAGTTTCAAATTGAAAAGAATGCAGCTTTCTTGATGTGAAAGGTCTGGACCCACTGCTGGCCATCCCATGTCTGCATGATGATGTGATCTCTCCAGTCTGTGTTTGTAGCCCTGCTCCAGGGTTTGCAAGGGGGGAACAGTGGCTATACTGCTCAAATCTGCCATGTCTGTATCGTCCTCTTCCACCTATGGTGGGTCAGAAAATGCTGCAAAAATGTCCACCAGGCTCTCATGGAAGTTCTGCCCTTTTCCTGAAACAGGAGTGAAAGAACAAGCAAGAGAAGCACTTGAAATGGTGAGTCCTCCATGTTGCTGGCTCCAGTTGCCAAGAGCATGCAGATCAAAATGACTGCTCAGCAGCATGTGTTGGTGGGTTGTGACAACTTCCTGTGACACTGCACCACAAGCAAAAGGCTGGAATGGCCAAATTGCAGGAGGGCGCTAAGAACTCTGGGATATGGTTCGTTGCACTTGTGACTGTGTACTGCAGTGTGGAGTCTAGAGCCCTGGTGAGGAGCCCGGACTCAAAAATTGTTAACCTAGGAGTCATCAAACAGTGTGGACAGTCAAGCTCTGGACTTTCAAACCCAAAGTTCACAGACTCAAGTCCCACTAACCCTGGCCTTACATTGCAATGTAGACATTCACCTAGAATCATGTTTCTGATAGAGATACTCACTATTACAAATTTTACATTTGCTTTCCACAGATATTCTGTAACATTTGCTTTAATAACATTTGCTTGTGACCTTATTGTGCTAGATACTGTACAAATGTGGAGCAAATGACAGTCTCTCCCTGAAGAAACTTATTGTATTAATGAATATGGCTGATTTGGCAAACATTCTTGTAAGTGAACACAAAGGGGGAGTAAATACAATCCAAGAAAATTTGTTTAAAAATATAAATGAAAATTCCTGGAAATGTTTTGCAATATGCATCTATTCCTATTTATCAAATATGCATTGCAGTAAGCCAGTGTTATGCACATACATGTAAAATATACATTAATATGCATTGCAAAGTATATTGAAATTATGCTAAATGGACGATATATGGAGATATCTTTTTCTTTAAAAACTTTCATGTGGGGAAATTAAAATGTGAACAAGGAAGGAGAAGGGAGAAGTGCACTTGACTTCTACAGCATTGTGCGGCCATGTTGGTCCATATCAACAGCATATCCCAAGATGTGTCAGTCTGCATAGGAAATCAACTGAAAAGTGAAGGTAAATCCAATTTTAAAACAAATTTCACTTTTGGGGTTTCTAAGGCCTGGTCTACACTACGGGGAGTCCATACGGGGGGGGGTCGAACTAAGGTACGCGACTTCAGCTACGCGAATAGCGTAGCTGAAGTCGAACTACCTTAGTTCGAATTTCCTACCTGTCCAGACGCCGCAGGATCGAACTCCGCAGCTCCCCCGTCGACTCCGCGGTGGTGGAGTTCCAGAGTCGACGGGAGCGCGTTCGGAGTTCGAACTATCGCATCTAGATTAAACGCGATAGTTCGAACTCCGAGAAGTCGAACTCTCCGCGTCGACCCGGCGGGTAAGTATGGACCTACCCTAAAGTGTTATCAGTAAACTCTGTAAAGGGCTAGGAATTATTATTAATGGGAGAGTTTCCCTTTAAGGAAAGAAATGATAGCTGCTATGTAACTAATTGCTGCTGGCTAGGCTGCAAATAGGCAAGGAAATTATGGAGGATCTGATGAGTTGGATATGTTAGGTTTCCTACACTCTGATTAACTATCATATCCCTCCATCTTGGAGCCCCCAGGAATGGAGTACAATTTCAGGTGGTTCAGAATTTCTCTCCAAGAAAAGAACCTGTACCTGAGTGGGTGTGGATGTGAGAGTGGGAGATAAATGTACTCTTTCCTTACCTTGAAGTGTATCACAAACCGAACAGCCAGCTGTGGCCTACCTACTGCTGTTTCCCTGCAAAGACTTTTAGAATAATATGGGCAATTTCTAACCCTTTCTTGGTCTGTACCAATGCATTGTTGGTGTCAGTACAGAGAAGACTTAAGTCTGGGGTAGCAGAGCTTTATGAGACATTGGTATCCTTCCCATTACTGTGGAAGGAGGAAAAATAATGTTCCACTTGTGTGCTCTTGCAGAGGGAGGTGTAGGGATATCTGTTGCAATTCACTAGAGATCATCACTGCAGAAGTTACAACACAGCAGTTCAGATGAGGATACAGAGGCACATACCAAAAAGGCAGTGAAACTAGAAAACCTTTCAATATATGTATCAGTGAAAAATACATACTGAATTTTAACAGGAACAGGGGAAATGACAGGAAATGTAGCATTTTGATTTGGATGAAAAAGATTCTTCCGTGGAATGACAATAACTCAGTGTTATTGAGTGGAATTCACTCCACAGGGCAAGTTAAGTTTTAAGGCTCCAGGACTGTCCATGCAGAGGAAACAAACATGAACTCTTGCTCTACAGATTTTGGGCCTAGTCCAGTTCACATGGAAGTCAATGGCAAAACACCCGTTGACTTCAGCGGAAGTAGGGCCAGGAGCCTGGTTAAGACCAGCATAAAGCTTACATTAATCTATAACCCAGCCTACTGCCTGGCCCATTTTATTCATCCTGTATGAGACTGTAAAAGAAGTTTTTATATGTATTAGATGATTAACTTCACTTGCAAGAATGAAAAGATTTTTCTTTTAGAAAATCCATTTCCCTGAGTGTCTGAAGTTTCAATTTCCAAGCGGATGGAACAATATAAAATACTGAACCAAAAGAGTTCAGAGCCTTATTCTGCCCTGATTTATACACAGTGCAATTCAAATGACTTCACTGTGGTTCCACAGATGTATGTCAAGGGAGTTATGACAAAAGAATCTAATTGTTGTGTATGTGCTAGTATAGTTTGCAGATGACATGTCTGTGTGTATGAAACGTGCACACACATAGTAACAACACATTAGTGTCTCATCATTACATCCTGAGATAGATGAAGAAATAAAACATTGAAATGCTATACATTAAAATACCAATTATTCTGTTACAGCAATAATGAAGCACTTATATAGTGGTCTAGCTTATACAGTTGTCTAGATATGGCACTGACTCTAATAATGGAAGCAAAAAAATTATTATCCTCCCAGCAATTGTATTAACCTCTCAGCAAAAGTATTAACCTCCTAGCAATTGTACTCCCAGTTTTAGCTACTTTTTTATTAAATATCTGAGGGAGGGAGGAGTGCAGGCAGAGTACCATCAATGGATGAAGGAAAAATTATGAAGGTAGGTACAGAATAAAACCATCTCATTACATTTGTTCATTGTTTTATGTCATAAGAAAACTGGAAAAGAGAAACAAGAAACAAGTTATAGGAAACAAGGGGGAAATGGCACACAGAGCATAACATGTCACACAGAAGAAATACCAGGCAGAATCAGGGACTTGCTATCATACATAATACAGTCTCCAGCACTGTTCCACCATTCCCTTTAATAAAGCTCCTTTTATTTATCATCGTTCCATAGTTTCTGTCAGTCTAGCAACTGTAAAAACAGAGATCAAATGTAATCAAATTTATGATTTTCTTCCCTTCTTTTCACTGCTAGTCTTTCAAGAGCTGCCAATCTAGTTTTTTGTCTTGGGAGAAGTAGGTGATTTCCAGTCTTGTAGTATCAGATATTTGTCAGTAGCAATGAAGAATCCACATGATAGCAGGAAAATGTCAGGAATAGAGAAAAGGAAACATTCAGTCATTGTTAAAACTTGCTTTAAAAGTCAGATGATTGGTTCCCATAGAATTCTTGTGCCTGTGACCTTGAAAAGGGGGTAATTGAGTAACAATTAATTCACGCCCAGAGCCATCTTATCCGGCTGCAACAGATTGATCAGGTATCATTGTAAAAAGGGAAGAAAAAATAGCAGGTGTTTTTAGAATGGTCAGAAGGTAGCACCTTTAAGAGAGGCTGACTCATTTGGTCAGGAGGTTGTCCAGCAGAGTGGAAAGGTGAGAAACTGAAGAAAGAGGTTCAGGACAGAGGCTTTTCACAGACAAAGAGCAGGACTTCAAAGAGAAACAGACTGGCTATAGAATATGGAGGAGAAAAGGTCTACAGTAGTGACAGAACAAGTTGCAACACTGGAGAAGGAGACTCTTCTGTATATCTGAAGTACTTATATGGCCTTCATTATTATAGTGTCTGAGCACCTCTTAGTCATTAATGTATTTAACCTCCTATCACCTCGGTGTTATTACCTCCATTTTCCAGATGCGGAACTAAGATACAGAGAGACTAAGAGACTTGCCCAAGGTCACATAGGAAGCCTGTGGTGGAGCCAATAATTGAATCCGTGTCTCTTGCGTCCCAGCTACTGCCCTATACGCTAGAGCATCTTCCCTTTCTATTGGGAACAGAGCAGAAACTACCAGGGGAGGTTCTGTGGCCTGTACAGTTCTATACAGGTCAGTCTAGATGATCATAAAGGTCTCTTATAGTTTTAAAATTGATGGGCTAGATTCTCCAGTCTGCCAAATCTCCTTTGTGCTGCTCAAGTGGCTCAAAATGGCCAGAAATGGCCAGTGGAGAATTCTCACTGCACAAGGGAACTCTGTGCTGATGGAGGCAGCATAGCCTCCTCTTGCAACAGCTGCTTCCACCATCCCCTGGTGTATGGAGAGGGGGAAAAGTGTGTCTCTGGTATGTGGGGGAAGCATGGCAAAGCAGTAGAAAGCTCCACTACACCCAATCCTCCACTGGTGTAAGGTCACTGAGGGTACGTCTACACAGCAAAGGAAAACCTGCAGCAGGCCCGTGACAGCTGACTTGGGCTTGCAGGGCTCAGACTGCAGGGCTATTTCATTGCTATGTAGACTTCCGGGCTCAGGCTGGACACTGAGCTCTGGGACCTCTGCAGGGTCCTAGAATCCAGGATCCAGCCCAAGCCCAGAAGTCTACATAGCAATGAAACCGCCCTGCAGCCCAAGCCCTGTGAGCCCAAGTCAGCTGTCACAGGACAGACACAGGATTTTCTTTGCTGTGTAGACGTACCCTGAGGGATCTTCAGAGGCAAGAATTAGAGATGCTGCTGTCTACGTTACATTGTAGCTGGGTAGCACAGGTTCAAGAAGTCACAGATGCTTCCTACAGCACTCTTCTTACACTGAGGCCAAGCAGAGATCAGACAGGGTGGAGAATCCCACCCTTTGAATCCATGGAAATTATGCAGAGAACAACTTCCAGTTAAGGCAGACTTAGTACAGCTCCTAAGAGAG
The DNA here is from genome assembly GCF_016161935.1 of Mauremys reevesii. NCBI lineage: Eukaryota > Metazoa > Chordata > Testudines > Geoemydidae > Mauremys > Mauremys reevesii. The sequence goes on along the minus strand of NC_052623.1, from coordinate 244,978,466 downwards.
AAGCTCTATTTTGGTTCATCTGGTAGAACTGCTACGCTTACATCATAAGAGTCCTACTTTACTTCTTGGCTCTGGTCATGTGTAGGAAACAAATCCACTTCAAATCCAGCATCAGTCTGGTGGGAGATCCCACTGAAGGATAAAGTCTGCTCTAACGTCAAGGCATCTGCTGGCAAACACAACAGAGTGAGGGATGGGATGTGGTCTTAAATTATGTGGCAGGTTGTGAAATCAGAGAGAAAGCCAAGACCTTGAAAAGGGATACAGTGTCAGCTGGATAATAGGTTGAGAATTTCAACACAGCCCATGAGAGTTAAGTGCCCAACTCCCAGTGGAATTCAATGGGAGCAGAGTGTCCAATCCCCATATTTTCCTTGGAAAATCCTAGCCAGAGAGTGCTTGCCGGAGGAAAAGAAAGAAGATAGAAGTCCTGGGTGTATTATAGTTCCCCATTAAGATATATTTTACAAATAAAAATATTAAAGATCTAAAATACCTCCTGAAGCATCTACAGAACTCGTGAACAGTTCTATCTACAGAACACCTCCTGGGGTGCTCCCAACCATTCAGAAAAGAGAGACGTGTATGGCACAACCAGCTAGCAACAGTGATCTAAAACATTACAAAAACATGGCACGTTTGCTGCTTTGAACTCAATTTTTAAATATTCTTTATCATAGTCATATCTTTAATTATCAAGTGAGAGATTTCAAGGAGATGGTTTCATTACAATAGATTTATCCGGTCTTCCTTCATCATTTAAAAAAAATGAAATCATAGACAGATCATTAAATGTAATAATACAGCAATGAAAAAGATAAAGGGGAGGACATCTGTCTCATGAAAGATTTATATTTAGTCCTTAACAGTGGCTTTTTTCCCCCTATAATTCTGCAGATCAGGTCATCAGAGAAGGAAAGGATTACATGAACATTTGCAGTGGGATGTACTGTTATTTAGGTTTGAAACTGATGAAATGTGAAACATTGATGAAGATGAATACAGATGATGAGTACTACAAATCACTGCTGTTTGAACCCTTTTTGATCACAGCCAGCAGCTAACAATTCCAAAAGAAACTGGTTACTTTCTAGAAATGTATTATTTACAGGTTTGCTTTCTGTGAGCTCACTCCAGCTCTCGTAAATGAGATTGACCTGACCTAAAACTCGAGATTCTGACAGTCCTGAATTTAGGAGAGTCCAGGTCTGGATTCCAACTTTGCAGCTCAGGCCCATCTCTAATAATAATAAATAGTTAAAATTAATATAGAATCTTTCATCACAAAGGGCCTGTTAATGCTTTAGAAAATGAACCTACTTTAGTACAAATTATATGGAGAGATCCCTTCATTCACCACTGAAATACAGCCACCTTTGGATTAAAATTATAACATCATACAGCAGCCCTATACACTGGTTTATGATAAGAAGTGAAGAATACCTTTTACAACTGAAACAGCAATAGAAATATTAAATAGGCCCAATGTAATTGTTTGATATGTCAGTTGGAAAACCCCAGGGTTAAGCAAAATAAACCTACCCCTCCAGACTATTCTGCATCTTATTTACTGGTATTATGAATGATGATGAGTCCGTTCACACAGACATTCTAATCACTTCTCAGAATATGCAAAAAATGCACACAGACCAGTATGTATTCCTCATTCCTAAATTATTTCTTCACATAATCTCAATACAGTTAGTACCTGCTGGGCATCCCCGGATTCTTGCGGTCTGATAAAACCTGGACTGACGTCCAGCCTACATTGTAGCCTGGCATGGCCTAACCTAACTGCATTTGACATGCAGCAGAGTCTGGGCTTGTTAAATGCTCTACCCTTGCCCACTGTGCCCACCCTCCCCCCAGCTTGTGGCACTGCTGTTACAGCAAGAAGATAAGATTTTGTGTGTGTCTGTGTTCTGTACTGTTTGGTTAACTATGATGTAGTGTTGGGAATGGAGATGCTTGGACAGGATTAATTCAAATGGAGAGGGACCTAGTGAGGGGATTTAAAGGTGCCTCAATGTTTTGTCATGTTAAATTGTGAGAGTTAGGGTTAAGATGATCGTTTAAATTGAGAGAGTGTTTCATAGTTGCAGGATTTGGATACCCTATAGGCCCTAAAAAAAAATCTATTGATGATTCAGGTGGCAGCTGGCAGGCGTTGTCCCTTATATGCGGTGAGAAACAGCTGGGTGCATTATTTCTTTTCAATAAGTCTTTGAGTGATACTTGTAGGTTCTCAGAAGGAATGGCTCAGAGGTTGGGGACCCATAAGGTATTTCGTATGTGTGAGAATATGTGCCTATGGATGCTTGGACTAAGGCCCCTTGGCACTACTGTAATACAAACAATAAATAATAGTAATAATAATCTATCACCTTGAGATACAAATCTCTCTTGAATGGTCACCTTACACCCTGTACATTGTGAGAGATGGGTTGGGAATTAAGTGTGATAAGAGTGGCAAATACCCATGTAAAGATGAGAGACTCCAGGAAGAGTGCTTGCTGCTTAGGGCTGCTAATGAAGGAGGTGATAATTTCAAGATGACTTTTGAAAGTTTAGGTTCTGAGAGATCCTGTTTTCAGTAATATATCTGGGAGGTGGCACAGATCAAGGAGTGCAGGATTACAGTGGTGATGATAATGGGTGGGAGATAAAATTAGCAGTGAATTTTTCAAATGAGGAGAGTGCTGTATTGGCCCCTAAATTCCCTCATTTGTTGTTTTGTCTTTACACCATGGTTTACAGAAGATCTGTGCTAGATTAAACTAATTGGGAGATAGCTAGCGAACTGATACCAGAAGACTCACTTTGACAAGTTACAAACTTAAAGAATTTTGAAGCTTTACATGGTGTCTGTGTGGACATGTGCCTCCACCAGCATATGCACTATGTGAGGATTCATGGGACTTGAATCCAGGTCTGCAGGGCTCTAGGTAGGCAGTACTTCCTCCCTACCGCCCGGCAGCCTTGGTATAGGTGTGGGCACCCTGGGAGACCAGTCACCGGGAGACCAGTCACTGATAGAGATGATGGGCACCCTCTCCCAAGACTTCTGATTGGCTCAGGACTACTATTTATGTCTGGAGGGAGTAGCAGGAAATTGTACAACAAGGCAGATCTTTGATCTCCTACTGAGATAGACTTTGCCTTGTTCTCGCCTTCTTGCTCTGCCCTTCTGGTTGCTAGCTATTGTCTCTGGCCTGATTCTTGGCTCTTGTTCCTAGCTATTGACTCTGGCTTGACCCTTCAGGCCTGACTACCTCTGGCTCTAACGATCAACTGACTGCCCTGGTTCCTGACACGCTGGTATTTATTATTTCGTAGTCATTCGTTACTATGTTGTTTGTTTCTGGTTTTAGTGTCATGAATTTATATTTAAATGTTGTGAATTTTAAAATATCATTTGGGTGTTCAGTGCTCTGGATAGGCAGTTTTTGACTATTACAAAATGAAATAAAGACAGACTTATATGGGCCTCGTCCAAAGCTACACAAAACAGCTGGGAGCCTTTCAACCAACTTCAATGGGCTTTGTAGGAAAGCCTAAGTGGATAGCAGTAAATCTGTAGAGATATGAGGATAATGATCCTTATCATAGAGAGAAGTTGTCCTGTTTGCTTTCAGGCTCTGGTTTTATTTCCTTTTTTACTCCCCCCCCCCCAATTGTTTTCTGGGTCTGAAATCAGGATTGTTGTCATTCCATAGGCTGTGGCACCAACCAGAATTTACTGAGCTCATTTCTATTGCTAGGTATAAACATTTAAGACCTCTGAACTGATGCTTACTTTTGCGCTTTTAAAAATGCAAATGATTTACAGGAGCTAAATTAAGCTGTAAGACTCAATTCAGATTGTGTAATACTGTATTTGCAGGCAAACAAGAGTGAGTCCATCTCCTTTACAGGCATTTTGAGATCAGAGTTACTGCTCAGCCTTAAGGGCTTGTCACTCTAAACCTACATTAAAAATGAAAGGATGCCTTATTCAAAATGGCTGATTTGTCGGCCAGCCTTCAGAAATCTACTAAAAGTTTCAAACTGTGGCATCTTGATATAGCGTCACACTTTGGCACTTTATTCTCTCTGGCTATGTGCCAAACTCCCATTAATGCCAATGAGAATTCACCTGGGCACTCATCAAGAAAAACATTGGGGCCAGATCATGCCATCCTTATTCAGGCTCTTAGTGCTTTATGCTATAAGTGACCCCAGTGAAGTCAAAGGGAGTCCATCAGGCCTCTGTGCTCATTTTCAGGATGTGTTAGGGTAGAATTGGCTCATGGTCTGAACAGAGGAAAAACTTTCCAGAGAAGTAACCTGGTCTTACTGCCCTATCCCAACGTGCATAACTTTGTCTACCTAAAATAAAAAACCAAAAAAAGTTGGAGTTTTTAGGTTTTTGGCAATGGAAAACAGAACCTTTTTAACTTAAACCAGAAACATTTGCAGCTTTTGGACAAAAATATTGTTTTCTCTTGTCCAAAATCAAAACAATGTCACTCTGTATTTTTTTTAGTGAAAACCCCCCAAAAAACTTTAAAGAAAAAATTTGATGAAGGTAAAACAATTCATTGTTATCAACACTGTGTGTAGAGAGAGGGGGCAGTAAGAGAGAAATGTCCTGACCAGCTCACCTGATTTCCCATAGGAACTTCTGCCTAAAATCTGATGGTCCAATATGGCCTCTTACATATAGTGCTGTGTGCTGTTAGCAGGCTTTTACATAAGCTTTCAAATGGCAGTGTTGAGATTATTAGCACCCTATCAAGGTAGCTGTTGAGGTAAAGTAGCTTTGGGTGGTACTGGTTGTTTTAATTTTATGGGTCAAATCCTCTGATTTGCAGTAGCTGAGGATCTGGCCCTGTGTCCATAAATAATGTGAAGCATCTTGAGGGTACAAAGATGAGCTCCGTGTATATAAATTAATAATTTTTTCTGAGTTTCACACAAGCTGTCGCTGTCTTTCAGTGATAAGTAAAATGATCCCTATATGTGGTTTGTACAGACGATGGACCACACCCTCACCTGCTGAAATTGAGTGTCATTGGAGTTATGCCAGTTTACACTACTGAAGAAGCCGAGGATCTGGCCCAGATATGTCAGCTTATGTTTATAAAGACCTTTGGAGGAAGGTGCTATTTAAATCTGTTATATTATGATTTATCATAGAAGATGACATTAGTAATACCTATGGCATTAGGGTTGCAGGACACCCTTGTTAAATACAACCAAAAGAACACTTCTACATTTGTCATAATGCCGCACCTGTCCTTCCTTTTAGTACCTCAGTAAACTAAATACCTCCTCCTTTTCCCTCTGCTGCTGCCAAGGGAATAGGAATAGCCATTCATTATTAGCCATCAGAACACACCGACAACAGGGAAATTATTGGGACTTACCCGTCAAGAGTTTGTGCATGCTAACTCCAGTTTTATCTGTGGCTATTTTATCCGTGGCTTGGTTTAATTTGAATTGATTATGCTAATTAAAGCAGTTCAAATGTCAAATACTTTTCCGATGAACTGCTCACAAATAGCTGCAGAGCCATACAGTTATTCACAGAAGTTGACTAGGCCCAAGATTTTAAAAAATGAGTAGTGAGTTCTATGTGCTTTAATATTTGGGTGCCCAACTTGAGACACTGTAAAGCTATGAAGGGACTTGATTTCCAGCAAGTGCTGAATACCACCCTTTAACTCAGGGCTACTTAGGGTGTCTCTAGTGGGACACCCAAAAACTAAAGTGTTCAAAAACAGCTAGTCACATCTGACAATCATGGCTTTGATGAATTATTTTAAACGAGTAACATTCCAGAAAATCATCTTCTTGCGGGTAATTTGCGAAGGCTGGGAGGCAATAAACATTCATATAAATTATTAGAAATGATTTGAGCAGCTCTACTTGCTGAAATTTGGAATTGATTACAATGTCAACTTCAGCTTGCTGTCTCAAGTGTTCTCCAGTATAAATGCTATTTGATAGTTAATAACCAGAATGTGTCTTGGTTACACCCTGAAGTGTCTTCCATTAGGAGGGCTATATGAAGGCAATAATTTTCACTAGAAAAAAAATCAACATTTTCTAATAATTACCACTCAGTATTAACAAAGATATTGCACTTGTCCCTGTACTTAAAGAAATAACTACAGTGTAGTATCTCTGATCTCCCCATAGAGTAAACACTAGCAACACTTTCACACACACCACTACAACAAAGAGCCATCGAAGTTGAACAAATATGTAATACATTTCTTGGAGTCTCACTTTGATGTCAGACTCCTGAGCCCATCTGCCTATTAGTTAAAATGGGCTAACTCAAGTCCTGATGTAAGCAGGAGACGTGTCACTGAAGTCTCTGCACTTATACACTAGGGCTAGTTTTAGCCCAGCAACTAAGAAAGGCTGTGCTATAGCATAGAACAACTATATGATTTCATTACTGTGGAGCTTCCAGTACTTGTTGCAGTGTAAACATTGTATGGAACTTGTTTGAAAGCTATGATAGCAATTAAATTCTTTTGTAACTCTAGAATGCCAGAATCCCTCATATCACCAAGGAAAAGTGCCACAACCGCCCACAGAAACGTGGCATTGAACAGAAACACACAAAGAAAGAAGGTGTGATAGACTTGTATTTTGATTTCTAGTATAATAATTTTGCTGAAATTTCTTTGAGTTGATTGCAAACAGTCCCAACTTTAAGTACTTTCTCCTTCAGATGTTACTGTAAGGTAGTATGTGACCTTTTAGGTTATTTATGATGTGAACTGAACTATCTTTAAAATTGTAATCCTTCAACTGTCAGCACATCCTTGCAAAGTTCAACAGATTCATAAATAATGGAAGCTAATATTCCCCTGCAATATTTATGTAAATTGTAAAGGCAGATATATGTGAGCTGGAAATAAAAACATGATATTTTTTCCATTAGTATTACTTAAGGTTCAGGGGAGACCAAATTACAGGAGTCATATTCAGAAAAACTTTATATTTCCCACTATTAATAACCTATTTCTTTATTTTTAGAAAGTGCTTTCTGGCATTTTTCAGTGCTCAGCCTGAGCTGCAATGTCTACACTGCTCTTTTTAGAACCATAGCATGAGCCTGAGTCTATAGACTTGGGCTCTGAGACTCACTGCTGCGCAGTGTAGACATACCCAGGGAGGCTAAATGACTTGCTAAAGCTCACACAGGAAATGTGTGGTAGAGTAGGGACTTGAACCTGAGTCTCCTAGGTCCCTACCTAATTCCCAAACCACTAGACCTTCCTTCCTCTGAAGTTCACAACATGATAATCTCTTATCACCAGTTATAAATTTCACAGTGCATTTGTATTTAAATGTTTTTTTTAAACTACAGTTGTCACTTCAAATCCTGCGCTGGGGCAGCCAGATTGCTGAAAGGTGATTTCTGTGAGTCACAATGGCAACATGACAGCTCAGCATAAGAAGCACAGAGCTCATTTTAAAACTGTTGTGATAAAGGTTTAACAGTTATTAAATGGGCCAATATTTTAAATATTGAGCATGCATGTTTTTCTTCTGGTGTTGAACTCAATATTAAAGCAAGTTGAAAATTAAATAGTGTCACGGGGCGTGGCAGGAAAAGAAAAGCCCACAACTCTGTGTGCTCATTTCAGGGAAATTCCACAATGGAAAGCATGGCTGGGATCACCTATAGTAAATTAAGTAATTCCTTTGGCCCATTTATCAGAGGCTGGTGCTCCATGGAGCACCAAAGTTAACTAGCACTGGTAGTTAGTCATGATTTGTGGGAAGGAGGAAAAGCTAACTGAAAAAAAACCCTCTTCTTGATTGGCTTCCTGGTTTACTCAAAGCAATGTTTTTAGTTAAGTTCATTCAGAAACAAGCCTGGAGTAAACCTTTTGAACTCTTCATTTTGAAGCTCCCTCCATAAGGTTTAGGGTTGTTTTGACTGAATATTGCTCAATGGACTTTCCAACCCTGGGGCTGCTGGTCCCACACTCAGTCATGGCTTTCCGGATCCTGTTACATTTCCCACACTAGTTTTTTTCACAGTCATCCATTTTCAATAAAATGGCCACCTCCAGTGCTAGGCTCAGAAATACCAACTGCAATTAAAATCTTCTTTAAGCAAATATATTTGTAACTTTTCCTCTGGTGAACTTTCATACCATTGGGCTGAGCAAAGTGGGCACTATTTTCCTTTCGGGTCAAACAATTGAAGAGAGCTAATGTCTGCTGCTTCCAGACTCTCCTACAAGTTGCCATATCTTTTTACTTTCTTAGCTTTAACGTGTGCCTGTTAACAATATGCTGTTGAAGTCCCATTACCTGAAATCACTCACTGATCTTGAACCTGCTTCACAAGGGCAATTGTTCAAAAATCAATCCTCTAACATTTCTAAAACAGAACAAGACTGGCAAAATAACAAATGTTAATGGAACTAGCTACAGACCTGAATTTGTCTTCCAAAGTAATGAATGAATACCAAACCTGGTTAGACTTGTAATCTTTTAATGTTACTGCTGCATAAGATATTGCCAGTAAGTTTGTTTGCTTGTTATATTGGGGTGTACAGAACAATCATCATATCACATCATCATATGGTGGAAATGGGCAACAGGGGATGGATCACTTGATGATTACCTGTTCTGTTCATTCCCTCTGGGGCACCTGGCATTGGCCACTGTCGGAAACAGGATACTGGGCTAGATGGACCTTTGGTTTGATCCAGTGTGGCCGTTCTTATGTTCACATTGAAGAACAGTTAGGATTCCAACCAGTAAAGAAATATAATTATGTAGGGGCAATTATATCCTCAAGAACTTTGGTATGAAAGGTAAGGAATGAGAAATTTTTCCGAAGAGGACTTGATTTTTTTTTTTACTCCATTTGAAGAGTGCAAAGTTTCACTTAAGTTTTGATTCAGTCATTTGGTGTTGTGAGTGCTCAGTACTTCTGAAAATCAGGCCTTATGTCTCAAGATGAGGACCTTTTTGAAAGTTCAATCTCAGCCTTTAGATGTCCCAGTTTACCTGTCTGTAAACTATTGCCTACCTCAGAAGTGTGTGAGGCTTAATGTTTATAAAGCTTGTTGAGATGCTCAAATGAAAGGTGTTACAGAAGTGTCAACCTTCTCTCCAGAGCTGCAAAAAAAAAAGTTCAATCTGCTCTGAAAAAGAGGAAATCCAAAACGTTTACTCGCTTTCAGATGGTTATATGGGTGAATGGCTCCCTGAAAGGAGACATGCTGGAACTAATACATAATGACTGACCTCAGGTACAAGAGTCTTCAATGATTGCTTACTAATACCATGACTCTGATTTTCATTTTGTTGCCCTGACCTTGTCTGAGACCTCATAATATGCTCTGAGTGTGATTTCATCTTGCTTTTCACAGTTGTCAGTTATCAGTATCTGTGGCCCTGTTGTGTCACTGTCAAATAATCTTATCATTTTTACACTCTTTGTGGTACCATTACAAGGTCTCCTGCTAACTCTCACTGTCCTCCACATACTTATAGATGCTTATTTCCTTTCAGCTTTACTCTTCTGTTGGCCTGATAAGTGTTTTTATTTGATTTACCAAACTAAGTCCACAGCTAACACTTTGACAGAAATGGTTCTGATATGAAATGATGATCAGTCTGCACACCTTAAAGAAGAGGTGGATAGCTATCTTCCATGAGTAAACTCCCTTCATCATAAAGTCTTAAAGTGATAGCATTTCTTTCATATCCAAGCAGTGCAAAACAATTGTAAAGCATGGGTCAGATTCTGTCTGGCATTTGCATGGGTGCATATGAGGAAGGAGACTGAGAGGGACACACAGCAAAGAGTTAACATTATCATCCTAAATAGATCCCTACTTGGATAACACTCCTTCTCATGAAAAACACTATGGTATTTGTAATGAATACTAATGGTCAAAATCTCAGTTTTGTGGGTCATCTTTGAGGTGTCAGAGTACCCTCTAACATCACATTGCAGCCTTGGTTTGGTATAATAAACAGAGCCTGTGTCCCTTTTGGTTTTTTCTTCTGTTCCTCCTTCCAAGGCGGGGGGGTGGTAGGGGGAGGAGGGAGTGATAAATGACCTTGATGCAGATGGTGGAGATGTTGTTGTCTTGGCAGGTTGCCAGACACTTTGTTCAGAGTCTTAAGATTCTGTCCTATTTAAAATGGCCTCTGTCACCTGACAGTGGTTGGTGTCAACTGACTCCTGTGACTATTCTTGTATTATTCAACAGGCCAAACCTTACTTAGCTGGAGAAAGCCAATAAGATCACAGTCCAAGATAGTATGGCTGCAGAATATACTTTTATCCAAACCACATTTGCATTTAGAAAATACCTACTTTTCTTTGTTTAGAATCCCACATCATAGATCAACCTCTTTCACAAAATGAAACCATATTCAAAAGCTTCTTTCATGTGAAGGCCTGAGTCTTCTCTCAGACTAGTGTGAACAGGCATAACTCACTTGAAGTGTTGGTATCCCCCAAATCAGGCCTAAAGGCTTAACTTCATTTAGGGTTGCCAACTTTCTAATCACACAAAATTGAACACCCTAGCCCTGCCCCTTCCCCAATGCCATGCCCCCTGCCCTGCCCCTTCCCCGAGGCCCTGCGCCCCACTCACTACATTCCCCTTCCTCAGTGGCTCGCTCTCCCCCACCCTCACTCACATTCACTGAGCTGGGGCAGGGGGTTGGGGTGCAGGAGGGGGTGATGGCACTAACTGGGAATGCGGACTCCAGGTTGGGGCCAGAAATGAGGGGTTCAGTGTGCGTGAGGAGGCTCTGGGCTGTGGCAGGGGGTTGGGGTGTGGGAGAGGGTGAGGGCTTCATCTGTGGGTGCAGGCTCTGGGGTGGGGCTGGGGATGAGGGGTTTGGGATGCAGGAGGGGGCTCTGGATTGGGGAGGGTCTCAAGGCTGGGCAGGGGGTTGGGGCTCGGGGTTGGGGCTCAGGCTTACCTCTGGTGGCTCCTGGTCAGCGACGCAGTGGGGGGCTAAGGCAGGCTTCCTGCCTATCCTGACTCCACGCTGTGCTCCAAAAGTGGCCAGCAGGTCTAGCTTCTAGGCAGAGGCACAGCAGGCTGCTCTGCACACAGTTCTCGCCCGCAGGCACCGCCCCCGCAGCTCCCATTGGCTGCAGTTCCCAGCCAATGGGAATGCAGAGCCAGTGCTCAGGATGTGAGCAGCACGCGGAGCCCCATGGCCCCCCTGCCTAGGAGCCAGATCTACTGGCTGTTTCTGGGGCACAGTGCAGAGCCAGGACATGTAGGGACCAGCCATCCTTAGCTCCGCAGCACCGCCGACCGGACTTTTAATGGCCCAGTCAACAGTGCTGACCAGAGCCGCCAGAGTTCTTTTTCGACCAGGTGTTCCAGTCGAAAACCGGGCACCTGGTCACCCTAACTTCATTGTGCATCTGGAGTGCTGTACATTTGCATCTTATTTTTAAATCTGTAGTTTCACTGTTTGAAAGAGGCTCACACAAAGATGAATTACAGTAAACAAACAATAACCCATGTCTCTTTCCTCAAGATCATTCCTGTATTCAGAAATAAAATTGTTGATTTGATGCAATTACTCTTGAACCCCTGCATGTAAGTGTAACACTCTGCTGCAAATCTCAAAGCACAATTATCATCATTCTTCCAAGATTTATTTTCTTGTACAATGAATAAATTAAAGAAATCAATATTTTAAATGAAAAATCTGGCTGCAAATATATTTTAATTTCAACCTTTGCATTCCAAGAAGCTCTTTAGTCCTTGCTAACTTATGGTTTCTTTCAGTTAGAAAAGAAATGATACAACTTCTGTGCAATATGTTGCAAATCTCTGAAAAGCTGACATTTTTTAAATTGAATCTGCCCTTTAGTTCCTAGAAATAAATGCTATAATCCCCTCTCCTTCCCTTGCCTGAATATAGACAGAAAAGTCTTTGGCTGTGTCTATACTCCGAACACTACAGTGGCACAGCTGCAGCTATACCAGTCTAGTGCTGTAGCGTAGATGCCTCCTACAGCAACAGAAGAGGTTTTCCCATCACTGTAGTTCAGGGGTCTCAAACAAGCGGGCGGCCCGCGGAGTTAATTGCTGCAGCCCGCCAAGCTCCCCATCCCCCCTGGAGCTATTTCCTGTGACTGCCAAGATCCCCTCACCCGCCGCCCCCTCAGCGCACTGCGTCCCCACTCCTTTGCCTACCTCCAGGCACTTCCCGCCACCAAACAACAGCTTGGCGGCACTTAGCGCTTTCCAGGAGGGAGGGGGGAGGAGCAGGGAGCCATTTGCTCAGGGGAGGAGGCGGAGAAGAGGCGGGGATTTGGGGAAGGGGTTGGAATAGGGATAGAAGGGGGCAGAGTTGGTGTGGGGACTTTGGGGAAGGGTTGGAATGGGGGCAGGGAAGGGGTTTAAAGAGGCGGGGCAGGGCCGAGGGCCTCATGGAAGGGATGGAGTGGGGGCGGGGCTGGGGACAGGGTGGGGTTGTATCTTTAAATGAAAAGGTGTCAGTGATGCAGCCCTCGGGCCAATATACTCGTCCTCATGTGGCCCTTGTGGTGATTTGAGTTTGAGATCCCTGGCGTAGTTCATCCATCTCTCCAAGAGGCAATAGCTAGTTTGCTGGAAGAATTCTTCTGTTGACTTAGCTGCTTCTACACTGGGGGCTGGATCGGCTTCACTCCGTCGCTCATGGATCTGAATTTTTCACACTGCTGAGCAACATAGCTAAGTGAATCTACATTTTAAGTGTAAACCAGGCTTTAGAGTGAGATTCTCCAAATCTGGGTTCAGCACAAGAAGAGGAAATTGAAGGGGTAAAGCTGGTTTTAAACCATTGTTGTACCTCCTGTATTCTCAGCACTGCTTTGGGCCAGCATAGCTCCTGGAGTAAATCAGAGCAGCCTTAGAGCATCTCTAATGTCCATACTAGGGGCTATTGCGTAGCCACAGCTCTTCACCACTCAGGAAATCCCTTTATGTTAGAGATAATCCCAGGGGCAGTTTCCACCAACTTTCAAGACAAAGGGGGCAGAATATGACATAGGGTTATATTCTCCATCTGTAATATGAGTTTGGGGGTTTTATTTGTTGTTTTCCTTGAGATTTTTTTCCCCCATTTACACTGGTATAAATCAATGAAGGTACAGCAGTGTGCATGAGAGAAGTAAAGTACAGTACTGTTAAACTACAGGCTGTGAGAGACATACTGACACTGATAATCCCAGCTCCTTGGATCAGGGAGTCTGAAATACTATAAATTTGTACAGTTCCTAGCATGAGGGTTATCTATACCTTTCCTTTAAAAAGGGTGGAAGATCTCTAAGACCTGGATGGAGTCCTCCATTTCAGCCTCACTTTAACTCCCCTCACTTCGGCATCACATCCACCATACTTCCCCCCTAGGGAAATGGGCCTGCCAAGTATACATTTTTTGTATTAAAAAGAGGAGAAGGTTGTAGTTGAGGGAATGAGTGGAGGCATGAGGCAGCAGGAAAAGGATCACAGAATCACATTTACAAAGTAAGGGTAATGCTCAGTGATTATCACAACCAACACTGCCATGGAGATGATTAGTTAGTTCACCTCAGATCGGGGTGACTAGAATATCAAGCTGAACAAAATGGGGGTGAGCTGCATGAAAAGGTTTTGGACCATCCCTGACTCTGGTTTGACATGGAGATGATGGAAGGAAGGACTCACCTGGCAGTCTCATGGGGGCAAAGGGCAGGGTGTCAACTGGCACAATATATGGCATGTCTTTTTTTTTTTAATAAACAGGAAGGGTTTATTACAGAAAATAGCTAACACCATATATACAAACAAATAGGTTTCCACAAAGACTGAGTGTCTTTGTTTACTTGGTGTCACAACAAGGATGAGGGCGGTCAGATCTAGTGGTTGAAGCAGGAGGAAGGCAGAGTCAGGTTACCAGGCAATTGGGGACATGCACCAGGTTACAGACTGCAATCTAATAGCAAAATTGAGGACAAAATAGGGTTGGAAGTCAGAGTCTCTAGAGTCTATTGCAAGCAGGGTCTGGAGAGAGGCAAGCAGGCAGTCTGTTGCTCAGACTGCTCCCCTTCATGGCTTCCTAATTTAAGTACTGGTATCGGCAATCGGGGCTGTGAGGGGCCACCACTCAATTCCTGCTGAGCGGTACTTCCTGCTGAGCCCAGCCTCTCAGGATTCTCCCATGGGAGCCAAGCCTAAGCCTCATGTGAGAATGCAGCAGTGTCAGCAGCCCAGAATCCTCATGGTCCCCGTTTCTAGCCCTGCAGCTTCCAACATCACCCCATCTTCCCCCATTCAGGCCCCTCTTTGGGATGGTGCTGACCCAGTCTTATCTGGGTGACCCTTGTAGAATTCATACACCAGGTCATGGATATGGGAGGCAGACTCCCAACTGCATTCTTAAGGTCTGTAGCCTTCTCAGTCCACCAGACAGTACAACTGGCTGCATGTCCATCAGGAATTGAGGATGTCATGCACTTTGTATTCCTTGTAACCCTGGATTTTAATGGTGTGGTTTGGTCAAGGAAGAGGTTCTCGTTCTCATTCTAGGGCTTCAGAAGAGAAACATGGAAAACTGGTGTATTTTGAGGGACTGTGGAAGCTAGAGTTTGAAGGTAAATGGCATATCAGTAACAGTCCTAGGAACTGGTGGCCCAATGTGCAGGAGGGTCATCTGGTCTTAAGGTGTTTTGTGTTGAGCCACGCTTTCTGACCTACCATAAATACTGGAGCTTCTTATTGCCGATAGTCCACATGTCTACTGTAGGCCTTCTTTGTCTCTTCTAGGTGGTTCTTGAGTTCTTCCTGAATAAAATGGATCTGTTAGACCCAGTTGATGGTGGTAGGGTTCAGGGAGGCTGCTAGTAATGTCAGGTGGAAGCGGGGATGGAACATGAAATTAGCGAAGAAAGGACTCTGACCCAGGGAGGCATGGTCAGCTTTTTTGTAAGAAAACTCTGCATGTGGCAGGAGTCTAGCCAAGTTATCTTGATGGTAACATACAAAGCACCTCAACTACTGCTCCAGTACCCTGGTTCACCCATTCAGTTTGTCCATCTTTTTGGGTGGTATACAGTAGAGGTGGCTATGCGGATGTCCAGTGGCCTGAACATTTTGTGCCAGAAACAAGAGGTGAACTGTGGGCCTCAGTCAGAAACTGTGGTCTGAGAGTCCATTGAGCAGGACCATGTTGTGCAGTAGGAGTTGGGCAGTAGCTTCAGCAGAGGGCAGCTGTTTGCAGGGAATGAAGTGGACCATTTTGGTCAGGTGATCCACAACCATTAAGACTACAGTGTGGCCATCAGATACTGGTAGTTTCACAATAAAGTCTAGCTTGATGGTGGACCAAGGCCTAGCCAGAGTCTCCAGGGCTACTAAGGTGCCAAAGGGTCTGGTTTGGGATGTCTTGGTACATGCACAGCACCTCCAGGAGTCCATGTGTGCTTGGACCTCAGCCCACATGCAGGGCCACCAGAAAAAACTGTCAGCCATACAGGAGGTCTTCCAATAGCCAAAGTGATCTGCCATCAGATCATCATGGCGCAGCCTAGCACCTTCAGTCAGGAGTGCTCTGGGGACACATGTGACCACTGAAGTACATTATCCTGCACAGAACGGCACACCTTAGACCCCAATGGTATGGACTGCATCCCTTGGCAAGGGACAGCTGGTCTTGTTGAATTGTGGCATTGGCAAAGTTACCAGGCTTGAGGAGGTAGAGGGGCTCGGAAGTTGGTTCTTCACTTCCCTGGTTTATCCCCCTTTCCATGGTACAGCATCAGCTTTCCCAGGCAGTAAGTAATTATAAATTCAAACTGAGAAATAAACAAGGCCCACCTTAATTGCCTCTGTTTCAATGCTCAGGTCTTTCAGAGGCACTCAAGGTTCTTATGGTCAGTGAAGACCTGTACGGGGTGCTGAGCTCCCTCGAGGTAGTGATACCATTCTTCTAATGCAGTTTTTATGGTGAGCAGCTCTTTGTCCAGTATTTCGTAGTTCAACTCGATGGGAGTATTCTTTCAAGAATGGTGCAGAACTGCACAAAGGTGCAGAACTGACTGGGTCCAAGCTACTGCGAGAGTACTGCCCATAAGCCCACGTTGGCCACATCTGCTTCCACTGGACAAGTCAGGCCTGGGTATGCCAGGATTGGGGCTATGGTGAAGGAGTCCATTTGCTGGTCAAAAGCAAGCTGGGCTTCAGGCGATCAAATGAATTACATGCCTTTCCAGAGGAGGGAAATCAAAGAGAGTCATTAAATTGGGAGAAGTTAGTGATGAATCTCCTATAAAAATTCACAAAGCCCAGGAAGCGCTGAAGTTTCTGAAGGATCCAGGGTGCTGTCCAGCTGCAAATGGCTTGCACCTTCTGTGGCTCTATCTGGATTCTCTCCAGGGAGATGATGTACCCCAAAAATTCAATGGTGGCATGGTCAAAGGTGCACTTTTCCAGTTTGGTGTACAACCCATGCTTCCATAGTCTCTTCAGGACAGACTGCACATGGTGGTAGTGCTGCTCCAGGTTCTGGTCCAGTATATCCCTAAACACATCATTCATGGAATGTTGAAATGTTGCAAGGACATTGGTTAGGTCAAATGGCATCACCAAGTATTCAACATGCCCATATCGGGTACAAAAACAGGCTTCCATTTGTCCCCTGACCTTATGCTAGTTTCATAAAGATCCTGGCTGTCCTCAGGCAGTCCAGCAATTCCGGAATGAGGGGCAATGGGTTCCAGTCATGAATAGTCACTTGGTTCAATATGTGATAGTCTATGCAGAGGCATAGTAATCCGTCCTTCTTCACAAAGAGGACTAGTGCCCCTGTGGGAGGGGCAGATCGCCAAATGAAGCCTTAGGCAAGGTTTTCCTGGATATACCTACAAAGCGCCTCCAGCTCTGGTTCAGACATGAAGTATATCTATCTGTAGGGCACCTTTTTCCCTGGGCTGTAGGTCTATCTGGTGGTAGTAGCTTCTGTGGGAGGGTAGCAAGTATGCATTTTTATTTTCAAACACTTCCAGGTAATCGTGATACTTGTTAAGAAGGCTGAGATTCTGGTCTCGAACCGCTTCCATCTAGCTATCCCCCACAATCCAGGGTTCCATTTCTGAGGGTGTCCTTCCATCCTGTGGCCCTGATTGGGGTTCACTTGTGGGTTGGTTGCTTTGTTAGAGGCACACTTTCTGGCAGTATTGAAAAAAGAAGCTAATGCTCACACACACACAAATAGATACATAGGCCATGCAGCTCCAGCCATGGAATGCCAAGAATTATTGGGAAGAGTGGGGAGGAAATTGTTTCTCAGTGCCCTTCCAGTATGGCCTTTAAGGGGATGGTCTCTTGAGTCACTGGTCCCGATGATAGGGGCAACCCATCAACCAGCTCCACAAGGTCTGATATGGGTTTTGGATAGAGGAGGATCTGGTGGGTTTTGGCTGCCTCAGCATCTATAAAGTTGGCAGCAG
This sequence comes from Mauremys reevesii, assembly GCF_016161935.1. Taxonomy (NCBI): domain Eukaryota; kingdom Metazoa; phylum Chordata; order Testudines; family Geoemydidae; genus Mauremys; species Mauremys reevesii. Next base: position 244,960,984 of record NC_052623.1, on the reverse strand, counting down.
CACTGGAGTCTATTGTTGCTAGTTGTGGATGGGGCATCTATTGTGCCTGCCCCAAGACCTGCAACCACAGTAGCAACTCAAATTGTGGGGAGGCACCATGATTCCCAGGTCTACTTGCGGGAGGGAGTGATTCTGGAGCATGGAGCTTGGCTGGTGCCCAGTCCGTGCCCTCCCCTCAGTGGGCCTGGGCTGGTCATCTTCTCAAGTTCTTCCAAGCTGGGCAGGAGGCAAGGGTGTGTCTTTGTCCTCCTCAGTAAAAACAGAGGTCCAGCTGTCATCAACTTTCTCTCTATTCCAGGGTCACCTATTGGCTACCCAGGTTGACATGAATGGTTTCAGGACTCTGTTCTACAGGGCACGGTGTGGAAGGCAGTCAGGAGGGTGTCAGGCTACCCCTCCATTCACCCAGATGAGAGTCAATATGCAAGGTCAGGTCACTAAAGACGCCTAGGTGGGTCGGGTTTTTGATGCCAGCTAGTTCATCTTTTACCTCATCAGTGAGCCCCCTACTGGAATTGGTAAAGTTGGACTGCCTCATGGCATTCAACAACAGCCATGAGCCATCAGAAACAGGCAGTGAAGAAGGTGGCCAGTCCTTTCCCCTGGTGAAGCATCTGCAGAGCAGACACTATGTGGGTCATCGAAGATGGTCATGAAGGCTAGCAGGAAGGTGTCCCAGTCACAGAGGGGAGCACTGTTCCACTCCAGCAGTGGGAAGATCTCATCGAACACTTTGCTAGACAGTGGGCTTACTACAGCACAGTATGGGGAGAAGGTGACCAGCCTTCTGTGGAGAAAGAAGTGGTTCAGGACTATTTAGAAAAGCTGGACAAGCACAAGTCCATGTGGCTGGATGCACTGCATCTGAGGGTGCTAAAGAAGTTGGTGGATGTGATTGCAGAGCCATTGGCCATTATCTTTGAAAACTCATGGGGATCAGGGGAGGTCCCGGATGACTGGAAAAAGGCTAATCTAGTGCCAATCTTTTAAAAAAGTGAAGAAGGAGGCTCCGGGAAACTACAGGGTAGTCAGCCTCACCTCAGTCCCTGGAAAAATCATGGAGCAGGCCCTCAAGGAATCAATGTTGAAGCACTTAGAGGAGAGGAAAGTGATCAGGAACAGTCAGCCTGGATTCACCAAGGGCAAGTCATGCCTGACTAACCTAATTGCCTTTTATGATGAGATAACTGGCTCTGTGGATGAGGGGAATGCATGCTATTCCTTGACTTTAGCAAAGCTTTTCATATGGTCTCCCACAGTATTCTTGCCAGCAAGTTGAAGAAGTATGGTCTGGATGAAAGTACTATAAGGTGGATAGAAAGCTGGCTAGATCATCGGGCTCAATGGGTAGTGATCAATGGCTCCATGTCTAGTTGGCAGCCGGTATCAAGCGAAGTGCCCCAAGGGTTGGTCCTGGGTCCGGTTTTGTTCAATATCTTCATTAATGATCTGGAGGATGCCGTGGATTGCACACTCAGCAAGTTTGCAGATGACACTAAACTGGGAGGAGTGGTAGATATGCTGGAGGGTAGGGATAGGCTACAGAGGGACCTAGACAAATTAGAGGATTGGGCGAAAAGAAACCTGATGAGGTTCAACAAGGAAAAGTGCAGAGTTCTGCACTTAGAAGGAAAGAATCCCATATACTGCTACAGACTAAGGACTGAGTGGCTAGGCAGCAGTTCTGCAGAAAAGGACCTAGGGGTTACAGTGGATGAGAAGATGGATATGAGTCAACTGTGTGCCCTTGTTGCCAAGAAGGCTAATGGCATTTTGGGCTGTATAAGTAGGAGCATTGCCAGCAGATGGAGGGATGTGATCATTCCTCTCTATTCGACATTGGTGAGGCCTCATCTGGAGTACTGTGTCCAGTTTTGGGCCCCCCACTACAAGAAGGATGTGGATAAATTGGAGAGAGTCCAGCGGAGGGCAACAAAAATGGTTAGGGGGCTGGAGCACATGACTTCTGAGGAGAGGCTGAGGGAACTGGGATTATTTAGTGCAGAAGAGAAGAATGAGGGGGGATTTGATAGCTGCTTTCAACTACCTGAAAGGGGGTTCCAAAAAGGATGGATCTAGACTATTCTCAGTGGTAACAGATGACAGAACAAGGAGTAATGGTCTCAAGTTGCAGTGGGGGAAGTCCAGATTGGATATTAGGAAAAACTTTTTCACTAGGAGGGTGATGAAACACTGGAATGGGTTACCTAGAGAGGTGGTGGAATATCCTTCCTTAGAGGTTTTTAAGGTTAGGCTTGACAGCCTTTGCTGGGATGATTAATTGGGGATTGGTCCTGCTTTAAGCCTGGGGTTTGGACTAGATGACCTCCTGAGGTCTCTTCCAACCCTGATAGTCTATGATTCTACTAGCCCCACCTTAGTCTGGTCTGTGGGGTACACTCATGGATGGAGCAGGAAGAGCAGCCTGCATTGGTTATGGAAACCCCAGAATTTCTAATGACCTCTGTAAAACCATAGAGGCTGGTTCTGATGATGCATGGTCTACATGGGCATGTAGTGTCACTACTTCTCCCTGTGAGCATGCAAGTTGCTCACGTAGGGTCTGTGAGCTGCACCACCTGAGCCACCACTTTTGCTCATTCACTTCCATCCTCGTGGAGGGGTTAGATGGATTTGCGAGGGGCCAAAGATGGTCTGAGTAAACTCTCAAGACTGGGACAAAGGCAGTCAGACAAGGAGTCAGTCCAAGTCAGGTACCAGTAGGTCAGAGTCCAAGACAGGCCAGAAGGTGAACAGACATACATCAGGAGGCAGGCTGGGGTCAGGTTACCAGGAGATCAGGTTATGCACCAGGTTACAGACAGCAATCTAATAGTGAAGTCAAGGACAAACCAGGGTTGGAAGTCAGTCTAGGGTCTATTGCAATCAGGGTCTGGAGCAGAGACAGGCAGTCTGTGTTGTTGCTCAGACAGCTCACCTTCATGGCTTCCTGATTTAAGTACTGGTATCGACCAATCTGGAGCTCTGAGGGGCTGCCACGCAAGTCCTGCTGGGTGGTACTTCCTGCTGAGCCCAGTCTTGCAGGGTCCTCTCATAGGAGCCCAGTCTGACCCTCCTATCATGATGTGGGATCATCAGCAGCCCAGAAGCCCAGTGGTCCCAGGTCCCATACTGTGGGGTCACACCCTGAATGAAAATCTTTAAAGCAGAGATCCTGAATGCAAGTAAACATATCATTATATCACCAGGTGATAGGCTTCTTGATGGAGGTTGGAGAATAAAGGGGTTTATCTTGAGTCGTATATATCCTCAACTAATCCAGTATTGCCAACTCTTTTGACTTCATCTCAAGTGACAGGATATAGAGTGTTCTGGAGCTCATTTTGCAATGACATGAGATGCTCCAGCCCCTTTGTGAAGTTCAGCCCTGCAGGAAGCAAGCAGTCTCTCCCCTCCCCTTGTCGTTCTCATAGCAGGGGAAGAGGGTAGCAAAGAGCCCAGCACGACTCCACTCACTTCTCCCTACCCCTGAGAAACAACAGACAGGATGGCACTTCTGCTCCTCCCCACTGCAGCATCCAGCCTGGGAAGGGACTGAGCCCCTGGAGCCAACCCCACTGGCTTGAGATAGAGGACATGAGAGGAGATCCCACTGTAACTGCCCAGCCTGTGGGGTGAGGTGGAGAACTCTGAGAGGAGCAGAGGTGAGGTTGGGGGAACAGAATTGGTGGGTTGGGCTCTGATGGGGTTGGGAGGGCTGAACTGATGGAGGTGGTGGGATGTTCCCAGGTCCTGGGAAGAGAAGCCCCAGAGGCTGCAGGAGGTAATTAAGATTAAAATAAAAAATGAATTCCTTTTAGCTATTTGAACAATTAATTGAGACTCTTTTAAAAAAATTATTGTAATTACTGGGTAATGTACATATTTATGTAGTTATTAAAATTATACAAAAGAATGATTTAAAATTACTTTTGAAACACTTTGTAACTGAATTTTAAAAAAAATTAGGGATTAGAAAAATAATTACTGTGCTGAAATATAGAAAGCTCTGAAAGGTGGTTGATGTTGTAAAGATATTCTTGCATGTAAAATCTTTGCACCTCACATTAATCTTTACTGAAAAATAATTGGAAAACTTGATACATCAAGAGTGCTTTGTGTTTCTTGGATGTTCATTTTCCAGTTTCATTTTGTAGGCCTTGTACTGTATATTTCTATATATGTGTGAATTTGGTTTTTCCATCATATTATAACTTCATCACATGATAGAGCTCTCCATTGAGTATTTATGTTATACTGTACCTGTTTACAAGAACTTAACATAGAGTACTCCCCCTTCTTTTTTTAAATAAAGGTGCAGGTTATTGTGCAGAAGGATGAGTATATGAGGGACAGATCAAGGAGGAAGGTTGAGAGGACTATGGAGGGGGAGGGAGAGAAACTCAGAGGAGAGAGTCAAGACAGTAATAGGAAGTGGATGGCAGTTATTCTTTCCTTACTCCTGGGGGAATTCTGCACCACTGAAAGTGCACAGAATTCATGTCCTTGTGGTGGGGCAACAACTCAGCGGCACAGCACCTCCTGCTGGTCGTCCTGGAAATTAGCTATGTCCACTCAGGAACACCCTTGGCAGGCGGGTGTCTGGCCTTGCCGCTAGCCCCCATGTCCCTCCCAGACTCCAGAGCTCCTTCTCTTAGAGTTCTACCCCCTGCAGTACCTCACAGCCTCTCAGGGTCTCCCCTCCCCAGGGAACCCCGAACCCCCTATCCCCACTGTGGAAGCCAGGAAATAATTAACAAGGATTTGAAGGGATCTTAATGAATGTCAGTTACTTAGCATGAGTTAGGCTAGCTGTGACCCTAATGACGTGAGATTTGTAGAAGCAAGATAATGTGAGACAGAGTGAACTGTGTGAAAAGTTATTACGACCTTGCAATTCAGATAACCGAATATGCAGTCTTGCTTTTTCTTAGGAGTGAGACAAATAAGATAGCAGAAAAGCTTATGTATAAACAAAATGTATTTGTTGCTTTTTACCGTCTGTATTATTGCTAGAAATTGTCTGTAACAAAGGTATAAAGGCTTGCTGTAATTGTTTACCAGTTGAGAGACCTATCCAGGACTGGGGCGACCCTGTGTCCTATGGCACTCTCTCCCTCCATTGTAATTACTGGAGAAATAATAAAGTATTTGATTTTGCTGCACCCAAACAAAAAGCGAGAACTGAGTTTTTCTCCGACAATTTGGGGGCTCGTCCGGGATGGCAACGCCCACGGACCCACAGACGGCTACTACGGATCATTCCCCTTCGAACCCCATGGCGCCACATGAGAGGTATGAGACCTTTTGAAATCTCTATTGGGGTATCGGAGGAGGACTGTCCGTGAGGACGTCTGTCTCTGTTGGGCTCACGCCATCTGAACTTATTGACTGTGCAGCAAGATCAGATGCAGAGTGGTATTGGGGAAAGGCCCCAACAAGGTTAGTTTATAGCAGTATTGGGAACTGCTGAGTTGGCCAACAAGGTAATGCATAAGGTAATGCATAGGTAAATGCATTAGAATGCACCGGTGCTGAGGGGTTTTTACCGCCTCAAGAGGGGTTGTCATACCGCCTCATGGTATTGGTCCGGACCAGGTAAAGATGCATCGAGGTTAAAAAAAAAAATTTAAAAAGAGATAAAAAGGTTAAAAAAAGGGTTAAAAAAAAGGAAAAAAAGAGGCCTTGGTGTGTGTGTGTGTGTACACCAGTGTGAGTGATCGTTATCGGAAGACGCCCAGAGTACCCTGTGAAGCGGAAGCTCATGATCAGGACTGCTCTAACGCAAGCCCTGGTAACTAGTGGATCTTTAGGAGATCTGACCCACGGTGGGCTGACTCAGCCTGGCATAGTCCGGCGAGGAAGCTACCTGGGTCTCGGAGTGTGTGAACCCATCTTCCCTCCCCTTTCCCTTCCATGTGGGCTACTGACAATCTGATCGTCTCACTGGATGCAATTAGAGTAAGCGGCGCCGTCTCCCAGAGACTAGCCGACGCTCTTTGCTGAAGGGAGGTGTAGGAGAGTCGTAGTCTTCCTTGTGAGTCTCTCCTGTGTGAGTACCCTGTAGGGCGAGATCCTTAGTTTCTGATCCGCTAGCACGGACAGGGCACCCCCTGAGTTTGTGTGATTGGAAAATGGGGGAGGGACAGTCTAAACATTCCACCTTACCTCCTAAGGGTACCCCAGCATATTCCATGTACGTACATTATGGTCCTAAAACCTGCAGGTATTTAAATGATTGGAATCTGTACACGCGTGAAAATTCATTTAAACAATGCCCATTAGAAGGTACCTTCAATCTAGATAAGATCATATATCTCAGAGGAACCTTTAATCACCAAAGAAAAGCCTCTGACACAGTGTGAGCAATTTGTCTAGGAACGGGTTAATTTGAAATTCAGCTTAGCCCAGAGATAAAGGAGAAGTTGTTTTGTGTTCAAGGTCAAGAATCAGTGCGGACTATGCTAAGTGCAAAGAAAAACTGCTTTCAGCCCCAGCTGCTTGTGGAAAATAGAGACAAAGGCAAACCAAAGGCAATACAAGTTACAGAATTGAAATTACATTTGCAAAGCTTAACTTTCCAGTGAGACATGTGTGAGTATTAAAGTGGCTTAAGGCTTGGGGCATTCATATTTTTCCTGTGTGAGGTGGGAGCATTCCCAACACTCTCCATTGTTGTTTTATTATTTTTAATGAAGCTTTAAAATTTGGTTATATGGTGTGTTTTTTTCCCCCAACCTCCTGCAGTGTCAGTCTGATCGCCTGACATGAGGGATAAATTGGTAACAGAAATTTGTCACAGTTTGGTAAGCAATTATGAATGGGGGAGCCCTGCAGAATTTACACCATCTATCTGTTTTACCCTTGTTATTTTATGTTTGTTTTGTTTGGTGCTGTTGGTGTTATATGTTAAGAATAGCATGATTAAAGGTAAGCCCTAATAGAATATGGAAACACTATCTGGTTTTGTTCTGTTTTGTTTAACCGGTTACTGTTGTTTTTCTGCTCTGTTCATTTGGGCGTTGGGTGTGTGAGTGGAACTGAACTTCTCGTTCGTAATTCCTCAGAGTGGCAGCCATGTGTGCGATGAAGCTCTGAGGTTGTATTGAGATCCTTCTGTCCCGCCCCCTGTAACGGACAATGTAATAGAAGTAGAAAAATCTGGCTTAGACTGTAATTTTCTCTGCTTTCTGTGTAATTTTCTTTCCTGTTTAACTGTCAGCAGACAAGTGGGTGGGTCTCTGGGTAGACCCCCTATAGTGGTTTGGATTATGTGTTAAGTAAATGGCCTTTACCCAATGGCCATGTATTTCTGCCAGGTGGCAAGCCTTACAAGGGAGGACTCGGGTAGTCTTGTGAATAGAAATGTTTTGGGGAAAAGACCAGAAGGGTGGGGCTAGTTGAGAAGCTCACCATCCTAGCTAAACTGGTAGTGGAGCAAATTGGTGCCAATGGAAGGGACGGCTCAGCGTGAAAAAAAAGGATCGGGCCCAGGCGGGCAGGCAACAGACAAAGAGATTGGAAAACAGGTTGGAAACTTTTGAGGGTATAGTGGAAGGAAGGAGTAAGTGAATATAAGCATGAGGATTTCAAATACTCAGGAGGATATTTGGAATGGTGATTTGAGTTGATAAAAGTGACTGTTGGGAGACAAGCAAGTGATTTTTAAGGAAAGTGAAAAGTTGTCTCTGTAGTTGCTGGAGGGAACAGCAGTTGAACTTTGTAAAAATGCTAAAGAAAAGTTTTTGGTGTCTTTGAAATGTTTGTAGATAAATTCAGGCAAAGAAATTATTAGATTGCAATCGTTTGGCTATGAACAATTTTGTTAAATCAGTTGAAGAATGTATACAGTGCTATGTAATGAAAATTGTATTAGGCTCTAAAGGCACTATAAGTGGTGATGTTTTCTTTCAGTGTCTAAAAGCAGGAGTTAAAAGTAAAAAAAGCAAGCCAGAAAGCATCTGTGTTAATACACATTATCTAATTGATAAGGTAGAAGGGGTCCGCTGAAACTTGGGCTGCCTATGAAACACATACGAGAAAATATGGGGTAATTCCTCTGTTTTGCCTAGAATCAACAGGAGTATTTGTATATTTTAAGTATTTAACTGCCCAGAAGGGGTGGACCTCTGTTTTTGTCTTTCAGATAATCAAAGAAAACTAATGCCAGCTGCACAGCATTCAACGTACCATGATTTACTGGCACAGTAAAAAAATTATGTTGTGTGTTCTATGTTCCGTCTTATGATGTTTGTCTCGTGGCCAGAATTGTTGTGTTTAATATTTTCATGAGATGGTCTGATTTGAAATCAAGCGGAAGTGTTGGATTGAAATGCAGATACTTGTTTTGTTCAACTTAGAATACTAAGTGTTTGGTTACATCAGAAAAATGTGATATACTAAAGTCTAATACATTTTCTTAAGTAAGAGAAAGAAACTACATTGGCCAAATCTTTTAATTGAGAATTATTGTTAAAATTTGCATACTGACAGTCTTTGGAAGCAAGGACATGAAAAGTTAACCCACTCCCCATATTGTTCAAGGGATCCTTCTGGCTGCCTCAGACTTTTAGCCAGAGGGCTGGGGATGGTGGAAAGCTATTGGACAAGAGGTTATATTAAGTGAACTTCTCAAAGTGGGTGTGCTTGTCCTGGCTTGTTGTTCCAAAGTTCTGTAATAAGGTATTTTAGTGAAAGGGTATATGTGGCATACATTGAATAATAAGACTAATGTACTGTATAACAGTAATGTTTATGTGTTCATGATATAAAAGAAGGTGTATAAGTAAAGAGTAAAAGTTTCCTTTGTAGGTTAAAAAAAAAAAAAAAAAAAAAGCCAAGAAGGGAGAAATAAAAGAATAGCTAACATGCTCAGTTTAAGGAGAAGGCGCTGGCCCCAGTCAAGGACACTGCTCTCGGCTAAGACTTGGCTGACTACCAAGGAAAGGGGGGGATGGTTGCTGCAGTTAAACGAGATTGGTGTTTAGCGGGCAGCCCGCCCTCCTCCTTGGGGACCTTTTGTAAATATTCAGATTGATTTTATTTCAATGTCTAAATGTGGTTATGGATATGTATTAGTTTTAGTTGATGTATTTACCAATTGGGTTGACGCTTTTCCCTGCAGGAAAGCAGATGTCAGGACTGTTGTGAAATTTTGCTTAAAGATTTTGTACCATGTTTTGGCATCCCTGTGAGTATCAACAGTGATCGTGGAACTCATTTTACTGGACAGATTGTAAAGGAGTTATGTGCAGCTCACTGCCCTCACCACCCACAGTCTGCTGGGACAGTGGAACGCCAGAACGGGATTTTAAACAAATAAACTGGCCAAGATTTGTGCTGAAACAAACTTAAGGTGGCCAGATGCCCTTCCTTTGGCACTGATGAGTATGAGAGCCCTTCCCAATCGAAAGACTGGACTCAGCCCTCATGAAATTTTGACAGGACGCCCAATGCGGCTACCAGCTGCACCTCCACTAACCCTAGCTCAGATGGACATTCATTTGATGGATAACATAATGCTTAAGTATTGTCAGGCACTAAAGGAATGTGTTAAGTCTTTTTATACACAGGTGAAGGAAGCATTACCGAAGGATCCTGTGCAACCTTGCCACTCGTTGGAACCAGGAGACTGGGTCTACATAAAGATCCATCAACGAAAGACTGCCTTGGCTCCACGCTGGAAAGGCCCTTTCCAAGTCCTGTTAACCACCAACACTGCTGTGAAGTGTCAAGGACTACCTGCCTGGACCCATGCATCGCACTGCAAAAAGACCCCTCCACCTCGGGAGGACACTCCTACTGATGATCAGCGTACTCCTTCTTCTAGCCCTGCTGTACCTGCTGGACAGCGGAAGAAGAGGACAAGGTGACGTACTAGCAACCTCTCCCTTGTCCACTGACAGACCTACTGTGCCTTTGAACTTTTGTAGAAAAAGCAAACCCATTACAGGGTAATGTCCTGGTACTCTCCCCTGTAGAATGCTGAACCACGACTGCTTCGGGAAAGAAAATGGAACACTCACTCCACTGAAATTGCCAAAGTCCAGGAATTCCTGACTAAAAAGGACATTGAGAACTGACCCTGGTGAAGAAACAAAGAATTATACACTGGCAGGAAGAAATTTGTGGGACCCATGCTTGGGAATGTGGTATTAATTGGATTTTGGGGTTTATTCTACAGGCTGCGCCCTGTGTTTTGGATAAATCCTTCAGTATGTATTGCCCTCCCTAATTGGATTTTAAATGATATTGCCTTTATCCAGTTTTTAGATCACTTTTACATACCCAGATTGCTCACAAGGGGCTGCCATTAGATTAGCACAACAGAGAACCTGGAAAAAGAGGAAATTGGGCAGATCCCTGTGGGCTGGGGCCAACCGTGTAGCAGCCATTTGAAATATTTTTAAAGGCCAAGAACATGATAAGAAATTGGGCCAACTAGAAAAGGCCACTAGCCTTATTTTTGAAGCTCAGCTATCTTAAGTACAGGCTGGAGTTGGTGAGTTACATGTCATTTCCACCCTTAGTTCTATGACCCAGAAGTTACTGACAGAGATGGTATTGAATATCACTGAGGCTGGGAAGGCATTGCAGTGGGATCTCGACCAGACTTGGCCCACTGCCCTTACAGATGCATCAGGAGTACCATCTGATCTGTGGTCATGAAGACATACTTGGACACTTTCTGTATGGAAGTGTGGACATTCACAGTGCTCCTTCCAAGCATATGGACCGGTTAGGGTGGGTGTGGGCTCCCACATACCGAATCCTGCCGGGTCCATGGGGAGGATGCATGTGGGACTGAATTATTTACCAAGACATCTGGAAAATTAGACCACCTGGTATACCTAACTGATTTATAGACAGTACCCCTAGAATAACACCTGACATTTTGGATAAGAATAGAGAGTCAATGGACATTTTGGCCGTTAGAACCACCACAGCTCAGTGTATCTATAAACTAAGGCCAGGGGAAATTGTCACTGTTTATGACAATATTTGCTGAGAGGGTAGAGGTCAAGGAACTACCCTGACAGGACATCCACTTTTTCAAGCTAATGATAGCTGTGTGTACGTTAATGCCACCACTTTACAAGATATACATATTAATCTTACCACTGCTGCAGGCAATCATATCATTTACTGGCCTGCAGATAGAATGTTGCACGTAGCTCTTGGATTTCAGGTATATTTTAATTGGATTAGAGTAGTGCCTGATCGGTTTCAAAATTTGCTTTCATTGTTACCAGAGGTTCGAAGAATCTCTGAATTGCAAGGGCAAATTCATATGCTTCAGAATATATATCATGCTGAACAGAATGCCTTTCATACAGCTTATAGAGTGTCTACTTTATGTACTACGTATGATGTATTGTGCTTTGTAACCAAAACTGTACAACAACCCCATTGTTTTATTTCTATGGGAATGTTATTGTTTGTAGTGTTGTTAGTTAGTTTAGGATTATGTTATTGTTGTTGTTTTTGTAAAAAACATAATGATAGTAAAAATACCTTTCATGTTTATGCTAATCATGCATTGTCATTACATCCCATGACAACCCCTACGGTTGACATATCTGCTGTAGAATCTGACATCCATGGTTTAATGCAAATAGAGATTTGAAATTATTTGTTGTACTAGAAGTACAAAAGGGGGGAGTGTGGAAGCCAGGAAATAATTAACAAGGATTTGAAGGGATCTTAATGAATGTCAGTTACTTAGCATGAGTTAGGCTAGCTGTGACCCTAATGACGTGAGATTTGTAGAAGCAAGATAATGTGAGACAGAGTGAACTGTGTGAAAAGTTATTACGACCTTGCAATTCAGATAACCGAATATGCAGTCTTGCTTTTTCTTAGGAGTGAGACAAATAAGATAGCAGAAAAGCTTATGTATAAACAAAATGTATTTGTTGCTTTTTACCGTCTGTATTATTGCTAGAAATTGTCTGTAACAAAGGTATAAAGGCTTGCTGTAATTGTTTACCAGTTGAGAGACCTGTCCAGGACTGGGGCGACCCTGTGTCCTATGGCACTCTCTCCCTCCATTGTAATTACTGGAGAAATAATAAAGTATTTGATTTTGCTGCACCCAAACAAAAAGCGAGAACTGAGTTTTTCTCTGACACCACCTCACCTCAATCTTTGGCTACTGCCAGTCTCCATCTAGCCTCTGCTCACTGGGGCAGACTGCAGTACAATTGCCACTCATCATCAGCAAGGAGGATGTGGACCTCCTGCCTTTGCCTAACCCTGGACTGCACCTCTGCAACCCCAGTACCTGCTCTGGGCCTTCAGCAAAGCCTGCAGCCTGGGGGTTTCTCAGGCTAGAGCTCCCCAGCTCCTCTGGCCTTCCCCCAGCCCTACTCCATGCCAGGTACCCTTCTCAGCTCCCAGATAGCCCAGTCCTTCTCTCTCCAGCAAGAGAGACTCTGACCCAGCCTCTGGCTCACAGTCTTTTATAGGCCCAGCTGTGGCTGCTTCCCCAATCAGCCTCATCTTCTGGATCCCTGGGGCAGCCCTTTCAGGGCCAGATTTCAGGGCCAGAGCAGGTGACCACCCTGCTACAGTCCCCCACAGATGTATTTGCTTCCCTGCAGAAAAATGACTTTCTGAAAAGGAAGCTGCAAGAGCAGTCATGCACCGCTGCCTAGCAGTGCAGGTACAACATTTCAGGCACCCAGAGCAGCCAGAGAAGAGGAAAATCACCGCAGGGCTGGGGACACCCCAGCTAGTGGTTCCTACCCTGAGCCAGGATCAGCTGCTAGTCCCAGCTGGCCTAGAGGCAGGAGAGCACAGGACTTCCTCTTCCCCTGCAAGGAGTGGCTGGTGCTGTGTCAGACCCACCCCCAGAACCTCCCACAGCTGCAGGAAGCTCAGCATCCTCTCCTGCTTTCTTCCCCCATCACTCCTCAGCTGTGGGGGGAGGGGTCACTGTATGGGGAGCTGCTCCTCCATACACCCAACCCCTGTGCATCCGGACCTCCCATACCCAGACATTCCTACCAAACCTCACTCAGTACATCCAGAACCCCCATAGTCCTCCTTACCCAAACCTCACCCCACTGAACCTGAACCCCTGCATCTGGAGCCCCTCTGCACCTAGACCCCCTGCCTCCAGATCTGCACCCCTGCACCCAGCCCACCCCCACTGAGCTCCCTGCACTCAAACCCCCACCCTGATGCCCCACCCCCTGCACCACGCTCAGCCTCCACATCCAGACCCCCATGGCACTGATCACCAACTAGCTGCACCCAGACACACACACACACACACACACACACACACACACACACACACGGTTAGACCCCCCACACCCATACTTCTCTGCTGAGCCCCAACAACTGTCACCTAGTGTGAAGTTATTGACATAATCTGTAACTGTATTGATCATTGTTGCAACCACTGTTATATATTTGCAGCCAATATTGTTCAAAGGTTGTCATGTGAGGTGTCTATGGGAAGGTTATGATTTGCTGGTTATGATTATACTGTCTGTGTGTGTACTCATATCTCAATGTGCTTTGATTCCAAGAAGCCTTAGTAAAGCATATGGCCAGCTTCTTGAGAAAGGAATTTGCAAGTTAAGTGCCCAATCAAGAAACAGTTAACTGACAATAGACCTTGGGATACTACAATCCACATAAAAAGTCTTCCTGGGGACGTTCAAGATAGCATGTGGGCAATGGCTGCCACCTGTAAAGAACTAAGTGATGCATGGACATGTGACTTGCCCATGTGACTACAAACTCCATTTTGTGGTAATTTTCCACAGTAAGAACAAAGAGGTTGTCTTACACCTGGAAGAGACTATAAAAGGCAGCTGCTTTATCTCCATCTGGTCTTCAATCCTGCTTCATACCTCTGGAAGGACTATACTACAGACTGAAGCTTTGAACAAAGGACTGAATGGCCCATCCCAGCTGTGGATGTACTCCAGGACTTGATTTGAACTTGCAGTGTATGGCTACACTTGAGATTTGCAGCGCTGGTGGAGGCTTTCCAGCGCTGCAATTAGTAACTGTCCACACCTGCAGGGCACATCCAGCGCTGCAACTCCCTGGCTGCAGCGCTGGCTGTACACCTGGGTCTGCTTGGGGTATAAGCATTGCAGCTCTGGTGCTGCAGCGCTGGTCATAAAGTGTGGCCACACACCAGCGCTGTTATTGGCCTCCAGGGTATAAGGATCTATCCCAGAATGCTTTTAACTAAATTACTCCCTTTGTTTTGTTATGCTGCCTCTCTTTGTTTTGTTGTGAACTCGGGAGCTGCTCCGGGAGCTGCTTATCTAAAAAACAAACACAGCTCCTGTTTGCCGTGATCAATCTGTAACTGACTGAACAATCAAATGAGATAAACCCACTACCTTGCTGTGAATGAGGCAGGCACAGGGAAGAGTGTTTGCTTGACGAGAGAAAAAGCGGGGGGAGGGAGAGAAAGGGAGTCCGTTGGAGCAGCTGCTTATCTGGTCTGCAGGCTGTTTGCAATAAAGAGTAAGGGGTTGGGAAAATTTTCTGATTTTGCAAGGCAGGGAGCTGATACACAGTGTCGGCTCCAAAAATCCACTCTCTCTCTCGCCCCCGGTCCCTGTCACACTGCACCCCACCCCCCTCTTTTGAAAAGCAGGTTGCTGCCACTTGAACGCTGGGATAGCTGCCCATAATGCATCACTCCCAACAGCGCTGCAAATGTGGCCACACTGCAGCACTGGTAGCTGTGAACGTGGCCACACACCAGTGCTTTCCCTACACAGCTGTACGACCAGCGCTGCAACTCTCAAGTGTAGCTACAAGCCTGAGCCAAGAACTTTGCCATTACTGTCTGTAATTGATTCCATTTAACCAATTCTAGCTCTCATCTATATCTTTTTCCTTTTATGACTAAACCTTTAGATTTTAGATTCTAAAGGATTGGCAACAGTGTGATTTGTGGGTAAGATCTGATTTGTATATTTACCTGGGTATGGGACTTAGTCCTTTGGGATTGGGAGAACCTTTTTTCTTTTACAGTAGCATTGGTTTTCATAATCATTCATCCCCATAATGAGTGGCACTGGTGGTGATACTGGGAAACTGGAGTGTCTAGAAGAATTGCTTGTGTGACGTGTGGTTAGCCAGTGGGGCAAAACTGAAGTCTTCACTGTTTGGCTGGTTTAGTTTGCCTTATTAGTAAAGAAACTCCAGCCTTGGGCTGTAACTGCCCTGCTTTAAGCAATTTGTCCTGAATTGGCGCACTCAGTTGGGTTCCACCAGAACCATCATCATTACACCTGGAAACCCCTGCAGAGTCCCATTGCTCTGGCACCTGGAACCCCCCTGTAGTGGGGTGGTCACCCCACTCCTGCCCAGAGGGGTTAAGAACAGCCCTGGAGAGAGCTGTGGCTGGGGAAAGGCTGATTGGGGAAGAAGCCTCAGCTGGGGCCATGCCCCAATCAGGCCAGAGCTGGCCCTATAAAGGGGCTGCTAGGCTGGAGCTAAGTCAGTCTCTCTCTAGATGTTGAGAGGGATGAGCCTGGCTGCTGGGAGCTGAGCAGGGGACCTAGAGTGGAGCAGGGCTGGGGGAAGGCCAGAGGGGCTGGGGAGCTCCAGCTCCCAGGCTGCAGGACTTGCTAAAGGCCGGAAAAGGTCCTGGGGTTGCAGAGGGCAGCCCAAAGGTGGGCAGAGGCAGCAGTTCCAAACCCTCCTTGCCAATGATGAGTGGCAATTATACTGCAGTCCGCCCCAGTGAGTGGGAACTAGATGGTGTCTGGCAGTAGCCCAAGACTGAGGTGAGGTGGGGATAATAGGTTGAGGGTTCCCTAGGGAGGGGAGACCCAGAGAGACTGTGGAGTACTGCAGGGGGCATAACCCTGAGAGAAGGAGCACCGGGGTCCAGGAGGGACACCGGGACCAGCGGCAAGTGAGACATCCACCTGCAGAGGGTGCTCCTGAGTGGACACAGCTAATTCCCAGGATGACCAGCAGGAGGCGCCTCACTGGTGAGTCTGCACATCGGTACACCCCCCAATGAGCCTCTGTGCATCCAGCTCCCTCCACACCTAGACCCCCTCACTGAGCTACCTGCACCCAGATTGTCCCACACAAAATCCTCTCACCCATCACCTGGATCCCCCCCACACTGAGCCCCTCCACGCTTGGATTCTGCCTGGTTGAGCCTATCTGCCCTGGTACACCTGGTGCAGAGGGGCATGGCACCAGGGTGTTTCTCGGACAGGCCCAGATCTTGTGCTGTGTCAGGGTCAGGTGCAGCCTCACTGCTGAGCCTGTGTCCTGGGGTGGGGAGGCTGCAGGGTGATCTTCCACCTTCATGCAGCAAGTGGCCTCTGCTCCCCACTGCCATGCTGGAGCCTCTGCATTTATTTATTGACAAATAAAATGTGCAGAATTTCAAAATATTGTGTGCAGAATTTTAAATTTTTTGGCACAGAATGCCCTCAGGAGTGCCTCTTTACCCCTAAAATGGGTGAAGTGGCATCTCCATTTGAGCAGCCAGGTAGAGGCATGTGTTCCTTAGAGGCTGACTTTTCAACCTAAAATTATCCCACTCATATTGCTGGAAGAGTAGAGGGGAGTTAAAGTCAAAAGACTAAAACTGATGATTTGATATTGTTAAATATCCTGATTTGTGGGGCCAATAATGATTTTTAAAATCTGACTCGTGATTTTTGATCCCTTGAGGTTGGCAATAATACTGCTTGTCTAATACCACTTCCACAAGCTCTGTTGGAAAATCTGCCGGATTTGGGAGGTTATTTTTTGAATCGTTATTTTCAATAAGGGACAACATACTGAGTTGTAAAACCAACAGGGAGACTAGGAAAATATTCTAGGGACAGTCTCAGTTTTCAGGGACATGTGATCACCCAGTCTGTAGACCAGAAGAGCCTACAGTCTGCATATGGGTAAAAGATTGCTGTGAAATCAGCCTGTGTTGGCCTGCACCCTGAAAGGAATGATTCTGAGAAGCTGAAAATGAAAGAAAGGCTAAATGCCTTTAATTTAGCTTAATCAAACAAAGAAAAACAAATTTGATGCTTCGTCTCAAGGGCAAAATACGTCTCACTCCATTACAGGTTAGAAATGAGTCTGAGAATAACATGATTATTGTGGTCTGCACACAAGGCACATACTTATGTAAGTACATGCAGCACTGAATTTAAAAAAAGGATGCCTAGAGTTCTGCTTTGGGCTAATTTGCACACTTAGAAATGAAAAGAAACTGAAAATGGTAAAGATGTACCATATGTTATCTTGGTCAATGTGACAGGGTTTACTAAACCCTTTGAGGCCCTCCGGAAGGTCCTGCAGTCCTGCCATACCCTGTTCCAGAGGAGAGCAAAAGAGAAGTCCTCTAAGTGGCCTAATGTGGTTGCGGGGAAACAAGTGCAGAGTCCTGCACTTAAGATGGAAGAATCCCATACACTGCTACAGACTAGGGACCGAATGGCTAGGCAGCAGTTCTGCAGAAAAGGACCTAGGGGTTACAGTGGATGAGAAGATGGATACAAGTCAAGAGTGTGCCCTTGTTGCCAAGAAGGCTAATGGCATTTCGGGCTGTATAAGTAGGAGAATTGCCAGCAGATCAAGGGATGTGATCATTCCCCTCTATTTGGCATTGGTGAGGCCTCATCTGGAGTACTGTGTTCAGTTTTGGGCCCCTCACTACAAGAAGGATGTGGAAAAATGGGAAAGAGTCCAGCGGAGGGCAACAAAAATGATTAGGGGGCTGGAGCACATGACTTCTGAGGAGAGGCTGAGGGAACTGGGATTATTTAGTGTGCAGAAGAGAAGAATGAGGGGGGATTTGATAGCTGCTTTCCCCTACCTTAAAGGGGGTTCCAAAGAGAATGGATCTAGACTGTTCTCAGTGGTAGCAGATGACAGGAGTAATGGTCTCAAGTTGCAGTGGGGGAAGTCTAGATTGGATATTAGGAAAAACTTTTTCACTAGGAGGGTGGTGAAACACTGGAATGAGTTACCCAGGGAGGTGGTGGAATCTCCTTCCTTAGAGGTTTTTAAGGTTAAGCTTGACACAGTCTTTGCTGGAATGATTAATTGGGATTGGTCCTGTTTTAAGCCGGGGGTTTGAATTAGATGACCTCCTGAGGTCCCTTCCAACCCTGATACTCTATGAGCATGGATAGTGTGCCTGGCTGAGGGAGCTACAGGACCTTGGACAGAGCAATGCTAGCAGAGACCACAAGGAGCGAGAAGCAGCTCCAGAATGGCTGCTGGACTCAACCAGAACAAGGCCTTGAAGTAAGGGTGAAGACTGTGCTGAGGCCGTGGGAAAGTGGCCCAGGGAAGCATAGCAGAGATGCAGTTTAGTTAAAATGACGTGGCGGATAACTGCTATTGATTCTACAGGATCCCTGGGCTGGTTCCGGAGTACTAAGTGGGCCTGGGTCTCCTCTTTTCCCCATTAGCCATGGGGAAGTGGTCTGGACCTTCATGCCCTACAGAAGGGGACCTGAATTCTTTTAGTGGCCCAGCAGGAGAGCTGGGGCCCAAAAGGCCCAGAGAGGGTAAGGACATTGCCTCCGGGGGGAAGCCCTGGACTATGGCTTGATAACAGGGCCAAGACCATTGATACTGTGGGACTAATTAAGGACCTGAGCCCAAGGAAGGCTACAGGGAGAGAAGCTGCAGGCACATGCACTCTGCCAAGAAGGCACTTGCGAGACGTGAGTGCCACCCCATTACAGTCAGTTATACATTTAACTTTCCATTTGGAATCTGTGACTAACATTTTTAATGAAGTTTAAAATAAATTCAAGCAGCCTAAATTGACTGGATGAGTGATATAGTTTAAATATAAACTGTAAACAAAGGAAAAAATTGCTAACTCAACTATTTTTATTCTATTTGAACAGACTAGAATAAATTTCATGTAATTCTATTCTCTGTAGCATCTTTCATACAAATTATATTCCAAAAGTGGTCTGCAGAGTTACTAAAATTTCCAGTTACATAATAGTAGGGTATGATGATGACACTATAGAATGTGGAATTTAATCATAAATAGTAATTTTATGCATATCAATGATTCTTAGACTTGAATTTCTATAGATGTGAAGCAACAAACTGTTTCTGTGTGTCATACATAGGAAACTTACATTGTGTAACTAATGGCTAACTAGGTATTACAGTAGAATCTCAGAGTTACGAACTGACCAGAAGTACACTTCATTTGGAACCAGAAGTACACAATCAAGAGATAGCAGAGATGAAGAAAAAGCAAGAACAGTACAATATTGTTAAACGTAAACTACTAAGAAATAAAGGAAAAGCAGCATTTTTTTCTTTTGCATAGTAAAGTTTCAAAGCTGCATTAAGTCAATGTTCAGTTGTAAACTTTTGAAAGAACAACCATAAAGTTTTGTTCAGAGTTACGAACACTTCAGAGTTATGAACAACCTCCATTCCCGAGGTCTTTGTAACTCTGAGGTTCTACCATATAGGCAAATTTGCAGCTAAAGTGTGATCAGGTAATTTCTGTCTTCATTTCTCTTAGCTCATGTGCTCAGCAATGTATAATACATATTAATAAAGTTATCTGTGGTACAATGTTGAGGAAGTAAATAGTCTCTTAATGGGGAGAGAAAGAAAGTGATTAAATGTAGGGAATTATAGAGTTAAAGTTCTCAAACACAATCTATAACAGGTTCCTTCAGACTGAGGAAGTTCTGTTGTTAAGGCAACTGTAATCACACTATTAGAGTAGTTTGGTCAAGGGTGTCTATTTTAAATGTGATCAATGAACATAAATAACCTTTATCTAATTGACAATTAACAGAAGTACAACAAGGCATTTGTTTCTTATCCAATAAGATGATGTATTTTGTCAGTATGCTGAAAAGCCAATGTGAAATGATGATCTTCAAGGAAAATCAAAATATTATGAGACCCAAGTGATCGCAAGGCATGATTAACTGGTAGTTAACAGTTATAAAGAGAGCACAGCATATTCAAGTGACCACTGAACTAAAAAAGTTACTTTTTAATTAAATGGTTAACTATAACATACTATTAGTGGTTTAAAATCAAGCAGATTAATCAAATGACTTATTGTTGCAAAATGAACTCAAAACTAGCTTTGCATCAAGGCCTTTTGCATGAAGTGTGTGTATATATACGAACTTTAAAATGGACATGTTGCAAAAGAATACAGTGCTGAAAAAGAAAATCCAATTGAAGGGACAAATGGAGATGTGCCAAATAAGCCAAGGACAATACTTACAAGAGGCCAATGTTGGGGTAGATTTTTGACGGTACTCTGAACTTGCAGATTTCTTTAAAAAAAAACAAAAAAAACCCCACCTTAAATGCAGAATAGATATGGTCCCAGATGTTTTGCATGTATTGACTTTAAAACCCATAAAGGAGATGTTTTGTTGCTTGGTGAGAACTGTACACAACTTGCATTCTGGGTGGGTAATATCAGATCTTCATAAGAAGAATTGTGTCCACATTAGCTTTTGTAATGAGAGGAGTTCCCTGGACCACACCAACTCTTCTTCATCAGAAGTGCAGGTCGCTTTCTGATTGGCCTGATTCTGCTTTGCCAAGAAGAACCAGCCTGCATCACCCATGAGAAACTAAAAGCCTTGAAGACTTCTTCACTTGTGGATCAAAACTGGAGCTGACTGGAGATTAACAATAATCATATATGGAAAACTTTTTTCAAAAATCAGTTCTTTTCAAAATTTCCTGCTTAAATTTTTTCTATATAAAACTAAAACCTGAAATTTTGGATTGTTTTTTATTTAAACAGTTTTTGGTAAAAACATTTGTTTTGGCAAAAAATCATAATTTTTTGGCTTTGTCATAATGGAAAAGTTCAGACAAAAAAACATTTTTCTTCAGAAATTTTTGTTTTGGTTGAATAGCCATGTCTCGTCATCAATGTTTTGACACAAGAATTTCAATCAGCTCTTGCCAAAACTCTTCAATGAAAGGGACTGATGAGAGAGGGTGCCCCCTATGGAATAACAATGAAAATCTTGTTATGGACATGCACCATATATACTTTGGTTTTTTTTAATATTCTTAGGGAGAATGCTGCAAAATCCAGGAAGAACAAGAATACAAGTGTTATAATACTTAAAACAATCCAAACTGAATTTTCTATCTATCTTGGGAAACCAGTCACTGCCAATGTCAAGCTGAGCTGGAGAACACACTTTCACCTCAGCTCAAATTATTAAGTAACAAGATTTTTTTTTTAACACAAGACTCTGTTATTTTTCAAGCGTAATGCTGCTTGTAAAGTATGTCCCTAAATTACAGTTCTGCAAATGATTTAAGTGTAAAATTTCTGTTGGTGAGACAGAAGTGTGTTTGAATGACACAGGCCCTCTTCAGTAGCTTGAAAGCTTTCTTCTCTCACCAACAGAAGTTGGTCCAATAAAAGCTATTACATCACCTACCTTGTCTCTCTAATATCTTGGGACCAACATGACTACACCAACACTGCAAACATGCATTTTCATTGACAGAATCTTAAAATAAAAGGAGAAAGAGGTCTGACTTGCTTTGTAAGCAAAAGACTTTTACCACTCTTTGGACAATTGTTTAAGGTGGCATAAGAACCCACACTACTTGTATATATCAGAAATAGAATAACTTTAAATTATGCTTGGGGTTTTGTGTGTGTGTGATATCTGTGTGTGTATATATAAGCAGAAGTCTTGCTATGATTTACAACTTCATTTTTAGTAATTAACTGTATGTAGAATTTAGATGTTTTAGTTATATTTGGTTGAACTGTGTCACTGCAGACCATAATTTGTTTGGCATATAAATCTTGGATGAAAAATTGATAAGGACTGAATATTGAAGGATCTGGTTTTGTTTTGGTACCAAAACCACTTGCATCTGTTGAACTAGGATAAATTTACCTATGTAATAAGTCTGTGCAATGAGACTGATTAAATGATCTGACATTATCGCTTGATATTTAATTTAACATGAGATGTTAATACTTTTGAACTATTGTAACACATTGCTTTGTGTAATTTTGTGGGTTTAATTCTGTTTGGCTAATGGAGTTCTACACGTGATCATTCTCAAGTCTGGATCTTTACTAAGTAATAGAGATGCAAAGAACTAAAAAACATGATGTGGATACTTAATTCATATTATTTAACTAGTTTGTATTTTATATCATATTCTCACAGTAGTGAGTGGAAAGAGCATAGGGTGACCAGACAACAAGTGGAAAAATCGGGACAGGGTGGGGGGTAATAGGAGCCTATATAAGAAAAAGACCCAAAAATTGGGACTGTCCCTGTAAAATCAGGACATCTGGTCACCCTAGAAGAGCAAGAGAAAACAATGTGTGCAGACTTAAAAAATGCAACTATATTTTAAAGCCAAATATTTGAAAATTAGTTCCTCCAGCATTTACCGGCTAAAACTTGGGTTTGGGTTTCTGTGTTTCCTGTCCAAAAATTGATGGTATTGTAAACACGCAGAATAGTGCCAGGTGAGGAATAGAGACATTGCAGAGGGCTTGGCTACACTTACAAATTTGCAGCGCTGCAGCAGGGTGTGAAAACACACCCTTTCCAGCGCGCGCTGCAAAAAGCCAAGTGCCAGTGTGGTGGCAGCAGCCCAGCGCTGCGCTGCGCTCGCTCCCAGCGCTGTCCGCGTTCCCCAGGGGAGGGAGGTGGAGCAGCTGGGAGCGCTCCTCTCGCTCTGGGCGCTGACTACACAGCGCTAGCGCGCAGCGCGCCGCACGCAGGCGCTACCGCGCGCGCTGAAGTGTAAAGGAGCCAGAGAAACCTCCTAAAAATGCTTCAGTATTATTACTAGTACATAATTGCATATGGCCAGGGGTAGCATGGCGTGAAGAGGGATAAAAGAGCCTTGATGGCATGAAAAATGTGGGCTGGCTATGCAAAAGAATAAAGCCTTTCAAGCTGTCCGAAAGCATTACATGGCTTTACGTTGTTATGGCATCACAGTGGAAAAGTCTGCAGAACAGAATTCGTGAAGTGAAAACAAAACCTAGGTCTTGCTCCTGCTGTAGCAAGAGCCTTGTTACTCCTGATTTATTTCCTTATAAAAGCTTCAAGGCACTCTTGGGAAGTGAGCCAATGTACAATAACAGGGTGACACTTGGGGTCTAACCTGCTCTCTAGTTTTGTGGCTAACTTAAAGCAGAAACAT
This sequence comes from Mauremys reevesii, assembly GCF_016161935.1. Taxonomy (NCBI): domain Eukaryota; kingdom Metazoa; phylum Chordata; order Testudines; family Geoemydidae; genus Mauremys; species Mauremys reevesii. The sequence goes on along the minus strand of NC_052623.1, from coordinate 244,937,809 downwards.
TTAAGCAGAATCTTTCAGAGCATAAAACAGTGCAGCGCTACATGCTATGTGTACTAATAGGCAAAAATGTGTAGTAACTTGCTTGAACATGTGCAGCTGTAATAGCATAGCATTTCAAAGTATTATTCCTTCAGATTTGTTATGTTTAATGTAGAAATTGGTCCTGAGCTGCAAAGTTCAAATCTAGATCTTTAATTTCCTAGAGTTAGGGGTGATTTTGGTTTAGGCTCAACAAAGGCTTTATAAACCAGCACTCCATTGACACTGCAGGATAACAAACATAGTCTGTTCCCTAGAACTGGATCACCACATAGACCCATTCTGAGCCTTGAACAAAATTTCCACCCAGCCAGTGGGCCATGTAGGAAAAGAGGTAAGGCAGGAGGGTGGGAATCATAGAATATTAGGGTTGGAAGAGACCTCAGGAGATCATCTAGTCCAATCCCCTGCTCAAAGCAGGACCAACACAAACTAAATCATCCCAGCCAAGGCTTTGTCAAGCCGGGCCTTAAAAACCTCTAAGGATGGAGATTCCACCACCTCCGTAGGTAACCCATTCCAGTGCTTCACCACCCTCCTAGTGAAATAGTGTTTCCTAATATCCAACCTAGACCTCCCCCACTGCAACTTGAGACCATTGCTTCTTGTTCTGTCATCTGCCATGACTGAGAACAGCCTAACTTTTTGGAAACCCCCTTCAGGTAGTTGAAGGCTGGGCTTCCCTCACTCTTCTCTTCTGCAGACTAAATAACCCCAGTTCCCTTAGCCTCTCCACGTAAGTCATGTGCCCCAGACCCCTAATTATATTTGTTGCCCTTTGCTGGACTCTCTCCCATTTGTCCACATCCCTTCTGTAGTGGGGGGACCAAAACTGGACACAATACTCCAGGTGTGGCCTCACCAGTGTTGAATAGAGGGGAATAATCACTTCCCTTGATCTGCTGGCAATGCTTCTATTAATACAACCCAATATGCCATTGGCCTTCTTGGCAACAAGGGCACACTGCTGACTCATATCCAGCTTCTCGTCCACTGTAATCCCCAGGTCCTTTTCTGCAGAACTGCTGCCTAGCCACTCAGTCCCTAGTCTGTAGCAGTGCAAGTAATTCTTTCCTCCTAAGTGTAGGACTCTACACTTGACCTTGTTGAACCTCACCAGATTTCTTTTGGCCCAATCTTCCATTTTGTCTAGGTCACTCTGGACCCTATCCCTACCCTCCAGCATATCTACCTCTCCCCTGATTTTAGTATCATCTGTGAACTTGCTGAGGGTGCAATTAATCCCATCATCTAGATCATTAATAAAGATGTTGAACAAAACTGACTCCTGGGGCACTCCACTTGATACCAGCTGCCAACTAGACATCGAGCCATTGATCAGTACCCATTGAGCCTGACAATCTAGCCAGCTTTCTATCCACCTTATAGTACATTCATCCAATCCATACTTTTTTAACTTGCTGGCAAGAATACTGTGGGAGACCGTATCAAAAGCTTTGCTAAAGTCAAGATGTATCACATCCACAGAGCCATCACAGAAGGCAATCAGGTTGGTCAGGCATGACTTGCCCTTGGTGAATCCATGTTGACTGTTCCTGATCACCTTCCTCTCCTCCAAGTGCTTCGAAATGGATTCCTTGAGTACCTGCTCCATGATTTTGCCGGGGACTGAAGTGAGGCTGACCAGTCTGTAGTTCCCCAGGTTCTCTTTCTTCCCTTTTTTAAATATGGGCACTATATTTGCCTTTTCCCAATCATACGGAACCTCCCCTGATTGCCACAAATTTTCAAAGATAACGGCCAATGGTTCTGCAATCACATCAGCCAACTCTCTCAGCACCCTTAGATGCATTAGCTCTGGACCCATGGAGTTGTGCATGTCAAGCTTTTCTAAATAGTCCTTAACCTGTTCTTTCACCACTGAAGGCTGCTCACCTCCTCCCCATATTCTGTTGCCCAGTGCAGCAGTCTGGGAGCTGACCTTGTCTGTGAAGACCGAGGCAAAAAAAGCATTGATTACTTCAGCTTTTTTCACATCAGCTGTCACTAGGTTGCCTCCCTCATCTAGTAAGGGTACCACACTTTCCCTGACCACCTTCTTGTTGCTAACATACCTGTAGAAACCCTTCTTGTTACCCTTCACATCCCTTGCTAGCTGCAACTCATTGTGCCGTGGCCTTTCTGATTACACCCCTGCATGTGTAGCAATATTTTTATACTCCTCCCTGGTCATCTGTCCAAATTTCCACTTCTTGTAAGCTTCCTTTTTGAGTTAAAGCTCAGCAAAGATTTCACTGTTAAGCCAAGCTGGTCGCCTGCATATTTGCTATTCTTTCTGCACTTTGGGATGGTTTGTTCCTGCACCCTCAATAAGGCTTCTTTAAAATACAGCCAGCTCTACTGGACTCCTTGCTCCCTCATATTAGCGTCCCACTCTTCTCAGTATGTCTTAAATCCCTGGTATAGAGGGTTATTTGTTATTAGTATTAAGTAGCACCCAGAGGCTGAAACCTGCATTTGTTTGCTGCCCCATCGGGCTAAGCGCTGTACACACACATAATAAGAGGAAGCCCCCAAACTGCAGCTCCTCAGGAAAGAGATATTTCTAAGACCTATTTCTCCTCCATCCATTTTATTTATTTTTTCTTTGATTTTTTTTATCTCAGGAGATGAATACAGGAGCCATAGGTGCTGAAAGAAGAGAGAAAGGAGGTTAATAAAGAGATCAGAAAAAGGAGACATAGTAAGTTATCTCTGTTTTCTAGAAAAGTTGGATGACAAAATGGTAAAATATTATACACTTGCTGGAAATCAGGGATTTGTTTGACATGACCCTGGTGACTTCTACCAAATGTGTGATTGATCTCTTAACTTACATTAATCAATATGCCTATTGAAGCTTCAATATTGGGAGCAGGCAGCTCAAATTGGGAGATGCCAACCCTACCCAGCAAATCTCTTTCATTCCTGCAGGCCACAAAGCAGCAATGGCATTTCTGACAACTGTTGCAAAGGATGGCGGGGGTATTTGTGTATGTACATAGAATTTTTTTTCTATCTCACAGCACTTCTTAGAACAGGGGTGGGCAAACTGCCAGATCTGGCCCATGAGCCATTTTAAGCCAGCCCACGAGCCGCACCATGCGGCTTGGCCGCACTCCAGCCAGGGCATAGGGCCAGGGCCGCACCACGCAGCTCCTGGAAGCCGCGGCATGGCCCCACTCCTCCTGCCCCAGCCCTGATCCCCCTCCCACTATCCAAACCCCTCGATCCCAGCCTGGAGCACCCTCCTGCACCCCAAACCTCTCATCCCCAGCCCCACTCCAGAGCCCGCACCCACAGCCAGAACCTGAACCCCTTCCTGTACCCCTGCCCAGCCCTGATCCCCCTCCTGCCCTCCGAACCCCTTGGTCCCTGCCCAGAGCACCCTCTTCTCCAAATTCCTCATTCTCAGCCCCACCCCAGAGCCCGCACCCCAACCCCAATTTTCCATGAGCATTCATGGCCCCCCATACAATTTCTATTTCCTTCAGGCCAAAAAGTTTGCCCACCCCCTCTTAGAATAGCAAAAAAAAAATGGATGGCTAGGAGTCTTTGGGGAAAGGCAACTTACGCCCCACCCTCTCCCTCCAAAATTTCCTAGCCTTTGGCCTTTGATTTCAATGGCAGCATTGTCTGAGTGAGGATTGCAGAATCAAACTCAGTGTTCTTTGTCCATATAATATGGTTTCTCTTTGTACTGTGAAATGTGAAGTTTGCCTTGTAAAGAGCCTTTAAACTTCTTGTCTCCGTGTGCTTGTGGACACGTTCTTGTACTCCTGCCTCTTATTGTCAGCTTTTTATGTCACTTCACTTGAGAATGAAAACTCTAAGTGTATCTTACTGCTAATGAGGCACAATACTGCTCTTCTGATCCCTATTGGTTTTGCTTTCTAACTATCTAAATAAACCAGGCAGGCCTAATAAATTGGATAAAGGGCATTGATCATGTCCCTGGTTTTGTGGTAAAAAGAACAGTCAACTAATCTGCATACTAGAGTTGCTTGTACATTTAGGAAAGCAACGACTTGGTAAGGGAAGGGGTAAAACTAAAGCAAAGGATTTTCTTTCAGCAATTGAGTCTGTTATCTAGGAATTGTTCATATGATTTTTATTGAGTTATATTTCTAAATATTAAGCAACAGTATTAAAGTGGCAGAGAGTAGATTCTGGTCCCCTACTCTACCTACAGGGGAAAGTTGCCAAATAGCTTACATAGCTATCCAGGAAATCATCTTTCATAAGAGCCAATGGTATGGGTTATTGTAAATAGAAATATTTACAGGGTTAGGGTTTTTTTTTTAAATTTCTTAAATGAAAATAGGGACATGGAAGGGGGGAAGGGAAGGGCTGGGCAGTCGTATGGAATTACCATTTTCTGTACAACCTAAACATCTTAAGGTTGTGCTAGTGTATAGGAAGCAGTAAGTGACATGGACTAGTCTGGTTTCATTGTCAGCACTGAAAAAAGTGCAAAAAACCCAGCATAAATGGTGAAAATTTCATTAGATTTCAATCTGTTTTAATAATCTAAGGCATTAACACGGGCGGCACCCTTCTGCCAGTTGGAGTCGGCAGCCACAAGGACTGGGTTCAATATCTAGGGGTTCCTTTTCAATGATGTGATAAAGAGCTGGCTTGAGCCCCCGACCCAGTAAATTGGAACAATTACACACCACCCCTGGGCACCTTTAAGAGGCAATACTTGCCCTCTCTCCTGAATGCAGAAACCTTTATTAAAAGGAGGGATGTAACCTGGCATTAATTTGGGGAAATGCCGCAAGCAGGATTCATAAACATAAAACCATGAGCAAAACGCCCACCCCAGAATACCTTGGGCAGTGTCTTTTGCCTCAGGTTCTTAAGTCCACCAAGCAAAAGTTCCTTTAACATGCCCATCCCTGCTCCCTCCACCACACCCCACTCACAGTGGTTGTCCTGGGTCAGTGAAGACCGAGTTCAGAGGTGCATCAGCATGAGCTCACCTCCCACCTGGTAAGGGTGGGGGCCCACATTGCTTGCTGACCGCTCGTTGCCTGCCAGCCGCACCGTCTGGGATGTCTTGAGGTCCCACTACTTAACGCAGCTCGCAGTGATTTCAGCTCTGGGATTTTAGCTCTCAGTGATTGCAGCTGTTAGTTGGGAAGCCCTGGTGCTAGTCCAGGCTGGGCAGTCTCTTGCATCAAAGACACTGTCCCAAAGCAGGCCTAAGGCTTAGGCCTGGTTCTCAGTGATTTCAGCTCTATTGGGCTACAAGACTCTCAAGTGAATCTTAATCAGCTCTTATTACGCAGTGGAGGAAGGAAGAGTTAAATGGTGTTTAGGGCCCTTTGGCAGGTCCCACACCATCAGGTACAAGTACCCATCCCCACCCTCTCTCACCTCCACTTGCCTTTGGCACCCCTATCTAGCAAGTGCAGTTTATTTGAGGGTGAACCCCTCAATCAGGGCATGCCAAGCGCAGTTCTGCTGCCCTTGAGTCAACCAACAAGGATAACAATCCTTTAGTATTCCACCCCCTAATAGCTGAGTGATTTGTGATCCAGCACCAGCCAAAAGTGATCATTTGGGCAAAGCAGCCCCATCATGCTGAGCACCTAGACAGGGTAGGTGTGCCCATGCAAACAAGGTCAGCTCCTGAAGTCCTCTTCCCCAGCTCCTCACTAGATGTCAGGGGAGAGCTCATTCAGACCCTGCTTACACAAGTAAGGAAATTTATTTTGATAATTTCTAAATGTTTAATCCAACCCTTCCTTTGTAGAGAGGAAAGATGGCACAGTGGCTAGAGTTCCAAGCCTGGCAGCAGTGCAGAAGTGCACATTGCCGGCTGGCAGGGGAGCACCACAAACTCATAGAGGTGACAGGTGGGAGGGCACCCAGATTTCTCCCTGCTTCCTCCCCATGGCAGAACGTGGGGGGAAGGGGTGAGCGGTGATGCACAGATACTGCTCACCCCCCAAAATACCAAAATACAAGTTTGACCAGAGCCATTTTTCCCTAAGACCGGCCCTGCCTCTGTCTCTCTCTGGTAAGTCACTTAGGCCCAAATCCTCAAAGTTAATTAACTCCTGTTTATTTCAATGGGAGCTAAGAGCCAAAGCATCTTTGAAGATCTGGGTCTTAGTCTCTGTGTCTTAGTTCCTCATCTGTACAATGGGGAAGAGAGCCCTTCCATACCTCACAGGGATGTTGTGTGGATAAATACATTAACAATTGTGAGGTGAACAGATACTACAGTAATGGGGACATATAAGTACCAAAAATAGCTAGCTAGATTGTATGCCTACAAAAAACCTCCACAATAATGACCTCAGCTTATCACAGTGATCATAATCATCTCTGTTACCTGGTGCTTCCCCCTTGTTTGTCTCTCAGCTTATGACTGTAAGGTGGTTTTGTTGTTGTTGTTGTTGTGGATTTTTTTTTTATGCAAGGACTGTCTTTTCTATATATATTTGCACAGTGGCTAGCACAATGGGGCACCAGTCAAATGCAATACCAATCTCTCTGTAAAGTATTTTTGAGATGGAGTGATGGAAAAACTGCTATATGAGCTCTATTATAATTCTGTTCCTCGAGCAGCAAAATCTCACAGAAGAAAATAAGTTCTTGTTAGGCAAAGACTACAGGATTGGGCCCATGATTTTTAACCTGCTTATTCTTATGTGATTTATAACCCTTTGTATCCTTTTAAAGGAATCTGACCATTAGTGCTTTACTATATTTTTGTTTAACTTCCTTTCTCACGTTTATAGGTATAAAGCTATAGCTATACTATAAACTAGGGCAGTGATTTCCCCGCTAGTGCACACATACTCACTCAGTGAGAGCTAGCGTGAATATATCTGTGTAGCCGCAGCAGCACTGAAAACAGTGGGTATGTACTTGGCATGGCTGAATCACACCTCTGCTGCTGCTACCCATTCTACTGCAGCTACACTGCTATTTATGCCCACACTAGCTCGATGGGCACTAGAATGAGTATGTGTACCCAAGCAGGGGAATCACAGCTCTAGCTTGTAGTGTAGCCATAGCCTAGTGTACTCTGAAACAAATTTAAACTGCTAGTCATGCAATAAATATTATTGTTTTAAACATAATCTTACACCTGGATTCTCAAAGACAAAAACAAATGTCTTAACCTTCAGCTGAAAAGGAGCTATGAAACCGCTGACACAAGCGTCTGCACCATACTCCTCTGTAAAATGTTTTTAAAAAGAGAGCCTCTCTCCAGCTCTGAAGGCCTTCTGAAATATACAGGACTGAAAGAAGACTCTGCTCCTGACAACATTAAAAATTAAGACTTTCGTCAGTCAAGGGAGTATTTCTAAAATCCTTTTAAATATTAAAACAATTTTAAGTATCAAAGACGCTGTATTTTATCACTGAAAACAAGCACAAAACAGTGAGGGAAAAGGTCAGTTTTCTCCAGGTTTTGTTACAGCAAACAGAATGGTGGAAGGGAAAGGTCATTAGCAAAATGTTAAGTTTGTTTTTAAATTACTTTTCTTTTAATAATGTCTCCCATGTAAACCTAGGGCCAAATTCTGCTCTGTGACATGGGTGTAGTCCTCCTGGACTATGGTATAAATCGTTTCACATCTCCCTTGGAAGTCTCTGGACTAAATTCAGCATTGATATAAATGGTAATGCAAGCTCAATATGAGTTCAATAAATAGGTAGAAAGGTGTCTGTAGGAGAAAAAGCAACTAAAGCAAGGGCTATTTTATCTTGTTTTTTTTCTGCTACAAACCAGCTTTCCACCTTTGGGGTGTGCAAATTTCACTCATTTGCACACCCATATAATCAGATCAGTGAAGCTTACATGTATTCACCACTTCATCCATTGACTGACATGTTACACCTCACATGTAACAACTTCATTTACATCATTTACATCACTGCTGCAAACACAATCACCTGCCAAATTATATTCTGGCATCCCTAAAAGGCACATGAGTTTTGAGCACTGGTAATCATAAATATAGGAGGCACTGCTATCTAGTAGATAGGGCATCCAGCTGGGAGTCAGGAGACCTGGGTTCTGTTCTTGGATGTGTGAACTTGGGCAAGTTGCTTCACCTCCCCCCGGCCTTCTGTCTGTTCTGACCCTGGCGCTTCAAAAGTATGTACATGCTTATCTGTATGAACTGTGAATTGACTTCAATGGGACTACTCCCAGTGCATAAAGTAAGCGTGTACATTAAAGCTATGCAAGCTCAGAGCCTTAGATTGAAAATTCTTTGGGGCCTGGACTCTCTCACTCTGTGTCTGTATAGTGCCTAGCACCATATGGCCCCAAACTTGGTTGGGATTTCTAGGCTCTACTGTAAAAATGATAAAATAACAAGGTTCAACACAAAATCAATCCCACTTCACTTGATGCTCCACACACTCTTATTTTCCCCTGCAAAACCTCATTTTGTATCTTTGTCACACATTTTAATGTTCATTCATTATCACACTTTGGGGCTTGGGGGGTTGATGATGATGATGGCAAAAATATAGTTTTGGTTTCAGGTTACTCCATTTATAATCTGGGATTGTTATGCTTGTGTTGTCCGACAACAGAAAACATCAGATATTTAAAACAGATTGTTTTTGTTTTGGTTGAAACATATTTTGCTGTCCCGCTGATGGGAAGCCAGCCCTCTCAAATAGGCAAACATTGCCAATTGCAAAATCCAGATGCTCTGGAAGTCTAAAGCTCCATACTTGCATTCAGTAACGCAACTTGCTTGTTTTCATGTTTGTTTTTGCACACATGCATACACACACCTTTTTATATATAATATAATCAGTGTAACTGAAAGTATTAGTGACATATCTAGTACATTAGATATATGACAGAAAGCATGCTTCCTTTTTATTTTTAAAGGCTATAAAACATACAAAAATGATTATAAGAAACAAGAGCAAACAGAAAATATATCCCACAGATAAGACATCAGAGTTTGTCTCTGATATAGCACTGAAAGACTAGAGAATTTTGAGCTGCTCCTGTATAATAAAGCTGACATTTTAAAAACAAAGCTAAGCAGTGGATTAGTTCTTCCATCTTCGTTTTCCCTGATGTCTCACATATGCCCTGTGACAAACATTACTAAGCTACCAAAGAGAAAATTTGTCAAAAGAAGCCACACTAGGTGGGGGCTTAAAGAGAAAGCTACTAGGTTAAAACAAAACAAAATCTGAGATCATTTACACAGGATTCAGGTGGGATTGTACTCAGGATGGTTAGCATAGTGGTTGTGGTGCTGCCCATGTTACCATGTCTACACTACTACTTTTAGTCTGTGAGCTCAGTTGAGAGCTAGTACCAGTATGTCTACATGAGCTGGGACTCACACCCCTAGCTCATAGTGTAGGTGTCTAAGCTTCACAGCCATGTTATTTGATTATAAAACTATGCTTTCCCCATGTTTACTATGCAGAGATCCTTCGAAGGATTAGTCTCACTTCTCTCACATGGAGAAGGGCCAGACACCTCTAGTCCACTTTTTCTCCCTATTCCTCAACCATATGGAGCACCTTCTGTGGGTCTGGGTTTCTGCGTCTGGGGATAGGGAGATCAGGGCTTGGCACCCTGTGCGGACTTCCCGAATACATAGCCCTTAATATCTCCAGGGGAAGGAGTTCTAGGGGCTGTCCATAAATTACATAACACATTTTTTCAAGACCCACCTATCCCTTGTAACACTGAAACAAGCATGCAAAATTAAGGATGTACCCACCCACCCCCAATGCATTATGTAATTTGTGGCTAGCCCCTTAGCAGTGTGGCTTGAAAGTAGCTGCGCTTCCAGGGAATGGGGAAAAGCAGTATGATGCGATGCCCTGCCCTGTCCTGCCTTCCAATAGGCCTCCAGAAATCTTGAGGGATCCATGGAGCTTCAAAACTAGACCTCCACCCCTTTCCACAGAGAAAATCTTGCCCACTCAGAAGATTTTGAAAGAAACTCTGCCTCCTTTTGGTGCTTTCCTGTAGATTTTATCTTGGGTGTGCACAATCTAGCCCTTAATTCATTAATTTAAAAAAAAATATCACAAATTACCTCCAGTTAGGGCTCCCCTGGCTGCTAAACTGCTTTTCATTTGTTTCATAACAGTGTGATGAATGGAGAAATTGTGGTGCAGGAGTTGGGAGGTATCCGCGTCTGTCAGATGTGATGCAGAGAAGAGAAACCAGTGTTCTTTCAAAAGTGCCAGCTTATGTTTGTTGTTTCTGGAGCTCTGAAATAATAGTTTATTTGCAGGAGAAAGAGTTGTTCTATTTATTATGGTGAAGCATTAGAATGAAAGATTTAGGAATGCCTAATCCTTCAGAACAGGATTAACTCACCTGTGAGCTACAGAAAAGTCACTTTGATGAAGTGAGCACAGTATCATGGGAATAGCTTTATAACTAAGGCCCTACTTGAATTGTGAGGTGATTGTCAAATAATTGCGGCTGAATTGCGGCCAAGACATGGAAAATTATGGAAAACTAATAATGGACCGTTATTAATTGCAGTAATTTGGAAAAAGCCAGAGAAAACCTATTTGTTTAAGAAAAATTTCCTGTAACAATATAAACACTCAAGTATTATGCTTTGCCTGGAATTTTTTTTTGATAACCAGACATTTTGCTGCAACTATATTGCAGCCATTAATGCCCCAGCCGCTGTCAGCTCGGATAAATGGGGTTCTTCTGCACTAATGGGGGGGAAAGTGTGAGGTGCATACCTCAAAATGTATGCAAAATTGTGGGGCGGGGGGAAGCACATAGAAATCAAAATTGTGGTGGAGGCCTAATAGTGCGGGAGCCACAATATCACAAATTAAGTAGGGCCTTTATTTATAACAGACCAAATCCTCAGCTGCTGTAAATCTGAATAGTTCCATTGATTTAAATGTTGATCTACATTAGCTGAGTATCTGGACAATTGTTACATTTACTTACACATCTCATTCCAAAGGATCCCCGCTTGTTTTTACAAACTATACGCATCACTGGGCACTGAAAGCAGCCACAGCCACTTGGGGGGCAGCAGCAAAGATGTTCATGTTCAGCTAATGGTTACAGGGAGTAGTAATTTTTGAAAAAAATAATTCTTACTCTAACAAATTATCAAGGGCTCCTAATGTCCGGTAGTAAAGTAGAGCTTAGCTTTCAGGGTCTCATGTGAAAGACCCACACAGAGTAAACCGCATGGCACTCCATTTCTGTGGCTCAGAAACAAATGGCTGAGTGGATCTTGTCAGGTCCAAAGAGGTGGGATTGTTTAAACTTGATGTTTAGAGACTATGAAATTCCTCCTGTGGGGACTGGTTGTTATCCTGAGGAACGAAATGTAGCACTTGTCATCATTGTGCTTTACTGACCCCCCCCCTAGCTATGGACTTAACTTAACTATCACAGGGAGAAAAAAAACTGACTAGCAGTCCCACTAACAATCTGTGCAGCCTGTCACTATATACCACATCTGGCCCCCAGCAACAAAGCAAGGGGTAGGTATGCCAGAGTCTCATAGCAGCTGAGAGGATAATGGCTCTGGAAAGCAGAAGGGGTGGGGCAGCTGCCAGAGGAGCAAGCAAGGCTGTAACTCCTGCCATCAAGCTGTGTCTGTCTGTGTCTGTTCCTCTCTGAGAGCAGAACAGGCTGAGAAGCCTACAAAAGGAAGGAGGGGGGGGGGAGGAGCTCAGGCAGCTGTCCTGATTCTGCCTGTCTAATTTAAGGACGCTGCACTGGAATCTGGTGGAGTGGGTGTTCCTGGGCTCCCCTACCAAGCCCCTGAGACACTTAAAAACTGAGGAGGTTTCCAGACGCCTGACCCAGGAGAGCAGCTGGAGGAATAAGGAAAGGGAAAAAGGAAAAAAACTTCAGTGGGACTCAGGTAGAGGGGACCAGACAACCACCCTGCCAGAAGCTACAGGGTTGCCGGGCTAGAACCCAGAGTAGATGGAGGACCTTGAAGAAACTGCAGATGACTAGAGGAAGTGGGGTGAAATCCTATCTCAGGGGTATGAGAACCACGGAGCCTGGAGACAAATCCAAGATTGTTGGACTTTATTACCACAGAAGTGGTAGCTCTAGCAGGAAGGCCAAGTTATGAAAAGAGAGTCCACCACAGCAATGGAGTGACAATCAACAAGGAGTGCCATAAGAGAAGAACAGTCACTATACCACGCCTGGTCACAAGGAGGTGCTTCTGCCTTGACTGAACCCCCCTAGAGTACACTTCACAGCCCTCCCACAACGTTCCTATATATGGTGATGGTCCTCAACTGTGGTTGCCTGTGTGTACTACTTGAAGGGGTTACTGCTGTGCTTGGACTGGGGGGGGGGTAGTCTTTCCTCCTGCTCTTTTGTTTTGGTGGGTTGTTGGCAGATAAATATCTGATTTTTTTTTCTTTTTTTCCAATTTTTTTTTCACTTTGCTTATCACTAAACTTCTACCAATAATATGGAGATATAATAAAGAGAGAACATGAGAGAGAGAATACTAGGTGGGCCAAGCAGGCTCAGCCACAGTGGCTGGGCAGCCACAGTGGCTGGTGCCAGATGCTTCAGAGGGAATGAACAAAACAGCAATTATCAAGTGATCCATCCCCTGTCGTCCAGTTCCAGCTTCTGGCAGTCAGAGGCTTAGGGATATGTGGAGCATGGGTTGCATCTTTTTGCGCCCCCTCAAAGAATTCTAATAGACTGGTAAGGTATGATTTCCTTTTACAAAAAGACATGTTGACTCGCCCCCAACTTATCATATTCATCTATGTGTCTGATAATTCTGTTCTTTACTGTAGTTTCTACCAATTTGCCTGGTATTGAACGTAGGCTGACCGGCCTGTAATTGCCAGGATTGCTTTATAACGCCAACATTTTTTTTAATGCTCCTCTTAGCTATTCTCCAGTCATCTGGCACAGAGGCTGATTTAAATGATAGGTTACATACCACACTTAGTAGTTCTGCAGTTTCATATTTGAGTTCCTTCAGAACTCTTGGGAGAATACCATCTGGTCCTGGTGACTTATTGCCGTTTAATTAATCAAATTGTTCCAGAACCTCCTCTTCTGACACCTCAGTCTGGGACAGTTGCTCAGATTTGTCACCTAGAAATGATAGCTCAAGTGTGGGAATCTCCTCTGTAGTGAAGACCAATGCAAAAAATTCACTTAGCTTCTCCACAATAGCCTTGTCTTCCTTTAATGGTTTTTAGCACCTCGATTGTCCAGTAATCCCGCTGATTGTCTGGCAGGCTTCCTGCTTCTCATGTACTAAAATAAACTTTTTGCTGTTCATTTTTATATTTTTGGTAGTTCTTCAAATTCTTTTTTGGCCTGAGGATTATGCTTGATTTGCCAGAGTTTATGCTCCTTTCTACGTTATTCAGTAGGATTTGACTTCCAGTTTATAAAGGATGAGGTTTTTTTTTCTCTATCTCTTTTATTCTGTTTAGCCAGGGTGGCACTTTTTGGGTTCTTACTGACTTGCTTTGTTTTATTTGGGGCATACATTTAGGTTGGACCTCTATTATGGTTTTTTTAATTAACTTCCATGCAACTTGCAGGCATTTTACTCTTGTGAATATTCCTTTTAATTTCCATTTAACTAGCTTCCTCATTTTTGTATAGTCCCTCTTCTTGAAGTTAAATGCTACTGTGGTAGGTTTCTTTGATATTTCACCCCCTGCAAGGATATTAAATTTAATTACATTATTACCAAGCCATTCAGCTATAGTCACCTCTTGGACCAGATCCTGTGCTCCACTTAGGACTAAATCAAGAATCGCCTCTTCCTTTGTGGGTTCCAGGATTAGCTGTTCCAAGAAGCAGTCATTAATAATGACTAGAAACACTATCTCTGCATCCCACCCTGAGGTGACAAGTACCCAGTCAATATGGGGATAGTTGAAATCTCCCATTATTACTGGGTTTTCTGGTTTTTGTACTTCTCTCTATAGCAGTGTTTCTCAAACAGGGGTCACCGCTTGTTTAGGGAAAGCCCCTGGCGGGCTGGGCCGGTTTGTTTACCTGCCCCATCTGCAGGTCCGGCCGATCACGGCTCCCACTGGACATGGTTCGCAGCTGCAGGCCAATGGTAGCTGCTGGAAGCGGTGGCCACTACTTCCCTCGGCCTGCGCCGCTTCCAGCAGCTCCCATTAGCCTGCAGTGGTGAACTGCGGCCAGTGGGAGCTGCGATTGGCTGGACCTGCCGACAGGGCAGGTAAACAAACCGGCCCAGCCCGCCAGGGGCTTTCCCTACACAAGCGGTGACCCCTGTTTGAGAAACACTGCTCTAGAGATTCTATGGTACAGTTGGATTCATTTTTACTATATTTAAGTAAGGTAAGATTAAGATTTTTACTATAGCTGATTATATGCTTTCTTTCACATACAGTACCACTCCCCCACCAGCGCAACCTACTCTATCATTCCTATATATATATTTGTACCCTGCTATTACTGTCCCCTTGGTTATCTTCATTCCATATTTAAGATTGTAACCACTTTCCATTGTATACCTGACTAACATGCATAAACATTAACACCTGATTAATATGGTACAGTGTATGTATCTCATGTTGTTAATGCTGTTGGAGAAGGAGCATTTGAAATTGCCAGGATATGATCTGGATCAGGTTTTAGTCCAGCCTGTGAAATTGTATGCCCCAGAAAGGAGAGTTCGGTTTGTCTAAATTTGCATTTGGACCTATTGAGCTCGAGGCCTGCTTTGCTGATGCAGTTTAGTACAGACTGCAGGTTACTGTCATGCTCCTCAGTAGTATTTCCAAACACGACAATATCATCCAAATAGCACAGAACTTCATGTTGATTCTTCAGAATCAATTACATCATTTTTTGGAAGGCACTTGGGGCTGATGTGAGACCGTATGGAACACGTTTAAAATGAAATAGTCCCTCATGTATAATAAATCCTGTGAGGTCTCTGCTATCTTCATGCAACATAACCTGGTGGTATGCGCTCTGCAGATCAAGAGTAGAAAACATCTTTGCTCCACGGAATTCTGCAAATACTTCTTCTGTGTGAGGAAGAGGATGTCTGTCAATCACAATAGCTTTATTTGGCTCCCTTAAGTCCACACAAAGGCGAATGCCTCCACCCTTCTTCTGCATCACCACTATAGGTGAAACCCATTCCGAGGAGCTAATCTCTTCAATAATGTCCTTTTGAATAAGTTTTCTAAGGGCTTGTCTACACTACAGGACTATTTCGAATCTACTTAAGTCGAATTTGATTTTTTCGATTAATAAAAAATTTGTGTACAGTCAGATGCTGAGAAACCGGGCGAGGAGGCCCGCAGCACGGTGAGGAGAGGCGCGGACCTCTCACAAAGCAGGGTACGCGGCAGTGACTGTGCAGAAGCGAGTGGCCATAGCCCTCTGACTTACTTTGCCGCCAGAGAGCTACCGGTCAGTGTAGAACTCACTTTTGGCGGCAAACCTGGGGATTGATGGATTTTCTGTCATTCACCGCATCCAATGAGCAACCTCGGGGACCGCCTACTCGCCGCTAATGCCTGGCTCATGAAGCCCTATACAGGCGCCTTGGACAGGAAGGAACCTTCAACTACCCGCTGAAACATTATCGGTGTGCTGCGTGCAGGACAGTTCTCACGGCCCCCTACGCCCCTCCGTCTTGTCACTTTGGGTGAGGGGGAGGACTTTTCTTGCGTTGGCGGTTGCAGATGCACTGCAGGGGCTCTTTCCACAACGACATCACCCTGAGGTGTCAGGCGCACACAGAGAGAGAGCGGATGTTAGCCCTGCAGCTGCACAGGACCCCACGCTGCATGCTGCATGCTCGAGGGCGATGGTCTGTACAATGTTTCCCTGTTTGTAGCACTTACCGCCCTTCCCTTCCCCTGATTCCGAGTCCGGTTTAACGGGGGGGGACGGTTGGGGGACCCATCGGCGAACAGGGAGGAGAACTGTCCCGGCACACTATTCCCGTCAGTCCACCACCTACTGGGGGGGGGGAACCCACCCTGTGGGATAGCTCGGAGCTCTGCTAAGTCGATTAGCATCCCACACACAGCAAATTCGAGAGCTATGCGATTTAAGCGTTACTCCACCTGCCGGGTGGGGGGTACCAAATTCGAACTAAAGAAGAAGTTTCATTTAATGGCTTCTCCTGGTGTGGCTGGTGGCGGTTGTAGTTCGAATTAACGCTGATAAATTCGAATTAAAGTCCTAGTGTAGACCAGGCCTAAGTTCCTCTGAAACAGCTTCGCTGACTGAAAATGGTAAGCGCCGTAATTTCTGTCGTACAGGCATCACATTATTCTGCATTTTAACTTTCTGCAGAAACCCATAAGCACAGCAGAGTTTCTCCTCAACCTGGTGTTGGGTCCCAGCTGAAACTGGTGTGTGTACCACAAGAGTGCTTTGCTGAGGAAGATCAATTCATCCATTAACTACCATGAGATTTAAAGCAGCCAATAAATCTCTGCCAAGGATAGGAGTGCCTTTGTGGACAATGTAGAACTCTGTAGTTACACAGCAATCACCAAAAGTAACTATTGCTGGTAGGCAGCCATGTACTGGAATATGGTTTTTCAAATAGCACACCAACTGAAGTTTGGGTTCAGTACGAGGCACATCTTTAAAGTAATGCAAATAAATGGAATCAGGTAGTATAGCTACTGCTGAGCCAGTGTCCAACATTCTCTGAATAGAGTGTGATTTGCCTGAGGGTATGGAAGAAATGTTTACAGTGTACTTTATCTGTTCTGGAATATGTGCAGTAGTGGTTTTGTCCACGCTCAGCACAGTAACATCTGGTATTGTAACTGCATGCACCTGTTGATTGAACTGGCTACTGTGACATACTTTAGCAAAATGCCCAATCTTTTTGCAATGATTGCACTGAGCTACTTTTTCTGGACATCCTGTGTAGCTTGCAAGATGTTGTGGGGATCCACAGCGAAAGCATGTTTTTACTGTATTTTGAATTTGCTGATTCAGTGGCTTTTCATTAGTTTTCCTCCTGCAATTGTATGTCTGCAGCGATAGTGAACTTTTCTGTAAAGAAGTCACAGCCTGGACTGTATCCCTGTATCCCTGCTCATTATTTTGGCTTCAGCTGTAGCTGACTCAATCTGAGTAGCAATGGTTATTGCTTTTTCTAGTGTAAGTTGTGGTTCTAGAAGTAAGCGTTCTCTTACACGAAGCATGGTTGTTTTCTCAATGAGCTGGTCTCTAATCATCTCACCTGCCATATTCCCAAAGTCACAAGTTACAATCAGACTCCTCAGGGAAGCAATATACTGCATTATAGTCTCCCCTGGTCTCTGCTCACGCTGGCGAAATCCGTAGCAATTAGCTACTACATTCACTTTTGGCACAAAAAAGTTCTTTAATGCAGTGAGTGCAGTCTCATATTTATCATCTGCAAGGGGAAAAGTGTAAAATATACGCTGCCCTTCTGCTCCAAGGCAGTGGATTAGCAGAGCATGCTTTCTTATTTCAAAAGCAGCAAAGAGTCCTGTGGCACCTTATAAGACTAACAGATGTATTGTAGCATGAGCTTTTGTGGGTGAATACCCACTTCGTCGGATGCATGTAGTGGAAATTTCCAGAGGCAGGTATAAATATGCAAACAAGAATCAGGCTACAGATAACGAGGTTAGTTCAATCAGGGAGGATGAGGCTCTCTTCTAGCAGTTGAGGTGTGAACACCAAGGGAGGAGAAACTGCTTTTGTAGTTGGCTAGCCATTCACAGTCTTTGTTTAATCCTGAGCTGATGGTGTCAAATTTGCAGATGAACTGAAGTTCACCAGTTTCTCTTTGAAGTCTGGTCCTGAAGTTTTTTTGCTGCAGGATGGCTACCTTTAAATCTGCTATTGTGTGTCCAGGGAGATTGAAGTGTTCTCCTACAGGTTTTTGTATATTGCCATTTCTAATATCTGATTTGTGTCCATTTATCCTTTTACGTAGAGACTGTCCAGTTTGGCCAATGTACATAGCAGAGGGGCATTGCTGGCATATGATGGCGTACATTACATTGGTGGACATGCAGGTGAATGAACCAGTGATGGTGTGGCTGATCTGGTTAGGTCCTGTGATGGTGTCACTGCTGTAGATATGTGGGCAGAGTTGGCATCGAGATTTGTTGCATGGATTGGTTTCTGAGTTAGAGTTACTATGGTGCGGTGTGTAGTTACTGGTGAGAATATGCTTCAGGTTGGCGGGTTGTCTGTGAGCAAGGACTGGCCTGCCACCCAAGGCCTGTGAAAGTGAGGGATCATTGTCCAAGATGTGTTTTAGATCCCTGATGATGCGTTGGAGAGGTTTTAGCTGGGGGTTGTATGTGATGGCCAGTGGAGTCCTGTTGGTTTCTTTCTTGGGTTTGTCTTGCAGTAGGAGGCTTCTGGGTACACGTCTGGCTCTGTTGATCTGTTTCCTTATTTCCTCGTGCGGGTATCATAGTTTTGAGAATTCTTGGTGCAATGGACTCTCTATTACCTCAGAATGAGTGGAACCCAAACATGACTTGGCTGGATCACTGAGTCATAAGATGAGGTTGACCACCTCAGGGCTGGAGCAGCTGTTGGCAGGGGGCATTAGGGGAGGAGAGCCTCCTATATCACAAGAGAGGTGGCAGGGTGCTAACACAGAGGCTAGTCTTCTATAGCCTCTATCTATTGTCTCTTATTTTATATTAGACTGTAAGATCTTTGGGGCAGGGACTGTCATTTGTACAGCAGCAAGCACAATGGAGTCCTGGTCCATGGCTAGGGCTGAATGAAGTAGCAACTGTCTTCTGCAGCAGGTACTGTTCCTTCAATAACTCTTTTCTCAAAAGAGCAGAAGGTTTATGCCAATTAAACAGAATTGAGTATCTACATAATTTAATTTTGTTTACATCAAATGTCATCCCAAAAATACTATCAGAGCTATGTACTAAATTCTGCCTTTGCAGACACCTCTGGAATCCCAATGAAATAAAACTCCTGTGCAGTCATTAAATATTGTTATATTTATTTCCCAGAGGAGATGGGAGACTATAAAGCTAAATAACTTGCCCAAGGAATTGCGTGAGTCAGTGACACACCTGGGAATTACCAGTAAACAATTACTCCTATTTTCCTGCAATATTCACTAGACCACACAGAAAACTTAACTTCTCCTCTGCTGATTCATCTGCAGTCAGTGTATATATAAAGGTGTGGCCTCAGTATGTGATAGAGGTCATTCTATACACAGTGCTGATTCACCCTTCTTGTTTGGGCTTAGACAGTATATAGATCCAGAAAAGCGTGCCAGAACTGCTCAGAATGATGGCACTGGTTCAAACTGAACTATAATGCTGTTGCCACTAGGCACTGTAGTCTATAGGTTAATGAATGGATATTGACTTCCTTTGAAATCAACTTCAAATGTATTTACTTTAAGGCACAGCAATCTTTGATGATGATAAAACAAAAATCAAGAGATGTATATTACATACATTCTATCTCAAAAGATAATTCACTTTGCCATGGTTTATAATAGCTTAATTTTGAAGTCTGACCTTTTTGTTTGTTTACTGAGTGTAGGTCAACAATTTTTAGGAAGACTGAATAACTCAGGAGGGTGGTAATGGGATATAAAGA
Organism: Mauremys reevesii; assembly: GCF_016161935.1. NCBI lineage: Eukaryota > Metazoa > Chordata > Testudines > Geoemydidae > Mauremys > Mauremys reevesii. The sequence goes on along the minus strand of NC_052623.1, from coordinate 244,918,170 downwards.
CTTTTATGTTAAGGTCACTGGTTCCAGTCCAACCTAGGGTGCATCCTGCAAAGATGTATACATGAAAGGAGTTGGGACATGATCCTATAAAGACTTGCTTGCTCTAAACTAAAAAGTTAGGTCAACCCAGCTATGTTGGTCAGCGGTGGGAAAAACCCCACACCTCTCAGCAACAGAGAGAAGCCAATTTAACACTCCGTGTAGACATTGCTATGTCATGAGAAGACGTCTTCCATTGACTATCTACCACTTCTTGAGCAGGTGGATTAACCTGTGCCCAGGGCCGGCTCCAGACCCCAGCGCGCCAAGCGCGCGCTTGGGGCGACATGCCGCGGGGGGCGCTCTGCCTGTCGCCGGGAGGGCAGCAGGCGGTTCCGGTGGACCTCCCGCAGGCGTGCTGGTCCGCGGCTCCAGTGAACATCCCACAGGCATGCCTGCGGATGCTCCACCGGAGCCGCGGGACCAGCAGACCTTCCGCAGGCACATCTGCAGGGGGTCCACTGGAGCCGCGGGACCAGCGACCACCAGAGCGCCCCCTGCGGCATGCCGCCGTGCTTGGGGCGGCGAAATTACTAGAGCCGCCCCTGCCTGTGCCAACAGTAGAATCCCTCCTGCTGGTGTAGATAGTGGCTGCACTTGAAGCACTACAGTGGCGCAACTTAATTTAGCTATGGCTTCAAGACCACATGTTGCACATAATGTGACTACTTCCTGTGTCTTAGGTTAGGCATGTGTATAAGTCTCTGAGAGGTCAGGGCCTATGTCAGAAAGGACCAGAGCTGAGCAAAAACGGGGGGGGGATATAAATATTCTGGCAAATAAAATCAGCCAATTTATTTCATTGTTAGTGACACCTTTTTAAATTACTAGTCTATGTACATCTGGGTGAGCAAAATGTTGTTTACAAGAATGCTTGTTGAAAGCAGTGTTACAAATACTAGTCCGAATAAATATCTGAGTATGATTTCACATCATATGGGTTTCTCTGGCTATTTTGAAAAGCTGTTCTTTCTATTCACAAAGATTTATTGACAAATTCTGGGTAGTGAACAAATGTGGAAAAAACATCACTCTTTGTCTGTCTACTCCAGGAGGTAAAGGGAAAAGATGGGATAGTTTCAAAGGGATATTTAGTGTCTGAAAACATACACACTTGATCCATGGCAAATCCAAATGCAGGAAGTGCCATTGGGCTCCTAGCAATAAGAATGATTCTGGTCATTGCAATAGTAATGAGTCAGACTCCTAAGAAAAAGCTAAAGAGTGCTAGCTTCAGTGTTTGTCTGATGCATTCATCATGGTCTTGGCACAATCTTGTATGCACAATTTGGGGTGAAAACTTGCATTGATTCTGCAGCATACATACAAACATCATGCTCCAGGATCCAAAACAGCCCAATGATGCTGACCATGATTGTCAGGCAGCTTATGAACAAGAAGTGTCAGCTGGTCTGCACTGCGGAGCAGATCAGAATAACCTGGAGTAACACACTGATAGGTTTGGCTGGTAGACATTACTGCTTATCAAAGAGTGGGGTCATGTATGTTTGTCTCACCCATGATGAGTCAGCTGTTCTGGAGCCCTGGAATAGAAAGCTTGTTTCTATTACAAATGCTGTGGCACTATCCATCCATTGCTCCATACAATTCCTGTATCCTGGCTCTTTCCCTCCCCAGACATGCACCCAGCCCACTCACCTAAGGCAATAGGTCATAGCTTGCTCCTCTCTTCAGTCACTGCCCTGTATTGTTCCCTGGTTCAGTTTCCTAATACCTACGGTCTGACAGGACAGAAACATTCAAAGCAAGCATGAGGACCAGGAGTTTCCCATCGTCCCCTGCCTGACTATGTGTGTGCCCAGAGATGCATTGTGTTGATCACTATATCACTTTTGGGTGTCTGTGTTCAAGGCAGTAAGGACTGAATGTTGCCAGGCAATTTTATCTGTGTATGACATTCTCACTGTGGTGGCTCATTGGTTTGGGGGTATTTTTGTTTGTTTGTTGGTTGTTTTGTTTTCCATTTTGTGTTTAACATCTTGGAGTTGTGGTCTTAATTTTTATTGGGTTTTGTATCCTTATCCAGGTCTGTTTCCAACAGGCCACCAGGCCTCTCCATGAAGCCCAACAAATTCCTCCCCTCTCCCACTTCTTTCAGTGGAGTTCCCATAGGCTATACTCGGAAAGCATGACTGCTGGATGCTGGAGCAATAAGGGAGAGGTAAGTGTATTTCCTTGGGGCTGTTCTGGGTGGGAGGGGAGATCCTATACTACATTTCCCTGATATCCCTGTTTAGTCTTTTCAGTTTTCTGGATAGCTGGAGATCCTCCACCAGAGGGGCCCAGAAAGCTCAGGCAACTCATAATTAGGTGAGAGTGCACACGCTGTGTTTGTGTCTTGGAAAACAAACCAAAAAGTATAGTCTTTATTTACTTTTCTATCTTACAGATGTTATCTATTGTGCAGATAAATTAACATTTGTCATCATCATCATCATGTTCCCATTATGCCCCGGGTGTTTAGGGCAGCGATGAAGCTCCTCCACTCCTGTCTGTTTCTGGCAAGTCTTTCAATGGTTCCCCAGCCATGCCCCGGGTTTTTGAGCTCGGCTTCCACAGCTTTTCATCATGTTGTTTTCGGGCGGCCTCGTTTTCACTTGCCTTCATGTGTCCATCTTATTGCCACTCTGGTGATGGAATCAGTTTCCATCCGAAGCACATGGCCAATCCAACTCCAACACATCCTGGCAATGATGGTACTCATATCCCTGGCTGCACTGTGTCAATAGATCTTGGTTTGAGATTGTTCTGGGCCAAAAGATACAGAGGATTTTTCTGAGGCAGGTTGTATGGAATGAAGCCAGTTGGACATGTCATACTTTCTCATTCCCCAGCATTCTTCACTATAAAGTAGTGTTGAAAGTACGCAGCTCTGATAAATCTTGAGTTTGGTTTTGGTGTTGTATTTTGATGATTTCCAGACTGTGTTTAAGCTCCTGAAGGTGTTCCTGGCTTTATTGATTTTGTTCCGGATATCCTGGCTTGTTCCACTATCCTAGCTGATGGTGATGACCAAGTGTGTGAATATTTCTACATTGGTGAGAACATAATCCTCTATCCGTACTGGTGATGGTGAGGCAATATTAAAGGTCATGATCTCTGTCTTATTGCAATTGATTTTTAGTCCAATTTGCTGGCTGAATGTGTTGTCTAGTTGTTTTTTCTTGTATATGGTGTTGGATATGTGATAGGGAAGCGAGATCATCTGCAAAGTCCAGGTCTTCAAGGGATGAGAAGAGTGTCCATTTAATACCTCTTGGCATGTCTTCTGTTGTACGACACATTACCCAGTCAATGGCAATGCTGAAGAGGATTGCAGACATGACACACACCTGACGTACTCCTGTTTTGACTTCAAACATTTGTGAGATACTTTAATACAGGGGTCGGCAACCTTTCAGAAGTGGTGTGCTGAGCCTTCATTTATTCACTCTAATTTAAGGTTTCGCGTGCCAGTAATACATTTTAACATTTTCAGAAGGTCTCTTTCTATAAGTCTATAATATATAACTAAACTATTGTTGTATGTGAAGTAAATAAGGTTTTTAAAATGTTTAAGAAACTTCATTTAAAATTAAATTAAAATGTAGAGCCCCCACGGACCAGTGGCCAGGACCCAGGCAGTGTGAGTGCCACTGAAAATCAGCTCGTGTGCCGCCTTCAGCACACGTGCCATAGGTTGCCTACCCCTGCTTTAATATTAAAGTGATTAGGGCCATATCAGAAACTAGACAGGGAACCCTTTGTCTAACATGACTGCTTTGTGGAATTAGGGTTTGTGGGTGAAGAGGGCTGAGCTGGAGGATGCTAGCCATTGTTAGTGTCTGCCTTGAGTGGGGTTGGGGGAGATAAGCAGAGGTGACTCGCCTTACACTTGCTGAGCTAGCTCTGCCTGTACCTTTGAAAATCCCAAATGAGTAACTACACTCTTAGCCATGCCCCTGTTCTGGGAGAGCTGTGGGAGAAGGCTACATACCTTCACTAGGAAGAGAAGGGGGCGATCCTCTGCTTTTAGCACAGGAGCGGGAGTTGTGCCCTCCCCCATTCCAACTCCTGCTCATTTGACAATGGAGATGATATTGTCTACTTGCCTCACAGAGGTGTTTTTGTGGATCAATGTTGGTAAAAACACTTTAAAAGTGACCTATAAAACAAAAGATGAGAGCAAGTGAAATAGTGGCATCACCAGAGCCATGAGAGAGGAAGGAATTTTTTTATTCAAGAATATTTAAAATAATTTGTTTAACTTCAATCACTGACTAACATATTGGAGAAAAGAAGCCTTTATTAAAGATTCAACAGCCTCACTCTTTCAATGCACGTCAGAGCTCAAAATAAACATTCCTGAGACCTCCCAGAGTATATCCATCAAAACCTGGAAAAACTTGATATTGTTCACATATTTCTATGCTTAAAAAAATCAGAAGGAAAACATTTTAAGAGAACTTTTTGACTGTCTTTTGTACATCATAAAGAAGCAAAAGAAAGATCACGTGCCCAATTTTGAACCCAACTTTTTAGGTTACATTTGATGTTGCACATGACTTGTCACAGTGATATATGTTTAGCATAATAAAGCACATCCAGGAGAGATTTGTCATCTGGGCTTACCCTCTCCTCCCTGACTATTAACTGCTGATTCTTCCATTGCTTAACTGGACAATTTTAGAAGTCTCTTCATGTCACTACCATTCTATTATTCTAGCCCCCTGCTGAGCTGATCCATTTACTGTACTTGCAGACACAGAGCTGCCTCCTCTCAGGTACTGAGTTCATGAACTGGAGCCAGCATGAGACCAGAAACAGAAAAGCGGTAGAGTTTTAAAAGGATGTAAAAGGCAAGGGAGGGGGGGCAAGCTGAAGGTGGAGGGAGGATAGAAAGGTGAATGTTTGACAGGTTTTTAACAAAGAATACCAATAAAGATCTGAAGAGAGAGAATATAGAAGGGACAAGGACAAAAGGTTGGCAGATAGCCATGGCTTCAGGGTGGCAATTAAGAATTAAAAACAATGGGGAAGAGAAGAGGAGGGAACAGAAATGAGGGATATAAATGAACAGAGATATTAGCTACTAGCAATTGTGCATTACAGGTGAAATCCTGCAGTAGGTTCTTAGTCTGATTTTCCTTTCACACTTGCTTTAGACCAGTGTAATTCCAGTCTTCGCTCTGCCAGAGCAGACTACAGGATCAGACCGCGAGTGTATTATATAGACCTTCTGCTTATGAGATCTGAAGACTTCCTAGCTGAGATTGTCAGACATGCTGAGACACTTAGTTGGATTATAGCAAAGGTTATGGGTCACAGAGTGAGAAGGGGGAGTAGTTTTCAAATGCTTGATTTTTTCATACCTAAAATAAGCTGTAGTATTTAGAGTAAAAGATATGGGATGGGTTTTAATTTTTGTTCATCTTGACCTGTGAGGAGTTTCTTGGTGGTCTGAGTCCATTCTCTTATACCAGACTCTCGCTATCAGTTTCTTTATGTTGGCAACATGGAAGGTGCTGAAACATCACCTACTATTTTACATCCAGAGGGCTCTTCATAGTGCATATAATGGGTCAAATCATGCCTTCAGTTAAACTGGAATAAACCTTTAGTAACTCCACTGGAGCAAACGGACTTACTGATTTAAATTTATTGTAAAGACAGCAGAATTTGGCTTACTCTGTATAATAATAAGGTATGAAATTAACAGCCTAACAAGTGGACGCAAGCAGTGTGGGCATGTTAACATTATCATGAGAATCTTCACTTAAGCATTTCCTAACTTCTTTCTGACTTAAAATTTGCAGTGTATGCAGTGCATTAACATAGGGTGTCCTCTTCTTCCCCCCTCCCACCAGTAAGAGCGTTTGAACAGGTGGAGGCGTACATATTCTGAGGAGGGCACGTGTCAGTCACTTTCACTGATTAGAGCGCCTGGGGAGGGCAGCTTTAAACTCTCACCAAGGCACCATAGGAGCCCTGCTAGTGGAGGTTTCCCAAGGGATCTGGGCTCAGTTTCTTGGCTCTACCACACACCTCCTGTGTGATCTTGAGCAAATCACATTAATCTCTGTCTTTAGTCTCCATCTGTTAAAATGAGGCTAATGCCTCCCTTCCTCGGGTGTTTTGAGGATAAATAAATGAATGCTTCTGAGGTGCTCAGATACCCTGCTGAATGGGCCCACGTACAAATTGCTGCATCTCCTGGGTGCCCTAATCCCTTTCTGTAGGATGCACCAGCTGGCTATGAACCCTATCAGTAGAGCAGAGATTGTGAGTAGCTTGTGCTCATTCCTCTCTTACAGTATCTTTCTGCTAACAGCACCCCACATCCCAGGTTCCTTCAGTAAACTCCAAGCAATCAATCAAACAAATTGTGATGTGACTGGCACACTTAGAGAGACAGAAGAATCCCCATTTCTCCAGTCAGGACAGTAACCATTTAAGTGTACAGTGTTAGGAGGGTATATACACCAAGAAGGGAGTCAAATTGTTAGGGCCCTCCAAGAGGGTATAAAGAGTAATGGAATGAAACAACCAAGGGGAAATGTAAACTTCCCATTGGTGAGATTTGTTATACTCAGAAAGTAGTGGAAATCTGATAGGTGAGCCATTTCAAATGAGTCTACAGGCTATTCTACACTGAACACTCCTGAAAGTGCTCTGGGATGGCTTATGTTGACTCCAAGATCTCTTCCCTCTCTGTGTTCTAATCAAGCCCCCTCCTCCTATATCCCAGTGGCAAGGCCTGTGGAATAATCTACATCAGCACAATCACTTATTTGGCTTTCTTCAGCCTATTTAGATAAAGCAGTTCATTTTGTAAGATTACCAGCAGGATTAATGTCCCGTTATATGAACACAGCAAACAGAAGTATAATAAAAATATGAATTTAAAACTTTCAGCTCACACTTGAAAGCATTTAATGATGTGGATTTTTCCCCTCTACATATGTTGAAAGCTTAGTCCATAATTTTACACATTAATTCGTGCCTGTCTTGGCAAATCTTAGTTAACTTTAGGCAGAACAAGTTCTTCATTACTCAAGAGCCATAGTATTCACTTATTGTAATCTTAGCATGGATATTTTTAGTTTGAACAAATTGCAGGATTTTTGCTGGATACACTGAACAGCTTTTTGGGGGCACAGAGCACATCTCTTAAATGGAACCTCTACATAGAAGTCCAGATATTGAGGTGCTTGGCTCAATTGGCACGTTCATGGAAAGGCAGCACTTGATATAACAACTCCCCAGTTGCATTTCCAGAGATTAGGGGAAAAACAGGGATCCACAACATAGCTAAACATGTGATGTGGGGCTTGCTGTTTGGCAGAGATCACAGGAAGTGCCACATCAAGCACTTGGATAGGACAGGAATGTGGCCAGCTAACACTGCTAGGGTGACCAGACAGCAGTTGTGAAAAATTGGGATGGGGCTGTGGGGTAATAGGCGCCTATATAAAACAAAGCCCCAAATATCAGGACATCCCTATACAATCGGGACATCTGGTCACCCTAAACACTGCTCTAATATTTGGAATGGTTTTAGGAGCCTAACTCTAGGCTTTTATTTTTGAAAATCATTGTTTGTTTTTTATTTGGATCTTTGTTTCCGAGAAAAAACATGGATGTGGAGATATAGATAAGGGTGACCAATCCATTTCACAGATTGGAACACCAGAATGAACAAGTAAGAACAAGGTTGTTTTATTTATAAGCGATGGTTTGGTAGTAGTTTCCTGACCAATGAAGCACATTCACAGTGCCTTATAATACAGTAATCTTTTCTTGAGATTTTTGGATAAATGTGTCTTACCAACACTAAGGGTATGTCTACACTACAGAATTACTCTGATTTTACAGAATTCGATTTTTGGCAACAGATTGTATAAAGTCAAGTGCATGCGTCCACACTAAGCACATTAATCGGCAGTGTGCGTCCATAGTGCCGAGGCTAGCATTGGCTTCCGGAGCGATGCACTGTGGGTAGGTCTCCCATAGCTATCCCATAGTTCCTGCAGTCTGGGTTGAGATCCCAATGCCTGATGGGGCAAAAAACATTATCGTGGGTGGTTCTGGATACATGTCGTCAGGCCCCCCTCTCCCTCCCTCCTTCCCTCCCTCCATGAAAGCAATGGCAATCATTTCGCGCCTTTTTTCCTGGGTTACCTGTGCAGATGCCAGACCACGGCAAGCATGGAGCCCGCTCAGCTGACCGTCACCGTATGTCTCCTGGGTGCTGGCAGACTTGGGACTGCATTGGTATACAGCAGCAGCTCATTGCCTTTTCACAGCAGACGGTGCATTATGACTGGTAGCCATCGTCATCATATTCCTGGGTGCTCTTTTAGCCGACCTCGATGAGGTCAGTCAGGGACACCTGGGCAGACATGGGAGTGACTCAGCCAGGTCGTTCCCATCTTCTGCCGAGCACCCAGGAGATGATGATGGCTAGCAGTCATACTTCACCGTCTGCTGCCAGCCTAAGATGTAAAAGATAGATGGAGTGGATCAAAACGAGAAATCGACCAGATTTGTTTTGTATTCATTTGCTCCCCCCTCCCTCCGTGAAATCAACGGCCTGCTAAACCCAGGGTTTTGAGTTCAATCTGTGTGACAGTTGTTTGTGTTTCTCCTTGATGCAAAGCCACCCCCTTTGTTGATTTTAATTCCCTGTAAGCCATGTCATCAGTCGCTCCTCCCCTGAGCAACTGCAGACTATCGTTTTGCGTGTTTTTTCAGTGCAGACACCATATCACGGCAAGCATGGAGTCCGCTCATCTCAACACAGCAATCATGAACATTGTAAACACCTCACACATTATAGTGCAGTTTATGCAGAACCAGAACCTGAAAAACCAGGCAAGGAGGAGGCAACGGCAGTGCGGCGATGAGAGTGATGAGGACATGGACACAGAATTCTCTCAAACCGCAGGCCCCGGCACTTTGGAGATCATGGTGTTAAGGGGGCAGGTTCATGCCGTGGAACGCTGATTCTGGGCCCGGGAAACAAGCACAGACTGGTGGAACCACATAGTGTTACAGGTGTGGGACGATTCCCAGTGGCTGCGAAACTTTCACATGCATAAGGGCACTATCATGGAACCTTGTGACTTGCTTTTCCCTGCCCTGAAGCACCAGAATACCAAGATGAGAGCAGCCCTCACAGTTGAGAAGTGAGTAGCGATAGCCCTGTGGAAACTTGCAATGCCAGACAGCTACCGGTCAGTCGGGAATCAATTTGGAGTGGGCAAATCTACTGTGGGGGCTGCTGTGATGCAAGTAGCCAAAGCAATCACTGAGCTGCTGCTACCAAAGGTAGTGACTTCTGGGAAATGTGCAGGTCATAGTAGATGGCTTTGCTGCAATGGGATTCTCTAAGTGTGGTGGGGCAATAGATGGAACCCATATCCGAATCTTGGCACCAGAGCACCAGGGAAGCCAGTACATAAACCGCAAGAGGTACTTGTCAATGGTGCTGCAAGCACTGGTGGATCACAAGGGATGTTTCACCAACATCAATGTGGGATGGCCGGGAAGGGTTCATGACGCTCGCGTCTTCAGGAACACTAGTCTGTTTAAATGACTGCAGCAAGGGATTTACTTCCCAGACCATAAAATAACTGTTGGGGATGTTGAAATGCCTATAGTTATCCTTGGGGACCCAGCCTACCCCTTAATGCCATGGCACATGAATCCATACACAAGCAACCTGGACAGTAGTCAGGAGCTGTTCAACTATAGGCTGAGCAAGTGCAGAATGGTAGTAGAATGTGCATTTGGACCTTTAAAGGGTCACTGGCGCACTTTACTGACTCACTCAGACCTCAGCAAAACCAATATTCCCATTGTTATTGCTGCTCGTTGTGTGCTCCACAATCTCTGTGAGAGTAAGGGGGAGACGTTCATGGTGGGGTGGGAGGTTGAGGCAAATCACCTGGCCGCTGATTACGCACAGCCAGACACCAGGGCGATTAGAAGAGCACACCAGGAAGCGCTGCGCATCAGAGAAGCTTTGAAAACCAGTTTCATGACTGGCCAGGCTACGGTGTGACAGTTCTGTTTGTTTCTCCTTGATGAAAACCCACTCCCATGGTTGACTCATTCCCTGTAAGCCACCTACCCTCCCCACTTCGATCACAGCTTGCTTGCAAAGGAAATAAAGTCATTATCATTTAAAAAACATGTATTCTTTGTTAATTGATTATAAAAAGAGGGAGATAACTGACAAGGTAGCCCGGGTGGAGTGTGGGATGAGGGAAGGAAAAGGTCACTTCAAAACTTGTTGAATGCCAGCCTTCTGTTGCTTGGGCTGTTGACTGGAGTGGAGTGGTTGGGTCCCCAGAGCCTCCCCGTCCACATACATTCTTGGGCATCTGGGTGAGGAGCCTATGGAACTTGGGGAGGAGGGAGGGTGGTTAAACAGGGGCTGCAGCGGCACTCTATGATCCTGCTGCCATTCCTGAAGCTCCACCAGATGCCAGAGCATGTCCGTTTGATCCCGCAGTAGCCCCAGTATTGTATCCTGCCTCCTCTGATCTTCCTGCTGCCACCTCTCATCTCGATCGTCCCTCCTGTCCTCACATTCGTCCCTCCTGTCCTCACGATCATTGGCCACTTTCCTGTTCTGCGATACTGTGTCCTTCCACTCATTCAGATGAGCTCTTTCATTGCAGGTCAACTGCATGATCTCAGAGAACATTTCATCGTGCGTGCATTTTTTTCACTGCCTTATCTGAGATAGCCTTCGGGATGGAGGAGGGAGGCTTGAAAAATTTGCAGCTGCAGGAGGGAAAAAAGGGAGAGAAGTATTTTAAAAGATACATTTTACAGAACAATGGGTATACTCTTTCACGGTGAACAACACTATTGACATTACATAGCACATGTGATTTTGGTACAAGGTTGCATTTTGCATCCTTTATATTGCGTGCCTGAGGCTTTGGTGTTAGAGATCACAGATGCAGGGCCGGGAAACAGAATTCGACTTGCAGGCGGCCATGGTAAGCCATTGTCTTTCGGCTTGTGCATCTTTCATAAAAGCAGCATGTTAACGTGCAGCAGCAGAAACCAAAGTAACCCCCCCTCATCCAATTCTCTGGGATGATTGCTTTACCCCTCCCCTGACCGCATGGCTGGTTCTCCCCAGAAATATTCTGCAAGGGCTGTACCTCCAGGGGAGCTTCATGGAGATGTCCCTGGAGGATTTCCGCTCCATCCCCAGACATATTAACATACTTTTCCAGTAGCTGTACTGGCAGCAAGTGCATCCCAAGTCCTTAGGGCAAATTAATCATTAAAAAATGCTTGCTTTTAAACCATGTATTATATATACAAAGGTACACTCACCAGAAGTCCCTTCTACAGCTTCATGGTCTGGGATACCGCCTTGGGAGGGTATTTCAGTCACGGTGATAAAAAGATCCTGGTTGTTGGGGAGAATGGCGTGCTGCGTGCTCTCCTCAAGGTCGTCCTCCTCCTCCTCCTCATCTGCAAAATCCTTAGGCATGGCTGAGAGTACCCCCTCCTTGGAATCCACAGTCAGGGGTAGGGTAGTGGTGGTCCCCCTCCCCCCCCCCCCCGAATTGCATGCAGCTCAGCGTAGAAGCAGTATGTCTGCGGCTCTGCCCTGAAGCATCCGTTTGATTCTTTGGTTTTCTGGTACGCTTGTCTGAGCTCCTTAACTTTCACGCGGCACTATGTTGTGGCCTCTCTCCAACATGCCTTTGGAGATTTTTTCAACTGTTTTGGCATTTCGTATTTTGGAACGTAGTTCTGATAGCACGGAATCGTCTTTCCATACAGCGATCAGATCCAGTACCTCCCGTACGGCCCATGCTGGAGCTCTTTTTCGATTCTCAGACTACATGGTTACCTGTGCTGATGAGCTCTACTGGCCAAACAGGAAATGAAATTCAAAAGTTCGCGAGGCTTTTCCTGTACACCTGGCCAGTGCATCTGAGTTGAAAGTGCTGTCCAGAGCGGTCACAATGGTGCACTGTGGGATAGCTCCCGGAGGCCAATACCATCAAATTGTGTCCACACTAACCCTAATTCGAACCGGCAATATCAATTTCAGAGCTAATCCCCACATCAGGGAGGAGTACAGAAATCGATTTTAAGAGCCCTTTATGTCGAAGTAAATGGCTTTTTGTGTGGACGGGTGCAGGCTTAATTTGATTTAACGCTGCTAAATTCGACATAAACACATAGTGTAGACCAAGCCTAAGGAAGACTCACCTTGCAGGAGTGTGGTATTGTTCCCATTGCACAGCTTACTAAACTGAGGCACAAAGACTTGTCCAAGGCCATGCAACCAATAATTGCAGAGTCAGGAATGAACCCCAAGGGATAGGTCTCCTATTTCTCTGTTGTAACCACTATGGCTGGGATTTTCAAAGGAGCCAAAGTAAGTTAAGCAACTAAATCCAATTGACTTTCAATGGGAGTCGGATTCCTAATACTCATTTGTGCCTTTGAAAATCTTCTTCTAGGTTATTATATTTCCTCTTAGCAATCTCACTTCCTCAGGGAGAAGAGTCCCACGAATATTGCAAACACAGGACTTTCGAAGATTTTTATGTATGTGGTTCAATCAGTGGCAAAGCCCATTTTTAGACTGGTACAACCAACTGTACAAAAATCCATTAAGTTCTTAAACCAAATGTGACTTGGTTTCTTTATGTTAAGATTTGTTGTGGATTCAAACAGTGCCAGAATGCTGATTTTTGTGCTTATGTCTTTCAGTTTCCAAGACTTACTATAAGTATCTGAAAATGTGGAATTAAATACTTCAGCTTATTCCTTTGTACAGTGACTACCATTACTGCATGATGATCTCTCTTCACTGTCTCTGTTGAAGAATCAGCTACAGAAGAGTACTTGAACCATGACAAGTGGTGATTATTAGGGTCCCTAGGCCAATTTTGTATCTGCCAATTTGTCTATAGTAGCAGTTGTCCTCTGAATGTAACTTGTAATATTTCTGATGGAATTTATAGATTGTCTTTCAGAAACTGAATTAATAATTCCTGGAATTCTTTGCTAGGATTAATATATTTAGTTTTATGTACCTTTGTATAGAATATTACCAGGGACTATTATCTGGGATTGTGACTCTTTTCATATCACTTACGTTATGCTGAGTGCAAGGAAAGCATCCCAAAATAAGGGGGTCCAATTTACAATTTTAATTAGCACTAAAGCTAATTTGTAGTGCAAGACAAACCAAAAATGCATACCGTTTGAGAGAACAGACTATCAGTAAAGCTAAACATCACCTTTCTGAAAATAGTTTGCTTCCTTGTGAAATTTGCATTCAGTGTCACCCACAGGTGTGGCCATATGAAAAAATGTAACATCTGAAGTAAAACTAAGAATATGAAAACACCCTAGTCAGTGTGTATGAAATTATTAAAGGCTGGTTTTGTAAAAGCCAAGAGCTTTCAGGAGCTGCTAGGTAACAATGTCCATCTGTTCATATTGTGAATTTTTGTATGATATCTTCTATTTAGCTGGTTGAGACTTTTAGCACCTGCTCTACCAATAGGAGAGTTTCACTGGAAATGGAGTTAGTTTTACAATGCTTATGCAGTTTCAGTTTAGCAACTGAATGTAGCACTGTAACAGGGCAGGACTCACCCCTTTGGGGCCTCCTGCTGGTCATCCAGGGAATTAGCATTTCCAGCTCCGGAGTGCCCTCTGCAGGCCAGTGTCCCACTTGCAGCTGGGCCTGAGTCCCTCCTGAACCCTGGTGCCTGAGGAGAGAGTCCGCATAACATTAAAAAACCAGTAGGAGAACACTTCAACCTCTCTGGTCACTCAGTAACAGACTTAAAGGTGGCAATCTTGCAACAAAAAAGCTTCAAAAACAGACTCCAAAAAGAAACTGCTGAACTTGAATTAATATGCGAACTAGATACCATCAATTTAGGCTTTAATACAGACTGGGAATGGCTGAACCATTATACACATTGAATCTATTTCCCCATGTTAAGTATCCTCACATCTTCTTGTCAAACTGTCTGAAATCTTCATTATCACTACAAAAGTTTTTTTTCTCCTGCTGATAGTTGCTCATCTTAATTAATTAGCCTCTTAAAGTTGGTAGGGCAACTCCCACCTTTTCATGTTCTCTGTATGTGTATATATATCTCATTACTATATGTTCCATGTAGTCGGTTGCGCCGGGGCTCGACCCTCCTGGGGCAGGGAGCCGCTTTCGCAGAGAGCATCTCTGAGGCTCCGGAAGGCTCTGTCGCACACTCCGGTCCCACACCTGTCAGACCGTCCTCCGTCGTTAGCAGGCTGCTGGGTGCTGGAGGCAAATCAAACTGGGATAAACACAATACCCGGCCAGTGATGCCGAACAAGGAACTGCGATGCTTAGGCTTAGTGGTCGGAGTCCATCAGTCCATCAGGGCTTGGACTTTTTTCCCACCTTTTTTCCTGACTGTGTGCCAACTGTGTAGCCAAGGTAGTCAGGTCTCCGGCGGCTGGGCCGGGTGGGGGTGGGGTTCTCCCCTCCCTCTCCTCCCTCAGGGGACCTCAGGGGCAGATGGTCTTCCCACCCACCTTCGATGACGGCGACATCCAGGAGCGCGGCAGCATAGTGCAGATGATGGGTTTTGATGGGAGTGGTCCATTAATCTCTGGAATCTCTGGAAGGTGGGGCGGGGCCATGAAGACCGGGAAAGTGATATAGCCCTTGGACTCACTGGAAGGTAGGAGGAGTAGGACCGGTCCCCGGCCTGAACTCGGACCTGGGCCTCTTGGTTATTTATAGGTCTTGCCGCTCCTGGGCCTTCTTCTTCTTTCTCTCGGGCCGGGGCCGGGTGGGACAAGTACCCCTGCTGCTGCAGCGTAGTCCAGGGCCTGCCTGGGCTGGGGGGGGGCCGACTGTTCAGGTCTCTCATCAGGTCGGGAGGCCTCGGTGGCCCGTCCCGGCACAGCAACTCGCATGGGGAAAAACCTCTGGCTTCGAGGACTGGGCGGGTGGCCAGTAGCAGGGCGGGAGGGTTGGTTCCAGTGGCGGAGCTCCTCTCGTGGGAACTTCCATCATTCCCCCTGAGGTTTTCCTCAAACAAGCATTAAGCCCGGCCCGTCGTGGATGGTGGTCTGTGGATTTGTTTCAACAGGACATCTTGATAGATCCCGGCCAGAAGAACCGTCCTCCGATCGCGCGCGGTTTTGTCCTGTCCCAGGTGCCCGGCGGGGGCGCATCATCATCATGGGCTATTTTCATTACCGGTGACACTGGGGAACTAACAACCAAGTGGCCCATCTTGGTCAATCGGAGGGGGGCCATCCGGGTGGCCCCGCCCTCACCGGCTGGTCCTCCCAGGGCGGGGGCGGGGTGACCAGAAGCTGTGCAGCTGGCAGCCCCAGCTGTTTCCATTCTATGCATCCGATGAAGTGGGCTGTAGCCCACGAAAGTTTATGCTCAAATAAATGTGTTAGTCTCTAAGGTGCCACAAGTACTCCTGTTCTTTTTGCAGATACAAACTAACATGGCTGCTACTCTGAAACATATCACATTTGAAACATCCCCTCTAATCACAGATTTGGTTTTGGGGAAGGAGCAGGGAGAAATTCACCTTTAGGGATTGATCCACAGCTCACAGAAGTCAATGGGAGTTTTGCTGCTGATTTAAATGGGCTTGGGACCAGGCTGTTAGTGAAGATTGTTTTGTTTTGTTTTTAACATGTCTTGATTATCTTTCCACTCAACTTTAGGCTTAGACTACCAATCACTTGATAAGAACAAGTTTTGGGCTTACTACAAACTGGGCTAGATTTCTGTTTTGCTTTATACCTTGTGCAGGTAGAAATTCATTTTATTTCAGAAATTCCTAGGTCCTAGAGTTACTTTTTTAAGTAGACATTGATTGCAAATTACATACACTAGACTCCCATGTTCTCCTTTTACTTCCAGTACATACAGTAGCTGATTGTGATTAAAGTTAAAAGCCTGATTAAAATGAAATCTTGCCCAGCATTGAGATTGATGCTTTCAGTGACCAAAAATTGAAGTAATAGAAACCAGAATTCAAGCATTGACTGCTTCAGGAGTTGGGAAAATAATAGCTGTCTTTGAAATTGCAAAGTTTCACAAATCCTGTGAGGGTGTACAGCACCAGCCCCTATAACTCTGCTTTCACGTTAAAGAAATCAAAATGTTGTTCTCCAGCATCAGTGTGTGTGCAATCTTCTATGTATTCAATTGTACTTCCTACAAGAACTGAACAAAAAACAAGTATTTGTAAAGATGACTAACAGCTCAGTATGACTAACCTAAACAAGCCTTTCAGGAGATCATTATGAAGCCACTTAAATTTACCTGCTGTGTATATATGCTGGATGTGTGCTTAAGTCAATGTATTACTGTTACTTATTGTTTCCAGTGGCACAATATGCTAGGTGCTTTCCAAACATCAAGGAGGCACAGTGCTTTCACTGTAGTGTTTACAATCTAAGAAAAACCACATGATGCAGATATGACGCATTATTTGTCACTTATTGAACTTTTCATTTATCAGGCATGCCTTTTACTTTTCATACTTACTCCCCAGACTAGAAAAGCATTTATATACATGTACAATGTTAAGCAGCATATGCTTCAAGTTCAGCAGATGGTTCAGTGTTTCACTGGGTTAAGGCATTAGAAATCGCTTGGATAAGCCAATTTCCTCTAGCCCATTAGGCTAGATAAAGCTTAAAAGATCTCAAAAACACGTCTGCAATGGAAAAGTCATAGAGTTTCATTCACCATTGCTCTCTACAAGGAGCAGTCATTTATAGCCTTGTAAAGGGGATGTAAAATGTTACCTAATCATAATGGTAGCATTTTATACCCACTTTGTACTGGAGCACATGATTGCACATGGTAGAGAGCCATAATAAATCAGCCTCATACTGTACAACAAAGGGTAAAGGATCAGAACACAAATGCATGTGGGAATACATTGAGTGATATAATTTAAAATGAGTTCCTAAATATTTACATAGAGCGTCTCCAGAAACTCCTTCCTCCCGTTCATGATCACATCCCATTCCTGTGGCATCTACATCAGTTGCTTATGTGGAAAATTAACATGTCAATAACATATATAATATATAATATTTGTAATTGCCAGAGGATACTTATTTATTGCTAAGGTGAAAGGAGGTCATCAGTGTAATTGCCACCTGGCTTCGCAATCTCAAGCAAATTTATATTTAAACTAATTTCAACCTAGAGACTACGTTTTGGTGAGCATCCTCTTTGTATACCTGTTTATCCCGTTCTTCTCTATACAAATGTTGTTTGTATACTGTAACAGAGTTGCCTCATTTCTAGGATCCACCCCAGACCACTATGATGAAATATCCACTCCCATTTATGGTACAGACACACCATTCTGATGAGATATTAATTATCACCAAAGAGTACCTCCCATATTTGTCACATCTGTTTTAAAATTAAACCATATATTTGCAGATTTCACAAAACTTGTTTCTAGTAAGTATAGTGAGAGGAAAATGGCTGATAGGGAGCCTTGGAACTATTTGAACCTACACCTGCTGGCCGTGTTCCCTAAGGGACCGCACATCAACTAATGATGGTTGGAGCTCAGTGCACTCAGATGACAACGCTGACACTGACACATTCCCTATTCTGGGAATGATACAAGAGCCAGATATCAGAGTTCTGCACCTCCTGAAAGCTACCCAGCAACAGGGGAATTTTCACCAGCCAAATGTAAGTATTTTCTGACTCCTTTAGGCTAACAGAATAGTACAAAGAGACAGGAATGGCCTTACCATGAGGCGAACTGAGGCGGCTGCCTCAGGTGCCAGACTGTGGGGAGGCGCCACTAGGACCCAAAGTGTAGAAAATTGTGTCTGCTGCTGGTGCATATGTATTCTCTCTGCTCTAGATGCACAGAGATGGTGGAGTGCTGTGCTGGAGGAAGGAGGGCACAAGAGACATAACAAGCAGGCAGGAGAAAAGGTGAGAGGGAATAACAGAAAGCAGCAGGAGCTGCAGGGAGAGAGAGGAGGAGGAGGAGCCTCTTATGTACCTCTCTAGCACCTCCAGGAGCCTGGACTGATTAACACCAGCTTCTCAGGGAACTTCCTGTTTCCTGCTGCTTCCCTGAAGCCACTTGAGGAGAACAGGCAGTCAGCTGAAGTAGTAGGAGCCAGTTAGGCCCTTAAGACGCTGATATCTTCCCTCACTCAGGCCCTGCTACCAGCCTGCTTATTTGTCCCTTTCAACTGAGTGTTGAGAGCCACTATAGCTGGCACAGATCAGCAGTAATGAGTGAAAGAAGAAAACGTTCCTCTGGGGCAGCATTCAGAAAAAGAAAACAAGCAAAGGAAGCTTTTCTAGCTAAGCAGGAAGGAGCTCTCCTGAGATACACAGACACAAATGTTCATGGTGAGCCTTCCGGTCCCAGTGAGGATGTGAGTGGTGAGGAGAGGCCTGATAGTCCAGTTAATCAGAATGCAGGTGACCTGGCAGCTACTGCAGCATCCATATTTCCATCTCAAATGGATGTAACCATGCATATTCCTGAAGAAAAGTGTAGATCAGAGAGGAGTGTGGTGGAGGCGCAAGAAACAGCTGCTGCTGAGTTTAGTTCCTTAAGTCTAGATGATCCAGGACTGTGGACCCACTTGAGCAGTAGCCTGAGGGACTTCCTGTACTGCATGGGCCATAGCAAGTGAAAAACTTCATGTTCCCCAAAGACAATGAAAATAGAAGTTTCCATCCAATACATTACTGGTGTGAAATCCCCAATGGTGACAAAGTGGAGAGGCCATGGCTTATGTATTCAAAAACCCAGAATGCTGCATACTGTTTTTGTTGCAAATACTTCCAGTCTAATGTTCCAGCCACATTGGGTTCTACAGGAACAAAGGACTGGAAAAATCTGGCTAGAAATATGGCATGCCATGAGAAGGCAGCAAATCACCAGAGAGCATTCTATGGTGGAAAGAGCTTGAGATGAGACTGAGGTTAAAGGACAGAAGATTGAATCAGAATCTCTTTACTGGCAAAATGTTCTGAAAAGGCTCGTTGCCATTGTGAGAATGCTTGCTACCCAAAACCTAGCACTGTGTGACACTTCAGATCAGCTGTATGTGCCAAACAATGGAAACTTCCTTAAAATTGTGGAGCTGATGGCTGAGTTTGATGCTGTACTCCAGGAGCACCCAAGAAATGTACACACACCACTACCTTGGAAAAACAATTCAAAATGAGATCATACAGTTACTGGCAACAAAAGTCAAACAGAAGATTGTGGCAGATCTCAAGTCAGCAAGATATTACTCTGTTATTCTGGACTGCACACCTGACATCAGCCATACAGAACAAATGACTTTAATGGTGCGCTTTGTAACAACAACAGAACCTAGTGAAAATGTCCCTCCAATGGTGACAGTCAGAGAGCATTTTCTATAATTTATTGACATTGATGATACTACAGGAGCTGGTATGACAAATGTGCTTCTTTAAAGGCTGGAAGATACGGGAGTTGGATAGCTGACATGAGAGGTCAGGGCTACGATAATGGTGCCAACATGAGAGGAAAGAACAGAGGAGTGCAGACATGGATCTGAGAGTTAAACCCTCGAGCCTTTTTTGTCCCATGCAGTTCTCATTCATTGAACTTGGGAGTCAGTGATGCAGCCTCAGCTTCTAGTGAGGCTGCTGAATTTTTTAATGTAATTCAGAGCATCTGTGTATTTTTCTCTGCATCAACTCATTGATGGCAAATTTTGAAGCAACATCTGGGAACATCCTCTCTGACACTGAAACCACTGAGTGCCACACAATGGGAAAGTCAACTGAAGGCGATAAAGCCTATCAAACACCAAATTGGGAAGATCGATGATGCCAAAGTTGCCATTATGGAGGATAATGCTATGACAGGAACTGTTCATGGGATAACAGTGGCAGAGGGAAATGGAATCACCAGAAACATACATAACTTCAAATTTCTGTGTGGCTTAGTGTTGTGACATGACATACTGTTTGAAATAAATGTTGTAAGCAAGAGACTCCAAGGTGTTGACCTTGATATATCTGGAGTAATGGAACAACTGGACAAAGCAAAGTCATACCTACAGTCTTATCAGTCAGATAAGGGATTTCAAAACATTCTGAAGAGTGCACAGAAGTTGGCAGAGGAACTTCACACTGAAGCTATTTTCCCACCCATTCAAGAATACAAGAGTCACCGAAGAAGACATTTTGATTACAAGGCACAGGATAATCCCATAAGAGACCCCAAACAACAATTCAAAGTTGAATTCTTTAACCAGGTGCTAGATTGTGCAATACAATCAGTTGAAGAACGTTTCATGCAGCTCAAGGAACACAGCAGTATATTTGGGATGTTGTATGACAGGGGTTGGCAACCTCTGGCACGTGGCTCGCCAGGGTAAGCACCCTGGTGGGCCGGGCCAGTTTGTTTATCTGCTGCGTCAGCAGGTTCGGCCAATTGTATCTCCCACTGACCGCGGTTCGCCGTCTCAGGCCAATGGGGAGGCGGGAAGCGCTGTGGGCCAAGGGATGTGCTGGCCGTGGCTTCCTGCCTCCCGTATTGGCCTGGGATGGTGAACTGAGGCCAGTGGGAGCTGTGGTCCGCCAAACCTGCCGATGCGGCAGATAAACAACTGGCCTGGCCCGCGAGGGTGCTTACCCTGGTGAGCCGCATGCCAGAGGTTGTCGACCCCTGTTGTATGATATTCCAAAACTCCTCACTATACCTGAAGAAGACCTACACCAGCAATGCAGGGCACTAGAGACAGTGTTGACACATGATGACATGTGCGATATTGTTGCAAGTAATTAGGTGATGAACTGAAAGCCCTTTCAAGATACATTTCAGCAGGATCAACTCCAAAGGCTGTTCTGGAATATATGTGCACAAATAGGATGACCACCCTCTTTCCAAATGCTTTTGTTGCTCTGTGCATACTTCTAACACTTCCCGTACATTGCCAGGGGAGAAGGCAGCTTCTCCAAGCTGAAGTTAATAAAAACACATCTATGCTCCACAATGACACAGGAGAGGCTGGTTAGCCTTGCAACCATCTCAGTAGAGCATGAGCTGGCCCAGACTGTGGACCTTCAGGAAGCAGTTCAAATCTTTGCAAACAAGAAGGCATGGAAAGCACCACTTTGATTATTCAAACAATAAAAATGCCAGCGTTTACTATGCAGACAAGAAAAATTACATTTGCTGTTAAGGCGTTTGAAAGTTAAGAGTTACTTAAAATTTTTGAACAAGGAATTTTAAGTTGTTAGTTCTCCTTTATTGGGGTAGGTAGCAGAGCAGTACCATGAGAGGAGTAGAACAGGAAGAAGGCAGAATTGAGACCTTTCAAAGTTTTGGCCCAAGCGAGGGGGCATGGGGGCGTCATTTGAGCTCCTCGCCTCAGGTGCCAAAATGTTGTGGGCCAGCCCTGCAAAGAGAATAGGAGGCACCAGAGAATCAGACAAAAAATTTTTAACAGTGATGACTAACATATCTTTCCTTCTCAATTACACTACTTTTACTCTTTTGATGTCATCATTTCACTAGCTCTCCTGTCTGGCAGCCTAGGCTGGACACAAATTTTTAATGTAAAAAACAGGCAGAAAAGAAAATACTTAGAAAAAAATTCATCCACAACTTTGTAATACTTTGTTAAAGAAGCAACAAGACCTTTCTTCCCCCTTTCATTTGTGGGTCACCTGCAAGCAGGAATCTCCTTCCAGGCTGATGGATGGTCAATCTGACTTAAACATTGATATGGCCTGGTGTTTTAAGATGAGTGACACTTCCTGCTTGCCTCTGTTCGACAATCCTGACAGAGGTATTAACAGTTTGATCCTTATTCAGGGTGTTTGTTTGTTTTTTCCTGGAGTTTGCCAGGGAAGGGGTTGGGTTAAAAACGGAATGAAATCCTCAAGATTTGGCATAATATGTTTGCTGGGTACAGGCAAAATTAACTAATTTAATCTGCACTATGAATAATATTTGTTATATATAGATATATTAACATTTTTGTCCGTATGTCAAAGAAGCTTACAAATGCTAATTAATACAACACTCCTCCAGTGAGATTTGTTATGACACTGTTTGCAGATGGATAAACTGAGGTAAAAGGCAATAATACTTGCCCAACGTCATTCAGTGAAGACCTAATCCTGCTGCGGGCAGAGCCAAGAACAGAAGTAAGGAGTCCTGATGCCCAGTCACCTGTTATAATTATTGGATACACTGCCTCCCTCCTTCCTTTACTTATTATGATCTACTTCATATGTCCCTAATAATTAGCGGTGAGGCTAGAGATGCCCAAAGGAAGCATTTCCCATTTACAAAAACTAAATAATAGAGCAGAATGACAATCTTGCAGATAGCGCTAGAATGTCAAAGGGAAATAAATTAATTCTTAACTATGCTAAAATTACTAGGCAATGTTCAGAGACACTGGGCTTTTAACATTGAATAGATTATACAGCATTATCAACAAAAATGTCTTACATGGGTGAATTTCTGCTTTAATTATATTTCCCTCTTTTATTCTCTTTGTTTTCCTGTTGCTTGTCTGTCTGCCATATATACATATACCCACACTGTATGTTTTTTGTCTGAAACTTCCTAGGTTTAAAAAAAAAGGCAGTAAGCACATATAATTAGGACGAAGTGGGTATTCACTCACGAAAGCTCATGCTCCCAAACTCTGTTAGTCTATAAGGTGCCACAAGACTCTTTGCTGCTTTTGCAGATCCAGACTAACACGGCTACCCCTCTGATACATAATTAGGACTAGAACTTTTTGGTCAGAGAGTGGTAGAAAGTTCTGTCCCATGCATTGTAGGAGGTCCCTAAGACAAAGACCTTGTCCTGCAAACTGTAGAAGCTATAACACTCCTGCTACGTCTACACTACAGCCGGTATCAACGTTCTGAGATCGATCTACCGGCAGTTGATTTAGCGCGTCTAGTGAAGACCCACCAGATCAACAGCAGATCGCTCTCCAGTTGACCCCTGTATTCTACTGCCAACAAGAAGAGTAAGGTAAGTCAATGGAAGAGTTTCTCCCGTCGACCCCCTCGCGGTGTAGCTCCTGCGGTGACTTGACCTAAGGTACGTCAACTCAGCTACTTATTCACACAGCTGGAGTTGCGTAGTATAGGTCGACTTACCGCAATAGTGTAGACATAGCCAAATACATCATGACTGTGAACCTTACCAAATCCCTAAGAACCTCACTGCTTCTGCAATCATTGTTATATCTGTGCATAAAATCAGAGTGTCATAAAATCAGATGGGTTTCACATGTGCACAAGAGTCTGACATGAACATCCAATTGCAGGATTGAAGACTACAGCCCTAATCTTACGAAAATTCATGCAAGTATTCCTTCAGTGGGACTTGGTCTTCTTTGGAGCAAACAAACATGTCAGAGAAAGACACTAAAAACATAAGAATGTGAATGTTACCCATCTCCCCGTCACCCAATCCTCTCCATGCAAATTCGGATATGAGCAGCAACTAGTGGCAGCTGTTTCAATGAGCAAATGCCCTATATAATGAAGAGGCAATGTTTATCCAAAGATGGGAAAAGCACCTTCACTTATGTCTCCTTAGTCCCAGCACACCACAGACTGGCCGTGAACATAGCAATTGGTTCAGATACAAAAGATCTCTATTATGCATAGCACAGATGTAGTGACAGCTGATGGCATCAGCAGAGGCAGGCAGACAGACTGCACAATTGTAAAATAAGTGGATAATAGGAACGCAGCTCAGGATCCCAGGAGAGAGAGAGAACCCATGACTACTGAGGTGTACAGAAGGAGAAGAAATGTTTACCTGCTTTGAAGGTTACAGTAGATTTAAACAGAATTGGGAGCTCTCTCACTGCATTAACCAAGGAAGGGGGGAGCTGATGGGGAGCACTACTTACCAAAGCCAGGGAGGGGGAGGTCTCCCTCTAATTTTTAGCAGAGGAGGGGAGAGCTGCATTCTCCCTACCCCCTTTATTTTAACACCTTCCTGACATGGCAGTGCTTATGGATAGACAGCACTGTGATGTGTCATTTCTAAGAGTGGCACGTAATGTACCTGTGCATGTCTTTCAGCTCTGGAATAATTCTCTCTGATGCACATGCTGTTAAAAGTGCAGTATGCAGATTTCATTCAATCACAAAAATTGGGAACACAGTAAAACAAACAGGGATCCTATCCATAGCAGACATCTGACACTTTCAGACACTGTTTTTGTGGGCACTGTTCCCTAACCTTCAGTTATGCTTGAACAATAAACAGGACACATGCCAGTGCACACAAGTTCCAGTAGATGCAGAATGTCAGTATGATGTCAGTAGGGTACCCCTGTCAGAAAGTATTCATATTATGTTTGTCACTAATCCATCTTTCATATACATATGGTCTCACAAGGAACAAAGGCCACCAATACCAAAACATGTTCCACATCTATGTGAAAAGATTACAAGCTAAATCTGGTTTTGGCAGCTTTAACTTGCTATTTTTTGCTTCTCTTTTTAATGCTGCTATTGGAGAGTAGCATATTCAGGTCTCAGTCCTAAGTCAATTAAATCAGTGGGAGTGCAATGTTGTACAGACAAAACTACACAGGATCTTTTCAGGGGGCAAGACAAAGATGCCACATTTATTATGATAATTTGATTTATGACCAATAACTAATATCTTAATCCTTATACACACACATTATACCTAGTACCTATACACACACACACACACACACCCATCAGATGTTCTGCAGCTGCTGTATAGTTACCAGTCCTGAATATAGCTTGAGTTCGTGGCTTGATTTTGCAGCTTGGGTTCGTAGCTTGTGGCAGCTAACTGGCCAGGAAAGCCGGGCACAAGGACGAGCTGGGTCTCTGTTGGGCATGCACCGATGCCCTTCCATGTTGGAAGCAGAATGTTACCCTCCAAAATCTTCCATCTCACCCATCCTTTTTGTAGGCTTTAGTTTGAATCCAGAGTCTATAGGTCTTGCTGTGTCACGCTGCCTCTGGGTTTGGTGACTGATCACCCGTCAATTGCAGGCGTGACCTCAGTGTGGGCTTTGAATTAGGCCCTAAAAGAAGGGATTTGGTCCTAACCACACCATCTTCTTGGAGGGCTTCAACCACTTTTTTGACAGAGAAAACAAAAAAGGAGCAATCCCTGTACACTGAATTATGGCCCCTCCGCCAACCTACCCTCTCTCTCTCTCTCTCACACACACACACACACACACACACACACCACATCTTGGGAGTACAGGGTGGCCTTTTTTTGAGAGGATTGCACGTAACTTGCACCCATGTACCACATGAGGCTTTTGGGCCTATACTGTACAATCATTTGCCAGACTTTACAAAGGTGCAGATAGACCAGAATATCTTTCTCATTCCTGAATTATTACTGGCTCAAATGTCCTGAATACAGATTAGAAATACCTGATTACATTAATCTAGGGAAAGAGTAGAATCAAAATCTGTGTTCATATTTCAGAAGAATATTCCTCACTAAAAAGCAAAAACTCTCTCTTGCTTATATCCAGCAAGTACTGGGGCGGGGAGGGGGGGGAATTAAACCCAAATTGGGGATCTTTTAATCCAATTTAATGTCTGTTCTATTTAAAACATTATGTAGTCATCTAGGACTCATGTCCTAGGACAGCAATACACTTGCCTCATTGCCAGGCATAAACACATAACATGACTGCTTTTAATGTTTGCTCTGTTCCCTTTAAAATGCTAAGAATCTCTGTTTAAATGCCAGCATATTGAAACTCAGTTCATATTACCTACAGGTTACCTGAATTCAGATACAATTGAGGACAGTCATTCATTGGCCTTATTTAAAGATCAAAGAGGGTTGTCCTTCAAATCTGACCCACAACATGCAAATGAATGGATTATAATTTGAGGGTGCTTCCTGCTGCTGAAATAATACGTCATTGTATCTGGGACTTAATAAACTCCATAGGTCTGATCCTACAAGCACGCTGTGACCAGAATTTCCACTGAAATCAATGACTGTTTGCCCTAGTCTTTTTGGCAAAAAGAAAAATCCCATTGTTGCTACTTCAGTCCAAGTCCAACAGCAGTCGCAATGCTGGAAGCATTAGAGTAGTCAAGGCTCCCATAGTTCATCCAAGTCATATACACCTGTTTATCAAGTTGTTGTGATTATGAAACATGCTTGACCACCTAACGCACCTCTATGTGACCGGACCCAAAGGCTTGACTTTTTTCCTGGCAAGTAGAGAACTAATTCTCTGCTTAGGTTTTGTCTTCACAGCTAAAGAGATGAGGATAATTACTGTGAGTTAACTACCGCCAGATTCTTATCTCCCTATAAAATTGTAGTGAAGACAAACTCCTGTGAGGTAACTAGGTGAAGTCAGCACTATACCCCCTGCCTGTGGTTGACCTTGCCTAGTTTACCTCACAGTAAAACTACAGTGCCTTGTCTTTACCAGGATTTTACAGCGAGATAATGAACATACATTAGTTATCCAGCAGAAAAACACACCTTTTTCTAGCAGTGAAGACAATACCTTACACGCCTCTCACAGGTGTACAAAGCAGATTAAGAGACAGGGCTGGAGAATGAAAGGACAGTCAAGTTTATCCATAAGAACAGCTAACTGGTAAGCAGAAGAGGAGAATGCAAATCTCCATATTGAGTGTTTATACATAGAGTTGGCTGAATATTTGTTGCATATGTAGCCCTCTTTTCTGTTCATGAATCATTTGTGAACCAATCCAGATTTCTTCAAATATATTCATTATTCCTAAACTGAAAGGCTTAAGGACGGCTGCTGAAAATGAAAATATTGTTAGAGGTGATACGAGAAGTCGGGAATTTGGTTTATTTACGGTGCTGCCTGGTTATTTCATATTATTATATAAATGGGGTAACTGTTCCTTTTGTATTTATTGTCTTTTTAAACATTTGTCAATGTGCCTGGAATGCTCATATGAATGCCTTTTGTTTATTAAATCTAAATAAATATTTGTCAAGTAGTTCATGGGGGGGCATTAATAATGTGTAAACTTCTAATTGTGAGTATTTATAAGGTCACATAGTATTGCTTCTGCCTCATGACTGGATGGCTAAAACATTTTTAATAGCAGAATAATAAATTACAATAGTGAATAATGTGTCTCTAAATAAACATTTGGCCAAAAATGTTGGAAACAAATTCAGGATTTGTGAATAGTTTCATAAATACTCATCAGCTACCCAGATAATTGTGAACAACAAATAATGTGACTGCATAAATAACAGCAAAACAAACTTGCCCCTCTTAATCGTGAAGATATGTAAAAATCACTTACTTATTATGATAAACCAGCAGTAATCACAGGACCTTGTTGTATTCCAAAATGGGATGTTTCCTTATTTATTTTTTCCATCCTGTTTGACTACTTGGTTTTCTTGTTGAATAAGTTGCAGACTGAGAGCATTTGTTACCATACCTGGACCCCCCTGCAGAGTCCCATTACCATTGCACCCAGAACTCCCCAACAAGCTCCTGTGCATCCCGATCCCCGCCGCACCTGGATCCCCCACTGAGCCGCCCGCACCCAAATTGCCCCACACAGAACCTTCTCACCCCACACTAAGCCCCTCCACACTTGGATCCTTCCTTGCTTAGCCTGCCTGCCCACATCTGGTGCACCTGGCATGGAGGGGCAGGGCCTTGGGGTGTTTCTGGGGCAGGCCCAGCCCTTGTGCTATGTCAGGGTTGGGTGCAGTTTCACGGCTGAATCCGTATCCCGGGGGGGAAGCTGCACAGTGATCTCCCACCTCTGTGCAGACAGTGGCCTGTGCTCCCCAATGCCATGCTGGAGATTCCACATTTATTTGACAAATAAAATGTGCAGAATTTTGCAGAATTTTAAAATATTGTGAGCAGATTTTTTTTTTGGCACAGAATTTTTAATTTTTTGGTGCAGAATGCCCTCAGAAGTAAGTAACTGAAAATCAGGCCATTTATTTTGGTGCCTGAATATAGAGATAGAAACCTAACTTCAAACATACATTTTGAAAATCTTGCTAATAAATCAACGCTGGGCTTTCTTCACCCTAATAATGCAAATTGCTATGAATGTTGATGATGTAAATTGAAAGCCTGTATCAGAAATCAGGACTTCAGGAATATCATGTATTACAAGTACTGATTTTAGTTTCTTTTCTGGATGAGGTCTCTGTAAGTACTGCCAACTCAATAAATTTGGAGATGTAATCAACGTGTTTCTATTCCAGAAAAACAATGTTGTGGCTGGTCACTGCCAATGTCTGTCAGATGACTTTGTAGAGGTGGAATAGTGGTTGTTTTTTCACAATGTTGCATAGTTTGCAGCTCTCTGATAGGGTGTGAATTTGCCTGCTCAATTTAGGCCATCATCCTGCTTGTTGTGCTCTTGCCCTGCAGTTGTTTATACCCTACCATCTCTTGTGGATTTTGTAAAGCACCTTTTTCCAAAGTGCTGAAGTTGTAAAAACGTGTTGTAATTTTATAAGCGGTCCATCAATGATATGACCATCATTGCCAATGAGATAGCATGTCTGGCAGAAGTTTATTTCTTCACTTAGGCAGATTTGGGCAGGTTTTTGGCAAGCCTCATCCTGTAGTTGTGTATCTATAATTTGTTGCAATCAGAGGGCTGATGCTGAAATTGCTGCCTTTGTAAGGACAACAGAGACCTTGCCTTTTTTCTCTAAAGTCTTTTCTTGTTCTGTGAGTAGTTAATGGCTAATGGTAATTAATTGAAGTTGTCATAAAGAGACAGTTACGGGTTAATGCCTCTTTTACCTGTAAAGGGTTAAGACGTTCACATAGCCTAGCTGACACCTTACTGGAGGAACCAATGGGGGGACAAAATGTTTCACCCAGGAAGGAGGGAAGTGTCCTTTGTTCAGTCAGTTCATTAAGTTCTGTGCCGGAGTGAAAAGATCCAGGAATTACCCAGGGTAGTGAGTATTAGAGAAGGAATGAGTTAGCTTATGTTTATTTCCTTTTGTGACTTTGTCTTTTTGCATTAGAGCAGGGGTGGGCAAACTTTTTGGCCCAAGGGCCACATTGGGGTTGCAAAACAGTATGGAGGGCCAGGTAGGGAAGACTGTGCCCCCTCCCAAACAGCCTGACCCCACCCCTTATCCACCCCCTCTCACTTCCTGCCCCCTGGCTGCCCCCCTAAGAACCTCCAAACCCATCCAACCCCTCTGCTCCTTGTCCCCAACCGACCCCCCTCCATCCACCCCCCCCACCCCCTGACCACCCCCTTCCAGGACCCCCTGCCCCTGACCGCCCCCTTCCAGGACCCTACCCTTATCCATCTCCCCACCCAGCCCCTTTCAGAATGTGGCCCGCAAACATGGGCGGAGGACTCAACAGGAGCAGGGGCAGCCACACAGCCAGAGAGAAGCGGTGGTTTCCCCTTCAAAGGGCCGCTTCTCTCTGGCCGGCTGCGTGGCTTCCCAGTGCTCCCCCTGAGTCCTCTGCCTGCGTTCCCTGCGCTCCCGCCATCTGCACCGCCCGCCTGCATATGATTTCAGTGCAGCCAGTGTTGAGTTGCCCGAGTGCCCGGCCCTGGGTCCCCCTGTTGTTGGGGGGCCTTTGCCAGGGCACCCTGTGTTCACTTGTAAATCTGCCCATGCACCACGCCGCCCAGCCCCGGAGCCAGCCAGGATGCTGCGCTGCCAGCACAGCAAGCTGAGGCTGCGGGGGAGGAAGGACAGCTGAGGAGGGGCCGGGGCCAGCTGGGAGCTCAGGGGCTGGGCAGGATGGCCCTGCAGGTCAGATGTGGCTCACGGTCCATAATTTGCCCACCTCTGCCCTATCCACACCCCCGCCCTCTGACCACCACCCCGAACTCCTCTGCCCTCTATCCAACCCCCCCTGTCCCCTGCCCCCTTACCACACTGCCTGGAGCACTGCTGGCTGGCGGCGCTACAGCCACGCAGCCGCCACCACTGTGCAGCACAGAGACTGGGTCAGGCCGGGCTCCGCAGCTCGCTGCCCCAGGAGCTCGCAGCCCCGCCGCCCAGAGCATTGCGCCAGCGGCGGAGCGAGCAAGCTGAGGCTGCGGGGGACGGGGGATAGCAAGGGAGGGGCCAAGGGTGAGCCTCCTGGGTCAGGAGCTCGGGGGCCGGGCAGGACAGTCCCGTGGGCCAGATGTGGCCCACGGGCCGTAGTTTGCCCACCCCTGCATTAGAGGGATAACCAAATTGGGTTTTCTTTTGTGTAACTAAGGTTTTTGCCCAGGGGACTATCCTCTGTGTTTTGAATCTGTTGTCTGTGAGAGTATCTTGCATGCTAATCTCTCAGAGGTATTTCTTTTACCCCTTTTCTTTAATTAAAAGTCTTCTTTTTAAGAACCTGATTGATTTTTCCTTGTTTCAAGATCCAAGGGGGTTGGATCTGGACTCTCCAGGAATTGGTGGGGGAAAGGGAAATTAAACTCCAATCCTGCCAGGAAACGGGGGTATGAGTAATTTCTCCTTGGTTTAAGATCCAAGGATTTTGGATTGTGTTCACCAGGGAATTGGTGGGGAGGGTGAAGGAAAAGTTTCCAAATGACTTTCCCATAAACGTGTGTTTAAACCATTTGGTGGTGGCAGCAACCAGATCTAAGCTGGTAATTAAGCTTAGGGGTTCTCATGCAGGGCCCCACATCTGTATCCTAAAGTTCAGAGTGGGGGTGAAACCTATGACAGAAGTTCTTCATAAAATGTCTGCTATGAGTGCTCTCACTGGGACATGTTCACTTTTGAAATAAAAACACAACAGCTGAGGTCAAAACATTTATATCCTGGTGAAAGTTTAATAAGTTGGTTTAGAATCAAAAGTGCCACTAAGGATTTGTTGGGGGGTCAGAGGTTGGTTGTGGGTTTTTTGGCCCTAATCCAGCCCTAAATTATTTACAGGCCCAAGTCATTGCTAGAGCTTCCTTTTCCACATGGGCATCATGATCTTTTTGTAGTGCCTTCCTGAAATAAAAGCAACAGGTCTCTGTTTTTCCTTTCCCTTGGCTCCTTTTATATGAACACTGCTAAAAAACCTTACAAAGAGGTGTCAGCTGCTGCCTTTGTTGGAGTACATGCCAAATACACAGTCTTTGTTGATGACACACTCTGTTACATACATTACAACCATTAGGGAAAGTTCTTAATGGTTTCATTACCTCTGCAAAAATATGGTAAAAAATTTCCCTAAGTAACTTATCATTCCTATGGCTCTTCTTAAACAGGAAACATTTGTGGGTTCAAGTGCCTTTACTTTAGGAAAGAGGATTCAGCCTGATCCAGACAATTATGTGCCTTACAAGTTTTATCGGCTTCTTCCCATCCAGGGTGAGGTTGGTTTGTTGGAAGCATCTCAGATTTGCATGTAGCCGTATCAGCCTTGTTTCTTCCATATACCAACATGTCATCGGCCTGGCAAAGGACTCCAGACAATCCTGTCACATTGTAACAGATTCCCTTCTGAAATTGTTCCAGTGCTGAAGATGTGCTGAATTGGGATCCAATTAAAACTACCAAGGTGATGAATATGGATAATAGTTTAGGGCTAGTCAACAATGGCAATGCTAAAGCGCTGCTACAGCAGCGCTTTAACATGCCTTGTGTGGTCGCAGCGCAGTGTTGGGAGAGCTCTCTCTAAAAAAACCACCTTCACAAAAGGTGTAGCTCCCAGCGCTGGGAGCCCAGCTCCCAGCACTGGTGCCCAGTCTACACTGGCGCTTTACAGCACTGAAACTTGCTGTGCTCAGGGGGGTGTTTTTCACACCCCTGAGCAAGAAAGTTGCAGCGCTGTAAATTGCCAGTGTAGACAAGCCCTTAGGGCTCGGCTACACTTACAAGTTACAGCGCTGGTCATGCAGCTGTGTAGGGCCAGCGCTGGAGTGTGGCCACACTGACAGCTACCAGCGCTGCAGTGTGGCCACACTTGCAGCACTTTCCAGCGCTGTATTGAGAGGTGCATTGTGGGCAGCTATCCCACAGAGCACCTCGTCCCATTTTGGCGCTGAGTATTGTGGGAAGGGGAAGGAAGTGTCCGCTTCCTGTTTGCCAGCGCCCCGTGGTGCATCGCTTCACATCCCAGCATTCATTCTTTCCGGCAGCGTTTGGCGCCATTGTGAGTGTCTTTCTGTTTTACTCTCTGTGTGAATCGCGATTTCTGTGGCAAATGGAGCCCGAGCTGCTGAGGACTGTGCTGATGAGTGTCGCCAGCACAACACGTTTGGCAGTCGAGCTATTCCTTCAGCTCCAAAGTGACAGTGAGGAGTCTGACGATGATATCGATATCGATTCTCCTGCTGCGTGTGACACCAAAGTGCTTGTGGCATTCACAGAAATGCTCAGCACCGTTGAACGCCGCTTTTGGGCTCGGGAAACAAGCACTGAGTGGTGGGATCACATCGTCATGGAAGTCTGGGATGACGAGCAGTGGCTGCAGAACTTTCGTATGAGAAAAGCCACTTTCATGGGACTGTGTGCTGAGCTCGCCCCCACTCTGCGGCGCAAGGACACAAGATTGAGAGCTGCCCTGATGGTGGAAAAGCGGGTGGCTATTGCATCCACTGTTATTCTATTATCCATAATAATAATATGATTTGCAGCGACAGACAGACAGACACACAACATTTCATGAACACAAGAGGCAGGGGTGTGGGTTGGTGAACTGTACAGTCACAAGTTTGCATTATATGTCCTGGTCTGTGTTGTTTAATAATGAATGCACTTCATGCCTGTGTTCAGAAATGGTCCCCCACACTGGCAGCAGAGTGGCGCGGACGCGTCACGTCCACTGGGACAACACACACAGTGGCTCTGCCTATAAACCCAGCCTGCTCAGAAGTGTCCATCGTTATCCTGGGATTGCATGGCCCTTGATATGCTCTCACCCCAAACACTGATGAGGTCCATCAGCTCGCCAGGTCACCTGGAAGATTAACTGATTGCACTCCACACCTGGCTGCAGCAAACAGGGAGATTTTTTTAAAATTGGTCACCTGAGGCAAGAGCAGTAGAGTGCAAACTGATGAGCAGAGGCTGAACACAGAATTTCTGGGATACCTCCTTATTCCCTGGAGGACAATTAAAGCGCTGGTGAGTGTCCACACCTGCTGAGCAGCGCTGGATCACCAGCGCTGCACTCCTTATACCCCTGCCGGGATGGGTTTTCAGCCAGCGCTGCAACCAGGGAGTTGCAGCGCTGGTTGTGCCCTGCAAGTGTGGACGGGGTGTAATTGCAGCGCTGGAAAGCCTCCACCAGCGCTGCAACTTGTAAGTGTAGCCAAGCCCTTAGATTCTTTGGCAAGAGGAAGTTGCCAAAAGCCTGCTATGTCGTCTCGCTTTGAGAATATTTTGGCCTCTGATACAAAGATAGTCTCTGGCCAACTACAGGAAGCAAGCGGAATGTCTTCTTATTAGGTTGTATGAGGCCAACACAAATGCAATTGGCCTTTTATACTACAACCTTTCCTGCACATCAGTCAGGGATTTTCTGGGAAATAATTTTCTTTTTTTAGGAGTTTGGACTGTCCCCAGCAATGGTGTTGAAATGCATTGAGGAACTGAGAGATGAAGTGAGTTGCAGATGACACCACTCTTATTTTGTTCAAGTTTCCTAACTCTGTAAGTACATCTCTTGTATATAGCTGACCTGTTATCAATGTGTAAGGGGGCTGTTGGCCCCTTACTGAAACTTAGTGGGCATTTTTGCTTGGCCATCACCCAGTACCAAAAGAAAGGGACAGGGCCAATGAGAAATCAGAATCCTGAGACTGACAGTCCCCAAGGGCAATGGGGAAAGGCCCATGCTCTAGGTCAGGCCAGTGAGGGAGTCAGGAGGGCAGAGGTCCCGTCTTCTCGCCTCGCTCTGGGGACCGACCTCTCTGTGCCATGCTCCATCATCCCCACAGATATGTTTGGTGCCAGGCCCACAACAGGTTAATTTGGCCCTGCACAGGAGAGGGGAAGGGGAGTCCTCAAGGTCAGGCAGGCCACAGGGTAAAGGGAGAGGGAGCGAGGACTGAGTCAGATCCTTTCTCTAGCCAATTCCACTGAGGTAGTGTATAAGCCAGGAAAGTTTCCCACAATAGTGGAACCATTGTCCAGCTTACAAATGCAATCAAGTTTTTCTACTAGATGTTGCCCTTGCACTACTGGCTCTAGATGGAGTGCTGAATCCTTGTATTTTTCATACTATTTGTTGGAGAATTTTCTTTTCTTTCTCCAGTTTCCCTTAGGAACTGGCTACAGACATCCTATGTTGTGTTACTGGGTGCACGTGTAACGCCAACATACCCCAGTGGTCAGCGGGTGGGATCAAACCTGGGACCTCTAGAGCTTAGTGCATGAACCTCTACTGCATGAGCTAAGAGTCATATGGCCCTTAGCTAAGGCTGTAGAGCAAACTCCTCTCTCTCTCTCTCTCTCTCTCTCTCTCTCTCTCTCTCTCTCTCTCTCTCTCTCTCTCTCTCTCTCTCTCTCTCTCTCTCTCTCTCTCTCTCTCTCTCTCTCTCTCTCTCGCCCTGCCACAAGATGGGAAAGAACACCACACCCAGGAGGTGTGTGGGTTTCACATGCAGAATCTAATCAAGTCTTTTCAGATGTCACTGGAAAATTTGTACATTTTGGAGCGGGGTGGGCAATGAAAATTGTTGAATAATCTACCCTTCATACATTTAGATTGATCTTCATCTGCTGTAGTGTGTTTGTTCCATTGAGGCTACTTCCCATAGAAATATAGACACATCTGCCAATATCACTCCTCCCCTTTATTATTGCCAGTATTTTTAGTCACCATGCTATTACAGCAATAGCCTATATTATAGCATCTTCTCCGAGTTCTTTTGTTGGACATGGCTTCCAACTGTGTGTTGTCTCCCACAGCTTTTTTATTCCTTCCCTTTTGATCTACTGGTACTTATAGTGTGAGCATGGCCCCACTGCTCTTTTCAGATTTATTTTTCTCAACTTCATGGAGTAATTTTTATCTGGCATCATGTCTCTTCTGCTGCTAGCATAAAAATTGTATTGCTGATGCTTTATGCTTTATTGCACTCTGACATGAGTTTTAGCTTTCGCTAGTGAGAGAGCTGGGTCTAAATGAAGAAGCTCTGACAACTCACTGTCTCTTAGAACAGTTATAGACATATCTCATATTGGTTCTTATTTTAAGGCCACATATATATTATATATCAGGGGTCGGCAACCTACAGCACACGTGCCAAAGGTGGCACGTGAGCTGATTTTTGATGGCACGGGCTGAGCCGCTCAGCCTGCCACCACTCTGGGGTTCCCACTGCTGGGGTCCTGCCGCTGGCACCACTCAGCACCCACTGCTGGCCTGGGTGAAGGAACCCCAGGCTGGCAGCGGGCTGAGACCCCGGCTGGCAGGAGCCAGTGGTGGAAACCCCAGAGCGGGGGCGGGCTGAGCCGCTCAGCCCGCCGCTGCTCTGGGGTTCCCACTGCAGGCCCCTTGCCAGCCGGGGTCCCGCCGCCCAGGAGCGGCGCCAGGGTTTCTGGCGCCCTAGGCAGAAGTCAGGGGCAGCACTTTGCGCTCTCCCCACTGGGCGCGCGGGAGCTTCTGGTTCTGCTCCTGTCGCACCGCCGAAGAAGGACCCTCTGCCAAAATGCCACAGGCAACAGCGGCAGTCATTGCCGAAACGTTGGCGGTAGCTCAATTGCCTGCCGCTGCTTTCCGCGGCACGTCGGCGGA
Source organism: Mauremys reevesii (assembly GCF_016161935.1). Taxonomy (NCBI): domain Eukaryota; kingdom Metazoa; phylum Chordata; order Testudines; family Geoemydidae; genus Mauremys; species Mauremys reevesii. The sequence continues at coordinate 244,882,356 of NC_052623.1, read as the reverse complement.
GGTCCTTCTTCAGCGGCGCAACGGGAGCAGAACCCAAAGCTCCCGCGCGCCCCGTGGGGAGCGCGCAAAGTGCCGCCCCCCCCGAATCCTGGCACCCTAGGCGATTGCCTAGGGTCGCCTAATGGAAGCACCGGCCCTGCCGCCACCAGTCCTACTCAGAGCTCACTGCTGGCCTTGGTGAAGGAACCCCGGACTGGCAGCGGCCTGAGACCCCAGCTGGCAGGAGCCGGCGGTTTAAACCCCAGAGCAGCGGCGGCAGGCTGAGCCGCTCAGTCGCTGCTCTGGGGTTCTGGCTGCTGGCCCCTTGCCAGCCATGGTCCCCCGCTGCGGCCCCACACACCTTGCTTCCGGTTGGAGTTCCAGCACAGGCCCCCTGCCAGACAGGATCCAGGCCTCCAGCCCTGCTCAGCCCTACCAGCCATCAGCTCCACTCACCTCAGCTGCCGATCTGGGGTTCCAGCTGGTTAACAACTGATCACTCAGAAGCCTGTGTGCAGCTTAAAGTATCCAAATACGCACCAGACATTTTAAAACTCAGCAAGGAAAAGCAAGGACAAGGATCACACTAAACTGATAAGATCTGCATTTTAATTTAATTTTAAATAAAGCTTCTGAAACATTTTGAAAACCTTGTTTACTTTACATATAACAGTAGTTTGGTTATATATTATAGACTTACAGAGAGACCTTCTAAAAAATGTTAAAATGTATTACTGGCACACGAAGACTTAAATTAGAGTGTATACATGAAGACTCGACACACCACTGCTGAAAGGTTTCCGACCCCTGTTATATATAATTGCTGAACTGAAATGTTGTTATAAAAGTCTCTGCTGTTTCTCCCTTGTTCTTGGCATCACCTACTAAATTCGGGCCTTTCATAGGTAGTATGTCTGGTTATTAAATGGATATCAAATGCCTCTTTCACACTGGTGTAAACTTTCTTTTCTATATCACAGAGGTAAAACACATAGAATAGCGTCTTAGCATCACCTATGCAAATGTTAGGGCATGTATCTGATATTCTTATGGCTTATGTATTACATTAGAAGCCATCCAGAATCTTTCAACTATTTTGGATCCAATTAATTCATCTGCCAGAGTTTCCATAATCAGTCGTCTCTAGCATAAGCATTTAGACCATTGGCTCTGTTGTTAGAGCCTGTTGTGAAACACCAGTAGTTTCTGGGCCTTTTAGGCTGCTGCTATCTTGAGTTTGCTATGGAGATGAATCTCTCCCTTTTTCCATATTGTTTAGTCAGCTCTACCGTTTTCTTCATTACAGTTTCTGTTTAGGATCCTTTTTCAGCCTTCATCCTTGATCTCTGACTTTTTCTTACCAGTTCCTACAGTCTTTTTCTTTCCTCTCTTCAGCTAGATTCCTCCCAGTTATCTTTTCTTGTATCTGAACTTTTCCTACTAACTCACCCCTTCTGGCAGTCTGAGGTTTTCTTTTCTGTTTTCCCTGGTTGGAAAAAGGGATTCAGACCCTTCTCACAACATGGTTTGGAGGCAGAGAACATAAGACACAGACACTGTGCTTTGTGGAGAGAACACTTGAGATTAGGTACGCCTTACAACACTTGCTGGACTTCTTTGCAAATTGGAAGATCAAGAGTGTTATGGTTTTAACATAATTTAAGTGACTAAGCTTTTGGAGGGAGGGAAAAGCAGGCTGTGAATAGCAGAGACGCCAAGGATGCTGATGGACTGGAAATTACAGGAAGGTTGGGTACAGGGATGGCAAGTGAGAGTGTGATGTTGAAGATGATGAGGTGGAGAGGTCAGAGAGGGAGCAGTACTTAATTAAAACAGGAACAAGAGAATGTCTATTTTAGTGTATGAGGGAGTTGATCTAGATTTGCAGATCAGACAAGGAGGTGAGGGTGATGAGGTGGGCAAATAAGGAGATGGATGGACATCAACGTGGAAGCTGAAGTCACAGAGAATGAGAGTGGAAGATTGAGAAGAGCAAAAAGAAAGCTCAGTCTATTTCAGAGGAAGACGGAGGATTCATCATTAAGTGAGATGGTAGATGACAGCTATTCATAGGTGGAGAGGAAGAAGAATGTTATGGAGATCTGAGAAGGGAAATGAGTGGAAGGCAGAAGGGGGAAGTCCTGGATGCAGCAGGGGCTGGAGAGAAGTGAAGCCTACCTATCCCCTCTGTCACTAATAAACCTGTGGTGTTATACCCCATATTCTTCATATAAATATTGATATGAATATAGCATAACTAATATATGCTTTATGCAAGATGGGTCATGTGAGGTATCATTGGAAAGGTTATGATTTACTGAATGTGTTTATCCAATTTGTATGCATATATTATTTCTGTATCTGAAGTTAGGAATATTGTCTATGTAACAATTACAACTGTGTGAGTATGAGCTTGGGAAATGCCCACCAGACAGTAAGCAATCAGCCTTAATGGGCCATTAGGAAAAGGCAATGAGTCTTCAAAGATGTGGATCCCCCATCTCCCCAGGAGTTCCTTCCTGTGAACCTTGCAAATAAACATTGTCTCACGGTTGCCCTGACACTGCAAGGTCATGTGATAGTGTCACTGTAGGGTGGTCACCCGCTCCAGCCGTAAAGGGCTTAAAACAGCCCAGCAGAGCGCTGTGGCTGGGAGCAAGCAGTTCCCAGGCTGATTGGGGAAGCAGGCTCAGCTGTGGCCACGCCTCAATCAGGGCCCAGCTGGCCCTTATAAAAGGGCAGTGGGCCAGGAGCAGAGTCAGTCTCTCTCTGCCTCTAGAGAGGGAAGGGCCTGGCTGTGTAGGAGCTCACAGGGTACCTAGAGTGGAGCAGGGTTAGGGGAAGGCCAGAGGAGCTGGGGAGCTCCAGCCTGGAAAGCTCCAGGCTGCAAGCCTTGACAAAGGCTGGAACGGGTACTGGGGTTGCAGAGGGCAGCCCAAGGGTAGGCACAGGCAGTAGGTCCAACCCCCCCGCCTTTGTCTGTGTTGAGTGGCTTGTACACTGCAGTCTGCCCCAGTGAATGGGGGCTAGATGGTGACTGGCAGTAGCCTGATACTGAGGTGAGGTGGGGATAGTGGGTGGGGGTCCTCTGGGTAGGGACACCCAGAAACTGTGGGGGTACTGCCAGGGGGCAGCCCCCAAGAGAAAGGTGTACTGGGGTCTGGGAGGGACATGGGGGGCCAGTGAGAGGCGAGACACTAGCTGACCGACGGTGCTCCAAGGCTGGAGAGCTAATTCCCATACTGGACCAGCAGGAGGCACCGCAGTGGTGAGTCTTGCCGTGTTACAGTCACCTGATACAAAATAACACCTTAGACACTGCTGGTACTTTTCCGCTGGAAACAAAGGAGTCCCACCATGTGTAAATTCTATTTAAGGATGGGAAGCAAGGCAATCAGGGCTCTCCATTTGCCTCCTGACCTGAGAAGGAAGACTGCTGAAAGCTCCTGAAGAAACCAAGGAACTAAACTAGGGGAAGGTAAGGGCTGAGTCCGGGCTGAGAACAGGGGTCTAACCTGTAAAGAGACATAACTAGAACTCTGAGCTGCAGAAACTCTACAACCTGCCTAAGCACCATTTAGGGTGAGAAATTACTGTGTGTAACCTGTTTCTTTAGTGTATTAAACTTAGTTTGTGTGTTTTGTTTTATTTGCTCAGTAATCTGTTTTGTTCTGTTTGCTATCCCTTATAATCACTTAAAATTTACCCTTTGTAGTTAATAAATTTATTGTTTATTTCAAAACTCAGTTTGTGCCATTCATATCTGGGGGTCGGGGGGGAGAAGCTGTATATATCTCTCCACATTGAGGGAGAGGGCAAATTTTTGAGCTTGCACTGTGTAAATCCTTCTATACAGATCAAGACAATATTATTTTGGGTTTATACCCAAAACAATATTGGGAGGTGTGCACATGAGTGCTGGGCAGTCCCCGAGCTGATCTCAGTGTCTCTATGTCCATTTGCAGTTGGGTGAGTCCCTCTCAGTGTGTGTGTGCACGCTGGAGAAGGCTTGAAGGCCTGGCACAGCTAGGACAGAGTGAGGAAACCCAGGCTGGTGGAATGGGCGGAACCAGTGGGACCCCAGCACATCAGATTGCATCCCAGATGGGGAGAAAGGGTCCAACCCATCACAAAACCCACATGGTCTTTTGAAGAAAACTTGAAGGCAAAGGATATAAGAGAAGGCAAGGTTACGGTAGGAGAGGGCAGGTGCAGAGACGGTAAAAATAGAGGATCCAGTTTCAGTGAGAACAAAGAATAAGCAAAAGATTAAGATAACATGGATGGTAGTTATCTGCATGGAGGTGATGTAGGCACTCCTTGGAGAAGGCGAAAGGTTAATGAGGGAGATGGATGTGAGGTTAGAGGGGAAGGCCTGGAGGGGCAAAGGTGATGGTGGGGAAGGGTGTGAGAGAATGAGACGGGGGCAGGGATGAAGGGAGGATCAGCATCAGGACAGCTGTCACTGGATGTAAGCAAAAGAAGGAAACAAAAGTACAGACGAGAAGTAGAAGGGAATAGGGAAGAAGAGAGGAAGCAATAACAGAGGAAGGCAGTAATGGTAAGCCATGATGAGGGCTCAAATCAGAGAGTCAGGTGGAGGAATGATTAAATAGTTGATAACTGATCAATTAAGAGGAAAGTCAGTAGTGAGTCAGAAGTCTGTAACTAAGCAGATAATCTCATACTCAAGTAATTATACAATTATTTGGGTTGGTAAATATTAATGTTGTTGCTTCTAAATGTCAGTAAAAACACACATATATATTACATATAATCAGATTTAAGTTTACATTTACTAAAATTAATACCATCTGGAGTTGAGTTAATTGTTTTTTTGGTTCCATAGTTGAACCCCCAAAAATAGGTTTGGGGTTGAACTAAACATTTTGTTTGACCCAAAACACAATTTTGTTTTGATTTTTCATTTTGTTACAATTCTGGATGGTATTCTTACCTTTAAAAAATCTAGCTAAATTTTTAAATGTCATTTCCAAGCAAAGTCAAAACATTTTGTTTCAAAAAAGTCAAAATGAACAGTTTAGACTCTTTTTTTATTTGACCAAAACTATTCACTGAATTAAACCTGAATCCATGAATAATCTGTTTGCCCAAAAATGCAGGGTTTTTTGGTGAATATATTATTTGCCAAAAAAAGAATCACCGATCTCTAGTATTACTTTTAATTTAAGGGCTGTGTTAGTTTACATTTTTTCCAACAGCATATACTATAAGGCCCTGATCTAGACTGTTTCCTCTGAGGGCTATGGCAGTAAAGAAGATGATGATGATGATGTCTTTGGCCTCATATTAGGGAGAAGTATAAAATGAAAGGTCAGATTATTTTTCATTTATAATTTATTGTATTCAAAAATCCCTTCTAATTTTTTATCCAGGTTAAATAATCCCAGAATTTCTCATAAGTAAATGTCAACACACTGTACTGTACCTCTTGGATCAGTCCCCAACTTATAGATAAAGAGACAATATAAACCAGTTTAGGGTGCCAAATTTAGATTTAAAAAAGTGAGTGTGGGGAAATGGTTATTATGGTTAACATTAATCTGGGTGGAACAGGGTGGCCTGGCCCTTTAAGGATTGGGAGGCCTGGGGCAGCCACACCTGTTCTGAGGTGGAGCCCTGGTTGCACCTGGTTGCAAGAGGTTAGGTAATTGCCTGATGAGTATCTGATTCCTATAAAAGCTGCAAGAGCTCAGTGGAGAAAGAAAGGGCTACAGATTGGTTCCTGTGGCAGGTTGGCTCCCAGCCAGATACCCTGTAGGACAGTGGTCCCCAAACTTTTCATGGTCATGCCCCTCCCACTCCTGTCTGTGCCTTCCCCCAGGAGCCAGATGCGGGAGAGGTGCTGCAGTCAGGGCTGGCTCCAGCCTTTTTGCCACCCCAAATGGCCGGGAAAAAAAGGGAGGGGGGGGTTGAGAGACCTGATTGAGCTGCTGCTGAAGTGCTGCCGAAGAGGAAGGGAGTGAGTGAAGGACCCATCGCTGAATTGCCGCTGCAGACCCGGACGTTCCGCCCCACTAAGGGACAGAGTGCTGCCCCTTTCTATTGGCCGCCCCAGGCACCTCCTTTCTTCGCTGGTGCCTGGAGCCGGTCCTGGCTGCGGCTCCTGGGACAGGAGGCCAAGTCTGGGGCCACAGCTGGGGGTGGGTCTGGGGCCAGGAATGGAGCCATGACTGGGAACAGAGTTGAGGCCAGGGACAGAGGCTGGGCCTGGGAATGGAACTGCAGCCAGGGGCTGCGGCCGCAACCAGAGTCGTGGCTGGAGCCAAGAGTGAAGCTGTGGCTAGGAGCCAGGTCATGGTAGAGCTGGGGGCAGAGCAGGGCTGGGTGGTGCTCTCTCCCCGCATGTGGGGGCTGGCCTGGGCTCTGTTGCCCCCCTACCACCCCGAATGTTCCTCCATGCCCCTCTAGGGGGGCATGCCCCACAGCTTGGGGACCACTGTTGTAGGAGGAAGACTGGTGAAGAGCTTCCAGGAGCAGGGAGACTCTGGGAAGGAAGCCCTTGGTCAGGGGAAGTGACCTGACTTAGCTGTTGGATTCATATCAAATTGTTTGTTTTGGGGTTTTTGATGAAGATTGTCAATGTCACAAATGAAGCCCTGAGGAAAAAGACCTGTTCCAGAATCTGGGTGTGGTGTCAGTCCTTTCTGGGCTGGGGAAACAGGGCAGCAGCCCACATTCATGTATATGACACATGAGATAGGGTTAATCAGCTCTCTGAACTTGCTAAATAAGCGTCCTGTCCTCAGGATTGCATTGATCAGCTAATAAGTCCTTGTGATGTGTTTTAGCTGAAGAGGTGTTGTCATGGTGTACTCTGCTGGGAGAGTTTCTGTGGGTGGAGTTTCTCTGAATGCATTCAGAACTGGAGTTACTGCTCTCCTGCTGGCAGAGTTGAATTAATTTTACTTAATAAGCAGTTTCCATTTGGGATTACTTGCCTCTGGAAGTTTAAATACTCTTCCAAACATGACAATGAGCAGAGGTGTGTCTATGATTATTTTTTGGTTAGTGTCAATAAGCTTTTATTTATGCACACCTATGCAGTTTTGTGAACCTAAACATGAGTACTATATTAAAATGATCCTGCAAAAAGGTGGATCTACTTAACCCTAAGCATGTGATTACTCTTATTGATTTCAGGGGGACTGTTCACCTGCTTAGAGTTAAATAGGTACTTAAGTATTTGTGGGATGGAGGGTCCAGTTCATGCAGTGGTGGGCAAATGACAGCCCGTGGGACACATCCAGCCCGTCAGACCTCTTAATCCGGCCCTTGCTCCCCAGCAGGAGCTTGGAGTCAAGGGCTTGCCCCACTCCGCATGTGCTGTGGCTCCGTGCAGCTCCCAGAAGCAGCGGCATGTCCCCCCATCCAGCTCCTATGCATAGGGGCAGTCTGGGGGCTCCGCATGCTGCCTCTGCCCCAAGTGCCAGTTCTGCAGCTCCCATTGGCTGGGAACTGCAGCCAATGGGAGCTGCAGGGGTGGCGCCTGCAGACAGGGCAGCGCGCAGAGCCGCCTGGCCATGGCTCCACGTAGGAGCCGGAGGGAGGACATGCTTCTGCGGGAGCCGGCACCCCTGACAACCTCCCATGCCCCAGCGCCCTCCCCAACCCTGATCCTCCTTCTGCCCTCCAACCCCCTTGGTCCTAGCCTGGAGTACCGTCCTGCACCCCAAACCTGTCATCCCCAGCCCCACCCCAGAGCCCTCATCCTCAGCTTGAGCCCTCTCCCCCCCACCCCAACTCCCTGCCCCAGCTTTGAGCCCCCTCCCATATGCGAAACCCCTCAGCCCCAACCCGCAGCTTCCTCCTGTATCCCAAACCCATCATCCTTGGCCCACTCCAGAGCCTGCACCTCCAGCCGGAGCCCTCACTGCTTCTCGCACCCCAACCCCCAATTTCATGGCCTGCCATACTATTTCCATACCCCAATGTGACCCTCAGGCCAAAAAGTTTGCCCACCCCTGAGTTAGCTATTAAAACTGTAAGTGAAACTGACCAATCTGTTTGCATTGTAACGTGAGTGAAATGTAATAAACGCTATAAATAGAAAAAGTTAATTTAACATCTTCATAACCTAAGAGGTTAAGTAATAGAGAAAACAAACTAAATCTTAAATAAGTTAAGTGTCCTGTTAACATGGAGACAAATATTGCATGCAGTGCTCAGCATACATAGTCCTGGTGGAAAAACTGTAGTGAATGTTTTCATTTTTAGAGGAGGTTGTGAGTACCTGGTGGTGTGTAATGCACTTTCCACTTTCCATTAAATTGTTACACTGACTTTGAAGTGGAGTCAAAAGCAATCTTCAGAAACATTTGGCAAATCCCAGCAATGCCAGTCTGCATAAGTGATGACAGTTTTGGTGGCTTTTTCATACTGTTTGCAATTCCTGGGCTTAATTCTGTGACATGACCAACATTCATGGTTCCCAAAGAAATTAATGGAATTTCAGGGAGGTTGGCATCCTATAGGAGTAGGTCCCATGGAAGTAGTCATAGTGTACCTCGTAGAGAAGTGCCATCACTACAGATCTTCCTATCCAGGGCCTGGCAAATGAAATAAACATGTTGGTCATTACTCAACATGTTCTGCCCGCTGGGACAGAGGAAATGGAACATAAGCATTTCTCCGTCAAGCAAATAGAATGGGGAACACTGGCACAAACAAGCCTCAGTGCACAGAAGCCAGTGGAGTCCCCTTTACAAAGAAGATACAGTGACTACCCCACAGAATGCCAATGGGAGCATTCCCCTCACTGGATGGATGAAAGAAAAGATGCTCCACAACGTTAGGTGGTGAGGAGGACGCATGTGAGGGCATGCTCTTCTCCCTGGTTGCTAGAGATGAATGGGCAGAGGCTGATTAAGATTTAGTGGAGTCCTGGGCACAAAGAAAATTTGGGCTCCACCCCCTCCTCCTCCCTCCCCCCAAGGCCCTGCCCCTTGGCCTGCCCAGAATCAGGCCCCTGGTAAGAGATGTCCAGGGAGCCCAAACCACTGTGGAAAGCCCTGGACCTTCCACCTGCCCTGGATGGTGCACCCTGGGGAGCTGGGACATAGGCCAGGGGCTGCTCTCACCCCCCGACCCATAGTATGTGGAGGGTCTAGGGCTCCCCACAGTTGCCCAGGCTCCCTGAGTGACTCTTATCACAGCCTAGGACAGTGGTCCCCAAACCGTGGGGCACAGAGGAATGTTTGGGGGGCATGGTTGGACCTGGGTTAGCTCCCTGGGGGTGGGGAGGCAGCATCACCCAGACCTTTTCTGTCCCCAGCTCAGCTCCAGCCATGCCCCAGCCTCAGCTGTGTCTCTGCTCCCAGACGCAGCTCCAGCCCCATTCCTGACCCCCAACCATGGCCTCTGGCTCCCACTTCTGCCTCCCAGGGGACGTGGACTGGGTAAGCGGGGGTGGGAGGGAGTTAGGGTTTGGTGACCCCCCTGGCCTAGGGTTATCATGTGTCCCATTTTAGCCCTGGACATCCTGATTTTTGGGGGACAAAACTGGGCATTTGTCCCATTTTCTCTTGTCAACTGGTGATCACTTGGCAAGAGCAAATGAAACAAATCCCCCGTTTTGCCAAAAAGGGTCTTGCGGGGGAAAGGGAGCGAGTGGTGAGGCTTGGACCAACTCTGTGCAGAGGAGGGGGCTTGGGCGAGTGGCTTGGGCCAGTTCTGCATGGCGAGAGGGGAGAGGGCCAACTAGGCATGGGGGAAGGGAGTGGGGAGGAATATGGTCACCCTACTGCAGGCTCTGGCTTCCAGCCTGGCCAGGGGGCAGGGCCTCAGGAGAAGAGGAGGAGCAGGGCAGCAGATGAGGGAGAAGATGAGCGGGGGAGTGAAGCCAGAGTTCCGGCGCTCCTGGGGGGCCCCCAAATTGGCCAGGGCCACTGGGAACAGGCGGTAATCCACCACTCTGAATGGCGTGCTTTCTCCATAAAGCTCAATAACTTGCAGACAAAGAGCTTGCACCCGGTGGCCAAGAGCTTGCACCCAGTGGCCAAGAGCTGTCTAGCTGGAAATTTGCGGGGGGTCCTCGTTCGGGAGGAGCCCTTATCTGGTACGCTGTGGGGAGGTTTGGGTGGAGAGTGGTTGGTTCATAGAGGGCTCTGATCTGGTTTGGTCTAGGGAAGCTTGGGTGTGTGTGTTCGTTCTGGTGAGGGATGTGGGTCTGGTCTGATTTGGAGGGTTGGTCTGTTTTCTGGGGGGGCACAGTAGGTCCTGATCCTTCTTTCTGTACCTCTCTGCCTGCAAGGAAGGACAAGCAAGGTTAGTATGAATAATGATGCTATAAATAAAATGTATTGAAGTTCTTTGTAATTTTTATTTTTAAAATGTATTTAAGTTTTAAATCCACCCCAATTTCATACAGAAATGTAATTCAAGTCCTGGTCGTATGAGAAATGTGAAGGTTGAGTGTGAAGGTTCCGTTTTAGTGGGGAACATGGCTTTTCTTAGCTTTTTTTACCTACTCTTTTATTTTGGGTTATTTTTATATATATAATTTTATGTATACTTGTGTGTATTTTCTTTGCCCTGGGGCTACCATTGCAGGTACCCTAGTGGCAGCTACCTCCATCTGCAACTTAAACTTGTAAAATTTGTAAATCTGTGAAACTGTGTCAAAAACAACTCTTACAATCATTGCCCATGGGGACCCACAAATATGTTTGTAGGGGAAAAACTTCTGTGTTTAACATCAGATGTGCGTCATCTTGGAATGCCCAAACAACTATGAATCCATCTTGGCTGCCCTTCTCCCCACTCCTCAGGTATGGTTTCCTGCCCTTTCTACCAAAAGGCGGGAAACCAAGCAACCATGTGACTTGTGATCTGGCCAGTAACAGCAGGGCATATACGGGCTAGCACATTAGAAGGATGGGGCTGCCCTTCTGAGAGGCAGAGTTTGGAGGTGCTGCTGCTGCAACTGTTGGAGAGCACAGCAGACATCTCAGCTCTCCAGGTTGCCTCAGAGGAGTACACTGACCACTGCACTCATTCAGCGGGGTGCGGGAGGGTAATTCTAGTTTGCATGCAGAGAGTGTGTGACCAGCTGCCACTCTTTCACTGAGGACAAACACACACCCACAACATCGCAGTGGGAGTACAAGCCAAGTCATCACTGGGGTAGAGCTGTCATCACCTGATCCTGAGGTCCACTCTGGAGTCTGGAGCTGTCCTGTTGTCATGAGGGTCCTCAGAGCTGCAAGACATGGCAGTGGTTCATTGATCCTCCGTCCGGTTACCTGGGTCCCATCCTGGAGGATGGAACTTATCCTCAGTCACAGTCCTTTACTTACCTTTATATCACCTGTTGTGGGGGTCCTTGCTTTACCTGTGTTCCTATTCATTTGGTTTACCTCTGGTTTCCCTTGTTTAGAACTGTTGATGGTTTAATAAATACCTTGGTTATTTACACCCACACATCCTAGTTGGTTTATTTTTTTAAGGGGCTAACAACAAACCCTGATGATAGATGCAGGTAGGGGGATGTTCCTTTAGACTGGTTCTCTGTCAGCCTTACTAACCAGTCAACATGTTTGGTGGCAGGACCACAAAAGGTTAATTTGATTTGTGACCAGCAGATGCATGCTCTAGGAGCTGCTCTGTGGGAGCCAGGTAGAATGCCCAATTCCTTCCTACCCTCTTTGGGCCCTGGGGCTGTGCAGCACTTCTGTAACCAACTAAGAGTCCAACAGGCACCCTCAGTAGTCTTCAGATACTGATGGGGGGGATGGGAAATGGGACAATGTACCTTGGTGCTAAGAAGGATGCATGTGTCCTCATTTTGCCACTATGTCAGCATCAGTATAGTAGTTACCTCAGGACCCTAAAAGTACATCATCTCCCACTCTGTTGCTGCTGTCAGGGGAAGATTGAGCAAAAGTTGTTGAGCCCACTGTGGGTACTCCAAAAACATGTGGCCACCAACAGTCACTTGTCCTAACTGTGCTTTAGACAATTTCTGTAAAGAATGGATCATTTTAACCTATTTTGCATTTAACCTATTTGTATATATTCAAATGAGGATGTATATGAAACACAGTGAGTCTTTGCATACAGTGGTACTCAAACATAAGAAAAAGATAGGAAGTATGGCAAGAGACCACCCTGGCTGAACCAGGAGATCTTCAATGATCTAAAACTCAAAAAAGAGTCCTACAAAAAGTGGAAACTCGGTCAAATTACAAAGGATGAATATAAACAAATAACACAAGTATGTAGGGACAAAATTAGAAAAGCCAAGACACAAAATGAGATCAAACTAGTTAGGGACATAAAAGGTAACAAGAAAACACTCTACAAATACGGTAGAAGCAAGAAGAAGAGAAAGACAGAGTAGGCCCATTACACAATGAGGGGGAGAAGACAATAACAGAAAATGTGGAAATGGCAGAGGTGCTTAATGACTTTTTTGTTTTGGTTTTCACCAAGGAAGTTGGTGGCGATTGGCTTTCTAACATAGTGAATGCCAGTGAAAATGAGGTAGGATCAGAGTCTAAAATAGGGAAAGAACAAGTCAAAAATTACTTAGACAAGTTTAGATGCCTTCAAATCACCAGGGGCTGATGAAATGCATGCTAGGGTACTCATGGAGCTGACTGAGGAGATATCTGAGCCATTAGCAATTATCTTTGAAAAGTCATGGAAAACGGGAGACATTCCAGAAGACAGGAAAAGGGCAAATATAGTGCCCATCTGTAAAAAGGGAAATAAGGACACCCCGGGAAATTATAGACCACTCAGCTTTACTTCTGTACCTGGAAAGAAAATGGAGCAAATAATTAAGCAATCAATTAGCAAGCACCTAGAAGATAATAAGGTCATAAGTAACAGCAGGGATTTGTCAAGAACAAATCATGTCAAGCCAACCTGATAGCTTTCTTTGACAGGGTAACAAGCCTTGTGGATGGGGGGAAGCAGTAGATGTGGTATATCTTGACTTTAGTAAGGCTTTTGATACTGTCTAGCATGACCTTATCATAAACAAACTAGGGAAATGCAACTTAGATGGAGCTACTATAAGGTGGATGCATAACTGGTTGGAAAATGGTTCCCAGAGAGTAGTTATCAGTGGTTCACAGTCATGCTGGAAGGGCATAATGAGTGGGGTACCGCCGGGATTGGTTCTGGCTCTGGTTCTGTTCAATATCTTTATTGGTGATTTAGATAATGGCATAGGGAGTTATAAAGTTATAAAGTTTCCAGACGATACCAAGCTGGGAGGGGTTGCAAGTGCTTTAGAGGATAGGATTAAAATTCAAAATGATCTAGACAAACTAGAGAAATGGTCTGAAGTAAATAGGATTTAATTAAATAAGGACAAATGCAAAGTACTCCACTTAGGAAGGAACAATCAGTTGCACACATACAAAATGGGAAATGACTGCCTAGGAAGGAATACTGCAGAAAGGGATCTGGGGGTCATAGTGGATCACAAGGTAAATACGATTCAACAGTGTAATGCTGTTGCAAAAAAACCGAACATCATTCTCAGACGTATTAGCAGGAGTATTGTAAGCAAGACACAAGAAGAAATTCTTCTGCACTACTCTGTGCTGATTAGGCCTCGACTGGAGTATTGTGTTCAATTCTGGGTGCCACATTTCAGGAAAAATGTGGACAGATTGGATAAAGTCCAGAGAAGAGCAAAAATGATTAAAGGTCTAGAAAACATGACCTAAGAGGGAAGATTGGAAAAATTGGGTTTGTTTAGTCTGGAGAAGAGAAGACAGAGAGGGGGACATGATAACAGTTTTCAAGTACATAAAAGGTTGTTACAAGGAGGAGGGAGAAAAATTGTTCTTCTTAACCTCGGAGGATAAGACAAGAAGCAATGGGCTTAAATTGCAGCAAGGGCGGTTTAGGTTGGTGTAGGGAGCCAGGGTGGCTTCCCTCCAAACCTGAGGGTAAAGAGCCACTCTCTCAGCCTGAGGAGGCAGGGCCAGACCAAGCTTTCTCCACCCTCTGGAAGGGAAGGGTGGAACAGGAAGTACAAATGGCGGGGCCCTTAGCCCAGTCAGAGCAGCACCTAGGGCTGCCCGTGGGGGGGGGCGGGGTGGGGTGGGGGGGCGGGCAGGGGCAAGTGTGGCAATTTTCCCCGGGCCCCACAGGGGCCCTGTGAGCCCTGGCCCAGCGGCAGTCCGGGTCTTCGGTGGCATTTTGGCAGCGGGGGGCCCTTCAGTCGCTTCCGGTCTTCAGCAGCATTTCGGCGGCAGGGGGCCCTTCAGTCGCTCTGGGTCTTCAGCAGCATTTCGGTGGTGGAGGGCCCTTCAGTGCTGCCGAAGATGCAGAGCAACTGAAGGGCCCCCTGTTGCCGAAATGCTGCCAAAAACCCGGACTGCTGCTGGGTGAGTACAAGTGCCGCAGCTCCCCAGCTTTGCCCCAGGCCCCCTGAATCCTCTGGGCAGCCCTGGCAGCACCAGGGAGAGAGGCAGATGCAGACTGCTGGCTGCTCCCTTCAGACCCTGCTGCTGGTCCAGGGGAGGCCCTGGACCAGAAGAAACCTGACCTGGAGGAAGGACAGGGGCTACCAGGTCTGCCCGCCACCAAGAACCCAGAGGAGCTGGAGGAACCTGAGGTGGTGGGGGAGCTGGAACTGCCAGCAGCCGAGTACCCGGACGAGCTGGAAGGACCGAAGGGACTCGCTCAAGGGACCAGGTAGGAAGGAGCCCAGGGACAGAACTGCACAGTGCAGTGAGTCTATTTGGTCAGCGTGTTGCAGAGGGACCCCGCTGACCCAGTGGCAGGACCCTCGCCCCGCCACCGTTAGGGCCCTGGGCTGGAACGTAGTGGAGTCGGGTGGGCCTGTGTTCCCGTACCCCAGCCAACCTGCCTCAGGTAGCAAAATCTCGATAGCGCTAGAGACCCTTACCAGCACTCCCCTGCCTGAGGGGCGCACTAGAGACCCTTTCTGGTGTCCCTCCCTCCGCTAATTCCCTAGCTACCCACTGCCCCCTAGCGGCTCGGTGGGCCAGCCAACACAGGTCACAGTTGGACATTAGGAAAAACTTCCTAACTGTCAGAGTGGTTAAGCACTGGAACAAATTGCCTAGGGGGGTTGTGGAATCTCCATCATTGGGGATTTTTAAGAGCAGGTTGGACAAACACCTGCCAAGGATGGTCTACTCTAGAAAATACTTAGTCCTGCCTTGAGTGCAGGGGACTGGACTAGATGATCTCTCAAAGTCCCTTCCGGTTCTGTGATAACAAGCTGATTTAACAATAGGTGTGCTATTTGTCATTATGGTTTTTGTTTTTTAATAAAACCCTCTGTGCACATAATCCAGCCTCAGAAACTGAGTGTTTCTCTTTCCATCTCCTCTGCTCCCCACTCATCTACCACTGTTGTGCTCTGTTTTTTTCATGCAGTCTCACCATAGTTTGTATGATAGTTCTTCTCTGTAGCTCCTGTCTTCTGGAACATTCATCCTGTATCTCTCTTACACATCAGCTCTCACCATCTTTTCACAACTATCATTTGAAAATACATATTTTTTCTTGTTTTGGGCTATTTAATTTTAACTTTTCAGTGGTATCGTTTATATTGCATCTGTATTGCATATATATATAAAGCAGTTGTGATTCATTTCGGTATGGAAGAATATGAAATCAAGTAGTGGTGTTTTCAAATGCTGCCATTTAAAGGCGCAATGGCATGGAGTAACTAGAATGACAACAGAGCCCTTGCTCTAGAACTGAGGAGAAGGGGAGTTCCCACCTTTCTTCCACTGACAATAGTCTGTCCTTTCTCCAGTATATCTTGTTCTGACAGCCTGCAATTCCCAAGTATCCATATGCTCAGGGTCTAACTGATTGCCATATTTGAGGTCGGGAAGGAATTTCCCCCCAGGTCAGATTGGCAGAGAGACCCTGGGTTTTTTTCACCTTCCTCTGCACCATGGGGCACTGTTCACTTGCAGGTTTAAACTAATGTAAATGGTGGAATTTCTGTAACTTGAAGTCTTGAAATCATTTTTTGAGGATTTCAGTAACTCAGACAGAGGTTAGGGGTGTATTACAGGCATGGGTGGTGGGTATAATAAGCAAGGGGAGGCTGTGCCTCCCCTAGCACAGCTGTCCCTGCCGCCCGACCCCTGGGCTGTGGTGCCTTCCCCCACCTCTTCCTCACCCTGCTCTGACTCTTCCTCCTCTCCTCACCTCCATCCCCCCCTTTGGAGGTCACCACAGCTGTGGGCCCTGTCCTCCTCCAAAACCCTCCATCCCTGTGTGTGGGGGTGGGGGTGGGGAACTTTACACAAGTGAAAAAGCCTTCAAGAAACCTAGTAGCAGATCACTGAAACTGTTAAAGGGCTATTAAAATTGTAATGAAGCCATTTAACAGGCATTTGCCAATGCACAGAAGCCTTTGGCTACATTCAGCTGGCTTTTATATTGTAGGAAAATATGTTGTTGGGGTTAAAAACAGTTTCCAAACGACCCACCCATCCATTATTCTCTGTACCGAGCAGGAGTACTTTTGACTAACCTGGCTCAAGGAGGAGCTGACATAGCCAGTGAGTTTGTTTCTTGATCTAGTCATTTTATTCAAACCCAGTTTAAGCAAAGGAATCTGGCAGGGAATTCTGTGTAAGAAAGGTTATTAAACTACTGCCTTAACGCAGGCTGCCAATGACAGACACTTTTCAAAAGGAGAGATTAGGCCTCAGTTTGGCAAAGGTAGCCTGGCTTTTCATCTCTCTACACAGTATACCCGGAACTCCTGACCACGCAGAGGAGAATCCATCTGGCAACTGATCTATAGCTGTTGCTTGTTCAGTTCCCTTGGGGAATGTTATTAGTGCTTTACATGAAAAGGGGAGAGGGTCTCGCAGGGGAGAGGGCAGCAGGGCGAGGAGGTGAGCAGTGAGCCAGCTGCACGGCAGGTGGAGGGAATCTAGTGGGGGGGAGGAGGAGGAGGAGAGCAGCAAGTGGGCGAATCCGGGGGACGAGGTGACCGGAGGGGAAGACCTCAAGGTGTGTGAGGAGAGGTGAGTGGTGAGTCAGTGCTGGGTGGGGCCTGGGGCAGAGGAGGGCTGAAGTGTGGGTTGGCCTGTTGGCTGAAGAGATGGGACAAGGAGCTAGCCTCCCCCAGGGGAAGTTTCACCAACCGCCCATGATTACAAGAGTGGGTGGGTGACTGAGGTTCTGTGTCCTGCCATATGCAGAAGGTCAGACTAGAGCAGGGGTCTGCAATCTTTCAGAATTGGTGTGCCAAGTCTTCACTTATTCACTCTAATTTAAGGTTCGCGTGCCAGTAATACATTTTAACATTTTTAGAAGGTCTCTTTCTATAAGTCTATAATATACCGGTATAACTAAACAATTGTTGTATGTAAAGTAAATAAGGTTTTTAAAATGTTTAAGTAGCTTCATTTAAAATTAAATTAAAATGCAGAGCCTCTGGACCGGTGGCCAGGACCTGGGCAGTGTGAGTGCCACTGAAAATCAGCTTGTGTGCCACCTTTGGCATGCGTGCCATAGGTTGCCTACCCCTGGACTAGACTATTATGATGGTCCTTTCTGACCGTAGTCTATAAGTCTGAGTCTATGAACAGGGAGGATTCTTTTACTTGTACTTTGATTCTTTAAGGCATTTTACAGGGACATAAGCTGTGATCTACTCATAGGTTTCCATTCTTCATGGTCTGAAAAATCCTGTCTACAGTACAAAACAACACTTAAAAGTTTTTAAAAACTTGGCTGTAGCTCAACTGTGTCCTAACACTTTGACCACAATGTCTGGGCAGAGTGAAGTCATGTCAGAACTGTGTTTAGAAAACATGCTTTGTCTTAACTTGTCAAAAGTTGCTTAGGGAGGGACAGACTTAAGGTTGTTAATTTCCAATTCAGTTTTGTATACAGGGATTTAAAATATTTCAGTGTACCCTTAATGAGAAAATCAGGACCTGCTAACTTATTTTAAATATCAAAAACCTCCAGTGTGAGGGTTCTCTTGAGTATTTTCATTAATTACTTATACTTTCTTAGTTTTAACTGCAAGAGTGTATGTAGATGAATATAAATATACATACTACAGTGGGGTTATTCACATGAGTAAAGCTAGGTAGGTGCCTCCATTTCCCCTCTCCCTGCATGAGTGGAGTCTCTGTTACCAAAATTACTACTACTACCTTAAGCACTGACCTGGGGCCACCTTAGTGTGCACCATACCTCTCAAATGCACCTTATTTTAAGGAACACTACTCATTTTATTCTCCAAGTTCCACACACATTAGGGGTTTCCTCCCTTTTACCCTGGAAAGTTGTTTATATAGGAAATCTTGTGTCTCCAATTAAACCAAAAGTTGTATGCAGTGCTGGGAAAGCCAACCCTTTGAGTTTCCTGCAGGAATAATTTTGGTACTCATTCAATCTTTGCCATACTGTATCCCACATTTGGGCCTTAGAAGTTGGAGGGAGGTGATACATGTGAACTAGAGTGACCCAACAGCAAGTGTGAAAAACCAGGACAGGGGGTGAGGGGTCATAGGAGCCTATATAAGAAAAAGACCCCAAAATCGGGACTGTCCCTGTTCCCTCCCCCCCATCTGGTCATCCTAGTGTGAACAACTTTAGGGAGGGAAACTGGTGTCAGGTTAATTGCGCCCTGCCGGGGTTTTCTCAAGGGCTGCCCTCGAGCCTGCTTCGCTCCCGGGGCGGGGAGTTTCGGCTGCAGTTGCACCGGACTCATCCCCACGCAGGTGAGGCGGAGTGAGTCCCGCACCTGCCCCGTACTTTGCCGGGTCTCTCAGGGCGCGCGCTCCCTGGCCGTGGTTTTCTGCTGGCGCCCGCCCAGAGCTCACAGAGCGGCGGGGTTACGGGCAGAAGCGGCTCCCACGGAAAGTAAAACGCCGCCCTCGGCACGAGCCCCGTGCCAGGCCCCCTGCAGGGCGCGGACCCATCCCGCTCCAGGGCGCTCCGTGCGCAGCCACGGCAAGCGCGTCCCCGGGCGCGTCCCCGCGGCGGCAGGGGCGGGGCCGGGCCGGGCGGTTGGTGCGGTTTCCTCTCTCCCCCATAGGTGTTGGCGGCGGCGGTGACGCGCCCGCGCTCGTGAACGCGCGCACCCCCCTCCCCGGCTGCGCTGGTAGCGGCGGCGGCGGCTCGGCCATGGCGGACCTGAGCGCGGAGCGGCTGTGCTCGCTGCCCGGCAACTGGAGCTACGGGATCAGCCAGGGCGGCCGCCTCTTCTTCATCAAGTGAGTGCGCGCCCGGGTCGGGCCGGGCGGGGCGCGGGGCGGTGGCGGGGCTGGCGCTGACTGACCCGGTGTCTGTGTCCCCCCCGCAGCGAGGAGGCGAAGAGCACGACCTGGCTGCACCCGCACACCGGAGAGGCCGTGATCACCGGGCACCGCCGCAGCGCAGGTAACGGCCCCGCCCGCCCCCCGCCGGGGCAGCGACCGCAGCCCCCCAGCCCCCTTCCCTCCCGAGCCTTCGCCTCCCCCCGGCCCAGCCATTTCCTCCCTCCGACCCCACCCCAGCCTGCTCCTCACCCCACGCCCGCCGCTGGCCCCACCCCCTGGAGCTGCCTCACCCCTGCTCTGTTCCCCCAGAGCCTCTTGTTCAGCCCCCCTCAATCCCCCCCCAACCGCTGCCGCCTCCCCCGTCAGAGCCCGCACAGCTGCATCCTCGCCCCCAGACCCACCTTACCCCCAGCAGCGCTGCTTCCTCATCCCTCCTTTCGAGACCTTGGTACCTAAAGAGAATTACAATAGGTGGATTAGAAATGCCTAGGGAGAGCCCACTAACTATAGTCATCTAGAAACCTTCCCCCCCGCCCCCTTTCCAATCTAGGCTGAGAGCGTGTGCGTGTTTCTTAGTGACAGAGAAGGTGGCATGGGTAGGAGGAAAAGGGGCTGAAGCATGAGGAGTAATTTGGGGGTGGAATCCGTCTCTTCTGTGGCTGCTGTTTGTTCCTCTCGGGAGAAACAGCAGCAGAAGGAGGTGTTGGAGGAGGAGGAGGATTTTCAGCAGACGCTCTGGAGACCCAGAGCCAAACTCTCGCTGCTGGAACTGCACGCAGGCTGCAAATGCCATTGGGAGGCTGTGTGTGTTTATAAATGCAGTTGTTTTCGTTCGTGTAAACTATGGGGTGAGAGAAGGAGACTCTGTAACTGAGCAAGTTATTGGAGTATTCCTCTTTTGCATTCAAGTGGTTCTTTATTTTAAAATATCACGCAGGATTATTGAAAAACATTGACTATGCTCTCTCCCTTTCTTCTTTTCCTGTGAGTTGGGAACAGTTGGAGGAGTGGGTTTCTTATTTTAAATCTCCCTACACTTTTAGCTGCAGTGAATAGTTGTGAGTTATAACCATGAGCCTTTGAATTGCAGGAAGTAGAACCATTGGTTTGGTGCTCTTCCCCTGTGTAATTAGCATTCATATTAACTTAGAAATTATCTTAAAGCCGCTATGAAGGGGTAAATCGGCATATGTACATGAGGTACATTTGCTGTGGACATTGCTGCTAGTCACACATGAATTCCTTGTTAAATAACTGTTAATGGCTCTATTGAATCACTGATGTTTTATCCTAATCACTTAAATGCTTGATATTTATTTCTACCTCCTTGTTTGCCATTATCCTCTTTTAGAGGAAACAGTTTTGTTATGCAGTATTCAGGTATTGGTCTAAAAGGGAAGTTATTGGCAGGTAAACTTAAATTTTCTTTTAACATTAGTGTGAAGTATTTTCTGTGTGGTATCAAACAAACCTGTATCTGTATTTTCTGTTTTAATGTGCACATGTGTTCATTCATTTCCCGTATGTAGACCGAATTTTGTAACTTATTTTGGCTGATTTTGGTTTTGTAACCTAAATTGAAGTCTCAGTCTTAAGGAGGGATTCTACCCAAATAACTGAGCTACGTGCACTTTTGCAAAAAACGTCATTCAAATATTTTACACTGTTAGCAGGGGATTGATTGTCGTCTTTAAAGTCCACATCCCTTAAGAGTTGAGGTAGTATCTACTTTGTGAGAGCACCAGTTATGAGAGACTTGTGCTTTCTCCATGTGATGGCCATTCCTGTTTACACCGGAGAGGCATCCTGTTGGTCCATACTTTCCCCATGTCTTTATCAAAAGTCTCTAGATCCCCCCCTTCCCCGAGGCTGCGATATGTCATGAAGTGATCTTTAAATAGCCTTTATTCCCTTAAATCCACACAAAATCCCCACCTTTTACAGGCTCGGGGGCAGATACCTGAAAGTCCCACTACCTACATGTTAGGTGCTTAAATACCTTTTAAGGTATCTAATACCTTTAAAAATCTGGCCCTCAGTTTATTCTATCAAGATTTTACTTCTCTAGATGGGGCTTCTGCCTTGTTGACTCATTTTGCTTAGGAAACTGATACTCAACAGAGGGAAAAAATAAGTCACCTCTTTCCCCCCTAGATGTGAGGTAAATGTATTTTCATGCAGTGTTGAACAGAATTGTAAACGCTGCAAGAAAGTTGGTGTGTGTGTGTGTATATTACAGACAGTGCTTAGTGATGTACCTATGCTAATATAAAACAAATATCTTCTGTGGTGTATTTTAAGAGATATCATGCTTGTTAGGGTGCATGTGACTTATGCGCACTGCAGAACTTTGTAAATTGATTTGCTTAAATCTTTACCTTATCAAGTAATTTGGAACTACTACTTTTAAGATTAGGCCTGCAACAATTTCAATTATTGTTTAAAGAGAAGGAACACTTCAGGGTTTACATATGTCCTTACCTGAATTACTACTACTGAAAATGCTAATCTAATTTACATTTCACCATTTATATTGTTTTCACACTACAGGGAATGGTTTAAGCCCAGACAATTTTTGTTGACTCTCTATAAAATCTTTAACAGTTTGAATTTTGTCTATATTCTCTATGTAGACAAAGGTACATATTGGCCAAGTATGCACATTGCTGTAACTCTGTACTAGTCTAGCCTATAAAACTTATGATGTATCACTTCTTGTTTTCTAGACTTACCCACAGGTTGGGAAGAAGCATATACTTTTGAAGGTGCAAGATACTACATAAAGTGAGTTGAATGATAGTTTGTCAAGATACTAAAATTTGAAATTTCCTAAGGGTGGCTGTATATTATTCTTAGTGAGTACATTTTAATTCAGGATTAAATGCAATGCTATGAATAATCACTTTAAAAGGAGTGTGCACTGTACTATAGCAGAGAACTTTTATTTAGTTTATTCTACATTGTGACTGCAATGATTTCTTGAACTTAGTGTCTAGATATTTTTTGTTGAGCACTTCAGGTGCAGATGGAAACTATCGTATGTGGTACCCATCTAGCAAGAAAGCCTGAGTTTGTGTACATATGTGCTTATGTGATGTGTGTATCTAAAAAGTTTTCAGGAGGACAGTTTTTAATTTTTTTTATCTCTTGTTGGGACAGGATTCCTGGCTACCAAACATCATATTTATAGTAATTACATTTTAAAACCACTAAACCATCAGTTTTGGTTTTAATCTGATTTTTTCTTTTATCTTACATTTTTTTCAGAAATTCTGCAAAAGAAAAAACAGTCTGCATTTACCATTGTGTGCTTAAATGTGTCATATTGGAACTTTAGCACAGTTCTCAAAGTAGTTTTTCAAATGTCTGTCTTTGATTAATGAGATGAGTTTATTTTTGTGACTTGACCAGATTTTTATAGTAGAATAGAATGAATTGATCCTTAAGCTGTTTTCAGAATTCTTTAGTTTATTAATATTTGGATCGAAGAAACCATGTCTCTCCCTGCCTCCCACCTCTTCCCCCCCCCCCCCTTTAAGTGATTGGTTCAGGGAAGTGTCCACTTCAGTTGTTTTGTGTAATATTCTTTTAATTGAGGAAACAGAGGGAAGCTGCTTTTTTTTTTTTTTTTTTTAAGTCCAAAGTAGGTGTCAGATCTGTGCAAACCTCTTAAAACCTTTTCAGTGTGAGGTGAACAGAATATTTTACATTGCACCTCCCTCACGCAAAAAACCAAAACAAAAAATCACAACAACGTAAAATATAGAGGAGTGCATCCTCCTCTTCTGTTCAAGCTTAGGCACTCCAACAAATTGTAAACATCTTCAGACTTACGAAGGTATTTCTTAGTGTATTGTGGTCTTATATACGTCCCTTACTTGCATTAGTAGTGTATAAATGGGACAACTCTTATGAGTAAGCACCACTAATGTAAGAATGGTAGGCTACTGCCCATCTTTCTACTATTCTTTGCAGTTTTCTTCTGTGAATGTTGAGGAAGGTATTTGATATTTAAGTTGTGCCAGATGGCAAGTGACTGGTAGAATATAAATGCTTGTATTGATCTGACCCACTGTATAAATCTTTTAGAACTGATTTTGAATTTTCTGATTTTGATTGTAATAGCAAAACTTGCAATTGGAATCTGTATCAAGCTATATTAAAAGGCCTAATTGTTGATGGACTGTGACTTGTAGTTCTGAGCAGCTTGATTGTCAATATTAAAATGTTCTTTCCAAAGGCTACTCTACTATAATGCATTCATGCAACTTTAGGTAGAAATGCTGTAAAATGAGGCAATAAAGAAATAAAATGTTTAAAATTGCTCTGAACTGTGTCAGGAACCTGCTAATTAAGAACCATGCTGTTCATAGTGAGCACATTTTTGCAAATGTTCAGACTTACAGCTCTTGTGGCACTGGATGTTGTTAGAAATGTTATCTGAAGTATACATTGCTGATGGTACTTTCAACACCAAATAGTTAAATATACTTACTGCATCTCTGAGAATATACGGTGCATTTCACTGCAATGTGCTTGACATGTTATAGCAGTAAAGTAGTGTATCAGTTTATACTTTAAAATGTGAGGGACGAACAATGATGTTCTTGGCTTTAGTTTGTGTTCATTGTTTGTAAATGCAGGATTTGAGACTATTTACACTTTTATACTATGCTGGCTTTTTTCCGTAAAATTTCCTACTATTCAGCTCCACAAGCATTGGCAACAATGAGTGGTATAGTAGACAAGGTACCTTAACCAGTCTTGTCTAACTTGTGCAGTGCAAGTCTGGATATGCAAGTCTGAACCCAAACTATACTTGTGCTCCCACAATTGGTGGAGAATAGGGGTTGTTAGATGGGAAAGGGAGGCGCTAGTATGGACAAGATCATAGTGTGAGGCAGTTTTCACTGTAACACTACTCATGTGAATATTTTATGTAGATACATTGTTTTGATACTCTAAAATGAACTAGTCATTAAGATGACTATTTAACACTTAGAACAATAGTAGAAAATAAAATATTAGACTCTTGTGGATTACTATTAAATAAGAAAATAGGAAAAAGACAATTAGTTCCCTCTTTGTTCCCAGTTAAAGGTTGTAAAAGAGAAGATGATCCTAAGTTGTATTTAAACAGGGAGTAGATGGAAGTTAGTGGAACTCTGCGTTGGTGTTTTTAGCCGTGCACTTGTGTAAATTTTCTCTATGGTATGCTATAATGTTTTCCAAGAGAAAATAGGTGAAAATATTTATTTGTGTTCGGAAACTTGAATGTAACTTTTGAAATATGATTTCAAATATGCTGGCTGAGTTAGAACAGGGGTGGGCAAACTTTTTGGCCTGAGGGCCACATCTGGGTGGGGAAATTGTATGCAGGACCAGGAATATAGGGCTCAGGGCAGGGGGTTGGGGTGCGGGAGGGAGTGCGGGGTGCGGGAGGGGGCTCAGCAGGGGGTTGGGGTGTGGGAGAGTTGCGGCATGGGGCTCAAGGCAGGGGGTTGCAGTGTGGGGTGCAGAAGGGATTTGGGGTGTGGCCTCCGGCCTGGCACTGCTTACCTCAAGCGGCTCCGGGGTGGAAGTGGCGTGCAGTGGGGCTAAGGCAGGCTCCCTGCCTGGCCCTGCGCCGCTTCTGGAAGCGGCCAGCATGTCCAACAGTGGCGGTTGGGGCTGGGGTCGGGTGGGGCAGGGGACTCTGCCACGTGCTGCCCTTGCCTGAGGGTACCAACCCTGAAGCTCCTATTGGCCATGATTCCCCATTCCTGACCAATGGGAACTGCAGGTGGTGGTGCCTGCAGGCAAGGGCAGCACACGGAGCCCTCTTGCCCGCTCGCAGGGACGTGGTGCTGGCCGCTTCTGGGAGTGGCGCAGGGCCAGGGCAGGCAGGGAGCCTGCCTTAGCCCCGCTGTGCCACGGGCTGGATTGAAAGCCCTGACGAGCCGAATCCAGCCGTAGTTTGCCTTCCCCGAGTTAGAATATTAAATGAATTTTTTTAGAAATGCTGTGTAATCAAATTGAGGTAATATAGAGGAGAATATGCATCAAGCAAATCTTAACTACATGCTTAGAACTGGCATTAAACAAATGTCTCAGATTACATTCTGTATTGAAATGTGATTATTTAAAGAACACTTTTTGTTGGGGTGCATCTTTTCATTTTCAGAATAAGTAAAGTTTGTTATTCCATGTTTCTATTTTAGATTTTCTGCTTGGCTTTGGTTCTATGCTAATTTTAAAGCACAGATAGGTAAATAGAGTTCTGTTTGCTCTGGGTAATGAGGTTCTGTCTGAAGAATTTGAATAAGATTTATTTAATGAGTTGGGAGTAGGACTTTGAACTGTCTTGGAATTTGGGTTAGTAGAAGAAATCCAATACTGAAACTAAACAGCATGGTAGAGGTACAGGCTGTCTCTTTTTACTGTGGAATGTCAATGGCCAAAGCTCATTGCTAACTGAAAGCAATATGTTTTTCCAATCTGTTCAGTATTTTATTAGTCTACTTCATTTATCAGTTTGTTGTATACTTCAATTATTTAGAACAGCTATTGTGGCACTCCACAAGTGTGTTGGATCACATTGTTAAAATGACTGTCTCTTTCATGCATGTATTCTTTTTCCTGAATAGACTTTACATACTTCTGTACATGAAAGTTGTAAAATTAGACATGTATGCAGTCAGCTCTGCTTCCTAGTTAAAGAAAACTGAGCTGTTAAGTAATTATGAAGTGAGAAATGGCTTACATGTAAACTACAGTTTGCCCCCATTCTTTTTAGTAATTGTACACTTCTCTCTGAAAAACACTTTTGCATGTAACAATTGTTTGTAGAATTAATACTTCCAATTATCACTTGCATTTCATTTATCTCACTTGTTAGGTAAATACTGTCACATGGTATGTTCAAACAAGTTAAGATTAAGCTAGTATGGACAAATTTAATTTGCATAAATGAGCTCAAATTGTGGCAATGAGTGCCATAGGAATGCCAGTAAATTTAGGGATTGAGCTAGTTGTATATCTTTAAGAGCAGATTGTCAGCGCTGGAAAGTGAAATGTTCTAGAATAGGTAGTGGCACTGCAAGCTTAGATATTACAGTGCTCATACAGATAACTGCCAATATTCTTCCACCCTCCCAAAACAAAATAAGGTTTACTTTTAGGGATGCAAGGGATGTTCAGTCTGTCTCAATTCATTCTTGATTGTGTGCTGCTGAGACATCTGTCTATACCATTTGGGTAGTGTAAGGTGTCAGTTTTCCCTTGCTGAGAAATACAGGTGCCTGTACATTTAGAATTTGAGCTGAATCTAACTTATTTTACATGACCACCAATTCCTCCAAATAACATCAAATGCGACTTCCAGAGAGACTAAAACTTGGGTTTCCTTTAGAATCTGAGAGGCTTGCAAAAATTCCAGAATTTCTTCAGAAAGTTTTTTTGTTTTGTTTTTTGTTTTTTGTTTTTATCCCACTCTTGGCCTTGAGTGTTAGATGTCTTAAGACTTGAGATTCGGCATATTGCAGAAACATTTAAGTTTTGGTGTTAAGCTACAGAAGTGCATATCACGTGTAATGCTTCACGGATGGTAAGCTGCATGGGTCTGTGCTACGAGTTGCGTTGCTGCAGCAATCCCAGTAACTGAAATCATAGAGTAAGTAAGGGCTGAGGGCTTGTCTACACTTAGTGCTACAGTGCCATAGCTGTGCAACTGTAGCGCTTCAGTGTAAGCATTACCTATACCAAAAGGAAGGATTCTCCTGTTGCCTTAGGTAATCTACGTCCGTGAGAGGTAGCAGCTAGGTTGACAGAAGAATTCTTATATCAGACCTAGCACTGTCTACCGGGACTTAGGGCAGCTTAACTGTGCTCCTCAAGCGTGTGGATTTTTCCCACTCCTGAGTGTACTTATGCAGAGCTAATTTTCTAGTGTAGACCAGGCCTGAGTTTTCATAGACTTCAAAGTAAACACCATTAAGATGAGTGAGAATTTTAGTGGTGGTAGAGTAGTGTGGCTGTAGACTCACAAGACAACAGTGCATTGGTTTCTGTTGCCACTGCTATAATTGCAAATGAAGACTCTGTGATGCAGCTGGACCTGTGATAGTTGCAACTGGTTAGAACTTGCCTGAACTATTTTCTTTGGCCAAAAGGTTTAGTTAAACCAGAGCAGAAATCCTGTGTGGGCATACTTAAACTGATTTTAAACCACCTTTATATAACTTAGCTTGCATTGGTAAGTGCATCTCTGTAAGCAACGTTTAAAATCAGTTTAACAATGTGCACACAGAGCTTTGCACTAGTTTAACTAAACTGTTTTTAAAAAAAACCTCTCTAGGCAAACTGGTGCAAGCTTCATGTAGACAACGCCTTAAATTTGCCTGTCTTTTCTGTAGCCCTCCTGCAGCTCTAGCGGCAATAGACTGGGCGGGAGAACTAGTATGCACTAAATCAGGGGTTCTCAACCTTTTACTCTCTGAGGCCCCCCTCAATGTGCTATAAAAACTCCAGGTCCGGTGGGGGATGGCTCGGGACAGGGGCCTTGGGCATAGGAGTAGTTTGACTTCTATTTTTTGTGGGGGGGAAAGGGGGCAGGGGCCAGCAGTCCAGAGAGGGAGTGCCACCTCCACCCCTGACTCACCTTATCAGGCCTTCTGCCTTTCTGGGTTGGGGTGTGGGGTGCAACCAAAAATTGTAACTTAGAGGTGGAGGGCTGAGCTCAAAAAGTTTGAAAACAGCTTAGGGTGCAGGGAGGGGGTGGCTAGGGGCTGTGTGTGAGCAGGGGGGTAGCTCAGGGTGCAGGGATGGGGGTACTTGGGGCTGTGTGCTTGGAGGGCTCCCCTGTGGTCCCTGTTCCCAGAGGGGTCTGCCAGCCACGGAACTGGGGTGGAAACGGGGCTGGGACTCGGGAGCTGAGGAGCAGCTTCAACCCAGGGCACCAGCAGGAGGGGGAGGAGGAAGTGCTTCGGCTGCCTGCTCGATGGCACCTGCCAGAGCAGGGGGGAAGGTGTGGTGCTGCCCTTGGGACTGCTGTGCTCTTGCGCTGTAGGGTTTTTTGGGGGGGAAGCAGTGCCCTCTATGCCCCCAACTCTGCCTATGGGCTCATGGTTTTTACCCCCACAGGGAACAACAGGGCTCGGGGCTTCAGCCCTGTGCCTCCTGGCTTGAGCCCTGCAGGCGGCGCTAGAGCTCGGGGTCTGGGTTTCAGCCATGGGGCCCCGTGGATCCCTTGAAAGGGCTTGCGGAGCCCCAGGGGGCCGTGGACCCCCGGCTGAGAACGGCTGCATTAAGTGATAAGGCGTGCATCACACAACTTGGAGCTCAGCCCCTGAGCTCCATGTGGCTTTTGTAAGGAATTGCTCTAATTAAGCAATTAATGGCCAATCACTGATTTGGTTGCATTGGTGTTTACCCCGGTGTAGATAGGCAAGATATTATAAGCCCAAGTTGGACAGAGAAGTTGTACTAGTGCAAACTGCATCATGTAGAGGTTTCACATGTCTGTGCTTAGGGTTTGTACCATATAGATACATTGGTAGGTACAATCCTCAGAGTAGATGGATCCTGAAATTCAGAAGGATAAGGGTTTATAAGTAAAAAGGATTGTTCTGTATGAAGCCTAGTCTGCTCTTAAAAATTGGATCCATTTAGTTATATTACTCAGGGCTGTGAAATATGTCATGCCCCAAGCACTATATTTTAGGTCAGGGATCGGCAACTTTTTGCACGTGGCCTGCCAGGGTAAGTCCCCTGGCGGGCTGGGCTGGTTTGTTTACCTGCTGTGTCCGCAGGTTTGGCTGATTGCAGCTCCCACAGGCCGCGGTTCACCACTTCAAGTCAATGGGGGCTGTGGGAAGCGGCACGGGCTGAGGGATGTGTTGGGGATGGGGAAATGGAAGAAGGCACAGGGCTATATGGTTTGACAGGGAAGTTTTAAAATTAAAAAAGAAAGCTATGCTAGTTTGTAACTGATGGAGCTTACTACTGTTCCCCTTCTTGTCCCTGCTTCGCTTTGCTTCGCTTCCTTTGTGTTAAGTTCAGTCTCTGTCTACATTGTGACAATTAGCTATGTTAATTAGAACACTTTAGTTAATGAGACCATGCTACCTATGTGTGTACACAGTATCTAATGTATTACGGTCTAGATTGGCCTTGACCACTACTAAATATATTTTTAAAAAAACCAACCAAACAAACCACCCAACAACTAATATTCAAACATACCTCAGAGGTATTTCTTGGTTCTTTCTCTAATGGGTGGAGTACTGAACATGAAAATCAAGAAAATAGTTGTACTCCATGTACCTTTACACTGTGTGTGACATAAAATGTCTTATTCATAGTAAGGATGGCCTTGAAAATTAGGTGAAGAAAATAAACTAAATACCTGCTATTTCTTATTAGTATGTAAAAATGCAGTATTCAGTGTAATCACATGTGCTGTAAAAGCTAAACTTCTCTCTCTATAGCATATTAAATTAACTAAAGCTTCTCAATATGAGATTAAAATTAAATTGAATTAATTGAGAAGATGCTTAAGATACTGAAGGCTGCATTCTATTAGCCAATTAATAATCTCATTTAATCAAGTTTAAATGGCTCAGTAGTTTTTGTAAAAGGTGATGCTTCAGTCTCAACCTAGGTCTTAGCTGTTATTGAATTGGTAATGAGGAGGGTGAATATGCTTTGTTTTGGCTTTACATATGAAAGGAGGATAAATAGTGAAGCAAATACTGATCATAACTTTGTGTGGGTGGCTAGTGCAGTTATGACCACAGTGATGCATTGATTTTTCCATTAGAAAAATATAAATCTGGACTAATTTGCACACCAGTATTTCTGTTGAAGACAGAGAACAGGAAACTAAAAGGGAGGAAAAACCTCTTTGGTGCTTAACTAGTATTGTCATCTTTTTCCCTAGTTTTCCAGTCAGTTCTTTCAGGACCTTTCCTTCCTTTCCCCCAGCCTCCATGCCTCTTTGGAAGCCTCCTTGGTAAATTTTTCTGACTGAAATGAAGTACTAAAAGAGCTGAATTGGCAGCCCAGAAACTTTGGAATGTGTTAGAGTAGAAAAATAAATATTTGATGTAGTTACTCTTCAGTGAAACCTTTTCAGATCCAAATGTTAGCCTTCATCCCAATATACATTTAAAATTTTTCACTTTAAACTCATTTATTGCTTTCTAATCTGAGTGTTATAATTTATTACATTGGGTCAGAAACCAGAATCTGTCCTGGTGCTGTGATAAGCCTGCTTTTCCTGTATATGTTCTACAGCAGTGCTTCTCAAACTATCTGATGTGGCGGACGGACAGGTTTTTTTTCCCCCCAATTTCCCAGGGACCGGTACCATATTTCCCAGGGATCAGTGCCATATTACTGTCATTTTTGCATAGGCACGTAGCACATCAGATCAGAAAAACTAACATTCTTCACTGTATTAATTGGAATGGGAGTGTGGCGTACATGCGGAGATGTTCCCATTTAAATACATTGAAGACTGACTGAAAGGCTGTGCATCTGGGCGGATAGTATAAAATGACTAGATCCAAGAAAATATTATTTGAACATTTGTAGTAATAGTAATTTATATCAGAAACAATATGATGAATAAAATAAAAATTGGCAGACATTTTTTATTTTGTTTATTTATCAATATTATAATATGTGCTTCTGAAAACATAATATTAAATATTGTTGACTTTTATCGACTGATCATTATTCTTGGTGGAATTTCAGTGTGATTTTTAAATTTATACTATTATTTCTCTTTCTTTTCTGGAAACTCGCCACGGACCAGCAGCCAATGGCTTGCGGACCGGCACCAGTCCACGGACCACCACTTTGAGTAGCACTGTTCTACAGTGTGCTAGCTCTTGTTGTTATAGCGAATTAATGTCCATTATAGCAGAGGCACAGTTTGGTTCAGGCTAAACTGCCATGTCTGTCCGTGTGAGCACCAGTGAAGTACAGGGATAGTACCTACTTGGAAAATGAGCCCCAAAACCCTAGCTGCTTGGGATTCCTGCCACGGTGCTGTCTGTATGTGATTATCTGTTTTTATATCCTTTGTCAAGTAAGTGTCTAAGTTTGAATATTGTTTGCTCTTCTTCCCTCACTGTCTCCTTCAGAAAGGAGGTTGGGGGAGGGACGGTGACAGCATATTCTCTTGCTCCACCCCAAACAGTTGGAGGGAAAGTGGTGATGAGGTGCAAAGGCACTAGTTGTTTGTGGACTGGGGGAAGGAAGCACTGCATCAGTTCAAATCTGTGAGGTTATCTTTGATACCTAAAAAATGAAAGTTTAGATTAATAGAAAATTGAAAGCTTAAACACCCCAACCAAACTGCCAGGGAAGACTTGCCAACAGGAGTAGGTCAGTATTTTTTGTTTTTTTCCCCAATCCCTTTTAAAATATTACTCTATTATGTTGTGAACCCAACCAGTATTGTCTTAAGTGCAGGAGAACCGGGAAATTAAATCATTGTCCACTTTTAAAATAAGTGAAATGAGAAAAAAGCAAACTACAGTGTAAATATTGGAAAATAACATTTATTTCAGTTAGTATACACATGTCAATGTTTGTACATTTGTTCTTTAGGGATCAAGGTAGTTAAGTCGACTTACTGAATTTTGTTTTTGAATTTTAGTGAACTGAGCAGTTTTTCCTTTGGAATATCTTAATATCAGGGTATAACAAGGATAATTAAAAAAAAAAAGTTTAGAACATATATAACCCAACAAATGCTAGCTTAGCACAAACCCCTACAAACAAGCTGTCTTTAGATTGTGTTAAACCTACATCCTTTGGGCATATAAAATTGTGTCCAAGTGTTCCATTCAAACCCAGGAAGTCCCTTACTGGAAAAAGGATAATTTTTTAAAACAAGATTTTGAAAACTTGTATGGCAAACATCCATTTTTAGTAACGGTAAAGCAGTTTGTGAAAACAAGTTCCAAAATACTTATGATTAAAGATATTTTAGTCACTCTTGATATGGACTGTTTTGTCTAGAACTACTTGAGGATTATTGGTAGGCAGAGATACTTTATCCAGCAATCTACCCTTAATAAGTTAGCTTATTGCAGTTCCATTTACTACCAGAGTTAGCAGAAAGAAGCACTTAATGACTATAATTTTGTATGTTCTTAGCTGAAAACATTGCAGTATGTCAAACAAATATCTTTGAATATGAAATAACCAAGAAAAATATTCAATAAATATTTTGATTTAAAATGCCATCTTAAAATCCTTTTGAGTAAATAATTTTAAAGCAGAAATATTCATTTAAGATTTTCTTGTATGCTTTGCCACGTATTTGACTAAGTAGAACCACTAAAAATTATGGTGCATTTCTTGCACAATCAGAACGTAATTTCTGATACTTTCATCTGGGTTGAACTACCAGCTAAATATTATTCTGTAGCTCATTTTGTTGCAAATATTTTTTTGTCCATAGATTTTTACACATGTATTAAATGCAGTATGGGGTCCAGGAATTTTTATTTGTTTAAAATGGTCTTGGAGAATGTCTTTCTGAATGTATTTAAAAAAAAAAAAGTAGCAACTAACTTTCCTCTGCATCTAATTTAGAGGAAGAACGCGTATAGACCAAAGTATAATGCAATACAATACAGGGGTAGTCGATAGGCAGACCCTGGAGCAACTCTTGACCGCCAGATGCTTTTGAACGGATTGCAAAAGCTTTTTATTTACTCGTGTTTTTTATATTTTCTCTGGAATCTGGACCTTGACTATACGTTGACAAAAAAATTTGGACCTTGACAAAAATAGATTACCCCTGTTATATATAAAACACCAAGCAGTGTTTTTAAAACCCATTAACTTAAAAAATGAGGAGGAAGGGTCTGTTGTGGCTAAGATAGATGTATGGTGGGTTTTTGTTGTTGTTTGTTTTGTGTGTCCCCCGGTAGTGAGGCCCAAAACTAATGTTTGTTGTTGTTAGTTTTGCTGACATTAAAAAAAAATTGAGATACATAATACAGTTCCTCTAAACACTAAAATTTCTTGGTTCTGACCCTTAATGGAGACAGGTATGGAAGATAATTATAGAGAACCACTAACAAAAATATATATTTGAGCCATCATTTTCATAATTCAGAATAAGGTTATTTAATAGCTATCTTAACAGCATAAAGATAAAATAGGTTAGATGCATATATAACTTTTTTTATGATAAACATCCAATAGGGAAAAAATTCATTAGCCTCCGTATTACCTTCTAACCTGATTTGGGAAACAGTTCTTACAGAAACTGATGAAGATTCTAACTACGTCCAATTATCTATACTTGAATTATTAATCAGTGTTTGAGAAAATGAATGTTTTTACATTGAATGTTCAGAGAGGATTTGGCATTCAAATTAGAATCCTCTTGTTTATACGATAGAAATAACTGTCCAACAGGCTTATTGAATCACATATCTAAGAATATTTTCTTAGTGTCATAATTAACTATTGTATTCAATATCCACATTACAAAATCCAGCCTTGACAATGGAAAAAGACATAATTAAAATTTGTACTTGTAGAGATTTGAGCTGGTTTGGAGTCTTATAAACTTATGCTAATTGTCTAAGGCACTACTACCACTTTTACAAAATTTAACACTTACCTCAACTTTATTTTTCAAGGTTCTGTTTTATCTAACTATCTCTAACTTCTCCTCTTTCCTCCTTCATTGAATTTCAAGGACAAGATGTGACCAAAGAAATGTTGTGTGGTTGATCCACTTAAGGTGGTACCGGTTTCTTGAGATGATGGTCCATCATACACAAAACTGACTTGCCATTGATCCTCCTGTTGTCTTTTGCCATAATGCATAGAATCCAGGAAAAAGCACATGATTGACCCTTCTTGATAAAGTGGCTTAGCAGTCCTGGCACAGAGTCATGTTGTCCCCCACCCCCAGAGAGAGAATGTTCCTTTCCCTCTTCTTTAGCCTCTGTCTGAGTACAGAATTAGGCTGGCAGCTCTGAACCACAGAGGTTCCACTGTAAAGTGTCTGTGGTGCTCCGACAGGGAGGAAGTGGGATGAAGGGTGGGATGCTATTCTGCCATGTAACCTATCTGAGAAAAGGTGACCAGATCTTCTCCTTCAGTCTCATCTTTTTATGCTGTTGTTCTATTCAGCAAATCTAATTTAATTGAAGTGATTTCAGGAAATTTAAAACAAACTCTTCAGCAAAGTTTACATTTCCTTACAATGTTTGCAACCCAAAGATTGCAAAATATTGAATGTATTTAGAGAATCGGCAGATGAAACTGACCAGAAACAAAAATGAATTTTGTATTGTGTTCACCTTGGACAATAATATCAGATAGTGAACAAACAGCTTAAAGGTGAAAAATGCAGTAGACTTGAAATTTTCAGTTTTAATAGTATCTTGCATTATGAGTGCTGCAGGTAAAATGACTTATTTCTTTCCTGTTAGTCCTCTGGTACTTGTGGATCCTTTCATTTCCAACAGTGGTTTAGTGTTGTGCTGGGAGAACATGTATTAAGAGGTGTTGAACTCTCTTACATGAACATTATGTTTCTTTTTCACCAACCCCCAAATTACATGGAATTGGGTGGTATAGTTTTATACATTGTAACTTAACATGAGGTCTCTTCCAACTCGGATATTCTATGAATCACTGTTTAAAATCAGAACAAAAATTAGTCTTTCATACGCTATAGGAAAAAGAAGTGAACGTTTCCAAATGGTGTCCTTGAGTCCCATATCTTGGAAAACATCCTGAGCAGTAAACTAAAGAGTTTCCAGTTGCTTTGTTGGCAATAAAAAAAATTAGGGTGAGATCTAACATATTTCAGGTGAGTGTCAGACCTGTCTAACTAGAACTGCAGGCTTTCCAATGTCTTTGAGCATTTCCATTATGCTTTGGACAACAAAAAGTCCTCCTGGATCCAGCAGCTAATTAAAAAACCAGTACTTTCCATCTCTCTTTGAATCTCTGGTTAGGGTCCTTAATTTTTGTTGCTGCAAAGAAATTCATGCTGATGAGCTCACAAGTTAGAATTGCAGCTGGAAAAGAATCCTTTTGTGATTTTTATAGGCAGGAGTAAAGACTTTTGTGAACAATAAAGGGGGTCAGAAGAATTCTGTTGAACCAAGCAGTGGCTTCCTGTGAGTTTCCAGGTGGAGCTTAAGTTTAATGTGTAAAGCCCTAAGTGGTTTGATCTTCAACTGAGTGTGCACACCTGCTGCAGTATGACACAGGGAAAGAGTCAGTTGGCTGAAGAGCTTGGACTAATAGCCTTCTGGTTTAAACAAGAGGGAGTTAGGGCCAGGAGGGTGTGGGCTCAGTGAGGGATCCTCTGCTATGTAATTTAGTTCACCCCTTCCCTTGTTATTCAAGATAATTGGGATTTGTTAACATTTAGGGCAGGCTGAAAAGCACATGTATATACCTAAGCTTTTTAGTGATAGGGGAGAATGTCATTTGGTATAAATATTTTAATCCAACTTGATTTTTATATGGAAACTCATTGCACAGCTTCTACATTCTTATTGTAGGTTTTATTTTATTAATGAAAATAATGCTCAGAGAAGTTGAGAATGACCCTTTAATGAAATCCAGATAATCCAGAATTAGGGCTTTCATTTAATGCTTCATGCAGTGTTGTAGCTGTGTTGGTCCCAGGATATTATTGAGACAGAGTGGATGAGGTAATAACTTGTATTGGATCAACCTCTGTTGGTGAGATACAAGCTTTTGTGCTTACACTGAACTCTTCTTCAGATCTGGGCAGTGTACTCTGTGTGTCACAGCTAAATAAAGTGTGGAACAGATTGTTCAGCCGAGTGGCTCTCAGCCTTTCCAGATTACTGTAACCCTTTCAAGAGTTGAATTCTCTTGTGTACCCCCAAATTACACCTCACTTAAAAACTACTTGCTCACAAAATCAGACATAAAAATACAAAAGTGTCACAGCGCGCTATTACTGAAAAATTGCTTACTTTCTCACTTTTACCATATAATTATAAAATCAATTGGAATATAAATATTGTACTTACATTTCAGCATGTAGTATATAGAGCAGTATAAAAGTCATTGACATTTTAGTTTGTACTGATTTTGCTAATGCTTTTTATGTAGCCTGTTGTAAAACTAGGCAAATATCTAGGGCTTTGGCTACACTTGCATTTCAAAGCGCTGCCGCGGCAGCGCTTTGAAGCGCTAAGTGTAGTCAAAGCGCCAGCGCTGGGAGAAAACTCTCCCAGCGCTGTCCGTACTCCACTTCCCTGTGGGGAATAACGGACAGCGCTGGGAGCGCGGCTCCCAGCGCTGGGGCTTTGACTACACTGGCGCTTTGTAGCGCCGCAATTTGCAGCGCTGCAGAGGGTGTGTTTTCACACCCTGCTGCAGCGCTGCAAATTTGTAAGTGTAGCCAAGCCCTAGATGAGTTGATGTATCCCCTGGAAGACCTTTGTGTACCCCCGGGGGTACATTTACCCCTCGTTGAGAACCACTGGCATAAGATGTTAACACATTTCAAGAGACCATTCAAGGTAAAGTGGTCTGTTAACACCACTCCAGTCATAGTGGGGAAAGGAGAGAAGAAAAAGCTGGGGGCGAGGGGGGATGAAGAGAGAGAAGTTAGTTTATTGCAACAATCTATAAGTTCAGTGTATTCAGTCCATGATTTTTAGTATCTAGCAAAGTTATTAATTTAGGATCCTATGCTTGTCTTTTGAAAGTGTTGTGTCCTCAAAGGAAACCTGCACAATGCCTAAAGTCATAAGCCCCGCTCCTCTCAAAGTTTCTAGATGGAGATTTTCTTTGCACAGACCTAGAGAGCAAATTGTTTCTGTGATGTGGGTCAACTATTTAAATTGGTCAGTTTTTACCCTGGGTAGTCTGTGGCACCCACTAAGTCTTTGGGAGACCCAAATTGTGAATGGTATTTCATAGAATCATAGACTTCAAGGGACCATTATGATCATCTAGTCTGACCACCTGCACAATGCAGGCCACAGAATCTCACCCACCCAATCCTGTAACAAACCTGTGTCTGAGGCACTGAAGTCCTCAAATCATGGTTTAAAGACTTCAAGGTGCAGAGAACCTTCAAGCAAGTGACCCGTGCCCCACGCTGCAGAGGAAGGCGAAAAACCCTCAGGGCTTCTGCCAGTCTGCCCTGGAGGAAAATTCCTTCTTGATGCCAAATATGGCAATCAGCTAAACCCTGAGCATGTGGGCAAGACTCACGAGCCAGACACTCAGGAAAGAATTCTCTGTAGTAACTCAGATCCCACCCCATCTAACATCCCATCACAAGCCATTGGACGTATTTACAGCTAGTAGTAAAAGACAAATTAATTGCCAAAATTAGGCTATCCCATTATACCATCCCCTCCATAAATTTATCAAGCTTAGTCTTGAATCCAGATATGTCTTTTGTCCCCACTACTCCCCTTGGAAGGCTGTTCCAGAACTTCACTCCTCTGATGATTAGAAACCTTTGTCTAATTTCAAGTCTAACTTCCTGATAGCCAGTTTATTTCCATTTGTTCTTGTGTCCACATTGGTCCTGAGCTTAAATAATTCCTCTCCCTCCCTGGTATTTATTCCTCTGATATATTTATAGAGAGCAATCATATCTCCTCTCAGCCTTCTTTTGGTTAGGCTAAACAAGCCAAGCTCTTTGAGTCTCCTTTCATATGACAGGTTTTCCATTCGTTGGATCATCCTAGTAGCCCTTCTCTGAACCTGTTCCTGTTCATCCTTCTTAAACATGGGAGACCAGAACTGCACACAGTATTCCAGATGAGGTGCACCAGTGCCTTGTATAACGGTACTAACACCACCTTATCTCTACTGGAAATACCTCGCCTGATGCATCCCAAAACTACATTATCTTTTTTCACGGCCATATCACATTGGCGGCTTATAGTCATCCTGTGATCAACCAATACTGAGGTCCTTCTCCTCCTTTACTTCCAACTGATGTCTCCCCAGCGTATAACAATAATTCTGATTATTAATCCCTAAATGCATGACCTGGCACTTTTACTATTACATTTCATCCTATTACTATGACTCCAGTTTACAAGGTCATCCAGATCTTCCTGTATGATATCCTGGTCCTTCTCTGTATTGGCAATACCTCCCAGCTTTGTCATCCACAAACTTTTTTAGCACATTCCCACCTTTTGTGCCAAGGTCAGTAATAAAAAGATTAAATAAGATTGGTCCCAAAACCGATCCGTGAGGAACTGCACTAGTAACCTCCCTCCAGCCTGACGATTCACCTTTCGGTACGACCCGTTGTAGTCTCCCCTTTAACCAGTTCCTTATCCACCTTTCAATTTTCATACTGATCCCCATCTTTTCCAATTTAGCTAATAATTCCCCATGTAGAACCGTATCGAATCCCTTACTGAAATCGAGGTAAATTAGATACACTGCATTTCCTTTGTCTAAAAAATCTGTTACCTTCTAAAAGAAGGTGATCAAGTTGGTTTGGCATGATCTACCTTATGTAAAACCATGTATATTTTGTCCCAATTACCATTGACCTCAATGTCCTTGACTACTTTTTCCTTCAAAATTTTTTCCAAGACCTTCTATACTACAGATGTCAAACTCACAGGCCTGTAGTTGCCCGGATCACTTTTTTCCCCTTTTTAAAGATAGGAACTATGTTAGCAATTCTCCAGTCATATGGTACAATCCCTCAGTTTACAGATTTATTAAAAATTCTTGCTAATGGGCTTGCAATTTCATGTGCCAGTTCCTTTAATATTCTTGGATGAAGATTATCTGGGCCCCCTGATTTCGTCCCATTAAGCTGTTTGAGTTTGGTTTCTACCTCGGATGTGGTAATATCGATCTCCATATCCTCATTCCTATTTGTCATCCTACCATTATCCCTAAGCTCCTCATTAAAGACTGAGGCCAAGTATTTGTTTAGACATTGGGCCTAGATTATCCTTAACCTCCATTCCATCCTCCGTGTTTAGCGGTCCCACTTCTTTCTTTGTTTTCTTCTTATTTATATGGCTATAGAATCTTTTACTATTGGTTTTAGTTCCCTGTGCAAGGGAAAACTCGACATGACTTTTGGCCTTTCTAACTTTGTCCCTATGTGTTCTGACCTCAATAAGGTAGCTTTCCTTGCTGATCACTCCCATCTTCCATTCTTTGTAGGCTTTCTGCTTTTTCTTAATCACCTCTCTGAGATGCTTGGTCTAAAACTCCTGCCTATGAATTTCCCCCCCTTTCTTGAGATGCAGGCTTCTGATAGTTTCTGCTTCAGCCTCAGGTCCACATCCTGTATCTTAGCACTGGGCAGACAGCACACCCTTCTGTTCTCTGGATCAGCTCTGGTTACAGATAGGTCTATTCTTCTCAGTAAGGAGTTCCCAGTCACATAGACCTGCCTTTTCCTGGTGATGGTGCGATTCTCTGGTCTATCCCCTGTTCCCTCTGGCTGCGAGTCCTCTCGATTCCTAGTCACCCTTGCAATCCCCTGCAACCCATCCTGTATCCTCCTGGGGCTCATGTTTGGTGTCGTCTCCATTGACTTGTCACCTCTCCTTATAGGGCTAGCTGCTCTTCTCTTCTTCCTTGCCCTCTCATCTTCAATGACCACCTGCTGTGCCCCTTCTTCATTTTCCAACTCCGCAAACCTGTTCCTGAGCTCTCTTGCTCCTTCATTAGCCCGTCTTTTCCTCTGCCTGGTTCGCTTAGTCACATGCTTCCACAGTCCACTTTCCTCACCCAGCAGTCTCCCCTCAGAGTTCTTTGGTCCTGCTTCCATCTGCAAGTATGAGATTTTTCCCTTCGGCCTCATCATGTCTTTGCTCCATCATCCGCTCGAACCCCCTTCTAAACTTGACCAGAGTTTCCACCTGCACTTCAGATCTTTTCTTCCATCAGCTCTATCAGGCAGCACTTCATTCAGACAAAACTCTTTTCAGGTACCCCCTCCAGGATCATGTACATGCTGCAGCTTCCATATCCAGTCATCTTCATTGTGTCTTCCACTGCTTGAATCACTACAACTGCTGCCTCTGTATCTGTCATAGGCTTCCCACGTAAATTCTGTAAATCTGGGAATCACAGACCAACCCAAAACACCACCACCCACAGCAAAACAAACCCCCAACAAGCACCAACACACTGCACGCTCCCTTCAGTAAGTACCCTGTCTGTTCCTCTGCCTGCCTCTCAGTCTTCCCCCAAACTCCCACTCAGACTCCCCTGTTTACAGCTCTGTTTGCTGGCTCCTGTGCTGCTGCAGCTGTCTTTGCTGCTGCCTGACTGGCTGGCTACCTTTATAGGACACCTAGTCAGAGAAGCCCCGCCCCCTAATCAGGGCTCAGCTTCTTTCCCAGCACACTGCCCCACCAGCCTCCACAAATACGAATACAAATAGCTACAAATACCTTCTCCTCCAACAGAAGTCCCACTCAAACTCCCCTGTTTACAGCTCTGTTTGCTGGTTTCTATGTCACTGCAGCTGTCTCTTCGCTTGTGTAGATATGCAGTCTGGAAGGATTACAGTGCACTTTGCCCAGTAAAGAAAAAGGGAGGGTTTCTATGCAGCCAGTTAATGCTTGTCTGGATACTTTGAGGGAATGTGCCAATGCTGTTGTCTCTGGTGAATGTCCCACTGCTAACGTTTCTAGTCGAAATCTTTGTACACTGTGCCAGGGGTGGCCAACCTGTGGCTCCAGAGCCACATGCGGCTCTTCAGAAGTTAATATGCAGCTCCTTGTATAGGCACCGACTCCAGGGCTGGAGTTACAGGTGCCAGCTTTCCAATGTGCTGGGGGGTGCTCACTGCTCAACCCCGGGCTCTGCCCCCACTCCACTCCACCCCTTCCCACCCCCTCCCCTGAGCCTGCTGTGCCCTCACTTCCCCACAGCCTCCTGCATGCCATGAAACAGCTGATCGGTGGTGTGGGGAGGGAGGGAGAGGCGCTGATTGGTGGGGCTGCTGGTGGGTGGGAGATGCTGGAAGTGGGTAGGGCGGAAGCTGCTGGGGGGATGCTGACGTATTACTGTGGCTCTTCGACAATGTACATTAGTAAATTCTGGATCCTTCTCAGGCTCAGGTTGGCCACCCTGCACTATGCAATAAAGATTGACCTCATTGCTTCCTACAAGTTGTCTGTTAAGTTATATGTTTTTATTTTATTGTAGGTGGATAAAAATCAATGATTTAAAAAATAAATAAAAGAAATAATATTTTATTTAAATCGGATTTTTTGATGCTTTTTGAGGGGAAAAAAATCTAAAGATAGATGTATTATAGCTCAAAGATCTCATTATGGCATAGGGATTATAAATTCTAATTCTACAGTATGAGACAACATGTTCATGTAATGTTTAAGAAAAGTTTTGTAAATGAGTTCCAATAGTTCATGGATTCGGGACCCAAACTTATGGGGTTAAATTACAAGCATTAAAAAAAGAATGGGACAAGCACTATCTCCAGCTCATTTTCTTACAGATATTCTCAATACTTGGTATCAGGGTTAAACTTTAACTGCTGAATAAGAGGAGTTGGCTATGACATGGACATCCAGCAGTCATCCCTCCATAATGCCAACTACACCTCTACCCCGATATAACGCGAGTTCGGATATAACGTGGTAAAGCAGCGTTCCAGGGGAGCGGGGCTGCGCACTCCAGCGGATCAAAGCAAGTTCAATATAACACAGTTTCACCTATAACGGGATAAGATTTTTTTTTTGGCTCCCAAGGACAGCGTTATATTGGGGTAGAGGTGTATAATAAGCTTCAGAGCTAAGGGTGAACCATTCAAGAAATGTATGTTTGCCGCTGCTGTTTTAAAGAAAGTCACACCAGTGAGCTGGTGGAAG
This sequence comes from Mauremys reevesii, assembly GCF_016161935.1. Taxonomy (NCBI): domain Eukaryota; kingdom Metazoa; phylum Chordata; order Testudines; family Geoemydidae; genus Mauremys; species Mauremys reevesii. The sequence continues at coordinate 244,840,256 of NC_052623.1, read as the reverse complement.
TCATTTAAGCATTTGGATTCAGAGATTGTTGGAGTGATAATCTCACTTTTAACAGCATTAGCTTCTTCTGCTGGTGTGGTGTATTTTCTTCCTTTGGACTAATTCATTCCAAATTGAGATACCGTTTGGGACCTGGAAAAGCAGGAAAGCTTGTTTTTCTTTTCCAGAGTATGAACAAACAGGAAAATGAAGGTGAAGATGACTGAGTTATCTGCAGAAGCCAGTATTTTAAGTTTCTCATGTTGACCTGGCTGACATAGTCCATTTAATTTTTTTAAATTTCATTTAACTGTTAGTTAAAAACAATTTTAACAAAAACAAACCTGATTTTAAAAAACTTGAATGTTTAACTAAATTCAAAAATTCATATGCTTGTTTTGTTAAATTATTATATGTTTGCTGTTGGGGAAAAAAATCCTCCAAATATTAATGATTAAGCTGTTGAATTGGAGATATTTATGAAGTCATTGGGAGGCGAACTATCTGCTTCAATTACCTTTGGTAAATGAAATAACCAAACAATCATAGCTGTAAAACTAATCTGAAAATTTTCAAAATACATTACTTTAAAAATGTATAGTGTGTACCTTCTAAAAATGAAACCCTACATCTATGAGTTGTGAAGAATATGTATTAAGGTTATAACAACCAACAAGAATGCACTTTTATGTAGAAATCCATGATTTAAATCATGTTTTAAATCAAATCCACCTTGTTTTATTGCAAACACAGCAGAGTAGTCATCAGCTGGTGTAATCAACATTTTTATCAGGTGATGAGGACTTAGAGGGATGGATAGGAATGATGAGGGGGTTATGGCTGTGGAAGGGGCAGGAAATTGGGGTGGGTAATAGGCAAGCTTTGAATTGGTTGTTTGAGAACTTGTATTTTATTTGCTCCTTTAATAGTGTCAGACAGAATCTGTGAGTGAGAATGAATGGGTTGTAAAAGGAGATGAAGAGCAGCTTGTATGTTTCAGCAACTGTGGGATTGGCAGAGTAAAGATATGTGTGTTAATGGGGCATTTTAGAGCATTCCTGAAAGAGGGCAGAACCTTTCTGCATTTCCTGGTTTTGAGAAGTTTGTTTTGCTCAGTATAACATTCTTCAGGGGGATGACATACAACCAAGCAATCTTGATCTCAGATAACGTAGTTTTTGCCATTGAATATCTTTATTATTGTAAACCATTAGCATAGACTCAATTTACACTTGCATTTTTTTACCCTGGTTTTAAACCAGGTAAATTGCAAAGGGACAAATCATGCTTCATTTGTGTAAATTTTGTCTGATAGGGTTTTATACTAGTCTAATAGCCAGCTACACCAGCCACCAGACACCCAAAGTAGACAGAGCATCAGCTAGTGGTCCATCAGTGATTTTGAATAGTGTTCATTCTTCTAATTTACTTGGCTTTCTTACCTGACTCAAATGGTTTAGCCCTTCTTTATCATTTCTCTGTTTCAAAGTCTGAATCTGCTGTTCTGGGCACTTGCTACTACATAAACAAGGTTTTCTGTTTTTCACAGGACATTTTAATGTCTATCACTTTTCTGTTCCTTTCCTCTTTGACCTTCTCTCTCCTTAATATATGCCCTGGGAACTTCTTCCTCCCATTTCACCGTTACTTCTGTTTGCTTCTAGCTCTAGTAACAAAACTAGCATTAGACATGATTTCCCTCAATTGGACAGCATGCCAAGCTTTCCTAAGGGGGAATTGTAAATACTGTGAGGTCAGTTCAGTAGTATTGTGCCTGTGGCAAAATCCTGCGGCCTAGAATGAAACCTGCAGTATGTTCTGCTGTTCTAATTTAGGATTGGCTCAGACACTGTTAAATATTGCTAGTTCAGGATTCTAGCTTTCTCACTAAACTCACTTTAAGAAATTGATCAACTTAATGGTGGCAAGAATGATTAGCTAATAAACAGATGTAGATACAAATTTCTGCATATATTTGGAAGATCCGCAATTCTTGTATGATGCATGACTTTAGACTGGAAGTTTCTTAGGGCAGCGACGAGGTCTGTCAGCATGATGTCTAGTATAATGGCATCACAATATAAATATGTAGTAATAGACAACCCACATCCCTAACTTCCCTGTCTCCCCCAAAAAGAGAGGAATTCTATTTATGCAAGAATCATCCACCCACTTAATTTAAAAACAGTATTTTTTAGTCCCATGTGCTTCATACAAAACCCTTGAGGACCATACCACTCTCATCTCAGCCTATGGCAGCCATTCTTCTGAAGATCATACAGAACTAATCACTGTTGCTTTTTAATTGGCCAAATGATCCCGCAGATATAAGTTAATCATATCCTGCTAGGGGCTAACTCAGTGCTTTTTCTAGCTTTATGGAGAGAGAAACTAGGGTTTGGTAATTGACCTTGGTCTTCCACTTTGTGGTATACCATGAGATTGGCTTAGTTCAGGGATATATTTTATTTGAATTTTAGTCTTGTAGAATTTGGAAGTCAGAGTGCCCAGTTCTTCTTTAACCTTCATGGTTGCAACTCTGTTATTTTTGCAGCTGAATCCATGTAGGAGAGTAAATTGGGCCTGATTTTAAGTGCCGTCTGTCCTCTAGAATAGCGATTGAACAAGTGGTAGGGGCTTAAGTGTTCTTTATGTTCTGTTGTCCAGTACATTAACAGACAGTCACACTCTTCCCTGTTCTCTCCAAAAGTGTAAGATGATGTGATAATGTCAGTGGGAGAAGTGCATAAAATTATGACTTTAATAGCTGAACAGTTGTTGCACTGCTTTTAAATTGAAAATAAGCTGCTTTTTTTTAAAGCCAGAAGAAAGGTAAATGCAATGTTTATGGTTCCAGGAGGTAAATATGCAATACTTTATTGGAAACATTGCAGTGTACTCCAGATCTCTCCCAACATGCCTGCAGCTTTTTGTCTGCAGTTTTGTGAGAGACTTCTGTGATCTTAAGATGAAGAAATATATGATTATCAAATGGTGGATTTCGATTTTCTTAATGGATTGAAGTATTGAACTCCTCTATAACAGGCTGATGGGAAGGGATGGAGTTGAGAACTAGAACTAAAAGAGATTTTAAATATATGTGGAATAAATCATTTTAGTGAAATTTATCAGACTTGGACTACATGGTTAAAGGTGTGGGCTTATACATAATTACCTTCTAAAGGTGGTGTGTTTAAGGCTGAAATTAAAACTTTGTAAAGAAGCAAGGGATAAATGTATTCTATGCAGGAAACCACCAGCGTACAGAATAAATATCAAACACGTTAAAAATTTATTAAGAGTTTTACTACTTCTGAGCTGCATGTTGTTGAACTGCATATTTTGGTCTTCCCATGTCTGTGTGCATGCAGACTAGGTTCCTTTTGGGATTAGTTTTTAAATGGACAGATGAACTGTAAAAATAAAAAAATTGTCCTAGTAGCATCAGTAAAACAAGAGGAAATAAAACAGTAGAATTTAAATGTTTATTAAATCAGATTAACAGCTCTACTCCCAGCTGTCTATTAATCTGTTATCCAAAATAGTCAAATTTTAGCAAATAAGCTTTTCTTAAAAATGTTATCCCATGGCTGTATGTATTGCCATTTTGTTGTGATGGGAGTTAAATATGCTTGACATCAGAAAAGATTTACAGTGTGTAGTTCATGATTGATTGCCTTTTCCTTTACACTGCCTTGTAATAGATCAGTTGAGTTACTTGAGCATCAGCCTTTTTTCTGAAAACTATAGTTTTAGGGTCTGATACTGTAAGTATTGATGGATGTGCATAACTTCAGTCAGTGGGACTGCTTGAGTGAATGATGTTATGGACATGCATAAGTGTTTGCATGATGAAGCTTTAAATTTAAAATTCTGCCACTGAATGTTCTAAGAATTGTCAATAATGCTGTGATTGGGAAATTTGCAAACCAATTGTAGTTATATTCTATGAAATATCATAAATAATTTGTGGAGGCTCTTTAGAAAAAGCAGGGACTTTTAATCCGACTTGTATCCTTTGCATCATTATAACTTTTTAAAGGAATGCTGATGCAGTTAAATTTTTCACTTAGGAAGAATGGTGCAGAGCTGTTCTTTAACTTGTAGTCTGAAAAATTGTTGCCTGGATTTTCTGTCTGCTGTGTGCTATGCAGCTAAATGCCTGTCAAAACACTAAACTTAGATGAACTGAAGGAAAAAATGACTTGAGGGTAGGGTTTTCTGAAGACAAAGTGACTATTGTTCTCCAGATCTTAAATTGTATTTAATGAAGGTATATTTATAAGTGTAATCAAACTAAAGAGCATAACTGATAAAGATGTAGTTGTGTATATCTTTATGTATGTGCGTAATACAGCTGTATTCACTACATTCTCAGTTCTCAACCATGGGTCCAGGGCCCTCTGGGGGGCTGCAAGCAGGTTTCAGTGAGTCCACCAAGCAGGGCTGGCGTTAGACTCGCTAGGGCCTAGGGCAGAAAGCCGAAGCCATGCTGCGTGGTGCTGAAGCCAGAGAGCAGCTTAGCTTCACTGGGCCCCCTGTGGGTGGGAATTGCCCTGCTTGCTAACCCCTACTGTCTGCCCTGGCTTTTATATGCAGAAAAACAGTTGTGGGACAGATGGGCTATCAAGTTTTTTTTATAGCATGTTAGTGGATGGCGGGCTCAGAAAGAAAAACGTTGAAGACCCATGACTTAAATAAAACGAGTTTCTGACAAATTTTCAAGGTCAGGTGTGTGTGTGTGTATATGTGTGTGTGTGTGTATATATTTACTCATTTAATGTAATTTTTTATTAGTATATTCACACGGTGTGGATTAAATAGTTCTTATAGGCTTATAAATCTATGAAAATTAGCTAACAAGTTTTACTGACCCTCAGTTATAACTGTTAACAAGAAGACAAGGCTGTTGTGAGCCGTTCATGTTCTCGAAGTGCAACCCAAAATGAGAATTAATTTTTATATTTTATTCTTTGAACTAGTCTAAAGTTATGAGGGAATGATTGGTGTAAAAATGAAAGTGGAACATGTTCGGGAAATTATTTTTATACATAAACAAAATGTCTTTTTGTATAGAGAGAAAATAAACCAGAAGTGAGATGTCTAAAATCAGTCATAAAGAAACTAGAAAAATGTGGGATATCTAGACAAGTACTTGTCATACTGTTAAATTAGTGTTACAGGAAATACCTGATTTTTCCACAGAAATAATCTTTCTTTCTTCCCACAGGCACTAACAATATTCTAAACTGAAATGCATACTTTTCCAAAAAGGATCCTTGTTTTAAAAAAAAAAATCTAGGGCCACTATCCATTGGTCTTAGATCTATTGAGATATTGAGTTCTGTTGGCTGCATTCCAAATTGCAGTGTATTGAAATTGTAAGAAAAGATGCATCAAGAAAACGAGGTTAGTTTGTTGGCTTGATGCATTTTCAGATAGCTTCAGCTACTCTAAGACCGTGTAAAAATATGAAAAATATTTTACTCTCTTACTTCACAGAACTTAATAACCTAGCAGCTTGGCTTTTTATAGAAATACAAAACTTTTTTGAACTTGCATCCATGGCCATTTTCTCTTCACTTCATCTTTGGAAGGGTTAGTCTCATGCCTTAGGTTGTATGTTCTCCTTTTTGTACCCCCCAAAAAAATGTCAGGCAGAAATATTTATGGTTCTTGCAGCTTATTTCCTCTGTGGAACATCTTTTGAGAGATCCCATTCTTTACTACCCAACTGCCCAATCTTTCTCAGATCATTCTGTTCTTATGGTTCTGGGGAGCACAGGAAAGAGCTTTTTCAGACCATTTTATACCATAATTTGAGAACCACTGAAATAAAGAATGGGTACATGTATTCCGTACTGATTTGCTCAAGATGTACTATGACTAAATGGGTATAAACATCAGATCTGAAATACTTAAACTCCTCAACGTTACAATTCTAATTCTAGCCAGGATCAGCTCAACTCTTCATCCAAATAAAGACAGTTGAAATGGAGTACCACGCACTTCAGTTTTTCAGATGACCTCTTTAAAAAAACAGGTCCTATCAGACCCATAAAGTCAGATCCTGTAATTCTTTACATTAGAATAACAGCCTGCTCTGCTATCTTTAGTCAATTTGTGTCTTCCCTGTGCTCCATGCTGTTGTGAGCTGGCTGTCACTTAGCTGCCACTAAGTGGAAAGCTTTGTTTCTTTGGAATAAAAGATGTACAGGTATAAAATGTTTAATATATTAACAAGTAACCGTCCTCCTCTTTTGAGATAGGATAACTGGTTGTGGGAAAGGAAAAGTGACACATTTTGTGTTAGTATTACAAAGGCTACTTAAATTATCCAGATTAACATATGAATTTCATATTTGTAATAGTGAACTGCTAATCTGTCTGGTTTGGAATTGAGGCATATCATCGCATGCTCATTAGTGAGGATGGAAAAACCTGATCCCATACTGAAATCTTAAAAATCAACAGTGAATTGAATAGTAACTAATCCTGTTTTTAATTCACTCTAAGGTCTGGTCTACACTAAGGGGGGGGGCGTCGAACTAGGGTACGCAAGCGCGTAGCTGAACTCGAAGTACCCTAGTTCGACTGACTTACCCGTCCAGATGCGGCGGGGTCGAACTCCGCCACCGCTGTTCGCGGTGGTGGAGTTCCGGAGTTGATCGGAGCGCGCAGGGAGTTCGAACTCACCGCGTCTACCCGCGCGGTGAGTATGGACCTGCCCTTAGAGTATCACAAAGGAAAGATAAGACTTCCTGAAGGCCCTGACAATAATATAGAGAGAGCTAAAGAAATATAGAGTTAAAGAAAAGTTACTAAAGAACTAATTAAAGAAAAAGAACTAATTAAAAGATAACTTTCGTGGAACTAGTAGATGTGTATCACAGCTGAGATAACTAAATTGTTTTGGAATAGGAGTTCTTTGTGGGTGAGCCACTCCAGTAAATAAGCCGGGGGTAGAGGAGATGGGAGATCATGTCTGAGAGAAGAAAACTTCTTGAGGGGAAAAAAATAGATTTTAATGAACGAAGACTGACCTTGGTGTCTTTCCAGATATTCAGAGGATTGGCCTGCTGTGCCAACAGTCAAAGAGGGGATGGGTAATATGTGAAGGGAGATCAGGGATTTACAAATATTTAAACCCATGTGGTTGCTTTACTAGCTTCAGAGAGACAACTCGTTAGAGCAGTAGTTCTCAAACTTTTGTACTGGTGACCTCTTTCAAATAGCAGACCTCTGAGTGCGACCCCCACCCTCATAAATTAAAATCCCTTTTTATATATTTAACACCATTACAAATGCTGGATGAAAAGCGGGGTTTGGGGTGCAGGCTGACAACTCACAACCCCCCCTTGCGACCCCTCTGAGGGGTCCTGACCCCCAGTTTGAGAATCCCTGTGTTAGAATGAGAGCCAGTTTGGGCTATAGTAGAGAATATACTGTAGTAGTTTGCTGTAGCTTTATCAGATGCTATTTAGTCCTGGAAACATGGTTAATGTTAAACATTTTATATTCTGTATGTTTCCCCTTCTGTACCTTTTTTTAAATTTTTTATCTAGCCTGGATTTGAACAGACTTCCTCTTTGTAAGAGATCTTGTTATTACAAAGGAGGCTTTATAGGTTTTTATTATGGAAAAAAGGCCTAATAAATGAAGAGATCTGAGGCCAGTAGACCAGTTAAAAATATTTTTAACTGATCATCCCTAAAGTAGATCGGCATCAAAAGGGAGCAAGGATGATAAGTCCAGATAATCATTTAAATATAATTCACTTGAATGGATGGATTGATTTCCTTTTTCTATAAAGTGAAAATATTGACATTCTTTTTCTAGATTTTAAAGCATTTGCCTGGGCTTTTGGTAAAAGTTAATAGTAAAAAGAAGGGGGAGGGGAGGAAGTCTTCATCTGGTACTAACAGTATTGCAGGGTAATCTGCATTTTTTTTTATTTCATGCTCTGTTCATTCTTTACACACTGTGCAGCTACTGAAAAAGTATTGAACTTTTACTGGCTGGTTGAAAACAAGCATAATCATTTATTTACACTTGCATATTTCAGTTTCTTTGCAAAATCTATTGCTTTCTCAATTTTTTTTTTTAAACAGTGCTATATTGACAGCTTTGGAAACTGCTTGCCCTCTTTGAGTGACAGTGTCCCACATGGGCTGCAGTAGTACAGGTTTCCACACTGTCCTACCATTGTGCCTTATCCAAAGAGGAGATATCTAAGTGTATATGGCTGTATAATGGAGCTGGAAGTATACACATAAAAGTACACAATTGTGGCAGCTCTAATTAAGCTAGCATGCTAAAGTTCAGGTGTAGCCACGGAGGGATGGGCTAGTCACCCCAGTATGATTTTTGTCTGAAACCCTAGGTATGTACTCAAGTGACTAACCCATACTACTGCTGCGTTCTATTTTTAGCATGCTAGCTTAGGGTTACCATATTTCAGGTCCCAAAAAGAGGACACTGCTGGGGGGAGGGGAAGCTGCACTCGCCCTGAAATAGATGCTCTCCAAATCTGTAGAATGCCACAGTTTCTGCTTCAAAGATCTTGAAAATGGGCAAACAAGGTATCAGGGCTGGTATCATTAATAGGGCATAGAGGATCCAGGTATTAAAACTGGCTGTTAAAAACCTAATCTAAGGTTCACTGTTTGCATTTGTCATCTTGAAAAGACAGAATATAACAGTTTCACTACTGTTTTTAATCAGCTTCTGACTGCCTGTCAGGATCCTCTAGTGCAATATTGCAATGTGAAAATTGTAAATATTTCAGGGAAATGCTTAAAAAACCAGTTAAATTGGAATATAAAATAAATGTTTGTTTGCTGGGTTTTGTAAACTGGAGGAATTCTAGAAGTAACAGGACTAAACCATTATTACACTTTCTGGAAAATATTCTAGACCCAAATGGGAGAAGTTAAATATTTAAGTTCTTTCAACTGATTGGTGGTATTAGTTTTAAAGTTTTGACACATTCATGTAACGCTTTTCAATCTGTGACACTGTTGCTGTGGACTGGTTCCAATAAAAATTTCTAATTCTTTTAAAACTAGATGTCCTATGTGGCAGGACGGCACTGCTTTCTAAAATTGGATGTTCATCTTGTAGTGTTGGATTCGTATAGTGACAGAATGTCTTATCTTCTAGGTAAAATGTATTCTAAGTATCAAACAAGGGATTACATTTTTTTCTTATGTCAGTACCATTTAGTAGTTATAAGATCCAGCCTCACTGCACAATGGAGAAAGTTTTAAGTCAATTTTCAGCCAAAGAAGGTGCACACATGTAAAGGCTTAATACATTAAGCAGTGTTGCATAAGTAGATATGCCCTAGATATCCTCCAAAAAAGGTGGTTGTGCTATTGAGCATGGCTGGTGAGGCAAGGGCACAATTGTATAAGGAACTAGGTTTGAATCAAGAGAACAATGCTATTCTTTAAGAAATGCATAACTTGTCTGGGTCAAAAATGCCTGCATTTAATTACTCCAGTGACCACGGATAGATATGCAGATCCTCATAGGAGGTGGGTGATTGGTATCCTGTTGCTAGAGCTGGGGTAGATAAGACAAAACAACAGGAGGAAGTTCTCATGGCTTTAAATAAAGATTTGACACATCTTTAGTCTGTTGAAAGGTAAGTCTTAATCTCTCAAAAATGAAGTATGTAAATATAAATGAGCTGCTGATCTCCTGTGCAGGCTGTGCTGTTGGGCAAGATGTAATAATGAGCAGTATGGACTTAAGATCCTTTTTCCCCCTCAGCATTGAGAGAGTAGAATATGGAATGGGATTGATGTAATTGAACTTTCCTGCCTGGAAACAACAGGTAACTTTGAAAGGCTAGAGAGTGGGAGTTCCAAAAAAATAAAAGCTAAAGTGTGCTCCGTTAATAGCCAGAGGAGCTGGGGGTTAAAGTGGCACCTGCTTTTGGTGACATTGTGATGAAATCCCCATAAGAGGGAGTCATAATGCAAATGAACCTTGGGAAGATCAGGAGTGGGGCGCAAGAGTGTCATATTATTTTGAGTTTGGTTTTGCTTTGAAAAACAAACTTCAGTTTCCTGAGCAGAGGAATCATGCACATGCTCTCCCCCCTCCACCTCTTGAATGTTTCCTTTCCACCCCAATTTCCTATCTCTAGAGCAGGAAATATCTACCCTTGGCCATCGATCAAGTTGTTGCATTGCCTTAGAATAGTGTGTTCTGGAGCTCAGCTGTCCTCTTCAAATTAAGGGGCAAGTCCTAAGGAAATGATCACAAAAGGACTATCTGCTTTGGAAAGGGGTTTCACCACCACTCATATCACTTCTGTTTCTCTAAAATTAGAATGATCTTTTCACTGGCCAAAGAGGACTAAATGTAGGAAGTCAGAGCTGATAATGTGCTTTTTGAAGTTATTGCATACCAAAATACTAGAATATGTTTTGAAAACCTAAAAATTCAGTGAATGAGAATTCATAACTAACACTGAACTTCAAATATCTATTAGCTATATACATACCTTGCCTTATGTTCAGACATCTGTGAATAATAGACTTTACAGCCCTACCCAGTAGCTTGCATTCATAAATATATGGACTGTCTACTCTTAATATAGTTGTAGCTTGTATATAACTCCTAAAAGTTTGACACAGCTTTGTTTTCTAACAGAAAGGTTTTTCTTGGGGAAACAATTACCTTTTGTCATGACTAAATTAGTGTCATTGCTCCTTCTCAACCGCTTGAAATATTGACTTACTGTAATGATTCACAGCAGTACTTTTTGTTGTAGGCTAGCATTTATCAAAATACTCTTATGCATTCTTTTGGAAGGTTCATCACATGAGACCGTTTCCAAACATATCTGTGAATAGCTTTAAAGCAAAAATATTCGACTTTATTATGTGAAATTATTTCTCCTCCCAGAAAATAACCATGCTTTTTTTACTTTTTTTTGTTTTAAGTTTTCTGTTCTAATAGTATGTTTGCTTTCTTATTCTTGAAGGCAGGATTCACATGTCCAACACTTAAAATTGAAGGCTGAAGGACTAGTATAAATATGAGACCACAAATGCTTCAACATACTGGAGCAGGCTAAAAAATTACATCTGCAGGTAAAAGGCAAAATATGAAGCCCAATGGATGTATGTGCTAGACATCACTTGTATCTTTCAACTTCATCTTTCTGTCTTGCTTTTGGTGGGATGAAGGAGAGGGAAGGAATAAAGTAATAGAATGAGCAGCATAGTTGCAAAATACTACCTCTTAGACAAAAGAGTAAGGGAACTATGTAAGGGCCAAAAAGTATTGGAAATTTGGCATTTCATTCAAATCTTTGGCCTTCATTTCTCACCTTTCAGCTATGGATCACCAAGCAGAATTAAGCACTGCACCAGTGTCTTGCTAGTAATCCAATAAAACAGTCATTTGTGTACAGGATTTGTCTCTCTCAACAGAAAGATAACAGGGTTCCTATAAAGATAAATTTAGGAATAGTTAGGTACATTTTAATCATAGAGCGGTGGATAGAGGAACTTGATATGCTTTCCAGTTTTCATGTTCTTGTATGTATCTTGATCTGTCTTGCAACCAAGTGTGTCTCCTCCTCCTACTTCACCCAAGAAGTTGGCTTGTATCCCAGACTACAATAGAAGAATTGTTTGGCAGAGAAGTCAGCAACCAGTATCTTGGCACTATCTTCAGTTTTTGAGGCCAGGTTACTGAGAACAAAAATAAGCATAAGTACTGCTTTGCAAAATATTCAGCCTTCCAAAAATGAACCAAGTGAAAGAAATGGTATCATTTGGTTAAGAACACATCTTGTACCTACCTGCCAAAGTCATTCTGGTGTATTAGCTTTTTACCTCCAGAATGCAAAATAGAACCATTTGGATCTCTTGGGCACCAATTCACATTTCATACATTTTTATATTTGCAGTCAGTAAGGGCTATTGATGGACTCAAGAACAACTTTTGTAAAACATTTTGTTTAGAAACAACTTCTCACGTTACTGTTGGTACTTTTTGTATGTAAATAGGTTATTTAATACAAAATACAAGTTATTCAGTTATTGCAGTTAGTTCCTTACTTCACTTACAATCCATTTGATACTATTCCCATGTCAAAAAATCAAGTTGAAAACCAGTGGATTGCAACTTCATTTGGTTCTAATTCTTCTTCCCCATTAGCAACTTCTACTATTCAGTTTTCACATAAATAACTTTTTGTAATAATTAAAGGAAAGTAAATCCTATGAAGAGTTCTCCTGATGGTCAATTTCAAAGACTTACACAAGTTGTGGTTGGTCTCTGCCATCATTGTTGTGTACCCTTTTTAAAATAGGCTTAACCCAATTGACTCTGTATCAGTATTTGACACCAGCTTGGATATAGGTGTATGCTTAAGCATTAACAGAAGCCTCCTTTAATATGTCAGGCATTCCTGTCATGGAGTGCAGTGCCCTTGTTAGCCATAACTGCTATTAGATAAGGGGAGAGGAGTAAGCAATAACTGGTAATCTTCACTCTTTCTATAAAACCAGTTCCTGTTGTTTTCTTTAAGATGGTAACCTTTTCATTTCTGTTCTGAACCTGAGCTGAACTTACTAGTCAAGGAACCATCTTAACAAATGCAGTTAAGGAATTCTGCAAGGTGGGCCCTGCTGATAGAGAACTAAGTGTACTGAAGCAAAACTACATGTAGTATAATTTAGATATGGCCCAAGAACTAAATGAATACTTTGCCTCAGATTTCAGTAACTATGATAATTTGCACATGGGTATGAAGGCAGGATGGATGATGGAAATGAGTATATAGAAATGGAAATTGCCACATCTAAGGTGTGGTTGTTTTTTTTGTTTGCTTCCTTGGAATCATCAGAGATGGCCACGGCTGTAGATGGGACATTGGGTGGGGTGAGTCAGTGCTCCTGAGGTGGCACTGAACATTGTCTCACATGCTCAGCTGGCTAGTTCTTACATGTGCTCAGGATCTAACTGACTGTGTGTGGGGTTGGGAAGGAATTTCACCCAGGTCAGTTTGGCAGTGAACTGGGGGGTGCGGTGGGGTTGTGCCTCTCTGTAGCATGGAGTACAGGTCACTTGTCAGGATTATCTGGGTATATTTCACTTAAATAATTCCTTGCCATTGAAGGTGCCTCAGGCATTTGTGCTCTTCAGTCCCTCCTATTCTCTGCCTGTGGGATGTAATAGTTTAATCTCCTGTACGCTTTTGGGTACAGGAGATTTTGGTGGTGGGTTTAATGTGTGTGGGTGCTGAGGTGGTGTTCATGGCCTGTGGTATACAGGAGCTCTAGACTAGATGATCTGATGGTCCTGTCTGACTTCAAATTCTATGACTCACTTGTGTGTTGTGAGATGCCCACTAAACAGTTCCAGTCACTACGATTTCTATTAGTATTTATTGATTCCTTGATTCGGATTCATAATTTCAAGGTGAATTCTATTGTGTGAATAGCTGCTGTCTAGTTCCAGAAATATCTAGTTGACCACCGGAGCCTCTTGCTTAGATATTCAGATTCCAATACAGAAAATATGTCTTGAAATCTGACACTTCTTTAAAAAGCACCCTAGTGGTCTTTATGGCCACCCTGAATGGCAGTCGTCAAATAGAGTGGACAATACCATCCACGGGACCACTGTTCCATCTGTTGATGTGAGCCTTAGGGTATGTCCATACCTAAGTTCCATGTAAGCTGCATGGCTATGCAACAGCCTTCTTAGCGCCCTGCAGGCACTCAGGAAACCCACCCGGAGACTAGCAAGGGGAGTGGCACCCCTCCCCCGGCCTTAATTTAGCCCAGTCCCAACCTGCTGCGGCCGGGGCGACCCTGCCCTGGCCCCAACTCTGCTGGGGTGGCCCGGCCCGGACCCAGCCATGGCCTGGACTTGCGAAAGCTGTGGCCCCAGAGCACCCCGTTGCACTCCAAACAAACACCTCATCCTCTGCCCCACCCCAGAGCCCACACCCCCAGCTGGAGCCATCACACCCCTGCGCCCCAACCCTCTGCCCCAGCCCTCAGCCCCCTCCTATGCTCCACCCCTACCACATTAATTTTATGTGTACCAATATGAAGGTGTTGTGTCACACATGACCTTCATTTTGGTGCACATAATAAGAGTCGTTTCTCACCTGGGTAGGAAAAATTAGAGGGAACACTGGATACTGGAAAAAGCTGTGCAGCAATGAGTCTCAGCCCTAATCAACTGGCTTGGACTCGTGTTACAGGGCTAAAATAGTTGGGAGTCTGCATTCTGAAACCCACGGGAGCATCTTAAGACCAAGGATCCTATTTTTAGCTTTTATGAGAGCCTGAGTCAGTTGACCTGGGCTCTGAGACTCACTGAAATAGGTTTTTCAGTGTAGAGGTGTCCTTAGACTTCACCTTAGAACTTCTTTGTAAGATTACTTCTTGACTTCACTTGTCCCAAGAAAGAGAGAAGTTGAAAGTGAGATTTGTGAAGAGAAGCACATAAGCTAGGCCTTGTAGTCAGTCTTTAAAGATAGAGCTTCTGCACCATTTAGTTTCTCAAGACCCTGTTTTTACAGCATTGGCTTAGTGCAGACTTTGGAAGAAAAGTTCCTGTTATGTTCAGAAGTCTTTCGGAATTATGGTCAGGTAATATTTATAGAATCCCTTTTTCTCCTAAAAAATGCAAAAATGTTAAACACACACACAAAAAAGCCAGTAGAACTGGTACCTATATTTCAAAGAACACCACTGAAATACTGCCACTTCTGGGGTGGAATATGGCAGATGTTAAGCATCACGCAGTAACAATACACAGGTATTTGGAGCAGAATACCATGGCATTTAATAAAATATATGGGGAGGTTAATCAGGTAAAATGTAATTGCCTAAATAGGAATTATCTGGAGATCAGGGTTTATACTGCTAATCTTGCAGTGTGCCATGGGATCTTTAACCACAAGTGTTCAGGATCTCAATTTTAAGTCTTCTGGTGATTAAATCACTTATGCAGTGAGAGTCCTTGAAAGTTCTAATATGTCAATTTAAGTTTTAAAGGTGATCTACAGAGAGAAAAGAATTGGTTTTGTGCCCTTTTGTGCTACTGTGTGATGTAAAAGAAGATCTGAAAGATTTTTGTCAGTTTCTTTTCAGTTTGTTTATACATTTGAAATTCAGGTCTTCAGCCTAGAAGATTTGATGGCAACTAGGGAAATATTGAAATTGACATCAGAAAATGAAAGATGAGTAATAGAAAAATCTGTTCTTTCAATCACATGTTTAAAACTTTTCTAAACCACTAGTGCCTAATGAACACTTTCAGAGGGGGGATATATCTGCTAGTCATGGGCGTGCGCAAGAGGAGGCAAGCAAGGGCATGGCCCCCACAATCAGTGGGGGCACAGAATTCCCGTGGGGCTGGGGTGGGAAGAGTGCACTCCTCCAGCCCTGGGGCCGCATCAGGGGAAGGGGCAGAACCAGGTCCTCTGGCACATGGGGAGAGCCAGCCCCTTCAGCCAGGTGGGAGGGGGGAAAATGAGCTAGCTCCTCTGGCTGCGGGGGGCACAGAGGCCAAATTTTTATTCCTGTGCATGCCCCTGGTTAATCAAGAAAGTCTCCAATATTCATTTGAGCTCTCCAGCAGTTCTTCCAGCAAAAGCAGGGAAAACCAGACTTGACATTCCTGGTATCTCCAAGGTACAACAGACAATGAAGGAAGAAAATGCATTTAAGGCTTCATTATTATCAGTTCTAATTTAATTTGCAGATTACCTTTAAAATAACTTATACTTTTTTTATTTGTACTCCAAAGTAACAAAATCTACGCTTTTATACAAATTAAAACAAAGATTAATCTTAAAAATGAACTCCAAGAAAAGGCTTTGCCTACAATTTTGACACATTAATTACAGTATATGTCAGGATAATTTAATAATTTTGTTGGGGAGGTGGTACAAATTAAATAACAAGGAGAATGGATTTTTCATTTATTACATGATTGTGCATCCACAAAAAATATAGTTAGTAAATATCAAAATTGTGTATGGGAGCTACTTACACTCAAGTCACGTTGAATGTAATTATCTTACTGCTAGAATGAGCTATAGATTATTTCTATTTTGGAGCAATACTCACTGTGCAAGGTGCGGGACAGAAGCAGAGCAAGAAGATGATCCTTGCCCCAAATTGCTTACAATTTAAGTAACACGAGACAGGTGGATGCAGATGGAGGAGCACAAGCAAACACTGACAATATTGGCCATGATGGTAAGTGGGCTTGGCATACCAGCTGTCCAATCTTGGTTTGTGACGGGGAGGATAATGGTGTTGTGCAGTGTGACTGAGAAGCAAAGCAGGAGGACTTGGAAGTGGAAGAGCAGAAGTGATATTTGGTCCTGTGAAACTGACACCTGGAGATGGTGGAAATGGACAGATTTAAATTTGGATAAAATAAGACAGGTCTGATTAGACAGGTAGATCTGAGAGTCAGTGGCTTAAAGATTATAGTTGAATTTGTGTTTGGGAATGAGATTCCATAGAAACAACGTGTAAAAGGGAAATAGTAAGGGATCAGGAATGGAGGTCTGTGGAATCCCCACAGAAAGTTGGAAGGTGGATAAAGAGGATTCTAACAGACTGAAGAGTGATTAGAGTAGTAGGACAACAACCTGGAAAGGACTGAGTAAGTAGTCAGACTGTTGGGCCCATAGCAGTGGTGTGTGTTGATTAGTTTCAGATGTGGAGTTGGGAGGTCAGTGATAAAAGCTTGATGTCAGCAGTCACAGAGGGTAGTGCATGAAGGAAAGTTTGAAGATCCAGGTCTTGAACACTATTAAAGGCAGCAAAGCTATGAAGGTATGAACCCAGAACTGGGTAGCTGCAGTACCCACCCAGAGAGAGCACACAGGGGAAGATGGTAGCTGGACTTTGTCACTGGGAGGGTTTGGGGCCCTAAGATGGAAGTGTCTCATTGGGGCTGGCAGGTCCTCTGCTAGGCAAGTGGAGTAGTTTGTCCCACCTGGGATGGAGGGGGGGAGTCTCTAGTATTTTTGGTTTTAGAATGTCCTATTCAAAGATAAAATCCTTTCCATCTCAGGTATATGTTGTACGTTGCACAGTCTACGTAACTCCAATATTGAATTTACTTGCATAAGGCTTATTTATACTTCATTACATCAAATTTTCCTTAAATTTAATTGATGTTTTTCATTTTGTAATTGATCCACAGTAACAGGTCAAAGGCAGCATTGCCTAGTCTAGTTTTTATATTATGTAAAAGTTCAGAAGCATGTACATTTTCAGTTACATGGATATAGTAAATGAATCAACTGGGATTTATTTTATTAATACTTAAAATAAGTTATTCAGTTATTGCTTCGGGTTCTGGTATCTTAAAAGTATTTCTGGGTTAAAATGAGGGATATTTTTTGTCTGGCTGATAAAAATTTAATTAAAAGATTGAAAATAAAGGACAATGGTTATTTCATATAAGGAAAAAGTTATCAAAGGAAGTGCTCAGTTGCTGTTTTGTAACAGAAAATTTTGTGGGTGTAAAGTTGAAGCAATGGGTTGTGTAAAATAGGTAAACTACCTTATTTGAATAATATTTTGAGATCTAACATTAATTGTGACTTAATTCTCTCCAGAGAAACTCTAATTACTTCATATTGTGGTCCATCTAGATTATGTAGAAAAATCTCAGAGAAACTTGGCTTTCCTTAAAGTTAGAACAGATACTCTAGTATGGGGTTCTTCTCCTAGGGCAGTGGTTCTCAATCTTTCCAGGCTACTGCATCCCTTTCAGGAGTCTGAAGCGCAAGCCCTACCGCCTGGGGTGGAAGCATGTAACTTAGCCTTGTGGGCCCCCCTAAACCTGTCCCATGTGCCCCCAGGTTGAGAAACACTTATCTAGATGAGTTGATATATCCCCTGGAAGACATCTGCGAGCCCCCAGGGTACACGTACCGATGGTTGAGAGCCACTGTCTTAGGGGATTAAACCCTGGAGCAAAACCTTAAGAATTAAAAATTCAGGTATTGCCACATTTTTCTTAATTTTTTTTCTTGAAACATACATCAAAATGCTGAAAAGAAGGGTGGCCGAGTGAGTAGGATCCTAGATTGGATTTGAAGGAACCTGGATTCAGTTCATGACTTAGCCACAGACTTCATTGTGATCTTAGTGTATGTTACGTTATTTGCCCATCTCTGTTCTCTGTTTTCACAATGGGGATAGTATTTCCCTACCTCACATGAGTGTTGAGGATAAAATCCGTTAATGATTATGAAATGCTTGAATGGAAGAGTGATGAGGAATAGTTAGAAACTGTTTAGATCATATTATAGCAATAGTCTTCTCTTCTTGGCCAGATTGCTGCTGAAGGCTTGAAGTCTGGAACAAGGGAGTGCTTATAGAATTTAGCTGAATCATGAAAGGCTTTTAGATTTTGCTCTGTGAATTTGTTTGGTGTTACAGATGTGTGCTACTGAAACTGTCACTTCCTGCTCTCACATTTGCTATCACTGTGATTGTAGCTTATTGACAGTGGCTCTCAACAAGGGGTCTGTGGCCTTGTGGGGCACCACAAGTTGGTTTCAGGGAGTTGGTGAGCCCTGGCACCCTGCAGAGCAGAAGTCTTGAACCCCTGCGTGGAGTTGGGGGACCACACAGTGGTGTAGCCTCCCACAGCTGCAGTTCCAGAACCAGGAAGTCTATGGGGCTGCTCCAGATACATTGACCCCGGCCAGGTTGGAGGTGGGAAGCTAGTGCCAGGCAGTGAGGGGTGGTGGCTGCTCTAACTGGTGCCATGTAGTGGGCAATCGTGGGTTCCCTGTCTCCTTCTCCAACTGCTGGTGCCCCAGGGCTGTGGCTGCTCCTTAGCTCCCAGCCCCCTTTGACTGCTTGCTCACCTAAGAACTGCCAGCGCACAGTTCCTAGCTATTCCTCTCTCTGCATCCTGAGCTACTCCCTGCTCCGGACCCTTGTGTCCCCCTCTCCCCCAAAATAGAAGTCAAACTATATCTATGCCTAAAGACCCCCCGCCCAGTGGCTAAAGCCCTGAGCTGCCGATGACACCCCCCCCCCCCCCCCGGGTCCTGGAGTCTTTATAGCATGTTGCTAGGGCCTCAGAAAGAAAGAGATTGAGAACCCCTGGTTATGACAAAGAATAATGTACGTCTGAGACATTATACAACTTCTTCATTAAACATGGTTTATAATCAAATCTGGGCAGCTTAATAGTCTAAACTAAGTTATAAATTTAGCCACAATGGTTTGAATGTTGGAAATGTTTTGATACAAGAGTGCAAAATGCAGTGTACTAAATATGTTTGTGCACGGAGAAAACTGAAGCTTGGGTGAGAAATAGCTGGCTCAAACTGAATCCAGGAAAGACTAAAGTGATGCCACTTGGAAGAAGGGAGTATTAGGAGGAATGTGCAAGTTCTGTCACCTGGCTCTGGATAATAGACCATATGTTAAGTCAGTGGGCAATGTTGGGTTCATGACCAAATCATTGCTGACAGTGGACCCTCAAATGACCTACACCAAAAGCATCTTTCACCTCAAGCTAGCAAGCTTGGCTTCCTGAATGGTGATCTGGCTCTGGATAAAAAGTTAATAACTTACAGCCTATGCATAACACAGCAGTCAAGATTTACCACATCTACTGCTTCTCCCCATCCACTGCTGCTCCCCATGTCAAAAAATATTAGGTTGGTTTGACGTGACTTGTTCTTGACAAATCCATGCTGACTCTTACTTATCTTATTATCTTCTCTGTCTTTGCAAATTGATTGCCTAATTATTTGTGCCATTTATCTTTCTGGGTACTAAAGCTAAGATGACTGGTCTGTAATTCCCCGGGTTGTCCTTATTCCCTTTCTTATAGATGAGCATAATATTTGCCTTTTTCCAGTCCTCTGGGATCTCTCCTGTCTGCCATGACTTTTTTTTTTTTAAAGATAATCAAAAATGGCTCAGTTATCTCTGCAGTCAGCTCTTTGAGTATTCTAGGATGGTGGCTTGAAGACATCTACCTTGTCCAAGTAATTTTTAACTTGTTGTTTCCCTATTTTAGTCTGATTCTACCTCATTTTCACTGTCATTCACTGTTAGATGTCCAATTGCTACTAAACCTTTTAGTGAAAACTGAAACAAAGTCCTTTAGCACTTGTGCCATTTCCTTCCCCCCCCCAAAAAAAAATGGAGTAATGGGTCTACCCTGTCCTTGGACTACCTCTTCTGATGTATTTGTAGAATGTTTTCTTTGTCTTCATCTAGCTTAATTTCATTTTGGCCTTGGCCTTTCTGATTTTTGTCTTTATGCTTGTGTTGTTTATATTCATCCTTTGTAATTTGACCTAGTTTCCACTTTATGTAGGACTTTTGTGTGTGTGTTTCAGATCATTGAAGATCTCCTGGTTAAGCCAGGGTGGTCTCTTGCCATACTTCCTATCTTTCCTATGCAGTGGGACAGTTTGCTCTTGTGCCCTTAATGTCTCTTTGGAAAAAACTGCCAATTCTCTTGAACTGTTTTTTCCCCTTAGACTTGCTTCCCATGGGATCTTACCTACCAACTCCCTGAGTTTTTGTTAAAGTATGCCTTCTGGAAATCCATTTTTATTTTATACCCATATTTTAATTCATATTGCATATAATGCTCTAAAATTTCAAGGAATTATTTCTAGAGCGTAAATGTAAAATGTAGTAACTGGAGCAAGAGAATGATAAACTGCACCATATGTTCCACATGGATAGCTAATGGTTTACTTAAGTTTGTCAATTTTTTAATTCATTTATATTCTCAGTATAGATGTGTACACACAAATAGATTCTGCTGAGTGAAAATGAAAAGAGCTCTGCTCTCCAGCATTTGTAACACAATCCAGATCTGAATCACCTTAACTCACATGGTAGGTGAGGAATCTTGTCCTGTCCTTTCTAGACTTTGCATTTTAAATCACATTTGTCCAGCCTGTCCTTGTCTATCCCTACATGAACGCAAGTTGATGACATACCATATGCATTTAAAATACAGTTCAAATTACAAGTTTAGGTTTGTAGGCATTACTGGCTTTTATTCAATAAATACAACTTCAACATTGTTGTGCTAAATATGTAGGTTGATTTGTGTTATGGGGCACAATTTTTTTTGCCATATTCACACTGCTTCTTAACCTGATAGGTACCTAGTGGTCTTTACAACAGTGGTGTTATCCTGTGGCTGTGGTTTATATCATCCTTTCTGAGAAAGCAAACATGCCTTTTAATTATACAATGTAGCTCAACATCTACCTGTAAATAATGTGAGGACTTTGTTGTTGAACTGATGCATTTATTGACCTTATTTGTATCTTGTATCTTTTCTTGGGGACCCGTATTGCTATAAAAGCTTCATACTGTGGAGGTATAATTAATTTTTATATTCACACAGTTTTTTGTTTTGCTAATTAGTTTCTTCTTTTGTTAGAAAAAGTACAGTATTTCAGTGCAAGATGTATCTTTTTTCCCCGCAAGGAAGGATGTGTTTGGGGATCATGTGTGCTGAGTGTCGGGGGGATTTGATTATTGTACCGGTTGTGGAGGGCGCTTCTGGTGTCTGGTTTGTGTCAGACTCAGTATAATTTGTGGGAATGGAAGGACCAGTCTACTATGGCACTTCATTATAAAAATAATAAAAATGCCAACAGTGGGACAAGTTGTTTTGCAATACAAAATAAATATAAACAACTTCCCCTTCCTGCTTTTCCTATCCAAGTACTCAGAGAAATAGAACCTTGGTAGTTCAGCTCCAAACCACTGCTTAAAGCTAAAAGGAGTGAATCTTACAGCAGTTACAGGCTGTCATCTTCTGTGTGTAATGCTCACTTAGTCATGTGTTACATGCCCCCACTGCCAGGGGAAGTTTATCTCCAGCATTAAAGATCCACAAGAAGTTCAAATTCCCATATGGGGTGACCATTTTGTAACTACTTCCCCCACCATGGGTCAGGAGCAAAGAATGAACATGGTACCTTAAGCCCTTTTTTTAAGTGATAAATCTGAGGATTGAGGTGTCATTGGAGGAGGTTTTGGAACAAATTGAATAATTGAACAGTAATAAGTCACCAGGACCAGATGTTATTTACCCAAGAGTTCTGAAGGAACTCAAATGTGAAATTGAAGAACTGATATTGAACCTATCTTTTAAATCCTCCTCTGTACCAGATGACTGGAGGATAGGTCATGTGACACCAATTTTTAAAAAAGGCTACAGAGGCAATCCTGGCAATTACCGGCCGGTAAGCCTGACTTTGGTACCGGGCAAACTGGTTGAAACTATAGTAAAGAACAGAATTATCAGGCACATAGCTGAACATGATTTGTTTTGGGGAATAGTCAGTATGGTTTTTGTAAAGGGAGATCATGCCTCACCAATCTACTAGAATTCTTTGAGGGCATCAATAAGCATGTGGACAAAGGTGATCCAGTGGATGTAGTATACTTAGATTTTCAGAAAGCATTTGACAGGTCCCTTGTAAAAGGCTCTTAAGCAAAATAAGCTGTCATGGGTTAAGAGGGAAGGTGCTCTCATAGATTGGTAACTGGTTAAAAGAAACAAAGGGTAGGAATAAATGGTCAGTTTTCAGAATGGAGAGAGGTGAATAGTGGTGTCCCCCAGGGGTCTGTACAGGAACTAGTCCTATTCAACATATTCATAAATGATCTGGAAAAAGGGGTAAACAGTGAGGTGACAAAATTTGCAGATGATACAAAATTATTCAAGATAATTAAGTCCCAGGCAGACTGCAAAGAGTTACAAAGGGATCTCACAAAACTGGGTGACTGGGCAACAAACAAAATGGCGGGTGAAATTCAATGTTGATAAATCCAAAGTAGTGCACATTGGAAAACATAATGCCAACTATACATGTAACAGCTATCACTCAAGAGCGAGATCTTGGAGTCATTGTGGAGAATTCTCTGAAAACATCCACTCAATGTGCAGTGGCAGTCAAAAAAGCTAAGTGTTGGGAATTATTAGAAAAGGGATAGATAAGACAAAATGTCATATTGCCTCTATGTAAATCCATGGTACACCCACACCTTTAATATTGCATGCAGATGTGGTTGCCCCTTCTCAAAAAAGATGATGTATTGGAATTGGAAAAGGTTCAGAGAAGGGCAACAAAAATGATTAGGGGTATGGAATGGCTTCCATATGAGGAGAGATTAATCAAGACCGGGACTTTTCAGTTTGGAAAAAGTCTAAGGAGGGATATGATAGAAGTGTATAAAATAATGACAGATGTGGAAAAAGTAAATAAGGAAGTGTTATTTATTGCTCAAACATAGGAATTAGGGGTCACCAAATTAACAGGCAGCAGGTTTAAAACAGACAAAAGGAAGTCTTCTTTGACAGAACATAGTCAACCTGTGGAACTCTTTGCCACAGAATGTTGTGAGGGCCAAGACTATAACAGGGTTTTAAAAAGAACTAGATAAATTCATGGAGGATAGGTTCCATCAATGGGCTATTACCCAGGCTGGGCAGGGATGGTGTCCCTTGCCTCTGTTTGCCAGAAGCTGGGAATGGATGATGGGATGGATCACTTGATTACCAGTTCTGTTCACTCCCTCTGAAGCACCTGGAGTTGGCCACTGTTGGAAGACAGGATACCTGGATAGATAGACCTTTGGCCTGACCCAGTATGGCTGTTCTTATGTTGTTACCTTCAAAGTCAAATGTGCACAGGTGTGTCTTCATTGCTGAGTTAACTAGATTTATATCTCAAGCCCTTAAAATCACTATCCCACTTGAGTTGTCTGGCTTGAAAGTGAGTATAGCATCCAGCTGAAATTTGTGCAACCTGTCAGCTGCTAACAGTCATTCTGTGCCGCTAATCCAGTTACTCTGCAGCTCGAATGTTGGGCTGGTCCACATGGGAAAACTGACCAGCATAGCTATAACAAGATAATTATTCCTTCAATTTTCATGGGTAGACAAGCCCTGATTTTTTATTTTTATTTTTTTTGGTTGCTCTCCTGGAGCTAGGTTAACTAGAGGAGATAATTTGAGTGTAGATCTAGCCTATTACTTAATTGTGATTTTTCTACTTGGTACAGCTGCTTGTGTTACTTTAATATAATCCCATCTCTTTCTTTTTATGAGTTATGGATCATTGTGAAACTATGTACCCGAGAGGTGGATTTGACACTTTCCGGTTAGGTATGAACACCCACCTACAGTAGTTTGGTCTGGACCACTTTGGTTGTATAATGTGTAGTCAGTCTCATGTTGGGTGTGGAAAATGAATAATACTCATCAGAACTACTAAAATTATTTGCTTTGCTCCATCTAAATGTAGCTGAAACTTAAATATTCAGTGTCAGTGAAGAGTAATATCTTCTTAAGGTAAAAATTTGAGCCACAGTTTGGTGTACTTTTTGGTTCTGAATGTCTTGGATATTCTAAACAGCTTCAGTTCTTATCACACCACATCATCATGCAGATACTTAAACCCCATTATTTTCTTGCTTCTGTAGCAAACAAGTAGCAGGCTTGGCACACTTTTTCTGATTTTACTGATCCTGCAAATACGAATAAAAACCATAGCAGAGGGGGACAGTGACCTCCCATGTCTTGCATATGACACTTGTTTTTAATATACCTCAACAGCATCCCATTGTTAACTCTTATTCAACTTCTGATCCACTATAACACCCAGATCCTTTTCAGCAGTGCTACCACCTTGGCAGTTATTCCTATTTTGTAGTTGTACATTTGATTTTTGCTTCCTAAGTGTAGTTCTTTGTACTTTGTCTTCATTGAATGCTGCTGAACAGCTGATAGAGGCGGGAAGGAGGCACTAGGAGGGAGTGGGAGGAGCTGATTAGCGGGGCTGTTGGTGGATGCTGAGCACCCACTATTTTTTTTTTCCGTGGGTGCTTCAGCCCCGGAGCACCCACAGAGTCAGCACCAAAGCCCTGTATTTCCTAGCTCTGGGTCCAGAGGTTTACATGAATCTGAAAATGTAATGAGTAGTTCATGTGAATGGGGTTTCTGATACACAATCCCCTGACCAAATGTTCCTGCAATTTTCTTTCCTTTGGTTGCATTACATAAGACCATAAGAATGGCCGTACTGGGTTAGACCAAAGGTCCATCTAGCCCAGTATCCTATCTGCCGACAGTGGCCAATGCCAGTTCCCCCAGAGGGAGTAAACCTAACAGGTAGTGATCAAGTGATCTCTCTCCTGCCATCCATCTCCACCCTCTGACAAACAGAGGCTAGGGACACCATTCCTT
This sequence comes from Mauremys reevesii, assembly GCF_016161935.1. Lineage (NCBI taxonomy): Eukaryota > Metazoa > Chordata > Testudines > Geoemydidae > Mauremys > Mauremys reevesii. The sequence continues at coordinate 244,815,005 of NC_052623.1, read as the reverse complement.
ACCCATCCTGGCTAATAGCCATTAATGGACTTAACCTCCGTGAATGTATCCAGTTCTCTTTTTAAATGCTGTTATAGTCCTAGCCTTCACAGCCTCCTCAGGTAAGGAGTTCAACAAGTTGACTGTGCGCTGCATGAAGAAGAACTTCCTTTTATTTGTTTTAAACCTGCCGCCTATTAATTTCATTTGGTGACCCCTAGTTCTTGTATTATGGGAATAAGTAAATAACTTTTTCCTTATCCACTTTCTCCACATCAATTTATTCATTACACCACCATTATTATACCACCTCTAGTTACCCCTCTCCATTCTGAGAATTTACCATTAATTCCTACCCTTTGTTCCCTGTCTTTTTAACCAGTTCTCAATCCATGAAAGGACCTTCCCTTTTATTCCATGACAACTTAATTTACGTAAGAGCCTTTGGTGAGGGACCTTGTCAAAGGCTTTCTGGAAATCTAAGTATACTATGTCCACTGGATCCCTCTTGTCCACATGTTTGTTGACCCATTCAAAGAACTCTAATAGATTAGTAAGACACGATTTCCCTTTACAGAAACCACGTTGACTTTTGCCCAGCAATTTAGGTTCTTCTATGTGTCTGACAATTTTATTCTTTACTATTGTTTCACCTAATTTGCCCAGTACTATTGTTAGACTTACTGGTCTGTAATTGCCGAGATCACCTCTAGAGTCCTTTTTAAATATTGGCGTTACATTAGCTATCTTCCAGTCATTGGGTACAGAAGCCGATTTAAAGGACAGGTTACAAACCATAGTTAATAGTTCCGTAACTTCACATTTGAGTTCTTTCAGAACTCTTGGGTGAATGCCATCTGGTCCCGGTGACTTGTTAATGTTGAGTTTATCAATTAATTCCAAAACCACCTCTAGTGACACTTCACCTACAAAAGCCTGCTCAGGTTTGGGAATCTCCCTAACATCCTCAGCCGTGAAGACTGAAGCAAAGAATCCATTTAGTTTCTCTGCAATGACTTTATCGTCTTTAAGCGCTCGTTTTGTCTCTCGATCATCCAGGGGCCCCACTGGTTGTGTAGCAGGCGTCCTGCTTCTGATATACTTAAAAAAAATGTTATTACCTTTTGAGCTTTTGGCTAGCCTTTCTTCAAACTCCTCTTTGGCTTTTCTTATTACACTCTTGCACTTAAGTTGGCAGTGTTTACGCTCCTTTCTATTTGCCTCATTAAGATTTGACTTCCACTTTTTAAAGTAAGTCTTTTTATCTCTCACTGCTTCTTTTACATGGTTGCTAAGCCACGGTGGCTCTCTTTTAGGTCTTTTACTGTGTTTCTTAATTTGGGATATACATTTAAGTTGGGCCTCTATTATGGTGTCTTTAAAAAGCATCCATGCAGCTTGCAGGGATTTCACTTTAGTCACTGTACCTTTTAATTTTCGTTTAACCCCCTCATTTTTGCATAGTTCCCCTTTTTGAAATTAAATGCCACAGTGGTGGGCTGTTGAGATGTTCTTCTCACCACAGGGATGTTAAATGTTGTTATATTATGGTCACTATTTCCAAATGGTCCTGTTATAGTTACTTCTTGGACCAGCTCCTGCATTCCACTCAGGACTAAATGGAGAGTCATTTAAAGTATTGAGAAATTTTGTCTCTGCATTTCATCCTGAGGTGACATGTTCCCAGTCAATATGGACATAATTGAAATCCCCCACTATTATTGAGGTCTTAATTTTGATAGCCTCTCTAATTTCCATTAGCATTTCATCGTCATTATCACTGTCCTGGTCAGGTGGTCGATAATAGATCCCTAATGTTATATTCTTATTAGAGCATGAAATTACTATCCATAGAGATTCTATGGAACATGTGGATTCACTTAAGATTTGTACTTCATTTGATTCTACATTTTCTTTCACATGTCGTGCAGAGGTGGGGAGTGGCACTGTCTGTTCTGTCCTGCATTAATATCCCTTATTCAGGAACACCGTGAAAAGTACAAATTGTTTCTATACTTTATTACTTAAAGTTCTTATATCTTCCATCTATTTAATGCTATAGTCTGCATGTGACTTTAGACTCTTCAAAATATTACTCTTAAACTAGAAACTTTGGTCTCAGGATAAAATTTCCAAAAGGAGACCCTGCAGAATGCAGGCACAGAGCAAGGAACATGCATTCTCTAAAACCGGCCAGGGCCAGGGCTCAGGCTTCCAGTGCATGGGTGTTGCTCAGGCTCAGTGACCAACTGTACTGCCTTGCTAGAGGGGAGCGTTTTGAATAAGCGTAGCCTGAGCTGACCTGAAATTGCAAACGTCACCCTTATTTTTTTCTTCCCCAGAGGGGCAGTACATGACACACTCTAGCGGAGACTAAATCCTGTGCTGCTACAGCCATGCCGCTAACAGGCGCACAGTGTAGCTCTCTTTGTCAACAGGAGAGAGCTCTCTTGCCAACAAAAAACTTCCACCCTCCACGAGCAGCAGTGGGTTTGTTGGCAGGAGAGTGCTCCTGCCGACAAAGTCCTATTCACCTGGACACTTTTCTTCAGTAAAACTTTTGTATGGGGTGTGTGGGGTTGTTGTTGTTTTTTTAAATACCCTTGAATGACAAAAGTTTTGCTGACGAAGTGCTGGTGTAGACAAAGCCTAACTGTATAGATTCATTTGAGGAGGATTAGAGACATAGTTTGAACTTCAGGTATGTGCAAAAAAAAATTAGACTAACCAGGTGATTTGTAAACGCTAATCTTTTTATGAATGGCTCTATCTTGGGAAGCCTTTGTTCCAAATTTGGCCCACCAACCCTATCCTCTACCTCATGATGCACAAATTTAGACAATCTGAGTAAGCATGTAGATTTCAAGCACTTTTAATAGCCTTTTAAACCAGGGGAAGGCAACCTATGGCACGCGTGCCAAAGGGGGAATGTGAGCTGATTTTCAGTGGCACTCACATTGCCTGGGTCCTGGCCACTGGTTTGGGGGGGGCTTTGCATTTTATTTTAATTTTAAATTAAGCTTCTTAAACATTTTAAAAACCTTATTTACTTTACATACAACAATAGTTTAGTTATATATTATAGAAAGAGACCTTCTAAAAACATTAAATTATATTACTGGCACTCAAAAATTAAATCAGAGTGAATAAATGAAGACTCGGCACACCACTTCTGAAAGGTTGATGACCCCTGTTTTAAACAGACAGTGATGCTCAGCCTTAATTATAGCAGAATTAGTGCTCTGTGTCCAAAACAGTGATGGACAAGTTTGATAATTATTTTGTTTTTAAGGCTTCCAAGCAGGCTGGAGCAAGTTGAATCAAAGTGGTATAAATCACTTATTTCAAGTAGGGTTGCCACCACTGAGATGAAGAACAATTGGCCACCCCCCACCCCATTCTAAATAAAGGGTCCTAGTACTGACCATGCAAACCTTATGGTCCATCTCGCTTCCCAAAGTCCTCAAGGAGGCACTCCCTACTGTCCCATCCAGGAGCCCTGCTTCTTACCCTCTCCCTGCTGATGAGTCTGAGGTTGGTCCTATTTCCTGGTTTCTAGCTCTGAAAGGAGCTGCCTTGGTTTCAGCAGGTGAGGGCTCAGCTCAAAGTGAAACCTGCGTGCTGGCAACTCTCCCTACAGAGAAGTGCCTGGCTGGTATTACAGGATTGTTGCATGCACAATCAAAAGGGCACACTATATCTTTTTAGATGTAGGCGGGTAAAAACCAGCAGGGTGGCAATCCTAATTTTAAGTATGATTTAAATCACTGAGCAGGAAATTATATTTCATCTTTGATTTAATCTTGTTTTGCCTTTGTATTTTTTAGCTATTTTCCTATAAAAAGGTTGGTTGTTGTTGGTTGGTGACCTATTAAGCTTTTATACTAAATTTGGTGGTACTTTTTGCTAACCAGGAGAATATTGTGTATATATACATTTATTTAAGATGATCTATAGCTTAACGGACATTTATTCAGATTCTTAATTTTTACTATGGTAAATGGTGCATTTCTCATTTACTAGATTAATTTTTTACTTGTGACTTATGTGAGGTTAGATTTTGATGGAAATTCAATTAATGTGCAAAACCAGCTTTTAAAATTGTTTATTAAATAAAACTACCTTAAATGTGCTGGCTGCATTGGGGGGGGGGGCGTCAAAACCTGTTTGGTAGCTTAGACTGATTTATTAAAGGAAGTATCAAGTATCTAGTTAAAAAAAAACTAGATAAATTCATGGAGGATAAGTCCATTAATGGCTATTAGGCAGTCCCTAGCCTCTGTTTGCCAGAAGCTGGGAATGGGTGACAGGGGATGGAGCACTTCATTACATGTTCTGTTCATTCCGCTGGGGCACCTGGCATTGGCCACTGTCGGAAGACAGGACACTGGGCTAGATGCACCTTTGGTCTGACCGTATGGCCGTTCTTATGTATCTGTAGTTACTGTACTGAACCGATTTCTTTATGGTCATTATATCCTTCATGATTTTAGGTTTAGTAGGTCTCATTCTGACACTTAGTTTTTATTAATGAATTGGAAGAGGAAGACACGTTTTCTTGCATTTTCAACTTATTCATTTTCTCAAGTTAGAATGACTTAATCATTGAACTGAATAAGTTGAATAAACTAAAATGGAGGCAGTATTCTCTGCACCTTGAGGAGAAGCTACTCTGTCAAAAGCTGGATTAGTGCTTCAGTAAATTCAAATTGGAAGTATTTAGGCAGTGACGTTCACCAGTTCAGTGGTTTGACTTTCTTTAAAACTTTGGCAGCAAACATATACTGTGATTATTTTATTTAATTAATTGGTTTTAATAGGTTATGGTAAGTTTAGGCCTAAAACTTGAAATTGGTGTTCTAGATTAACTTGAAATAGGTTAATTTTAAAAAAGAAAAAATGTTTAAACAATTACATTGTGAAATGGCAGAAACTTTCTGATAGTGACACCTGTTTATTATGTTATGATTCAGTTTCCCTTTCAGTGAATAACAGAATGCGCTCCAGAACCAGGTGTAATATTTCATTGGTTTTAATTGCTTCATTTTATCCGCACTTTATCCAGGGGCGGCTCTAGCCATTTCGCCGTCCCAAGCACAGCGGCATGCCGCGGGGGGCGTTCTGCCAGTCGCCAGTTCCGCGGCGCCAGTGGACCTTCTGCAGACATGCCTGCAGATGGTCCGCTGGTCCCGCGGCTCCGGTGGCCCTTCCACAGGGACGCCTGTGGGAGGTCCACCGGAGCCACCTGCCGCCCTCCCGGCGACCGACAGAGCGCCCCCTGCGGCATGCCGCCCTAAGCACGTGCTTGGTGTGCTGGGGCCTGGAGCTGCCCCTGTCTTTATCAGTCAGACAATGGAGTGTATAACACTGAAAAATAAGATTACTGTCAGACTTGAAGCTTTATTTGTTGCTACTGCATTCAGTTGCATAGTGGAGCTACAGGGAGTTGCCCCATAAGGGTCAAAGGTACAGTCGCTGGTAAGATTATTTACCTATTGCACAATTTGCTGTGTGTGCGAACTACAGTTCCTGGGTGCAGATCCTTAGCTGTTGTAAATTGTCATAGCTCCACTGAAGTCAGAGCTGTACCAGTTGAGGATCTGCCCCTTAAAGTATATAGCAGTGTAATACAGTATTCCACTCAAACATTGTCAGATGGATAACTAGTTGAATGCTTCTTTTGCTGTGTTCTGATACTTGATTCAGATTTTAACACATCTTCAGCTTTTTACTGCTATTTATTCCTCTTCTCCATACTTAAAATGCATGAACAATGTTGAAATAAACTTTTAGTCTATGAAAATAAAATTTAAACTGTTTGGCTGTTTGTGAATCATCCTTATTTAGCCTGTAAACAGACACAGGGGCCAGCACAGAAGGAAAATATAAACGTCATTGTTGTTCACCAGTACTTAGCAAATGTGTGTACTTCCTTGCTAAGCCATAAATTTTTATGGCTTGTGTGTCCAACAGGAATAACGTGTTTTTTAAGCCTAAAGGAGTACCAGATAATAAAGCGATGAAGCTTTGCTTTTTCTTCCTAGCATGTTTATGCTTTGATTTGTCTGGGGTTATGCAAACTGTATTGATGGTATTTGTTTACTTTTTGGTTTCTTGAGAAGTAATGCATTTCTCTAGAACTGTGTGAGTGAAGGGGGGTGGGAGGGCCGTACTATGGTGCTTAACAGCATTGCAAAGGATCTTCTGTCTCAGACTTGCATCGCTCCAGGCCCAAAGTAGAGTGAATTCCTTATTGTGATACTTGATTTGAATCTTCTTTAAAAGAGTGATTTAGGAGGGGATGGATACTAGGAATTTGTTTATGTACAAGGACAATGGGCAGATGCTTTTAACTTTGTACCATTTTTAGAAATGCTTCCTTTCACTTGTTCATACATAAGTAGAAAATGTGTCTTGGCTTTAATATGTAGCTAAAGAAGGAAATAGGTGAAGTCTGTGTTAAAGGTTGGTCATTGCTACAGTGAACAGATTGAAGAATATAGCAATTTAAAAAAGAGGCACGGTATAGTGTTTAAAAATGTCTAGATTTGTGTTTTGCAAGAAATCCTTTTCATTCATCTTCGTGGTCAGGGCAGGAAAATTAGGGAGGTTCAACTAGAAATAAGGTGCTTCTTGAGAGAGACACCATTGCATTAAAGCACAAGGTTCAGCCTTCTGAGCTTTGTGGCTGCGTACTTCCATTTGTACTTCTGTGATTATATACATTCTGTTTTCAGCACAAACAAGAAAGGATATTGTTGACAAATTTCATTAACCAGTTTACATTGGAAAGCTTTATAAAGGCCATCTAAGGCCAAATAGTGTATTAGAATGGGTCAGGGTGAGGGATTCAGGGTCTTTAAATTGGCACTACTTTTTAGTAATCCTTACCACTGTCAAATCAGTGTTCTTTTGCAGTTTTGAGGTTTGTACTTGGGCTGGTTCCTGGCTGTTTCTTCTCACTATGCAGTTAACAATATAGTCAATTCTGAAAGTTGTTTCATTTGTGTGGATGAGGCATAATTCTTGAGCTTCCCAAATAGTTTTTGGCATTAGGGAAGAATCAAACTCAGTCTTGAGTTGTCCACACAAACATTTAGTTATGGCTAGACTGGGTGGTGAATCTACTCTGCCTGAGCCAGCTGCACACTAACTTTCCCATGGACTCCGCTCATGCACATTATTTGTTCCTGTGTTTTTGATCTTGTCGCGTTTCAAAGCGGATTAGATCAGAGTGCACTAACAAACTGTGTGTCAGCCGAGTCCACGTGGCCAGCTAGTGCAGGGTAGATTCACAGCCCGGCTTGCTCTGAGCTAGGTGTTCATATAGACAAGCCCCTAGTATCCAACAGGTTTTTAAAAACTGATTCAAAACAGTCAACTTTGCAGGGTAGAAAGTGCCTAAATCAGATGACTTTCAGAAAAATCTGTCATGTACAGTACTGTTACACGTAAACTATTAAAACAGAGGAAGCAGCATATTTATTCAGCATAGTAATGTTTCAAAGCTGTATTAAGTCCATGTTCAGCTGTAAACTTTTGAAAGAACAACCATAAAATTTTGTTCAGAGTTATGAATATTTCAGAGTTACAAACAACCTCCATTCCAGATGTGCTCATAACACTGAGGTTCTATTAAACCAGGGGTGGGCAAACTTTTTGGTCTCAGGGCCACGTCGGTGTTGCGTAACTGTATGGAGGGCTGGGTAGGGAAGGCTGTGCCTCCCCAAACAGCCTGGCACCTGCCCCCTACCAAACCCCTACCACTGCCCCCCTCATAACCCCCAACTCATCCAACCCCCCCACTCCTTGTCCACTGACCGCCCCCTATCCAGCCCCCTGCTTCCTGTCCCCTGACTTCCCTGACCCCTATCCAGACCCCCGCCCCCTGACAGCCCCCCCCCAGGACTTCCACTCCTTTATCCAACTGCCCTCTGCTCCTTGTCCCCTGACCACCCCCTCCCAAGTTCCCCCACCCCAACTGTCCCCCGGGATCCCACCCCCTTATTCAACCCCCCTGCTCCCTGTCCCCTGACTGCTCTCCTGACCCCTATCCACACACCCACACCCCTGACAGGCCCCCCGGGACTCCCACTCCCAACCCTCCCTGTTCCCCATCCCCTGACACACACTCCCATCCTCCACCCCATCCAACTGCCCCCTCCTTCCTGACTGCGCCACAGGACCCCTTGCTCCCTTACCCAACCCTCCCGCCCCCTTACCAGCAGCAGGCACTCGCAGCTGTGACACCTGGCCAGAGCGGCGGGCCAGAGTGCATCCTGTGCGGTGGCATGGCTGTGGGAGAGGGGCTGGGGACTAGGCTCCCCGGCTAGGAGCTCAGGGGCCAGGCAGGATGGTCTCGCGGGCTGGATGTGGCCCGCGTGCCGTAGTTTGCCCACGTCGATACTAAAAATTCATGTGTAAAGTGTCAGAGGGACACTATTGAAATGAACAGCATAGGTGGAATGGTGTAAGAGTGGGAATGTAGGAAGGGCTGTAGTTTTTAAAAGGATGTTAACATAAAGCACTTTAGTGCAAATGATGCTTCCAAGTATTCCCAAAGAAGATGTTAAATCTGAACATGCTAGACATGCATATTTCATACATCTTCTCTAGTCATGTTTGTCTATTTTTAAACAACTAATTAGTTATAAATTTGTACTAAAACATTAATAGAATTAATTACCTGAAATTAACCTGTTAATAGCTAATGCACGAACGTCTTGTCTTTCAGAGACAAAGCAATGAAATAAATAAATATTAATATGCCTCTGCAGTAATTTCAAATGCTGAAAATATATTTCAGGTCCTTGTTTTAACAGTTTGTAAGCTACAGTAGGCTATGACTGTGAGACAAACTGGCTACTTGTCAATCTCCTCAAATATGTTTTAAGGTTGCCTGTCAGTTGAATGGTACTCTGGTTTAATTTATAATACAGAAGTTGAAGTTCCTGATAAATGCATGCAAACTGTTTTACTGCAATTTAAAAAACAAAGTGCTATAGGAGTTCCTTTTTCTATAAACCCAAGTTATGGAGCTTCTCTATCATGGTAGTTAGGAGTCCTGGATTGTCAGTCTCTTTGAAATTCTCACTCATTCCTAAAGGTAGTTAGCTATCAAGCTCTTGGCTAGAATAGCTCTCTTATGGAATCAAAAGGAAGGATGGATTTAGCTTGGGGGATGAAGGGGGGAAGCCACTAACAGTTGTATTTAAGCATATTTGTAGCTAGCATAGTCCTTTTACACATAGTATGCAGAGCAAAAATATGAAATTGCTGTATGTTTTGGGTGTCAAAGGAGCCTGTTCTCTCAGCGCCCACATAGAGATACCAGATTGATGCAATATATTATGTTTCAATATTTACTATCAAAACTGACTCAGTCATTGCTTTGAAATAGGATTGTGTTTTTATTAAAAATATAAGCTGCATTTAAGCAAAAAAGCAAACACAAGTTCTGGCAACTCAGTCTTTGAAAAATATGGGTTCAATCCCCGGCTTCCATGAAGTAGAGCTAGGGACAGTTGAAGAGCAGAGAGGCTAAAGTGGCATAAGCCACTGCTTCTTTTGTTCTTGTCTCTGACCAGGAACCAAACCAGCCCTTAGTGCAAGTTATAACTTTTGTAAGGGTACTGTAACTTAAACCAGCTTGTAATGATTCTCTAGGAGCCATTATACTATCAAGGGTCGCTAAAATGCAGTATGGTCTGCTCTGCACTTGACACATCCCTTTGGCCAGTTTTATGTTATCAGAAAATGTCTCTATGCCAGAGGAATCCCCAGCTGCTGCCAACAGCAAGTGAGCAGAATGCCTTCAAAATAGGGTACTAAGCTTTTTTCTTCCTTTGCTTGAAAACTTCATGTTCCCATTCTAAAAATAATTTGCAATTCTATTTCCAGCCTGCTGTATGTTAGAATGAAATAGATCCTTAACTAAAGCTACTGCTATTATCTCTTGGCCTATAGTGCTGCCTTTCGACAACATTTATCTTCATATTTTACTTTTGCTAAATAGTCCTCATTAGTTGGTTTTCCCTATTAATACTTAAAAATATATGGGGTTCCTAGCTATTGTTGTTGTACGAGAAGTGCCATATTTTCATGTTCATCAAAAGTCTAAATTCTAAAACAGTAGCTAAAAACTTACGAAATGTATACAAACAGGCCTATTTTGTCAATGAACTTTTTGTCAGGGATGTAAAGACATTAAAATTACTGTATTCAGAAGTGCGTGCCAAACATTCAAGGAAAAGGTCCATATTAGATCTGAACATATTTGTCTGTAGACTCTCTGCACAGTAATTAAAACAGGTATTTTGACTCCAGTGATATAAGTTTTAACATTAATTATTTACTGGAGTTCTTCTTTGAGTGCTGTCCCTGTGGGTGCTCCACTCTAGGTGACGGTGCGTCCCGGCACTGTCGATCGGAGATTTTCGGTAGCAGTGCCTGGTTGGGGCGCATGCACCCAGATGGTATCTCCCGTCTAGTTGGAATCTTCCTGAGTGCGTGCGCCCCACACCCTCCTCAGTTCCTTCTCAACCGTCCTCGGCTGAAGACGGGACTCGGGGCAGTGCTGCCTTCTCTTCCCTGGTATCTATAGGAAACACTATCAAAGAACTTTTTAGGAGGGTTGCACTCAGCCAGGACGTTCCCTTGGAAGAGGTTCAGAAGAAGCAACACAAAGTCCTTAAAATCCTTCAACCATCTGCGCCCTCGAAAATCGCGCTCCCTATAAATGAGGCACTCATGGAGCCAGCTGACACTCTCTGGCAAACCCTAGCTTCTCTGGTACCAACTTGCAAGAAGGCTGAACGTAAATACTACGTTCCTGCAAAGGACGCAGACTTCCTATTTTCTCATCCACCACCGAACTCTCTTGTCATCGATGCAGTTGCACAGAGGACCAAATAGTCACAATATCAACCCACCCCTCAAGACAAAGACCTTAGACGCCTTGATGTCCTGGGCCGCAAAGTTTATACGTCCTCTACACTACAGTTCAGGATTGCTAACTATTCTGCCCTCCTCGCCAGCTATGATTTTGATAATTACAATAAGCTTTTCGATTTGCCTCCTACATACCAGAGGACAGAAGAGTAGACTTCAAATCAATCCTGTCTGAGGGACAACTGATCTCCAGAACGGCCCTACAGGCATCTTTAGACACGGCAGACACAGCAGCCCGTACTACTGCAACTGCTGTGGTTATGCACAGAGCCTCATGGCTCTCTGCGTCAGGCATTCCTAAAGAACTACAGACTAAAGTGGAGGATCTCCCCTTCGATAAGGACAAACTCTTCTCCCCCCCAAAAAAACAAAACCAAAACAAAACAAAACAAAAAAAAACTGATGAACTCCTCCACACGATGAAGGATTCCAGAGCGACATTGCGCACCCTGGGCATTCACCCATCTCTTCCCAGGGACAGCAATACCAACCCTACCAAAGACCACGCACACATCAGTACTATCGCCCTCAATCCAGACCATACGACACAACTAGGAATCGTTCTAGACCTCTCAAATGCAGTCAAAACCAAAATCAAGCCAATACCCTCCGTCCACAGGGCAATAAACAACAGTTTTGAAGCATTGGTCGAGGGTCTGCACGACCACCCTTTGATTCCACCACTTACTTGTCCATTTGGCCACCGCCTCCAGTATTTCCAACATGCCTGGCAGCGGATCACACAGGACCGCTGGGTCCTCGAAATAGTTCAGACCGGTTACTCCATCCCTTTTATATCCTACCCTTCTCACGAGCAATTACTTCGCACAGAAGTGGCTCACCTTCTGCAACTAGGTGCAGTGGAGCCTGTGCATCTGCAACACCAGGGGACAGGTTTCTTCTCCCAATACTTTCTAACGCAGAAAGAGACTGGAGGATGGAGGCTTATACTAGACCTACGCTGACTGAACAAATTTGTGAGTACACAAAGATTCAAGATGGTCACACTGGGCACAATAATACCTGCATTGGATCAAGGGGACTGGTTCACAGCCCTCGACCTACAAGATGCTTGCTTCCACATATCAATTCATCCAGCTCACAGACACTTCCTACGATTCACAATCGGTCAGGATCATTTTCAGTACAGAATTCTTCCTTTCAGACTTTCCACGGCTCCAAGAGTTTTTTCCAAGACCCTAGCCGCCGTCGTGGCTCACCTCCGCAAACATGGGGTCACACTTTTCCCCTACCTGGACGATTGCCTCATCAAGGGCGACTCCTATGGCGACACACTTCAAGCCACGCGTCTCGCCATCTCCCCCTTTCACAGCCTAGGCCTCCAAATAAACATCCAAAAATCCACCCTGATACCCATGCAAAAGATAGAGTTCATTGGAGCTCATCTCGACTCAGCCCAGAGTAGGTCCTCGCTCCCATACAACAGATCCCTCGCTATCCCACAGCTCATACGCACGCTCTCTATTCATCCCAGGACACAAGCAAGAATCTGCCTACATCTCCTTGGTCACATGGCAGCTACCACCTTCGTAGTTCAACACGCCAGGCTACATATCAGATGCCTCCAGGGCTGGCTCAACTCCAGTTTCAAACCCAGCAGACATCCCTTAGCGATGCTGCTAACTCCTCCTCCCAATGTTATAACTTCCCTACAATGGTGGACAAGTCCAGAAAACCTCTGCACAGGGGTTTCCTTCCAGCAATGATCCCCAACGCTCATGCTCACCACGGACGCTTCCCTGATAGGTTGGGGAGCGCATCTAGGGGAACACAGGCCACAAGACTGGTGGTCTCCATCAGAGACTCATCTACACATAAATCTCCTGGAGCTCAGAGCAGTGAGATGTAGGCAGATTCTTGCTTGTGTCCTGGGACGAATAGGAGAGCATGCCTTCACTTTCTTCCCCTCATAAAGAACAAATACCTGCGAGTCTTAACAGACAACATAGCATGTATGTATTACATAAACAGACAAGGGGGAGCCCGCTCACATTCCCTCTGCATGGAAGCCATTCGACTATGGAATTGGTGCATACAACATCGAATACAGATCATCGCCTCCTACCTACCAGGCTGCCACAACACTACTGCCGCTGCACTCAGCAGGCACTTCTCGACAGAACACGAATGGGAGCTGCACCCCGCAGTACTCCAACAGCTTTTCTCCCACTGGGGCACCCCGTCAATAGATCTCTTCGCCACGACCCGAAATCGAAAATGGCCCCTGTTTTGCTCCAGGGCGGGACTCGGGACTGCATCCCTAGGGGATGCATTCCTCATCCCATGGAACAGCTACCTCCTGTACGCCTTCCCACCTATCCCTCTACTACAAAGGGTTATTTGGAAGATCGCGGATGACAAGGCCCAGGTCATCCTTATTGCCCCGGCTTGGCCAAGACAGACGTGGTACCCCTACCTTCTCCGCATGTCCTCCCGTCACCCATGGGCTCTCCCCAACAGGCCTGACCTCCTTTACCAGGACAATGGACGAGTCCTTCACCCCCAGCTCCAGAAGCTCCACCTCACAGCCTGGTTCCTTCATGGTTCCAAACCCACGAACTAGCCTGTTCCGAGCAAGTCCTATATGTCCTCTTGCACAGTAGGAGAGACTCCACTCGTAAAACCTACCTTCAGAAATGGAGGCGCTTTGCTCTTTGGTGCTCACATAAACATTTAGCACCCAACAACGACCCTTCCTAACATTCTAGATTACCTCCTCGAACTAAAACAGGATGGACTTTCGCTCAGCTCCATCAAACTGCACCTGGCGGAGCTTACCACCTTCCATGAATTATTGGATGGGTACTCACTCTTTACACACCCCACCATTAAACGCTTTCTCTCTGGCCTGCAAAATCTCTACCCTGAGATTCACTCAACAGTGGCTACATGGAATCTTAACCTCGTTCTTCATGCTCTCATGAGACCTCCATTTGAGCCCTTGGCTACCTCCTCTGATCTACATATGTCCATGAAGGTGGCTTTTCTAGTTGCCATAACATCAGCAAGGAGAGTTGGTTAAATGAGTGCCCTGATGACCCACCCTCCATACACTATCTTCTCTAAAGATAGTCACTTTGAGACCACATCCTAAATTTCTTCCTAAGGTGGTATCAACCTTCCACCTCAACCAACCTATATATTTACCTACTTTCTACCCCAAACCTCACAACTCCACAGGACGCAACCCTGCATACTCTCGACGTCAGGCGAGCAATTGCCTTTTATTTAGGCAGGACTAAACCATTTTGCAAGTCTCCACGACTCTTCGTTTCCATTGCCGAAAGATCAAAAGGCACAGCTATCTCTAAACAACGTCTATCCAAGTGGATATCTGACTGCATCAGATCCTGTTACCGGGCGAAGAATCTTCAACCGCCCGAAGGCATTAGAACTCATTCCACTAGAGCTATGTCGGCATCCATTGCCTTCCTACACAATGTTCCCATTCCTGATATCTGCAAAGCGGCTACATGGTCATCTGAACACACGTTTGCAAAACACTATGCTCTAACGCAAGACACCACGGCAGACACAATAGTAGGTCATACAGTACTATCTTCAGTACTCCCTGCCGTATTGGGTACTGCTACACATTCACCTAGAGTGGAGCACCCACAGGGACAGCATTCGAAGAAGAAGAGAAAGTTACTCACCTTGCAGTAACTGAGGTTCTTCGAGATGTGTGTCCCGGTGGGTGCTCCACTCCCCGCCCTCCTCCCCTCTACTTTGGAGTACTGAGATGACTCTCCACGGTAGAGAAGGAACTGAGGAGGGTGTGGGGCGCACGCACTCAGGAAGATTCCAACTAGACGGGAGGTACCATCTGGGTGCATGCGCCCCAACCAGGCACTGCTACCGAAAATCTCCGATCGACGGCGCCGGGACACACCGTCACCTAGAGTGGAGCACCCACAGGGACACACATCTCGAAGAACCTCAGTTACTGCAAGGTGAGTAACTTTCTCTTTGTGCTTTTCCTTGTATAAACTTGTTAAACTCATTCTCTGCATATAAGGCATGCGAAGTACTTGGAAAATTCATCCTTGTTTTTGTAGCCTCATGTTGTTGTCTTTTTCTTCCTGAAAATAAACTCTTTAATTAAAGAAGCTTGCATTTTTTCTTCCTATGGACATAAACTTATATATACACTACACACTTTTTCCTGCATTAATGTTAACACTTTATAGATTCAGAGGACAGTGGGAAGTGATGAGATTTAAGGACTTTCTGCAGTTTTTAATAAAAGCTTAGTTTAATAAGGGTTCAATTATTACTATTAAGTGTACGTATGTATTTGATATGCTATATTGTATGCACATGAGTTAAGTAGTAGTTTATATAAAAATTTCAATTAAAGGTTGAATTCCAAATTTGATAACATTTTTGTTGGCAGATAAAATTGTTAGACAGAAGTCTCAATTTAGTGGCCATGCTTTTTTGTTTCAGAATCTTAGGTGAGGATGGACTGACACAGTTGAAAGTTTTGTTTTATTTAGGGGTGGACTGCATAGGTGTTTTTTGTAGTGGGGAGGCAACTCTGGTTCATTCTTACAAGTATAAATGGAAAATATGCAGCAACATATACATTTAGCCAGTTCTAGTCATCTTGAACTTGAAATAATTTTCAACATTTGAAATGTTTTTTGGGTAGTTTTGCTTTGAAATACTTTTTCCCCAGAGCTATTTCTCTTAACTAATGAGAAAATGTTTCTTGAATACCTACTAGCATGATGTCCAAATGAAATAATATCCAGAGAACCTCTTTAGCATGCTGTCTTGAGTGACCATTTCAACAATGAACTTTGAAATAATTCATTTCTAGCATAATGGTTAAATTTTTCAGGAAACCGGATTGTTCAGTTTACTGACTAAACATTTTCTGGCATCAGGGAAACTGTGTTTAATTCTCCTAATATTTTTGTCCCTCACATGTCAGTCTGTCCACTGCTACTCTAGGATCCCTGTGGATTCCTCTCCCCCCCGCCAGCTCCCAGCTGAATTTTGTTGATCCTCTTACCAGCTGAATACCAGTGAATGTAATTTCTCCCTCCTGTAACCTGCCCCTTGCACCAGATTAATGGGACACCTCGGCTGGCCAGAGAGATGCAACTCAAGACTTTACTTGCTCTCAGTATCTTACCTCAATTTTCCAGCCTTGGAGTCAATGATAATCTTAGGCTTGGATTCCCCCATGTGGAATTGTGGTGCACTACTGCTTGTTACTAGGTCTTCCTGCTTTCCTATTTTATCATATGCACTTAACTGAGCGTATTTCTAATCAGTCCCTTTAGTGTGTTCAAGTACTCCACTTGTACAAGATAATGGAGTTTAGATTTCATCAGAACATTATCGTTTGTAACGGAATGAAACTCTGAATATAATTAGAATTTAAGATCTGACCAAGGCATAGTCTTTTTATTTATAAAGTAACATGAGCATTTATGGTTCTGTAGAAATTATAACCTAAAAATGATGGTCTTTGGACCATTAAAATTTGCTTCAGAAACTGGCTGTAAATATATCTGTACTGAACAACACTTAGTTTAAAAAATGTAATGATGAGAATCTTTTCTAATTGTTTTTGTTTGCAAAATGTAAAATATTTCATCAAATAGTAATTTGGAAAATCAACTTTAACTAAAAAAATTTATTTGCTTGGTGGTTATTATGCTATCACTTATTCTCCAAGGATGTTACTTCAAAATGACATTTTATTTGTAGAAACCTTGATTCAAATCTAATTCACCACCATTGCTGTGGCAAAATTACAGTCAGCAGACATATTCTGCATAATAAAGAAACTAATCAACCCAGACTGCATAATCTAAACACTGAACTCCAGCATTGACTGCTATCAAGCTTTCATCATACTTTGCTGAAAAGTTCAACTGAATATGAAATAATCAGGTTAGCAAACTCTACCTTTGGCTGGATTGCACTATTTGCACTACAATTATTGCTATCACTCTAGAAAGCCTCTCACCCTAAAGTTGATGCTTGAAACTTTTATAATTGCAAGAGACTAAGCAGCCATCCACATCAGGTGTATGTATTTTACTGATGAATGTGATCCAATTAAAAGACAAATAATTAAATATATTCATCAGGTAAGAAATCCTCAGGCTAACAGAAAGTTGTCCTGCAGTAGTGCATCAAGTAACATTCCATATAATGATTACTTGAGCCTCTGTAGTTAATTGACTTTCAGAAATGTCATGAGAACTTCCTTGCAAACAATTTAGCTAAACTGCTGATTGCTTCACCATTGATAATTTGCTAATTTTATGTCCTTGAAATAGGTCAATCTTGTTAGTATTTACACTTGCCTTTGAATTGATCTCCCTGAATAAAACTTGTAACTGGATCCTTAAGCATTGCCATATGTAACCATTTCCTTTTGTCTTATTGTGAGAGTACTGAATAGACTGAGTCCTGGCTGGAAACTTTTGTTGTAGGTGACCTTTTAAATAGAACTAACAATTCCATAGTATTCAGCAATATGTGATGGAAGTCCCCACTATAAGGCATATTGGCGAAGGTAAATGGTAGGCCACATGGCACTCAATCCTGTTGTGGCTAGCCAACTTCCATTTTCATATTTATTATTTTTCTGATGCTACTTGTGCATTATGCTGCTGTTGGAAGATCTGCTAAAATCCCAGGTGTCCCAAGAACCTGTCCTATAAGAATTGACAGTTTTTTGTATGTTTGCAAAATCACTGCTTTTATATCCCAATTAGTTTATTTTTTAAATTCTCATTTTTATTCTATTGGTTTATTTGAAAACACTCTTTGTTCCTCCGTAGGCAAGCTCAGTGAATTTTATGATTTCACCAATTTGGGGAATTTTGTACGGTTAAAGCCAGTTATCTGCATCTCTAATTTATTGGAGGTGGATGCTGTGGGATATAAAATGAGGAGGGAGCTAGAAATGTTTGCAGTAACTAAAGTACAGAATATTCTGCTTTGTTCAGTAGTCATTTGATATGTACTGCTAAAGGTGATGAAGGTTAATGAAGTACTGCTTACTGGGATGATAGCGTAAACAATTTCTCATTCTTCTGTGCACCTCTCAGTCAATTAAATACTTTATTAAATCTAAATATACATCTGAAAGCTACTAAGACACCTAAACAATATGATACACGGTTACAAAAATGCAGAATTTGCTTGGTCCTGTTAGGGATAAAATCAGGATAATGGACTAAATAGACCTAAGTGACACCAGTATTTAATGCTTTTTTGCCTTTGTCATGTGTTGTGATCAAGTATGAAAGTGAAGGACTATATAAAGGCCTTCCTCCTATCTCCAGAACCCTTAGCTTTTGGTTTGAAGCAAGAGGCTGGATTGGTCTTTTTAACATTTCCATCCTGAAAAGCTACAAGTATTACCTTTCTGTTTACAATGATAGACAGTCAAATTAGTTTTTAAATAAAAGTTTTTAATAGTTACACAAATTTCATAGTTGAAATGATACCTTCTCTACTGCAAATCTTGATGCTAATGTCTTAAATATAGTTGGATAAGCTGTACTAAATATATTTTTTTATTGCAGTAGCCTAGAACAACATTGCAAAACTGCTTGTTCAGGATCGGTTATTTTCTTTGATGGGCGACTGAAAGATTAGTTTTTCAGGAGAGCAGTCTTTATGCCTTAGTTGGCAAATGTTTGACAATTTCACAAGGATGACTTAGAGTTACTAGACTGATTTGCCTTGGTTTGTGCTATGTACTGTCATGAAGTTTATAAATTCTTCAGGCTAGAAGGGGCCATTGTGATCATCTAGTCCAGCGGTTCTCAAATTGTGGGTTGGGACCCCATTATAATGTGGGTTGTCAGGGTTGACTTAGACTTGCTGGGGCCCAGGGCCGAAACCTGAGCCCCACTGCCCGGGGCTGAAGCTTCAGCCCTGTGTGATGGGGCTCAGGTTACAGGCCCGGGTGGAGGGGCTTGATTGTGCTCAGGATTCAGTCCCCCATCTTGGGGTCATGTAGTAATTTTTATTGTCAGAAGGGAGTCACGGTGCAATGAAGTTTGAGGACCTCTGATCTAGTCTGATCTCCTTATAACAAAGGCTTAGAATTTCCCCAGAATAATTTCTAGAGCATGTATGTTAAACTAATGTTAAGTATCAGAGGGGTAGCCGTGTTAATCTGGATCTGTAAAAAGCAACAGAGTCCTGTGGCACCTTATAGACTAACAGACATGTTGGAGCATAAGCTTTCATGCATGCATCCGACGAAGTGGGTATTCACCCACAAAAACTTATGCACCAATACATCTGTTAGTCTATAAGGTGCCACAAAACTAATGTTAGTTGGTATTTTTGGTCTGACAAAGACTTTGAAGCATCATGTTACGTTCTGAGTTTAACAGTTAAGATTGTAGTGCACATAATCACCCTATTCATTGAGCTGAATCAATGTCAGTTCCTCCCTTCTCCCCCGCACCCAATTAATCCAAATGTTAGTTTGATTACTTTCTCTAAAGGACCTTGAGTCTTTTGGTGACCTTGCAGCCCAAGTTGTCTGGCTAATATAGCGTAGGCAAGAGACAACTCTGCAGGTTTCTTGCCTCCAAACTCTCATGTGTTTAGGTGGCAAGAGGGGCAGCGGCAGTTTTAGTTACAGATTAGGGAAAGTGATGGTGTATTTTTTCTGTACTTTGAAGTGGGTTATCCCATCTCATTGAGTTTCAGCAATTATGTGCAGTAGAACCTCAGAGTTACGAACACCTTAGGAATGGAGGTTGTAACTCTGAAATGTTCATAATTTTGAACAACTCGTTACTGTTCTTTCAAAAGTTTACAACTGAACGTTGACTTAATACAGCTTTTGAAATTTTACTATACAGAAGAAAAATGCTGCTTTTTTCAGTAGTGTACTTTCAACACAATACTGTACAGTGTTTGCTTTTTTTGGTCTCTGCTGCTGCCTGATTGTATTTCTGTTTTCAAATGATGTGCAGTTGGTTGACTGGTCATTTCATAACTCTGGTGTTCATAACTCTAAGGCCTGGTCTACAATACGGGTTTAGGTCGAATTTAGCAGTGCTAAATCGAATTAACCCTGCACCAGTCCACACAACGAAGCCATTTACTTCGATATAAAGGGCTCTTAAAATCGATTTCTGTACTCCTCCCTGACGAGGGGAATAGCGCTGAAACCGACATTGCCAGTTTGAATTAGGGTTACTGTAGATGCAATTCAACAGTATTGGCCTCCAGAAGCTATCCTATCCCACAGTGCACCATTGTGACCGCTCTGGACAGCAATCTGAACTCGGATGCATTGGCCAGGTAGACAGGAAAAGCCCCGGGAACTTTTGAATTTCATTTCCCGTTTGCCCAGTGTGGAGAGCTGATCAGCACAGGTAACCATGCAGTCCGAGAATCGAAAAAGAGCTCCAGCATGGACTGTATGGGAGATACTTGATCTGATCGCTGTATGGGGATAGGATTCCGTGCTAGCAGAACTACATTCCAAAAAACGGAATGCCAAAACATTTGAAAGTCTCCAAGGATATGATGGAGAGAGAGCACAATAGGGACTCGCTACATTGCTGCGTGTAAGTTAAGGAGCTCAGGCAAGTGTACCAGAAAACCAAAGAAGCAAACAAACGGTCCGGTGCAGAGCCGCAGACATGCCGCTTCTATGCTGAGCTGCATGCAATTCTAGGGGGGGGGGGCCCACCCCTGACCTTGGATTCCGAGGAGGGGGTACTCTCAGCCATGGCTGAGGATTTTGTGGACGGGGAAGATGGTGATGAGATGGACGAGCTTGCGGAGAGCACACAGCACACCGTTCTCCCCAACAGCCAGGATCTTTTTCTCAGCCTGATGGAATTACCCTCCCAAGCCACTATCTCAGACAATGAAGCCATGGTGAGTGTACCTCTGTAAATATAAAACATGGTTTAAAACCAAACTTTTTTAATGATTAATTTGCCTTGAGGACTTGGGATGCATTCACTGCCAGTACAGACACTGTTAACGTGTCTCGGGATGGAGCGGAAATCCTCCAGGGACATCTCCATGAAGCTCTCCTGGAGGTACTCCAAAAGCCTTTGCAGAAGGTTTCTGGGCAGCGCAACCTTATTCCGTCCTCCGTGGTAGGACACTTGACCACGCCATGCTAGTAGCAAGTAATCTGCTATCATTGCATGACAAAGCATGACCGCGTATGGTGTGTTTGCTGGCATTCAAGCAACATCCGTTCTTTATCTCGCTGTGTTATCCTCAGGAGAGTGATATTGTTCATGGTAACCTGGTTGAAATACGGGAATTTTAATCAAGGAGACAGAGGTGGCTGTTCCTATGGGGCTGTTTGCTTGTGGCTGAAAAGAAATAATTCCCTGCAGTTAGCCAAGTGTGTGTGGGGGGGGGGGGGGGAAAGAAAAGGGGAGCACTGGCACTGAGCTGTTTGCGTTTGAATAGCAGGTATCTTCCCTTGCGGTGGGGGGAGGGGTAAAGTGATCATCCCAAATAATTGGATATGGTGGTGGTGGGGGGGGGGGGGGTTAGCTTGGTTTCTGTTGCTGCACGTTAACACGAAAACCATAGCACTCAATGGGCTTTGCTTGGTATGGGAAAGGAGGGCGCTGCTTTTATGAAGGTTGCAGAAGCTGAAAGACAAAGGCTAACCATGGCTGCATGCAAGCCGAATTCCATTGCCCGGCCCTGCATCTGTGATCTCTAACACCAAAGCCACAGGCACTCAATATTAAGATGCAAAATGTGACCTTGTACCGAAATCACGTGCTATGTAATGTGAATAGTGTTCACCGTGAAAGAGTACACGCATTGTTCTGTAAAATGTATCTTCTTTCCCTCCTGCAGCTGCAAATTTTTCAAGCCTCCCTCCTCCGTCCTGAAGGCTATCTCAGATAAGGTGGTGAAAAAAACGCATGTGAGATGAAGTGTTCTCTGAAAGCATGCAATCGACCCACAGTGAAAGAGCTCATCTGAATGAGTGGAAGGACACAGTATCACAGTACAGGAAAGCAGCCAACGAACGTGAGGACAGGAGGGATGAACATGGGGACAGGAGGGATGCTCGAGATGAGAGGTGGTGGCAGGAAGATCAGAGAAGGCAGGATGCAACGCTGGGGCTACCGCGGGATCAAACGGACATGCTCTGGCATCTGGTGGCGCTTCAAGAACAGCAGCAGGATCGGTGTGCCGCTGCAGCTCCTGTTTAACCACCCTCCCACCTCCCCATGTTCCATAGCCTCCGAACCCAGACGCACAAGAGTGTGTGTGTGTGTGTAGGGGAGAGGCTCCGTGCACCCTGCCACTCCACCCCAGTGGACAGCCCAAGCAAAAGGCTGTCATTCAACAAGTTTTGAAGTGGCCTTTTCCTTCCTTCCCTCCTCCCACATCCCACCCGGGCTACCTTGTCAGTTCTCTCCCTATTTTTATAATCAATTAATAAAGAATACATGTTTTTTAAATGATAGTGACTTTATTTCCTTTGCAAGCAAGCTGTGATCGAAGGGGGGGAGGGTAGGTGGCTTACAGGGAATGAGTCAATCAAGGGGGCAGGTTTTCATTAAGGAGAAACAAACAGAACTGTCACACCGTAGGCTGGCCAGTCATGAAACTGGTTTTCAAAGCTTCTCTGATGCGCAGCGCTTCCTGGTGTGCTCTTCTAATCGCCCTGGTGTCTGGCTGTGCGTAATCAGCGGCCAGGTGATTTGCCTCAACCTCCCACCCCGCCATAAAGGTCTCCCCCTTACTCTCACAGAGATTGTGGAGCACACAGCAAGCAGCAATAACAATGGGAATATTGGTTTGGCTGAGGTCTGAGTGAGTCAGTAAAATGCACCAGCGACTCTTGAAAGGTCCAAATGCACATTCTGCCACCATTCTGCACTTGCTCAGCCTATAGTTGAACAGCTCCTGACTGTTGTCCAGGCTCCCTGTGTATGGCTTCAAGGCATTAAGGGGTAGGCTGGGTCCCGAAGGATAACTATAGGCATGTCAGCATCCCCAATGGTTATTTTCTGGTCTGGAAAGTAAATCCCTTGCTGCAGCCGTTTAAACAGATTAGTGTTCCTGAAGACGTAAGCGTCGTGAACCCTTCCCGGCCATCCCGTGTTGATGTTGGCGAAATGTTCCTTGTGATCCACCAGTGCTTACAGCACCATTGACAAGTACCCCTTGCGGTTTATGTACTGGCTGCCCTGGTGGTCCGGTGCCAAGATAGGGATATGGGTTCCATCTATCACTCCACCACAGTTAGGGAACCCCATTGCAGCAAAGCTATCCAATATGACCTGACGTATCCCAGAGTCACTACCTTTGGCAGCAGTAGCTCAGTGATTGCTTTGGCTACTTGCATCACAGCAGCCCCCACAGTAGATTTGCCCACTCCAAATTGATTCCCGACTGACCGGTAGCTGTCTGGCATTGTAAGGTTCAACTGGGCTATCGCCACTCGCTTCTCAACTTTGAGGGCTGCTCTCATTTTGGTATCTTTGCGCTTCAGGGCAGGGGAAAGCAAGTCACAAGGTTCCATGATAGTGCCCTTACGCATGTGAAAGTTTTGCAGCCACTGGGAATCGTCCCATACCCACGACACTATGCAATCCCACCAGTGTGCTTGTTTCTTGGGCCCAGAATCGGCGTTCTATGGCATGAACCTGCCCCCTTAGCACCATGATCTCCAAAGTGCCAGGGCCCGCGGTTTGAGAGAATTCTGTGTCCATGTTCTCATCATTCTTGTCGCCGTGCTGCCACTGCCTCTTCGCCCGGTTTTGCAGGTTCTGGTTCAGCATAAACTGCACGATCATGCGCAAGGTGTTTACAATGTTCATGGCTGCTGCGTTGAGCTGAGTGGGCTCCAGGCTTGCCGTGGTATGGCGTTCGCACAGGTAACCCAGGAAAAAAGGCGCGAAACAGTTGTCTGCCATTGCTTTCACAGAGGGAGGGAAGGGAAGGAAGCCTGATGACATGTACCCAGAACCACCGACAATGTGTTTTGCCCCATTAAGCATTGGGATCTCAACCTAGAATTCCAATGGGCAGGGGATACTGCAGGAACTATGGGATAACTACCCACAGTGCAACGCTCCGCAAGTCGACGTTAGCCTCAGTACTATGGATGCACACTGCCGAATTAATGTGCTTATTGTGGCTGCATGCACTCAACTTTATACAATCTGTTTCCAAAAATCGATTTCTGTAAAAATCGTAGTAATCCCATAGTGTAGACATACCCTAAGGTTCTGCTGTATGCCTTTCTTTGTCCTCTTGGCTTCCTTCAGCGGTCATGTGTTATGTGCAGTTCATGACCTACTATAAGATGGTTTTGAGGGGAAAAAAATCCTGTTAAGCAGAAATTGACATGCAGTCAAAAAAATCCCTGTGCCTGTATACAGCTAGGTCTTTGTTACAGTTTTAGCTCTTCAGAGGTTTATGGCTGAATCAGGACTGATACTATAAAGAGTGGTTCATGTCTATTAACTTGCTATTCAAAATATTAAAGTATCTGCCTTCAGAAAACTCTGTATTTCATGTTCAAAAAGGCATTGAGCACATGATGGAGAGCTGCATGCCTGACTTCTGTTTAAGCTTTTGCACATAAAAACTGGGTAACTGGATGCAGTATTCTGCAGGTGTATCTATTATGCCTTGAGTTGGAAAGCTGGAAAAATTTAAACATATAAAATGTTCTCTAAGTTCTTTCTTCTGCGATCTGTGTGGCAATGACTGAGTACATGTTTCTTGAACCATTTTGCATGCTGTGGTTTAGGGGGCTCTTGGGCTTGGTAACACTTGTTGCTACTCCAGTAGTAGCCTGTGCTTTCTCCAATGGCTGACTGCCAAACAACGTGTTCATAGAGGGCCTGGTTATATCCCTTTGGAGTATATCATGCCCTCTTTCCTATGTGCAGCAGTTCACTCTTTTGAAGCCTCGCATACCGTCAGTAAATACCTGTTGCCCCACTCTGCAGAAGTAAGATTTAGTTCTAAAATTTAGATATTTCAACAAGTTCCTTTCAGAATTCAGAGTCCAATTCAGTTGTCATAAGAGGAATGACCCCTGATATATCAATATGCTGTGATTTCAAGATGTGAAAATATAACATACTTCAGTTTAACTTTCCGATAGTCATCCTTCTGAGAAAAAGCCCAGTTTTCAAATATTTATTAGGTAGACAGGGTTATACTGTAATCTCAAATACTGTATCTAGTGTATTGATACATATGCTTTTTCAGTTTAACAAAGTTAAGGATTGCCTCAAGGTGTTTAGCAAGAAGGAACCTCTATCCTAAACTGTATTAAACAATAGATGTTCAGAGCTCAGAATATAGCTGTGCCACTACAGGCATGTCACTAAAAGGTGCACAGTGTAGCCACTTTTTGTTGGCAGGAGAAAGCTTTTCCACTGACCCCCCACCTCCCACCCCCCCAAAAAAAAAAGAAATCCTCCCCAACGAGCAACAGTAGCCTTGTTAGCAGGAGAGCTCCCCCGCTGATAAAGCGCTGTTCACATGGGTGCTTTTCGTCGGTAAAACTTTTATCGTTTCCCCCCCACACCTCTGAATGACAGAAGTTTTACCGATGAAAGTCCAGTGTAGACAAAGCCTAAGATTTGTTGTTGGCCATGGACATTGCTAATATATCCAGTCCTACTGTTTGGCCTTTCTGCTGTGCTGAGAGTATTTTAAAAAGGTATTAGCAACCTCTTTCAAGACTTGAGTCTAAAAATCACCACTGGGTAGTGCATCCTAATACTGTTCGTTGGAGCATTCGTAGACTCCACAAATGCTATAGCATTCCTTCTAAAGGACAGATATGAGAACCTGTCATCACTGAACTCATAAATACAGTCATGGCCCACCACCACAGCAAGGACATGCCTGGCCTTATTGGGGAGTATAGCATCTTGTGCCCTTGTAATGTTGCATGGTAGACTACACCTTTTGATGCATGCATGCCTGGCTGAGGTCAGCATAATACACCCCAAGCAAACACCCCCTGGATATGACTCTTACGATGTCCTAGTTTAGTCCTCTTGCCTAAGTCATAGTGCAAAGACCCAGGAAACTTTTGCAAGGGTGTTCTCTTCACACCTTCTCCCTCCTGTGTCAAGCAGTCAGATTGTGGAACTGGTCAATAAGACATCACATGTCCTTATCAGCTGTCCACTGACCTGACCTACAGAACTCCCTCGCAGACAATCTGAGAAGACACTTCCTGTTTAATCATAAATGCAAGATCAAAGACCCCCCATTTGTCATCACTTTCCCAAGGAATGGGGCCACCGCCATATAGACCTTGTTGTGTCAAGTTCAAAACAGAAGTGCCAAGCTTTTTACTCCAGAGGAGGTCTGAGCCCAGGTTCCCTGACAAGTGCTTTTCTGATTCTGTGGACAAAGGATATTGTATGTCTTCCTTCCCATTCTTCTAGTTCTTCTACTTCTCAAGGTCAGACAGGAGTCTGCAAAACTGATATGGATAGCTCTGGCCTGGCTGAGGCAGTTTTGGTTCCCAGATGTCCGTAGGCTGTCCAAGGCATGTCCCTTGTACTGGATCTGCTATCACACTCCAGAAGGAAGATGCTGTACCCAGACCTTTTTCTCTCCACATCACAAAGTGGCTGCTGGATGTGTCTAATCTAGAATGTTCCTGCTCTTCTCAAGTTAGGGATTTTTGGGGGCAATAACAGGCAAGTTTCCACCAGACATACTTGTGACATGGATCAGATTCTTCACCAGGTCTTGCTCAGGGTCATTCCTGCCTCATGAAGTGTCTATACCAATAATCTCAGAGTACCTGTTAGAACTGAAATGATCTAATATCTCTCCAAATTCAGTGAGAATTCACATGATGGCAGTCTCAGCCCATCAGCTGCCTGCTGATTGCTAGTCTGTCTTCACTCCTCAGACAGTTCTGAGATTCATAGGGTTTGACAAAAGTTTTTGCACCTTTTAAGGGCCATTTTTCCTTTTGGGAACCTTAATTTAGTTCTTCCAGTGCTTATGGGACCTCAATTTGGACCTATGCTGGTAGGCTTCCTTCTATATCTTTACATTTTTAGCAGCCATCAGCTCTGCAAGGCAAGTATGAGAAATTCATGCCTTAATGGTGGCCCTCCACCTCCATTCAAAGTTTTTACCTAATGTGGTCACAGAATTCCACCGAAGTCAGCAAATATACTTATCTGTATTCTTTCCTGCATCTTGTATGTCTAAGATGGAAGTGGCCCACCACAGCTGTGATGTCAGAAGAGCCCTAGCATTTTATTTATGAAGAACAAAACAATTCCATTCTTTCCAAGGCTCTTTGTAGCTGTAACTGACAGAATGAAATGCAAGGACATATCTTCACAACTCCTTCACACATTCAGAAATATATTTCAAGAATTTTGACATAGCGAAGAGACCCACCTGCAGAGATGAAGGCTCATTTCAGATAGCCTCATTAGTTCCCTTGAACAATGTCTCAATCCTAGACTTTTGTACGGCGATCACCTGGAGCCCTGTTCATACATTTACCAAGCGCTACATCTTACAGAAGCCTTTAGGTCAGGTGCTTGTTTTGGTAATGCTGTTCTCCAGTCCCTTCTTTCATAGACTCCAAGCTCCTATCTCCAGTGTTATGGTCCACTTCTTGTAGTCAGCAGGAGTGGAATGTTTGTATATCTCCCAATAGCAGGGTGGGAGGAATCCCCCTGGGAGCAAGATGCTTGGATTGTCCAAATTTATCCAATCGTGAGGTGGGTGTCTCACTTTGAAGCAGTATCTCTTGTTCACTTTTGTACACAAAAATGGCTTTGTAAACCACTTTTGGTGGTAGTTAATATAGGAAACAATATTTAAAAACACTTAACTAGATTTTTTCAAATCTGTTCTACATTTTGTCCCTCCAAAAATTACTTCTGGATGACTTAGAGCTCTCTATACCTTACTCCATCCCTCAAACACAATAAAACTTGAGATAGGGAGTGGTGTGACTAGCAGGAATCATGCAGTGAGAAGCAGATTGATATTTCCTTCAGGGTGGACATATCATGTTATGCTGCTCAGATTTGAATTTTTATTTACATTGTGACACAGTAGTTTTATGCAGACAGAAGACTCCAGTTTTTTTCATTTATGGTTAACAGTAGAAGCTGCCCTGAATTGGCAGTGGCAGCTGCGGTGGTTTTTAAGGAAGCTTTTTAAATGGCACGTGAATGCATTCTAGCTTTAATTATTGCAAAAGTGACTTTATTGAATTAATTAGAGCAAGTAACACTGTGTATTCTATTAATATGCCACATGATTAAAGGAGTTATTGATAACTTGTCAAATTTAGTCATATACCTTATTAGTTGGTGAAATCAGTCTGGATCGCTTTTTGCATTTTGGAAAGCTTTCTTTAATCTGTTACAGTAGTGCTTGATTATTTTCAGTGTCATACTGTTTGCTGGAAAATCCGTCCTGTGATTCAAGAAATTCGTTAACTGGGATGAAGCAAATGCTTAAGTTTGACCATATTTTTTCTAATGATTATCGGTCTAGTTTGGAAACTTTATCTGAAGCACTAGTGGGTTTATATTAACCATGTGCATGTTCTGATTATCGAAAGGGACAACCTTCAGAAATATATATGTGACTTTCATAATTGTGCAGAAATGTGCTCTGCAAATGTATCTGATTTATCTTAGAGTTCACACCACTTTTTCTACACAAATATTTCTACTCAGTAAGCACGTCTCATGCTTTATGGCAATACTGTTTTGGTCATAAGTGTATAATATGCTGATTAGAATGATAGTATAGCTTCTGCAGTCTCTACCCCTAAACTTACTCAAGTGTACTGCTGATGTGATCAGCTAAATAGACAGAAATATTAATGTTATAGAAAAGCCTCATAAGGCACATTAATGTTGTGCATAGTAGTTCACTGACATAAAAGATCAGGTCCCGGTCTGAGGAATTTACCATTGAAACTGAGCAAGTCCTTAATTGTCTAGGAGGCCTAGGGACTGTGGTTAGTGGTACTCTAGCAATTTATCAGGTGATAAATTGGTGGATTAAGTTGGGAGGAGACAACACTTGTATTTCTTATTCTCTAAATAAAGTTTATTGAACTGAAGACAAGAAAAGGTAATTTTGTTGTAGAGGAGAATGTTTATTAGTGTAATCTTCCATCTCCTGCCTCTCCCCCCCCTTTATTCCCTCATATTGAGTAAATGCCTTAGACAAAATTATAAAGGGTATTGTATCAGGAAGTGGTACACATGTTCTAATTCCATGGTGCAAGGGCAAACTCGCTATTTTGTATTAAACTAAATTTTAAAAGTTAATGATTTTCTGTAGGGACTGCATTAACATAATGGAAATCTCAAAGGAACTGTCGTACAAAAGCAAATGCAAGAACACTTTTCCTAATCAATTCACTTTGTGTTCCCATCTCCATTATTTAAGATGTTTGTCGCTAGAGTAAGAGTTCTCAGACAGCCCTTGCTTCTCCTATTGCCCAGTCTTGCAGTGGTGTATGAGACTCAGCATAATGTGAGCAGGCTATTTTATACTAGAGGTTTTAGTCTTATCAGTAGAAACCAAATGTTTGGTATGCAGAATTACCACTGAAAATCTTGAATTTGTGGTATTAATTTACATTGCAGATGAAGTGTCTTTCAGGAACGTCTCTAAAATTTGTGGAACATACATAACTTATTTAATGTGGAAGATATTTAACTCCTTGGCATACGAAGTTGCATTTTCCAGGTGAAATGTCTTCAGGCAGCAGCAGACATTCCAGGAATTGCCGTATCAAAAAAAGACTAACACTAGTGGTGGGTGTTCCTTGTTAGCCTCATCATTCTTTGATTATTGCATCATACTCATACTCATCACTCTAATCAAATGTGGAAAAGTCAGTTTTAAAAATTATATGTTATGCTAATATGAATAATTTGAGTACAGATTAGTTCTGGGTTAGTGGACACAAAGCTAGCCTTTTAGCAGAGTTGGGATGAGATTTTTAGTGGTAAAGGGGAGCAACAAGAGGTTTAAAGTAGGTAAAATACCTATAAGGACAAATTGGTCTGAAATGAATATAAAAATTTGACACCTTGGGTGCATTTCATGTGATAAGAGGTATGAAATGTCTAAAGTTCATTTGATAGTGGTAAAGTATCTGAAGGGGGAAACCGGTGTGTTGGCTCTGCTCCCAAAAGCTCCTCAGTAAGTTGAAAGAATAAAAAGCAAAATATTTTTGGTTGATTTTTTTTCCCCTCTTTGTACTTTGGGCAGCATGCCAATGAATTTGAAAGCACTGAAGTGTCTGGAGATGGTAAGCTAATGATAAACATGTCAGCATTTGGATTTATTTTGAGTATCTACTGCTTGGGCCCAAAAGAGCTGAGCTGGTGAATTTAGTCTTTAAGTCATACAAAGTTTGAGTTTTAAATTTCATACTCTGAAGGACTAGGTCAAACAATGATAATCAAGGGCAGTCTCATTCTCAGAATCTTTGCAGACCCCCAGTTAATCAGAATCCCCATTAGTCAATCTTTAGAATGAGTTACTTTCGGAATGCAAGCACAAGAAATCCAGGACTATTCCTCTAAATGCTGATATGAAGGTGGATGTGTATGATAGTCATGACTAATCTTAAACAAGTACAAGGAATATTTCCTTAGTAAGTAAGGGAAGGAGAACTGGCTTGCTTGGATGAATAAACAAAAGGAAAGGTCATATTTGGAAAGTAAAATTGGTAGTAATTTTGGATTGTAATAATCTTAGTCTACAGTATTATATACATGCTACCAACAGCCTAAAGAAAAAAAATTAAAGGTGAGGATTTGATTCCTGGTCTTTCCTTCCCAATTTTAGTCTTTTATAATATATTGTTTAGTAATCTCAATTACAAGATTTATACCTAGATAAGGAATCTGACGCTTTAACTTACAAAAGAACTGGACAACTTTGCAGTTCTAAGATTTGAGGGCTTTTTTTCTTTTAATTTATTTGAATGAGAAGAAATACAGTAGAATCTCTGTTATGAACATCAGAGTTACGAACGGACCAGTCAAACACATACCTCATTTGGAACTGGAAGTACTCAATCAGGTGGCAGCAGAGACTGATCTAAAAAAAAAGCAAATACAGTACAGAATTGCATTAGATGTAAATTACTAAAGAAAAGCAGCATTTTTCTTCTGCATAGTAAAGTTTCAAAGCTTTATTAAGTCAGTGTTCAGTTGTAAACTTTTGAAAGAACAACCATAACATTTTGTTCAGAGTTACGAATATTTCAGTTACAACCAACCTCCATTCCCAAGGTAGTTTGTAACTCAGGTTCCACTGTACTACAAGTTGGGATGCTAAATCCCATTCCAAAAAGTGCAGAGAGCCCATCAATTGTGAAGACAACGGGAATTACTGAGTGCTCTATAACTACGAACCTCATGGGGCTTACTTAGGATCCTAATTCTAGGCTCCTCGTTGGGATTTTAGACTAAGATTTTCAAAAAGACTAGGAAGACAAGCAAGTAAATGGCATCACTGTGCACTTTAAAAGTTGGGAGAAATATAGGCGTTTGAGAGACTAGTTTTGAAATCCTGTCACACTTTTCCATGCACTCCTAAAGAAGCACATGCTCTGTACATTTAGAAAGTGTTCTTAAAAGAAGTATCAACTTTGTGTATTCTTGAAAATTATATTGAACTGCACCTGGAAATATGTGTATCAGGTGTTTTTTCCTGATATGTGGGGAAATTGAAAGAGCAGTCTTTAACTCTCATATCCTAATATTTAGATCTGTTTCATGCTGCTGCCTCATCATTTGTCGTCGTGCATAAAACATTCTCCTAATAGCTGCTAATGGAAAATTTTCAGAATAATTTGAACATGGAGAATTTAATAGTTAATAATAATGTTTAATAGTTCAGCATTTGTAGTTGTATTTGTTTTCTTCAAGGATGATATCAAAATTTTACTGTTTACTAGTGACATTTCTTACAATAGTTCGACAGTTGCCAGTACAGAATAATTAAGATGGGGCTTGTCTTCACTATGGCGCTAAATCGGCACTGATGCAGCAGTGCTGACTTAGTGCATCTGGTGCAGATGCACTATGTTGATGGGAGAGTGCTCTCCTGTCAATGTAATTACTCCACTTCAGTGAGAGGTGGAAGCTATGTATGCAGGAGAGCATCTCCTGCCAACATAGCACCCTATAGACACTGCTTAAGTTGATGTAACTTACGTTGGTTGGGGGTGTGTGTGGTTTGTTCACATCCCTGAGCGATGCAATTTACATCAGCTTAAGTGGTGCTGTAGACAAGGCCACAGTAAAATTATGCACTTTATGATTTACCTCCACCTGGTGACCAATAATAATTTATAATTCTCTGTCGTGGTTTTAAACTTTTACTTGCATTTTGAATACGATCAGAGTTTAGAAGATATTCCACAGAGAAAATAATCTGTATTTGAAGTACAGTATATGATTATATTTCATTAAAAAGTCACTTATTTCTGTGCAAATTGCTTCATAGCATTTGACTCAAATGAGTTTCTTCAGAGGTGTTTGTGCCTGTGACAAGAATTGTTTCAGTAAAAATGTTGACATTTTATTTAGCCAGATGAGGGCACTTTATCTTTACATTTCTAGAGTTTGTGTATTATAACTCTACAGCAGGCATATTCTGCTGTGATTTCCTGATTACTATCTTGTCTGGACAGAGTAGACAGCTATGGAGTGACGTTCTGTTTTGCAATTATTTAATGTGATTTTTTTTTTTGCTACTCTTGTTTTATTTTCTATTTATACTATTGCCTCATTGCAGGAAAGTATATATTACAAAGATTTGCAGCAAAATCCATCAACACAGGGCTGGCCTCTTCAAAATGGCATACACAGTTTATGGCATTTGGGGATTGAATCTGAAACTGCATTTATTATCTTTAGGCAGTTTTATGATACATGAATGGCCAACATAATTGCTCTGGGATGAGAAATTTCTAGGCGAGTGGAAGGTAAATGTTGTCTCAAGTTGTGCTTGTTTGTTTATACAGCAGTAGTATGACAAGTCTTAACTTCTTGGGGAAAATGCAGTATTTTTATTTAAAAACTAATACATCCAGCAGTTATAGCCATTCAGCTGTTGCATATTTTTCCATGTCCTCAGTTCTGACACAAGACTAACATCATTTACACCATTTTTTGGTTTGAAATTACATAGGGGTGTTGTAGATATCACTCACTTTCAGGAGTGTGTTTGGGAGTTTACTTTGAAGTTTTCAGAGTGTCTATGTGGTTCTAAATTGTAAAACCAGTAGTTCCTGCTTCAGCAATGGTTTGGGTCATAGCTATCCACTCAGAGCTGAACACACACCTTCATACAGTTTACCTTTCAGTCAATAAAAACTAGACCCCATATTTGAACTGCCTGCCCCAGAAATGCCTATATCCTACTAGCAATCGCTTCAGCAAGTCAACGTCTAACTTTGGTTTGACATTTTAAAATATTGAGGTTTACCCAAGTTTATTTGGGGAATTAAAAGTTGTACTGGAACCATCCTTCCACCTCCTTATTAAAAAAACAGACTAGAACTCTAGCTTTACCACTGCCACAACCCCTAACAGTATATTAATCTGAACAAAAATACATGTGCAATAATAAAGTATATTAAACATCAGACATGGCAATTATTTCCAACATATATGACATACAAGAACAGCCTTACAATCTATAGGGTCCTCCACTATTTGAAGGGAGGATTAGATTATGTGTTGCCTTCTTCCATAGCTCAGGTGCTTCTTTTGAATCTACTGCTAAGAGGAGGTTTTCTTATGCTTAAGATCTTCCACAGTAACATAAGTTCTCTTTTTGGCAACCTCAACTGAGAATCCAAGAGGTGAATCTGACTGGACACTGAGGGACCTATGAGCCATGATTTTGGAGCACTGAAGTGGGGCTTGCATTGCTACTATGTGGCATGTATCTGTTTGGATAGGTAGAGAAGTTCCAATACCTGTGCTGTATTGACACTTCACTTCATGAGCACTACATAAATGAATTGAAAGTTGGCAGCCTTTTCCTCATTCAGAGTCAGGGCCCAATTTGCATGGGTTCTGAAATCTATTTCTTGCTCAAGAATCTAAGCTGTGCTTTATTTAAAAAAAAAAATCTAGCCCTCTTCTTTTTGAAAATCTTGAGTTAGAATATAACCTTTAGTGCTGGCTACCTGAGTGTACAGGTGGGTTGACACAGTTTTGAATGATGCTTCCATAATATTTTCACTTTACCAACCCATGGATGTTCTACCTTGTTTATCAGTTGATTGTCTGCTCTATTTTGGACTAATTGGGTCTCTTCTGATATAAAGATGGAGTTAATTTCAGTATGTGATCAAGCTAATACCTGGTTTCCATAACTTATCACATTCTCATTTTCAGTGCAATAAATAAAATGGAAAACATTTCACATGTTAATATTTGTAAGTTTATAACAGTAATAGTATATTTATAATGTACCATTCTATAGGCAGTGTATATTTTTTATATGTTTATGCCCTTGTGTGTATATGTGTATGCCCTTGTGTGTATATGTAGATGACCATTTTAAGAAAAGGATAAATAGTTAGCAAAATATGTCTTGGGTTTACTTGGCCACTTACTAATATCTAGCAGCCTGCATCTGGGGATTTTCATTTGAAGAGCAGAGAAACCAAGTTAGCCTTAATTATTGACTGAAGTATTTTCTAGTTGACGTTCGTTCGTGTGAACCTCTTTATGATCAGTGTCTTCAAAAATGTTGAGCGTATTGAGAAATAACTGGAAAAATAAGGTAGAATTTCTGAACAGTGGGCTGTATAATCCTTTAAAAAAATAAAACTGTTTATTGCTCTTAAAAATAAAGTTCATCATGCTATTCTAGTTCATACTGAGGATTATAGCCTCTTTGACATGGGAGGAAAAAATGCCCCCCCAATAAAAAAAAAACCAACCCACCAATTCAGTTGAATCAATGTTAGAATTTGTTAGTCTTTTCCGCTTCACAGCTCTGTCTTCTGAATTGATTGTTGCCATCATTTTGATTACACTTACTTTCAGTAGGTTTCACTAAAATGGCTTTTATCATTTTTTTTCATTTTCAGTAGGTTTTACTAAAATGTGGTAAAAATGTGTCTGGGGAACAGCAGCTTTGCGTACATGTAGACCTTGTTGGTGCTAACATAAATTCAGTTGAGTTGGGGACAGCCACAACCAAAGGTAAGACTAGAAAAACTTACTGTAAGATAGTTATCAATGGTTCACAATCAAACAAGAATGGCATATTGAGAAGGATCCTGCAGGTATCTTTCATGGGTCCAGTTCTATTCAGTATCTTCATAAATTATTTGGGATAATGGCATAGAGAACACATGTATAAAGTTTGCAGATGTTACCAAGGTGGGGTTGGGGTTTGCAGGCACTTTGGAGTACGGGACTAGAATTCAAAATGATTGTGATAGAGTGCAATTCCATAATGACAAATGCGGAGTACTACATTTCGGAAGGAATAGCCAGTTGCAGAGATACAAAATGTGAAATGACTCCCTCGGAAGGAGTACAGTAGAATCTCAGAATTACAAATACCTCGGAAGTGGAGGTTGTTCGTAACTCTGAAATGGTCATAATTCTGAACAAAACATTATGGTGGTTCTTTCAGAAGTTTACAACTGAACATTGATTTAATACATCTTTGAAACTTTACTATGCAGAAGAAAAATGCTGGTTTCCCTTTATTTTTTAGTAGTTTGTTTAACACAGTACTGTTCTGTATTTGCTTTTTTGTCTGCTGCTGCCTGATTGTTCCAGTTCCAAACGAGGTGTGTAGTTAATTGGTCAGTTCAGAACTCTGTTCTACCGTACTGCAGAAAAGGATCTGGGCATCATAGTGGATCACAAATTAAATATGAATCAATATAATGTTAAAAAACCTAAACTTATTCTGAGAGTGTCTTAAGCAAGACGTCAGAAATGATTAGCACTAGTAAGGCATCAAGTGGAGTACTGTGTCCAGTTCTGGGCACCACACTTTGGGATAGATATGGACAAATTCAAGGAAGTCCAGAAGAGTTAAAGGTATAGAAAACGTGACCTATGAGAGAAAATTGGGTTTGTTTAGCCTGGAGAAAAAAGACTGAGGCGTGGACATAAGTTTTCAAGTACATAAAAGATTATAATAAAGGTGATAAATCGTTCTCCTTTACTACTACTTCTGTTCTCAGTGGTTATGGGCTTAAATTGCAGCAAGGGAGATTTCGGTAACACATTGGGAAAAATTTCCTAACTATAAGGGTAGTTAAGCACTGGGGCAAATTAT
The DNA here is from genome assembly GCF_016161935.1 of Mauremys reevesii. Classification (NCBI taxonomy): domain Eukaryota; kingdom Metazoa; phylum Chordata; order Testudines; family Geoemydidae; genus Mauremys; species Mauremys reevesii. The sequence continues at coordinate 244,778,732 of NC_052623.1, read as the reverse complement.
CTAGAGAGGTGGTAGAATCTGTGCCATTGGAGGTTTTTAAGAACAGGTTAGACACACACTTCTCAGGTATAGTCTAGACCTGTGGCTCTCAACCTTTCCAGACTACTTTCAGGAGTCTGATTTGCCTTGCGTACCCCCAAGTTTCACTTCACTTAAACTACCATACATGCTTACAAAATCAGACATAAAAATACAAAAGTGTTACAACACACTATTACTAAAAATTTCTCATTTTTACCATATAAGATAAATCAATTGGAATATAAATGTTGTACATAGTATATAGAGCAGTATAAACAAGTCGTATGAAATTGTAGTTTGTGCTGACTTTGCTTGTGCTTTTTATGTAACCTGTTGTAAAACTAGGCAAGTATCTAGATGAGTTGATGTACCCCCTGGAAGACCTCTGTGTACCCCCAGGAATCTGTGTACCCCTGGTTGAGAACCACTGGTCTAGACCAGAGGTTCTCAAGCTGCCGGGCAGGTCACCCTCGGAGGCTGCAAATGTATTCTGGCAGGGGCATGAGAAGGTTTAGGGGGAAAACTTGCTGTGCATAAAACGTGCAGAGTAATGAAAAACTAGCAAATCCGATTCCTCCAGACATATCAAGTCCTCAGATGGTGCCGTGCATTTTAGTGGGTATCTGTTAAGCTTGCATAGCATTATAAAAAGTCATTTTCATCTGTATATTAATATGTTTGCTAGGATGTGGTGTGCACATTTAATTGTAAGCATGACCACAATTACAGCTTTGTTTTTGCTCTTATTACACTGGATCATTGGTTCTGTTTGAATCAATGCCTTACTGGTCTTAATAGTTAATGAGAGTTGCATATTCTTTTTTTTTATCAGTATATGTACTTGTGTGGCGGGGTGGTGATGGTGGTGGAAACTATTACAGACACAAAGAAGGGGAGTGTGATCAAATGAATTTTAGAACCACTGGTCTAGACCAGTGATTCTCAATGTTTTTGGGATCTTTACTCATTTGTAAATATTCATAGGTTGTCGCAATGCAGTAAATAGGATGAAATTCAATAAGGACAAATGCGAAGTACTCTACTTAAGAAGGAACAATCAATTACACACATACAAAATTGGAAATTACTGCTTAGGAAGGAGTACTGTGGAAAGAGACCTGGGGGTCATAGTGGATCACAAGCTAAATATGAGTCAGTGTAACACTGTTGCGCAAAAAGCCAACATCTCGAGTGTCGTAATCAAGACATGAGAAGTAATTCTTCCACTCTACTTCTTGGTGATTAGGCCTCAAATGGAATATTCTGGTTCTTAGTTTTGGGCACCACATTTCAGGAAAGATGCGGACAAATTTGATAGGTCAGAGGAGAGCAACAAGGACAAAAGGTCTTGAAAACATGACCTATGAGGAAAGAGTGAAAAAAAAATTTGAGTTTGTTTAGTCTGGAGAAGATGAGACTGAGGGGGGCCATAACAGTTTTAAGTCCAAAAAAGGTTGATACAAGGAGGGGGGAGAAAAATTCTTCTTGGCCTCAGAGAATAGGACAAGAACCAATGGGCTGAAATTAAAGAAGGGAGATCCAGGTTGGACATTAGGAAAAGCTTCTTAAGCAGTGGAATAAATTGCCTAGGGAGGTTGTGAAATCTGTCATTGGAGGTCTTTAATAGCAGGACAAATGCCAAATGTCAGGGATGGTTTAGGAGGTGTTACTTAATCCTGCCTTGAGTGTTGAGTGGACTAGAAGACTTCTCATGTTCCCTTTTAGTCCTATAATTATGTGATTCTATGGGGCATGTTTACAATTTAAACTAGTGTAAATGGTGGATTCTCTGTAACTTGAAGTCTTTTAAAATCATGATTTGAGGACTTCAGCAGCTCAGGCAGCGGTTATGGGTTTAGACTGACCTACACATTGCAGGCCACAGAACCTTGCCCTCCCACTCTCTAATAGATAATCATGATGGTCCCTTCTGGCCTTAGAGTCTAACTACCAAATTTAGGGTAAAAGGTATAATTAGTTCCAAAGAATGTTTTAATGGTTACAAACAAATGAGAATAACCTTTCTTTAGGAAAATAACTGACATAAAAATGCACAGTACTTAAAATGAATTAAAGCAGTGATTTATACCAATTCACTCAGGTATTCCCTTGCCTTTTTTATTTATTTTTTCATCTTTCAAAATATTTCCACGTTTTATTTTTCTTCCATTTCATTTTCTCCTTCAGTATTTGTGCCTTCCCTTAAATTTATTTTTGGAATCCCCCAGTTCCTTACATATCACTGAGTCTAGTCCCTTTCGATAGTGTATAAATCATGGGCCAGGAATAAGAAGCAGCTGTTGGGTTTTGCATAGTAGCAGTGAAAGCAACTCCAAACAGCAGAAGAATAAACTGCAGGGAAAAGAGTTTTCTCTTTCTGCATCCCCAAAGAATGCATGTTTCAACTGAATGAGGTAACATGAAGCAAAAGCATGAATAATAGGACTAGGAACAGATATATAAACTATACAGTGAAATAATGTTTGTCCTTTCATGTAAGCTTTCACTATATGCTTTGTTCTGATTTATCAAACAGTTAATTCTCAAAGCTTACACTGTAAATAACCATGCAGTAACCCTCCCAACAGCCTACTGAATTTGGTATGTTCAAGTCCTAACCTCAGGAAAGTCTGAAGAAAATTAGTACCCCCTGCAGCATGCCATCAACAAATTTGGGCTGCATATGGCCAGCCAAGGGGACATCTAGAGCTAAGGGACCTTCTCAGAAGATGTCCTGCATCTAGCCTCCTGAATTTGAATCTGGAGGATATATGCTCAAGAAACTGACTTTCACATGACATGGCACCAGAAGGCATGTGAGGCAGCAGGGCTCAGTGGATAGTCTCACTCCCAGCCCAGTGACCTATCTGGGTTCTATTTTGAATTCATCACTGACCTGCCATTGGACCTTGGGTCAGTCACATCTCTATGCCTCCTTATCCCTTCCCACCCTTTTATGTCTTGCCCAAAGTGTGTACAGTATAAGTACACATGGATTTTTTTTACCATGTTCAGTGTTAATGATCTCAGTTGGGGTCTCTAAGTACCATAGTACAATCACCACCAACACCATGAAGAGGCAGCCTAATCTAAGGTAGCAAAGTACTGAAGTCCATTTAGGGTTTTATAGGTTAAACAACTTCACCTGGAAACAAGTTGGAAACCAGCGCAACTTACACAGCGCACACCATCCCATTAAGAAATTCTGCTAAGCAAAGCTGTTTATGCACATTGTGTTTGTACAGTGGCCAGAACAGTGGAGCCCTGTGTCACAGTTAAGGGCAGCTTCATCTGTATTTCCCCTTCCATGGTCCAGCAAGGGCATCCACTCTTTTAGGCTTCTGGGTCTCCAGCTGTAATGTCATCTCTCTTGGACAGAGATGCATGCCTCTTCCCATCCTGACCAGAGTATTTCGAGGCTGCACTGTTCCCTGCCTACAGTGTGTTACTCCCCAGAAAGGCAGACTGCTCTACAAGCCTACAAGTGTGCTTTGCTTACACTACATTGCCTTAAATGGGTAATTGCCACAGTTATAAATGTTCCTGCTTAGAAAGATGTGTGGCAGTTTATTCTTAAGGTAAAAGCTTTGAGAGGAAAAAGCTGTTAAAAACAAGAACTACACAGAGGATAAGCTTACTAGGGATCACCCTCCCTTTCCCCCACAATTCTGACAAGGGGTCTGGCCAATAAGCAGTCCTGCCAACCTTTTTATGGGGTGGTTCTGTGATTAAAAGTTCATAACTGCTTTGGCTCAGAACACGCACTCTATGAATCAGTTATTCTTTTGTTGTTGTTTTTTGACTTTTTTTTTTTTTTTAATCTGTCCTCTACCCTCATGATTCAGACAAAAGGTCCCTTTCCTCCTGGCAAAGCGCCAAAGGCTGAGTTCTTGCATATCAGGAGGAGTTTCTATTTGCATATAACTCTTCTTATAGACCTCCTGGGAAACCCACTTAACTTTAAAAAGCTCATTGTTTCAAATAATCTTCGAAGCTCACAACACTTCCCAGGTTTTACATTAGTCAGGTCTCCTCAGAGATGTTATGAACTATTCCACAATTACATACAAACATTAGAACTTTTAATACAATAAACTTCTAAGATACTTAATCTGATTTCGGTAAGTTTTAACTTAATTCAATAAGATATGGCACGAAAGCACCATATCTGTTATATCCTGATCTTGATATAAATAAATATTGATGATAGACGGGTTTGACTGTTTTTAAGGTGTAGACTGTATTGCCCTCATCCAATATAGAAGTGATTTGCAAGTGTGGTATCAGAAATTATTTTTTAAGTTTTGTTTATTTTTAAGGAAGTCATGGCCATTGTAAAAATCTTCACAAGTATTCTCAGTTATACCATACTGGACTGCCTTTAGCATAATTCTTCTGTTGGTGGTCACTGTCTAAAGAAAGCTGCCAGACCCTCTTTTCTTTGGGAAAGTCTATGCTGGTGTATATGGTTAAAGCAACAAGTGACTTAAATAAGAATTGTATTTGTTTATATCAAGCCCAAAGTGGCCCCCCACATGTTATATGCATATGGTGATTTGTAATGTATTATTTATGTCTAAGAGAAATATGCCTCCAACAGTTAATACACACCAGGGATGGCCAAACTGCAGATTGTGAGCCACATGCAGTTCTTTTACAGTTGAAGTGCAGGTCCTGGAGGTGCCCCCCTCCTTTCTCCACCTACCAGACTGGGAAGGGGGAGCTCGGGGCTTTTGCCCTGTGGCAGGATAGTGGGGCTAGGGGCTTCTGCCAGAGATGACTGGTGCCTGCGGGGCGGGGGTGGGCACAATTTAAAAGTTCTGCCACTCCAGTAGCTTGAGTCTCCCACCCCCAGGCACGCCTCACCTCTTACCCTCAGCGGCCCCTCCCTTCAGCTTTCAGGTGTTAGCTTCGCATGGAGAGGCAAACAGCTGGGAGCTGCAAGGAGGGGCTTCTGCTTTAACCTTGGGGAGAGGCACCAGCAAAAGAAGAAGCCGTTCCTGCCACTCTCAGCTGTTTGCCACTGCCTCTACCCAAGATGCAGTTCCCAGCTGATGTGCAGGGAGGGGGCCCAGTGGCACCATGTGACTTAGTGGGGCCAACAAACGCTGGCAAAAATCTGGGAAGGCCAGTGACCCAACATGTCACCCTCACACATTGCCTCTGGCTTTTGCTCAGCAGGGAGCGGGGAGTCTTGGGGCTTCAGGCCTGAGTCCCAGCAGGCACGCCCCAGCTCTCAAACTTCTGAAGATTGTCCTATGCGGCTCAGTGTGTCAGTAAGTTTGCCCTCCCTGATATATACTATATATTTACATTAGACTGTACAGCCTACTCAGGTGGGAAGAATATTACGAAACTCATAAGATTATCTTATTTTCTATGGTGGTATCCTTTCTAAAAATAGATATACAAAAATTTATAATTCATGAAAATATAGAGTAGGCTGGGCTGGTATTATGACTTATGTTAACTGCCCTGGCTAGCATCAACACCGGAATGTGTAAGGTTCAGAAGCTTTTTTCCTACCACAGCTTTCTCGAAGGACTGCTCAATTTCTGACACTACATCACTGCAGACAATTTCAGTTTCATTTAGCAATTATAATATTTTGAAACATTAACTCTTAAAATGCAAATGAAAGTAACAGAAGATTCTGCAAAGAGGCACAGGATGAGCAGGATATTGGAGACTATAGCTTATATTGGCTGCTAACCTATAAAGTAGATGAGATGATGAAAGATGGGGAAAAAAATAGTCATATAATATATCTGGAAAGGAATGCTTACTCATCCTGTGTAGTCACTGTAGTTCTTTGAGTAATGTCTCTGTATGGATGCTCCACTTCAGGTGTGCTTGCTCATCTGAAGACATCCAGGTTCTCCATCAGTTCAGTCAAGGTACACCTGGCCATCATATCAACCTTTCATCTCCTGGTGAAGGGATTCTCCATTTTTGCTCATCCAGTATCGTCCAGATTTATTAAGGGTCTAGGTAATCTCTTCCCCCACATTAGACACCTCACCCAGTGTTGGGGACACAACCTGTTCTCAACCACCTCACAAGACCGCCATTCGAATCAATGAGACTCTACTTCATTTATCTATGAAGACTGCTTTCATAGTTGTTGGCCCTAGGATTTGGGAGATTGGAGCCTTGATGGCAGATTCTCTAATTCCCGCCCCCCCTCCCCCCAATTTACGATCTTATTTTAACAGTAAGGTCTCTTTATGTTCACATCCTGGGTTCTTACAAGAAGTTGCATCAGATTTTAGTCTTAATCAATCTATCCATCTACCAGTGATTTTTCTGAAACATCATAGTTCTCAGCAGAAATCCTGTTTCCATACACTGGACATCAGAAGGGCCTTGACCTTCTCTCTGGATAGGAGTGAGTAGTTTAGGAGAAGGCCTGGACACTGGGGCATCTCTCTCTGCTCAAAGATTTTTGAAATGGATATCAGCTTGTAGCTCTACTTGTTATGAGTCTGCAGGTACTCACCTCTTCCCCCCCTCCCCTGTCCCCCCAGAAGGGGGTGGGGGATAAGAGAGCATTCAACCAGATCGCAGGCAATATCTGCAGCAGTATTGAATGTTCCATGTAGAGCTGCTACCTGGACTTCAATCCATGCGTTTTCAACACATGCCCTGGTCCACACCATCAGATCCAATGTGACACTTTGCTCTGAGCATCCCAGCTCCCACAGTGTGGAGAGCCAAGGGCCTGAGCGGGCCAGGCAGCTCCCACCAGCTTCTCCTGGCAGGAGGCAACTGTTTTCAAACTGTGGCACAGTTTGAAAACCTCTATGCTAAATAGAAGGCAGAAATCTGGGGGGCACGTGACCCTGTGTGCCCCAGCATGCTACCTCATTTTCCCACTGATGCAGCTTTGTGACCTGGGCAGCTGTCCCACTCGCCCTGCCCTCATTATGGCCCTGAGCATTGCAACCCTGGAGGTTACAGTACCCACAGCAGAAAGCCAAGTCCAACCAGCCCCACAGCACAGGACATCTTCTGGGGAGCATGATCAGACCAAAACTACCCCAGGCCTCCACCCCCAGACTGTTAACTGGGTTGTGACTGTCTGTAAGCATTGACAAATGGGTCCTGAGCCCAAAAAGGTTGAAAACCACTGGTCTAGATCAGTGGTTCTCAAAACGTATTTGATCACACACCCCTTCTTTGTGTCTGTAGTCATTTAGAACTTCTGCCATTTCCACATTTTCTGTTGTTCTCCCTCTGCCCCTTGAGTAACAGACCTACCCTGTCCTTGGTCTTCCTCTTGCTTCGAATGTATTTGTAAAATGTTTTTTGTTACCCTGTATTTCTCTAGCTAGGTTAATCTCATTTTGTGCCATGGCCTTTCTAAGCTTATCCCCTACGTGCTTGTTTGTTTTTATATTAATCCTTTGTACTTTGACCTAATTTCCACTTTTTCTAGGACTCTTTTTTTACGTGTTTCAGATCATTGAAGATTTCCTGGTTAAACCCAGGGTGGTCTCTTGTCATACTTGCTGTCTTTCCTACGGAGTGGGATAGTTGGCTCTTGTCCCCTTAGTAATGTCTCTTTGGAAAAACTGCTAACTTTCTTGAACTGTTTTTCCCCTTAGACTTGCTTCCAATAGGATCTTACCTATCAACTCCATGAGTATGCTAAAGTCTGTTGTATCTTTTATTGTGCTGTTTTTCTTCCTACCATTCCTTAGAATGCTGCCAAGGAAGACAAAAAAAAAACTCTGGGGAGTCTGCAAATCTGACCCAGAGGTGGGAGGGGGAGTTTCTTCCCGACCCCATATGACAGTCAGTTGGACCCTGAGCATGTGGGCAAGACCCAACAGCCAGAAATGTGAGACACAATTCTCTTTAGCAACTCAGAGCCCTCCCCATTTAGTGTACCATCACCAGCCATTGGGGATAGTTGCTACTAGCAGTCTCCTCAAACCACCCCCTCCATAAATTTATCAAGCTCAGTCTTGAGGCCAGTTAAGTTTTTTGCCCCCACTGCTCCCCTTGGAAGGCTGTTGAAGAACTTCACTCCTCTGATGGTTAGACACCTTCACCTAATTTCAAGCCTAAACTTGTTGAAGGCCAGCTTATGTCCATTTTTTTTTCTTGTCAACCGTTGGTGCTTAACTTAAATAACTCCTCTCCCTTCCTGGTATTTTATCCCTCTGATGTATTTATAGAGAGCAATCACATCTCCCCTCAGACTTTGTTTCATTAGGTTGAACAAGCCAAGCTCTTGGAGTCAGCTATCATAAGAGTCATTTTCCATTCCTCTGATCATCCTAGTAGTCCTTCTCTATGCCTGTTCCACTTCGGGTTCATCCTTCTTAGCAAAGGGGCCAGAAGTGCACACAGTATTCCAGATGAAGTCTCACCAGTGTCTTGTATAATGGCACTAACACTTTCCTGTCTCTACTGGAAATACCTCACCTGATGCTTCCTAGGATTGCATGAGCCTTTTTCATGGCCACATCTCATTGGTGGCTCATAGTCATCTTGTGATCAGCCAATACACCCACGTCAAATTCTGTTTGTAACCAGGAGGATACTGTCTGTCTGTCTACACACATAGACTTATTTAAGCAGTTAATATAGCGCAACATACATTTTATTCAGATTCCTACTTTTTACTTTTTATGTTGGAAAATGGTGAACTGATACATTGCTTGCTTATTAGGTTAATTTTTTATTCATTTGTGTCAAACTGCATTTAGATGGAAATGTAAATTGAGTTAAATTCACAATCAAGATTTTAAAGTTTTTATTGAATAATACTACTTTCAGTGTAGTGGATAGGTAAGAGAATGTTTATCAAAATGTGTTTTGCACTTTGTTTATTAAAGTATTATCTGTGGTTAATGAATTGAACTGATTGTTGCTAGCCACCATGTCCTTCTTGGTTTTAGAGCTAATGTATTGCAACCTGTGACACATGGCTTTTTATTCATAGACTGGAAAAAGAAAAGCTTTCCTGTTTGTTTTTATTCAACTTTTTCAATTTTGAATTAACTACTATTCAACTAATTCAGTTCAAATATAGTGAAATGAAGAAAATATTCTCTGCACCTGCACAAAAGGCTATTGCTATCAAGTTAGTTTAGCACTTGAATAAACTCTGGTTTGAGATGCTTAGCTAATGACTTGAAGTAGTTCAAGTGGTTTGACTGTCTTTAAAACTTCAGCAAACATAGTTTGAATACTTTTTATTTCAATGATTTTATTAGATTACAGTAAGTTTAGGCCTTGTAGTCATAATTTTAAATTAATTTTAAATAGGTTTATTTATTTAAAAAAATCCATTTAAAATCATTATCCACCCTCAGAAAAACACAGACCCCATCTAGCTATGTTTAAATATTATGGTAATTGACACACTAGGAACATGTAAGCCATCTAAGTTATGACTAGAAACAAGAGAACATGACTTATGCATTACATAAAAAGGTGAAAGTAACATCTTTAAATTTTATACAGATACACATCCACTCTTGTAAATTTTTCTGCTTCCCTTCCATGGTGCCACAGACCCTGCACATGCATGCTTTGGACTAGCTGTAAACATGATCTTCATATGATTTCAGTAGATGCATTATTGTCACAAACATCCATGTATGAGGGCACAAGTGCAGGAGAGAGGCAGCCAGCAAGTGGGAGCACAGGTGATAAGTGGTAGAGTGAGGAAATGGAAGCAAAATACAGAAAGGAAGAAGTGGGGCCCCAAACTCTCACATTTCTGGAGGTCTGGCCTCAAAATCTTATTGGTGGGTGAAGCAGGCAGAGGAATTAGCTTTTGCGATGTGTTGCTTGAGGCTACAGAAACAAGAATTGGCACAGTGAAACATTCACGAAACATGCTTATGTTTTGTTATACACCAAAATAGAGAAAAGAGGGACAAAAAAACAGGTGTGATAAATATTACCTTAGAATCTGTTTTGGTCACTAAAACCATATTTGGTATACATTTAAAATGTATTGAGGAAATATATCGTGTGCATCCTTCTATCATGCTTGATTAAAACATTAGTCATGTAAATAAAAATGCTTTAACAAATTCCATCCAAAATAGGGCATAAACTTGCAGACAAATGAGATATTTCATTCAAGAGGGCAGGGGAGTTTTCTGTTTAGACTTAAAATTAAACATAGCACACTGGTCTTGCTAAAATGAACACCTCTTCTGTCAGTACGTATTATTGAAGGTGTTTGTGAACTATTGCGTTGTTGCTAAGAGGTTAAAAGGGAGTAACAGTACTTCAAGCATTGTGCCTGATATTCCTGCTAAAGTTTAAAAAAAAAAAAATTAAACCCTCAGGCATTAAATATTTGCCATTGTGCCTTCTAATCCCGTGCTGAGTTTCAGTGAATTTCCTCCCCACCCCATTTCTAGAACATTATTCTTTACCTCTTCAGACTCATTACCTCTATACTTGCAGAAGTCTGGTTATAACATTATAATGTTTTGCTTGATTTCAAGATCTTACTGAGGAAGCTTTTGAAAAACACAGTTAAGGGCCTCCCTTCAATTTTAAACTTTATTGTGCTCTGGCGATGGCAGAATTTACCAATCAGGCACACCAATCACTTTCTAGGAATCTTGTATGCAAGGGTCCTATTCTCCATCTAGTTCTTATTTTTTGAGAGCTCTTTATTGAATTGCATACTTGTGATTTTTTTTAAATATTTTTTTCCAAATTTGATCCTTAATGTATACAACAAGTCTTTTAAAGGACAGTTTTAACTTTAATGTTTCATTTTTCTCTGAAAGCATTTTACTTTTTTGAAAGGAACACCTAAGATTTATGTAGGTGGAACAGAAAAATTCTTTTTCACTCTTTGTGCATTTGATCCTACTTTGTTTCGGTCATTTTCACTGTTTTTCTTGTTTGTGAGAGTCTTTCACACAACAACAGCGAGATTAAAAGTTGATTGTAAAATTGCAAAAATTGGAGGAGAGACAGGCATGTGTAATGCCTGGAATTGCTTTCAACTCCTTTTCAAAAAGGGTCACAAATTTGAAATCTAGTCAGTTTGAACTGCAGAGGTGCTCCCAGAGTTGCCTTTATTTTAAATTTGGAGACCTTTGTACAGGATTATATTAAATTAAATTTGAGATGATTTGTTTGACTGGAAAAGCATCTAGCTCAGTGGTTCTCAAACTGGGTCGGCAGGGCTGGCTTAGACTTGCTGAGGCTGGGTGCTGAAGCCTGAGCCCCAGAGCCCTAGATGGGGGGCTCAGGTTACAGGCCCCCTGGTTGTGGCTGAAGCCCTTGGGTTTGGGCTTTGACCCTTCCCCATCTGGGGTCGTGAGGCTCAGGCTTTGGCCCCCTAGCCGGGGTGGTGGGACTCGGGCAGAGTCAGGCTGCAGTCCTCCTTGCTGGGGTCGTGTAGTAATTTTTGTTGTCAGAAGGGGGTTGCAGTGCAATGAAGCTTGAGAAACTTGTGGTTTTTAAGAAAATTCTTTACACTTCACCAATCAAAACACAAGTTGGAGAAAATTCAGAGATCAACACAAATTATTTGGTTTGGAAAATAAATCCTAGTGAGGAAAGGTTGAGATGAGAATTCATCTTACAGAAGAAACTTAAAGGGCACTTGTGACCTTTTAAATTATTTTTAAAGAGGACAGTGACCTATTTTTTTCCTCATTAGTTTGTAGGACAATACCCAGGTCCTCATTGTGCCACAGCCTTCCTTCCTCAGGCTAATGGCAGATGGGTGCTGATTCAAGTATATTGCCATGTGGCCAACCTTTTACAGGATTTTAATGTATATTGATGTAAGAAAAACACATACTAGTCTAGTGGGTATTGAAAATCAAATGTTTGCAGTTAGTATTTCATCATTACCATTAATCTTTCATAGTGCTGAAACTTACTCATGTGGAAGCAGAAATGAGTGCTTTAGTTGGTCATGCAAATCAAGTTTTACTAGGTCCATTGTGCATCCTGATTGCAGGGTTTATGCCTTCCAGGATTTTGTAGAATAAAAGTACAATCTATCATTTTGTGCAAGTTTATAGTCAAATGTCAAGGATGAACATTAAAATAATGACCTATAACAACAAATATTATTCTTTATGCCAGAAGAGTTTTTGTAAATATGTTGACATAATTCTCAAATCTCAGACCATTACTGTTTTCAGATTACTTATAATGGAAGCTGCAGGTTCTCATATGAAATAAGATTTATTTTTCTGCATGGATGCTGAAATTTGTAGCTAATTAACAGTAATTGGACTTGAGAATGAAATCTTGCTTTTCTCTTGACTAGTGTACCGGTCTTCAATAGCTACATTAAAAGCCAGGAACTTGATGTACTCCTCTTGTGGCAAAGCCTTCACTGATAGGGGGTTTGCAGTAGCAGAAGACATCACAGCCCCTCCACCCTCACTCAGCAGATGTGGAAGTGGCCAGAGCAGGCTCAAAGGTCAGGTGTGCTGTTGTCGAGGGGCTGTAATTGGAGTGCCTAGGAAATTATGTGAGTCAGTATATCTAAGCGAGAAGCTTTGTTGGCCATTTGGCCAAACCCTTTGTCCATCCTTTCAGGGTAGCCCGCTGTGGGCCCCCCCCCCCCAATTATCACTTAAATACTACAGCAGTCTGGCCCAATTGTGTCTGAAGGCAGGAAGCAGAGAGTAGGCAGTGGTCCCTGCCTTGCTTCACTTCAAGCTCCTGTGAAAAACAGGGAAAAACATAAATTAGGAGATTGCTTAAACCTGCAATGCTGCTTCTGTGATCCCATGGGAAGGAAGAAGTGGCAATGGTGGGTAGGACAAGGAAAAAGAAAGCTGCTGAGGATGAAAGGTAAGCCCCAGTTTAGACAGACAGCTGCAACAGTTTAAAGGGGTGGTTTTGACACTTCAGTTAAACCAGTGTCAACCATTGTGTGGACACTTATTTCAGTTTAAACCTGACTTATATTGGTTTAACTTGCTTCATTACATTTCCAGGTGTAAAATAAACCAATGTAATCAGTATATTAATTTGATTTTTGTGAAAATCAGAGGATTTTCACAAAAATCAAATTAATCTACTTTAGTTAAATTGGTGCACCTCCTGTGTGTAGACAAGGCCTAAGATGAAAAGGAGTGGAAAAAAATCACTGGAGAAGGGGGATGAGCAAAAGTAATGTGGGTTTTAAGACAAATACAATAGTACCAAATAGAGTATTCCTTCCATGCATACTCTGTTTTGTAAAATCAGAGTCCTGCTAAGATTATGAGGAATCAGCAATCTCTTGTATTTATTTAAATTACATTTTCAAAGAAATAAAAACAGAAAAATAGGAAGAAACAGACAAATACACAGGAAAAGATAAAAGGTGGAGTAGAATGAACAAAACAAGAGATGAAGTGTCAGACCACCACAGTGGGTATGTCTACACTTAAGTCTGAAGTGTTCTTGTGGCACAGATAGATAGATATGTCCTAGCATGGCTAAAAATAGCAGTGTAGATGTGGCAGGATAGGCTTTCACACAGTGTAGTGATGTGAGTACATACTTAGGATCTCTGATGTGCTTGTACAGCCTGTGCTGCTGCGTTTACTCTCTCTTTTTTAACTAGTGCTGCAATCACACCTTTTATTATGGTTTAGACACACCCAGTGTGAGGAGTAAAAGCAAGGGTGGGCCAGGTATGGATCTGTCAAATGGCGGACTTCAGTTCAAAAAGGTTGTGAACTGCTAAACAAAGCTATTGAATCACTTCAGTTTAAAACTAACTAATGTACCCATGCCATGGCATGCCCTGCTTTATTGAGAAGCAGGTGTATATTGCTAATTCAGTAGTCTGTTTTTTTTGAGAGTTTGGCCTGGTCTACACTATGCATTTAAACCGGTTTTAGGAGTGTTAAACCAATTTAATGCCACACCCGTCCACACTAAGAGGCCCTTTATATCGATATAAAGGGCTCTTTAAACCGGTTTCTGTACTCCTCCCTAATGAGAGGAGTAGTGCTAATATCGGTATTACCATATCGGATTAGGGTTAGTGTGGCTGCAAATCGACGGTATCCGGGCGGTATCCCACAGTGCACCACTGACCGCTCTGGACAGCAATCTGAACTTGGATGCAGTGGCCAGGTAGACAGGAAAAGCCCCGCAAACTTTTGAATATCATTTCCTGTTTGCCCAGCGTGGAGCTCCGATCAGCACGGGTGGTGATGCAGTCCGAAATCAAAATCCAAAAAGAGCTCCAGCATGGATCGTACGGATGTGATCGCTCTATGGGCAGGCAAATCTGTTCTATCAGAGCTCCGTTACAAAAGACGAAATTCCAAAGCATTTTAAAAAAATCTCCAGAGGCCACAGCAGGGACTCAGCACACTGCTGCGTGACAAACGTAACGGAAAGCCAAAGAATCAAATGGACGCTCATGGAGGGAGGGAGGGGGGACTGAGGACTCAAGCTATCCCACAGTTCCTGCAGTCTCTGAAAAGCATTTGCATTCTTGGCTGAGCTCCCAATGCCTGTAGTGTCAAACACATTGTCCGCGGTGGTTCAGGGCATTTACCCCCCTCATCCACCCCCAGAAGTAAAAGGGAAAAAAATCCTCTCTTGACTCTTTTAAATGTCACCCTATATTTACTGAATGCTGCTGATAGACGCGATGCTGCAGCAGTCAACGGCACCATCCTCGCCCCCCCTCCTTGGTGGCTGATGGTACAATATGGCTGATATCCATTGTCATCATCAGCCTTGTGGCAGATGGTGCAGTACAATAGGACTGGTATCCGTCCTCATCATCAGCCCGTGAGTGCTCCTGGCTGGCCTCCGGTGAGGTCGGCTGGGGGCAGCTGGGTAAAAAACTCCTGATCATTCCCAGTAGATTATACAGAGCGGTTGGTAACCATCTTCATCATAGCAACAGGGGGCTGAGCTCCATCAGCCCCCGCCCTTCATGTGTAAAGAAAAGATTCTGTACTGCCTGGACTATCATAGCAGCTGGAGGCTGCCTTCCCCTCATTTTATCTCAGTAACAAGTCACTGTTTCTTATTCCTGCATTCTTTATTACTTCATCACACAAATGGGGGGACACTGCAATGGTAGCCCAGGAAGGCTGGGGGAGGAGGGAATCAACAGGTGGGGTTGTTGCGGGGGCACGCCCTGTGAATGGCATGCAGCTCATCATTTCTGCGGGATCTGACACGGAGCGGCTATGCTCTCTGGTTCTCTGATACACTGGTTCTCTAGTACACTTGCCCCATATTCTAGGCAGGACTGATTCTATTTGTAGGTACCATAAAGGAGGGATTGACTCGGGGAGTCATTCCCATTTTTGTCGTTTGCGCCCCCGGCCGATCTCAGCCAGGGGCACCTATGATAGCAGCAGATGGTACAGCACAAAAGGACTGGTAACCGTCATCTCATTGCCAATTTACAATGGCATGGTAGATGGTACAGAACGGCTGATAACCGTCTCTGCTATCATGCAAAAGCAAATGAATGCTGCTGTGTAGCGCTGCTGAATCGCCTCTGTCAGCGGCATCTAGTACACATATGGTGACAGTGACAAAAGGCAAAACAGGCTCCGTGGTTGCCATGCTAATGGCGTCTGCCAGGGCAATCCAGGGAAAAAGGGCGCAAAATGATTGTCTGCCATTGCTTTCCCAGAGGAAGGAGTGACTGATGACATTACCCAGAACCACCCGCGACAATGATTTTTGCCCCATCAGGCACTGGGATCTCAACCCAGAATTCCAATGGGCGAGGGAGACTGCGGGAACTACGGAATAGCTACCCACAGTGCAACGCTCCAGAAATCGATGCTAGCCTCAGACCGTGGATGCACACCACCGAATTAATGTGCTTAGTGTGGCCACGTGCACTCGATTTTATACAATCTGTTTTACTAAACCGGTTTATGTAAAATCGGAATAATCCTGTAGTGTAGACGTACCCTTTGAGTAGTGGGTAGAAGGGAGGTTTATGTGAAAGTGAGAAAATGAAGACTGTTTCAAATACATAGCGATGATTAGCACTTCTACGTTCAAATTATATTAGGCATATGACAACTCCTCCTTATTCAAATACTGATTTTTTTTAAGAAATCAGATCTAATTATATGATATATGCAGAACATATGAAAGATACATGCAAATGCTTTTGCTTGTCTTGTGCTGTGTGCATGTGGAGTAAACGCTACAAAATACAATGCACTTTTTCATTAGTGTAACTAGTTTAATTCAGAAAGCAATTGATTTAATTTCACATCAAAATAATTGATGAATCTGAGTTTTAGAGGAGTGGTAATGTATTCCCTGATATTTTTATTTATTTATTTTTTTAGAGGTAAAACAAGTAGAACTCACCACTTAATGCATTGTTTTACTTGGATTAGAGGAAATTGAACAAATGCGGTTTGCCACAGACAAGTTATGAACTGCTTTTAAAGTTTTTAGGTCATATGTTGATCTGGTAAGTTTCCATTCTGGTAAACTAGCATTGTGTAGTTATGTTGACATGTGGTGATGGTGTTCAAGCCTGAGGATATGTTTCAGTAAAACAGTCAGATGAACAACCAAAAAAAGGAGGAAAAAAATCAATATTTCTCAGTGGTTCAGATTTATTTATTGGAGTTAATGATTTTAGATTTGATTTACAGCTGAGTTTGTTTGGAAGTAGGGCATCACATGCTGAGATACAGCATCAGGCTGTTTTAAATTAGATACGGAGCATGCTCAAATCAAGTACCTACTCTTAGGATTGCAGTTTGTCTCAGGCCTCTGTTAGTAGAGCTGTCATTGAATTGAAGAGGAAGAGAGTGTAGCATGCCCTTTTTATCATATCACAGAACATATAATTTATCTTTGGAAACTGGAGGCTGAAGATGGAGATAAGCCTCACTGTTAAGACATCAGTGTTCAACTACAGGGTTTTTTTGGTGAGTTAATGTTAGTCTCTTTTCAGATTATTTTAAGAGGTTTCGTTGACAAAGCCGGGCGTAGTGTTCACTTTCCCCCCACCCCCCGGTTGTCATGCCATATACATGTTAATGTATTAAACTGAAACTTTATATAGGCAATAATAAAGACATTTTAGCTGTTGTGATGTGTGGATGTTCATGGAAGAATTTTCATTAAGTGAAAGGTTAATGTTTTCTAAAAAGAAAGCTAGGTTAACATTTGGGTCAGAAAAGTCCATAAAAACTGTGGGGTGTATATATATATTTTTTTATGTAACCTGCAGTTTACTTTTGGTAGAATTCTGCAACAAAAATGTCTGCGCACAGTATTTTAAAATTCTGAAAAATTCTGCATATTTTGTCAAAATAACAAATGTAATCACACCAGTTTCAATTATTTTTGGTCATTTATTTTAAAATACCTGTCAGCAAGTATGTCTGTAACAATACAGATGACAAAAAAGATTCAGGAAATGTTTTTTGACAACTAGATTCCTTACTAGACATATTAATACAGAACTCTGAGTAATTCATTTAAACTACAATACAGAACTGTATTTCCCACACCCTTTAGAAGCAGTGCAAAGGCTTGGGGGAGTCAGGGGTAATGGAGGGATAATGGAGGGAAGTAAATTGCTGGGAAGGAGCCTGGTGTGGAACAGGTTTTTTGGGGGGGTGGGGAGGGGATTGTTAAGGAGCATGTCACGTGCACGATCGTCAGAAGATTTTTTTACCCTAGCAACATTCGGTGGGTCGGCTGAGGTGCCCCCTGGAGTGGCACCCTTATGGCGCCAGATATATGCCCCTGCCGACCTAGTGCCCCCTCAGTTCCTTCTTATTGCCCATGATGGTCATTGGAACTGTGGAGCGTGGCATAGCTGATCGCCACTTCCCTAGCTCTTTGCTCGTTTATACTTGTAGATAGTTGTTATAGTGTAGTTGTTAGTAGTTTCTAGTTGTAGTTAATAGTAGTTTTTGTAGTTAGTGTATATAGTAATTGGAGGTAAGGGGCTTCTCCCCTTCCTGGTACTGGGCCCATGCCTAGGTCTCCGGGTTTCAAACACTGCTTGGCCTGCCTCAAGCCGATGCCTATGGGAGACCCCCACGACTCCTATCTGAAGTGCCTGGGGGAATCCCATCAATCAGATAAGTGCCGCATTTGTAAGGAATTCAAGCCTCGGACAAAAAGGGAGCGGGACTTCCGTTTGAAGCAGCTCCTCATGGAAGCAGAACTTAGCCCGATGCCCTCAGCCCTGCGCTGAGACCCGGTGCCGTCGTCCAAAGCGTGCCCCCGGCACCGGCAAAGATTCCCGGCACTGGACATCTCTGGCACAGTTACCAGCGTGGCACCGCTCGCTATCTCTGGGACCAAGAAGCAGCACAAGCAACCTGCTGCTCCTGTACATTTGCGGGCACCGCCTGTACTTCCCTTGGAGCAGTGTCCCATGCCGGACTGCCCCGCGAAGGCTACAACTCTGGCACAGTCGATTCCGGCGCTGCAAGCACCGTTGAGTCGGTGCACATAAGCTCCCCGGTGCACACTGTGGTTGAGCTCGGCCTGCCTTCCACCCCAGAGACTTTCTCCACTGCTCGCGACCTGATTGCGCTCACCGAGCTGGGACCATCACGAACTTCAGTACTGCCGGTGCAGGCTGTCGCATCAATAGGGAAGCTGTCCATGATGTGCCCTCCATCATAGAGCGAGAAGGGTCGGCACCGATCTCAGTCCCAGTCCAGGTCATGGTCCCGATCAGGCTCTGGTCTCCTCCATGACACCGCTTACAATCTCGGCGCCGGTTGTACTCACGGTGCCGTTCTCCCTCAAGAAGATCTCCTTCCCGGTACGGTCGGTACTGGTCCAGTTCCCGGCACTGATCCTGGTGCCGGTCTCCTTGGAGTCGTTTCCAGCGCTGCTCCGCCCATAGATCTTCATCGAGGTCCAGATCTACCTCCTGGCACCTATACGACCAGGTCATCGTACTGCTCAAGACCGCGGCGCTGATCTCAGTCTCTGCGGCGCGGGCCAACAGTGCATAACAGCGCAACCCAGCATGAGCAATCGGCTCGTCCTTGGTCTTCCCTCCCCAGCACAAGAAGCACCCAAGCGGAGAGTGGCTACCGTGTCCATGACCAAGACATGAACGGAGCTAGCCAATGGCACGACGAGGGGCAGGATCCTGCTCAGGCACCCCCACAATGGTCCTTTTGGACCCCATGGGCATACCATCAGGCCCAAGACCGGATGTCCCATTGGGAGCTTCTCGTTCTGCCCACTTGGAACCTCGGGTCCCGGAGGCCACTGTCAGTCGTCCATGGAGGACCTAGGGCAGCCGGACCCCCCCTCCCCCCGCCCCAAGCAAGACTTGCCCCAGGATCCATTAGTCCCAGGTGTATCTGCCTCGTCCTCTCCTGACAAGGCAGTGGCGGGCACGTCCTCCTCTGGCCCACCACCTATAGACCTCCGTGCGCACCAAGACTTGCTTCGTAGGGTGGTACAAAATATGAATCTCCAGGTGGAGGAGGTGGTGGAGGTCGAGGATCCGGTGGTGGACATTTTATCTGCCGATGCCCCCACACGTAGTCTTGCCATCTATTTGGACCATCCCCTAACCCCCGGCCGAGACAAGACTTTTTTAGAAGACGCAGCCGTGGTGATAGGAGGAGGCAATCTGGTCCTCAGATGGGCCAGAACCAGCCCCCACCCCATCAGCGGGGCCCAAGCAAAACTTTTGAAGGTGCACCCGAGGGCGGAGCACCAGTCTCCTTTCAGGATCCTTTCTCACCTTTCACCAACCGCCTTTCCTATTTCCTCTCTGCGTGGTCCCGCATAATGTCAGACCGCTGGGTCCTACACCCGGTGGAAAGTGGATACTGACTTCAATTTGTTTTGTCCCTCCCTCCCCAATCCCTCTTCAGGGACCTCTCTCACGAGCAACTCCTACAGGAGGTGCAGATGCTCCTGGCTATTGGAGCTATAGAGGACATTCCAAGGGAACTGAGGGGCAGGGGGTTTTACTCATGCTACTTCCTAATCCCCAAGGCAACGGGGGGGGGGGGGTGTGAGGGCTACGGCCCGTTCTGGACCTGCACGGACTTAACAAATTCATGGTAAAGTTGAAGTTCTGCATGGTTTCCCTGGGGACCATTATCCCTTACCTGGATCCTGGAGACTGGTACGCTGCCCTCGACATGAGGGACACGTACTTCCACATAGTGATCTACCTGCTGCACAGGCGCTTCCTTCACTTTGTGGTCAGTCAACGACACTTCCAGTTTACCGTCCTCCCCTTCGGCCTATCCACGGCACCAAGGGTATTTACAAAGTGTGTGGCTGTCATAGCTGCCTCGCTCCATCGACATTGGATCCAAGTGTTTCCGTACCTCTATGACTGGCTCATTCGGGGTCGCTCCGAGCTCCAGGTGCAGTCTCGTGTTCAGTTCACCATGAGCTTGTTCAGACAGCTGGGCCTGCTGCTCAATGTCAAAAAGTCCACTTGGCAGCCGACCCAGAGAATAGACTTCATTGGAGCAGTCCTGGATTCAGATCTTGCCCAGGTGTGCCTACTGCATGCCCACTTCCAGTCCATGGCAAGCATTATCCATGGCCTCCGAAGCTTCCCGACCTCCACAGCACGCACGTGCCTCGGTCTACTGGGACACATGGCGTCTTGCACCTTCATGATCAGACATGCCTCTGTCCACTTCAGGCCTGGCTCTCATCAGTCTACCATCCAGGCTGAGACAATTTAGACACGGTGCTCACGGTACCAACGGAAGTCTTAACCTCCCTGACTTGGTGGCTGAACCCCAACTTTGTATGTGGGGGGATGCCATTCCATGCCCCACAGCCCTCCCTAGTCCTAACCATGGACACATCATCTCTGGGCTGGAGCACTCACCTTCGCACACAGGGTCTTTGGTCCACACAAGAGAGAACCTTGCACATCAACTTATGGGAACTGAGAGCAGTACGCCTGGCGTGTCAGGTGTTCCGCAAACACCTTCAGGGCCATTGTGTCGCAGTCTTCACAGATAACACAACGGCCATGTTTTACATCAAAAACAAGGGGGAGCGCAATCATCCCCCCCTCTGTCAGGAAGCCGTTTGCCTGTGGGAATTCTGCATAGCCCACTCGATCGACCTGGTGGCATCGTTTCTGCCGGGAGTCCAAAACACCTTGGCACATCACCTCAGCAGGTCCTTCCTGGTTCACAAGTGGTTGATTTGCCCGGATGTCATCCATTCTGTTTTCCTGAAGTCGGGGTTTCCCCACACTTCGCCTTTCGTGAGAATCAGAAGTGCCAGGTGTTCTGCTTTCTCCAGGGGCCCTCCCCAGGCTCCATATTGGACGCCTTCCTGATGCTGTGGAAAGACCATCTGTTCTGCGCCTTTCCTTCATTCCCATTAGTCCTCAAGGTCCTTCTCAAATTGCGAAGAGACAAGGCCCGCTTAATCTTGATTGCCCTGGCATGGCCCAGGCAACATCGGTACACCACTCTCCTCAATCTGTCGGTGACCACACCATTCCCCTCGCGTTGTGGTCGGACCTGATCACTCAGGAGCATGGCCGACTGTGTCATCGGGACCTGCAATCCCTCCATCTCACAGAATGGATGCTGCATGGCTAACTCAATCTGAGCTGCGTTGCTCCCGCTCGGTGCAGCACATACACTTGCTTGCTCCTGTACCTCTCCTGGAAAACAGCTTTCCTCATTGCCATCACTTCGGCGAGACGTGTGTCGGAGCTTCGAGCCCTCACGTCGGACCCACCGTATATGGTGTTTCATAAGGACAAGGTACAGCTGCGACCACACCCCGCCTTCCTTCCTAAAGTGGTGTCTGCCTTCCATGTCAGCCAAGACATCTTCCTTCCGGTCTTCTACCCGAAGCCGCATGCTTCTCGACGAGAACAGCTGCTGCATTCCTTAGACCAGTGGTCTCCAAACTTCTTTGATCACGCACCCCTATCAGTAAAAAAAAAATGTTGAGCATGCACCCCCTGCCGCTCCAGCTCTACCATTTTTGCCAAAGCACCAAAAAAAAACTCGCTTGGTCTCCCACCCGAACTGACGGAAAAAAAACCCCGCTCCTCCTGCTGTGTGCACCCCACTTTGGAGACCATTGCCCTAGAGACATTCGCAGGGCCCTTGCCTTTTACATCGAACAAATGAAACCTTTTAGGAGGACGACCCAGTTGTTTGCAGCTGTGGCAGGCTGGATGAAGGGCCTCCTGGTCTCCACACAGTGCATCTCGTCCTGGATTACATCATGCATCAGTGCGTGCTATGACTTGGCTGGGGTCCCAACTACGCACTTCACTGCCCACTGTACTAGGGCTCAAACTTTGTCCTTCCTGGCTCATGTATCCATACAGGAGATCTGCAGGGCAGCAACTTGGTCATCAGTACATACCTTTGCTTCCCACTGTGCGATAGTGCAGCAGTCCAGGGGTGATGCTGCATTTGGTTCAGTGGTCCTTTGCTCCACGACATCTCACTCCGACCCCACCGCCTAGGTAAGGCTTGGGAGTCACCTAATTGGAATCGATATGAGCAAGCACTCGAAGAAAAGACGGTTACTCACCTTTGTAACTGTTGTTCTTTGAGATGTGTTGCTCGTATCCATTCCAAACCCGCCCTCCTTCCCCTCTGTTGGAGTAGCTGGCAAGGAGGAACTGAGGGGGCGCTGGGTCAGCAGGGGCATATATCCGGCACCATAACAGCACCACTTCTGGGGGCGCCTCAGCCGACCCACCGAGTGTTGCTAGGGTAAAAATCTTCCAACGATCGTGCACGCGGCGCGCACACCTAATTGGAATGGTTATGAGCAACACATCTCGAAGAACAGTAACAAAGGTAACGCTTTTCTGTTGCCACAGCACCCTCTGCTGGGCAAAAGGCAGAACTGCAGAAGTTACTTTCTGATGGGAACAGGAGTACTTGTGACACCTTAAAGACTAACAAATTTATTTTAGCATGAGCTTGCGTGAGCTACTGCTCACTTCTTCGGATGCATAGAATGGAACATACAGACAGGAGATATTTATACATAAAGAGAACATGAAAAGGTGGAAGTATGCATAACAGGAAAAGTCTAATCAATTGAGATGAGCTATCATCAGCAGGAGGAAAAAAATATTTTTGAAGTGATAATTAAGATGGCCCATAGAAGGTGTGAGGAGAACTTAACATAGGGAAATAGATTCAATTAGTGTAATGACCCAACCATTCCCAGTCTCTGTTTAGGCCAGTGTTAATTGTATCTAATTTGCATATTAATTCGAGTTCAGCAGTTTCTCTTTGGAGTCTGTTTTTGAAGTTTTTTTGTTGCAAAACTGCCACCTTCAAGTCTGTCAGAGTGGTTAGAGAGGTTGAAGTGTTCTCCCACTGGTTTTTGAATGTTATGATTCCTGATGTCAGATTTGTGCCCATTTATTCTTTTGCATAGAGACTGTCCGGTTTGGCCAATGTACATGGCAGAGGGGCATTGCTGGCACATGATGGCATATATCACGTTGGTAGATGTGCAGGTGTACGAGCCCCTGATGGCGTGTCTGATGTGATTAGGTCCTATGATGGTGTCACTTTAATGGATATGTGGACAGAGCTGGTATCGGGCTTTGTTGCAAGGATAGGTTCCTGGGTTAGTGTTTATGTTGTATGGTGTGCGGTTGCTGGTGAGTATTTGCTTCAGGTTGGGAGGCTGTCTATAAGCGAGGATTGACAGAGCCAGAAGAGTACCCAGAAGCCACCTACTACAGGACAGGCCTAAAAAAGAAAATAACAGAACGCCACTAGCCATCACTACAGCCCCCAACTAAAACCTCTCCAGCGCATCATCAAAGATTTACAACCTATCCTTAAAGATGATCCCTCACTCTCACAGATCTTGGGAGACAGGCCAGTCCTCGCTTATAGACAGCCTCCCAACCTGAAGCAAATACTCACCAGCAACCGCACACCATACAACATAAACACTAACCCAGGAACCTATCCTTGCAACAAAGCCCAATGCCAGCTCTGTCCACATATCCATTCAAGTGACACCATCATAGGACCTAATCACATCAGACACGCCATCAGGGGCTCGTACACCTGCACATCTACCAACGTGATATATGCCATGTGCCAGCAATGCCCCTCTGCCATGTACATTGGCCAAACCGGACAGTCTCTACGCAAAAGAATAAATGGACACAAATCTGACATCAGGAATCATAACATTCAAAAACCAGTGGGAGAACACTTCAACCTCTCTAACCACTCTGTGACAGACTTGAAGGTGGCAGTTTTGCAACAAAAAAACTTCAAAAACAGACTCCAAAGAGAAACTGCTGAACTCGAATTAATATGCAAACTAGATACTATTAACTGTGGGTTAAACAAAGACTGGGAATGGTTGGGTCATTACACCAATTGAATCTATTTCCCTATGTTAAGTTCTCCTCACACCTTCTATGGGCCATCTTAATTATCACTTCAAAAAGTTTTTTTCCTCCTGCTAACGATAGCTCATCTCAATTGATTAGACTCTGCCTGTTGGTATGCATACTTCCACCTTTTCATGTTCTCTGTATGTATAAATATCCCCTGTTTGTTCCATTCTATGCATCGGAAGAAGTGAGCTGTAGCTCACGAAAGCTCATGCTTAAATAAATGTGTTAGTCTTTAAGGTGCCACAAGTACTCCTGTGTTTTAGAGATCCCAGTGTGGATTATTTTGAGTCTTTCTAGCTTTGCATGTTAGTTCCAGCAGGTGGAGCTGTTGAAGATTGGTCTTCTGGCTGCATGAGTCTAGAATCTCTAGAATTGAGGTTTTTCTACTTTTTGAGTGTCTCCAGGATTTGAAATTAATGTTAGATTGAGTTCTGTTGAATTTGGTATATGTTATCATAGTAATTTAGTCTTATATAGTTAAATTACAGCCAAGGATTTGGAGGGAAGGCATGGTAAACACCTAATAGTAATTTTTCTTTGCTTCATCAAATGATAACTTTTGGCATTTACAAAATAAGTTTGTACCAGTAATTTAAAAAAATTACAAAACCTTCAAATATGAAAAATGAAATTCTCTGACGGTGATATGTGGAGACTGGGGCTTTGTACTTCCCACACTGGGAAATGAGTTAGTTGTTCATGGCAGTGACCTGTTTGGGGCTCCAGGGATTACAGCTGATTTTAGCCAGCAACAGGTGACTATTATGTATAGAGTAACTTTAGCAGCTGTCATCGAGGTGGCTAATCACTTCTTATAGCCAGAGGGTGATGCTAAGAAGTGCTATTCCTGTATCTCATACTGTGCAGAAGACAATGGAAGCCTGAGAATAAAGGGTTGAAGATTTTCTAAAACTGAAACTTGTCAAGGACAATCTTGACAACATTACCTGGATGAGGTGGAAGGAGAAACCTTTCATTGAGTATCCATGTGTGATTCTCTAGCAATGCAGCTTAGACCAAAAAAGTGGAAATATTTCCCCCCTTTTTGGTGGTGGTAGAAAGACTGAGTAAATGTTTGCATCATATTCAGGGGCATGCTTTGCCAAAAGGTATTTAAAAATCTCCCACCTTCTATACAGTTTCTTTGCTTCTGCATGTCCACAGTTGTGTAGAGGAACTAGGAACCCTCCCTACTGCTCTAACGAATATGAACATTTATAATATTATGTGTAGGGGGCATTTACAGTTTAGTGTACATTTCAGTTCAACTGAGAATCTGGTTTTGCATCACGTGTTCTTGAAAGGAATTTAAATGTATAGAAGCATATACAATGAAAGGACTGACTCATTTTTGTTTCTTGCTAAATTGTTGCTGTAGCAAACTACATTCTGACATTCAGGAGTAAAAAGCCAATATTTGAGGGGCTTGAATGCATTTAATATGCCAATATGTGAAAATACTAATAATTTTTTTAATAAAGATTAACAGGTCTCTATTTTTCTCCTACTTTCTTGGACACAGTCAACTCAAATTTATTATTTTTAATCTGTATTTAGGAATCTGTGACCCTGAGAGCACCTCAGTGCCAGTGGGCACACTGTTGTCATGGTAGACGAAAGATGGCATGTAATGTCATTGGACAACTAATAATTGATCATTAATATTCTTGAGTAATGTATGTATAGTAAACCCACAAAGGACTTCATAGATTTATGTTGCAAATATGTGCTTAAAATGTATTTTGCAAGCAGTGCCCCGCCTGTCCTGGATAAAGGAATGAGTTCCACCTGCTTGAATGTATCTCTGATGTAAATTATACAAGATGTGACCAAGGACAAAGAAAAGCACATTTACATGTGAGGTAAACAAAGCCATCAGGAGAGTAAGTGGGAGAAAGATAACTACTTAAGTCTCAATGAGGGAAGGAGACTGCGCCCCAGAAGCCTGCATGCTTCTTGAAGCAGGGTCAGTGAACTTCAGGAAGATAGCATGGTGTCTGCATGCCAGCACGAGAGAGAAGCTTTGTCTGGGCTTACTTTTCAAAGAATACATTTCAAAGATTTACTAGACCATAAAAAGAATGGGGAGAGAACCCCACAGTGATCTATCATTGATGGACTAAAGAAGCCAGAGCTCTTGAAACCTCAAAATGTTGGATCCTGTAATCAAAGAGGTTGAAGTTTCTGAGACCTGAGTATAGGTGAGAAATTGACATAAGCAAAGCATTTCAGCAAGTTTCTATACATTTTAGTCTTAATATATTTTTACTTTTGTTTATTTAACCATTTCTGTTCTTACTCAGTCTACTGGATAGCACTTAAATCTGACATTTGTTAAATATACTATAAAACAGTTCAGTGCTTTCATAGAATGTCAGGGTTGGAAGGGACCTCAGGAGGTCATCTAGTCCAACCTCCTGCTCAAAGCAGGACCCAATCCCCAGACAGATTTTTGCCCCAGATCCCTAAATGGCCCCCTCAAGGATTGAATTCACAACTCTGAGTTTAGCAGGCCAATGCTCAAACCACTGAGCTATCCGTCCCCTCCACCTTTGATTGACATTAGGTGTTTGTTAATCCCAGTTAAGGCAATAACCTTTTGGAGCAGCAAACGTAACTTCTGTAAGTGTTCAGCAAGAGGTCTGATGCTACAGAGCTGATGGTTTGGGGGAAATTTGGGACTGGAGAAGTGTTGCGTCACCTAGCAAAAAGTAACTGGGTGGTGGAAGCCAGGGTGTGATCTGCATGCTTGTGTGCTGGCTGTTGGTGTCAGCTATGTGAACCATGGCAACATAGCGTTGAAGGTACCCAGATTTGCAGGGCAGGTGATGAGTGTTACTGGTGTGGTTGAACCCCAAAGCGTTACACTCTGTCTCATTAGCCATTGTTAAGGCTACGATTTAGTCATGGGTAATTTTAGTAAAAGTCATGGACGGGTCACAGGCAATAAACAAAAAATCACGGACCCATGACTTGTCCATGACTTGTTCTATATATACCTGACTAAATCTTGGGTATTCTCAGGGGGCTCCAGGGATGCAGCTGCTGCTCTGGGGGCCTCTGGGGCGCCCGCCACTGCTCGGGGTGGTGGTGGTGGTGTGGCTGGCCCTGGGATGGCCTGGGCTGCTCTGGTGGCCCTGGATTCAGTCGTACCTGCTGGCTGCTGAAGTCACGGAGGTCCCGGAAAATCATGGAATATAGGACCTCCGTGACAGACTCGAAGCCTTAGCCATTGTCTATATTTACACTCATTCACAGGTTTAATGCAGATTTGGATGATTGCTCCCTTTGCATCTTGTACCTTCAGATAAAATAGAGCATGTATATGCATTCTAGAGCAGCATATGAGCATAACATAGCCATGCTCATACATATCAACAAAGTGCCCTGTCTTTGTAGAACTCACATGTTCAATCAGTACTCAGTGAAAACAAATACTACATGGAGATTTCTAAGGTGTAAAGTAACTTTTTATAAGTATGTAAGCGTTATTAAACAGCTCTCTTGCTAATGAGAAATTTGAGCCAAGAAGTTAATTTTCATTGTTGGTCTAAATGTAAATGTATTTTTTGTTTAAATTTTGGTTGGGAGTTGGTTTGTATCTTTTTCCCTAGAGAAAATAGTCGAAGAAATCTCAGGCTGTCATACCCTAAGCTCAGAAGGAAAATGTATTCTTTTCAGAGTTCATTTTCTGCAACAGTTAACGGTCTCTTCATCCCTGAGGTCCAATACTTCAGAAAGGCTTCTGATTTCTATCTCAGCAAAGCAAAGACCTATTTCTTTAGGATCTGTCATGCTGAGATTGTCAGAATAAGTGTTTTAGTGCCTTCCTAGTACTTTATATAATATAAAGGTTATATAAATAGCCTATATTTATTGTAGGGACTAATTCAGTTACCTCTGGTAAAATATGGCAGCTGTTGAACAGCACAGAAGCACAAGAGTTTAGGGGAGGAAATATATAAATAGAAACTCCAGGGGGAGGTTGCGTAGGAAGTCATCACACCAGATGGAATGTGGCTAGAATTTAAATCTCCATCTTCTGAAAAATACCCCCATTGAACCATTCTTGGGGCATGGATCAATAAAGAGTGCCATCTACTGAATCACCAATACCACTTCCTGCATTCATACAATCCAGGAACAGCAAATATGAATGGTTGCTTTTAAGAGTGTGATGTCAGCTTTTGTCAAATTTAATTTTCTTACCGTCCTGCTAAGCAGGGAATTGAGCCCTTGTCTCCCAAGTCACCAGCCAGCTAACTACTGGACCATACTTCCTGTCTGATTGTTCCTTAGAACTTTTTCATTTCTTACAACATGCATCTGTTTTTATTCTATTGAAATCACTAGGTATAGCCCCCAAATTCCTATTAATGTGGTGCAAGGACAATGTCATATTTTCTGAAATAGAGCAAAAATGGATACTAGTTAAGAATTTCTTTAACTGTATTCAATAGATACATTTTGTCACTGATTGCAAAAAGAAATATCTACTATGGAGCTGTGTTTGACCAGAATAAAATAATCAAGAAATGAACAATGTGTGGTCTTAGTTACATTATTAACTGAATTGATTGAGGAAAGAGGTTACCTGTGAAAAATGGTTCTGTTGAAATTGTTAGAAATTTCACTACACCCTATTTTCACATGAATGAGTTTCTGAAAATCTTGTGGAGCTAAAACTTTCTGTGCTTTGTCTCACTAGTAGTTCACAAAATGTCTGACTAAAGTAACCCCAGACTTTGTACATATAAGGGAAGTATAGGATTTTTCTGTGTGTTCAAGTCTTGGAAATAGTATTTAAGTTATGATTCCAGAGCACTTGATAATTGCTGTCATTAATTTTCTTCCTGTGACCCAAAGTGAAGCACTCCAAAAATCAAAAACTCTGAAATAACCTTTGCATAGCATAGAAAAATCAGTAATAGGATCAGAAGTCTTCTACTGAGATAATTTTAGCAGAAATTAAGAAATTTTGTTGTACCATGATATTCCCCCCAGGATTTTGCTGTGAATTGTCTGTTTTTTGCAAGACTGGTGTCAAAAGTATCTAATTTTCCACTGCTATTCTTTATGTGAAGAGGAATTTGTCCTGCTCTTAGTTGTGACTGTTCCTTCCAATATTTTGCAGAGGTTTCCTGGTCAATTGAGTTTTTAATTATCACATAGGGTTAGGGAACTCTGCATTACTCATTTAAGAGACTCATTCAGCAGCACTGTATGTTTTAATATGCAGGGGCATTCATGCAATACAATAGATGCTTGTTTGCAGCAACACCTTGTAAGAGCAACTGCTGCTTACAAGCAATATTTCCCCTCGGAATGCTTTCCCTACCATGAATTGTCCACTTGGTAGCAGGAACATAGCTGCTGCATAAGAGCAACCTTTGTGAAGTTGTGACATCATATCCAGGGACAGAGATTGGGGAGGGGCATGTAGGGGCATTGATCCCCCATCTCCCCTCCCAACTACATCTTTCCAGTTCCTTCCTGACCCTAGCCCAGTGGTTCTCAAACTTTTGTACTGGTGACTCCTTTCACATAGTTAGCCTCTGAGTGTGAACCCCCCCCCAATAAATTAAAAACACTTTTTTTATATATTTAACACCATTATAAATGCTGGAGGCAAAGCCCGGTTTGGGGTGGACGCTGACAGCTCGTGATCCCCCATGTAATAACCTCATGATCCCCTGAGGGGTCCCGACCCCCAGTTTGAGAACCTCTGCCCTAGCCCTTCAGTGCAGCTCCAGGGCGCATAGCTCCATTCCACTTTTCCGGCCTGACAGAGCCTGCGTAGAGCAGGGGCAGGCAACCTATGGCACGCGTGCTGAAGGCGGCGCACAAGCTGATTTTCAGTGGTACTCACACTATCCAGGCCCTGACCACCGGTCCGGGGGTCTCTGCATTTTAATTTAATTTTAAATGAAGCT
This sequence comes from Mauremys reevesii, assembly GCF_016161935.1. NCBI lineage: Eukaryota > Metazoa > Chordata > Testudines > Geoemydidae > Mauremys > Mauremys reevesii. Next base: position 244,748,435 of record NC_052623.1, on the reverse strand, counting down.
TCTTAAACATTTTAAAAACCTTATTTACTTTACATACAACAATAGTTTAGTTATATATTATAGACTTATAGAAAGAGACCTAAAAACGTTAAAATGTGTTACTGGCATGTGAAACCTTAAATTAGAGTGAATAAAGACTCTGCGCACCACTTCTGAAAGGTTGCCAACCCCTGGCATAGAGGGTAGCTTGGGGGGAGGGTTTGGAGAAGGATTTTTTTTGGGGTGGGGAAGATGGGGTTGGGGGAGCAGCAGGAGTGCAGCTGAGAGGCTTCCACTTCCCTTCCTCAGTCTGGCTTGCAGGGTGTGTGTGTGTGTGTGTGTGTGTGTGTGTTGCTATTTTGTAGAGAGAAATGTTGGGCACTAAACTTTCTGTCCCCTACATCTTGGTTGCTGGTGGCAGGATGTACGTGTGCTGTTTTGCACAGACCCATCCCTTCTCTCCCCCCCAGTCTCTGCTGTCCATGCTAGGACCCCCCACATCCGTTGCAGGCTGCACACTGTGCTCCAGCCAGCCATCCTCTGCCAGGGTGGAGCGTGAAGCTGCAAGTGTGAGCATCCTGAGTCAGTCCCCCACAACCTCACTAGTTAGTCTGTTGTAGTTAGGAGGCTTTTCCTAGTCTCTGACTAATCTTCCTTGCTGAAAATTCAGGTGATTTCTTCTCCTGCTCGTGGTGGACATGGAGAACAATTGATCCTTGTCCTTTATGACAAACTTCTACATGTTTAAAGACTTCTCTACACTAAACATACTAAGTTTTTCAATCATTTCTCATAAGTCATGTTTTTTAAATCTTATCTTTTTTGTTTCTCTTCTGATCTCTCAAAGTTGTTAAAGTGTGGTGCCTGAGACTGGACACAGGACTCGCGCTGAGCTCTCATCTGCGCTGAGTAGAGCAGAATAGTTTCTTCCTGTGTCTTCTATACAACATGCCAGTTAATATATCAGAGAATGTTTACTTTTTTCGCAACAGCATCACATTGTTGACTCAATATGATGAGTGCTGACAGTGTTTTTGGTATAAAACGGAGGAAAAGACCCTGCTCAGAGGAACTCCAGTGTTCGTCTGATACGGGTGCCGTCTCCACATGTGGTATTTTGTGAAGTTTTTTAATTCAATATTAAATTAGTTTCATTTGATTTCAGTTAAATTGCTCACATAGAGATTAAAAAAAGTATATGAGGAAGTTATTGCTATATAGGGTTAGACCATTGATTTTAATAAATCCGGCGTCTTGTTTGTGGCAGAGGCAAATACTTAGTGTTTCAAAAGGAGACTAATAATCAAACCTCCTAATGCACTTGGTCAACTGTGTAGTTATCTGGACAATCTAGCTATGTTGTTCAGAGTGGACTTAGGTGTCCTTTGAATTTTTCACTGTTTTGAACAGTTGGACAGCTCCGTGCTAGCACTGGTGAAAAATGACTGGTCTTCCCCAAGTTGGCCTGAATTTGTTAATGTCTGAATATAGTCTTGATTTTTGAAGTGTAATCCTCCATTTATATTTTCACCTGCTTATAGTTCTATCGTTATGTTCTAGATTTAAAAAATCTAGTACCTTGTAGTAAAAAGCATTCCCCTCGAAGTAACTATAGGTTAAATTGTACTTGACTGTATGCGTCATAGAAAGTCTGCACTGTAACCTTTAGCAGCCGGGGTGATGGCTTCCAGTACAAATACCAACAAGGCCATTTAATCTCTTCATACTTCCTGTATGTACTTAATATCACGCATTGTGATATTGTTTGTTTATAGTAATGGTTGTGTTGAAATTTTGCAGTTAAATTCGAGTGTCCTCAAGACTTGTTCTATGGTATTTTTAATAAAATTTAGTAAGTTTTTCAGAAGTAACACTTTTAAATACACTGTATTGAATTTTGATCCTGACTTTCCTCATCTTTTTCTGTGCTTCTAACTAAACCAGGCTCCACAAGCTCCAAACCTTCTGTCCCCTTCTGTTCTCTCGTTTTTAAACTGATTCTTCTGACTTGTCATAACATGTTGTATCCAGAATTGATTTCCGGGGAAGGGGGCAGTAGTGCTGTTCAAAGCATAGAAATCAAGACAACAGTATCTCCAAATGTGGTATATTGTGGTGATATTAAAAATTTGATCATGTTTTGTTGGGCTCATTGGCTTGGTTCACCCTCCTGGGGCTCTGATGTCCTCCTGGGGTTTATGGATTGGGCCCTACCTGATAGAGCTTGTACGTCCTCCTTCCTTTGTCTTGTTGATTCCAAGGGTCAAGTTGGGAAGAAAATTGTGGTAGTTTTCTCCCTGATGCCAAAATGAGATTTTAAAGTAGACTGTGCAGATTGTCATGTTGACATTTTAAATTATCATTTGATTTCGAAGTTAACCTAATTGAAATGAATTGAGGGCTAACTCAGGCCAACATTATTACCATAGTTTGAAAGTTTTCTTCACAGCCATAAGAGCTAGAGATATATTTTGTTCTAAACTAAATCTTGGATTTTTACAGCCCAAGCTGGCATGCCCAAGGAAAGGTTTGGTGAATTAGTACATCAGTAAGCCAGTTCAGTTTGAGCCCTGTCCATATTTAGTGGGCCTCTATGTTCCTCTCTCCAGTGTTCTCTGCCCCTTGTTCTACTGCTTTCTCAACTCAGAGGTGACTGCTACATTGTGATGCTTGGAGATCCTTTGTGATAGAAATGATATAAGTTGTTTGAGATTGTGGTATGAGGTAGGCTTTGTTTTATGGAAAAAAGGCACTTTGAGAACAGAGTTCACATTGAAAACTTTACATTATTTAAAATTTAGTATTTGAAATCTTATGACACCACATATTTATTACCTTACATGTATAGTTAAAGGTGACTTGTAATGGGGGAAAATTCAAACTTGTCACCTCTTCGCTGCTTTGACAACTGAAAGATTGTTTTGGTTTTTTTTTAAACCTGCTTAATTTTCTTACATTGTAAATTCAGGTCCAGCCTAGGCTAGAAGACACTCTGAAGAATGGAAACCGCTATAATGCTGATGTCACAAGTGTAGAAGTTGAGCAGGGCATGGGTTTGTTTGTTTTTGTTTTGTTTATGCACTTAACTGCATTGTCTAACACTTTGGAGGAAGGAAACCTTTGTTAAAGATTCAGCATTCTTGCTACTTGGATTATTAGTATTTGAGTGCACAATCACAGAACCACAGAAATGCAAGGCAGGAAGATACCTCAAAGTTATAAGCCCAGTCCCCTGTGCAGAGGCAGGACCAAGTAAACGTTAGCGCATCCCTGAGAGGGGAAGGGGGGGCCTAATGTCAGGGTGTCATCCTCCCCCTGCTCCTGTACCCCACTTACCCCTTCTCCATATAGAGCAGGGAGGGGACACCAATGGGGGGAGAGAGGGAGCTTGGGGCAGCAACTGCTGTTTCAACTTCCTGATCTACTTAAAAAGACAATGCACTTGAGTGGGTCAGTTTACTTAAAGGGGCAGTGTGCATATCTCTCTCTCTCTCCCCCCACCCCCCCACACACACACATAAGGTGTGTGTCTGTCTCTGTCTGCTATGCTTTCTCCCCTCCCCCCTTCCACTCCTGCTACCTTGTAGAGTGTGAGAGGCTACATTTAACAACGTGTTAACCCTTGAGGGCTCAGACTGAGTGCTAGTTCATTCCCTGGGAAATATCCCACCCTTTTCCATCCTCTAACTTCACCACCTCAACCAAGCTTCGCAATCATCATAGGAGTGAACAGTATTAAATTGTTTGTTTAAAACGTATACAGTGTGTATATCTATATAATATATAGTTTTTTGTCTGGTGAAAAAAATTTCCCTGGGGAAACCCCCCCATTTACATTAATTCTTATGGGGAAATTGGATTCACTTAACGTCGTTTCGCTTAAAGTCGCATTTTTCAGGAACATAACTACAACGTTAAGCAAGGAGTTACCGTACCTAATATGTAACCATACTCATCTAGAATACTCAGTCAAGCCATAGAGTTGATCCAGTCTTGCAGCTCTCCTTACTGAATATCAATGGAATGTAGCAACTGGAACTGACATACACTGTGATTTTTGATTAATATGGGTTTGTGCCAACAGTTTATTTTGTTGAAAAGATTAATGTGGAATTTCTGGTTTGAATAATCCCACATTCAACCAAAACTCTAGCTTTTCATATGGTTTTTCACTCTCTAGGGCACAAGAATGCCAAAAGAATTGCAAGAAAAGGTGAATCTGGCCAATGCCTTTCATCAGCTCTTTGATCTTTGTTTGCTTGTTGATGAGGAAATTTTCCCTTTAAAACTGGTACTGACTTTGTGCTATTGGAAACTTCTGTTGCTTTACTTTACTTCTTCTGTTGTTGTGACAGTCTCAAGTGTAAATATACTGTTAATTCTCTCGCAGTTAAGTTTAATGCTTTTAGATTACTATTAGTCTTGATGAGTTGAGCATCTGTCCACGTTCCTACGCCTTTTTAAAGATTGAGCTCAGTGATCCTCAGCTTTTTAATTTTGATGCTTTTCTAAATGATGAATTAGTCACATCATCAAGTTAAACAACACATAATGAGTGTCACAAAGATAAACAAGAAAAGAAAAATGTCACATACACACTATAGTGATTTTTAGCAATCCTTTTAGGTATAGTAAGCCACTAACTATTTTTGCATAATATTGTCTTTCATGAACCCAATAAATATAGTTAGTTTAAAAGAGATTTGAATATTCTTATCTGAAAACAAACAAACCCTGAACTGTTTTGACTCAGCCTGCATTATGGTAGTTTCAAACTATCCTTCTGAAGCCTCTGGCACAGGCACTGTCAGAGAATGCCAAATAAGGTGGACTAGTGGTCTACTGGTTTTCAGCATTTCCTATGTCTGAATCTGAAAAATCACAAGATAAACACTCTGTCCTGTGAATTATTGATGATCAGTTTTTAAAACATAAATTTACAGTTAATATTTCCAAGCCTACTACTTGTGGTGGCCACATTGTTGCAAGTTCACCTAATGTGACAGTCCTAATTTGAGATTGTAGATCATATTCAAATCTGGTTTCAATACTAGATTAGAAAGAAAAAGATATATTTCTCTGTGTAATATGCAGATCTTTGACCTTTTTATGATTCATTTGATAAAAGGCTGGATGTCAGGTGAATAGTCACATTGATTTAAACTGGACTGCTTTTCTGAGAGGCTTTGCAGGATCAATCCCTTCTTTATATAAGGAACAGGATGAGTTCTGTTGAAAAGGAGTTCAACAGTAGTGATTCCTCAGAACAATACTTCATAAGCAACAGTGAAGCATGCATAATTACATTACATTATCTCCTCATGGAGTATGGATTAAGCTTTTTTCCACCACTTGGGGGGAGCAGAAGCCTGTGATGAAGTAATGGGCGCACTTTTGTCTCCTGCCTCACGATTGTCCTTGGTTCTGAGCAGCAAGAGACTGTAGAGGCTTTGCTATTCGCATTTGCCTGAAAACCTATTTTGTAGTGAAATAAAACACTTAGAAAATCAATTAAGTTTCATGATTGCTTCTTGAAAAGACAGCCACAGTCCATATTTATGGTTGGATTAAAAGTCATGAAGGATGCTTTAGAAAAGGAAGGGAGGGAAATAGCTCATATGTTGGTATTACTCTGAAGAGTAGATTGTGGCTTCTGGAGTCATAAGTAGGAACCTTAAAAAAACAAATACCCTTCTGTTTCCTACTCAACAGCTGTAGTTGATGGCAAGCTATCTTTCTGTGACTGCAGTGTTAGATTTACCATCAGTGTTGAGGGGGTCTGCAGCTTCTCTATTTGTCTTGTTGAATGTAAATGCAATAGGTTATATAAAAAATGAATGGCCAGCTAGTCACTGATTTAGCTGCAGAGATTTGAAAATCCCCTCCTCCAATCTTACTCCTTGTCTCATTTTTTTCCATGTATTTAACTTCAAAATGGTTTATAACTTTCACCAGAGGTGAAGGGAGGACCCAATTTCATTCACTTTTTCCTCAGATGACATTTTCTCTTCCCTTTCACTACATCTTTCTACTTTTGTCTCTATGTACTTTGCTATGAAAATAATGTAATACTGCAGTTAACAGCTCTGGAAGTCCTGCATTTATCTATAGAAGTGGCAAATTGGTATGTGTAGCATTTGTATAAGCTTCCCGGGCAATGTCTACATTCTAGCCTCATCATGGGGTAAGACATCTCTGTGCCCATTCAATGCTTGCCATCCATGCTGAGGTTATCAACAAGGATGCCAGTAGGCAGGTTCTAGAGTGGCTGTCCAGCCTATGTGCTGTTTTAGGGCAGAATACCAGCAGGGACTAGGCTTCTCCTTTAGAAGAGTTCACCAGTTCTGCTTACTCATCTTCTGAATTCCTTAAATTATTGTGGTCACAACACTTTGATAATCTGTGTTAATTTAACATTTTTGGGTGGAGGGAGTAGTGTTAGTGAGGTGGCTTGTTTATTTCTCTGCCCTCTTAGGACTGCTCTCTCTCCTGCAGCATGCGGGTATTCCTTTATGGCAGATGGGTAGACCATTTAAAAAAAAAAAAAAAAAGCTTTTACACTTCTGTTCTTATCAGATGCTTTGTAAGGGAGTCCCCGTCTTCTGCAATAGGACCTTATGGTATCCACACCTTCCCAGACCAGGAAGTCATCCTTACTCTGGATCTGAAGGGAAGTTAGCAGGACAGGCAGGGAGCATACTCAGAAACAAATCTCAGCAATTCCATCAAGTGCAAATCAGCAATCCAAGGCTTCATCTATCCTGGCAAATTAGGTAGTCTTTGAACGTTTATTAACTAATGACATAAAATTACATTAAATACAACTTAACACTCTGTATTGAAAAGGCTGTTGTGTTTTAACATCATGCTAGCTGGTGGTGGGTTAACATAGGGTATCTCCACCCAACCATGCGAGCTTTGTAGGGTTTGGGCTTGGCTACACTTACAAATTTGCAGCGCTGCAGCAGGGTGTGAAAACACACCCTCTGCAGCGCTGCAAATTGCGGCGCTACAAAGCGCCAGTGTAGTCAAAGCCCCAGCGCTGGGAGCCGTGCTCCCAGCGCTGTCCGTTATTCCCCACAGGGATGTGGAGTACGGACAGCGCTGGGAGAGTTTTCTCCCAGCGCTGGCGCTTTGACTACACTTAGCGCTTCAAAGCGCTGCCGCGGCAGCGCTTTGAAATGCAAGTGTAGCCAAAGCCCTAGTTTACACTTCAAATGCTACAGCGGTGCAGCTTGTGGCACTTCAGTGTAGACACTACCTATGCTGATGGGAGGGATTCTCCCATTGATGTAGGTAATCTACCTCGTTGAGAGTGGTAGCTAGTTTGACAGAAGAATTCTTCCATCAACCTACTGCTGTCTACACTGAAGATTAAGTCGTCTTAAGTACACTGCTCAAGGGTATGGATTTTTCACATCCCTGAGCAATAAAGCTAAGTAGACTTAATTTTCTTGGGTAGACCAGGCCTCAGAAGAGACTTTTGTATGTTGCCTGATACGGTTTTTTTTTTCTAATATAGGACTTCTTTGAGAATATTCATTGTCCCAAAAGTTCATCAATTTGGGTAAGCTTCAGATACTGGTGCAAAGACTACAACGTAGTTCTTAGCTCTGTCACACACCCCAATCCTGGAATTGCTTCAAGATGGTCTGACCAATGGAAGTATTGATACATATACTGAGGGAGCATAACTAGGCCATTTTCAGCATGTTAGGAATGACATTGACAAAATCCCACTGAACTCATAAAGATTCTTCAGAGTGGCAGAGAGAATTAGCTCGCTTCCAGTTATTACCCTTCAGTACATAGGATGCCCACCCCATTGAGTAACTTCTGTAAAACCTTTGAAAGAGGTGCTTTTTTGCTACCTGTCTTGAAAGTAGTGACCTAATTGCACTGGTGTCTGCTTTTAAAAATATAAAACCGAGGGCTATTTTGCCCCAACCACGGTGCATGTATTGTACTTTTCATGTGGATAAAATGGGCTTTTCAAATTAGCCTAATTTTTATTCCCAAAGTAGACTCTGTATTTCATAAAAATTTGAAGGTAGCTCTCATTCTTGTGCCTAAATTGATTGTCTTTTTGGCATGGCATAATCTGGTATGCACTGGACATGCATAGGGCCCTAAAGATGTACTTAAAGCACATAAACCTGTTCCATGAGGTCTCTTTATTTGTATGCTCTTCAGCAGCAGGTAAAATTGCATCAAGATGGGCAACTTTGTCTGTCAGAAGCATAAAAAACCAAGAGTCTTGTTTTGGTGAACTCATTTCCTAAAGGCAGTAGCAGCAACATGGGCAAAAACCCCCACACATATATCATATGAAAAAATATGTAAGACTACTGTATGGTTTTCTGTTCTTCACAAAATACTACATGATAGATACAGGTAGTAGTTTATTTGAGGGTAGGAAAGTGGAACTTACCTGTCAGTAGCTCATGGGTGCAAAATGTCACTTTTCTATCGTTGCTCATTGCTCTTTGTCCTGTGGAATTTTATCCCCCTGATGACATGACGTGATGCTAATAGAATTTCCTTGTCAGAGCTATATGTATGCTTGACTGAAGAACAGAATAATTATTTTCTATTATGTGGAAATGCTTTTTTTATATTATCTGACCGTTCTTGAATCAGCAGAGTGAGATCTTCGAAATCTATTGGAAGAATAGGGATTGATGGCTCTAAGGTATGATTGGTACGTTTTAGCATTAATCATTAACTGTCATGTTCTATTTTTATAATATAGAACTAATGGTTAGGCTAAAGTTTTGCTTCAGCTTTGGAAACTAACTCAATTGGCAAGTTTTTCAGAAACAGGAAGCTAGTCCTTGTCAGTGACTGAACATCTTTACATAAAGAAGAGATGTATTTACTTAAAAGTAGAAAAACGTGAGACAGTAGGAATTGTTTCCACAGAAGCAATAGAATAAAGGACACTCTTCACATTCAGAACCCAGTAACATGGGCAGTGGTGATGGCAGAAAGAGTTCACTCCTTTGTTTTTTATATATTAAAGAGGGATGATTTGCCATGGGGTGAGGGGAAGATGGACTAATTTAATACATCTTTTATTTCTAACTGTTGTGATCTCATTTATTTCGAGCTGCAGAAAAAAAGCAATCATGCATTGTCAGGTCTCCCTCTGAAACAAGGGCTAAAATTGTTATGAAACTTGATTATGGAGAAAATAGCAAAATTATTACAAAGGCCTTAATGCCTCAGTTCAGTGCTTGTAGAGGATTTAGGTTACCTTGAAAGGATAGTCATATTGATTGAAAATGAAAAAGTTGTCAAGGATATTTCAGGCAAAGGGTCTTTCTGTTTTCTCCAGGACAGGTCTATAAAGGGAGAGGCGGAGCTGTACTCTGTGTAATGTTGGTCAGTTGAGTAGAGCAGATGTCTGTGTTAGTATATGAGGGTATGTCTACACTACGGGATTATTCCGATTTTACATAAACCGGTTTTTGGAAACGGATTGTATTAAGTTGAGGGCATGCGGCCACACTAAGCACATTAATTCGGCGGTGTGCATCCATGTACCGAGGCTAGCGTCGATTTCCGGAGCGTTGCACTGTGGGTAGCTATCCCGTAGCTATCCCATAGTTCCCGCAGTCTCCCCCACCCATTGGAATTCTGGGTTGAGATCCCAATGCAAAAACAGTGTCGTGGGTGATTCTGGGTAAATGTGATCACTCAATCCTTCCTCCGGGAAAGCTACGGCAGACAATCATTTCGCGCCCGTTTTCCCTGGATTGCCCTGGCAGACGCCATAGCATGGCAACCATGGAGCCTGTTTTGCCTTTTGTCACTGTCATGTGTACTGGATGCTGCTGACAGACGCAGTACTGCACTGCTACACAGCAGCATTCATTTGCCTTTGCAAGATAGCAGAGACGGTTACCAGTCATATTGCACAGTCTGCCATTGTAAACTGGCGATGAGATGACGGTTATCAGTCGTTCTGTACCGTCTGCTGCTATCATGGGTGCTCCTGGCTGGCCTCGCTGAGGTCAGCTGGGGGCGCATAGGCAAAAATGGGAATGACTCCCTGGGTCATTCCCTTCCTATGTTTTGTCTAAAAATAGAATCAGTCCAGCCTAGAATATGGGGCAAGTGTACTAGAGAACCAGAGAGCACAGCCGCTCCGGGTCAGAGCCCCAGAGATCCCGCAGCAATGATGAGCTGCATGCCATTCTAGGGGGTGCCCCTGCAACAACCCCACCCGTTGCTTCCCTCCTCCCCCAACCCTCCTGGGCTACCATGGCAGTGTCCCCCCATTTGTGTGATGAAGTAATAAAGAATGCAGGAATAAGAAACACTGACCTTTTAGTGAGATAAAATGAGGGGGAGGAAGCCTCCAGTTGCTATGATAGTCCAGGCAGTACAGAATCTTTCCTTTAGACATGACGGGGGTGGGAGGAGGGCTGATGGAGCTCAGCCCCCAGTTGCTATGATGAGGACAGTTACCAGCCGTTCTGCACTATCTGCTGGGAATGACCAGGAGTCATTCCTATTTTTACCCAGGCGCCCCCGGCAGACCTCACCGAGGCCAGCCAGGAGCACTCACAGGATGATGACGAGGACGGCTATCAGTCCTTTTGTACCGTACCGTCTGCCACCGGGGAGGGGAGAGGATGCTGCTGTTTAGTGCTGCAGCACCCCGTCTACCAGCAGCATGCAGTAGACATAGGGTGACATTGAAAAAAGGCGAGAAACGATTTTTTCCCCTTTTCTTTTGGGGGGGGGGGGAGAAGGGTGTAAATTGACGACATACACCTTGGAACACCTGGGAAAATGTTTTTGACCCTTCAGGCATTTGGAGTCCAGCCAAGAATGCAAATGCTTTTCGGGGACTGTGGGATAGCTGAAGTCCTCAATACCCCCTCCCTCCCTCCATGAGCGTCCATTTGATTCTTTGGCTTTCCGTTACGCTTCTCACGCAGCACTGTGCTGAGTCCCTGCTGTGGCCTCTGTCTATCATAGCCTGGAGGTTTTTTCAAATGCTTTGTCATTTCGTCTTCTGTAACGGGGAGCTCTGATACAACAGATTTGTCTCCCCATACAGTGATCAGATCCAGTATCTCCCGTACGGTCCATACTGGAGCTCTTTTTGGATTTGGGACTGCTTCGCCACCCGTGCTGATCAGAGTTCCACGCTGGGCAAACAGGAAATGAAATTCAAAAGTTCGCCGGGCTTTTCCTGTCTACCTGGCCAGTGCATCCGAGTTCAGATCACTTTCCAGAGCGGTCACAATGGTGCACTGTGGGATACTGCCCGGAGGCCAATACGGTTGATTTGCGGCCACACTAACCCTAATCCGACATGGCAATACCAATTTCAGCGCTACTCCTCTCATTGGGGAGGAGTACAGAAACCGGTTTAAAGAGCCCTTTATATCGATATAAAGGGCCTCGTGTGGACGGGTGTAGAGTTACATCGGTTTAACACTGCTAAATTCGGTTTAAACATGTAGTGTAGACCAGGCCTGAGCATGTGGCAGGGTGGACTAGGTCCAGAGGCCTCCTGCTGTGGAAGCCTCATGGCCCTGCATCATCCTGCCCCAGAATAGAGCAGCAAGAAGTCTTCCAGGCAGCCTAGAGTGGCTGCAGAAGAGCAGCCAATCAAAGGGACTGCTGGAGTGACCAAGAAGGGGCCAGAAGCACCAGATAAAAGGCAAGTAGCAGAGCAGAGCTTTCAGTTGCTGTGTGGAGCTTGACAAGGGAGGACTGAGTGCCTGGCTGGCTAGACGAGCAGCAGGACATGGGCTGCTCACTGCAGAGCTCACCAGGAAGAACTGAGCCCAGGGAAGGCTACCAAAGACCAAGGCTTTGGCTACACTTAGCACTTCAAAGCGCTGCCGCGGTAGCGCTTTGAAGCGCTAAGTGTAGTCAAAGCGCCAGCGCTGGGAGAAAGCTCTCCCAGCGCTGTCCGTACTCCACCTCCGTGTGGGGAATAACGGACAGTGCTGGGAGCTGCGCTCCCAGCGCTGGGGCTTTGACCACACTGGCGCTTTGCAGCGCCGCAATTTGCAGTGGTGGAGAGGGTGTGTTTTCACACCCTGCTGCAGCGCTGCAAATTTGTAAGTGTAGCCAAGCCCCAAGTGCCTGGCTGGCTGGATAGAGTAGCAGCAGGACCATGAAAAGGTCAGTGCGGGCAGGCTGAGCCCAGCACCTGGCCAGACCAGGCAAAGGTACCGTGATGGGCCCTGCTGGTCTGGTTGCAGACTGAGCCCAGGGAGGGTTGCTGAAAAGGACACCAGCTGAGGGTATCGAGAGGGCCTCGGCTGGGTGGTCAAAGAAGGCAGTGCCTTGGTGAAGAAGCCTTCGAGCTCTGGCCCCATCCCAGAGCCGAAAAAAACCTTTGACTGCATACCTTGGAAGATGGGACAGTTTGTGCAGCTCTGCCGGAGGGCTGAGCTGCCGAAGACTGGCTGAGAGAGCTAGCAGCCGGGCAGGGTGTGCACTCTTGGGAGAGGCAGGTGCCACCCTGATGTAATATCAAAAAAGAAAAGCAGGCTCTCACCTAACAGAGAGGAAGGGGGGACATCCACAAGAGGTGGGTGCCTCCCTGAGAAACAACTGTATTTGCAGGCACTATTGGCCAGAGAAAAGGGGGCGCTTGTGAGAGGTGGGTGCTGACCCCATTACAGAGCAATAATTTGTTTTATAGTAATTGCTATTAGAGTGATTTGACATCTTCAATCTCTTCTAAAACTGTGTACTTTCAGGAGTGATTTCTTTTTAAAGAAAAGTCTAAAATCTGTTGGAGTATTTTGATTAAAAATTTCAGACCTTTATTGCCTCGTTTTGTGGGGAAAATGGAATATGAATCACTGCTTACTGCAATATACAAAACATAGTTACTGTATTCAGTGAGTTTCTTCCTTTGCATCCCTAAGTATAGGATGAAATTTCAAAATGAGTCAGTATTTTATGAGCAATTCAAGCTGCATATAGAAACCCAGTCTCATAAGTGAAAGTAAAGTAAAAGATTTGCTGTTTGTGTAACGTAATTTGACACTGTTTTTTAAACTAATTGGACTTCAGTATTTTGCCTCTGCAAGCTGTAATGTTTAAAATCTATACTCTTGGTTTCAGTTTTTGTTGAAAATAGCTTTTATTGCTCAATACATCTTGTTTCATAACACTTATTGGTAACGATTTCTTATTGGAGAGAACTGAGTTAGTGATTTGGAGCTGCAATAACATTAGCGAAGCAGCGTGACATCACTCTGGTATCAGTTTTCTAGTGAGGCTAGGAACCCTGACAGCTAGAGGATGTTTTTTCTCAGTGTCAGGGCTGTGCAGTGCTCATTGGGGAGCAGCTTCAAAGACAAAAGGGCTGTGCCTCACGTCGTCGTTTCCAAGTGTTGTTTTTGTTGTTTGTGTTTTAAGCTTCTGGTAGAGAATGAATTTCCCTGAAGACTGGTGAGTAATTCTTGTGGTTAGTATACATTTCATCAGCTAATGACTGTAAGTGATGGGCTTTTTTTGCTTTCTTGGGGAAAAACAAGTTTTGCTTCATATGAATTTGGATATATAATGAATTTGAGATGCCTTAGAGAGTGTATAATCTACATTAGAAGTTAAAAGTTGAGAACTCGGTTTGAACTTGAAACAATAGCTACTTATTTCAGATTGCTATCGGTACGAGTATATACCTTGAAGCGTTAGCATTTTTAAATATAACTTCAACATTGCTTTTTTTTACCTTTTACTATATCTCTTTTTAAATGAACTGCTACTAGAGGAAACTTGAATATTGCATGTAAAGTAATTTAAATGACTACTGCCAAAATCACTTATATGAAAAGTGCAACCACCCAGAGTGCTTGTCTGTGGTTTTAATATTTTCATAGATATAATATACAATTACTGCTGTTTACTTGTATAGCTCATTGTGAGTTTTCAGGCATATTTTTTAAATTAGTGTGCAACAATAGGAATACCTCAAAATAGGTAGCTTCAGGTGTATCACAGAACATAATAAAGGTAGTGCTAGGAACTGACCGTATAACACACATTACATATGTTGAAGTAGGAGTGTTTGTGACAAATATACAGAACGGAAGAGGAAAATCTGATCCATTCTCAAAGAAGCTATATCAATGGAGACTGCAAAGATACTTTTTAAACCTTGTACTTTGAGCTGTGAAATCTGTCATAAAGTGTACCATGTTATATTGTGTGGCAAACTGCATGTTTATTTGCAGCTTTTCAGGCATGAGGTATCTAAAGTATATTTAACAAATTCCTATGTCATACAAACTGATTTTTTTCTTATTACAAAGGTAATATAGGATATCTCGCTTTCATTTTCCAGGCAATGGACAAAACCCTTGAAGGGAAGCCTTCTAATGGTAGCTTGCTGTCAACACTTTACATTCTAAAAACCCTTGAGCAGATTCAAATGTTAAGAAAATTATTTAAAAAACTTGTTAAGCGTTCTCTTTTTAAGGACAGGAAATTCTACATAAATACATAAACAGGTATATTTTATGAAAAAAAAGAGACTGCATATTTATCACAATAAGGATATCAGGTCTTTTAGGATAAATAAACCTAAACCCATCTAATCCAATTTTCTGGAGTTCCTAGAGAGTAATGAAACTAATCTTTGTAGATGTTAGATTCCAGCAAAGTAGTAGTAGGGTTCAGGATCAAATATGTATGGTCAAAATCAGTTGTTTATGTAGCTAGATGAATGTAATATTCTTAGCTTTCAGAAGCCGACTGTGTGTGTCACTTCATGTGTGCCATCACTGACTCACTGTTTCTGGTATAATACTTGGTGATACTGTATTGTTATAGAATTAGTATCGTGTTAGTGTTTTGATATAATTTGACTGCTTGCTATTTCAGTAACCTTTTTTATAGCTCCGGTTTTCACTTGCGGTGAATTTCCAGGCAGAGCTAAAAATAATTAATTGAAGGAAATATGTAATTTCTTTAATACACTGATACAAATATGTGCATTTGTAATCTTTTTTGTTAAGCTTTCTAGAATGAATTAAATGTTCCTGCTGCATGTTTTTTTATGTTGGTTTATCTTTTTAATTTGGTAATCCACTGGATTATTCTATTGCTGATTGGTCTCTGCCCAATAAATGCTATAAATATTTCCATATGAGAGGTGCTGCTTAAATGTTATAGAAGATGAAGTGGGGGGGAGTGAAATTTAATATCAGTTTGGTGTAGACATCAAGTTTTGTATAAAGTGGTAAGAGGATAGCAAATTATTTTAATTTCAATCACTGAAAGGTCATAAGATCAATTTTCACAGAAGTCAGATGCAAAAACAAAGCAGTGTTCCCAGTGCTAAGCTAACTGGCTATCAGGGCACTGGATGTGTTTCTCTCCCCCCCCCCCTGCCCCCCACCTTTGTATTTTGCATGCATGTCAGCTGTGCTACTTTTATTTACAAGAGAGAAGAGACTGGTATTCCTCTTAAATTAGAAAAGATAACTTTGCTCTAATTTCTAGTAAAAGAAAAGCAACTTGAAATGATCAGAAAAGGCTTTCTTAAACAGTTATTATGCAGGACTAATTGTATCACACAATGTGAATGTGAAATTTAAGGTTTCTATTCACCTGCTAAGTGAGTCACTTGTCTTGGATTTGTTCTTGAATCTGAGTCAGAGCATGGGGGGATTGGGATTTAATGATCCAGCCATTTTATTTCTACCACCTACAGTAGAAACGGCCTTGTTCACGAGAAAAAAAGGATGCAATATATAAGTGGGCTCTGAAAAGCAACTACTAAACTATTTTATAAATCTGAGCAAATGCTTTTAAATCTTCAGAAATCTAACTTGATTGAAACACCCTGATATTTTTAATGTAATATCACTGCTGGAATTGTTTCTGGGAATATTAAAGGATTAAAATAGTGTACTTCACTTGACAAATGACTTTTAAAGTATTCTTAGTGATTTTAAGTTTTATGCGATTTAATTGAACCTGTTGTGGTATCAGCATGACTCTTTCATGAGGAATGTTTCATCTTCTGTTGAAACCACTATTGCATTAAAATAATTTGATCCTTGTTGAAATCATGTGCTTCATGAACACAGTGCAGTGTGGAAGCATGATAGAACTTGTAGATAATCAGAGATGTGAACACTTGATGGGATTTTTTATTATTTCCTCTCTACTTGCATATAGAAATAAGTTGCATTTGTAGACATGTTCACAAGAAAGAACTTTGTGCACACGCAAGCAGATCTAAGTAGTTCTGAGTTTATTTGATAGTGTGGGTTTTAATTTTTCCATATTGAAATACCAACATGAATTTTTCATACCTTGATACCGTGGGCAAAGTAAAAACAAGTAATCTTTCTTGATCTTGCAAAAGTAAGTGCACACATTCTTTGGAGCTGGGCAAATAGAAGTTTGTTAAAATGTTTCCATTTGCTAAAATATATTTAGGCAAGTGAAGCTTCCAGTTTGGTAGAAAGATTTTTTTCTCCAGCTGTTATGTAGTGATAAGTGTGTTTTATTTTCTGTTGGTTAAAAACTCAGATGGCATCTCCTAAGTAAAAATTTAGGAGCTAGCTGGCAAGTTTCCATTAAGAGTTACGAATTTTGAACAAATTATTTACCTTGCTGTCAACTTAGCAGTAAATGAAGGTGTAAACAGAACATCCCTCTGCTAGCTCCTTACAAGTTCAGTTTAAATACATGGCTATTTTTCCGTAAAAGACAGGAAAAGTGATTATAAATAGAAGTTAAATTGATACTGAATTTTAAAAAAAAGGCATAACTGTTAACACACTAATTTTTAAGATGCTTACAATAATGTCTAATTCCACTGTAGATTTTTTTTTTAAATTATTTTGTGCATATTTTATTAGTGTTAGTCTTCTGGAATCTACTTTTTACCTTGTTACTCAAAACATTTATTTTTGTGAAATACATACATACAGAAATATTAAGTCTAGTTTTAATGTAACATCAACGAAGTCCTCAAATATCACTGATTTATATTGCTCATATGGACTGGCAATACTGATAGGTTTTGTTCAAGTTAAAAATATTCTAAACCAAAGAGATTTTTTTTCTTATTACAGGCAATCTACAAAGAATTTTAAGTTGGGCTTGTGCTGTTGTTCTGCTTTAAAATGCATAAAGGTAGCCTGAATTTTTAATGTATTTTAATTTTTTCATGTAGTGATATTTTTAAGGAAAAATACAATGGTCAAGCTTGTTCTTCCTTGGTTATGTTGGAAGACCAGTTAGAGGTCTCTGGAACATTTCGTTGTGAGCTCCAATGCTTTAATTAAAATACTGAGGATGTTGGGTCTTCATTAAAGATACCATTTCTCCAAAATGTTACTTTACCATTGTGCTAACAAACAAAACATGCTTTTAAGCAGTCTCATTGAAAATGCCTTCGTCACTTGCTCAACTTTCACTCTTTTTACTTTTGTGATATTAACATTTTGCTAGTTCTTAAATCGTGAAAGCCCAACAGGACCTAAATTCCTAATGATAAAAAGCACAAAAGAAACCACTTTAAATAACAAAACAAAAAAATCCTTTCAGACCTTCTTTATACGTCAAAGAAGCAAGAGGGGGGAAGAAACCCATTTTTTTTCACTTGGAGGTCACCTTTATGCAGGAATTTTGTGACTAAATTATAAAAGATTTCAGGCCTTTCTTTATACATCAAATAAACATAAAATGACACAAGTCCAGTGTTTTCTTCCCTTTCCAGATCATCTTTTAAGGGTTTAAAATCCAGAAGATTATTTTTTCCATTGGTGTTGGAGAGATTTGGATGGGACAAAAAAGTAAGAGCGTTATCGGTAACCATAAATAGTTGCTGATTGTGAGTGGAGGGATAGATTGCATGTTTGTTTTTTGAAGTTTGCTGCTATTTATGATGCCTTAATACTGGTTGCATGGTCACAGTCCTAATAGGATGGTAAGAAATTGGTTCCAAAGGCTGCACTAAGACTTATTTTCTTACAACTTCCCACTAGTGGTAGCTGTAGTATAGATGCAGTATTTTAAGCGTCCTGTCATGTCACTGATCAGAGCGGGTCTATAGAAGCCAGAGGTTAAAACGCCAGCAACTGCATAGGTCTGGTCTGTCGTAGTAACACTCCCATTATTGTTGCTGCCTTGTAGTGCCTGGAATCCCAGTGATACCAAGGGTACGTTCACACTACCCGCTGGATCGGTGGGTAGTGATCGATCTATCGGAGATTAATTTATCGCGTCTAGATGAGATGCGATAAATCGATCCCCGAATGTGCTCCCCATCAACTCTGGAACTCCACCAGGACGAGAGGCATAAGCGGAGTTGACTGGGGAGCCGTGGCCATCGATCCCGTGCCGGGAGGTAGGTCGACCTAAGATACATCGACTTCAGCTACACTATTCTCCTCCCCCTTCCCCTGTGTAGACCAGGCCCAAGAGTTGTTTCTTACCAAAGAAATTTAATAAGGTGATTGGGAAGCACTGCAACAACTAAAAGTTGGACTGCATGACATCAATAGACTTGAAGGATGCCTATTTCCATATCCCAGTTCAGCAGTCTCACAGATGCTTTCTAAACTTTGCTCTGGGAGCACAACGCTACCAATACAGGCCCTTTGGTTTAACTGTGGGACAGTGTGTGTTTACAGAAGTTTTAGTAGAGTGACAGTCTCCAAGAGCAGCCTAACATCGGTTCTTCCCAAAGAATATTTCTGCAATCAGGAGGAAAAAACTGAGGCAAGGAGGTCTTCATTTGTCCCAAGGGAAAGTTAGTGATTCATAAATCTTGTCCGTCTGTGCATGTTTTCTAGTGGTGAAATGAGTAATGCAACATATGGTAAACTGTAGTTAAATTTTCCTGTTGCAAGCAAGTTACTAATTGCTTAGATCTCTAATAAAACCAGTTTTGACAAAACTTAAAACTAGTTTTGACACATTGTATGCAGTTCTTTAAGAATTTAGCAAGAATTAAGCTTCCCAACATGTGGGAATGCAGCAACCAGGTCACTGCCATGCTTTTGTTTTCTAAAACGTATGCACTTTGACAGATACAGACTCTAAGTGGTCCACACTGTCGAAGTTTCCTTTTATCCCTGTTACCTTACTGCTTTTATACATCCATAAAGAAATTAAACTCTGGTATTATGTATGTGATTTCATATTGAAGTCTTGTCTAAGCTGGAATGTTTTTCACATACGTAGTTAACACCAGAACAAACCGCTAGTGTTGATGTGCTCCTCTAACATAAGTGACTTCACCAGTATGATACTAACACTTTGTCTATACAGGGAGAAGTTGACAAGCACAGTAATTTCAGATTGCCCATTCCTCTATAGCTGCGATGATATAATTTATCTATTCTAAAGTAACCCTCATGTGGACACTGTGTTCTCGAATAATTTTATTTTGAAATAATTACTCAAAATAAAGTAAGTATTCTGGAATAAAGTCACTTTTTAAAAATTTCTGAATAGTGTGCTCTTAGAGGGGAGTTATTTTGGAATAGCTTTTATTTGTAATGAGGTCCACAGAGCCACGATGTTGAGTTTCTGCTCTATGCAGCCTATAAGGCAGACCAAACTTGTCAATTAGTAGCAGGAGAGGTTGGCCCCAGTTCTGAGAAACTGCCAGTACAAGTATCATCTGCCTCTTGAGCTGCAGGCAGGCAGACTGTCACCTCCCTGCTGCAGAGCAAGATTTAAAGAAAGGGGTGGGGGAAGGCCTCCCTGTGGAAGAGGAGAAATCAGGGCATGCAGACAGCCATCTTAGATCTTCTGAGAATGGGAACAATAGATCCTGTCCCTTTCCACAGAGAAAACAAGGCCTTTACTCCATATAGTTCGTAGAAAAAAAATCAGAAGGCTATAGAGTAGTTCTCTACTGCAGATATCCCAACAGATTCATGAAGAAATCAAAACTCAAGGTGGAGACCTTAAAATTCACACTAGCTGCCGTCAGTGAAAGGGACTGTATCACATCAGTAGACTTGAAGGATGCCTATCTCCATATCCCAGTTCATCAATCTCACAGGTGTTTTCTAAGCTTTGCTCTGGGAGCACAGCAGTACTATTTCAGGCCCTTTGGTTTAGCAACAGGACTGCTAAGTGTTTACAAAAGTTTTGGTAGTCTTTAATAGCAGCCCTCAGACATGAGGGCATCTGTGTCTACCCTTTCCTATGTGACCCTCTTATCCAAAGCCTCATCCAGAGTAAGTCATACATGTTACCCAGCTTAAAAAGATGCTGCAGAGTCACAGGTCTGTGAAAATCAGTTTAATACAATCTAAGCCAGTGATTTTCAAATTCTGGGTTGCGACCCAGAACTGGGTCACGGAATGGAAGGAACTGGGTTGTGGCGGCTCTGGTCAGCACTGCCGACCGGGCTGTTAAAAGTCCTGTCGGCGGTGCTGTAGAGCAGGGGTCCCCAACCCCTGGGCCGCAGACCGGTACCGGTCCGCGGCCTGTTAGGAACCGGGCCGCGAACCGACCCCTAGCACATCAAGCAGCGTGTCTCCGGCGGGGCCGCTGAGCCCCGTCCCGCTCAGAGCCGTGTGGTGAGGGGGCGGGGCTGCGAGCTCCAGGCTGAGCTCAGCTGCCTCCGCTCGGCGTGGAGCTCCCAGCCCCGCCCCCTCACCACGCGGCTCTGAGCAGGACGGAGCTCAGGCCCCGCCAGAGACACGCTGCCGCTGTTGGGCGAGGCGCTGAGGCTCCAGGTGAGGAGGGAGCCGGGGGTAAGAGGCTGGGGCCAGCGGGGTTGGCTAAGGGGCAGGGAGTCCTGGGGACAGTCAGGGCACAGAGAGGGGGCGGAGGTTGGGGCGGTCAGGGGCAGGAAATGGGGGTTGGATTGTGGGTGTTCGGGGTCTGTCAGGACTCAGCGGGGGGGATAGGGGTTGGAGCAGTCAGGGGACAGGGAGCAGGGGTGGGGTCCCAGGGTGGTGGGGGTCTCTGGGGGATGGTGAGGGGACAAGGAGCACGATGGGTCGGGGATTCTGACGGGGGCGGGCAGTCGGGGGGGGCAGGAAGTGGGTGGGGGTCAGATAGGGGGCAGGGCTCCCACTAATTATGCATTATGGTCAGTTGTATAATTATTTCATTATATATTACAATAATAATAGAAATAAAAGTACAAAAATAAATGTAATGCGCTTGAATCGTCCCAAAACCATCCCACAGGTCCGCGGAATTTTTTTTTTCTACGAAACCGGTCCCTGGTGCCAAAAAGGTTGGGGACCGCTGCTGTAGAGCTAAGGCAGGCTAGTCCCTACCTGTTCCCACACCCTGCTGCGCCCCTGGAAGCGTCCAGCAGGTCCAGCTCCGTGCTCCCATTGGCCGGGAACCAGCCAATGGGAGCAGGGGTGGGGAGCCTGTGGGCAAGAACTATGTGGAGCTGCTTGCGTGCCCTCACCTAGGAGCCGGACTTGCAGATGGCGACTTCCGGGGCGCAGTGCAGTCCACGGTGTCAGGACAGGTGGGAAGCCTGCCTCTGCACACCGGCTGCGCTGCTAACTGGGAGCTGCCGGAGGTAAGCCCGCGTCCCAGCCCTGAGCCCTTTCCTGCATCCCAAACACTTCATCCCTAGTCCCACCCCAGAGCCTGCATCCCCAGCCCAGAGCCCTGCCCCAACCCAGAGCACCCTCCTACACCGTGACACCCCCCCCCGCCCTGGCCCCACCCCTGTACCCTAACCTTCTGCCCCAGCCCTGAGTCCCTCCCACACCCCAAACCCGTCACCTACAGATTTGTTGGGCTACGGGCATCAACAATTTTCTTCAACTGGGTTGCCAGAAAAAAAGTTTGAAAACTACTGATCTAAGCAGATTCCCGATCTCTGTGTGGAGACAAACTGTCTACAGTGTTCCGTATTGCAGGAAAGACAGGAGAAACTGAGGGATGTTATTAAAACAGTCAACCTCTCAAGGGAAGTGCCCATTCATATGCTTCTGTCTCTGTTGGGATCAGTGGTCTCCTCTGTGGATATTCTTTGTGGCTCTGTTCTCACATGAGGCCACTACTGGGCTGCTCTTTGTATCTCCCCGAACTATTGCATATCTTGCCTTCAGTGAAGGTATCTTTCCCTAGGAAGATTCTAAGGTCATTCATGTGGGAGATGATTTCAAGCAGCTTCAAGCCAGGCTCTCCAATAAAAGAACCTGTAAAGACAGTTGTCATTGCAGATGCAAGCCAGGAAGGATGAGGGTGTTCACACAGAATCAAAGAATGTCCAGGGGATGTGTTCCAAATAGAGAGCAAACACAATATAAGTTGATGAGAGCTCAGGACAATCCAGTACGGCCCTTATCTGGACTATCCTTCATGTGCTGATGATTTGGGCAGAGGAAAATGAGCAGTCAATTTGCTCCTTTCACATCTAAGAAAAAACTAATGTTATGGCCAACTGGTTCAGCTGATGTAAGTTAGATCAGTGATACTCAAACTGAGACTTCAGAAGACTTTTTAATGTGTCTCCTGCAGCTCTTTGTGTGATTTGGTTAATAATTAAATCAAGGTGCTTTTACTATGTTATTAACCAATTGGTGTGTGTGTGTGTGTGTGTAAAATGACTGACCAGATATTCTACAGTTGATTAATACCTTAGTAAAAGCATCCTGATATTAAAAAAAAAAAAAAAAAAGGTAAATGAAACAATGAATTCATACTACTGTGGCTTTTTTGGGGGGGTAATGTTGATTGCTAATTTGGCTCCTGAACCACTGAGTTCTGAGTAAGATGATCCATAATGGGGACTATACCCAGAGGTATTTTCATCTACTGGTAAAGGAATTTGGTCCCCAGCAGTAGATCTTTTTGCCTCCTACTTGAAACATGAAGCTCTTCAAGTGATTGTTGATGTCAGTTCCAAGTAGGTATGCATGTGCCACATGCAAAGTTGTCAGAAGGGTTTTCCCCTAGCGGTACCCGTTGGGTTGGCTGTGGAGCCCCTAGAGTGGCGCATTTATGGTGGTGTATATAGTCCTTGACAACCTGCCGCCTCTTTAGTTCCTTTTTCTCTTGCCTCAGGTAAGCAATTCCCTGGCATTCCCTTTCTTTGTTTTGTAAATAGTTGTATTAGCATAGTATTGTTAGTTTTTAGTGTAGTTACTTAGTAATTAAGTCTTTTTTGAGGGGTACCTCCCTACCCCACACTCTCTCCCCTTCAGGGACTGGCCATGCCTCGGTTTCAAGGCTTTAAACCCTGTGGATCCTGTCAGAAGCCTGCACAGCCCGTGTTGGTGCCAAAACCTGCACTTTGGCGTGGAGCACACCAGCCTCAGTAAGGGAGGCCGCAGTGCCGGCAAAGGACCTGGCATCCAGGGAGTTGTGGCACCAGCACTTTCCGGCACTGAAGACAACTTTAGCGGCCTCGCAGCACCGGCGCCTAAGAAGCAAAGAAGAGCCAAGAGTGGGGCATTCACCAACAGTTAGAGCAGTGGAGCATGATTGTGCTTGCGGTGTGTGTCATGCTAGGACACTCAGCTCCTGCTCAGGCGAAACTGGCACCATTGACTCTGGCCGCCGGGTGGAACCATTGAGTCTGGTCCAGTTGGACTCCCTGAGTGTGGGAGAGCCAGATGGGGGAGTTGGATATGCCATCTACCCAGGACACATTTGATGCCACAAGGGACCTTATAGAGATGACGGCCCAGCAGTCTCTTGCACTGGAACCGCACAAAGGGCCAGTTCTTTCTAAGGGCAAACTGGCCATGCTTTGGCAATGATCCCCCTCTCTGCAGTCCTCCTCTCCTCCTGCCCGGCACCCCCGTGATCCTCAAGGTCGGACTCATTCTCGGTGCCAGAGTTGTATATCACCAGGTGGAGCCGGCATTGTTCTCAGTGAGAGGGGACACACCAGGTCCCTATGGTGCCCTACCCTCCTCAATGGCAGGCTCCCATGTAATGGCCATTCTGGACCCCCTGGGCATACCATCAAGCCCGGTGTCAAGCTCCAGATCCCTGTCCATTGCCTCGGACGGGTGGGAGCCCCCATCTTCCTCGATAGTAAGGGAACCTACAAAAGAATTGGAGCCCGATGCCCAACCCAGCACCGCGGCCAGCACCACGCAGACAGCATCACTTGGGGAGCAACCCCATGAATTGAAAGGTCAGGAGGAACCTGTACCCATGGGGGCTTCTTCATCTTCCTTCCCAGATGAGGCAATAGAGGGCAATAGCGGCCACATCAGGGAATAGAAATTGTATGGTGGGCCATGAATGCTCACAACATTTGAGATTGGGGTGCGGGAGGGAATGCATGGCTCTTGAAGAGAGCTTCGTAAGCCAACGAGAATATTCAGAGCGCTAATATCCACAATTTTAGCTCCCAAAAATAAATCTTAACTCCTCTGTATTCAAGGGCCTGCTTGAGATTTTCCCAGTGATACCAGGATAAGTGTCTCACCTCATATCTGCATTGGTAGTACAAATTCGTGAATTTCTTAAATGGACTTTGGCTAGGCCTGGCAGTTCAGACTCTCCAGAGTAGCAGGCAAGAGGCAGATTTCATGTTATACAAATGTCCAGTGTTGTGGCCTTTTTAAAGCAGCATCTTTTCTACGTTCTCCCAAAGTGCACAGAGTTATTTTAAATGAACTTATCTGGTTCTCAGTGCCATTACAGGCTCTCCATTTGAACCACTCATGGTGTCTCATTACTTCTGAACCATTAAGATGACCTTTTTGATAGCAATCGTGTTAGTTTGCATTTGTGTTGAGTTAGGCGCTTCTTTCCTAGAATCTCAGTTCTGCAACTTCCATAAAGAAAAAGTGGTATTCTGACTTGACCCAGTCTTCATGCCAAAGACTAACTATGTGCTCCACAAAGTATAGGAAATTGTCTTTCCGTCCTTTTGCCCAGCTCTATTGCACCTAAAAGAGAAATAGTGGCATACTTTCAATGTCAGCAGAGCTCTCCAAGTTATATGTTCACCTTGCAGCTCATTTAGAAGGACAAATACTTTATCTGGTGTCAGGGAAAGAAGGCTTTGGAATTCTCCATTTCCAGATGGTTAAAATATCAAACATACAAGTAAAAAAGCATAACTCCTCCTTCCAATATCAGAACTTATTCTGTAGAACGGTGGCACTTCATGAACAGCTAGACCATAAGCAAAACTGTGTTGCCAGAAGGCTCATCTGTAAATCTGCTTCTTTGTCATGTGTTCATACCTTCTTCAAAATTATACAGGTTGGATGTTCAGGCATCACCTTATGCTGCCTTTGGTAAATGGGTGCTCCAAGCTGTAATATCCCAGTAACTACTAGGAAGAGATTATTCCCTTCCACATCTATACTTAACTGTATATAGTGTCCCTCCTCTCCCCTTCTCCAGTGGACACTACTTTGAAAATCCCAATGTTGTGGGTCTGTGGCCTTTGTTACAGGTAAGAACTGGAAAATTTATTCATGTCTTACCTAAAAATGTCCTTTCTTCAAGTAATGAGGTCCATAGATCTAAGCCACCCTGCATGGGCAGTTAATTGGATAAAGATATTTTATATTACATTCAGTTTGTTGCTCATTTAATTTCTTTCTATGCAGGAAGATTGTTCTGTTTAGTCTTAATGCTTAATTATCCTTACATGGAGTAGTTGGTTTTCCTAGGCTGTGGAAGTATCTCAACTGGTGGTTTCTCAGAGTTGGAGCCACACCTCGCCTGCCACCAATTGATAGGTTTGGTCTACCTCCAACACTGCATGGAGAGCAGAGACTCTGTCATGGATTTGTAGTCCTCATTACTGTAAGAACAGAAATTTTCAGTTAAGACATAAATTTTTCCATTGTGGAATACCTATTCCAGAATAGTTGTGCCAGTCAATTCCTGCACATAGCTCTAAGTGCTTACAGTGCAAGTAATTCATTTTGCACTATTGCAACAAATTTTACAATCAGTGAATTAGTGGGGTTTTTTTTTTTAAATGGACAAACCTGGAATATTTGTGCATATTCCTTTGTTCACCTCTACAGTTGACTGTCCCCAGGCTTCTGTTTTCAGTCACTGATTGCTAGGTTGGGCCCTTTGACACTTCCAGGTTGTTTGGTACATGAATATTTTAAGCATATTTTGTTCGCAGGTTTAGGACCTAAGAATGTTTTGTATCTGCTGTACTGATAAAATGAGAAGTTTAGATACTCTGAATAATTACTCTTTTTCTTCAGACAGACTTAATTGGTAATGCAAAGCACATAGTGATTTAGGGAACTGAGTATTGCCAGTGGTTAAACAACTTTTTTCTCTGGGTGAGATAATGAATTTACTATGTTCTATTTATAGGCTTGGCAGAATTTGATTTTTTTGTTTTATAATTTTGATGGAGAATGTCTGTTTACTTTGAAGCATTTTCTATTTTTATCAATTTAAATTTTCACAGTAGTGGAAAACTGAGGGGGTCAGACAATTAATGACAGTAGCCAGGAGCTGAGGGGTTGAAGCCCAAGCCCCAGTGTACCTGTGGGATTGAAGCCGGGAGCTGTAGGACTGAATCCCTGAGCCGCAATGGGGCTGAAGCCCTGAACCCTGGTGCAGCCGTGGGCTGTAGTCATGAGCTGTGGGGCTGAATCCCCGAGCCCTGGTGCTGCTAGTAGCTGCAATCCTGAACCCCGGTGCCACCGCAGGGCTGAAGCCGGGAACTGCAACGCTGAGCCCTGGTGGTGTTGTGGGGTGGCAGCTGGGAGTTGCAGTATTGAAGCCCTGATCCAAGGTGGCATCGTGGGGCTGGGAGCTGTCTGGGTAAAGCTCCGAACCCCATTGCTGCCATGGGGATGGCATCGCAGAGCCCAAGTCCCCTCCAGGGGTAAAGCCTGCTGCCACAGTGCTGGTGCCACTGTGGGGTAAAGTCATGAACCACAGTGCCCCACAGGCTTAAGCAGGGAGCCGGAGTGCTGAAGCAAGAGCTGAGAGCTGAAGCCCAGATCCGTGGTGCCTCCTGCGGGCTGAAGCCCCTTCCCCCACTGGGCAGAAGCCAAAGCCTATGCCATGGCTTCATCCTCAGGATGTCAGACTCAGACTTACGAGTCAACCATTGGGGTGTGGGCCTCCCAGCCTGTAGGTCAGCCTCAATGTCTCCTGGCCCAATGCTTGTTCTGTTTCAAGAGACCTGGCATGTGAAAGCCCACTCCTTGGTTTCTGCTCTGAGCCCAGTGAGTCTAACGCCAGCCTTGCAGGTTTTACTGGGTGGAAAGGAGCTATTTCAGTGGGAGAAGGACAAGTTACACAGCACAGGGAAAATTGGTGTAAACGTAAACAATACATATCAGTTACGGATAACATTTTAATTCAGCCATCAGCTTCAAAACAACAAAACCCAGAGATCAGAGATACCGACCTTCCTTCAAGTTCAACCACCATAAGAGCTGAAGAATACTGAGGAGATGGCATGAGTAAAAAACATAAAGCTATTATTAACCTTGCAAAATTTAGGAAATATGAAGACAGCTATCTGAATTTTGGTTTTAGTTGTTATGGAAGTAGGGATCTACCTCAACCTCAGTGTGTAATTTGTGCATAAGTACTATCTAAGGAATGTTTGAAACCCTCCAAATTATAGACATTTAATTACAAAGAATGAAATCTATAAGGATAAGCACTGTTCATTTTTTGAGCAAAAGGCCAAGGAGCTGCTTGGTACTAAAGCAGTAATGAAATCTACAACTACTGTGGGTAAAAACACTTAAGATCATTTTACATAGGGGCACAGAAAATTGCTAAAACAAAAAAAAAATCACACACAGTTGCTGAGACTTTGTTAATGCCTTCTGTTGAAATAATAAAGGAAGTGTTTGGAGAGGAGAAGGCCAAAGCACTGACAAAAATACTAATGTCAAATGGCACTTTCAAATGACAGATCATTTCTACATCAGAAGATAGTTTCTCAGTGTATTGATTGGCTGCGTGACAATGATTTTGCTATACAACTAGATGAATCCATAGACATTTCAAAAATTTCCCATTTACTTGCCTATGTTCCTTATGTGTGGAATAAGGAAATAAAGGAAGACCTTTTTGTTTGCGAAGAGCTCAAGACAACAACAAAGTCGGATGGCATTTTCAAACTGTCAGATGATTTTATGATTTCAGTAGAAATCAGCTGGACTAATTGCATTGGGGTCTTCTCTGATGGAGCCACAATGACTTGGAAAGCATTCTGGTTTTGTGCAAAAAATAAAAGCCGTAAACACAGCGGTAACACTGGTTAATTTTATTAAATCCAGAACAACAAACTCCAGGTGTTTTGCTGCACTTTCTGAGGAGGTGAGTACAGAGCACCATTCCTTGCTCATGCATACAGAGGTGAAATGGCTATCCTGAGGCAGAATGCTTGCCCGTTTATTTAATCTCAAGGAAAAGTTTTCTGTACTTTCTTAACTAATAAGAAACCTTGAACTTGCAGCAGAAGTGCTGAAAGATGATGTGTGGCTGACAAAGCTGGGTTACCTTGTCGACATATTAGTGACATGAATAAGCTGAATAAAACTGTGAAAGGCAGGAACACTAATTTTATTGCCCAGCATGAAAGAATTGAGGCATTCAAAAGAAAACTACAACTCTGGAAAGTTCGTGTCTGTCAGGGCACTACTGATATATTTTGAGCTCTTACGTTCTTTCATTCAGGAACGAAATACTGACATCAATGTAATTAAACATCTGCTAGCAGCGTATCTGTCTGGTCTGCTTAACAGATTTAATGCTTATATTCCTGAACTCACAACAGAACAAAAGTCTATACATGTGGACTACAAACCCCTTCAGTGAGAAGCAAAATTTCCATCCCTTGTCCCATCAAAACTGTTAGAAGAGCTCATTGACATTTCATCAGACAGCTCCCTCAGAACCAGGTTCAAAGAAATGGTGCTGGAAACATTTTGGTGTGAGTATTCTGATGAATACAGCACTGCTTCTTCTGCAGCGCTGAAAGTTTTGATCGTCTTAGATACCACCTACTACTGTGAAGCCAGATTTTCTGCCATGACATCAATGAAAACAAAGTACTGAACCAAGATGAATATTGACCATGACATGCGTGTGTGCTTGTCAAGAAGTGGGAGTATCTTTGACAGGATTGTTGATTAGCACCAGCAACAAGTTTCACACTGAGTAAATTAAAAAAAATTAATTTAATCTAATAATAACATAATTTTATCTTGTCTTTTATCTATCTAAAGTGTGTGTTTAACTGTATAACAATCCATTTAATACAGCTTTTAATCT
Organism: Mauremys reevesii; assembly: GCF_016161935.1. NCBI lineage: Eukaryota > Metazoa > Chordata > Testudines > Geoemydidae > Mauremys > Mauremys reevesii. The sequence continues at coordinate 244,719,266 of NC_052623.1, read as the reverse complement.
ACTGGATATGCAGAAAAAGCAGTTGTGGTACAGGTGGGCCATGGATTTTTATAGCATTTGGAGTGAGGGGAACTCAAAGAAAAAGGGTTAAGAACCCCCGCTATAGGACATACTATCATTTTGGGGTATCTGCCCTGCTCATGACAGTCTGCCCCAAAATAGACACTCAGGGTTGTGAGCCCCTCCAGACAGCTCATTATCCAGACATTATCTAAAATGATAATTTTAGAATAAATGTTGAGTAAATATTTAATAAGAATGTAATAATAACATCAGGTTAGTAGCAGGAGTTTTCTATTTATATTAAATTCCTGACTTTCAGGCAGATTTAAATTGGCTTTTTGATTAAGAAAGGTCTTGTAGAAATGAAAGCTTGCAATTTCAAAAGTACTAGATGCAGCAGAAGCAATCATATGCTTTCTAGAACGATCTTTGAGAACAAGTATTAAGTATAGTGAAAGAACTGAACAATGATCTATGTAAAAATGAAATAGGAAGGCAACTGGACAACAGTAAGAGGGAAACAATCTTTTTGTATGTTGGCAATCCTGTTTTGAATTAATTTTTTTAAAAGCATCAGGAGAATAGGCCCCTAGGAAATATATTCTTGCTAGGTCAAGAGTGGTGACAGCAGCAGCCCTAAAATAAGTTATGTCATTGTCTGTCTGCCAAACAAATGGAAAAATTTGGTGTGCACACATACTAAAATATGTGGATGCATGAAGGGAAACAAATTAATTCCAAACACTGATGTTTTTCACAGTTTAAAGTGAGTGGCAGTGTGCACACACGTTGGAAGCATGGATTGTCTTTTTTTTACTCTGACAGTAAAACTTTTGATATTCATCTGTTTTCTAGTGCAGCCATGCACTATGATTCCCAAATTTATTGTTCAAAACCCCTTAATTGAAAAAAGGCTCATAATAAACGGGTATTTGAGTACCGACTGGAAAATGCTTGCATGTGCTATTTACTATGCCATGTGGCATTGCATTTTTAGTAAAATGGAAGGAGTTGAACAACCACAGACCACATCCTTGCTAACAGTTATACGTAGGGGCTGAATTTACTTATATTTTTTCCATATTCAAATAACTTTCTATTAGGTAACCATACGTTCCTGCATTTATTTCAGTTAGAAATGAAAAGTTCTTCTTAGGCTGGAAAGCAAAAATGAGGCTGAAGTAGCTGACATACTTTTTTCCTGTTCAGATCTGAAACACCAGTACAGAAGTAGAACAGAGCTTGATCAGACTTGCTCTGCTTGTCTCCAGTTTAATTTTATGTCTGTGCAGAAACCTAATGCATTTATAAAGAGAGCAGGGATGCATCTGCCCCATAACTTTTTCTGGAATTTGTTTGCAGTTTTTAAATGTAAGTAAGTGGTGGTAGAAACAATACATAATTTTGCTTTTCTTGCAAAATAAGGAAATTTCTTAAAGTGAGTATTGCTGAATAAATAATCTGACACAGGAATTACATTTGCTAAATAAGGATTTGGTTAATAAATCAAGAGCTTGGTAAATCAGTCTTCACATTTACTCTTCCCCCTTAATATTTGTTAGGCTACTTGACTTGATATAACTACTCCTTTATTAAAATAGTGTCTTTTTAAATTAAGATATGGCTTTTAGTTCATAACATCATGTTTTTGTTAGTATTTTTCCAGTGAAGTATTACTCAACTTTTGCTTTGTTAGTTTTATTAGAAATGAGCAAATAAGAAGACTCTAGTGTTAGTAACATATAATATGTGCGAAGGTAAGTCTCTAGAGAAGCACTGAAGTAGCATTTAATTTTAGTTTCAATGGGAGAAAGCCAGATGTCACTGTGAGAGTTCTGGCTGAGCTCCATTTCTTGTAGGGCAGTGAAATCAAACAAATGTGTTTTATTAAAGAGAGCCCAAAACCAAATGTCCCAGCCCTGATCTTTTGATCTCTCTTGCTACTTCTGACTGAATTGCTCTATTCCAGATGAAAGCTGTTCTTAGCCCTCATTTTTCCCTGGTCTTCTATCCTGCTATACAACTGGTCTGTGTACCCTTCATTCTGTTCCATCTACTCTAGCTGAGTTGCTCACCTCCTCCAAATAAAAACCACAGAAAAAATACTAGTTCATTCGCAGTGAGAAACTGGACAGAATACTAAATTTACTTATTCTTAGTTAAGAACATAAATATAATGGTACTGGATCAGATCACTGGTCCCTCCAGCCCAGTATCCTCTTACGACAGTAGCTAGTGCCAGATGCATCAGAGAGAATGAACATAACAGTGATCTACGCTGTGTCATCCCCTCCCTGTTTCTGGCAGTCAGAGGTTTAGGGACACCTGGAGCATGGGATTGCATCCCTGACCATTTTGGCTAATAGCCAATGATGGACCTATCCTCCTTGAATTTATCTAATTATTTTTTGAATCCAGTTATACTTCTGGTCTTTGGTTTAGAGCAAAAATATTAGAGGGCCAACACAATTTTGCAAGATGTGGGTAAGCTAGAAATAAAAAGGATTTTGAAATGGGAGCATCTGCAAGCCAGTAAAAACATAGGAAGGCATATGTAGTGGTCCTAGAAGACTGTCTTCTGGTATATCCAGATGAAGGGAAAGTACTGCAGTTATATTAGCAGATTAGATTATCAGTCAAGTACATAACATCTGGCTTCCTCTCCATTATGGGTTCGATTGTGGCAGTTCGTGGTGCAAAACAGGACTGCCCCTCAGGCAGGGCTGTTCAGTCCACATTAGGATGGAATATATTGTTCCCATTGTGTACCAAAACCAATGTGTGATGGGTAGTTTAGTAGATATAAGCCTCGGTTGCATCTTTTTGCTATTCTTCCTGGGGAAGTAGGACTGAGCAGTCTGTACTCCATCTGAAGTGCTGTTGTGGGAGGCCTTTGTGTACCATTGAGGAGGCTGGATAGGCTGTTTGCACAGCTCCCTGCTCTGCATAGCCCAGCAAGACTCTTGCAGTCTGTCACTAAAAGGAAACTGACAATATGAATCTCATTTTCTTGTTATCATAGAATATTAGGGTTGGAAGAGACCTCAGGAGGTCATCTAATCCAACCCCCTGCTCAAAGCAGGACCAACACCAACTAAATCATCCCAGCCAGTGCTTTGTCAAGCCAGGCCTTAAAAACCTGTAAGGATGGAGATTCCACCACCTCCCTAGGTAACCTATTCCAGTGCTTCATCACCCTCCTAGTGAAAGTATTTCCTAATATCCAACCTAGACCTCCCCCATTGCAACTTGAGACCATTGCTTCTTATTCGGTCATCTGCCACCACTGAGAACAGCCTAGCTCCATCCTGGAACCCCCTTCAGATAGTTGAAGGCTGCTATCAAATCCCCCCTCACGCTTCTTTTCTGCAGACTAAATAACCCCAGTTTCCTCAGCCTCTCATTGTAAGTCGTGCCCAGCCCCCTAATCATTTTTGTTGCCCTCCACTGGACTCTCTCCAATTTGTCCACATCCCTTCTGTAGTGGGAGGACCAAAACTGGACACAATACTCCAGGTGTGGCCTCACCAGTGCCAAATAGAGGGGAATTTTCACTTCCCTTGATGTGCTGGCAATGCTCCTACTAATACAGGTTATGGGAAGTACTACCTTCAGAATTGTTGAATAACCGTAGCATTAGACTGTTATTTAGACCTGGTCTACACTAGAGTTAAGTCGATGTAAAGTAGCTTACATACGCCTGATTATTTCAGTATATACACTACAGCCTTGTCCCACTGATGTAAGTACCCTACTATGCAGACATAATAACTCCACCTCCACAAGAGGCATAGGACTTTTGTCGGTGTAGTTAGTGCAAAGCAGTGTCTGTATAGACACATTGTTACTTATATCAGCTGTTGGCTGTCTTGTCAATTTCAGGGCTCCATGCTAGAGCTTTGGCTGCCCCCAGGTCCCTGCTCTGATCTGGGCTGCACCTGCCCGACTCCCAGCTCCCTGGCTGGGAACCAAGAGTCAAGAAGCCCAGGAGACTGGCCCCCACTCCATATGGGGAGCTGAGCCCTGGCTGCAAGTATCTCCCCGCACTGCCCCTCTTCAGTCAGTGAAAGCACTCCTGATGAGGATGCGCACCACTGACAGTGTGGTCATCAGGTCGATTTTAAGTCTGTACTGTAGACGTGCTCTTAGGAGGAGAGAAATGTGTCCAAAACTTTCTATATGAAGCCTTTTTTAGCATCACATTGAGTCCTTGTTCCATACTTGGCCCCGGTTAAATTGATTCAGTATTTTTTATGTAGTATTAGGGCTTGTTTACACTGACCGTGCTGCAGTACTTAGTGAAAACACTCCCAATCAGCAATTAGTGAAACACTCCCAATTAGTGAAAGCTTCTCTCATCAGCATAGGTACCCCAAGAGGCAATAACTAAGTCAGTGGGAAAAGTCCGTCCTGTTGATATTGTGCTCTCTACACCTTGGGTTGGGTTAGTTATAATTATACCTCTACCCCGATATAACGTGGTCATGGGGAGCCAAAAATCCCTACCATGTTATAGATGAAACGCCGTTATATCGGGGTAGCGTTGGCAGGGCTGCTGCGGTGATTTAAAGAGCCTGGGGCTCTGGCGAGCCCCAGGCCCTTTAAATCGCCGGCGGAGCCCCGCTGCCGCAGCCCTGGGGTAGCAGTGGCAGGGCTCCAGTGGTGATTTAAAGGGCCCTGGGCTCCCCGCAGCAGCCGGAGCCCCAGACCCTTTAAAGTGCCACCGGAACCCCACTGCTACCACCCTATATGCGGACCCGCCTTATATCGGGTCACATTGTAGTGGGGTAGAAGTGCACATCACCTGGAGGGGTGGAAAATTGATACCCTTGAGCTATATAGTTACACTGACATAAGTTTGTAGTGTAAACCAGGGCTTAGAGCAGGCTAACAATGCAATAAATGTGTTTGGAGAGAGGAAGGGTGTGAAAGTGCGTGATAGTTAGCTTGTACCACACCTTGTAAACAGAGCATTGCTCTGAAAGAATGTTAGGAAGGAGAGGTAAGCAGAGGCTAGCGGGCAACAGCATGAGTGGAATGTAAAATGGATAGTACTGAAGTTGTCATCCTGAAAGATGGCTTCCCATATAGGAAAAAACTGGGTTTTGTTGGCTCTTCACAAAGTAGTACCAGATCCTGTACTGTTGAGATGGGAAAAAAATCCAACTCTTGTTTTCCGAAATCACATGGAACAAGCTAAATTGTTTTGCTACCGTGAATTGTTGGGTTACACCATGTAGTTGAGAACAGAATTTGTCCCCAAGGTATTATGAAACCGAATTGAAATTCTGACCCACTTTTTAACAGGTGACCATTGATGGACCTTAGTGGAACAAAGAACAAAGTAAGATCCATGACACAGGCAAAAAATAGTTTATTTTCTACTGAATGCATATCTGAAATGTCATCTCAGCCAGCTGTACCTGCTTCTGGAGTTCTACATACCCCAGTGCAGTGATACTCAGACCTCAGTGGTTCAGGAGCCAAATTACCGTTCAACGTTACCCAAAAGAGCTACAGTAGTGTGAATTCATTGTTTCATTTTATATAGAGATATATATTATTCTCACAGCAAAATGACTGACCAAGTATTTTATCAACTACAATTGGTTAACATAGTAAAAGCATCCTGATTGGTTGTTAATTGAGTGTTTTAATATCATGTGCTGCAAGGAGCCACAAGAGGCACATTAAAGAGTCTCAGTCTGAGTATCACTGCCTCAGTGGCATATATAACAGCCAACTGCATATATTGAGTTAGGGAACGTGTGATCATGAATATTAATAAAAATATCCAAGGAAGTTTTGATTTTTGATTTTGGCTCTAGGCATGGTAATATTGTTGAGATAGCCCAGCTCCTGCAATTAAAATAGAGCCAATTCCTAAGTGGTGTTAATGGAAATACTCTGTGTATAATGGTGTAACCAAGAACAGAATTTGGACCTCCATTTTGAGAAAAGTTTTACTGCGTGCATGTATTCACAAGGATGCTATATTTCTGCCTAAGTGAAAGGAAAGAATGAGTTAAAATACATCATGCATCCAGTGAAGTGGGTATTCACCCACGAAAGCTCATGCTTCAAAACGTGTTAGTCTATAAGGTGCCACAGGACTCTTTGCTGCTTTTAAAATATCTTGGCTTCTAACTGTTTTTAAACCCACTGTAATACAATCCTTACCACACAGTACAAGTACAGACACAGAAAGATGCAACATTGTAATTTTGAAGTGTGGTTTTGGTTGTGGAAACTGGGAAATGAATGTGCTGAAATATTAAAGGGAAAATTTGGCTTAATTTCCATTGACTTGTATTAATTAGATACATATTATCATAATGAAATATACAAAATACTGTGCTTGTGTAGAGACCTAGAGTGGAATTTTGTGGGTCACTGACTGATGCCTAAATTGAACACACTGGAAATTGTGCCTAGTGTGTGGGAGCTTTTAATAAAATTTTCAGTGAACTACAAGAGATGAAGCCTGTAAATAAATGCCTTGGGGCTACTGTTATATAGAAGGGACATAGAAATTATCTAGGGACTGTACTTCTTACATAAGTATTTTGAGAAATTTACGTAAATGTTGGTAATCTAAGTTAAAATAATCCTGAAACCCAGCTGTTTGGGGTCAGAAATGAAAATCCGCTGTTTTTAAAAGAAAATATTTGGGGTTTAGTCAACAAATTACAATTCTTTACATAAAGCATTTTTTATTACTAGAACAAGTTGACATTCATTGTTAGCTGCAATGCATGTTCATTCATATGACTTTGTTTGGGAGTCTGGGCTTAGGAGAGATGGGAAAAGAAGTGTTCCTTGCCTATTTAAGTGGTAGAGATCTCTAAACAAGGAAGAGAAATGGCTCCTTGCTTCAATGTACTTTTACAATGTCCATGCCAACTTTCCAGGCCCCCTTTCTACCAGATACTCATTATTGGGCCAGGTTTTCAACTTCAGACATGCTGTCTGTCTGTCACATATCAGTGTGGAAGAGGGGGAGAAAGATGGTGTCTCTTTTTTCTAGGTTTAGCCCTAAAATTATTGACCTAACAGTTGTCCTCAAATGGTTTTTTTGTAGTCATCTGGGATTGCTCCCTTCTCTCCAATATTTTCCATTTATTCTTGCCATTTAGATGACCTTTCCTTTAGTAAGGAGGAGTGAACACAGCTTCTTATTGAGCTAGGCAGTGCCAGTGTGTGCAAGTTGTTCCCTCTCAACAAAAGAGGGAATATTCTACTTGGCAGCCTTTTGGGATGCCAGTTGATGGCCAGCTGTATCAAATTGTCAAGGTTAAACATTAGAACAGTCTACATCACTATAACCTAACTGAATGACACCCTTTTTTGACTTACTGTGGGATTTTAAAAAAAGCCTGAATTAGAAGCACGAGTCCCATGGAAAGTCGGTGAAACTTGTGCTCCTCAGGCACTTTTAAAAATCCCACCATTTATGGCTAACTTAGATGGGTCCAGCTTAAGGTTGTCCACCAAGGCCACATGGAAAAAAAAAGTTGAAAATAATTATTTTATGATGATAAAAGTTCAATTCGTGCCCTGTATTTCATAATTTCAAGTCTTGTGGATACAATTCTCCAGCCTTCCTCGAGAGATCAAGAAAGCGAGTCTGTTGAATTGGAGGAAAAATATCCACCTAAAAATGGATGTTGTGCAGTGATGTTTGTAACTTAGTTTTCTTTTCTCTGAGCCACTTTATCTTTCTTAGGGAACATAGAATCATAACAATTTAGGATGGCAAGGACTAAGCAGATCAGAATCTATCTCATGGCCTTTCAAAGGTTATGGATGTACTTTCCCAATAGAATCTTTTTCAGAGGTTAAACTGATTATAGTTGTTCTAAAAAGGTAGAGAATGATGTACTTCAGTCATTATTAGCCGCAAATGTCCACAACTTGCTTTAAACTAAACTCTGTGACATGAGAAAAAAATGGTACAAAGAAATGGGTTACATTTTTACCTCTTTTTCTGTTTGTTTGCATATTATAGCCAATACAGCTTAAACATGAAAGAAGCTTTAATTTTTTTTACTGTAGGTTTTTGTGTGAAAGGGGACTTGTGACTAGAGCATGACTGTGAAACTGCAAAGTGATCAAGATCTAAGCTTTTTAATATAAGCATCAGCCAGGGAAATGTTAAGATTCCTCCCAGGAATGGTCTAGTTATTAGATAGTCCTGCCTTGAGTGCAAGGAACTGGGCTAGATGACCTCTTGAGGTCCCTTCCAGTCCTACACTTGTTTGATTATCTTGCTGAAGTTAAGACTTCAGGGAATGGAGAGCAAGGTTTGCAAGGTAAACAGTATTTTGTATAGTTAAAATGTTAGTGTCTATAACCAAAGGTTATCTTTCAAGTGCCGTAAACTTTCATTCTGAACCAGTTTTAAGATTTTTGTAATTTTCTGAAAGTTTCATTGGAAGACTGATGTTTTCCAGGTTTGTTACCTGTCTACGTGTGAATTTTTTGGGAAAGTTGGTGCAGAAATAAAGGTATTTCCCTTATACAAAGAGAGAGCTGTCTCTTGTATCAGTACTTCTAGGTAAATAGATTTCATAGCAAAAATCAATATTATAATTTTAAATCTACCAAATAAAAAGTAGAAAAGAAAAAGGAAATATTGACAAAAATTTTCTGTTTACTCCAAATTTATTGAACAAATATTTTACATCTGTAGTTGCCAGGAGTTAAGTTCCAGATGTCACAATGAACTCTTCATGGAACCGTCCAGTTATTTTCCTTGTATTTGGACCTTACACTAAATCCTTAAAATAATTCTACAGAAAACTACAAAATACATAACTTTATAAATGCCTGTCTCTCTTCTCCACAGTCATAATGAACGGAAAGTGACCTGCAAGCATCCAGTAACAGGACAGCCATCACAGGATAACTGTATTTTTGTTGTGAATGAACAGTAAGTGAAATGTGCTTTGCACAATATAAAATACATGCATTCTTAATTCATACAATTCACAATGAGCTCCAATCAATATAGAAATTGATTTTTGTTATTATCTAATTCTTCTGCACTCTGCTAATCCAAGACCAAAGAAGCACAGTAAAACAATTACAAAGAAAAAAAAACTAGTCCAAATGGGATTTTCTGTGTTTTAATGAAGTATTGGGACCATTATTTCACTGTTCACTTCTGTTACCCTACCCAATTTGCATGCAGAGTAAACTAAAAGATTTTTAGCAGGATAGTCCAGTAGGCTACCATAAGGTACATTTTTGATGATCCATTTGAATTGCTCTGGAATATGCTGGCATTCCATATCTCCTGTAGCAGCTAGGACTCCTTTTCCATTTAATATTGTTATTCCATTGCCTTGTCAAGAAGTTTCCTGAGCAGGTGGATGATAGATTTGTTGACTACTATTTCATTACTCTTGCAGAATAAATCATGAATGACATGATTTCCTTAGACTTTCCTGAAGGTTTAGGGGAATCAAGAATTTATGTACAGTAGTAATTCCTGATCTCTGGTTGTGAAGTGGCTGTGTCTTGTGTATCTAATCAAATTACCAGACTGAACTTCAGTAATACTTAAAAGTCTCATATTTTCACTAACATGAGATTGGTGTACAGCATTCTCTTACTACCTGTGCTGTGTGGTAAACCACGAATTTGAATTATTTTAAAGCAACTTTAAGAATTTCCTATAATAGAATTAAGTTTCTTTGCTATACAATTTAATGACCTTTTTTTATACTTGGTGCAGATAATTTTCTCATAAAATCTGAATTGCTTGCTTCAAAAAGTAGGACACAGCCACTATTAGAGAACATCTTAGGGACACGTTTTAATATCAGTCTGCACACACAGCAGGTTCTGGTGTTACTGAATACTCTGTTTTCAGGACTGCTGCAACTATGACATCTGAAGAAAAGAAAGAACGAACAGTAAGCACAATAAGTGACGCTTCCAACTACAATTTGACATCAGATTATGCTGTGCATCCAGTGAGCCCTGTGGGCAGAGTAAGTCACTGTATCAGATTATTTATTAATGTAAAATTATTCAATTAGTCCATAAGATAGCAAACAGAGTCCTATAATTAAAGAGAAACTTTGTAATTAATATTCCATTTAAAAAAAGAAACAAAGCATATGTATATCTCAGGGCACTTGATAACCTGAATGTTTTTATTTGGAAGCTGAGGTGTCTGAAATAACTTATCACTAGAGCTGTAATTTTTGTCACAGGCTTCTTGGCTCTTATGACTTTCACGTTCTGAAATTCTTTGGTATTAGACAACTTTCTTGTTTTGTATATGAGCAACTGTGTGTTTGAGTGGGCATATAGGTAAGTGTGCATGTGGACAGTTGCACTATGTTTTGAAAGATTTGACCAAACATCCTCAAGGCAGGAGTATGGAATTATAGCAATTAGTAAGGGATTGGTTGCAGCCCTTAAAAGTGGTTATGGGAACAGACCATACGGCAAAGGTTACATTTTAACTAGCAACCGCCAGTCCTAGAATTTCAGTGCAACTAGGTAGGAAAATTGCTCAGTAGCCCATGAAATCATAAGCAATCTGTTTTTTGTTTTGTAGTCTGGTCTTGTGGTTAAAGCACAGGACTGGAAGTGAGGAAACTTGAATTCTATTCCTGGCTTTGCCTTATTTGTGGGATCTTGGCTAAATCAACTTAACTAAGTTGTGCTTCAGTTTCCCCATCTGTAACGGGGAGATACTTCCTTGCCCTTCAGAGATGTTATGAAGCAAAAAGCTTTAGAGATCCTTGGATAAAAGGCAGTATAGAACTACAAGTTTCATTTTGTTTTTCAGTTAGAGGCCACTTTGTAGAAGGACAGTTCACTTACTACAAAACTGAAAATTTTCATTGGGTTTTGCCAGGATAGATTTATTATTTTCAGAGAAGTTAGCCAGATGACATCTTAGTTAGTGATGAGATAAGCAGTGCCATCTGTCTTGTAGTCAACAGTTAACATTTCTTCTTGAGTATTTTTACATTCTCAGTTGCAAACAAAAAAACCTGTTGAATTAGGCACTGAAAGACTGTACCCAGCAAAGTGGTTCTCCTGCAAATGAATCAAATTTGTAACATACATACTTTGAAGTGTTAGTGTTAACTGAGCAATTTCTTTAATTTCAGCACGTTTGGATTGAAACCCTGTTTATTTTCTTTGTGAAAAAATAAACATTTTACAATTGCCCATAAAATAAGACATTTTGAGCATGTTGGAGACTGCTGCTAAAGCAGCTTTTGTTTTAAATGGACACAGTCAAATGGTCAGGCAAAAACTTGACCTACATTGAAACCATTATCTAGTGAGGAAAGACTTCCAGATTCTAGAAAATGCCTTAGGGTTTGTCTACACTTGCAGCTATACAGTGCTGGGAGTTAAAGCTATCTTCGTACAGCTGTGTAGGGAAAACACTGCTGTGTGGCCACACTGACAGCTACCAGCGCTGCAGTGTGGCCACATTTGCAGCATTTGCAGCAGTGTTGGGAGTGGTGCATTATGGGCAGCTATCCCAGCGTTCAAGTGGCTGCAACATGCTTTTCAAAAGAGGGGGGTGGGAAGGAGTGTGGGGGAGACAGAGTGGATTTTTGGAGCTGACACTGTGTCAGCTCCCTGCCTTGCAAGTTCTAAGGACTTGAAGATACACAGCACCAACCTTCAATCATTTTAAAAGTTTCGACCCCTTCCCCCACCCCTCTCTCATTCTCTAAATGCAAATAGCCTTCAGACCAGATAAGCAGCTGCTCCAAAACTGACCCCTCCTCCTCCACTCCAGGCTGCTTCTCTCCTGAAGCAAACACTAGGGGATCCCCCCCTCCCTGCCTCTGCTCGAGCAAACAGTAGCTGTGTTTGTTTTTTAGATAAGCAGCTCCGGGAGCCCCGAGTTCACAACAAAACAAAGAGAGGCATCACAACAAAACAGAGTGTTATCTTTACTTAAAAAGCATTATGGGAAGGTTCCGGAGGTCAGTTACAGCGTAGTAAGATTAATCACTGTTTACACTGGCACCCCAGCGCTGCAAGAGCAGCGCTATAGTCGTTATTCCCCAGGCCAAGGTGGAGTACAGCCAGCGCTGTTGCCAGGGAGATACAGCGCTGTATGTGACTTGCCAGTGTGGACGGGGAGTAAGTTACAGCACTGTAAAGCCACCACCAGCACTGTAACTCTCAAGTGTAGCCAAGCCCTTAATCTAACAGTGTTGCTGAGAAAATAGTAGCAGTGTTGATTTATTAAAAAATGCCACTGTTCAGCATGACCTTAAAATAGTTGCTAAGTCCCTGCAGGGACAGCCATCAAAAAAGCACAATAAAATCTTTTTCTCAGAACCGTGCTGACGACATCAATGATGCTGATTTAAAATTACCACAGAGCTGTGTTAGTTCGTTATGTGGGGTGAAATGTGGATGAAGGGAAGGGGAAATATGTTCACTTCCATTTGGGAGGCAGTCAGGAAATTAGTTTAGGGCTTTTACAGGCAAAATTAAAATAAACTACTTACTGTATTTGGTTGACAATGTACTGGAAAGAAATGGAGATTGCCACTGGCTATTAAATTATAGGCATTTGTCTAAATTGTTAAGTTAGAGGCATTGACTGTTTTGTTGAATGGGATTTATTGAGCTACTTTTTAGGGAAATCAGACTTTTGCTTTTATACTAAAAGCTGTGCTCATTATCCTTTTTTCAGTTACTAAATTAACTTACGATGTTCATGTGAATGCTATTCAAGTTACTTTAAACACAGTTATCAGAAATAAACTTGTTTGCATTATTGTACCATTTTTGATAGTCCAGTCTCAGAAGACGAGTATCTGCAACATAGAAACCATAGTTGACACTAATCAGCCTCTTTTGGCAATTTCAGAGGGCCCATGGGTTGAATGCATTTAAGACTGTTATCCCTTGTGCTTAGAAGTGGCCCTTCAGTGATAGTATTGAGGAACTTGAGCCCAACCATGAGGAGGTTTGGGCTATCAGTTTTGATGTCTACCTCTATCTATGAAAAGAGGACTTGAGATGCCAGGGTTGCCTTACCAACACTAGTCTCTCAGAGTCTGTCTTAAAAATAGTATTATAATGCATGAGAGAGAAAATAGTTGAGACAGTAGTTATTTAGGTTCTCCATAAACTAGGGAAAGAGAGAAAAAGCTACATTTGCTTACTTCTAAGACAAGCAAAAATATTAGTGGCAATTTATTAAAGTTGTTTGTAAACTCAACCATTTTCAGGGATGACTAATGAAAATTGCTAATGAGTTTATATAATTAGTTGGGGAGATCATGAATTTCATATTGGGAACAGCTCAGTTCAGATAAAGGACTGTTTCAAGGCTCTTGTTAGTACAATACTGCTCCTTTTATTAATATAAAACAGTCCAGAATTAATATAACAATATTTGTAGAAAATTGTTTGCAGTTTTGTTCAAAAAAGGCTGACTAGAGTCTAAAGCCATTGTTCAGAGGCTGATACAAAAAATGAGGTGAGCTGAGTGAGACCAAGCAGCAAGGGGCTCGATTAGACACTCAGGCCTCCTTCTCTTGCTCCCTTCCTCTCTCCACCCAAAAATAAAATAAAATGCTGACAAAGGAGAGAGTGGAGATTCATACCAGAGTGATGGTAAATGCTCCACTTTTCCAGTCAGTCTCAAGTGTGTTATAACTTCAAAGCCACCTGTCCAGCTTCCTGATTTCTGGAAAGGAAAAGGTGCTCATTTTACTTCCTTCCCATCCTAGACCAAAACCTACTGAAGATGGTGTGGATAGAGCCTGGCATTCTCCCTCCATAGCCTCATGGCTGCTAAGAGGTGGAGTGATGGGAGGGTTTTTCCATTATTCTACCCTTCCTCCAGCCTCTTTCAAAGTTGGTATCCTCCATTTATTCTGCAGATGGTATTAAAATCTTTATAAAGGCCTTTGTGAATATGATCGAACCCCTATAGCACATACAGGGAATGTTGCTCCATAAAATGGTATGTACTTGCACAGGCAAAATTGTTCTGGTCTCATGGTGATCTCTGTGCTTCCAGTGTCTACCTCTGCAGTTCTTCATAGCTTTCCCAAGCATTAGCAGACATTGGGTTGGGAAACTGACATGGTCCTTGTTAGGTTCATTGTTGCCCACAAACTTCTGAATAATAGCAGTACTGCCCAGTCTTCTCAATTTCCTTGCCAGTGCTTGGAAGTTTGGAGCAGCATCGATGCTAGAGCTGCCTACAGAATTAAGAAGGCAACACTGCATTTGTTCATATTTGGAAAGTTATCTTATCAATCATAAGGATTAGAAACTTATTTTTAAACAAATTACAGTTGGCAGAAATTGATCGTTTAGATGCACCTCATCACAACCCACACACATCACAAGGGAAAGCTTCCAATTTGTTACTGACATTTCCAAGCCTTGTTTTAAAATGCTTAAGCAATAGTTTTGCTTCTGTGTTCTTCAGATAAACTAATCTACAAGGTGACAACATACTTTTGATGTAGTATTTAAATAATACAGTAACTTCACACAGTGTTTAAAGCGTGCTGGGTCAAAAAGGGTTGCAGACCCAGGAAATATCTACAACTGGAGCTGGCTTGCTGAGAAACACACATTTTAGTCCTACTTGTTGGGAGGGTGTGCATGTGGGGGATCTCCTCTGATTGGCATCTTCCCCCCCACTAGCCTATCTTCTGGGGAAGAGTCAATCAGGGCTGCTGCATTAGGCAGGCAGAGCTCTCTCCCCAAGAGCAGACACTGACCATTCACGCAGGAGGGTAGCAGGGAACAGAAATAGCCAAGGTGCTCAGGTCAGCTCTGCTCCCTCTTTCCCCATCCTTTGAGCATCCAGATAGGTCCTGTGCTCCTCTCCCTTCCCTTTAACACCCAGCCTGGGAATGGGGAGAGGGGGGACCCTGCTGAAGCCCCCCAGACCTGGGGAAGGAGAATGAAGAACTCCAGAGAGATTTGGGAAGGGGAGGAGGCAAAACTGATGGGGGAATGAAGGGGACCGAATGATGAGTGGTGATCCACCCTCCCCCACACTTTTTTCCCACTAAGCACTGGCTTGACTATAATACTTATACTATTCTAAGGTTTTTAAATATATAGTCTTGAGATCTTTAGAACACATTGTGTGTGAGCTGAGATTCTCATTATATAGTATTAGATAAAATAATTGACAAGTGTCTAGTGTTCTATTTATTAACTAATATTAGAAAACTCAAGTAGTGCCCTGTTAACCTAAGTAGATATTTGCAGTTGGTAAAATGTATGAGCCTGTAAAGGTTCACTTCTGAGCTCCATGAGCTTTGTATAAAAGTGTGCATGTACTTGGTTACCAAACCAAAGAGATGTGCATTTAAATTACCTGAATCTGCTAGAGGAGTTGAAATTATTGTTTGTTTTTTGGCAGCACCACCTGGATGCATTAACCATTTTGCAAACAAAAAGGGATGTGTGGGCCTTGCGTTGGGGAGTTTATACCCTTTCTTAGAACATGCAAAGACCGTTTTGTTTGTATATTACATGGTAGAAAATGTTGAAGGATTTTGATGAGTAATTAGTAGTGCTGTTTTTTTGTTTGGGGAGAAAAAATTCAACCAGAAACCAAAAACTCTTTATTAAAACAAACAAACAAAAAAATGATTTAAAACAAGTGGACAAATTTTGTTTCAGGTCAAACAAAACGCTTTTTTTCATTTCCAGTCATCCTTTTTAAAAGGAAAGGAGATGAAGGGCTAGATTCACAAATTGTTGCTGGTGGCAATTGAGTTGCTTTCTCATTTTCAGCCTTTATACCAGCAGTTAGGGCATTTATTTATGATAAGGGAATTAAACCTGCGTCTCCTATATCTGCCTGATGTGGGGCGGGGATTTTAACTTGTCTCCCACATTGCAGGAGAATGCCCTATTCATTGGACTATAGCAGGGGTCTCAAACACATGCTCTTCTGTGCGGCCCACCAAGCTCCCCGTGTCCCCCTCACCCCTCTGCCTACCTCCAGGCCAGAGGTGGGCAAACTAGGCCCGCGGGATTGCCCCCCATGGCGCTGCGAGCCTCACGCCACTCCCTTAAGCGGCTGGCAGCACATCCCTTCGGGCCGGAGGGGAGGAGGCAGAGGGCTCCTGCGTTGCCTTTCTTCAAGCTACTGCCCCTTGGGAACAGGGAACCCTGGCCAATGGGAGCTTTGTGGGAGATACCTGGAGGAGCAGCAGCGGAGCCCTGTGCTCACCCCCACTCCCCCAGGAGCCGTGGTTCCTGCTGCTTCCTAGAGCGGAGCCTGGAGCCTGCCTTGGCCCGGAGGCGGGGAAGGGGCGGGGCCTCATGGAAGGGGTGGAATGGGGGCTGGGCCAGGGGCAGTGAGGGTGGGCGTGTCGGTGATGCGGCCCTCGGGCCAATGCACTAGACCTTATGTGGCCCTTGTGGTCATTTGAGTTTGAGGACACCTGGACTATAGGGTGTTCTGGGCAAGTCTCCTTCTCTCCTGTTGAAACTGTTCATAAATAGTAATTGGAGCAGGGACTTGTCTCCAAGGCGAATGCTCTTAACACCCAGGCTTCCTCTGTCCTCCCCCCCAGGTCTGTAGTGTCGTTCTCACTCTTGCTGTCCTGGGGATGACAGCCAAGTCCCCTTGTGAATTTTTATTTATTTATTTTATTTTTGGACGTACTATTTGGCAAACTTTTCAAATTTTCAAGAAGTTTAGGTCGATCAAAACTGCATTTTTTTAGCCAAAAATAACTTATTTCGGTGAAAAATTGCACCCAGCTTTAGTAATCAGCTCTTTAGTGGGATATAGGGAAATGTCTTTGAAAACAATTATGAAAATCTATTTTAAAAAAAACAAACTTAAACATAATAATTTGAATTTAATTTGTCACAACAACTTCCAAGTTTTGGAATCTTAATGTATAGTTGTCAGACCTGATCTTTAATTTATTCTGTCTGAATAGTCTTATCTTCCATATTATTCCATCTACTTCTTATAAAATAAATCTTCTGAACAACATTTGCTGACTTCTCCTGAACATGGATTGAGTTTCCAAAACCAAAATGTTAAGCTTTAGAACAGTTTTAGTTTTGTTTTGAATAGTGTGTGTATTTTAAATTGCTTAAGCTTTTTTCCCCTAAACTAAATTTTGTTCAGCAGCCTTGCTTCCAAATGAACTTAAAACAGCCTCTTCACCCTTGCTTTTCATCTTGTGAGCTTAAGTCAACCCCTTAATAAAGATTTTGGATTGTAAACCTCTTTTTATTTTAAGACCTTATGCTGCTGTTCACAGAAAATATTGTTCACAAAAGCTGCTTATTATTATTAAGGTAAAATATATTATGCAGTGTTACGTGTGCTACTATATTATGAAAAGTCCCTTTGAAATCTAATCTAAATGTCCTGTTCATTTCAACAAGGCTGTTCAATAAAAGTACATTCTGACACTACGAAATTTTTAAAAATCTATGCTTTGCAAACTTAGTAGAGAAATGCATTATTAGCATGCTTCCAAGAGAATACAAACAAATCAGAATTTCAGAAAAATATATAATATAGTCTTCCTTTTGAATTTTGTATTAAAATGAAAAATTCTTTTTTCTTTTTCTCCCTCGTCTCCTGTATTGCCAGTGCTAGCGTCTTAATATTATCTTCTACATATATGGAAAATACTCTGTTACAGGCAGAGTCGAAATTCAACAGTTACACAGTGGGCACACTAAAGTGTTTGTTCATCTGAAAATCAATTCCCACTGAAATCTTGTTTATCTATTATTGTATTGGTTCCTAATCTGAAATACCTATGCTCTGTTGTTGTTTTATAACATCTAAATGGTGACCATGCTCCCATTGCTTAATTTATGCAATCAAAGAGCTGTCCTATGCTTGATAGCCAGTTGTTTATCTGAGAGCAAAGCCATAATTGTCCATGTTCAGCATTTGTGTTGGCTGTATCATGTCTTTGTACATGTTTCAAATTTGTCATTCCCTCATAACTGGTGGAATTGTTTCTCTAAATTAGAGGCTTTGTAAACCACAGCTCAGTGTCTAAATCCAAATTTAGAAAGCACCTCCACAAAGCAACCCCATATTCAGGCAATAATTTTTGGAACACAAGTTTGTAGATACGAGAAGCAATAATAGTATTTTTCACATTTATAAGGACCTTTCTTCTGAGTATCTTAACAAACTTCAGTTAAGGCCTCAAGTCCCCTTTGAGGTACAGAAGGGTAGCCGTGTTAGTCTGTTTCAGCAAAAACAAGGAGGAGTCTTGTGGCACCTTAAAGACTAACACATTTATCAGAGCATAAGCTTTCGTGGGCTATGACCCACTTCTTCAGATGTATGGAGTGAAAATTGATCCTGTTATGCTCTGGGATTTCTCTCTTTCACTGCAGAAAATTTAGAGAAGTTCTGGAGCCAGCAGAAACAGCATGGCAATTACCGTACTTATTTGTCTAAAAAGGAACAAAGCAATATCCTGCAATTCTCAAGGGGAAACATGGATAGAGACCAAAAATCTGAGGAAAGAAATGTATGACAATTTCCTAGAGTTAACAGAGACTGATGGTGCATTTTCTAACATGTTCATTCCATTTAGACATCACGGTCTTCAAAGAAGGTTCATAATTTTGGAAAGAGATCAAACTCAATAAAGAGGAATCCTAATGCACCGGTCATCAGACGGGGGTGGCTTTACAAGCAGGTATTTATATTTTTTCCTTGTTTATTATTGTATGCAGGACAATAGTTGATGTGAAACCTAATGCTAGAAACATTGGCATGAAGATGACAGATCTCTTCTGGTGCATGTGTGTTACCTTTCATTAACTCGTATCATCTACTGAGTAAAATATTCAATGAAAAATGAATAAAGGCAGCCAGGAAGTACAGAATAGTGGTTTACTTGCATTCCTTTGAGAAGCATAAGAGGAGAAAGGTACAATGTTATAAATTCAGGGACCTGTTATATCTGAAGGATTTGGAGGATGGGTGTCCGGCAAATACATATTGGGAATGGAAGACTAAGTTAATAAATAATAATTGGTGGGAAAATGGGGGCAAGAATGAGTGGCCAAATGTTTTGCTATTTATTATTCCAGGATGGCTACTGGGGGATATTTTTTGGGCTTGAACATAGGTTTTATCTATCTATCTATACACACACACACACATATATACTGGGAGTGTGTGTGTTTGAAATGTGATTTTTTTTTTAGTCACTAATGTACATTAAGAGTTTTTTTTTTAAAGTATAAATAGCAATTAGGCACCCAACTCCCATTGAAAGTCAATGGCGTACCTTCCGCTTCTACTTTTGAAAATCTCCCTCTAACTGGTTGTACTTTCTTGCAATCAACAGTTCAGGACTATTAGATCTTAGGGCAAGAACACCTCTTTTTCTAGCATGTTGTGGGTGCTACTAGAAAACAAACTGGTGTTTTTAGGTAAAAATAGAGGCAGGGGGAGGGAGCATGTATGTATGTATTGGACGCACAATTGCCAGGCATAGTCCAGTTAACTATAATGCAAACAGATGACCTAAAATAGTTTTTTCTCAATCTTTTTTTAGGTAGATAATTAAAAACATTGATCATTTAACTACATTGAGCACTGTCTGATACTCGGGGTGACAGTGGGTTTCCTCCCCCATATTTAGATTCTTCTCCTGGCCCATGCTTTTATCCAGCCATTGCTAGCTGAAGTACCATAAGGTTGGGTTATGTGGGCTTTCCTTTTTGGTTACTTTATGGCTTGAAAAGAAGCTGCTTTTGAATTTCTGTTGTAATTTCACTTCTTAATTTATGTCCAGTTAACATATTAGTTTGAATTAGGAAGGATGGCAGAGAAAAACATCTCTTTTTCTGCTGCACTTTAACCCGCTAACATAAATGATTTATTTCTCTAACTAGTGTAACGGGTGGCAGTAGAGCTCAAGCAATATTACACTCTCCTCCTTCCTGCACCTCAGCTTAGCTCCAGGCAGATGACAGTTCTGTCTTTTCATGACTTGTCAAAAATCATTACAGAGAGCTAAACCTTGGGGCTATTATATGTAAAACCCTGATAAGTGGATGTTAATAGTTCCCAGTCAGTTTCAAAGAGTACACCATATGTTTTGTTAGTAAAACATTTAATGGACACAGCACACTGTAAATAGTATAAAATATTGTAAATACTATGAATAACTTCTAAACAAATGTTATTAGACAATAAATCTGCCGGTGTTCCTTATATAGATTTCCCCTTTTGTTTGTCACAAACATTCAAATATAAGGGTTATATATAACATTTTCTAACTTCATTGCACATATCAAAACACATACCCTCTGATTTTTCTCTCAGATGATTTCTCATCTTTATAGTGTAACCATAGTATGCAGTGTGTGTCACTTGTAAGATGTAAATTTTTTTTAACAGTGAATAATTAACCATTGGAATAATTTACCTATGGGGGATTCTGATAAATTTTAAATCAAGATTGGATGTTTTTTCCCTAAAAGATGTTCTCTAGGAATTATTTTAGGGAAGTTCTATGGCCTTTGTTACATAGGATATCGGATGAGATGATCACAATGGTCCCCTTTGGCCTTGAAATCTGAATCATCAGAGCTTGAGAAATGTCAGCATCTCAGTCCTGTCAAACACTTCAGAACCCAATAGGCAAACAAACAGTCTGGGGATCGCCACAGCTAGCATCATTCCAGCTGTTGTGTTAATAGGTGACTGGTCCCTTCAGTTGCTGGTGAAACAGAAGTCTGTATCCAAGTGTTACAGGGTTTGGGATCACATAAAATATCCATTTCCTTGATCGCTCTAGACCACAGTCTTCTCCCTATAAGCCCAGTAATTCAAGCAAGAATTCACAAACCCTCACCTCACTAAGTAGTGCCCCATTCTCTTTCTGAAACAGAATCCCAATTTAAAGCAGTTAGTTGATCGCTAAGTATATGTCCTACATCAGGGGTCCCCAACGTGGTGCCCACGGGCACCATGGCGTCTAAGTGTGCCCGCGTACTGGCCAGCGGACGAGCATCCGCCAGAATGCTGCCGACAAGCTGCATCATCCAGAGGCATCGCCGCCGAAATGCCGCTGATTTTTTGGCGGTATTTTGGCGGCGATGCCTATTGACATTGCCGCTTGTCGGCAGAATTTCTGCGGATGCTCGTCCGCCGCCACGGTCCTCTGTGGCTCATCGTCTGGCACCCGCCAGACGAAAAAGTTCGGACCACTGTTATACAGGTGCTGTAGCTGCTAGAGGTGACACATACTTCCCCCACCTGTCCCTCTAGGACATACTGTGGTAGACCAAACGTTATCCTAATGGAGGGCTTCCTTAGCCAGTAAAGCTGAAGTTGCACTCACTTGTATCCAAAGTAGCGGTATTGGGACCTAGCCCTTACAGCAGACACAATTCTTGGTTTTGCATTCATCAGCTGTTGAGTCCACAGGGTTGTTCTTAACTCTTTTATTAAAATCCCTACTCATTTGCTCTCTTGTTTGGCACAGCTCCCAGAATGTGACTAGGGTGTAACCTGCCAGATGGGTTGTCCACAATGAAAACTTTATATACAGCCCAGAACATCTACTAAACATGTCTGGTAACTACCACCTTATTCTGGAAGTTTCTGGGTCTTTAACTGAGTTGCTCTGCCCTGCTGTCTGCGCATGTGCTGAGAGAAAGTATCCAGCTAAGATCCATGTCTCCTCCCCACTTTTTCTCTTCCATTTATGCAGAGGAACGAAGTTGTATACTGCAGTATAAAGCATATGGGTTAGCACGATGCAAAGCCTGTGGATCTTGTTTAGTACCATCATTTTACAAGCAGCATTTAAAATTGTCCTTTTTTAGATCTACATATAATATCCCTTTGTATAACAAAAGTTAATTACTTTTCATTCATCAGACAACTCTTTGTCCTATTCTGGATGATGGATAGTTTTGTGCTGTGATATAGGACGACGTCTCATGAGTGTGTGAACCTGAGGCAAAAAACTCTGGAGCAGTAAAATTTCTGTCATTAGATTGTTTTACACAAACATTTTTTATCATTGTCTGAAGATATAGACAATTTTAAATTCAAGACACTGAATGTATCTTAATATTAGTAAAGTCATCTTGGAGGGCTGAATGTCTTTGCCAGTATCTGTTACTGTGATTGTTTGCTCTTAGCTGTCAAGACAGTTAAGTTTTTTCAGAAGCATTCTTTTAGAATCAGCTCCTCCCTAAGAAAAATGAGTGATAAGCAGTGCTGCTTAAGATAGCTTGTAATCAGAATCATCAGACTATTGTTGTGGTATTGTGATGACTTTTTTGGATGGCGGATGTCTTCCTTTGATGCTCTGTAACTTCACATTTTGGGCTATGTGCTGCTAATATGCAAATGTTTTCTTCAGAGGTGTCACTGTCATCCAAGGTCTTCACATTTGGGCCACAAGTCATCGTGGGTTTGCACTCCAGGAAGTAGACACCTAATCATTTGAGACACACAAATGCAAGCAATGATTATTCAAAAATGTTATGTAAGGAGCAAATCTATATCAGCAGGATGATAAACTAGATGACCTAATAGGTATTTTCTAACTCTAGTTTCTGTTAATGTATCAAGATACTGGAAGCTCTGTTTGAAAAGGAAGGATGTATATAGGGATGCAAACATACATATTGTGTGCAAAGGTATGATTTGATTTTCATAAAGAAAGCCTCAAGGCCTTCTGTGCACATTGGTGTGCCTATAATTTGTGTAAAATTCAGGCCAGATGGCTGCAAGAGGGTCCTGGAAGGCCAGTGTATTAGCCCTAGAATGTTGAGGGCCCTTTTTCCTACAAGCTGAGAAGGGGTTACCTCAGATCAAGTAGGGATACCTGAATCCAATTAAGGGCTGCTTGAAACCTTTAAAAAACAATCCTTTAGGGAGAGCAAAGGAGGAGAGAGAGACAAGCTGCTGCCAGGCTAGTGGCAGCAGGGAAATAGGCTGTTCCAGGGTGAGAGGCTGTGCTCCTTCCCATAGGGGAAACAGCCAAACCTGAGTGCCTGCTAGGGGAAGGACTGACACCCCAGGGCAACTAACTGGATGACACCTTGGCCAAGCGAGGGGGACAGCGAAAGGTACCTCCCCTGGGTTTTTATTTGAGACTGTTTCCTTTTGTTTGGGAGAGGATCACCCCTTAGGCCGAACCTCAGGCCTACCCTGAAAATATGACCAAGGGAGCACAGAAGGGGGAAGGCAAACCCTGCCTGAGTGGGGCTGATTACCCCAGGCCCGCCATCGCCAGAGGGGGAAATGCTGTCTGATGAGAGAGAGAGAGAAGAGGTGCCTTGCCACAAATGGTTGTGCACAATTACTGCCATTGCATGTTCAACATGGGCATTTGCACACAAATGATTTAGACCCATTTGCCACCACAGTTGCTATAAATTTATGCACAAACATAAGTGTTAAAATATGTGCTGACCCATAGCCTCAGTTTGAAAATCAAGCTCTTTGTATACATATGATATCACATCCATCATTTGTCAATTTTTTTGATTGCAGAGGAGCTACCTCTCACCCCATCTATCTGATATGAACTTTTTAGTGTTTTAGTATGCGTATATTTATACATAAATCCAGTTAACTATGGCTTCAAAATTTCCTTGATATATCAGTTTGTAGGTTTTTTTTCTTGCATATTTGTCATTGTCCTATTTTTAATTTACTAGCTGCTTCTTCAGTTACTTACTGAATCTTGAGTTCTTACAGCTGGCTTTTCATGAATACTGTTTTGTGTTGATATAGAAGGCAGTACCAAAGAATCTAGAGTTGTGTGAATGGTTGTCAGCATTTGGATACTCTGCTTCGGAGGAGACCTAATATGAGGTGAAATAATTCAGTGTGAATCAAATAGTTAAATATCTTCCAGATGGGGCCTCAAAGTACCAAGGGTTTAATCACTTCCACTCCCCTCTACTTAATTCCTTTTATACACACAGGCTCAGTCCTGTCTCCTAGAGCCCATTCATGTCTAATGGAACACACATTGAGGTAGTATCAAAAAGAGAAGTTAAAACATCCTGAATATAGCTAGTCAGATAGGGACATTTAATCAACTAATTGGTGGGAAAATTGGTAAAATTTGCAATAAATTCCTGGATGAGTTTTTATTCTAGGGTACTTTAGGACCAACTGAGAAACAAGTATATAGTCAGAATATTGTCAAAATGAGTCCTGGCTAACTCCATTAATAAAGGAAAATTATGCATTATGTGTTTGATGAATTTCACTACCATGAGGGGTAAATACATAACAAGGTGATTCAAAGAATAGTGCATCCAGATGTAGTCAGTCTATGCGGTAATCTCTCATTTCAGAAATTGAATTTACTTCCCTCACATTCCTCTCCATAATACTCACTCCTTTGAGTATATTTCCACCATAGGATGTATGCTCACTTGTGCCCTCTCAACTGAAGGTTGCAAAAAGCAGCGTCCGTAGGACCGCACCTGTGAGAGCAGTGCCTTGTGCTCTCAGGCCAGGACATAAAAGGAGGTGCAGACCCACTGCCACTCCAGTTCCTTCTCAGTTCCTGTGGCTTGAGACACAACAATTGCGGTATCTGCTGCTTTCATCTACTTCCTGCCTTTTCTTTCTTCCCTTGTTGTTTTTGTTTATGTAGTTACTTTTTCATTTTGCCTAGTTATTTTCTTCTTAGTGGTAGCACAACTTGTGCTCAGAGGGTTCCTGAGCCCCCCACCCTCAACTTCTTGCTGTCCCTATTGTGGTATATGGCACTTCTCCGTTTTATGCCTAAGACCCTTGGGTTCAAGCCCAGCTAGACCTGCCCCAGCTCTTTCTTCCAGTTACAGGCAGGCTATTTTGAGGGTCTCAGAAAAACTCATGTCCCATTGTGGTGTACAGTCCACATGAGTTTAAAGGCAGGTCCTGCAAAGAGTGAGGCTAGATCAGCAGTTCTCAACCTGTGTGCCACATGCAACCCAATTAGCACACAGCTGCAGCCTAGTTGCGTGCTAAAAAAAAATTCAAAATTTGCTGCTCTGGTCTGCAAGGGGGTGGGGTTGACTGAAGGGGGAGACAGCATCTGGCAGCCTGCTGAAGCGCTCCTGGTGTCAGGGGGCTGGTGAGTGCCACAGGGTACAGGAGAGTGGGTCTCTGGGCAGGTTTGTGGACTGTGGAGGCTCTCTGGGCAGTGAGGGGTGTCGGGGTACTGGGAGCTAGGGGTGTATGGGTGCTGCAGCACCCCCAGGTTTTAGGCTGCACCGTCCCACATGGCAGGGTCCGGCCCTGTACCCAGGGCGCTGCTCATGGCCCCATTCTGTGGAGGAGTTTCTGGGCAGGGGGTGCTGGGCATAGGGGATTGTGGAGGGGTTGGTGGTGGGGGTGCTATGGTTTTCAACCTATAGCCCTTGTAACACATTGTGGGCCACAATGATAAATAGATCACAGCCTTTCCATATTTGGACAACTGGCTCCTCAGAGGCCACTCCTCCCATGAGGCTCAATTAGCAACCCCCTATAACACTCAGTCTCTGGGCCTCTGAGTCAATATAAAAAAAAATTACACCATTCCAGTAATAGACTTAATTGGGTCTATGCCAAACTCCCTAACCGCTTGGGCTTACCTTCCCAATGACAGATTCTTCACTATGTCCAGACTGATCTTTACAGCATAGTCCGCAATAACTGCAAGAATCTGCCTGCAACTGCTGAGCTACATTTTGGTCTCCTTGTTCATTACACTACATGCAAGATTGCACTTCAGGTGTCTTCAGGCATGGCTAAGGACTATGTACACCCTAAACAGACAGTCTTTCCAAACAAATCACCATGCCTATGTAAGTCGTAGACACTTTCGGGTGGTGGAAAGATCCACTAAAGGTCTTTATGGGAACTCCATTTTCACATCCACCACTTCAGAAACAGCTTGTTATGGACACTTCTTTCCTGGTTTGGGGGCTGGCGCATTTATGAGGTGCCACAGCACAAGACAGATGGTCCTCACAAAACTTCACATTAACATCCTGGAACTAAGGGCAGTCTGTGTGTTAGCACTTCCTCTGTGATACCGAGGGGCACTCTCTAAGGGTAACGTGAGACAACAGGGTAGTTTGTAGCTATATGGTACAAAAACTGACAAGTGGGAATAAGATCCCAGTCCTTAAGCACAGAATTGCTAAGAAATCTCCATGATTTACCAGCCAGGTCTTCAGAACACAGTTGCAGATTTCCTGAGCAGGGACTGTCTATCAGGACAACACATGGGAAGCTCGGTGGCTCCATTTTCCACAGCATCTGCCAGATCTGAGGCCTCCTCAAGATAGACTTCTTCACAGCTTCAAGCAGTGTAAAACATCATCTTTTCTGCTCTAGTAGAGCATATGGCCACAATTCCTTGGAATATTCCTCACTAGAATATTGGCCCTACTTCCTGCTGTATGCTTACCTGCCTGTTCCTCTAATCATCAAGATTGAGATAAGAGAGGACTAGGGCTATCATGGTAGCATCATTGTGTCTGAGGCAAGTGTGGTACTTTTTCTGGCAGTGCCTCTCCACCCTACCCTCAGGAAAGATCTCCTGTCATAAAGCTCAAGTGCCCTGACCTATCCCAACCTATAGTCTCTGGACCTGACAACTTGACTCCTAGATGGTTCTCGGGCACAGAGTTCACACCTCAGCCAATGTTCAGTCAGTCCTTCTGTCTATCAAGAAACCTGCTATACATAAGACTTACTGCCAAAATGGAAATGCTTCCATTCCTGATGTTTTCACCTATTGAACCGCCACCAGATTCCCAGAGCGCTCTGATTCCCCGCCGCAGCTGAGATTTAAAGGGCTCTGGGCTCCCCGCCGCTGCGGGCAGCCCAGAGCGCTCTGATTCCCCGCCGCGGCTGAGATTGAAAGCGCTCTGGGCTCCCCGCAGCGGCTGGGATTTAAAGGGCTCTGGGCTCCCCGCCGCTGCGGGCAGCCCAGAGCGCTCTGATTCCCCGCCGCGGCTGGGATTGAAAGCGCTCTGGGCTCCCCGACGTGGTGGGCAGCCCAGATCGCTCTGATTCCCGGCCGCGGCTGGGATTTGAAGTATTTTTATTGTTGTTTTTTTTCAAGATCCCGATTATAGGCCGCACCCCTAATTTAAAGACTTAAATTAGGGGGAAAAAGTGCGGCCTATACTCGGGACAATACGGTATTACACCATCATACCTGCATCCAAAGCTGACATTACCTTCAGTGATGCAGTCCTCTGAACTGTCTTTGATTTGCCTCCTGAGCACTTACCTCAGTGATGAGAGACTGATTGGGGATCTGCTACAGTGAAGCATCCATAGAGACATACTTGAAGAACCAGTTACTTACCTGTACAGTAACTTGAGTTCTTTGAGATCTTTTGTTCCCTATGGATGCCTCACCTCCTGTTCACCTTTTCTTCTGCTGTGGAGTCTTCCAGGCTTAGTGGTTAAGAAGGAATTGGATTGGTAGTGGGTCCACATCTCCTTATATGACCTTACATGGGAGCATCGGGCACACCTCTGAGATTGTGCCCTTTCAGAATCCCCAGTTGAGAGTACACGAACATGCATACATCTTACAGTGAAACATCCACAGGGGCAAAACATTTTGAAGAACTCAAACTTACTGTACTGGTGAGTAACCTCTCCTTTTTATCCTGAGCTGTGTCGTTGTAATTTGTTTTTATAAGAAGATATACTTCTGTTGCTAAAACAACTTGATACTTCCTTTATTGGAATGCTCAGGAGGAGGGGGAAGTTCCTCTTACATATTACTCATTTCTTAAGGGATATATAATGTCTTGTCAGGTTAGTATATCATGGTAGTGCTGAAATATTCAAGAACGGAGATCTATTGTATAGAAAAGGCTTAGTATGGGAGACAGAGTAAATTAAGGTACAAAGTTAGACTATTTTTGTAAAGGTTGTATTCTCATTGCTATATACTAATGTTGAAACCCCTTTTAGTATGTAATTCCTATCTTGTTTCACTAATGAAAAGGCTACAGCAGGTAGATTTAAGGTAAACTCAGCTGGAGCGGGGCATACAGACTCAATTATTCTCTTAACATTTGAATGATGGTTTCAGATAGGAAGGAGATGCTATAATTACTGTGCTGTGTAAGTATTTGCAATGACAGTGACACAAGTCAGCTGATCTAAGAGCAGTATCTGGGTATGATACAACTTTCAGAGAGGTACAGTTAAAGTACATACAGCTTTCTTTCTCTAATAAGTTACCTAGTAACAGGCTCGGGGGGTGCAGGGGCTTACCAAGCAGCGCTTACCTCACGCAGCTCCCAGAAGCAGTGGCATGTCCCTTCTCCGCCTCCTATGTGGAGGCGCAGCCAGGCGGCTCTGCTCGCTGCCCCATCCATAGGCACCGCCCCTGCAGCTCCCATTGGAGCGCGTAGGAGTAGAGCGGGGCCATGCCGGCTTCTGGGAGCCGCATGGTGTGGTCCCGACCCAGCGCCTTGGCTGGAGCGGAGTTGAGCCACTTATACGTTCCCTGACCCAGCGCCCTGCCGGAGTGCCAGAGGGGGGCCAAGCCGTTGGTGTGGCCTTGACCAAGCGCCCCGGCTAGCTTAAAACTGCTCGTGGGGCGGATGCGGCCTGCGGGCTGTAGTTTGCCCACTCCTGTTCTATATTCTTTCTACCAAATCTGAGTCTAGAACCAATTCTTAATTTTCTCATTTATTGAAAATGCTGTCCAATTGCTGTGTAATGACACTCAACTAAAAGAAAACAAATAGCTTGCAAATACACCATATACAAATATATTCACTTTACTGGAGGATTTGCCATACCAGAACCATCAACTCCACTCTTCTGCATCTTGGTCTGATGATCCAAAGGAAAGCAAAAAAGAAAATCCATAAGGTTTGAGTAGTGGTGCAGTTGTGGCATCATTTGGGGAATCTTCTTGATCCCTGTAGATATCAGTTGAGATCCTTGAGTAAGAGAATGTCTGTTCTGTTGAATGGTTCAATTAAACAACCTCTTAAATAGTCTGTCATGGGTTAAAAGAATGCTTTAGATTCAAAAAAAGCTTTTACAGGCATTTCAAGTCTTTAAAGTTAATGCTCTTGTGGCTAAAGCACAGTCCTGGGAGTCAGGATCCCTGCTTTCTAGTCCCAGCTCCGCTGCTGAGGTAGTGTATGACCTTGATAGGGCTAGTCATTTGAACTTTATGTTCTTGTTTCCCCATCTGTGAAATAGGAATACCAGAGACGTTGTTGAGACTTAGGGTTTGTCTACACTATGAAATTAGGTTGATTTTATAAAGTCGATTTTTAGAAATCGATTTTATTCAGTCAATTGTGTATGTCCATACTAAGCACATTAAGTCGTTGGAGTGCGTCCTCATTACCATGCCTAGCATCGACCCACGGAGCGATGCACTGTGGGTAGCTATCCCACAGTTCCCGTAGTCTCTGCCACCCATTGGAATTCTGGGTTAAGCTCCCAATGCCTGATAGGACAAAAAAACATTGTCATGGGTGGTTTGGGGTACGTTTCATCAATCGCCTCTCCCTCCATGAAAGCAACAGCAGACAATCATTTCGTGCCAGACACCAGGGCGATAAGAAGAGTACAGAAAGGCGTGCTGCGCATCAGAGAGGCTTTGAAAACCAGTTTCATGATTGGCCAGGTTCAGTGTGACAATTGTGTGTTTCTCCTTGATGCAAACCCGCCCCCTTTGTTGATTTTAATTCCCTGTAAGCCAACCACCCTCCCCCTTTCGAAATAAAGTAACTACTATTTTGAAACCATACATTTTTTCTTTTGAGGAGGCTATGGAACATGGGGATGAGGGTAGGCGGTTATACAGTGGATGCAGCGGGGGTCTGTGCTCTTGTTGGCTTTCCTGCAGCTCCAACAGATGCTTCTTCATCATGTCCGTTTGCTCCCCCAACAGACGCTTCATCATGTCCTTTCCTGGCCTCTGCCACTGAATGCCTCCATGCATTAAGCTGTGCCCTATCAATGCAGGAGGACTGCATGAGCTCGGAAAACATGTCATCGCGAGTGCGGTTTTTTCGCCTTCTAATCTGCGATAACCTCAAAGACAGAGATGATAGGGGGAGCATAGAAACATTCTATGCTCTTCGATTCTGGGCGGACTGCATGGTCACCTGGTGCTGCTGAGTTTGCCACACTGACCAAACAGGAAATGAAATTCAAAAGTTCCCGGAGCTATTCCTGTGTACCTGGCTAGTGCATCGGAATTCAAAGTGCTGTCCAGAGCGGTCACAATTGAGCACTTTGGGAGAGCTCCTGGAGGCCAATACCATTGATTTATGTCCTCACTACCCCAAATTTGACCCAGCCAAGTCGATTTTAGTGCTACTCCCCTCACCGGGGAGGAGTACAGAAGTCGATTTTAAGAGCCCTTTAGGTCTTCGGAACAGGGTTGCTTGTGTGGACGCATTCATTTTTAAATCGACCTGACGTGGCTAAATTCGACCTAACCCTGTAGTGTAGACCAGGCCTTAATTCATTAATGTTTTGTAAAGCGTTTTGAGATCCTCTGATGCAAGTTTCCATAAAGTGCCAAATATTCTAATTATGAAAACTTTCAGTGGCAGAGGGTTTGCTAAGTATAGATAAAATTATTCAGAAAAAGTAGGTTTTATACTCTGAGTAATATTTGTTTTTTACCTAGGGAGCAAAGCTTGAAAAGAGGCCAAAAATGTTGATGAATCTTTTAATTTTTTTATAACCTACTCTCTTCTTATTTGAGTGTATATAAAGCTTATGATTTTACTATAGTGCCATTCTTGAATATCATTTTAAACCTCATTCACTACAAGAATATTTTTAAAATTCACACATACCTTTCTTTTTGGTGTAGATTAACATATTTATTAAATCTTATTTTACCAGGATGTGCACACTGCAAAGCTTCATCTTTCTTACACTGCAGTAGTGATGGCAGTCCTTCATTCTGAGAAATGTATTGCAAATTGGTTACATACATAAAAGCAAATGGAATTGGTTTAGGAATAAATTTTTTTATGTTGGAGAGAAATTTACTTTAGGTGTATGAATACTGGTGGAGCAGGGAATTTGGTGCACACTTGATATGAAAGACAACAAAGGATAAGGATAGCTTTTAAAATATTGGCTCACATAGTTCCTCTAAAAAAGCGTGCATGTTTATTTCCTTCTTCCCATTTACTGTAAATTGTAGTCTCTAGGTTTTTAAAATAATGGGCTTGTATTTCATTAATCTTAAATCAGATCAGCTGTATGCTTTCTGGTAATCAGCTTGGTATTTAAAGTCAGGACTGTGTTAAGAAATCAAATATGCATAAAACATGCTCTTAAACAAGAAAATCAATGGATGGCATAAAATCACTGCAAACCAGGGGATCTGTTTTCAGTATGAGGCATTCATTGTTGATAGTCTGACAGATGCTTACTTGAACACTTTGATTTAATGTAGGATAGTACTGGTATGAAGCTGTGGAAGAAACGATGGTTTGTGCTTTCTGATCTGTGTCTCTTCTATTACAGAGGTAAGTTTTCTTTAGAAAGGTTTGTTTTTGTTTTACTTTGGAAACAGGAAAATCTTAGTCTTTAAAAAAAAAAAAGTTTGTAAGAATTGTTGACATAAACTGTTCTCCCTCCCTATTCTGTCCCCTCCCCCAACTACAATTGAGCCTTTAAAATAAAGCTAATCCTGTCCTCTAATTGGTGAAAGGGTGCAAAGAGCTGTTGGTTAACTTGACATGTAAAATCAGCACACTAGTAGAACTAGCTCCACTTTCCAGGTCAAAACCAACTGTTGACATTGTGTGTTTGTCTGGCTATGCCAGAAGGAGGACAGGAAGCACTGGATGTGGTTTAATTAGGCTGCAGCTTTATTCTTAAATAACTAGGAGTACGTGGCAGATAGACCAGTACAGTGCAAGTAATTCCATAACCCTTGCCATATACTCAGGGACTGTCCCCTTACCCATGCTGGTCCCAGCCAATCCACTCTTGGGACCCAGCCACCCCCCTCATGAGGGTTGTGCAGGGGAAGGCTATAACAAAGGGGGTTGACCCCCCCCCCCGCCATACCAGTTGTAGGAACCCCAAATCCACTTTTTCTGTTCTTTTTAAAATTCTTTATCAATCCATTTGATCAGATCAACATATCCATTCCCCGTGGAGTACCTGCACTGGACATCCACCACAAGCTTGCCTGGTCCAGATAAAAGGGGGCTTTTCTGGCACAGCTCTGGGTATAAATAATCCCCCCCCAACTGTGGGGGAGAGAGGGCAAGTCACCATGCTGACTTAGTCCGCCTTTCCTTGCTTCCTATCTGGAGCAGGAAAACCTTCGGGGGAGAAGGTCTTAAATGACCACTTTTCTACCAGCCCAGCCACACTTGCAATTAAAAGGGTAACTCCTCTTTTCTGTTAAAACAAAGGGCGCCACCCTTTAATATGTACTGGAGGCATTCTTCCTTCCTTATTTGTTTGTCTCAAAGCCTTCTTTGCCAGGCAGAGCAAAAGATTGCGTAAATAATTGATTCCTCTAATGTTTCACCGCCTTGCTGGCAGTTTTTTTAAAATGTATTATGTTAGTGAGTAGATATGCCAAGGTAAACTGATTATGGGGAAGTTGACTCCTAGAGATAAATAGGGTGGGCAAAAACAGTGATGCTTGTGGTGATGGAGAGGGGCTGGGCAAAAGACATTTCTCCGGTCTACCCAGCTCTCTTGGATACTCATCAGGTGTCTGAAATGATAGAAATGTCATATGTGGTGTTCCCAATCTCCACTTTTGATGCTGTTGGTGAAACTGGGAGCAGTGGGCAATGAAACAAAAATACCATGATCTATAATTCATGATCTCTCATGAGAGAGGAGGAGCAAACCATAATTTAGATATTCAAAGCTAATCGGTAGTTTTGGACTTTGGGAGAGGTGTATGACATTTTCAATTTATTTTGAAGAATCATATAATATCAGGGTTGGAAGGGACCTCAGGAGGTCATCTAGTCCAACCCCCTGCTAAAAGCAGGACCAATCCCCAACTAAATCATCCAAGCCAAGGCTTTGTCAAGCCTGACCTTAAAAACCTCTAAGGAAGGAGATTCTACCACCTCCGTAGGTAACCTATTCCAGTGCTTCACCACCCTCCTAGTGAAAAAGTTTTTCCTAATAGCCAACCTAAACCTCCCCCACTGCAACTTGAGACCATTACTCCTTGTTCTGTCATCTGGTACCACTGAGAACAGTCTAGATCAGGGGTAGGCAACCTATGGCACGCGTGCTGAAGGTGGCACGCAAGCTGATTTTCAGTGGCACTCACACTGTCCGGGTCCTGGCCACTGGTCTTGGGGGGGGCTCTGCATTTTAATTTAATTTTAAATGAAGCTTCTTAAACATTTTAAAAACTTTATTTACTTTACATACAACAATAGTTGAGTTACATATTATAGACTTATAGAAAGAGACCTTCTAAAAACATTAAAATGTATTACTGGCACGCAAAACCTTAAATTAGAGTGAATAAATGAAGACTCGGCACACCACTTCCGAAAGGTTGCCAACCCCTGGTCTAGATCCATCCTCTTTGGAACCCCCCTTCAGGGGGTTGAAGGCTGCTATCAAATCCCCCCTCATTCTTCTCTTCTGCAGACTAATTAATCCCAGTTCCCTCAGCCTCTCCTCATAAGTCATGTGCTCCAGCCCCCTAATCATTTTTGTTGCCCTCCGCTGGCTTCTTTCCAATTTTTCAACATCCTCCTTGTTGTGGGGCCCAGAATTGGACACAGTACTCCAGATGAGGCCTGACCAGTGTTGAATAGAGGGGAATGATCACATCCCTCGATCTGCTGGCAGTGCTCCTACTTATACAGCCCAAAATACCATTAGCCCAGTGAAAATGATTGTACTTGTTTGAAAAATGTGCAGCACATTTCTATGCTAATCAAGGTAAACTAAGTCTCAAAGCAAAAAAGCTTTCCTTGTAATTCTGGTTAGTTCAAATTCTGAATTATTGGAATGCAGTCGTCATGGTTGCAGTCAGCACTTGAAAGATTACATGTTGTTGGATAAACCACTGCTGAGTCAAAATTAGTCTACTCAGGACTATAATTTAGACATGGAGACATTGGTTGAGCTTTAGTTATTTTATTTAGTTAAATGACCAGTGCATATTTTGTGGTTTTCCTAGTAACTTTTGCTTACTTTTAGGAAGTCTTTTAAGGGTATGTCTGCACAGCCCATGGAAGTTTCATTTGTTTAATATTCTAGGTTGGTTGAATCTCTGATTTATGTTTTTCTCCCTAATGCAACTGAGAATTTTTTTTTTAACCTAAAAGTCTAAGGGTACGTCTACACAGCCTGCAGGAGCAAGCCTCCCACCCCAGATCAATAGTCTTTGGCTAGCTGGGCTCACACAGCACTCTTAAAAATAGCTGTGTAGATGGTACTTTAAAGTTGTAGCTTAGGCTCTGAAGCATATGGAGCTGTCCATTCAGCTATTAAACATAAATAAAACTATGTATTCAGAGGTCTGTTTCCAATTTCCCATTTGTTCTATGCTTGATTAAGGTGTTAATCATAGGCTAGATAAGAGACACGGAAATAAAAGCAGAGTTGTCTAATGTGTATAAAGTAAGAAGCTGAAGTTTCAGATAGCTATTTTAGCTATCGTTTCATTACTGAGACGTATTTAAATCAAAAAGTGTTTCAACAATGGTTTACAGTTACTAGAAATGGTTATTAAAACAAAATAAGCAGACAAATTCTAAACCCTATCCTTTTGAAGTTGTTTATGCTAGGTTAATGCTATCTCATTCAGGGACTTAGATGAAAAGGTGAAAATGTGCATTTGTTCTTCCATTGCAAACAATATTTCTGGTTGTCTATCTGACTATAACACCAGTTGTAGAAGTTTGATAAGGTTTAGTCCAAAATTTTACTATGTTAAAATCCAATGCGAAGTCCTGATTTAAGGGTAGAAAGAAAACTGATTTCATTGTAATTTTTAAATGCTTAGAGTATTATGTTTATCTGGGGATAATACTGACTGCTGTAATATAGAAAAGATATTGCTTCCAACAACAAAAAAATCTTACAGAACAGTATAAGAAGATTCTCTCCTATTTGTACAAATGAAGATGGCTGTAGTGGGCAGAGTAACATAAAAGCTAAGATGATGGGAAACAGATTTTTAAAAATTTGGAAACTATAAGCAGAGTGTTTTCAGAACACACTAGTTTATTTGGATGAGAAAATGCCATGTTGCCTTTATCAAGAATTTTTTCATATTCTGAACTGGATAGGAAAAAAATGATACACAGTATCTCGTAAAGGTTTGTCTACATAGCACTTTGGAGAATGTGGGATCGAGCCTTCCAGCTCTGATTGACAGACTTGGGCTAGCAGGGCTTGTGCTAGTGTTCTAAAAATAGCTGTGTAGACAGCTCTTTGAAGTTGCGACTCAGACTGCAGCTCGGACTCTGTAGCCTCACTACCTCTGTAGGTTTCAGAGCCCAAGCTCCAGCCCAAGCCACAACTTCAAAGAACTGTCTACACAGCTGTTTTAGAACACTAATGGCAGCTCCACTATCTCAAGTCTGTCCTCCTCAACTGGGAGTCTAGCTCCAAGACACTGTGTATGTCTACACTGCAGTTCAAGCCTGGGCTTGAGCCCGAGCTCAAGCCTAACCCCCTTTGCATCCACACACCAGTTGGGCTAACCTAGGCTTCAAAAACCAGAGTCCCAGTACCCTGCAGGGCTGAAGGGTCTGAGCCTTATTGCTTTCTTGCTTGACTCAGGTCCCAGAAGTCCTCCAGATGTTTCCCAGAGTTCCTGGCAGCAGAGGAGTAGCGCTTCGGGCAGCAAGCGTGGCAGCCAGAAGTGCTGGTTCTGTCTGGCTGAGCCTGCTCCCCCTTCCTGCTCTAGTTCCTCGTTGCTGCTGCGCAGAGTTTGCCCAGAACAGGGAGCAAAGCTGGCGTGCGAGAAGCAGCTCCCGGCTGCCAAGTTGTTGCTGGTCACATCCCTCCCTTGGCCATGCTGAGTTGGGAGCTCTGTCATTGTGTCCCTGCAGGAAAGCTGTCTAATACTCGCTCTGCTGTACGGCCCTTGCTCCCGGGGCGGGCGGGCGGACGGACACACACACACACCGCCCTCTCAGGGGCTGTGTGCGCTGGGGCGCCCGGACTCTGCATTGTCAGGGCAGTGAGTGGGAGCCAGCCTCCAAACCTCCTATAGCCTTCCGTGGCTCCGGCTCCATCTCCTCCTTGCTATGGGGTAGCTAGGGGCTGGCTCCCATCACATACAGCTAAAAAGTCAGATTTGCACTACTCGGTGCTTTTGTAGTATGAAGTTTCTACAGAAATTTAGATTTAAATAGTTCAGGATATGGCAAAATATGTGATTTGTAGTGTCTATATTGTAGGTCTTCAATTCAGTTAAAATGCTAGAGAAGGAGTGTAAATATATTAAGGAGCATAAACTGTTGTCATGTGGGATTTAAAACATTCAATCTTGTAATTGAATATGCCTGACTTCAGTCAATAATTGGAAAGGATGTGTAAATTGGCTCAGAGGCCAACATTTTTTTAAACTATTTTGAAATTTTTCTGCTCTCTCACGTATTAACAAATTGTACTGAATAAACAGTGAGATGCAAGTGATTCTTTTTTCACTATCTTTTGCCTTACACTGTCTCAAAGATGAGGAGCATGCGGTAGTATCTTTTATTGGGCCATCTTCTTCTGGTGAAAAAGACAAGCTTTTAAACTACACAGAGCTCATCTTCAGGTGTACTACTTCTATACCTTTTAAAGTCATTTACATGTGTGCAAAGTGGATGCAGAAGACAATTATTCTGATTGGGAAGCATTTTACACTTACTGTGCACTTTAGGCCTTGATCTGCAAAAGATCTGTGCACATGAGTAAGTCTCATTGGCATCACTGAGATTACTCATGGGCGGCATGTATAAGAGGCTTGGGGAGATTTAGCATCCCCCAAAATGGCTGGCCATGCAGGGGGCAAGAAATGCTGGCTGTGGCGCAGATCACCTCCCTTTGGAGGCACGCTGGCCAAGTACCCTTGGAGCACCACCACCAGAAGCTCCCTAGAAGTGGGGAAGCTACTGCACCTGGATTGACCCCGCACTCGCACTGCCTCTTCTCCCCGAGGCGCCCTGCCCTCACTTGCCCTTAAGGCATGAAAAGAGTGGGAGGGTATAGCCCTCCCACTTTTAAAAGTGACAAACACACACTCCTTCCAGTGCCCCTTAGCTGAGTTGCTCCGGCATCAGCATGCACAACCTCTCACTGGCTGGCCCAGCTATAGGACGACTCCTCCTGCTGTGCATGCTAATGCTGGAGAAACTCAGCTAAGGGGCGCAGGAACGGAGGGCTGGTGGGGCCATGCTCCCATCACTTTTGGGATCTTCCACTGCTTGCGTAAACCTCCCCAAATGAGGGAGTCACGTGCCATCTGTGAAATTACTCAGGTGCATAAACCTTTGCAGGCTCAGGGCTTGACTTCACAGTTATAAAAAAGAAAAATAGAAGACAACTTAAAAAAAAATGGGTTCTCTTGCTTGTTCTGCACCTTTTAATGTGATATTTAGGTGTTTACGTTTATTCTATGGGTTGTTGATATAGTGAAATGCTCTCATTATATTAAAATCTTTATCCCCAAAGTAGTAATGTGAAGAAGTTAACCTTGCCTGTTGTGAAAAGATTTATATTTGTACATTAATGGCATAGCTCTTCTATTATAGTTTGCTTTGTAGGCTGTGTGCTCAGTTTGGAAAAATGCTATCATTGTGCTTCATAGCTGTCATTAGAGGCAAGCATCCAGTACACTTTATGAACAAATTGTGTCATCTGTGGAAGCGTATCTTAAGGTATATTAAGGCTAGACATGCGCTGTCAGTGAAATACAACATTCATCCAGTAATTTGAGTTGCAGATTCTTTGGCTTTCATGTTTCTCCAGTAGTCACAATGTCTCTCTACTGGGGGGGGCGTTATTAGTGACTTCTTAGTTAAGCTTATGTTGAGAGATTCAGTTAAAGCAGGATTAAAAATCCTATTTTCCACTTCAGTGATTGAATTTAGTATGAGTTTAATACAAGTCTTCAGAGGACAATTGAATTTTCCATAATATTTGATTAGTAAAATATTTATGATTTTCACAGGAAACATTTTAAAATGAACCTCCTGTGGCTATCCAGACAGGAGTCCTGGTCTGATTTTTTTAACTTTAGCAAGGCTGCTGGGGCACACTGCTGTGGCATTACATCCCAGAGAGGCTGAGTGAGGACATGAATGTGGGGCACAATGAGGAGGTGGAAGACTTGACAGTGGGACTGCCTACCAACCACTTAGTGTCACCCACTCCCAGACCTCTACCTAACCCAGTTCTTGGGCTGACCCCAATGCCCAATCTAGCTGTTTGGTTCCAGGTTCACATTCTTTCTTTTTCCCTCCCCTCAGTAACTTCCTTACCACTGTGCCATGAAAAGCTTATATGTTAAACAGTCAATCTAGTATCAAAGTAAAATACTCCTGCTGTTCTCTCTGGATATTGGCCATTTACTGAAATCTGTCATCAAACACTGAATACAGTCTAATTCTCAGATTTTCAATGAATGAAAAATATAGCCACTTGACATGGGGAAAGGGAGTCTAAATGTATGTACTCTTTGTATAAAACTATTGTCCTAATCAAATATTATATTTTAGATGAAAAAGAAGAGGGAATATTGGGGAGCATACTTCTACCTAGTTTTCAGATATCGATGCTTTCTTCTGAGGATCATATTAATCGCAAATATGCTTTTAAGGTGAGGGCATTCATTTTCAGTTTAAACAACTATAGAGTGCAGAACACTTTTCACTGTGCCTTTATGCAAGATAGGATAAACAGAAACTGCCTCCGAGCTTGATTTTGCATAATACTATATGCAGATGATCCAAACAATGTAGTCTAATATGCAGAAGAATTTGTTGTAGATATAGACAGATAATTGCTAAACTTGATGAAGAAGCTAGTCAGGCATCATTTTGCAGCTCCTTTATTTTTAATTCGCATCTCTTCATAAGCACACCTTGGTGGCTTGGAATTGCAGTCTCCATACGGAGCTAGGCTATGTCTACATGGCCCTGCAGTTTCAACTGCAGGAGTGTGAATCACAGCATGCACTAGCATGCTGCACTGTAATTCCCCTGTATGGACACTGTGGCCATGAACTAAAAGGTACCTTGTTGGCATTAACTTAGTCCTGATTAAAGAGGATTAAGTTAATGCCAACTAAGGTTATGTCTACACTAGAGAGCTTACAGCGGCACAGCTATACTGATGCAGCTGCGCTACTGTAAGCTCTCCCATTGACATAATTAAACTATCCCCAACAAGTGACAGCAATTATGTCAGTGGGAGCAGCAAAGAGTTCTGTGGCACCTTATAGACTAACAGACATATAGGAGCATGAGCTTTCGTGGGTGAATTCCCACTTCGTCGGATGCAACCCACGAAAGCTCATGCTCCTATATGTCTGTTAGTCTGTAAGGTGCCACAGGACTCTTTGCTGCTTTTACAGATCCAGACTAACATGGCTACCCCTCTGATATATGTCAGTGGGAGAAGCTCTCCCGCCAACATAGCACTGTGCATACTACCACTTAACACCGGTGAAACTTACGTTGCTTAAGGATGGTTTTTTTCCCCACCCCGAGTGACATAAGTTTTGCCGACATAAGTGGTAGCATAGACATGGCTTTAAGTACCTTTTACTTCACATCCACAGTATTCACATGGGGGA
Organism: Mauremys reevesii; assembly: GCF_016161935.1. Classification (NCBI taxonomy): domain Eukaryota; kingdom Metazoa; phylum Chordata; order Testudines; family Geoemydidae; genus Mauremys; species Mauremys reevesii. The sequence goes on along the minus strand of NC_052623.1, from coordinate 244,679,487 downwards.
GTTGCATTTCAGCACGCTGGTGTGTGCTACTGTTTTAACCCCCTTAATCCGAAATGTGGGGCTGCATATATAAGCCCTAAAATGTATTTTCCTCTATTGTGCACATTATGTTTATGAAACTGGGATTGCTAATAAGTGCACATCATGCTGGCTCTTTTTAATTTTGGGAAAAAACACAAGGCATTTACTATGATGTGAATGGATAAAAGAAAAAAAAATGAGTGTAGCGCTTACATGTCAGTATTAGACAAACTATTTTGTGTTAAATATTTATTTTAGTTGGTATATTCTTTAATCATAAGTAAGGTAATCACTTACATTTTCTCTCCTAACATGGAATTTCATTTCTTGGCTTTGAGTTCCTTTTTGGCTGTCCTTAATGACTGTTGAGCTGTACACAACTGAAAGTTACAATGGTGAGTACAAATTAAAACTTACTGAATTGTTCAGGCTGCAGAAAATGTATAAGTTAATATTTATATTAACTTAATGTTTTATGAACATCGTTATAGGATTTTTGATAGCAGAAAAATATAAATTTCAGCAGGGTACATTCACAGAGAAGCAACAATTACAACGTTCAAGCTAATTCTTTTATTAATCTAATTGCACTGAAAGAAAAGCATAACAGTGAATGATATTGTACACAATGTTTTCTATAAGTTGTTTGTAGTGTTTTCATAAACCTAACAACAATGGAGTAAGAAAACAATAACATTATTTGCCTTTTTTTTTCTTTTACAGAAATCTTGTCTTTTTATTACAATGACCTTGTCATTTCCAATCAGGCAGCTCATCCAAACATGAGGACCTATTATTTCTGCACAGATACAGGAAAGGAAATGGAGCTATGGATGAAAGCCATGATAGATGCAGCACTTGTACAGACAGAACCTGTGAAAAGGTAATGTAGATTGGCAAACCAGTAGAACAAGGAGTTAATTTCCAATAGTGGGTTTGAGTTTATTCACTTAAAATGTAAGGTAATTCAACTGTGCTTCAGTCCCACCAGTGATCGCAATGATGAGAGCACTTATGGGGTATGTCTTCACTGCAATTAGATACCCGTAGCTGGCCCATGCTAGCTGACTCAGGCTAAGGGGCTATTTAGTTGTGTAGACATTTGGACTTGCACTGCAGCCTAAGCTCTGGGACCCTGCCATCTCACAGGATCCTAGATCCCAGGCTTCACCACACGCCTGAACATCTACACCACAATTAAACAGCCCCTTTGCCGGGTCCCTGCTAGCCTGAGTCAGCTGGCATGCATCAGCCACAGGTTTTTAATTGCAGTGTAGACATACCCATGCTTGTTGAGAGTTTAAAGTCTCTAACCTTGCTCAGAATTACATGGGAGCTAAAATGCTAATGGCAGCTAGCACCTTGTTTACATTTGTGCACCCATTTTTGCTACTGCCATTTGAGCTGAACCACTGGTAGTAATGGTGGTACATTTCAAAAGGAAAAAAAAATTCCTATCAACGTGGACACAATGAAGAAAAAAGGGCAAAAGGGTGTGAAATCAAGGCCACCTCACTATTTGTAAAGCTCAAGAAAAACATTTGCACACTACACATTGTATGTGATAACCGATTCCTGCTTCATGATTCTAGTGCCCTTGCTTCAGGCAGTATGCTGATAAAAATAAAAAGTCCAAAAGGAATGCTCTGACCAGTGCTGCTTTAGGCTCAATGCTAAAGTGTTTTGTTAATATATACATCTAACCTGTAGTATTTTGAGAGCTTCTCCATTACAAGTGTTCTCACTGACCCTTTTACTTCTGCCCAGTGTTCAGAGACTGAGGGATGATAGTCTGACTAACAAAAATTAAGAATATACTTACATTTAATATTAAATGTAAGTTAAACAGAAAAAAATCAGAACTTTTAGCTTTAATCCCAGTTAATATCCCCAAAGAGCACATTAGTTAATATTGGCTTGTGGTTTTTTCCATCATCTTGAAGACAGAGTATTAAAATAGAGTAATTTTTTCATTAATCTATGTGTGCCTAGATCTTTTCGTCTAGGGGTCTAAAAACAAATTACAGATTATTAAGACTCCCAGTGCACCTCTGTAAGCTAGAGTATGGTAGGATACCTACCCATTGTATATCTGAATAAACTGAATCCCAGAAGTTAAATGCCTTGCCTATAATTTCTCTCTCTCTCTCTCTCTCTCACACACACACACATACATACACACACACACACACACACCCTGGATATAGTAGTCAGGAGTCTTGCTTCGCTGGTGTAGCACTTACAGGGGTTCTTAAAGGTTTTCATAACACAGGCTACATCTGAGAGTGGTTGTTTCATAGTCCACCTCTTGTCCCATTCATGATAACCTATCTCTGAAATTTGACCTCCTTCTTCCAGTGATTGCTCATGTGCATTCCACAATAGGTGTGCGTGCTTCCCACATGCACCGGTGCCGGAAGTATTTCCCTTAGCAGTACCTGTAGGAGAGCCACCCCGGGAGTGGCGCTGCCATGGCACGGTATAAGGGGCACTGCGCGTTCCCCCTACCCTCAGTTCCTCTTGCCACCAGTGATGGTGCTTCGGAACTGCTCTGCTCCAGCTCTGCTGTAGCTTTCCCTCTTGGACTCCGTTAATCCATAGTTGGTAGTGCCTATAGCTTATTTAAAAAAAAATAAAAAAATTTTCACTTAGACTTAGTTAAGTGCGCCCAGGTGGAGGCAGGCCCTGTGACCCGGGCCTTCAGTCAGGCCGTTTGCAAGTGTTGCACATGTCCGTGAGTGATCCACACGCGGACTGTTTACGCTGTCTGGGGGAAACCCATCTCAGCGACCGCTGCAAGATTTGCAGATCCTTCAAACCTCAGACCAAGAAGGAGCAGAACATTAGGCTGTGAGCCATTTTGATGGAGTTGGCCCTGACCCCAACACCACTGCACCGCTCCAAGTCGACACCAATCACCGTGGCATCAGTGCCCTCCACCAGTGGCCCTCCACCAGTTGGCACCGCTCCCTGTCCACGGGACACTCTAAAAAGGCGAAGAGGAGTTTTTCTTCGCCAAGGCACCAGAGCAAGACTGGGAGAGAGACCAGATCCGCATTGGGCAGCTCTCAGTCCCCATCGGCCTTGTGGCCTCCAACTCAAGTTGAGCGGAGTAGCCCGGCCCACTCTGAGCCAACCTCTCCAGACACTGGTGGCCACATTTGGGTGCACTGTTGTCATTGGCTCCCCGGTCCAGAGGCAAGCCACTGCTTGGACACCCGCAGTTGCCGCCTGGAGGGTACCGCTTACGGTCAAGGGAAGGTTCTCGACGCAGTTCCCCGCTCAGTGACCGCCCCATGCGTTGTCCACGCTGGTCCCAGTCGACCCCCACCAGGTTGTCTGGCTGGGTACAGACCGGCAGGGGTTCTAGGCACCGCTCCGCCTTGAGGGAACATAGACCTCACGAGGAGAGTGTGCCCCACTGGGACAGACGGTACCAGAGGTCATTGTCTCCGAGAAGGTACTGTAGCCCCTTGCGGTACGAACATTATCACCATTCCCGTTCTTGGTCTCTCTCGAGGTCAACACTGAGGCACCACTCCCACAGTCCCAGGCGTCTGACTGGCACCCCGCTGTCGCGGATCTGCCCGTCGAAGCTGGTCATGGAGCAGCCGCTACCGGCGGTACTCCCGCTCCTCCATGCCACGATCATGGTCACACGTTCGACACCGCTCCCGACGCCACCAATTGTCCCAATCCCGGGATAGCAGTTGATCATATGCCAGCCCGGCCTCCCTTCGGAGTCATCAGTTGATGGGACAGGCTAGTCAGGCTGGACAGCCTGCTCCGCCAGTGCCACAGCAGGTGCAGTGGCACTGGGCTCCCTGGCCAGTGCCATGGTACCAGTGGGCCCCGTGGGCCCCGATGCAGCCCCTGGTGGAGGCTCACTCGGTGGCCGGAGGCTCGGAAAGACTGTCAGCCTCCCAGAAAGGAGGCGGTGGAGTGCTCATCCCCGGTCCCGCACTCAGAAGGGGACCAAGTGGTGGGACCTGTGGCACCAGTGGGGACACAGAGTACTGCACCCCTATCCTCATCCTCCCCAGATGAGGCGATCACGGCCCCCCCTCCACCTGTCCTGCAGGAGAACACAAAAGCCCACCAAGAGCTGTTGAAAAGAGTGGCATCAAGCCTCAACCTACAAGCCGAGGAGGTGGAGGAACCCTCGGACTCTTTCTTCAACATCCTCTTGGCTTTGGCACCAGCCAGGGTGTCTCTCCAACTCCATGAAGGGGTGTGTGATGAAGTGGGACTGGTTTTAATGTTTCCTCTGAATACTGTGTTAGTGCCTCAGCTCTGGCCAACCCTTTGTCGCCTGGCAACTAATGGCCAGGCTCTTCCCCCCTGCAAGGAGATGCTAAAGGTGTTGGAGACAGAGAGATCAGGTGACCTCCTGGCCCAGGAAGGAGACAAATCCCAGAGAGGAGGGGCTGGAGGGGGTTTGGTAGTTTTTTGGAAGCTGGCTGGAAAATGGAGGGGAGCCCCGAGGAGGCTCGGGCCTCCCAGCAGGGCGGTGGCCTCCTTGGGGCCCCAGATGGACCTAACTAAAGGGAGTCCTGTTGTCTGTACTGACAAGACCTGTTTTGGACTGTGTTCCTGTCATCTAAATAAACCTCTGTTTTAATGGCTGGCTAAGAGTCACGTCTGACTGCGAAGTGGGGGTGCAGGACCCTCTGGCTTCTCCAGGACCCCGCTGGGGCAGGCTTGCCGTGGGAAGCGCACGGAGGGGCACATGCTGAATGCTCCAAGGAGACACCCAGGAGGTGAAGATGTGTGAGCTTCTTGCCCTGAAGATAGTCAACTCCAAGGGAGAGGGGGCTCACCAAAGTCCTGACTGGCTTTGTGGGGAGCAGTTCCAGAGCATCGCCCGGGGACTCTGTGGCAGGGTAGAAAAGATCTCGAATGCCTTGTTGCAAACCTCGGCTTCCTTGCCCCCCATCTCTAAGAGGGCAGAACGGAAGTATTTTGTGCCCACCATCCTGCCCTCAACTCTCTAGTGGTCGAGTCGGTAAACCATAGGGAGCAGCAAGGTCAGCCTGCTCCTACTCCTAAAAATAAGGACTCGAGGAGACTAGATCTATTTGGTAGAAAGATTTATTCATCCTTGAGCTTCCAACTGAGGGTTGCAAATAACCAAGCCCTGCTGGGTCAATACGATTTGAGTTTGTGGGGCTCCCTGCCCAAATTTGCGGACTCCCTCCATGAGTGTGTTAAGAAAGAGTTCAAGGCTCTGGTTGAGAAGGGCATGGCTACCGCCAGGGCAGTCCTTCAGGCAGCCTCGAATTACGCGGATACAGCTGCAAGGTCTATGGCCTCCGCGGTGTCCATGAGGAGAGCATTGTGGCTCCTTCTGTGCGTCGCTGGACAACCAGACAGAACTCCTTACAGGACCGTCTGTTCAATGGCAAGGCCCTGTTTGCGGAACAAACAGACATGAAGTTACACAGTCTGAAGGACTCCTGCATGACATTAAAGACCCTTGGCCTCTATGTCCCAGCCCTGGCCAGGGCCAAGTTCAAACCGCAGCAGGCTCCCATTTAGGCCACCCACTCCAGATATGAGCTCTCTTATAAAAAGTCAAGGGACTATAAAAAGCACCCACAAAGGCAATCCCAGCCTGGGCCCTCTAAGGGTAAACAGGCAGGAAAGCTCCCAGTTTTGACGGTACGCCCAGAGGCAATTTACCAGTTCATACCAGGGATCCACCCACAATAAAACTTCCAGCCGGTTTTGTGCTTTTTTCCCGCAGTGGTCGTGGCTGACCTCAGACCGATGGGTCCTCAACACCATCTCCCAGGGCTATACCCTCCAGTTCATTTCTATCCCACCCACCCACCCTCCATCCCTGTCCCTCTTCAGGGACCACTCTCACGACAGCCTACTCAAGCAGGAGGTGAGGTGGCTCCTTGGCTTAGTAGCGGTAGATGTGGTGCCAGCGGAGTTCAGACGCAAGGGGTTCTACTCCTGCTATTTCCTTATCCCGAAGGCCAAACGGGAGCTCAGGCCCATCCTGGACCTGTGAGGCCTGAACCAGTACATGGTAAAGCTCAAGTTTTGCATGGTCTCTCTGGCCTCCATCATCCCCTCCCTGGATCCCAGGCACTGGTACGCCGCCCTAGATCTACAGAACGCATACTTCCACATTCATATATTCAAGGGACACAGGCGTTTCCTCCGCTTCACAGTTGGGCAGGAGCACTGCCAGTTCACTGTCCTCCCATTTGGCTTATCCACAGCTCCCAGGTTCTTCACAAAGTGTATGTCTGTGGTATTAGATTACCTCAGACATTGGGGTGTCCAGCTCTTTCCCTGCCTCGACGACTGACTGGTCAAGGGCAACTCAAGGTCGCAGGTACAGGATCATGTAACACTCCTCCTGTCCACATGCACCACACTGGGCCTGCTGGTAAATGACTCCAAGTCCACGTTGGTTCCAGTGCAGCGCCTAGAGTTCATTGGGGCAATTCTGGACACAACGTCGGCCTGAGCCTCCCTCCCACTGGACAGATTGGAAACCCTAAAGGAGCTGCTCAGCACAGTCACAAGGTTCCCTGTGATGACAGCCAGAGCATGCCTCCAACTCCTGGGTCATATGTCGGCATGCACGTATGTGGTTTGCCATGCCAGACTCAGGATGCGGCCCCTCCAACTCTGGTTGGCCTCAGTATTCTCCCAGTCCAGAGATAGGATGGACAAAGTCCTCACTGTGCCCAAACCAGTGATAGCCTCCCTGCGCTGGTGGACCTTCCCAGGGAACATGCTCCAAGGGGTCCCGTTCAGGGGCCTACCTCTATCTGTGGAATTGGTGTCCGATGCGTCGGACCTGGGGTGTGGAGCCCATGCGGGGGACGTTCAGACCCAGGGTTTGTGGTCTGTGCAGGACCTTGCCCTGCACATAAATATCAAGGAGCTCAGGGTGGTCTGTCTGGCATGCGTGGCCTTCCACTCACACCTGGCGGGCAGAGTGGTCAGGGTTCTCATGAACAACATGGCCTCAATGTTCTACATCAAGAGGCAAGGTGGGGCCCGTTCCTCAGCCCTCTGCCAGGAAGCCCTCAGACCGTGGGACTTCTGCATAGCCCACGATATTTACCTGGAAGCCCACCATTTACCAGGCATCTGGAACTCTCGGGCAGATCGGCTGAGCCAGGACTTCTCCTCAGCACGAGTGGTCTCTGCACCCAGAAGTGGTGCACAGGATTTTCCAAACATGGGGCACTCTCCAAGTGGACCTGTTCATGACCCAGCAGAACTGACGGTATCCCTGCTTCTGCTCCAGGGTAGCATTGGGTGTGGTTATGATCTCTGACACCTTCCTTCTGTCCTTGTCCAGCAAACTTTTCTATGCCTTTCCCCTGATTCCACTGATCAGCAAGGTCTTAGAAAAGATGAAAAATGGACAGGGCCCGGGTCCTCCTGATTGCCCAGGCAACATTGGTATGGGACTCTCACGAGCTTGGCAGTTGCCTTGCCGTGGCAGTTGCCATCCCACTCGGACCTGCTCTCCTAGGTCCATGGTTGCCTCCTCCACCCCAACCTAGCAGGACTCCACCTCACGGCGTGGCTGCTCAATGGTTAGGCTGCGGGGAGAGGACTTGCTCAGAAGGGGTTCAGTGCATCCTCCTGGAGAGCAGGCTGCCCTCCATGCACCTGGCGAAATGGTCTTGGTTTTCCCTGTGGGCTGCTGGTCGGGGTGTCTCGCCCGTGGCTGCTCTGATCCAGCTTATACTAGACTACCTCCTTCATCTTAGAGCCCAGGGCCTAGCGCCCTCATCCGTCAAGGTACACTTGGCAGCCATATCAGTCTTCCACCCACCAGTGCAGGGTCACATGATATTCTCTCATGCCATGACTGGCCGATTCCTTAGGAGTTTGGATCGCCTCTTTCCATATGTTAGGCCCCCAGTCCCACAGTGGGACCTGAACTTGGTGCTGGTCAGGTTAACTGGACCTCCATTTGAACTGCTGCCTACATGCTTCTGGTCACACCTCTCGTGGAAGGTAGCCTTCCTGGTGGCGATCATGTCCACTAGACAGGTCTCTGAGCTCTGGGCCCTGACCTCCGAACGCCCGTACACGGTGTTCCATAAGGATAAGGTCCAGCTCCGACCACATTCTTAGTCCCTCCCTAAGGTGGTTTCTGCCTACCATATACACCACGACATTTTCCTGCCGGTGCTGTCTCCCAAACCCCACGCATCCAGTGAGGAGCGCCGCCTCCAGATGCTGGATGTGAGACAGGTTCTGGTTTTCTACCTGGAACGTACAAAACCGTTCAGGAAGTCTTCAGAACTGGTCATCGCCTCGGCCAAATGCATGAGAGGCTGGCCGATCTCTGCTCAGCGGCTTTCCAACCGGATCACCTTGTGTATCCGTACTTGTTATGACCTGGCGAGAGTCCCTCTGCCGCCAATTCTGAGGGCACACTCGACTAAGATAGGTAGCCGATGAGGCTTGTTTCTGGCCCATGTCCCTATTCAGGACATCTGTAGGGCTGCCACATGGTCATCAGTTCACACGTTCACCTCGCATTATGCGATCATCTCCCAAACCAGGGAGAATGCCGGGTTCAGCAGGGCTCTGCTCTGTCCCGAGTGTCTGTGAACTCCTACCCACCTCCAACAGATATAGCTTCCACCTATTGTGGAATGCACATCAGCAATCACTCAAAGAAGAAAAGACAGTTACCTTTTCTGTAACTGGTGTTCTTCGAGATGTATTGCTCATATCTATTCCACATCCTGCCCTCCTTCCCCATTGTTGGAGTTGTCTGGCAAGAAGGAACTGAGGGTGGTGGGAGCACACAACGCCCCTTATACCGCGCCATGGTGGCACCACTCCAGGGGTTGCTAGGGGGAAAACTTCTGGCACCAGTGCACATGGTAAGCACGCACACCTACTGCGGATTGGACATAAGCAACACATCTTGAAGAATACCAGTTACGGAAAAAGTAACTGCCTTTTTTTACACTACTTGTGTTAATGAAATTTAATATGTGCAGTATTTTAAATGTTAAACCTTTTTGAAGATCAATGAAAATGTATTCTGTGTGTACTGAAGAATATCAGTGTGAACTGCTCCTATACATCTAATTGGGGTGTTCGTTCTTAAGATTTAAATTGTTATAATTTGACTTAATGATTTCACTGATCACTTCATCAAAATCATGTAAGCTAATATTCTCTGAATGTAGTGTGGTAATCTTTGGGATGTGGGGCAGCTTTTTTCTGTCAAGGGTGGCTGGAGTACAGAACAAGGAATTCACGTCTCCTCGCTCCATATTTTAAGTCCACCATCCCCTACTCAAAAGGGGTGGGAAGAAGTGTGCATTCTCTTACCAGTACTAAAGGCCTCATCTAACTGCCTGCTGTCCAGTTTTCCTGTGACAGCTTCTGCAGTCTAATTATATTTTAATACCAAAATCTGGAGCACATTGAACATGAAAATGTCTAGGAACAGTGTAAAATAAATTTTAATTTCATAACCGATAAATAACACCAGGAATACTGCAGGGATTATAACATTCCATTTTCATGTTTAATTCAGTGGAAATCTTCATTTTCAAACTTGCATAACTTTTACAGACTTTTCACTTTGTTGCATCAGAGCACCCCAGAAACTATCTAGAAGGGTCTTGTCATAAGTTTTAGGTGCAGCTTACCTAAACCTGGACCTTATTCCTAAAATACTTAGAGTGGGGCCACCTTTCTGTGGATCCTGTGCTTGGGAGAGGCAGCAAATCATGGACAAACCTACGAGGCCAATTCTGTCTACTATAGCAGCTGAACATTGGAAAACAATGTCTTTAAAATGTTAGTGGTTGAAGGGATTGGTGGTAGTGAACAGAGGATCTAGGACTTCTGACTAGCCAGATTTCCCTCTTTTGTGCGCTCTTTAGTTTCTCCATGCAATTGTCTTTATGTTGTTATAGTAGCAGTGGATTGAGGGATGAGGTGAAGACTGAGGAAGGGAGGGATATGTGAGTACTGCAGAAATCTACGATCTGTCTCAATGGGTTTGTGTATTTTATATGGGGTCTTGATTATCTTAAGCTATGTCTGTGCTGCACTGCAATGCAGACTATGGAGGTGTAAACTGAAAGAGAACTAATGTTAATGTGAACTAGGTACCTTTTATAGTTCGTGACAGCAGCTTCCATGCAGAGCAGTTAGGTCACAACAATTCACACCCTGTGTAGTCTGCAGCAACATGTAGATATGCTGTTAGTTGTGTCAGGGTTATAGGATTTGGCCTTAGGTTTGTGAATATATTTTAAGGGATTGATATTGCAGTCCATGTTGCATGTTGAAAGGCACAATAATAGTCTTGAAAGAATTTATCGAACAGATACTTTTCAAGACTAGCATAGTCTCTTACGCTTTTGTATCTGTTAGCTATAACCAGGAACTGAGGGGGAGAGCAGACATCTGTTTCTGGTGAATCAATCTTTTGGCTATAAAATCAATCTTTAAAAATAAACTTTTTTAGCAGGATATGATCTTATACACATACTGTAAAATAAGTATTCTTGGATCCCCAGGCAAATCTGTTAAATATTATATCTATTACCTCATCCTTAAGTAACCTGATGTTTTGGCATTCCTGTAACACATGGGATAAAGTGCTCTTGGTTGACTATATAATCGGCAAGTGCTTTTGTCTCTTTATTTTAATTTTTTTTCTTCTTGCTAGGAGTTGTGTATCCTAAATATAATTTTCCTATTGAGTTTTACTTCAGATACAATAGGTAGGATGCTCAACACCTTACTTCCATACCTTTTGTTTTCTGAAGTTAAATTACCTATCAGTAAAATGCTATATTTATTTAAATATCTAAGTTCTGCTATTTCACTAACGATGGCATTCCTGGAACTCCCTTGTACCTAAGCCTAAATTGTGCGTTTCAGCTTTAAAAAATTCCAGCCTGCAATTTTTCTGTCTTTTGTGGGTATGAGAATACTTATACTTTTTCTGATGAAAACAGTCCTTTTTATCCAGTTTTGCTGTAAAGTGATTTTTATCTCCCCTGTTTAAAGCCTGCTTAAAATAAAACAAAGTTTGAGGTGAGGAAACAGTTACTTTATTTCCTTGTTGGATAATTGATCTTGAATGATTAATAGCTTCAGTTGAGGGTGTGAGCTCTGGTGAAAAATCCTATTGAGAGCTAATATGAGAGGAGAATCTTTGATAAATTCCTCTTGAAAGCCAAAACTGGTCCTTACTGCCGTTCTTATTTGTTGTCCAATGAATAATTTGGAAAGTTTTCCAGATAATTCTTATGTATTCAATGGAAAAAAACTTGACTGGTGTGTTTGAGTTAAATGACAATTATGGCTTCTTTCCCTCTATCCCAAATATCTTAAAAATTGAAATAAAGTAAGCATTTTTGTTACTGCTATAGGTAAAACACTGAGTGTATATAATATTGTAAGGTGCATATTATGATTGAATTTATTTTGCTCCATAGACTTAATTGTAATTGCTTTAACCTGAGTAGGTCTGGCTTTATTTTCTTAAATGGTAGATCCAGGTCCCCAGGGTCCTGTTGTAAGTAACTTAATCTCAAATACTTTAATCTATCAAGAGTCCATTTAAACCTTTCATTCATCAAATGTGACCTGAAACAACCTCTTGAAATTGGCAAAACATCAGATTATTTCCAAATTATACCACCACCAGTTTAGTGATAAACCATAGGAATGTAGGGTTTTTTGGTCTGCTCTAGTGATACGTTATCGGTGTACAACTATGTCATTTTCTTTTGCTGATCACCTAGTACAGTACACTGTTTACCTATGATTGCTGTGGTTTGTTCCACAGCCAGGTCAGAAAGTACGAAGTGACAAATCTAACAGGTGTCTTCACTTTTCCATATTAAGGGCTAGAGTCTGCCATATTAATGTACACTGAGTAGTCACTTATTTCTTGAATATCAGGGACTAAGTAGGGTTACTATCCGTCCGTATTTACCCGGACATGTCCGGCTTTTTTGTCTTTAAATAGCCGTCCGGGAGGAATTGGTAATAAGGTAGAAAGGTCCGGGATTCCCAACCCGCCCCCGTCTCTCCCATACAGAGTGCAGTGTGGCTGACAGGGCGGCTGGGCCTGATTGAGCCACTCCCATTGGCCTCCAGGAGCCAGAGCCCCTCCCTCTGCCTCAAGTCTCTGCGGGGGAGGGGCTGTGCGCTCGGCAGCCTGTTTGGTTTGGCTCCACATGGAGCCAGCTGCTCGAGTGGCATGAAGGTAAGGGGAGTCCTGGGAGGCAGTCAGGGAGCAGGGGGAGGGTTGGATGAGTTGGGAGTTCTGGGGGGGCTGTTGGGGCGGGGGTGTGGAGAGGGATCAGAGCAGTCAGGACAGAGCATGGGGAGTTGGATGGGTCGGGGGAGCTGTCAGAGGGCGAGAGTGTGGAGAGGGATCGTAGCAGTCAGGACAGTGAATAGAGGGGGTTGGATGGGTCGGGAGCTTTGCGAGAGGCTGTCAGGGGGTGGGGGTATAGAGAGGGATCGGAGCAGTCGGGACAGGGAGCGGGGGTGGATGGGTTGGGAGTTCTGGGGTCCTGTAAGGGAACGGGGAGTGGTTGGATGGAGCGTGGGAGTCCCCGGGGTCTGTCTGGGGTGGGGTGGATAAGGGTTGGGGCAGCCAGGGGACAGGTAGGGGCTAGGATCTAGAGGGCAGTTAGGGTGGGGGTCCCTAAGGAGGGGGCAGTCGGGACAAGGAGCAAGGAGGCTTAGGTAGGGGGTGGGGTTCTGGGGGACAGTTAGGGGCAGGGATCCCAGGAGGGGGCAGTCAGGGGAAGGAGTCAGGGTGGGGGTTGGAGGTTCTGAGGAGGGCAGTCAGAGGGCAGGTAGTGGGAGGGAGTCCTCTTTTTTGATTGTTGAAATATGGTAACCCTAGGACTAAGGTACTACTCAGTGTTTGTATAGGTGGCAAAATCAACCCCTAGATGACTCGGACACAAGCATTTATAGCAATGTAAGTGTTACGCAGTTGTGAAATTTGTTTCTGAATTTTAGTGTCTAACCTAAAGGAAACAAGTAATCCCAGCCTACTCCATCAAAAGCCACCTTGGCATCAAGCAGGATGGCAGAAACAGGGAATCTTTTTACAAGGTTTGGTTTATTCTAGGTTCCCAACGTTTTCCAATGTAAACATTATTCCTCTTTTTTTAAAAGCTCTGCTGTCTCTTGGTTTGCAGCAGGAACTTGAAATTTGTCGGGGGATAGTCCAGGTGTGAGGGAAGTACCTGTCTACATAAAAATCCATTCAGACTTTGTCATGTTCTAAACAGTTGAAAATTGCCATTTTCCTCTATTCTGCTCAGTGTTCCTGCCTTACTGTCAAAAACCCTGAATATTCTGTTAGCCCTGTGCATGCATCATCTTCTGGATTTGATGTAGACCTAAAAGGAGAATCTGGTAGTGGCAACAGCGCACCCCACCTCCCCCAATACCCTTCAGGCTAGGGGAAGATGCACCGATTTGGGGCCAGGAGACCATGAGTTAGTCTCTGTTTCTACCCACTAGGATTAGTAATTTTGGGTCCTTCACAACTCTTACTATTGAGCAAGGCCGCCTACCCACCTCATTGAGGAATTATATGAGCTGAGAGTAGAACCCAAATAGCTAATTTGGCAGGTCCACGTTACTCACTCAGACACCTTTCACCTCAGCAAGACTCTGCCAAATCTAAGTACTTTGCTGTTCTGTCAGTAAAATGGGGTTACTCTTAGCCTGTGCACTTCATGAGGTTCTGTGTGATGATATAATTAAAGACTCAGTGCATAAGTGGAAAGGGGCTGAATTAAAGTTGCAAAGACGACCTTAATTTTGGCATTTTCAAATTTTTGAGTGCTGATCTTTGAAACTTTTAACATTCAATTTTTCCTATCTGTAATTATCAGTGCTCTACCTATTATTATCTGTGAGAGATCTTTGGCAGAACCTGTCATCCATTTTCTCTTTTGGGTAAGTCCTTTAGTTTGGGTTGAATTGTGTTAGAGCACATTTTTTAGAAAAAATAATTTCACCAAATACTTGCTTAGGCAGAAATACTGGTATGTTAATATACCAAGAAAGATAAGTGTCAGCGCCATGGGCATGTGCTCTATTCTGTTACCAAAAAACCCTTCAAAATTCCAGTGAAAAAATCCTCAGAAGACTTAATGTTGCCAGATGTCATTTTGACCTGCTAGCAGAAAACATCAGATGGATCAAACTTGAGAATCCACCAACACCATGCAAGAAACAGTACATTGTCCTGATGGGTAACATGTCAATGCGAGCAGCCACAGAGATACACATTTGAGTATTGGTTTGCATGTTTCTCAAGTGCCTTTCAGCCTGTACGTTTTCTGTCTCTAACAGCTGGCCTCCTGCACATGATGAACATTTCTATTTCTGGCTGAGATACATTAAATACACACAAGTCAGACTTTTTTTCATACTTCACAAAGAGGTGAACGTAGGACTATATGTGTGAAGTCAGCAAGGTGTTGTATCCCTTCACTTCTCACAGATTTCATCAGAGAATTCACAGCAAAGTAGGACTAGGTGTCTTGCATAGCTTTAACCAGTGGCTTGTCCACATGAACACTGAGGGTATTCATGTTTACACTGCAAAAAAGACTCTCAGCAGCAACTCTCAGAGCCCAGTTTAACTGACTCGGGATCACATGTTAATGTATGTCAACAGGGTCCTCATAGACCCTTAGAGAGCAGTAGGCTAGTGCAGGGTAGATTCACACCCCAGCTTGCTGCAAACTAAATGTTTGTATAGACAAGCCCTTATAACTGTGCTGTGAGTTTGAGTATTTTAACTTGTTTTTGGGAAGGAGATACAGTGGAGGAAGAGTTAAAATATATCCTACCGATTTGGTATATCTAGTTGATCTAGAAGATGCATACTTATACAGAATTGCCTTAATCTTTCATTAATTCTCATAACTGCCTGTGTAGTTTGAGTGGTAGCTGCATTAGTCTGTATCAGCAAAAACAAGGAGGAGTCCTTGTGGCACTTAAAGACTAACAAATGTATTTGGGAATAAGCATTTGTGGGCTAGAACCCATGCATCTGATGAAGTGGGTTCTAGCCCACGAAAGCTTATGCCCAAATCCATTTGTTAGTCTCTAAGGTGCCACAAGGACTCCTCACTGTTTTTGTGTAGTTTTAATAAGTTTTGCTATGTTAACAGTCTTGAACCAAGAGAAATGTACGTACAAAAAAGGCTCAGCTCCACTCTAAAACTACCCTGCATAAATGCTTTATTTTCTTCATTTGTAACTAGTTAGTCTAGTTGAGCTAGCACTTGTGGGTGGGATAGGAGTTTGTGTCCGTCTAAGAAATTCCTTGTAAAAACATTTAAACTAGTTCATATGTCTGCAATCCATCTGTGTAGGAGTTGGTAAAGAATTCTATTAATAATATGTTGTAACAACTGCTTGGTATAAAAAGGCATGATTCTACTTAATGTATAAGCATTTCACCAGTGGAGCATTTGAAAATAAATGTCCAGAATTCTTGAAGAAACTATAGGAATAATGGGTAAAACTTTCAAAGGGAATTAGGTTTCTCAGTCCTTTAGGTGCTTAAGAAAATTATACCCAACATGATTCGCTTGTGAAAATACTCTTTAAGTATTTATGGTTTAAATAAACTTATGGAATGATGCTTAGTATTTGTCAGACATTTAGGCCTAATGCTTAGAATTCAAGTGGACATAAATCAGTGTGTATTTTCATATGCAGTTACTTAGATTGCATGGAAATAGACAGAATCGGCTGCTTCCACTGGTAAAATTCTATAATTGGTCATATGCATCTCAAAGTACTATTTGCACATGCAATTGTCAGTTATGATACAAATTAGGCACACAGTTGGAAACTTAGGGCTCAAATGTCCCAGTGACTCCTTGAAAGCACCCTTGACTCCTTGAAACACTAGATTTTAAAAAGAAAATCATTAAGCTCTCAAGGTATACATTTCTATAACTTGTGTAATATAAGTACTGTGTAGCAGTTACTGTTTGGTTCTAAAAATATATATAATTATTTTGTGCCACAGTTCCATAGTCAGCAGATATTTTCCTCCTAAAATTAAGGAAGCCACAAGCATTTCCCACAAAATATACAATAGCTGAAATGACAACATACCAGAGAAAGCTAATTGATGTCAGTCACCATATAAAGTTTAAAATATAGAATAATGTGCCCATTATATGTTGAAATGACTAGCATAGTGAATTATGAGCTAGACAGGAACATAATATGCTGCCATCTGAAACACTTTGGTTTGAAGTCAGTCGGGATTTTAAGCTGTTTGCATTCCAGAGGCTTTGATTCCTGAGAAGAGCCACAGAGTATGTGCTGTTCCAGCATCCTGACCTTTGGGAAATTAATATCTGCTCTTCCAGTTTCTCTAGCTTGATGTCAACCTGTTTAATGGCCACTTACCATGATGGTATAACTTGGAGTTTGGCTTGGTATGGATGTTCCTAAAATAGAAAGAAGTGGAGGGGAATTCTTAAACAAACAAACCTACTACTGGCCATTTAAAACTGGCCTGGATTATTCTCCCCAAAACAAGCTGTTATAGCGTATTGGTTAGACAATGGTCTCTTAGAACAACCTGGAACCCATAATAATCAAGGGGTGTTTTTTCAAAAGCAAATACTTCAGCTATTATAGTTTGTGTGTAGTTATGTTATGCCATTCTCTTCTCTTTTTTCAGAGTAGAGAAGATAACTGAAAACACATCACCTCGAGAAGTGAATAACATTTTGAACCACAGGGTTTTAATTAAACCAGAGGCACAGAATAATCAAAAAAACAAAGAAGTAAGCAAAAATGAAGAGAAGGCGGCTTTGGAAGCTGAAAAATATGGATTTCAGAAAGTTGGACAAGATAAACCCTTAACTAAAATTAATAGTGTAAAACTAAATTCAGAATACAGAACCTTACCAGTGAGCGCACTTCAGGCTGGACTCTACAGGCCAGTTCATTTAAATGGCTCTGAGACTAAAGCTGTCAATATTGTGGCGGACACTGGAGATGGAGGACAGCACAATGCAGTTCACTCACATATGGAGTCTGAACGAGTCATACAGAGAACTAATTCAATGCTTCAGTTGGAGCAGTGGATTAGAATTCAGAGAGGAAAGGGGCAAGATGAGGAAACAAGAGGGTAAGCAATTTGATTATTTTTTTTAATTTAGATTTTCTGTCAAAATATCTCGTCGGATTCTTTTTCAGGTGTGTAATTAACTTAATATTACATTCCTGTAAAGTCCAGGTTTTGTCTTAAAGAGGTTGTCTTGCATTATTGTGCACGCTGATTATCTAGATACACAATCTAAGTAGATAGTAAGAGACACTCTCAAATGGTCAGTTAGCCTTGGTAAAAGTTGTTTTATTTAAATGGCTCTGCCAGCTAGTTTTTAGGCACAAAATTTAGGTTGGGGAAGAATACATGAAACCAGGTAAGATATATGTGGGGAGGTTGTTTGGGTTAGTTTGTTTGTTTTTAAATTTGGTGTTGCTGTTGACTTTAACATTCCTTTGTAGTATTGTGTTCTTAAATATTTATTAATGCATGAAAACAAATTGAAAGCATTTGGAAACAATTATGTAGATCAATTTGTTTTTGTTCAAACTGAATGAAATCCAAAGAGTAAACAGCCCCCATAAATGATGAAGAGTAAATTAGTAATTAAAACAAAATGTTTGCTAAATTCAATCTTTGACTTCAAGGAAATAAGACAGATGTAAACTCAAAAAATATGCATATTAAACACAAACAAACATATTGTATATTCCTGTTAAAACATTGGCATGAGGTTTGTGTGCATCTTTAAGAAGGAAATTTGCAGATAAGTAGATTCTTGTATTGTATTAGGTGATAACCATGAAATGTACAGGTTGTTAGAAATGTGATTTGCCTTCTCCTCCGCCCCTTCCTTTCCAACTCCCTTGTCCACTCCCCTCTCCTATTGGTGAGGGTTCTGACATCAGAGGGAAATCATCCTTCTTTCTCCGCTGTCTTGTCTCTGTGTTCTTCCCTCAGTTGCCATCATGCTAGGATCAGTTAATTGGTGAGTAGTGGATTTGAACAAAGGTGGTAGGTAATGTATGTGGTTAAACAAGAGGGGAAGCACTGACAAAGATGCATACACCATATGAGGAATATTGAAAGTAGTGTTAAATATCTGAGTTGCATATGAAAGCTGGTCAAAAACCCCTCTGAGTAAACTTAGCCTCTATTACAGTGCAAAATTCAGATGTAATACACCTGGGGGAATTCTGTTCCAAAAAATGAAAAATTCTGCACACATTATTTTTAAAATTCTGCATATTTTGTCAAAATAACACTCTGTAATCATGCCCGTTTCAATTATTTTGGTAATTTATTTCAAAATACTGATCAGCAACTACGTCTGTAACAGTACAAACACAAAAAAATTCCTCCAGGAGTAGAGTGTTAAGGAAACACAACAACCCAGTTCCTGTTTGTTCCCTCACCCCTGAGCCCATTAGGGCTACAGACACCCACACCCCTCCCTCCCAGAGAAACAGTCTCATCCTGGTCCCAGGCTTGTGTGGAACTTCCTGCACGCTGCCTCCTTCCTTCAGGGCATGGTGAGAACCAGAGCTGCTGAGAAGCCTTCACTCTCGCCCCACCTCCCCCTGCAGTGTCTTCTACTTGTGAGCTGTGCTCTGCTGGGTCCAGTGGCCTCTAGTGGCAGCTCTGCAGCCCATTTCTGTGGAGGAAAAGGAAATTCTATGCAAAAAACTAATTCCTGTGCAAATTCTGCATGCACAGAATTCCTCCAGAAGTAACGTAGTTAAGGATTTCCCATTCCAGCACAGAGAGTGGTGATTCTTTAAAACACTTGCTTTTAAGCACTTCATGAGGGAAAAGTCCTTGTTCGTGAAATTGCCTGAGGACTGTTTTTATTAATAGATTTTGCTATCAAAATACTTTTATTTAAAACTCTTACTATAAAAAGATTCTATGCTATTTTAAAAAAAATTAAGTTAAAAAGATAGAAAAGTACATCTTAAATTTTATCATTTGGAGTTTGTCATGCAAATTCATCTAAGTTCATGTTAATCGCTTTCTTTTCTACATATAACCATGCTTATGGCATAGCACCTCCAAAGTCTAACAGTGCATTCCAGTGATTAATCAGAAAACTTTGAAGTTCCTCTATGAATCATTGACATTATTAAATCTTGCTGTGTTGTTAGCAATTGTTCTGCACGACAGAAGCATAGGGATGTCACTTCCAGGATGTCTAACAGGAAGCTGCATTGTATGGCACACTAAACATGAGTTTATAATATTTATTTCTCAAACTTCTATTAAAATTTTTTGCTTTCAATTAAACTTTTATGGGAATGTCACTGCAGGAGGAATTTGGAGAGTGCGAAATTATGCCCTTCACATTGTAGGGAGAAGGTAGGTTGACCTGAATAATCTTCTTTGCTGGAATGTTCTTAAGATCTGTTTCTTGCAAAGCTGTGAAAGTTTACCTTACTCTGACTCAATTTCTAAAGCTCTATAACAGACCCATCATTAAATATAATTGGTATCTGAGGGTCATGTAGTATTCCTGATATGTGTATGTTGCCAGTTGATCAATGTTTAATTTTAATTTGTACTACACGGAGTAACTATTAAACCTTGACATTTATCACACTATGTATGCTTGGGCAATGAGAACTTAACACAGTTTTGTGATGTAATTAGATTTTTAAAATTAGAATTAAAAAATTGTGTAACTTGCATCCAGACTCCAAACAGTGATAGTTGAATAGATGTTGTTTTTCAATTATGAACAAGGATAAAACCTCTGACTCTTTTCAGTTTGGATTTCTCTTATCATTGCTCCAGTATTATGTTGGCTGTATTCCAAAACACACTGATTCCATTGTGGGAGATGTATAGTGGAAAACATTAACTGGAAGAACAGAATCTCCTTGAGCATGGAGATCATTTCTTATTTAAATATGGATGAAATTGATAGCACAAACAATATACTTAAAAATGAAGCTTGATGTAAAGCTGATCAGCAAAGTGGAATTCAAATTGGGCTTGTGCCCTTCTTTGCTTTTTTGGGATACATAAAGGTGGCCTGAAGTTGTTTTTGTTGTTGCTGCTGCAGCTGTTTTTAAGAAAACAGTTTCTAATGCTGCTTTTTTACACTAGAAATTCAGGTTTTGTCTAGATTAGAAAATTCTGATTTGGACAACCAGTGAAAAGGTGACATCACAAGAGAATGAAAGTTGAGCTACTTAGAGGGGAAGGAAGTTTTTTAATGATAAAACTGGTTTTTGTTTTTTCAGTAAGGTTGGGTTTTGTTGTCTTTTAATAAGACCTTTTTAACTTCCATGACTAACATTTTGGAGAAGGGCAGCCTTTGTTTAAAGACTGAGCATCCTCAACCCTTTTACTAAGGTTCTTTCAATAAAGCATCCATGAGACCTCCCAGAGTTTTCCAGCTAAAGCAGGGAAGACAAAACTTGATATTACTGTACTAACATTTCTAATATTTAAAAAAAAAAAAGTCTTAAGGCTTTATATGTATCAGAGCCAAAGGCACAAGCCCAATTTATTTAAAAACAAAAAAACAAAAAAAAACTGCCTTACAGATAAAATTTAGAATTTCAGGGCTTTGGAGTGTTTGTAACATTTGTTAGTTTCATTAGTAGGTAAGAGTTGCTTATCATAACAATAAGCATCTGAAGAATTACTTTTTAGGAGTACGTTTAAAGAGCAGGGTGACCAGATGTCCTCATTTTATAGGGACAGTCCTGATTTTTGGGTTTTTTCTTATATAGGCTCCTATTGCACCCCCCCCTCCTGATTTTTCACACTTGCTGTTTGGTCATCCTATTAAAGAAGAGTGCATACTCCACCATTAGAGTTCTAAATAGCCCAAAGCACTTCAAGGGCAGAAATAACAGCACAACTATTAATCCCTGAAATTGTTTTCTCCCCCTTGCCCTGACCGTCTTTCTCCCCACCCCACCCCCCAGCTGTCCTTTCTCCAGTCATACTTGGTTCAAACTAAAATCAGTAGATTGGGAGAGATCAGTAATTTTTCCATAGGACAGTTTGTGCAAGCCAGTGGATATCCCACAAAATAGCTCATGTACACAATTTTTTTTTGTAAAAACACAAATTTCTCCAAAGAATATATAATGGACGTCTAGGCATTAAGGAATAAGTTGGAAGGTGGTCTCGGGTACTGCATCTGATCTTGATCCCCCTGCTGTTTTTGTTTTGTTTTTCTCACTTGCTGTGTGAGAGATGTACACAGAGTGGGGAGAATGTGACTATTCAAGACAATCAGGAAGACTTTTGAATAGTAAAAGTTTTTTGTCAAATAATCGTCTGAAAACTGACGGTGTCCAGTGTTCAGTTACTTTTAACACCTACAGTTATTGTAACAGCGGTAGGTAAACATTTTCAACAGAAGTGTGATTCAGCTAACTGTTCTTACAGGTGTGAGAAATGTATGTGCCAAATATCTGCATATTTGCAGTCTTTGTTACAGAGTACACTGAGCATATTCTTAACCAGAAGATTGGTCCCATACATAGTTTTGGATTCCTCTACCCCAGTTGTCCCCAACGTGGTGCCCACGGGCGCCATGGGCCCCCCGGGGCATTTGTGTGCCCGCCTGGTGCCCAGCAAGGAGAGAAGCCGCAGCCCGGCACCTGATGGGGACAGAGAACTCAGGCTGCGAGCACGGTGTTCTCTGTTCCCAGCAGGCGCGGGGCCCACCTAGTGCCCAGCAGGGGAGACAAGCCACGGCCCCGCGCCTGCCAGGGACAGAGAACTCTGGGGCTGCAGGCTGTGGGCACCGGTGTTGTTGGTCCCTGGCAGGTGCGGGGGCTGTGGCGTAAGCCAGAGAGAAGCCACAGCCCCGTGCCTGCCAGGGACAGAGAACTCTGGGGCTGCAGGCGCCGGTGTTCTCTGTCCTCGCAGCTTCTCTCCGGCTTTTCTCTTCTCTCTGGATTCATATATTCTGTTATATTAAATATGATGTTTTTCGTATTATTTAATGTACAAATACAAAATAAGCCTTGACAAATTGTTGGCGCCCACCACACTCTTCTGAAAACATGAATGTGCTACTGGCCACAAAAAGGTTGGGGACCACTGCTCTACCCTATATTTTGAAGAGATGACTTAACTCTCCTCCATTTTGCCATTTTCTTCTATACTCTCTCATGAGGCAGTCTACGGAAACCATTAATTGTACTCTCTATGATGGAGGGGCATTTTTAGCCTTGAGTTTTAAGGTGCGTCTCTCTGTGCCTATAGGTCTGAGAGATCTCTGCATGTCACAGGATTGAGCACATAGAAAGCATATCAGCAAACTCTCTTCCCCTTTAGAGTAAGTGAGTTAATTTCCAGATTGGAACAAATCTTAGAGCCCAGCAATAATCACATGTACTGGGGACATTCCCAGAGTTTTAAAGATTTTTTTGGGTTTGTTTTTTTTATCTTGCAGAAGTTTTTCTGTAAGCTGAAGATTTTGTGGATGGATTACTGTCTCGCTGCTGTATATGAGGCATCTTGCTTTTAGTAGAGGTTTTGTCTGTGATTTTAGGATTTGGTTAGGTCAATCTTGCTGGTATCCTCATAACACTGACAACCCAGCTTTGGGTTTAATCACTGGATTGAAAGCCAGGGCATCATTTAAGGATTTTTTTTTCTAGTGCTAGTAATTAGTAAGAGGTGGTGGGTGTTTAAATCTTCTTAAGTTCCAGAACTTAAGAACAAATAGTGAGTGTAGACATTTTTAAATTACAATTTTTCATACATTAAAAATACAAAGAATTTTTTCCCCCAAATTAGACTGACTTTTCAAAGAAGTTTAAAGGAGACAAATGCCCAACTCCCACTGAATGAAATTTGAAATTCAGTGGGAAATGAACATCTAGCTCCCTGGGATTCCTTTGGAAAATCTTTACTTTTAAAATCATAAACATTACAAATAGCTAAAAATTAATTTGACAAATCCACTGGAAAGTCTAGGAAAGGGGAATTTCGATGTGTTGTATTGAAATACAAGAAAAAAAAACCTTGAGTGCTTGCTCATGTCTATTGCATGCTAGGTGTGTGCATGCCACGTGCAAAGATGCAGATGTTTTTTTTCCCTTAGTGGCATCCGTAGGACTTGCCCTAGCACCTTTTGGAACCCCGCACACATGTGCTGGTATAAAGGGTGCTGCTGGCTCCGCACCCTCTCAATTCCTTCTTACCATCCGTGATGGTTACTTGGAACCAGTTCATTGCTCTCTTGCAAGGCTTTCCCAATGGTTTGGACTCTGTAGTGTATTGTATATAGTTTTTGCAGTTAGTGTATTTAGTAATCAGTCAGTACTAGTGTATAGAGTGTAAATAGTGGGCCCAGTCGTCGAGGGACATCATCCCACGGACTGGGGATGCCCCCATCCCCAGGTCTCAAGCCGTGTACCTCCTGCAGCAAGCCTAGGCCAGTGAGCAACCCGCATTTGAGCAGTTTTAAGTCCCTCAGGGAAGCTCATGTTAAGAAGAAAAATCTCTGGCAACTGTGCATGTGGCATGTGCACACCTAACATGGAATGGGCATGAGCAACACATCTCCAAGAACAACAGTTATGAAAGGTTGGTAACTCTTTTTTATTTTCTTTTTCATAATTATGGCAGTGCAAATGCACAGAATTGGGTGAATGGAAACAGGATGGTCTTAAGAGACTTGTGTGGAAAAACTAACATTTTTATATATGATTGATTAATTTGCCTATCTACAAAATGCCGTACAGATAATACTTCTGGGAGGTTGTGTGGATTGATTCATTGGTATATGTTAAAACAGTTTCCATCTGTGGTTCTTGCAAAGCATTATAAGTAATAGTAAATGTTCAAAAATGAATTATTTAGCTTAACATTTTTATTTTCATGACTGAAAGATAGTTACTACAAACAATTTTTTAAAATACTTATTTTGTAATGCGCTAATTACACTTAGGTCTTAACTCTGTTTTTAATGTGCCCTTTGCCATAACCCACTAATTTTCAGTTCCAAGATCACAGTTAGTGATGATTCAAACAGTTAAATGGCTCTGGTAATAAGATGTTTAGTGCCTTTCACCTATACGCTGTCAGTTTGAATTTAGCCTACTTTACGTGTGACTGGAATCTACCAGCTCATGCCCGTTCCATGTCCCATGTGAAATGAGTTAGGTGTTATTCTCCTCGCTAGAAAAGTGTCAACATCCAAAAATCACCATTACAAATGGCATTAAATGGAAAACATCATGACAGGTCAGACTCTTTGGTCCAAGACTAACATCTCACTTCCCTCCAGTCACAGTTGAGGCATATTGATGCTTCATTAGGGAAAACTTCGCATTGTCACCTTCTCTGTCACTGAAGGGCTTCAGTTTTCAGAACTGTTAATCTGGTATCCAGTTAAAGAAGAGTTTTAAATTCACACGCAAATTAAAAAGTAAAAAATAGCATTAAAATTATGTTGTCTTGTAATACAAAGAAATAATTTGCTGTTTGTTCTGCTTGGGCTGATTTACGTGAATGGTTTATCTAAGATTGCAGAATATAATTGCATTAGATAATTATTACCATTTTTTCTGCCTATTTTAGCCATAATAAATAAATGGTTTTGATATCATTTCGCAGTTACCCGCTTTTATAGACAAATAGTCAGGTTTTGCCTGTTCATGAATTTGTATTGGAACGAACAAAATATAAGACTTAATTTTAAGTTTTAAAAGCTTAACACTAAACTATCCACCCTGCAGGTTTGAGCTGAAATAAAAACAAAATAAGAGATCATAGGGCTATGTATCCCAAGTATCTGAAACATCTGTAGGAGTTGTAGGTGCACCTCTCAGGAACTGACCCAGAAATGGGTACTAAGTAAACCGATGTGAAGATTGGATTGGTATGAAATATTGGGTTGAATAATTAATCCAGTCAGTAAAATGATCCAGTTGCATCATATGTAATATATTCATTTGGCACACTTGGTTTTTTCAGTAGCCTTAACTGTTTCCTTCATATGATGGAGAGCATAGATCTTTTAAAATGTGATGCCTATAGATCAGAACAGATTATGAAGTATTATATCTAACAAGTGTGGAAAAGAAATTAGATAACTTTGTATTCCTGTAATAGCAATATTCTTGACTATTAATGGAAAACTCTTGTTTCAGCATAATTTCATATCAGACGCTACCAAGAAATATGCCAAGCCACCGACCCCAAGTTGCACCCCGTTATCCAGAAGGCTATAGAACCCTGCCAAGGAACAGCAAAACGAGGCCAGAGAGTGTTTGTAGTGTGACACCATCAGTTTATGACAGGACCATAGGACCAGTAACAGCTGAAGAAAAACGGAGATCTATGCGGGATGACACAATGTGGCAACTCTATGAATGGCAACAACGTCAATTTTACAATAAGCAAACAACTCTTACTAGACATAGTACTATAAGTAGTCCAAAAACCATGGTCAATATTTCTGATCAGGTGATGCATTCCATTCCCACATCACCTTCCCATGGTTCCATAGCTGGTTACCAAGGATATTCCCCTCAACGGACATACAGATCAGAAGTGTCCTCACCAGTGCAAAGAGCAGATGTAACAATTGACCGCAGACATAGAACGCATCATGCTAAGGTGAATACTTTCCTTATACATAGTTAATAGACCAACTTATTTCCAGTTTTCTTCTTTAAATAGAATGGTTCCAGGTAACAGAACACTGACTTTCCATGTTACTTTGGAAAGTTCTGCTATTGTACATGTATCATAATGTAGGCATAGTTACATGCCACTGTTTTTATGAAAAAATAATTACTATATTAAATTTTTGTTTAAAAGAAAAAAAATGACTTTATAAAGTCAGGTGTAGCCTGTGTAAGTGATGGGAGAAGTTATTTTCTTTTAGAGGATGGAGAAGTGTTCTCTTAATGGTACTAAATTTAACCTTGTTTTGCATACTCTACATTGCTGTGAGAGACAGAAAGCAAGTCGGTATTCCCATTAGTCTGCAGAGCAGGGGTCCCGAACGTTGTGCCTGTGGGTGCCATGGCGCCCAATGTGGCATCTATGTGTGCCTGCCTACCTGCCACTGGAATGCTGCTGAGAAGCAGCAGTGTCAAGAAGCGCTGCCACCAAAATGCCGCTGATTTTTGGCGGCATTTTGGAGGCAACGCTTGTTGGCGTTGCCACTTCTCGGGCATTTTGGCGGCTGCTTGTCCAGCGGCCATGCTCCTCGGCGGCTAGTCATCAGGCGCCCACCACACTGAAAAGGTTCCACTGCTCCAGAGTATCTTAAGGGAGTGCAAACAGGTTTCTGAAGAAAAAGGGCATTTAGAATTTCTGGGATTGTAATCAAGGTCCAGTCTGATTTTTGGAAATGATAGTAATCTTTCTCAGCTTCTCTTCAGAGCACTCAAGGTCCTTGCCTATTTATTTTTCTCACCTTCAGCCACAAGTCAGACTAACTTTCTAGTTACTGTTAAATTATCCAGTGAGATCACTAAGGAACAGCAGAACCACATGCATATGACCCTCCATAAGTGACCCTCCATAAGTCTGTTAGCCCTTGCCAGCGCGGGTCAGAGGGAATAAGCTAGAATCATAAACCTAGATCCCCAAAATGCTTTTCGTAGACTTGTTAAATTATGCTATGCACATTGTTTCTGCAGTTGAGAGCTCTTTTTAAAAAAAATCATGCTGTTACAAGTAGGATGTAAAACTAACAATTTTCCTGCCCTACACTACAATAAGGTGCTCAAGGATTTCATTGAAGCTGTTCCTTGAACTCTGACCCAGTATTCTTTATGAAATGTTGTGGCTTCCTGCAATATTGAAGCATGGAAAAGCTTTAAAAAACGTTAAAGATCTTTAAATTGCTTTGTGTGTTTTCCCCTTTAGGGTTGAAATACCTCCAACCGACAAAAGAGCATTTTCTTTCTGTTTTGAAGTCCATTGCCCATTACTGCTTTGGAAATTTAACTCAACATTTTATGCATCCCTAAAAAAGAGCATCATAGTCAAGTGCGCACAGGACATATATTATATCTTATATAACGGTGTCTAAACTGAATTTTCAGTTTACTTGTATAATACATTTTACTAGTATTATATATTCAATTCTTTTTAGCCAAGTTAATCTAGAAAGTAAAAGCAGCAAAGAGTCTTGTGGCACCTTATAGACTAACAGACGTTTTGGAGCATGAGCTTTCGTGGGTGAATACCCACTTCGTCGGATGAATCTAGAAAGTGCCATTCATTGTCATCTACTGATTTTAGGTTTTCAGGTTATTTATTTTGTACTTTTTAACATTAAGCTAAGTTTACTCATAAAACCTTTAACACATTGCTAATTCCTTTTTTTTTAAATGTACAAGTTAGGGGACTGAATGGTTTAGGATTGATAGTGCTGAAATACTAGATTGAGTCCATGTCAGCCTGATAGAGATCAAAAGATATTTGAACAAAAGCCTTGAAATATTTCATCAAATTATTCAGTGATCTGTCTAGTTCTCAACAAAAAGTGTTTCATTAAAAAATACCACAACACTTGGTCCCAATTTATTCTTGCTGGAACTCTAAGTGGAAGGGCCATGAACTGAAAGAGCCATGAAGACTGAAGTACTTTCTCAAGTTTAGAAGTGGTCCTTCCAGGGCATGGATTCCGGCACGCCAGAGGATTTGAGTTGCTTTTTAATATATTTTGTAGACCAACAGAGGACTTTGTTATCTAATGCTGTCATTCTCGGTATGTCTATACTGCAGTTAGACACCTGCAGCTGGCCCATGCCAGCTGATTAGGGTCTCATG
Organism: Mauremys reevesii; assembly: GCF_016161935.1. Taxonomy (NCBI): domain Eukaryota; kingdom Metazoa; phylum Chordata; order Testudines; family Geoemydidae; genus Mauremys; species Mauremys reevesii. Next base: position 244,651,604 of record NC_052623.1, on the reverse strand, counting down.
TTGAGGGGCTGTTTAATTGCAGTGTAGACTTCTGGGCTTGGGCTGAAACCCAGGCTCTAAGACCCTGTCAGATGTGGGAGAGTCCTTGAGCTTGGGCTGCAACCTGAGCCCAAATGTTTACACTGCAGTGAAACAGTGCCACAACCTGAGCCCTGCAAGCCCAAGTCAGCTGGCGTGGGCCAGCCAGAGGGTTTTATTTGCAGTGTAGACATACCTCTGGCACGTTTCATAAGAATGAAATTGACTTGAGAAAATATATTAAATTCCTATTTAACCCTCAATGCGAAAGACTTTGGCAGACAACCATGGATTATAACATGCAGTCTTGTTTTTCCATAGCATGTCTTCATTCCTGAAAGGAGGTCGATGCCAGCAGGTCTGACTTTACAGCCTGTTACTCCCCAGAGCCTCCAAGGCAAAACGGTGAGTTGCACTTTTATTTAGTACATCATTTTTTATTTAAGAACAATCCATAAAATAAAATATGCAACACTGCAACATTTCTGTTTGTAGAGCTTGTATTAAATGCAGTCTTCAATTACCAAAGATTTCCAAACCAAACAAGTTGATTCTGTTTGATAACATAGAGGACTTGCAAGAATAGGAGTTTTAGTTAAAATTTTCTGCCAACAAATACAATTCTCTTTCTGGAAATAACTCTCATTTACACATTGAGTATCTTATTTTGGAAACATCTAGGACAGCATCAAGTTTTCTATTTTAGGATTTTTCCAACATGCATTTGACAAAGAAGTTGCCTCTTCTGAATTTTTAAGAATAGTACAGTATATCTGTGTTCAGTAAAATAATGTGCTTTTATTCACCTGTATACAGCATTTGTCTTTGTAACAGAATTAAGACTTCTCTTTCATTAGATACTTTCCATTAATGGTGATGCGTCAATGTAGTATTGCCAACTCCAAGAGCCTAAAGCTCATAAGATTTTTAAAGTATGTTTGAACTCCCCTTCCCTATCCCCAAAGTTTGAAAATTACAGGTTGAAATTTGTACCTTAAATCCATATGTAATGTCCCTATGTACAGTGCAGGCCCCATTTCCCGTTTTGCACTTGCTCTCTGACTCCATTTTTGCCCTCCTACCACCCAGAGACCTCCCTGCTTCTTGCAGCCCTCCACATCAACCCCAATAGGCTGCTGGAGCTGCTTCTTTCTTTCCTTGGACTCTGATCATCAATAACTTCCTCTTCTTACACTGTCATGCTGGGGTGAGGCTGCTGAGCTGGATGGGAAGCAAAGGGTTGTACTTTCTGTACTTGTTCCACAGGGCTTTGCCTTCTATGGGCAGCCAATGGGTACTGTAGGCAGCAGCCAAAGGGAAAAACTGTAGGTGACTCTGGCAAAATTCCTGATCTGCCTGTATTATCACAAGAGCCCCCAGAATCTGTCGGATTTACAGCACTCACAGAATGTCACAAGGATTGGCAACACTACCACTAGCTGATATTGAGAGTTGGAGCAATCTATTATGCATTGTTCTTCTCTGTGATAGGACAAGTATGCACACAAACCAAGGATTTTAATTACTATACCATAAAAATGTACTGTTAATTTGGAAATTAAGTTATGTTCATGCAAGACTTCTCGAAGAAAATGTTTTCATCCCTGAAAATATCAATTTCTTATGTATTTACCATACGGAGATGTTACTATCTTCAATTTATTTCTGTGAATGTGGTCATGCAAAGAAATTAGTTCTGTTTAAAATTTATTTTTTTACGTGAAAGCCTGTCCTTTTTCATTGGGAACACATTTTAAAATATATTGTAGTGACCTAAATCCTTATTGGATATTTTCTGGAAATAATACTCCAGTTGGTACTGAAATGAACAGTTAGAAAGTGCAAGATTAACCATTATGGAACTTGATTCTTATAGTGTGTTTTTCAGTGAAAGCTAGATGGGATTGACAACTGAAGTTATAGTAAAATTATTTGCTCCCTCTAGTAGACTTCTGCAGTATATGCCCACAGTTGTACTGACGTGTTTTGTTTGTGATTAGATCAAGAAACAAATGAGCTTGTTCTCAGACTCTTGTTCTGTGTTTCAGGTAGGGTGACCAGATGTCCTTATTTTATAGGGACAGTCCCAATATTTGGGGCTTTTTCGTATATAGGCTCCTATTTTCCCTACACACACACCTCCCCCCCGCCCCCCTGGATTTTTCACACATACTGTTTGGTCACCCTAGTTTCAGGAAATGGATATTAATTGTTTTTCAATAGTATAACCTCCTTGTACATTTTTCCTCCCCACTTCTTGATTTGGAAATTTTATGAAAACAGTGTAAAAGTTAATCTACTATATTCCTGTATGTTTTTTTTCCTACTTGAATTCAGTAAATGTGACAACAAAGTCAGTTGCTGTGGAAATAATTGACTGCTCATTAGACTTACTTTAGGTGGGGAATAAGCAACAGGAGTAGGTGAGCCGTTTACAAAACAAAAGTCTGGGTATTTTGGGGGGAGGGGCCTGTTTTGTTTTTGTTTGGTTTGGTTTGCCAGTATTGCTAATAAGAAAAGAGAGGATCCTCAAAAAATTGTACGGGCAGAGATGTTCCTAAAAATAAGGCTGTTTGAAATTATGCAGGTGATAATAGTTGCACATGACTATTCTTTCCAAATAATCTCTATTTTTAAATGTTTAGTGAGAGCCTAACCTATAAATTGCTGGTGGCTGTAAAGGTACAATATCAAGGTATATTTATAGATTAGTTGTTTTGTTATAAATCCTTGAGGAGTTGAAAGGGACAAATTCTCTTTCATGCTTCTGACACTTTCTTCCATGCCATATGCTTGTTTTGATGGTCTTTGGTTATTCTTATTATTTAGTAAAACAAAAGGGCTTTGAAATATGTCCTCTCCCCTCTTCCCCCCCCCCCAAAAAAACAAAAAAACCCACACCCACATGCAGAGGATTACCAAGGACGACTTAAACAGATAAAAGAGAAAGTAGGTCACATTCTGAGCCTACCAACCTTGACAATGTTTCTTTTTAAATAGTTTGATTCAGTAAAGGGTAAACGTCAATATTTCCTCCCCATTCCTTTTGCTATTGTATAGACAATATTTTCCTGGGGGTTGGAATATCTTGCTAGTGGGTCTTGCCCACATGCTCAGGGTCTAGTTGATCGCCATATTTGGGGTCGTGAAGGAATTTTCCCCCTGGTCAGATTGGCAAAGACCATGGGGGGGGGGGGGGAGGGTGCCTTCCTCTGCAGCATGGGACACGGGTCATTTGTCAACTTGCAGATTTAAACTAGTATAAATGGAGGATTCTCGGTAACTTGATGTCTTTAAAACATGATTGACTCATGTCAGTAACTCAGCCAGAGGTTAGGGGTCTATAACAGGAGTGGGTGGGTGAGGTTCTGTGGTCTGCAGAGTACAGGAGGTCAGACTAGATAATGATGCCTGGTCCCTTCTGACCTTGGATTCTATCTTCCTCCTCTCTTATATTGATATGGATGACACTTGTAGCCCCTACCGTTGTAGTGACCACACCGATTTTTTTTTCTGCTGCAAGCTCCTAACCTTTGTGCCACTTGTACACAAAATTCCAATTTCTACCATTTGAGGTTCAAGTGCTTTGAATTCTTATAAATTTTATGTTGACCTTTTGTTCTAAGTTCTAGGGAAGCTATTTGGGGAAAACATTATAGTATACTTTTTTTTTTAAAGGAATTTAACACGTGTTTGACATATTAACAGTTAACCGTGAGAAGATGCCTTTAGTTAAGTGTTGTTCAGGACACCAGTTAACCTATTCTCCACTCTTTGGCTTCTCACACTGCACTCCTTCAGCCAGAGGAGCTCACGCTGCTGCTAATAAAGCTGAGACGGCAGCAAGCTGAACTGAGTAGTATCCGGGAACACACACTAGCACAGCTCATGCAACTAAAACTTGAGGCCAACAGCCCAAAGGTCAGCTATGAAGTAATGTGTGCTATGTACCATCCTCACTAGCTCTGAGCCATTCATTAATCAAAGTTCACGTTATGTCATTAGTGCAAAGTTCTCTGGTTAGCCATGGATGTAGATTAGAATACCATTGTTGCCTTGCATATGTGATGTTCAGCTATTAACCCTTTGAATTCTTAACGCAAAGCTTAAGAGTACATTACTGAATCAAAATAGGGGTAGGAACACTTCCAAATGTACTGTTTCCACAAAACTGGAAGCAAAATTACAGGCTCTGTAAATTGATCAGGTGAAATATACTAAAATAATAGTTGCCATAAACATAAATAGTTACCATTAAAAAAAGTATTATGGTAGATGATAAAGTGAATTTATTTTGATGATTTGCCTCATCTCAGGTGTGATTTATTTTCTATAATTTGTTCAAAACTAGGTCATTCATTAAAGCGCACAAACTTATCAAAGGGTTTATAGTTGCTATGTAGTCATGTATAGAAAATCCACATGCACGTACTGGTTTTCTGTGTGTATTAAGAAAATTGTTACTAAATTCACATGAATAAAGAAATGAAATTGCAAGTTAATACCTCATCAAACAAAGGTATACCTTTTTCTGTGTCTTCCTGCTTCCTTGTCTAATTTAATATACTTGGCTTTTTAAAAGTTTACTCTAGTAGTTCACCGTGATATTTGTAGGAAATTTTAATTATCCATTTTCTCTTGTGCTCAAAGCAGTTTATGTAAAAATGTATAGAAAATGTAACATTAGTTTTTAATTAAATTGAAAGATCACTGACTAGTTTAACTCTTTCCAAACTGACCTTTTCATACGTTCTGCACCTTCTGTCCCTTTCCTTTATCTTCTTGGCTGCTGCCTGCTAGAATGAGATTCTTTCACATCACCTTCAAAGGAATGCCATATATTTGGATCATCAGGTGGGATTAGCAGCTTTTTCTTTGTTTGTCTCAGTGTGTGTTGCGTGCTATTGCCGAATTTAAAGATGCCAGATATTTAAAGATTTTTTTATGAACTGGAGTTGCATATTTTATATATTACCTTATTTACAGATCATAAAAAACTTAAATTTTATTTAAAATTGGATATAATGAAATAATAAGAATCTGAGCATTAAATTTATACCAGAACGTAGTTTTAATTCTCAGGTTCCAGTTTATTCCTGCTGTTCATTGCTTTCCTGTAATGTAACTAACTAAAATTTCCTCAACTTTTTATCATCATAACCAAACGCATCAGAGATTTCCAAACTGACAAGTGTGACAAGCATACTATTCATAGAGAACAGCTATTTCTGATTATTTCAATGTGTTCAGAACAAAAAAAAAAGAGATGTTTCTTCAAGGCATGGATCAAACTTGAAAGTACATTTTAAACAAAAGGCAACTTACCTAATTTTGGTTTTTTGCTAAGCTATTTGGACATGAGTTATGAATGAATTAAGACTTTACTCCTTCATAACTCAGTTTTTTCTTCTGCTGGATTTCAGAGTGAGAGCATAATACTGTATTTGACATCAAAATCTGTTGATAAAGAAACAATTGGGATGTGATATTCAGCTCTTTGTCTTCAAGCCAGGATCAAATAAAATTTACAAATGGGTTCTGCAAGAGAGCTTTTTAAATGGAATGATACCACCTTTGACAGAAATAGCAGAGAAAATCGTAACAAGTACTTGAAAGGAAATATAGGCAAGTGGATGTTTAACTATCATTTTCTTACATGAAAATCTCAAAACTGATTTTCAAACACTGCGTGCTGAATTTTACATCTTAATTACATTAATAAACATTACACTTAATGCCAACAATTTCCTGACTGTTTTTGTACCTGGACATCCTATGCATTGCTGCAGTAGTCAGGACTTTATTGAATTGTGTGGGTTTAAAAAAAAAAAAATCTGGCTTGATTTTTCTATCACCTTGCACTTTGGTCACTTATAAATGCAAATTGAGTGCAAGCTTGCGTTCAAGATGAAAGGCTACCATTCTGATTTGGTTGTGATTTACACTCATCTTGCACTCAGTTTGCATTGATGTATGTTGGTAAATGACTATCCAAGGTGTAAGGAGGTAGACAATCAGAACCTCTGTTAGTTGTGTTAGACCAAATTATTTCATCCAGCTCAAACATTTCCAGCTTTGATTTTGTTAATGCTTATACAAGATGTTAAACTACTACTTATGTTCCATTTTTTAATATTATTGGTTGGTTACAGGGTTTGTTCAGTGATCAGTCAGTGTGATATTCTGATTTAAATAAAGGAAATTGAGAGGTAGTAAAGCAGTTCTTTACTTGCATAGTACGTCAGGTAAAAACTGATTATTAGAATTCCAGAACAAATGTAATTATATCTTATAAAGTTGAGGATTGCAGAAATACATACTTCTGCATTTGTTGAGTTTCTTAAATTCATTTAATGCTGGCATTTAAAAATATAAACCAAGTCTCTGCAGTAGATCAAGGAAGTGGCTAAACTACACGTACAGTAAGAAAGACGCAGTTAGTATAAAATGAGATTCCCAGTCATAAAATCATAGGGTTGGAATAAATGTTCTGGGTCATCTGCACTATTCTTCTCCCCTCTCCCTTTGCACTAGAACAGGATTGTCCCATATACTAAACAAATTCCATAAGAGATTGTAATCTTCTTGAACACCTCTGGAGCTGGTGTTTCGGCTACTTCCCTTAGTAAATTAGTCCATTATCAAATTGACTTTATTTTTAGGATAAAAAAATTCTACTGCATTAGCCTAAATTTTTCCTAGTCTAATTTCAGGCCGATGCTCCTTCTTTACAGCATCTTTAATCACCTTGAATAATCCTTTGCCCTCTTTGGGTTGCTTCATTTCAACTTTATATATAAATTATACATTTCTTTTTTTGACTAGTCTGTAATTCCCTAAACCTCTCTTCATGGTGCATGTAGCTGCACTCCAATCCTTTTATCTTGGTCACCCACCTTTTGGATTGTGAGGAACTCAGAACGGTACACATTGCCTACTGCCTCCTAACCAAGGCTGCATTGCACTCCACTCTTCTCAGTGCTACATGCAAAACCTCATGTACAAAGTAACCTAGAGTGATTGCTGAGCTCTCTGTGAAATATTGCCTGTGATTAAAGTTAGTTTCACAAAGCCCAAGAAATCATAGGAACCTTTTTTTTTTTTTTTTTTTTTTACTAGAGGGCAGTTCTTTATACTTCTATTTTCCTTGGAGAGGCTTATGATTTGTTACATTTTGGTTTTAGATTTTTGTTTTCTGTAGTTTTAAGTACATAAGGATAGTGCAGCACAAAATTGTCTCTACACGATAGGTTTCCTTGAAATCTCATGGCCAGCAGGAGTTTAGATCACCAATTAAACACCACCTCTTTTAAGAGGGGTTGAACCACTCTTGTGGCTGTGGTATTCAGGAAACATTAGAGGAGCCAGACATGTTTGCTGTCTTTTTCGCAAGTGCCCACTTGGGACACCAACAGTGATCATAGGCATAGACTATTTGCTTGCCCAGTGCATGCTCTTTTACGAGGGCAGTAGTATAAATGTAATCATGGCATTATATGAATCCAAAGGATTAGTTATCTAAGTGTACTATTAAATCTATTTCCAATGGCCTCTTTATTGCCCTTTTTTCCTGACCATGCTCACACCGAGAAGAAGTAATAACCACAAATGGAAACATCAAAATTTCAAATAAAGACTGTGTCCACAACACTTAAATGTTTTATTTCACCCATAAATGGATGTTTTGTTAGAACCTGCACCCATTATCAGAGGGCAATTCCGTAAATAGGTCATATAACTTAATGGTAATTTTGTTACTGATGATGAAAATCTCCAATAATAAACAACTATACTTTTCAGTGAGATTGAGTTGTGTATTTTAGGGTTTGGTGCTGGGTCTCATCACCAGACTATATGAGCACCTCCCAGATTAATTAGATTGGCATAGTGACGTACCTGTTGGACTACATGAAGTCTTCTGCCTTCTTCTTTCTCGGATATTAGGAATTTCTGCTTGAGGTAGAGATTTTTCTGGGGCAGGAGACAATATTTCACCTCTAGTCAGCCCTGGATCAAGGAATCTGATAAGAGAGAGAGTATCTTTTATTCAATATGCATCTGTTTTTTATGGTTTTCAGTACTGAAGTTTTTTACAGTATAATTTTTTTTGAAAAGTCAGAAATTGAATAATAGAAGAGAACTTCCTACAGGAAGAGTCCTTGCTCTCTAGCTGATCACAGTTGTAATGCAGTCAGCATAGTGGTTGCTGTGAAGTTTCATCTGTGCAGACAGATGTCAGTCACAGGGAAGAATACCTGATTAACTTACAAACCTGTGGGGCAATGGAGAGGAAAGAGGGAAAGAGAAGGGAAATGAACATCTTTTTGGTAAAACTCCACTGAGAGTTTTCTTGGATGTTCAGCAGATTTTAGATTTGCTTATAATGTTGCTCTGTAGTCTTTGGTGTTATGTCATCTGAGTATAATATACTCTCAAATTTTAAATGCTAACTATTTAATAGGTTCAGCTGCTTTTATATATGTCTTTTTTACGGAGAAATTTTGTTGTTTCTCACACTTTGAAACTTTCATATACCACACTGAGTATAAAGAAGCAAAGCAAAGAAAGACATCAGTTTTGGGGAAGGCTTAGTGATCTACAGGAAACAGCAGGCTTATCTAAGATAGGATTCTTGAATTCTGTTCAGAGTTCTGCTACTGATTTGCTTTATGGCATTGGGCATTTCATTAAACCATTTTGTACTTTAGCTGGCTTATGTGTAATACTTTTGTGACTGGGATTCCGGGGGAGGAGGTCATACTGAGGTTGCTCAATTAGGGCAAATTGCAAAGAATGGGGCAGACAGTCCCCAGAACTGGTGGTTATTCCAACACTTAGATTCACCCAGCCAGCACCAAAACAGCTTTTACAATACTTTACTGGTTACACAGAAGCCAAAACACAATTCCCTTAAGCAACCCAGCCTTGGGCACCCTTCTAGACAGCAAAGTCAAATATGATGGGGATTACTGGAAATCTTGTTCATCACATAAAAAGTTGTACCAATCCTAAAGGATCAGACACATTACCTCCCAAGTTAATGAATACTTTAGATAGTACCCAAATATATGCTTACAGCCAATTCTTATTAACTAAACTAAAATTTATTAAAGAAAAGTGAACGTATTGGTTAAAAGATCAGTATACATACAGACTTAAATACAGTTCTGAGATCAGTTTCATAGTAGAGATGGTGAGTTGTGGAGTTGCATAGAGTTCTTAGAATTAGTCCATAGATTTAGTGCAATGTCCAATACCTGGGTGATCCAAATGAATTTGGAGACCTCAATCTTGCGGCTCAGTGCTTCCCCTGATAAAACATGAGCAGATTTGAGATGAAAGGATCAGGTCCAAAGAGTCCTTTATACAGTTCCTGGGCAGCATGCTGTCCTTGGGTGAACAATGGGCTTTTGAAGTAACCTTCTGTTTCCTAACCATCACCAGTAATTAACTATATGGATTAACATAAGGTAATTATCCATTAAGCAGTTTATAGACAGTTTACCACAAACTTTAAAGAGACAAATGGGTGAAATAATGTCATTGTCTAAGTTCCATCTGAATGTTATTTAGGATACAGCCCTAGACAGGAACCTTTTGGTTACATTGTCAATCTCTAACAAGACGGGGTAAACATAGACTACTGCAATCTCTATCTTCTTCCAGTTCTTTAACAATACAAGTTTACATTTTAAAGCTGTAGCCTATCTAACATGGAATGGCCCTAATTATATTTACATATTTTTCTAACATGTCTCTAAAGATTGAATCTGGGTCAATTAGCCTGCAAGTTACCGTACTTAATCCTTTTTGGCCATGTGTCACAATTTTAATTTAAGTTTGTAAAAAGAACTTTGTATCCTCAGATAAAACTACTATATAAATGCACTATTATTATTGTGTTATGGTGCAGCTGTTCTGTAAAATTTTGTTTTCCTAGCACTCATAATACAATTTGGATCTGTTTTTATGTTAGTACTGTGGCTAAGTTGCTGTCTTACTCAGTTTAGGCTCCATTTTGCTCTACCACTTCTGTTCAGATAATTGTACTGCATATCTGTGGGTTAGTATTTATAAAAAATGGTAGAGTGAAATTGGATATATATTGTATTACCTCTTGACAAATATTAAACATTTAACGGTCTGTCAGTAAAAAACATAATTTTCATAGGGATATAAAAATCATGAGTTCTGCTGGAATGGCCTTTTGGTCAGTACTTTGCAATGTTTTGTATAGAGGATTGATTCCCAATTGTTGACCCTCCCTGGTATTTAGGGACTGGGATTGCTGTTGAGCAGTTACCTTTCCAGTCAAAATTATGAGGTGCTGTTAACCTCCTCTAGTAAAAATGGAGGAAGAGGTCCCCCAAGATACAGTAAAAGTTGTGTTATCTGATACTTTACCATCTGGAAAGCTCTAGAAACGGGCATTTTAGGATGCCAGATCTGGGTGGCACTCACCTTGGGCAGCTCCCCGCAAGCGGTGACGTGTCCCTGCTGCTCCTAGGCGGAGGAATGGCCATGGGGGCACCATGCACTGCCCCCACCCTTCCCCAAGCACTGGCTCTGCAGCTTCCATTGGCCAAGGACCATGGCCAATGGGAGCTGCGGGAAGCGCCTGAGGGTGGAGGCAGCGTGCAGAGCTGCCTGGCCGTGCCTTTGCCAAGGAGCAGCAGAGACATGTTGCTGCTTGCGTGGAGCTACTCAAGATAAGCACCGCCCGGATCCAGCATCCTGAAACCCCTCCTGCACCCCAACCCCATACCTGAGACACCCCCCCCCAGCACCTAAGTTCCCTCCCAGAGCCTGCATCCCACACCCCTTCTTGCATCCTAACTCCCAGTCCTGAGCCCCCTCCCTCACCCAAACTCACTCACTCCCTCTTAGTTAACCGGAATTTTTGACTTACCAGCAACGCGCCCCCCCCCCCCCCCGTCCCCAAATATGCTGGATAAAAAAGCTTTTACTGTAGTATTAAAATTACAGCTGCCTGGAGGATGAAAACTCAGTTTCATAATACATTTCAAATTTTCAGGATTTGTTTTTGTTCTGTGTTAGAACAAAACCAAAACCTTTCAAATGTCTTCACAAAACAGAATTGTGTTTAAAACATTTGTTTTTGGATTAAAAGATCAGTCTCTCAATTCAGGTCCATCTCTTGCTCACTCGCTGTAGTCAGAGGTTCCAAAGAGCCCTGGATCTTAGAAAACTTGCTAGTAATTAATAAGTCTCGGTGAAATGGTTCAGCTTCGAAACAGCCTATTTAGTTGACAGTATTTTGGCTCTTTAGTTAAAATTATTTTGTTCAAGTTTTCAGCAATTTGTTATGTAGTGAGTTTAAATTAGTTCTGTCACACTTTAGTTGTTTCCAGAAGAGCTCTTGATTGGTGTACAGCATTATTAGTTTTGTTTAATATTAACATGGCCCGGGACTGCCATAATACACCACCTCCCTCCAGGAAGAGGGGAGACCCTTGTACATCATGAAAGATGTAGTTCAGATACTTGGTATTCCCACTCTCTTCCATAGGCTCAGCTCCCTGTTTAGACGACAACTCCAAAAAGGCCCTTCTTGATAGAAATTTTTGTTTTCAAATTTAGCCAAAAAATTGAAATTTGTGGAAAATTTATACAAAAATTAAATGTTTTCTATAAAAGGGGGAAAATGTTTTTTTTACTAGCTCTGCTTTTTATTCGTTTCCTATTTACTGCATATTATGGGGAACCTCACTATTGTAGATACGGTATTTTCCTTCATCACGGGCCAGTTTAAAATTTGGTCACATGACTCAAAAATTGCCCTCTTAGTGTAGAATGCTACTGATCTGCTGACAGGTAGTTATCAGCCGAGACAAACTTGTGTAAAGAAGCTAGAGCAGCAAGTAACTCTTGTTGCAAAGTAGGACAAAAACAGAGTCTTTGAGAGTTTTAAACTTAGTGAACACTTAAGTATTTCATATGTGACTATTACCTTATTCTGCTTCTCTTAGGTTTGTCAACAATATACTATAGGAATAGGGGAAAGAAATCTTGCTAGAAAAATGGTACTGAAATAAATACTTTCAAATGTTCCCTGTGGCATAAGGATCTTTACCTAGTGGGATTGGAGTAAAAATGGACAAAATGTAAATAAGTGAAGACTATTTCTCTTTAATCCAAGATGGGCCTGCTTTTGCCTCTCAGACTCTACTGCTGACTATAATAGTTATATATTGTCCTGTAAATTAAGACAACTGTCTCATTAGAGGCACAGTATGAAATATATTCCTCACATATACTGGAACCTCAGTATTTCCCACTAATACCTGGTAACCCATTGTGAATTAATGAATGTTGCAGATGAGTGAATAAGTGAATGCACAATAAAGCAAAGAATGTATCATACAATTACTAAATGAAGTATATTATCTTTCTTTATTTGTAATTCAAATTTGATTCTTCATAGTATACTAGAAGTATTTGCTTTTTAAATGTAATGATTATAACTTTACTGAGAATGGGAGGAAAAACAGTTGTTTTGGTACAAATTATGGGGTCCTTAGCCAGTGCAAATTAGTGAGGTACCACTGATACAGAAGGTTGGGACCCCCCTAAAACCTCACACAAATTGGAATTTTCAGTTTATGGGGAAATTGTCGTCACTTGGGTTGGAAAAAGTGCCTTTCAGTGGGCAGCAGAGCAGCAGCTTGTTGTCTGTCACATCAAATTGGTGAGACAATAGTTAGTCCATATAAAAATCTACTGTGTATACAGTTGTTAAGAGAGATCACACACATACATCCTCTACAGCTGGATGTAAAATTGCTGTAGCACAAGAACTGTCTTTCTACAAAAAATGGCATATCAAACTGGACATTTCTAAAGTAAATATCCATTTTTTATATTTTTTGAGTTTTTGTTGGGAAAACAGAATTTTTCACCCCTAAAACTGAAAATTACGGTTTTTGGTTTTTCAACAAAGTCTAAAAACTTCTGAAGAAAATTTTTGACAAACTTTTTAACTTTATATTGTTTTTTGACAGGAACAAAAATATTTCTTAACCAGCTCTACCTAACACAATATTCAAAAATCTTATAAGATTGTAAGAATTCTCACCAGCATGCTGGCATAATATGGCCATTTGCTCTATACGTTGCTTGGGTTTTTTTGAATGCCTAATTCTATACTTTTTTTCCATAAATGATCACAGAACCTGTTTTGAACAATTGCACTTGTGGCAGTAAATGTAAAAGATTTGTTCTGCAAATATGGCAGCACATATGTCCAACCTAGCTTGAAATGTGCAACAGATGGTTTCTTAGCCATATATGGGTAAATGCAATAACTAATATAATTGAGTACTTTTTGTATATAAAAAAGTGCTGCATAAAAATTGCTGCATTGTTAATTGTGAAGTACTAGTATAGATCATTGTAAACTTGATCTTAGTGTTCAGTTCCAGAAGGGCTCAAATAACTCGTAACATACAGAAGGTGTAATCTACATTTTAATGTCTGGGGGACTATTTTATGAAATGGTTCTCGGATAAGAATTTGGATGTTTCTTACTGCATATTTAAATTACTGTATTTGTGTTTTAAATTACTTTAAATCTAGCTGGCTTATTTCTAAGTAGTATGGTTTGGCTACTCAGTATTTTATCCAGTTGTTCCTGATGTTTTACCTATTGTAACTTGAGTTTATTGGTGAAACATCTGAAGTAATTAGACTTACTAGTGACATGAACCAAAGTGGAAATGATGCAGCTTTTATGAAATATTAATATAGTAACATATTCTTTTGTATATGGGAAACATGAGTTTGATATTTATCACTTATGTTTTTCAAATATTTATTTTTTCTAAATGATGGAATCTGTAAAGGCATTGGTTAAAATTTAAACTGCTGCATTATTAGAAAAAAATATTGAAGTAGAGGCTATATTTACAGTGTCGTCTTTCAAATCTAGCTATGGTGTAAACTGATGTTTGCTGTATGCTCCTCCTGATTTGAAATAGATGAAAGAGAATGAACCTTTAATCACCATGGTTCACACTATGATTGAGAACTCGGCGCTAAGACCACAACTGTACCAGCAAGTAAGGTCTTGGACAGTGAATGAAATTGCTTTATCATCTGCGAAAATTTTCCTCAGTGACAGTTTTTGGTTGTTCTTCAGATTTACTCATAACATCAGTGTTTCTCTTATTTGTTTTGAAAAACCACAAATCACTCATGCTTTATAAAATGCTGCGATATTATTAGCATGGCTTTTGCTGAACGCTTTTGTTGTTGAGTATATTAAGTGTACCCTTTTGGATAACTTTTTCTGTCTAGAATGTTTGATCATTTGGTATCATATGCAGGTCTCATAAAATTTCCAACAAGCTTCCAACATTTGTCTTAACGTGGTCCTATGCACAATTAGCTTTCACAGGTGCTTCTTTTTGTTCAACACAAAAGCATGCCATTGGTGTTTACCTGGTCATATCTGGCAACTTGCTTCATTTTAGGAGATGGATTTCTAGATATTTTTGTTTGTTTGTTTGCACCTAGTTAGTTCTTGGAGAAAAATGGATCAAAATATACAGATTTGGAGATTGTAGATCCAATGGGCAATGTTTTATTAATAAAGTCATAGCAAACCTACCAGAGTACACATTTCTAGACTATATAGTCATGGTTGCAACTCTGCTGCGACATTAAGAGGGGGAAAATGTGCTGAATGGAAATATGTCTTTGGGTTGAGACCTGCATTAACTTATAAGCATGGCCAATACAAATCTGTAAGTGCAGTAGTTCCTTAGACACGAGTTTTGCTGCACAAAATACTGTATTTCAAATGTCAAAGTTTTAAAGAAGCCTAAGCATTCTTCTTTAAGTGATTGCTGTATTTTGCAGCTAATTCAGCTATGAAAATCTCTGGATGCCAAACAGAATAAATATTTGACCTGTTCCCTTCAAATTCAGGAATTACTTCAAAAGAGGAAGAATGGTTAATAAAGTTTCATGGCTAGAAAGGAGGGGATAGCTTAGTGGTTTGAGCATTAGCCTGCTATACCCAAGATTGTGAGTTCAATCCTTGAGGGGGCCATTTAGGGATCGGGGCAAAAATCTGTCTGGGGATTGGTCCTGCTTTGAGCAACGGGGTTGAACTAGATGACCTCCTGAGGTCCCTTCCAACCCTGATATTCTATGAAGGGAGTAAGACAAATTCTGCTCTGTAGAATGCTCATTGATGGTGCTATGCCACTGTAATATAGCTTCCATGCATATCACAGTGTAGAATATTTCTAAATGTTTAGGAAAACAGCCAGGTATCTTAAGGTAAAGGGGAAGTGCTTTGAATCTCTAGTTTCTCTTGGGCTGAAACAATGGCTTGCATTAACAGATTTTCCTGGAACCAATCTCCTGCTCTTGTGTGCCAAAAGACAGTTTTTTTTCACACACAACTTTGAAGGATTAGGGGTGCAATGGGAGTGCGAGGGTTCCTCCAGACCCAAACTCAATAAGATTTTTATATGTTTAAAAGCTGTCCCACTGCTGAAAATTTTTTGAAAAATGCCATCAATTTTTAATATTTTCTTAACTGGTTAAAATAATCCATGTACATATTAAAGCCTGTTTTATGGTAGAGATAACATCATTTTATATTTGACACTGAAATAGCACCTTCCTGACAACCTTGTCAGAGACCATGAATCTGAAGGGTCATGAAGACTGAACTACCCTCTCTCCCCCAGAGATATGGTCCCTCAAGAATGGTGTTTTGAGATGCATTGGCAGGATAGTGCAGGGGAAAGTGTGTTGTACTGCATAAATAAGGGACTGTCATTTTTAGTCAGTCATTGTTCTTTCACAGCTCTAAATTTCTTATTTTTTTTTTAAAAAAGGCTGGAGTCCAAATTCATGGTAATTATTGGGTTAAAAAGAAATTTAGGTCACCAAAAATAAAAGATCACCTATTCATCCAGACCACCTTGAACAAATTTTCTTCTACATTCTTATCAGATGCCCTCTCTTAGCTACTTTCATTTACAACTGTGAATTTATCCCTAGCAAATATCAAAGTGGCTATTTGTTGTGGGTAACAGCTGAGATTACTCAATTTAGATAGTTGTTCCTGGGTCCTGATTTGAAACCATAACCAGGTATGTAGTAATGTAAACAACAACATAAAGATCCTGTATTTTCAGTATTTACAAGTCAAACATTTTATTGTGAGATCTGGATATGGGGCAACTCAGTCTATGCTTTCAACCACATTTGAGGAGTTGAGCCTGGAACAAAAGATTTAATTTCCAACATATATACAGTTTTATTGAATGAAAAAAATGTTAAGAAAACAACCCAAATGAAAAGATGGGAGGGGTATTTAGGCAAATAAATTTATCTGGCTGATATGGGAAAGGCAATATAAACCCTCAATTTGTGTAGCTCATAAAGAAATTCCTGGTAAGATCCATCATATTTTTGGAACTAGGAAGGCACTTTGTTTGAAGGATTACAGGGAAAGGGAAACATACCTGCACATGTGGTGGTTCTATCCAGGAATTGGGGCTTGTCAACACACAGACATCAGGAAAATTAATCCAAATTAACTAAAGATGTGAATTTTCAGTGGATTAGTTTTAAGCCACATTAAGCCACTGTGGGAATACCCCATTCAGAATTAAAGTTCAGCTTGGATCATTTCCAAAGTGAATTAAACTAAACCAAATTAAGGCCACTTTAATTCTGAATAAGTGTTCACACAGAGATTTAATACAGTAAAATTCATCCACTGAAATTTACACCTTTAGTTGATTCAGATGAACTTTCCTGATGTCCTCATGTAGATGAGACCTTACATTGTTTTGGAAGGAAATTACTGAGATTTATTTTATGACAAAATGCCAGCCTCCTGGACCCCCTTTACCTGCTTAATGTTCCAGTAAGCAGAATGTCAAATTAAATTCTTTTTAATTCTTAGGAGCTGTATTTTGTATTGCACCTTATTGGGAACGTTTGAACTCCTGTGGGACTGTGGTCTATTAAAATATGGACTGTCCTTGTAATGGGAAAGCTTTCACCCCAAGTATGTACACAGGCTAAGAGCCAGAAAGAGAATAGGTATTTAGAAATGTGGTCACCCTTGCTTAACGTATTCGGAGGAGGAGTTCTCCCCTGCCAGCAAGCCAGAACTTTTAGCTGGGTTCTTTGAATATTAGCTTGATCCTGAATAAGTAATATATGATGTACGTTAACTTTTTATTCATATTGAAGAAATGTAGTAATAACCAGCTTCCTATCCTTTTTGGCTAGCTCTGCTGGACACATTCAGGTACAATTAGATGGAGAGCCTGAACCAGTACCTAACAGTACAAACAGTAAATTGGAGAAAATTTTAGATTGTCTCTTTGCAACATCTCTAGACAGTCTGTCCTTTTCTCAGTGTTAAGTGAGGTATATTAATGTTATCTGAAGGGGATTCTTTTGGTGCAAATTCACAAATACGCCTAAACTAAGGTTTAAAATTTGAGACAACTTCCTGTACTGTGTTGACTTTTCATATTTTAAAGATCACACAGGATTTTAACATGAATGAGTCAGAATATTGTGTGTATAAAGCACAATGACACTGAAAAGACAAGATTAAAATCTGGTTAGAACAAGATAACATGCATGCCTAATGTCAGCATGTTTATGCCCAAGAAATTGGAAAACATTTAAAAACAGATCGTTGCCCCATACTTCAGTCTAGGACAGCAAGATGTTGAGTTGTCATACACTGTTCACCAGTTACACAAATTAAAGCTGTTGATGGGCTATTAGCTTATGATCCTGATGTTTAGAAATATTTTTTAAGCTTTGTTTCTGAATTTGTTCAACATTCTTATTTGGGCTACATCCTCTTTTCCTGCATTTCTTGTCCCTATTTGAAATTCTATGTGTTGCATTATGCAAAATGCAGTTTTCACAACTGATACATAATATATTCAAACCACAGTATATTCTTACTACGAAAGACATACTCTTTCAGCTAAATTACATGAAAGTATCACTGAGTGTCGAATAGGTCCATGTGTTCATACTAATGAGTGAAAAGGGCCTTTTAAAAAATGCTACTAGAATCTTAGTCTCACCCTCCGCACAAAAGCCCCAACTTTTTGTTTAATTTCCTCACTAGAACAGTCTCCCAAAAGATGTTAAACATGCCATCAGTTGTGAAATTCCATGCCACAAGACTTTATTTAGGCAGCAGGTTTGTGTAATTTTAAAAAGTTTTAGAAATGTGTATTAACATCTGCACTTACACTGGCTAAAATAAAAACACAAGGATATAAGCCCTCGTGATTCAGGAAATAAACCCTCCAATAGTTGCCTTAGGTTAGGAAAAAAACTTCCCCATGAACATCTTACATAATGTCCATTTTCATGGTTTTATACTTTGCCGTGATTCAGCAGATATTGCCCATTGTCTAAGATGCGATACTGGACTAGATGGACTATGTTTCTGTAACTTTTGAAATCTCTACTTGCTAAATTCTTCTTTGTAGATATACATATTGTGCACAAGACTTAATTCACAGATAGGTAGAGAGATATTTTCAGCATTACATAATGGACATTAAACATTTCTCATTGAATGCAATGGCAGTTGTGTAACACCAATGTAACTGCGTACACAGAGAAATATTTGCCCCAACTATACATGTAACTTACACTAACAGCAAGCAATAACTAATACTTCAGGAGTATTTAAATTGCTATTAATTCCTCTGCACTCATACAGTGTGATTTCACTATATATTTCAATGTTAGCAGGAATAGGCTATGTCAGTACTTGGATAGGAAGTCTTAAAGGAAAACTCACAAGTCTGTGGGAAGTGATGTGACAGTGCCTCTTAAATCAGTGCCTTGGCAGGGTGTAAAAAGGAACTGTCACTGGAGGCAGTTCCACTGGATGCAACATAAAAACGGACTCATGGCCACTTGGTCACTAAATATCCCTTAGCACGCTCCAAGAGGTAGTGTAAGCTACCTCAGTTCCAATTGAATATGATGGTGTTCTTTACATCTTGCCCTAAACCATCTAGTAGATTTGCTACTGCTACTGCAAAGTAGCTGCTGCATTGACAGTGATGGGCAAAGTAGTTCATATAATTTTCAGATTTTCTGTGTTAAATGAATATAAAATGTTGTTTTACAATATTCTCTATTGTGTGGAGGTGAAGTGCTTCTCTAGAAGTTTCTGCCTGTTGTGTATTACTGATAAAACTGTAAAAGAATGGAAACATTTCAGTGGCTATTATAGACTGTAAAAAAGTACGCTCACTGCAGGCATGCCCCTTAGCAGCTCTCTTGTCATTTAACATCCCCTGCCATCAGCTGCTCAGACCCTGTGGTTGTCTCTCTTCTTGTGACATGGCCCTCTGGCCAGGTCATTTAAAAGTCTCTCCCCTTCTGGTGTGTTAGTGTTCCACATGACACTGAGCATCAGTATGACATCTGCCACTCCTCCAGGGCTCCTCTTCTGTTCCACTCTATTAGAGCCAAGGGCCCCAGGGCTTCATGCTACAAAAGGAAAATTATAAATCACAACAAAAGCAACTTTGGCCCCTTCTCCAGGCTTGAACTTTTAAATTATCCTGAGTCATCCTCAGCTCTCTGTTTTTCTAGAGAGTTCTGACTCAGAGACTACCTTCGTGGAATCTTTCCCTTGTCTGAATCCTCAACTTTCTGCCTGTGAGTTGGCTTTCACTCAGGTGCACTAGCACTAGGTGCCCTGCACCCCTGTTAGCCTATTCCATCAAGCCCAGGATGTAAAATCTGTCCTGAAGCTTCTCTGCTCTCTACTACCCAGAGAGAGACTATAAGGTTCTTCCCCTTTCTCCCTGCAGCCCTTTTCTACTCTTAGGGTTTGTCTACACTACGAAATTAGGTCAAATTTATAGAAGTCGATTTTTTAGGAAGCGATTTTATACAGTTGTGTGTGTCCCCACTAAGCACATTAAGTCGGCAGTGTGCATCCACAGTACCATGGCTAGTGTCGACTCTCGGAGCATTGCACTGTGGGTAGCTATCCCACAGTTCCCATAGTCTCCGCTGCCCATTGGAATTCTGGGTTGAGCTCCCAATGCCTGATGGGGCAAAAACATTGTTGCGGGTGGTTTTGGGTACATGTTGTCAGCTGCCCTCCCTCCTTGAAAGCAATGGCAGACAATTGTTTTGCACTTTTTTCCATGCGGGCGCCATATTGCTTTCAGCAGATGGTGCAGTAGGACTGCTAACCATAGTCATTGAAAAACTGTTTCTGCTGCCACTCTGCTCTCCTGCTCTGGCTGCAGATGGTGCAATAGGTTGGAAAAACTGGCATTCTAACCACCGCTTTCACCGCCACTCTGCTCCCATGAATCCACCTCGCAGGTCCTCTTGTCGTTCTCTATAAAAATCTATTTTTATGGCATCTCTCTATAAATATCTATTCCATCATCCACCGCTTCTGCTGCAACTCTGCTGTCCTGCAGATGCCATACCATGGCAAGCATGGAGCCTGCTCAGATCACCACGGCAGTTATCACTGTTGTAAACACCTCACGCATTATCCTGCAGTATATGCAGAACCAGAACCTGCAAAAGCAGGCAAGGAGGCGACAAGAGTGATGAGGACGTGGACACAGACTTCTCTCAAAGCGCGGGCCCTGGTAATGGGGCAGGTTCATGCTGTGGTACGCCGATTCTGGGCTCTGGAAACAAGCAGACTGGTGGGACTGCATAGTGTTGCAGGTCTGGCATGAATCCCAATGTCTGCGAAACTTCCGCATGACAGTAGTCAGGAGCTGTTCAACTATAGGCTGAGCAAGTGCAGAATGGTGGTAGAATGTGCATTTGGATGTTTAAAAGTGCGCTGGCGCAGTTTGCTGACTCAGATCTCAGCAAAACCAATATTCCCATAGTTATTACTGCTTGCTGTGTGCTCCACAATATCTGTGAGAGTAAGAGGGAGATGTTTATGGCAGGGTGGGAGGTTGAGGCAAATCGCCTGGACGCTCCTTACGTACAGCCAGACACCGGGGCGGTTAGAAGAGCACAGCAGAGCGTGCTGCGCATTAGAGAAGCTTTGAAAGCCAGTTTGATGACTGGCCAGGCTATGGTGTGAAAGTTTTGTTTGTTTCTTCTTGATGAAAACCTGCCCCCTTGGTTCACTTTTACTTCCCTGTAAAACAATCACTCTCCCCTCCCCCGTTTGATCACCGCTTGCAGAGGCAATAAAGTCATTGTTGTTTCAAATTTATGCATTCTTTATTGATTCGTCACACAAATAGGGGGATAACTGCCAAGGTAGCCCGGGAGGGGTGGGGGAGAAGGGGAGGAGAGAAGGACAAGGCCACACTGCACTTCACAACTTATTGAATGCCAGTCTTCTGTTGCTTGGGCAGTCCCAAGTGGAGTGGTTGGGTGCCCCGTGGGGAGGAGGGCGGTTGGTTAAATGGGCTGAAGTGGCGGGCTGTGCTCCTGCTGCTTTTCCTGCTGCTCAACCATACACCGGAGCATATCAGTTTGATCCTCCAGTAGCCTCAGCATTGTCTCCTGCCTCTTCTCATCATGCTACCGCCACCTCTCCTCTTCCTCCAGCCATCTATCTTCTAGCCTCCTGTCCTCACGTTCATTTTGTGCTTTCCTGGACTCTGACATTGCCTCCATGCATTTTGCTGGACTCTTTCAGTGCGGGAGGACTGCATGAGCTCAGAGAACATTTCATTGTGAGTGCATTTTTTTCGCCTTCTTATCTACGCTAGCCTCTGGGATGGAGATGATAGGGGGAGCGTTGAAACATTTGCAGCTGTGGTAGGAAAAAAAAAAGGGAGAGTAGTATTTAAAAAGACACATTTTAGAGTACAAGGTCACATTTTGCCTCTTATATTGAGGGGCTGCTGGTTTGGTGTGAGAGATCTCACACACAGGGCAGGGCAACAGAAGTCGGCTTGCAGGCAGCCATGGTAAGCCAGAGTCTTTTGGCTTCTTTAAATCTTCAGGGCAAATTAGTCATTAAACACGCTTGCTTTTAAACCATGTATTATATTTACAAAGGTACACTCACCAGAGGTCCCTTCTCCACATTCAAGGTCCAGGAGCCTGGGTTGGGAGGGTATTGGCTCCAGGGTGAGTAACAGTTCCTGGCTGTCTGGGAGAACGGTTTCTCCGCTTGCGTGCTGTGCGCTATCCTCATCGTCCACCTCCTCATCTTCCTCGTCCACAAAATCCTCATCCCAGTTGCATGAGATTCCCCCCTTGCAGGTGTCCACGGACAGGGGTGGGGTAATGGTGGGGGCCCCCCCTAGAACTGCATGCACCTGCTCATAGAAGCGGCATGTCTGGGGCTCTGACCCAGAGCAGCCATTTGCCTCTTTGTTTTTTTTTGGTAGGCTTACCTGAGCTCCTTAAGTTTCACGTGGCACTGCTGCAGGTCCCTGTTATAGCCTCTGTCCTTCATGGCCTTGGAGATTTTTTTCAAATATTTTGGCATTTCGTCTTTTGGAACAGAGTTTGGATAGTACAGATTCGTTTCCCCATACAGCGATCAGATGCAGTACCTCCTGTTCGGTCCATGCAGGAGCTCTTTTGCAATTCTGGGACTCCATGGTCACCTCTGCTGATGAGATCTGCATGGTCACCTGTGCTGATCAGCTTGCCACGCTGACCAAACAGGAAATGAAATTCAAAAGTTCCTGGGGCTTTTCCTGTGTACCTGGCCAGTGCATCTGAGTTGAAAGTGCTGTCCAGACCGGTCACAATGGAGCACCCTGGGATAGCTCCCGGAGGCCAATACTGTAGAATTTCATCCACTCTACCCCAAATTCGACCCGGCAATGTCAATTTCAGCGCTAATCCCCTCATCGGGGAGGAGTACAGAAATCGATTTTAAGCGCCCTTTAAGTTGACAAAAATGGCTTCGTCGTGTGGACGAGTACAGGGTTAAATCGATCTACGGCTGCTAAATTCAACCTAAACTCGTAGTGTAGACCGGGGTTTAGTTTCCTTGCTTTATAGAAAGCACATAGCTCCTCCCCCAGCTGGACTCATCTTTTAATTGAGTCTGGCCCACCCTCCAAAAGCAACCAGCATTAACCATTTCATTGCCTGTGTGGGGTAAACTCAAACTTAATACTATTTGAATCAAAGTATTTTACAAGTAATTATTTTCAGGTATTAAATTTAAAGTTCTATACCTATCTCATTAAAAGTGCATTTAGATTTTCTAAATACCTATTTAATAGGAATAGGTGTGGATGATAGATCATCAGCCTATTTTAAGCTACACTATAATTAAGATTTGGCTTCTGAGAACACAAATAAATGAACTTTTTAAAAAGTCACTAAACTTGAAAAGATTTATTTTGTATATCATCATCCAAGGAAGCTGCATAATATCTTAGTGTGTTCTGGAAAGATAAATTTGGGGTCTTGAAAAGCTACATAATGTCCCTGTTGAGTTACACAGAAATCAGTTTAAGGTTTTAACCATATTTTTGGGGGTCTGGGCCAGATTTATATTGACCATGCTTATGAGCACACTCTTAAAATATTTCCATTCCTAAGTTCTTTCTTTAGTTAAGATAAAAGCTTTAGTTCGGAAAGGAGGGTTTTTTAAAAAATATATTGTTTCTACACTATTAGAGGTTTAAATAGATTTTTGTTAAAAAAAAAAAAGGTTATAATCTTAATGAAGTGCAAAAGTGCTGTGGCTTTTTCATATTCTGATACTCATTTTCATTAAATATTCATTTCAAAGAAAGTTACTATGTGGTTTTAATACACTATACATACTTTTAAAATGTCACCAGATGCATTTGCATGAGGTATGTGGAAATAATGTCTTGAAATGAAACACTTAAGTCTTTTAAAGGTTTATTGTATGTTTGGAATGCTTGTATGTTTAACTCTCCCCAATCCTTGCATTTATAAACCTCCTTTGGACTTGTGTTTCTATAGTCTCTTTTTTGCACAATTGATATAAAAATGTTCCAGTTAAATAAATGTATTTATTTGTTGTATGTATATGTTAGGAATGAATGAATATTCATATATTTTATGTATTAACTAAAATGGGATATAAAAAGTTTGGCACAAATGGGTATCTATATATGTTAGCCCATTTTAAGTATTTTAAAATATATCGCTAGCAGTCAGTCTAGAGATGAAAAGAAGTAAAAAGTTAATGTGTTGAGCATTTGCTCATATAAAATCAGAGTCCTGAGGATCCCTTCTACTGCTGAGTAGGATGTCAGTCATAACCTTGGTAAAAAGAGTTTGCATACCTCAGCACAGGAAATACAACTGTATCCATTTACAGTAATTGCTGTAGTGTGGAATACCGTATCTAAAAGAAAGCTGAAGAAAATCCCACATACATGCCAAAAAAGTGTATATATCTGTATATCGTACACACACTATATACACAAAGAGCCAATTCTGTTCTTAGTTACTCTGGTGTAAATTTGTAACTACATTGGAACACATTGGAATTTCTATACACCTCCATTAACATAAAAGAGAGCAGAATAAGGTCCTGTATTTAGAATGCACACATGAAAATTAATATAGTGATATATAATTGTGTGTGTGTATCTAATCAGGATGTAATTTTATCTACTACACAGTCTAGATTTGATTCAACTTTTATATTGCAACTGTAGCACTCAATATTTTTCTGAAGAATTATGCATGCCTAATAAACTTAACATAATTCCACAGTTTCAGTTTTAATTAGCAAGATTTAATAGTTTGAGAAAATAACTGTGATACACCTTTCTCCTTCTGACAATCCCTATTTGACATTGCATTAGGTACATTAAGTAACTGAGATTTAAATATTGTGTATTGTGTATATATAGTCATACATTAAATGTTTGGCATTCAAATGGAATCTGATTTTGGAGTATTAAAATTTTAACTCTGAGATAAACATCATTTTCATGGTTCTGGTGGGAAATTATTTTATGTAAATATTATTCTTCCTTATAGTTGACACAAGAAGAATGTAGGGGTACACTATACAAATATAGATCTGAAGAATTGGATACAGATGTAAGTATTTGTTTTTGGCTTACTGTGTTGATATTCTGATCTAGAAGTTTCTACCCTGGTCATAAAATTTAGATGCAAAAACTACTTAATATAAAACTAGTAGCAATTGCTTTAGTTAAAGTGGGGGGGGGACATTTCCATTATAACCCCCAGTTGTCATGCTTCTAGCTTTCTGAAATTATCACATTTTGGCCTGAAATTTTCCAGCATTTGTCTGTGCTCAAAGGGGAATTATTTCTGAAAGTTGGTGGAAATATTCCTGGATCTTTGAGCAAATATCCCATAGCTGGTTTTGAATTTATTGGGGTTGGGGAGATACTAGTACTGTAAGTGAATTTGGTGTGTGCGTGCGTATTGAAAAAAAAATCCCTCGAATCACCAAGAAACTTACAATACTTATTTATGTAAGTCTCTTGAATCAACAAGTCTACACTAAGGGCTTGTCTACATTACCTGCTGGATCGACGGGCAGCGATCGATCCAGCGGTGGTTGATCTATCATGTCTAGTCTAGATGCAATAAATCGATCTCCAAGCGCTCTCTTGTCGACTCCGGTACTCCACCAGGGTGAGAGGCGCAGGCGGGGTCGACAGGAGAGCGTCAGTGAAGTGAAGACACCCCGGTAAGTCGATGTAAGTACATCAACTTCAGTTACATTATTCACGTAGCTGAAGTTGCGTAACTTAGATCAATCCCTCCTCTGCCCAGCCCCCTGTGTAGACCAGGCCTTAGATGCACTGTTTGTAGACCTGTAGGCCTTTTCTAAAGTACATGTTCCATATGCAGTTTTAAAATGGGTAAGTTTTGAAATCAATTACTTTAAAGCTATTAAATGCATATAGTCCTTTTTCATGACTACTGTCCATGTCAAATTTCAGTTTTAAAGCTTCAGCCACTATAAAGGGATTACAGGAAAAAATAGCATTACATTTACACGTGGTTTGTTCTCATTTTAGTTATAAACATGCACAAAACTGGCTCAGCTGGTTTCTGTGAGTGACAGAAATGGAAGGTTACCTATTCACTAAATATAGTATGTGAGATAAGGCATGTTAGTTGAGGCTAAATATTACAACATGAATGTGTCCTGTCCAACTGAGCCATGTACATTAATTGTAGAAGGTTTTGCAGATGCTTTATTGCCTAAACTCAGGCCACAGAAGAAAGTGTTTTCTAAGGGTATGTCTACACTGGCAAGTTATACCACTTTTATTAGAACACTGGGATTAAACAATGTTGCATGTCCACACTATGCTCTTTGTGACACTGGAGCACATTCACATTAGCAGCTCTTGCAGTGGCAAAGACAGCAGTGCATTGTGGTATCTATTGCACTGTGCAACTGGCCACAGGGTGCTTTGGGAAGGGTTTTCAGTGCCTCATGGGGCAGACACAGCATCACATGATGCAGGTTTCTCAATCCCATTGTTCATTGGGCATCCTACTACATTGCCAGCTGCTTTTCAACTGAAGTTGGGGGGGGGGGGGGAAGGAATGTGTGTGATAGGGAGAGTGTGGGGGTTGGGGGGGAAGAGACTGTTCTGGGGGACAGTGTGTGTCAGCATGCTGTCTTCTAAGTTCAGACAGTGGCCGGAAGTAACCAGTTAACAAGTCCTGGGGGAGGGGGAAACCCTGACATCAGCCCCCGCCTCCCTCCCTGGGCTCTCTGCACAGAAGCCTCTCTCTCTCATTCACACTCACACACCGACACACACCTGCCTCTGTGTTCAACAGCACCATTCCACATTAATGGTTTGCTTTGTGTCCTGGAGCAGATCAGCACACAACGGCTGTCAGAAATGGTGCTTTGAAAGGGGAGGAGTGCATGTCTCAGGGCAGCCGAGTTCAAAACTCATGAGTAGAGTGGTCACTTGAGGCATTATGGGACAGCTCCGGAGGCCAATTACAGCTCAGAAAGCAATCAAGTGTCTACATTGGCAATAGAATGCTGGAGCCTCTGCACAAATAGCCTTATGACTCTTGTCGAGATGGTTTTTTTGAAGCGCTGCAACTGAAGAGTTTCTGCGCACGTAGTGGCTTAGCAGTGTGTACACGTTTGCAGTTTGAGCTCAAAAAGCTGCTTTACTGCACAGAAACTTGCCAGTATAGACAAGCCCTAAATGTTTCACTATTTGAGTCTAACACAAAAGACAGGTGGGTACAATGCCTTACTTGACTTATGTTAAATACAAATATTTTACCTTTTCCATTCATTTGATGACAACTCACTTTACTCTCTAAGTCTAATACAGTAAAATGTAAAAAGCTGTTTTATAAGTTTACATTTGAGATTTAGAAAAAAAAGTATTTAATACATAAGCAAAAATGTCATTGAGCAGATTTGAGTGTTTCAGAAAGCAAGATAAAAGGTTAGTGCAACCTCACAACATAACTCAGTGTATATTTGATACCACTGTGTGTTAACATGCCTAAAAAGGAGGCTGAAAGTGGACATATCCAGATTCTCCACAGCCTTTCTTAAATTAAAGCCATTTCCACTTGTTGGTGCTGAGACCATTCGCTTCATCTGGTCTTTCTGTAAGTAATTTGGGCCTGGTTCACTCTACTAGCACAAAGGGAGGCAAATTGCACCTTCAGGCCAGCAGGGCTATTTGATCCCTAGGGAAGGTCAGTCAGTTTGTTTTACCTCCTCCCTCCCTGGGGAGTTAGCCTTACCCTCCAGTTGTTGAAAGCTGTCCACAAGATATTCTAATTAAGTGTATTGCTGGGCATCCTGAGCAGCACCCCAGTGCAGTAAATGTTGCTGGTGCCTTATGCTGCTCTGACCTTCTGGTGGACTTCTGATTGGATGTATGCCAGCAGAATGAGTCAAGCTAATGTCTTTGAATTAGTTAAATTCTAGCAGTATGTGTGTAAAGTTTTATTTGACTGTAAAATCCATTACATTTCATTACAGGAAATGTGAGAATCTTTATATACCCTATGTACGCTGATGGGAATAAAAACCATAACTGACAACAGATTTTATTTTTGCCTATGCTGGAATCTCTTTGTCAGTGTAATGGAAACCTATACTACTGATGAGTTCTTCAGAAGAAAGCTGGCCCTTAAAATAAAACTTGGCAATGGAAGACTTTTTTTTAGAGAAACCATTGCCTCCACAGAACACATCAGCAGCTGAAATTCAGATGTCTGTGTGTTTTAGCAATTTGATAGTACTTAGTACTGTGTAAAGTAAAAGACTTAGTGCTGCCCATCATCTTCAAACTGATGACATTGCAAACCAAATAATCTATCACCAGAGTAGTCACACATATGTGTTTAACAGAAAGGTGTGAAAATAGAACCACACGGGGCTCCCACAAGATTGCTTTCGCCTTTGGTGAGTAATTGCTCAAAACAACTTTCTGTAATATAGGATAGAAAAGAATGGATCTATTTAATATGTACCCCAACCAAGGCCTGCAGGTGGGTCAAAATAGTGGGATCAGCTCTAGTAAAAGCTGCTGTGAAATCTAGAAGACTTGGCTGTAGAATAATTAGTTAGTACATTTGACCCATGCTGTTTAAACTAGAGTATTACTGTAATTTCATAGGGTCTTTTTCAGAGTCTCTTAGGCTGCTTTGAAAATTCAATATTCAACTTTACAACATTTAAAGTTAAATATATAGTAATAACAAAACTTTAATATTCGTGAAATGGTTTGATACTGTGTTAATATAGATGATATGCAGAATAATAAATACTAATTACAACCATCTTCTCTTAAACTAGACTAAGCTCAGCCGATTATGTGAACAAGATAAAGTGGTACAAGCACTGGAAGAGAAACTTCAGCAGCTACACAAGGAGAAAGTAGGACAATTATATTTATTACCTAAAATGGATGTTATTTTACATGGCTATTATCACAACACTGATATCTAAAGTAAAAAGAAAATCAACCCAATGATGCAGAACATTAAAAATTAATTCTTTTTATTATAATAGTACACGCTTGAGCAAGCTTTGCTATCAGCCAGTCAAGAGATAGAAATGAATGCAGATAACCCAGCTGCCATACAGAATGTAGTCTTACAGCGAGATGATTTACAGAATGGACTGCTTAGCACTTGTCGAGAAGTGTCTCGAGCTACTGCAGTAAGTAATAGATTTTTTGCCAGTAAAACTCAATGAGGTGTTAAGCGATTTTTCTTCATGTTGGTACTTTTAATTGAGTTGTCTACGGGTTCTTTCTTTATTATTTCCCAGCATCTTTAAATTGTCTTTCATTTACCTCGAGCTTCTGGTGAGCCAGATAGAAAAATGTTCTTTTTAATCCAGTCAACAAGTGAAATCTTTTGCCTTAAATTACTTTAAAAGGGACACATGCATACAAACTTTAATTGATTTGGCAACTTTTTTCTGTGAGATGAAAAGTTGATGATAGAGTGAGTTGTATAATACCAATAAACCATATCTTATTGAGAAGTTCTGATGATAACTTAAGATGCTGCACTTAATTTTTCAAAAATTTATTGGCTCCTTTGTAAATATGTTAATATACAATAGAAGCAACCAGAGAGGTCATATTGTCCTGTTAAGTTTACTATATGTTCTTCTTAGAGTAGATGTAGCAGTGTATTCCACTTATGTATGTGTGTGCCCACAATGCTGGAGCTGGAGAATTTTCCCTAGTAGTACCTGTATAGGGGCTATGCTTGCACCTCATGGCCACAGTTTCTCTCCTAGATATATGAGGCAGCACTGCCCCGAGCCCCCCATGTTCTTTCTTACCCCCCATGGCTGGAGTCAGAACTGTGGGTGGTTTTCACCTCACAATCCCACTATTTTTAGTGACTTTTCTAGTTGTATATAATTAATTAGTACCCATAGTATAGCGTTAATTAGATTTAGTGTTAGCTGTAGTTTAAGTGTTTCCCTGGTGATGCCCTCAACAGGATTGACGTTGTTTGAGGAAGCAGTCCCCTTCAATGATCCACACATGGTGCTTGCTGTGCCTAGGTGAAGCCCATGTCAAGGAGCAGTAGTTCGATTTGCAGATCATTCACCAAATGGACTTAGGTGGCAAGGGATCTTCAGCTGAAGCAACGCTTGCTCAAACAGGCCTGCTTCAGCACCAAGGCCATCGTCGTCATGGAGCTGGCGCTTCTCCGGAAACACAGGGGAGTTGTTCCTTGTCAAGTGCATCAAGGAAAAGGTCGCATAAGACTGACCACGGTTGCTCCAGGCCCTGTGGGGACTTGTCTCCCTCCTCCAGAAGAAGCGTGGATCAGCACCGGATGAATGCCAATTCACAGGATGGACCATGACCTGTCAACCACTTCCCAGTATACTATGTAAGGCTGGTCGGAGACACCATGCCGTTGACTCCAATTCTGGCCACGGGAACTGACGAGGATGATGCTGACACCCGCTGTTTCTACGCCAGCGATTAATCAGGAGCCAATGAACCTCCTCTGTCTTTCAGTTCCTACCTCGCTCTTGGTCCAGGACTTTGCAGCCCTGCGTCTTTTATAGCCCCATTGGCTGGGCAGGCTGCTGAAGCTGAAAGTTTGTCTGCACGGTACCCTGAGATCTCTCTTTCACAATCAGTGGAAGTAGGGCTGGTGCTGGGCTCAGCACACATTTGGAAAGCCTTTCCCTCCCCAGAGACAGCAGGACTATCCCAGAAAGGGTCATAGGTACCATAGGAGAAAGCTGTCGGGTCTGGGGTTCGACTAATCCACATTCCCTCTCTTAGTGCCTCCCAAGCACCCCATTTAACTCCGTTGGTCCACCACAGTGTTCCAGTCATTTCTCCTTTCTCCCCACTTCCTCCATTTGGGAACAGGCTGGCCTGCTTTCACAATGCTTGGGGTTCAATCACCATTGTTGGGCTGTGTCATCCAGTTCCTTTCTATCCTTCCTCCTTCAGTCCTTCTTCAGGGACCCCTCTCAGGAAGCAGGTTCGCTCTTTGCTGGCTTTGGGAGCAGCAGAGGAGGTGCCGCTGGAACATCAGGGTTATAGTTTCTATTCCCAGTA
Organism: Mauremys reevesii; assembly: GCF_016161935.1. Lineage (NCBI taxonomy): Eukaryota > Metazoa > Chordata > Testudines > Geoemydidae > Mauremys > Mauremys reevesii. The sequence goes on along the minus strand of NC_052623.1, from coordinate 244,620,549 downwards.
CTTTCTGGTGTCCAAATCCAAGGTAGAGGTGAGACCCATTCTTGAGCTTCATGGCCTCAACAATTATATTGGATAAATGACATTCCGAATGGTCATTTTATCGACTGTCCTCCCTGCGTTGTCTCAGAATGGCTGGTTTACTGCTCTGGACCTTCAGTATACCTACTTCCATGTGGTGATTTTGCTAGGCCATAGAAAATACTTTCAATTTGTTGTAGCAGTGTCATTTTCAGTACATGCTGCTTCCATTTGTCTTCTGCACCCCCCTGGGTTTTTACCAAATGCATGGTCATTGTGATGGCATATTTCATGAAGAAAGGAACCCACATCTTTCTGTATCTGGGTGTCTGGTTACTGAGGGGCAGGTTCAAAAAGAAAGTTCTTGCTCACATCAACAGTACTTTGCATTTGCTCAACCATCTGGTTCTTATCCTAAATACTGGAAGTCAATTTCAGTTGCCGCTCAGAAAATTGAGTTTGTTGGGGCAGTAGTAAATTCTTCACGTTCAGGAGCATTTCTGCCGACCAACAGTTTTCAGGCAATTTGCCAACTTTGCCTCAGTCTGCAGTCTCAGCTTTCCATGTCAGTGTCCCTGATGTGCCTGAAGCTCTTGGGCCATATGTCCACTTGCATGCAGGTAGTCCAATCTGCAAGGTTTCTCTCTCTCTCTCTCTCTCTCTCTCTCTCTCATACACTCACACTCACACACACACCATATGTACTCAGGACAGTACCATCTGACTATTCACCCACTAGACAGATTGTTCTATCATCCTCTATTGGTCCTGGACTCCTTGCAGTGGTGGATGCATCTAGAGAACATTTGCTAGGGCATTCATTCCCTTTGTCTGCCCCTTGCCAACCAGGTCTGTTGTCACCAACACGTCCCTGATGGATTGGGGAGCACACCTGGGGTCACTGAAAGTCCAAGGTCTGTGATGGGAGCAGGAGGCCTCACTGCATATCAACGTGCTGGAGCTTGGGGACATCTACAATGTATGTCATCCTTTTCTGGACTATTGGGTTCAGTGGTTCACATACTTACTGAAAATACCAACAAGATGTATTATGTGAACAAGCAAGGGGGAGCACACATCTCTAGTCTTCTCACACTGTTGGTTCAGCATCCCCATATTGCTGCTTCTCCATCCTGAACTACTCACTCAGAATAACGTTCGCACCCTCTATCCTACACTCAGTTCCCTCCATCTCATGACATGGCTAAATGAGGAGGAAGAGCAGTGTTCAGCAGCTGTTCAATAGGTACTACACAACAAGAAAGCCATCTACCAGAATGGGCTATTCAGCTAAATGGAAGCAGTGTTCAGTGTGGTCACTGGGCTATGGAATTCAACTGACGCTGGCTTCTATCCAGGACATCTTGGAGTATCCTGCTGCACCTTCAGTGGTTGGGACTTGCACTTAGTTCAATGAAAGTGCATCTGGCAGTGATATCAGCCTTTTATTCCCCACAGTCAGAGAAAATCAGCCTTCTCCAATGCCATGGTAGCAAGATTCTTAAAAGGGCTTCATCTCCATCTTCCAGTCTGAGAGCCACTTCCTCCGTGGAACTGTAACACTGTCCTAGTGGCTTTAATGTGACCTCTGTTCGAACTCCTGGTATTTTATTCCTTTTTGTTTTTGTGTCAGAAAACTGCATTCCTGGTAACGATAACAACAAGGAGAGTCTGAGTTGCAGGCTCTGATGGCAGAGCCTCCGTATACACAGTTCTCCAAGGTCAGAGTGACTTTACGACCGTACCCCAACTTTTTATCTAAAGTGGTTTCACAGTTTCATTTGAAGCAGGCAGTATATTTACCTGCATTCTTCCCTAAGTCGTATTCATCTCCGGAGGAGCAGTGTCTCCACACATTAAATGTCAGGGAATGTCTAGCCTTCTTTCTGGATGGGATTAAACAGTTATGTGCTTTGCCTTGCCTGTTTGTGTCACATGCAGATCATATGAAGTGTCAGATGATCTCTTCATATGATCTCTAAATGGATAACCTCCTATATCAAGATTGTATGAAATAGCTTCAGCTATGCCTCCTCAGAGAGTGCAAGTTCATTCTACAAGAGCTCATGCAACATCAATAGCGTTACTCAGTGATGTCCCAATATTGGACATTTGCAGGGCTGCTACGTGGTCGTCCGTACATATGTTTATTGAACCATTATGCCATCACCGCATCTTTCAGGATGAAAGTTTTGATAGGGTGGTCCTGCAGTCCTTGTTTAGGTAGACTCTAGCCCCGTCTCTTGGGGGGTACTTCTTGTGAGTCAGCTAAGTGGAATAATTTGCTGCATCTACTTGAAGAAGAAAGTTAGTTACTGTAACTGTAGTTCTTCAAAATGTGATGCAGAAATGTATTCCACAACCCTCTCTTCATCTTCTCTGCATTGGAGTCTTGTCTCATGATATTCAGTGTGAAAGGACAGAATGGGGTCAGGGTGGTGCTGCCTCATATAGCTGGGGAAGGGCTACGGCCACAAGGCAGGAGCACCACCCCTCTATGGGTACTGCTAGGCAAAATTCTCTGAGTGCACACACATCTAAGTGGAGTACACGTTTGTGTCACATCTTGAACTACAGTTACTATAAATAACCTTTTCTTTTTGTTGGTTGCTGCTGTGTACAGTGGAAACATATATTGGAATGCTCTCATTTATTCTTCAGAGCTTTGGTAATTTATGAAGAGAGTCCCTCGACTGATGTAATGTTAAGTGGACTCCCTTATTTCCCACACTGTTGTAAGCTGTTTCAAAAGGATAATTTTGTTCAAGTACTTGATTTTTGCTGGGGGAAAACTGGTTATCAGTTTGGATGGGTAATAGTATTGGACTAGATTTATCCTCTGATTTGTGCCTAATACAATCCCAGTGAAGTCAGTGGGCCACACACAATGCAGAATTTGACTCTTTGATGTTAGGAAAAACTTCAATAATATGCGTGTGATATATTATCAAGGGATTGAATTTAAGTAAACTTTAGCTTAAAAGTGAAATGCACAGAATGGCACCTGTGGAATACTAAAGGTTGTAAAAAGAAACTTCATCCACTTGGCATAGCCCAGCAGAGTTTATATAAGAATCACCACTTGTTGCCATGCAACAGATGCAGGTGGGAGTGTAAAGGGGCATTCACCTCTTGAGCACCTCCCAGCAACTGGGTATGGTACCACAGTCCTTTTCTCATCTCTGGTGCCCCTTGCAGGCTGTCAGCAGACCTTTGTTAGTCTTCAGTGGCTTGGCACTCATTGAGTCACAAAATCCAAATGAACACCCTAATAACGTATTGGACTCCAACAAATAAGCAATCTATTTTCCCTCTCTAGGATTTTCATCCCTAGCTATGGGCCCTCTAAATTCAGCTCTTTGTTCAGGCCCACACACTACTCTGGATTACAACCCCAGGATTCTACACACAGCAGCCACATACTGCTTACTCCAGTCCGTTGCTGCTATTTCCCTGGCCCTCTTCTTACTGGGCCCCTTGGATATCCAGTGCGATCTCAGGGCTAGCATCCTTAGGTTCTTCTCCCTCTTCAGTCTGCGTGTAAGTTCAGACAGCCATAAAACTCTGATACTTTTTGGGCTTCTTTTAGTCAGAGAGCTTCTTTGGTCCTCTGGTCCCAGCAGGAACCAACCTGCTAAGCCCCTACAGCTTCTTTTACCTGAGCCTGCTGGGCTATGATTGCTTCCGTAAGGTCTCCCTAAGCAGGCCTGGAGGACCCACCTTCACTGCTTCTGGTACAGGGTGTAATAGGACCACAAGGCCTCCTGTAGGGAGCTGAAAAGGCCAGATACACCCTATCAGAGGGAGTCTCATATATAAAACTGTACACTAGCTCCCAACCTGTTTTAATGTTTAACAGTGAAAAGAAAAACTTAAACAGTTGCATTTTAAAATATTTGTTTGCCATCACAGATGACTATTAAAGCAGGTTGGAATGTGATTTATAGTGTAGCGGTGTCTCAAATAACATTTTTTAGCAAGATGGATGCCTCATTACTAGGCTCAGAAACTTTGATTAATAGCCCTGCATACAGTTGAATAAATGGAACATTTCTGCACTCTGCAAATGTTGTGTTCCCTTCATCTTCCACTGTTTTAATGGTGGATTTTTCTCTGTCCTTGTGGTCAGAGGCTGACTAGACATTATGTCATGGCTAGGGAATAGGATTGCCCCTACTGAAAACCTTTGTTAGTTTTCTCTGCTTCCAGAATGATGCAAAAGGCAGGCTACAGACCTCCATTTGTGACAGTCATCTTGATTCTAAATTTAAACACTTTCTTCATCCTGTGTCATTTGAAACTTATATTCTCTCAGTGGGCTTCTTTACTCAAGAGAAATACATTTTAGACATAGTATTCAATACTCTTGTCTAGAAAAGATTTATTATATTTAATATTATGTCCGCTGGTTGTCATTAATCCTAAAATGGGACTGCCCAGGATTCACCATGACACAGCTGATACAAAACTAAATACAACAGTCCAATTATACTTAGTGATTAATGTTAGTTAAACACATAATCCCTAGAAGAATCCAGACCCATGAAGGGGGGTTGGCCACTGCCACCTCCTGTCCACTTTTCACAGGAACTCTGGGGAAGCTTGCCAGTCCCAACCATGTTTGGAAGTGTGTCACACAGAGCTGACTGATCAGTTTCCAGATCTGGAACTGGACTGAAAACAGGAAGGAACAGCAGAAGCAATGTGGCTGTTCTACTCATTAGCAAAGGAGAACCTGAGGACAGCACTACTGCTTCTTCTATTCCCTGCAGCTCTTGATGCTCTTAAGTGGCTTCTCAGGTCACAGTGGTCCTGCTGCTAATGTGCTCCGTGACAACAGCCCTGCCTCAGACTTGTTGCAATGAATGACAGCACTGTTGCATCATTGAGACACTCCCATCCTCCTCCTCCTCCCTTCCCCATATCCCCCCTACAGTCAGCTAGCCAGTTAGCTAGGGTGCCAACAAATATAATACTGTGGCTGTTTGCCTGGGGAAGCAGACAGGTTATGTTCCTTTCCCTGGACCAGGCATGGCCCCTCCATACTCAGACCATTTCTGTAGGTGGAAAATACTATTCCTGCTGTAGCTCCCTGTCCCTGCCCAAGGCTCCCAGCCTGATCCCCAAATATAAATCAGTCGTGACAGACTCTTCAAAGGGTTAAGACAAATCGGTAATCACCAATAAACAGAAGCCGTTGTCTTACCCATGAAAACAAACACAAAAAGGAGACATCCTGGTTATAACTCTGACCCCTGCCCAGAGTCCATCAATATCTTACATTAAACATCAACAAGACAGATGGAAGGGGGGAACCTAAAGAAGGGAAAGTTAATCCTGATTCTCTTTGACGGGACAATGTCTGTCTCACAAGCCTTGCACTTTCAAAGACCAAAAAAGGCACAATCATGTCACCCTCCAACTTGTCACCATTCCAACATTGTAAGAGAGACAAGACAAAGAATCTTGCTCACTTAGTTAATGGCCTCCAGAGGAAGGGCATCTGTCCCAATTGGATGGAGAAGAAGAAAGAAACTCAAGATAGACACCTTTCAAGGTTATGTTAAATAAACTTATTTCAGAACTCCAGCCTGAGCAACCAGAAGAACAGGAAGTGACAGACAAAATCCCAGAACAAAAATCTTGCCCTTTAAATTCTAAGGAGGACTTTGTGTCCCCATCCATCCATCCGAGATTCAGAAATGCAGAATGAGCATTACCTAGCCAGTCTAGATGATCCAATTGGCAACTTCACAGTTGAAGGACAAGCTGTTGAAGGACAAGCTGGGCTTGAGTTATTCTGCCTTAGGTGGAAGCAGCAGCCTCTTCAAACAGTGGCCTCAGAGAAGGGTGAGTTTTTACCCTCAGTACCCCTGGATAGAAAGATAATCCACTCTAAGGCATGATTCTGGACTTGGCCTGAAGGCATCTGTAAAACTCAGAGGAAAGACTATTAAAAATCTTAATTCTAAATTAGACACCATACTTTTGTCCTGTTTAATAATAATAATTTTAAAAAAAATCTACCAATGCATCCTGTGAGGGAAAATTGACAAAATTTAGTCTGCTGCAGCGGGTGATAATTGAAAGTCTTGTCTGTCTCCATTATCTCCAGACGTATTTGGAGTGCGAGGGAGGAATTAAGACAAAGGGTCCAAGAAGGAAATTCTCAGGTGCAAGCAAATTTTTTTCTCTTTATCTTGTTGCCCACGGAAGAAAATAAATAAAACACCAATTGAAAGTGAAAAAGTATTTTTAAACAGGACCAAAATGAAATTCTTAATTTGTTCTTGAGAGGTACTGCTGAACTTGCATCTGCTGGGCTGAGAAAAAAATGGTGCAAGTTTTTTAAACTGCCAACATCTCTTTTTAACTTGTCAACACCTAATGTGAGATTTTAATTCTACCTTTCTTCTAAATTAAGGAACTGGAAAGAGCATGGAGGGAGTATGACAAATTAGAATACGATGTAACAATTACAAGGAACCATATGCAGGAGCAGCTGGACCGACTTGGAGAAGTTCAGGTATAGAAGAATTGTAATATGATTTTAAATCTGTTTAAAATACAAAGTTAAAGCAAACAACCTCTTTATTTCATGCCTGTTTGAGTCTTCCTTGAAAGATCAATAAAAGGAAGGGGAGGGGAAAATGAGATTGTCCTTTGCTGCTTTTTTGGTATTATTTTTTATTATTTGTATTACTGTAAAGGCCTAAATGGTAGTTCGGGGTTTTTTTGTTTTTCTGAGGAGAAGGGGGGGATATTATGTATTTCATTTTTGCCCTTCCAGCAGTTCCCATTGGCCTGGAGCAGTGAACTGCGGCCACTGGGAGCCGTGATCAGCCGAACCTGCAAACGTGGCAGGTACACAAACCGGCCTGGCCCGCCAAGGGCTTTCCCTGCAGAAGCAGTGGAACAAGTTTGGGAACCACTGCAATAAGTAGATGGGAGGTGGAGGGAGCCCTGTGCAGAGGAGCACCACAAGCCATGCATGCTACAGATTGGCTTTCCACACACAGACATGGAAGGGATATTGCAGATGAGTGGCAGGAGCAGGGAAATAAGTATACAGCAGACCCATTGGCACAAATTTTGAATGGTTATGGGGGCACACATCGGCCCATAGATTATTCACCAGTTTAGAGTAGTTCATTCTGAGAGTCTGGACAGAGACAAACACAGCTCCACACTGTCAGTCATGCTGCTTTTATGTTGATTGGATCCACCTATGTGTCTGTACTGATGGTGTTCCCTTTTGGCCAATGCAAGACATGCAAACAGCTCAACATATGAAGAATCATCCCACAGAGCAGAGCTGCGGTAATGTGTACACTGGTGAATTCCCTTGCTTCCATTCTCCTTTGTAGATTGAGACATTGTGTCCTCCTGTGTCACTAGTGAAATGCTCTACTCTCAAATGGCTTAATTTTCATTTTGGAAGATGAGATTTGCAAAGCTGCTGAATCAAGCAGCTGGAATGTGTGAGCAGTCAATTGTTGTGATGGTGGCTACTTCACTAACCACCCTGAAGAGGTTACACTAACCTCCAGATAGTGTGAACATTATATCAGTGTGGATGGGGAGTGTCAGTTATCAGATTGCTTCCTAAATCCTTGTTCCTTTCACTAAGGAGAGAAAATTGTGTACATGATACTTTCTATAGAAAGTAAAATTGTTTGTTCTTCCACCATATTATACGTGCTGTCCCATGTCTCTTTACTGGCAGACTGAGTCAGCAGGTATACAGCGTGCTCAGATTCAAAAGGAACTTTGGAGAATTCAAGATGTCATGGAAGGTTTGAGTAAACATAAACAGCAAAGAATCTCTACAGAGGCAGGTAAATGGCTGCTTTTATTAAACCACGTAGTACTTCTAGGGAATAAACTTTGTAATTGCTTTTTTGCTTGACTGAAAACTGTTTGATATCACAGTTGCTGGAAACAAGTGTAACTGAAATTATTTACCAGTTGAAATTAGTGTGTTTAAGCCTTTTGGTCAATACAGAGGCAGGCTTTTGTCCTAGTTCCTAAATAGTTATTTATTGTAAACGGATTTTCATGTTTTTTTTAAACAGGTACCATTGGATCAAAGTCTTTTTCAGCTATTAAGTATAAAAATGAGGTATGATTTTAGTAGTTTTATATTTTAGCATCCATGAATTTCTGAATTAAAAATTGTTGGCTGACTAAAATCATTTCTGAACTCTTCTAATGGTATCAGAAATGTGTATTCAGTATATTTAAATTGGCAGATCCATTACTGAATTATTGGATTACTTTTGAAGGTTAAAGTCCCATGTAGTAATTCTAAATTTTTCATTTCTGCTGTGACTTCTTACCAATTCATGATTCTGTGTCCCCATTCCTCACCCTTTTTTGTTCCCAGGCCTCTACCCCAAAAGTGTAAATCCTGATTTCCCCCCCCCACACACATTTCATAGAGAGAACAATTATATTGTTTTACATCTCGCTTCATATATAAAGCCTGGTTCACAGATGTGCAGAGCACCCCAACAACAGATTCAATCGATGGCAGCTCCAAGTGTTCAACCCATCTGGAAATCAGGCCCATAATGTGTAGAAATCATAGCTTTAAAGGGACACTGTCAACTTTGTGTTACACCCAAAATTTAAGCTTGGTTTATAAAGGTTATAGAAAATCTAATATACACCAAAATCTTTTAATAATATTGAATTTCAGTTAAAACAGTGGGATAACAAAATCAGTATGCTTAGTCACAACAGAAGCATGTCTGTGCATGAGAGGCAGAAAGTACAACAGATAGAAATGAAAACATAACTAGCTGAGTGAGATGCAGAAAGTAAATGGTGAAAATGAGATTTAAAATCTCATGGTGTTAGTAAAACAATGTTGTTTGTTAATATATCTTTTTAGTATGACAGTGTCCCTTTAATTCCAAAACACAAAACTTGTATAGCTACAGTAATATACTTTTTAAAAGTTATAAATAATTGTAACAGGTGTGCATATCTAAATAAGGTGACTATTCTACAATCTTTAGGAAGAGGAAGTAGTCCCACCTCGTCCTCCACTCCCTCGGTCCTATGACTTTACAGAGCATCCTCCCATAATCCCCTCTCTGCCCAGTGATAGCAGCTCCTTGCTCTGTTATAGTAGGGGCCCAGTACATCTGCTGGAAGAAAAGAAGATTCACCAAGTTCAAGGATATCAGAGAAATGGATCTTACTGTGTAAGTGGCTAAAATTGCCACAATGTACATCAAGCATTCCCCCCCATCCACTGCACAGTCACTTTTATTTTGACATCTGGCTACTTTTGTGCTGTGTAATTCCTTTTTGGCTAATTAGTTTTATTTCTAGCTGCATCATTTGCATCTGACATTTTTTCATCAGATATACCATGCTTATAAACGTGCTTTAAGAATCAAATATCAAAACAAGACTCTCACGGTGATTCGATATATTTTGATCACTTTTTCAGAATCAGGTTTTTCTGAACTCTTGTAACACTACACAAACCCCAGTCCTGGCAATCATGTATCTGTTGAAGCCTTTTATAGTTAGTTTTTGTTTCTTGGGGTTAGTGTTGTATAATAACGGTAAACTTTCTCCTTCACATCAGCCAGACTCGGTTTATATAACTTTTGAAAGTCAGTGGCAGTTTGTTTCATGTTAATTACAAAATGAATATCACTACACAAGCCCCTGAGCAATGGAGCATTGGCTTACAAAAATAACATATTTAAATTATAGCAAAATCAGCCGCAAGATTACGTTGTTTGATTCTTAAGATACTAACATTTAAATGATAAATCAGTGTTCATTAGCTTTTACTATTATCATCCTTCTAGGGTCCAGATTATAGACTTTATAAGAGTGAGCCAGAGTTAACAACAGTGGCAGAAGTTGATGAATCTAATGGTGAAGAAAAGACAGAACCAGTTTCAGAGTCAGAAACTTCTACAACTAAAGGTTAGTGCCAAGCATGTTGATTTCCAGCCTGTTTTTCAGTCTTTCACAGTCTTTCTACAGCCTTGTAGAAACTGTTATTTTGTGTGTGTGTGTGTGTATGTATGTATATGTGTATAATATTTATTTTACGAATAGTATGTCCATTGCTTGATGCAAATGAAACAGCTCCCGCAATAAAATGCGTTAGTTTTACATCAAGAGGTTTTCAGTCAATCAAATCACAGAGAAATGAAACATTACACTGAACAAGAACCCTGAAATCTTTGACACTGTGTCAAATCATATCATTCATGTCCCACACACATCACTCCCTTGAACAATTACCCATTTTCTGTCCTGGCCCTTACGCAGTTTTTTAATCTAACTTGCAACAGTGTGTTATCAAAATGTCCAAAAAGGCAGCGTCACAGAATTCTCAAACTCTCTCAAGACAAGGAAATAATGTGTTTTTTAATCTTGTAATTGTTGAATTGTCCTCTGTCTTGTGATACAATAGAATTAATATTATTGCCCTTGGAATATACGCATAATAAAGGTCTGTGCTTTTGCCGAATGCCTCAGTTTCTCTTCTTCATATAGTCCCCATAAAAGCTATTAATTACTTAGTAGATTCCTTCACCGTGAACACACTTAAGGAATCTAATACTCCTTGTTAAAACATGTAAAATAGCTTTTTAAAAGTTGTGTTTGGAAAAGGCAGTTGTCAAAATCCCCTCACTTTAACAATATGTGCTGCACCCCTATTAGCCAAATTGAAAGAACATTCAAGAATGATGTCTTAAAATCAGCCTCTCCCTGCCCCGGTAGTACCCGCAATGTTCAGTGCCAGTCAGGTCACTTGGCTTCCGTTCTGATGTGATGACTCAGTATGCACATGAGATGCTGGTGTTATGGGTCTTGGCTGAATGTGATCTAAAGGGATGTCATTAGTTAACTGTGTGGTTTTATGTTGTATAGTTTTGAAGAGTTGAAAAAGCATTTAATCCTGTGGATTACCTCACTCACCTTATCTCTCATAAATGGAGAAATAATTGTCTGTCTGTGAGAAAACAGGCCTCACTAAAGAAAAGCAGATAATAAGCTGCCTATCTGATATAGATGGCACTTAAAAAAAAGTAGCTACAGCCTCAGTGTGGATTCTTCGTCTTACCAGTAGATTGAGATAATTTTATTGTAGCTGTTACTGTTTGTTCCACCAAATGAGCACGTAGTCTTCGAATGCACTTATTTCAGTCTAGTTCTCAATACTCAAACAAATCCCAACAGCATGAGAGAGAATATAAGCAATCAATTTTTCCTAATTGTCTACATGCACTAACAACATATTGCTTATACTTGTATTTGTATTGTTTCAGTTAATCTTTCCATACCTTCATATCCCAAACAATTTCAGCAGAGCTCAACTTAAAAATCACACATCTAAAATTGTATTTTACTTATTGTTATAACAAACCACATCTAAGGGCTTGTCTACATGATGGTGTAACACACACTAAGTGTAATTTCTATAGTACACTAAGATGTTATGCATTAATTGGTCCATATAGACCCTGCTTGTGGGATCTAAAGGTTTACAGTGCACTTTAACCTAGCACTATATTAAAGCACACTGGGAACCTTTAGTGCACACCAGCAGGGCCTGACGAGCTAATTTAATGTGCAACACCTTAGTGTGTTTTAGAAATCACATCACAGTAGTGTGTATAGCCTTACCATGTAGACCAGCCCTAAGATGACTATAGCCACATGTAGTGGTTGCTACTGCAATAAAATAATAAGAGATTGGAAGGGAACATTTAATTTGTTTGTTTGTTTTGTGCACTTTACAGCACTAGTTATTTTTAATCATAGACTTTAAGGTCAGAAGGGACCATTATGATCCTCTAGTCTGACCTCCTGCAAAATGCAGGCCACAGAATCTCACCCACACACTCCTGTATCAAACCTGTGTCTGAGCCATTGAAGTCCTCAAATCATGGTTTAAAGACCTGAAGGTGCAGAGAACCTTCCAGCAAGTGACCTGTGCCCCATGCTGCAGAGGAAGGCGAAAAATGTTTCCCTCTCAGTTATTTTCTTTTCATTTGTCCTTCATCCTCCAAGAAAGAAAAAACATTTTAAAAATAGGAATTTGTGACTGTAAAACTCTAGAAATTGGAGACCAGTGACCTGCAAAGGAGAATTAAAATAGGCTTGTGCCCTTTCTTTTCCTGTTTTGACAACTAAAGAAGGCCTGAAGGGTTTCTTGAAATGTGTTTGGTCAGATGCTCAGCATTCCTTGTGCAATACGAGTTCAGGTCCTATCTAGTCCTATTTTGTTTTTAAAAAGAAAAAACTTCCATGACTAATTAACATTTTGGATAAAGTAAGCTTTAGTTCAAGATGCATCCTCCCATCTCTCCAGTTATGACAGTTGCAGTCTGCTGGGATCTGCAAGAGTTGTTCTAGCCAAACCAAAGACCACAGCTGACATTCCAGATATTTTCAAGGGGAAAAAAAACTTTCAAACGGACAAAAAATTGTGAAAGCCCAAACGCATCTTTTGGGTTTTCTTTATGTATCATGAAGAAGCAAAACAGGAGCAAGCCTAATTTTTGAAAAAATACTTTGCTGGTCACATTTAACATACTGGTTAAATACTGACTAGATTTGTTTGACTGGGTTTATTTACATAGAAAAAAAATACAGATATACTAGTTAGGCATCATGACTTTCATGGTAAATACAAGACTGGTAGCCTATCAATTAATGACTTCACATCCTAACGTGTTTTAGTTGGAAAACAATACAGTATTGCATGTGCCATTTTGCATAACACTTAAGATGCTGTTTTATTACTTTATAGGTTCACATTTTCCTGTTGGAGTTGTCCCTCCCAGAACCAAATCACCAACTCCAGAATCATCAACAATAGCCTCTTACGTCACTTTAAGGAAAAACAAGAAGATAGATCTAAGAATGGTATTTAAAAATAATTTGCACACATCAAGATTTACAACAGTGTATTTGTTTTCCAAGTTTAATTTCTGGATCTTTAGTTACTTTAAAAGCTTTATCTTTCATTTACTTTAAAACATCCCACTGGCTGAAAATGTGCAATAAAATGTATTACCTTCATGCATTCAGTTCATAAGTAAGGAATGACAGCATTTTAAAATTCACTTCTGCCAGAACCCCCATAGACTTCATTACATTTGAATTGGTAAACTGCTAAATGTTGGTGATAAAAGCTACTCAATAATTGAGGACTTCAAATCAGGCTTTTTGATTTTTCTAGTGGTCGCCAGTATTATTGCTAAACTAGTTATTGAATCTAGTGCCAGTGGGTCATCCCCAATACTGAATTAAAAGTAAATAAAGTCCTGCCTTTTAGGCTTCGTTTTTTCAGGTGCCTTTCTTGTTGTGGGGCAAAGGGACAGTGTATTATTAACCTGTGTTGGTAAATCATTTTTTCCCCCACCCAAAAATGATTTTTGAGACATCTGAAATGATCAGAACAGTTGAGAGAACAGTGCATAGTACTGAACCTCTTGTGATTTTCAGATGAGATGTCAGATAGTGTGGGATGAAGGAAGAAGATAAAATGACTAAGATAGGAAAATGGGAGCAGGGAATAGAGAAGACAGAAGGGAAAACTGACAGAGGATTTTAGGAACGAGAATGGAGGCGGAAGCAAGACAATAACAGAAGTGCGAGTTCAGAGAAGAGATTACTACCACTTTTGAAAAGACCGTATCCAGACTTTTTGTGAGCTTTTATGACGCATGCATGTTTGTTTGGGAAATCAGAGTCCACACCGACAACCGTACTCTTGTCTTCAACCTTGTCTTTAGTATGAAAATTTTCTATTACTACTTAATACAGTTTAGCTGTAATCATAGAACAAGGTGAACCAAGTCCAGAACCATTCAGAAAACCGCTTAAAACCTTTAAATGCAGTTGCAGAAATGGTGCTGAACATAGTTTGTCTTGGTCTATGCTTGCAGTTAAATTGTGTCCAGCTGTACCCATTCATAGAATTTAAGGCCAGATGGGATAATTAGATTGTAATCAAGTCATCTGTCCATATTACTTTTGATAAGGTAAAGAGATTGAGATCTAAATATCTCACTATAAGGCATTCCCCCCAGCTTTTGAATAATTTTTTGTGGCTCTTTTCTTTACCGCCTCCAATCTTTCAACATTTTTTTTAAAATGTGGACATCAGAACTGTATGCAGTATTCTAGTAGTCTCATCAATGCTATGTATATAGAGGTGAAAACACCACCCTACTCCTACTTGCTCCCCACCCCTCTAAGTGTATACATCCAAGGATCACATTAGTCCTTTTTTGCCACATTGTTGCACTAGAAGCTCAGACTGAGTTGCTTGTCCACTGGTCAACATGAGTTCCCAATGTGATGCTGTGGAGAAAAAGGCTAATGTGTTGCTGACACCTGTTGTCAGCAATGGGTAATAATTTTTCTAGTAAAGACAAAAGTTACTGATACTCTTTAGCACATTTGACAGCAGATTAGCAACTACAGTGCTGGTATATTTTAGGAATAAATTAGGTGTGATGCCAAATTTATGGTGGTTCTCGAGGAATGTCCCCGTGGGTGCTCCACTTTAGGTGTCAATGCGCCCTGTGCTTGTAATCGGAGATTTGTGGTAGCAGTGCCTAGTTTGGTTGTGCATGCGCCATCGCCGTCTCGCGCTGCTCCAGGCAGTTACGTAGTACTGCGCAACCAACTGTCCCTCAGGTCCTTCTCTACTGCCTTTTGCCTTGAGTCAGAGCAATTACCAGTGCCCTCACTTACCTTTAGATATGATAGTTTATAGTATACTTAGTAGTTTTATCATTGTTACTCTTTATACTTATTTTATTTAGTAAAAAAAAAAGTCTCCCTTATTCCCCTCAGTAGGAAGATTAAGTTTAGGCTTCTGCAGAGTTATTGCTCCCTTCTTATTTGGGACAGAACCTCTCCACATGCCCGAATCACTGGGATTCAAACGCTGCCTGACTTGCAGACTGTAAATCTCTATCTCTGATAGACATGCACAGTGTGTCTGCTGTCTCAGCAAGACACACATTCCTCAAAAGTGTCCACATTGCTGTAATCTCCTGGCCAGAACAAGAAAAGTTATGGATCTTCAACTTAAGCTCCTTATGATGGAGAAATCTCTGATACCGGCCTCAAACTCCGAGTCAAGGACCTGTCCGGACCAACAGTCGCCATCATCAGCCCCTACGAAAGAGACTTTACCCAAGAAGGTTACTAAAAAGCAGGTTCAGACTTCATCACAGCGGGAATTGGCTACGAAAAAGCGATCCCCTACCTCCAAGTCTCCCTTGGTACCGATGGCACTGAGCCAGGACCTTCCGGTACCACAAGTTTTCAGAGAGCCAAAGACCCTAAGCGGAGAAGCTTGAACGGAGGCTCACATGCCATTCCCACCAAACTGGCCTGATTGGGATCAGTGGGCAGTATACAGGGCTCAACATCACAGGCCCCCTAGCCCACCAAGATCAAGAGCACCATGATCACCTATCCCAGCAGCATCAAAAACTCAAGAGGGGGTAACTGAGGAAACCTCAGACCAGGAAGCATTACCAAGAGTGAACATGTTCTCTTCGTCACCAGATGGAAGTATAATGCCCCTACCACAGAGGATGACTTCAAGCAATTCCAGGAATTCTTCAAAAGGTGGCAGAGACCTTGGGCATATCACTAGAAGAGATACCTGAATCACAGCATAAACTACTAGACATACTTTAAACATCTACCTCAGCAAAGATAGCATTTCTGATCAACGATGCTATTATGGAGCCTGCCAAAACCATCTGGCAGACACGGGCAACAGCACCCCCATCATGCATAAGATCAGTCAAGAAATACAATATGCCATATAAAGGAGTTGAATTCTTATTTAAACACCCTACACCAAACTCACTAGTGGTGGAAGTAGTAAATGGCAAAAACAACCTGTATGACAGAGACTGGAATAAGTTAGATCTCTTCAGCCACAAGGTGTATTCATTTGCAACACTGCAGTTTCACATAACTAATTACGAGGCCCTACTGTCCAAATACACACAGAATTTTTTTTTTAATTTCAAAATTTATTGAAGAGAAAAAAGAACAGTTTAAAGCTAATATCGCTGAAGGCCATCTCATTGCCATGACAGTACTGCAGGTCTCTCTTGACTCCACAGACATGGCCGCATGCTCCATCACAATATCTGTGGTCATGCACCATGCATTGTGGCTTCATCTCTCGGGATTCCCCAAGGAGATCCAGTCAACAGACGAGGACCTGCCCTTTTAAGGCCCAAAGTTATTCACTGCCAAAACAGATGAGTCACTCCATACCCTTAAGGACTGAAGGGTGACATTAAAATCCCTGGGCATTTACACACCTGCAAATAAAAAGAAATGGCTGGAATTCTACCCAGAGATTCTGCTCGCCACCATACATGCAACCACACAGGCAATATGACCAATGCTGCAAACAAAGACAAACCAGATGTCGACAAAACCAAAACAAACCTTCGACATCCCAGCAATCTACCTCAAGACAGCAGTTTTGAAAGTGTGGTCGAGGATATAAGACAACCACGTACTCTAACACTGGAAACAGAGACTATCTCCCGAATGTTCGGAGATCACCTGTCACCAAGTACCAAGTCTGGAACGCCATCACTATAAATAAATGGGTTTTTAGAAATTATCCAACAGGGTTATTCCACCCCCTTTATCTCCATCCCACCTACCCCACCCCCCTTCAGTGACCACTCTCATGCGTACCTGCCACAACAGGAAATAAACCACCTCATACACCTAGATGCAATGGAACTATTACCAGTGCAGCACAGAGGGAAAGGTTTTTACTCTCACTATTTTCTAACCCAGAAAAAGATGAGCAGGTGGAGACCCATTCTGGATCTAAGAAAACTCAACAAGTTCATAAAAACACAATGTTTCAAAGTGCTGACACTAACAACTATAATTCCAGCATTAGAGAAGGGGAACTGGCTCTTGGCCCTCAACCTGCAAGATACATATTTTCACTTTACCATCCATCCTTCTCACAGAAGATTCCTAAGGTTCACCCTGGGAAAACAACCCTTCCAATACAAAGTATTATCTTTTGGCTTGTCAACTGCCCCAAGGATTTTTTCCAAAGTTTTAGCACTGGTGGCAGCGCACCTCCGCAGACACAGTCATGGTATTTCCATATCTGAATGACTGCCTCATAAGGGCACCAACACAACATGAAGCAATAAGAGTGACACAGAGTACGATAACCCTTTTCACAAATTTAGGATTACAAATAAACACGCTTTAAAAGTCAACATTGATTCCTGTCCAGAAACTGGAATTCATCGGAGCTTGTCTTGACTGTTCAATCGCGACAGCAACACTACCTCAACAACGCTTCATCACACTCGTCAACTTAATTTCGACAGTGATGGACAGTCCACAAACGTCTGCCAGAACATGCTAACAACTACTGGGACGCGTCAGCCACGTCATTTGTCATCAAACACGTCAGACTTCACGGCTGGCCTTAAACAGTGAACATACCTCACAGACACAGCCTACACAGACATCTCACAATGCCAAACAAGGTAAAGGACTCATTAAGATGGTGGACACAATCAAAGAAAGTCTGTACAGGAGTCCTATTTCTACAAAGGACTCCAACAATGACAGTCACCATGGATGCCTTCCTAATAGACTGGAGAGTGCATTTACTCAACACAGTACAAGGACAGTGGTCCCCATCAGAGTCCAAAATGCACATAAATTTGTTGGAACTAAAGGCAATTCTCAACACATGCAACCGCTTTCTACCATGAACAAAAAAACAAAGCCATCAGGATGCACACCGACAACATACCATGCATGTTTTACATAAATCGCCAAGGGGGTGCACGATCACACTCGCTATGCACAGAGGCGATACTGCTCTGGAACTGATGCATCAGTCACAACATTGACATATCAGAATCCTACCTTCCAGGATGTCAAAACACAACAGCAGATGCACTAAGCAAAGAGTTCTCACAAAATAGTGAGTGGGAAATGGACCCTGGAGTTCTACATATGATATTCAGACTATGGGGATTCCCTACCATAGACCTCTTTGCAACAGCACAGAACACCAAGTGCCCACAATATTGCTCCAGAGCCGTATTGAGACCCTGTTCCCTAGGCAACGCTCTCCTCTGCAAATGGATGCACTGTTAATGTATGCATTTCCCAATCACACTCTTAACCTGGGTCATACACAAGATCAAGATGGACAAATCCAAAGTCATCCTAATAGCACCTACATGGCCCAGACAGACACGATTCCCATACCTGCTAAAGATGGCGGTACGCTCACCTCGAAATCTTCCCCAATACCTCACCTCCTTGCACAAGATGCGAGACACGTCCACCATCGCAGCCTCTCAGTACTCCACCTCAAGGCCTGGCTACTCCATGGCTGAGAGGAATTGAAACCTCCTTTTTGGAGGAAGTAAAAAACATATTACTGAATTGCTGTAGAACAAATACGAGACAGACATATATCCATAAGTGGAAATGGTTCAACATTTAGTGCTGAGACAAACAGATCTTACCAGCATCCTCCCCCTTAACAAGGGTACTGGATTATATATTAGAACTAAAAACACTGGGCACTTCATAAGCTCTGTCAAGGTACACTTGGCGGCTATCACAGCTTTCTATGATAAGGTAAACGGGATCAACATATTCGCCCACCCAACGACTAAACGCTTCTTCGAGCATTGAGAACACCTACCTCAAAATAAGGAACCCCCTCCTATGTGAGACCTCAACCTCGTCTTACACAGATTTATGGGAAACCCATTTGAGCTGCTTGCCACCTGCTCGCTACTCCACCTATCTATGAAGGTGTCTTTCCTTATCACCATCATGTCCGCCAGATGGGTGAGGAAACTAGATGCCCTAATGGCACCCCCCCCCCATACACAATTTTCTTTAAAGACAGTGTTACCTTAAGGCCACCCCAAATTCCTACCCAAGATTGCATCCCCCTTTCATTTGTACCAACCCATTAACTTACCTATGTTTTTACCAAAACTACATGCAGACAAAAGAGGAATCACGGCACACACTGGGCATTCAAAGAGCATTAGCGTTTTACATTGAAAGAACAAAAACATTTAGAAAATCACCGATACTATTTGTCTCTGTAACAGAATATTCAACAGGGGAAACCATCTCAAAGCAGAGACTATACAAGTGGATATCAGGATGCATCCACCTTTGTTATCAAATGCTTCATTTACAAGCCCCAATGGG
Organism: Mauremys reevesii; assembly: GCF_016161935.1. NCBI lineage: Eukaryota > Metazoa > Chordata > Testudines > Geoemydidae > Mauremys > Mauremys reevesii. The sequence continues at coordinate 244,601,262 of NC_052623.1, read as the reverse complement.
AATTCACACACACTTTACCAGAGCACTTTCAGCACCCATAGCTTTTCTCAACAATGTTCCCATTATTGACATTTGCAGAGCAGCAGCTTGGGCATCAGCCCACACATTCACAAAGCACTATGCTATAGAGCAACAGTCATAATCAGATACGCAGTTTGCACTCACGGTTTTATCCACCATCAGTAACGCAAATCCGAATCCCTTCCACTGAGGGGCAGTGATCAACAGTCACAAAACTGGAGCACCCACAGGGCTATTCTTCAAAGAAGAGAGGGTTGTGCTTCTTTGAGATGGTTGTCCCTGTGGGTGCTCCACTACCCCCCCCTCCTCCCCTCTACTTCAGAGTTTCATGTAGATTCTCTGCAGTAGAGAAGGAATCGAGGGATGGTTGGTCACGCAGTACTACGTAACCTCCTGGAGCGGTGCGAGACAGCGACATTGCATGCACGACCCAACTAGGCACTGCTACCACAAATCTCCAATTATAAGCGCAGGGCGCATAAACACCTAAAGTGGAACACCCCAGGGACAACCATCTCAAAGAACCTGTTACTGCACACGGTGAGTAACCCTCACTTTGACTGGACCAAAAAGAGGCAGTAGTCCAGCATGAGGTGTGTGATATGTAAAAGATAATCATTCCTAATAGAAATAGAATTTGGTAACAGCAAATAATTTTGCAGGGATTCTCTCTCTCAAGAAACAGGATCAGTGTTTTCAGGTCTTGTAATAGATGACCTCATAACCTTGTGGATTTTCTAGCAAATTTTTCCTGGAAATTCAGTGCTCAGGAAAGTGAAAAACAGTAATAACTGGATTCACACCTAATCCAGGGTGTGCTGTGTAAGACACTGCAGTAGAGTCTTGACTTGCTGCACCATGCATATATAAATCCTGGGCCACTCTTGCATGAAGCCTTATATTTATGTCAATCTGTGGGGCAATTTTGTGGTGTGGATTTAGAACTAATAAGGATTGTAATATAGCTCTCCAGAGAGAGCTAGTGGACTTAGACACTAAATAACCTAGTCTCAGGTCTTATATTGCTAGTAACTTCACTTACAACAGAACATCTTATTTTATATGTACTGATAATCTTGCTTCTATACGAGATGTTCTTTGAGTAATTTATATGATTACTTGCCAAGTGCTAAAGAAAATGGAGTTCAGGTAACATTTAGGCTTTCTGTATGTGATCAGCAGGAAAAAACTCTTCAAGAAATTATTTGAAACCCACACAATTATTTTCCGTTAAAGGATGACTGCAAAGCTATGTTTTCTTTCCAAATACAATAGAGTATAAATTACAAAAACCATCAAAAGTAACTATAAATATATGCATTTTAAGACAGCTGTCACTGTAAGATCAAGGTGCAATTTCTTGTATTCCGAAGTAAATCACAGCCCTTGATAAAGAGGAACAAGGCCCAGAAAAGGAAAACACCAATGCATTTGCTTCCCGGTACACATCTTTCTGGTCATTCTGCAACTTAGGAGAGAGTTTGCCATCAGAAAGCCAGGTAGCCATCTACCATAGAGATGGCAAGATTTGGGATCAGCCTGGTCATGAGTGATGGTAAACTCCATAAAGCAAGACCCTCCATTTAGATTACTCTGCGTTGTAATCTAATAGTAATGAGGTTTTTTTTTAATTGATTACTTTTTAAAGAATCCAAGACTTTACGGCTCCCCAAACCCACATCTGGCTTTGCATGGGCTCCTAGGTCTACCCACCTGGATCCAGATACAGGGTTGAGGACCCAAGTTACAATATTTTTATATCTATCTCTGTATCCCCCATTATTAAAATATTGATTTGAATTCTTATGCATTTCTATTCATTACTCTATACAGTTTTCAAAATCTCTTCAAAATTGTGCTGTCACTGACATTTTATGCTGTCCTCTTAATTCATTGTTTCAGGTAATGTTCTCATTACCCCAATATAACACAGGTTCTCATACAATGCGGTAAAGCTCTGACATGCTGCTCTGAGCAGCGTGTTAAGGGTGCTGGGCCGAGGGGTTGGATAAGGGGCAGAGGGTCTCAGGGGCAGTCAGGGGCTCCTCCCCAGGGTCTAGGAGGCAGGAGCTGGGGGGGGGGCAATTTTGGGGGCCCCACAGTACCAGAGTGGCCCGAGGGATTAGTGGGGGCCGGGAGCAGCCAGCTCCGCTTCCCCCACCCCAGCCCCAGCTGTGTCGCTGGGGGGAGGGGGCTTGGGGGTGAAAGGATCCTCCCTGCACGCAGCGGCGGAAACGGAGCAGCCCGGCCCCAGCCCACTCCAATCCACCAGTTCCCAGCTGTGGTGCTCCGCTTCCCACCACAGGTGAGTGCAGGACCTTTCCCCAACCCCCCACCCCTCCCCCTCAGCAACATGGCTGGGGCTGAGGAAGGGAAAGCGGAGCGGACTGGGGCCGCATCGCTCCGCTTCCCGCCGCCAGTGTGTGTGCGGAGGGCATCCTTTCCCCAACCTCCCCGCACTCACCGGCAGCGGGAAGTGGAGCAGCCCAGCCCCAGCCTGCTCTATTCCACCAGCTCCCAGCCACGGCGCTCCGCTTCCCGTCGCAGGTGAGTACGGGGGGGTGTCCTTTCCCCAACCTCCCTGCACTCACCAGCAGTGGGAAGCGGAGCACCACGGCTGGGAGGTGGCGGAGTGGAGCAGGCTGGGGCTGCGCTGCTCTGCTTCCTGCCGCAGGTGAGTGCAGGACCTTTCCCCAACACACACACCCCACCCCACCCCCAGCAACACAGCTGGGGTCGGAGCAAGGAAAGTGGAGCGGGCTGGGGCTGCGCTGCTCTGCTTCCTGCCGCAGGTGAGTGCAGGACCTCTCTCTCACTCTCACTCACACTCACACACCGCGACACAGCTGGGGTCGGGGAAAGGAAAGTGGAACGGGCTGGGGCTGCATGGCTCCGCTTCCCGACACAGGTGAGTGGGGGGGCTTCCTTTCCCCCACCTCCCCGCACTCACCGGCAGCAGGAAGCGGAGCAGCCCGGCCCCAGCCCACTCTACTCCGCCAGCTCCCAGCTGCTGCACTCCGCTTCCCGCCGCAGGTGGGTATGGGGGGCATCCTTTCCCCAGCCTCCCCACACTCACCAGCGCGCCACGGCTGGGAGGTGGCGGAGTGGAGTGGGCTGGGGCCACGTTGCTCCACTTCGCGCCTGTCAGGGGGCGGGGGGTGTGGATAGGGGTCGGAGCAGTCAGGGGACAGGGAGCAGGGGGGTTGGGTAGGGGGTGGGATCCTGGGGGTGATTAAGGATGGGGGTCTCTGGAGGGGGTGGTCAGGGAACAAGGAACCGTGAGATTTTTTTTGTCTTCTGAGAACTACGTTGTATCGGGGTAGAGGTGTAGTCACTATATTAGGTGAAACAACTTTATATAAATTTAAACAACCATTTCATTTTGACTGGAAAACAAACTATAGTGGGCACTATTGTGCAGTGCAGGCAAAGACTGTCATGTTTTTGTTCTGTGTTTGTACAGCGCCAGTTTGTACTGGTCCCTGACTGAGACTCTTAGGTGCTACAATAATAATAATAATAATAATAACAACACTGCTCTACAGCCAAAATGCTTCTGAAATAAATGTAATCTAACTTTACTAATTCTGGGTCACTGAGAACGAAAATGATGCTTAAAATTGTTGATTGGCTCTAGTTTTCAAGATATGCTATTGGGTCAGTTTATACGACCCTTGACTTGCAATAGCGGAGGATAAGTGAGTTATAAAGGGAAGGGATCTCAATTTAAACCAGAAATGACTAAAATACATCTTTGACTGGATCTATGAATAAATCTATGACTGGGTTTGGACAGTACTTGCTTTTTAGGCAAAACAATGAATGATGCAATCTGAAGCTGGTATTGCGTCATACATGATATGAATTGCATCATGTTATTCCTAGAAGTCATGGATGATGCAATCATAACGAAGCTTACATCACTCTGCTGAACAAATTGCCCTATATCAGCTCTAGAAACCATACAGTAGCGTGCTCTCTTATTTGTCAGTGTTTGATTTTGCAAAGGGACACATTTCTGTTTAGCCAAAGTGAGCAGAGATGCCTCGTACTTGTGTGAACAGTGCAGATAACTTCTGCTATGTTTGTGGTGAAGTGACTTTTGCATCACAAAAGCGCAGTATAACCACTATGGTTAAGAAAGCCTATCACCTTTATTTTGGCTGCAAAATTGGAGATCAGGACAAGAGGTGGGCCCCACACATATGCTGCAACACTTGTGCAACAAATCTTCGCCAGTGGTTGAACAGGAAAAGGAAATCTATGCCTTTTGCAGTGCCAATGATTTGGAGAGAACCAACAGATCATACCAGCAATTGTTACTTCTGCATGGTGCCTCCAGTTGGGAAAGGTGTGTCAAAGAAGAAAAAGTGGACTGTGCATTATCCAAACATTCCATCAGCTATACGCCCAGTACCCCCCGGAGAAGGACTGCCGGTTCCTGATGCACCAGAATCATTCTCACTTGAGTCAGACGAGGAAGAGGATGAAACTTCAGGTCCTGAACCATCAATGTCACAGGACCCACATTTTCTCCCATCCTCCTCCTCTGAACCACACCTCATAACACAAGGTGAACTGAATGACCTTGTCAGGGATTTGAAACTACCCAAGAGTAAGGCAGAGCTGTTGGGCTCCAGACTACAGCAGTGGAATCTCCTGGCAGATGATGTTAGGGTTTCCATGTTCCGTGACCGTCAAAAGGATCTTGTCCCATTCTTCTTCATGGAAGGTGATCTTGTAGCCTGCAACAACATCGATGGTGTGATGGCAGCTCTCAACATCGTTCACGATCCAGATGAGTGGAGACTGTTCATTGATTCATCGAAGACAAGTCTTAAAGCTGTTTTACTGCATAATGGCAATGTTTTGCCATCAATTCCAGTTGGTCATGCAGTCCATATGAAGGAAACCTATGACAACATGAAACAACTTTTGAGGTGCATAAACTATGACCAACATCAGTGGCAGCTTTGTGGCTATTTGAAGGTTGTTGCTCTCTTGTTTGGTCTCCAGACTGGATACACAAAGTACTGCTGTTTTCTCTGCAAATGGGATAGTCGTGCAAGAGATTCCCACTACATCAAGAAAGATTGGCCATTCCGACAGTCATTGGAGCCTGGGAGGAAAAGTGTTCAGCATCCACCACTTGTTGAATCAAGGAAGATTTTGTTACCACCCTTACACATCAAGCTGGGTCTGATGAAGAACTTTGTCAAGACCATTGACAAAACACAAGCAGCTTTCAAGTACCTCCGTGGAAAATTTCCAAGGTTAAGTGAAGCTAAGATAAAGGAAGGTGTCTTTGTTGGTCCTCAGATTCGTGAACTTCTTCGAGATGATGCATTTGACCATGCACTGTGTGGCAAGGAAAAGACGGCATGGAAAGCCTTCCAGTTAGTGGCAATAAATTTTCTCAGAAACAACAAGGCAGACAACTACAGGTTGTTGGTGGAAAACCTCCTCAAGGCATACAAAAGCCTTGGTTGCAACATGTCACTAAAGATACATTTTTTGCACTCTCATCTAGATTTTTTTCCACCGACGGAGCAGTGAGCGACGGAGCACGGCGAGCAATTTCACCAGGACATTGCAACAATGGAGAAACGCTATCAGGGCAAATGGAGCCCATCAATGCTTGCAGACTATTGCTGGACAGTGAAAAGAGGTGTTCCATTTAATGAATACAAGAGACAAGCCAAGAAGCGCCGAGTAGACACTGAATAGGACTAAACTATGTACATAATAGTTTTTTGCCTTTTGTTTCATAATAAATGTTATTTATATAACCCTTTTGCTGATTTTTAAAGTGTTACATAAACAGGACAGGTGAAATATTATCATGTAAAGCAACCATAAACACATGAAAAGACCTAGGTTTACAATTTATGATTAAAACTCTACTATCTACACAATATACATAGACATAAAATGTAAAAACTTAAATAACTTAGAAACAGTAGCCAATCAGTTGTTTTAATTGTCATATTTGAATTCAGCACATCAAAATACATAATAAATAGCACATTTTATCTCTGAAGCAGACGACTTCTCAAAAATTGTAGACCAGTGTAATACAGTTGAACTCCATATCAGCTGGTCATGGTAACCACTCCTTATTAACTGACCAGCTCTTATTTACCTCAGGGCAGGTCTACACTACCACTTAAGTTGATGTAACTTCGATCTTCGGGTATGTAAAAAGCCAACTCCTGAGTGACGCAACTTACGACGACCTAAGCGCTGTCCACAGGTGGAGTAATTATGCCTTCAACCTAGGGCGTCTTCACCAGACATGGCGCAGCTGCATCTAGTGCTTCTGGTGTAGCCTTGCCCTAAGTAAGTGCAAAAGAAGAACAAAGGCAGCTGAATTTATTAATCCCAACCCAACGGTAACCACAGTCAGCTGACACATTAAACATGCCAGTTTTTATCTACACTGAGAGCTCAGTCATGTTTAACATTAAAACATGTTCTACCATGATGTAATTTTCTACTGCAGATAAATCTTGTCCCTAAAACTTCCTCTGGTACTTGACGTATTGACCAGTCTTAATATAGGGGATACCAGAGTTAGGCCAAATGCAGGTGTGCAGTACAAGCTTTTTTAAGTGAACACCCACACTGTATGTTGACAACATTGCTTCAAAGAGTATTCTTTAATAAAGTATGTTCCTTTCTTTTAAGGAAAGGCCGAGAAGTGCAGTGGAGCAGTTATGTCTGGCAGAAAACACTCGGCCTCGAATGACTGTGGAGGAGCAGATGGAAAGAATAAAGAGACACCAACAAGCTTGTCTGAGAGAGAAGAAAAAGGGGCTAAATATTATTGGCGTTTCAGATCTGTCTCCTGCACAGAGCTCATCCTTTGTTAGGGATAATCCATTTAAGCTGGCTCAGGTATGCCAAAAGTTCCTTGGTGTACACAGTAATATGTTAGAACAAAAAAAAAAAACCATTTGTGTTGCGGGGGAGGGAGGAAGTTGCAAAGTCAAATGCTACTGCTGCTTTGGTGGCGGCATGGGTCTTGCACTTCAGAATGTCCATTTATAGCAGACTGCCAAAATTGTCCTTAGGAATGCAAGCGGGAGAAAGGGAAATAGACCTTTTTTTAACAATTTATAACTCAGCTAAACCTAAATGGAATTTCCTGGGATAAAGAAAAGGCACTCCTTTAGTCTGAGGTTACCAAATTTCAATGTCCTGCTGCAAACAATGGAGGTGTTAGCACTTCTCAAAAAAGGTTGCAAGGGTTTTTTTTGATGATGGAAAATGTTACGCAGCCTACATTTAAGAATTACTACCAGCTCCCCATACTTAGCCATAAATTTTATAACTGCATATAAGCAACAAATTGTTCCTGACTTATTACAGTTGGATGTTTTAATTACATGAAAGTCAGGATATTTAAAGTTAAGATTTCAAAAGCAATTTTAATTCTTACCTATTGCATTAAAATAACATGCCACATTTATGAGGAAATGGGAGGTAAACTTTTGAATTGAGGTCAAGCAGTCTAAAGTTCTTTTTTCATAACTTTTAGCAGTGTGTGAGAGGTCATAATGGAAGTCTCAGCATAACAATAGGAAAAGAGTATGCAGTAATACCACTGGATTTTTATTGCAAGTATCTCCATATATAACATTTGTTCTACAGAATCGACGAAAGGACGATATGGTATCTAGTAACATTAAGGAATTAGAGAATGCCATAAGAGAGAATGATTTGGAGCAAAATCATGAAACTCCTGCAGAAGAAATAACACAACTAAATGCTAGATCAGAAGAGCATAATGCAGATTTTACTAAAGAGGTAATAAGTTATATTTAGAGTGTTCAATCCTACCTCAAAAGTAACTTCTTCCACAAATACTGAGCACATCTGTAAGTAACATCACCTGCCAGTTCAGAAACTCTTCTAGATTAATTCAACTCGGGTCTTCCAGTGCATTTTGTGACTGAGGTTTCCTCCTTAGACCAGGGACCTTTTTCTTCCTTTTTTGATTTGTATAGCACCCAGCACATCAAATTGCTTAACAAATAAATAAGAGGAGAGAGAAATATTTGCGCAATAATTATGACTTGTGCTGATCATCAAAATGGTACTTCTCTCAGATTTATCTTGCATCCCACCCAGTTTTACCCTATTTTAAAATATCCTAATAGCTGTTCAAAAGCATGATGATTTACGGGTGGAGCTAAAGGCTGTCAGAACCACTACCACTTTACCTTGACCATTTTCTTTATCAGGTTTCAACAGAGTAACAATATAAAATCAAGTTATTAAAACTGACCATCTTTTTCTTACCACCTTTTACTTGAAGCCTTCTTGAGCCTTTTGAAAGAGTGCTACTTCACACACAGATAATGACTATCTAATCAGAACTTCTAAAGCATTCACACTGAGTAATGTGTCCAAGCAGTTCTGCGTTGTATTCATTTTGGATGGTGGTGCAGGTATGAAAACAATACAGAAACTGCAATCCAGATTCTAGATAGTTCCCTGATAATTCTAGGTCACTCTCAAAATTCATTGGGCCAAATTGTGCACATTTCTTTCTGTATTGCTCTTCAGGTAATGGTATTGATGTAAATTACATAAACATAATTCTTTAGTTATACCTGTATAACTGAGGCCAAAATTTGGCTCTGTTGACAAAGCTTACTTCCTGAATATCAATTCTCTGCCCACCATTCAGTATGTGCTCACAGTGTGTACCTACAGATTTTTCTTAAAACTTCTCAACTTTTCTTTTTAAAGTTGACAAAAAGTGATGACCCACTGTTACCAGACACGTGTGTTATAGCTGATCCAAAAGAAGGGAATGCTGAAGGAGGAGTAGAAAAACAAAAGAAATTGGGAAAAACACATACTGTAGATACCAGGTAAAAATAAATAAATAAAAATAAGATAATTGCATATTGAACTAGTCCAACAGTTAATTACAGTTTAATAATGAATATTTTAGTTTTTTACCTTTGGAAGCTTGATTCACTGTTCTACGCAACTCCAAAGGGGAAGTGTGGGTAGTATGGGGCTGCATGTAAACAAATGTTTATTTTCTCTCTAAAAGTATAATGAATACGAATGGTTAGGTGGTATGAAAAATGGAAAAATTGTTTCAAGCATGGACAGGTTGTTCATTACAAGATGGTTTTTGTGTTAAGATTTGATTGCATAATATAATCATAGAAAGAAATAGCACATATTTGACCTAATCCTGCATTCATTGTCAGAGGCAGGTATAGGATCAGGCCATGAACTGTTTACAGATGGGCTTTGAACTTTGTGATTCATGGAAATAAATTCATCAGGCCTGAATAATATTATCAACGTTATTCTGCTCATTAGTTTCATTTTTAGATTCTCTCTTTGTAGATATTGAGAAAACTAAAATACTCAAGATTTTTCTCCCTACCCCTCCTACTTCCAGACAAATTCAGAGTCCATTCTACTTAGGGGCTCCAACACAGACTTCACTCTTCAGTGTTGTGTTCTACTTCTCAGCTATGGAACAAAATATAAAAATATAACATATTCTGAATGCAACTTAGTTGTTCTTCCTATTCATAGTAAACTCGTTATACTTATAGTCATGATTCATTTCCAACCACCTATTGAAATCAGAAATTCCCTGAGTTCACCCACCATGGGTTGGTAACAAGGAGGGAACCTGGTCAACACTGGTTCTTAGATCAAACTTGGGGCAAAAAAAATAACAATTAATTGTGAAATAGCTTGGAGTCAGGTATCCTTCCCAGACTAATTTCTGGGTTAGATTTTGTTTTGGTTTTTTCCTTTTTCTGTGTTGCTGTTTTTGCTCAGAACTAATATGTGGGAAGTTTCAAATACATTTATGAGCATATGTTCATCATGGACAAACATAATTTGTGGTTTGCTTTGGGATGCAAGATCTAGTCAATAATTTTATCTCAGGATGAGAGCTTAATAGCTTTTCTTGCCTCATCAAAGCTTTCCATAAGATTACTGTTAAAAGCCTCACCTGAAGGCTCCAATGGCAAGTTTTTTTTTATTGGAGTCCATTGTACTGTGTATGGAAGCGATCAGCTCAGGAGCAGTCTGGACTTTTGACCCCTTAGGGCAGTTGTTCTCAACCTTTCCAGACTACCTTACCTTTTTTAGGAGTCCGATTTGTTTTCTGTACCCCAAGTTTCACCTCACTTAAAAACTACTTGCTTACAAAATCAGCCACAAAAATACAAAAGTGTCACAGCACACTATTACTGAAAAATTGCTTCCTTTCTCATTTTTACCTTATAACATAAAACTATTGGAATATAAATATTGTGCTTACATTTCAGTGTATAGTATATAGAGCTGTATAAAAAAAGTCATTGTATGAAATTTTAGTTTGCACTGACTTGGTGAGTACTTTTTATGTAGCCTGTTGTAAAACTAGGCAAGTATCTAGATAAGCTGATGTACCTTCAAGGTAGGCATACCTGTGGTTGAGAACCACTGCCTTAGGGTACTTCATCACCTTGGAGGGTTTCCATTAACTCCATGATTTCACAATTAGAGTAGTACTGGAGCTTTGGTGCACCACATAAGTAGTTCTTGCCTGACTGGAAGCTAGACACGTGTCTTACTATCAGTGTAGAGTGAGGCCCTCTCACATGGTCATAACATTCTCATGGCACACTGTATCTTCCCTATGGCCTTGAATTTGGTATCTATTTCAGTGTATAAGTATGAAAAATAAAAAAAATTGTCAAGTTCCCAGTTTAAAGTTCTTTTTACTCTAGAATGAATTTTATAAGATTCAAACAAAACTAACTTTTTCTTTGATTCAGGGTTTCAACACTCTACTATAGGTTCCAGAAATATGTATTTGATTTAAACAACACAGTCTTGTAAATCGGAGGGGTTTGTGTTAAGAGAAGAAAATTAAGTGCTGGAACTCCAATTGCACATAAATATTGGTTAACACCTGAAATTAAATTAAACAAACTCTAAAAATAGCCACTTTTTTTAACTAGTCTGCAGAACATGGCCCCAATTGCAAACCACAAACATGAAACCAGTCCAAAAGAGAGTGAAGCAGCCAGTGTTCAAGAGCAAGAAGGGATTATTTCTTCTTTTGAGTTAGCAGTACAATCTTCAAGAGAAAATCAAACAGCAGGTATGGAAAAGAGACTGTCAGTTACACAGAAGTGTAAATTGGGAATTAAATGTTACATATGTAATATACATTCTGATTGTTTTCTGATGCTCTGAAATTCTTGTGTAGTGAAAAGAAATCAAAACTAATCTGGGTCTTGCATGCATATTTTTTCACCTGATGGGGAGGGATAGACAGAGACCCGGCCAATTTCCCAATGGACAAATCTCAGAAACACACTGTTTTCAGAGATTTAAATGCAGATCTTTTGGAGGCAACTAGTTTGAGGATGAGAGGATGTTCCCAGAAGTTTCTCTTGGCTGGAGCAAATCGTTCCCTGTCTCCCTTCAGAACACACACCAATCCTCTGCACGTGTTCAGTGCTGTCTACCTCCTTGCTACTGGTTCCAGTCAGCTCCATGACTTTCTCCTGTAGGTCATTTCACCAAAGGCATCTATTCTAAACACACACACATTCCTGCTGTTGATCCCCTTTCCTGGTCCTTGCAGGTATGAGCTCCTTGACTGGAGCATAGATATTACAGTGATGAGGGCCATATTAACACTAGATAGTTCCCAATTTAGGCATTAGATTATGAACCAGAAAAATAAGAGAGGTTGGTGTGTGTGTCTCCAGAGGTCAGGAGGATGCCAGAAGTGGAAAAGACAGGGTGGTTGCAAGTACCTTAATGGCGCACTTTGCAAGAAAATCAGAGTGCTTGGGGACGGCCAAGTTGCTTATGAAATGGGCAGATGGAATGATCAATATTTAAGGTGATCAGGAGTTGTTTGGTGCCAGGGAGGAATAAGGAAGTGCAAATGTGATGTAAGGATAAATAAACAAGGCAAACGGCACAGTCATTCCCATGACTGCTTAGTTCAGGCCAGGATTAGGAAAGATCCTTTGTGGTGACATCACAGGGAAGGTTTAGATCAGGGGTAGGCAACCTATGATACGTGTGCCAAAGGCAGCACATGAGCTCATTTTCAGTGGCACACTCACTACCTGGATCCTGGCCACCAGTCCGGAGGGCTCTGCATTTTAATTTAATTTTAAATTAAGCTTCTTAAACATTTAAAAATCCTTATTTACTTTACATACAACAATAGTTTAGTTATATATTATAGACTTATAGAAAGATACCTTCTAAAAACGTTAAAATTTATCACTGGCACACGAAACCTTAAATTAGAGTGAATAAATGAAGACTCGGCACACCACTTCTGAAAGGTTGCCGACCCCTGGTTTAGATACTCTTAGCTAGAGAACATAACAGGGTTATGGCTGTGTCTAGTAAACTCAATAAAGAATTCTCTTCATATTCATTAACCATCAGTACTGTATCCGTTGTACTGTGTGACACTACAACTTCCTTGTGTGCCATGTCTTTTTCTGCAGAGGTACAATTACTTATGTGTGAGCAAATATCTTCCTTAAGAACAATGTAAATTCTTCTCTTTAAATAGCATTATTTTCACTATATAATGTTGATTTAAAAAGTTTCTTCTGATTATTTTAACCTTTACTTGCATAACACCTTGTTCACAAATTTCATGCTGCTTGAAATATTTTCAATTTGTCTAACTTTTGCCTTCTGTGATATTTATTTTTTAATTTCTCTTTTCAGGAAAAAATCTGCCCTCTTCACCAGAGTCCCCACCATCACCAGCTCTATCAACGCAACCACAGCTCACAGAAGGATCACATTTCATGTGTGTATAGTCTCAGACAAGTACGTCTGCTTTTCAGTCATGCTATTTTTCTGGGTATACCGTAGTTTTCTTTGAGAAGCACACACAGACAATTTTATTAAGTAGGGTGAAGGTAGCTGAGATGTATATATCAATCAAACAAGCAAACAAAACAGGAATGTATTGATTCTTTGAGTAGGTGCAGCTGCATATTCAGCTAAGGTGCGTTCACACCTAGCACACTGGAGCTGGAGAATTTTGTCGAGCAGTACCATTAGAAGGTCACCACTCGCAGCTTGTGGCCATAGCAGCAACTCTGGCTATATGAGGTAGCATTCCCCTAACCTCTGTCTGTCCCTTCTTACCACCCGTGGCTGGAGTCAAAGCTCTGTGTGGTTCCTAACCTCACAACCTTTCTCTTTCTTAGATGCCCCTGGCATCTTGTCCCTTTCCACTTTTGTCTCAGAAGACTACATTCCTGATAGCAATAGCATCCACAAGGAGAGTCTGGTGCAGTCTCTGATGGCAGAGCCTCCTTGCATACAATTCTCTAAAGACAAACTTACTTTATGACCACACCCAAAAATTTTATCTGAAGTGGTTTTTCAGCTTCATTTGAACCAGGCGGTATATTTACCTGTGTTTTTTCCTAAGTTGCATTCATCTCTGGAAGAGCAGCATTTCCACACATCAGATGTCAAGCAATGTCTAGCTTTCTATTTGGACCAGACTAAACTGTTTTGTGCTTCACCATGCCTGTTCATGTCACATACAGGTCATATGAAGGGTCCGGTGGTCTCTTCACAGTCTCTAAATAAATAACCTCCTTAATCGTAACTTCATATGAAATAGCTTTAACTACGCTTCCTTCAGCGGATGCAAGCTAGTTCTATGAGAGTGCAAGCAACATCAGTAGCATTCTTCAGTGCATTTCAGTATTGGACATTTTCAGGGCTGCTACATGCAAACCATCCAATCATTACTGCATCTTGCAGGGTGGATGCTTGTTTCAATGGATGGTCCTCCGGTTATTGTTTATGCAGACTCTCTGAGCCCTGCTTCCTGGGGGAACTGCTTGTGAGCCACTGAAGTGGAATACATGGCTGCATCTACTTGAGGAAGAAGAAACCTTTTCTTACTGTAACTGTGGTTCTTTGAGATGTGATGCAGATGTGTATTCCACGACCCACCTCTGTTCCCTGTGCATCACAGTTTCTCTGAGCATTCAGTGTGAAGGGACTGAGGGGGTTCGGGACTGCACTACCTTATATAGCCAAGGGAGGGGCTGCGGCCACGAGGCACAAGTATTCTCCCTCTACAGGTACTACTAGGTAAAATTCTCTGGTTCCCGTGCACTGGGCACACAGACACACCTAAGTGGAATACACATCTGCATCACATTTCAAAGAAACACAATTAAAGTAAGTAATGGTTCCTTACATGCATATAATCCATACAGTATTCGGATAAGGTAGTAGTAGTTAGAAATGGAAAGGATCAATTAGCTCATCAAGCATATTCTTCTGTAATGGTAGAATAACAGTCCCTTGATAGGAGATATTAAATTGTAATGAAACACGTGCTTATGCAGTCAAGGTAAAAATTTATCAATATTTGGGTGTTACAACACCCAAAGGTTCCAGTCAGGATCATAGCCCAGTTGAACTATGAATTGTACGTATCGTATGTTCCTAAGAGTTTATAATCTAATTTAAGACAAATAAGTGTGACTTGATAAATAGTAGGAGGGAAAAGGATGGGAGGAAGAGGATAGCAATAATAAAAACACACAGTTAGGCTCACTGTGTCTGTAGACCTTGATGGTTATTTTTTTTATATATATATATATATATATATATATATATATATATATATATATATACACACAAAAGATCCCCACTTGTCCCCTCTACCTATCCATAACTGGTAATTTCTTGTAGGATCATTAGCTTGGTCAGAGGAAATGGTCTTATTCTATATGATGATATGATGGTCTATTATGATATAGATAGGTAACACATTATGATATAGAAACAATGATCAAACAATCAGTTTGTAACCACCTAGAAGACAATAAGGTGATAAGTAACAGTCAACATGGATTTGTCAAGGACAAGTCATATCAAACCAACCTAATATCCTTCTTTCACAGGGTAACAAGCCTTGTGGATAGGGGTCAGCAGTAGATGTGATATATCTCAACTTTAGCAAGGTTTTGATACAGTGTCATGTGACCGTCTCATAAGCAAACTAGGGAAATACAGCCTAATATGAACCTACTATAAGAAAGATGCACAACTGGTTGGAAAAGCATACTCAGAGTAGTTATCAGTGGTTCTCTGTCAAGCTGAAAAGGCATATTGAATGATGTATCGCAGGGATCTGTCCTGGGTGCTGTACTCTTCAATATCTTCATAAATTATTTAGATAATGGCAGAGAGAATACAGGTATAAAGTTTATAGGTGATACCAAGCTGGGAGGGGTTGCAAGCTCTTGAATTAGAATTCAAAATGATCTTGACAAACTGGAGAAGTGGCCTGAAATAAATAGGATGAAATTCAATAAGAACAAATGTAGTACACTACTAATGTAGTACACTAAGGAAGGAATAATCAATTGCAGAAATACAAAATGAGAAATGACTGCGTAGGAAGACGTATTGCAGAATGGCTCTGGGGTTATAGTGGATCACAAACTAAATATGAGTAAACAATGTAATACTGTTGCAAAATAAAGCAATCATTCTGGGATGTATTACCAGAAGTGTTGTAAGCAAAACATGAAGTTCTTCCACTCTACTCAGCAATGATAAGGCATCAGCTGGAGTACTGTGTCCAATTCTGGGTACCACATTTTGGAAAAGATGTGGACTTATTGGAGCAAGGCCAGAGGAGAGGAACAAAATGATTGATGGTCTAGAAAATGACCTACAAGAAAAGATTGAAAAAATGGGTTTGTTTAGTTTGGAGAAGAGGAGACTGAAGGGGGGCATAAGTCTTCAAGTACATAAATGATTGTTATAAAGAGGAGTATGATAAGTTCTCCTTATCCACGGAGAACAGGACAAGGAGCAATGGGCTTAATTGCAGCAAAGGAGATTTAGGTGAGACATTAAGAAAAACTTCCTAGCTGTTAGGGTAGTTACGCACTGGAAGAAATTACCTAGGGAGATTGTGGAATCTCTATCATTGGAGGTTTAAGAACAAGTTAGACAAACATCTGTCAGGGATGGTCTAGATAATACATAGTCCTGCCTCAGTGAAAGGGATTGGGCTCGATGACCTGTTTAGGTCCCTTCCAGTCCTACATTTCTATGGTTCTGAGAGTTCCTGTTTGTTGAATCTGAGTGGAAATAGAAGCAAACAGGTTTGTTTATACAGGTGTTTAAAGAAACTGAGGGATACAGGTCGGAACGTTTTAACACTTTTACTAGCACTTTAATTAGTCAAAACTTCTATGTTGTCAGGGAGTATCTTTTTTAAAGTAAGCCTTCAAGAAAAGGCAATCAAAAGAATATGCCTTGTTTCATTGGTCCTGTAAGCTATATAACTATAAGGCCATATAACTAGGAAAAGGAGAACTTTGTCAGTTTTTAAAAGATGCTTTCTTAGTGAAGTTTGAAAACGCATAACCTAGTTCATATAGGGCACCTGTGTTTTGTTTTAACAAAGTCCTAATAATTGCATGCAATGTGATACTTTCTTGTGTTAGTGTAATAGGCAAAAAGAGGTATTACCTCTTTGTTAAAGTGAAATGGTTTTAATCTCTTCTTTCCTGTCCATACAAAAACATCACATGCAGCCTTTGTTGCTTTTGAGTGATATCAAACTTAATAGTATAGTAAAAATATTTTAAATGGGAAATCATGATATGCACTTTCAGAATGTATAAATAGAGCTGTTTATGTGCAAATCAAATAGCATATGTACAAATACACACGAACATTGGAGGGGTGCATGTATATATTCTGGGCCTTTAAGTAGGGCTGTCATTACCCAACCAACCTTTTCTTTTACATAGTTTTAATTCAGTGGACTGACTGGAGCTAGACTCTACTGGTTATAGCTCTATTAGCTTCCCCCTCCCGGATCAATCTCTGCGTCTGTCCTGAAAGGAACAACCTGACATTCTTCTTCGAGTGATGGTCCCTATATGTATTCCAAACACTGGTGCATATGCGCCGGAGCTGGAAGTTTTTCAGCAGCACTGTCTGTTGACCTGCATGGCCTCCTTATGTTGCCACATGCTCCAAATGAGATCATAAGAGGCCTCAGTTCCCTCTTACCGCATGATTGGAGTTGGAATCCTCTTTGTGCTCATACCCTCTATGAGAATAACTGTCTGTTGTAAATAGTTAGCTCTGTTTTCTTTCTCTTCATACTTCTGTACATATGTTAGTTTAGTTAATGTATATAGTAGCTCCTCATGGGGCCTCTCCCGACCCCGTCAGGGGATTATGCCTTGTGTTCCAGGGTTCAAGAATTGTACTTCATGCTCTCACTCGTTCTTTGAGAGTGATGAGCGCACACGTGCTCTCTCCTGCCTGGGCAAGACAACCCTTGCTGCTCGCTGCAATATGTGCAAATCCTTCCCCTCAAGGACCGACAACACTTGACTTCAGCCCCTCTGCAAGTTCCTCATTGAGAAAGTGCTGCTTTGGCCCCAGGCAGTCAGATGCTGTCCGGTGATGCACCAACCATCACCGGCAGTGAGCATCTCGCCCTTGGCTTCACCTCTGGGTCCATCAGCACTGCCAAAATGTGAGACGGTACATAAGGACAGTCACATGCGCTCTCACAAACACCGCAGCAGGTCCCCATCATGGACCACTGTGCAACACTGCGTTTTCTCCCCAAGCTGGGTTCAGTCGGGCGAGATATCGCATGGTGACCCTGCAGGGCAGCCACCTAAGGCGGGGCAATGTGAAGTAGAAGCAAAACCTGCCAGTTCCCGCAAGGACCGAGGGGCCCAACCGCCCACCAGTGTGCACTACTCAGCTGCCGCAAGACACTCCGACTCCACTCTGCATACCCCTCCTCGGAGCGACAGACAGTGGGATGTGCCCTGGACACCGTGCCAGTTGGATCCGCTGATCTCCCACCTCAAGCTGTTGTACCCACCCTTGCCGCTTCTCTTGGCGCCCTCCCACCCCAGTCCACCTTCACTGGTGGATGAGCCACTCCTCTTCAGTCACAACCCACCCACACTGGTTGCAGTACTGCCCAAACCGATGGCTTGTCCACTTCCGGAGGCTTTTTCGGACTAAGAGGATTTCTCAGCAGACAACCCTGGTCCCGTAGCATAGTGTGGACTCCTGGGCTTGCTCACCATTTCTGACCCCCTATGCTCCGAGCCTTCCTCCCAATGGCCCGCTTCACCACCCTCATAGCCCTTGTGAATACCCTGTGCTGCAACCCACACATGAGGGTGCGCCATCGTGTCTGCCTCCTTGGCCACATGGTAGCCTTCACCTATGTCACACCGCACATGCATCTCACCCAGGACCACAGCAGGGTTTGCCACCTAACCAAAATCCTCTCCAATTGATGGCCTGGTTTTTGGTTGGGGCTCAGGTGTAGACAACGCCTGTTCATCACCTGTACACCGTGTTCTCTCATGCAGTAGGCAGGAGTCTGCGAGGACATGCTACACCGCAAAATGGATGCGCTAAACCTCCTGGGCACAGCGCTGACACCTCCCCCTCCACAGTGTCTCCATGCCTGACATCCAAGACAACCGCCTAGAGCTCAAGACCTCAGGTTTTGCACTTAGGTCAGACACACACACCCTCCCCCGCCCCGCAGACAGACAGTTGATATTTACCCACCCTACCACTACCAGTTTCTGAGGAGCCTGACAAACTATTTCCCACCAGTCCTTACCCCACTCCCCTTGGAACTTCAACTTTGTGCTGTCTGTGCTCACCTGACCTCCATTCAAACATGGTCCCTGGCCTACCTAGCCATGAAGGTCCTCTTCCTGATGGCTATCACCTCTGCTGAGTGGGTCAGCAAACTGGCGACCATGATAGCTGACACCTCATATAGAGTTTTCCATAGATACAGTCTCCCTGTGCCTCCACCCTAAGTTCCTTCCAAAAGTTGCCTTCAAGTTTAATCTCAACCAGTCCATCCATCTTCCGATCTTCCACCCTAAACCACATGCCACTCTCACAGACAGTACGCTACACTCCCTGGATGTCTGTAGGGCACTGGCTTTTTACCTGGACAGAACTCGTGCATTCTGCACCTCATCATGCCTCTTCATAGACATAGGTGAAGCATGTCCATTGTGGAACAGTCCAGAGGGCAGGCCCTTTCCTTACAGCGCATAGCCAATTGGATCTCAGAATGCTACACTCGCTCCAATGTGACACCATCTGGCAGGATCCACCTCTGCCTCCTTGGCATGAGATCCGCCATGCAGCAACATGGCACTCTGTTCACACCTAAACAGTGCACTATGCCATCGACCAGTAGTCAGCCAATGGGCAGATGCCACTATAGGTCATGCCACTGCAGCAGGCCTTGGCCATTGTGTTCTTGCTCCCCTGTCTCTGAGTTGATCGCTGCTTTGTACTCACCTGTGTTAGGAATACATACAAGGACCATCACTTGAAGAGAAGGTTGCTACCTGTATCTGGAGGTTCTTTAAGATGTGTGATCTCTATTTGTATTTCAATACTCATCCAACTTCCTCGGTGCTGCAGACTAACTATACTGCAGTAAGAGGGAGACTGAGGGCATGTCGCCCCGCACGGTCTCCTATAATGTCACATGGAGCACATGGCAACATAAGGTGGCCATGTGGGCCAATGGACACTGCTGCTGAAAAACTTGGGGCGCATGGTGTGCTGCAAACCTGTGTTTGGGATACATATGGAGACCATACATCTTGAAGAACCTCCAGTTACAGCTAAGGAACCTCTTCTCTTGAGCAGAAACTACCAGTTGTGTCAAATTGCATGTGCATCAATGGTGACCTCTCCAAAGCCATTTTCTCTAAGTATTTATGCTACAATATGAATTCAGGTCTGCAGCTGTGAAAGGCTGATAATCTCTTTTGCTGCCTAAGACACTAACCCCAACATCCTACACAGGTATGTGTATGTGAAGGTGGTGATGTGTCCATAATATTGCCACCTTAGATATGATGCTTCTTCAAGTAACACTGAACTGCTGATGACAAAAGAATATATTCCTAGGATGGTACTTCTAAAATGGACTGTCTCTAGTTCCCTAGTTTTAGTAAAGCCAGGGATATTAGAGCCTAAAAAATAGTTTCCCTCTGTTCAGTATCTGAATTTAGTTGGAGGCATTAGTCCATTTCCTAGTGTATATCTCATATCTGCACTTGACACACTGGTTAGCAGTCTCATTAGAGCCCCAATATTGAATGGTCATTGTATAGCTGGTTTCATATCAGGGTTAATACTAGGCATGGAAAACAAGAATTCCATGTCACGAAAAATATTTTGACATTTGGTTTTGTTCTACGTTGCGATGAAACCTAGACCGTCTGAAAGGTTTTTGCAAAAAATTAGAGGGAGACTCTCATGAAGGCTCAAGTCCCTCCATGCATGAATTGGAGCAGGGACTTGAACCTGGGTCTTATTCATCCCAGAAGAGTGCACTAGCCAGTCTGCTATTTGACTGTTCTGGGGTGGGCCTTTTCTTCCCCCACCCCCACTGAAAACAAGACATTTCCACAAAAAGTTTGTTTCAGTAAATCAGCATTTTCCAACTAAAAAACCGTTTCTTGTCAAAAAAATTCCTGACCCGTTTTAGTTGAAACACAATGAAGCACAGCATGTGGGAGCCTGCACTGCTGCTGCCCACAATGTACTTCTCTGACTAAAGGTCTTTCACCAGGGCTGTCAGTCAAACACCTTTCTTAAGCACTACCCAAGGCATTTAAAATGTTTGTTGAATGTGAGGAGCATTGATGTTACCCATGACTAATGTAAGAGCTGTAATTTCCCAAGTGAAACAGCAAACGTACCAGGCTGTGAACAAGTTTCCTGTCCTGTAGGAGGAGATTAATTTTTTAAAGCAGGAACTCATTTACTCAGTGGGATGCAAACTGTAGGGCAAGAAGT
This sequence comes from Mauremys reevesii, assembly GCF_016161935.1. Taxonomy (NCBI): domain Eukaryota; kingdom Metazoa; phylum Chordata; order Testudines; family Geoemydidae; genus Mauremys; species Mauremys reevesii. The sequence goes on along the minus strand of NC_052623.1, from coordinate 244,580,331 downwards.
CCTCTGCAATAAAGAAAATGTATAAGTTGGGAGGTGCATTTCAATTCATAGGCCAGTTTTTAAGACGAGGTCTGGGAAATGCATGATGGGTTTCAGTGAGGCAGTGGAATTTGGAAAAGGAAAATGGTGCCATGTGGTATCATAGGACTAAGGAGAGAGCTTATTCTATATCATGTCTTCTCGCAACACTAAGACAAATTTTGTATCTCTATCACAAGTATATTGTTACATTTTAAGCATGCTGATATATGCTTAAATACAATTTAATAGAGTGATGATGACGTTTGTTTAGAATCTTTCATCCCAAACACTGCATTACATCATAGCAAGTGAAGAGTACTGTGTCCTGTTTCTAATCTTGCCAGTCCTTTGGTACAGCATTTAGGGGCTTCGCTACTAATTTTACATGGAAAGCACTTAGTTACTGTATTGATGGTGGCAGTACAAAACCCTAAAATGGTTCTTTGTACCCAAAAAACCCTGTTTGTTTCAGTTTATTTGTGAATTGCTGTCAAAATAGCATTAATGCCTTAAAAAAATAGGTTGTGGAAACTAATTTTTTCCTAGATTCTTTTTAATATAATTTAATTTTCTTTGTGGATAGCCACAGTGAGGTCAGAATCTCCCCACCATGCCTAATCCTAAGAGCTATTTTATACAGTGTTTTGGTAAAATACAGTAACTTGATCCATGTCTGTCTTTCAGCTCTTAACAGATTCTGTTGAAACCATTCATGACCAAGGAGTGTGGACCTATGGAAATATAAGAAGATATTGTAGAGTATATTTTTAATCTATGAAATTCATAGTTCTGATGCTTTTGGCCACAGAGCATCATTTTATAACTTCCTGGAAAATGTTTATTCCAAGACAGCTTTAAATGGCCCATATGTACACTCAACAGTCTGAAGATTGTTCTTCCGATACCAGCTTGCTGCTATGATTTCCATGCACATAAAGATTCTTTTGAATATGCAGCCTAAAGTCAGAATCTTAGTTGATGTTTTACAGAATTTAATGTTTTTAATTATGAAATCATTTAAGTTTGCATTTTTGCTTCTTTTAGGTACATAACAGATCAGTTTCTTTTACATATCACCACTAAACCTTGTTTTACACTTTTTAAACACTAGTGTATTTTGACATTTGATTTGTAAAATTTTTATATATATTTAAAATGTGCCATTTTTTATTATTGCTGAGTAAAGTATGTCCTGTTTCTGCTGTAATTATTTCTTGGTCAGGTTGCAGCATCAGCAGTTACTGCCACACTGTTATCACATATACATGAACGTTTGTGCTTACTTTTTCTTAAACAAAATGAAGTGTAGGTATTTTGAGGTACTGGGCTCTTACTTTGTTGGAATAGGGTGTGTACAGCAATAAGCAGGTTTTCAATTCCAGTACTTAGTTTGTGTACAAATGTAATTATGTTCATTGTGTATATATTATACAATGAGCACATCCAATGTAAGTATAAGAAGCCACTTACTATTGTTCAAATGCAAATGTTCATATCTCATTTCTTTTTTATCATGTTAAATAAATGTTAATGTTCTTAAGCTGTGTGGGTAGTATTTCTTTCAGCAAGCAGATGACGGACAGTGTACTCATCATGACTCTTTGTGTGGGAAGCACATCTTAATAAGGGTTATGGGCCTATTACAGCAGTGGTTCTCAACCAGCAGCAACTGGGGGGCTGCAAGCAGGTTTCAGGGGGGCCACCAAGACGGAGCCAGCATTAGATTCACTGGGGCCCAGGGGAGAAATCCAAAGCCATGCCATGTGGAGCTGAAGCCTGGGTCCTGAGCACCACCTGAGGCTGAATCCGAAGCTTGAGGAATGTAGCTTTGTGGGGGGCTCCTGTGGCATGAGGCCCAAAGCAATTGCCCTGTTCTACCCCCTAACGCTGGCCCTTGCTTTTATATGCCGAAAACCTGTTGTTGTGACACGGCTGGGTCATGGAGCTTTTATAGCATGTTGGGGGAGCGGGCCGGAAAGCAAAAGGTTGAGAACCCCTGTATTACAGGATTGGTTGGAGGACGGTCTGTGATGTGCAGGAGATCAAACTGTATGAAGAAGATGGTCTCTTCTGGCCTTAAAAACTGAAGCTATGTCTACACTAGAGAGCTTACAGCGGCACAGCCGTACCAATGCAGTTGCACTACTGTAAGATCTCTCGTGGAGCTGCTCCGAGGCCGATGAGAGAGAACTCTGTCGACATAATTAATCCACCCCCGCAGTGGGTGACGCTCTCATGCCAACATAGTGCTGTGCACATAGTGGAATATTCACACCCCTGAGCGACAAGTTTTACCGACATAATGCGTGATAGTGTAGACATAGCCTGAGTGACATCACCTACAAACAAGAGCAGCTTTGGTAGACTCTTAAGGGATTCCACCTTGCCCAGCTGGAAGTAGTGCCCACAGCACAGAGCAAAAAGACAGCCTTGTGGCTGGTAGTCAGGAAGAAATTTGGGTTCAGTTCCTGGCTCTGCCATGCTTTCCCTTGTGACCTTGGGCATGTCACTTAGTTGCTTTTTGCTTCAGTTCCAAATCTGTTTATGTAAAATTGCTTATCTCATAAGGATGCTGAGAGGATTAAATTATAATTTTTTAAAAGGCATTAAGACATTAGAGTGAACACCATATATGGTAGGGGTGAGGAGAGGAATGAGATGATTCCTCGGGGCTCTGATGTTTGCATATCATCTTCCAGGAACCAAAAAGCAAACTTAAAACCATTTGTCATGCATGTCATCTTATTACACACACTACTGGTTTCACTTCTCCATCCCCCACTGCTGTCTGAACTAGTGTAAGTAGAGACTGTGCACGTTTTTAGAAAAGGATAATGAAAAGTAGATTTGAAAGAAAATCGTTTGGATCCCAAATGCAAAGATCTGAAATTTTTTGTTTGTTTGTTTTAAACTTAATACATTTTCACTTCTGGGAGAAGTCAGTCAGACTGTCAGAGCTGTTTTTAAAACAGAAAAGCAATGTTTGCTGAAGACATGGTTCAACTTCTGACTGACTTACCTATTTGTTCAGTATCTTGGCCAAACCCACATAAAAGTTGTTGAATCCCCAGTGGTGCAGCACATACTTAAGGGTCTAAAATAAGGATTTCACTTCACTGTGCGATGTGTTTTAAATTGTGCACCAAGTTCTGTGGCTATTTAAATGCAGAGAAGTGAGGAAAGGGAAAGGCACCATGGGGCTGTTGTCTTGGCACTAGCCAGAGAGAGAATATAATTAGTGATCTGGAACCTTCTTGGGCCTTGTCTTCACTTAAAAGGTTTGCTGGTATAGCTCTACCAGGAGACCCTCATACTGTAGATGCAGTTTATACCCGGAAAAAAGTTCTTTTGCTGGTAAAGCTTATATCCATTCCCTGAACAAAATAAGCTATACCAGCAAAAGAGAGTTTTTGCCAGTGTAACAGTCTACACTAGCTTTTGCTGACACAGCTATGTTAGCAAATAATCACATCCTTCTAACCAACTACGCCAGTGTGTCAGGCCTCAGAATTTCCTCTGCATTTGCACTGAAGATTTGAAGTACAATTGGGTGCTTGAAAGTATTTTCAACTGTGTTTGGAAAAGTAAATTGATTTAAAAAAGCAGCTACTTCCCTTTCTCCTGCCTCATCCAAATTTCTCTGTTGCACTTATCTTTTAACTCTCTGCCCACTGGTCATGCTTTTGAAATGTTCACCACTAAACAAGTGGATCCCTAGATTGTCAGCCTGGAAATAGCTATATTTTAAGTCTGTGCCTAGGTTATTTTTTAAATTTCTGATTGATTGCTTCATTGGCTACTGTGCTGACATTTGTACATAGTTTGCTTTTTTCCTCAAAAGCAGGGTCTCTTAGGGATATACGACAGACACATGCTCTACAGATGTTCATGCTCTTCAAAACCAATTACATCTCCTTCCGTCTGGAGCTTTTGTTCACCACTTGCATTGTTCCAAGAAGACTAAGGAATGTGGTCCTTTCAAATTCCTGAATAAAGTAACATCACTAGAAAAGCTGTACATTATGTCCTGGGAATTTCTGTGTGAACTGGTCGGGGCCAGTTCAGGGAGTAGATAGATCACCCAGTAGTTAAAACCCGACTCTGATTCAGTGTCATGATGGGGACAAGAGGGGACTTTCTATTCAAATTCATAGTTTAAAAAAAAACATAAAGGGACTTGACAAAAACACAGATTAATTTTTCAAACAATCAAAACTACTTTTTTCTTACCTAAATTAAAGTGCATTAATCAAGTTGAAAGCAAACTGTTACAGTTCCACTAGACATAACTAGGGTTACATATAAGAAATTTTTTTAATATTAGCTGCTATTCCACTGCCCAGTGAAGTAATTTTGAGTCACTTTTGGCACTGGTGTTAAGCAAGAGATTAGATGAAATCCTGAAGTGAAGTGTAAGAAAAGATCCTGATTAATTCAGAAGGCTGGACTGGATAGTCCAAGAAGTTCTTTCCCCTCCCTCCTAGCTTTTGTTGCTCTGTAACCAACAGAGGTATAATTTTTGTTTGGTACAATGAACTGCAAAGCATCAAGCGTATGGCATGGAATCATGGGACTCAACATGAAGAACCAGATCACTGTGGTTTTTCCTCACCAGTGTCTCATATTTTGGATCCTGTGCACACTTACTCCAGAGTTGGATTCTGCTACCCTTACTTATATTTTGTAATGTTCCAGAGGTAGTCTAGCTGATTTCAATAAGACTATTCAAAGTAAAAACACAATTCAACATGTGGAATCTGGCCCATCATTTGGAAAGATGACACTTTACATTGACTTGACTATATAAAAAAAAAAAAATGCATACCTGATGGTAAATCTGAGGAATAAACTATTGAACTAATTTTCCCAAGCATGTGCACGCAGGGTATACCATAGCAAATCTGGCCTTCATCAAACTGAATTACATTAAGGTGTTAAACTACAAAGCTAGTCTTCACCACAATCACTCACAGCTAGCATCAGTAGGATTGCATGGTTAGTTTCCCAACCCTAGTATAGATAAAGTTTGAGAGTGGTACTTAGACTGGAGTGATTTATGCTTGGGGTAAACAAAACTCTGAAAACACAAAACTATTCAGAGGGGACTACTATGGACTTCAAAGAGTTACGATAGTTGGACTTGGAGCAATGCTCTTACTAACCTCTTTGCTGTTCTTCCTGTCCCTAAAATACAAAATTAAATGCTCCACCAGCACTGTCCAGGGGTGTGTGCGACAGAATGGTAACACTTCAAAGAATGATAGTGTTAATTTTTTGTCACAATATTTTTTTTATTGAATTCAGTGTGGGTGAAAGTTGCTGCCCCGGCGACTGGAGTTGCTCTTTAGCCACAGAACAAGCACAACCCTTCAGGCTTGCCACACACTGCTCACCAATGGGAGTTTGAAAACAAACAGTACCTTGATCCTTAAATTTGCAAACATTTAAAAAAAATATCTCTGAGGCATGGAAGAGCCTTTTACATCACAATTATGTAACAACTCCTGCACTCCTGGGGTTGTGTACTTGAAGCGATGTTCATGTGCTCCAGAGTGGAGAGTCACTATGTATGTCACCATTGATTCAAATGGTGGTCTGACCAGGATTAAGGTCCCATGCTGGTGTAGGGGTTTGTATTTTGGGGTAGATGTTACGAAGGCCCTTAAGAAAACATTTAGTGGTTGTGTGAGCAAAAATGGATAACTCACCCACCTTATGATGGAATGCTGTAATAGCTGCAAGGTGTGCTCTAATGGAACTCGTTAGATTAGAACCCAGTTCCTTGAGTTCTAATATATAGTCCAGTACACAAGGTAGACGGCTGTGATTTGTCTATTTTGGCACCATATAGTGAATCATCTCCATTTTTGCAAGTGTGTTTGGGTAGCTGGTCTATTACTATTTAACAGAATGTCCTGTACTTCCTCTGAGCAGGTCATTTCAGCTTCTTGGAGCCATGGAGTAGCCACACTTTGAGAGGGAGTCTTGTGAGGTCGGGATGGTGAAGCTGGCCCACATCTTGTGAGAGGAGATGAGGCAGAAGAGGGAGAGAGCGGGTGGACACACAGACATCTTTAGGAGGTAAGGAAACCAGGCTTGCCAGGGCTATTAGGATAACTTTGCAGTTCTCTGTTTTGATTTTGTGTCTCACCCATGATAGAAGAAGCGTCAGGGGGAAGGTGTAGAGCAAAGGTGTGTCCCATGAGATGAGAAAGGCATCACCCAGGGAGCATGGACCCAATCCTGCTCTAGTGCAGAACTGAGGACATTTGGCATTTTGTGTCATCATGAAGAGGTCTATGGTTGGAAACCCCAACTGTATGAATATATTCCTTAGTACTCGAGGGTCCATTTCCCACTCATGGTCCTGGGAGAATTTTCTGCTTAATGCATCTGCGGTGGTGTGTTCTGACATCCCGGTAGATATGAGGCTGAGATGTGGATGTTGTGACTGATGCACCAGGTCCAAAGTAGCATGGCCCCTGTGCATAGGGAGTGTGAGTGTGCCCCACTTATTGTCCGTTTCTATAGAATATGCAGGCGACATTGTGGGTTTCTGTCTTTGTGGTTCATATTACCTTTGTGGTTGTGGGTAAGGCGCTGGTCGAGCTCTATGTGCTGCGTAGTATTTGCTCTGTTTTTTCTTGTTCATAGGCATATAGATGCCCAAGGACTTCAGTGTCACTCTGGGTCTGGAGTCCTTCAGCATATGAAGAGATTCGTCCATTTTGCCAATGAATAATTTTGGACCCTCAAATGGGAGGTCGTCTACGGTCATTTGTATTTATCTGGGAAAACCAGATAGGTGCAGTCAGGATATTCGTCACATGACTACGGCTGTGGCTAATGATCAGGCCAGAGTGTCTGCGGAATCCAATGCCACTTGCAACACCGTTCTGGCAATAAGATGCCCTTCTGAAATCGTGGCTCTAAATTGTTCTTTCTTTTCATCTGGGAGTAATTTAATAAATTCTGAGCGTTTTTTGAATAATTTGTGAAGTCATACTTAGCTAGTAGTGACTGATAGGAATCTCTTCCAGTCCCTGTCATACAGGGTATTTCTGGAGTAGTGCCAGGGTGGATAAAAATCAATGATTTTTTTTAAATCAAAAAAATCTGATTTTTTTAATTCAGATTTTTTTGATAAAATGCTTTTTTGGGGAAAAAAACCTTCCTAAAGATCATTTTAATTAAGATACAGTATAGGTCAAAGATCTCATCATGGAATAGAATTAGAATTTATAATCCCTATCGTATGAGACAATATAGTCATGTAATGTTTAAGAAAAGTTTGGTAAATGAATTCCAATAGTTCATGGATTAGGGACCGAATCTTACAGGGTTCCACAGGCTCCTGTATAGATTATTTAAATTAATCTTTCTATCTATCCAATGGGATTCAGTGCTCAGTCTAGAAGATACCATTAGCGATGCTTAGTTTTGCAGTTCTCAGACTGTGGATTTGTGTCTCCAGAGGTTAACATGCTTGTTAACAGCAAAAATGTTTTTAAATAAATAAAATAATATATAGAGGTGAGAAATAACAGACCTCAACTCTACTGTCCATATGCATATTTGTGTACACTGAGTCAATCCCTTATCCCTCTCCAAAGTGCAAAGTTTCAAAAAGTTCAATGAATAGAAGATTGTTGGGGGCAGAATTGATCTGGACAAGGAGAAGAAGTCTGGAGATAAATGTGAGATGCGAGGGACATATGCTTGTTTTGTTAAAGTATTATAAGTTTATTGTTGAAGAAAAGAATACAGAATACTTAACGTTGTTTTAGTTAAATAAAACAATTTAAATGTCTGTCTGGTGATGAAAATCCTCCAAATATTAATGATTAACCTGTTGAATTGGAGATAGTTCACCTCCCAATGACTTCATAAATATCTGCTTCAATTACCTTTGGTAAATGAAATAACCAGACAATCATTCGTTTTCTTATATAGCTGTAAAACTAATCTGAAAAGTTTTCAAAATAAGTCACTGTTTAAAAATGTATAGTGTGTACCTTCTAAAAATGAAACCTACGTCTGTCTCTGAGTTGTGAGGAATATGTATTAAGGTTATAACAACCAACAAGAATGCACTTTGGAGACCAGCAAATCTTTCTGCCATAGGAATTGTTGCGGTACTGGGGGTCTGTGCCACTGAGAATGTTGTCAGTATCAACGGCTGTTGCACGGTTGTTGGTGCTGTGGATCACATTGTATGAGTTTTGCAGGCAGTGGGCAGCAACATGGTGTTACTGGTTTGGTCACAGGGATCCCCTTGGGACTGTCACCTGATGTGCTGAAATTACCTCTGAGCCCATTTTCCCTGCCAGCTTGGGACTCCAGAACCCTGCCTTGTTGAGCCAGACACACTAGCCTGCTGCAGCACAGACCCAGAGTCTGGGCCACACCCCCAAAGCTGCAGACTTCAACTAAAAATAGCTCAGCAGATTACCTGTCTCTAGCACCCAGACACCCAGCTCCCAATGGGATCCAAACCCCAAATAAATCCGTTTTACTCTGTATAAAGCTTATACAGGGTAAATTTATAAATTGTTCGCCCTCTATATCACAGATAGAGAGATATGCACAGCTGTTTGCTCCCCCAGGTATTAATCACTTACTCTGGGTTTATTAATAAACAAAAGTGATTTTACTAAGTATAAAAAGTAGGATTTAAGTGGTTTCAAGTAACAGCCAGAACAAAGTAAGTCACAAAGCAAAATAAAACAAAACACGCAAGTCTAAGCCTAATACATTAAGAAACTGATTACAGGTAATATCTCACCCTCAAAGATGTTCCAATAAACTGCTTTCACAGACTAGACTCCTTCCTAGTTTGGCCCCAATCTTTTATCCAGTACAGTCTGTTAGATCCAACAGACATCTCAGGTGGTAAGTAGGGGTTTTCTCATGACTGGCCACCGTTTTGTCCTGCTCTCCCGCACCCTTATAGCTTTGGCACAAGGCGGGAATCTTGTCTGTGTTTGTCCCCACCCCTGCCTCATCAATGGAAAAGTACAAGGATTAAGATGGATTCCAGTATCATGTGACATGGTCACATTTCACTGTAAGACCCCAAGTCTCCATTCTTCCTGGGCTGGCCCACACGTACACAGGAAGGCGGCATGCAGGTAAATAAACCATTTACAACCAATTGTCCTAATCAATGGGAGCCATCAAGATTCTAAACCACCATTAATGGCCCACATGTTGCATAATTACAGTAGGACCTCAGAGTTATACTTCATATTTCTAGCTTCAGATACAAGAATGATACATGCATACAAATAGGAGGAATATATTCAGTAGGTTATAACCTTTGTTATGATACCTAACGAGACCTTATGCATAAAGCATATTCCAGTTACATCATATTCACATTCATAAGCATATTTCCATAAAACATATGGAGTGCAACATCACACACAGTCTGTGATGATGTCGAGTTGCTCCGTGCTAAGAATCTTGTTGACTCCAATGGTTCCGAGGCAGAGGGTTTCAATGTCCCTTTGCTGCCCTAGTCTGAGCTAGCCTGCCTAGGTTATTTTGCTCTTGTGGTCCCACTATCTTGGCGGTGGTAGGCCCCGGTGCGGTCAGTACCGACAGAGTATGTTGAGTTGGGGAATGCCTTTTCTTGGCATATTCCCGAGAAGGAGATGACGAAGCCTGCTTTTTTGTCGCCTTCTTGACACTGTTCTTTTGCTTGAGACATCCTGAGAGAGCCTCTGTCAGAGGCTGTCATGGGAGACAGTTGTCCAGGAGAAGTCTGTGATTTGGGCTCAGACATCAGGTGCGGAGACTTTTCCATCATAAGAAGTTTCAACTGCAAATCTCTTGCCATCCTGGTGCGGGCTTTAAGTTTATGGCAGTGTGAGCTTTTCTGCAGTATGTGCATTTTGCCCAGGCAGAGAACAGACTGTGAATGCCCGTCCAAGACAGGAATAGATAATCTGCACGTCGGGCAGCGTTTGAAACTTGGGGAGCCGGGCATGGTCCTCAGAGAGGGGTTTTCTCCCTCGAGGTAGAACAACTCTATTCTAAGAGGTCACTAACAACTGAAGCTTAATCTAAGTAAAATAAACCGGGAAGAGAGGCTATAGTCTAAATTAACACTAACTATTAACAGCAAGAACTATACTAAGTAGAATAGATACAGAGGCACCGCTTAGTGGTCCAATTCAAGCCAAAAGTGGAAGAGAAGGAACTGACAGGTGGTTGGCCACCTGGTGCTATATAACCTCCTCAGGCACTTCGAGGCGGGGGCAGCGCATGTTCGGCCCAGCCGGGTATTGCTACTGCAAATCTCTGATTTACAAGCGCAGAGGTGCCTGAACACCTAAAGTGGAGCACCCACAGGGACACTTCTCAAAGAAGAACAACGGCTATTGCCCACAGGTGGTTGTAGGGATCAGCCTCTCAGCCCCATTTAGCAAAGTGTGTCAGTGACAGAGAATCTGTAGAGACAAATTAGAGCACTGGGGGAAAACAGCTGCTTACATAATCTAAAGCCTTGGGGGCTTCTTTGAGGGAGAAAATTACTCTGATCTCATTGAATTCACTGACAACTGCACTACCTGAGTCATTCAAGAGGACTATGGAAGAGACGCCCTCTTCACATGTCACATTGTCATGATCTACTAAACATGTCCTAGCAGAGCTGCTCATTGGGCACCTTAACCAGGCTTAAGGACAGAAGCCATCTAGTAGCTGGATCAATATTCAATCAGTAAATCCAGGCAATCTAAAAATCTGATATAGCTCTGATCTCTTGACAAAACAAAATCCTTCACAAAAGGAGGATGACTATACGAAAGAACAGACTCAGCATTTCAGATAAATGCCTTAATTAACACGAAGGTGCTGTCTCTGCTGCATTCAAACAGAGATACAAACTCTGGAGTTTTGCTCTGATATACAAAGGGCCTCTTCTAAAACCACTAGGAGAATCTGCTGTTCATTTACATTCATTGAAAGGGGCCCCAAAGAGCTGGATCTGTGCTGGAAACTCCTGATGGCAATCAAAATTACTGCTCCAGGAAGTTTTCTCCCACGCCCTCCCTTCTCCTGCCACTTGCTGCTTTTAACAGGCACAGAATCACTGGGTTGTGTCATAAAAGCAAAGTTATTACCTCTTGGCTCTGCTGACGCACAAGCAATTAATCCAAACTAATTTCCAGTTTCTGCACTGGGGAGACTAGTTGTGTTACAAGTCGAGGCAGAAGATGAAGGACACACACATTCTCAGTTCAAGTTCAAGTATTCTACCGGAAGGACCCCTAAAGAACTAAGTTAGCTCAGCAGCTGCTGCTGCTGCTTTCCCACTGCAGTTTTTCTCCTTTTGCCTCTCTCCCTGTGCTTTTGTCCTCCTGGCAGGGCTACTATTGTATAGCGGTTTTAAGGAATGAAAGCAAATAATTGCTGATGAGTGACATGATAGTACCTTTCATGGGAATGTAGATTGATTCCAGTGGTGAGCAATATAGTAAGCCAGAAAAAACAAGTGGCGATAACACAACAGGGTTACAATGATTGTCAGGCATGAGTATAAGTGACAGACGAAAGAAACTGTTGCTATACAATCTCAACATGCATAAAAAGGTTTACTATTGACTCAAAGCTCAATTTAAAAAAATACATAAGGGGCTGTCAAAATTTTGAGGCCTGAGATAATTGTCTAGGATTTAATCCATCCAGAAGCACAATGAGCCATAACAGACATGTCATTTTAAAGGTTCTTTAGAAAATATCCAGTTCTGTTCTGGTTTTCCTTGTATCTGGGTGCTGAGCACGTGCAAGAAATCTGCAAACTTACAAACTTGTCTGAACTTTTCACTGGAAGACATTAGCGTGCATGTGCAGCAGCCTGTATGTAAATGATACTATCTGAGCTGTTTTACATGTAAGGTTTCAGGATAAGAAAGATTATTCAATTGTGTAAACGAATTACCGGTAGGGAAAAAATAGCTCCTTTTTAGTTAGTGTAAGATTCTATTTTATTAATCTCTTTACCAAAATGGTCCAATGTTTTACTTTTATTATGTATTTTCAAATATTAAGGGCTCAATCCTGCAACCTTAGTGGCAAGAGAAATCGCAGACTGAAATAAGCTTCTGCATAGAACTGTACCAAAACTAATAAATTTCACAGGCCTCATATGATAGGATTACTAGACCCACCACTAAAATAGCTTCTGAAATGGAGTGCTGTAGCTATTTAATAGTACACAGCAACAGCACAAAGCAGTTTAGGACAGGAAGTGAAGAATTATATCAAACTGGAATTATACGGTGAATTGAAGTGGGAGTAATGCATTTATCAGAAGTCAAATTTGACCAAGACAACAAAGGTTAACGTTCCTATAATGGGCACCCCAGTTCTATGAGGGACTTCAGCACACTGACTTCAATGGGGCAACTCGCATGATTAAAAGTGAGGCATGTGTTGAAGTCGTTGCCCATTTCAGCTGAAATACAGCACAGTGAGCCTTCACGCTGTACTTAGCTAAATAATAAGGGAACAGATTTTCAAATACTTTGTTTTAATGGATATCAATTTAAAATTATACATGTGTTCTGTTAATATTGATTTGGGATGACAACTGTGACAGATGTGGGGCCAGTCTGTATTAATTTATGAATATTGTATATGACTTATCAGAATGTTTACTGCATGGCAATATTGGGTTAATTTACTGTATGTATTTGTAGGTTAAGTTTAATAGCAGACTGTTGAAAACAGCCAGGAAGGCCAGACAATGGTTTTGGATCAAACAATACCTCGTAAACCGGTCAGAAGGTTGAGACAATATCAGCTACTAGCTGTGAAGATGCTACTTCTAGGCTCCAGCCAAAGTTAGACAGCTCTTTTGTCAACTCTTGAGGGCAGGGGCGATCAAAAGGGCCATAAATAGTTAAAAACTTGCTGCGTTCAGAGGTGGAGGGCAGTTATCAGTGAGTGGTTTGCAGGGAACAGACTGACATACACCTACTTAGGCCTATGAAAATGTTAGGACTTCCTAAGCTTTAAGGGGGTAAGCTTCAGGCAAGATAGACATGCATATAAACTGTTCCATTGTTTTAAAATCCTTTTCTCTTATGCTTTTCAGGGTTCCTATTGTTAAGATTAAACAATACTTTGGTAGTGCATTTGGCACTGTATTTGCTTCTGGTCGCAGACTCCTTAAGGGAAGAACTGCAGGTGTCAAACTCAGTCAGATCTGTTGGGTAAGCACAGCAGATAGAGTACTATAGCCCAGGCCCTGGTCTAAGGATCATGGGATTTCACCCTGAAAGAGGTGAAGGCATGAGGGCTCGAACCTGAGAGGGTGCACTCAGAGAGACCAGTGAGGCATCAGAAATACAGCTAGCCTTATAAAGAGACAGTGACCATTACATTTTAAACTCATGTTGTTTGTTTTTGTTCGTTTTTAATATAAAGGATAAGATGCTACTAAAATCATACTTGGAGTGGTATGTATAGTTTGCATGTAACAAGCAAATTAGTATAACAGTGCAAAGGGGGAAATTAAGAATGGGTTTGGATCACATGATACAAAAGGCTGAGGCCTACAGATCTGAATAGCCTGCCATTCAAAAGTTAGGCCCTTTATAAATTCATAATCAAATAATAAATGGTTAACTCCACAGCTTCCACTTTAGCACCTTCCATCAGCACTAAATTAACTTGAAAGTAAAACAGGAAAAACATGGAATTCCCATACTTAGCTCCACGTTACTCTGGTCACTTTTATCAACCCCTTGGTCAGCATAAGATGATGAAAGAAAGACGGGGAATGACAGAGTTGAGGAAAATTTGTGTGGGTATGTCTACACTACAAGGTAAACTCAGATTCAGATTCAAGCCCCAACCCCCCTTTTATTTACACACAAATCTCCCAAACTCAGGATCAGACACAGGATCCTAGGACCCTGCAAGGGTGGAGGGTCTGAGTCCAAGTTAAGTCGGGACCCAATGTTTGAGCCCTATCATTTTGATATGTAGACAAAGCGCGCACACAGCCTGCCCGCCCCCTCCCCCCCAGACAGAGGTCCTTATAATGTACCAATAGTATCCCACAATGCTATGGGCTGACTTCCAAAGAATTGCCTATTGACTCCGAGGAAACCGAAGCACTCCACCTTGTTCCAGTGAAGCAGCTTGGTGTTTCTCTTCCATTTTATTTTGACTGCTGAGCTGCAAATATATCTTAGGAGAGCCACTGGCGTTTGCAATGGATACTGACCAGAAGAAGTTCTTTACAGAGCATGCTGCATCGTGGGAGCACAGCCAGATTTTGTTTAATTTCTGGTGCAAAGTCAGCAAAACAAGTGATTTTTAGTGAGCTAACCAGGAAAAACTGCACAAACAGATGAAATTGATGGCTTTGGACATTTACTGGACGGGTGACCAGGCCAGAGAATGGAATAAATGACTCCAGACCAAGTATCAGAAAAACAGGGCCCACAACTCCACCTCTGGCAACTCGCCGACATCGTGACCCTTTTATGATGAGTTTGACCCGATGTTGGGGACTGTGCCAAGTACTGAGTGACCAGCTGTGCACAATGACCTGGTAAGCTGGAATCACACCCTGCTGGCCCCAGAAACCAGCATGGGAATTGATGGGAGCCAGAAGCAGGCACTGAATAAGGCAAATGAAGTGACTCTGCTAGTGAAACTGGTTCTAGAGGAAGCTTTGCCTCCGAAGCAGTTGCAGCACATCCTAAGGCCATACTTGGAGCTTTTCGATGACTCCCCTGGAGGAACAGTCCACCCTAGAACCAACAACGGGAATGGAAGATCGAGAAGCTGCCTCGGCACCTGGTAAGTTTCTAGCTCCATTTTTGTGTTTGTTAATATAAGCAGAGATGACTCATACCTGCTGATACTGAGGAGGGAGGCACAGTGTAAATGGGGGGACGGGGACGGGACTGTCCCATGTGTTGCCTCTGGGAGGAACTTTCCAGCCCCACCTCCCTGGGCCAGGGCTGCCAATCCTGCCTGCTCCTGGGGGGTGGGGGCCACAGGAGTGAGGGGGAGCATGTGCCTCTGGGCACAGGGAGACTCTCAGCACCACAGCCAGCCACCATGCTGCACAGAAGCAGCGACCCTGAGTGGCCTCCAGCACCTGGCGTGAGAAGCAGCTCCATCCCACCCCTTCCATGCCCTGCCTGGACCTGGCTGCCAGGGAGAAGGGCCAAGCGAGCCAGAAATGTGCCAGGAGGAGGAGCAGCAAGAGAAGTATAGAGGCCCCCTCCCCCGCCAACAGTCTGAGCAGAACAAGCCCTCCAAGAGCATCTTAGCACCTGCAGAAATCTGAGGGGGCGCATAACCCACCCTTGCTTCTGAATATAGAAATGGGAGGGGTTTCCACTCTATGAACCAATGCAAAACATGCCCCAGATAGCAGCATGTATCCACAAATGGCAATTGCATGCCAGTGCTTTGGTGTCCCTGCTCCCCACCAGGTGGAATTCAAAATGGAGACCAGGAAACACAAAAGGTAAAGCAAGCACACAAAAGAGAATTTTTACTGGGAACGCACACATTGTGTACTTCATTCTAGTTTGTTAAAATAAGAACCTTATATTACCTTCCCTGTACATATGCTGCTCGGCACCAATCTGTAAGGAGTTGCCTGAACAGACTGAACTGAATGGGGGACGGGGAGAGGTTCAAAGGTAATCCAAGCCTGTTAATTGTAGTTCATGCATTCCATGGGCAATTAAATCATTAGTCCCAAATACAAATGGGGGCTTGAATTCAGTCAAGAAATTTGCCGTGAGGAGAGAGGGGATGGCAATGGAGTTCTGTTTGTTTGCATGAAGTCCTAGATCAGTTACAGAAAATGTATTTAGTAGAAGAACTCTAGGCGACACTTTGAATGATACCAAGAACAGATTGGGAACAGACCTGTAACAGTCTGAGGTAGCCAGCTTACACACAGCTGCAACAACGCGCTTCTGGACCAGCTTTTGGGTCATCCTCATGCTGGTGTCTTTATACTGGACAGTCGGGACAAACAGCTCAGAAAGCTCCAGACATGTAGCTTTCTTCATGGTCACCCTAGGTTTGCATGACAATGTCATCCCACCACTCTGTGCTTGTGGCCCTGCTCCAGAAGCACTGGCCTAAGTAGTGGGCATCAGTAGCAATACCAAGTGTCATGAGCAACATCAGCCAGTTCAAGTCTGCCGTGTCCATGTCCTCCTGCTCCATCACTAGCTCTGTCAGGTGTCTTCAGTTGGTCAGAAAATGCAGGTGAAACCATGGGCGCCAACTTATATGGGCTCCTGGAGCTTTAGCCCCAGGAATATTCACAGTCAGGGGCTCTGCTCCAGCAATATTTGGAGCTAGGTTTCTCCCCTGCTCTGGGCTGCTGGCAGGGCGGGAGCGGGGAGGCACCACCATTTTGGGCCCCACCAAAAATTATACAAACCTGCCGCCTATGGGTGAAACGTCCACTAGCATCTCCGCTCATTTCCTGAAACAGGAGTGAAAGTGCAAAAAAGAGAAGTTCCATATTGCTGGCTCTGATTGCTGGGAGCCCACAGACCAAAAAGACAGCTCAGCAGGACGTGTTGGCAACCCATCTGAACTTCCTATAACGCAAGGGTAGGCAGCCTATGGCACACGTGCCAAAGGCGGCACACGAGCTGATTTTCAGTGGCGCTCATGCCGCCCGGGTCTTGGCCACCGGTCTGGGGGGCTCTGCATTTTAATTTAATTTTAAATGAAGCTTCTTAAACATTTTTCAACCTTATTTACTTTACATACAACAATAGTTTAGTTATATATTATGATTTATAGAAAAAGACTTTCTAAAAATGTTAAAATGTATGACTGGCACGCGAAACCTTAAATTAGAGTGAATAAATGAAGACTTGGCACGCCACTTCTGAAAGGTTGCTGACCCCTGCTAGAACATGTAGGGAAGGACAGATGAGTTTTCCCACACGGTACCATGAACAAAGGGCTAGAGCAGCACTATGGGGGCACTATGAAGGACACAGATGGTTTGACTCAGGTCTGTGTACTTCAGTGTGGATGACAGAGCCCGGGTTCAGGCCAGGGTTAAAAAATTGTTAACCTATTTTTGGAAATCACTATAGATGCTCAAGCCCTGGGTTCTCAAACTGCGGATCTGCTGACTTGAGTTTGAGTAACCTTGGGCTTACATTGCAGTGTACACATACTCTGGGAAGTCAGAAAAACCATTGAAGCTTGTGAGGGCTCAAGGTAGCAGTGAGGACCAAAGAAGCCATGGCCAATAACCTAGTTGAGGCATGAAGAGTCTACTTATGAAAAAACAGTATAGACCTAGGTTATGGTTCCTTAGGCAAATCTTACTGACTTAAAATGATGATTTTTCAATGAATGGCCTAGTCTTACTGTACAGTTCCTGTTCTTTGTGTTTCCTCACAGACCAGCACAGTGTAAATCAAAATGTTCTTTTTCTGCAGACTAAAGTTTGGTAGCATGAATTGGGTTACAATATGATACAGTGTATCTAAAAATAGACCTTTTGCACCTAACTCTAGAGCACATTACAGTAAAAATGCCTCTGATTATCTAGACTGAAATTTAAATGACTGAATTATTATATTGAATAGTCTGACTAGAAATCCAGACAAGAAGAACATCGCCATAACAAATGACTAGCTCAAGACATTTCAGGATTAACACACACAATGTTCCAACCTCAGAAACAATTTAATAGCTACCTAGTAATAATTTATCACTCCAGATTTTCATTCTGTATTTCAACACACACAGAAAGCTATTTTTAGGCACTGAACTGTTTAGGAAAATAAGTGTTGGAGGGAAATAGGATACATATTTAAATGTATTGAAGTTTATCATCTGCTAATTTTCTTTTTTTTTTTTTTTTTTGCTGAAACAAGCAATTAGAAAAGGGTGAACAGTACAAAATCTGTTTGTAAATAAAAGTATGCCCAGCTTTAGTGAGAATACTTTGTGTTGTGTATATATGGTAATAACTTTCATTGAATGGTTTCAAAGCACTAGACCAAACTCCATTTGTTAAACTTTTGAATACCTTATTTTTTATTGCATTTGTAGCCTATTTCACAACTTCAAGTCTTAAAACACAAGTACATTTCACAATTATATCTCACTGACTGATACGCCACCCCTTATATACCCACGAGGTACATACCTAGGAGGTTCAAGGAAAATTTAGTTCTCAGAAGGTCTGGGAGGTTCTATGAAGGTTAGTGGAAAAAATGAATCCACCTGAAACATTTTACTTCAAACATTCTATTTCCTTTTTGTCGCTAACAACAAAAACAGCCCCCCAAGTCCAGCACTCCAGGCAGTTGCCTGCCCCTAAATCCGACCCTGGAGCTGCTGATAGATTTCAGGGGTGAGATTCTATGTTGTGCCTCTTAGTGTGGTGTGGTGTGAGGGGCATCATGGTAGCTTTAAGCCACCTGTGTGTCCTCACACTTCTGGGAAGCTCTGCAGTCGCCAGTATAAGGGGGGGCGGGGAGAGCTGTTTAACTTATGCCAGCCGCTATAGCCCAGACTCTTCACAGTGCTACCTGCTGTGGTCTCCCCTCTGATTTGACCCTCCAGCCCTCAGCCATCCCCAGCACAGACACCTCCCACACCAAGGCTTGCTAGGAGTCCTCTGAGGGAAAACCTGTGGTTGTCTTCCTCAATTTCTGCTCTAGGGCAATCTTCTGAGAGCCCAATCTGGGTGTGAAATCCTAGCCCCACTGAAGTCAATGGGAGTTTCACCCCTTTGCATTATTCCTGCTCTTCTACCGGACACAAAGGTGCCAGAGTGGAGTTGAGAATCTCATTCCAGGACCCCTTATTACCAATCTCTTGCTCTGCTAGATTGAAAATTTGTATAGTCACAACAATTACACTAATATGGATTAAAAGTTTCAAGTTTATATTTCTCACCACACTAAATAAACAAGTATTGAAATTCAGCCAATCTGCATATACAAAACCTTTTTTTCTACAATACAAAATTCCCAGCCATGCACCATATCATTCTGTCACTTGTGTAAAACAAAAGTTTCATTGAAACAGTAACAGTCTCATATGTCCCCAGAAGTGATGTGACCTTTCAGTGATCACACCATGCCAGTTGACATGGGGGCAGGCTGCCCAACTGCAGGCTAAAAGAAAATAATTTTATCTACCCAAGGAATGGCCAGAATTAACCAGATAGGATCTAAGGCTTGTCAGAACATCATCCCAAGCAAGTGATGCTCCTACAAAAGTCTCATTTTTAATTCCCATTGCAATACTACAGTAGTCACCAATAACAGGAAAAAAATTGTAGTCAAGATTGTAAAATGTGCAAATGTGACTCAGATTGCAGACCATTGTTGTATTTTTATTAAGGTTTTCAATAGCCTTGAGCTGCTTTTTGGTACACTGCAATTTTGCCAGAAGAGGAAGGTAATAAGCCGTGAAGGAGCAGAATAAGGCATTTTTTCCATGTTAAAAAGCAAAAAATAGATGCATGAAAAAGGCAGTATTTTTGCAAAATTACCAAATCCCAGGTTTGGGCTACAGGAAAGTTTGAAGAATGAAATTGGAGAGGTTCGAGGAGTTGGCATTTCCCTGTAGTTTTCAGAATGCAGACTGGCAGTGTGATTCCATTGGCATAGAATTGCTGCAGTGAGCTGATGAAGAGCTTTTCAATCCCCTGGCTTCCCAGTGCTGTCATGACAACAGTCACTTTCTCAATCCTGTTGAAGCCCTTTTCACATTCAGTGAATGCCACGCACAGAAAAGTAGGTTGTTCTCATCAATCTCTCTCTTCTCTGAGATTTGATTGAATGAAATAGTGAGCAGTACTGTATGTGTCTGAAGCTAAGCAGAATCTATCAGGTTCGTTTAGTTTCAATATACGTGATAGGTCCTTGAGCAGAGGAAAGGTGATAAGAGTTACAAACTGGAAACAACATGGTCTATAGAAGTGGTTCTCAAACTTTAACAACCCGTGAACCCCTTTCACTAAAATGTCAAAGCTTGTGAACCCCTTCCTAAAAATGAATATTTCCAAGGATTTTTCTCCCTTACCTCAGCATAAATTATAAAAGCAGTGATCTTGGAAATATAAAATTTGTTTTTATGCCATGCTTATTACACAGTATTTATTATTATCATTACAGTATTTTTATTACATTATGAAAACGGCAACACTTTTTCAAGATCTGACTTTTGTAACTTGTATCACTTTTGATTAAGCCTGCTATAAGACAAGGCTCCTATCAGAGGTGCCAGCAGAAAAAAGGGGTGCAAGGGCAAAGCCCTCGTGTACCCCGGGGCCAGGGGGCACCGCCAGAAAAGTGGGGGGAGGGGCTGTGAGGGCTGCCAGAAAAAAAGGGGAGGAACTCGTCACCTTCCCCTCCCCCTCCCAACCACTGGTGCCTCTGGCTCCTATCTTTCATCAAGGTGTGAAACAGCATGAAGGTATTTAAGAACCCAACTCAAAGAGTTCCTCCTACACAAGCATTCAGGTCTTGAGCAGTCCAGGCAAACAACACACGTTACAACAAAGCTTAAACCTGTTCTTTATAATAATTTTTAAAACAACAGTAGCAGCCTATTTAATTTTAAAAACAGTAAAAAATATCCCCCTCCCTTTCTATTTCGTATACAGAGTCTTGAAGTTTAAATCTCTTCAGTGTGATAGATAGGCTTGCTTTGAGCTGCTTAGCTCTTGGAATTCCCCAAGGCTCCAGGCCCTGTGCTCCCGATGAACAGCTCTGTCTGCCATTAGGGAATTTTTTCCCAAGAATCCCCTGTAACATTTTGTGAACCCCCAGGGGTTTACGAACTCCAGTTTGGGAACTACTGGTCTATAGGCTAAGATAAATGTATGATCCATAATCTCCTGTATTGTGTTTTAATGGAACATTATAGTGAAATAGTCTGCTGTTTGTGTTCTTATTAGGAAACTCATTTGACTTACTTGAAATATGACCTATTTATACAAGTAGATAAAGACAGTAATTGTATAGAGAGTGGATATCATAATAAAGAGAGGCTTCAGTGCAGATCTGAACTTCTTTGAAGTTCAAGAGTGTTTGGCTCTCACATTCTGCACCATGGTCTTAGGATGTCTACACTGTAGTTAAAAACCTGCAGTTGGCCTGTGCCAATTGACTTGGGCTCACAGGACTCAGGCTAAGAGGCTGTTCAATTGTAGTGTAGACGTTCGGCCTAGGGATGCAGCCTGAGCTCTGGGACCCTCCCACCTTGCAGGGTCACAGAGCCAGGGCTCCAGCACAAGTCCCGAACATCTACACCTCAATTAAACAGCCTCTTAGCCTGTGCCCTGCAAGCCTGAATCAGCTGGCATGGGCCAGGCACAGGTTTTTAATTGCAGTGAAGACATACCATTAATCACAAAGACTGATATCAGTTGGCTCTGGAGGTCATGTTCAAGCCCATCACTAAGTATTATTTAAAATGTATACACAATAGTGCCTTATATATAAAATTGTCTCTCAAACTAGATTTTCAACTGACCTTAATTTTTTTCTCCATTTGTGAGTGAAAATTGTGCTCTTGGGTCTTGATTCTGCAACTTTATGCAGGTGAATAGTCACACTTACTTAGTCTATTGATATTATGTTTCTGTACCCACAATGTATTATTATTGAGAGATTATAGAAACAAAAACTTTCTATGGTTTCTCTCAGACCATTAGATCAGAAAATGCTATATAGATTTAAATTACAAAATTGGTTGTTACAAATAATCACAGAATGAAACATTGCAATCACAAAATAGTGGGACAGAAAAAGAAGAAAGAAAAAAATGTCCAGGAGTTAGGGAACTAGTTGAGGACTTGGGAGACTTTGATTCAAGTTCCGGTTCTGCCACAGACTTCCTGTGTGACCTTGGGCATGTATCTTAGTGCCTCTCTGCCTCAGTTCCTCATCTGTACAAGGGGGATAATAGCACCTCCCTATGTCACAGGTGGGTTCTGAGAATGAATAAATAAATAAAATACTGTGCAGTGCTCAGACACTGCAAAATGGAGGCCACATATGTACCTTACATAGAAGGTGTGTCAAAGTAAAGAGAAATTTTCAAATGAGAATTTAGAAGCGGGAGAGAGACAAGAAGCCTATCCTAAATTACTTGGGTGGTAGAGGAAAAGGATCTTGCACCAGTAGTGTTTATGGTAGCTAATGAAACAAGCACACAGCACCAGACAAAGATAACTTCCAGAGATTTATTCAGATGTAAGAGTTATTCATCTGCCCGCCAGCAATTCTGGATTGCTAATTATCAGATTTTACTGGTGATGACTTTTTAAATTACATTATTTTTTCAGATTTTACAAACAATGTCCCCCTGTAGAACAGAGTTTCAATCTTTGACTGCTGATCATAGAATCATAGAGGATTAGGGTTGGAAGGGACCTCAGAAGGTCATCTAGTCCAACCCACTGCTCAAAGCAGGACCAATCCTGAACAGCTAATACCCAGGATGTCACTCCAGGCAGCAATGGATGCCTCTGAATACAGCCTCTCATTCAATGACACTGTCTATCATTAAGAGGAAGACACCCTGGTCCTGGCATCCAATGGGAGGTGCAAGTTCACGATGAAATATTTCCCTCCCCCGCCCCTTTTTATCCACTTCTCCCACCCAAGACCTTAGTGATAGACATAGAATCATAGTCCAGTCCCCAGCATTCATGGCAGGACATGTCCCTTCCGAAATGGGGAGCATATCTGGACCATCATCAGGCTTCAGGTCTATAGACCCATGAGGATACTTGACTACACATAAATGTATTAGGGCCTAAAGTGGTTCGTAGAACCTGTGTTGCATTCCTACCAATTATCCATGGACTGACAGTTCAAGTTATGACTGACAACACGACAACCACGTTTTATATAAACAGGCAGGGAGGAACCCTTTGATGTCTGGAAGGAGGTTAACTATGGAACTGATGTTTCAGCACTAAGTAATCTCTCATAGCAATACATATCCTAGATCTGCAGAATGCTCTAGAAGATATTTATGTCAAGCCATGTGTGGATGATCAAGGATTCTGTTATCCATCACATTTTCCACGTGTGGGGTCATCCTTCTGTAGACCTATTTGCAACTGCCCAAGAACATTTAAATGTATCAATTTCTGCTCCAAAGGTGGTATAAGCCTAGAATTCCTGTCTGATACATTCCTCACTCAGTGGTTGCCAGGGATGATGTATGCTTACTCTCACATCCCTCTGATTCCCAGGATGCTCAAAAAGATCAGACAAGATGCTGCCACAGTCATTATCATAGCAGCTGCCTGGCTGAGGTAGTTTTGGTATATGGAGCTGATGTTATCATTTCGTCCACTGAAAACCTTTTTAATTCTACCAGATGTAATATCTCAAAACAATGGGAACATCTTACTTCTAAATCCAGTCTCCCTCTATCTCACAGCTTGGCTACTTACTGAATGCCTGGAACACTTTGATCCAGATTCCAAAGTAGAAAAGATTCCTGACTAACATAGGCTTTTAAGTGGAAAATATTCAGGATTTAATGTGAACAATGTCAATAAGAACCTGATTCCTAGATCCCTAATTCTTGGACTGCTTGCACTCTCTGGACTTGTCTACGCTACCTGCCGGATCGGTGGGCAGTGATCGATCCAGCTGGGGTCAATTTATTGTGTGTCGTATAGACACAATAAATCGACCGCTGAGCGCTCTCCCATCTACTCCGGTACTCCAACAGAATGAGGAGCGCAAGCGGAGTTGACAGGAGAGCGTCAGCTATTGACTTACTGCACTGAAGACACCACAGTAAGTAGATCTAAGTACATTGACTTCAGCTATGCTATTCACGTAGCTGAAGCTGCGTATCTTAGATCGAACCCATGCGGTAGTAGAGACAAGCCCTTAAAGTGTTCCAGGCAGTCATATTGCCACATCCTCGCTATTTCTCCCCCCTTTCAAGGCTATAGTGTTTTTTCCACCTACTATGATTAAATTTCTTAAGGGCTTTATACATGTTTTTTTCCCACTAGTAAGGGAACCTCCTTCTCCATTGGACTTTAATGTTGTGCTGGCAGGTAAGCCATATCCACTCCATCCATTTAAGCACCTAGCAAACTGCTCCCTGTTGCATTTATCTACAAAAAACATCCTTAGTAATAGCAGTTACATCAGCCAGAAGATTTGGGGAAATACAAGCTCTCAGGGTTGGCCCTTCCTGTACAATATTTCATATGGGTGAGGCATCACTCAGATCCCGCTCTGAGTTTCTATGGGTTTCCATTTGAACCCACTCTCTTATTGGTGTTTCCCCCAAAACACTAATCAAGGGAGCTAGGGTGTACATTTCAAGTTCACAGGGCCTCATCCTTTTATTCACTAAGAGCCTAACCTTTCAGAGTTTCTGCAGGATGATTTGTACCGTTTGCTGACAGAGAGGAAGGTCAAGCAGTATGTTCTCACAAGTGGGTATCGGGATGCATTTGGGTCTGTTATGCCTGAGCTAGTTTAAACCCCTATGGCTCATATTAGGGCTCACGCCCACGTGGGGTTCTTCAGCCCATACGTCTTTTGGCAGAGCTGTGCTGCCAACTTTCTGACACCGTGGGGCACCCCCCCCCCGCACACGGTGGGGTACAGTGAGTACAGTGCTAAGAGTGGGATGGATTTGCACAAGCACTCGAAGAACTAAGAAAAGTTACTTCTCTGAGCCGGAGTTTGGGGTGATTCATTACCCCCCTCCCGTGCCAGCTCCCTGCCAGTGCCTGGAGGGGGGCAGGGGCAAAGGCAATGAGGGTCCCCCGTTTTCTCTGGAGGGGCCTGACTGGAGGACTCAACAGTGCGAAGCCTGGAGCCGGGACTCCTGCCCCAACCACTTGGGGCCGCCCAGCCTCGCGTCCCCTCACAGCTGGCAGCTGCCCGCCGCCTCCCCTCCCCGCCTCAGAGCCGCCCCGCCCGCACTTGGTTCTGCCCATTCGCTCCCCCCGCCCGCACTTGGTTCTGCCCATTCGCTCCCAAGCAGCCTCGTGTCCTCGGTTCCTTTCCCCTCCCGGCGCTGCCGGCGCTACCCTCCCAGCTCGGTGTTTTGTCCCCGGGCGGGTTCCGTAGCGCGTGCAGTAGTCCCTCCCCTCTGCGGCGCGATTGTGCGGGCGAGAGGCGGCGGCGGCGGCGGAGGGAGCGACAGACACAGGAGGCGGCAGCAGCAGCTCGGCGGCGCCATGGCGGCCGCTCTCAGCGACATGGCGGAGCCGGAGGGGCTGTTTCCCGGCGAGGCGGCTGTGGCGGCGGCGGCCGAGGAGGAGGACGAGGCCGGGGCCGGGGCGGCGGCGGAGTCCGAGGCGCTGCTGCTGCTGAGCGGCGAGGCCGAGAGCATGTCGGAGCCGAGCCCGGAGAGCGCCAGCCAGGCCGGGGACGGGGAGGACGAGGAGGAGGAAGAGGAGGGCGGCGAGGAGAGCAGCCTGGTGGGGAGCAGCAGCACCAGCAGCGGCTGCTGCAGCGACGAGACCCGCTCGCTCAGCCCTGGCGGCAGCAGCGAGGCCGACGCTAAGGAGGAGCCCAAGGGGCCCCGGGGCAGCCAGGAGGTCGGGCTGGGCCGCGGCGGCGGCGGCAGCAGCAGCAGCAGCGTGTCCAGCGGTGGCGACGAAGGCTACGGCACCGGCGGCGGGGGCGGCAGCAGCGGCAGCAGCAGCTGCTGTAGCGCCACGTCGGGGGGCCGGCGGGGCAGCCTGGAGATGTCCTCGGACGGGGAGCCCCTGAGCCGGATGGACTCGGAGGACAGGTCAGTGCCGCCCCCGCGCCTCGGCAGGCTGGGGCCGGCCGCAGCCCTGGGGTCGCTCCCCCGGTCGGGGATTGCGGGGCGGGGGGAGAGGGACGTCGGCCCTGCAGCTCTTCCCTCAGCCGGGGGAGGCCGCCAGGGAGGCGGGGGCAGGTTCAGCCTCGAAATCTCTCACGAGATGGGGGCCCTGAGACGCCATCTCCTGGGCCTCCTGCGCACAGCGGCCCCTGGGAATCACCTCCCCCCAGCCCGCACACGGAGCAGCCCCAGCCCCAAACCACCGCCACCCGCACTCCTCCTGCCCCCGGCCATCTCCCAGCCAGGGGCAGAGGGTAGCTAGTGCAGGAAGAAGGGATGGGTGGGGATTGTCATTCCTAGAACCGAGAACAAGGGCTGGGAGCCACCAGGTGGGTTGTGTTTTCCTCTTGTACTTACCCAGCAGAAGGAAGAGAGGCCTCGATATTTTTATTTGCATATTGAGCTTTTGCAGGGGTTAGTGCTCTCTCCTAGAATGATTCTGCTCTTACCAGGTTTAATGATAGCTGAAAAATCGCCGACTTCCGTACTTTCAGAAATGTACTTTGTCCTTAGGTCTTCATTTTCTTCCTGACGGTTTTTTTCCCCTAAAAAAATCTCTGGTCAGGTGAGAGTGGAGTTCTTGAAGTATAGAAATCATTAACTGGCTGTTTTGATAGCCACTCGATTTGGTTCCTTCTTGTTTGATGTGCAGATGGTCCGTATTTAAATAGTAAAGTTTAACGACTGTTTTCCTGGGATGCCAATGCCTCTTTTATAAAACAGTGTCAAGTGCCTTTGTAGTTGTATTTTGTGTTAAAATTCAATCAGCATAATCTAAACTTCAAAGATGAAGTGTTAAAGGTGTTGGTTGGTGTATTCTACCTATACCAGTGCAGGTGTTTGTGTATTACAGAGAGAAACAACCTGTCTGTAACTATAGGGGGGAATTTAAGTTTACTTGATCAGCATAGGTTACTGGCTGGTATGTGGAAAGGCCTGGTCATGTACCAACTTTTCCCTGACCATAAAACTGTTTTCTTTGTTTAAAACAAACATAGATTAATAATCTAGGGGGGAGGGATAGCTCAGTGTTTTGAGCATTGGCCTGCTAAACCCAGGGTTATGAGTTCAATCCTTGAAGGGATTATGTAGGGATCTGGGGCAAAAATCTGTTTGAGGATTGGTCTTGCTTTGTGCAGGGGGGTTGGACTAGATGACCTTCTGAGGTCCCTTCCATCTCTGATATTCTATGATTTTATGAATCAGTGTGGTTGACAGACAAAGGTAGATGAGGTAATATTGTTTATTGGGCCAACTTCTGTTGGTGTAGTTGTCATCTTTAGGATTTTTTTTAAGGATTAAAATTGAATAGAATATTTATGTAATTGAATCCAATAAAAGATAAACATATGATTTCTATATATAATATATTTAACTTTTACACTAAGTTTTTAGTTATTTCCTTCTTGCAAATGAGCAATGAACTTCATGTGCAGTACTTGAACATACTTATAAAGTATTGTTTTTGATGTGATTTAAGCTGTTCAAAAACATGTGATGTACTGAGTGACTCTTTTGTTTTTGTGTGCTAGCATTTAATTAACAATCAAACTAAATGATAGGACAAATAAATAGAATAAGAAATTGTTAAATTATTTACTTGTCACTTTACTAGTCCAACTCTATTCTAGATCTAGTTAATATTGAGTTTTAAAATGGCTTAAGAAATTCTGTAACTTTGATCATAAGTGATGCTTTGTGTCCTTGACAAATCTAATAGATCATGGCCCATTATGATTTTTACATAAATATGTTTCTAGTTTTACTTCCATTAAATGCAGAAATCTAGTTAATGTATTTGTTCATGTAGAGGAACAAATGCCAAAACAGCCAGGTTCTTCATAGCCTTTGAAAAATTACTTATTTACATTTCCAAATGGTATTTTTCAAATACAGTGGGGAGTGTTTTTATCACCCCTAACAGTACATGGTAGTGTGGGAAGAAATTTTTTTGTTAGTCTAGTTGGACAAAAAGTTTAAAATAGTCTATTCAATTATTGCAGAAATGTAGCAGATGAGATTGATGTCCATATAGTTGAGTTTTGACCACCCCAGGTGTTCAGAAACCCTGAATCAGCCACCCTTCCCCCTCACTCCAAATCATAGAATTGACTTGAAAATCATGATGATTTAAAAAACTATACATTTTGGGTGCTTTGTATTTGCCATCTGTGTCATATGCCTTTAGTGTGCACTGGGATCACGGTTTTCATACCTTTCTCCACTGTTGAGTGCTAGATATTTCTTTGAAATGAAAGTTGGAATTCTCATGAAATGACATGAAATCTGGGAGTTGGAGCTTTAAAAAGAACACCAAATATTGCTAGATATTGCAATAAAATTGAGAGGCTTGGCAATGCTGATTTTTTTTTTCCATATTTTAATCTAATATAAACCACTTCATGTGTTTGAGTGACTATCTCAGGGCCTTATAGATACTGGAACACAGATGAGAGCTAGCTAGCACATTGAGAGTGAGATTCAACCCAGATAAGTACCTGAGTTAGGGGAGCAGTGGAAAGAAATGGTGGAGTTTCTCTTTTGTGATTTATTTACTGTATAATAGAATTCATAATTTTCCTCTACCCTTCCTTTAGGTATGTTCATGCTTGGCAAGCAAGTTTGAAAACTTTTTTTTTCTTTTATTTTGGATCTATGCCTTGTTACAGTGTTTGCCTCTAGATTGTAGCATTAATTATGTCTACATGGGGATACACCTTAAAATCATTTGGAAAGTGCAACGATAGCATCCTGCTTATTAACTGGTGTATCACGTAGAGAACGTTACACCCATGCTCTGTGATCTTCACTGACTATCTGTTGATTTTTGAGTGAAGGCTAAGCTTCTGGTTTTCACCTATGACGCTCTGAAGAGGCTTGAATTTAATAGCTCCCTTGTTTAAAGGAGGAAGGGGTTAGTGGAAGGGCATTGTTGGTGAGGGATCCTTTGCTAAGATCTGCCACAGCCTAGGTCTGGTAACATTAAGATTACCATTCAAGGCTTGTTTTCCCAAACTTTTTCTCTGAATGTTTGAATGGGTGGGAGGGAGTTGTGAGAGGGTCAGAATTTCAGGTGAGTGTTCGCATTCTGATTAGTTCAGTGTGTTTGGATTTTATTACTGTTGTCTACAATAATAGAAAAATGCCAAAATAGTTAATTTGCATACCTTTTGACAGAGAATAATTGTATGTGCTAGTATGAAAGTATTCTAAAATAATCTCTAATATATGGATGGTCTTATGTAAGATTTTCATATTTAATTGAAATCTTTCTCCTTCTAAGAAGCAGTAGGTACATAGTTTATTTATAGGATATGATTCCAGGATTGTCACCTGTCTGCATATCATGCTGAAGCCTGGAATACCTGAGGCAGTGTGAAGCAATGGAAACACCTACATGCATGGTTTGGGACCCTTTTTTTCAGAATATCACCACATTCAGTTACCACTGGGATTTACTGTATGTTACCATCCAGTTTCTAAGTTTTCAGCCATTTTGACTTTATGAATTACACCTGTGCGACAGCAAAGCATGCATCTCTGAGCCCAAAACTGTTGTGATAGCTATGGTAACTCAGCCAATCACCACCCTCGTTCTAGAGCTAATTTGCATGAGGGCAATTGTATGGTGGATTACTTGGCCCAACTGCCACATCCACGTAACACAAAATACTCCAAACACACACAGTTTCTCACCTGCACAACTCTCCTGGTACAGTAACTCGCAGTAAGGCCAAATGCAGACCCTTACCACAACAAGCACCCCTCATTTGCCACCTGCACAAATCAACAGAAAATCTCCCAGCACAAAACACACACTCTAGCCTGCCCTGACTCATGCTTACCATAAACTAGAGCAGCAAAGCTGCAGGTCACCACAAATAAAGATTATTAATCTATTGTTACCGATTTTGAGTGGATCTTGATAAAACCCTGAGGGTCAAAAAAAATTATTTCCTACAGCAGAAGCCAGGAAATTTTAGATGTTAAAAGTACTGTGTAGAAAATAGACACGTGACATTGAGGCTGAATTTGACTCAGAGGATTTTACCCATTTACTCCCAAGTTTGAAATAACATCCTGAAAGTAACTCATATGCACCACTTTGTTTCTTAGGCCTGTTTATCTAGTTAATAAATTGCCATGTATGAGAACTTTTTTCAGCTTTAAAGTGTTTCTAGTGGTTGACTTTCAGTGCCACTAACATTTGAGAAGTTGTACAGCACTAACTTGCTGATATCAATCTTGAAAAAACATCTTAAGCTGGTTCTCCTCAAAGGATGAAATAGATACATACAGCTAGTAAATGAGTCACCCTGTGTATGTCTTCATTGCAGAGTTAAGTTGGGCTTTTACTCAGGTGTTGTCCCTAACCTCCCTCCCATCCCCACACACAAACTTCTGACCTTTAGTTTGGTTCTGTCAGCTTGGGCTAGTTGGCTTTTCTGGGGCGATAGGCTAAAGCCTGGATGCTGCTGTCAGTTGGACTGATATCCCATTTCGGTGAGGATACAGGACAAACCATTCAGGAGCTGATTGTCCTCCAATGCCTCCCACAATTTCCCTGTGTACACAGGAGGACAGACAAGTTCTCCCACAATTCACTTCAAAAGATTCAGAGTGGCTCACCTTACTGCAGTACAAAGAACCATGGGATGTGCCTGCAGAAGTACAAGCGGCACTCATGAGTGAGCACAGCAGCAGTGTGTACCCAGTAACTTGGATATGACTGTGGAGTGTGGCTACTCATACCCAGGTGCTTACACTGGAGTGCTGATTACCCAGGTTAACTCTGGGGCAAAGACATACCTCAGAATATTGTGAAGTATTAGTGAAGGACATTTTTAGGCGAATTCATTTCAGAAATTATTTTTTGAGGGTTTACTTTAAAACCTTTGATTAAATTGTTCCTTCCTAAATTTTTACACTCAAAATGAGAATGTGGCAGCACTAGGAATGAAAATTCTGTTTTCCCCTTTTTGTGTGATTTGAAATGGGGGTCTCCTTAATCGTTAGTTGTGTGTGCTGCTTTTTTTGGTTAGCTTATTAGACCTCCTAAAGGCTTAGTGTCAAGGTTGTCCATATTTGACCTACTTTTTTTAAACTGAGAGTTGTAAAACTTAGTTGTCTTCTAAATCGACCACTTTGGAGTGACATTTGTGACCGAATTATGAATGATAAGAGTGACGTTTATGAAAGCAGAACAGCAATCTAAAAGACAATAAAAAGGCAAGAGGTACTAGTGCAGATGCTTCATTTCTGTGATGTGTTCATGTGACCAGATTGCAAAATGCTTCAGGCTTCTTTTAGGTATGCATTCTCATTTATGAAGGCTGCGCATCCTAGCGAGGAAGTGAAGATCATCCATTTTGTACCTACAACAGGGTGCTTAAGCAGATGGAATTTAATATAATTTGTTCTAGTTCTTGTATAATACTGACAAACCTCGGTTGACAAATGGCTATACAGGCTGTTATTTATAGTTCATGGATTCTGCTGAAAATAACTTTACCATTGGTTCTTTAAAAGGTGTTCCTGACGCCTGTTTGCAATTGCTTTCAGATTCAGAAGTAATACACGGAACGGGAAAAATAAATTCTAAATTCTTGTTCCCGTAACGTTATGTTCAAGTCTTTATGGCACTGGAAAAAAATGTTTGTTGGAAGACCAAACTGCCCAGATGTTTTATAGGAAGGGTAGTAACATCTCTTGCTATAAAATCTGCTGCTAGTTTTAATTAAGCATGGATAACATAAAGGCTTTTTGTGGACTAGTTGAAAGAACTTGATCACCTGTACTGAACGTTAATATGGGATTATTGCAGTGATGTCTAAAAATTATCTGGAATCCAAGCTTAGTACTCTTGCCACCCAATGAAACAAATGAGTGATATCATTAATTTTACATAAGTTCTACAATTCACACAAGTATAGTTGAGATTCATGATAAAAATACTGGCTTTCATTTCCAGATTTTAATCACACACCTACAAACTACAGACGCTCCCCGACTTGTGTAAGTCGAACTTTGCGTAAGTCAGGAACATATACCTGAGAATTACACGCATGACAAAAAACCCCCAAACTTATGGAACTTTTTTCATAAGTGCGGATTTGCGTAAATTGGGTTTGCGTAACCCGGGGAGCATATGTAAATTTGTTAGCTACTCTGGGGAGTTGAGGATTTTTAAATGATATTTTTGAGTTTTCAGATACCTCAAACTGCTTCCTTTTGAACTTTCAGTGGGCTTAGTTGTTGTCAAGTGTTTTGTCGTGTATACCTAGAGTGTAAGCAGCATGTTCAAAGAAATTGTTTTGAAAGAATATTATAAAAACATTCTGTATTTCACATATTAGTTTACAGTGCACAGAGATGTAGTGTTCTAAAGTTTCAGCAGCAAGTTACGACTTTACAAAACTGGAAAATACATCCCATTTCATGAAATTGGTATAAAGCATCCTGCCACTTCCTACTCAAGACTACGACGGCCCGTTCTTGCTTAGCTTTTCTTTCATGCCAATAGGATGCAAAAAGATGTGTCCTGAGACTTGTGATTTCAAATTTTATTATGTAGGACTCTTTGTGCTAGCATTTAAGATCCTATGGGTATGTTTACACAGGGATAAAACACCTGTGACTGGCTGGGTGTGTGGGCTTGTGGGGCTCAGGCTCCAGGGCTAAAAAGTCAATGTGTAGACCTTTGGGCTTGGGCTGGAGCCTAAACTCTGGGACCCTGGGAGGGTGGAAGGTCCCAGAGCATGGGGTCCAACCCGAGCCTGAACGTCTACACAGTGATTTTTTTAACCCCATGAGCCTGAGCCCTGCGAGCCAGATTCAGCTGACATAGGCTATCTGCAGCTGTGCCATGGGTCGTTTATCCCATGGCACATGTAGCCGTACCCTAAATCTTTTTCTAAATGTTATCATTTGCTTAGTTTCACTGGGCAACTTCTCCAACTGTAAGTTCTGAAAGGCATATGTAAAAATACCCTGTGTATTGGTAATGGAATCCATGCTGACCGAGTTTGGCTGCCAGACGTGTTGTTAACCTATTAAATGTTGTCCAACACTTGGCTGTCTAAATACTGTGGTTGATATAAAGGAGAGACCAAGACAATTTAGGAAGTTTGTTTGGTTATTAGCCATTTTTTAAAATCCAAATTACAGGCAGTTACCATGAATTTCCTTTATAATGTGGATATATTTAGCCAAATAAGGACATGAGGTAATGGATCTGTGATTAATGTTACAGTCCCAACACTGCTCAGCATTTTACAGGATGCAAAAGACAGAGAGCTTGGTTATCTGTTGCTCTTTTTAGTCTGCTCCTGTGGTGTAAAGGGGGCTTAAACACAGTGGGGCAGATCCTTAGCTGGTGTAAATTGTCATAGGGACCATTGAAGTGGATTTTCTCTCCATTGTAGAGTTGCTAGACTGTATCTGCACTGGCCACCCTGACACAGAGGCCAGGGCCCTGTGTATGTTGAAAGGAGGGAGCATTGCAAGAGAAAAGAAGAGGTGGGATCAAAGTGCACCAGACTCTGGTTATTCTATGCTTCACATAGCCCACGGAATATATTTAATTCATGAATTAATTTTCTTGATTTTCTTTAAGATGTACCTATTGTTTTATATAATTGTTAGCTCTTTTAAAAGGGAACAAGGAAAGAAAGTGTCAAAATCCATGAGCAGTTGTACACAAAGTGTGATATGGTAATTGGGGTGCAATGGACACTTGTAATAAAAATTTGAAGATTTTCTATCTTTCAGATTAATTTAGCTATAGTGATCTAGTCAGTCTCTCAGTTCTAGAAATTGATCAGATAATTACTTGTCAGAAACACAGAGTAAGAAATTTTCAGAAAACTAAAATTGAAATCTAGATACACTATCATGTATAAAAATAGGTACTGAGCAATAATTATTATTTAACTGTTAGTGATTGGTATTCAAGAACTGTAAGTTCAAAAAAATCTAGTAGCTTAAGGCCTGAAAAACTTAAAACTTTGCTTAACTTTTCTGCTCTCATAGTGCACAAAGATCAGCATTTTTCTGTTGAAATTCCTTACTTTTGTAAAGTATTAGCAGATTTCTTTGTTACTTTGTATGTCAAGTTATGGCCTGAAAGATTTGTGTGAAGAGTTGCAGGGTGGATTTGATTTAATGACTTCAATCACTGATCAGGAAGACTCGATTTAATCAGGGATTTCTACATAAAAGTGCATTCTTGTTGGTTATAACCTTAATACATATTCTTCACAACTCAGAGATAGATGTAGGTTTCATTTTTAGAAGGTACACACTACATTTTTAAAGTGATTTATTTTGAAAACTTTTCAGATTAGTTTTACAGCTATATCAGAAAATGAATGATTGGTTATTTCATTTACCAAAGGTAATTGAAGCAGATATTTATGAAGTCATTGGAAGGTGAACTATCTCCAATTCAACATGTTAATCATTAATATTTGAAGGATTTTCTTGCCATGCTGTATTAGGAGGAGAACATCACCAGACAGACATTTAAATTGTTTCATTGAACTAAAACGACAACATCATGTATTCTGGATTTTTTTCTTCAACAGCAAACATAGAATATTTTAACAAAACAAGCATATGAATTTTTGAATTTAGTTAAACATTCAAGTGTTTTAAAATCAGGTTTGTTTTTGTTTGTTTTTAGCTAAAATAGTTAAATGAAATATTAAAAAAAACTTAAACTACTGGCTTCTGCAAGTAACTCAGTAGTTGTCTTCTCATTCATTTTCCTGTTTGTTCATAATCTGGAAAAGAAAAACAAGCTTTCCTGCTTTTTCAGGTACCAAACAATTTCTTAATTTGGAATGAATTAGTCCAAAGGAAGAAAATATTCTTTCTACGCTGGCAGAAGAAGCTACTGCTGTTAAAAGTGAGATTATCACTTCAACAGTATCTGAATCCAAGTGCTTAAGTGACTTCCACCAGTTCACCGGTGTGACTTTCTTTAAAACATCATCAGCAAACATATATTTCTTGAATGGTTCTTATTCCCAAACTGGGTCTCTTTTATAGAGTGCTGCCATTATAGGTTTTCCCTTCTAGTGAGAGAATGGTATGGTAGATCTCAAATCAATGAAGGCTACACTCAGAAAGACCTCAAGACTTCTGGAATGTGCTGCTCAAACAGTTTTGCTTCTGTTTCTACTGCCTGCCCCTCCCATCTCACATTTATCACCAGACTTCTTCACCTTGTCCATATCTATTCCTCCCCAACAATCTTCTATTCATATCTTCTATTCATATCTATTCCTCCCCAACAATCTTCTATTCATTGAAACTTTGCACTTTTAGGGAGAGGTAAGGGATTGACTCTGTGTACACAAATTTGCGGAGGGACAATAAAGTTGAGATCTATTATTTCTCACCTGTATATTTTATTTATTTATTTATTTAAAAACATTTTTGCTATTAACAAGGATGTTATCCCTGGAGACACAAATCCACAGTTTGAGAACTGCAAAACTAAGCCTGTCTGATGGTATCTTCTAGACCAGGGATCGGCAACCTTTGGCCCATGGCTCGTCAGGGAAAGCCGCTGGTGGGCTGGGACAGTTTGTTTACCTGCAGCGTCTGCAGGTTTGCCCAATCGGAGCTCCCACTAGCCAATGGGGGTTGCGGCAAAAGGTGGCCAGCACATCCCTCGGCCCACGCCGCTTCCTGCAGCCCCCATTGGCCTGGAACGGCGAACTGCGGCCAGTGGGAGCTGCGACCGGCCGAACCTGCGGACGCCGCAGGTAAACAAATCGTCCTGGCCTGCCAGCGGATTTCCCTGACTGGCTGCATGCCAAAGGTTGCCAATCCCTGGTCTAGACTGAGCACTATTGGGTAAATAGAAAGATTAACCTAAATCTATACAGAAGCCCCTGGAACCTCATAAGATTGGGTCCCGAATCCATGAACTATTGGAACTCATTTACAAAACTTTTGTTAAACATTACATGAATATATTGTCTCATACTGTAGAATTACAATTTATAATCCCTATTCCATGATGAGATATCTTTGACCTATACTGTGTCTTAATTAAAACTATCTTTAGATAGGTTTTTCCTCAAAAAGCATTTTATCAAAAAAATCCAATTTAAATCAACATTTTAAAAAAAAATTGACTTTTATCCACCCTGAAGAATTGTACTTACCCATTGCACTAGCACTGCACACAGTATCTGACCTCAATTGTGGTCCCTTGATGCCACTGTAGTACAAATAATTAATAATCCACACAGTGCAATGGTTTAAAGTTTATCAATGACTTCCTTTTACTTGTGATTTATCATCTAGTAAATAAGAAATGCATCATTCACCATTTTCTAACATAAAATAAGTAAGAATATGAATAAATGTAAGTTAAGCTATATAACTGCTTAAATGTGTTGAGGCATAGTCTAATTAAGAAAAAGAAGCACCGAATTTAGTGTGAAGGCTGTTTTTAGTTTTCAATGTGTTTTTAATAATAAAAGAGGATCAACCTTTTAAACCTTTTTTTAAGGAAAGTAACTAAAAAATTTAATGCAAAACACGATAAAAATAGATGATCTAAGTCAAGGTTTCCTACTTGCTAATTGAAATCATGATTAAAATTGGTGATTTAAATCCAGCCAGTCTGACTCCATTATCTTTTTTTTTTTTTTGATCATGTCACATTGCATGCTTGTCTAACTTGCTCTGCGTTCTTGCTGCTGTATCTGTTTCACTATAACTGCTTTCCTGGTTTCTCTTTCCTGTTAATTTATTATTTGCATTACAGTAACATCTAGGGACCTCAACCAAGATCAGGGTCCCACTGTGTTATTTGCTCTACAAACTCATAATAAGAGTTCTTGCATTGAAGATCTTACTATGTACACAGTCAGGGTAGACAAAGCATAAAGGCGCAGAGAGGTGGTGATTCAGAATATCTTATTTTGTTTTCTGTCCATGTTTCTTATCTCTCTAGGTCCCTTTGTATTATTTCTCTTGTCCTCACTGTTTATTGTAAATCCTTCCAATGTAATGTCAACAAACTTTAGTAATATGTTTCCCTCCATTTCTAGGGATTAAAAAATGTGTGGCGTACCCCATCTAGATACAGCTTCATAATTATCTACTTCTAAAAAGTATTTTTTAAAGCAAGGTTTAGTGCTGCCATAGCAACTCACTTTTAAAATTATCTCTCATTGATTTGTCTGTTCATTTTCCACTGTTGATTTCTCAGCATTCAAATTACATTATAAAAATACAAATAGTTGGTTCTTGTGTTTATTTTTGATAGTTTGTAATTGTAAAGTCTTTCTTGTTTATTTCACGTGGTTTTAGTTATCATGGCTTAATCTGGGTATGGTTTAGCTGTGATTTTCAAAAATGCCTATATGATCTAGGACCACAAACACTTTCAATTAGACTTGTGCACCTAAGTCACTTAGATGATTTGAAAGTCAAACCCTGTATTGTTTATGATAAAGTTTTGTTGTCATTTAGGACTTTATACCTAAATGGCAATACTTAGTAGGGTGATTGTTGTTGAGCACCTAAAATTGTCCTGGGCTCTTTAGACGCATAAGGGTTCTGTCCTCTAAAGAACTTTAAATGTAAGTAGGCAACGCACACAAGAGTGGGAAAAGGTTGTAATGAAAGTCAGTTTGTATTGATTCTTAATTTAATTATTTACCTATTTTTAACTCCTATAACTTAAATATAGGATATTTACTCACTCTTTTATCCTTTCCATCACTTTTACATACTGATTTCTCATCCCAGGTTTCTCTCTGTACCTCCCTCTTCATTTTTATAATTTTTCTTTCCTTTTTGGAAGACCCTTCTTCTGTATAAGTCAGCAGTTGCGTTTTGTGGATATTTCTGCTCTTGCTGCTGCTAGATAGGAGTTTCTGCCTCTGCTCCCCATGATTTCTATGTTACTGCTTGAATCCTGACATTCTGGCCTATTCCCTTTTCTCCCTGATGGGCATTGGGTGTTCTGTGATCCATTATTCTATGGTGGTGATGCTCTCTACTCTATACATTTTCCTGATTAGCAGTGGAATTTCCTCATTCAGGTACCAGATTATCTTCTGCACCACTGAAGGAACTCAGATAGGTCCCATGTAATTCAGGGCAAACGGCTGTCCCAGGAAGCTCATCAGAACAACTTCCTAGAGTAGAAAGAAGTTTGTTTTCTCTCTACTCTTAAGATTCACTTTGGGTTAGTTGCCATTCACATGACAAGTAGAACTTCTGTGCATATGGGCACTTGCAGGTTGGAACAAGAAAGAACAAGTTAAAAATCCAAAATTAAGCAAGGGAAATTCTTTTGTTCCTGGAACAGGAATATTTTTGATACTGGATATTGCACTGATAATTGGGAAAACTTGTAGAGTAGAGATGCATCACCAGTATGGAGTTAAAGGATCACAGAGTACCAGTTGACCACTTCAGAGAAGAAAAAACGTGTAGGTAAGTAAATTTTATCTTTTCAGCTTCTGTTGCTGGCCATGTGTCTATCTCCTGGGGAATCTTATTTAATGATACCTCATATTTTTCAGAATGTGTCCTTAATCTTTCCACAGATCGATATTACCCTGTCTTTACATTGATATAACTAGTACTTGAAGAGCATTGGTTTAGATTCCATTAAATCTGTACTTGGGCAGGTGAGAATTGCTGCCATTAATTGTGCATTTTATCCTACTTCAGTACCCAGAATGTTGGTCTTAAAACTACCAAATACTAACATTGTAAGAAGTCAGTATTAAAACCAGCTTCATATTCACAGATGATCAAGATAACCATGCAATATTTTTATAGTAACATATTTAACTATATACTTAAATTCCGTATTTGTCTGTTACAAGTATTTAACTGAGCAGCAATCCTGTGGTCTAATTCTTCTGTCTTTGAAGTCTGTAAGAGCCAGGCAATGGAAGGAACAATGTGTCACTCCTAGGAGCATGACTGTATGTTTCAGTTCAGAACAAGTTTGGTTTGCAATTTCTGTTCCTACGAGGAAAGATTAAAGAGGCTAGGACTCTTCAGCTTGGAAAAGAGAAGACTAAGGGGGGACATGATAGAGGTATATAAAATCATGAGTGATGTTGAGAAAGTGGATAAGGAAAAGTTATTTACTTATTCCCATAATACAAGAACTAGGGGTCACCAAATGAAATTAATAGGCAGCAGGTTTAAAACAAATAAAAGGAAGTTCTTCTTCACGCAGCGCACAGTCAACTTGTGGAACTCCTTACCTGAGGAGGTTGTGAAGGCTAGGACTATAACAATGTTTAAAAGGGGACTGGATAAATTCATGGTGGCTAAGTCCATAAATGGCTATTAGCCAGAATGGGTAAGAATGGTGTCCCTAGCCTCTGTTCATCTCCATCAGAGGATGGAGATGGATGGCAGGAGAGAGATCACTTGATCATTGCCTGTTAGATTCACTCCCTCTGGGGCACCTGGCATTGGCCACTGTCGGTAGACAGATACTGGGCTAGATGGACCTTTGGTCTGACCCGCTACAGCCTTTCTTATGTTCTTATGTTATGTTCTTATGTTCCTAAGTGAGAGAGCAAGCAGTGAGTCAGAATCTCATTATTACTACATAGCAACTAGACACCCACAGCCGACTTGTGCCAGTCGACTGGGGCTCGGTTTGTGGGGCTGTTTCATTGCTGTGTAGACATCTGGGCTCAGGCTGGAGCCCGGGTTCTGGCATGGGCCAGCTCTGGGTTTTTCTTTCCTGTATAGACATACCCTTAGAGTGTTTCTGGTATCTGAGCCCTAGTTTACAACCGATGAATGCTGCATCAAAGCAGAAAGGATCATAACCTTACATGCTACTCAGGACACATCCTTCAGATGGAGAAAGCTTACTGGAAAAGCAAGTGATCACAGAGTTCATCTGATTGTGTCATTTTCAGATTTTGTAAGTATCTATCCTGACAAACTGTTATACTTGTGTGGAGTCCCAATTAGAAGTGGTCAGGAATTTTTCAGCAGTGTTTTTTGTTGGAAAATGCTGATATGTCAGAACAAAAATTTCTTGCAGGTACGGATCAGTTTTGACAGGTTTTTCTTGCCCTTTTCTGTATCTTTTCCAATTCCAGTATATCTTTTTTTGAGATGGGATGACCACATCTGCATGCAGTATTCAAGATATGGGTGTACCATGGATTTACATAGAGAAATATGATATTTTCTGTCTTTTTATCTGTGTCTTTCCTGATGATTCCCAACATTCTGTTAGATTCCCCCACTCGTGGTTTTGGACAATTGCTCATCTGCCTTGATGGGTATGTGGGGCCATTGGGGGAGGTAGGGAAAGAAACGTGGATGACATGCAGTTCTAAGTCTCCCTTATGTCTTATCTTGATAGTAGTCTCTTTTTTCTGTTGTCTGGCAGAGATAGATTAGATAGGAGTGATGTGGTTAAAGCTCAGACCAGATAAAACAAGATGTGTAAGCCTTTGGAAGTCTCTAGAGAGGATGGAAGGGGTATCTTCCACCTCTGTTCACAGGCTCTTGGGATCTAGACTCTCAAACTTTTGTACTTGTGACCCCTTTCACATAGCAAGCCCCCTTATAAATTAAAAACACTTTTTATATATTTAAAACCATTATAAATGCTGGAGGCAAAGCAGGGTTTGGGGTGGAGGCTGACAGCTCGCAAACCCCCATGTAATAACCTTGTGACCCCTTGAGGGATCCCGACCCCCAGTTTGAGAACCCCTGCTCTAGGCAGTGATCAGCAGTAGTGCTGCCTTCCTATTCTCTGGTTAGAGACTTGCTTTCACCAGTTGTCCATGTATTTGTCACCTTCAGAAGCTATTCTTAAGGATCTCTCAGAAGTTATCTAGTATAGAATGAGGCTGCCTGCTTATTTAGCAATGTTGACTATAGCAATCACGTTTCCTGAAATCTGTACTGGCATCAAGTTGTGGACAAACCAGTGGAGGTGTACACACTACAAAGCTACTTTTGGCAGCAAAACAAAACCACCTTCATGAGAGGCAAAGCTTTTTGCTGTAAAATTAGAGTGACAAAGTATTGGTGTAGACGCTGCCATTTGTTGTTTTGACATAACTGGCCTCCCCCGGCAGCCCACAATGCTGGTCGTGACTACCCTGCTCACTGTTTTTAACTTGGCTGCCCTGCAGGCATTCACCCCTCCCCTTTCAAAGCTCCCGGAAGCTTTCATTATTCCTCAGCGTGGAGAGTGCACAGAGCTGCTGAGGATGACTCTCCCGGTGTGGGAGAACTCAGAGGGAATTACAGAATCCTTACAGAATTACAGAAATCGGCAGGCAGGAAGAGCAGGCTGCTGCTATGGGCGAGGGGGGGGGGGAACTGCTGTGCTCTGCAGAGCTGGGGGCTGATGGGGCTGTCCCCCCTCCCCCAGGGTTGGTTGCTCAGGCTGCTGTCTGAACTTAGAGACAGCATGTCGACACACATTCCCCCAACAGACACACGCTCACTCTCCCTCCCCCCCCCCCCCTTCCCTTTCACACAATCTCCCTCTCTTCCCCCTACACTTCAGTTAAAAAGCAGCTGGCAATCTAGTAGGATGCCTGTGGAACAGTGAGATTGAGAAACCTGCATCATGTGACTCATGTGAGGCATTGCAAACCCTTCCCAAAGCACCCTGCAGCCATTTGCACAGTGGGATAGCTACCCGCAGTGCACTGCTTTCTGTGTCAATGCAAGAGCTGCTAGTGTGGATGTGCTCTACCAACACAAGGAGCATAGTGTGGACATGCAAGAGTGGTTCAATTAAAGCGACATAACTTTTGTCAACAAAACTCTGTAGTGTAGACAAGGCCCTAGATTTGAGCGTCTGAAGGCTGGGTGTTCTTAGTGGAGGGAGAGTAACTCTGAAATGTTCTCCTTTTGATCAGGCTGAGCTAAAGTTTGTTGATCTTCAAGAGCTCTTATAAGGCCCATCTGTTAGGTTTGAATTTTGCCTGGGGGAAGATTGCACCAGTTAAGCTCCTGAGGGGAGAACAGTTAGATCTAGAAAACACGATTGTAAATTTTACAGGGTTTGGAATGTACGCTTTTATTCAGTGTCTGGCTCTGAAGTAGCCTTTATGTAAGTTGACTGTGGCAAGTAATGATGTGTTTATAGAAAGGTAGAACAGA
Source organism: Mauremys reevesii (assembly GCF_016161935.1). NCBI lineage: Eukaryota > Metazoa > Chordata > Testudines > Geoemydidae > Mauremys > Mauremys reevesii. The sequence continues at coordinate 244,538,310 of NC_052623.1, read as the reverse complement.
ATTATGCTGTTCTTGTTTGGTTTTTTTAATATTCATTCTAAGGCCTTATGCTGTCTTCAGTTATGAAAGACTGACAAAGATGAATTTTGAGATAAGTGTCTTCATTAAATTGGCCAGAAGGGATTACTTGCAATAGTGATGAAATCAGCCTCCTTGGGGAACTGAACTGTGTGTCAAGAGTGGTGTGTGCTTACATCATTTTCTTTAATGAAATAAAATATATGTTCAATATATTTTCATTCATATTTATCTTTATTTTATAATGCATTTTTCAAACTTGCACAGCCGTTAGGTCTTAAGAATGTATGTAATCAGTTTAAATTGTCAAAAAAAAAAAGCGCATTTTACAGTTTTTCTATAATTGTCAAATTAAAAGGAAAAGTAGAATCTATAGATCAGATGATATTTGAGGAACTTCAGTCCAGAAGAAAAACGTTTGCATTTTAAAAACAGAAATTAGTTGTTTAAAATTGAATGATCTTTTCAGCCTTTATATTATGAATTTTTTTCACTTTTTTTTTTTGACCGATATTAAATTCAGCCCCATAGGCCAGATCCAACCTTCTCGATGGATTTATATGGCCCACATGCACATTCAAAGTCTGTAGAGGGTAAGCTGTAATTTTAAAAAATAACTTCCTAGCCCTCATAAAGATTGTGAAGATAACTTTCCAACTCTGAATCAAATATAGACCAATTGAGCATTGTCATCCTGAAACAATGGCTCTGAAGTGTGAACTCCCCCATCTAGGCCTATGTTCATTTTTTGCCTCATTAAGTCTCTCCAAATGTCAGCATTAACTATTTAATTGGTGATCATTTTAGTGAATGCAGTGGGTGGGAATAAAGTCTGTGAGGTTGGGATTTGGGAGATAATGCCGAGAAGGAAATGGAGAGGAATGAAAGGAGATGCCCAAAAACAAAAAGAGGGGCAAATGCAGGAGGATAAGGAAGGAAGGAAGAGAAGCAAAGGGCAAAGATGGCAGTGGTTTTAAAGGTGATAACTTTTTCCCACTGTTAAAGGTAATAATTTGTAATAATTGGAGATATACCAATCTCCTAGAACTGGAAGGGACCTTGAAAGGTCATCGAGTCCAGCCCCCTGCCTTCACTAGCAGGACCAATTTTTGCCCCAGATCCCTAGGTGGCCCCCTCAGGGATTGAACTCACAACCCTGGGTTTAGCAGGCCAATGCTCAAACCACTGAGCTATCCCTCCCCCCTGAGTGTGAGTATAATAGTAAGGTATTTAGGTTTGGAAGGATTAGATTTTTATTGGTAACTATTGGAAAACTTTGTACTGTACACACAAACTGATGAGAAAATATTTCTATTGATGGTGACTGAAATTTCCAGCGAGAGAAAGTAAGAAAAATGCTGTTTGAGAACTTTCTAGAGTTTGATTTAAGGGTATTTACTTTGTATTTTGACATGTGGTATTGACCATTTGTGTTTTAACTGTTATAAACTTTTAACTTTTTGAATCTCAGCATCTACTGTCATAAATAATTATCTAAGGCTCCCCTAATTTCCTGCAACTTTGAAAATTTAAATAGATACATATTGAAAAAAATGCTTAAAACCCATAATTCTGCTCAACTGTGAATTTAAATCAGTAATTAAAAATGCTTAAAAATAACCAATATCCATCAGTTTTATAAAAGTAAAAATTGATTTTTGCTAAGCCATAAGATATTGAACAAATAATTACCAGTAAGCTTCTAAATAGTAAATAAACTATTGTCTACCTTCAATCTTTCATTAAATCTACTGTTGATATCAGTGGGAGATAATACGGGGAGCAGAGATAATTTGAACATCAGATTGCTATACTTGATCGCATCATTAATCTTTTGAGTCAGGTATCATGCTTCCAGAAATTACCAATACATGGATGCTTCAAAGGTATGTTTGGAAATCCCACCATACAGTGTGCAAGACTGCAAGGAAAAAATCTCCCTCCTGACCTTAATACAGTTAAGCCTGAATCATGAATTGGTTAGCAAGCGCATCTACAAGCATTTTTTTGATTAAAAATATCACAGTGCAATGTACTATAAACTCAGAATAATTTGGCCAGATTGATGTGCTTTACTCTGTTGTCGATACATTGGATCTACTTAAGCATACAAAGCCCTCGAGAGAGAGGAAAATTTGCTTAGCAAATAGTTGCATATGATGGAGTTTCTGTCAAGTGAACAGGCAGGGAACTACAGGAAGAGAGAGAATGTACATGTGCTTAATATAATGGACTTGAACCCAAGAGAACTGAGTTCTCTCTCTGCCGCAATTCTTATTTTGCTATTGGGCAAGTCATTTAAACAAGAATTTTTAATGGTGACAACTAATTTTGTCTTTTATCTCTGCTTCAGTAATTGAGACATGATTTGAGAATACAGGAACTCCTCACTTAGTCGTCCCAGTTAACGTTGTTTCGTTGTTATGTTGCTGATCAATTAGGGAACATGCTTGTTTAAAGTTGTGCAATGCTCCCTTTTAATGTGTTTGGCAGCTGCCTGCTTTGTCCACTGCTTGCAGGAAGAGCAGCCCATTGCAGCTAGCTGATGGGAGCTTGTAACCAAGGTGGACTGGCAGCCCCCCCATCAGCTCCCCGCTCCCCCAAGTTCCCTGTGCTGCAGTTGAAGGTTATCAATTACTGGCAGTTCAGCTGTCCCTCCCCTCACTGCCATGTGCTGCTCCTGCCCTCTGCCTTGGAGATGCTCCCAGAGACTCCTGCTTGCTGTGCAAGGGTCGAGGGGGTTAATGTCAGGGTGTCCCTATCCCCCCCGCTCCTGCACCCCGCTTACACCTTCTCCATATAGAACAGGGAGGGGACACAGACAGACAGACAGAGACAGAGAGCTTGGAGCAGCAGCTGCTGTCTCAACTTCCTGATCCACTTAAAAAGACAATGCACTTAAGAGTGGGTCAGCTTACTTAAAGGGGCAGTGTGCATCTCTCTCTCTCCCACACACACGAGGTGTGTGTCTGTCTCTGTTTGCTATGCTGTCTCTCCTCCCTTGTGTTCGGGCTGCCTTGTGTGAGAGGCTACATTAACAACAATGTGTTAACCCTTGAGGGCTCAGCTGAGTGCTAGTTCATCATTTAGTAGCAAGGCATTCCCTGGGAAATATCCCTCCCTCTTCCACCCTCTAACTTCACCACCTCAACCAAGCTTCACAATCATCATAGCTGTGAACAGTATTAAATTGTTTAAAACATATGCTGTGTGTATATATCTATATAATATATAGTTTTTTGTCTGGTGAAAAAATTTCCCTGGAACTTAATCCCCCCATTTACATGAATTCTTATGGGGAAATTGGATTCGCTTAACATTGTTTCACTTAAAGTCGCATTTTTCAGGAACATAACTACAACGTTAAGCGAGGAGTTACTGTACTGGACACAGCACAGACACTACTAAATGCTCCAGCACTGGCAAAGGACCTTGGAGCCAAGCACCTTCCTCCTGCTCCCACCTCTGTAACACACTCCACAAGGGTCCCTTACTGATATCCCCAGGACTGGGTGGGGACAGAAAATGCAGACCATGTGGACAGCATGTGGTGGTACAGGGCTGGAGGGAGCCATTGTGTTTTTGGACAGTCCATTCGCAAAACCCAGCCCTTGAGACCTAAAGGAGGCCCTTGAATAAGAAAATCAACAATCAGTCCAGCCTCTTTGTGGGCAACAAGAACCTGATTACCTGAAATGTATATTCTCTTATCTCCTGTGCTTCTGAAATAATCAACATATTTCTTTCTGTAGTATCACTAGAGAAGTTACCAACTCAAATATGTTTCAGTAAGACTGAAACAAAAAGTGAGATGACAGCAGGCTACTTGTATTTTGTGGGGACTAACCCACAAAAATAGGGAGAGGCATGCACCCATTTATTCTGAAAGTAATGGACTCCTGTTGGGTAGCTCCTGCTGATTATCAGTCATGCTAATAAGCAAAATTTAGCTATTTCCAGAATAGGAAGATGTAACAATACTTGTGAAATGTTCATCTTACCTCCCCCTGTAAATCATTTTGAGATCTACTGATGAAAAGCGCTATATGAGAGCTAGGTATAGTTAGTGGTATTCTCAATATTTTAATGTATTGTATAAAGATATGCTAGATAGGAAAATGGGGACGGAAATGAAAAAATGTGCTGGCAACAGCTCAGCTGGGAATGAGAGTATATGAATTCTTTATCTCTAGGGCATATATCAAATGGATTGCAAAAATCCAGGCAGATAAAGCACTTTATCCAAAATACCCCAGGAATCCCCAAAACTCATTTCAAGAGCAAGTTGGCTATTAAGTGACATTTCCCAGGATTCTATTAAAAGAGTAGGAACTGCCATGGGCTTGTTGTACTAGTTATGGGACTCCTATAGCTTGAGCAATGGAATGGGGACTTCACAGATGAAATGGTGTTTATGCAGTGCCTATTCAGTTGCAGACTGGACTGGTTCTTATCCATCAAAAAATTAAAGCAGATGTGGAGCACAGATGATCCAGATATGAACTACCTACCTTGGGTTACCAGGGTTCCAATTTCTGGAGTGCTAAACTTCAGTTTAAACACACAGTAGGCCCTTATCACACACTTCTTCCAGCAGTTATAACCGGTCCAAATTCTAAGGGTTATTGTTCTCCCATTTTATTAATAGTCCTGGCCATCGTCATAAAAGGATTCTTAGCACCTTCCCACAGCCTTAATGTTACTGGTTTCAGCCTTTCCCATATTTTTCCAAAGAGGAAAGAATTTTCTGAAAGCAGTCCAGTGTCTACAGAAAGTTCAAGCTATTTGCGGAGTCCTGAGGCTTCAAAAAGTCACTGAGATTTGTGATTTTTGTATCCAAAAGAAGTAAGCTAGTGCACACTCCAAGGATTAAATATAGATATCCATTCTATTCCCATTGTCTAGAGAGATTTTTCAACTTCTGTAGACTTGAAGATTGCATATGTATAAATCCCAGTAACCGTAAATCAGCAGTAATTCCTAAATTGCATACTCTGTTCATCATGTCCAATACTGCTCTCCTACTATTTTGGTCTGACAGTAGGGTTGCCTTTTAACACCATCTTTTTGTACAGTGCCTAGCACGGTAAGGTCCTGATCCATAACCAGGGTTCCTAGGTGCTATGGTAATACAAATAATATGTATGGAACCTGGGTGAAGTAACCATTCCTGCTCCCACCTTCTCTACCTACAGCGCTGTTGTTGGCCTCCAGGGTATAAGGGTGTATCCCAGAATGCTTTTAACTAAATTACTCCCTTTGTTTTGTTATGCAGCCTCTCTTTGTTTTGTTGTGAACCTCCGGAGCGCCGTTGCTACCGGAGCTGCTCTACCGCTCTACCTCTACCGCTCTACCGGAGCTGCTTATCAGCTCCTGTTTGCTGTGATCAATCTGTGAACAATCAAATGAGATCCTCCTCCCTGTGTGATTCACAGGGGTTGAGTGTTTGCATTTTGCTTGACCAGCAGCGAGAAAAGGAGTCATTCACAGGGGTTGAGTGTTTGCTTTGCTTGAGAGAAACGGTGGAGGGGGCAGAGGGGGGAAAGAGAGTATGTTGGATGCAGGCTGTTTGCAGTTAACAGTAAGGGGGTGGGAAAAATTTCTGATTTTGCACAGTGTCAGTTCCAAAAATCCACTCCCCCCCCGGTCCCTGTCACACTGCCCCACACCCCCCTCTTTTGAAAAGCACGTTGCTGCCACTTGAATGCTGGGATAGCTGCCCATAATTCATCACTCCCAACAGCGCTGCAAATGTGGCCACACTGCAGCGCTGGTAGCTGAGAGTGTGGCCACACACCAGCGCTGGCCCTGCACAGCTGGACGACCAGTGCTGCAACTACCAGCGCTGCAGATTTGTAAGTGTAGCCATACCCTGATACTTGACTCCCTTCACCTGGGTGCTTTGATAGATTATCTGATGTGATGGCTATAAGGAATGTCTGCTGTAGGAAAGACAGCAGATGCTTTATCAGTGGCTAAGGATATACTCAGTGCTAGAAATATTAAGATAAAATTCCTTTAACCCACTAGATGTAATCTACAGGGTCTCTGGACAACATATCTGATAAATCTATTGCTGTATGGATGGGAGAGGAGACTTGAAATAAACTTAAGTTAATACTTCCCAAAACTAAAATATTTGCTTTGAGATAGGGAACTTGAGCCCTTGGTGAATCTTGGTAATGAAGTTGATTTTCTCACAAGCGAAACCATATCGTCCAGGTCCAGTGATGTTTTTTCAAGGTAGAGGCATCTTTGGAATTCATCAAGAATTCTGCTAAATACTGCCAGTAATGGTATGGCAGTAAGCTTAGAGTTTCAGGTTCTAAGCTGTCATGTAGCTCAAGAGAGTCTGGTGCAGTAGTGCTTTGAATGGGCCTGTCCATAGTTAGCGTAGTCCAAGGTTCTGACACAAGTTCTTTCCTGGTGAGGGAAGTATAGCTTCTGAGCCACTCTGGTGTCATTAAAAATCATTGATGCATTGTCTCATTTTTGTGGACTACTTTTACTACTAGTGGAAAAGGATGTATTTCATACTTGTACTCCTGAATGAAATACACAATTTTTTCATGCTTGCAGGTGCCTGTGCCAGATTTTAAAAAATCCAGAACCCCTCTGGTAAGACAGCCAATTGTAAGTGTCCTAGGGAGAATTCCTTTTAATCAGCTTAGCTAATCCACATGTTTGTTCCACCCCAGATGAGTGAGTGCAAAACTCATGAGGAGCTCAGCTTCTACAAGTGTGAAAGACTTCCAATTTGACTTTTTGCTCTCGGCTGACACCCTGCTGGGTTATCATCTTTGTACAGGTTGGAGATCTCTAGGATTATGTAGGAAGAAGGGATCTGATGATAGTCTCAACCACCTGCAACTTCAAAAGGCCCATGTTTTTAGTTTGTCTCCAAACACACACAGTCCAAAGCCATTTGAACTTTCCAGCCAGAGAGGCGGGCATTCTTGGTGATTTTTTTTTTTTTTTTTTGGAATGGTGGTCCAATAGCAATTTCCCTGATTTCTGTAAGAGATTCACCATTGCAGAGATTTTTGTACTGCGCGTGGAATGACCTGTTGCCTGTCAGAGTTGTTGTATAGCAACCAAAAAAAAGGGCCTGAGGTATATTTGGAAATGGTAAAGTTTGCTTAATATAACCTTCTTCTGTGAAGGTCTCTGCATTTCCGTGTGTGGATATATCCTTGAAAAGCCATGACCATTCGGAAGTGCATGAGAATTCTCGTTTGAGGGTGGTATCATCGTCCTACTAAGGCAGTGCACTCTCCCAAGTGCCTATGTTCCTTTGCTGGCATCACAGAGAGGAAGTGGAACTTACTTTTGGTCTTCAGGACTAGACTTGCTTTTTGCCTAACTTGAGACCTTATTGTAAATAGTTTAGAGTATTTTATAGTAATATTCTGGGAGCCCTTGCTTTCTAATAACTGAAAGTCTGTGCTGTTGCACAGGTGTAATTCATAAAGTCATGTACAGTATGTAAAAAAAAATCCAGTAATAGGGGCTCTTGTTTCCATGCACTGTGTTGTAGTAAACAGTGTTGCTGTTTATACATGTTCCCCAAAGTTTGTGTGCAGAGTGGTAGTTTAAACAAAGCACGCACTCAGCCATGCTTGTAGTTGTTTCCATTGCTTCACACTGAATCAACAGTCATTCGAGGCATCAGAGTGACACAAAGATAGTGATAATCCTGGAATCTTGTTATACAGTTGTCTGGCCCTGAGTCTGTAAGGGCTTCAAAGAAGTGTGTGCCTCCTGCTTGCTGATCAGACCAGAGACAGACGCCCACATTCAGTGCCTTCTGTCTGCAGAAAAGGAGAGTTATCAACAAAAATCTCATTCTATCCTTTCTGGCACAGGGGGCTGAAAGTTGGTTTACTAGACCTTCAGACAGCCAGTTATCAGGCTGCTGTGTCTCCCTGCAGTTAAGGTCTGTGGGCTGCCATGAGTCCTATCTTGGACTCCTTGCAAGAGGAACAGAAGAAAGTGGCCAAGATGCAGGTCATAAAGTGTCATATGCTCATTAGGCACTTTGAGGACAGAACATGACTCTTAGGACACCAGTGCAAGTCCAGTAGTCAACACTCATCTTTTCTTACCTACAGTCTCTGGGTTTTTAATGGCATAATAAATGGTCCACCCATTAGGAAGCCCTGCCTTTGAGATCTAAACCTTGTCCTGCTAAAGCTGATGGGTTCGCCTCTTACTTCCTCTGTCATTTATCAATGAAAACAGCTTTCCTGATAGCTATCACATCTGCTGAGAGAGTGAGGGAGCTCAGTCCTTAGGATGACCATTCCACATTACACTGTGGTCTACAATGAGAGAATCATCATGAGGGTGCATTCTACCTTTGTGCCCAAGATGGTGTCATATTTCCATCTACTTCAGTGCATTTCACCACTCTGTGTCTTTTCCAGATCCGCACTCCCATCCAAGGGAACCTCCTCTCCATGCCCTTGGTGTAAAAAGGTCACTACTTGCAAAAGACCAAGTCATTTAGACAGTCTAATAGGTTATTTGTACCCTGTTGGGAGAGTGTCAGGAAAACCTGTTGCCAAACAGACTTCCACTCTGGATTGATAGATGTATAGAATATTGCCACATTTTAGCCAGGAAGCCAGTATTCCCTGGTTTAAAGACCCCGTCCGTGAGAATTACCACAGCTTCAGTGACGTGTCTTAAACAAGTTCCTGTGGTGGTGATGTGCAAATCAACAACTTGCAGTTCAGTACAGACATTCACAGAGTGCTACTTTTGGACTTGGCTTTGTGCTTCAGTGCCCAGTTTGGCAGAACAGTGCTGCCATCCAGGTTTAGCTAAGAACTTGTCCATCATCATCTTGGTGGAATGTTGTTTGCTAATCTCCCACAGGTAGCAAATGTACAAGGCCCTTGAAGAAGCAAGGTTACTTTCTAGTGACTTGTCCATGCTACCCACCCACCTTCCCGTCTACCTCAGTTCTGTATAATATCAAACCTGCCGTTTCAGAGAAGGAACTGAGGGTAATGGTGAGGGATGTGCGCACGCTCCTAATATAGAGTAGGGTGATGACATCACTCTTCTGACCTAAGGACATGGCTTTGTCAAGGCATTTCTGCATTTATTCCTCAAGTGTGAATACATGAGTGCCATTCTTGAAAAGCATATCAGTAACCTCTCTTTAATAAAAAGAAAAAAAAAAAAAGAAAGGTGCGGGGGCGTATTATTAGGTTGTATTGGGCACTGGATTTTATTAGTTGACTCTTAAAGAGATAATATAGCACTTGACTTGTTAAGGTTCAGTTTTGATTATTGATTAACAAGACGAAAGATAACTCAGCTCAAGCAGTTTATTAAACATAGACAAATGAGCACAGATAGAGAAGTTCATACTTTATCAACTCTGGGGAGCAGGCTTGCAGAAGTCACAGCTTCCATCTTTCATCTGTGTCTGTTCCAAAATTAGCCCAACTTGACTTATATTTATATTGTACTGGTTTACAAAACATAAAAAATTAATACACCTTGCTCCCTCTTTCCTACCTAGTTTCATACAGTGCCATTCTGGATGTTAGTAGACCGTAGAGGACAGATAACATTAGGAATGAGAGATCTACGATAATAGTTTCTGGCGCACAGTTCATATTTGGCAAGCCTCAGTAGACCGTGCATCGTGTTTTTGACAACTCAATAGAACATACATTTTATTTCTCATAAAGTCTACACATACAAAAAGTCAAACTAAAAGTCAGATGTTCATTATCAAGTGTTTGCTGTGTTAACATGCACCCAGGAATAACATTCTCTTTTTTTCTTTATAGTATAAGCAGCACTATAATGGACGTAGACAGCACAATTTCCAGTGGGCGTTCGACTCCAGTTATGATGAATGGCCAAGGAGTTACTGCTTCATCAGCAAAAAGTATTGCTTATAACTGTTGTTGGGACCAGTGCCATGCTTGCTTCAACTCCAGCCCGGATCTGGCAGATCACATTCGCTCCATACATGTAGATGGTCAGCGAGGAGGGGTTGGTTTTATTTCTTCTTTGCTGTCCTATCTCCATGCATTAATATTTTGTAGCACTTTCATGAAGTTATGTCAGCAGTTCTGCATTTTCAGATAACTATCTTTACCTGCGTATGTTTGTTGAATGATAAAATTAGATGCCAGCTATTGCAGCTTTATTTGGAACTGTTGCGGGTTGGCGTATGTCATCACAAATTTCTTTGAGTAGATAAAATAGCTCATGTTAGGAAATGCAGTGTCTGAACGAAATAGGGGCTGGATGATTTATACTAGTCATTCTGCTTAGGACTTTTTTTAAAAAAATGGATTCCTAAAATTAGACTCCTTTGTAAATCTGACCTGATATTCAGAAGTTCTAAGCTGCAAATTTTAAATCAAATTCAGGAAAAAAAGCCAATATTTTAAGTTGATTTGTATATGTGGTGGATTTTTTTCACAGCAGTTTGGCCATAACGGCAGTTGTCACAGGTACAATGGAAGATAAAATATGTATATTGTGTTTTGATTTAGATTATTGTGGGTACCTTAACATTCAACCCTTTCTTGACACTAATTAAAAAAAAAAAAACCTTTTAAAAGCTTTTGTATAAGGTTTTTTTTTTCTGTGCCCTGTTTCTGGTTCCAAGTGTTATCATTTGAGTTGAAATTAGATGGTTTTAAAACTGAATAGTTAAGTTTTGGAACCCTGTGCTTCCTCATAAGCTCTTGATTGTTGTTATGCTTCCTTTGATACATTTTTTTTTTTTGTAAGTGAGGAAAGGATTTGTCGTTTGCAGTGTTGGTCCTAGGATATTGGAGACCAGGTGGGTGCGATAATATTTTTTATCGGACCAACTTCTGTTGGTAAAAGAGACAAGCTTACATAGTGCTCTTCAAGAAAAGACCTCAAAGAATTTGTCCATAGCGATGCTGGTTATTTGGGAGCTGAAGCTGTTAGTATCTCTTTTAATTACCCATAGTTGGAGCTTGTTTTGTAATGGTTTCTAGAGTACATATTACTGCATACAGCTCAGATAAAAGCTACATTTGACCATTTTAAGAGTGTAAAATGTCTTTGGCTTGGCATTGAATATGTAATAGTGTTGGCTGGCATTGGTCCAGTTCATCCTGAGAATGCAGGATCTCATAGTTACAACAGTATTTGTAGTTTGACAGTTGTCTACAAGATGTATCCTTAAAAGATGTGCTTTTGTGTATTCAGGCTGTGCGTAGTCTTAGGCCTTGTTAATGCGTGGGGAATTTTATAACAAAAAAACAAACATGCTCTGAAAGCTTCCGGCTTCTTTATGTCAGTGTTAATTTGAAGCTACATCCTGAGTTAAGTATTAAGAAGCCAACTGTGTTATAGAGCATTAATCTGGTCCCTTATCGACACATGAAGCCTTCCTTGTTCTCCTAGAAATCTGTTTGAGTTTCTTACAATGATGTAGTTTAAAAAAATTGAAAGCCATAGAATTAACTTGGTGTCAGTGATGTCATTTCAGAGTAAACTGGCTTTGGATTAGGTATAAATACTAAAGACCCATCCAATTTCTATATCATGTAAAATGCATCAGATTGAGTTGTCAGTCACTCATCCTAAATTCCTTAGACAGGTAATATCATTACCTAAACTAGTCTGTGATCAATATTTCTCAGTTTCTTCATGCCTGTTTTGACAAGGATCTTCCCTACAAATAGAAGTTAATGACTTCTAATGCCCTATCTGGAGTAGGATTTAGAATGGTCAGGTTTTGGATTTAATAACTCAGCCTGTTATTAAGGGAGACTTGATGGTATGACTGTATGTTGTTAATGTTATTCCTTAGCAGGACTTAATCTTACTGTTAGATGTTAGGTAATAGTCAGTTGCAGGCATTGCAGTGCAATTAGCCAATCTCAGACATTTTACCATGCGTAAAATACGCAGAGTTGCCATGTGAAGATCTCTGCATATGTTCACCAACCATTACGCATGGAATGTGGATTACAACAATAAAACTGCTAGTCCACATCAGTATTCTGCCAGCTTTCACACACTCCACTCTTTCAGGCTTTTTTAAAGTTGGATTTGTTTTTTTTGAAGCTTTAATGTTTCTTTAATGTTTGCATATTTCTCTGTATTTTGCTGCTATTGGAGTTTTTAGTTTACAAAATGTGCTCTGTGATAGGCTATACTTTGTTTTCAGAAAAGAAAAGTTTGCGTGAAGCTCTGAGTGTCTGAATTGCAATCTGTCTACACTTGTCCATTTGTGTGCCCTGCTGTAGTTTGGAAATTTTTGTTAAAAATTAAATTTTCATTTTGCAAGAAAGAGACTGACAGTTACTGTCAGGTTTGTTTTACAAGAGTAGGTTTATGTGCACCACCTGCAGGTGAGGTGGTTGAATAACTCATGGCTTTATTGTGGAGTTTTCAAGTCTATTTATGCACAATGACTGCAGCTTGTAAAGAACAAGAATTATAGGCAAGAGAACAATGAGACACATTCAGCATAGTAGCATATATATATAATATATATATATATATGCAGCCTGTACATTTATCATATTATGTTGAATGTGTCTCATTGTTCCCTTGCCCATAATTCTTGTTCTTTACAAGGTGCAGTCATTGTGCATAAATAGGCTTGAAAACTCCACAATAAAGCCATGAGTTATTCAACCACCTCACCTGCAGGTGGTGCACATACACCTACTCTTGTAGGTAAAAATCCCTTCCAGATCCCCAAATGATGATCAATCTAGCCCCTGCCATCAAAGGAGATCCAACATACTAGTTTAAGGGTAGGGCTGAAACAGGGAGCCCAAAGTGGCTGTTTGCCTATGCAGCAAACCATTGCAGCCTTCTTCCTCCTCCAAGCAGAAGCCAATCACCCTGTCTCATTGCCACCCTCACCAGCCAATGGTAGCAGTGGTGAGTGGGACAGGCTCTGGAGCTAGATTGCAGCATGCATACCCTTCCCCCAGTTATAAAGGAAAAGGAGAGAGGGAAGCAGCAGCACATGGAATACAGCCCTAGTTGCTCCTGGTTGAGATCTATCTCTCCTCCTCCACCTTCCCCCACCCACCATGTCAGTGCTCCCTGCCCCATCAAAGCTGCCAATAAAGTGATCATTTTCTTTTTACCCACAGACATGAAATTAGCAAATACCTTGGAAAATTAGTTAAAAGAGATGCAATCAATTTAAAGACACTTCTGTATGATGATTTTTTACTTCATCGTTTTGCAATTAATATGTTTGGATAGAATAGGATAGCACAAAACATGTAAAATCACAAAAATTGGCCTGGGAGATTGGGGGTGGATGTATATATAAAATGACTTTTAAATCTTTTTAAATTGCCAAAATATGAAGGTGTCCTTTTATATGCACCGCTTTTACTTTTTCATCTGCTTAGGTTTTTGCTCCAAAGTCCAGAGAACTTGGATCATTTTTATTTTTTTTAAGCAAAATAGAACTGTGTGTGCAGAGGGAAGTGATCAAAAAATTACAGAAATAATTATTTCAAGTTGTTGGTATATACACGATGTTTGAAAGCCATACTTAGGGTCTCTGTACATAATGATTAAAGACAATAACCTCAAATTCAGCAGCTTCGTCTTTTGAAAGTGTATTTAAAACATGCTTTTTAAAATTACTTGAATGTAGCTGCGTATGGCATCAGTTAATCTTTGGAATAGGATGAATAACAAAAGCCTAGTTAAAGCTTATGTTGGAGGATATTTTTTTGCTGCTGTTGTTTTTTGTCATCAGCATTTTGAACCCATGGGAGAATGTGGAGAGAGAACTCAGGAAAGTAGAAGTTTGAGTTTTATGGAAGGAAAGGAATGGACATAGAAATAATTGGCACCTTAGAAGGAGTGTTAATCCATATGTGTATCTAGAAATAAATTCTTTTTCCTCCATCATCCAGAAGCAGTTAGATTCCATGGTGATAAATGCCTTAGAAAAACCCAGTTACCTAAGGTGGGGGTTAAAAATCATACTAGGCAAGGATATCTTTTCCATCCTACAGTAAATATGTCTCCATGTATGCTGTGATGGGAATAATGTGAATATGTGGTTTAGCTTGGAGCGCCCAAAAATTCACTAATGTTGAACAGTTATTTAAATACTTTTTAGTACCTTGAAACTAAGTTTTAACTTGATTCCCTCATATAGAAGAAATGGACTGTTGCTTTTATATGACAACAAACCATTTTGTCCTTTTCTCTTATGAGAAGATTGTAAAGGTGATTACTCAGTTTGGATCTTGCTTTTCCTTTCTTTGTATAGGTATTAATCATTAGAGGATTTCAAGATTTGGAAGCTATCTCTAGGGTTCGTGGTGTAGCTCTTGAACTTATTTATAGGGGGCAAGCACTTGGGCACCAAAATTTTGTTCCCAAGAACTGCCATTATGAATGCCTGTGGGCCTTATTTTTTTTCTCAAAATTCTGGGCAAGCTGGTATGAGAGAGCAAATAATTCTTATTTATTTATTCAGGGTCTAAACACTTTTTGAACCAACATGTATCTTTTGAACCAACATGTTTTGTATTCATAACATAATCAAATAATATGTTTTTAGACTCCTATAAGAAATAATGACATATTTTTCCTTTATTAGGTATTTGTTTGCTTGTGGAAAGGTTGCAAAGTATATAATACACCTTCAACAAGTCAAAGTTGGTTACAGAGGCATATGCTGACGCACAGTGGGGACAAACCTTTCAAGGTAAGCTGTTTTTATACGAAATCATGTTTTGTATGTTGAAAATGATAAACAATTTTACTTTTTATGTTTGGGCTACATTTTTAACACAGGAGGATTTTCTAAAAGTATCGAGAGAGACAAACGTTGGCCAATTGCACTTCATTAATCATTTATATTATTATAGCACGTGAAGGCTCCATCACTGTACGAACACAGATGAAGACACAGTCCCTGCCCCACACAGATTGTACATTTATTCCCAATGCCTTTATCCGAAGTGGTATGGGAGTCTCTCTTAAATTTAACTCTCTTTCCTGAAGCTCAGCTTCCAGTTTAACCTATCTGTTTATGGTGAAAACAGGTGGAAGCATGACTCTTATGTTTTAAACTTCCACTCTTGGTGAATAAAAAAGCATGTGAATCCTGCATCTAGATGGCAGCCATTTTTGCAAACAAAATTTAGTTGAAACCCAGTGAGCGATATTTATGATCAACATATTTCTTCTTAATGTAGTAAGGAAATGTGAGTCAGGAATAGAGGTCCATATAGCTGACTATATTTCTTGCATAGCATTTTCTAACTTTCTCTCTCTCTCTCTTTCTCCCCCCCTAATCTGTACCTGTGATTCTAGGTATAGTAGTGTTTATCATTCCCATATCCACCTATCCGTTATTAATGGGTTGCTTCATCCTCTTATGGATACAGTGGGGCAGTTCATAGCTGTCAATCCTGGATCACTTGATGGTAAGTCCCACCCACACTATTTCCCGTCTGAAGTTCTCCCTCCATGCAGGGTTCATCATTTTGATGAAACATCAATTTGGGCTTTTCTTCCTCTTTGATAACTTACCTAGGTAATATTTTTTTTCCCCTCTAAAAAGTAGTACTATTTTTTTTTCCTGGCTACTCTATTCTGTTTTCTTTTTTAAAGGCGTTTATATTTTTTTGTTATAATGACCTCTGCCAGATGTTATTTCTCTGCAGAGATCATATTTGCATCATGGCAGAAAAAGAGAAGCTCCGGTCAAAGCCTGAGATGAAAAAATGCAATCCATCTCTCCAGCCTTGTATGCAAACTAAAATGTCATTTTTCATCGCAAACTGTGTAACATAATCTGAGGATTTCTGACTGAGAGGATGAATGACAAATGGGAATTCAGTACCAGCCCTTAAGCTTATTCAGGGGAATTAAATTGGCATGGAGGTGATGGCTCTTATTTTTAGAAGCTCAACAGATGGGTCAGAGATCCATAATACCTTCAGATATGATTATTCCAGTAACTGATCCAGCACTAACTACTAGTCCCGGAAACAATTTTGAACATTATTGATCAGATGAAACTTCTCCTTTAATTCCCCTGCACTTTGAGATTTAAAATGGGTATTTTCTGCTTTATAAGTAGAGGCAAGTGGTAGTGATTGTTCTGAAAGATCCTCTCTACCTGTAGCTTTCTGGTAGCATGCAAACTTGTATTGGGCCTAATCCTGACTAGATAGGCCTGTCCTAATTATCCTTATGCACCAGTTAGAGATGTCAGATGTATTTTTTATCATCAATCCACCTAGTCCAGCAAGATTATTCCTGCCAAAGTTTTAGTATGGTATAAACAAGTAATCGAAAGCCATAGGCATTCAACCAAGGCATCACTATAAATCAGGGAACTTAGCCCATGAAAGATTAGGTAAAAGAGAATCCAATTTTAGAGACATTTGCCTTTGAAAATGTAGGCTTTTTAGGGGGTACATCCAACAATGGATGATGAATTACTTCATGTTCAGTTACAGGTGCCATAGTTAGTTACCTAGCAAAAGACAGAAGCTTCTGTAAAGATCCCAGCCCCAGTGGACTCCAGCTTTTAGGTTAATGCATTTGCATATAGGCCTGGTGAGAACTCGTACATCTAAACTTCCAAGCAGTTTGTCCTAGATGAAGGCGTCTTATGTTACATGTGCTGATATTGCTAATCTGTTCCCAGTACTTTCTGGGTAAGGTTGATGAAAAAACTCTAAAGATTACAACTGTTGGTCAATAGTGCTCATCATGGCTCTGAGTAATTTCAGCATTTCATCCTATTATCCTCTAATTCTTTGCGTCTCTGGTGTATTTTCCTTAAACTCTACTGATTTTTTTTTTTAAACATCTCCTGTGTTAGCTTTGACTCTGGGGGAAGTTTGCATCTCCATTGGAGCTTACTGCCGTCTTTTTTTTTTTTTTTTGGTTCCTTTCAGAGAATCTAGCACCAGAAATCAGACTGCACCCGTGTGCCATGATTTCCAGGTATTGGGGAGTAGACTGTTCCCACATATATATGGGGGCAGAGTCTTTACTGTCTGTACTTGAATGGATGGAGAATATGCTATGGCCAGTGCCGAGACTGGTTGAACTAACAGTATGGGTGCCCACTTCTGACCTAATGCACTGGATGCTCTTTATTAAAGTTTTCTGGACTGCAATGCTAATGGCTTACATTGGTAACCACTTGTCTTTCATTTGGAAAATGCCATTTTGAGCAATGGAAGAGAGTTTCCACCTTCTATTCTTCAAGAACATGATTAATGAGGGAGTGCATTCGGATATCAGGTGCAGTCATCCGTTGCCTCTTGTATGGCAGAAAGGGTAGGTAGCATTGATGGATACAGACACACATGGCTGTGATTATCTGGCCTTCATATAGTATTCATTAAAGGCTCAAAGATCTACCATATCACAAGAAAATCTCTTCGATGAAAGTTAGTGTCTAGTCTCACTAAGGCCAAAGAGAATGTGCACCCCCAGGTTTCAAGTATATTATCCATTCATCATTCTTCATCTACAGCGGGAAAAAGTTTTTTCAAGAGGCCCACTTCTGGGTCTGAATTCAGGAGTTACCAAAGTCAAATTGCTCAGTGTCATAGCAGATGACAAAGTATTCTGAGTCCTATTTACACACTTAGCAGCAACTCCTACTTTCAGCGAAGCCCTGTGTTTGCTACAAGTTAGCACATAGCTAACCCTGGTCAGTATCTGCTTCTCAGAAACTTCTTGCCAGGTTGACTGGGACTTTTTGTTCCTGGTGACCCCAGTCAGCTCAAACACAGGATTCTCAGCAATGTCCAGCTACAAAATCTACTTCAGAGAAATCCCTCCAAATGATCCCCTTTGAGAATGCATTTGAGTTCAGTCATACCAGCAAGAGACATTGTAGGAAATCTGATCCCATCAAACCTGACATATCTGGCAAAAGTTGGGAAGGGTTGTAATTTCAAGGAGGGCTTCCTGATACCCAGAAAGCCAGAAGAACTCAATCCTAATATGAATTCCTGAGAAGCCAAACTTCACCCGGTTAAGGAAAATTTCATATCATCTCTGGGTGCTAGTCACTAGTGTTCATGATTGATTCCCAACATTCTATCTTGTCCCCACAAAGATCACTGAAGTACATAGAAGTCCTACGTGATTCAGACATGATTGATCTCAAAGCCTTCCTTCCCCATGATGGGATCCAGAACATTGTGGATTTGGCAGGCGGGATTTGCCAGAGTAGGCATCAACAAGAGCTGTGCTACTAATGTCACTGCTGGAGGCCAAAACAATGTATGGATTAGTCACGACACAAATGTGTATACTGCAGGACTATTCATGTGGCCACAGAGCCTTGTATGGCACTGAGGAAATGGACAACTTCCTAGCCTTGGTGGCAGATCAAGGGTCAGACTGCAATTAGGCATGGACTTCCCCTAATCTCCAGTTACTCCAGTGGGATTGTGAACCCATGCAGAGACTGCACAATTCAAGTACTTGATCTCTTCAGGTATTGCAGCAGCTTCATATTAATGTTATGGAGATGAGGGCTGCTTGAAAGCACAATGGATTTTCAGAGAACTGACATTTGAGCCACTCTGTCTTGTATAAATGCTAAAACAGAAAAAAAGAATTTCACTTCCTTTATTAGGAAGCCTTTCATGTGTGAGATTGGGCTGTCCCCCACAGGACATTGCTAGTTGCCATTTACCTAGCACAAAAGAAAAACAAGATTGCAGACATGCTTAGTAAATGGGTAATTGACCTACCAAAATTAAGAGATAACGATGCTTAGTGGATGAGAGCTTTTTTGGGTGGGGAACACCAGAGAGCTCTATTAGGAACCCTCCAGAAGAATGAGCTACCAATATTCTGTAGAAAGCACTGAGAAGAAATGCATTTCCACAGATTTTTGTCATAGCAAAGGTTCTGATCAAACTCAAGAGATTGAGGAATTCCATGACCCCCCCCCCCCCAATGCTTTGGTTTCACGTGGGTCTCAATCCCGTTAATGATAGTAGTGGCTAATCCCATCAGCATGAGAATTCGGCCATATTTTATCACATAGAACTTGGGCACCTCTGTAGATCCCAGCTTAAAGTCTCTTTACTTGTTGGCATGGGTCTTACAGTTCAAGAGCTAAGTACTATTATGGTGGAAAGTAAGATGATGTCTCTCTCAGAGTCCTGATTCAAATCCTTTTAGCTTTCTGAAGGCATCTCTCATAAAGATGAAGGATAAGGGCATTGTGGAAATGCTAACTGATTTTTGTATCAGTCTTCACTACAGAAGATACTGTATGGGGTGGAAGGAGTCTTACTCTGGACCTTCACATTTTTAGCTAATAAAGATGAGGCACTGTCAGACTGAGATGGCAAGAAGACTTGCTGGAATAAATAAAATACTGCATTTTAAAAAGACCTAATGGTACACATCCAAGAATGTAATGGCTGAGTTGCAAACAAAAATGTAGTCTAATTAAAATCGCATGGGCTCCTATAGCAGGACTGGAAGGATAGTCAGGGTTGTGCCTATCTTTATAAAAGGCAATAGGATTGATCATAGGAGTTAGACCTTGGAGCTTTTCTTCAAGTCCAGGAAAACTGGTTGAAAAGAATCAGAGAATTATAAAACATATATCTGAATGTGTGATAGGAACCAACTACCAGGGCTTTTATACAAGAAAATTGTGCCTGTAGTCTACTAAAAGTAATTGAATGTGTCTATAAAATAGCGCTTAAAAAAGAACTGGTAGATATCAATTGTTTGGATTTTCAAAAATCCTTAAACTTAGTTGCTTTGTAAACTAATATGGAGTAAGAGGCAAAATTTTATCTTGGATTAGAAACTGGCTAGGAGAAAACAAGGAACTGAAAAAATGGGCAGATCTCAAATTGGCAAAAGATTAAATGGAAGATTGAGGAACTTCAGAGGAGCAGATCAGAGTTAAGCTATGTGTCTTGTTGACAAATGTAAGATGATTCATACTGGAAGGAATAGTTTGAGCTGATCATACATATTATTGGATTCTAAATTAGAAATAGACTTGTCAGGAAAAAGAAATGGATGTATTAGGTATGTGGACACTGCATGCTAAGATAGGGCTCTGACTCAGGTTTGAGCCCACCCCCACCCTCATCTGTCCACACACGTGGGTATGACTCAGGGTAAGCAAGCACTCAGAATCCTTCTAGTGCTTCTAATAGGTCAGAGCCAAGTCCCAATGTGTCTTGGGTTCATGTCCCATGTCATTTTGCAGTGTAAACTCAGTTCCAGCTGCAGATTCAAGTCAGAAGCTCTGTGTAGTGCAGTATGGATGCATTAGCACAACTGACACTTGGGTCCAGCAACTGTAAACCCAGGTTTACAATGCAGTGCGCACACTAAAGCGTGCAGGCTTGGAAACAGTCTATAGTTCTAGGTCCCACAGACCTGTGTTTACAATGTAGTATAGACATCCATTGTGGACAGCTCAATGAAAATCTCTTTCTTGTGAAGCAGTGCTCAAAAAAAAAAATAAAAAAAAAAAAAAAAAGGGTGGGGGACACATGGTGTTAGGATTTTAAAGCATGGGAAAGACAATAATGAAATTATAACTGTGTATATGTGTGTGTGTATGTATATGTATATGTGTGTGTGTGTATGTATATATATGTATATATATATATATATGTGTATATATATATATATATATATATATATATATATATATATATATATATATATATCAATGGTACAGATTTACCTGGAAAACTCTTCAATTCTGGTTGGTCGGTTTCCAAAAGGGTAGAGTAAAAAAGAGGGGAGAAGAGGTACTGTTGATTAGAAAGATTTCTTATGTGGAGGATGAAATGACTGACCGTTTAGAGAGGAGACTGTTCAAGTGTAAAGAAGGTAAAGTGGGTACTCCTGTGCACCTTTTCTTCTAGTACAAGAGAAAGATGTGTTCATTAAATTGAAAGATAAGCTTAAAAGTGTGTGTGTGTGTGTGTGTATCAAACTCTTAAAGTAGTCTGGAATTTATTGCAATAGATATCACTGAGGCATTCAGATGTGTTGGGTTAGAAAAGGCTTCAGTATTTATGTGGTTAATGAGAACATGCACCATTACATTAAATAGGATTAAAATATATATTTTAAAGAAATATGTAAACCCTCATGCCAACCCCTGAAGGTTTATCTGCACTGCAATAGGGTGGCATTACTGTAGTGCCAATAGCTTTGATGGAGCTAGTTATTAACAATAGCAATGTAGCCACGATGGCATGGGCTAGTCACCTGAATACAGTCCTGCTCAGCACTGTGGGTATGTCATTGGGTGTCTAGCTTACATGTTGTTGTTGGTCCCCAATGATACACTGTATGTTTGAATGAATTCTTATTAGTACATCGCTTCCCCCACAGAGTTGAGAGTTTTATGTAAATTATGGGTATTTCTCTTTTAATTGATGATGGTTATGAAAGTGTTTTTGCCCCTCTTACGAAGGAACTGAAGGAAGACTATGGCCAGCCCAGCTACATCATGAGTAGCATGAGATGCTTCCTTGAGTCAAGTGACTTAGATCTTTTAGGCTGTGGTAGTCCACGTGCTCACGGAATCAAGGGTGGTAATTTGTTGCAGTACTTCTCTTCAGAGGACTATAATTGCATATAACTGATTACCTCTTCCAGAAGAGAGAATGTCTCCCTTATACTTCCTTGGACTGTCCTGTTACTTGCTTATCACAGACACGATAATATTGAATTTTTAATTATTTCAGCCAGCCTGATTGTTCCCCAGAGTCAGGGGCGGCTCTAGGCACCAGCAAAACAAGCTGGTGCCTAGGGCGGCAAAATCTAGGGGGCGTCCCCTGCCGCCGGGGGGGGCGTTAGGCTGGGCTGGCGGACCTGCCGCAGTCATGCCTGCGGGAGGTCCACCGGAGCCCCGGGAGGAGCGGACCTGCCGCAGGCATGACTGCGGAGGGGGCGCTCGTCCCGCGGCTCGGCTGGACCTCCCGTAGGCATGACTGCGGCAGCTCAAGCGGAGCCGCCGGACCTGCGACATGTCCGGAGCCGCGGGAGGTCCAGCCGAGCCACGCGGGACCAGCGGTCCCTCTGCAGTCATGCCCGCGGGAGGTCCGCTGCTCCCGCGGCTCCGGGGCGCCTCCTGCGCATGACTGCTTGGGGCGGCTAAAAACGTAGAGCCGCCCCTGCCCAGAGTGGATTGTAGTGCTTATGAGACTGACTTGCAGTATCCCTTATTATGCCATATCCTGATAAAGCAAACAGAGAAAAGGAAGTTGACCTGATTAAGCTGTTAGATGAACTAAACGCACTCTTCAAAAACAGTTTCCTCAACAAAGTCAACAGGAATTTGACACTTGCTGAAAGGATTCATATGCTTGGGAGAAGTGATAGGTTCAAGGCAAGGTGCAACAATTAATTATTGACCTAGAAGGAATTCAGTGAGATTTAATCTGGGAAATTATAACCCTGAATAGAAATATCCCTGCATGTAAAACTCCATATTGAGGACATTGTAGCTGTTTCTTCCCAGATAAAATTATTCCAGTGGGTATATTCTGAGTTTCTTACATCTCTCTTGCAGGGTTTGCTTCTACAGTGGTTAGTATTTAAAGTAATAACTGATGTCAACATGGACACTTGTCAGAGGCTCTGGTATGGGAACTCTAGTCAGCAGTAAAAGAGAGAGCATTAGATAACTGAATGGTCCTGCCAGCACCAGTCACTTCCAGAACTCATTAAAGGATGAGCACATTTGATATGCTTGATAATGGAATGACAGTTGCATAGCCCAGCAAACAGGATCAAGCCGCTCCAGTCTTTATTTTGAATTCTGCCAGTTATTCTTCTGGCAAAGTATCCTCTTCATCAGAGCACTGCACACGAAGGATGTATAAAAAGGCAGATTGCCTAAGCAGACTGATAATTGAGCTATAATAGTGTTCAAATCTGTAGGATTTATGCAGATGACAGCTGTTTGAAACATCGATTGGATTTATTTGCAAAATTTCACATTTGTTACTGTCAAAAGAGACATAATTTCTTTGAATCCAATAGAAATACAAAGGCAACATAACTTCTTTTCAGACCATGATTAGGAGTCTCTTCTTTATTTGTTAGAGTCCCATCAAATTTAAATGTTGAACCAATATGTCAGCTTTTTACTTGCTAAAACCTGTAGATGTAGTGTTCCATGTTTTCATCTTCCAGAATTGTGTGTGTCAATACCCAAGGGTTGGATTTTCAGAAGTGCTTAGCTTTAGACTAACTCTGCACCGTTGGAGTCAGAATTTAGGCCATCTAAAAATCCCACCCAAAGCAGCATAGACATTGTGGCACTTAAAATTATTTTAGGATTTCATAATGTCCTCTCAAAATAAATACCATGACTGAATTAAGTTTGGATTTTTAAATTTGGAGAAAAAAAGTTTTGTCTTTAAAACCTGACCATAGAAAATAGTGTCTGGCTAAAATAAAAGCTCTGGTGTGCAAAGAGAGAACTTTTTATTCTTGACATAAGGTATTCTGTGAATCTGTAGGGGAATATTAAAAAGTATACTTTACAGATTTCAGTATAATTAGAATGGTTAACTGCTAAATGTTATACTCCCATCCACGTGCAGCTAGATATTAGAGGGGATCACATGTCATTAGTCCACAATAAATTGGGAAGTTCTGAAAGAAGGAACCGGAACTGAATGTTTGAGATTAAAAATAACTTTACAAGTTTGATCTTATCTGTTAAGTTGGCATTATTATAAAGGATAAAAAGTGCATATTTTAACCAGAAACAAATAGCATAATGAAAGCTTTTAAAGCTGCTATTTTAGTGGATCAGGTGCTGGAATATTTACAAGTGTCACCTATGGTTAGAACCTTTGTTTAACACATCAGTGAGAATAACTGTATGGTCAGAAAGAGTGCAGATTTCTTAAGGGAAATCTATGGTAGTGTGTCTAGTTAAAGCTTTTCAAAATGTTAGTTGGCACTGAGAGTTTCTTATATAGCACAAGCTATAATTCCAAAGTAGCATTTATATTTAAAAGGGGATTATAGCAGATCTTTTGTTTTACTTCTTTACTACCTATTTCTTGCTTTTCCCTACCTATTCTGTAAATTAAATTCAATGTTCATTACTGCCCATTAGTAATGGTGGGTATGGGTACACTGGAGAAATTAAACTTCTTACATGTTAACTTATTTTCTCTTGAAGTAACATATCCACCAATCCGGACCCACCCTATGGTTTTAACAAACAAAACCGAAAAAATCTTAGATCTGTGTTTCTGAAAGAGAGAGGTTTAAAGTTATGCATAATAGTTGAGTTTGATTTATCAGAGGTCTTCTAAAGCTGTATAAGTATTTGGTGGGAAGCTGATTGGATGGGATTTAAAGTCCAGAGATCCTGAAATGACAGCCTGAACTGCTCCTATATCTTTGGAGAGGAAGAGACATAACCCATTAGTAACGGATTGCTGGATATATTATTTTAGAGAAAAAAAGAAAAGAAC
Source organism: Mauremys reevesii (assembly GCF_016161935.1). Classification (NCBI taxonomy): domain Eukaryota; kingdom Metazoa; phylum Chordata; order Testudines; family Geoemydidae; genus Mauremys; species Mauremys reevesii. The sequence goes on along the minus strand of NC_052623.1, from coordinate 244,513,804 downwards.
AGGTAAGACATTTTTCTCTTCTATTTCCTCTTGACTACAAAGTATTCTGTAGCATCTGTGGTATACTACACTTCTTTTAATTAGCTCTAATAATATAACCAACTATTGTCAAACTATGTTGCACATGAAGACACAGTAAAATAAATGGTCCTTATAAATAAATACTTTTGTATCTTGGTTGCAGGCTCAATTGCTTAACTTTATAACTAACCATTTTCGGGTGCTTTTTAGATGTAAACTGCACCTACTTGAGTATGTAAGTATGCTGTGTCAGTAATGACCTGGAAAAAAGCTCAGTTTTGGATAGAGCAAGTGCTGATTTTTGTGGTGAATCTCGTGAATATCTTGTGTGTGGTTGGAGAACAATGAAGTTTTGACCAGCTGTGTAATACACCCAAACAGACTAGAAACACCACTGTGTCTTATGAACCTGGCTTCCAGAAACATGTCTGGTACACATTTACCTGGTATATTTGTAGAATGTATTACTGTTTCACTGTTGTTTAATAGTCCATTTTTTTTCTGGGACTATTTTCTGAGCTCTAGCACACATTGCTAAGAGTGTGGCTTTAAATTTTGCAAGGAGTGTGGTTCTACTTAGGGTCAGGTTTTCTGCTTTGTTCCAATCTTGTCAGAGCTAATGGAGCTAGGAAGATTTCGAAGTGAAAGTTAAGAAGGCTGTGCAACACAACTTCAGTAGGGAGCCCTATTTTTTTTTTTTTTATAAAGGCTAAATAGTAGAGAACCTCAAGTTTTATTTTAGTGATTTTCAGTTTCCTTTCATGAAACCATCTTGTGTTCATGTAGAAGTCACCGGCTTCTAATGATTTCGGAACTACAGAAGAAACAATTTTTGCTAGAAATTATGCTTTCAGATAGTTGTTTTCATCCTTACTTCTGCTGGCACAAGTTTGATATATATATATTTTTTTACATGACTAAGCTCAGATTCTTTATTTCACATCACTATGAATTCAGGGTAATTGAAGTCACATTGGTGTTACTCCAGCGTTACAGGTGTGTAAACGATACTAAGATCCTGGACCACTGTGTTTAACTTGTCCACAGATGCACTTATTAGGTGCTTATATGTGATTCACAGGTTCCAAAGCCAAAGGGATGATTGTGCTCATCTAGTCTGAACTCCTGTATATAACAAGTGTCTATAGAACTTTCACTAAATAATTCCTAAAGCATATTTTATAGAAAAATATCGAACTTGATTTAAAAATTGTTAGTGATGGATAATCCACCATGACCCTTAGTAAATTGTTCCAGTGCTCACTGTTAAAAATTAATGCCCGATTTCCAGTCTGAATTTGTCTACCTTCAACTTCTAGACATTGGGTCATGTTCAGGGGTGAAAGTAACTTACCGGTACTGCCGGACTCCGGGGGGGTGTGTGTGGTCTCATCCGGAAGAGGCGTGGCCTCTCAAGATTTAAAGGCCCTGGGGAACCAGCTGTGGCTGGGAGACCCAGAGCCTTTAAATCAACCAGGGGCTCCCAGCTGCAGAGTGGCTGGGAGCCCCCCCAGGGCTCAAGGGCAAATTAAAGGGCCCGGGGCTCTGGCCACCAGGGGGAACCCCGAGCTTTGCGGGGCTGGGGCAGGGATTTAAAGGGCCCAGAGCAGCTGCCGCTGAGGGAAGCCCGGAGCCCTTTAAATCCTGGCCCCAACCCGGCTGCCAGAGCCGCAGCCGGGATTCAAAGGGCTTTGGGCTGCCCGCAGCTGCGGGCAGCCCAGAGCTCTTTCAATCCCCGCTGTGGAAGTCGATGCGGTCCAGCACAGCGTACTGGCTCTTGCCAGTACGCCGTACCGGACCGCACCGGCTTACTTTCACCTCTGGTCATGTTGTACCTTTCTCTGCTAGCTTGAAGAGCCCAGTATTTGTTCCTAATGTAAATACTTACAGATTGTAATCAAGTCACCCCTCAGCCTTCTCTTTGTTAAAATAGAGAGATTGAGCTCCTTGAGTCTGTCACTGGGAGGCATGTTTTTTAATCCTCTAATCATTCTTGTGGCTCTTCTGAGAGCCCTCTCCAAATTATCAACATCCTTCTTGAATTGTAAGCACCAGAAGTGGGCACAGTATTCCAATAGCACTCATAGCAATACCAAATAGAGAAATAAAATGTCCTTTCCTGTTCAAAATTCCCTTGTTTATCCATCCCCGGATCATGTTAGCTCTTTTGGCCACAGCATAACATTGGGAGTTCATGTTCAGCTGAATGCCCAAATCTTTTTCAGAGTCACTGCTTCCCAGGATAGAGTTGCCCATTGTGTAATCATGGCCTACGTTCTCTATTATGCAGCTCAGAATGGCTCAGTTGGGAATGAGGGAGTAGAATATGCTAAGTGATAGCCCCATTTCCTCCCTTCATTCAGCCCAATTTGCAAGCTCAGGATATGCGAGGGAGAGGTTTGTGGTTTTATTTCTTGGGCTGCTCATGGATGTCATTACCTGCAGAGTTACAGCCTCCCGCACTCCTCCAGCTGCTGCAGTGCCTGACCATCAAGGGAGTTTTCATAAGTGAGATGGGAAATATGAGGATGCAGGCCAAACTCAAACAACAAAGTGATAGTAGGGAGGGAGAGAGAAATAAGAGCACATTGTTCCATTTTTGGGCAGTGATGATTTAGTTCCTTTCAGCTGCTAGTACAGTTAACTATCACTGTTACTTGGAAAGGGAGCTGAAAAAATTAATATTACATTCACACACATCCATTCTTATCCCAAAATGAGCATCAGAATCTTTTCCCCCCTACTTCCATTTTCAAGTGTGTGGCCCTGGAGGGAAGATTTCCCTCCCCAGCTCCTAATCAAAGTGAAATTAAAACATTTTGTCTATGAACTAAGACGAAATACTGAATTTTGTGCATTGTTGAACCATTGTTTTATGATTTACTATTTGTCTAATTGTTTCATATAACCAGATAGAAGAACACTGACTATATCCATAATTCTTTTGTTTATGACCAGGAGATTTCTTGGTCTCGTCTTGTTTTTCTGTTTTGTTTTCTGTCATTAGCTTTTGATTATGCATTTTCTCAAAAAATTTGCTAAGGTAACCTTACCAAGCCAAAATAACTGAAGTACTTAAAATTTGTAAAATATGAATTACAGTATCTTTTAAAAATAAGCATCCTTTATTAATAGTATAGTAGTTCACGTAAGAGTTAAGCTCAAAAAGTACTTTTTAAAAAACAATCTCCAACTATGAATTGTCACAAGGAAGGGCAGAAGAAGTAGATGTAAGAGAACATTATATTTGATAGGTAAATAAGGTTGTAAAGTAACTGCAGAGTAGAGCTAGTTCATGAATGGAGGATTTTGAAAAAGGGGTAAGTTTGAATTGAAAGGGGAAATGTCATTGAGGATGAGAGTGAATGGATCTGCTTCTTGCAGCAAGAGCTGCAGGTAGGTACAGTGTCTAAGGTTTTTCTCTGAGCTTTGAGAACTTTTTTTTTGTGCTGTACAGTAATCTGTTTCACTGGAAAAATATGTGACAGAAGTTAGGATGGGAATTTGTATCACAGTTTTTCTGTTCTTGCATAGAATTTCATGCACTTTGAGAACTTGAATTGATTACTTCTAATTTGCTGGAATTCAAGTAAGAAAAGGTAAACTGAAAAAACCTAAAATATAACAGTCTGCAGAGAATTGATTTATCTGCCACTTGAATGAATGCTACAGATAGTCCCCAATATTCTCTTGTCATTTTGTTTCCCTTTAGTGTGTGGTTGGTGGGTGCAATGCCAGTTTTGCATCTCAGGGAGGGCTGGCTCGTCATGTGCCCACGCACTTCAGCCAGCAGAACTCTTCAAAAGTTGCCAGCCAGCCAAAGGCCAAAGAGGAATCTCCTTCTAAAGCTGGAATGAACAAAAGAAGGAAGTTAAAGAACAAAAGACGACGCTCATTACGTAAGTGTATGAGTTGTACTAATTTTTTTTTACCTCCATTGACAGTATTATCTTTTCCCCTTTTCCTTCCACCATGCCATCTCTCTATTCCCCCAGATGCATATTTGAGATCCCTTTCCAATGAAATTCAGAGAAGCCTAGGATATATTTGCCAGGCAGTGAGGCAGCAGTAAGAATCGTTGTGCAGAGGGGCTGTTGGAAAAGGTTTTTCTAGTACAAAAATTAACGTGTTATATGTAGATATTGGGTTGGGGGGGGAACAGTTTTATGAAGTGATCTATAAAATCTTACTAAGTTTAAATTCACTTATTGAAATGACAACCAATCACTTTTTACACATAAAAACAAAGGCTGAAAAATCAAAGGAAATCACTTTGAATAACAGAATCTCCATTATTCCTGGTTTGAAGAACGAGTTCAGCACAAAACTAAAATGAATAACAATGTTTTCAGCATTTGGTCTGAAAATACTGATGGCTCCAAGGTCCAGTATGAAAATGTGGTGTAAAGAACTTGATCAGCTGCAAATCAAAACAGATCTTTTCTTTCTGCTATTTAGTGTGTCTAATTTGCATTTGAAGCACTTCCATCCAATGAAGACTTAACAGGAGCTTCTGGAGCTTGTCAAAACTTGCATGACTAAAGCTAGGCACCTCAAAATAAATGACTGCACTTTCAGAGATGTTGAGCCCTACAGCTCATTTGAAGTCAAAATATGATTTAGGTGGCTGACTTTAAGTATCCAAATTGGAAAGTATTGATTCTTGTGTCCAAAAAACTATTTCAAATTGGCAGTATGCACATCTTATTTATATTTGACTGAACATGATTGAGTCATAAGAGTCAAGTCAGGGCTTCCTCAGTTAAAGCTGTGACATAGCTCTTTGCCAGCATCAAGTTATCTGCATCCTTCGAGATTTACATAGCTATAATATGAATATATTGTTGAATTTTTCTACAGATCTTGTGTAAAGAATATATACTCTGTATGTAATGGGGAAGTAAATGGAAAAATCTGTAAAAAGTTGTAGGTGGTGATAGGAGTTGCAAACACATCATGTAAAGTGACCTAGAGAGATTAATGTGAGTGGAAGATGATAAAATGAGATTATCTTGGACAAATGCAAGATAATAAATCTGAAGTAAAAGAATCTGATGCAGATTAATCAGAAAGGAGGAACCAGAAATGGACAGTAAGGAACAGTACTCGCTGGGAGAGGGACTAGATGACCCAATAGGTCTTCTAATTTTTCTAGATTCTGTGATTCAAAATCTGATTCTCTTCCTTCTTTTATCTTGTGTATATATGTTGCTTGGATAATTTAAGTTAATATGCCATTTTGTCTAATGTTTCATAGACAATGTGTAGAACAACTAATTTACTTTTTTTCCCGTCTTGACATTGCTTGAGAAATTCTTCCTTACAGGACTTCACGCAAGGTATTGTTCTGTTGGAGTTCTCTTCAGCATGCTGACATCCTGTAGCTCTTTAATCTCTATACATGTGGCTTCATGAGTAATTTTTTCTTTTAAAGCAAATAATATTCACAGCTCCTACTCTTTGGTTACATACCAGTCTCTCTCATTATGTTGTAATTTGCTTCACTTTACTTCCAAAATTAAGTTCTATATAGAAAGAGAACTGACAGTTGCCATTAGCACTTGCAGTTTTCTTGCCCCATGCAACAAAGCTTTTTGAATGACTTTACCTTAAGGCAAAATTCCCATCTGAGTTGAGGATAGACTCCTGTAATGTACTTCTCCAAAGGCCATGTGACCAGAACGTTTATCCGAAGCTGATAACACTTTCACAAAATGCTACGTATAGGTAGCTTGTTTTAAAACTTTCTCCATGGGTTGCAAATCTTGGTAGGCTCTGAAATCAGACTCCTTAATGGTCTCATAATTCTGTTTCTTTGTTTCTTCAAAAGTAGTGGGCCTAAAGTTAGGCATCTAAGGCAGTGATACTCAGACCTCAGTGGTTTAGGAGTCAAATTAGTGATCAGTATTACTCAAAAGAGCCACAGTAGTGTGAATTCATTGTTTCATTTACTATTTTTATATGTAGTAAAATTTGGCTCCTGAACCAGTGAGGTCTGAGTATCACTGCTTTAGATGCCTAACTTTAGGTACACTACATTTGAAGAAACAGAAAGGCAAGTAGATTATATAATTATTCTCACAGCAAAATGACTGCCCAGGTATACTGCAGTTGGTTAATAACATAGTAAAAGAATCCTGATTGGCTAATAACTTAGATTGGTTAATAATTAAATCAGTGTTTTAATCTGTGCTGCAAAGAGCCACAGCAGACACATTAAAGAGCCACGTGCGGCTCCCGAGCCTCAGTCTGAGTATTGCTGATCTAAGGTCTGGCCTCACTTAAAAGTTAGGTTGACATAGCTACCGCACTCGGGGTTTGGATTTTTCACACCTCTGAGTTCCATCGTTAAGCTGATGTAACCCCCAGTGTAGATGCGGTAGGTGGATGGAAGAATTCTTTCATCAAACTAGCTATGGCTGCTTCCTTTCCTACATCAAAGGAAAAACCCCTTTCATCACTGGAGAAAGTGTCTACGATATGGTGCTACTGTGGCACAGTTGCAGCAGTGTCATCATACTGCTGTAGTGCCCATAATGTAGACATAGATCTGTATTTAAGTACTTGAATGAGTGGCCTGATTTTCAGAGGTACTGAGCAGCTCAGGTTAGAATAAGTTATTGATCAAACAAATTCTGAAATACCATAAGATACAATTTGCTAAAATCATTCAGAAAAAATAAACTCTTAAAGTTTGTCACCTCCCCAGCAACCTTCCAACTTCCTTTTTCATTAACTGAAGAAAGTACTTATTTCCCTCCTACTTTGAGGAGGAAATTCTGTGCACCTGGTTACAGTTTATAACTCAGGCAATTATTTTTTATTTAGAATTAAGTATCTAACGAAAATACTAGCTATTGATGGTTTATACATGATTACACTGAAAATATCTTCATATTTACATCTATAAAAGTCAAAGTAGAGAGATCAGATTCTCTGCTCAAACCCCAGGTTCTCAGTGGAGCGTATTAACACAAAATAGGTTACCATGAATGTTTAGGTGACAAAAGCAAGATCTTACTTAATTTACTAGAATATGAACAGTTTATTCTTCATGTTGATATTTTGCTGGTCTTAAACTAGTTTATATTTTGTCTTTCTGTTCATAAACACTGTGTATATTTTTTCAGTTGCTTGTTATAGGCATATGCGTTTAAAAATAATTGGTAATGAAAGATTAGATATTGTGTGAAGTTGAATCTAGTATTTTTTGACAATGTGATTTTTTTCTTTTTCTCTTGCTGTAGACACCTTCCTAGCTGATTACATAAGCAGTCAGATGGCGACTTGCTGACCTTGTTACTATAAGTGCTATCAAAATTGACACTCATGCTCACAGTCATAATATCTCTGCTACTGAATTCTGTTCTGTGTAGCCTCAGATAGATTCTCTGTTCCTAATACATTTGGAGGCATCCATCTAAACTTATTGAAAGTGATTCTCAACTTTGTACCGTGACCCTAAAATGTGTCTTCATATTTGCTACAGAATCTAAGCTTCTTCAGTTGCTTGTCTATATGTATTCTGCTCATGGTGTGCCTACACCCCATGCACTCAATGGGAATATTTGGGCCAGCAGTGCCTGTTGGGACCATGCCTATACCAGGGAGAGCCCCCACCCCTTCCAAAGGCATAAAGAGTGGAGTAGGGCCAGCCATCCCTCAGTTCCTTCTTATCACCTGTGACAGAGAGAGCAGTTTCCCTATCTCTTGCACTTGTGGTCCTTAAACCAGAATTTTTATATATAGTTACCTTCTTAGGGCTTGTCTACACAGTAGTGTAATGAATTCTACTAGGGTGTGATTGCTAAAGCGCACTAACATGTTGTGCATGAATTGTTCTGTGTAGTCCCTGCTGGCATGCCTTGATATAGTGCTGTTTGAAACAGTAATTTGTAACGGCCTGGTCTACATTAAAAAGTTAGTTTTGATCCAGTCCCGTGGCTCAGGGAAGTGAAAAATCCATACCTCTGGGTGGAGTAGGTAAGATGACCTAAGCCTTGGTGTAGAGAGCACTATATTGACAGAAGAATTATTCAATCAATCTAGCTACTATCTCTTGGGGAGGTGAATTATCTGTGCTGATGGGAGAACCCTTCCCACTGGCTTTGTAGTGTAGTGTTTCAAGTGGAGACAAGTCCTAAAGCACACAAATAAATCGTTAGTGCTCATCAGCAGGGACTACATGGACCACCTAATGTGCAACACATTAATGCACTTTAGAAATCACACCTCCACAGTGCGTGTTATCCCACTAATATTAGACAAGCCCCTAATAATACATTACTAGTTAGGATAGTATTTTTATTAGGTTTTTGTTTGGTTTAACTATTTCTAGCTATATGTTTACCAGTACCAGGTGGTCAACTTCATAGCTGACCAATAATCTCCTGGTTTTTAATATTGCTGTTTATGTGGCACAGCAATACTACTCAGTGATTGGCATTATTATTTTTTCTTTGTGAGGAACATATCACTGAGAAATGCTGTTTTTCACTTGTTCTCCAGAGGAACCCTAATAGTCTGGGATGCATGTGTGACATACCCAGGGTACAATCTATGCTGATGAACAGTTGTGTCACCTCAGCCCTCTTACCTGGGCTGCCCTTTACACTGCTTTATGCTGTAGCTACCACTCCTGGTCTGCTCTCTCACAGCCTCCAGCATGTAAGTCACTTCAAGCCACATTGTATGAGTTCTGCAGCCAGCCACTCTTGAACCACACTGCAGGGTGACAACAGCATGCTGCCAATCCCAGACTTTCTCCTGGACAATACAGGCTCATATGAAGTCCATCATTTTATTAATAGAAAATGATATGGACAAATCCTGTTATCTCAAATGGAGTTTCCCAAATACTTCATTTCAAACACACTGATAAAGATAAAACAATAAAACAAGTTTATTAACTACAGAGAGAGATTTAAAATGAATACAAGTAGTGAGGCATGAAAGTCAGAATTGTTTACAAAAAAAAAAGTGACCAACTAGAGTAAATTCAAAGCAAGGTCTCTCACCACCTGTTTCAGCAGTCCTACTGGCTGAACTTCTTTCAGTCAAGATACCTCCTGCAGTCCAGTGTTGTTGTTTTTGTTCTTCAAGTGTCGTGAACGCTGTGGGCAGAGAAAAAGGGAGGAAGTCTTTCCTTTTATGGTCCTCTCCCTCCTTTGAGAAGCTTCTCCAGCAGGGAGCAGGGCGCCAGGCAGTTCACATTGTCAGGAACTCTATGCTGTTTCTTTGCTAAGATGTAGACTTTCATCCATGTCCCTTTTCCTGCTAATGAATGGCCATGCAAGCAAGTGATGGCTTATTTGATCTTGTTTATACCTGACTGAGGTGTCAGTTTGCCCATTGTCTCTGAGAAAGTAGTTTGGCCGCTCCCAGAATTTGAATGTTTCAGTAACATCATACAGTGGAATCTCATAACTTAATTGAATGTTGCAACACATATATTTTGCCAGGACAGCATTGACCAGTGAGTTATGGGTTTTCAAATAAGACCTCCCAAGGCATACTTTGTACCAAGATTATTATTATAGTGTGGAAGGGGTGAATACAGGGGTACAGACCATCACAGAGTGCTTGAACATGATTCTTTTAGATAAATAAATGAGACCTTCCTTGGATAAGGTCAGACAAGAATCTTCTGGCTCCGAGCAGTCCTCTTCTGAAAGTGCCTTGGTAGGTACTAGCTCTTCAAGTTTCGAGGCTCCTGCTTCTTCACTGAAGCATTCCTAGGCTGTTCCAGCTGCCACATCTTCCTCAGGAGCTGAAAAGGGTAGGACACAGCACCGCTACCCTAAGAAACACAGATGTGGTCCCAGGGACTTAGCAAAAGAAAGGGGAAAATCTCATCTTTCCTTTCAGATGAGGGTTGCTTGAGGCCTGACCAATGTCCCTTGGGCATGCATAGAAATCTCAGTATCTGTGCTCTAGTACCATTTGAGAGTTCATCTCTAGCTGCCTTCAGTATGGAGTCTGTAGTACCACCATCTACTGTGGTGCTGACAACTTCTAATTTGTTATTGTCAGTACCACAGCTTATGTAATGGGAGATTCAACTGTATCAGCACTGCCAGAGTCACCTTTGTCTTTCATAGTGAAAATACCTGCCACAATACCAACTGCTATGGTACCAGGGCCGTCTTTGGCGCTAGTAAAGAATCTCCTTTCCTTAGGCCCACAGACTTCTGCTAGCTCTGCTCCTCCGCTACATGTGGAGGACTTGTACCACTCTCTCTCAGAACATCATAGTGGGGAGTCACCACGTACTCACCTAGGCAACAGTCTTATGACTCCTACTTTTCAGATGAGTTTTCCGGAGCTAGGAGTCCTAGTAGGCAAATGGAATGTAGGGAGAGACCAGCTTCTTGGTATCCCTCACTCTGGCTGTCCACTTACTACATATGGTTCTTATTCCTGGCCATAGTGTGCACCTTGAGCATGTGTCATATCAGGAAGCCCTGCTCCTCTTTTCAATCCAAATCCAGATCCCTCTTGACAGAAATCTAGGTACAACAGCAACCACCTCCCAGCTCTTCTGTACAGAACTTGAGAATTTACATGTTTATGAAGAAAAGCAGCAGTATTCTACTAAAGTTGCTCCTGCCGGCATATCTTCATCACCAAGTGAAGCTGACACATCTTATACTTCTGCCCCTGTTGTATATAAGATTTTTTCTAAATCTTCTTTGTAGGGTGGCAGAGGTGCTGGAAATACCAAAAGAGGTTGTGCGAGAAAAGGCACACAACATTTCTGGACATATTGCACTCCTCTTTGCCTGAAACTTGGCTGTGCCTGTGAATGAAGGTCATCGTACGTCAACCTCTATTCCACCATCTTCTAAAAAAGCCGATGCAATATACAAAGTCAGTTTTTCAGACTTTTAGTATTTCTGCGTGCACCCAACACCTGGGTCACGGATGATTGCTGCAGCTCAGGAAAAGATAAGACAGCAACATTCAAAATCTACACTGAAAGAGAAGGAGCTGAAACACATCTCTTTGGCAGAAAAAGTTATTAATGTGCTAGTCTTAGAAAGGAGAGTCTGATAATTAGTATGAAAGTGGGCACAAAGTGTCTGATTTCCTTGATAAGGTATCACCACAAGACTCCAAAAAAGGATGAAAATATCTAACTTCAGAAGGACAGCTCATTGCGTGCACCTCTTTATAAGCAGCAATCAGTGCTTCAGATACTGCAGCTAAGTCAGTGGCAATAGCTATTCCTATGAGGCATGCCTTGGCTATAATCTTCTGGGATTCTCAGAGAAGTTCAGAATGCAATAGAAGATTTTCTTTTTGATGGAAATTAAATTGCAGCACCCAAACTGATAATGGTCTACTTTCACTAAATGATTTTAGGGCTGTGCTCAGATCCTGGGCATTTACAGCTTTCTGCCCAGGAGGAAGCAGTTTAGGTACAAACCTTATTCAAGACAAGCTCCTGCTTCCTCCTGTCAGTCATACCACTGAACTGCCCAGCAGGAAATAAAAGTTTCATAGGAGAAGACCCTCCTCTGCTGCTACTGTGACTTCATTGAGTCACATGCCAGCTTAAAAACAGTTTTCCATCCAGAGCTGTTGGGAACCTCATCTGAAGTTTCGTTTACACTGCACGTCACTTGTGGCGGCGTGTGGTATATGTGTAGTTCGCAGAAAAGCAGGTTGCATCCACAATGCAGTATGCAGCTACACATGTCAATGAAAGGTGGTGACTGAATGGATGCAGCTGGGAAAGGTTCAGCAGTGGGTATCTGCCAGAACCTTTCTCTGCAGCCTTCCCCCCTGCCTGAGCCTTTCCCTGCTGCTGGAGTCTTCCACTGTGGTGGGGAAAGGCTCTGGCAGCTCCCTCCAATGGGGAAGGGCTCTGACAGCAGGACATTACGCTGTTGAAAACGTAGATGGGGGTGGGGTGACGTACTGTTTGGGTGAGTAAAGAGTACAGGTTTCAGGCATGTCTGTACTCTGCTCTCCTAAGCAGCGCTTTACTGTCCATACTGCTATTTATATCCTTGTTAAGGAAGCGTGTGGTGTATGTATTGTACATGTCACCAAAAGGGGGTGTGGAATGTAGATATACCTTAAAACATCCCTATTTCCAGTTCAAAAACAGTTGATTTTATTTTCAAGAAGCTTGGAACATTGTTACCACAATCCAGTGAGTCCTAGAAATTGTAATTGAAAAAGGTTACTCAGCTCAGTTTCAAGCAGTTCTAAAACCCACCAATCTTCCCTCTCCCTTTTCAGGGGCCCTTCTCACCAGAGATTGTTGAATCAAGAGGTGAAACCCCTTCTTATGCTGGGAACAATAGAAGGAGTTCATCTTCTGTTTAGAGGGAAGAGTTTTTATTCTCATTAATTTAGTCCCTAAGAAGAGAGTAGGGTGGTGGTATATATGCATTTGAGAGAGCTCAGTATCTTCATTTGTTGGCTTACCTTCAGTGTGGCCAATCTGGCCTCCGTTATCCCTATGTTAGATTCTCAGGATTGTACTGCAGCTCTTGATTTCCAGGCAACGTTTTCATATATTGATCTATCCAGCTCACAAGAAATACTTAAGATTTGTAGTTACAACATCACACTACTACTAGAGAACTGCCTTTGTCTATCATTAGCCTCAAGAGTCTTTGTCTGTCACAGGAACAGCACATTTAAAGTGTCAAGGTATTATAGTTTTATTCGTGACTACTGCCCAATTCAGGAAAACTCTCCTCAGCAAGTCACAGACACCATACATCACATTTTTAAGCTTTTCACTGCTCTGGGCTCAAGATCAACAAAGATAAATCCTCGTTAGTGCCAACTCAAAAAACAGAATTTGTAGGAGCATTTCTAGACCCAACAGCAGTGAGAGCACACTTAACCCAAAGCAGGTTTGATGTCAGTCAGACTTCATAAATCAGTTACAGACAAATGAACAGATGACTGTAAGGGCTGGTCTAAGAATGTTAGGCCACATGGCGTTGTGTTCATTTGTGACTCAGTATCCCACACATCACCTTTGTTGTTTGCAAGTCTAGTTCAAGTCCACTTATCACCCAAGCAGACATCTCGGAGATGTGGCAGTTGAGATTCCACAAGAAATGCTATTATATTTAAATTGGTGGAAGAACCTCGATCAAGTTTGCAAGGGCATTCCATTTTCTCCACTTCTACCCCCAAAGATGATAGTAGTAGGTGCTTCAAGTTTGCGATGGGGAGCTCATCTTTTCCATCACAGGATCTGTGGTCATGTGCACAGATTCACTTGTACATCCACATATTAGAACTCTGATCTGCTTGGCGCATATGATACTTTTTCCTTTCTTTCAAGGCATGAACTGATAGTACCACGACATTGGTTTATGTAAACAAACAATGAGGAGCTGCTAGGCTGTGGAACTGGTACACTGAACACCAAGTTATAATCATTGCTCTGTGCTCGGATTACAGAATAAGTTGGCAGATGGCCTGAGCAGGTATTTTTCTTACAAACAGTCATGATCAGTAAAGGATTCCCTCATTCAAAGAGTATTCCAGTGCTGGGATAAGCCGTACATAGACTTGTTCGCTACAGAAAATAACACATCGTCAAACCTACTGTTTGAGTGGGTCAGAACCTAGGATTCCAAGCAGAAACATTTTTCATAGTATGGACTGGGGTGTGATATATGCACACCCACTTTTTTTTTTTAACAGGACTTTTGAGGAAAAATCAAATGAGAGTCTTGGTAATAGAGCTGGACAGGAAACAGTTTTCCCCTCCCATGATAATATTTGAGATTTAAAAAAAAAAAATTCCCATCCTGAAACAAGACAAAAAGTCAATGTCAGAAGTTTTCGTGAACCAAAAATAAATAACAGAAAAATGCTTTGGGTTAATCAAATGTTTTCTTGATTTTCACCATTTTTTTGTTTGTAATTAGCTTAAATTTTGAACCTGCTTAAAATGACGTCTTTGAATTTTTTGTTTAGAAAATTATTTAAAAATGTTGCAACAAAACATTTTGGCAGCTTCAGATTGAAAAAAAAAAGTAGAAAAAATAGTTGAAACCAATCTTTTCCTGCAAATAATTTGTTTTGACACATCCACATTTTCCAGTGGAAAAAATGCTTTGTCAAAATATTCCCCACCAGCTCTATGCTGTACTGTTTTTATTAGCACTAGTGAGGCCCAGACAATACTGATACAGACTGGTTAAAACTTTCCAGACATCTTCCAGAAACATTGCCAGTGTCTATGAACATGATTTCTCAGGACAGTTGGAAGAGTCTTCATTCAGACCTGGCATCTCTGCATCTTGTGGCCTGGATGCTGAGTGGCTAACTGATTCTGAGAAACCTAGCCTCAGCGATGTACAAAACATTTTGATATGAAGTAGAAAAGATTCAGAAACATTGGATGTACCATTAGAATTTCTTTTTCCCTGGATCCAAGTGGTATTATCCTGTAGCTGCTATGGACTGGTCCCATTGGTATGGAGATGCTTTATGGGACCAGAGGGTCCTGCACAGGCCTTGAAGGAAATTCCTAAAACAGAACGTGGTTGCTCAGGTTATGCACTGGGACCAGGATTTAGGCTTCAAGTGTAGCTTACAAACCTTGTTTCATGCTACTTCCAGATTCAGGAAGGGGACTGCATTGGTTTGTTTGTGTCACAGTTGGAAAAGGTGTCTTTGTAACTCAAAAGCTCAAAATTTAGCTTTTTAAGAATGAAAGCTTAGATTCCGTAGAGACTGTTAAGCCACCCCATTCACCAGAGAAAGTCTTACTCACCACTGGTGAGTGGATTTGTCAAGTACTGAAGTATAACTTTTTCAATGTGATGGAATTATTGCTTATATCTATTTGGATAATAGTGTCATATGGCACAATGAACTTTAAAAAACTATATATGACAGCATTTGGATCATTTGAATAATGGATCCAAGATATTGGATCAGAGAAGAAAGAAGCTGGTGGTTTGAGGTTATGGGTGGAAAAAGGTTGAGAATCCCTGCAGTTGTGGAAGCTTCAAGTATTATGCCAAATCAGGCCTTCATGGTGCTAATACAAATACCACACTTGCCTTAGAGTATAATTGTACATGTTTTATTTGTACAAAAATGTCTTTATGGTTGTATTATGAACAAGGAAAATTAGTATTAAGGCTGTTTGGGGTACAAGGCCATGGCTTTGTGTTAAAACAAAGGTAAATTTTGCAGCCATTACAACTTTGATAGAATAAAGTCTCCGTATAAAAATTAGTAGCTTCAGTAGCCTCTTGTGACCTGGCCTACAATTTTAGGTTATCTGATTTCAGCAGGAGAGCACTTACAACTGAGATGATTGCCTAATTTGCAGTATTGATTTCTGAGAGAATAAGGCACAGTATGTGAAAACCAACGTCTAAGCAGTAATTGGTCTTAAGAGTGTAGAAAATATTTTTTTCCAGTAGAATTTTGAGAATTGTTCTTGAATATTTGATAACTAATCTTTTTTTTTGAGGGGGGGAAAGAGTAAAAGTTGTTTAAAAACTTAAATAATTTTCAGTTTGTATGGTGATATAGCCCATGATATAATATTTGCTTTTCTTATGAGCTAACCTTTACTTTATCTTTCAGTAGAGATTAATTAAATGCAGGGTTAAACTGTTAAAATTTGTCACATGAAATTAAAGGATTATTTTAAATTGTCATTAGTACAGCAAAACTTAACGTTATGTACTTTAATATGATATTCATGTATGCTAGGTAAAGCCTAAAGTATTTTTAACAGAGTAAGATGAGAATATGTATTTTTAATTGCAGTTACCTTTTAACTAGATGCAATTTTCAGCTTTTCTTAAAAATAGCTTAGATCTGACAAATTTCCTTTAACCACCCCACCCCCCAAAAATCATATGCTACAGCAGCCTTTTACTCACAGTTCTTGAGTGTTTGCCAGTAAGGTCCACCTTTAGCCAAAAAACAAACAAATGTCTTTAACACATGAGACAAATCAGTTCTGTTGGTTCACCAACCTTCAGCTCACCCAACCAATGACTGTACAGTACCAGAAGGATGTTAATACCACTTCACCTAAAACTGTAAGTTAAAACTTAAGGTCTGATGGAATGGTTGGAGCACAATTGGCAAGTGTTCATTTTTGTTTTAATATCAACAATTTGTTTATTATCAAACAATAGAAAATGAAGTATTGCACAATGTATTCATAGAGGGTAGGACAGTACTAGAGTTTAAAACTGGCTTTAAAAAAAACCAAAACCTTAGTTGATAGCCAGTACACCAATATTAATTTTGCCTTAGTCCTTTGTGCTTTAATTTAAAAGCATGTGATAAATACGTGGATTTTTAAAAAATATATACCCTCAGTCAACTTTTAGACATAATGGTCCACAGATAAACCCTCTGGTTTGGGAGTTAGAATTTCTTATCATTTACTGATTTTCTTATCCTGTCAGTATAGTTGAAGTGCTGTTTAAACTTGATGTATGTTCCTCTGCAGCCCTAAAAAAGATTGACTGAAACAACACTCCATATAGAATAGCGTAGTCAGTCTGTCTGTCTTTGAAACAATTGGAGTAACAGTGGATAAACTTTAGTTGTAATTTAGTTAGGCCTCTAGTGAGATTCCACTTCCTGGATTTCCCTGGGTCTGCTGGAGTATCATGCAGTTTGTCTACCATTGCTATTTTAGTATAAGTATGAGGAGTTCCCTTTTTTAAATACTACTTTGAATTAAGTCATAGCAGCAGTAGTGAAACTAGTTGGACAGCACTTCAGGGTGGTTTGGAGAATTAGGTTTGCAAATATATTCATTGTAGTGCTGGGAAGCATTCCAATATTTCTTTTGCCATACATTTGGGTTCCCATTTGTTAAAAAGGAGTTGATCTGTTTTGAGTTTGAGCAGTAGAACTACTTTTTTTTTTTTTAAGAAGAATGCAGTACTTCTGGGGAAGCTGCGTTTTTCAGTAAATCCATCATGAAATCCTTACTCTTAAAGATTAAAAAAGAATAGTATGTACTTCAGCAGTGTAAAAGCAAAAGGATTTACAGTGTGGTTTAGTGCACATATTGGTGCTGTGCTGGGACTTTAAAGTGAATGTTTTAAAAGTAAATGTTTCTGATCAAACTTGAAAGACAGGCAGGTGATAGCCAGTTTTATGAGTCGGTCTCTCCCCACCCCCCTTTTTAGCCAAATTAATTTTTAGATCATATTGACAAGATACGATGCTCACTACCAGTATAAATAACTGACTTGTTAATTACACTTCACAGCCTTTTTGTGTAAATATAAAGTACTTGCAGGTATTTGAATGCTTGCGATGTCTTGGAGTTTAACAGTCAGGATTTTTTTTTCCAGCAAGACCACATGACTTCTTTGATGCACAAACACTGGATGCCATACGACATCGAGCCATCTGCTTCAACCTCTCAGCTCATATAGAAAGTTTAGGAAAAGGCCATAGTGTTGTATTTCATAGTACTGTAAGTATTATGTTGTTTCGTCCTTCATATTTGCATTTATGTATCTGAAAGTGTAATGGCTACAAAGTGTAATATTATTCTAATTCTCACCTGAGTGAAGATCTTGTTCTTAATGATATTCCACATGCAAAAATATTAATAGGGAATTTTCACTTAATATTAAAAACAAGGAAATCGAGGAACTTAATTTTTAAGGTATGTTGGCAGTTATTTCCAGGAATCTTAGTTTTGTACCCTAGGTTTGAGATCCAGTTTTGTGCCCTAAGTTTGGGCAGTATCTTAACAGTAGATACGTAGTGATGAACAATTTAATTTCAAGGTGTCTTCCCAATCAAAACTCATTTCATTGGCTTTGTAGTATGATTTTGTTAGTATCATAATGTGGAATTTTTAGGGCTTACTATTAAAAAAAAATTCAAAAAAGGATACTAGAATGAGAATAGTTGAAAATATACTTATCAAGAGAGATTAACAAAGTCCTATAAAGTATGTATGCTTGTTTTTGTGTGGTCCTATTGGTGGACTGATGGGGACGTCCAACCATGATCTACATCCAGGTCTTTTTTTCATTATAAAAGTTATGACCAAGATAAGTATCTTAATCAAAATTCACTGTTCTCCAGTTCCCATAAGCATACCACCAAAATACTAGGCAAGTAGCAGCTGATGAACTCAATTTCAGTCCCTTTTACGTGTAATATTTTTAGTATTGTATTTTAGATTTCCTACTAAGAATATGTAGATGGACAGGACTGATATTAACATACACTGATGCAGAGATCAGCGTGGTTCACTTAAAAAAAAATTGTGTGATAGTGTTCCATCAGTGATGAAATATAGGAATCAGAATTTCAAAAAGTGTCGATTCCCAATTTTCCTTGCTAGGTCAGGTGATGTGGATATGCAAGAGAATGAAGACATAGCAATCATAGTGATGAATTTTAAGCAACGGGCCACTAATTCATTAACTTTAACAAAACTGTTGGAAGGGAAGGGAATTGTGGTCCACTGAACTACAAGCATTTAATTGGGTTCAGTGCAAGGTTAACTGATTTTAAGGTATACAACTGCTAGAAAGGAAGGAGGGCTATCCTTGGCCTAACCCTCCATATGCAAGAACAGGACTCAGCCCAGCTGTTGAATCCAACCCATGGGAATGGTGCATTAAGCTTAAGACTTCAATCCCGTCCCATGCACCACAGGATACAGGCCTATTGACTTATGTGTCCTGTGCTGGAGTTTTACGTCAGCTAGCGAACTCGTAAGTCCTATTACCCACAGTGGACATGAGCTGTAAGTAGAGACCACAGTTGCTCCATTTATTGCTATTACCTTCTTTTAATTGGTTTCAGAGTAGCAGCCGTGTTAGTCTGTATCCGCAAAAAAAACAGGAGTACTTGTGGCACCTTAAAGACTAACAAATTTATTTATGGAACACACAGACAGGGGATATTTATACATACAGAGAACATGAAAAGGTGGAAGTATGCATACCAACAGGCAGAGTCTATGGAACACACAGACAGGGGATATTCTATGCATCCGAAGAAGTGAGCTGTAGCTCACGAAAGCTCATGCTTAAATAAATTTGTTAGTCTTTAAGGTGCCACAAGTACTTCTTTTAATTGTCATCCTGTCATATTTTTCTAAATAAACACGCCTCCAGGATGCTGCGAGGAAAGCGAAAATCCTTACAACTCATCTGTCTTAGTTGGAGGGGGAAATTCTGTCCTTATTCCCCAAAAGGCTGTCTGGTCAGACTCTCAGCAAGTGTGGAAGCCCAGCTCTGGCAACATGAGTAGGGAAGTGTGACCAGGTCAAAGATTGTGCTGTAAAAGTAGTGGGTCCTAAATGCAGTTTTGGGGACTCTTTCCACTTGTCCACACACACACACCCCTACCTACCTACCTACTTTTTGGAGGAGGGGGCTTCCTTCTCTTCCTCATGTCCGCCACTCATGAGATGGTGGGAAGATGGGGCACTGACTAGGTCTCAAGGCCATTAGGTACTTAGGTCATAGTCAACTTAAATACCCATAGATATTAGCCTATCTCTCATCAACACCAGACTTCAAATTTGTCACATGCAGTTTGGCAAACAGTGCTACAGCTACAGCCCACATATACAGGACATCTTCAGATAGGGGTGGGAATGGGAATTGTAATCTGTGAGAGCCTTTTACACCAAAGGAAGGAAAAAATCCAAAAGAAAATGGAATTGGTTCCTGGAAACTAGGTGGAACAAAATGGAGTCAGCACGATGCAGTATTGTATATGATGGATGTCTCTTCATTGAGAGAAAATTAGAAGCCTTTTCTAGGGTGAAAAATCTGGGAATAGTAATTATAGATTTGATGTCTCATCCCTTACTGAAGGCATTTCTTTTGTAATTTTTGAGCCTGTTCCTCTATAAGCAAGATAATTTAGACAGTTGGGGTACTGTTTCATTAATAAGACTACTTACACCTCTACCCTGATATAACGCTGTCCTCAGGAGCCAAGAAATTTTACCGCGTTATATGTGAAACCGAGTTATATTGAACTTGGTTTGATCTGCCGGCGTGTGTAGCCCCGCCCCCCTGGGAGCACTGCTTTACCACGTTATATCTGAATTCGTGTTATATCAGGTCACGTTATATCGGGGTAGAGGTGTACTAAAGTTTTTGTGTAGTATATAATAAATTCTTGTCAAATATGAGATGGTTTGCTTTGAATATCACTGTTTTAACTCATACAGATTATTTCAAATGTTAGATTCTTGGTGATATAACTTTATCAAAATTGAATTCTTTGAGCAAGATTTTTGTGATAGGTAAAGTTTTATCTTCTTATCTGACTAGGATATTTGGCTATTGTAGTTGCTGCTTACTTTGACTAGATAATAATAATAGGTATATCTCCAATTATTATTATCTCCTAGAACTGGAAGGGACCTTGAAAGGTCATCGAGTCCAGCCCCCTGCCTTCACTAGCAGGACCAAGTACTGATTTTTGCCCCAGATCCCTAAGTGGCCCCCTCAAGGATTGAACTCACAACCCTGCGTTTAGCAGGCCAATGCTCAAACTGCCTGCATGTTTACATTTTTCCTATTTTTTTCTCGTCTAAACTCAGAATTGGTTGACTTACTGTCATCTTTGTTGTTGGCATTTGGAGTGTCTTCATAATTGAGCTAAGTAGAAAACATGAGACATCACATTCTATTTACCTGTCAGTGACAGATTCTAATCTTCATTCAAACTTGCAATTTGTAGTTTGTCTGCCTGGGATGTTGCTTTCTCAAGATGATACTTTTTCTATTTATGATTAGCTTTGAAATTGATAGGATTAGTTTATTTTGGAATATTTGAAGGCTGACCCACTTCTCCCACAAGAGAGATTTCTGATTTCTGAATTTTCAACTTCAGCTTTGTGAAACTAATTCTTTGAACACCACCAGTGTTACACAGAAATTGTGGAAAAGGGTACTATTTTCCCATCTCTTTGGGTTTTTTTATTTTCACTGCAGGCAAATTAGAAGTATAAAAACGATTACTATATCTTATTCTGGGTTTATTTCAGAGTTCTGTTTCTTGCTGGTTCCACTTATGAGAGACCATTCGAAATGTTTAAAAATGTGAAATCAATAATGTAGTTGCTATGGAATGCAGGAAGTTAAGTTGTTGCCAATTTTTTTTGTTTTTGAAGGTGAGGGTTTTCTGCTTTCCAGAAGAGGTCAGCAGATTACCGTTCATCTATAATTAACCTTTCTGATTCCTAACTAGAAAGACTTTCAGATGATCAGTGCTGTAAAAGTAGATACACTGTATACAGGAATCTAGTTGCAGAGGGAAACTGAATTACAGTATAAGTATTTTATAAGAAAGGTGTATGACTTTTTCAAAAGAAATAGTACTATACATAACTCACCCACTTAAAATTATCATCTCGTACATAATGTTTTATTTTACAACAGGGTGAACAGTACACTTAAAAATAAAATATTTCACATGAGTGGAATAAATTTAGTTTTAAAAATAATGCTTTTTTTTTTTAGAGGACCTTTGAGTCTTTACAGCAGTGGGGTGACAGCAAAGCTAGCTTCTACTATTTCAGTTATATTGTGGCTTTTGCAAACAGAAGCCATAATATTCTAGTTGCTAATATTACAGTGGCTGGTTTGCATACTCCTGACTGTCCATGTATTCGTGGTTTACACCATGAAATGAGCACTACTTGTGATTCTGGTCCTCTCCAAATTAGATCCATGGGAGAGTCAGAATTACTAATTACTAGTGCAGCACTATTTCTGATAGATGAGGTTCTGTAGCTGTTTGGGTAATCTATTTTAACTTGACTTTTCAAAATTTTAGCGGTTTCTGTCTTTCAGTGAAAGAGTTCTGGTCAGTTTAGTGTGTAAATTTAGGGGACAAAAGTGTTCTTACTTAAAGTGTGACTAGAAAATCTGTCATCCATGTCAAACTAGTTATTCAGCTCTCTTTTTAGGATACCAAGTAATCCATATTCTGTAAGGGTAAGAGAAGCTAATGATACAAGTTACAAGAAAAAAAAAATTAGAGTGAATTGGATTTAGAATTTCTGTCTAGGAAAACCCATAAAATATACCTTTCATAACATATATATATATATATAATATAGCATGCAATTAGAGAATATATATATATATATAATCTCTAATTGCATGCTATAACTATGTACTAACCTATAATGGTTAGTCATTATTAACTTTTCCATTATAAAATAATCAGCAACTTGACCTTGAGCCTATTCAGTTGAATTTGCTGTTAATTCTAGAGGGGTACTTCTTTCCTCTATTGAGGTCCTGGTTTCTTGCATTGATCACCTCTATTCACGTACAGTTCTGACTAGAGTTGTTCCTTAAAGCCAAGAGTTAGGCTCTTTGTCATGACCTGCCCCTTCCTCGGTGCACACCTTATTAAGCACCGGTGCAACATCAGTGCATCCTTTTTGCCCCTCTAATCTTCTTAGGGAAGATTTGGAGAGAAGGGCAGTTAACAGGAAAGGATGGCAAATGTGGGTAGCCCAATGTGCAGCAAAGCATGGGATGGACTAAGGTCTAAGGTAATCTTAGGAACTTGCTTGTAAATATCGAGCCTTGATGGCTGCTTTTCTTAATTCTTTTGAGGAGCCTGCAGATCTCTTCAAAGCTCACTGTCAGACTACTCCTACAATCCCCGGGTTTGACAAAACACAAAACTTATTTAACAAGAGTAAACATAATACTAACAAAACAACATTCAGTAACCTTTCTACTTCATACTCCACTGAGGACTGCCTAAGCTTATAAAAGCCCATCAGTGCTGCTTCTCCTCACAGGAGCTAACTGACTAACTTTCTTCCTTTTCCCAGGAGCTAGCTGCTGATCCTTCAAATTCAACCTCTGAAGTTCTGAATGAGTTCTCCGTGTGGAGATTCTATCCAGAAGTCCAAGCCTCTGTTTCTGTGCACCTAGTGGCATGTGTACTTTTTGCTTTGTTCCCTAACATATCTCGTGTAAGCCTGCGTGGCTGTCCCTCCTGGTCTTTCTCTGAAGCTGTTGAGCCCTTAGCACTGCAACAATTAGTGGGTATTAGCAGTCTTTAGAGCTCAGTCTCCTTGATCTGGGCAGGGCAATGGCGAGTCTGTGAACCCTGGCCCTCGGGCAGGGCATGGCACCAACAATTAGGGGCTCTAATCTGCAGTCAGGACACAGTAACACAGTCTATAAGCCCAGACCCTGGGGCAGGGGAGCAAACAGTTAGGGGCTGTGGTCTGCAACCACGACAGAGTGGTAAGGCAGTCTCGGAGCTCAGGCAAGGGTGAGCACCAAACATAGGCCTCCTGGCCTAATGCGGGGAGGCTGCCACCCCAGGAGTGGGGTTGCAGGGGGACCCCCCCCACACCCTACTCTACCAGTCCCAGCCCAGCGCCCTAACGGTGACCGAGTGGTCCGCCACTGGGTCAGTGGGGATCCACCCGCAACATGCCCACCTAGTATTAGGCCAAGGTCCAACCAGACTGTTGTCTAGTTTCCCAGGCTACTTCCAAATGCTGGGGAGGTAGGTACCTCCGTGCTGTAGGTGTCCTCCATCTCCTTGGGATCGGTCATCAGTGATAGCCTGAGCCGATGGTTGATGCCTCGGTCGGCCAGCAGCCCTGGAAGCTCTAGCCAGTAATCGGGGTAGCCCCAGCAGCTCCTTGTCATCTGTCAGGTGCTGGCCTTAGGAACTCTGGCCAGTCCTCAGGCGGCAGCTCTGGGAGCTCTTCCTCAGCGTCCCACTCCAGAGGCAGGGGAGAAGCCTCTGTGTCTCTTGGCAGCTCCAGCCAAACTGAGCTGCAGGGCCTGCCTTTTGTACTTTCTCTTCCTGTCCTGCCCCTCAGCTTCTGGCGGGGTAGGCATGGCTTTTCTGGCTCTGCAGCCCAAGGGGGGGCTGTTGTCCTTCTTGGTCCCTCTCTGAGGGAGACCACACCTCCTCGCTACACACCACCATACGGTTTTGCTAAACATTTTTTGACAGCATCTACTGTCAAACAATTTTTAAATCAACATGGTTCCTTCTCAGATAGACGTGGTAGATGAGGTAATATCTTTTATTGGACCAACTTCCTCCTGCCGTGGGCAGGAAGCCTGACGTATGTGTTCCCTCCAGTTCCACTCATGGGCAAGGTCCTAGTGAAAATCAAGAGAGACAGGGCTCAGGTTATCATATCTTCCCGGTGTGGCCTCACCAGCACTGGTTTGGGACGCTGTCGAGCCTGGCAGCAATCCCTCGGTGGCCCCTGCTGAATTGACCTGACCTACTGTCACAGGATCATGGCCACCTCTTGCACCCCAACTTCATGTCCCTCCACCTCACGGCTTGGATGTTGCGTGGCTGAACCCTGAGGAATGGGCCTGTTCGGAAGTAGTCCAGAAGATCCTCCTTGGGAATAGAAAGCCCTCGACCAGACAGATTTACCTGGCAAAGTGGATGAGGTTCTCCTGCTGGGCGGCCAAACGGGGCATCTCCACTTCGCATTCTTCGGTGCAGTTGATCTTAGACTCCCTGCTTCATTTGAGGAACCAGGGCCTGGCGCACTCCTCTATCAGGATGCATCTACTGGCCATTTTAGCCTTTCATCCGCCAATCCAGGGGCAGACGGTGTTCTCCCATGACATAACGGTCAGGTTCCTCAGAGGTCTTGAGAGACTTTTTCCACAAGTTCGATCCCCAGTCCCTCATTGGGATCTCAGTTTGGTTCTGTCCAGGCTCACGGGTCTGCCCTTTTAGCCTTTGGCCTCATGCTCCCTGTCTCACCTATCGTGGAAGGTAGCTTTCCTGGTGGCAGTGACGTTGGCGAGGTGAGTCTCTGAGCTGCGAGCCCTGACCTCAGAACTGCCGTACACGGTCTTCTATAAGGACAAGGTTCAGCTCCGGCCCCACCTGTCTTCCTTCCCAAGGTGGTGTCTATTTTCCACATGAGCCAGGACATCTTTTTTCCAGTCTTCTGCCCTGGCTTTCTACCTAGATGGGACAAAGTCTTAAGTTGACTCAGCTTTTCATCTCTACAGCTGATAGAATGAAAGGCTGAGGATTTCTAACTGGATCACCTCTTGCATTCATACCTGCTATGAGCGGCAGGAGTCCCTCCACTGCCGATTGTCAGAGCTCACTCGATCAGAGTGTGGGCATCTTCGGCCTTCCTGGCACACTTCCTGATCCAGGACATCTGTGAGCCGCAACATGGTCCTCGGTGCACATGTTCATGCCCCCTCCTGACATCACTCAGCAGGCCTGGGATGATGCTAGGTTCAGCAGAGCTGTGTTGCAATCTACACATCTCTGAACTCCTACCCACCTCCGAGGGGTACTACTTGGGAATCACCTAAGTTGAATGGACATGAGCAAGCACTTGAAGAAGAAAAGACAGTTACCTTTTTCTGCAACTAGTGTTCTTCAAGATGTGTTGCTCATGTCCATTCCACAACCCACCCTCCTTCCCCACTGTTGGAGTTTCCGGCGAGAAGGAACTGAGGGTGGCAGGAGCTGGCGGTGCCCTATATACTGCGGCATGTGTGCACCACTCTAGGGGGTGAGCCGGTCCCCTACAGCAGGGGTCCCCAACCTTTTCAGGACCAGGGACCGGTCATGCCTGCGGAGGGAGCGCTCGTCCCGCGGCTCCGGTAGACCTCCCGCAGGCCTGCGGGAGGTCCACCGGAGTCCCGGGAGCAGCGGACCTCCCGCAGGAATGATTGCGGAGGGAGCGCTCGTCCCGCGGCTCGGAGGATTCCGGGGGCCTGGGGTCTTCGGCGGCGCGGGGCCCTTCTGTTCCGGGACCCGCTGCCAAAGTGCCCCGAAGACCCGCGGCGGGAGCCCCCCGCCACCGAATTACCGCCGAAGACCGGGCTGCGCTTCGGCGGCGGGTCCCGCCGCGGGTCTTGGGCACTTCGGCGGCGGGTCCCGGAACAGAAGGGGCCCCGCCGCCAAGACCGGGCTGCGCTCGATGGCGGCGGGTCCCGCTTCCCCTGCCCGCCCCGCCGCCGCTTTCTCCCGGCCCCGGCCGCAGCCTCCATCCCCGCCCCGCCTGGCCCGGCCCCGCTTCAGCCGCCCGGCCCCGGCTTCTCCCCGGCCTCGGCCTCTTACCCGAGCGCGTCTCCGGCAGGGCCTGAGCTCCGTCCCGCTCAGAGCCGCGTGGTGAGGGGGCGGGGCTGTGAGCTCCACGCCGAGCGGAGGCAGCTGCCCCGCCTCCCACGGCGCCGGGCGGGCTCAGGGGCTCGGCCGGAGTCTCGGCGCGTGATGCGCCGAGGCTTCCGGAGAGGGGCGGAGGCGGGAGCCTCCGCTCTTCTCTAGGGGGGCCCTGCGGAGCCCGGGGCCCGGGGCAAATTGCCCCCTTTGCCCCCCCCCCCCGGGCGGCCCTGGGCTCGGGTAGACCTCCCGCAGGCACGCCTGCGGGAGGTCCACTGGGTCGGTTCGTGGCCCGGTTTGTAAGAGGCCGCGGACCGGTACCGGGCCGCGGACCGGGGGTTGGGGACCCCTGCTCTAGCACAGGGGTTCTCAAACGGAGGGTTGGGACCCTCAGGGGATCGCGGAGTTATTACATGGGGGGTCACGAGCTGTCAGCCTCCACCCCAAACCCTGCTTTGCGTCCAGCATTTATAATGGTGTTAAATATATAAAAAAGTGTTTTTAATTTACCAGGGGGTTCTCAAAGCCTTGCTATGAGGAGGGGTCACCAGTACAGAAGTTTGAGAACCACTGCTCTAGCTCCCTCTCCCCCAGCATTGTCTTCTATGTGCAAGCTGGGCTCTGCAGAGTCCAGTGGCCCCTAGTGGGCACAATAGTTCAGAATTCCCCCAAGAGTAACAGTTTGTATGTACAAGGGAGAAGAATAAAGATTGCACAGGCATCCATAAATGTAGCATTTCTTTTTGTGTGATTTATTCTGCAATCTAAATACATTAAAGGAACATTAGGTTTTGGATTTAATTTTAGAATGAGATTTTAAGCTCCATCAGGCAAAAATTTTGTCTCCATAGGTATTTAATAAAGCATCACATGCATTTTTGTAACTATACATAAGTTGTGGATCTTATTCAGTAATTTCAATTTTGAAGTAACTTTGCAAAATCTTGACTGATTTTTTTTTAAAAAGCTTTAATTAAAAAAAATAAATTTCAAGTTACATCTAAATTTTTCATTCAGTGATTGTTGGATATGTCAAGTATGAGATACTAAGGGAAATTTAAATGAAAGGGTTACAACCTTACTAAACTATTCGAGCAGTTCTATACATAGATTTCTTATGCATATAATTATCACTGTCTTTGATTAAACAATTTTTAATTAAGTAGTTGTTTCAATTGGATAAAACTTAGCAAGGGAATGTAAATGTGAGCAAATATTCTGCAGATGTGATTTTTAAATAACGTTTATTTTAACTGTTAATGTCAGGTAATAGCTAAAAGAAAAGAGGAGTCTGGAAAAATAAAACTCTTGCTTCACTGGACACCAGAAGACATGTGAGTACATACATTGTCAATTATACCATTTGCGTGTGGAAGTGTTTACAATCCAGTTAATGTGCTCTCCTTTATTATTCTTTGAATATTTAACAGTACATTTTCTGTGTAAATACTGGGTTTTTTAAAGTAACCTGGGTGTTTGGAACAAAAGAGTCATTAACTTTCTCTTTTGTCTAGTTGATTTTCTTCAGTTGCCAAGTCATTGAGATGATCCATTATTACCGTCTCTATGTAAATGCCTTTTAAAAAATACTTTGTTTTTCCATAAGTAGGTGTATGTGCTGTATTAGGCCAGAGTAAATGTTAATAGCCAGTGCTGTTAATCATTGAAATGTAGAATTACTAGGACTATCAAGTGATTAAACAAGAATAGAATACCATTTATTTAAATATTTTTGGATATTTTCTACATTTTCAAATATATTGATTTCAATTACAACACAGAATACAAAGTGTACAGTGCTCACTTTATATTTATTTTTTATTACAAATATTTTCACAATAAAAAACCAAAAGAAATAGTATTTTTCAATTAATCTAATAAGTACTGTAGTGCAATCTCTTTATCATGAAAGTTGAACTTACAAATGTAGAACTGTATACCAAAAAAAATGACTGTATCAAAAAATAAAAGAATGTAAAACTTTAGAGCCTACAAGTCCACTCAATCCTACTTCAATCAGTCGCTCAGACAAACAAGTTTGGTTACAATTTGAAGGAGATAATGCTGCCCGCTTCTTGTGTACAGTATCACCTGAAAGTGAGAAGAGGTGTTCACATGGCACTGTTGTAACTGGTGTCACAAGATAATTATGTGCCAGATGCGCTAAAGAATCATATGTCCCTTTGTGCTTCAACCACCATTCCAGAGGACACGCATACATGCTGATGATGGGTTTTGCGCGATAATAATCCAAAGCAGAGCGGACCGATGTATGTTTATTTTCATCATCTGAGTCAGATGCCACCAGCAGAAGGTTGATTTTCTTGTTTTTGGTGGTTCGGGTTCTGTACTTTCCTTATCGGAGTGTTGCTCTTTTAAGACTTCTGAAAGCATGCGCCACACCCCGTCCCTCTCAGATTTTGGATGGCACTTCAGATTCTTAAACCTTGGGTTGAGTGCTGTAGCTATTTTTAGAAATCTCACATTGGTACCTTCTTTGCGTTTTGTCAAATCTGCTATGAAAGTGTTCTTAAAATGAACCTGTGCTGAGTCATCCGAGACTGCTATAACATGAAATATAAGGCAGAATCCAGGTAAAACAGAACAGGAGACATACAATTCTCCCCCAAGGAGTTCAGTCACAGATTTAGTTAACACACTATTTTTTTTAACGAGCATCATCAGCATGAAAGCATGTCCTCTGGAATGGTGGCTGAAGCATGAAGAGGCATACAAATGTTAGCATATCTGGCACGTAGATATCTTGCAATGCCAGCTACAAAAGTGCCATGTGAACTCCTGTTCTCACTTTCAGGTGACATTGTAAATAAGAAGCAGGCAGCAGTATCTCCCGTAAATCTATATATTTGAAAATGTAGAAAAACATCCAACATTATTTAATAAATTTCAATTGGTATTCTATTGTTTAACAGTGCGATTAATTGCGATTAATTTTTTTGAGTTAATCGGGTGAGTTAACCGACTAATCGACAGCCCTAAGAATTACAGATGGTTTTGCAGTATAGGAATATATAATAAAATGGTGATTGTTCTCTCACTATGGTTTATCTGATTCTCAGTATGTCAGGTGTTGGGAAAGTGAAATAGCAACAAACTTCATAAAGTGGACACATAATAGTATTGTAATTGGTAATACACAGCAGGACTACAAGATACATAAAGCAAATGCTGCAATCTCGCAATAAATTTACCATGGGAACATTACATTTTGTCGCTTCAGTTGTAAATTGTGTAATGCTGCCATTTTGGATTCTCCTGTTTAACTAAGACACACTGAGAAAAACCTGCGACTGGCCTGTGTGAGCTGATGTGGGCTGCAGGGCTGTTTCATTGCTGTGTAGACTTCCGGACTTGGGCTGGAGTCTGAGCTCTGGGACCCTCCGACCCTGCAAGGTCATAGAGCTTGGGCTCCAGCCGAGCCCAGAAGTCTACACAGCAATGAAACAGCCCCACAGCCTGAACTTTATGAGCCTGAGTTGGCTGGCATAGGTCAGCTGCAGGTTTTTTCTTTTCTGTGTAGACATACTCTAAGAACAAACTGCTACACTGCACTTGAAGCTTTCTCTGCGTGTTTGGTTGCTTTTTCTTTTGATTCTGAATGTTCTTTGAGTAGTGTTTTTGTGCGTACTGCATGTCAGGATATGTGATGAAATTTTTCATCAGTGTCCGTGGGTCTGCAACTGTGCCCTAGATACCCTCATGCTCTTTTATGAGGTCATATCAGGAGGGATGGACCCACTGCTACTCCAATTCCTTCTCATTCGCCTGTGGCTGTGTCGCAGCATCTGCTAGCTAGCCTCTTGGTTTGCTATCCTGTTGCTAAAATTTCTTTATTTTTTCATTTTTGTTTAGCACAGTTTGTGCTTTTATAAAGGGTTTCCCCTTCCCTTATTTTGCCTGATTCAGGCCTTTGCTTTTTCTCAGGTCTTTGGGTCATGGCCTCAAGTTTACGTTATGCCCAAGACCCTGGGCTTTAAAGCCTGCCAGACCTGCCATGGGTCTTTTCCCCCACAGAGACAGTTCAAGCTGCTCCATTGCCTCGGGAAATCTCACATCCCCTCCCAATCTAAGATCTGCTCAGGATTTAAGAGCAGATCTAATAAATTGAGGAAGGATAGGCTCAAACGCCTGTCAGTGGAGTGCTGCCTGAGATCTGTGGGATTTGAGTCACCCCCTTTGTACATCAGATCTTCAGAGAGCTCTGGTGATCGTCTCTACTGACAGTAAGCAAAGACCCCGCTGGCCCTTCAAAACCATCTAAACTGGGGGTTCTCAAACTTCATTGCACTGTGACCTCTTCTGACAGCAAAAATTACTACACGACCGTAGGAGTGGGGACCAAAGCCTGCGCTCGCTCGAGCCCTCAGGCTTCAGCTTCGGCCCTGGGTGGTGTGGCTCAGGCTTCGGCCTCAGGCCTCAGCAAAGTCTAAGCCAGCCCTGGCAACCCCATTAAAACAGGGTCATGACCCACTTTGGGGTCACGACCCCCAGTTTGACAACCGCTGATCTAAACCATTGAAGAAGAGAAGGCTTCCTTCCCCAGAATGGGAGAAAAGAAAGAGAAAAGTTACCCTCAATCTGGGTCGCAGGGGACCTTGTGACTAGTTATGGGAACCATTGAGGCTCCCACCAAGACCACAGCACAGGCTAAAAAAACATGCCATGTACTGAGAAACCATCAGGTAAACTATCTAAAGTGGCACCTACGTTGGCACTGGACTCTGTGACTCTGACATAAGGACTCCCAAGTCAAATCAAAATCATTGTCAGTACTACCTCCAGCAGCCAGACATGAAGGAGGCACCAGTTGTACTTCAGTGACATCTCTGGTACTCCTGATGTTTCCTATCCAGAGGCCCTGGTATTGTCTAGTCTTTTGACCCTTGAGGACCTTCAGATTCTGAAGGAGCCATTGTTGCTGAGGCGTACTGTGAGATGCTCCCCACTGGTACCATCTTGCTTGCTGGAGCCTACTTCACCTCCACTACCGTGTTCAATGTTGTCTTGCCCCCTGGTACCATCACTGTCTTCAATCTCTCATAAACTCCGTTGTGGATACACAGATGCATTTCCAGTTCTATCAACTGGACACTATCCGATATCTTAATATTAACAGGTTCTGGTACTGATGCAATTAAAGAACCCATTTCAGGCCTCTGTACTCACTTAAACACTGGTAACTGGCACTATTTGCCCCTCCAGTTGACACAGGAGACAACTCCTTATTAGATTCAGAAGTGTCTATTCAGGGTTCCCAGTTGAGCCTCCTTCATTCGGGGTTCACCTTGGCAAAACTTTTAGCCGGGGATACACCCAACCCTGGCAAGGACAAGTAGGGTCCTGTCCCTTTCCCTCCATCCAATGTGAAGTGCAGATGATTCTGCTCGAGGGGAGGATACAGGTGGAACTCAATGGGAGATGCCCTAAGAGTTCCTTGGCCTCACATACTGCTATATGTTTAATCCCAACTCCCCTACTGCTCAAGCATCTAAACATAGCAAAAAACCTACATAAGAGGATACACTTCCAGACTTGGTACAGCCACTGATCTATACTTCCTCTTGAGTCTTGTCTGACACACATTCTCAATTATTTACTCAGTTTAAAAGTCACAGGATTACCCCTGAATTCAGTTAAAGTTCACCTAGTTGCTATAACAGCCTTCCTTCCCTCGTTGAGAGGTTTTCAGTCTTCATCTACCCAACCATGATGAGGTTTCTCAAAGACCTCTTTAAACTTCTTCCCTCCAATTAAAGAACCAACTCCATCACAGGAACTCAGTTTAGTCCTCAACGCACTGAGGAAACCCCCATTTGAACCTATGCTGAACTATTTCCTCTTCCATCTGTCTGTTAAAACCTCAAATCCATCACCTTGGTCAGGAGGACAAGGGAGGTTGGGGCCTTGATAGCTGACCCACCGTACGTGGTGTTCTATCACAACAAGGTGACTGTATCCATGCCTTCATGTCTTTCCTAAAGTTTCCTCAGAATTCCACCTCAGCCAAGAAAATCGCCTACTGTTTGCTTTATCCCAAGCCTAATTCTTCAAGAGAAGAAATGAGCCTTCATATACTGTATGTAAGATGAGATCTTACCTTTTATCTAGCTAGAACTAGGCCCTTTAGGGCTTCACCCATATTTTTTTTTATCAATTGCAGAAAACATGAAAGTACAGGTGATTTCCCTTCAGACTACCCAAATGGATTGCAGGATCCATCTTAAAGCCTCAGAGTTTCATCCCCTTCTCACTGGCTGACTCTACCAGTTGCCATGTTGAGAAACATATACATCACAGACATCTGGTCTTTGATACACATGTTCTCCCTGCACTATGCTCTTGTGATTGCTTCCAGAGCTGAGGCTGTTCAACATTCTGTAATGAATCTACCTCCTCAGCACCCTCCTTTATGATAGAGGTACTGCTCAGGAGTCTGTGACATGGAGCACCCATAAGGACACTACTTGAAAAAGGAGAGGTTACTTATCTTATACAGTAACTGGAGCTCTTTGAGATTTGAGTACCTATGGGTGCTCCACTACAGGCCGTCTTTCCCTTCTGCCTTGAGAGTCTCTTGTTGGACTTCTGTGGTTGAGAAGGAACTAGAGTGGCAGCGGGTTCACCCCTTCCTATATGCCCTTTTACTGGTGCATGAGGGTATCTAGGGAACAAGCATGAACAGACCTGTGGCCACTGCTGATGAAAGATCTTCGTTCCAGAGTGCACAGTCATGCACACGTCCTGATGAGGACACATCTCAAAAAAACTTGAGTTACTGTACAAGGTAAGTAATCTCGCCTTCTGCCAGATTTCAAATAACAGTTTCAACCCTCCTCAAATAGGTTTAAGGCAAATAGAAAGTTGTAAGTATCAAATATTTCATACATCATTGATTTACTTTTCTAAAATACTCTACTTTAAATAATGATGAGAGCTTTCTCTTTCAAATAAGAAAAGTTCTTTTGTATGCAAATATTATAATCCTAATTATATGGAAAAGTGGAATAATCTTTTTATTTCCACCTTGTTCTAATATCATTAGGAAACCCATTAGGAGTGTAGTTTAGCCAGTGTTGCGCAATCCCTGAGTTTTCCACAAGTTTTTTTAACGAAGTTACTACTTTTTCTTCTAAAGGTAAGTAGATTTATAATAGGTCCACATTCTTGAATCCATGCTCTTGCATATAACTGGATCTGGAAAACTTCAGAGCTAAAATTCAGAAAAGTTAAATGGCTGCATCAGAAAGGTGGCATGTGCGCATCCTTCTTTGGAGACTTTCAAATAAAATCCCTGTGATACTGTCTATCAAAAAAGCTCTAGTTTTGTAGCAATCATATAATTTGAAATTAGGCATGGACTTTAGGTTTCAAGCATGACACTATCATAAGTGAATTTCGATTTATAGAGAATAATTGCATATAATAGCTCTGCCAACACTCAACCAACATCTCTTGGAGCAAGGGAATATTTTTAGTTTCAGTGATACTTTAGATCAAATAACTGAAGATTGATGCAGATACCACTGTGATGAGCAGGTGTAATATAAATATCTTAAATCTTCAAAAGCAGGTAGGCAAACACATGTTCTGATGAGGTGGTTTTAACACCTCAGATTTTCAGTGTCTCAACCGGTTGTGTGCAAGAGCATGAACCCAACAGTGTGGCTCTATTATAATTATTGTCTTCAGAGAACAAGGATTACTGGTAAGTTATTTTTTTCTCTTTCCTGGAGTCCTTGGCATTTTGGTTTGGTGTTGTAACTATCTGTGGCTCTTTTCTTTTTTTTTTCTTTCTTTCTTTCTTTCTTTTTTTTTGTGCTGCTGCCACCTCAGAAGTGCAGGATGATTGAGTAATTTTCAGCCAGGAATGGGAAGGGTATTATAAATATTTCAGCTGCCACTAAGAAGTACTGTTCTTGCCGTTCATTGGGCAAGATTAAGTCTGAATGTATTAAAAATAGAACTTAATATCTTGTAATAGAATTCTAAGTTATGAGTATTTATAACAGTACTGTAACATATACTTGTTCCTATTACGGTATAGGAGATAAAAGTTTATTTGCTTAATTAATTAATACCTGAAAGTTTCAGGTCTACAAATGTTCTAATATCAACAGAAATGTGATTTAAATTTTGAGTGCAATATTTTACTTTTAAGGAGTCAAACTGAATTTCAGTATTTCAATTTAAAGAAATGAACAACATTTTAGAACTTTTTGTACAGTGCAGAAGAGAAGTTACTCAGATATGCTAGACAATCCGATATTTAAAGTAAATGTAAAGAATGGAAGTTCTGGTCCAATTAAAGGAATGCTGTAATGTGCATACTTCTGCTGTTTCAACAGAAGTGAACTGTTGACTGGCTTTCTTGAAAAAGTAAGGTAATTTGTATGTTCTGACACAATAATCTTGTACTACACCTTTGTAGCTAACTTAATATTAGTTGTAAATCTATAAACATTCTGTACTATCTGGTGTAGGTAAGAGCCAGGACAGAGCGCCAGATGGCATGTCTTCCCTATAAACACAGGGAATAATAAAAACTACAATTGATTTTTTGGATTCAGAAAAAGAATCTGTTCTACTGTATTTTCTCCATCTTAAGTGTTTCAAATTGCCTCTTAGGCTTACAGAAGGACTAATTTTCATAAGTTGCTATCTTTGGCAGTTTGTTCTTGTCATAGGTTTCACCCCCACTCTGAACTTTAGGATACAGATGTGGGGACCTGCATGAGAACCCCTAAGCTTAATTACCAGCTCAAATCTGGTTGCTGCCACCTCCCAAATCGTTAAACAGTTGTTTGAGTCATTTGAGAAACACTGTCTTCCCCCGAAAAAAATGTATCCTTCCCAAGTATTGTAACCCTTCCCTGGGTAACCTAGAGAGACTTCTCCACCAATTTCCTGGTGAACACCAATCCAAACCTCTTGGATCTTGAAACAAGGAAAAAATCAATCAGGTTCTTAAAAAGAAGACTTTAAGGAAAAGGGGTAAAAGAAATACCTCTGAGAGATTAGCATGCAAGCTACTCTCACACTCAACAGATTCAAAACACAGAGGATGTTCCCCTGGGCAAAAACCTTAGTTACACAAAAGAAAACCCAATTTGATTATCCCTCTAATGCAGAAAGACAGTCACAAAAGGAAATAAACATAAGCTAATTCATTCCTTCTCTAATACTCACTACCCTGGTTGATTCCTGGATCTTTTCACTCCAGCACAGAACTTAATGAACAGAACAAAGGAAGAACTTCCCTCCTTCCTCTTGAAACATCTTGTTCCCCCAATTGATTCCTCTGGTCAGGTGTCAGCTAGGCTACGTGACCTTCTTAACCCTTTACTGTCTGTTTATGACAGTTCTACATTCCAGATAGCTTTTGTATGAAGAACTTTTTTTATTTG
This sequence comes from Mauremys reevesii, assembly GCF_016161935.1. NCBI lineage: Eukaryota > Metazoa > Chordata > Testudines > Geoemydidae > Mauremys > Mauremys reevesii. The sequence goes on along the minus strand of NC_052623.1, from coordinate 244,478,243 downwards.
TTTCTGTGTCCTTTTCAGCTTTAGTTGGTAATTTCTTGTTTTTAATTTAATTTCCATTCCAAACATCTGACTTGGATCAATCCATTGATTTCTTTTCAAAATTTTTTGTGCCACAGGCTCCATTAGGAACAGTTAATAGTCCCTATTTCTAAAATACATTTTATAGACACTTCTTTTTACATTTCATCAATGTTCTCTGTAAATTGCGTTCATATATGGCCATGCAGCATTCTTCCATATACCGTGCATGTCACAATCCTTAGCACTCACAGCTTCCTAAACAGCAAAAGAAAAAGCCAGTTTTAAGTGGATTAGTCTTGTTTCAGAGCATTGTTGAGTACTAGGAACTGGGCCAGTGTGTTTCCTTTGTCCCAAGCCCTTACCCATGATCCTCACTATACGCAGCACTGGGACTACCTCTCAATTTATGTAGTAACCAGGTTCTACTGTATCTCACTCTAAGAACAGTTGATATACTAGATACCAAACATGCTTGAAATTAGCTGTCTATATATCCAAAAAAGAGAATTAATACAGTTTACTTCATTATTTTGACTCAGGAAATCATATTTTGATGAGCATGTCAAGTAAGCTTTAGTTTTATGAAAATTAAGCAGATAACTAGCAAGTTCATTGATCCAGGGTGGTGAAGCGCAGGGCATTTAGTATTCTAGATTATCATTATCTAATACTTGAAAAATCAAACATACTATTTTTGTTTTAGATTTGAGACTTTAAGTTGAATTTATTCTTTTTTGTTAGAAGTCACTGTGTGCTTTTCTTTGTTTTACATTTAAAATGCCAAAAGTCTGATATTCAAAATGCAAGGCCATTGTTTTATTTTTTTCATCCAGTATTTCTAAGGAACTATAATTTCAGCCATTCTTAGCATCTCTTTTGCACTGTAAAGGTAAGGAATGTGTAAAAAATTCTGGTGTCTTTTTACCACCCCAGTGATGATGCTATTTTAATAAATGAAATTTGAGGATTATATTAAAAAACTTTGTAAGTGCTAGTTTGCCACATACTTTTGTGGTGAGAAAAAGGGTTGATCTTTTTTGAAAATTTTTATTTTATTTATTCATAGTCTGCCTGATGTGTGGGTAAATGAAAGTGAACGACATCAATTAAAAACTAAAGTAGTTCATTTATCAAAACTACCAAAAGATACTGCCTTGCTTCTGGACCCAAACATATACAGGTAACTTCCTAATTTTAAACCTCTTACTTTCAATAAAGTCTTAAGCCTCACTTAACTTTTTGATGCCAGAAGCCAAGATTGCTAATGCATGATGCACCAGTGCAGGTGACATCAATCCTGCCAGTGTACAGGGGTTAAGTTCTGAGGTTTTAAGGCTTTTCAGAATTGCTTAACTTCTTGAACTGAACTCTAGTAACTGAGACACAGGGAATGTATGTATTTACCAAGTGTATTTTACTTTTTTGTGCTTGGTGTACAGAAATTCTAGTAAAGGAGGTACATACAGTGGAATCCTGAAAGATCACTTCTGTTAAGATCACATACTGGTTTGTATACCAATTTTTTTAAAGTCCAAATTTATCTTTTCATATTTTACATTCAGCTGTAATACATGCAGTATTACTTGGGCTATGTCTACACTACAGCTGGGACCGACGCTCTGAGATCGATCCACTGGTGGTCGATTTAGCAGGTCTGGTGAAGACCCGCCAAATCGACAGCAGATCGCTCTCCAGTCGACCCCTGTATTCTACCCCCAACGAGAAGAGCAAGGTAAGTTGACGGGAGAGTTTCTCCTGTCGACCACCCGCGGTAACTTGACCTAAGGTACATCGACTCCAGCTACATTATTCATGTAGCTGGAGTTGCGTAGCATAGGTCGACTTATTGCAGTAGTGTAGACATAGCCTTAGAAACTTGTACTTGTATACAAGTACTATTATTTTTTTTGATACAAGACTCTTTAGCCTTTGGGGTGGGGTGAGGGATAGTACATGTCTTTAAGGAGCATACACGTGTGGTGTTTTTTTTTTAGGACTTCAGATTGGCTTCTAATCATCACATTTCTAATAATTTTCTTATTTTATTCCTCTGTATTATCCCACGATTGTATCTTGTGTAAAAATTTTTAAAGGTAATCTGAAATGCTTTCAATTCTTTTTAAATAAATTAAGATCCCAAATCAATAACAGGATGATACATGTGTAGGATTAATTATAAAAACTTTAAAAATTTGAAAATCTGGTTGTTTTCATTTACCTGCCATGATCAAAGTTCAGTGTTCCTGTGTTTCTTGACATCACTAAGGTTTAAAGCAATACACAGAACACTCAGCTGAGGTCTGGATGTATATTAAGCCTGGATGTGTATTAAGCCTTTCAGTTCACCTTCATAGCCAATTTACATCACTAATCAAATTAATGGATTTTGAGTATGGAGAGAATTAATTTTGCTATATGTGCTGTCTCTCTAAATGTAAGTATTTAAAATACTTACTTGAATATGAATTACTGATGTGAACTAATAATTCATAAGTGTGATGAGCAAAATTAGACTGTATCTTGTTTTAAAATGTTTAACATAAACTGTTTTTATTCCCTGCCTTAGGTATTAGTTACTTGTAATTTTATGGCCCCAAATGGAATTTAACTGATGTTCTATAGATCAGTTTGTTTAATTTATTGTTAGCCAACTTTCTACAAGTTCCATGAAAATGGATATGATAATCCTTTCAAATGAAACTGTAATGTTTTTGGGCTAAGAGATACCCCAGTAAAACTACTAAAATACCCCCATGAACTATATAAATTGTACTCTAGAATTTTAACTCTTGGAATTGTGTACTGGTAAATACTGCTCTTTTGGAAACCTCACAGTATTGTGTGATCAAAGAACTGAAACTGGAGCCTAAAACTTGCATGGGGGAAGAATTATTGAAGGGATACTAGTCTCGGTACAAAGGCTGATACAATGGATCCTAATATGGGATTTTCTAAAATGACATTTCAGTTTGAATAAAATTTGATTAAAATAAATTGTGTATAATCATGACTCCAAAGTACTCCATATACAACTACATTGAATCAGCTGTTGAGATGACCTTGAACCATAAATGTATCTTCTTCTTTTGCAGAACAATGCCACAGAAGAGGTTGAAGAGGTAAAAACCAAGCAATTGGGGACACCTGCAGTCTTTAGTCACTGACAATGGAATTAGAAATAAAGTTGCACATTAGTCAAGGCCCCCCAACCCACCCTCATCCTTTTTTTCAAATCCTTAGATAATATTTATGCTTAGTGTAAACATTCTGTGAATGAAGTAGATGCTTCTGTGGAATATATTAATATATTACTGTATATCCACATTGTCATGGAATGGTACAGTGGGAGACTGAGCAAACACTCTTCTGGCAACTTAGTGGAACAACTAAAAGGCTTTGCATGCTTGCTTCTTTAAGCTGCTTTTCTTTTGTTAGTATATACAGTAGTTTGAAAAGAGGAAGTAACTAACCATCACAACTTACACAGTTCCCAGGAGAACTCTTAACAAGCTGCTAAGAGTTTAACACTCACCAGACAATGAACAAACTACCCAGGCTTTATCCTATTACCTTCTGAGTATGGTGGATAGTGATCAATCGTCATTTGTACACTTGTGCATCCTTTCACAAAAACTAAGAGACATTAAATGATGTTTAAACAAATGTTAATGGAATGCTTGTTTTCCCCAATCAACTATAAATTCATATATCCAAGTAAGACTGAAAGGTGTTGTTAAGAGTGTTGCAGTATGTCTGACCCTTTTTCAGGACTAGTACTGTATGTTAATGAGGTCTAATTTTATGTAATCTTTATTACTGAACGGTTTTTGAAAAACCTCTACTTAAGTTAGCAAAATTTGGTGTTTGATTTTAATTTTTTGACCTTTTAAGACTCTGTCATTTGTACAGTATGTGTTTTTTTAATTTGGCCTAATCTTTTCTAGATGTAAAGAAAAAGATATTTTTTTAAAACATCTAGAAATTCAACCTTTATGCACCAAAGTTGGCTTTGAAAAGGAAAATAAAATCACTTTCTTGCTTAATAAGCAAGAAATCATGGATTTTTTTAACTTGCAGAAATAGAAATGTGTGTAACTTGTTAGTCTTGTATGGAGACAAAAATGTTGCATATAGATAATAGGACATTGCTTGTAAATAATTCCGCAGATTTGTAATATATTTTTATATTATGAAATGTACTGTAGATGTTTTTCTAGAGGCATGAAAGTTAAAATGTATATATTATGTTAGAAAATATGGAAGGATATTGTAATTCACTAGCGCTGCCAGAAGAAATGTTTAAAAAAGCACCTTCCTAACAACAAAAAAAGTCATTTGCATACCTAAGGGACTATATACTACTGTTAATATCTGTTGTAAGAACAAAAATACATTGAACATCCTTCCCAGAAATCTTTGAGGGAAGAACTCTTTTCTGATAGTGAACGTGAAATCAGTCATTTCCTTGCTGTTGGAAGGAACTAATGTAAAATATATGTGGATATATGCAGTCAAACTGCAGAATTAGTCTTCCTTATTGGGGAGGAATTTTCACGTTACTACGGTGAAACGAAAAACCAGCAGTTTTTACACTAAAATTTTATTAAATAGAATAAAACTTAGAATTAACCCTTTGGCTGCAGGGTTACGTGTTTCCTAATATAATACGAATGCATTCTGCATTGGTACTGACACAAGACTTGCTTGGCTCCAACGGGTTAAATATGTTACTTATATACATGAAAAATCTTATCAAACAAAATGAAGTGCAGATTAAAAGCACCACTAATATAAGATGTTCTGGACTGGTTGTTTAATAAATAAGGGTATTATTCATAAGATTTGTAGCAACCTGACTTTATTTTTTAAAAAAGTACAGTGTTTTGTTTAATTTTTTTGCTTGAGCACTTCATCTACTGCTTATTCTGTACCTATAAAGTAATCCACAATCTCTTTGGTTCTTTTTTAAAATTTGTTATAAAATTGCCAAATAGAAGTGTTTCAGATATAGTTTGTATTTGTATTTTTTTAATTTTATTGCTTCATGAGTTCCTTGTAAGTCATCTATAATGGACAGATGATTGTAGACCTTGCCTGAGTATTTTTTCTAATAAAACAAAGCAAATAACCACATGTTAGCTTCCAAATTGTAACCGTTCAATGAAGGTTTTAAAAGAGCTGAAGATATAAATTAAATATCTTTTTAGTTCCTCTGTAAATGATGGAATGTACACTTAATCCAGAGTTGTTGGATATAAATCCCATACTGTACCTGTAAACCATTAATAATCAACCAGTGATTGTCTGTTCTTGCGTTTGAGCAAAGCATTTTGTGATGTCCTAATGATGCAGCAGTTGCCCGGGGTGGGGCGGAAGGGCATGATGGGGGAAGAGTCTATTTAAAACCAAAATGCAGGGGGCAGACAGAGTTAAATCTGAGTTTGCACTGGTAACAAAAAGGTAAGTGAATTTTTTAGCTTTGTTTTAGCTTGAAGAAAGTTTATGCTTATACATATCCATGTTCTGAATGTATCTAATTCTTTTGTCTGTGCTTCAGATGCAAGAATTAAGTGCCACTGATTTGTTGCTCTAAACAAATACCAACTTTGATAGAGGTATACCAGGCACACACAACGGCAGTTCCACGCATCTGTCTGAGTGACGTTTTGAATGTTACTTAGAGTATTTCTGAAGAATAACATTAATTCTCCAGTTTGGAGCAATTCAGGCTGTTCTCTTTTTATTGGTATTACCCTGATATATAACTTTTATGTTCTTCTGTTCAGAGATCTGTTATAGGATTAACTACAAAAGTGATCATAAGTGATAGCAAACAGATCAAAGCAAATTACTTAGCAAATAAACAAAAAACAAACTAAGCTTAATATACTAACTAGATTGAATATGAATTAGCAGAATCTCATGATACAAGCAGGCTGCAGATTCTTAATGGGCGAGTTGCACTTGCTTTGCAGCTTAGAATCCCCAGGTGTTTCATACACAGGCTAGAAATCCCTTTTGCCGGGGTCAAGTCCTTCCCTCAGTTCAGTCTTTGTTCCTCAGGTGTTTCCAGGGGTGGTCTTTTGTGGGGAGCAAAGAACCACAGATGAGGTTACTCCCTGCCTTATATAGATTTAGCATAGGGCGGGAACCTAAATTCCTTCAAAGCTGTGCAGGTGCCTGTTAAGCCCCATGCCCATGCTCAGGGCTTCAGTGGGGAGAGAGATCTCTCCCCCAGCATGGACCTGCCGCAGCCGGGGGAGCGGTGTCCCTCCCTGGGCCCTAACAGACCTGCCCCAGACTTGCTGCGGCTTGGGGAGAGGAGCCCTTCCCTCAGACCAGCGCTGCCGGAGAGAGGCATCTCTCCCCTGGCCCCAACCTGCTGCAGTGAGGGAGGGCTGGGGGGGAGTCCTCTCTCCCCGGGGCAGCCTGCACTCCAAATCCCTCATTTCTACCCCAGAGCCTGCAGCCCCCACACCTCAAACCTCTGCCCAAGCCCCCTCCTGCACCCTGAACCCCTCGGTCCCACCCCATGAATTTTATGTGCACCACTATTGAGGTGATGTGTCACGCACCACCTCCATATTGATTCACATAACAAAATTCATTCCACACATAGACATAAAAAGGGAACACTACCGGGAACCCTTTGTTTCAAAATTTGCTTCCCAGACTGTTTTCTGACTAAATACTGACATCTCAAGATGGAGTCCAGAATCCTGTGGCCTGGTCACATATCCTTAGTCGTCATAGCCATTCCTTACAGCAGGGTGGCCAATCTGAGCCTGAGAATTTACCAATGTACATTGCCAAAGAGTCACAGTAATATGTCAGCAGCCCCCCCCGCCCCATCAGCTCCCCCCTGCTCCCAGAACCTCCTGCCCACCGGCAGTCCCACTGATCAGTGCCTCCCCATCCCTCCCTGCACCTCCCTATCAGCTGTTTTGTGGCTGCAGGAGGCAGTGAGAGGGAGGAGCGAGGGCATAGCTGGCTCAGGGGAAGGGGCGGAGTGGGGGCAAAACCAGGGGTTGAGCAGTGAGCACCCTCCCCCAGCACATTGGAAAGTTGGCACCTGTACAAAGAGCCACATATTAACTACCGAAGAGCCGCTTGTGGCTCTGGAGCCACAGGTTGGCCACCCCTGCCTTACAGGCTGTCTGCAGCATTCACCAGAAGGCTCACTAGGTAGGGGATAAGCTTCTCCCAAGACCTATTGTTTTCCCTAATGACTCATTGGCCCTTCCCAACCAGCTATCTAGACTGAAAGCATTTTGTTTAGTGGATGTTACCCAGGTGTAACTACATTTGAAGTATAGACACATAGTATCTTTAATGTCAGATACAAAAATGTATATGCATACAAATAGGATAATCATATTCAGCAAAACATAACTTTTCCAGTGACACCTCACATTACTTACCTTGTACAGAATGCATCATCATTGTGCCATAACATCACTATGAAGAATATGGGGTGCAGTGTCACAATGACACCAGGATAAATGTGTAGTATTTTCCCCTTCATTGCACTTTATTTCCAGATTATTTAAATCAATAGAAACTACAGAAATTTCACCACTAAATTTATGCTCTTAACAGACTTTTTTTAAACTTGGCTTTTCTTTTTCTTTTTTTTGAAAACTGCTGAAGGTGAGGAAAAAGGGGTTAATCATGATGAGCTGAAATAAATCACCCACCCAGCTTAATTACCATTTCAGTTACACGTCTCAAAACAATTTAATACTTACCATAATGCCCAAAGGTCCTCATCAGAACCTGTTGGTCTGTTGTGTATATGGCTGAAGAAATGTTGAAGTAGGCAGTTCGCTGCCCCAGTTAACATGTTTTTAAAAAAAAAGTTTGGAAACGATTAAGCTTCAGGGCATAAAACAGCCTCTCATTAAGGGTATGTCTACACAGCTGTGTAAACTTGGACCTAACCTACGTTGCGTCCACACACCAAATGTGTTAACCTAGGGTCCCAGGACCCTGCAGGGCTGGAGGGTGAGAGCCCATGTTAAGCTGGGACCTAAGGTCTGAGGCCCATTGCTTTCCTGTGTGCATTCTGCCACAGCTTGACCTGGGTCCTGGCAGACTTCTGGGTATATCCCAGAGTTCCTTGGGGCAATTTCTTATTCCTTTTTATGCCAACAATCTGTGGTGCAGTCCAAGGGTTCTCAACCATTTTCTTTGAGACACCCCCCCTCCCCCAACATGCTATAAAAACTCCAGGGCCCAGCAGGGAAAGGGGGGGACGGGCTTCTGACTTCTGCCACCTGGGGGGGAGGGGGAGCCAGGCAATCTAATGCCAGCCTTGCTTTGTGGACCCTGTGGAACTGGCTTAGGGATTGCAGCCCCCTGGTTAATAACGGCTGGTGCAGTCAATTGCATTTTATTGCAAACAGAAGCCATACCTCCCTTGGCAAATGGCAGCAGCTCAGGCTCAGGTCAGTGTTAACCCATTGTCTACAAGCACACCATCAGAGAGCCTTCAGGGTTTTCGTGGAGACTGATTAGAAGAAACTTTTTGCAGAGAGACCTGCTTCCAGTTCATCAGAGCACAGCCAGATTTTGATGCAAGGACCAGAGAGCAGAATGGGGACTAAGCGGCTGATTGGAGGATGACCTCCCCTTCCCCCCAACATCCCAGCCCTTCCTGGGGCTACATGTGTAGGGGTGCCCGGACAGTGTGTGCTGTCAGGGTGGCAAGTGGGAGCCAGCCCCAAAACCTCCCTTCAGCCTCTTTCAGCAGTGACTCTGGTTCCTCCATGCTGCTGCTAGGACATTGGGAGTCATCTCTCCCCTGGCCATGCTGAGCCAGGAACTCTGCCACTTCCCCCTCCTGCAGGGCAGCTGCTTAGTCCTGCTCTGCTCTCTGTCCTTTGTGCCTGGGCCCCCCTGCTGTCCCTAGTGCTGTGTGTGCGGGGGTGCCCAGGCAGTGTGCACTGTGAGGGTGGTGAGTGGGAGCCAACCCCAGGCCTCCCCACAGCCTTCTGAGGATCCCTCATCCCTGTTTCTTGGGGTGTGGTGGGGGCAGCATTAAGGGTTCCCTGGGGCGTGCTGGAGCACACTGCACTCCAAGCCATGGGCGTGCACTGCACTGCTCCGCAGCTGGCAGCAGCCAGGCTGGTGTGTGTGTGTGTGTGTGTGTGTGTGTTTCCTTTGAAACCTACATTTTATGTCAAACTTCAAAACAAATTTAAAAAACCAACCAAACACCACACATTCATCTAACATCCCATTTTAAAAAAGAAGAATTGCACCATTTCATTTTAATAGTTTGACAGCCTTGGAGACTGATGTTCTAACTGTCCTCAGAACAGAGGCACATGGGCATCTTCCTGTCAATGTGACTCAGCCTAGAAGTGGAGAGCCCAGTTCTCAGATTAGATGGTAGTTCAGTGTATAAAACCACCTCAACTGCAGTCATTCTACTGAGAGAGCTACCAAAGGAGCTTATTTTGCAGTTTACGTACTCATGTGCTCCTTATGGGCACCTGAGTCCCATCAATAGAATTGGGCTAGGGCATTGACACGGGGTGGAGAGAGAGGCTGCTAGCCACTCTGGGATAGGGTTACTTTGACTCAGGTTTGTGCATTGCAGTATGGAAACCAATGCCCAAGGTTCAAGCACAGGTCAGAAAATCCTTAATCTAAGGTTATAATGCAGTATAGATGCTCAAGTCCAGGGTTCCCTAATGCTGATCAGCTGACTCGAGTCCCACTAACCCAAGGCGCACATTGCTGTGTAGCTGTATCCGAAAAGGATTAGAAGAAACTTCCTCATAGGCAGGTTTCCCCCAATAGTCTGCTTGTGGGTTTCTTGCTTCATCTTTGGCAGCATCTAGTTCTGTCTTTTGTCAGAGACGCAGAATAGTGGACTATATGGAGGACTTGAATTGGTCTAGGTCTCACTGGGTCAGCAACCTGGTGCTTTTTTTGGGGGGGTGGAGGGGGCTATCAAACAGTCAAACTGCCCCATTCAACTTAATTTAAAGATCTATTTCAACCAGTTCACTATTAACTTAAGTATATATAAAAATAGGAGAATTTCAGATATGCACAATCTATGGAATCCTGTTTAATTTTGGTGCTGTGAGTGGAGCAATCTGACTTGTGAAGCCAAAAAGCCAGAAGGAAGGAGTAGAGCCCTCAGATCACATCTGAGCCTTAAGGAGGAGCAAATTCTGCAGAGCCCAGCAGGGAATCTAAGTCCCCAAACCTGCCACAGCCCCCCATCTAGCTCTGCAAGGGCCAGGTCTGTTGCAATGGCCACCTTCCCCCCTGGCTCTACAGACTGCTGCTCTTCCCTCTGCTGGAGGCAGCCTGCAGATTCTTGCAGACATTACTGTATCAGTCACACTTGGATCACATTTTCAAGTTCTTCTTTCAACTGTTAGGGTTAGAAACTTTTTTAAAAGTGAAAGATGAAATTGATGTTACAGTGACTAGAAGCTGGGACAAGTGCCTCTGCATAAATCTGACCTTACTAATGTATATCTGGACCCCACAGACTTATCCAGGATTTCAAGTCTGGGAAGCCCAGCAGAACCTGTGTTGATCATACATTGAACATCTTCGCAATCTAGAGCAAGTGGAGTAATAGTTTAGCAGTTGGCTTGCGGGTCGTGAGGCAATTCTGCTATTGGTGATAGTGGAAGTTGGAGGGGCAGAGAGCAGAAGAGGGATAGATGATGGTTTCTGCTCTTTTGATGGTTAGGAATACTGAAGGTATGTCTACACTGCATTTTAAAACCCATGGTAGCAAGTCTCGGATCCCAGGTCTACTGACTCAGGCTCGCACTACAGCACTAAAAACAGCAGTGCAGATGTTGCAAAGGTTGGAGCTCAGGCTCTGAAACTGCCCTCAAGCCCAAACATCTACACAGCTGCTTTGAGTGCTATAGCACTGAGACTCATGGCCACAGGTTTTAAAACTTAGTGTGGATGTAGAGCTTGTGTGTACACACACATACTCTCTTTGTTATTGTCTGTAAGGTTCATTGGCTAACTTGCTTTAATCCAAGGTCTGTATTTGGAAGTGTTGTCCACAGCAGAATAAATCTCTCCAGAAGTATCGTGCCTTAGGAGAAAGAAAAAAGTAACCATAAAGCTTGGGAAAACCTCTGTGCTCCCTTGCTCTGCTGTTGAGTGGGTCAGGTAACACAATGCATGTTTTAATTTTCTGTGCTAAATGTCAACGCTCATATGTATCCTCTGAGGTTCCATCTCTGAAATGTTTCTACCTTGCCTTTTGAGAACGGATTAGTGGGTAATGTTAACTGCAGAGACTTATTTATATTATGTGCTAAGTATTGCCAAGTTAGGGCAAAATATGCCAGTGCCATGAGAATACAAGAACATTCGTTGTCTGATTCAACAAAAATGAAGATTCAATAAATGTTGCAGTGCCTGGATGGCCTTATCAGTGGCTAAATCTGTGGTGTCATTTCCCTTCTGATGACCTAGCAGTTCCTTAAGTCTGAAACCTTTCTTCTATTACAGTTAAAAATGTTGCCCAAGGTTTGCATAGACTGGGTGGCTTTGGCAGTAGCAATAGGCAGTGCTATCGGGAGATATGGCTGACCCAAATACAATAACAGGTGAGTATTATGAGCATAACATCTTATTAGGGATGCATCTCATCACTAATTTATATGAAGAGACTGTAATGGTTTTGTTGTTAGCAATCTGCACTATAATTGCAGTAGGAGAAAAATATTAATGACTGCCCATCTTTTCTCAGAAGAGCCTGCAATTTCAGTCCTTCAGTGTATGAGTAACACACCCTACCTTAGTCTGAATTGGTTTTGTGTTCAAATTCTCTAGCTGTTGTTACTCTGAGGATGTGGAGAAGAAAACAGAGCAGGTTGCTTACTATGCTTGTTAACCTTTGGGTAGTTGACTAAGGCAAGGATTTTCAATAATAACTATCTGGGGACATTTTTACATGCACAATACACTTTAAAGGACCCCTATTTTTAAAAAGTGCTGAAAACCCTGTTCTCTGAAAAGTAGGGCCCTTTTAAAGTGTCATGTTGGGCACCCAAAAACTGAAGCATTCAAAATCTTCTAGGCACTTTAGAATATCTTGGCCTAAGCTTCAGGTGGATGGTAGAGATTTGGAATAAGGAGTGGTTAACAGTACTTTTCTGGGAATGAGGGAGAATGGCTACTGGGAACCTGAGCCAATGGAAATTGTGTTTCCAAACTTGTCCTTGGAGCAAGGTGATCTGCTGAGAACTGGCAGTTCATATAGTGCTCAGTTTCCATAGACTACATTGCATTAAAAGACAGATAAAAACACATCCGTACTTTCTTAAATGTTTACGTTGTCATGTAAATAGTGATTCTGAAATGAATTACTGGTGTAACCAAGACGAGACTCTGTCCCAATTGCACTATGTAAGCCCATGTAATTTTGCTTTACACAAAGTGGGTGAGATTCTGATTTCAATTACAAAATTATATAAATTTGGACTAAGTCCATTTGAAAACAATGGAGTTATTCAGGATTCTGTACTGGTATAACTGAGATCAGAATCTCAAGCACTGACTTTAGTCCTTGCTGCTTTTCACTGCAAGAGGTGAGAGATTGTGTATTGTGGCAGTATCTAGCAGCCTCAGTCATGTGCAGGACTCCATTATGCTAGGCAATGTAAAGACAGACAGTGTCTGCCCACAGAGCTTATGATTCCGGTTAGGTTAAAATTGGCTTTATCCAGAATTTCAAGCTGAACTTGTCATGCTCTGCCACTGCTATTACACCTTGATTGTTTTACACATGGACATGAACACAACCACAAATCTTTCCCTCCTTTTTCTTATAAATGTGTGACAAATAGGAATTTTCCTTCTCCATAGTTTACTTTTAAAACGGTAGATAGTTGAACCTACAGTCTGTCCCTTTCAACCGTTCGCTATAAATTGTTCAAGTAAACATTCACAGATCTGTTCTGCAAATGGCTCCCATATGCACACAGCTTTGCAAGTAAAATAAACAGTTTGGTCCCTGAAAACGGTATTTTAAACAACATTCCAGAAGGGAATAACATAGGCTTTTATAGTCACATAAAGATGCACTTTTATCTCTTAATGACATTAGCCTGGTACTTGCTTGAGGCAAGCAGAGTTTGGGGATTGTTTTTTTGTTTTAAGATATCTATTGATAAATTATTCTACTTAAATTTTTAATACATTTATTCTGATGTGTAGGTTTGGAAAAGCAAGGAGATGGGTGTTTCGCTTGAGTCTTGTGAAACTGCTGTATTAAAAACAAAGGTGGATTTTCATTGGCGTTTGGAAAATTTCACTTGACTCGGCAAGGTTACATTTCTAATTTTTTTCCATATTCACGAATAATGGATGAGCTGAATTGAAGCTAACGGAGGGAAAAAAAATCAGCCTGTCAAATACTTTGACCAGATTACTTTTAAAGGGCCCTCGGTACTTTCTCAACAACTATCAGTGTTTGCAGATATGCCACTTAAGAGCTATATCCCCAGAACATAGCACTTACTGTCTTGAAGTGTTCCACTGAGAAAATCCTTATTGTAGCGGATACTGTGCCTAATGGAGTTGGCAGTCTCCTTGCCCATCCAATCTTTCTGTCCCACCCACTTCTCCGGTATGTCTCACCAGACTTCTTGTTCCAATCTACTTCTCTCCCTGGCTTAGAGGAGCAATCAGGGAAAGTCCAGCTCTGTCCCTGTAGCCCTTGGCTGGAGCATGCTCAGTTACTCTGTGGGGATGGTGCATATGCAGTCTGGTCAGCCCTAGGAGGAGTGAGAGACTCAAGCATGCTCAGTGAGCAGGGGCGGCTCTAGAAATCAGGCTGCCCCAAGCAGCGCGGTGCGCTGCGCCGCCCTTCCAGTCCCTGCGCGGTCCTCTCTTCCCTCCGGCTCCGGTCGCGGTCCATTAAGGCGTGCCTCCCCTCCGGCTCAGCTCAACCGAGAGGGAGAGCGAACCGCGGGCCGCTCTGTGCGTAGTGTCCGCTCGCCGGTGGACGCGGTGGACCTCGCCCGCAGGCATGACGCAGCCCCCGCCAGCCCCCTCCCCCGCCCCCCGGCGGGCAGGGCCGGCCTTTTTTTTTTTTTTTGCTTGTAGGCAGCTTTGCTGGTTGCTGGTGCGTCAGTGAGGATGGAAGCTTAGGAAAATTTAGCTAAAATTGAGGTCTCTACTGAACGTGTGTGCACTGCAAGTGTTCAAATGCTTATAACTTGGCTAAACGTAGGCAGTTTTTCATAAGCAATGGAAAACTGGGTCTTATAATGAGAAGTGTTGCACAACCTTAATAGGCAACACTATTAGCCTCCCAGAACTGAGGCAATGTATTACCATGCTAGCCAATTAATTAACCTTTTTCTAGTCTTCTTCTTAGAGTGCTTGTTCACGTCCCTTCCACATTAGGTGTGTGCGCACCGCGTGCACGGAGATTGGAATTTTTTTCCCTTAGCAGCTCCCATTGGATTGGCAGGGGAGCCCCCAGAGTGGTGCCTCCACGCTGGTGCATATATACCCCTGCGGACCCCGCCCCCTTCAGTTCCTTCTTACTGTCTGTGGCGTTGTTGGAACTACTCTTCTCTCGTTTGCAAGTGATCCCTTAGCACAGTTGTAGCAGTTATCTGTAGTTAATAGTTATCAGTAATTAGCACTTAATAGTAGATAGTTAAGCTTCCTTTAGGTGTCTGGGGCCTTGGCTACACTTGCAAATTTGCAGCGCTGCAGCAGGGTGTGAAAACACACCCTCTCCAGCGCTGCAAATTGCGGCGCTGCAAAGCGCCAGTGTGGTCAAAGCCCCAGTGCTGGGAGCGCGGCTCCCAGCGCTGTACGTTATTCCCCACAGGGAGGTGGAGTACGGACAGCGCTGGGAGAGCTCTCTCCCAGCGCTGGCGCTTTGACTACACTTAGTGCTTCAAAGCGCTGCCGCGGCAGCGCTTTGAAGTGCAAGTGTAGCCAAAGCCTGGAAGTTGTTTCCAGCACCAGCCCTGGGCTCCAGGGCATGCTGCAGGTCCAAGAGTTTAAGGCTTGTGCCACTCGCTGATCAGTGATCCCCACGACTCGTGTCTCCGTTGTTGGGGAAAGCGCACCAGACTGAGCGCTGCAAAATCTGTAAGGCCTTTAAGCCAAGAACCAAGAAGGAGACTTTTGCCTCAAGCAGTTGCTCATGGAGGCTGCGCTGCAACCTGCGTCCTCAGACCAGCCAGCCTTGGTGCTAGCGTCCTCGGTGCGGAGTGCCCTGGCATCAGTCTGGGATCCGGCGCCGGTGGGGCACCGCAAGCATGTGGCACCGAGGCAACAGGACAAGCCCCGGCACCACTCGACCTCTCCAGTACGGTCGAAGGGGCAGCCAAAAGGTGATAAAGGGAGCTCCCCACATAAAAAGGAGGTGCCTTCCAAGGGGCAGTGTGGCCCCAGGACATACACTAGTGGCTCCGGCTCCGCAGGGTCCGTCGAGCCCCGGGCTAAGTGGCTTGAGTGCAGAAGAAGGGCTGGAGGACATCCTAGAACAGCCCTCCATGCCAGACACCTTTGAGGTGGCAAAAGACCTCATCGAGCTGTCGGCAGCAAGCCCCCTCCCTGGCAAGGAGTGGCCTCTGGCACCATCACCAAGGGTGCCGTCCAGAGGCAAGCCGGCAGTGGTGCGCCATTCAAGGTCACCACCCTGGCGTCGGTCCCGGTCGAGCTCAGCCTCCTTGGACTCCCAGCTAGCTTTGACTCAGCGGGACTCAATGGCACCGGAGCCGAGCCAGCGCACAGCACTGGCTCCGCCAGCGCACTGCTCCCCGGCACTGTCACTAAGCCAGCACCGATCCCAGTCTCGGTCAGTGAGGAGCCACTCTCCAGCCTCCCGATGGCACCGTGCCATGGCACCGCCTTGGTCTTCGAGGTTGGCGACCTCAGAATCCGATGTCAACTCAGGCCGCTCCAGCTACGCCCACAGGGCACAAGCTAGCAGGGAGCCCCAGACCACATGGCATCCCCAATAGGGCCCACCAGGACAATGGTGCTTTTGGACACCGTGGGCCTATCATCAGCAGCAAGGGACCTCCTCTAGAGCTTCGAGGTCTAGCTATTCGGTGCACTGGTCCTGGTCCCCACGCAGGCACCCCTCCGCGCCCAAGGAGGCTATGGTATCCAGGCCGCCAGATGCTTCTCCAGAACACCGATGAGCAGAAGCGTCACCGAGCCCGGGGCTGTCCCAGGGACAATCAGCCAGGCAGGGCTCAGATGTGCCCCGGCCTATGATGGGCAGGAAGAGCAGATGGAGGAAGCACAGCAGGCCCTCACCGCCTCATCGTCCCCAGATGAAACTGTGGCGGAGAAAGCGGTGGAGCAGGAGGATCCTGTGGTGGACATACTAAGCCCTGAAGGCCCCTCCAGAATTGCACTCCAGCTCATAAAGACCATTCAGTCTAACTACAACACAGTCTGGCAAACCCCAGTCTCCAGTGCACTGACGGCAACGGGGGTGGAGAGGAAGTACTTCACCCCTTCCAAGGGATACGACTTCCTTTTTTCTTATCCAGCCCCCTTTTTCGCTGGTCATCTCAGCCGTGAATGAACAGGATCATCATGGCCAGCAAACCTTGGCCCCCAAGGCCAAGGAGTCTAAATGTTTGGACCTCTTTGGAAGGAAGGTCTACTCCTCTGGGGGCCTCCAGTTATGGATTGCAAACCAGCAGGCAATCCTAAACGGGCACAATTTTAATTCCTGGGCAGCAGTTTCCAAATTTAAAGACTCATTGCCCCAGGGCTCTCAGCCTGAGTTCACGGCCCTCATGGAAGAGGGAAAGGCAGTTGCCAAGACCTCTTTACAGGCCTCTCTGGACTTGGCAGATGCAGCAGCCAGAACAATAGCCTCAGGTGTGGTGATGAGGCATTCAGTATGGCTTCGGGCTTTCTGCCAGAGGTCCAGAACACCATGCAGGACCTCCCCTTCGAAGGGTCTGGCCTCTTTTCTGACCAGACAGATGCCAGGCTGCATAGCCTTAAAGACTCCCGGGCAACCCTCAAGTCGTTAGGCATACACACCCCGGTGACTCAGAGGAAGCCATTCAAGCCCCAACCATTGCAGCAATGGCAGTACCAGCCTTGCCTTAGGCAGGAGAGGCAGAGACAACAGACGCAGGTGGAATAACGCATCTAATCAAGGCCAAGGCCAGGGCCAGGGCAAGCCCCAGCCTGGCAACAAGCAGGGGGTTTGAAGGTGTGCTCGAGGACAGGTAATCAACCCAGCTCCCGGATCCTTCTCCATGTTTCTTGGACCGCTTGTCCCACTTCTACCGGGCGTGGTCCTGTATAACGTCGGACCGTTGGGTCTTAGGCACAGTATAAGTGGGTTACACGCTGTAGTTCTCCTCCTTCCCTCCTATCCACCCCCTTTCCCCATCCCTCTTCAGGGACCCTTCTCATGAGCAACTCCTTCTGCAGGAGGTACAGTTGCTCCTAGAGGCAGGGGCGTTGGAGGAAGTCTCTCAGGAACTAAGGGGGAAGGGGTTTTACTCCCACTATTTTCTCATCCCAAAGGCAAAGGGGGGCCTTCAGCCCATTTTAGACCTTTTCAGGCTCAACAAGTTCTTAGTCAAGATCCGCTTCCGCATGGTCTCCCTAGGCACTATTATCCCGTCCCTGGATCCGGGGGATTGGTACACTGCCTTCGATATGAAAGACGCGTACTTCTGCACCGGTGGTTCCTGCAGTTCGCCATAAACCAGCACCATTACCAGTTTACTGTCCTCCCATTCGGTCTGGCAGCAGCCCCCCGCGTGTTCACGAAATGCATGTCAGTAGTGGCAGCCTTCCTGCGAAAGAGGAGAATACGGGTATACCCGTACCTCGATGATTGGCTCCTCGCGGGTCGGTCCGAAGAGGAGGTCTGCTCTCATGTGATGGTGGCTCTAGACGCATTCCGCAAGCTGGGTCTTCTCATCAACATGCCCAAGTCTTCCCTGATATCAACCCAAATGCTGGAGTTCATCGGGGCAGTGCTGGACTCGGTGCAGGCGCGAGCGAGCCTTCCGGAATTCAGGTTCCTGGCCATCCAGTGGGTCATAGACTCGATGCTAAGGTTCCCCACTACCACGGCCAGATGCTGCCTGCAGCTCCTAGGGCACATGGCAGCGTGCACTCACGTAATCAAATATGCTTGACTATGGCTCAGGACTTTACAAGCGTCGCTTGCCCGGTCGTATCACCTGGGCAGAGATCCCCTAAACCTTGTTGTGATGGTTCCGTCCCAGGTGTTGGACTCCCTGCGCTGGTGGCTCAATCGGTCGGTAGTATGCGAGGGTATCACATTTGGCGCACCGCAGCCTGCTCTGACGCTGGTGACAGATGCGTCAGACATTGGCTGGGGAGCTCACTTAGGGGACCTTCGGTGGAGAATCCGCAGGCGTGCCTGCGGGAGGTCCACCGGTGCCGCGGGACCAGCGGACCCTCCGCAGGCACATCTGCAGGAGGTCCACTGGAGCCACGGGACCGGCGACCGGCAGAGTGCCCCCCACGGCGTGCCGCTGTGCTTGGGGCGGATAAATTGCTAGAGCCGCCCCTGGTGTCGTCTCTCCTGGGAGAACGAAACAAGCTAGCGGATAGCCTCAGCAGGTCGTACCACATGCACGAGTGGTCGATGAGATCGGACATCTTGCAGTCAGTCTTCAATAAGTGGGGGTTTCCCCAAATGGAGCTCTTTGCCACCAAGGACAACAGCCAATGTCCCCGGTTTTGCTCATTCCAGAACCACAGTCCGGGCTCGGTTGCAGATGCATTCATGATCCCTTGGAGCGGGAGTCTGAAGTACACCTTCCCTCCACTCCCATTCATCCACAGAGTCCTCAAAGTTTGCAGGGACAAGGCGATGATCATTTTGATCACCCCAGCTTGGCCTCGTCAGCACTGGTTTACAACCCTGCTAGAGCTCTATATAAAATACTCGGCTTTCTAAAAGCTCCTGTAGCAGGTTCAACAGAAATGCTTCACAATCGCACAGCTCTTTAGCAGAGGGGAGTTACGATCAAAGGCTGTTGGACATCACAGCAGAAATTTACAGATAAGTGAAGAAATTTAGGTTTAAGGGCAAAGAATAAATTTCCTTGGATTACTTGCTAGATCCAGCCTGCCCGTTGACTAAGTCAATTTAGCATTAGCTGGGATAAATAGTGATAGCTCACACTGCTGTTGCCAGGGGCGGCTCTAGGAATTTGGCTGCCCCAAGCATGGCGGCGCGCTGGCGGTCGCCGGTCCCGCGGCTCATGCCTGCGGGAGGTCCACCGGAGCCGCGGGACCAACGGACCCTCCGCAGTCATGACCCAGCTTGGCGCGCTGGGGTCTGGAGCCGGCCCTGGCTGTTGCGCAGGATTGAGTGGTCTCTGAGGGTTGTGTTTGAGAATGGGGATGTGCAGGTTTTAGGCTAACAGCGCTGCGACAGTCTCTATTGAGAGAGGAGATGATTCAGAGAACTATGAGCAGCACAAAATTGGCTTGTAAGAAGGAAGAGGGAAAAAACACCAGGAGGATGTTTAAAACATTATAATAAAATGGTATTAATGAATGTCCTTCGAGATGTGTCTATATAAAGAAGGCTAGCAGGGTTGTAGCTGAATGTGAACAAAACTTTTTAATGGGAGAATATACCATCACCAAGGCCTCAATTCAGGAAATCATTTAAGCCTGTTCTCAAATCCACCCCTATTCATGACAGCAGGTAAGCACATGCTCAAATCCCATTGAAGTCAGTGGGACTTCAGTAGGTGATTAAGTGCTGCACTCAGTTAAGTCCTATTGACTTCTATGTGACCTGATTTCAGAGTAGCAGCCGTGTTAGTCTGTATCCGCAAGAAGAACAGGAGTACTTGCGGCACCGTAGAGACTAACAAATTTATTTGAGCATAAGCTTTCATGGGCTACAGCCCACTTCATCAGATACATGCAGTGGAAAATACAGTAGGAAGATATATACACAGAGAACATGAAACAATTTGTGTTACCATACACACTCTAAGGAGAGTGATCAGTGAAGATGAGCTATTACCAGCAGGAGAGAGAAAAACCTTTTTGTAGTGGTAATCAAAATGGTCCATTTGCAGCAGTTAACAAGAAGTTGTGAGGAACTGTGTGTGTGTGTGTGTATGTGGAGGGGGAGAATAAACATGGGGCAATAGTTTTACTTTGTGTAATGACCCATCCACTCCCAGTCTTTATTCAAGACTAATTTAATGGTGTCCATTTTGCAAATTAATTCCAATTCAGCAGTCTCTCATTGGAGAGGTTTTTTTGTTGTAATATTGCGACTTTTAGGTCTGTAATCGAGTTACCAGGGAGACTGAAGTGTTCTCCGACTGGTTTTTGAATGTTATAATTCTTGACGTCTGATTTGTGTCCATTTATTCTTTTACGTAGAGACTGTCCAGTTTGGCCAATGTACATGGCAGGGGGCATTGCTGGCACACGATGGCATATATCACGTTGGTAGATGTGCAGGTGAACGAGCCTCTGATAGTGTGGCTGATGTGATTAGGTCCTACGATGGTGTCCCCTGAATAGATATGTGGACAGAGTTGGCAATGGGCTTTGTTTAATGGACACTATTAAATTAGGCTTGAATAAAGACTGGGAGTGGATGGGTCATTACACAAAGTAAAACTATTTCCCCATGTTTACTCCCCCCCGCCCCCACTGTTCCTCACAACTTCTTGTTAACTGCTGCAAATGGACCATTTTGATTACCATTGCAAAAAGTTTTTCTCTCTCCTGCTGGTAATAGCTCACCTTAACTGATCACTCTCCTTAGAGTGTGTATGGTAACATCCATTGTTTCATGTTCTCTGTGTATATATCTTCCTACTGTATTTTCCACTGCATGCATCCGATGAAGTGAGCTGTAGCCCACAAAAGCTTATGCTCAAATAAATTTGTTAGTCTCTAAGGTGCCACAAATACTCCTGTTCTTTTATGTGACCTGAGTGTGTGCTTCCTTTCTGCCCTGAATAGGTATGCTTTCTTGGATTGGCTCCTGAGAAATAACTTTTGATTTAATTTCAATTAATGGAATACTACCAGGCATTTGAGGCCCAAAATTCAGGTTTTGAATAAAAAAGGTAACAAGTAATAAAACCTTGCTAGAAATAAAAATTGTTTCATGCAAGGAATAAAATGTAACAAACTTTTTTTTTTAAAAGATTCTGCATTAAAAACCCAAACACACCAGCATTGTAGTAGTGCTTGAGACCCAGAAAGTGAAACTGCCCAGTCTGCTTTCACTGTTCAAGGTAAGCAAAAAGCAGAAAGTGTGTGGTTGTCCCCTAATAAAATTTTAAACAACAACAACAACAAAAGCATTTTAAGCCTTGGGAAACTTTTTGTTATGATCACTCAGCTATAGATATTGTATTCTAATTATAGGATTTCCCTATACTTAAATGAAAAATGCTGTAAATATAACTTCTTCGCAAGGTAAATGTTGAATCTTTCTTATGGCTTCCACAGTTTCACTGCCCTGGAAGGAGACAATCCCAGGAAGGGCAGATGCTCTGTCCACTATCTTCCTGCCTTCAGGATATGGGCAGTTTTAAGTTTCAGCTGAGGTACCTTAGAGGGCCCAGATAAGAGAGGCTATTCTGGGGATGTAACAGATCAGCAGATTCCCAGCTCCTGGGACATCCTGTTCCCAGCCAGTACAATATTGTTTCAGGGTTATGCTGTTCCCTTGGTGACCTCACCTATAGTCACTTTCTACCACTGCAGTCTCAGTCTCCCCCAGCAGATTTCCCAATCTCAGGGACCTCCGCTAGGATTTATGCTGGCAGAAGCCACTGTAGAACGTGAGGTGAATGTGAGTCGTAAGTCTCTGAAGATCCGTTTCTGCTGAGAGGGTGAGATTTTTCTAGTGCAACATTTTGTGACGTCATTACAGAAAGTGCTGTGGGCCCAAGCACAGGATTTGGCAGGGATGTGTGGGAGCTGATTATTCCCATTTTAAGTTAGCGTTAGGACAGTCTGACAGGTTACAGTACCTGGTATGTGTGCTTAAGGAAAGGATTAAGAGAGGCAGCTGCACTTCTCAGGGACAGCTCTTTAGATATAAAGAGATATAAAGATCAGGAAGAGGGAGACAATTACTGGGTTTGCGCAACCAGTCCCAGTCAGAGTGCATGAAAGTACTTTGCAGTGAGGAGTTAGTACAGAGCCAGGCAAATACTCAGAGGGAAGATGGCTGTACTCTAAGACATACCCTGTGCAATGACTATGAAAGGATATTTGAACACTCGGGGGAAAAAGCCTTATTTTCTCTGTTTAATGTGTTCTAAGCTGTGTTGGCTGGACTGTAGCTCTGGGGAAGGAACAAAAGTCTTAGGGAAGGCAGTGGAGAGTTCAGGCCTGGACACAAACTTTGCTTGTTTGTTTAGGGCCCAAGGCTGAAGCTCTGAGGGTGGAGAAAAGCGCTCCCTCTCTCCTCCTCAGTGCTCTGTTACAGTTAGCAGTATATACTAGTGGAAATGGTAGGGTTGGGTTTTTTTTCCCCACCTGCTTCTATAGCGCAACCCTTACAAAGCTAAAAGTCTCAGATTTCGCACTCTTGTTGGCACACTCAGCAAAGGGGACAAGGTCTGAGTGGACATGATCCTTCCAGGTCAGTGCTGAAGGACAAGGCACTTCTGATGCTGTACCCATTCCTGAGATAAATAGGACTTCAGGGTAGACTACTGTCCATCCGGTACCTTTCAACAACACTAAATTCACCAAGAAAAATAATTAAATCATAAAAAGATCCAAGTAGCAGCCCACTGTTTGAACACATTTCATGTGAGATGTTCCCAAAAAAGTTACAGCTTCTGAAATACAGATTTGTAACCTGAGTTAGCTTTGGGACTGGTCATAAATCTTAAAATAATAAAATTATCTTTCACTATAGCTCCTTTTCTCCTTATGTCACCAGAAACTGCAAAAAAGAAAAGAAAATGTATCTTGTAATCCTGTCACAAAGATTAATGTATAGGGATTTATGGTGGATTCCCATCTGCTGCTTCTAGAAATGCCCTTTTCATTGTGGTGTAAATCCTTTTTGATAATAAAATAACAAAAAAACAAGTAATATGATGATAAATCCCATTGCTTAGTCCCAAATGAGACGTCATTGCTAGCCGTTCAGCCACCCTTTGGGCCGCTTCGCTTGTAGAAGGTTTGAGTACTGTCTACTGGATGATGTTTAAAGGCTTTTGTTAAGTTTAATGCCCTTACCACTGAGTATTTTCCCTTCTATTTGTAGCTTTCTAGTGGAGGTTGGAGTCAAAAGATCCCCTCATATACTTACTGTGAAGATGACAAGCAAACTCTCATATGAGTCAGACACATAAGCCAGCAGGCCTTCTGACCCAGCAAAGTTAAGCAAGAAATTGAGCAGTCAGTGATTTTCTTTCAACTGACAAGTGAACAGTTGGGGCAGGTGAGTGAAGCTGAGAGAAAAACGGCATGTTTCCTATTTAAAAGGAAGAATGTTTACTGTATTAGGAAGAGAGGACTAGGACATTTAATGGAAAGATCCTTCCTTCTCTGATGCTTCCTTGTAAAAACAGCTGCTTTCTGGGCTACAGCAGAAGGGATGATGGAGGTTTGACCCATACTTCCCTTGGATGCTAGTGGGTATTCTGCAGTATGCCATGAAAATTTCCCATAAGGCAGCGCACCTGCAGGCATCCTGGGATACCTGAGAACACTGGGCCATGCTTACATTGATGCAACATGTGCATGTGTGAACACATGTTGCGAAGTGCACCTTAGAGATTGCATTCCACTAAAATCATTGTATTGATCTAACTAAACTGATATAGCTATAGAGTGGTGCAACTTATGTGTAGTGCTTAAAGTGTGCCAGGTCGAAAGGAGTCTGAGACCTGGCAAATAAAATTTATACAGCTCCAGAGGAGTTGTTGAGGGGCTCAAGTTTCAGCCCTGCCTAGGGGGGTTAACCCCTGGTCATTAGCAGCTTTCCCTACCTCCTGGGGTGCAAGCAGCCAATCAGAGGCTCTCTCTCCTCCCTCCCCTGAGAAGCCTATTTTCACAGGTGGGGAGTGAAGAGGAGGGAGCAGAAAGATCACAGCAGGTCAAGGCAGCTCTGCTCTCTCCTCTCCCCAGCTCCTGCAACTGAGTCTATGTGGGCTGACCCTGTCCAGTACCTCATTGACTTAAGTGAGACTCCACAGAGGCACAGGGATTCATCTGGGCCTTAGATTGTGAAATCTTTAGGGCAGGGACCTTGTAATACATATAAGCCAGCATATTCAACCCATTTACTTCTGTGCCGAAACATGCCCCCAAATGTGAAGGTGTTGGCATTATGACATTTTGGGGGCTAGATAAATTACAATAAGGTAAGTTATGTTAGAGTAAAACTTTTGCAATCTAGAATTAAGGTTGCCTTGAGTAATGAAGAGCCTTAATCTGTTTACCTTTAATTTTGAACAATGCTTTGTAGTTTTACTTTTGAGTTAATGGAAGGCAGAGACGCGGCTTCTGTGTATTCATGTCATGAACATTCTGTCCTGGAGCATGGAAAATATGTCAATTGCACTTAAAACAATGTTTATTGCACAGCAGATGCGCACAGGCGCACACAGGCTGCAGTTGAAATCCGAAGCATTTAATTGTCAGTTGCCTGCAGCTGGATTCTTTCTTTCCAAGTAAGTGGGGAGGTTGGGTAATATAAAAGGACGTCAAGAGACATGAACGAGTTCATGTGTGATTACTTATTAAAAATGTTATTCTGCCTCAGTTCACAAGGAGATATTGCCCTCTGTTCAGTATGTGCTCGCTCGTCACGTATACTTCAGTGAAATCACTGACCAGACATACAACAAATATCTAATACAAATAATAATTCACTGGCTTTTGTCCCTTATATAAAAGGGAATATAATAGTTAATGCTATAGAGTGGCAGTGTTTCCTAGTGGAAAGACACTGGACTAGGACTCAGAAGACGCGTGGGCAAGTCACTTCACCTCTTTATACCTGTTTCCCTATCTCTAAAATGGGGATAATGATACTGATCTTGTTTGTAAAGTACTTTGAGATCTACTGATAAGAGCTAGATATTACTGGGATTCTAGCCTCATCTATTGACTACAGTCGAACTACACCTTACCTCTGCTGAAGATCTGGCTCATTATTTTAATGTCTCTATGGCAAGACCATGAAGCAAAAGCATGTTTTTAAAATGTTTATTCAGGAAAGCTCAACTCAGGTACAGCTTCTGGTTTTCAGTGAGGTCACAAGTGGGTGTAAATAAGTCGAAGCTAGGAGGTTACATATAAAATATTCACAACTATTGTAAAGAACATTTGCCCTCAGACTGGTTGCTTTGTATGTATGTTCAACCTGGCAAAACCTGAACATGGGGCTCAATATGTGACAATGGCCCAAATTATTATTCATATAGGAAACTTAAAATCTTAGAGGATTCACCTTTCTATAAATAGCTTTCTGTAAACAGGTTTCTATAGTGTAGTTTTATGCCTGGTCTACACTCTGTTTTTACTAAACTGGTGAATTTTTACTGATACATTTCTATCTATATCTTATTCCCTGTCCCATACAGGAATAATCTGTCCTCAAAAGCATTTTTTAAACTATATAGTGTTGTCCACATTCAAAAGGCTTGTGCTGCTTTAGCTATATGAGTACACAAGACCTTTACATCAGAACTAAAGAATCATGAAACAAACAACTTTCAACAGTAAAAGTGAGAGGACATTAGATTTGTGTGGATCATATTTAACTTTGGGACTACAATGAGTGACATCCCCTAGAACAAGAGACACTTGAGAGCTGTGTCATTTCTAAAACTTTTTCAATATGATTCCTTAAGAACATGTAAAATACACATGATACAGCACTTTTCATGTGGAAAGGTTCATGTGAAAGGTTGTGACCATCTTGTTTAAGAAACAAAGGAGTTTTATTAAAACTACAGTTCATTTAATAACAGTAAATTAGCAAAATTACCACCACACCCCACCTGATAAGATGCATCATAAACAAGCACCCTTCTATCCCTAGCAGATCCTATGCCTTATTGCGAGTGCCTCAATCTGAGCACTGTATGGCCTAGCTGCAGAGTGTTAAGCACTTCTTGGGAAGTTCAGAGCTCCTTCTGAAGTTGGTGGGAGTGGGGGGGGAGTATAGCACTTCCCAGAAACCCACCCAAAATGAGAAAATTATCTATAAAAATTAATATCTTCCCTTTAATTAAAAAAAATTGTTCCATGGATGAGATGGGAAGTCATCACCATCTTCACATTAAAACAAACACCTTAAACCCACAGTCTTCAGTTTACCAGAAATAGGAAACAAATGTGTCTGTATCAAAATGGCTGCCCTGATATCAGACTGCATTCCCCAGAACTTCTATGAACTAAATTTCAGAGTTTGCCCAGCTTTCCCTGGAATACAGAATCCCACCTTATACTTTGCCTCCAATATAGGGAGTTTATAACTATGAGAAGGATATGCATGGTAAACATCTGAGGTTTTAACTTGCTTGCCATGAAGCTGTCTAAACAAATACATATCACCTTATAGTTCAATACAGAACTCACCATTTGTCTCAGCGTTGCACAAAAATAATATATGGAGGTATACCCATCGCATAGAGCTGGAAGGTCATTGAGTCCAGCCCCCTGCCTTCACTGGCAGGACCAAGTACTGATTTTGCCCCATGTCCCTAAGCGGCCCTACGGGCTGAACTCACAACCCTGGGTCCAGCCGGCCAAGACTCAAACCACTGAGCCAGCCATCCCTCCCCTTAATGTGGGCTTGATACTGCTAGGTACTGAGCATTTTGGCCCTGATCCAACAAAGAACTTGATTGGGTGTATCTTTAAGCCTGCCAGTAGTCTCCTTGAAGGCTAAAGGGCTACTTGTGCTTAATATTGAGCACTTGCGTAAGTGCTTCACCAAGCTGGGGTCCAGAGTGGTCAGCACCTTGCAGGACTTAACTGTATATTCCCTACACTATTCCAGCCTAAAACTTGTGTGTTTGCTGGCTAGTGAAAGAAAAGAACTAAAACCTATAAAAACCATATATATCACTTATATGCATATGTGCAGCAATGTATATATCCATATCACTCTCATCATATCTAACCAACTCTTGCATATGGTGGGCTCAATTCTCAGCTACACTGAGTGGAGCTCTGCTGCACCTTGGGAGTCGGGGAGCGAAGGTGGCTTTTCATGACCATTTCCAGGAGTAGGGGAACAGAAAGCTGAAGAGCTGTTTTGGACACTAGCACAACTTTGAGCCATCTGAAGGCTGTCTTAAACTGTGCTGGAGTATATCAGCCACTGGTGGTGTTATGCTAGCTGGGAATCACAGGAGTGTAGCTTCATGCTCCACCATGCCCCCAGTGCTGAGGAAACCAAAAGAGTACGTAACAGGATGACTTGCCTGGGGCTAAGCCATTCTGATTACAGAATGAGCCCCACCTGAGGGGAATCAGGCACTTCCCCATAAAGAGTTGAAGTAAAGTGGGAGGGCTGGGCTTAAGTAGTGATAAAACCCAGCTGGAGAAAGGTGGTGGAGAGACAGGAAAAGCTCTCTAGGTAAAGGCCTAGGAGAGACCTGCCTAAAGTAGGGAAGAGGTGGAGATGCCTAGAGGAGAACTTAAGAGTTTGGCGAGGAAGTAGCACAGGGGAAAACTGCAGCACAGGTAAAGGAGCAGGCCTAGTTGTTCAGTACAGGGCCTTGGGCAGGAACCTAGAAGTGGGTTCTACTGGCCCCAATGGGGGGTGTACAAGCCCATCACAACAGTTATTAAGGCTTGTGGGGGGGCTGCAGGCTAAGCCTCAAAGATGGGCTGAGGGATAGCCCTAGAGAGGGCAGAAAGACATGAGTTGGGACCCCAAAAGGGGTAGACTTAAGACTGTGAACTGGCCAAGGGGCTGAGTCATTGGAAGAGAGGCCATCACAGTGACTGGTGGCAGGGGGGCCTTAGTGATGTGTGAGAGCGGTTATGCCATATCTGCGTGCAAGGAGGTGACAGCTGGTGAGTAGACATGTTTGCAGGGTAGTAGAGATTTAAGGGCTGGAGATTAGGAGATGTTGGAGATGGGGTCGGGAGTGAGGCTGGAAGGATCTTTTCTATTGGTAAACCAGCCTAGTGTTGCTGGCTCCCAAGACATATAAGGGCTATCTGTTCTTTCATGCTTTTGTCTGAGGAAGTAATGTAGTCTGTACAGGTCAAGTCCCTGTTGAGGGCTGAAGAGTTCTCTTTGAGGCAGTATTGTGTCAATTAGTTTTATACTTTAACTCTGTTTTTTTTTTAAATTGATTGTGTACCAAGAAGTAGTAAGTGAATTGCCAGAAAACTGAACAAGTTATTGATCAAAATATATAGTGCCATTCACATGCATCATAGCATCCCACAAGCCTAAAGCATGGCAATGTATTACAAACATTTAGCTAAAAGAGAAGGGCTGAATGTAATAAGCAATGCTGGTTGATACTGGTCTCTAGAATTCAGTCCATATAATTATAGTCAGAGCTTTTATAGTACTCAGTTCTATGGTGACAAATAAGAGATGTTGCCATATGTATCTCATTAAATGAGAAATGAACCAGACCAAGTGCACTAATTGTACAGTGTTTGTTGGTTTTCTTAAAGCACTCATGGATTCACGTGACTAAACACACACTAAGTTGCGATTCTCAGGTAGTGGAATTTTCTAGCCGTTGTGGAGTAAAACTTAAAAATGTGAACTCTTTGGTATTCTGGCCTTGCAACCCTTAAAGGACCCAAAAGCTGTTGGTTTTAAAAATCTTGTGGTTTTGGGGGACCTGAGTCATGACTTTTGAATGCTTGGAATTGACAATACTGGTACCCCACTCCCCTCAGAAAACCTTGGGGAAAACACAAGATCCCGTTCCAGATCTAGATTTGATCAGACTTTGGCCCTGTCGCTCTAATTAATTTAAATAACTTGAAAGCTTGTCTCTTTCACCAACAGAAGTTGGTCCAATATATCACCTCACCCACCTTGTGTCTAGTGTTCAATTAAGTATTTGTCCAGATTCTGGCCTTTTGTGTCTGTGTGCAGTGCAAAAACTAGAATTTATCTCTGTGCAAGTAAATATGCTTGGAACACTCCTGCTGCCCCCATTTACACTTGGAACAGACTCTAACCTATGTCACTACACTGGGATTGTGCCTGACCCATACAGCCACAACAAAGGGACAGGCTACTTACCTCCTGTTTCCTCATACCCCACAATCTGGCCCTTTGTGACTTAATTAGTGAAGTGAAGATATTTGTAGATGCTCTAAGAATTCAAGAATCCATTTTGCACATTTCTTTCTCAGTGGCTAATATGAAGGATTTTAAGTGGAAAGGGGCGATGTAAAAGTTAAATGGATGTTGTTGAAGTTGCAGATTAGCTGGTGGGGGTGGGAAGTTACCCCTGCCCTGATATGAAACTGGGAGGTTTATTTGTTTTTTCATTTAGCTGTTAACCATTGTGGAGAAAAAATACTAAACTACAAAAGCAGAGCTACATTTGTTAATTCCTTAGCTGAGGGATCTGCCACAAACCACCCAGGACAGTTTTCTGGTATACGTGCATGTGTCTTTGCCCACGTAGCTTCCTTTTATAGTGGTTCTCCCCATACCCCCTTGGCTGTTGTATTCCTTACTTTCTTAGAGTCATATAGTTTGTTGTTCACAATTAAATAGCTGTCACATAGCTGCATTTGAGTGGTGGGTGAAGAGATTCTTACCTTTATTGAGTATCTCAGGCTGAAAGATGTTATGTAAATGTAAGAAAGCACAGGGACTGTGTTTATAGAGGAAAAAGTAAACCTCTGATGTTACTATCAACAAATAAAGCATTTCCATTCAGGAAAAACTACTAATCACATCTTTTGTATGTTTTAAGTTTTCTAATAATTTCCTTTTACAGCAATATATAACCAAAAGGTGGCAGCAACCTACCATGTTGTGCCAGTAAATAAGTGTATAAACTTGCTAGCGATATTACCAGTGGTGTTTACTTGCTTTTCTAAACCAGTTTCCTTATCTTATATCAACAAAGCCAACAAATTGCATACAGTAGGGTATTGTATGTTGCTGTTTTAACAGCTCTGCTTGCTTTGCCTTATCTTTCAGATATGACAGATCTTTAATAATAGAGATTTGCTTCTCTTTCTCTAAAGTTTGTACCAACTAACTGTTCCCCCCCCCACACACACATTCTTCTTTAAAATAACATTAAGATTGCAAAATTAAGCACTCAAAAGTTAGGAAATATCAGAATTAAGGCTGCTTGTACAATCTTAATTTGACCTCCTGTGCATATGTACTATGGTAGTCTTAATTACATGATCACTTACTATATTTTTTCATAGGATTTGGGGATCACTGGAAGAGAATAAGTATCTAGTTATTTTTCTGCTAAGGCTGCGCTTCAAATTGTGGTTATACTTTTAAAGAGAAGTATTGTGGGGTTCCACAGTTATTTCAGTAACTTTTATATCAGATATGCCTGAAGAAGAGCTGTGTGGAGGAGCTTGACAGCTTCTCTCACCAATAGAAGTTGGCCTGGAAAAAAAAATATATATAACCCCATCCACCATGTGTGTCTTAGCAAATTATATAATGGTTCTAACAAAAGTCTAGCGCATAGTCTGGGATTTGAAAAAATCAATTTTCATCCTTTCTACCATTTGCTGCATATTGCAATATCTTTGATATTAATCTGAGTTAAATTGACTGTTGTGCTGATGATGTGCAAGGTGGAGCAGAATCCTGCTGTTTCTTCTGTAGCTGTGTTGGTTCTGCATTGGTAAAAAATCAGCTCTGTCAATGAAATAAGTAACTGTGGCTAGAGCAGGATTAAGGTACAGACCAATGTCCTCACCCTGCCCACCTGTGCAATTTCCCACCACCACCTTGCCATGGTCCCTGTATATTACCCCTGTGTAGTGAAGGGGTTATCCACAAGAGTTGTCTATGGACTGGAGGGAGTCCTGCCACCACTATTTTTTGGGGGTAGAGAAGAGGGAGGGGAACAGCTAAGGCCTCCCCACTCCCCAGGTGACCATGCTCTGACGTGTTGTACCACAGGAGAGATGATTTGAGACTCACTCCACTCAGTGTGTAAGGATCCCCCTCAGGATCACTCAACAGAGCAAGGCTGTCTCCAGGCACCAGCGCAGCAAGCAGGTGCTTGGAGCGGCCAACAGAAAGGGGCAGCATGCCTGGCTCTTCACCGCTGCCAAAGAATGAAGCAGTGTGGATCGTGGCTTCCCCCCGCCACTTGGGGCGGCAAAAACGCTGGAGCCATTATGGGGCCGTAGCAGCGGGGTGCGCACAGTCCTCTGCCAGGCTGGTGCTGTTGGGCGGGGGCGGTTATAGGAACCCTTGCTTCAAGGAGGTGGGAGTGGCAACCAAAGTGCTGTCAGCTCACAATTCAACCCTCCTATCCTTCCCACTCCCTTTCCTCCATCCTCGCCTTCATTCCACGCATCTCTCTATTCGCTCATACCCTCTTCCTTCTCCCCCTTGCTCCTTCCAGACACCGCAACATTATTGTCTCCTGTCTTGCTCCCTTCCATTTTCTTCCCCTCTTGCATTAAGGTTTTGAACTGCTCTGGCACTCATGCATCTTGCATTGAGGAAAAAGAGAGAGGAGCAGAGAAAGTGGGAAGGAAGCGCAAGAGGAAGTGGCTGCCTCTGTGTCCTTGACAGGGGCGGCTCCAGGCCCCAGCACGCCAAGTGCGTGCTTGGGGCGGCATGCTGCAGGGGGCGCTCTGCTGGTCACCGGGAGGGCGGCAGGCGGCTCCGGTGGACCTCCTGCAGGCATGCCTGCGGAGGGTCCGCTGGTCCCGCGGCTTCGGTGGAGCATCCACAGGCACGTCTGCAGGAGGTCCACCGGAGCCGCGGGACCGGCGACTGGCAGAGCGCCCCCCGTGGCGTGCCACTGTGCTTGGGGCGGCGAAATGGCTAGAGCCACCCCTGGTCCTTGACCCCCCTGTAACGGGTTGGACTCACCCCTGCGGCGCCTCCTACTGGTTGCTCTCCAAAGTTAGGCCAGTCCAGCTCCGGAGCGCCCTCTGCAGGCCGGTGATCCACCTGTTCTTCTGGCCCCCGTGTCCCTTCCTAGACCCGGTGCCCACCCTACTATCCCCACTTCGCCTCAGTAGCGGTTACTGCCCAGTCTCTATTTAGTGCCCGTTTGCTGGGGCAGACTGCAGTATCCAGTACTCATCATTGGCAAAGGGGGTTTGGACCTGCTGCCGTTGCCCTCTGCAACCTCCCAGTACCTTCTGCCCTCTGCTAGGCCACAGCCTGGGGCTTTCCAGGCCAGAGCTCCCCAGCTCCTTAGCCTGTCCCCAGCCCTGCTTCACCCTAGGTACCTTGTCTCACAGGCCCATCTCTCTCTATCACCAGAGAGAGACTGTCTGGGCTCCTGGCTTCCTGCCTTTTATAAGGCTCTGTTCCAGCTGCAGCCACTTCTCTAATCAGCTCAGCTTGAGAGCAGCAGCTCTCAAGCCCTGCCAAGCTGTTTCTAACCCCTTAAAACCCTGGAGCAGGGTCCACCCTGCTACACCCCCGCACACACCCAGCCCTGGAGAAAGAGCAGTGACTGGGGTTCCCTGAGCAGAGGCCCCACTTTACCTGATCAGCGAGGATCTGAGAGTCTGGCTCTTACATCCTCTGATCTCTATGAAATGGTGCCAGGGCTGTGGTCCCTTCCTCCCCCAACCCTCTGGAGAGTGGTAGAGCCACCCTCCTCTGCCCTCAGTGATGATGATGATGGCAGCGCCCTTCACAGGGAATGGCTGGGGCTGCCTCCAGCTTCCTTCAACCGAGCTGGGACTCCTGCCATCTGGGGAGGACAGCAGTGGTATCCCCTGGCAATGACAGTGCTCTTCCTCTCTCCAGAAAAGGGCTGCTTATCTGCTCTGGTGGTGGCTGCGGGGCCAGGCTGTTTGCAGACACAGGCAGGCATCACTACATTGGTTACACCCGAGTCATGTTTTCCGGCTTTTCTTCACCACCACAAGAGCTAGAAACTTTTATATAGTTTTACTTTTTTTAATAACAGCTGAGTGTCTGATGTCGTCATGTGACTCTGGGAGCCAGGGTGCTAAACCATGCCTGTGCCTTAATCCAGCCTTAGCTATGACCCCATATATGCTGAGTTAAAAGCTGCCATTTTAGTCTCTTTCCTGTCTCTTGTCGCATGCCAGTCCTCTCTTTGCCAGTGGCCTGAGTTCAGGTCCCTCCTGGCTAACCTCTTAGCCATGTAAGAATTTCTTGGGCCCGATTCTGCTTTGCCCAGCACCTTGTGTAGTCATTTATGTTTGTGCAAAGAGGGTGTAAGATGATGCCAAATAAGAATGGCAGCATTTTATACCCCTTCACACACTTGCATTGAAGTGGTGTAAATGAAGGTCCAAGATTCAGGGCAATGGCCCCCTGACTAGAAGTATAATTTTCCAAAGTGACTTAGGCATGCTACATCCCATTGACTTTCAGTGAGACTCCTAAATTACTTCTGAGAATGTGGGTCCCAAACCACATAGATGCTTTTGGAAATTTTACCCCATGTCTGTAAGGTTGCTATCTTAATTGGCTGCTGTATATGTGCATCTCTGAACCTTTCCTGGATGGAATCATCATTGTGCAATAAGAGCATCAGAGGACCAATATTGCTCAACACTATTCCCCTGTGGTAGGGACCTGTGCATTTACAGCAGGATAATCCAAGTTCTATTCCCCTGCTGTGGCTGTGAAGTTCTAGGTATGCATGTGAAATTTATAACTGAATACTGATTTTAGAGTACATGTGATGTGACGTACAGCCAAGCTCTTAGAACTCCTCCTCATCAGACTAATTGCCATCCTAGTACCACATTCTCTCCCCTCCCCCCTCCATTCAACAGAATTGACCCTCAATTCCTCCTCCTTTGGGTGGTGTATTGGAAATTGTGTAAAAACTACAAGTTGTCACTTTAAATTTCAAGGGGTTGACTGATCCTGTTTGCAGGCTAGAGGGCTCTTCCGGGAAGCATGCAATCTTGCTGCAGACAGACTGCTGCTAGGTCCAACCAGCCTAGAGTAGCATCATTCATCCCACCTTACTCTATTTTAGGGAGCCAGCCTCTGTTTTCTGAGTTCTTGTGTGTTTTAAGAAATATAGTACTACGTGGCAACCTTCTAGCAAGAGTATTTTTTTTTAAATCTAACTTCTCTGTTTGTATGCCATGAAACAAAACACATTGGCAGACTGGTTTTTTTTTTTGTAGAGGGTCCCTCAATGTCTCAGAATTGGTTTGAATGTGGTTCTCTCCAAGAATCCTTTTCTAGTCATTGTTGTCTTTGTCCTCCTATGGGTTTTTTTTCCCCTGTTGCTTCTGCCAGATTATTTCTTTCAATCCTCCCTTCAGTAGAGCAGCCTTCCATTGAGGGTTTACCCTCAATCTTCTTCTGACCGAATAATTAAAAGTGTAGTACCTAGTTGGTGTAACTTGTCATGCAACTACTGCCCTAGAAAAGTTTCAGAGTAGCAGCTGTGTTAGTCTGTCTCCACTAAAAGAACAGGAGTACTTGTGGCACCTTAGAGACTAACAAATTTGTTTGAGCATGAGCTTTCGTGGGCTGCAGTGCACTTCAAATACACTGTATTTTCCACTGCATGCATCCAACGAAGTGGGCTGTAGCCCATGAAAGCTTATGCTCAAATAAATTTGTTAGTCTCTAAGGTGCCACAAGTACTTCTGTTCTTTTTGCCCTAGAAAAGGCTTCCTGAGACAACTGGCCACCTCCCCAATTGCAGCACAAGTTGGTGAGGTCATAACCTCCTACTGCTCCACTCAGCAGCTCCCCAGACATAGCAGGGCTGCCATCTCTTTTCTATTTGAGTTCTGTCGGCCAAAAATCTACAGACCTTACTCAGTCTTCAGACAAAACTTCCATTGATTTCAATAGGAAGTTTTGTTTAAATGATGACTAAGCAAAGACCTCAGGATTTGGCCCTGTGCCTGTTACTGCAAAGCAAGAATTGAAGGGGACAGGGAAAAATCTCAAAACAGTAAAATAAACATGTCCCTTTTCTGAGCTTTTGCTGCTTAATAGTGACAGATACAAAACATTGTCCTTAAGCATCCAAAATGGCTTTGCCCTTTTTCATTCTAATATGCATCCATGTACTGTAAGAGAATCAGGAAGGGTCACTGCATCTTTTTAATGAGCATAGTGATTGCAAGTGTTCCTGCCTTTTGCTGAGTTACAATAGAATCATGTCATTATGATGAAACTAATATTTTTCCCTGTACAGACTGAGTCAAATTTATCCCACATGCAAAATCATTGACTTCAAAGAGGCTGCACAAGAGATAAATTTGGACCAATTATAAAATGTTCATTTGGCCTTTTGGCCCCTACATTTCACATTTTGTTTGCTTATTTTGCTATGAAATATGGCACTTAAGCTTTCTAGGCCAGTGTTTCCCGAACTTGGGATGCCGCTTGTGCAGGGAAAGCCCTGGCTGGCCAGTTAGTTTACCTGCCGCATCCAAGGGTCTGGCCAATGGCGGCTCCCACTGGCTGCGGTTCACTGCTCCAGGCCAATGGGAGCAGCTGGAAGCAGCGCGGGCTGAGGGACATACTGGCCACCACTTCCAGCAGCTCCCATTGGCTTGTAGCAGCGAACCACGGCCAGTGGGAGCCGCGATCGGCCAGACCTGCGGACGCGGCAGGTAAACAAACCAGCCCGAACCCGCCAGGGCTTTCCCCACACAAGCGGCATCCCAAGTTTGGAAAACACTGTTCTAGGCTGAGTTTTTTGGGAAAAACTTCTTGCGAAGAACAAAGCTGTTTAACACAGGTTTGAGCTTAAGAAAAGGGGAGGTAGTGTTAAGATACAGCTCAGAGAACAGGTTCCAAGGGAATTGCTAGGGAAAATTCTCTTTCCTTCTAAGACAAATCCAGGAAACAAAACCTCTTGGATTGCATACCATTTAAGTCCTCTCTGTCTGCACTACTTGGAGTCCTCATTATTTTCTGATATGAAATAAATTATTTTAAAAGAACATAATGGGGGACTGGACAGCAGAGGGGATTGCTAATGCAATATGAAGATTTTACACTGGGGAAGTGAGTGTTTATTAGAAAACATGTTTAACATGTTTTAATTCACCTGTTAATCAATGTCAGCACCCAGTTTGGACAAAGGAAGCTGTGTTAGCTGATCACAAGGCCACTGGAACTAGAGGTGCAGCAGTACTCCCGGTTTGAAATAATAAACTGAATTTGTGACCTTCTATCATATACATAGTTTTTTTTTTTTTTTACAATTTTATTCAATATCTTTCATCACCCCTCCCCACCCCCAATAAAAATTATTCCAGTGCCCTGGGCTGGTCATGGTTAACCCTGCACCCCCTGTCCACCCCCCCCATACACTTTTGAAACACAACTGTCTACGCTCTGTGAGGGTGTTTACCAATATACTTTAATATGTTGTTACACCTGTTTTCTGATACAACTGAGGGCTTGTCTACATGGGACGGTTATGCTGGTATAAGCTAAGGTGTGAACGTAAACTGCTATTGTTGTACTGGTCTAATCCCTTATGTGGACACACTTTTCTTTTATATCTGTTTAAGGGCCATTTTCAGTTTAGCTTTGGAAGGGATTAATCTCAATTGACATAAGCCACTCTTACACCAGAGTAAGTGTCCATACTGGGGTTATAGTGGTATAACTATATCAGTTTAACTGTATTGTTATAACTATACTGGTATAAGTACTAAAATTTTTCCTATGCAAACATACCCTCATTTAGAGGAGGAGAGCGCGCCTAGGTAACTAGTTCACATCTAGCTCAGAGGAAATAGACCAAAGTTGTTGGATCTGAAGAGTACTTAGTCTCCACAAGTCAGTTCAAATGTTGTGTGGTATTTTTTAAACACAGAAACACTTAATACTTTTAGTATTTAAAAAAAACCACCACAAGGTGTCTTATCCTGAAAGTAACTGTACTCCACTGTTGTCAGTTCTAGCAATGATGACGAAGCAACTATATTATTACTGAAGAAAAAATTGGCCTTTTTAATATGAGCAATAATCTAAATATCTATAATGCCTTTTTTGTATGAAACTGCCAGGGGACTGAGCTCCCAGCATATGAACTTTTTTTGGCTTCTGTCATGAGCAGCCTTTTGCTACATTCTTGCTCTGCTTTAAAACAGTTAAATAACTGACTCCAGTCTTGTAGACCTGGTTGCTGTTCTTAGCAAGGCTCCATGGGAAAAGCAGGGGCTATTGCATTAAGTGAGCATTTCAATGAATGCAAATTGTCAAAGTTCTATAGTGGTAGTAGAGGATACAGTGTGTCTAGGACTGAAGGTTGAATTAGCTGTGCTGCTACTGCTACTTTCACAATGGATTTTCACTGAGCGAATGCTACTTAATCTGGCTGCCACCCTTGAGGTGATTGCTTGCTCTCCCCTATATGCTTTCTGCAGTGCAGGTTCTATTTCTCATCTCTGATGAGCCAGTGATCAGCTACAGTCTCCTGGAACTTCAGAGACAGAGCGTGTGCGTGCGAGAGAGAGAATGCTGTAATCACTGAGTAAGCCAACACATAGTTTGTGCTCAAATGCTGCAGTGATGAGCCTGATGGACATGCTTAGGTAGACAGCACAGCACTGTAGGTTATGGCATCCCAATAGAGCTTCCACTGCCTCAACCTAATCGTACTATCTGTATCTCTTATGTACTTAGGAAGGGTTTTTCAGTGGTTAGGAGCACTGGCCAGAGACCTGGGTTTAATTCCCTGCTCTGCCACAACTTCCTGTGAGACCTCAGGCAAGTCAGTTCGTCTCCGAGTCTCAGTTCCCCATCTGTACAATAGGGAAAATAGCATTTCCCTACCTCCTGGGGTGTTATAACTATATTAAAGATTGTGAGGTGCTCAGATACTATGATAATGAGAATTATGTAAGCACCTACAATAGGCAGTGCAGGCTACTCAGCATAGGCAGTGCCTATCCTGTTTGGAATCAAATACATCCTGATGATGATTTGCTTCTAGCGTTTGAAATGCACTTGGATACTGCAGTGATGAGCACATCATAGGTGCCTAGACAGATATATCTTTAGACACGCAAAGTGGGTGGAAAATAATCTTTTATTGGACCAACTCCTGTTGATGAAAGAGAAGATGACCATTCAAGAGTACACAGAGCTCTTCAGGAAGTTCGAACACTTGTCTTTCACCAACATAAGTTGGTCCAATAAAAGATATTACCTGACCCCCCACCCCCCCCCTTTTTTTTTCTTGAATATCCCGGGACCAACACAGCTACAATAACACTGCAAACAGATCTATCTTTAGTCATGGCTGAAAACTGGCTCCAAGTGAACCTTTCCATATCAGGCTCACCCATCCTCTTTCAGATGTCAGCAGCTCCCACTGCCATGCGTATTTAAAAACCCCATCAATGGGATGAGCATCCATGACATGCAAAGACACAGGACTCAATTCTGTTCTCAATTACACCTGTGCAGCCCTCGGCATGTCGGAGAGGTTGCGGGTGTTTTAAATGAGGGCGTAGTGTTAGCAAGGCTGTTGCAAGCAAACCTGACTGTCAAGGCTTCTGCTGAACTTATTGGGGTCACCTTGGACTACCAGGAGAGATTCCATGTGAACTGAAATAATAGAAACCTTTCGATCAGAAATCCTTTAGAGTAGCAGCCAAGATTTTAATTTCTGGTCTCTGAAAGCTCCAGAGACCAGTTGATTTGCTTTTAGCAGTACCCTTGCATCCTAGTGGCAATGTTGTTAGACAAAAGGGCAATCATTTTGAGAATGGAAAACTTCAGTCTTCTGCAAAAAATGGTTTGGGAAATATGCTATTGAGTGTTACGGACCCACTTTCCAGAAAGTCTGCTGCAAAAATTCATGTGCCGTTGCCTGCTTAATTTTCATGTGCACCCACTACAATTGTGTGTGCAATCGTGAAGTGGCTATTTGCACGAGAAAATACTCGGTATGTAATCATAATTGCATATGCATATATATGAAATGCAATTTCATGTTTGTGTGGACAGCTGTGTGCTTGACTTTGAAAATCAGACCTCCTGACTATTTATTTTAGAGAAATCCACCCAAAATATTCTCTGAAAACCTGTGTGACAGACCCAGGCCAGTGGGGTACAGGAGTCTGGTAGAGGGCAAAAATACTGATCACTGGATGAGTAGTTTTCTGTTCCCTGAGTGACCAGAGCAGGGGCTGCACTAGAGTAATCAGGAACCTGCTAGAACCAATTAAGGCAGACAGGCTGATTAGAACACCTGCAGCCAATCAAGGCAGGCTAATCAGGGCACCTGGGTTTAAAAAGGAGCTCACTCCAGTCAGGCAAGGGGGAGCCAGAGGAGAGGAAGTGTGTGTGAGGAGCTGGGAGCAAGAGGCGCAAGGAGTTGAGAGTGAGAGGGGGTGCTGCTGGAGGACTAGAGAGTACAAGCATTATCAGACACCGGGAAGAAGGTCCTGTGGTGAGGATAAATAAGGTGTTTGGAGGAGGCCATGGGGAAGTAGCCCAGGGCGGTGTAGCTGTCATGCAGCTGTTACAGGAGGCACTCTAGACAGCTGCAATCCACAGGGCCCTGGGCTGGAACCCAAAGTAGAGGGCGGGCCCGGGTTCACCCCAAACCTCCCAACTCCTGATCAGACACGGGAGAAGTTGACCCAGACTGTGGGGAAGATCACTGAGGTGAGCAAATCTGCCAATTTGCGCAGGACCCACCAAGGTAGAGGAGGAACTTTGTCACAACTGTGTACAGATAAAACATATTTGTTCTAACAAGATCCCTCCTTTTAAGGGGTGAGCTACATTAGGAAAAGCACAATTTAATTGTCTGGTTCCCACCCTCAGTAAAGTGTATGTATAAATAGATGACTTTTATGTTTTGATATCAAGTACACTTAGTATATTTTGAATGATCTGCTTTGCTGCTGGTATTTTCTAAAACCAAAATCTGGGTATCATAACATTTTTATTAACATGTGTAAAGCTATATGAATTTCCTATGCTTTCTTTTGCAATTTCAAATGTTGGGATTTTTATTTGATCTTCAGTGTTTGTTTTGGCTTATATCAAGGCACCATGTAC
The DNA here is from genome assembly GCF_016161935.1 of Mauremys reevesii. Classification (NCBI taxonomy): domain Eukaryota; kingdom Metazoa; phylum Chordata; order Testudines; family Geoemydidae; genus Mauremys; species Mauremys reevesii. The sequence continues at coordinate 244,438,051 of NC_052623.1, read as the reverse complement.
ATCATGAACAGTATTGATTTTGCTAAAAATAAATATAAAATTTAATTAAACTTAAAACAGCACACTACTGAAGGAGCAGACATTTTGCAAAGGTAAAGTGAGAGCAAATCAATTATCTTCTGTTGCTCTTTCAAAACATTATACTTTTTCTTCCAATATGCTTTCATTTCTTACTACTTTATTAACATGTTTTTGAAGATGGATTTGGGTGTAATACTGTATGTCAATGTTCACCTTATCTTTTGGAGTGTGTCTGCTTTGACCTCTCTTTTCCAAGATACAGTAGAATTAATTTAAAAAAATTATGCCGTTTAGTCACATAAGATGGGGTTTCAGTAACATTCAGCATTGGCCTAACTCTCATTGACTCAATTGGGAACAGAGCTAGGCCTCCAGTGATTCTGAAAATCCCATCTTTACTTGTTTGGATTTCTGCTCCCTTCATATGTCTGATCAGCTATGGGAGATGTTAGAACTCAGGTGTGGTAATACTAAAATGCCAATTTTTTACAAAAATCCCCAACATTGGCAATCTCAGAAATAGCCTGATTCATCTGGGCATTTTCATTGTTTTCTCCATATATATGGCACAGCAGTTTTGATCTATATTGGAAAATCATCACTCTAAGAGTACATAATTAATGATAAAATTGTTACTGGTGTGGAGACAGTAAAAAGTGTTTACTCCCTTCTCAAACACAAGAACTAGGGGGTCACCAAATGAAATGAATGGGCAGCAGGTTTAAAACAAAGAAAAAGTCATTCTTCACACAACAGAGTCAGCCTGTGGAACTCCTTGTCAGAGAATGTTGTGAAGACCAAGACTATAACAGGGTATATTTTAAAAAAAAAACTAGATAAATTTACAGAGGATAGGCCCCTCAATGGCTATTAGCCAGGATGGGCAGGGATGGTGTCCCTAGCCTCTGTTTGTTTGCCAGAAGCTGGGAATGGGTGACAGGGGATGAATCACTTGATGATTACGTGTTCTGTTCATTCCCTCTGAAGCACCTGGCATTGACCACTGTCTGAAGACCGGATACTGGGCTGGATGGACCTTTGGTCTGACCCAGTATGGCCGTTCTGATATTATGCCAGATGAAATGGTTCATTTGGGATGCTTCAGACAGAAGGTGGGTTGGTTGGTTAAGCACTGAAAAATGTGCATAGTGGTTTAGAAGGCTCAAACTTAGTCAGTTTCCATCCCAAAGAACTTGCAGTCTAAGGCTCCTATCCTGCAATAAGAACCATGCCACTGGAATCCCATGATTGCCAAATTCTGTGCAGCTCCATATGTGACATTTTATGCAAGTTATTTAATGAGCTAACTTAATATATTTGCTAATCACTTGTGTATAACCCATACATTTCAGCTTTCTTAAAAAACAAAAAAACCTGTGGATAAAGTGCTGGTGAAAGGTATTTGACAGCTATGGTGAATGACTTCTTCTGTTTGTCTACAGGACCGTAGAAGAGCAAGCTTCTCCCCACACACTGCCCAGCCAGCCTGCATCAACTCTGATTTGATGTGGGGGCTTTGTCCCGGGCTAACAGAAGTAGTACAGTATCCATGGCCAGTGCAATTCATGGCCTCCCTGAGGAGTTTGTGAACTACTGGAAAGCCTGGTGGTGCATATGTGATGCGGGAGCTGGAAAGGAGATCCACCAAACTCATATATTGTATATGCATCATCAAACACCCTTTAGATGGAAACAACTTTTAATCACTACTAAACTTGGTTGTATTCAAACTGGTGACCTTCTGGTGAAAGTCTGTAGCTCATTAACAATGCCATGATGTATCTAGCAGAGGGTCCTGTCATATACTACATTAAAGTAACACTATGGGTGCAAAGTTAGGAAATGCCAGAATCAAGGTTGCCTGTGCAACCTTAATTCATTGTGCTTGTATGTGCATTATGAAACTATCTTTAATTATATGATCACATACATTTATTTAAAAAAAAATCATTTAGGTCACTATCTTGGCTTAAACATAAGGCGTTGATCTTCAGTGTTCAATCTCTTCCACTTGAGGAATAATTAGCAGAAGTAGACTGTTACCATCAATGTGGACCATTTCCTAGAGGGTGACATGACACGACACACGTTTGCCAGTGGGTTGCATACAGGCATGCCAAACCCACGAAAAAAATGCAGAAATTGGGCTTGGTTTTGGCTTAATTGGCTTGAGTTGCTTGTTGGCTAGTTTTTTGGCTTGTGGCTTTGTTGCGTGTGGTGGGTTTTTTTTTTAAAATCTGCTCCTGGCAAGCAGGGTCAATGGGGGGGGGGGGGAGCAAGCAGGGGCAAAGGTAGGGAGAGAGTCAGGGGTGCACACCAGGGGGGAGGGATAGCTCAGTGGTTTGAGCATTGGTCTGCTAAACCCAGGGTTGTGAGTTCAATCCTTGAGGGAGCCACTTAGGGATCTGGGGCAAAAATTGGTCCTGCTAGTGAAGGCAGGGGGCTGGACTCAATGACCTTTCAAGGTCCCTTCCAGTTCTAGGAGACTGGTATATCTCCAATTTAAAAAAAAAAAAAAAAAAAAGGTCCACCACAGACCCAGACTGCACACCAGGGGATCTAGTCACATAATGTTGGGGTTCTTGGGAATTGGCTTGTTTTGAAATGGGATTAGCTTGATTTTTGGCTTATTATAAGAGTCGGGGTGCTTAGTGAAAGTTGGCAACTGTGGTTACATAACTATTTATTTGTGAGAGAGCAGTGGAATGTTGGACGCCTGGGTTCTATTCCTGGCTGTGGGAACAGTGCTTGGTCTTTTGGTTAGAACAGGGATTACAGAGAGCATAGCCAAGCATGCTGATTTGGCACATTTTATTCTGAAAGGCAATGTGGCTAGGGGGGAGATGTGACTTTGACTTGTCACATTGCAGACATAAGTTATATTTCAGGTAGGATTACAAGGGTTGTGAATTTACAAAAACATTGGCTATAGTCTGAAAAAGAGAGATAAGACAGGAAACCAATAGTTCCTAACTGCACCTTCTGCTTAGCCAAAGGGTATTCTGTTGGGGTGTGTGTTTTGGGGCCGGGGGGTGAGGGGTCCTATTCTATAGCAGACATTATATTTTACCCGCTTTGTGGAAAGTCGAGATGGGGATACCACATGTGATAGGACTGGAAATCAGTGGGGCTCCATAGAGGCACAAGGAACTGCCACTGCTGAGCTCACCGCCTGACTGGGCCTAAAAGAGAGACAAAAATAAGACACTGAACAAGCTGTTAACTTGAGAATATTTTTTTTCAAAGCTCCCGACATACCGCTGCGACTGTCCTATACAGTTCATTCCCTATCTTTTGGAAATGATATTCATTTTTCAGAAGCACGAGTTAGCATTTTCCAGTGTCTTAAAAGAAGAGGCAGGTTGTGTGGGATGGACCACCCAAGCTTGGACTATTATGTAAAATCTAATGGTGCGGGAGGTCTCAGCTTGCTTTATTTATTTTTTTTCATTTGAAAGGTGAACACAGTTCCCAGACTCGTGCCAAACTCTTTGAAACAGGGAGCTTATTTCCCTTCACCTCCAGCTAAGGGATGGGAGCTCCAATAGTTTCAATTGTTTTTGACCTAAATGCTGCTCCAGTTATTTTTCTTTCAGTCTAGGAATTCTTTTAAATGGCTGCCTGACAATGGCACCTCTGTTGCTTTCTAACCTGATGTGCCAATAATTGTGTTCTTCAGCCATACAAAAAGGTCTTTTTTCAAGAAAAAGTTACTCTGCAAACACTTTGGGTGTTGCAGCTTAAATGGTGTTTTGCTTTCAAGAATCTGTGTTAAAGGAAAAGATTAAGTTTTATGGTAGCCTCGCCAGTTTTTAAATCTTATCAAAGGTGCTGTTATAGTTAACCTAGAAATATCTAAGAAACATTGTAACGTTAAGACCAGGCATCAGCTGAGCTAGAAATTAAGAACACCTGAATACACAGAAGAGGGAAAGTGATTTAAAATGGCAGTAAGTATCAAGGGTCCAATCCTGCAAGTCTAGAAGGCATTCAGTGGGGGTTCTGTCCAATGCCTGGAGTACCTATGAGCTTTGCACATGAGTCCTGATCCTATAAGAGAGACTGGTGTTAGCTGGTCTGACTTCAGAAGCCAACAGTTTTTTACTTCATACAATAACATTCCAGCCTTTGGAAAAACTGTCAGCAGCACTTATCACAGGCTCCTCGTCCTGCAGTGCGATGCAGAACAAGTATTCCCTTTTCCCAAGCGAAACATGTCAATCATTTTGAACTTTTTCTAACTACCCATTTTCTCCCAAATGATGCTTCTACCCACAGGGCTCAGTTAGAGCTGCAATGTGGCTGGATGCAGTATGGCTGCATAGCCCCACAGAAGGCATACAGTAATGCCATGAGCCTTTGGGGGGGTGGAAGACATGCACTCACTCATAGCCTTTGCTAAACTGTTGGAAAATGTGTAGCTTGTGGATAGAAGATAGGGCCATGGTAACACCTCTACCTGCCCAGACATTCCCTCTCTGGGCTGTTCAGTGCTGTCAAAGGTGCGCGTGCCCCACCCTTTGTGATCAGTAAGTTCTGGTTCCAGTATTATGGCTACCTCCTGTGTGGGGAAAGTCAGCTGGAAGAGACAGTTTGACCTGTAGTATTCCTGGTAACGTTGGGAGACTTTCATGCTTAAAGGTAGGCACATGCTTAAATGCTTTGCTGAACTGGGCTAGCATGCTCAGCACGTCCTTAGCAAGCTGGATCTCCTGTAAAGCTGGATCTCCTTTATTTTTGTGGTGTTGGCAATGGAATATGGTGTAGAGGTGTCTTTCCCTTTTCCAGACTGACAGGTCAATTGTACATACATTATTTGGAGTGATCCATCTTTAATTTAGAGGTTTCTCTCCTATGATTCATTATTGATAAACTAATTATTTTAAATGTCTAGCTAAAGAACTTGGTGTGTCATGCTGGCTATAGCTGTCACTGTCGGATTTTTGGCTATTTTTTTTAAAATGTTGGTTAACTATTTCCTTTTATTTATTGCACTACTTGTCTGATAAGTGATTTTTAATACCATTGGCACAATTTCTCTATAGCTAGAGTATGAGGAAGAGGTTGTTTCCTTGCTATATCTTATGGCTTAATGGTGGCAAGAGCCTTTCATTGTGGGCAATGTACCTCGGAAGGATCTTGAAAACTGAAAACATAAATGTTACTGCTTTTTTTTTTTTTTTTAAATGAGTGACTGAATTACATTTCAGACCCCCTATGTCTACACACAAGGCTTTCAATGGGCAGTGTGAGGTGACTGTAGTGGAATTTGAGGGCACTTAGTATCTTGCAAGGAGGCATCCCTATTTTGCAGGATCAGACTTGGCCCGCAGAAGTGTGGAAATTACTGCTCTCAGTCTACACTACAAAACAATAATACTTTGCATTAGTATCATTTGTTATATCGGCTTATCTCTAGGACAGTGCTAGACATCTTGCTGTCCTAGGAAGCTCCATCCATCTGTTGGGTAGATGGGATTGAGCTGGTGCTGCACCGGTGCAGCAGTTCCTGGGTCCAAAGGCAAAAATAGTTGCCGCCTCTTTAGTCAAAATCTGATTTGCATGTATTTAGGCAAATCTAGAGGCCCACTACAGTAATACTTCCTGTTTGTTCTTGTACGCTATCCTCAATGCTTCACTATGAGCCAGATCTAATGCTCCTTCAAATCAATCTGAATCAGTCCTTCCATTGACTTGAATGGGCTCTGGATCAGCCCTGTATTGGTTTTTGTGAAAAACAAGTGGTATACAGGGCTAGTCCTTATTCTCTGCATAAAGGTGAATTTCACACGAGGTTAATAGGTACTGCTTGATGTCTGTATTCATTGGCAATAAAATGCAGTTAATTAACTTTTGCTCACTCCACACTTACAAGGAGTGGGAGGCTGGCTGCAGGCTGCATTTTACAAACCTATGAATGAGGGCTCGATACTGTGAAATCACTGGGAGGATAAGGGTACTGAGCACTTTGCAGGATCAAACTCTGTCTAGCTAAGACCATATTTTTCTTAGAACCTTTTAGATAGTTGGCAATATTCACTGTGCGGATGACTTCAGAAACCTTTCTCTAGATCTTATTAACTTTCCCTTTAATGATCCTATTGGACAAACAGAGGATCCATTCACCCAACATCATGGTTACGTTAAAGAGACTTGTTGCAAATCTCAAAGACTCCAGCTTAATATGATGAATGCCCAAAAGACAAGTATATGAGTGTGAAAATGGAAAATGAAATGGTAGTTGCACCATCTGTCATAGAATAGGAGAAACAGGAGCATCAACAATATTTCCATTTGGTTATTTTAGTATCTGAGTGCCTGCCAAAAGTGCATTAAGTGATATGATTAGTTTATCACTGGGAGCGGGGGGAGAGGTCCGTGTGTCTCAGTTCAACCACCCAATGCAGCCCTGTATCCCTTGATGTCTAAAAGCAGAAACAACCAGTTTCATCCATGTACTAGGGGGAAATGTTTGCCCTTAATATATAGTTAACAGTAGGTCAAATCTTCAAGTCCTAACTTGGATTTTATTCAATCCCACTGACTTCAGGATTTGTCAGTTTTAGGATTCTCATAGAAATGTAGGGGGTTGCACTTTATTAAAATTCTATTTATAAAGGGTTAATATATTATAACATACTGAACATCATCATTAGGCATGAATAACTTGTGTTATAGATATTGATAATGGCATTAGGTGGAAGGTATTATGGATGGCCTTATGCTGTTTATTAAAACCTCTTTTTGGTATTAATGCTTTACAAATGAATCTGTGACAGCGTGGCCTGCCCCTTGCGGCCCATTCAGTTAGCCCTGTTCCACCACACTGGTGTGGGGGTGAGGAGAAAATCCCAGCAGTATGAGAGTGAATGGTGAGGTGTGTAGACTGATCCATTGCAGCTTCCTAAAGACCAGAGCCCTTCACAGAGGGCTGGCTGAGGAAGAAATCCAGGGGAGAGCAGGGAGTCTCTCCGCTGAAAGACCTGAGGGGAAAACAAGTGTGGCTGTTGGGTCTCTTTTGGCCAGAGCCTAGGGAAGGACCCTAGATCCTGGGAGTACTGTGACCCTCTGGAGCTCAGGGGCAGCAAAGAGAACGTTTCACTGATGCTAGTGAGGGTGCTGTAGACTGAAGACCCCTGCAGCTAAGGCGAAAAAGGAATGTGGTGTGCCTGGAGGCTGGGGAGGAAGACATTTTTACAGGCTGGAGTGTAAATCCTGGGGATACGGGTGCCATGGAAGGGGTGGCGCTAAATGTAACTTGGCGGGAGGGTTGTCGCTGAAGCAGCCTGGAAGCCATTGGTGGCTGGCTACAGTTAAGGAAAAGTAAGGGGGAACTTGAGGCAAAGCTAAGCAAAAGCCCCACAATGGCATGAGGGGGTATCCTGGGACAGTAAACTTTGTAACGGAACCTTAATATAAACTGACCAGGTTGTGCCTCAATCCAGCAGTCTGATATGCATGCCTGAACCCTTGTGCCCATTGAGTCTACCCATTGAAATGATGCAAGAATCCTAGAGAGGCAGGGCTGGAAGGGACTTTGAGAGTCATCAGGTACAGCCCCCTGCACTGAGTCAGGACCAAGTAAACCTAGACCATCCCTGACTGGTATTTGTCCAACCTGCTCTTACAAACCTCCAATGACGGGGATTCCACAGCCTCTCTTGGAAGCCGGTTCCAGAGCTCAACTACCCTTTAGAGTTAGAATTCTTTTCCTAATATCTAACCTAAATCTCCCTTGCTGCAGATTAAGCCCATTACTTCCTGTCTTACCTTCAGTGGACATGGAGAACAATCGATCACACTCCCCTTTGTAACATACCTGAAGACTGTCATCAGGTCCCCCTTCAGCCATCCTTCCTCAAGACAAACATGCCCAGGTTTTTAAACCTTTCCTCAGAGGTCAGATTTTTCTAAACTTTTTATTTCTCTCCCCTGGAATATCTTAAATTTTATTTATATCTTTCCTAAAAGTGTGGCACTCAGAATTGGACACGATAGTCTTGATGAGACCTTACCAGGACCAAGTAGAGCGGGACAATTACTACTTGTCTTGCATCCAGCCCAGAATATAAGCCTTCTTTTTTTTTAACATTGACTCATATTCAATTTGTGATCTACTTTTCAGTAGTACTACCACCTCATCATTTATTCCCTAAAATGTAGATGTGCATTTGATTTCACCCCCTTCCTCAGTGTAGTACTTTGCACTTGTCTTTATTGCATTTCATCTTGTTGATTTAAAACCAGTTCTCTAATTTTGTCAAGGTAATCTTGAATTCTAATCCTGTCCTTCAAAGTGCTTGCAACCCCCCCGACAATTTTATATGCATACTGTCCACTCTATCAGTTATTAATGAAAAATATTGAATAGTATTGGCCCACTGACCCCTGCAAGACCCCACTAGATCTACCCAGTCTGACAGTGAACCTTTGATAACTATTCTTTGAGTCAGTCATGCATCCACTTTAGTAATTTCATCTAGACCACATTTCCCTAGTTTGCTTACAAGAGTGTCATGTGGGACTGTGTCAAAAGCCTTACTAAAATCAGATATGTCAAGTCTGTTGCTTCCTCCTCCCTATCAACTAGGCCTATAAACCTGTTAAAGAAGGAAATTACATTGGTTTGGCATGATTTGTTCTTGACAAATCCATGCCGGCTATTCCTTATAACCCTATTACCCTCTAGTGACTCTTAGGGTGCTTGGATCTGCCCACATGGATCCAGTTGAAGACTCAGGCCACATAATGTTCAATCCTTTCTGATATATCCTTCTATATGTAGTGCAAGGGGGTGTTTAACACCACTGTCCAACTCTCTCGTACTTTAAACTAAGAGGCTAATACTCTTCAGAATTACACAACAATTAGAAAGGATAGTCTAATGATTAGGATATTGGCCTGGGCCTTACATTCAATTCTCTGCTCTGCCACAGAGCTCCTGTGTGCTGGGCAAGTCACCCAGGGCTAGGGCGACCAGATAGCAACTGTGGAAAAAACAGGAGGGGGGTGGGGGATAATAGGTCCCTATATAAGAAAAAGTCCCAAAAACCGGGACTGTCCCTTTAAAAATGGGACATCTGGTCACCCTACTTAGGGCTAGAGTTGCAAAGGGACTTGGACTCAAAGCTGCAACACACAATGTTTAGGTGCCCTGCTGCCTAGTGAAATCCCCAGCCCTGACTTAAGTGCCCAGGCTCTCTGTACAATGCACTGGGACAGTTAGGTGCCTAAGAATGGGAACCACGGAAGCCTGCACGCTCAGCTGGGAGCTGCCTGAGCTAGCCAGTATGAAATGCTAGGCATCAAAGGGAGTGAAACATCTCCTTCCACTTGCAGTCATTGCTGTGAACCTGTTCCTGGAGTTAGGGTTTAACCTGGCTTAGGTGCCTTTACTGAAAGTGGTGGTGGTATAGGTGCCACATGCCTTTATGCCCTGTAGCCCCATGGTGAGAGTACTCAGCTGGAATGTGGGAGACCCAGGTTACCATCCCCCTTTGCCAATCTGGAGAAGGGATTTGAGCCTCCCTAGGGAATGCCCTGTCAGGCTATAGGGTGGGTCTCAGTGTCTTCTGCTGAAGTCCTTCCGCTTTGTATAAAATATTTAAATAGTCATTGGAGTGGGGATGGAAACCTGGGGGTCCCAGGACTGTACACTAAGCACTAGGTTAGAGTCATTCTTGCTCTCTAGCCCCTTCAGCTCGGAGGCCTAAGTGGGGGGGCACTTATTTATTTGGCATATGCCGTCTGGTCAAGCCAAACCACTGCATTCTTAGCAGCAATGTTCAAGGCAAGACCTCCAAGAAGTTGTCATTTCTTTTTGCAGTCATCAAGAATAGGTGTCATAGTTTTGCTGCCCACATCGACGTAGACGACTATCTCTAAAACACCACCAAAATTCCACTGCAGCACAAATCCCATGTCCGGCTTAAAAAAAAAAAAGGGGGTCAGAAGGCTCCCTTGCCTTCATGGTAAATCAGATCCAGGTTGATGTTGAGTGGGGTCTGAGATGAGATTATTTGTCACTTTCTCTGTGGACCATGAAGCTCAGTATGTGTTCTATACCATAAATCCTTTACACTAAACTGGGTGGTGTGGTAGATATGCTGGAGGGTAGGGATAGGAGACAGAAGGACCTAGACAAATTACAGGATCGGGCCAAAAGAAATCCGATGAGGTTCAACAAGGACAAGTGCAGAGTCCTGCACTTAGGATGGAAGAATCCCATGCGCTTCTACAGACTAGGGACTGAATGGCTTAGGTAATGATAATTGGAGATTGGTATATCTCCTAGAACTGGAAGGTCATGGAGTCCAGCCCCCTGCCTTCACTAGCAGGACCAAGTACTGATTTTGCCCCAGATCCCTAGGTGGCCCCCTCAAGGATTGAACTCTCACCCCTGGGTTTAGCAGGCCAATGCTCAAACCACTGAGCTATCCCTCCCCCGCAAGGAGGGATACTGCTAGGTAGTAGTTCTGCAGAAAAGGACCCAGGGTTACAGTGGACGAGAAGCTGGATATGAGTTGACAGTGTGCCCTTGTTGCCAAGAAGGCTAACGGCATATTGTGCTGTATAAGTAGGGGCATTGCAAGCAGATCAAGGCCTCATCTGGAGTACTGTGTCCAGTTTTGGGCCCCACACTACAAGAAGGATGTGGAAAAATTGGAAAGAGCCCAGCGGAGGGCAGCAGAAATGATTAGGGGGCTGGAGCACATGACTTCTGAGGAGAGGCTGAGGGAACTGGGATTATTTAGTCTGCAGAAGAGAAGAATGAGGGGGGATTTGATAGCTGCTTTGATTTGATTTCAACTACCTGAAAGGGGGTTCCAAAGAGGATAGATCTCAGTGGTAGCAGATGACAGAACAAGGAGTAATGGTCTCAAGTTGCAGTGGGGGAGGTTTAGTTTGGATATTAGGAAAAACTTTTTCACTAGGAGGGTGATGAAGCACTGGAATGGGTTATCTAGGGAGATGGTGGAGTCTCCTTCCTTAGAGGGTTTTTAAGGCCAGGCTTGACAAAGCCCTGACTCGGATGATTTAGTTGGGGGTTAGTCCTGCTTTGAGCAGGGGGTTGGACTAGATGACCTCCTGAGGTCCCTTCCAACCCTGATATTCTATGAATCTATGATTCTACCCAGTAAATTTATCCACAATGGGCACCACAAGGGCAGATGACCAGGTGGTGGATTAATTTTTAATTGATGGTAGATGTGGCACATCATGTAGTTTCATCATGAGCTTTGCTACACTTTCTTCTCTGTGATCAATGGGTGGAGCAGTATTGCAGAGAACAGGTAACCATGGTAGGAGGATAGATTTTAAGTGTCTGAAATAATATGCATGGTAGAATTTAGTTGTACATCTCTCATCTTTGTGTGAGATGAGTGAGCCCATACTGGAGCACAGTACTCGGTCACCGAATAACAGAGTGCTAAGGTGGAAGTGCGTAACGTTTGGGTGTTGGTGCCCCATGTTGTTCCAGCCAGTTTTCGAAGTAGGCTGTTGCATGTTTTGACCTGAGGCAAGATGGTCGTGATATGTGAGAGTTCTGTCCAACATGATGCCTAGAAAACCAGGTGTGAATCATGTTTTATTCGCTGACCATTGAGAACTATATTCCTGCCCACTTGTGCATGATGTAAGTGGAAGACACTTGACAGTCTTACTTCCACTTGGTGGTATGTGCCATCAACAACAATAATCAGCTATAGCTACCATATCTGCAGTCGGAACACTCATGTATGTCAAAGGAGTGTGACTGAATGCCGAGGCATGCATTGTCTGCATAAATAAACTTGCAAGACTGGGTGGTATATGGTAGGTCATTTGCATACAGGTTGAATAACATTGGCGATAATACTGATCCTTGGAGGCACCAGAGGAATGGCCTCCCACAAGAACTTGTTTTAGCACCAATATGCACATGGATTTCTCAAAAACAGAGCCATTGCACATACTAACCAACTTGGCATAGTTCTAGAGAATTTCACCAAAAGGGCCGTATGCCAAACTGTATCATATGTTGCGGTCAGGTCAAGGAAAACTGAGCCAGTCTTCAGCTTATGTTGGAATCCATTTTTGATTAAAGTTGTCAGCACTTGATCACATGTACTACAACTGCAGCAAAAACCTGCTTGCTCTGGTGCCAACATGCGTTCCACAGATGGTGAAATTCTTTGTGAAATCAGATGCTCAAGCACCTTTAAAGCAGATGCTTAGGGGGGCACTGGCACCACCGGTTTTTTGTGGAGCCTGATCCCGTAGGCTGCCTCTGAACATGCCTACCAGATCAAGTGACCTAGGCAGAAGAACATCTAGTTTGAGGCTTGCTAGCATCAGGACTCAAGTGGCTTTGCATGTGCTCACTGGCCGGAGTTTAGGGAACATCACTGGTGGAAACTGAGGCGCCATGGCAATTTAGGCACCTACATGGTTAGGCAGAAGAGGATATACATTTTGGGCTTAGGTGCCTAAATCTCTTTGTGGATCTAGATCTTAGTGCCCAGGTTCCTCAGTTCCCCCACTATAAAGTGTGGATAATAGCACTTCCCTACTTCACAGGGGTGTTGTGAGAATAAATGTTAGATATTGAGGTGCTTAGATACCATGGTAACGAGGATCATATAAGTATATTAAATAGGTGGCTCAACAATTTTGTTGGCTCAATCACTTTTTCCTTTTCCATTTGTACAGTTGGAATGTAGTACCTACTGGCTAAAGTCATCTGGTGATCAAAAGCCTTTTTTGATTGGGGGGGGCTATTAACTCAGGGTGGTGACATTAAGTTGACAAATAAGAGCATTAGGATTTTCTATGTTCTTGTATCCTGGGAAAGTGGGGATTTGTTGTTTATAGCCACAGTGAGGGGCAGAAATAAAATGTTTTAAAATGCCATTGGTCACAAAGGCCAGATGCTCCACAAGAAATAAGCCTTCTGGTTCACAGAGTTAACAGATCAATCCTAGATGTGTACATCACTCTCTCAATCATCTGCATTTTCTAACTAAATCGCATGCAGCTTCAAACAGCAGGGTCTAATGAAACTTAGCAGCTTTTCATGTCCATACCAGGCACTGTTGTTCACTTGAAGTACATAGAATTGTGCTGCATCTCCTGGAAATATTTTTGCATGCTCTTGTGGGTGTTCTTTTGAAGGCAAGCTTTGTGTCTTAGGGAAGCTAGAAGAAGGTATCTATTTTAGGTTGTTACAAAGAGGACCTTTGTCATAAGGGCTCATGGGAGACCATTCGACTGTTTTTATTTTAATTTAGCAAAGAGCATTAACATGAAACTCCACTGATGTGACTGCAGGGCACTAGTGACTTCAATTTAGCTATCAATTTCGTGTGTGCATATCAGTCAGGACTGGCCATAAGTACAAGCAATGCATGTATCTAGAAGGGGGTACATGGAGACCTTCTGTGGTAATTCAGCTGGCTTAACTTCCTTGTCAAGCAGTGGGAATGAAAGGAGAGACAACTCTGTTCCTTAAAGTTGTGGAACTGAAGGGTCAAGAAACTCACAATCCATTTCTCTGTCCTCCTTTTTCAGCCTTCCCTTTCCCTCTCTCAGCAAACTTGGGACCCAATCCTATGCCTATTCATGTCTATTTACTTCAGTCAGTGCAGGACTCAGCCTTTGGGTACTAGAAACCAAAAGTCTAGCCTTTGTCAGTTATCTCAAGAAGCAAAGAGAATTTTAACACTAATAGTTCTCTCCCTGTTTAATGAGCTTGAGACCCATCCAGAAGTAACACACTCAAAGGTGCCAAACAGCAATAGGAGCAATTCCTCAGCAACTTTATTTATATTAAAAAAAAAATGTGTTTCTGGGGATGAATCTGGTTAATGGAATATATGTTAGATGTAAAGATCGCCTGTGTTGTCATGGCATCCAACCAGGAACTAGGAAACAACATAATCATCTTGCAATAAGAGAAGAGACAACTGGCTGACATGAGAAGCAGAGTACTTACAAGAAGAAGTTCCAAAAATCATGTGACCTTGTGTGTGTTGGGGATTTTCTCTGATTACAGCAATAGGTGACTTGTCAGTATAGCTGCACCTATGCAACCCCTAGATCCTGTCAACAATCTGTGCTCGCTTTGGCTTTAAACTGTGGTGTGAATAGTGGTGCTTTTTGCCTGTGTTTATGCTAAGGGTGGGATTTTTACAAGTGCTAAGTCTGCTCCAATTAAGTTGATGGGAGTTTTATAGTACACAGCCATTCTTACGTGATTGATTCTGCCACTGGGAGCATCGGTGGAGTTACACCAAGGCAGAAAATTGCCTATACATTGTCCTCAGCGTAACTAAGGTCCAAGAGGAGCACCACTCTGTAAGACCCTCACTCCATTTCCTTGTAAGTGGAGTTTCAATGTAAGAGGGTTTTGTTGTCTCAAATGATCATGGTAGCTAGTCTTTCAGCATTCCGATTGCATGTTTATATAGCTTCCATATAGTGTTAAAACAGATTTGTTGAGATATACTCATTGCAGTTCCTGAACCAACTTTTAACTGTCCCAGAGCTATGGGTGTTTTCTCATGGAAGCCTCTGTAGGGCAAATGGCAGCCTGACACATCTGCAAAATGTGGGCAGCCTACTTATGTCAAGTAGTGTCTATGCAAAAGTCATTTGTACTATCTCTAGGCCAAATTGTGAGTCCATTGGCTTCAGTGGGACTGCTTGTGTGAGTAAACATGCACCAGTGGGAATAAAGGGTTTACAGTCTGGTGCACGGAGTACCATTGCATTTCTCCCTTTCATAAGAAGCTGTAATTCAGTGCATTATCCAGAAGCAGGATGTTTGTGACAGAAATTGGAGCAATTGAGCCAAATTAACTTAAGTTCCACTGTGCAATGTTTCTTTTCTTGCAGTTTCCTGGGCATCATGTATTTCCATTGGCATCCCTTTTTAAAAAGTCTTAGGTGTAAAGGTAGTTTTACTTTTGAGTTGGCAGAATGTAAGTCTTGCTTACTTTGAAGTAAAGCAACATTTTACTATACATTACATTATGTGGTGTTAGAGACACTGTGTGTGGTTTCTTTAATAGCACAGGGGAAAAACAAGGCCACCTGGTGAGCAGGCTTTTAAAGATGGATTGAACTGGAGCAGCTCTGGCTGCTCCAGTTCAGACAATAGTAAGACAAAAATCATGTAAATGCTACAGATGGTCTCAAAACGGTGTTTTGTTTTTCCTCCGCCCTCCTTTCCTCCTCCCCCACCTTTAAACTGAGCTAATAAAGCATGCACACTGCTCCAGGTTCTACCTGGCTTATACAGCAGCATCAACTCAGCTGTGTGACACAACGCATATGTTTTATAAGCAATAATATATTAAGTAACAAGAAAATCAGGGATTTGAGGGGGAAAAAAACCACCGTGTACAATCATGGAGCTTTAAACATTCCACCTCTGACTTCAGCCAAGGATTTTTGTCCTGAAGGGTGGTGAATGCCACTGAATTACAAGAGTGTGTGGGTTTTTTGTGGGACTTGAAGGCTGTAAGACAGTATTTGCAATGGGGTTGAAGTGGTGAGTTTAATGTTGGACTACGCCACCTATATACATTCAGAAACATGCCTTGATTTCCAGAGGTGCCTGAGCACTCTCAGTTCCTCTTGATTTCAGTGGAAGTCTGGAAATCAGGTAACTCACTTAAAGGTCTAGTGCTCCTGTTACAGGCATTTAAGATGCATTCTATGTCCAGCTCTGCTCTGTTTCTGGTTTCATCTCTGGGGAAGATGGGAGTTATAGGCTGAAACCAGGCTTTCTGGGAAAGGATTGTCATAAAAGTTCCCTTTCCTTCAAGAGGGTCTTAAAAGGAGCAAGAGCTCTTGGCCTCTTTGTTACAATAAACTGGAATTAGGTGGGGGCGGGGGGGGGGGAAAGGTGTTGGGCAAAAGAAGCTCTGTGAGCTTGTGGCTTGGAGTAAGCACCTGCTATTTTGGGAGAGGGGGGAGGCGAAGCAAAGCAGTGCTGTGGGGGATAAAGGCTGGAACATCTGAGAGATGGAAGGCAGACTATCCCCTCCATATACCCATCCTTCTCCTGTGCCCAGGTAGAAGCCTGTTAAGTGGATGAAGACTGGGGAAGACATGGTCTTGGTTTGGGACTTGAGTTGGACTCTCAGTACCCTGGAAGAAATTTTGATTTATTCAGAAGGCTAAATTAAACTATCATACAACATAAAGAAACTGAGGCAGTGGCTGTGTCATCTTGACAATGAGATAAGAACCTCTCAGTGCCTATGTCTGGCTATAGAGGCCTAACTTAAAACTATCAAAAACTGGAAACATTGCCCTTCAGGTTTTTGTTTTGTATTGTATAAAATAAAAATGAGATGGAAGCACCAGGTACAAAATACCTAACTGGATTCTGAATGCTCCACTTTCTGCAGGTGCTTGAGTCAAGGTTCCTTCCCCACTCTGAATTCTAGGGTACAGATGTTGGGACCTGCATGAGAACCTCGAAGCTTAACTACCAGCTTAGATCTGGTTTTGCTGCCACTACCCAAATTATTTGAGTCATTTAGGAAACTCTGTCTACCTCCCCGCCTCAGAATATCTCTCTCCCAAGTACTATAACCCTTCCCTGGGTAGCCTTGAGAGACTTCTCCACCAAGTTCCTGGTGAACACTGGTCCAAACCCTTGGATCTTAAAACAAGGAGGAAAAAAAAAAACATTCCCCTTCCTTTCCCCTCACAAATTCCTAGTGAGTCCAGATCCAACCCCTTTGGATCTTAAAACAAGGAGAAATCAATCAGGTTCTTAAAAAGAAGGCTTTTAATTAAAGAAAAAGAAAGGTAAAAATCATCTCTGTAAAATCAGGATGGAAAATAACTTTACAGGGCAATCAGATTCAAAGACCCCAGAGGAACCCCCTCTAGCCTTAGGTTAAAATTTACAGCAAACAGAGGTAAACCCTTTAGCAAAAGGAACATTTACAAGTTGAGAAAACAAAGATAAAACTAACACGCCTTGCCTGGCTGTTACAAGTTTTGAAATATAAGAGACTTATTCAGAAAGAGTTGGAGAGCATGGATTGATGTCTGGTCCCTCTTAGTCCCAAGAGTGAACAACCCCAAAAAACAAAGAGCACACAAACAAAAGCCTTCCCCCCACCAAGATATGAAAGTATCTTATCCCCTTATTGGTCCTTTGGGCCAGGTGTCAGCCAGGTTACCTGAGCTGCTTAACCCTTTACAGGTAAAAGGATTTTGGTGACTCTGGCCAGGAAGGATTTTATAGTATTGTACACAGGAGGGCTGTTACCAGTGGTTTCCCCAGGAATTGAAATTAGGGTTGTGTGTGTCAGGACCGATGAGAGATATAAAAGAGATATGAATAAAGTAAATGTTGTGTTAGGATAATGCAAATTTAACATAAGGATAATGCAAGTTACACCAAAACACATAACAGGTCTAGATTTCTAAAAAATATACTTAAAAAATATTTAATTTAAGTTGACTTTTGAAAAGTAAGCCATCATGGGATAAGAGGGAAATCCTCTCATGGATCAGTAACTGTTTAAAAGATGGGAAACAAAGGGTAGGAATAAATTATCAGTTTTCAAAATGGAGAGATAAATAGTGGTATCCCTGAGGGGTTGGTACTGTGACCATTACTGTTCAATATGCTCATAAATGATCTGGAAAAATGGGTAAACAGTGAGGTGGCAACATTTGCAGATGATACAAAACTATTCAAGACAGTTAAGTCCCAGGCAGACTGCGAAGAGTTACAAAGGGATCTCACAAAACTGGGTGACTGGGCAACAACAGTGGCAGATGAAATTCAATGTTGATTAAATGCAAAGTAATGCACACTGGAAAACAATCTCAACTATACATACAAAATGAAGGCGTCTGAATTAGCTGTTACCACTCAAGAAAGAGATCTTGGAATCATTGTGGATAGTTCTCTGAAAACATCCACTCAATGTGCAGCTGCAGTCAATGATTTTCAACACTATTTAAAAAAAAAAGAATAGGAGTACTTGTGGCACCTTAGAGACTAACAAATTTATTTGAGCATAAGCTTTTGTGGGCTCCAGCCCACTTCAGCGGATGTAGCCCATGAAAGCTTATGCTCAAATACAGTTGTTAGTCTCTAAGGTGCTACAAGTACTCCTGTTCTTTTTGCGGATACAGACTAACACGGCTGCTACTCTGAAACCTTCCCTTTTTAAAGAAAGGGATAGATAATAAGACAGAATATATCATATTGCCTCTATATAAATCCATGGTATGTGTATACCTTGAATACTGTATGCAGATCTGGTCACCCCCATCCTAAAAAAGATGTATTGGAAATGGAAAAGGTACAGAAATGGGCAACTAAAATGATTAGGGGTATGAAACAGGAGGAGAAATTAAAATGACTGGGCATTTTCAGCTTAGAAAAGAGACGACTAAGGGGGGGATATGATAGAAGTTTATAAAATCTTGACTGGTGTGAAGAAAGTGAATAAGGAAATGTTATTTAATCCTTCACATAACACAAGAACTAGCAGTCATCCAATGAAATTTAATAGCAGGTTTTAAAAAAAAAACAAAAGGAAGTACTACTTCACAGAACATAGTCAACCTGTGGAACTCTTTGCCAGGGGATGCTGTGAAGCCCAAAACTATAATAGGATTAAAAAAAGAACTAGATTAAATTTCTGGAGAATTATTAGCCAGGATGGGGAGGGATGCAACACCATGCTCTGAGTGTCCCTAACCTGTTTGCCAGAAGCTGGAAATGGGCAACAGGGGATGGATCACTTGATGATTACCTGTTCTGTTCATTCCCTCTGAAGCACCTGGCCTTGACCACTATTGGAAGACAGGATACTGGGCTATATGGACCATTGGTCTGACCCAGTATGACTATTCTTATGTAAAAATTAATTATAATAATGTTTAGTACAGAAACTCCCCAACATAATGACCTCTCAAGATAGCAACAATGTGAGATGATAACCTTGGCAAATAATGCATTTTAAAAATCTTGGCCAACTATGAAACCTATTTAGTTTCCCACTCCCATTCCCACTCACAAATCTAGCATTCTGGAGCAAAGTCACTAAAATATAGTCCAACATACAAATGTTTATTTAATGTGCCTCTCACTTTTCCCTTCACTGCAGCCCACTCACCAGTGTTGTCCTTGGTCAGTGAAGACTCAGAGCTCAGAGGTGCTTTCACATGAGTTCACCTCCCAGGTTGGGGGCTAGAAGGCACCTGGCCCATTCCTCCAGCTGCTCACTGTTTGCTCTGGCCACTGCTGTTCATTGTGCCACTGTTCATGCCACCACTCTGTTGCCAATGGCCCTGTGCAGTCACCTTCTGCTGCCACCTGCCACTGTGACCTCTGTGAGTTGGTCTCTTGAGGTTCCACCCAGCTCTCAGTGATTTCAGCTGAGCTCTCAGTGGGGGAACCTCACTGCTAGTGCAGTCTGGGCTGTCTTTTACACAAAAACACTGTACCCACAGGAACACTGTCCCCACAGCAGGACTAAGCACTTAGACCGGATTATCAGTGATTTCAGCTGCAGTGGTCACTTAACGGAACAAAAGACTATCTATGGAGCCTAATCAGCTCTGTTAAACAGTGGAGAGGGACAGGACCCCACCCTCCCTCTTGATGCCCTCAATCAGCACACGCTAAGTACAGTTCTAATGCCCTTTACTCATACAATAAGAATAACAACATTTAATTCCTTCCCCCTGCATTCAAGTGACTTGTAACCCAACCCCAGCCAAAATCTATCACTTGGGCAACACAGCTCTGTTTGCTGGATACCTAGGTAGCTTAGTTGTGAATGTAAATACAGTCTGGTCCTGAAGCCTTTCCCCCCAGCTCATCATTAGCTGTCAGGGAGAGCTCATTTACACTTTGCTTACAAATCATCATTTGAAATTATTAGGTTGGCCAACATCACCAAAATGAATGCACTGACATTGTCATAAAAAACAGCTGTATAAGGAAGCTAGTCTATGTTTATACTTTTCAAATCTATTATACTTTCAGATACACATATTATCATACACTGTATATGCTTTTAAAGTGTGTATTAATGACATATGATGGCATATATCACATTGGTAGATGTGCAGGTGAACGAGCCCCTGATGGCGTGGCTGATGTGATTAGGTCCTATTATGGTGTCACTTGAATAGATATGTGGACAGAGTTGGCATCGGGCTTTGTTGCAAAGATAGGTTCCTGGGTTAGTGTGTTTGTTCTGTGGTGTGTGGTTGCTGGTAAGTATTTGCTTCATTTGGGGGGCTGTCTGTAAGCGAGGACAGGCCTGTCTCCTAAGATCTGGGAGAATGAGGGATCATCTTTCAGGATAGGTTGTAGATCTTTGATGTGCTGGAGAGGTTTTAGTTGGGGGCTGAAGGTGACGACTAGTGGCGTTCTGTTATTTTCTATGTTGGGCCTGTCTTGTAGTAGGTGACTTCTGGGTACTCTTCTGGCTCTGTCGATCTGTTTTTTCACTTCAGCAGGTGGGGATTGTAGTTTTAAAAGTGCTTGTAGAGATCTTGTAGGTGTTTGTCTCTGTCTGAGGGATTGGAGCAAATGCAGTTGTATCTTAGAGTTTGGCTGTAGACATTGGATCGTGTGGTGTGTCCTGGATGGAAGCTGGAGGCATGTAGGTAAGTATAGCGGTCAGTAGGTTTCCAGTATAGGGTGGTGTTTATGTAACCATTGCTTATTAGCACAGTAGTGTCCAGGAAATGGACCGCTTGTGTGGATTGGTCTAGGCTGAGGTTGATGGTGGGATGGAAATTGTTGAAATCGTGGTGTAATTCCTCAAGGGCTTCTTTTCCATGGGTCCAGATGATGATGATATCATCAACGTAGCACAAGTAGAGTAGGGGCATTAGGGGATGAGAGCTAAGGAAGTGTCGTTCTAAGTCCAACATAAAAATGTTGGCATACTATGGGGCTATGCAGGTACCTGTAGCAGTGCCACTGACTTGAAGGTATATATTGTCCCTAAATGTGAAATAGTTGTGGTGAGGACAAAGTCGCAAAGTTCAGCCACCAGGTTTGGCATGTAACTAGTTCACAAAACTGCGGAGGGGGAGGGGGTTTGGGGAAATTCCAGGTGTGTGTGGGGAAATCACTGGCTGTTACCCTTCCCTTTATAGTTATGACAGCTTGTATCCAGTGTTTTGTTCTGATTTGCAAAACTTAACTACAGGCTCACATAGTGGATGATCCTCTAAAATCAGGGGTGTCTCTTTATTTACTTGCTTGTATGGTGTTACCATCTCAGGGTATATCTATGCTGCAGTTAGACACCTCCAGCTATCCTGTGTCAGCTGATGCAGGTTTGGGCTAAGAGGCAGTTTAATTGTGGTACAAACATTCAGCTGACACTGATTAGCTGGGGGTGTCTAATTGCAATGTAAACCTACCCTAAGAGTCCCAATCATGGATCAGAGGACCCTATTCTGCTAGGTGCTGTACTAACACAGAACAAAAAGACTGTCCCTGCCCCAAATAGGTTTAGGTCCATCTTCCCCTCAGGGATATTTTCCATAGACACATCCCTTAATTTTGTTCTGCATCCCCTTGTGTCTGAGTGGATTGCATTGCATTCCGCTGTGTGGGCTAAGATTCAAATCCATACATTGGAAACCAGCTCGACAAAAAAATGGATGGATCAGATTGTTCAACATTGCATTAAAAAAAATACAAAACTAGCTTTCAGCCACAGGGCATAAGAGCTATGACCTACCAATTTGAGCTCATTCTGAACGCTTGCTTAGTTTACTGTTCATAGAAAATTGCATGATTACGTTAGCAACTGCCACTTCACATGAATTAGCTCTGATCTACATGACATTTCCTTCAATGAAACAGGTGCACTCAGGCCTTGCATGGTGGGATTTTTGTTTTTTTTAAACAAAAGTAGGTACTGCTGAATAACCATATGGAATACAGTATATTTGAAAGGCTGGATGTTACCCCAACACAATTTCTAACACTAGTAACCTCCCAATCTTTTTTTTTTTTTTTTTTGCTTTATAACGTGAGTACAGAAACCTTGTTTTTTTTTCCCCCTCTACCCCAGTGTTTCTCAAACTGGGGCCACCGCTTGTGTAGGGAAAGCCCCTGGCGGGCCGGTTTGTTTACCTGCTCTGGCCGCGGGTCCGGCCAATAGCAGCTCCCACTACCTGTGGTTCGCTGCTGGAAGTGGCGCGGGCTGAGGGACGTACTGGCTGCCACTTCCGGCAGCTCCCATTGGCCTGGAGCAGTAAACCGCGGCTAGTGCAAGCTACTATTGGCCGGACCTGCGGCCGGGGCAGGTAAACAAACCTGCCCAGCCCGCCAGGAGCTTTCCCTACACAAGTGGCGGCCCCAGTTTGAGAAACACTGTTCTACCCCCACTTCAAGCACGGTTGTGCACCCCCTCCCAACTTTCTTTTTCTAGAACACTGATCATCACAGAACCTAGGTTGTGATTATCATATTAAAAGATGCATGTGAGCAATCTATGTAAGTAGTATTTTTTTTTTATCCCTCTACTTATGGCTCCTGTCACCATAGTATCTGAACACCTCATCATTAATGTAGGAGGTTCTGATGTCAGAGGGTTTTTTCTCTCCTCCCTCCCCAACCCCCCCCACCCAGTTGTTGACGACTGTAAACTCCTCCTAGCTCTGCCTTACTTGGGTTTTAACGTGCAAAACTGTATCACCAATTTGCTCCTCAAAACATGAACGGTTGGCTCTGACGCACACAGGCTGGAGCTGCCTGACTCGCTTAAAATCTGGATGATCCTGAATCAATACAGAGGCATCTTACCTCAGCAATAGTTAAGTGCTGCTAAGGGGCTACTTAAACCTGCTGACTTGTATGCCAAGATTATTCCTGGTACAGCCTTCTGAATGGTGTAGGTCCCAGTCAAATGAATTAAAACAAATCCTTTATTTCCCTGGGTTTGGGGAGTGGCAGAAAGGCACAGAGTATAGCAAATCCAGAGAGCAGTAGATAGACTGTAAAATGTATCCATTCAGAACAACAGCAATGGAAAAAAAAATCATCACTGCAATATGAGCCTGTGCATGTCTGTGGCACTATAGGCTAAATAATGCAGGGTCCCTATTCTGTATCTGAGAACATGTTCACGGGGAAATTCTGTCTGCACAAAACCTGGGCTACTTTTATTGGCTGAGGAGGGGTGATTATACTGTGTAATTGTGAAATGACTACAGAAAGTGGTGTAAAGCAGCTGTTCCTCTGGGGACCATATTACCACTAATGTTGCTGAAGTAAAGTTGTGCATGTAGCCGAGCCAGTGCATTGAAATGGGGATTTCAGGCCTATGCTGCAGCAAATGGAGTACACTTAACTCATTGCCTGCTTTTGTGAGTATGGACTGAAAAATCTAAACAGCTCAAAGCTTTATACATGCAGCCAAATCATGTCTGGAGAACAAGGACCCAACTGTGTAGGTAGAGCAGGTGATCTGGAAGTTAGACTGGGTTGTAGTCGAGGTTGTGACAAATACATACTGCATGACATGGGGCAAAGCACTTAATTTCTCTGCTTCAGTTCTCCCCAACATGTAAAACTGCTATAGTAATACTTACCTACCTCACAATAGACCTTGTGAGGTGTCTCAACCTGGCCCAGTCCCCCTCTGTAGATGGACACGAGTCTGGTGTGAGGTGGGCCCAACTGCTGTATGCTTCTAAGTCCTCTGAGTCTGGGTAGCAATTGGTCAGTATTCTTAGCTCTAGGTCTTTCAGACCCCGTGTCTGACACCCACCTTGGGCAGTGGGATCCTACAGTCCAGGTATCTTAGAACCTCAATACCTTATTTGGAACTAGTACCTCAGCTCTTCTGATCTCCCAATTGGGCAGGGGGAGGGAGGCACACATCTAAACAGTCTACCTGGAGCTCTGGTTATACTCTTCAGGAACAACAGGGGTGCGGGAGAGGGCTCCAGCTGGGGGTGCAGGCTCTGGGGTGGAGCTGGAGATGAGGGGTTTGGGGAGCGGGAGGGGGCTCCAGGTTGGGGCAGGGGGTTGGAGTGGGGGTGGGGGTGCAGACACCGGCCAGGTGGTGCTTACCTCAGTTGGCTCCCGGTTGGCAGCTGGCATGTACGGCCCTGAGACACAGGGACCAAGGAGGGTCTGTGCGCCACCCCTGTCTACGAGCACCGCCCTGCAGTTCCCATTCGATGTCCTGCACTAGACCCTGTTGTTTCTCCACCTTTTCATGACTTGTCACCAGAAGTCATGCTGGTTGCTCAGCAGAGCCAGTTCAGCTGTGGGCAATTAGCCAGCCAGCTATGAGGAAGCTTGCATTGGCTCTAGTGCTATCAGTTGTAGCCTGGGGTGGCACTAGCTTCTACAGCCGCAAATTGTTCAGGGACCCTTCCAAAAAATTGAGCAGTGGTTTAACAGACCTCAGAGGCCAGCCCTGGATGCCAGTTTTTTGGTGAATGTAAATAACTTTTGATCATCAGGAAATATCTGTAACGCTTTCAATCCTGTCAATCAGTTTGTTTTTAAAACTACCTTTGGAAGGAAAAAAAAGAAAATCAAGTTTATTTTTAAAATGAAAAATGAGATTAGTTCTGATGTTTCAAGGTCACCAAATTCCAGGTGCCTGAGGCTGCAGTCTTGGGAGATCCTCAAGGCCAAGCCTGTCAGACAGGTATAAAACTCAGTAGTTCAGACAACACCACTACATCCTGAATCTTCATCCCATATTGACATGATCTTGCTGTG
Organism: Mauremys reevesii; assembly: GCF_016161935.1. Taxonomy (NCBI): domain Eukaryota; kingdom Metazoa; phylum Chordata; order Testudines; family Geoemydidae; genus Mauremys; species Mauremys reevesii. The sequence goes on along the minus strand of NC_052623.1, from coordinate 244,413,288 downwards.
CCGAACTACATTAGATCTTCTACAGAATTGATTTCTCTTAGAGGAACTGGATGACCTTCTATGACCTGTCCATTTAGATAAGTTATCTCTGATGCAGGCATCTGCTCATCACTGTAGTAATAGAGTTTTTCACACAATCTGTCTGTGTGTGTGTCTCTCTCTCTCTCTAGTCCACTGTGGCACTTCTTCCAACCTTGGCTGCTTTTTAGGTGAAGCTTTGCTGGATTTATTGTGAAATGACTTTTTCACTTTGTCCCTTCCAGTTCATTTGCTTCTGCCTTTAGAGAATTGCAATTTACACAGTATTTTAGATTTGATCAATGTAGACCAGGTCTCGAGGGGGAAGAAAAAATAGCAACTGTTGATACCGTCCTGCTTACTATAAATACCATCTTGCTACAAAATGAGAAACTAAACTTGTAGCACAACCATACAACTCTGAACTGGTTGGTGATTGAATTTCATTGAATTTCTTTTAAGGGGCTAGACTGAAGATTCCTGTTTGACCAAATCTGGAGAGATAATGACTGAGGTTTTCAAAGGGCACTATTGGATGCCTGATTTCCTTAGACACCTTTGGAAATCTTGTTCTGTGGTCTCTGCATTGAGCAATGTTTGTTTGCATGATAGCTCTGTCAACACTGACGTCCTTTGCCCATTGCCCCTCTGACTAAACCTTCATCTGATAAAATTGCTCCAAGGAATTGCTAGCACAATACTAAGTAATAGCTTTTTCCCCTTGGCACCCAAGGAAGTGGTTTGACCAGGTTCCAAAGGAGCATTTTAATCACAGGAGAAAGGTCATTGGTGCTGGAACCTTGTCACTGGGTCATACTGGAAAAGAGAGAATTCTGTTGGAATCCTTTTTATGTTAGATAATTGCAGAAGTTTGTCTTGGGTTTGATCCCGCAGAGTGAGGAGTTCCTTTTGAGAGGTGCCGAGTGCCCTCCTTTTTGCATCTATTAACTGGTTGAAAAATCTTTATAAGATTGGAGCCCAATAACTGAACGTTTCTCTACAATATTTTCAATCTTTTTTTGATCTTTCTACAGCCTTTGGTACTATAGATTATCCCTTGTCCTTCTTGATTATTTTTTTTTCATGGCCCTGTCTTTTCTTGGGTTCTCTTCCTTATTTCTCAAATATTCTTTCAGTGTCTCTTTTGATAGTTCCTTTTCCTCCCTCTGTCTGAGATCTACAGGGCTGTCATATCCATCTCCTTTTTCTCTACACCTTATCCCTGGATGACATCAACTGCTTGCATGGGTTTTACTATCAATTTTTGCGGATGACTCACATATCTACCTCTCTTCACCTTTCCTTTCTCCTGCTATCCAGGCACATGTATCTGACTCTTTCTCTCTTCCTGACAGTAACCATCACAAACGGTATAAAGCCAAAACTCAGCTCCTTATTTTCCCTCCAAGTGAAGCCGGTGCTAGGCATAAGCAGACTAAGCAATTACCTGGGGTCCCAAGCAGCTCGCTAGCACTGGCACTGCTCCCAAGTCCTTTCCACTACTGCGTTTCTTCAGTGCTGTGACTAGCATCACCATCTTCTGTTTCACTCAGGTTTGTAATTCTGGGTGGGTTGTTAGCTTTTGCTCTTGGGCTCCCAGCACATCCAGACTATTACCAAGCATTGCTACTTCAACATATAAAACCTCTGTCTCAGCCTCTCTGTTCCAATGACCAGAACACTAGCTTATGCTCTATTCACTTTTACCTTGATTACTGTAACTTCCTCCTCTCTGGCCTCCCTAATACCCTTATTGCTTTTTTCCATTTGTTTGAAAAAACAATTGCTAAAATTGTCTTCCTTGCCCAGCAATCAAACCACATTGCTATTATCTTCAAGTCCCTCTATTCATTGCCTCTTGCACATGGTATCAAATTTAAACTTCTCTTCTTCAACTCAGGCCCTGCACGACTTCCCCTTGGCCTTTTTTATCATGTACCCTCTCATTCTACTGCCAGCCTTCCCTTCATCTCTCCATTCTGTTATTTCTCAGCCCCTTCTTCCTGTCCCTATGCATGGAATGATCCCTCAGTCCCAATGTACTGGGCCCCTATCCTCTCCTCACTCGGATCTCTCTCAAAGAAGTGTTCTGCAAGGCCTATGAACACTAACTCTGGCACTGAGTCTTGCCGACATGCTCAGGGTCTAACTGATCACCGTATTTGGGGTTGGGAAGGAATTTTCCCCCAGGTCAGACTGGCAGGGATCCTGGGGTTTTTTTCACCCACTTCTACAGTGTGGGACACATATCAGTTGCAGGTTTAAATTAGCATAAATGGTGGATTCTCTGTAACTTTGAAGTCTTTTAATCAAGATTTGAGGACTTCAGTAACTCAGCCAGAGGTTATGGGCCCCCTGCTACAGAAGTTGGTAGGTGAGGTTCTGTGGCCTGCAATGTGTAGGAGGTCAGACTAGATAATCAGGATGGTCCCTTCAGGCCTATGAGTCAGTCAAATACCTTCTTGACCCCAACATTTTACAAGAGTGAGACCGGGAAATATTTTTTCCTAAACTAACACCTTGTTGGGGTTTAATGTCTTCCTATGCTTCACCGAGTCCTCTTGTTTTCTGTGTCTTTCATATAAGATGCACTGGGCACTCCCCTCATACAGAGAGGTTGTTCCAAACTCCCACCACTTTCCTTGGGGTTGAGCACCCTCCTGGAATCTTTAGGGAACGGCAATTCACCTATGAATTACTCCATCTTTATCAGCAAACAAACAAATAGTCCAAATGTCTCTCTGGCATCGACCCCTGAGTCCCATCAGGAAGTACCCTTCCCTTTGGACTCTGGACAATTCTTGAGCGCAGTGCAAGCTCCTACTGGCCTTGCACCTCATCTGTCTCCCAGCTGAGTTCAGACTCTGGGCCTGCAGCATAGGCGGCAGGTTTGTATAATTTTTGGTGGGGCCCAAAATGGTGGGGCCCCCCCGCTCCCGCCCTGTAAGCCGATATAAAATGAAGCTACAACGCGTCAGTGCCACAAGATTACAAGGGTCAATTAAAAGTGGAAAGTCAGAAGCAGCACTTGCCTACTTCAATATACATTTTACCATCACTGTATAAAAATGGTTCCCAATTGTCGATGCAATCTGATTAATTTAAGATCACATTACAATTAAATATTTCAATTCTCAGTCATTTTAAGACTTTGCCACACACTAGTTTGTCTGTACACCAGTTTCAGACAATCCTTTATAGCAATTTTACTCCAGGTCCTATGTGAAACCAATCACTCACTTCCTCCTCTCACCCGCAACGTTTTGTTTTAAGCTGTAATCAAAAGTGGCTTCATCTGCTTTAAAAGTCACAGAGCAGCAGCCACAAGTCTGCAGGTCTTAGGGATATTGTCCTGGTCAACTCAGTCAAAATTAATTACAACCTAGATGGGATTATGGTGAGGGGGCATGGCATGGCCCCCTCCACTCCCCTCCCCCTCCTGAGGTGCTACAGCACCAGCAGCTTGCACTGCTGTTATGCTGTAGCCCTTAGGCGGCGGCAGCAGCAGCAAGGGAGAGAGACGCGCGCTGCGCGTTCTTTACGTTCAGGCAGGGAAGCTCCGGGCAGGGCCGGCTCTAGGTTTTTTGCTGCCCCAAGCAAAAAAAAATTTGGCTGCCCTCCTTCCCAGCCCTGGGCTCCCCCCGTACCCTCCTGCTGCCCCAGTCCTGGGCTCTCCCCCCCCCCCACAAACACACCTCCTGCCACCCCAGCGCTGGGCTTCCCTCTTTCCTCCCCACCAGTGCCCTCCCTCCACCCTGCTGCTGCCCCAGCCCTGGGCTCCCCCCTACCAGTGCCCCCCCCAACCTCCTGCTGCCCCAGCCCTGGGTCACTGGTAACTCGCTCCCAGGGCGGGTCATTCAGCCAGAATTTTGGATGTGCACAAAACACAGACAGGATTGGTTCCCATATGGTTACAGAGCTGCAGTAAAGTGGAACAATTTTCAGCTTGTGTGATTGGAGGATGTCTGGATGCATATTATAAGACTGTCCTCCAATAAATGAGGAAAAGTTGAGGTGCCTTTATTATTCTTTTGTTCCACTCTTTCTTTCTATGGGGAATTTGCCAATGCAATATCACTGTCTTCCTTTCAAACAAACAAAAAGGCAATGGCTGTTGAAAATAGCAATTCCAGTCCTAATAAGCATTTCTTGCTCAATTTTATCCTACTTTTTCTACAGCAAGTTACAGTGGATCAGTATATTTGATTTGAGAGAAATTAAGTAAAAGCTGCCCAAACCGAGCTTGAGCACTCCTGAATTTTGAGGTGTTCAAATCTGGAAGGCAGGTGCTGGGGGTGGGAGAGGGCTGTGGGCTCCATGGGGGAGCATGGCAGCAACTGTCTGGAGCTGCACGGAGCCAGACACGCTGGTCTGAGTGGCACAGTAAGCGGTTTGGGGGTTGGAGAAGGGGTAGCGGATTCCAGGGGGCAGTCAAGGGACAAGGAGCAAGGGGGGTTGGATGGGGCAGAGGTTCAGAGGGGCAGTCAGGGGACAGGCAGCAATTGGATAGGCAGGGAGTCCAGGGGTTTATCAGGGGACAGGTAGGGGTGGGGTCCTGGGGGAACGCTGGGGGGGTCTCAGGAGGGGGCAGTTGAGGACAAGGAGAAGGGAGGCTTAGATAGGGCCATAGGGGCTGGGGTCCCAAGGGGCTGTGGTCTCGGGAGGGGGTAATTGGGGGACAAGGACCAGTGGTGCTTAGAGAGGGGTGGGGTCCTGGGGGCAGTTGGGGCAGGGGTCTGGGGAGGGGGCAATCAGCGGCCAGGGGCTGGGATTCAAAGGGCTCTGGGCTGCTGGCAGCCGCGGGGAGCCCTGAGCCCTTTAAATCCCAGCTGCCGCCGCGGCTGGAATTCAAAGGGCTCTGGGCTCTCTGCCCCTGCGGGCAGCCCAGAGCCCTCTGACTCCCAGACGCGGCTGAGATTTAAAGGGCTCTGGGCTCCCCGTGGTTGCAGGCAGCCCAGAGCCCTCTGACTCCCGGCCGCGGCTGGGATTTAAAGGGCTCTGGGCTCCCTGTGGTTGCAGGCAGCCCAGAGCCCTCTGACTCCCCTGCGCTCCAAGCAGGGGAGAAACCTAGCTCCAAATATTGGTGGAGCAGAGCCAGTGATTGTGAATATTCCTGGGGCTTTAGCCCCACGAGCCCATATAAGTTGGCGCCCATGGCCTGCAGTGTCCCTGCAGCAGCATGTGCCCTGTCATGCAGCCTAGGAGAGCTAGCAAAAGGCAGAAAAGGCAGGGATCTCCTGCCAGCTGCCTAGCCAACCAGACTCTGCAGGAATGGACATGCCAACTCCCCCTGTCTGCTCATTTCTTCTTTAGTCAGGACTCCTGGGGTCTAAGGCAACCTTCACAGCACTGCTGTTGATTTTGAGGAGTGGAGATTCCAGTGCAGGCTTTACGTGTGTTTCATGCAGCACAGCACATTCTCCATGCTTAATGATTTTAAAAAAATGGCAATAATAACAGCATTATGCCCGCTAGTGGGGTGGTTTGGTTTCATGGCTGCATCTTTGTTTTTAACCTCTACCAAATGTTTTGTTCTTTACTAGTGTATTTTATGTTGTCGTGTTTAATATTAAACTTAAATCGTACAAAATTGTCTTAACATTTGACCTAATGTATGAAACTTGATAACACGACGTATGCAGGGAAAAAGGTATATGCAAATGTATAATTAGAATTGATGTAGACTATAAAGATCAGATCTGGGCTTTCTTAAAGTTCCGTGATATTTTGCTCTGAGTCCATCTCTGATATATAAGGAAGGACATCGTTTGTACAGAAATAGTTTGAGCAGAGCTAACACTGAGATTTTGCTTTCTATGTACACAAGGCCAATGGGGCTAATTTTAGTACCTATTATTTTTATGACTCATCTATCTAAAGCCACATCTTGATGTGGGACCTTTTTAAGCACTTTTGGCTGGTGTATGAGGCCCTTAAGTGGGATATAAAGGTGGCAGATGAATTAAGTTGTTTCCAGTGTACTCCAGAAGGCTCCAGAGTAACTAAAACAGTTTAATCTGTTTGCTGCCAACATTTTTAAAATCTAAATCAAAAATATTTTCCATTAAACTCATGCTGAAGTGCAAGGCAGTGGAGTTTGAAGAGCTGTCTCTGGAAGGTCAAAGAGTTTGGGCCAAGCAACTCAAATACACATGTCTCGGGAGCAAAAATTACTTTATGGTAAAGTCAGAGTCAGGAGACCTGACTAGTATTCCCGGCTCAGCCTCTGATATTTTCTGTCACCTTGGGAAAGTCACTTGAGCCAAAATTTTCATATAGTACTAGGCATCTGTATTGATATTTAGGCAAATAAAAATGGATTGATTTTTCACAAGTGCTGAGCACCCACTATTTCTGTTGATTTCAGTGGTGCCCAAGTATGGATTGATGTATCTAACTTTAGACACCTGTGTTCAAAACTGTTAGCCTTAATCACCATGTGCTTCAGTTTCCCCATCTGTGTAAAATGGGGATAATACTATTTCCCTTCTCCAATGTTTTCTTTCATTTGTCCATTTAGACTTCAGACAGGAATTGCTTCTTAATGTTACGTACAGCATCTAGCACAATGGGCCTGCTCTCTGTTGGGGCCTCTAAGAGCCATTTATAATACAAATAATAGTACAAATTCTCTTTCTCTCTCTTCCCCCCCCCCCCCCCGCCACATACAGTTAGTACTTCCTGGTTCCCTGAAGATATCTTAAAATGTGACCTCATAAATGACAGAAGTCTCAGTACAGACTGAGCAATCCATGGTACAATACTTGTGATGTTATAGAATTATGCATTCTGTATAACACATGTTAATTAAAATGGAGTGGATGAACTTGGATATGTCGGGTGATTGCGAAGTTCTGAGACAATTTTGAAGAACCTAGCATCCATTACCCTTCTTGTGAATGGGAGGGAAAAATCCAGTTAATTAGGCAATGGGAGGATAGCAGCCACTATTAAAACTTAAAGGAAATAAATGTAATAAAATCAGGGGATGGGGTGAGAGATATGAGAGGATAGGGGGCAAAAGGAGTGTGTGCTGGAGCACCTGGTCACAAATGGAGTCCTAAGGAGTTACCCATGGACTATGGGTAACTGGTATATTGTTCCAGTAGTGAAGAAAGATGGCTCCCTCCGGACTTGCCGTGATTTTAAAGTCACTGTCAACCCAGTGTTGTGTGCAGAGCAATACCCGCTTCCCCGCATTGACCTCTTTGTGGGCCTGGCTGGGGGACAAAAGTTCAGTAAGATTGATCTGAGTTAAGTGTATTTACAGATGCACGTTGATGAAAAGTCCCAAGAGCTGTTGACTATTGTGATGCCTAAGAGGCTTTATCGATACTGTCGCCTACCCTTTGGAACAAGGTCTGATGACGCCCTGTTCCAGAGGACTATGGACCAGATCTTGTGTGGCTTGCCAGAAGTCCAGTGCTATCTGGGCGACATCCTGGTCACTGGAAGGAATGAGGAGGATTACATAAAGAATTTAGAGGCTACCCTACAAAGACTGGAAGAGTCTGCAAAGAAAAGTGTGAATTCTTCCAGCCCTCTGTTGAATATTTGGGACACATCATTGGTGCTATGGGTCTTTGTAAGGCCCCGGCAACAGTTAAGGCTATTGTGGAGGCTCCCCTCCTTGAAATGTTAGCCGGTTTCACTTGTTTCTAGGACTATTGAATATTATGGAAAGTTCTTCTTACAGTTAGCCACACTGCTAAAACCACTTCACAAATTCCTTGGGCAGAACACGGCCTGGAAGTGGACTGAAGCCTGTGATGTTGCATTTAACAAAGCTAAGGGTGCATTGCTAAATTCTGAAGTTCTGATGCACTTTGATACATCCTTACCCGTACAGTTGACCTGCAATGCATCCCTTATGGAGTGGGAGCAGTCATGTCACACATTATGCCTTCGGGAGAAGAGAGAGCTATTGCTTTTGCTTCATGCAGTCTAAGCAAAGGAGATACTAACTATGCCCGAATTGAACATGAGACATTGGGAATTATTTTCGGAATTCAGAAGTTTCATCAGTACCTGTTCGGACAGAAAGTTTACTCTTCTCAGAGACCATTGACTTCTGACTTCAGTTTTTGGACCCCACACAGGCATTCCCCCATTAGCTGCTAGTTGTATACAATGTTGGGCATTGCTGCTTTCCGTCACACACATGAAATCAAATATTGGAAATCCACTCTGTACGGCAATAAGGATGGTCTCTCAAGGCTGCCTTTGCCAGTCAAACATAAAGATATTGCCCAGAAGGAAATCTTTTACTTTGAACAGATAGAGAGAGAATACACCCTTCTTTACTCAGGTAAAGAAGGCAACTCGAGTTGACCTAGTATTGTCCCAAGTTATGGAGCTGGTGATGCATGGAACAGCTTGACAAACCTCTCCTGTCTCACCCAACCTTGTTACCTACATGTCCAGGTTACCTACATGAGATCACAGATATTGGAACAGCTACTTTCTGGTTACTGTGGAATAGTGCACATGAAGGAAATTGTACAAAGCAATTTTTGGTGGCCTGGATTGGACAGTGCTATTGAAGAGAAGGCAAGAGCTTGTATGTCATGTCAGGGTGTGAGGAATGCACCCCAGTGGGCACCCCTATGCCATGGGTTTTCAGGCCAGTCCCATGGGTAATGTATTCACATTGACTTTACTGGCCCACTTGAAGCATGTTCTTGGTGGTGGTAGATGACCATTCTAAATGGCCAGAAGTCTCTTTAATGCAGTCCATTACTGCAGAGTGTACTATCCAAAAACTACAAGGACTCTTTGGTTGTTTTTGGTCTGCCAGAACAACTTGTGAGCAACAATGGATGGCAGTTCGTGTCTCAGGAGTTTCAAAATTTTATGAAGGCAAATGGGATATACCACATCACTTCAGCACCATATCATCCATCCACCAATGGATTAGCTGAAAGATTTGTGCAGACAACGAAACAAGCTTTGAAATCGGCAAGGGGACAATTATCCATTCAAAAGCATCTGGACACCTACTATCCTACAGAAACACACCTCATGCTACGACCAAGGCATCCCCGGCCTTTCTAATGATGGGACTACAGCTGCGCACTTGCTTTGATCTGCTGAAACCTTCTGAACCACGACAAATTGTGCAACGTCAGCAGCAAGATCAAGTTCTCAGGCGTGCATCCAGAGCAAAAGACCGAATTTTAGCCTGGGACATCTGGTTTTGGCTTGGAATTATACTTCTGGAGCTAAATGGGTCCCCGCCACTGTCATCGCTCAAACAGGGCCTGTTTCCTACACAATCCAGACTGCAGAGGATTCACCTGGCGGCGATATGTAGATCAGCTGCTGCCAGGTCATACCAGTCCTCAGGACACATCTTCAGCTGAGTTGCCTGACTTCACCACTTTTGTCGAGACACCGAATCAAGAGTCATCTGTTCCGGACTCTCCCCCTCCATTACTGCTGGCGGCAGAGATACCCCTCTGCCTGGAATGAGCTGATACCACATCCTCACCCATTTGCCCTACAAATCCTAAGCCCATTGTCAGGCCTGCACCCAAGACACTTTCAGGTGCAACAACACCAGAAGGCCTCCTCAATGGCTGGATCTTTAGCTAGGGCAAACCCACGGTTACAGGACAAAATAATCCCGAGGGTTTAGCTGGGAAATGGCGGCAGTCTACCCTCCTTCTCTAGTTTAGTGTTTGTTTTATTTAGGGGATGTTCTCATTAATGGGGGAGGAATATGTTGTGTATTTGGTTGTCGTGGTAATAGAATCTTGTTGCTATGACAATGGAGTTAGATTATTAGGGGATAGCCCAGCCAGTTTGGGCTGTTTTTTGGTTAGTTCAGTTTGTGGCAATAAATGGCTGCTTTTAAGGTTTACAGCTCTCTGTCTCTCTCAAGTGATTTCTTCCTAAAACTGTTGCCCCAAGGATATAACAGACACTTGCTTACCACCAGGCTCAGTTTGGCTCAAAGGTATTTAGAAGTGGATTTTTATTAGCCATTCCTCCCTTTGTCCACACCACACATGAATATAGACCATAATGCGTATGTTAAAACATGCTTTTTAAAGACCTCTTTGAACACTACTGACCAGACCCCAGGAGCTGTCCTCTTCCATTCACTGTGTGAAAGGAGGCCTTTGTGGTAATTCTGTCCTGATGCACCACTGTTAGAGTGAAGGCACCAGGATAGCTCAGCAGTCTAATAATGCAGCATTCAGCAGACATCTTAGTGTGGCTGGTAGGGGCTGAGTGGACTGTGGAGATCGTATGCTTAGTTTTAGAAGGAGAGACCACCTCCTGTTCTCTCTGATTAGATGCGACAGGGTGGTCTGGTGCTTTGTGGGAGGGCTGGTTTCCATAGACTCTTGTGTTGTATGTGGTATGATTGAATGAATGTGGTACAAATGGAGTATGAAAACTCATCACATCTCTTTTCCACTCCCACCTCCGCATCACATTTGTTTATGCTGCAGCATTTTTTCTAGCTTCTTTCCCAGTTTCTTTCCTTTCAAGTGAGCACCAGAGAATGCTGACACCTGGGAATCAGTTGGGTTGCCTTAACAATTAGGCAGAAAGGCCTGGTGGTGATTGCTCTGATGGAATTCTGAAAGGCCAGGTGAAGCTTACTGAAGAAAGCAGATCGTGGAGCCAATCAGATCAAAAGAAAGGTCAATGAAGAACAGCTGCTGAGGTTGAATGCCGGCAGTTTTAAACACTGAAAGCTTCAGACAGCCTGGACCTGAATGCTAGCATGGTTAAGCTTGTGTTCAGGTTACATCTTGGAGGCCTGCAGGCTGAAAAAACTGATTTTAATTTGGGGTTTTGGTGTTAGGAAGGAATTTTCACACAACATTCCAGTCTCAGAAAGGATGCTGATGACAATAACAAGGAGGAAAAACAAAATCCCCAACCCTTTTATTTAATCTGGGGTAGAGAACCAGTGACTTTTTTAAAGCCAGTCCTGCTGCTGCTCACTCTGACATAGTTGTTTGAAACTCTGCTATTTCAGGTCATGAAGTTTTTTGTGAAATAGTTTTGCAGTTTGGTTTGGGCTGGGCTCAAACCTCAAGAGAGTCAATTTTCAGGTCTAAAAGGGTCTACTTTGGTTTGGTTACATCAGACAGGAGGTACATTTGTACATGCACGAAGTCTCACATCCAGTGTAGTGTCATCTGTCACTTTCATTAATATGCTGTTCATTCAAACAGAACTCTCTCCATCCCCTTCTGATTTGAAACATTGAACTGTACCATTACCCTTGTTTATCATTTTAGCATGTGTGTGTGTGTGTGTCCGTCCATATCCCAGCCAATGTGAATTAGTTTTTCAGTTAAAACCTTGAGAGCACAATGCTTTACTAAAATCCCAAACCCACGTAGCCTCACAGATCTGCTACCCTAGAACCAAATTTGTTCCCTGTGGCCCAGAGGGGAAATTGCACCCAGGTGAAGGGGGATATTTTCACCACCACTGTCTCATGGGGATTCCACCAGTCAGTCTGCATTAAATTCTACCAGGGATGCCATAGGAGCCTTCCTAGAGACTGCAGATGGGATATTGAATTATCTTTTCTGCCCTGGCCATACCTTCTCCTAGGTTAGTACTGCTTGCTCTTTGGAATACCTTGGCCCACCACAGCAGGGATGATCCAGGTGTCTTGTGGTGTTGTAACCCTTTCCCTCCACATCTGGCAACTTTCTTGCAGCCAGGAGCTCCCCACAAGGATCTGCATTGAAGGGAAATGACTAAGAACCTGAATGAATCTGGCCTAGATTTTAGTGACCCCTCTCCCTCGCCTTACTGTTTTTCCATTATTTATTCAGTAAAGAAGCTGGATTTGTGGGCTGGTAATTGCCAGAATCACTTTTCTTCCTTTTTTAAAAAGCTGGCCCTGTGCTCTATCTCAAGGCCACTCTTTCTTGTTGACCCATGCTGAATTTCAAGTGAACCAAGGCTGATTTATGGGTTTGGGTGGAGGAAGACCCCAGGAAACTTGATGGATTTGCATGTTTTTGACCCTGCAAACTTACCTAAAACTGCTGCATTTTGCAAGTTTCACTTTGCTTGTCATTAGACTCACTCTAGCTGCTGTTTTTTTAAAAAAAACCCTCCTATTCCTATGAATTTTTAAGTAGTTCCCTTCCTTGATGTGTTTTAAATTATGGACTACTTGATGTGCAGAGTGCATAAGTTTTAATGAATGACGACAAAAGTATGTTTGTGCAAACAGTTATTTCCATTCCCATCACCCCGCCTTTCTTTTTTTATCAAAAAGGACGTGACACTTATGTGAAAACAGACTCTAAACGTTTTCCCAATGTTATTGGCATAACAGGCTTTGTCAAGGAGTCATGTGGTTTATGCAAAGACTAAAGCTAATCTTGGAACACTGACACATGTAAGCTTTAATTTAAAAAGCCTGTGAAAATAGTGAGAAACAGATGGAAAGTTGCCATGGAAACCCCTAACACTTAGGTGTGGGGGAAGAAAAACTTTTGCGCAGAAACCACAATTATTTTCAAAAGAATCTGCAGATTTCAGAAGCTTATTTCGCCCACCCCCCTCCAATTCCACTGGTGGGACAATTTTAATATATATGTAAATATACACGCGCACACATCCTGGTACTTGTATTTTCTTTCTGATGACTAAAACGTGGTATCGGAGGAGGAAATTTCCCAGTACCAAAGTTATGTGCTCAGGACACACCTTAATTGGCAGCGTGTGTGTATAATTATATCTTTAACTTTCAGAATGAGTGGATTTGATTTATACGTCCATATTGCTTTTGTCATGCTAACCATAAAGCCCTGGTAAGAGAACAACCAGTAGTCCAAATGTTGAGTACGCACAAAAGGAGATAAGTGTGTATATAGTACGGCACACACAACATTGACTATGGAGTGGCACCTCTAACAAGCTTGAAGAATTGGGAGATAAAATAGGGAGAACACAAAAAAGGGAGGAAGAAAAGTAACATGGGGAGGGGCCAGCCTGATTTATGAGCCAAGATTTAAAAAACATAGCAGATTATTCGGATGTGCTGAGAGAATTGGAGAACTAATTTTAAATTTAAATAAAAAATTGATTTTTTTTATTTTATTATGTTTGAGTCTCATGGTAGAAGTGGGTCTTGAGGAGGGATTTGAATGAGGAGCGGGAAGGGCAGGGTGTATGGTGCTTGGAATCAGGGGCGGCTCCAGGCACCAGCATGCCAAGCGTGTGCCTGGGGCAGCAAGCCACGGGGGGCGCTCTGCCGGTCGCCGTGAGGGCGGCAGGCAAGTTGCCTTCGGCGGCATGCCTGCGGAGGGTCCGCTGGTTCCACGGCTTCAGCGGACCTCCCACAGGTGTGCCACCGAATCTGCAGAACAGGGGACCTCTCGCAGGCAAGCTGCCAAAGGCAGCCTGCCTGCCGTGCTTGGGGCAAAATACCTAGAGCTGCCCCTGCTTGGAATAACATTCCGGGTAGAGAGCTGCATAGAAAGAAATTACAGGGTGCTGATATTGCCACTAGTGGGAGAGTGGAGGAGGTGAGAGGGAATGTTTAAGATGAGATCTGAGATGCAGACTGGGAAAGTTGTACTGGGCCTTCAAATCCAGGCTGAGAAGTTTCACTTGGTACCGTAGATAAGGGGAAATAAGTGGAACGATTCGGAGAAAGGTAAAGAATCTGATTTTTGATGAGGAGGATACTTTTAGCTGCTATGTGGCTCCCCACCAGCCCATCCACTAGAGTATCGGAGTACTGTATGAAATCCTGTCCCCGTTTAAGTCAATGGGAACTTTGCTATTGATTTCAGGGGCATGAGGGTTGTATCCCAAGAATACTCTCAAGTGTTGAAGTAGGAATGGTTGTCATTCTCTGCATGAAATATAAAGCTAGTAGGTAACTGCATATTTGTAAATTTGATTAAAAAAATTAAGTATTTTTTTGTACAGTTTGCTGAATAGTCTGGTTCAGCTGATACACATCTCTTTTGCCCCCTAGGATTAAATAACAGTAAAGAGAAAAAGGCTTAATAAGGATTGCAAGCAAGCAGTCTACACTGTTCATTTTACATGAATGATTATTTACTACATTTGTTTAGCTATTCATTACCTTGCCCTTTGGTATAATTGCTAACTAAATTCTAATTCCTTCCTATTTTTATTAAAGCTGAGGTACTTGGTGCTATAATGGTGAGTAACAGACTAACCAGCAGTGGAAGGGAATTAGAGCTGGAGCCGGATGGGGTTTAGGAGATCAACATAACATTTCTTTGGTGGAAGAGAGTGGTTGTTTAATAAAATATGAAGCAGGATTAATGTTGCAGATGACCTTAAAATACTGAATAGCAAAGAGAAACTGTGTGATATACTGTACAGCTATACCTTCTGTTAATGCATGCCTCTCAATTGTTAAACCTGACAATGTATGATACGAACAATCAAAATTGTGGAACAACTGTGTGTTGTTGTGTCTTGACATAATTGACAGACTGTGAAGTTTTATCACAAAAACTTGTTTTTTAAGGACGCCTATTTCACAGTGTGAATTAAATCAATTTTGTAAAGAGAATTGGAAAAGCAAATTACATCATGTGCAACTATAAGGAACCCCCATAAGGGTCATGAGCAGGGTTTGATCCTTTGGCCATGAGCCTTAGCACAGACTTACTGCTTGAGCTAAAAAAGCATCTGTTGTTCTGTTGAGCAGCTTCTAAAGGAGGATGTGATATACGCTTTGTTGGGGGGTTGCACAGACTTGCAAGATAGCTCTTGAATGTTGCTGGTTAGGATTCCTGGGCTCTCTCTTCCTAGTTCCGAGAGGCGGATGAGGCCCACCAGTGAGAGGTAGGATAGCTAAGGGCATGAATTTCCCTTGAATACCAGGCTTGCTGGTGTGCTGAGGTCACTGCCTATCATGCTGATCATTGTCTCATCCTTCCCCCTTGTACTCCCTCATCTATCTCTATCCAAATGTTGTCTCTTGTCTTAGATTGTATGCTGTTTGTTCTGTATTTGTACAACACAGTGGGGTCGTCCTGGTCCATGACTGGGGCTCATAGGCACTATGATAATACAAATAATAAATCATAATACTAATGGTTATGTAGTGGAGCTGTCATATTGGAAACCTCTACCTTCATCTCCCATCACACTATTGCCTGAGCTGACCTTTACCTTCCCCCTACATTCTCCTGGGATTGGTGGACTGAGTGGTCTTGTGGCCTCTAATGAATTTTCTATAGTATAATCACCAATTCTAATTTTATTAGCTCTACCTGCAACCTTTTGTATGACTGAGGCATTTAGCCATTGGTTGTCCTCTCCCTTTGCTATTCAAGGGGACACGTTAAAAGGTTTGACTCTATCTTTCCTGTTGGTCTTCTTTTTTTTTTTTTTTAGGATCGGTTGCAAGAATTTATTGCACTCATTTTTTCTAGCTGTCGGCATGTGCCGTACGTCTCCAAGCCTGTTGCACTTTCCTCTATATTTAATAACCTATTTAAGTCAGGGGGGTTGATCTGCATTTGTATGCAGATGATACCCAGATTTACTTAATCCCTATGTCAGAAAGGAGGAATTTACAGGAACTGTTTGACTCTGAATGATCACTTGTCTTTCAGCTCAGTTGTTAGTTCTTGCAGTGCTTTGAAATCCTACTTCTAAAGATATTTTATATTGATCATAATTTAATGTTTTAAATTTATGTTGCAATGTTATTTTTAAAGGTCTATTCTTAGTTTTGTGGCTTTTAATTATTTCTTACTATACATTTTAACATGGCTTGATGCTTCTGAAAGTGCTGTATTCTGTCAATAGTACTTTGTCTGTGAGATGTATAAACCCTCCTCCTTTCTCCCCCCCGCCTTATTCCCCACTGATCATGTGAGGTTTAATGAGCTGCTGTGGGCACCTGCCACACCTGCAAGTAGGGTTGCCAACTGTCTAATCACACAAACCCAAATACCCTTGCCCCACCCCTGCCCTGAGGCCCCGCCCTGCTCACTCCATTCCCGCCCTCCCTCCATCGCTCGCTCTTTCACCAGGCTGGGGCACGGTGTTGGGGGGGGTGTGTGGGCTCTGGGCTGGGGCTGAGGGGTTCAGAGTGTGGGAGGCGGCGCAGTGCAAACTCTGGGAGGGAGTTTGGGTCCTGGAGGGTGCTCCGGGCTGGGGCAGCGGATTGGAGTGTGGGAGGGGGTGAGAGGTGCGGGCTCTGGGAGGGAGTGTGGGTGCCGGGAGGGGGTGAGGGATGTGGGCTCTGGCTAGGCTGTGCTTACCTTGGGCGGCTCCTGGTCGGTGGCACAGTGGGGCTAAGGGAGGCTCCCTGTCTGCTCTGGCTCCACGCCACTCCCAGAAGTGGCCAGCATGTCCCTGCAGCCCCGAGGGGAGGGTATAGGGAGGGCTCTGTGCACTGTGGCCAATGGGAGCTGCTGGGGTGGAGCCTGCCTTAGCCCTGCTGCTCTGCTGCCCGGGAGCCACCCAAGATAAGTGGGTCCAGGGGGCTCTGTGTGCTGCCCCTGCCTGCTGGCAATGCCCCTATAGCTTCAATTGGTCACAGTTCCTGGCCAATGGGAGCTGCGGAGTCAGTGCTCGGGGGCACGGGCAGTGTGCAGAGACCCCTTCTCCCCTTAGGGGCTTCAGGGATGTGCTGGCCACTTCCAGGAGTGGTGCAGAGCCAGGGCAGACAGGGAGCCTGCCTTAGCCCCACTGCGCTGCCGGACTTTTAGTGCCTAAAATCTTCTGGTTTGGCTTCAGTAACCTCCAGGAGATAGAGCCCAATTCTGGGAGACTCCCAGCAAACATGAGGGTTGGCAACCCTACCTGAAAGGCATGTCAGGCCTAGAGGGAATATATAAAAGGGAGAAGCCCAGCTCAGCTGGTGCAGACTTGGGAGGGGGAGCAGACCTTCAGTCCTGCTCTCCTGGAGATGACCTGGCTAAAGGCAGTTGCTGCGCAAGTGACTGATGCACGTTGCAGCCCCATTAAAAAGAAAGGAGAGCCCTGAGGACAAGCCATTACTTGGGGACTGTTAGAGACTTGCCTATGGGTGCCATACTGGACTATGGCCTACTAGAGGCTCTCTGAAGGAAAAGTCCTGCCATGACCCTCGGTTAGTTCATTTGTGACTGGTTTTCTTTCTTTCTTTTTCTGGTCCTGTAAGGGGTGGACTCCAATGGACTCAGTCATGGGGTTGGGTCTTCCAGGGATAGACCTGTGCCATCAGATGATTGAAGACTAAAGGTCAGGTGAATCCAGAAGTCTGTCATACTGTTAGGCACCCTGGCCAGCACTGTGACAGTGTCCATGGAAATATTCTGTTCTATAAAGCTTCTTATACCACCCTCATAACTGTAGTAGCTGAGTGCCTTCCAGTAGTGCGTTAAGCAATGTGTCTGTCATGTGAGATTAATTCTTTCTCTCATTCTCTTCCCAGGGGGAGAATTGTGTATGTAGTGGGTGTTTTTTGTAGGTTTTTGTTCATAAATGTATTCATTGCTGTGTATTCATGTTAGAGAAGACAAGGTAGAAAAAGTGTGCCTTGCACTTGGAGTGGAAAGTGCTGAGGTTTGTGATGTCCTTTCTATTAGATGTAGTTCCAAGGTCTCAGACCCACTACCAAGAAAGCTCTGTCTCCTGCCCAGATGTACTTCAACCTTTATGGTAGGAAAGTTCCACAGTGCCAGAGGGGTGGAGTTATCAACCAGTTTTATCCTGGAGCTTTCTCAGATACCTGGGCCCAGGTCATTGAGCATCTTGTTGGTAAGGACTGAAATCTTGAACTTGACTCTCTACTCTATGGGAAACCATTATAGAAAAAGGAAGACAGGTGCTCACAGTAGTCTGTGTTGCAGAGGAGATGCACCCCAGCATTGTTTACTAGTTGCATTTTTCTAAGGGATGATAGCTCTGTGCTCAGGTACATTGTATAGTCTGCATCACTTCCCAGCTGGACTATAGCATGCGTTATTGAGACCAGGACGTCATCCGCCAGAATAGGATGCAGTCTCCTAGCCAACTGGAGACAGTAGAAAACATTACTCATGGATTCCCTGTACCCTCTGAAATAGGGAAAGAATGCCTCTACCCTCCATTCTAGTTCTCTACAATTTAATGGGGATGGAACCAATCGGATTCTATAGAAAATACTATAAAACCTTATATAATAATTTTTGCACAGAATTTGTAAACCAGCCTATAAAATTTAATCAAGGATCATGGTCCTGATTCAGCAGAGCACTTAAACATGGGCTTGATTTTTAAGACTGTGACTTGTCTTTTTTGAAGACCTAAGGCAAAACTCCCATTAACTTCAATAGAGCCACGATTTCACCCCTTTATCCCTATTATGGAATCTTATAACTCAGTTTAAAAATGTCTTAGATAATTTAATAGGTGTAATGACTAATTTCTATGAAATCTAAGTTCTAACATTCTATGTTTTTTTTTATAATGGTGAAGTAGATCCTTCTCATGACTTCAAATTACACAGAATTTATTTCAGAGGGAGACAGGACCACAGTGTCTGTAACACAGTGTTTCTATTAAATTCTACATGACTTTTCCATAACAGTAGAAAGAACAGGAGTACTTGTGGCACCTTAGAGACTAACAAATTTATTTGAGCATAGCAGTAGGAGTCTCTTTCCTTCATTTGCTCACTTTCCCTCTCCCTCCTGTCAAAAACAAATTGGCATTTACAGATGCAGACTGTTAAAATTCAAGATAGCAAAAATAGTCCAAGTGTGGCATTTTAAAATATATTAATAATTTAGTTCTTGTACAGAAACCAGGATAAAATTTCTGTCCAGAAGATAATAAAAGCAAGGAAAAATCCCAATCAAAGTCCCCTTTTCAAGTGATATCATTAACACAACTTTGGATCCAATCTGGCTCCTATGAAGTGCAGTCAATGGCAAAACTCCTCTTTGTCTTCCATTAAGATAAAAAGGGAATCATTTTGCCGCAGGGACTAGGAGCCCAGTCCTGCAGCATTTTTCAAATAGTTTCATTTACTATTTCTATATTACAGTTACTTCACATTTGCTGCCTTACTCCTAAAGCACTGAACAGGTTTACTCAATGGGGTGACTCAGGGATACGCAAGCTACCAGATTGGGCCCTACATCCACACGAAAACAGGATCGCATTGTTTCTGAAATGTGGGTCACAGCAGGATACGCTTCATATGTTTTAATTAAATCTTTTTATGAATGGCACACTTCCATGCATTTTTCATTGCAGGAAACGTAATGTTTTCATTTATTAGGAGTTAGAAGCGAGACTTGTATCAAAATGATTATGTAGCCTGACTTATTCATCAAAGATTGTAAGTACTTCCAACCGGACGGATGACACGTGAGGGTGCTTCCTCAGGGCAGGTGAGTCTGGGTCTCTCCAGGTGTGCCCCGGATGCATAGCTTCTTCAAAGGGAGATGTACCCCTGCTCTTTGGCCTAGATTTGACTCAAAGGCCAGTTGATTGGTTGGAATGCCATGGGAACAGAAAATGTGCTAGCATACTTTAAAGTTATTTTTCCGTCCAACTATGAGAGACTAATGAGGCCTGGCTCTTCCACAGCTGCATAAAGGGTGGGTGCAATAAGACTTCCTGGTTGGGTGACCTGATGTCAGGGTTATCACAGGGCTTGCCCATAGAGAGACTGCTCCATTCTTATGTGCCTAGGGGAACACACACACAGAAACACAGTCTTGCCCTCTTCCTCACTGCAACAGGCTACAGAAGAGGGCAGACTGGTGCACAGGGTGGATAGGTTGCACCTTATAAAAGGTGGAAAAATTGGCATGTGTACCAAGGCATTCAAGGAGGCACTTTTTCCCACTCCACCACCTGAGGCAGAGTGCCTCTCAGTGCTTCGCCTGGGGATTGTGGCTCCATGCTCCCCCATGCTCTGGGCTCTGCCTACATTGTGCAATCTAGCCTAAAAGGAGCAAACATTCTAGAGAATATAAAGACAAGAGAAAAATCTATATTTCCCCTTTAGGCTATATTTATGAAGTGGGGGTGTGATTCCCAGCTCACAGACATGCTCAAGCTACTAACTCTCGTCGACCTTAAAATAATAGTGTAGCTGTACAGTAAATCCCCACTTAATGTCCTCTTCCTTAACTTTGTTTCGCTCTTATGTCCCTGCTCCATTACAGAACATGCTACATTTAAAGTTGTGCAATGCTTCGCTATAATGTCATTTGGCTGTCTGCTTTGTCCACAGCTGGCAGCCCCCCCCCATCAGCTCCCCTATGCTCCCTCGTGCCCTTCCCCCAGACCTTGTGGATCAGCGCCTTCCCCTCCCCCCCACCTCCTGCCTGTGGCAATCAGCTGGCTTGCGGTGTTCAGGAGGCAGGAGGGGGAGGGGGAATCTGCACACCATGTCCTCGCTCCTCCCCCCTGCCTCCTGAACGCTGCAAGCCAGCTGATTGCCGTGGGCAGGAGGGAGGGGAGAGGAGTGAAGACGCGGTGTGTGGAGTAAAGGGGGAGCAGGGCCGGCTTTAAGCCGATTCACCCAATTCCCCGGAATTGGGCCCTGTGCCGAAGAGGGCCCCGTGCCTGCACCTAAGGGGGCCCCACTCTGGGGGTTTTCGGCAGCATTTCAGTGACGGAGGTCCTTCAGTGCCACGGAAAACCTGGAGTGGATCCCCCCGCTGCCAAAATGCTGCCGAAGACCCCCGGAGCGGGGCCCCCTTCCAATTGGGCCCTGAGGGTCATAAAGCTGGCCCTGAGGGGGAGGAGGGGGTAGGAAGAAGGTGAGGGTTTGGGGGAAGGGATGGCGTGGGTGGGCCGAGGATTGAGCCCCCCAGCCCCTGGTGCTTGCAGAGTAGGGGAAGCTGCTGCTGCTGCGCAACGTGCTTCTCCCAGCCTACAGCACCTTCAGCCTCCGTGCCTGCCTCATTGTCTGCAGTGCCAGTGGGCTGTGCCTATGTGTGGTAAGGCGGGGGCACCTCCCAACTATAGTACTGTACAGTATGGCAAAAACATTTTTTTCCCTGGAACCTAAACACCCCTCCCCCCAATTACATTCATTCTTATGGGGAAATTGGATTCACTTAACATTGTTTCACTTAGTCGCATTTTTCAGGAACATCACTACAACGTTAAGCGAGGAGTTACTGTAGTAGCACGGTGTTCCAAGCGTGTACCCACAGGGGTCTGGCAGCTTTGTACTCTGGGGTGGCTAGCCTAGGAGAGAGCTGTTACTGCTTGTGCTACCATGACTCCACTATTATTTTTAGAGTGCTACCGAAATGAGAGCTAACCGGAGTATGTCTTTTGTGAGCTGGGAACCACAGCCCTAGCTTATAGTGTAGATGTAGCCTGAAACGGAGTTAAATTGTTAGTAATCCCACGAACCAAAATTTGTAAACTGGAATGGATGTGTCCTAGAATGGGCAACCTCTAGGTCTGTCAAATTTTAAATACAAACAGGAAAATGCATCTGAAGAAGTGGGTATTCACCCACGAAAGCTCATGCTGCAAAACGTCTGTTAGTCTATAAGGTGCCACAGGATTCTTTGTTGCTTTTACAGATCCAGACTAACACGGCTACCCCTCTGATACAGGAAAATGAGAATGTCCTTATTTGCGTTTAGCCCTAGTGCCATAAGAAGAAATGCACAGGGCTGTAAGAAGACAATTTGAAGTGTTCTGGAAAACTTACCTTGCCAGGGGAATCTTTACAAAACATACCAATTGTTGCAGATGCTAGTTCAGCTGCACTGGTTTTGGGAACCCTAGTGTAAAGAGTTCTCAGGGTCCAGCAACTGTTTTCAGTACTGTCTGTTAAACTTGCTTTGAAGGGAGATAAGCAGTATTGCCAACTTTTGTGACTTTATCATGAGTCTTATGATATTTAGTGTGGTGGGTGGTTTCCTTAGAGCCCCAGCTCCTTGAGTCAAAGAACATCATGAGTTTAAAAAAAGAAAAAAATTTCTAGCTCAAATGGTTGTGGAGAAAAGCTAGAAAACATGATCTCTAAAGGCTCAGAAGGCAAATAAAGACCCAAACTATATTATCTTCTAAAAACAATCTCATGATTTTTTGCACCCTTGAAGTTGGCAATACTGGATGGACGGTCATGCTTGGAAAAATCATAGGCCTTATTTATTACCAAAGTTGCACTGATTTAACTTTTAAATTGGTTTAGAAATTGATTAAATTGGTGTAAAAACCCTGTGAGGATGTTGTTGTTCAGTTTAAACCTGACTTTCTTTTTAAATCTAGCTAGGGTAACTGATAGAAATTGAGCTTTTGATTTAGGCCGACCCCTATCAATATATGATAATTGTAATCTTTGTCCCAGGTGATTAACAACCTCTAAAAGGTCTGGGTTCAATATGTTTAGAGTCCCCCATGCCATATAACTAAAGCGGTTTGAGCCTCCACCCAGAAAGCTGGGAAAATTTAAATGTGGGGGGGAGGGCACTTCCGGGGTGCCCTTAACAGGCAAGACTTTCCCACTCATAAGGACTCTGAGTCTGTGCACAAACAAAGAAATCTGTATGAGGGGAAAAGGGAACACAGCCATAAGCTTGGGAAAACACAGTGACTTTACATATGCAAATAAACAGTACTCCCCTTCACCCCTTTAGCAGAAGTCTAACTCCCTTTCCATCCACTGGGGACAATATGCTACAGGTGCAAATCCCATGGCCACACCACCTCCACAAAAACACCCATTGATTGGATCAGCAAGAACGGTGTCACTTTGCAGGTGTTTCCAGCCCCAAGCATGCTGCTTGTCTGATTGCACCTGGGCGTTCCACCACCTAACCCAGCTAATGATTCAGCTGGAGGCCATACCAGAGTCAACTCCGCTCTGCTGCTCTCCTCTGTGACAGCTCTACAGCATCCCCAGTGGAGGGAAGCCAAGAGCACTTAGGATGAGTAGAGTCCTGGCTCCTTGGAAATGAGCTCTTTGCTATGAAGTAAGGTGTCTCTCTCTCACCTTGAGAGCTGCCCAAAATCCATGTTTGTGTATTGTTGTGGTAATACCCAAAGTGTCACTAGTGGAATTGTGGATTGGCAGCACTTACCCTTTTCACCAACAGAGGGAGCAGAGAGCTTTTTCCTCTGAAGTATTGGTTCACAGGACTTACATCAGGGGCAGGCAAACTTTGTGGCCTGAGGGCCACATTGGGTTTCATAAATTGTATGGAGGGCTGGTTAGGGGAGGGGGCCGTTGCCTGGCCCACACCTTCTATCTGCCCCCCCCCCCGGGACCGCTGCCCCATCCAACCCCCCCATCCCCTGACCACCCCTGGACTCCTGCCACCCCATCCAACCTCTCCTCTCATTCCTGATGCCCCCCCGGGACCCCTGCCCTATCCAACCACCCCTTTTCCCTGTTCCCTAATGGCCCTCGAACCCCTGCCCCTGACTGCTCCCTGCCGCCCCATCCAACCCCTCCTCTGGCTTACATGATGATGCTATCTAAAGTAATTATATAAATACAAGGAAGAAAGGTAGCATAAAAATATCCTTATATCCTGGTTGTCCTTCTAGAACACAAATGGATTATCCCTTTTTCAATCCCCCCTCCTTTTTTTGTTTTGCTGTTTAAGTTCTCTTTTGGCGGAGTTGTTAAATCTATGTTACTGCTGTTCCGTATCCTATTTCAAAACATGACCTTGCCAAGGATTCATCCCATCAGTTAACAATTAACCAGGCTTGTGCCCAGTCATAAATACTTCAGATCGATAAACTGATGTTTATTCTGATCCTTCTCAAATGCAAATCATTTTACGCAAACTCCTGCAACCTTGAAATAGAATTCAGATTGCCTGCAAATATTTGAATAAACACAAGTGAGGCCCTTCTCATTGATGAACATTTTTGAAGCTGAGTCACTCCTCAGCCTCTGAGGGCAACCTATACTAATAATGAAAGCATGATTTTTTTTGTCTGATTTTTCATATCACATCTTCCTAATAACACATTTGGCTTACTCAAACCTTGACCCTGTAGGCTATGTCTACACTTGCAGAGTTTTTTCGCTGACAGTTTTGTCGATGATGGAATAGTGCTAAAAGAAAAGTGCTGGTTTGTGTTCACATGGCTTTCCATAGGCATCAGAGTGTGTTTACTGATGCAGCACTTGCATCGCCGATTAGAGGAGCACACTGTGGTAGCTATCCCACTATGCACTGCTCTGGGACACAAAGCAAATCATTATTGTGGCAGCGGGGTGTGTGTGAGAGTGATAGCCGCCGGAAGCAACCAGTCCTGAGGTAGGGGGATAGGGAGACCCTGACCTCAGCTCCTGCCTCCCTCCCTGACTGCACAGCACTATGTCTGCCTTCCTCTGTTCGCATTGTGGGAGGCAGCAGGAGCATTGCACAATAATGATTTGTGCTGTATCCCGGAGCAGTGACGGCACCGGCTGTTAGAACAGAGATAAAGGTGAGGGGTGCATACCTGCAGGCAGGACTGCTGAGTTTCAAAGAGCAGCCACTCCCGCTCTGCAGTGTGGGACTGCTCTGGAGGGCAATTAGACCAGTAAAAGCAATCCAGAGTCTTCACTGGCACATCAGCGCAAAAAGACTCATTGGGGTGGTTTTATTTTTGCACTGAAACTCCTCCATTTCAGTGCAAAATATAGATTTCCAGTGAAGACGCTAGCATGGTTTTTGCACAAAAACCTGATGTTTTGTGCTAAAACTGGCAAGTGTAGACATCGCCTTAGTAAGACTTTAGTCACTATATCTCCATTTTGGCTGTTGGTGTTTGATCAAGGCTCACTGGTCTTACTGCTGACAAATGTGCCCTTTTATCTTAGCTTTAGTTAACGTTATGGAACCTGTATTATATCAGCAGTGGAAATCAGTAATGTTGGTCTCCATTGGGAGTTTTATCTGAGATTTCCCCCCTCGCCCACACACATTCTTTGATTAGTATCCCGTGTAATGTATGGCAATGCACTGATTCCACATTCTTAATGTAGTTCTGGGACGCTATGCCCAGTACACACAAGTCCTAGGCCGTTATGCCCTGTGACCATAAAATTCAGCCATAGCTAGAATAATAAATTTTAATTTTTCAGATCCTAATACCCAAAGGGCTCTGTGCACCTTAACAAAAGAGAGCTAAAACTAACATTTACATAAGGACAGTGTGTCCTAAATAAACTGCAGAGCAACAGGCAAGAGAAACTCCCACAATCCACCCAGAATGCAATTGGTAATACAAACAAATCGTCTGTGCTATAAAGACACAATTTGGAAGTTGTGTGCTCTGATGATGCTATTTCGGTATGTTGAAGGGAGAATTTGCTACAGTTAGTTGCCCTCAATGGAAAAAGATTTCACCTCCATCTTTTTAAAGTTATGCTTTGGGATAGTCATCTGAAACCCTTACATCTTCCATGATTGTGAGTGTGTGACAGGCACTGGATGATTCCTGTTAGGGCTGAGTGGTACTGGATTTTTTTTTTTGTCATGAAAAATCCCAAGCTTTAAAAAAAATTTTTGTTTCATTCTGTAGCGGAACGAAAAAATAAATCTCTGAATATGTTGCAGAACATCTGCCTGGCTTCCCGGCTGCATGGCTAGCAGCCAGAGGGCCAGGCAGCTCACCGTCCAGAGAGGGCAGACTGGAGAGCTGGGAAGGTGGGAAACCAGCTATCTGACTCCCCAAAGAAAGGTGGGTGCCCCAGCAATGTGGCCACCTACCAGGTGAACTGACAAGTGGGTGAGGAAACTGGGAGCTGGGGCTTGCCTGGCAGACTTCCCTGGAGCTGGGGAACCTGGGAGTCAGGTCTGCCAAGGGAGCCAAGAGCCAGGCTCTCGGCTCCTTGTCAGTCCAGCAGGTGGGTTGCCGAAAAGCCAGCCAGATGAACCGACACACAAGCAGGCAGGGGTTCCCTCACAGAAACCTGCCTGCTTTCTGTTGAAATTTCACCAAAATGACACATTCCCACAGAACGTCTTGACGTCAATGAATCAGCATTTTCTGATTTTCCTCTCCCTTCCCTCAAACAATTTTGTTTTATTCAAGGCTTTAATACTATAAACCTCCTTCTCCATTTCCTTGCACTTCATATGGTTACTTACGCCTGTAAGGAGTGGGTATAAAAAGTCCCAAATTGGAATGGGAGCAATCTTACATCCTTCCTTGTGCTCGTCTCAGGAATAAATGATTAGAGAAAATGCAGTACAGCTTCATGGATCTATGTCACAGGGTGACTGGCCCCTTTTAAGAAGCAGCAGGGTCCAGTGTACCTGGACTCATTATGTGCTGTCCAACTGGGTTTAAGGAGAGACACCTGGGACTTGTAAAGGGGGAGGCAACTGGAGGTGTGTGTTGACAGATGGCTACAGACAGTATAGTGAGTGCAAAGGATTCTGCAGGACTATGAGTCATTGGGGGAAGATACCGCTGGGGAAGGCTTGTGGAGAAGGCCAAGCTCCAGGCAGAAGGTTCTGGACAGCATAAAGACAGACCCTCAGGGAGGAGGGGCTGTGCCCGGCTTGAGACTGGGGCAGAAGATGGTTTGAACTCTGAAGGGAAGACAGACCCTCAGAGGTGGGGGCTAGCAGCAACTGGGGTGAAGACTTAATAGTTTATAGTTCTATTTTAAAGGAGTTTGTGCAGGACTTAATAACTTGGACTGCAGAAGGGGAATGTTGTGAATATCTGGCCTGTGTTGGTTTGTTAAGGGGCCTTGAGTGAAGGGGAAACTGAGGCAGGCCTCAGCAGAGCCTTGCTGGCCAGCAGTGGGTACTACAGGACAGGGGTGCCCTTTGATGGTCTAATTTTTAAGAAGTCAGGCACACATGTGCATGCACAGAGGCAGGCAGTTGCATGTGTGTTTAACTTCCATGTATGCTTCCCATAGTATGTAAAGCAAGAACTTGCATGTGCAAATAGCTAGTAAGAAGCCAAACTGGCCAACTGGTGCAAACATTTGTAGTCACTGGCATATAATTTCACATTTGATTGTCTTTGGAAAATCAGTCTTGAAAGCTGAACATAGAACTGCAGTTATCAAACAGTATTCTGCCCATTTGGGTGACAGATGCCTGTGACTTGTGCCATATGGCAGGAATTTTGCTGAGTCATACAAAAGAGAGCTGGCATGAGAGATGTTATGCATCCTGTGCTCTGCAATCAACTAAACTCAGCTCACTATACTTAGGCGAGAGATGAGCTAACTGCCACTTTAAATCTATAGATGGTCTAAAATTAAACTACCATGTCTTTCTGTCATACCTGGGTGGTAATGTCTCCGATCCTTCCCATGCAACCAGAAATCCAGCAGCCAGCATAGCAGCTCTACATGACTCACCCCTCCTATCCCTGGTGTAGGTGGCATGGCTGGATCCCCTCTGCACTCCATTCATCCCTGGTTTCTGGAGCAACTCCTTGGGATCTTAGGCAGTGGGGCATGAGTTAGAACAGTTTCAGGGATGCTTTGTTGTGCCAGGGGATCAGCTATCTGCCTCCGCACACTCTTAAGTTGTGGCATGGACCCAGGATCTGGTCCATTATCAGTACAAATCAAGACTTCAGAATGATGGAATTACCATGTTAAGTGCATGGTATTAGGAAAACTCTTTCACCCAAGAAGACCATATCCAGGGCTTAGAGTGTGAATGTTATATGCTCATTTCAGTCAGTTCCACTTAAAAGGCCAGCTGGCTGCATTCTACATGAGCTGACACTTCCAAGTGATATTGAAAGGTAGATCTAAGCAGAGCGCTTAGCAATAGCCCAGCCTCAAGGTAATAAAGGTTTGGATAATGGTGGGGAGAGCTGCCTTCGAGATGAAAAGGTTGCACTCGCCAGGCTACCCAAAGATGACAAAAGGTACTTCGGGCCACTCTGTCACCTAGAAATCCAGCAGGAGAGGTGGATCCAATAAGACCTTGATCTTGCAAAGTATTGAGAGTGGTGAGCATTAGCAGCAGCGCTTTCTGCTGGTCTGTCTAGCTCAGACAGCTCTAAAAGAACAGCTCCTCTTTTTCACTAAGCCCTGGTCCTTACAGTGTCAGTTCTGTCGGGAAAATGTTGCAATCAGAAAAAGAACTTACAGGGCCTGGACAAAGCAAGAGCAAGTGTACGTGCTTGGGTACAGGCATGTGTATATGTAATGCATTCGAAACAGTAAATCATGAAGGGAGTCATTCACACAAGGCAATAAAGGGAAACCAAACAGGACCATAAGTAGGAACTTCTGTAATTAAGTTCCCATGTTCCTTCAGAACAGCATTTAGAAGTGACAGAAGATCTAACGAGCTAACACAAATCCTGGGTATGTCTGTGGAGTTGATCTGGATTTACTTTGCTATAAGTAAGAGAAAGAGCTAGCTCTATGATTCTACAGCGTGGGCTTGTGGCACTAGCAGATTCCCATGAGATAAATGGGTTAACATGAAATGGAGGGTCATTTTCAGAACCCCGATTCTCTTTGCCACACCAGAGGAAGGAAATAAGTTGGCCAGACAATGGAGAAATTTAACCTAGCTGAATATAACCACAGGGTGAGTGGCCCTTTTAAGGGGAGATGGACCCAGGCACACCTATACCTAGTTAGCTGCCTTGCAACTGAGACTATGGGACTAGGGGTCTGGTCATTGCTTGAAGGGCACCTGGTTCTCATAAAACTGGAGAGCTGCAGGAGGTCCTGGGTTAGGGGAAGGCACTCAACTAGTGACTCCCAGACTGGTGACTAGGAGAATGAGAACTCAAGGGGCTAGAAAGGCTCCTTTGGGAATCCCTGGCTCAGGGCACTGGCTGAGCGAGGTAAGGGAAAAGCCTTTGGGAACTTTAGCCATGTCAGGTAGACAGAGTACTTAATTTTGCCTAAATTTCTTTTTAAGCAATAATCCTGTAACCAGGGTCAAGGGCTTAAAACAACATCAGTATAAAATTGATGCTCCTTGGGCTGGTTAGAGATAAATAAATACTGCTCTAGTGGAGCTACACTGACTTACACTGGCTAATAACCTGTCTGAAAAGGTTTACCCCGAGCCCAAAAGACCCCTTTCAATAATTTGTGGCTGGAGTGAACAAACAAGCAGCTCTGAGTCAAATAATGAGAGTAGGAAATGTTCATCTTCTATTGTTAAAATGTTGCATTTTACATTGGGCTACTTCGTGTCTTAATTTCCAGGTCTCTAGGAGCCTCTAAACAAAAAAAGCCTTCTGTATCTGTAGGAAAAGTCCAAAGGGACATTTCTGGGAATTGCAAATGTTTGAAGTAGTTTATGTATAAGAAACAAAGCCCCTGTTTTCTGAGTCCTAACTATTATGCAGCCTAATAAAGACAGTATTTGTTTTTGGTATTGCACTGGATCTTATGCAACTGGTGCAGCATTGCCTGTGTTCAGCAGTATCTGGACTCACCTCTATCTTGCCTTTGTCCTCTCAGCCTGACTATTGAGGTGCCCTCCTTACTGGCCCAAGTCCCAGCTCTCCAGCATGAGCAGAATGCCTGCTGCCTTACATATGTATAAAAAAGCATGAACATATCTACCTCATTCTTGAACAATTCAGCTGGCTTCCCATCTGTTTCAGAATCCAATTCAAAACAGCCTGCTTCTGTTTAAAACCTCCATTTGACTAGCTATGTATTAACGGAGATACTATTTGGATATACTTGCAGCAAAAAAGAAAGGGATCTTGTAAAAGTACATTAGTAGGTAATAAATGTCAGAGCTCATTTTGGCCAGGAAGTTCTCTAGGCATCTGGCAAAAACAGTGCATGACTTATGTAGCACAGAGAGGCTCTGTAGCCCAAACATCTTCCTTCTGCTGGAAGTCATTATTACCTTTTTCCCCCATTACATATGCAACTGAGAGAAAGAGAGAGGGAACTCTAACAGAATAAATTGGTTGATACTTGGTAATTGTTCAGCTATCTTAAGGGGATGGAGAACTCATAAACTACAGTCTAATGATTTGTCTACATGGGCATACTAGTGAGCTAGCAAATTAGGGTGTGAATTTGTGGTGCACTAGCTATATGTTGACATGCTTACTGAGTCCTAAAAGTGCCTTTGTGTGCTTTAGCTTAAGACACAGGCATTTCCATTGTGCAGTGTCCACATGAGTTAGTGAGAAATAGCTGTATGCTAACTTCTCATGTAGACAAGCCCTAAGGAAGCATCTGTAATGATGAAATGCTTTCATTAGGGTTGTGATGGGTTGGACTCCTTCTCTCTCTCCCCCCCCCCCATCTGGATGCCACCTGTCCTAGCTGTGTCAGGCCCTCGAGTCTTCTCCAGCACACACACACGGAGGGATGCATCCAGCTGCAAATGGACACAGAGACCTTGAGATCAGCTCTGTGTGGGAAGAATCAGCTCAAGGATTCCCCCAGCACTCATGTGCACACCCCCTTTGGGGAGTAAACCCAAAATAATTGTCTTGCGCTGTATAGAAAGATCTGCACAGTGCAAGCTCATAAAAATTTGCCCTCTCCCTCATTGTGGAGAGAGAGATGCACAGCTTTTTGCCCCTCCCTAAATATTAACGACACAAACTGGGTTTTGAAATGAACAAGAAATAAGTTTAACTACAAAAGGTAAATTTTAAGTGATTATAAGGCATAGCAAACAGAACAGAGCAGATTACTGAGCAAATAAAACTAAAGACACAAACTAATTTTAGTACACTCAAGAAACAGGTACAACATGTAATTTCTCACCAAAAAGGTTGTTTTAGGCAGGTTGCAGAGCTTCTATAGCTCAGAGTTCCAGTTATTTCTCCTTACAGACTGGACCCCCATCTCAGCCTGGCCCCCTGCCTTTCCCTTCAGGTGTTTTTATCAGTCTTCCTTCCTGGGTAGGCAATGGAGGAGAGCCCTGATTGATTTACTCCCCAGCCTTAAATAAAATTTACATAAGGCATGAATCCTTTGTTTCCAGTGGAAAAATACCAACAGCGTCCAAGGTGGTACTCCATACCAAGTGACATCATCAGATGACCCTGCAGTGTTAAAGGAACATCCCAAGAAGCTTCTCATGAAGGTGGGAGATTAGTATCTTCAAAGTTCCATTGTCCTTCTTAATGGCCCAATCCAGGCTGATTGCCTACTCTCTCGTGGGCATTCCCCAAATACACACAGAGTTGTAATTGATACATAATCAATATTCCTAACTTCAGATACAGAAATGATACATGCATACAAATTGGATAAGCACATTCAGTAGATCATAACCTTTCCAATGATATCTAACATGACCTATCTTGCATAAAAATATCTTAGTTATGCCATATTCATGTCCTAACAATATTTCTATGAAGAATATGGGGTGTAACGTCACCAGGGTCTCATTGCACCTGACCCTTCTATGAATGTGCAAGATGAGAATACAACAGCCTCCCAAGGGATTGTGCAAAGGGTGTATAACTTGTGGACTTCCTGGAGCTTTGGGAGGGTTAGTCCCTAGCTCTCTTACTATTATATTGAGATGGGCTGAAGTGATTAACTTAAAATCTGAATGAGTTCTTAGAGTTTTTGGTGGGAGGGTAGAGTTGGGTTCTATGATTGGCTTTGAAGTTTGGTGTTATGACGTTTAGATCTGAGTTTTCATTTCCATAAACCTTAGAGGTGTTCAAAAATCCATTTAAAAAAGGGAGACTGGATAGACATGGATGTCAAACCCAGAAGGCCACTGATGAGTACTACTGCGTAGTAAAAGGGACATCCACAGCATATTCTTGTTAATGTCCACCAATGCTGATTTGACATAGTTGATTATTGTAATTACCAATTGGCAACTATAAGTATTTACTGCAATCAAACCACTGTGTAAAAGATGTATTTGTATTCCATGGTTGTTAAATAGGAATAAATGTACCATTTAATGCTCCAATGTGTATTTCATGAGCATATAAAAGTAGAACAGTGCAAATAAATCAAAATATCTGTTTCTGGCAATTCCAAAACAAACCAAAAAATATTTTGGGTCAAACAAAACATTGTTTTGATTTAAAACACTTTTATTAATTTTTTTTAAAATTAAAATGAAAGGACAGGCATTTCAAATCAAAACACTTCATTTAGAAAATGTTAAAGCAAAACATTTTGATTTTTTTTTTGACTCAAACAATTTGGCAAAATCAACATGAATTTGCAAAATGTTTCGCATCACAAAATCTGTGTATTTATTTATTTATTTTTTCCACACAAATGTTTTGGTCACACAATTTCACCTACCTCTATATAACAGGACTGTTTTCTTCTAAATTAAGCTGGGATTTTCAAAGGAACATAAAGGAGTTAGCTGCCTGACTCATTTAGGCTCACTTTAAAATGACAGCCTAAATCCTTCCTTGTGACACAATTTAAAGTGTGATCTACTATTTAAATAAAGAGGGGATAACTCATAAAGTCTGAATCTAGATTCAAACTTTCCTAGAATGCAGGGTTGTTTGAACATAGGAGTTTTGCTTTTGACCATTATAGGGGGTAAAGACAGGTCAAGAAAATTTATCTAGCAACTTATATGGCTCTCATTGCTAGTTAGATTCAATTTGGACTTAAACTTCACCAATTTTCCATGTTGGTAGAACCAAGATTTTTAATTCAGATCCATCTCTAACAAAAACTTCCCAAGGTTATGAGACGCTGCTTTTTTTTCCTGCTTGAAACTCCAACATGTTACAGACCATTTTTAGCAGAACATTGATTTGAATTGGCAAATATTAACACAGTTTTTTGAGGATACTTAATGGATATCCATAGGAAGCGGAGACTTGCAAATATCAATCCTGAGTCTGACCTTCAGCTGTCCTTGCTTTAAAATGAAATGGAGTATTTGGGGAGCCACAGGGCTGATGTGAGGGGGAGGATGAGATGCTGTGGGAAGAGGAGCATGTTTGATTCTTATAGATGGATCAGATTTTCAAAGAGACTAGTGATTTTGGGTGCCTCAATTTTTTGGCAGGCCCAACCTGAGAGAGCTTTTAAAGGAGCCTGGCTTTTCAGAGGGAAAGAACTTAGAACTTTCTGAACAATAGCTCCTTGAATTTGGCTCAAGTTGGGCAATCAAACATAGAGGTATCCAAAATAACTAATCACTTTTGAAAACCTAGGCCATGTAAAGACCTGTGAGAAAAGGGCAAACCACAAGTCTGAGTTTCAGTGAATGCACCACGATAACTTAAAAAAAAAAAAAAAAGAGAGAGATGTCTTGTGTCTAATTTGCAAAAAATATCCTAAGCAAAGGTCAGACGAGCTAATGCTTTGGGATGTACAACCTACGAATCTGGGAAAGTCTCTGAAAAAGCTAAAAGCAGATTTTGTCACTTCCTGAATTTTGAACAAACAGGTTTATGCAGCTGCATGTAATTACAAGAAGTTAAAGGACTGTTTATTTAACAATGATATATTATAAATTCACTGGGAAATACTGCATTAGTCAGAAAGACATTAAAATGTCCATTAAACTATCTGGAAAGCTGTACCTTTTATAAATTAGTATTTTTGTGCTCTGGTTAATCAGATATAGATCTCTGTACATGTAGCAACAAAGACACAAGCAATGGGGCTAAGTTAATGGACTGTATCATAAGGGAGGGAGATGTTTACCTTATTTTGAAAATTAAAATGAGGTTCTTATATGCCCTCTCCATGTTAACATAGGCCTTGTCTACACTAACTGTAAGTCGATTCTAAGTTACCCTAGATAAGTTATATTACTTAGGTAACTTAAGTCGACATAATTTACGTTGACTTAAAGTGGTGTCTGCACCATGCTCTCTGTCAACGGGCGATGCTCTATTGTTGACGTAGAGGTGGAGTACTGAAGTTGACCAGAGAGGGCTTCCCTATCGACTTAGTGTGTCTTCACCAGACCCACTAAATTGACACCGCTGCATCAATTGCAGCAGTGCCAATTTAGCACCATAGTGAAGTCTAGCCCTTAGTATCTGAGCACTTCATAATCTTCAATGTAGTTATCCTCACAATACCACTGTGAGGTAGGGAAGAGCTATTATCCCTGTTTTACAGATGAGGCGCTGAGGTACAGAAAGACAGTGTAACTTTAAGTCATACTGGAAATCTGAGTCTGAGCAGGGAACTGAATCCTGGTTTCTGGAATCCTAAGCCAGTACCCTAACCACTAGCCCATCTTTCTTCTTTGGGCTATGCCTATTGGTAAATGAAATGCCATTTTATAGTTTTAACCGTTCCCTGGAGTAATTTCTTTTCTATGTACATTTTCCTGAGCAAATTTAGTGCTGTTGACAGGTTCTGAAGTTCTTGTTGGATGAGAACCAGCACCCACTGAAGACAATGGAAGTATCTCGGTTGACTTCAGTGGCCATTGGAACAGGTCCTTCATTTGCAGGAAAGATGCAGCAACAGAGGAAATTCTGCCTCTCCCCTGCCTGCCTGCAACACACCCCCTTCACTTGGCTCCTCACTTCTGAAAGGTGAGAGTAGTTAATTCTCCAGGTGCATTCATTTCTTGGCCTCCATGCTGAGGCCACTGCCAATTGTAGTGTGGACTCCTATCCACTAGGAAGTGAACTGACACCACCAACTCATTACCAATGGGTCACCAAATAACTGTCCAATGGTAGCAAATTTCAGTTACTACAGACCTGCGCTGCATTCAAACCAGTGTTCTATAATTTCAGTGCCAATGCTCTTAACCTTACATCTGCCGCTTGAGATTTTCTTTTGTTTAAAGAAAAGAACGTGAATTCTTGATAGTCATGTCATGACTGAAAAAACAAACAGTGGGGTGGATTGGTTAGGATCCTATTAATAGAATGAAAAATGCATATTGTTCTCTCACCACCAGACAAAAATAATTCATCACTGATGTTGTATTATCACAGCTGCAAGTGTGCTTGCTGTGAAATCTTCTGAATTGTATGGAACAGCCAAACCAGCTAGCTGCCTCCTGAGGAAAATAAATAAATAAATGTGAAACATCCAGCAAAGGAGGAAAAGAATTTAGCTCCTTTGCCCTGATCAGCAAGTACTTTAGGACCTGATCCTGCTTTCTTTGAAGTCAATGAGATCTTTGCCATTGACTTCAGTGAGAGGGCGATCAGGACCTTACATAGGATTTGCTGTATTGGATCAGCAGATTGGTGCATCTAGTCTGGTATCATCATTCCAATAGCAAGTACCTGATGCTTCGGGGGAAGAGAAGACCTTCCGTAATGTGCCTCGCTAATTGTGCAATGCTGCCCATGGAGGGGGTGGGAATTCCTTCCTCACCCTGCAGGAGGTTGGTTTGCAACTTGACAAAGTCATGTAATAGGGTTTACTGGCCCTTTAGGGCCGGGGGGAAGTCTACAATGCAGCTGGGAGCAAGCCTCCCAGTGCAGGTAGACAGATTTGTAGAAGCAGGGCTTAAGCTACCATGCCAAAAATAAGCGAGGATGTTACAGCTTAGGTAGCAGCTTGGGCTTTCAGGCCCACTTGGCCCTCCTGGCCTGAGCACAGGTGGCTAGCCTGAGTCTTGTCGCTGAAGCTGCAACATCCAGGTTACTATTATTAGTGTGCTAGCTCAAGCTCCACTATCAAGTCTGTCTACCTGGCTTGGGAGTCCAGCTGTAATGTAGACACGCCCTTAGGGGCTAGGCTATTCTGTTCCGGGAGTTCTTAGGCAGACAGGGACGCTAGAGGAATGACAGAGGCAGATGCTGAGAAAGGAAATGGTCTTAGGATGACGGTGTCTGTGAAAACTCCAGATGCTCAGCCAACCAGGGCAAATTCTGGGAAGGCGAGCAGCATATAATCTGCTTTTCCCCTCAGAGTGGAAAGAGAGCTTGGTAGGAAGAGAACTGCCTGTGAATCTTTCCCATGTCAGGGAGAATGAAAGTGAATTAGTTTTGACTGTGCATCTAACTGCAGAGGAGTGTTGGTAAATTGCATCCCAGCAGAGACAGGTGGAGACAAAAGGAAAATTTTTGTGGTTTTTGTTGGTTTGGAATTTTGCTGCCAGTCTGGGAGGAGCTGGTGAAAAAGATTTAAAGGGGCATGTGGGAGAAGCCAGCTCAGAGAATCATAACCTACTATGAGATTTGATTGTGCCTTATTTGTCACTTTTTCTGTTCTTTGCTACTCCCATCTCGGACTCCAGCAAAGATAGTATGTCCTGTAGATAAAAGTCCTCAGTCCTTTCTCCCTCTTGGAGTCGTCATGGGTACGTCTACACAGCAAAGAAAAACCCGCATCTGGCCTGTGCCAGAAAACTCAGGCTTGTGGGGCTAGGGATGTGGGGCTGTTTCATTGCTATGTAGACTTCTGGGCTCATGCTGGAGCTTGGGCTCTAGGACCTGCAGGGTAGGAGAAGCCCAGAGCTCAGGCTCCGGCTTGAGCCTGCAAGTCTATACAGCAGTGAAACAGCCCCACACCCTGAGCTCTACGAACCTGAGACAGATGGCATGGGCCAGCCACGGGTGTCTAGTTGCTGTGTAGACATACCCCATGAGTCAACCCCTTATTTCCTCCCCATTATGTATCTTTCTAATGGTGGAATGCTCCCTACCTGCCTACCCTTCCTCCTAGAGGAGAAGAGTCCCATCCTGCACCATTCATTTCTTAAGAAAGATGCTTATCAGATTGGGTTGCTTCTATAGATTCCCAAAATTGCTGACAAACTTTTACTTTTACCCTTATTTAACAGTAAGCCAAAAAAATCCTGGTTTTAGTCGTATTTTGCACTAATTGTAAATTTATTCATTACTTGATTTTGCTGCTGCTTGTCTGGGGAAAATAAGCTAACGCACTCCACCAGAGAGGTCCTTTGGGGCCATCTGCCTGTCCCAAGTCAACTCCACCCTGTAAAAATCAGCTTGCTACAGAAACGCCAACAATAGAGTTAACAGAGACTTTTAGCCTGGAAAAGAAGGGTCTTCAACTCGAAGATGCATGTGCAGCCAGGAGGATTACCATCGGCACATGGGCAGCAGAGATGAGGAGCAACAACCTGACCCTACTAGGCATTAGCGAGACAAGATGGCCTTCAGGTTGATAGCAAAAAATGGGCTATACCTGGAACCAGCTATGGCCCAGGATAGAAGACTATGGAGATCTGTTGTTATGAATGAATGAATGAATGTAGTCAATACTCTGTAGAATGATGCCAATATTGAAAATAAAAGGATATTTTATTAAAATATAGAAATGGTAATCAAGCAACTTTACAGTACAGATACTTGTAACAGAGTGGGACAGGCATTTCAGTGCATTCATACTGGATTCAGGAGGAAGTGTCAGCAGGTGAAGTAGGGAACTTGCAGTCAGGACTCCTGTGTTCTAATCCTATCTCTCCGTGTGTCCTGCTGTGGTCTTGGACAAGTCGCTCCACTTTAGTCATTTGCAAAATGGGTCTAATAGAGTTACAACAGAAAGACTTAACTTCATTTAAAAAAAAGTCTTGGAAGGGATGTAAAGCCTCCTTCAGGTTGTAAGCCAACATCTAACGGGTTAGAAAGAAATAGGCAGTTTATTCTATAGATGATTATGGCATTGTTTCTTGAACTTGCCTCTGAAGAATGTAGTACTGGCTATCATCAGAGGTAGGATAGTGGACTAGATGGAGCATCAGTCTGCTCTGATATGACAATTCCTAAGATGTTAATACTTCACTATCTCACAGTGGTATAAATGAGGCATAGAGACTCAGAGGTTTCCAAAATGCTTTGAGATCTCTTGATGAAAAACACTACGTGAGTGCCAAGTATTATCAGTAGATTACCACTGTGTTGCAGTAACAGAGAAACAATGAAAAGCTCTCCAATATGATTCCAGAATGTCCAGTACATTTGTAGGTGAAATAAATAGTTAATCATTAAAAGACAGACAGCTGATTGCTCTAAGCAATGGCCTCTTTTTCCATCTAGGCTTGTGGTGTCCCCTTCCCCCCCCCAAAACATAACTAAATATAGAACAGAAGCCCTCAATAACCAGTCAATAAAAAGTAATTAGCTATCCCAGCTGGAGATACATTTGTCCTTGAATGTAACCAACAAACTGTTTTTGACTGTATGGTAATAAGGTCAATCGAGCTGGAAAGAGAGAGAATATTGTTAAAGAATTCATATTGTCCAGGGGTTTATCTTTTAAAAACACATGCTTGGTATCATAAGATGTTGCTGCCTCTAGGTAAGGCTCCAGACTGTTACAGATCTTGACGGAATGTATACATGGTTCTGGTTTTGGAGGCAGTTCTGTCTACAATGTAACTGCAAGGCAGACCTTCATCTAGTTCTCCTCTTGGGCCATTTGCTAACCGTTGTGTGACTGCTTCTCTAAATGTAGTCGATCAGTTACCACACTCGCTTTTATATCATTCTTCAGCATTGGCTTTATCCTGCCTGTGCAGAGTGCTCTGGTCTGACAAAACTCTTAAGCACAGGCTTAGCTTTATGAATTCAAATAGTCCAGTTGACATCAATCAAAAATATGCATGTGCCTTGCAGCATTGTACCCCTCCTTGAAACATAGGGCTGGAAGGAACTTACAAAGGTCACCATGTCCAGCCCTGGACTTGTCTTAGTATTAGAAAAATTGTGTTGTCATTAGCTTTGCTTATCCTTGTGCTCCCTCAGTTTGTGTTCTGTAGGGTGAGAGGTGTTTTCTGCCCTTGGATGAGTATATGCTTAGCAAACTGGAGCTGGGCGTGTACGTCCAATGGCACAGTGGGACTATGCGGTAGCATTTTCGATTTGGTTTTCATAATAAAATATTGTTGCTCTGATTCTAGAGGCTATTGTAAAGCAGCTTTTCCAAAACTGCCATCAAGATGTCCTAGCCATGTAGCCGAACATCTACTAGTCTGCCCTTACCAAAATGAGGGTGATGGCAGCCTCAGCCAGCCTGTTGCTGTCTGTGTGCTCTGAGGAGGGATTGGGATGGATGAACAGGACTGTTTCTTACTAAGGGTTTGTACAGTGCCTAACACAGTGGAGCTCTGGTCTTGGTTTGGACTACAAGTGGTACTGTAATACTACTACCAATAATGATGCTCTGCTGTGGGAGGTTGGGAGGAGGTGGTGCAGTGCTTTGTTAGAGGAGGGAATCGGCTATATGCTGCCTGAGGACTGAGGAGGTGTGAGTCCTCATGGGTAGGAGAAGATAGTCTTTCTCTTCTCTTTCCCTGGTTGCTGTTGATTGGGAGGGTGGAGAAAGAGATTGCAGATGTCACACCTTGTGGTCTCTGATCTGGCCAGTCTGTGTGAGTTGAGATACCTTTATAGGACCAGACCTGCCTGAACTCTGAGGCAGTACCAGAAACATGGCCCACCGGGACACAGTTCACCCTACTGGAGCCAGATTAAAGGGCTAGTTTTCTGTTGCCCAATACATAAATTCACTTGCCATGAACAAGTGTGCAGACTGAAGTTTGTGCTGCAATTGTAAAGTATGCTCCGCATCCTCTGAAATTCCAGGATCACATCACCTATGTGGTCATGGGAAGCCTGGACCTATGTTAACCCAACCAGTGACATTTCCCCTTCAATTCACAGCTAAACTGTCTTTCTTTATGGTTTGCCTGACAACCTTTATAGAGCCCAAGATTTCTGAAGAGGAATCTTTCCCATACTTCCTGCATCTTTCCCTGGGTCCTGGAGTGATCTTCCATCTGCTTTAGTTTGTCCTCCACCCCATCAATGTCTGCAAATCTGATCTCCTCTCCTGCCCCACCCCAGTTAGAAAGAAGTGAGATGCTGCTAGGGCCTACATTTCCCTACTGACTCATTAACAATATTTATTGACCTTTTCCCCTTTTGGATTTGGGGGAAGGAAAGGGGCTGGTAGACTTTTTGCTTATAGTTGACTTGATCTCTCTGGATAGAGCCACGTTAGCATGGAAGAAACTTGGAACTTCCATAGGGGATATCTTACATTACCTATTTGGAATGTTTCAAATGGTCTCTTTTTGTTGGATATGATCTACATTTTCATAACAAGCATTTTAAGATGCCAAATCTATCTAACTTTAAGTCTGAGTCTGTCATGCTGTTCAGTTTGTGTTTCCTGACTCAAAAAATGTTTCAAGTGTCTTGTCTTAGGTTAAGTAGAAAAGTTTGTTCCTTTCTGGGTCAGGTGCTCCTTCTGTCTCTCCTATTCTTTTATGATCTTGATTTATTTGTGCCTGTAGCAGTGCGAGACTCACCCCTGCGGCGCCTCCTGCTGGTTTCCTGGGAATTAGCTCTTTTTCCAGCTCCAGAGCACCCTCTGCAGGCCGGTGTCCTGCTTGCTGCGGCCCCCATGTCCCTCCTATACCCCGGTGCCCTTTACTCAGGGGTTCTGCCCACTGCAGGAACCCCCAGCTCCCTATCCCCACCTCGCCTCAGTATCAGGCTACTGCCAGTCACCATCTAGCCCCCATTCACTGGGGCAGACTGCAGTGTACAAGCCACTGATCACAGGCAAAGGTGGGTTTGGAACTACTGCCTGTGTCTACTCTTGGACTGCCCTCTGCAACCTCAGTACCCTTCTGGGCCTTTTAACAAGG
This sequence comes from Mauremys reevesii, assembly GCF_016161935.1. Lineage (NCBI taxonomy): Eukaryota > Metazoa > Chordata > Testudines > Geoemydidae > Mauremys > Mauremys reevesii. Next base: position 244,372,849 of record NC_052623.1, on the reverse strand, counting down.
GCTGCAGCCTGGGGGGGTTTCCAGGCTGCAGCTTCCCAGCTCCTTTGGCCTTCCCCCAGCCTTGCTCCACTCTAGGTACCCTATGAGCTCCTAAGCAGCCAGACCCTTCCTTCCCTAGAGGCAGAGAGAGACTGTCTGCTCCTGGCCCACTGCCCTCTCATAAGGGCCAGCTGGTCCCTGATTGGGACTTGGCCCCAGCTGAGGCTGCTTCCCCTGTCAGCCTTGGAACTGCTTGCCCCCAGCCACAGCCCCAGCCTCACCCCTCTCCCGGGCTGTTTTTAACCCCTCTGGGCAGAAGTGGGGTAACCACCCCTCTACAAAGCCTTAGGGTTTATATATGAAATGCATGTGGGGAATGTAAAGAATGAAAAATGAAGTTTTGTGGAGCATCTCCAGAGACAGCAGGATTTTTCCCCCCAGAGAATTCCTACTGCAGCCAGGAGGAATGGATTCCTCTTGCTGTTAAAAATTCTGTTTGATAACTGCATTATAATATACCAGCTTACAATTCCTGTTCCAGAACTGTTTGTAAGCTAGTACAGGATTTCTAAGTGAGAGATGGAATGGCAAAGAGATTCAGAATTGTTGGTCCAAGTGTGAAAAATGGTAGGGTGTTAAGACCTATACTCTTGCTGGAGCACGTGTAACCTGGCTGGCAGAATTTTTAAATTTTTATTTTTTTATTTTTGCTAGACTCTACCTGCACCTCTTTGGTTCTCAAAATATGTTCTCGCACCCCTTATCAAAAATCGTTGAAGTACCGATATAGCTAGGTTTAAAGAACTGACCTATTTTTTGTTTGTATATTATAGTAATCGTTAAAAAATGTATAACGTTAATAAATACATAGATTTGATGAAACAAAGTAGCTGTACTTACGCGCCTGTGCTTAATTTTTGGTTTTGATGATTTACCTTCTAAAAAAATCTGGTATGTCTCACACCCCCAGGGTGTGTGTGCACCCCATGTTAAGAACCACTGTGCTAGAGCATCCATTCATTTAAATGGAAAGTTGGGCAGGATGCATTAGATATGTCTGACTACACTGGAGTAGAGCAATTTCCTGGCTGTACCTGGTTTCTCATTAGAACTATAACTAGGGCTTTTGATTTTTGGTTTTAACTGATAAACACCTCCTATCCTCCCCTCCCCTGAAATAGGTGTTTATCCTATAAACACCAGAAAAACACAAGAAATGGTTACTTGTCTCGAAGGGCTTGTCTACCTGGAACAGTAACTGCAGGGGTGTGATTTCTAAAGCACACTAATGTCTTGTACATTAATTGGTCCATGTAGACCCTGCTGCTGCGCACTAAAGGATCCCTAATCAGCTTCAACATAGTGCCATTTGAAACAGTACTACATTGAAGCACAGTAGGGAACATTACAAAGAGATTAGTCATTCCGGTGGTATATACTGCAATAAGCAATGTGTTTTATATTCAAAGAGAGCCCTCAAAACCCTGATTTTTTTTAACATAGTTTTAGCACTTTGAGTTTTATGTATAACCCTCCAAGTGAAATTAATAACCCCCACCAAACAAACGCCCTTATTATAAACTACGGTTATTAGGTTGCTTTAGCCAAAAGATCCCTTTTCTGATAGTTTCTCTTGGTCAAAACCACTAGGAAACAGAAAGAATGGAGCCAGGGGGGTGAGGTTAATTTGTAGGCTGCGCTAAAAATTTATATAATTGTAATACAGGATAGAGTGTTCCTTACAGCCAGGAGAGATTCCCCTGAGCTTAACGGAATAACAAATCTTGTTGTCATTCAGATGTTTTTCAAGTGTGGATTTAGCAGCTATTGAAGTTGGCCTTTTTTGATTTTTCCAGCTGTATACGAACTCCTTTATTTCTCTATGACTGTAGATCTATAGTAAAAGAAAAGGACACATCGGCATAAATTTTCAAGTGACTAATGATCACTGTTGGTTGGGGAATGGTCTATGGAAATGTTTTTTGAAATGGTGGTTCCAGCAAAACTGTAATTTTCATCAGGAATTTGAATTTTGCAGAAATGTTTGTTTTTTCTGTCAGGCTTCCTGACTTGAATGTTTTGTTTGGGGACAGTTTGACATTAATATGGATTTGCCTTGTTGCTCTGGTGCCTCACAGGAGTTGTAATTGGGGTGCTTCTTGCTCCAGCTCTTTGCTTTGTCAGGCTCCCTGATCAGACCAAATCTCCCATGATGCACCAAGGTCTTGTGCTGAGCTACCATATTGCATCATGGGACATGTAGTCTGGTCTGGATGCCCAGCCCATAGAGGAACATAAGAATGGCCCTACTGGGTCAGACCAAAGGTCCATCTAACACAGTGTCCTGTCTTCCGACAGTGGCCAGTGCCAGGTGCCCCAACGAAAATGTTTTGCACAACACACTGGGTGCGCTGATGATCATAGAAAGTTTCACACAACTGTTTCTCCAACCCCTGGGCCCTGACCCAAACAAAATATCTATGTACAACCAGTTGTAGAGAGCAATAGTGGTTGAATCAGCTGAGCTTTACCTCCAGGGCTGTGGCTGCTGGGGAGAGACCCCCCCTCCTTCCCAGCTCCAGCTCAGGGGCTGCCATGGTGGGAGATAGAGGGCACATCCATCGCATTAGAAAGGTAAGACTATTGATATTAAAATACGGATTGTGTGCTTTTTATTTGTAGAACAAAAATATTAATTATTGTTTTTTAAAATATAGCATTTTTATCCAAAGTGCTTTACAATAGTTAGCTAATGATACAAACAACATTTGGAAAGATCATTAAGTTGTCCGCTGAGACCCTCAGCAATTTTGAAGTGGTCTGTGGGAAAAAAAGTTTGAGAACCACTGATCTGGAGAATGCATAAGGCAATCAATCCACAGGATGGTGGGACTTCTCCAGCTTGCTGGCTGCTTTTGAGACTAGACTGTTTACAGATCCAATATACAGTTTCTAATAGTAATGATTCTCCATTTCTATAGTTCCTTTAAACCCAAAGGATCTAAAAGTTACAGGCCAAATATTCCAACTAATTCCACTTTTAGACACCTAAATCACTGACCTGACTTTTTTTCTTTTTAAGAGAGATACTGACTACCTTCAGCTTCTGTACCTGCTGTTTGCTCTTTTGGGAGGTGTTACACACTCCCATCTAATGTATGCTAGCAGGCAGGGTAGAGCCAGAACAGTAATTCTATCAGGCAGTAGAATCACAGCAAAAATTCAAGTGGAGGGAAATGCTGTTCACTTCCTCCTTGTACACCCTTAGAGCAGGGAGACACAGTCTGGTCCTGAGGCACGCAAGTGAAAGATAAGGCAAGGCGTAGGTCAATAGGTTCAGTAAGGGAGATAATGGAAAGCTGATTGGTGAGACTCAGTGAGGAAGAGAGGATGGAGCTAACAGTTTGAGGGGCATGAGACAGATACTAGAAGGGAGGCCAAGGGAAGTGGGAAGCTGGGGTGGAGGAGGACAATTCTCACAGAACAGCAGCACTGCCAACCCCAAACATTTAAAAAAAAATAAAATCAGAAACCAAGCCCCAAATAATGATTAATTGTCTTTAAAATCACGAGACTTTTTTTAAGAGTTCTTTTTATCGGACTTCTGGTTTTTAAGCATTTAAGATCCGCTAAGGTCATATTTTCAAGCTTTTGTACACAATAATGAGGGATTGAAACTAACTTTTTTTTTTAAATGAAAGATGAGATTTTCATCAAATAACTTGCTTCCAGGAGCTGGGGCTTTAAGAAAAACATTTGCTATCATGAGTTTTGGCAACACTGGGAAAGCGTCAGTGCTGGGTTTACAAAGATATATAAGAATCATTGTAATCCCTTTCACTGTTAATTTTACATGAACCAGTAAATCCATGGGCCTCTATGAAGGATGAGAACAGGCATTTACATTATTACATTTTTCTGCCTCCCCAATGGGTGATGTAGTCTATTTTCTATGCAACATCAGGCAGTCAGAGCTGTCAGTCAGTGTTCTGAAGAACACAAGAAGACCAGAACACTCATGGATACAAAAAATAAAATAGAATCAGCTCCTCATCTGGAGGGTGAGGCATAACTTGGCATAGCTCCATTGAATCTATAGGAGTTAAAGATCTGGTCCAGCCTTTGTCATGGTGGCAAATTCAGAACATTCATGGGCAGCTAGTGTGGCATTGTTATTCATTCAGTTATTAAGCAACGTGGCCAGCAACCTCAGAGAGAAATTTCGCTGACAACGTTTTCCCCCCAGCCCTCATTTCAGAGAGACTAAGGAAGATCTGTAGTAACCCCATATTAAATCATACACACTGCCTTTCAGCTTTCTCTTTTCTTCTTCACTAATGTTTAATTTTGCTGATAAACTACTGTTCTGAGCTACCACTCAAGTTTGTCCTGACATTCAGAGTACACTGAAACTTGGACATTAAATCACTTTGCTCCTGTTTAACAGCAGAGGGCCAAATTAATTTCTCATGCAACTTCCAGAGAAGTCAGCAGACTTGTATCAAGAATGAATCTGTCCCACTGAATACAGTATGGGCCAAAGTCAGGGAGGGTGCAGAACTCCATTACTTTAATGGAGTTAGGGCAGGTCTACGTTAGAAACTTGCATCGGTGCAGCTGAGCTGCTGTAGCACGTCTGGTAAAGATGCTCTAAGCTGCTGGGAGAGAGCTTTCCTGTCAGCTTAATAACTCCACCTTTGTGACAGGCACTAGCAGCATCAGTGGGAGAGCTTCCCACCATCATTGCTGGTGTGGACAGGGCTTTGGGTGTGGATCATTCATGCCCTTGAGCGGTGAAGTAATTCTGTAGTGTAGGCTAACGCTTAATCTCTCGTACATCAGGTCTGGCTTTGGTCCCATAAATTTGTTTCTATAGAAGTCATTCTGGAAAGTTGCTCACCCTTGTGTGTGTCTGTCGTTTCTCATACTTGTTAGAGTTTCAACTCATTTGTATCTCACATTTTCAATATGTCAATGCCCTGGGGCAGAAGACTTGTATTTATTCATTTAATTAATTTAGGTAGGAGTAGCTAAACTCAGTTCTTGTGTTCCATAATTTTTATCTCTCTCAGGAAATTTTGATGCAGCCTGTATAAAGAAGGACTAAATTTTTTTTTGTAAAGAGAATCTTCTCATACTTGTGTGTGTATGTATGGACACTTTAGCAAAACTTACTATTTATCATATAGGTGGTCAAATCTTTCCACACCCAGTATGGCCCCTTTCAAGGTGCTGCTAATGTGGCTAGATCTGGAACTGAATTTTGCAGTGGCTCCTATCTTACTGACACACAGTCTCACTGATTTCAGTGGAAATGTCTACCTCAGGAACTGTGAATGAGGGGCTGACTTGAGCCTTCCTCTAAATAAAAGTAGTAAATATCCTCTCAGTCACTTAAACACCTGTACTAATACTTAACAACTGGAGCATGTAGAAAACAGGAGAGCTACATGAACCAAACTCAATTCTCATAAAACAAGACCTAATGAGGTCTAGCCAGGCATTCAGATTCATAATAATCAAATGCATCAAGGATTTAATGTTAGCTGTAGAGCTGAAACACATGCACATCCAAGCAGTAATAACTTCATACAATGTATGGGATACCCTTGGTAGCTGGAGTGAATGGAAACGCCTGTTCTTCAGTATCCAATAGTATGCACACACAAAGCTTTTAATTTGATAACTTAACTTTAAAATTAGAGAGCCCATTGAATTTATGAATTAACACCATCGTTATGGGAACAGATGTCACTTGCTGCTGAATGAGCAGCAGAAAATATCAGCAGGATACTGTGTAATGCTGTCTCACGCTCCCTGACAAGCAAGCTCAAGCTCCCTGAAGTCAGTGTCCTCCTTAAAAGCCTTAGCCTAATGGTTGTCTAGCTAGAGGCAACTGCACTGGTGACAGAAGGTCACAAGAGGCTCAGAGTGATTCTATTAACTATAGCCATTACCTTCAGGGATTCGCTGAATACAAAACACGAATGCATTTGCCTGAGACCTCTCTCAGAATAAAGCACGCATAGACCTCTATGTAATAATACCATTTTCTACTATCAAATGCCATTTCACTGTGGTAAGATTTTTAGCAGCATCTCACTGGACGACAATTGTACTACATTCAAGGTTAGATTAAGGCAGAGACACTAAAAGACCATGCCTCAGGCCCTGGACCTCAGAGACCTATGACGATATCAGAATCAAAGCTTTCATTAATAACAATCACAAAACCTAACCTCTGTGGTTGCAAAGAGAACCTTGAAAATATGGATGGAGTGTAAGTGATGCACTGATGTCTGCAGACAGCCTCTAACAGAGGAAGGAACAGGAACCACAAAGGCCATGTCTATGCTACCACTTATTTTGGCAAAACGTCTGTTGCTCAGAGATGTGAAAAACACCCCCCCCCAAGTGACATAGCTTTGCCAGCATAAGTGGTAGTGTGCACAGCGCTATGTCGGCGGGAGATCTTCTTCCACTGACATAGCTACCACGGCTCACGGCTTTATGATGTCGACAAGAGAGCTGTCTCCTGCATAGAGCAGCTACAAGAGCGATCTTAGAGCAGTGCAGTTGCATTGGTACAGCTGTGCCACTGTAAACTTGCTAGTGTAGATATGGCCTAAGCCTGACAAGGGGCTGCCTACCCCTGCAGCCTTCACCAGAGCAGACCAGACTCTTGCCACTCCTCTGCAGTGCAGGACCATCCTTCTGCTGGTGTGGCTATGAGGGTACAGCCTGGCCACTACTTCCACTGCTGTGAGGGTTGCTAGATGTCTGGTTGAAAAGGGATCCTGGCTGCTAAAAGTCCGATCAGCGGTGCAGCGCTGTGCAGCTCCTGGAAGCAGCGGCATGTCCCAACTCTGGCTCCTATACATAGGGGCAGCCATGGGGCTCTGCATGCTCTCCTGCCCCAAGCATCAGCCCTGCAGCATCCATTGGCTGGGAACCAACAGGGCAGAATGTGCTCCAGTTTCCCCCAGCTGGTGTGTGGTACCCAGGGAGCCATAATCTGCTGGAACAGTTTAGAGAAGCTCCCAGGCTACTCTAAACTGTGTCTGGAGCAAGGGGCAGAGAGAATCCAGGAGCCTTAACTATCTCCCTTTGAAAAGGGCACTGACTGGGACTCAGGAGAGCTCAGTTATATTTCCAGTTTAACCCTAGACTTCCTGTGACCTTCACCAAGTTACTTAATCTACTCCCTGCCTTAATTCCCCATTTGTGCCTTTCTACTGCACAGGGATATTGTGAGGCTGAAATCTGTGAATGACTGTGAGAAACTCAGATACTAAAGTACTTAGCTATCAAGGAAGATTAATCAATTGCAGACATTTCTGTGTCACAGATTTCTCTTTCCTCTCTGGTTTGCTAGTCTGAACTCAGAGATAATTTTAGTATTGCCAGTGGCATTCTTTCAGATTCTGTTTGAAACAGGTATTGAATGACTCACTGTTTTATGAATATGGAAAATTTCCCTGACTATGATTTCAGAAAATGGAGCTGATCAGGGAGCCAGTTAGGAATGACAAATTGTATTTATAATGCGTGGTTTATTCTCCCCTCCTAAATCTGCTGGTGATTTAAAAAAAAAAACCAAAAAAACCCAAGACAATTCTACTGGCTAGCTCTGTTAGCTCACTAATACCAGTTGTATTTCTGCCACCAGTAATCTATCTTCACAGGAATACACATGCCATTTACTTGACTTCAAAGAAGATTTTTACACTGGAGTAATGACACAATTAGTGTTTATCTAAAATAAATTTACTTTGCCAGTAGTTCTGTGTTCTCTCTGCTGTTGTTAGAGATGGTACCAAGCCATAAAGTTGAACTTTGGTTTCCTAAATGTGGGTTTAAGATCTGAGCTTTTGGTGTGGGCTGTTTTTGAAGCTGGGATCTTTCCCCTCCAGCCCATCTTATTTCCTTCTGTTTGGTACTGCAATGAAATTACAATCCTGTGTTTTGTGCCATCATGTTCTGTGGCTCTGTGATGTTTGAAATCCAATATTATGATTTCAGAGTGGGAGGAAATAGACTGTCAAGGAGTAAACAGAAACCTTGTGAACACAAAATAGCAATGCATGTGGGGATGAAAATTAAGTTTGAGCTGGGGAATTTGAGTTCCAAATTTCAATCAGAATTTTCCTGAGTTTGTGGGTTGTTCAGATTTGGATTATTAGAGTAAAGATGTGATATCCAGATCTGCACCTGAAATTCCCCTGTGTTTGGAAAATGAGTTGTACCTTGTGTTCTGGTTCAGGATCATCTTCTAATTGTGAGATTTGGGTGTGGGGGCGGAAAAACCAAACCAAACCTATGCTTATGAAAGAAAAGGTTAAGAGATAAACAGGTATACATTGATTATAGTGATCACCCTCAAAAATGTTAGAGGCTGGAATTGGGTTGGGTTGTTTGCAGTGGCTCGGAAATGAGTACCTTTTTTTTGTTTGTTTGTTTAAGGTTGTCATCTTCTCTAGAATCTCAATCCTCCCCTTGCCCCTTTTTGTTTAACTGAAATTTTCAATCTTCATTGCTAGAGCAGAGAACTTTGAAAACTTGACCCATGTGCAAATGATGCAGTCATGTCTGCCTGAGAATGAAGCAGAAGTGCTGGAAAGAGATGAACTGCCCCATTCCTCTTAGTGGGGTGCATTAACTAAGCTGTCCAGTTTAAATGTCAACATTAACTATTTCACTGCTCATCAAAGCACATAAGGACAGAGAAGGCTGATCGTATTATGAAGCTTTGCACAATCTACTGCAAATGGTGTCTCATTTTGATGCCATGAGTGGATGGCATTTGTGAGAGTATCACCTCTCATTTTTCTCTGGTGTCACTCTGGAGACAAAAGACCAAAGATAGGCATGGAGCCCAGGGTGAGCATCTGAATTGCCCCAATCTTGCAAAATCTAGCAGAGCATCCAAATCCCACCAAGGGACAGCCAAGTTCTAGGAGCCCATCAGAGCCCATTGGCGTATCCAAAGCCTGCCAAGGGTTAAAAATGCCTGAGGATCCCAGTGAAGCTTGGGATCATAGTCTGAACATGTGCACAATTTACTGTGAGTGGCATCTCATTTTGGCATCTAGAATAGGTAGAATTGGCTTGTGGGCGAAGCTTGAGGGAGTGCCAATATCTTTTCCCCCCAGTCTGAACCCTGTAGTTGGCTTTGAAAAAAGCATATCTGAAGCTGTAGCAAAACTCTGTAACTTTTGAGTTTGGGGGAAAAGGCTGGGCTTTATGCTTTAGGGCACACACTGATCACTGCAGTAAGGAACATTCTTCTTCCACGGTATATTTGTGTATTGTTCTTTCTTTTCTTTGTAATATCCAGTGTTGGCTGCTGTCAGACACAAGATACTAACTCAGTTGAGAGGGTACAGAAAAAAGCCACAAGAACGATTCAAGGTCTGGGAAACCTGCCTTACAGTGAGAGACTTAAGGAGCTTACTTTGTCTGCTTATCAAAGGGAAGGTTAAGAGGTGAGTTAATCGTGGTCTATAAGTACCTACCTGGGAAGAAGATTTCTGATAACAGAGGGCTCTTTAGCCTATCAGACAAACCCATGGAAAGATTCAATGGCTAGAAAGAGAAGCTAGACAAATTAATAGTTTGTTAGTCCATAGTTTCATTGTTGTTTTTGTTACTGTTAGGATGCTTTGCAATATAGTGCTATAAAAATGAGTGTACCACAGAAAAGAAGATAACAGGGCTATCATGGGGTTGAATACAGCTTGGAAGTTTAATTTTAGCCAATGAATTCTTTTGAATCTTATGTTGGTACATTTATTTTAAACCAGAACGTGGCTATATCCCTTATTTCAGTCACTAACGCTGAAATAATATTATAGTTTCAACTTGCAAGAAGATCTTACCAGAATTTTCATAGCTGTATCTTTCTACCTTCAGATTTGATTAGTGGATTGGATTTTTAGATTTCTTTTTCAGGGGGTAGGTGGGGCATGGAGTTGGGAGTGAGATGGCTGTATGTACCAGTGTATAGGTTTATGTATATAAAAATGTTAGAAATGTAAGCTTCTTACAATAAAGTGATATGCTACTGTGTTCCAAGAATAAATACTACACTGCAAACAACATCAAGGAGACACTTTCTTGGATGCACATTTTCTCTGTGTTTTTTGTTGATCCTGTGTTGGGAAGTGTTATGGCAACTTGTGAAGCAAGAAATAGATGAGTTTCCTGCGGTTCTAGGAGGTATCATAGACACACTGACATTCCTGCTAATTACAACTGTATATACTGGCGCCTTGAAGTCAATATGACTCCTTTTAAAAAAAAGATCTGCCAAGACTTTCTGCATATTCATTAGACCGATTATTAATAAAGAGTTATTTATGAGAACATGTCATCTCTCTGAAGCGATCAGTGTTTTTTTTAATGTTGTATTTCTAAAAACACTGCCAGAAAGAGCAATGTTCTGGTACACTGATAATAAGGCATTACATCAAAGATTTTTCTTAAGTGCAAGTGGTTACAATACAAATTGCCAAGGGGGTGAATTATTCTATTTTTGTACATTTGCTTTTTGAAATAGCACACAACCCTACCAGAACCAAAAAGTTGTGAAATGAGTGTAGTGGTCTTACTCCTAGTGGGCAAATGCCACATCACCAAAGCCACCTTTGCCCTTGGCAAGAATTTCCTTCAAACGGATTTTGCCACTTTTACTCATGTTGAGGAGTACCTTACTCCATACTAATCCCAGTGAACGCTGTCATTAGCATGTAATGAAAGACCTGATAAGGTTAGGTGTTTTGCTGAGCCATCTCAGTAGCATTCCCAGAAGGGAGCTGTTTCTCCAGCAGCAAATAACTATCCCTCTTACATTGGCTCAGGTCTCCCAACTAATCAGCCAGCAGGGTGCAGCCAAAATTCTGCCCCACACGTTCTCCCCACTTTCTGGTCGCTTGCTTTTTTGGATGGAAAAAGTTGGGCACACGACACTCTTTACCCCTGTATGTACTGACGCTATATCTGAGTAGTCTGGCGAAGGGAAAAGTGGTGTCTTATTTCCTCACATGGCTTCTCAATCTGGGCTACAACGTGGTCCATGAAATCAACAGGACAGCTTGCAGAATTGGGGGCCAGTGGGGGCAGAATTGGGCTGCTTGTGTCCTTTTTATTTTTAGCAGAGAAGCCTAGGAACGAATGGGCTTCTAGGCTGAATTGCTTTGTCCCACAAGTTGTTTGCAGTGTTGTTGCAGACATGTTGGTTTCAGGATATTAGACAGACAAGGTGGGTGAGGTAATATCCTTTATTGGTTCAATAAAATATATCATCTCTCCCACCTTATTTATCCCACAAGGGCTCTCATTGGTGGGGCATTTGGGGGGGAAACTTGCATTACAGGAGCTTATACAGTCCCTCTTCTCTCAATACACAGAGAACTTTGACAGCTCTGGTGACCTTTCACTCAATTTATTTTTTGAATTACATTAGAAATAAAGGTTTGTTTAAGAATAGACCAACTTCAGTTAGTACTAAGAAACAATTCAAAGCACATGGAGTAAATTTTCAGCCTGGTTACACATCAACCTGGAACAAGTTTCTACATTTGTAATGTATTTATATCAGAGAGAGCAAGTTAGAATTTTAGGTAAATGACAAAAATATTAATAGTATAAATCAAAAATATTTATGAGAAACTGGAGCCTCCAACATAATCAAAAAGAGCTAGAGTTGTTTGGAAAAGCATTCCTCCCCTCCCCCAAAATGCTAGTTCAAAATTTCTTGGTAAAAATATTTTTTTCATGAGAAATTTTAAAACTAATCAAAACAAACTTTTTTTGTGTCTAAATAACACTAAGAGATGGTTAAAGTGTGTGTGTGAGAGAGTGGATTTTTGGAGCCGACACTGTGTATCAGCTCCCTGCCTTGCAAAATCAGAAATTTTTCCTGACCCCTTACTCTTAATTACAAACAGCCTGCAGACCAGATAAGCTGCTGCTCCAGCGGACGCCCTTTCTCTCCCTCCCCCCGCTATTTCTCTCGTCAAGCAAACACTCTTCCCCGTGCCTGCCTCATTCACAGCAAGGTAGTGGGTTTATCTCATTTGATTGTTCAGTCAGTTACAGATTGATCACGGCAAACAGGAGCTGTGTTTGTTTTTTAGATAAGCAGCTCCGGAGCAGCTCCCGAGTTCACAACAAAACAAAGAGAGGCAGTAATTTAGTTAAAAGGGAGTAATTTAGTTAAAAGCATTCTGGGATATATCCTTATACCCTGGAGGCCAATAACAGCGCTGATGTGTGGCCACACTTTACAACCAGCACTGCAGCACCAGCGCTGCAATGCTTATACCCCAAGCAGACCCAGGTGTACGGCCAGCTTTGAAGCCGACACTGTGTATCAGCTCCCTGCCTTGCAAAATCAGAAATTTTTCCCGACCCCTTACTCTTAATTGCAAACAGCCTGCAGACCAGATAAGCTGCTGCTCCAACGGACTCCCTTTCTCTCCCTCCCCCCGCTGTTTCTCTCGTCAAGCAAACTCTCTTCCCCGTGCCTGCCTCATTCACAGCAAGGTAGTGGGTTTATCTCATTTGATTGTTCAGTCAGTTACAGATTGATCACGGCAAACAGGAGCTGTGTTTGTTTTTTTGATAAGCAGCTCCCGGAGCAGCTCCCGAGTTCACAACAAAACAAAGAGAGGCAGTAATTTAGTTAAAAGGGAGTAATTTAGTTAAAAGCATTCTGGGATATATCCTTATACCCTGGAGGCCAATAACAGCGCTGATGTGTGGCCACACTTTACGACCAGCGCTGCAGCACCAGCGCTGCAATGCTTATACCCCAAGCAGACCCAGGTGTACGGCCAGCGCTGCAGCCAGGGAGTTGCAGTGCTGGATGTGCCCTGCAGGTGTGGACAGTTACTAATTGCAGTGCTGGAAAGCCTCCACCAGCGCTGCAACTCTCAAGTGTAGCCAAGCCCTTAGGGGTCCTGTAAAATGCCAGCACAATAATTACATTCAGTTTGGGAAGTTATTCCCTAAAACTCTGTGTAACACTTTCTGGCACTGATAAACATCTGCTGTGTTTCACCCCAGACGTGGTTGCATTTTACTGGTGAAGTAAGTGAACTCTGAACTTGGATGACCACCCTCTCTTCTAATATCTTGATAAAAATAATGGTTTCATAAAACAAATTGTTTCAATATGAATTTTGCAGATGAGATAGATGCAGGTGTTTATGCTTTAGAAAATTGGTGTATACACCTGTGTATAATTAATATATTTGGTTAAATGTGTAAAGAGCATTGGTATCCTTCTGGTACTTAATAAGTTGCTCAAGTTTTAGGTAGAATGACTGAACAAGGAGGATGAAAGGCATCAGGAAGATTGTTTTATTAGTGAGAAGATTTGGAGTCATTGGTTAGGTGGAAGAGATGGACCTGACGTGGGATTTCAAAAATTTTGCGGGGAGGAGGGAGAAGGCTACAACTCATGGTGAGAGCAGACAGTGGGATGTGAATGTTAGGAATATGAAATATTCCTGAAATATGACTCAGCAGTTATTGTACAAATCAGATGATGAAAAGCATCTGATACCAGAGACTGAAAATGCCACAGCACGAATCATTTTCTGGAGTAATGATAAATAATGCTTAGCTCTTATATGGCACTTCTCAGCCATCAATCTCATAAAACTTTACAAAAGAGGTCAGTGTCAGTATTTCCATTTTACAAATGGGGAAACTGAAGTATAGGGAAGGGAGCGACTTACTCGAGGTCACCCAGCAAACCAGTGGCAGAGCTGGGAATTGAACTCAATCTGTTGTCCAAGTTGCAGTCTAGTGCCCTACCACTAGGCAACACTACCATAAGGCCTACTTCTTCCATTTGTGCTCAGATATCCCTTTCCTCCCAGCCACACCTCCTGTGGTGCTCTTCAGCTCCCTACTTGATAATTGATACCCTCTTCCTCTATCTCTAACCCACTCAAGTTTCATTCTTTTCCCCTTTCACAGAACCCAGATCTGCTGGATAACAAGCCCTGATGCCCTCGATCTTAAAGGGTGTGTGTGTGTGTGTGTGTGTGTGTGTGTGTGTGTGAGAGAGAGAGAGAGGGAGGAGATCACATACTTGAGTAGATCTGGGTATTTTCTTCATGTAATTGGTAACCAAGTCTGAATTCTGAGGGGGCGAACTCAGACCTGGATGCAACCAGGCTGCAGAGTAAAATTAACTGGAAGTCTGTATCTACTTTCTAGAAGACATGTATCCAGACCAAAAGTCACCACCACTATAGGCTCCATTTGATGATTGTCTCAGTGAAGAAGTGTATGAATAGCCGTAGAGGCTGAATTATCAGAGTTGAAGTACATGAGTCGGACAATGTAGAGAAAGTGCGTACTGCTACTGCCCATTTTGTCCTTGTTACAGGTTTCTTAATAATAAATGATTCTCTGCTTTTATGTTAGTGATAGTAAGTAAAGAATTCTTACATCTTAAGAGTTGTAAAAGCTAGCACTGTTTTCTTTCACAGCTGGTTTTTAACTATTAAATATAATCCCACTTAAAGAGGATTTTCCAGCAGTTCAGTCTTATGATTTCTTAGCTTATGTAGTTTAAGAGGCTACAGATCTCTGCAAGTGTTCAGAAATATACTTGGCAGATTGGTGGGATTGGCCTCTTTATTTATACTGCTTGGCGTCCCATATGTATTCCATCAATAAATGGGCTTTCTCTTTTGATTCCTGAGTATTCTCTCCTGAGGCTGTACTGTATATTGAAAGGGAGTCAGTTTTACCACTTCCATTGTTTAGAATGACTAATGTGGGTGTGTAGTGCTCCCAGTGGGGAGGGAGGCCACTCTGCCTCGTTGTGTTTGGGTTCAGTCCTCAGGCTCGGGTTGCGTTGCGGGGGCCCGAGCTGTAAACAGCTCAGAGGCAAGCAGACAACAACAGTCTAGGGCTCTTGCCTCTGGGCAAGCAGTGCCCACGTAGTCTCAAGTGTTGTCAGCCCTACTGAGGGGCTATGAGCTAAACAGTCTTGGGCCCTACTCCTCAGGCTGGGCTGGTAGCAGGCTGTAGCCTAAGCCTCCCGGCCCAGGCAGCCAGCAAATACACTGAGTCAATAAGCTCTAGCCCTTTGGGCGGGGCAGAGCAGGGAGCAGGCTTTAGCCTGGGCTTGTGGGCTCAGGGAGCACACACACTCTCTCTCTCTCTCTCGGTTCAGGTAAAGACGAGTGTCCACCCAGTCTAGGGTCTCTGAAAGGGGTTTGCGCACCTGGCAGGAAGTGTAGGGTACTAGCCAGGGGGGTTCATGGAGCACAGGCCTCCTGGCCTAAGGTGGGGAGTCGACCACCCCAGGGTTGGGTTGGCAGGGGGACGCGGGCCTGCCCTACTCCACTGCATCCCAGACCAGGGGCCTAGCAGTGGCAGACAGGTCTGCCACTGGGATGGCAGGGATCCAGCTGCAACACGCTGACTGAGACGTGGTCAGGCCTGTAGCTGGCCAGTCGTCGGCTGCCCCGGGCAACTTCCTACCTCCCCTGGGTTTGGTACTTCTGGCCTCCACAGGTCTTCGGGCTTCTCGGGGTAGACAGCCGACGGTAGTCCTGGCAACTCCTGGTCTGCGTTCATGTTCTTTGGGAGCAGGGCATGGCAGAGCACAGGTTCTGTTCCTGGGTGCCACAGCTAGGCAGAGGTGACCGTCTCCTCTGCTGGCTCCAGCCCAGCTGAGCTGCAGAGCCTTCCTTTTATACTTCTGGCCCTGCCCTGGTACTTCCGGTGATGGGGGTGGGGTGGGTTTGGCACCACCCACCAAGGGGAGTGTAGTGCTCCCTCACTCTCCAGTCCAGAGGGAGGCCACTCTGCCTCACTATAGGGTGCATGAACATTAGTTCTCTCTTCAGGAAACATTCACCTTCCTCTCTATCAGTACATGGCAGAAGAGTCTCCACTTCCTCACCTTGTCTTTCTTTTAATGAATTTAGTGCTTGTGAAAGGTGGTGGATTAATGGCACAGAAGATTTATATCCACAAAACTGGTAACAGTATTGGCAGTAGCAATCCAAGTTCCTCCGTGCCACCCTGCCCGTGTGTCAAAACACTCTTTGAGAAAGATAACCTGTAGGTAAGAGGTTCAGCATCCAGGCATGTTAAACACTGGCTGTCTCAACTGAGACTCCCAGCAAGATTGCAAATTAGTACTTAATACAATTGTAATACCTGTGATGTGGACGCCACGTTGGTTTGTTAGGAAGTGGATTAAGACAGTCAACTTTTTCCATGTAAACTACTAAACAACCAACTGATTTCAATGATTCTCAATCACTGTCAACAAGATTTGAATCAATAACAGAAGGTTTGTCTACATTGCAATTAGACACCCGCGGCTGGACTTTGCCAGCTGACTTGGTCTCCTGGGGCTTGGGCTAAGGAGATGTATAATTGCAGTCTTGACATTTGGGCTCGAGCTGCAGCCTGAGCTCTGGCACCCTTCCATACCACAATTAAGTGGTCTCTTAGTCTGAGCCCTGCAAGACCAAGTCAGCTGATGTAGGCCAGCCACAGGTGTCTAATTGCAGTGTAGACATATCCTTAGAGGTGACAGGCTCTTTTTCCTATTGTTGGTCTCCTGGACTATGTAGCATCCTTTAACCCCTTGTCTGATGCCATCAATCCATTCAAACTGACTCTACTTTAGAGGAAACCTATCTGTATTGGCCAGAAAGCAATAGTAAATTCCATTAGGAAAGGAGAGAAAATTATCAGGATTAGGGAAACACATAACTGGTAATGAGATTGTTGCTTTTGAGCAGGAAGTTTGATACCAAGGATTTGTTCAGAGGTTTCTTGGTAGAGCACTTAAATGTATTGGAGAAAATATATCAGGTTACCCTCCAAATCCTAATTGGAAAACTTTTTCCTGGCACACGCTAGTGGATAACTATGGATTTAGGAACAATAGGTAGTTGTAGAGAATTGGGAGGATGGTATGACAATCTATTTTCTTTCTCTTTCTCCAATTACTTCATAACAAGGTTTTGGACCCCATACTCACTTTGCAAAGCAGATTTGGCAAATTTGGTCCCCTGTCTGCGGATGTAACCCTCATAATTTAAACCCCATTAATCTGGACTTGTATGGAGCAGTCCCAATTTTTTTAACCCTGTGCATGTGATAGACTTATTAAAGTAAACTAATTCCATGTGGTCCTAAACCATAAGATTTTGTATTCTTGGAATATGTGAAATGCATGCAATAGTCTTTCCTGTGAATCAAGAACTTTGCATGTGCAGCTAGAAAAAGTCATGAGACACTGGCAGTCAACGGTAGCACCAGTTTACCTGTAATAAATACCAACCTTTCAACAACTGTACTAATGGGAAAGCTGATATACTCCAGATGCGACAGTTTATGGATATGATATTTGTGATACATCGTTGCTTTGTGCAAAGCAAATTTTATGCTTTGTAGAAAGAGGTTGAACATTTTTAAATGAGGACAGTTTTGAACTTTGTGAATCTTCCCCCTTGCCCCATATTGAATAGATAAAGAAAGTGTTTCTTTTATAAAAAAAACAACAACAAAAAAAACCCAGGAGTACTTGTGGCACCTTAGAGACTAACAAATTTATTTGAGCATAAGCTTTCGTGGGCTAAAACCCACTTCATCGGATGCATGCAGTGGAAAATACAGTAGGAAGATATATACACAGAGAACATGAAACAATGGATGTTACCATACACACTCTAAGGAGAGTGATCAGTTAAGGTGAGCTATTACCAGCAAAGGAGAGAGAAACTTTTTGAAGTGGTAATCAAAATGGTCCATTTGCAGCAGTTGACAAGAAGGTGTGAGGAATGGTGCGGGGGAGTGGGGAGAGAGACTAAACATGGGGAAATGGTTTTACTTTTGTAATGACCCATCCACTCCCAGTCTTTATTCAAGCCTAATTTAACAGTGTCCATTTTACAAATTAATTCCAATTCAGCAGTCTCTCGTTGGAGAGGTTTTTTGTTGTTGTAATATTGTGACTTTTAGGTCTGTAATCAAGCGATCAGGGAGACTGAAGTGTTCTCCGACTGGTTTTTGAATGTTATAATTCTTGACGTCTGATTTGTGTCCATTTATTCTTTTACATAGAGACTTTCTGGTTTGGCCAATGTACATGGTAGAGGGACATTGCTGGCACACGATGGCATATATCACATTGGTAGATGTGCTGGTGAACGAGCCCCTGATGGTGTGGCTGATGTGATTAGGTCCTATGATGGTGTCCCCTGAATAGATATGTGGACAGAGTTGGCAACGGGCTTTGTTGCAAGGATAGGTTCCTGGGTTAGTGTTTTTGTTGTGTGGTGTGTGGTTGCCGGTGAGTATTTGCTTCAAGTTGCGGGGCTGTCTGTAAGCAAGGACTGGTCTGTCTCCCAAGATCTGGGAGAGTGAGGGATCGTCCTTCAGGATAGGTTGTAGATCCTTGATGATGCGCTGGAGAGGTTTTAGTTGGGGGCTGAAGGTGACGGCTAGTGGCATTCTGTTACTTTCTTTGTTGGGCCTGTCCTGTAGCAGGTGACTTCTGGGTACTCTTCTGGCTCTGTCAATCTGTTTCTTCATTTCAGCAAGTGGGTGTTGTAGTTGTAAGAATGCTTGATAGCGATCTTGTAGGTGTTTGTCTCTGTCTGAGGGGTTGGAGTAAATGCGATTGTATCATAGAGCTTGTATCCATCCATCACTCTCACAGATCTTGGGAGACAGGCCAGTCCTTGCTTACAAACAGCCCCCCAACCTGAAGCAAATACTCACCACTTCAATCTCCCTGGTCACTCAATTACAGACCTAAAAGTTGCAATATTACAATTAAAAAAACTTCAAAAACAAACTCCAACGAGAGACTGCTGAATTGGAATTAATTTGCAAAATGGACACCATTAAATTAGGCTTGAATAGAGACTGGGAGTGGATGGGGCATTACACATAGGAAAACTATTTCCCCATGTTTATTTTCCGCTCTCCCCCCCACTGTTCCTCAGATCTTCTTGTCAACTGCTGCAAATGGACCATTTTGATTACCACTACAAAAAGTTTTTTTCTCTCCTGCTGGTAATAGCTCACCATAACTGATCACTCTCGTTAGAGTGTGCATGGTAACACCCATTGTTTCATGTTATCTATCTATCTATCTATCTATCTACTGTATTTTCCACTGCATGCATCCAATGAAGTGGGCTGTAGCCCATGAAAGCTTATGCTTAAATTTGTTAGTCTCTAAGATGCCACAAGTACTCCTGTTCTTTTTGTGGATACAGACTAACACGGCTGCTACTCTGAAACCTGTTTCTTTTAAGTTGCTGAAACTGCCATAATTTAAAGTCCTTCCTTGAAATCTGTTTCTCTCTATTGTATTCATCATAGGATAATGTGGTGTAGTAATAATTGATGGTTGTAACTCAAAAGTTAATTTTTATCATATGTCTGATTTATGTAGTCAATTTACTCATGGTTACAGGAGTAAGGTAGTTACATTTTGAGGCAAATGATGAATGGTTAAATGCATCGAGAAAATAATGACAAATCTAAAAGGATTGGATAGCAAAACAGGTTACTAGACTTTTATCACTAGAAAATCAATTCCAGCTCTAATCTGAGGTTACAGATGAATGAATATTATAAAAAATTGTGAATATTTTATTCAAATTTTTAATTGAATTTGCTTCAAATGTGTGTGTTGCCCTTGATCACTTTCTACGATTACTATAGGGAATAGGTTGACTGGTAAGAAAAATCACTAAAAGGGAGCTACAGAAGGCAAACCATAAACTCATAACTGTGGGTATTTGCACTGGAAACCTGACTGTAAGAGTTACGCTCATCCAGTCAAAACACAATAACATCATACGAGCTATGAGCCCATGACACCAACAAAATTAATTTTTAAAAACCTGATGCTGCAACAAACTGTTTTAGGACCAATTTATAGAATAAGAATTGTTTGTTGAAAGTGTCTGATAAATAATTTTGAATAATGAATACATTTGATTAGGGCTCTCAAGTGATTAAAAAACATTAATCGTGTGATGAATCGCACTGTTAAACAATAATAGAATACCATTTATTTAAATATTTTTGGATGTTTCCTACATTTTCAAATATATTGATTTCAGTTGTAACACAGAATAGAAAGTGTACATACATAACAAGAATGACGTTTTTAATTCATACAGTTCAGTGCAATACTTTTATACAATCCTATAGTAGCAGGTGACCCTAACACACATCTCCAATGGCTGGAGGTGGGACTCTAGGAGATGAGGGCTTTGAATTACTACAGAGAGTTCTTTCTCAGGCTGATGGGCCTTGTCTACAAGCTCAGGGTCTAACTAATCATATTATTTGGGGTCGGGAAGGAATTTCCCCCCAGGTCAGATTGGCAGAGACCCTGGACTTTTTTCATAGTCTGCTGCAGCATCGAGCACAGGTCACTTGCTGCTTTGAACTAGAGTATATGGTGGATTCTCTGTAACCTGAAGTCTTTAAATCAAGATTTGATGACTTCATTAACTCAGCCAGAGGTTAGGGGTCTATTACAGAAGTGGGTGGGAGAAGTTCTGTGGCCTGTGATGTGCAGGAGGTCAGACTAGATGATCATGGTGGTCCCTTCTGGCCTTAAAGTCTGTGAGAGATAATATGCACTTATTTAATTTTTATATTACCACAGCAACCTCAGGCTCCAGTTAAGATTTGCACCCCGTTATGCTAGGCACTGTTCAAATAAGTGTCTCTTTTACAGGGGCGGCTCTAGCAATTGCGCCGCCCCAAGCAGGGCGGCATGCTGAGGGGGGCGCTCTGGCGGTCGCCGGTCCCGCGGCTCCGGTGGACCTCCTGCAGACGTGCCTGCAGAGGGTCCGCTGGTCCCGCGGCTCCGGTGGAGCATCCACAGGCATGCCTGCGGGAGGTCCACCCGAGCCGCGGGACCAGTGGACCCTCCGCAGGCATGCCTGCGGCAGGTCCACCAGAGGCGCCGGACGACCAGACCCTCCGCAGGCATGCCTGCGGGAGGTCCACCAGAGCCGCGTGCCACCCTCCTGGCGGCATGCCGCCCCAAGCGCGTGCTTGGCGCGCTGGGGTCTAGAGCTGGCCCTGCTCTTTTATCACAATAAGCAGGTAAAGTAAGTAGTTGCTATCCCTATTAATCCCTCAAACCTCGGTTCATTGACCTTGTGCTGGCCAATGACACAGTACTCAGGCTGCCTACACTTGAAGCTTGGGGTGTGAGTCCTGTGCTCATGTACACATACGCTAGCTCTCATTGAGCTAGCGCTAGTATAAATAACAGTGTCGCTGTGGTTGTATGGGCAGCAGCAACCGTGGTACGGCTGAACCATGCCAAATACTAACTCCTAAAACTGGTGGGTATGTGCTCAGCTCAGTCGTGCCTCCACTGCCATTGCCTTTTGCTACCATGGCTACACTGCTGTTTACACTCACTTGTGGTAGCTCAATAAGAGTTAGTGTATGTGACCATGAGCAAGGGAATCACACCCCCATAGTGTAGACTTAGCCTCAGTGAGTAAGGGCTGCAAGACTAAACTCTTTGAGTAAAATTCTCTTCACCCACATAACCCAGAGTAATAGCACACTATGTAGTAGGTGAAGCCTAAATAAGTTTAGGAGGCAAAATCCACATTCCCTACCTGGGCATATGGCTACTGTGCCACTTGCCCTGGGTGTTGGAGCCACTGGATCTGCAGATCATCTAGCCTTTCCCTGGGCCCCTCTGTGTCAACTCACTCCACCATGGCTGATGCAGGAGTAGGAGGGACATCCATCCGGAAAAGCCATCCAAACGTACCCTCCTATCATAGCTCCAATGAAGGGCTTAAGCGGTTCAGATGGCTTCACACCAGGGTGAATTTCATCCTTATCTCCCTTCTTGATTGTTGTAACCTCCTCACCATCATTGCCCCCTGCCTCCCAATCCTTTCAAAATACAGATACTAATATCATCGGCTTTGCCCAGGCACATCAACTCCCTGGTCTCTTTGAATCCTTTCACTAGCGCCCCACTTGGAGAGCTAAAGTGGGAACGTCACTCCTTTGTACTGGCTCAGTACAGAGGAGTGGAATTCCCCCATTGCACATTTGCCCTCAGCTATTATGGATTCCTTACTCAAGACTTTGCATGAGTTTAAGGCTGTAAGCCCAATCCCAAACATGCAACTCTGGAAAATTAATTGCAGATTCAATAAATGCCTGTAGGCTCTCTTATGAGCTCTTGATACCTCCAGTGGATGCCGTGTAGCAACTGGATATATATATATATATATTTTACAGATCTATATGCAGATTAATTTAAAGTACCTTATGGAAAACTAAATAACCTTTTTGCAAGACTTGTATGTTGAAAGTTATTTTAACATTTGGAAATATGGGTCTATTGAGAGAGATTTAGACGGACTGTTTAATTATGAAACAGTAGCAGTTGTTCAGTCTGGAACCAACTCAGGGATGTTTTGTGTAAGCTGTTTACAGAATCTTATTGCTTCAGAGACCATACAGCAGCATAATAAAGGCTTTGTGTTGGTCATCTGCTTATAGAAATACTACCCATACTGCAGAGATCAGACGTTTTCCCAGGACTATAAGCCCGTGCCATAGCTAACAAATCTCCTAGAGCTCTTAGGCTTATGTACATGGAGATAAAAAGTATGTATATGTGTAAGCACATACTGCAAATATTACCAACATTCCTTTACAATACAATTCTGTAAATACGTACAATTCTACCTCATGCTTTAGTATGCAAAAAGCTAGGCTCAAATATATGCATATTTTTATATTAAAGAAATCCTACAAAGGAGTAAAGAAAATCCTATAAAAATTGTGTAAAGTTCCTGTAGAATCCTGAGCATCTGGAATTTTCATTGTAGTCAATTGGAACACTTCTTGGGATTTGACCCTATAGGGTTATTTTAAAATGAGCAACAAATAGTTAGCACACCCTAATGTTACTCCTGGATTCTTCCAGACAACCTTTCTGCTCAGATCTACAGAGTATCAAAAAAGCACATCAAAAGCTTGATGCAAATATCTTATAATAATTAGACCTCTGAGAGGACTAAAGGTACACAGTTTTACCATATGCCTTACAGCGAATGCCCCAGTGGTATAATGTACGATGAAAATGTATTCCATCCATCCATCTGTCCCCATACTATATACACATGACACACACCCATGTTTTTGTGTAGTGTGTATTTGTTTTTTGCACTGAATATACTGCCTTAAACACGTGGGACAAAATCCTGGACATGACTATTCTCACAAAGCCATTCCTCCTAACACAGAGCAGCATAATCCTCCCTGGAGTGCAACTTACCTGTACACCAAAGGGATCAAACCCTTCTCATGTGTACTGTACATGATGGCATATATGGACTGGGCACTGAGGATCTGACCCCACCCTCAAACCAGCAAACTATTCCTCCTTATGGATATAGAGCAGCAGTGAGCATGTTAGCCACCCTCACCAAGAGAGCTATGCATGTATCCTACTTTGCTGCTGTTCAGATGGCATGAGTTAGAGGGACAAGGCTGCTGGCACTTCTAGCACACATGCAACAAAAGGACAGATGATAGTTTACTTCCACTGCTACTAAAATTCACATATTCAGAGACCGAGACTCTGATGAATGAAGCATAGTGAGTTTTCACTGCTTTATCCATCTGTTCGTCTGTTTAGGCTCACGTGTGGCAGACTTTTCTCATTAGGTCTGATAGATATGCTGCTGATAGCATTACTGAGCCCTCCAGTCCCATTCTGAGAGACCACTAAAACTGGCCCAGAAGAGCAACAATCTGCTTTGGAGATGTACAAGGAGAAGCTGGATTTCCACCCCCTCCCCATTAAATATTCCCATGTTCAAGACTGAAAGCCCTAGATGGATGGAGTGAGGTGGAAATGGGTAGAGACTGAAGAGTCCCCCAGTGAAGTCAATAGGAGTCTTTCCATGGATTTCAATGGGAGTTGGATCAGAAGCTGGTGTGTCTTATGGTAACTTGATACTTCAGATGTGCACAGTGAGTCCCAAGTGGGGCTTGTTTGAGTGGTTGGGTTTTGGTAGTTGATGAGATAGAGGCTATTGAACACATGGAATATTCAAACACAGCTCTATCAACTTTATGAATATTATATGTATCTTTATGGGTCAAATGTTGTATTCTGGGTCCATGGGGGAATTGCATAGTTTCCTGCAAGAATTAAAATCCCTAGGAGGTAATTAATGCAAATCCCTATGTGGGTATCAAGTCTGGAGAAGCATTACCCCTGAGAGGAAATTACATAGATGGTTTGACCTGGTTGGAGAAGACTAGCAAGTAAAGAACTGAAAACTGCATAAAGTGACCAACTTGATGCATGGGCAAGAAGAGACACTCACCCAAGCCAAGAACTGACAAGAGATTGTACCCAGAGAGAGTGGCCCTGAGGGAGGCCTGAAGTACTTTGACCCCTGCCAGGGTCTCTGTGCGGAAGATGGGTGACACCTGGTAAGTTAGACATGCATATAAACTGTTTATTGTTTTGTTTTTTCTCTGTAATGCTTTTGTTCTGAATAAATAGTATATTGCTCTTTGAAAGCAGGCTGGTCACTGGTTCATCCAGTCACTGCCCTTGAGAGAACAGGACCGTAGTGAACTACAGTCCGATCTGCTGAGGTGATCACAGTGAACTGCAGGAGACTGCAACCTAAATCCACAGTCTGGAGGGAGTGGATCACAGGATCCTGTCCCAAAAAAGGTGACCTCCAGAGGCCTGAAACCTAAATGAGGTTCCCTTATGGAGGCCACAAATGACTCGGTGGAAGTTACCTCAGGAACTGAGACACCTGGCATGATATAAAAAAATTAATCAGTAACAACAAATAACTGTTTCAAGACTGTTCAGGTTAAGTATCACACAGTAATAGAAATCTTAAAAGTTCCAATGTTCAAAGAATGGACTTCAGAAGTTTCATAGTGCTTCACTATCACAGGGTGACGGGTCCCTTTAAGAGGAAGCAGGGCCAGTGTACCTGTGACTCATCAGCTGCTTCCTATTTGGGGTTAAATGAAGGCATCTGGACCTAAGAAGGGGGAAATTCTGAAGCCTGGTCTAAACTTTAAAGTTGCGTCAATATAGCTGTGTCAGTCAGGGGTTTGAAAAATCTACTCCCCTGACCCAAAGTGATTATGTGGACCTAATTGCCAGTGTAGATGCAGCTAAGTCAGTGTAAGAATGCTTCTCTCAACATAGCTGCCACCGTTCGAGAATGTGGTTTTCCTACACTGACAGAAAACCCCCCTCCATCAGCATAGACTGCAGCCTGGTCTATATAGAAAATTAGGTCTGTATAACTGTCGCTTGAAGTGTGAAAAATCCTGAGTAGCGTAGTTAAGCTGACCTAAGTCCCCATATAGACAGTGATAGGTCAACAGAAGAATTCTTCCATCTACCTAACTCCTGCCTTTTGGGGAGCTGGATTACCTAAACAGATGGGAGTATCCCTCCTGTTGGTATTGGTAGGGTCTATGCTAAAGCTCTATGGAAGAGGTGCAGCTGTGCTGCTGTAGCATTTTAAGTGGAAACCAGCCCTGTGTCTACAATACAGGGTCATGCTGGCATAGCTAGGGTGTCATAGCGATGTTGGTATAGTCTCTGTAGCACAGAGAAAAGAGGAATCAGTCAGGAAAGGGGCAGGTGAGAGCTGCCTTAGAGGAGACGGAAAGAATCTGGAAAGGCAGGTGAAACACAAGGCACAGGAGAGAATTGCTTGAGGGAATGAGCTGCAGGAGACCTGAAGGAGAATAGCCACTATAAGTTCTTGGTGATAAGTGCAGTATGTAACCATTGTGCCGGGTGATGTCAGCAGCACCAAGGGTCAGGCTCAATACCTAGGGTGGGTTCTTAGCGCTACAAAACAGAACTGACCCAAGCCCCATCCAGAAGTCTGGGAAAACTAAAAAACACCCCGGGGTGCCTCTAATAGGCAATTCTTGCCCACTCGCAAACACTGACTGTGGGTATGAAAAAAGAGAATTTTTATTAAGAGAAAAAAGAAACCCAGCATTAATTTGGGAAAACAGTGATTCAGAACTATGTAAAACACCCACCCCAAAGTATCTTGGGCAGTAGTCCTTTGCTTCAGTTTCCCGCCCTGCGGTGTGCAAGTCCAATGAATGTCCCTTTAACATGCCACTCCCCTTTTTCCTCAGCTGCATCCCTACTGATGGTTTGCAGATGAAGGAGGTGCTTTTGCTATTTCCCTAAAGCCATTTACATTGTGGTATCTTTAGAAGCAGTGTGAGACACCCGTATTCAGAGCCAGTCCTTAACTTATTAATAAGCATGAAGAACAATACACATGGTCAGCCTGTATCTTGTTTGAATACATATATGTACAATAACATTATTGTGTGGAAAGTTAGTACAATACGTATTTTTCAAAACTGGTACATCAGTTGCAACTGGTACAGCTGAGGCACTCGGGTACGACAATGATGAGCGGTGGTATAAAATTAAGATGGGAAGCTACATCAAATCTGAGTTGACATTTTCTTTAATATCCAAACTACCCAAGTGTGAGGCATATGCACCTAGTTCAAACTTGCTTGAGTTTAGCCATATTGGATTTTTCATCCTTATCGGAAATCTGATTATCTCCAGATTCCCACAAGTAGTTTTTTCCCCTCAGCTTTAAGGACGTATCGACTGACTGAGTTGTTATGAAATGTGGCTGATACAGATAGGCCAAAAGAGAGGGAGATACAACTGGATATAGAGTAATATCACTGATAGCTTGCCCAAATAGTATGTGTTTTTTACTTGGCTTTGCCAGCTAGAGTGTTTGAGTATAAGAAAAGACAGAGCCTATCTGAGCAAGCTGTGAGCAAACAGTAATCTACGATGCTAAAAGCCACTATCTTTGTAAAGGAAGATAATGTGGAAAATCAATTTCCAGTATATGTTCTCGTGAGGCTCACAAAGCCTGAGTCTCTAGGTCCCTCCACTTTCGGTACCCTATAAACTTCTACATTTCTGCACTCATTTTTAAATCAGTAGATTCTAAGTGTTTAGTTCTGGTGACTAAAAATTTCAAAATGCAGACTTTTGGGTAAGACTGCAGGTCAGTATGGTTCCCCCCCCCCCTAAAATGACAGGTTATCCACATCCAGTCATGAGTCAGGCCTCCAAAATCATGAGATTTTGTGTGTGTGTGTGTGTGTGTGTGTGTATGTGTATATATATATATATATATATATATATATATATATATATATATATATATAAAATCTCATGATTTTGGAGGCCTGACTCATGACTGGATGTGTGTGTATATATATATATATATACACACACACACGGGGCGGCTCTACGAATTCCGCCGCCCCAAGCCGGTCCCGCGCCTCCACGGGACTTCCTGCAGACGTGCCGCTGGTCCCGCGCCTACGGTGGAGCTTCCGCAGGCATGCCTGCGGGAGGTCCACACGAGCCGCGGGACCAGCGCACCTGCCGCAGTCATGCCTGCGGGAGGTCCGGTCGTCCCGCGGCTCCGTTGGACCTCCCGCAGGCATGACTGCGGAAGGTCCGCCGGACCCGCCTGCTGCCCTCCAGTTAAAATGCCGCCCCACGCGCGCGCTTGGTGCGGTGGGGTCTAGAGCCGGCCCTGTATATTTATATAATGGTGGTTTTCTTTGCTTTCTGGTTTCTGAATCTTTCGAGTGCTCTTGGGTCACATATTCAAGCTTTTCTCCACAACTATGAGGACTAGAAATGTTTCTTTTAAATGAAAGATGAGATTCTCATATAGTCTCTTGATTCTAGTAGCTTGGGCTTTTAAGAAAATCATTGAATATTGCAAGACCTGTGATTAAAATCACAAGCGGTAACAACAATGGGCTTTTTATAGTCCTTTTCAGGGCCAGTCTGTGAGCCCTGTGACACCCTGTAACTGGAGTCAGTTAATCCTGACCCATGTCATATGTAAGAAGTATTAATATTTTGTGACTCTGATCCATGTTAAGTGAGTGGTGCCAGGAAATAAAGAACAGTCTTTTACCAGTGTCCGTGTATGTTACTGCAGCGTCAGAATCCTTAGCCAAAATGGAGCAAATGAAGCCAGCTGAACCCTGGCAGAGAACTGGGGAAAGTGGTTGCAGAGCCTCCACGTTTTCCTGGAAGCCAATGGTATTGTATAGAATTGTTAGAGGGTGACTGTTTTATGTTGCAGGCCCAGAGGCATTGGAATATAAAATATCTTTTAGTGCGAGCATTAACGGGACTACATACTGCTAGGTAAAGTCATTCAGAAATTGCAAGAGTACCGTGATTTTTTTTTTTTTACTGTTTGTTAATAGTACGAGTGCCTTATGGTCTCTAACTAGCTAGAAATTATCAAAACTCTGCAACTACCTTATGAAACTCCTGCACACTGTAGTGGGGTGACCACCCGCTCCAGCCTGAAAGGGATTGGAAAAGCCCTGCAGAGGGCTGGGGTAAAACCCTGGCTGATTGGGGGAAGTGGCTGCAGCTGGGGCCACGCCCCAAACTGAGCAACAGGGCCTTATAAGAAGGCCAGGGAAGCCAGAAGGATCAGTCTCTTCCTGTTTGTGGAGGGAGAAGGGCCTGGCTGCAGGGAGCTGGAGACAGGGTACCTGAGTGGAGCAGGGCTGGGGAAAGGCAGAGGAGCTAGGGAGCTCCAGCCTGGAAAGTCCCAGGCTGTGGCCTAGCAGAAGGCCAACAGGTACTGGGGGTTGCAGAGGGCAGCCCAGGGGTAGGCCAAGGCACCAGGTCCAAACCCAACCTTGCCAGTGATGAGTAGGCTGATACTGCAGTCTGCCCCAGGACGTGGGGGCTAGACGATGACTGGCAGTAGCCTGATACTGAGGCAAGGTGGGGATAGTGGGTGGGGGTTCCCCAGGGAGGGGAGACGCTAAGACTGAGGGGATTACTGCTAGGGGGCAGCACCCCAGGTACAAGGGCACCGGGTCCGGGAGGGACACGGGGGCCAGAGGACAGGCAGATCACTGGCCTGCAGAGGGCGCTTCAGAGCCGGAACAAGCTAATTCCCTGAGAGACCAGCAGGCGGTGCGGCAGGGCTGAGTTGGCTCGTCTACGCCCCCCCCCCCACACTTCTCCAAACATTCATTCATTCTCTCTCTCTCTCTCTCTCTCTCTCTCTCAAGGTGGTCTCAGAATCCTAAAGCTATGGGGAACAATGTGCTATGGGCTTCTAATCAGCACCTTGTAACAGGATTAGCACCCCATCATGCCCACAGCTTCTAGCATCTGCTGAATTGGCTGTAAGATTTTGAAACAGAGTATGTCAATAGCAGGAATAGGGGGAGTGCTCTAAAGTCCACGGAGGTCAACTGAAAGACTCCGATTTGCTTCAATGGCCATGATCAATAGATGCTTTAGATCCTCCTGTGCTTTATCCCACATCCACTCATTGAACCAGTTACTAAAGCCCAAGCATGAGATCCTGCTCTATATGGGGAAGGGGTAAGCGGGATTTAGGAGCAGGGGTGAGGGGGACACCCTGACAGCCTCCCCTCTCCCTCTCTGCACAGCAAGTAGGAATCTCTGGGAGCAGCTCCAAGGCAGAGGGCAGGAGCAGCACATGGCAGTCGGGGGAAGGACAGCTGAACTGCCGATTGCTAGCCTGCTGGGTGGTTGCAGCACAGGGAACTTAGGGGAGTGGGGAGCTGATAGGGGGACTGCCAGTCCACCCTGGTTCCAAGCCCCTACCAGCTAGCTGCAACAGGCTGCTCTTCCTGCAAGCAGTGGACAAAGCAGGCGGCTGCCAAAGGACATTAGAAGGGAGCATTGCACAACTTTAAGCGAGCATGTTCCCTAATTGATCAGCAACGAAACAACGTTAACCACAATGACTTTAAGTGAGCAGTTACTGTACTGGGTAAATGGGTTGGAGCAGCATAAAAGAGCTCTAAAAGCCCCTGATTCTGGCAAGGCAGGATTTCCCTGGTACAGGAACAGTAGAAGACAGCTGCAATGGCAAAAGGCAACCCTTGAAAACCCCTGGCATAGGGGACAGGGCTGGTGATGGGAGGAGTACATCAGGGAAGGTAGCATTAAATGTGGTCAAAGATTGTTCAGGGGATGAATTGCATCAGATTTCCCCTCTCCAGGAGCCCTAGCCAGCATTCCTCTATTCTGGGGTAGAACTGGATGGCTGTGAATCCCTGGCAGGGAGGTGATATGGAAGCTTTCTGAAAGGCCCATCCTCAAATGGGCTTTCTGCTGCCTGGGGCCCTGGATTATGGATGTCAGAAGCTACAATGTTGTGGGTATTAGAATCCACTGTTAGGATCTAGAGTTAAGATTCTCCCCATTGTACAGGGGCAATTTGCAAAATTTTGATCAAGATCTTGGTTCAGATTCTGGATACCCTGCAAATTCAGGATTATTTGATTCTGGGATTTTGGTGCAAGTTTCTCTGTATCAGCAGTGGTTCTGAATAAAATGAGAGATTTAAGCCTTCACTTTAGGAATGAACTCAAGTAAAATCTTTTATTGGAATTTGACAATGGATTAACTTTCAGTTGTCTGAAAAAATGTAGTACGTCCCTGGTTATCTGGGTTTCTTGGGGACCCACTGTGGAAATTGGCTACTATCATAGAATTTCTGCCTAATTGGTACAAGGGAGTATTGGGAATTTTTTTTTTTTACTTTATAAATTGGAAATTGCTATTATTGATAAGGTGGTTGGGCAATTGGTTTTATAGTTTATATAAAAAGTAAAAAATATATATAAAATAAGAAATATAACTTATTTGTATATATATTATAATATAAACATAAAATAAAATACTTTTTATTTTGAAATTTATTATAATATTGAAATAAAAAATTGAATCATTCCATGTTGAAGCACTTTTTCTAAACAAAATTTTGTCAAAACAAACAATTAGATTTCAAATAATTGTCATTTTCTTATGGGGGGAAAATCATTTGGAAAATTCCTGCCTAGATCTAATAGGTTTTTAGATTCTTAGCTGCTATGATGATGATTGCAGCATGCATAGCCTAATCAGTGGACAGACTCCCATTGGCTTCGGGTCAGGCCCTTTCTTAGATATTTCCCAAAACTCTTGTGTAAATATACTCTGTAAATGTGGTAAAGGGACTTTGACAAGGTTGGCAGGTGCATAATAATAAAAACCCCACCTACTTTCAGAAGTGCCAAAGTTTGTGGATGGGTTGTCTACTTCGGCCTGAGATTTAAACGTAACTTCAGCTCTTGTGCTGGGTGAAATGATAATTATTTCACTATAATGCCAAGCGATGTGGCAGAATAAAGTCAAGGTGTGTGGGTGTGGAAGGATTTTAAATGGACATGGTCTACTTTGTTTAGGACTAAAATTTGTGTTTTGGAAATGTTTTATAAAGAACTGGAATAGAAAAGTTTACTATGATTTATTATTTCAGTAAAAACATGGCGTCACCAGAAGCAGGGGCGGCTCTAGACATTTCGCTGCCCCAAGCAGTGAAAAGAATTCTGATGACTTCAGTGGACTTTGGATCAGGCCCTATGTGAATGCTAGTAGGGTGCCAATCTTGCAAGTATTTTAGTAAATGGGCCTTGGGCTCCTAAATCACTTAAGCACTTTTGGAAATCCCGCCCCAAGACTCTTACCTCCCGCTTTTGTAATGTGATGCTTACATTGGTTGTATCATATTATAAAGGCATGTTAATTTCCAACCTTGTATCACCGCCTAGGTCTCTTTCAGCATCACTGCTTTCTATGTTTCTCTTCTCCCTGGGTTATAAGTTTTTTGTATTAATGGTAGAATCTTCACAGTGCTAAAACAACAAAACAAGTGCAGACCAATCTTTTCGCCAAACTTAAATTTTTCTGATAGGTCAGTTGTAATTTCTGAAATGGCAGCTCCAGCATAACTACCATCGTGCACTGCCTCACGTAACTTCTTTTCAGCCAGTATGTGCCTGCCTTTTGTTTCCTGTTGTGTAGCCAATTTTCAGTTGATCGAGATGTAATTTCCTCCTATCCACCACTTTTTCAAGGCACTTGCTGCATCTGTAACAATATATTATGTGGAAGTTTGTCAAATGATTTCCGAAAATCCCAGGAAATGCTGGTCACATGATCCCCTTTACATATACCCTGCTGCTCTACATACACTCCATGGTGCACCGTCGTTGATGTAAAATACTGAATCATAGCAGGTCCGATCCTTAAGGGTCTTTAAAAAAGATCCATGTTCTTTATCTGTGGTGGTACTTATAAGACTCCCATTACCACACGTTCTGAGCATCTCACGCTATCCATGTGACACAGGGAAGTACTACTAGCCGTATTTTACAGATGAGAGACTGACCAGTACAAGGACACACAGGGAGTCTGTAGCAGAATTTCATGACAAACCCAGGCCAAGATTTTAAAAAGTGAGTGATTTTTGGAGTGTCTGAACAGTTGGGGGTTTCACCTAGAACACCTTAAAAGGGTCCTGATCTTAAACTGCTGTGTACCCTCTGCAATAAAGTCAGCCATTTTTAAGGGGGCTCAAGTGGAGCAAACAAAGATAGACACCCAAAATCATGAGCAATTTTTTGAATATCTTAGGCCAAGATTTCTCAAAAAGTTTACCGAGGCTCCCATATCTTCGAGCGAAACACACGGTCAGTTTTTATGCAACCTTAGGTTGATATGTGGTCTTGGACCAGCCAAAAATTATTAATGGTTTTGGATGAGTTTCACTTGGAATTTTTGGGGAAAATATCTCAAAGTGAATCTCAAAAAGGGGGCAAACTCAGAAGAAAGTGAAAACAGGAAGGAAAAATGTTCTGTGAACAAAACTTACCAACTTTCTCACAAGCGATTTGTTGAAGAATATAAAAACAGTGGATGAAATTGAACCGCAATGTAAGCCCACAAACTAACATTAGGTATGAATTTGGCCTGTTGTGTTTAGAAACAATGTGCCAATACTATTTATCGTACTATGCTACATAGTACTAGAACGCTACATCTTAGTACATCCCAGAGTTACAGCAGTAATATCATACACACAATACAGAAAGCAGCCTTAATAATGAACTTCTAAAACCAGGTTGACATGCTTGTATTACTGTACACCGTGCAGGGTAGAGAGGAAAACATCAGAAAGTAACACCCCTATGTATAGACTACAAAAAACCCTGCACAGTTGTCAGTATCTGCAGGATAGTACACATTGTGTGTAACTGCAGGGATTCTATTAGCAGAATCCTTCTGAGAAGCTTTGGTTCCACAGAAAGCATAGACAACTGGAAAAAAACCCCAAACTCTCACTATTGTTTCCGAAAGGGCCTGGGGACATACCAGGAAATTACACACGTTAGTTTAACTTAATTTTAAAAAGCAGGCTATTTGAGCAGCTTGATTAATGATGGCCAACCAGGTTTCAGGAAAAGGAACTTGTGTCTAATTAGCCAGTTGGAATCTTGAAGGGGATTTCTGCCACCATATATTCCCACTACATTAAGCAACAGCAAATTGTCTAATATGTGATATTTATGGTAGGAAAATATTTGGTCTGTCAATCCTGCAAACTTCCTTTTCATGACAAAGTGAAGCTCCTGGCTTTTTAGAAAATTCTTCACAAAATGTAAGTTTATTCACAAGTAGGCTTTTTAACATTCAATTTTATTTTCACCTTTAACGCTCTCCCAAAAACTCTTTCAGAAGGTTATAAAACAGGTATCAATCTTTGTAGTTATTCCAGTCCCTTGGCAGGCAGCTTTTAAAAAATGTTGACCCGTAGGGTTTTTTGAATTAATAAGCTTTGCACATAATGTGGTAGCTCTTTCAAAGAGTAGGGATGTACAAGTATTTAATCCTATTTTAGGGATTTGGATTCAGTGAATAAGATTTTCCAGGACCACAGAGAGAAAAGTACAAGATACAATGGTTCATCTGAAAGAAGAATTTTTGAGAAGAGGCCCATAGGTTCTTGGGCCTGATAATACAATCTGATATTATTCATTGTATGGATGATGGATTTATTGCCAGTACACATCAATGTAGATGACCAACATTTAATTCCATAAGGGAATATATCAGAGAGTACTAATTTGTATTTAAGAAAGCAGAAACAAAAAACCCCCCACCCAGTGAAGAGATTCAAGGATGCTCTTGCAGAGATAGGAGTGAAATAATTCACTTCCTGGACATGACCTCTTTTTTGGAAGTCTGCTCAACATCTGGGTGGATTTTTTAAATAAAAGTCAGTCTGTGGGTTTTGCAGAGCAGACATTGCAGCTCAGAAAGAGCACTGATTAGTCCACTTCCTGATTTGGTTCCTCCCCTGCATCTGTAGCTGATTGGTGCATTCCCCTGCAGCCCTGATTCCCAGCTCTGGGAGGAGGTCCTGCAGGGAGGCTGACTGACAGCTGGTGCTGGGTCTTGGGTTGGCACTAGATGCCCTGCCATCATAACAGGGAGCGACTCTGCCCTCTACCTCAGTGAGCAGCCCATCCAGCTTCCCTCCCTTTTCCATCCCCTCCCCCCCCCCGTGTCCTCTTTTTGGGAACCTGAAATATGGTAACCCTAAGTATATGGGTTCCCCTATGTGTGTGGAAAACATAACAATATTGTTGTTTTGAGTTTTGTTTATTAAAGACTAACACACATTATATTTAATCAAACCTATTTTGTCACCATAGTTCACCAGCTGGTCATTTAAAGAAAAAGAAAAAACAGGCCAGAGCATGCTGTACTTGTTGCCTGAAGCTGCACAGTTAAAACCTTTAATAATAATGCTTTCAATTGCTTTTTCTTTTTAATTCCCATAATTGCCAGATGCTCTGCTGCACATCAAAGGAATTTTGGTTTTAAAAGGAATGGTGAGTGCTATACACTCGATTTCATAGAATCATAGAAGGGACCTGGAGAGGTCATCTACTCCAGTGCCCTGCATTCATGGCAGGACTAAGTATTATCTAAACCATCCCTGACAGGTGTTTGTCTAACCTACTCTTAAAAATCTCCAATGATGGAGATTCTGCAACCTCCCTAGGCAATTTATTTCAGTGCTTAACCACCCTGACAGTTTGGAAGTTTTTTCCGAATGTCTAAACCGCCCCTGCTGCAATTTAAGACCATTTCTTCTTGCCCTATTCTCAGAGGTTAAGGAGAACAATTTTTCTCCCTCCTTCTTGTAACAACCTTTTACGTACTTGAGAACTGTTATCATGTCCCCTATCAGTTGTCTCTTCCCTCTTAGGTCATGTTTTCTAGAACTTTAATAATTTTTATTGCTCTTCTCTTGACTTTTTTACCAATTTGCCCACATCTTTCCTGAAATGTGGCACCCAGAACTGGACACAATATTCCAGCTGAGGCCTATTAGCACAGAGTAGAGGAGAAGAATTACTTCTTGTGTCTTGCCTATTACAGTCCTGCTAATACATCCCAGAATGTTTGCTTTTTTTGAAACAGTGTTACACTGTTGACTCATATTTAGCTTGTGATTGACTGGGACCCCCCAGATCCCTTTCCACAGTACTCCTTCTTGGGCAGTCATTTCCCATTTTGTATGTGTGCAATGGATTGTTCCTTCCTAAGTGGAGTACTTTGTATTTGTCCTTATTGAATTTAATCATATTTACTTCAGACCATTTCTCCAGTTTTTCCACTCATTTTGAATTTTAATCCTATCCTCCAAAGCACTTGCAACCCCTCCCAGCTTGGTATCATTCACAAACTTTATAAGTGTACTTTCTATGTCATTATCTAAACAATGGATGAAGATATTGAACAGAGCTGGACCTAGAACTGATGCCAGTGGGACCCCACTTGATATGCCCTTCCAGCTCGACTGTGAACCACTGATAACTACTCTCTGGGAATGGTTTTCCAACCAGTGATGCACCTACCTTATAGGAGCTCCATCTAGGTTGTATTTCCCTAATTTGTTTATGAGAAGGTCATGTGAGACAGTATCAAAAGCCTTACTAACATCAAGACCTCTTTTCCCCCGCCATCCTCAAGGCTTGTTATCCTGTCAAAGAAAGCTATTAGGTTGTTTTATTTATTCTTGACAAATCCATGCTGTTATTTACCAACTTATTATTTTCTAGGTGTTTGCAAATTGCTTCAT
Source organism: Mauremys reevesii (assembly GCF_016161935.1). NCBI lineage: Eukaryota > Metazoa > Chordata > Testudines > Geoemydidae > Mauremys > Mauremys reevesii. The sequence goes on along the minus strand of NC_052623.1, from coordinate 244,336,739 downwards.
TATTTGCAATCAATTAATTATTTGCTCCTCTTTGATTCCCATACAAATGACAGCCTAAATTCTAGGAGTCTGTCTACGCTGTGCACATACTCAAGTGCTGGCCCATGTACATACTCATATGTGCTCCCTGCTCCAGATGCCTACATTCTGCTGTGCTGGAAATGGGTATAAAATTGTGTACACATGCATACCCGCTTCTACGCTGCCACTGTGGTTATGTGACAGTAGTGCTACTATTTCAGGGGCAGTATTCCAGGGTTCTGTGCGGACAGGGAGATACTCTAGGAACTGCTTTGCGTCCCCAGCCTCCCGCATTTGCTGATGGCAGTTTCTGATCACTGTTCCCTCTCTTATTCCCTGCGAAACTGGGTTAAAGGCATGGAGCACTGAGGGGATGATCTGGTTCTGTTCCTACTCCTGCTCCTTACTGTGGGACAAATGGCAATGCAATGAAGTAGGTGATTGGTCAGATGTTGGATGGAATTTAGGCAGAACTGTTGATACATCAAAGATGGTTGAACATGAGGATCAATGGCAATTCATTCAGCTCACGTGGTGCAGATATGGTGAATGCCAGCATTGCCATGTTAGGCTCTTGGGTGGATTGGCACTTTGGATGCAGAAGAACCAGCATGGTGTGGTGGGATCACATCTTTTTGGAAACCCGGGCTGACCAGCAGTGGCTTCAGAACTTCTGAATGAGAAAACAGACCTTCATGGAGCTGTTTGAAGAGCTTGCACCAAACCTTCAGAATACTGGGATCCTTGCCACAAGGTCTATTTCCATTTTGGTTGGTTGAGCACTTGGGTTTCCCATGAGTTTATATCAAGATTGCTTTTCTTCATGTTGGCTCTGAAGGTGTCTTTTAAACACTTTTTTTGCCCATCCCTTGAATGTTGGCCATGGCTCAGTTGTGAGACCATAAACTGCTTTGGGAGTCAATTTTCCTGGCATTCGAAGAACATAACCAGCCCAACAGAGTTGATGGCAGATTATCATAGCTTCAATGCTGCAGGTTTTGGCTTGGGACAAAACACTGACGTTGGTGCATCGGTCATCCCCCTTGATTTGAAGGATGTTGCAAAGGCACTGTTGATGGTATCATTCAAGAACCTTGAGGTGTCTACTCTACTCCATATGACCCAGGTTTTGGCCCAGTACAAGAGAGCAGGGATAATAATGGGCTGTTACACAAGAAGCTTGGTCTGATTCCTGATGTCACGATCTTCAAAGAAACATTTTCTCAAGCGGATCATGTCTTGTACAGCTGCTGGAAATGCACATGAGGGAATACTGGCACATATTTGTGGAGGGATATACAGCTTTCTGAGTGTTTTGTTCCTCTGTAGCTGAAGGTCATTACTTATTTGTTCCTGTGGCATTGCACACACTAAAGACAATTATGACCATGCACCTCCACTCGGTTATCACCTTAGGGTTGGGTTTGTGCTGTGAAGGTTGGTGGCTGAGTTGTATGTTTACAAAACTCTGTTATCAGGAGCACTCAAGGTTTCTTAAGGACTAAAGTCACTGGAAAAACTCGCTGTATTCAGTCAGGCCTTAACAGAGGATGAGGGAAATTCTGAGAGGGCATCTGCTGTCTCTATGGCTAGTGGGAGGGGAGGGTAGGAAAATTCTAGTCCCAGATGAAACCAGAAAGTGAGAGTGAACAAAAAAGTTAAGTAAACTTTTGATCTTCTAAGTGGCTTGATTTGAGTTCTTGGATGAAGTTTGATTTGGTTCTTATTTTATCTGTACTAGCCTGATTGTTCCTCTCTAAAATGTCATAACTCATTGCTTAATTCACAGATCCTTTCAGATAGAATTATTATGTTGCTATTGTACAGCACCTTGCACTTGGAGGGTCCTTCTTGCAGAGATGGCAGCAATTACCATGGCATGTACAAATAACAAATGGTAAGTTCTAATTTTCTAACCACACAAATGCCATTGAAATGAATAACTGATTATTTTGGTTAAAAGCTTGGAAAAATTTGTTTTGGATTGAACCAAAATTTTTCTTAACAAAGTGAAAAAACAAAAAAAAATTCCTTTTGGATTTTTAAATTTTTTTTCTATTCAAACTATTTGCCAAGTTTCAGTTAACCCAAATCTGCATTTTTGGACCTAAAAATTATTAGTATGAAAAACTTCACCCTGCTCCAGTCTGAATTCCTTAGTCAGCTTTGCAGATTGCAATAATAGATTTACCATTATTATAATATGTATATACAACAGGGCAGGCTTTTGACCTCAGTCTGTTGATCTGGTGGTGCAAAGAGGCATGAAACCTGGCTTAATAGCCAGATGGGGTTTCCCTTGAATAAGACAGTTCCTGTTTGACACAAAGCAGGCACTGTCACCTTAGTCACCCACTCCTGACTGCTATCCCCCTGGCATAAAGGACACTTAGAGTACATCTACTCAGCAATTAAACACTAGTGGCTGGCCCATGTCAGCTGACTCAGGCTTGTGGGACTTGGGTTGCAGGTCTGTAAACTTGCAGTGTAGATGTTTGGGCTTGAGCTAGAACCTGGGCTTTGAGACCCTCCCGCATCGTGGGAGAGCCTGAATGTCTCTACCACTATTTTACAGCCCCACAAGCCAACTGCAAGTGTTTAATTGCTGGGCAGACATACCCTTATGGGACCTGGCTAGAGCACATTGTACTCTGGTAATCCAGGGCTGGTGAAGCTGCAACTAGGAGACCGTCCCTAGCTGGTGTTACTTGCTGCAGCTGTGAGGCTATTCTAAATTGAAGCAAACATCCCCAGATGGGGGTGGGTTGTACTACTGTGTCATAACACACATTCAAGAGAAGCAAACGTTTCCCTCCGTACATTATTGTGAATTTATGCGAAATTTTGCATAAGAAATGATCCTATAACTATCTTGTGATGTTTTACAATTTATGTAGATCATTCTGGCAGAGAACAGATATATAATATATGTGACCGAGGTGACCACCCTCCAGAGCTTGAATATCAAATTGTGAATATTGAAGCAATAACAACAGACACAAGTCTGAGTAATCCATTGGCCAAAATTTATTCATATAAAATATTTGGCAAACCGTTGCCAATGGAAAACACATTAATAAAACTTTAGTCTGTTCATAGACAATTATTGAACAGAAAAAAACCTGCTACATTTGTTGAATGAATTATGAATTCATTTCTAGTCCTGGACAGATTACAGTTTGGATTACTACTGTACCTTCTGCCCAACTTTTTTCCCTCCTTCATTTTCATTTAGATATAATCCTTTTCATTGCTGGGTAACGTTGCAGCTTGATTCACCATATTCATTGCAACGGTGACTGTAAGCCAGGCTGGCTCCAGGCACCAGTGAAGGAAGCAGGTGCTTGGGGCGGCCAATGGAAAGGGCGGCAATTCGGTGGCGAGTCCCTCAGTCTCTCTCAGAGCAAAGGAGCCGCTGCTGGGTCCCTCAGTCCCTCTCAGAGTGAAGGAGCCGCCGCCGAATAGCCACAGAAGAATGAAGCAGCGCGGTAGAGCTGCCGCCGATCGTGGCTTTCTTTTTTTTCCGCTTCGGGTGGCAAAAAAGCTGGAGCCGGCCCTGGCTGTAAGTAAGTTGTTAAGAAAGTGATCCCTGTATAATTTGTAGATCAGTTTGCATAGGCCCATGGGATCTTTGGTTGAAAGGCAGTGTGCAAAATCTCAGTTGTTAGCAATCTCCTTCATCATGCTGCCCTGTCCCTGCACTCTTCTCATGTCTAGCATGACAGCTGACCATTGCCCAGTAGAAGAATTCTTTAATGTTTTAATACACTGCCCACCTACAAGAATTGAGTGGCATGTGTAAGCCTATGCTTGTAACTGTAGAATCCTTTTCCTCTGACGCCCTGGGTTTGCTACAGTAGGGTAACCACTGTTTGGTTCTATTGTAGACTTAACTTTGGGGACTAGATAGAACTTGTATGGTTTTTATTTGTCTTTGTCTTTTGTGCCTGATGCTTTGGTACATCCATTGCCATCAATGAATGGCTATGCTGGGAAAACCCAACCCCCTAAGGGGAATGGATGAATGTTTTCTCATTCTGTTGAACAAAGCTGGCTTCAGCTGCCATTCTTAACAATTGAGAATTACTGGAATTATTTTGATGCATCTGTTCCTGAATTACCTCCTGTAGTTCCTCACTAGCTTTCCAAACAACTGTTGATTCTGGGCTGTTTGTTCCAATCCATCTTGCATTCCCATAAACTATGCTATTTTAAAGCAGTTTACTTGGGTGGGATTCATAAAGGGACTTAAGTATTGTGATGCTGAGTGTCACAGTGCCAATTTTTAGGCACCTAGAAAAAATCACAGGAACCACACTGTGATCCACAAAGCTTGTGTTAGGGGCCTAGGCTCCTGTACAATGAATCAGAGGGGAGAGCGGAGAGAGGCATTTTAGAAAGCAATTCACAAATGCCAGCACACAAGGTGGGTCCACTGAAGCTAGCCATTAGGAGAAGCCGACAAGAGGGGTGTGTGCTAAATCCTACCCCTCCCACAGAGATGGGTGCCTAAGTCTGGGGTGCAGAGAGATGCCTATCTTTGCTAGCGATTCACAAAGCAGAGGAAGATAGACACTCAGCAGCCTAAGTTGTGTGTAGGCAGGCCATTCATCTGGTTTTTGAGATGAACAGTCCCATTTTTGGAAAGGCTTGCCCCTATCTGGTAGCAGATGTGGTTTTGTCTGGTATCATTGTGGAGGACACCATTTTGCACCATGTGCTGCTCTGCCACCACCAACATAACCTTGTGCACACTGTGTAGATGAGGTCACACTGGGAGGGGCGGGTTCATGTATTTCCGAAAGTGCCAGAATGTCTGGTATTCTGAGGGTGCCCCAGTGGCCACCTGAGTCATGGACGAGGCTTGAAACAAACTGGAGGAGGAGGAGGACCTGCCTCATAACTTTTAGCCCAATGCGTTTAGGGTACTCATTGAGATAGGGGAGATCTTAGATTCAAATCCCCCCTCAGCCTGTTAAGGAGAAGGGACTTGAACAAGAACATGCCACTTCTCAAGTGGGTGCCCTATAGAGTGATTCTAACTCATTCAGTGGCCCAATTAATATTTAATTATTCAATTATTTAACTAAAGTGGAAATTCAATAGGAAAGATTGAGGGAGCCCCACACCACAATATCCCATAGCCCAGTGGTTAGGGCTCAGACCTGGGTTAATCCCCATTCAGACCCCTTTTCCTATTCAGGAGGACAGGGGACTTGAACCAGGGCTCTTACACATCCCAGTTGAGTATCCCATCCATGAGACTAAAGGGTAAAAGGGAATGCCTTCCCCTAGGCTGTTTTGTGTGATCTCACCTGAGGTCCCAAACCAGGAGGTGATGTCTGAGCATGCCTACCAGGTCGGGTCTCCACTCACCAGTGGCACCAGTTCAGAGATTTCTTGGAGAGGGAGTGGGCAGGGCCGGCTCCAGGCACCAGTGAAGGAAGCAGGTGCCTGGGGCGGCACTTCAGCGGCAGCTCTACTGCGCTGCTTCATTCTTCGGCAGCAATTCAGTGGCTGGTCCTTCCCTTTGAGAGGGACCTGCAGCTGAATTGCTGCCGAAGACCTGGACCTGCCGCCCCAAGCACCAGCTTGCTGCTCTGGTGCCGGGAGCCGGCCCAGGGAGTGGGACAAATTTTTCAGATCTGAATTTAAAGATAAAATAAAAAACAACTTAGCCAAGCTCGGCTCCCCAACAATCACAGCATGCGCACACCTTTGTGGAAACATGGGGAGACCCCCGCTCCAAAAGCTCCATCACAGCATGGAGATATCAACTGGTGCAGGCACCCTGCTGTGAGTGTCAGAGGAGTGTGTGTGTGTGTCTAGAGGCAAATTATTTATTTAAACTGGGAAGAGGAAAAAGAGGGTAACTCTGGTATGTACCCCCTTTTTTTTTAAAGCATAACCTTTAAGGCTAATTTGAGTTTCAGGCTTGCCATGTTAGGTTTTAATCCACAGTATAATTTCTATCAGGAAATAGATTTTTTTTCTACAACTGGAAATAAAAATGACCACTTTACTCTATCAACAGCCTTTTGTACACCAAGTGACAAGACTATTCTTTTTAATCAAAGGAACAAAAGAAAAAAACAGTTAAATAATATTGATCACATTAGTTCTTTAAGGAACAGCTTGCTAATTCTGCCTGCCATACTCAATTTTACATGCAGACAGTTTAAAATGAATAGGCTGCATTAAGCAGAGGGGATAGTTGTGGTCTGTGGTGAAGAAAGAAAAGAACATAAATATTGTGGCAAAACACATATACAATGTAGTAAGCTGTGTGTCTGTCTTCATGTGGAAACACTTGGCTACTTAAGTATCAGAGGGGTAGCCGTGTTAGTCTGGATCTGTAAAAGCAGCAAAGAGTCTTGTGGTGCCTTATAGACTAACAGACGTTTTGGAGCATGAGCTTTCGTGGGTGAATACCCGCTTCATCGGATGCATGACAAATGCTCCAAAACGTCTGTTAGTCTATAAGGTGCCACAAGACTCTTTGCTGCTTTGGCTACTTAAGCTGATTTTAAAGGTCTAAGAAACGACAGATCTGAAGACAGCATTTTATAATGCTTTTAACCTTCTCCAGAGAAATAGTATACAAATATACCCTTATGTACCTTGACACCATGAGACCAGAACATTGCATTGTGCTGTGTGTATTGTCACTGACTTCTAGCTTCTCTCTGAGCACATCTGTAATAGCAGTGCCTTTCAACCTTTCCTATACCACAATCCTTCTTTTTAACACTGGTCCCATTATGGTATTGTTCCCATCAAAGCCAGAATTTAGTTGATACCCCCTCCTGTTTAGGAATGTGAGACAGGCAAGGATGTTGCAATCTATGGTACTTGTTTGTGATTTCTTTAGTTCATAACCCCCATGCTGACAACCTGCCCACATTAGGTTATATTTGAACATGCAGTTTCTTTTATATTACTCTAGAAACCATTCTCAGCTTCATTCTGATTGTAGAGTAACAGCTCAAGGGCATTGTTTATTCATGACGGTCCCAGTTCAGCAAAACATTTAATCATATGTTTAAATTTTTGCTACTGCTTCAGTTTTTGTCTATTTCCTGCAGTCATTTTGCACCTGTTCTTATCCTCATCTCTTTAGAGTGGTATATCTCCAATTATTATCTATTTCCTAGAACTAGAAGGGACCTTGAAAGGTCATCACATCCAGCCCCCTTCCTTCATTAGCAGGACTAATTTTTGCCCCAGATCTCTAAGTGGCCCCCTCAAGGATTGAGCTCACAACCCTGGGTTTAGAAGGCTAATACTCAAACCATTGAGCTATCCCTCACCCTTTGCTTACTTACTCAGGCCTGCTGTGGGTGTAGGCTATCAAATATTCAGATCTATCACAGATAGATTGACCTTGATAATCCTACTTGTTTAGTGGAGGAAGGGATTTTTATTTGTTTATTAATAATAAAAAAAGCATTTACCACACCCTCCAGTTGCATTCATGAAGCAATAACAATGAATTTATTTAAAAGACATATAAATCATTTGAATGTATTTAACTATAATAAAAGCTCCCTCACTGCAAAACCCTCAAGCGGCTCTTTTCCAGGAAAAGCCTGCATAAATAGATAGGCCTTAAAACTGCCTTGAAGGTCAACAAACTTATGTTCTGTTGAAACAAGGTGGAGGGGAAAGAAATTTCGGTGTTCAGGGAACTCCAGGGAAAACTCTCTGCCCAGAATCTTATCCCCATACACAGAAATCTAGGCTGATCTTAACTGCCTGATTGGAGCAGAAATTGAGATGTGAAACTAATTAAATTTCACTTTTGTGGGGGTTATGAGATAAATCTGGATGTTATTCTGGTAGTAGCAATATAATGGTGGAAAAGTCCCCACCTCAAAGCAACTTTTGTAATCAGCAAACTCTTTACCCTCCGCCTTTCTCTTCATCCTCTTCCATTACCCCTATGTGGTTAAAGACACTATGGCAGAACTTCTACAAAATAAACACATTTAATTATATGTCTGTGGTGAAGGTTCATGTAATTCATTATTCTGTTTTTCATTGTGGCCACTGATGAATTCTTCAAAGGATAGCATTACCCCCTTATTTTGTACAATGCTCTCATTTGGGATTAGGGTAGGCCTGTTTCTTTTTGATCCAACTTGATTATCCTTATGCTTCAGGGAATAATCTACAGTAGTTCTGGAGCTGGTTTTTTATAGTTGTGAAACAATGCAAAAGCTTTCTGAGAAATGGTCTGGGTTTTTTTTTTCTGGATGTGAAACCTAGCAAAACTCATTGGTTTTACTTTCATGTGCAAAATATTTTTGTGCCGCTCTAGTCAGGGGCGGCTCTAGGCACCAGCGGGCCAAGCGCCCGCTAGCGGGCTTGGGGCAGCCTACTTTGTAGAGCCGCCCCTGGCTCTAGTCTAAGTAAGGATGAATTTAAAATTGCCCTACCTAAACTGATACTTTCCATTGGTTTTCTACATACATAACAGTTCTCTAGTAGGCCAGTGCATGCCTTAGCTGGAAATTAATTTTCTTAAAAAACCTCTCATCACAGGTATAGAAATGGATGTTGAGTGTGGAACATTGTATCTTTAGTAGAGGGTACATCACCAGGAATAAGAGTCAAACTCTGGACTATGTGAAGAGCGTATGCACCTTATATTGAAAGAAAGAGGATTATTCTTAGACTGCCTAGCTGCTAGACATGGCTGAAAGAACTGGCAGCTGTGGCTCATTAAGCTGCTGGGAACTGGTTCTGACAAATATGCTTCCTCAGTAGGGGGAAGCTATTGAAGGAATGCAAGCTTCTTCTGGGTCTCCCTTTCAGCCTAAAGGTGCCCGACTTAGAGCTGGGGAAGGAGTAAGTGGGGCAGCTAACTGCTTGCCCCAAATTAAGGGATGCTATGCTGCTGTTACAGACTTCAACCACAGTAAGGCTGGTTCTGTTCTTGATAATGTGATTTGGACAATGGGACTATGTAAAAGGAAGCTTGTCCTGTATTTTGTTTTATTTCATTTGGAGCCTGTGTTCAAGAGAGCCCCCAGGACTGTTGTTTTCCCAAGGCTGAGATAAGAAATGTTTCTACCTTTTTGTTTTGGATTGGATTTAAAGGGACTGTAACCCCAAATCTCCCTCAGTGAGACTGTAACACCAACAGAACCCTGGTCATCAGCAGGCAGGATTGAACTGGGGATCTCTAGAGTTTAGTCCATGACCCTCTACTGTATGAGCTAAAAGCCAGCTGGCTATTAGTTAAGGCTGTAGAGCAGACTCATTTAACTCTCTCTAAGTGGTCACGGCGCCACTAGATGGGACAGAACACCACACCCAGACGATGTGTGGTTTACAAGACTACTGTACCTGTTACAACTAGGGAGAGTGTCTGTACCTTTCCTCAGCTTCATCCACCTCTGACCCTCTAGCTCCTTCCTCCTCCTTTTACTCAGAACTTTCTTGTTCTTTCCCTGCTGTGATCTTAATTGATTCACTGTAATCTGTCGTTATATTTGCCAATATGACTAAAGTACCAGCAGTGCATGCAGTGTAGTATAACACAGAGAAGTTATAGGTCCTGCTTGGTTCTTCACTGGCTTGCAACTTGTGTCCCCTTTTGCACAGGTGCAAATGATGTTTCAAATGCTGGTGGCATTTTTAAGTTCACTTTGCACAGGAGTAAATGATGACCCAAGCTACAGCACAGTGGCAAATGAGGTCCAGTTTGAGGGCCCTGCTATCTTATGGTCTCTCTTACGTTTATTTAGAAGAAGCAGTCTCTTTCTCATTTTCTGCTAGCATGTCTAACTGCACCCTTTTCTCAAACAAGCAGCAATATTGGCTTTAATATACAGTGGGGATGGTGGAGAAGACATTCAAACATGCTGAAAGTGCATAGGAACTTGAGTCCCACTGAAAGTAAATGGGCCCTGTGCTCCTAAGGCCATATAGGCATTCTTGAAAATGTCCCCCTTTAAAGATAGTTCAGCAGCTCCAAAATCTCACTTGGTGAAAATACTTTTCATGTTTCTGAATATTCTTTATAGCTTGTGGGAATTTATTTTGTGTGGAAATTAAATTTATTGCTTTCTGCCTCTAATTTTTATTGCCCTTGCCAACTCTTCATGTCATGTCTCCCTTAGCCAAAGTCTTTATTACAACATAAGCCAAGCTGCTGTCTTGTTATTGCTGGAGGAAAGATTAGATTGACTTGTATTTTGGGGGTTAGAGAAAACTATTTTTCTCATTTGAGGAGATTTCATAAGAGCCTTCAATTTTCTGCTTCTGGTTTGCTTTATAATTTTATCTGGACTGACTGACAGTCTTCTTTCTCTCCCATCCCCATTCATATATGTTTTACTATTTTTCTTTGTTTACTAAAAAACCCAGTTGGAATAAGAAAATGCTACCATATTCCACAAAGCACAACTAAAACACTGGGGCAAATACTAGCTAACTATGATATCTGTTGCTTATCAGTCATTCCTTTTATTACTGTTATACCTAGTGGTGCTAGTCATGGACCTGGAGCCCATTGTGTTAGATGCTGAACAAACACAGAACAAAAAGATGTTCCCTCTGTAGTGCATTTGGGCTACGGATTTTGAAGTGCTTGGCAATCACCAATCCAAAAAGTCTTGCAGTATCCCTTGGCATTAGGTAACTACTGCTATACCATTTCACCTCTGAATAAACCAGATCATCCAGAAGTTAAATAACTTTGTCTAGGTCAGGCAGCTAATCATCAGAACACTAGCATGACTCAAATGCAGAAGTCCTGACTTTCAGTCACATGTAATAAACACAAGATCACATTCTCTCCCTCAACTGCTGATTATGAGTCAATTTCATGTTAGGGCATGTTAATCATACGTTTGGGTAATCAAGCATTCATGTTGGCTCCTAAAATGTGCATTTGTTTACTTAAGTGGTGAGTGGAGTGTACAAATGCGGACTTGGGATTGGGTACCTTCATTTCCGTGCCCAAGTTTGAATAATTTAACAATTTATACTCTGAATTATCAGAGGACACGTTAGCTCAAAGTCTCTGGAAAAAAAACAGTTATTACCAGCATTAACTCGACTGAAATCAGTGGACTTAAATGGAGTTACATCAGGGGATTGATTTGGTTCTGTATCTTATATTTTGGGAGCTAGAAGGAAAGCAGTGTTAATTTGAAAGATAGATTGTGTTCAAGTTTCAGTACCTTTACCCAGTTAGCTTCAGTATTTGGCTATGGAAATGATCAATGAGCTATCAACAATTTGTATACTGCCAAACTTAAACTTAGTTAGAATAGTACTGAGTTTTATATGCATATTAGATCCCAATGTGCTTTTATACAGTTCAGTTCAAGTGGTTAAAAAAACCACATGCATGAGAAATGTAAGGGATGTTGACGAGCTGTTCCTTTTGAATTCATTTAAGCATATCACACAGTATGTTGTGGCCAAAACTTGAAACACTGCTCCCTTTCCAGAAGCCTATTTGCCAAATACAACACAATTTGGATGGTGGGAAGAATAATCAGGGGAATCAAGTTTTAACCTAAACTTCTACCCCCACGTACGTGTTTGGCATGAACGTACCTGTGAATAAATCATCAGAAATGACTAGTTTCCCTACTTGACAACCACAAAGAACAGAAGCAGCAATTTTACTGGATCATCTTCACTGAGTTTTTGTATTAGGCATATTTGGAACTGTTCACTAATAATGATAAACATCATCTCTAAGCTGCTTTACGCCTGTGTGGATAAGTGCTAATGTAATCAAAGAATGTGAAGTTGGCTATGTACTTGCCGCCCTGCTCCTTGGCACCAAACGTTGGTATTCTTTCGTCTTAGTTCTGTGTAGCAATTATCAGACTGACCCATTGCAGAGCGAGAGCAGGAGCAAAAACACTTTTAAAAGTGCAAAGGAGGAGGTAGGATTAAGGCAAACATTTACATATCTGAGAAAATTACCCAGGAAGGACTGGAAATCTGATGACATTCTGTTTACCTAGTGTAACACTAAAACAGTTTGCAAGTGATACAAAACAGAACACTTTGTGTAAATCACTCTGAACGTAAGGATCTGGGAAGCTAGACAGCAAACCCCAGAATTATCAAGCTGGCCCAGTGCAATAGCATTAGCTCGCTATGCAGCACAATACAGTATTTTGCACTGGGGCTTTTCTAAAACTGTCTCAAAAATAAAATAAGTGAATAAAATACAAGACAGTGAACAGTATGATGTAAAATAGAGTTTAGTTGTTTTCTCTTTATATTGGGGGGAGAGACGTTTTCCCCAAAATAAGGGGCAAATGGGCAGGGGAGAGGGGGGCAGACAGAAGAACAAAACGATAAAAGATTCAGAGGGGACAAGTGATTAATTGTTTCACTTTTCACATGAGTTAACAGGTCAAGGTAACTCTTCATCTCCTCCATAATCCTTACCTCAACCTGCTAATATGTGAAAACTACAAACTGCTTTATCTTCACTAGCATTTTATCTTGTATTAGCTAAAATTAGGTAAGACTTTTTTTTGTTTTGTACTGAAGATGCCCCTTAAGAGTCATTCCCTACTTTGACAAGCTTCAACACAAACTGTGGGGAAGAGAGGGTGTATTATCATCTTTGTTTTACGGACGGGGAATTGAGGCACAGAGAGATTAAGTGACCAATGTCATTCAAGAACTCTTTGCTACAGTTCGGAATTGGATGCATGTTTCCTGCAGTCTAGCGCCTTAATTGCAAAACCACCCTTCTTCTATTTGAAGCTGCAATATTCTCTGGGTTGGGAGAACTGTAAAGGGAAACAAGTGGAAGTTCAGTTTGGGAAATGTGTTATGAAGATGAGATCTGAGGGAGAAAAAAGAAACAAGGAGTTATTAATGTGGAGATGGATTGGAGGTGTTTCCCCAGTGGGAATGACCACAAATCTCAGCATCTTCAGAGGAAAATGCAAAGCCTCTTTCCTTGACCAAGGCTTCCCCATAATTACATCAAAAAGATGTAAAAAAATATGAAATTCACCTCCTACTGTCTGGAAGGAAAAGAATGAAATCAATATTTTTGAACACCCTACATTTATGATGGATACTATATAAGAACTTAAATAAGGTAAGTACCATATGTCATGGTATATGGAATCTAAGACTACCAGGAGGTATTTGTTAAGGAAAACTACCATTCTGGCCAAAACAAATAGACTTTCATACAGCTCAAGTCCCAACATTCTTTTGCATTTGTTTACAAGGGCCTACATCCTGTCTGGAACTCTATACAGCATACAGAGAAGTTAGTGGCTAAATAAAAAAGTACATAGCATTAGAAGATGGATGCCAGGAGCTCCTTTAGTTGTGAAAAGACTGTGGGAAGTGATAGAAAAGAGGCTGATGTTATATGAGGGTTGGGAGCAGACGAGGGAAGAGAGAGATGATATCAATGAATCACAGTAAGCTGGAGGAAGTGCATGGATATTTTCTTTAAAAAGAGGACAACTTTGAGCTGGATCCTGAAATTAATGAAGAGCCAATGGCATTGTTTCAAGAAATGGAGTTGACTTTATTCATGCTTTTTGTGTGTGTGAAAATTAGAGAGTGGTCCAATCTACCACTACAGATCTAGACACCTATAGGTATTGGATCTAGCTCTAAATATTGTTTCCATGTCTCATGCCTGCTGTTACCTTTTGTCCTCCCCTCCCGAAACCCTTACCCTTTTCCTTTTTATCTGTTTTCTCTAATCATAGATTGTAAACTTTTCAGGACAGGTGCTGTTTCTTCTCTATGGCTCTGATCCAAAGCACACTGAAGTTAGTGGAAAGACTCCCATAGACCCAGGAATCAGGGTCTGTGTGCTGGGAGGTGTTCAACACACTTTTGGAGTTGGATGAATTTAAACTATATATTTTTTTCATCCTATTGGTAGTGGAAAATGTGGCTTTTGAAAAAAGCAAGAGAACAGTCATAGGTAATTAGAGAAAATCTGAACATGCATAATTTCAGTAGCATTTTTTTTTGTTCCCTATACCAATGAATAGTATGACTCCCAGTAGCGTGACCAGATGTCCTGATTTTATAGGGGCAGTCCTGATATTTGGGGCTTTGTCTTATATAGGCACCTATTACTCCCCACCCCATCCTCATTTTTCACACTTGCTGTCTGGTCACCCTAACTCCCGGGCAAGAAAACTCAAACCCTTACTTAGGGCCATAAGCCTTAGTCCTGCCTAGTGTTGTTATGGCAGGTCATTGGTCTGTCATCAGTTTAAAAACCTTTTGTGTTTAAAAAAATAAATTAAAAAAAAAAGAGAAGTTGTATGTGCCCCCAGGGCACTCATTCAGCTGTGAAAGTACAAGTACATTCATTGGTACAAAAAGGAGAACGTGGCATATTTGAAACAATGGTAGTCAATTTCAGAAACGCTGTTGATTTATTGAAAGTGGCAGCTTCAGATTTCTGAGGCATGCTGCCCACTTGCAGTATTTTAATTCCTTTTTTAAAAAAATTCTCTAAATGGATTAAAAACTGAGCTGAACTAGGCCATGACTGACTTGCCCAGACTGTGCTTTTTAGAACTAGGGAAATGTTACACATCTTTGTTTGTTCTGCTATTAATTAATGTATACACCCTAATATAAATTTGGGGTCCAACTTTAGTCATATTTAGCGGCTTGATTTTTCAGATGGTATTCAGCACTCCCCCGCCCTCCCCGAAACTCAATTACTACTCACTTTTTTGAAAATGTGTGCTGATTTACATAAGGAAAAACCTTTTTTCCTCTTGGAAATGGGGTTCTCCCGAGAGTCTTTCTCAGGCTCAAGCAAGTTGGAAACTAGCTGAATGCTGAATTAGCTTCTTTGGCAGTATTTTGATGTTTACACACAGTATCCTTTGCATCAGAAATAGTAGTGCTACAAAGAAAGCGATCTGAACTACAGAGTGAGCCAAACCAAAACTCCTTATCTGAACATCCCAGTTTTGGGGAAATCTGGATGCAATCTTTGCAGCTTGGGCCCATCTCTAGGTCACAAGCTCTTAGGCTAGGTCTACACTGGGGTGGGGGGGCAGTGTTTGACCTAAGATATGCAACTAGTTGGTGTATCTTAGGTCAATTTACCTGGCTGTGAGGACGGCGGCGAGTCGACTGCTGCTGCTCCTCCATCGACTCCGCTTCCACCTCTCGCCATGGTGGAGTTCCGGAGTCAACGGTGGAGCAATCGGGGATCGATTTATCGTGTCTACACTAGATGCGATAAATCGATCCCCGATAGATTGATCACTACCCGCCGATCCAGCGGGTAGTGTAGACATACCCTTAGTCTCTGCATGATTTGGAGACCTCTGTCTTTGTGGGCTGCTGCAGAGAGTGTTGTATGAATTGTCCATGAGGCTGGTTCTTTGTCATGGCAAAAGTCATGTCTTTTTGTTACAGCAAAACAAATATACGAAAACAAAAAATCACTAGAAACGATATTAGTTTCTTTAAAAAAGATGAGTCTGGCATGCAATATTGTAATTCAGTTCATTTTCCATTATGAAAATGTTCAATAGCTGTCACTAACAGCTTAAAGATAGCGAAAAGTACATTAATATAGTTGCCATCCATGTTGAATGGCATTAAAGGGGGTTTCTACTTAAACAGGATTGCTCCCTATTTAAGTAGAAACCCTTTCCCCCCATTCCTTAAACCTCTTATAAAAAGTTGTCTAATAATAATAAATGGCTAAGCCAAAGGGGAAAGAATACTTCTGAGAGCCGGATTCAAAACCACTAAACAAAAAGAATGATTCCTGTGACCCTCCTACTAGTTCGAGAAAATATTGTTTTCCAGAGAATATATGACCGCTCAGTATGTTTCCATGTCATGAAACCCACCCCCTATCACAATGCACATGCACAAGGGAATAGAGTTGAGCTTGCTGTTGGAATCCTAATTGACTTCATGTTGCATTAATGTTTTTGGCAATGCATGTAGGGTATGTAATATTGATTGGTGTTTAAATTTATATTGGAAAAAGCATTGCCAAGTGGGTTAAGGAAGATGTATAAAATGTCTGAAGCTGCAGGCTTTATAAAGCCAGGACTGCTTTATTTCCATGTTAACTCTTTTCCTTCAGACAAACTCCATGTCATAAGTTTTGGTCTCTTTTTTTGAAGTTACTCTGTAATGTCACCTTTTCTCACTGCATGGAGCTCAGTCCCCTTTCTACTATACTACCTGGTAGTATGCATTATAGGACACAGTGCTTAAGAACAACAGGTAAAATTGCTGCAAGTCCATTAACTTGAATGGAGATGAATGTGCATAGAATTTCCCTAAAACAGAACCTAAATATTAGCTGAATCAGAGTGCTTTTATATTAATGAATGTGTATATAAAGAAGGATGGGTAATTTTAAGGCCATTCATAACATAAGATAAAGAAGATAATTGGCTCTCAATTGCAAGGGCATAAACTGATCATCTTCAGTGGCCAGGAAAGTTTGTTCCAGTTTGGCAAATCTTATGTTCTGGGCAATAATCACATTAGAGAACATGTAGTGGCTGCTGTGTAGCTCCTTCAATGCATGTACTATTGTGAATTAACTAATAACCAGTGTAACATTTCTGCTTGATATTGATGGCAGTAACCAGGGCTGGGTTCAATAATATGTCTAGGGGACTGTGAAATAGAAACCCTTTGGCAAAGGGTCCCCTTTTCTTTTCAAACTCTCACCTCAGACCCAACAAACTCATTACGCCAAAAGTATCTTACAGGATTTTTATCTGTAAAGGGTAACATGTAAGGTATTGACAGAAAGTTCGTAAATTGTCATGATTCATAATCATTGTGAGATGTATGTATAGATAATATTCAAGGAACCGTGAATTTATTTTGAAAGGATGCGTTCATGAAAGTTTTGGATCCTTGTTACTGAGGAACCAGCCAGATCTGAAATAGACTGAACTTGTTGTGGGGAGAAAGAAGGAGGAATCTACTTTATTAGCTAGAAAAGGTAACTACTGATAAATGTAGGCTCAGATTTTCATTTTATTATTTTGTTTTGTATTGTAATAACTTGTTTCTGCCACTCTCACTTGTTTCTACTTAAATCTTTATTCTTTCATAAATAAATCTACTTTTCTTTTATCATAAGTGCTCACCAGTGCTGTGTGGGTTTCAGGAGTGCAAGTTTAAGGAAAGACTGGTAAAGTGGGGTGTACTGCACCTTTGGGTGCAGAGGATTTGGAAATCTTGTGAGTTGCCAGTGTCAGGGGCTGGATGCCACAGGGGAATGATTCAAAGGGATTCAGGGCCTGGGGTGCACCTCTTGTTAATCTGTAAGGCAAAGTAGGGTTGGCATAAGGCAGAGGAGAGTATTGAGTGGCTGAAAGGCTTGCAGTGTCAGGGAGCTGACACACAGCTACCACAGGAAAGACTCCCTCTCGCTGAAGCAAGGGGGTTAGAAGGTGACTCAGAGTCCTGGGTACCCCGAGAACTGTCTCAGAGACCATTTTAAAGCTAAATCAAACAATTGGCTTGAGTGCCCACCTAACACTTGGGAGTACAGTCTCCAGCTGAAGCCTCACCACAGCCTAGTAGAGTGGGGCCATCATCTCCCACGTCTTACATACTACAGTTCTGTTCATATCCTCCAGAATGATTAGCCTTGTTTACAGTTGCATCTCATTATTGACTCATGTCTGGTTTGAGGAACTTTGAATTCAAATGGTCAGGCGTTTCTTCCCTTCTTACAAACATTCTTCAGTCCTTGGGAATGTGAAACTACAAGTATCTCTTTACTGAGAAGGGGAGGGAGACCAAAAATGTGCAAGTCCCAAACAGTGTTTCAAGAGTATGGGTGCCCTCATAGTTCCCATGATTGCTTTGTGAGTAAGTGTTCTTGGCCCTCAATGAGCCACACAATCAGTCTCCGTGTACCTAAAACACAGGGCATTGTGATCAATTCAGGGGTGGGGGTGGCTCTCTTCTTTCTGCCCGCACTAGCCTAGCAAAGCCCACACCACAGTGTCCTGCTCCAGCCTGCAGCTACTCACTTCAGTTATATAAAGTCAGCTCTGCTGCGGGCAGTCGTGTGCTGCAAGGTCAGCTCTACACAGGATTCTGAACCTCTTGGTGGGAAATCTAGAGCAAAGTAAGACCCTGCACTGTGACCCTGCCTTTTGAGTCCCTCATATCCCTTATTGAATGTGGATTTCCTGCCAAGCCAGAGTCCACTGTCAGATCAGGATGAAGAACATCCTACCAGGTATCTTTGACACAATTCACATGCCATTTCATAAACGCAGTTATATTAACAAACTGATTAATAAAATCAGAATGTAAACTCCAGGTATTTTGCTTTTTTGTTTGAAATAACTTTGTTTAAAAATTTCCTTTAATTTTATTTTTAAAAGTTCAAATGTTGAAAAAAGGCTCAATGTAAACAGAAGGTTGAGTTTGGGCTGAAATAATTTTTTTTTTTGCTATACTGTATTTTGTTTTGCCAAAAATGTGTTTGTCTGACCTGAAACAATTATGTTTCACTATTCTAAGTTGCCAATGAACCAATAAATCTAATTACAACATTCTCCGATAATTTGTCATGGTGCACAAATTCCACTTAGGAGAGAGGTCTGCAGGTTGTAAACGAGACGCAGTAGAAAAGGTGTGTGGCATAGTATGTTTCACTTTAGCCAGTACTGTTGAAATTAGGCCCTCCTCTTTAAGGGACAGATCACCTCCTTCCACCGTAAAACCTACGCAAGAGTTTGAAGGATGGGAAAACAGAAGATCTCCTCATCCTGTTGGAAGAGGTCAGATTCATCTCCCCCCGGAAATACAGAATGAGCTGAGTCACCGCAGTTTTTGCTTCATGGCAATGTAGCTCCTATTGAATCATATCAAGCCTCCCCGGCCATGGCTGTGTCCGGAGTCCTGTGATAGATGTGCACTCCAAACAGGCTCCAATAAAGTTAATGTGGGCATGAGAGGCTGCAAATGCAGAGAAAGCCACGGTTGACTGAGGATGAAGTCCACTGGGGAGGGGAGGGGATATGTAAATTAGCTTCACGGGGGTCACCTGTGGTGTGGGTCCCCAGACAATTGCCCTGCATCCTAACCCCTAATTCTGGCCCTGCTTGCAACCCCCCTAAACCCATCCTAGGTATAGGTGACTTATGCTAAGTGGTTAGTCAACAGGGAAGGAGGTGAAAGCAAGCCCTCCAACAGCTGTTCTAGTTGCATTTAAAGGAGGATCTCTGCCATAAAGTGATGATAGGGTACCAGATTTTTCTGGATCAAGTCATATATCCTTTCCCCTTTGAGATGCTACAGAGGCCAAAGGTTTAGATATGTGGCAAATAATTGTAAAGGGAAAATGAGATGCAGTAAGGCTGGAGGAGGGTGTTCATATGACTTGTGTGGAAGGGGTTGATTTAAAGTATAGCAACTGTGGAAAAAAACACAATTCAGCATATGATGGATGTACTGTAGCAAATTAAGCTAGGGAAATACAAAAAATTAAGATAACAGCTCCCACCTATGATGTTATTACTTAGGAGATATCAAAAGAAAAAAGGGGGAAAGAAAGGAAGCCCATTAAGGGAAAAGAAGTAAAAGAAGTGATACTGGGGATAACAGAGATGACATACTGATTAGAGCAAGGGAGAGATTCATGATGTTTATGATTGAAATAATAAACTGCACATCTCAGGAAAGAAAACAGTGAAAATTAGAATTATAAAGCAGCTGAAAAGTATTTACATGTTAGCAACCTATCAGTGGAATGTCTCCATATTTTTCTAACCTAAGCAAGTGTTGATGAACAACATGGAACGGGTGGTGATGATTTTTAGTTGGAATGCACACAGTCTGATAGCTCATGGGTAGGAATTAAAGGATAATATTGTTATGAAAACTAAACCTGACATTATATGTATTCAAGAGACATGGCTAATAGGGAATCTAGACAATAGAATCCCTGGATATGGATAGAGAAGTAGAAAGGCATGCATGTATCGTCATTAAGGTAAATCTAAATTATTTTGAAGATGAAGTGAAAAGGCTTAATACTGGGTATGATGCTATTGAGATTCTGATGCAAAATAATTCCACGTCACTAAAGAAGATAGAACATGTGCAACCCATGCAGGAAACCAGTGGCCAAGGAACTGAAAGAGATAATTGCAGGTGCCTCAAGCCTGTATATATGGAGCAGTCCTACCTTATTCAAGCTCATGATAAATCATCTTCCAAACAAGATAGGTGTCACTCTTTGTTGCTGAATGTGCCATATGGGGCAAAAAACAGAAACCCTGAAATCGCTGCTAAAAGAGCAAATGGAGCTCTAAGAAAGGGCTGGAATCGGGAAACATGGGGCTCTAAGTTGTCAATTCCAAGCTGAAGGTGATATTCACAAAAAGGAAATTAAAAAAAGATTATAAATTATATCTATATGGACAGTAAATAAGCATTGTTAAAAGCTTCAAACTTTTAGATGTGATATTTGATAGCAAACTCACTTAGAAGGATCATATTGAAAATATTAAAGATAAATGTACAGGCAAAATCAACGTACTTAAAATTATTTCTGGAACTTTCTGGGCTGCAGATAAGGAAGCCATGGTAATGCTATACAGACCGCTAAGACCAGTTATTGAGTAGAGTGCCAGGCTTTCAGTTCAGCATCAAACGTTAATTTGAGAAGCTTGACTCAGTCGCTGTTCAGATGTTGCAAATTGCATGTGATGCCTTCATCACAGTGCTGCTGTGTGTACTGCAGATAGCTGTGGGTGAAATGCCTATTACTTTAAGAATGACCCTTTAGACTTAATCTTTTGGGATAAAGCCATTGAAAACAGCAAAGATGGAAACACTAAGCTAATATATGATGAATGATTGGAAATTAAGTGGTCAACATGTAGAGCAAAAACTCAAAATGGCTCATAAAAGTAAGGTTAAAATGTGGAAAAAAGACCGAAAAGAGGTTAAAATCTATAGCTTTGGGAAAATGCATTTTAATTAAATTATACCTCCTGAGGTAGATTTGGAATTTTATAATGAAATTAAAAGAGAAAAGGTGTGTTAAATGTCTAAGAGTATGTCTACACTACAGGATTATTGCGATTTTACAGAAACCGATTTTTGGAAACGGATTGTATTAAGTTGAGGGCATGTGGCCACACTAAGCACATTAATTCGGTGGCGTGCGTCCATGTACTGAGGCTAGTGTCGACTTCTGGAGCGTTGCACTGTGGGTAGCTATCCCATAGTTCCCACAGTCTCTCTCGCCCATTGGAATTCTGAGTTGAGATCCCAATGCCTGATGGGGGCCAAAAATTTGTCACGGGTGGTTATGGGTAAATGTCATCAGTCAGTCCTCCCTCCGTGAAAGCAATGGCAGACAATCATTTCGCACCCTTTTCTCTGGATTGCCCAGGCAGACACCATAGCACGGCAGCCATGGAGCCCGTTCAGCCTTTTTTCACTGTCACCGTATGTCTACTGGATGTTGCTAACAGATGCGGTACTGCAGCGCTACACAGCAGCATCCCCTTGCCTTTGCAAGTTAGCAAAGATGGTTACCAGCGCTACTGTACCATCTGCTGCTTTGCAAGTTGACAATGACGATTACCAGTCATACTGTACTGTCTGCTGCTGTCATGGGTGCTCTTGGCCAGCCTCGGTGAGGTTGGTCGGGGGTGCATGGACAAAAATGGGAATGACTCCCCAGGTCCTTCTCTTCTTTAAGTTTTGTCTAATGGAGAGTCAGTCCTGCCTAGAATATCAGACAAGCCTACTAAAGAACCAGAGAGGTAAACAGCCGCTCTGGGTCAGAGCCCCAGACATCCTGCAAAAATGATGAGCTGCATGCCATTCTAGGGGGTGCCCCTGCAACAACACCACCCATTGCTTCCCTCCTCCCCCACCCCTCCTGGACTACTGTGGCAGTTAACCCCCCATTTGTGTGATGAAGTAATAAAGAATGCATGAATAAGAAACAACACTGACTTTACTGCCTCTGCAAGCAGAGATCAAAGGGGGGAGGGGAGGGGAGGGTAGCCTCCAACTGCCATGATATTCCAGGCAGGTGTGAATCTCCATTAGACAAAACTTAAAGAAGAGAATGATCTGGAGTCATTCTCATTTTTGCCCAGGCGCCCCCGGTCGACCTCACCGAGGCCGGCCAGGAGCACTCACAGGCCAACAATGACAGATACCAGTCCTACTGTACCGTCTGCCGTCCGCAAGGCAAGGGACGGGAAGGGGATGCTGCTGTGTAGCGCTGCAGCACCGTGTCTGCCAGCAGCATCCAGTAGACATACGGTGACATTGAAAAAAGGCGAGAAATGATTTTTTTCCCTTTGCTTTCATGTGGGGGCTGACAACATATACCCTGAACCACCTGCAACAATGTTTTTGACCCTTCAGGCTTTGGGAGCTCAGCCAAGAATTCAAGTGGTTTTCAGAGAGTGCAGGAACTGTGGGATAGCTACAGTTGTCAGTTGCCCCTCCCTCCGTGAGCATCCATTTGATTCTTTGGCTTTCTGGTACGCTTGTCTCAGCTTCTTAAGTTTCACACGGCATTGTGTTGAGTCCCTGTTGTGGCCTCTGTCCATCATAGCCTTGGAGATTTTTTTCAAATGTTTTGGCATTTTGTCTATTGGAACGGAGTTCTGATAGAACAGATTCATCTCCCCATACAGAGATCAGATTCAGTATCTCCCGCATGGTCCATGCTGGAGCTCTTCTTTGATTCTGGGACTGCATGGTCATCTGTGCTGATCAGCTCTCCACGCTGGACAAACAGGAAATGAAATTCAAAAGTTCACGGGGATTTTCCTGTCTACCTGGCCAGTGCATCCAAGTTCAGATTGCTGTCCAGAGCGGTCACAATGGTGCACTGTGGGATAGCTTCCGGAGGCCAATACCGTCAAATTGCGGCCACACTAACCCTAATTCGAAATGGCAATACCGATTTCAGCGCTACTCCCCTCATCAGGGAGGAGTACAGATATCAATATTAAGGGCCCTTTATATCAAAATAAAGCGCTTCATTGTGTGGACGGGTGCAAGGTTAATTTGGTTTAATGCGCTAAATTTGAGATAAACCCATAGTGTAGACCAGGCCTTAGATATAGCAAATGACTGCAGCACACCTTTAAGCAGGGGGGAATTGGTCTGGTTGGCTGAATGAAGGGAATAATATTTTATGTCTGGGGAGGGAAGAGAGGCAAACTACTGCAAAGAGGGGACAAGGGGTGACAATGACTCATCCCCTGGAATCTGGATGGATGGAAGAGTTTAAAAGGGGCAGCCCATGTGGTAAAGCTCACTTTGCTAATTGCTGGCACCTCCTTTTTTTGGATATTAAGAGAAACTATTTCACTAGGAGGGTGGTGAAGCACTGGAATGAGTTACCTAGGGAGGTGGTGGAATCTCCATCCTTCGAGGTTTTTAAGGCCTGGCTTGACAAACCCTGGCTGGGATGATTTAGTTGGGGTTGGTCCTGCTTTGAGCAGGGGGCTGGACTAGATGACCTCCTGCGGTCTCTTCCAAAACAAATCTTCTACGATTCTGATTCCTTGTGGTGAATGCAGGTACTCCATAGAGAAGGTATACAGTGGCTGGATAAATAGATTAACCAACATCTCCTTTTTAATTCTTTGCCAAAGGAACAGAATTGGAGGAGGTTGGGGACTCTTATGATTGGTACGGCAGGGAGCCAACCTCTCTTTCTTATGGCCCACATTAACTCTCCTACGAGGGGCGGGTGATGGAAGGTAAGATCCCAGCAATTGGTTGGCTGGGGGACCTGGATGGAAAAGATAGGGGCTGGTGAAAGCCCCGTGAGAAGTTATTGAATGAACATGAGATTACCTGCACTGTACACTTTTATCTGCCGGATGGTCCTAGACATCTAACAATAAAGTTGCGGCCTGATTAAAACCATATTGTATCACAGCGCAGACTCACCCCCCGCGGCGCCTCCATCCCTTCACAAGTCCTCCATCCCTCTAGCATAGAAAACTCCATGGGGATGGTGTATTTCCACAGGCCTACCCTATCCAGTGAACACTCTCCTATTTGCTGACTCACCCAGTCCCCCATGTGGATCTCTTCCACAAAGGTTTTTTGAAGGGCTGGGAAATAGTCTTGCAGTGGTGGCTAATGCTCCTTTTCCCCTTCCATACAAGGGAGGGGAGATCCAAGTGTGGCTGTGATAGTCATGATCTGACTCTAGAGTTATACAAAAAGCCCTTGCCCCAAATCTCACATGACTTTCAAAGTGACTGCTCTAGAGACTTTTTGTTTTTAAATTAGGATTTCTTGCATTGTCCTGATTTTACCCATCTAGTCTTTATGAACTCACAACCATTTGTCTGCATTTTTGTGAAGACATGTTTGATTCACTGCAGCCTTCCGTAGTGCTGTAATCAGGAAACAGACTCAATATTCCAAGATATATTTCTACAGCATAGCACTAGCTGTCCCTGCTTTTTCTCTGGGTAAAGGACACCTGCCAGCATTTCTTAGATCTAGAAAACTGTTTGATTCTATTTAGAAATCTCTGCCTCTTGACATAAAGTGCTGGGCTGGAAACTATTGTGCTATCTAACTTTTTATGTGGTAAGCAATACATTGTGATAATTAAAAATCCTTCGGGACTTTCCACAAGAATAGTTGTGTTATCTCAGATGTTCTGGTCAAATTCTAAACAAGCTTATTCTTTGCTTCTTGTCCTCAACCTGGTTTGTTATACTGAGCTCTGTTAAACAGCTGCCACACTTCATATCAGAGATGGCCGCATTTCATTGGTGGGCAAATCATTCCTATATTCAGTTCACACATCACTAGGTCAGGTTCATAAAGAATTTTGGGATCATCCAAGACACACAGTTCTAGATAAACAGATTGTTGTACTCACTGTTAATAAATTCAGACAGTTCACAGAAGTAATTAAAGGAAGGGGGAAATATGGCGTTTGAAAATTGCATCACCAGCAAGCTAGATTATGATACTGCACGATTGGCAAAACAAGTTCAAATTCATGTTCTTTTCCTACCATTTAAACATGAGGGCGATTCAGCCTTTTTAAACATCCATATTTCCATTCCCACAGGAACTGCGCAATGTATTAGGGCTACAGGCTCTACGGGCTTTGCAAAAATTAGGCTGTCCCAAGTAGGTGCCCAAAATATGGGTGGGTGTGTGTGTGTGTGTGTGTGTGTGTTGCACGCTGAGATTTTTCTAATCGGTGCACAAGATTTTTGCCACACCTTTCCCATTTAATTTTAAAGGGAGATATATGGATTAACTACATGCTCTGCTTTTAAAATCTTAACCATTGTGTTTTCTTTTCATTAGACGTTCTCTTTCCCTTTTTTCCCTAAAGTTTCCATTTGTTTTTCAATCTTCCCCTTTTGTGTTCCAGGCATTTGGATACTGTGGTAACAAACATAGAATTTATAACAGTACAATTTTCACCCCATTTTTATTAGATTTCCCCCTATCTGTTCTTTCATTGATGACACCTAAGTAATAGCAATAATTAGTAATAAATTATTCTAACAACCAATCCAAAGTTTTGCTCAAAAACTCCACCTTTCTTGAGATTCTAAATAATTTTGATTTATTTTTAAAAATATTTATATGCCTGGGCACCTCCTAGTTTTCAATAGAAGTGCAGAAATACTGCAGCACAGTCACGCTGAGGCTACAGTAAGAATACCATGTAAACGGGGAATAGTTAACACCTATTTCTATGGAATTGATTTCTAGACTAAGGGCCCAATCATTCAAAATCTTACCACTGAGTATGGTGCATGCTACCAACTGAAGCCGAAGGGACCACTTTGCAGTAGTAGCATCCTACTGGAGGTATTTTTTTTTCCAGAATTGGTCTCAATTTTGCAAGCCTAAAATGTCTGGTTAGGACATAGGCTCACTTAGCATTTATGGGTGAATTCTAAGCTGGTGTAAATTGTCATAGCTCCATGGAAGCCAGTGACTTCAATGGCAGTATGATAATCTGCACCAGTTGAGGATCTGTTCCTCAGTTTTGGGAATGTTTATTCTGTGCAAAAATCTGAACCTTTGGAGTTTCCCCTGTCACTAGTGGGAAGGATAGTACACATCTTTGAAAAGCAGTAATAGTTAAAGCATATTCCTAATTAATTTTCAAAATAATGAATTTAACACTGGCAATCTTGCTGACCTGTAAACAAATGTGCTGCTAGCACTGTATGACATTCTAGTGAGCTGTAAGCAAGGAGCTGTGCCTTGAAAGGAGATCAAACAAAGTCAGTCTCCGCTCTGATTACATTTTTGTTTTCCTTCTCTACATCTTTCTCAAGAGGCTCCAGTCTATTTTAGCACACAAACGTGACTTTTCCCTCTGGTACTGTGTTTGAAAGTAAAATTTAAACAAGCGGGTAGCAATAAAACTTTTAATCCATAAATATTGAAAAGGAAGAAAAAAAGAAATATTGTCAGACCAACCAATCCAACAACCCCCAGTTTCTTTATTTTGGTGATGACGTCGAAGGGATGATTAATGTTGATTCAAGCCAAGGTTTGCTGTGCTATATAACATCATTCTTCGAGAAGCTGTCTTCACGCTTCCCTGGAGGGTGACAAGAGCCTGTGAATTTTTTTAGTGATGATTAATGTCTTGGAGCTCGACATCACGTGTTGAGTGATGTTCTGGTTGTTCTCCTTTTTCATCAGGCTATTCTGGAGCCATGTTTCACGTGCCATAACATGCTCATGGCTACTCCACCTCTTCAGTTTCTTCCTTCCTTTCACATTAAATCTG
This sequence comes from Mauremys reevesii, assembly GCF_016161935.1. NCBI lineage: Eukaryota > Metazoa > Chordata > Testudines > Geoemydidae > Mauremys > Mauremys reevesii. The sequence continues at coordinate 244,309,939 of NC_052623.1, read as the reverse complement.
CTCTGAAGCAGAATCCCTCTGACTGGAATACCACTGAACAATTTCCTATATCTCATGCCAATGACGGTCCCCCAAACTGAGGAGCTCCAGACTGGTAGGAAGTGATTCAGGAGGGAAACATAATTTTGGGGAGGTCAATAAGTGGGCTGGACACTTTAATAAATCCCTAGGGCCCTGGGTTGGGACCTAGTTGAAGGGGGCTGGGCCCAGGCCCTCCTCCTTTGCCCCTCCTCCCACTCCTCTATAGTGACAGAATCCCTGATGGAGCAATTGGAGCATACAGGCATGATTGAGGCCACAGCAAGGGACCCCTCTAATCTTACCTCCTCTTCCACTGCTATGGACCAGTTTTTATTTTGAAGTAACTTCATATAATTTAATTTTGCATAAAATACGAACATAAATAATATAGCAAAACACAAATCAAATCTGACCCAAAACAGGTGAAAACACAGATCCATGCACATTGTATAATGCAGCCTCCCAAGTGGTTAACAAACAGGGGTAAGAAGACCTTTGTATTGAAATAAAATTAAAAAACAAATTCAATCCCCAGAAAAACATTCAAGGTGAATTTGATGAAATACACATAATTGTATTGAATGTTCATAATGATAGAGGGAAACTGCCTGCAATTCAGGAATCAAGTAAGGTAGAATTTTTGTGTGTGACCACATCATATTTTTTCCAATTACTTCAGTAGGAGAATATCAAAATTTTCATTAACATCCCTGTGGAGAACTAACATAGTCACTAATTGAATTTGGCAGGTGTCTCAGATTTCCTTTCTATCACTGTGAGTATTTTAGCTCCCAATATAGATATACAGCTATCCATTTCTTAAAATTTGGCAAGATGAATCACTCATGTATGGTATTGAGATAAGAATCCTAAATATACCATTCACAGGAATAAAGGGCAAAAGACAAATTGGTCAGCTGCTATCTACATCCCCTAAGCTTGTTTTTGCTAAACCAGCTTTGAATAAACTTTGATATCCTGAAGACTGTTTTTAATACTGTATTTTGGAAATCCCCTTAAATATCCAGAACTCAGAGTTGTTAACATTGTGCTATAAATTTGGCCAGGAACTGATCAAGATGGGTAAACTCGTCTTTCACATTTTCTTTTAAGGTCCCTTTTTCCTTTCCAAATTTACAAATGAAATGACAGCAAGCATGCAAGTTCAAATATAAATCCCATATCAACTGAGAGATGTTTCAGAGAAATTGTAAAGATGGGGCAGGGGGGAGGGATACCTCAGTGGTTTGAGCATTAGCCTGATAATCCCAAGGTTGTAAATTCAATCCTTGAGGGGGCCATTTAGGGATCTGGGGCAAAAAAATTGGATGATTTAATTGGGGAGTGCTCCTTCTTTGAGCAGGGGGTAGACTAGATGACCTCCTGAGGTCCCTTCCAGTTCTATGAGAAAGGTATATCTCCACATATTTTATTATTATGTAATATGTCCTAATGGAAAGTTCCACTTGGATATTGAAGTTCACTTATCTGTATATATCCCTAGCAAAATGATTTTTGTCTGATAATATAGCCTTCAAAGTTGAATACATTGTAGATGACCAAGCTGTTCCTTTCTCTGTGTGGGTTGTGGCTGGGAGGAGGAGTGCTATGAAAGCTGAAAGTGATATTTGGTATCTTTGTGATCAGACTTGAACAGTGTATTTTATCTGTCTTCTACCATTAAGTTTTGCAGTACAGATTTATCTTTGAATTTGAGCTGTGGGTTGGGTTTTTAATGAGTAAAAAGCCATTAAACTGTCTTGAATTACTGCATGCAGTTCTGGTGTCCCCATCTCAAAAAAGATATATTAGAATTGGAAAAGTTACAGAGAAGGGCAACAAAAAGAACACATACAAATACTGGGACTTTTCAGCTTGGAAAAGAGATGACTAAGGGGGGATATGATAGATGTCTATAAAATCATGAAGGATGTGTAGAAAGTGAATGTTATATACTCCTTCACATTACACAAGAACCAGAGGTCACCCAGTGAAATTCAGAGGCAGCAGGCTTAGAACAAATGAAAAGAAGTACTTCTTCACACAATGCAGAGTCAACCTGTGGAACTCATTGCCAGGGGATGTTGTGAAAGCCAAAACTGTAATTGGGTTCAAAAAAGAAATAGTTACGTTAATGGAGGATAGGTCCATCAATGGCTATTAGCCAAGATGGTCAGGAATACAACCCTGTGCTCTGGGTGTCCCTAAGCTCTGACTGATAGAAGCTGGGAGTGGACGACAGGAGATGGACCACTTGATAATTGCTCTGTTCTGTTTATTCCCTCTGAAGAATTTGGCATTCCCACTGTCAGAAGACAGGATACTGGACTAGATGGATCATTGGTCTGACACAATATAGCTGTTCATATGTTATGTACTTATGGGATATGGCACATGAAAGACACTGCCTTGAAGGATTGTCTTTGTTGTCGGTTTGTCCAATGGAATACATTTGGTCCTTGTGACATAATGTTTCTATCTATGCAGTGACTTTGATGTATAGTCATTTTGTTGCACTGGCATGTTGCTATCACCCTAGGTCATCAAATAATGACATTGACACATCATCATGTTGTTGTGTCAAAGCATCATGACTTCCCAACACTGCAATGTTTCATGGACCCCCAAAGTGACTTTTTTTGGGGATTTGTGAATATCAAGCAATCTCTGTGTAACTTCAGATTATCCTGTTAGAGCAGGGGTGGGCAAACTACAGCCTGGAGGCTGGATCCAGTCCATGGGCCATTTTAAGTTGGCCTGCAAGCCACACTATGCGGCTCGGCTCTGCTCCGACCAGGGCACTGGGGCTGGGGCTGGACCATGTGGCTCAGCCCTGCTCTGGCCGGGGCGTGGGGCTGCGGGGGAGCCGTACCATGTGGCTCCCGGAAGCTGCAGCATGGCCCTGCTTCAGTGCCTATGTGCTCTAATGGTCCCCTCCAGTGCTCCAATGGGAGCTGCAGAGGTGGTGCCTGTGGATGGGGCAGCGTGCAGAGCCATCTGGCTGTGCGTCTGCATAGGAGCTGGAGAAGGGACATGCCACTGCTTCCGGGAGACGCTTGAGGTAAGCGCTGCTCGGAGCCTGCACCCCTGAGCCTCTCCCCATGCCCCAACTCCCTGCCCCAGCCCAGAGCACCCTCCTACACCCCAAACTCCTCACCCCCATCCCCACCCTAGAGCCCGCACCCACTCCCACATCACAACCCCAATTTTGTGAGCATTCATGGCCTGCCATACAATTTCTATTCCCCGATGTGGCCCTCGGGCCAAAAAGTTTGCCCACCCCTGTGTTAGAGGTATCACAATCCCAGAAATATCTATAACCACCATATTGTAATTTTTCAAAATTGAACTTAATTATTGATTGGATATCTTTGCTCAAGAATCCAGAATACAGGGAATATCGTAAATTAAAGTTCAGGTTAGTTTAAGTGTGTAAATTTGCCTAGTACTTGCTTCAAGTCTGGCTTCAGCTAGGTCTCTGTCACTTTTATGAGTACTGATATTCACTGAGTGTGCATGGCAGTGGATTGATGGGGGGAAGGCTCGCTGAAGAGTACTCTGAGAATGGATAAGTGCCCTTCTTAGATGATGATTTTATGTAGTCCCCTTGAAATCACCTATTTAGAGTATAGGCTTTATCAGTCAGAAATGATCTTTGGACTCGTACTTACTTACTTGACTTTGGAGGAAGAAAGTGAAGAGGTGTCTAATCAAGTCCTTTGTGTTTCAGAAGGGCATGATCATTTGCATATCAGGGGAAATCCAGTACTGACATGACTGGAAATGTAAATGTGCACTAACCATGAAAATAAAGCATTTGAAGTCTTTCCATCCCACTAGTATCTCTGGAGGATGTTAAACAGATAACTTGCATCCAAGAATTTAAAAAGAGCTGGCTGAGGAGCTTTCTGGACCATTAATGTTGTTTTTCAATAAGCCTTGGGGCACTGGGAAGTTCCAGAAGACTGAAAGAAAGTTCATGTGCTAATTTTTAAAAAGGATAAATGTGGTGACCTGGGCAATTATAGGCCTATCAGCCTGACATCTATTTTGGGCAAGATAACGATATGGGACATTATTAATAACTAAAGGAGGGTAATATAACTAATGTCAATCAACATGGGTTTATGGAAAATAGATCCTGTCAAACCAACTTGATGTCTTTTTTGGAAATCACAAATTTTGTTGATAAAGGTAATAATATTGATATAACATGGTGTACATGAAATGGATTAAAACTAGCTAAATGATAGGTCTCAAAACGTAACTGTAAACAGGGAATCATCATTGAGTGGGTCTGTTTCCAGTGAAGTCTTGTAGAGAGAGGTTCTTGTTCCGAAGCTATTTTAACATTTTTATCAGTGACCTAGAAGAAAACATAAAATCATCACTGATAAAATTTCCAGGTGACCCCAAAACTGGGGGAGTGGTAAATAATGAAGGGCCCAGGTCAGTGATTCAGAGCGATCTTGATCACTTGGTAAACTAGGTGCAAGCAAACAATAGCGTATCACAATGCATAAATGTAAATGTGTGAATCTAAGAACAAAGAATGTATGCCATACTTATAGGGTGGGAGACTCTATCCTAGGAAGCAGTGACTCTGAAAGATTTGGGGGCTATGGTGGATAATCTGCTGAACATGAGCTCCCAGTGACACTATGTCTAAAAGAGCTAACATGATCCTTGTTTAGACATCCCAGGGAATCTCAAGTAAGGGTAGAGAAGTTATTTTACCTCTCTAGTTGGCACTTTTGGAATATGGTGTTTGGTTCTGATGTCCACAGTTCAATAAAGATGTTTATAAATTGGAGATTGTTCAGAAAAGAGCCAAGAGAATAAATAAAGCATTAGAAAATGTGCCTTCTAGTGACAGATTTAAGGAGCTTAATCTATTTAGCTTAACAAAGAGAAGGCTAAGGGGTGATTGATTACAGTCTATAGGTATCTACGTGGGGAACAAATATTTAATAATGGGCTCTTCAGTTGAGCAAAGGAAGGTATAGCATGATCCAATGTCTGGAAGCTGAAGCTAGACAAACCTTGAATAGAAATAAGGTGTAAATTCTTAATGGTGAGAGTAAATAACTATTAAAAGAATTTACGAAAGGTTGTAGTGGATTCTCCATTGCTGACAATTTTTAAATTAATATTGGATGGTCTTCTGAAGATCTGCTGTAGGAATTATTTTGGGAAAGTTCTATGGCCTGTGTTATATAGTAGGTAAGACTAAATTATCATAATGGTCCCGTCTAGCCTTAGAATCTATGAATCCATGCTCTGATTTCTTAAAACATATTGAGGAGGAGGGAAACTGAATTTAGATTTCTATTACAGTGGTGTGGAATCCATTAAAATTAGGGGGGTTGCTGAAACTGAGAGCAGAAGTTGGCTTGTTTTGTCTCAGGAGAAGACTTTCTCTGCCAAGTGGGTATAAAATTACTTGTGCTACAATAGAATCATAGAATCATAAAATGCATTGTGGGATACAATATTTCAGCCTTTTCAGGGTTACCTAGGGAGATGGTGGAATCTCTATCCCTAGAGGTTTTAAGGACCGGCTTGACAAAGGCCTGGTAGGGATGATTTAGTTGGGGTTGGTCCTGCTTTGAGCAGGGGGTTGGACTAGATGACTTCCTGAGGTCTCTCCCAACCCTAATCTTCTATGATTCTATGATACTGGCCATTGCAACTTCAGGGCTGCTGGTGCAGCTTCATGGCCTGGAACGGAGAGAATTTATTTTGCTCTCCCTTCCCCTCTCCATCCCCACCCAATTGCAACAGAGCTTCCCACCAAAGCTGCAGAGGGAACTGGGTGGAGAACTTAGGCCTGAATGCATATAGCCGAAACTAGCAAATGTCTGCGCCTAAAATTCCTTTTTAATTTCAGTCAGCATTCCCAACAACTTGCTTGCCAATTAACAGGACTGATAGCTGCCTCAATGAATAAATTACTAACCCAAATTGGTTTTGCTCTGCTGGCTCCCTGGAAGCTATGTGCATCCTGTTTGGAAGAGACCAACTTCCAGGTCACACAACCACTGGCTGAGAAACACAGACACATAGTCTGTGAATGGTTAGCATTCCCTTTTCATTGAACAGCAAGAACACCTGAGCCTTGTGTTGCAAATCCTTTCCCATTTTTACTCCAGGGATTTGTATTAATTCAATCTTTAAGGGTTAGACTGAACCCTTTGGCTCAGCCTTGAGTCTAGGACAATGTATAGCTGTGCTGCCCCCTAGGAGCATCGGGAAGTGATAGTCACTAAATGGGTCTGAATCTGCACTTCCTTAAACCTTCTGTAGCTGTTTACAATAGTGAAAGTGGATGTGAAATGTTACCAGATTAGAATGGTAACATTTTATACCCATTCTGCTCTGGTGGAAATGACTACGTGGATGCAAATCCAATGAATCTCAATTCCTTCCCTTTGCTCTAAAGACTGGCATTGGAAAGGAAATAATTTAAAACACTGAAAGTGGTACCTTTTGTATTCCCCACCTCTGTTGCACCCAGCCAACTCTGAAGCATGGCTTTTCCTGCTCCTTGATCACTTGCTCATGAGGCTACTGTGTTTCACATACCCTAACTTTGCTACAGAAGAAGCCTTATTCTCTACTCACCAATGTGACTGCGTTAGGGTTAGTGACAATCCCAGCATTTCCCAAACTTGGGACGCCACTTGTGTAGGGAAAGCCCTTAGCGGGCCAGGCTGGTTTGTTTACCTGCTGTGTCCGCAGTTCCGGCCGATCGCAGCTCCCACTGGCCGCAGATCACTGCCCCAGGCCAATGGGAGCTGTTGGAAGCGGCGCAGGCCAAGGGACGTACTGGCCGCCACTTCCAGCAGCTCACATTGGCCTGGAGCAGCGAACCACGGCCAGTGGGAGCCGCAATCAGTCGGAACTGCGGACGCGGCAGGTAAACAAACCTGCCCGGTCCACCAGGGGCTTTCCCTGCACAAGCAGCATCCCAAGTTTGGGAAACACTGATCTCGACTGTTCGACTTTAACACATCAGAAGATTTACAGATCAAATTGATTGCTCCAAAATAGTTTATAAACTGTAGCATTTCTACATTTTGACTAAATCTCAAAGAATAATCTAAATTCCAGTGTACCATGCAGGTTTTCATGGATACTTGTAAGAATTGTAAATGCAATTTAAATCCAAAAATAATTTCTAATAGTAAAATGCCTGGCAACATTCTGCTGGATCTTTGGTTTGATATGAACTCAGAAGGAAGGGTGCCATTAAGTGAATTAACGCCAATTCTTGTAGCACTTGCATGTCTCCTATCCAGTCACTAACCAAAGCCCTACTCTCCTCAGCTAATTAATACTCAACACTCCAGAATAGTATTAACTAAAAATCAGAGGCACTCCACACAGTCTAGACCATATTGTAATACTAAACTTGTGATGTGACCTCCCTTCCATATCCTAGTGGCAAGTACAGCAGTGGCTTACGTTGGAAAGCAATATTAGGAAAATATTGATTTTTTTAAAGCTGTCTTTAATGCCATTTGCAGCTGAAAACAAAGAGAAGAGCCAGCATGATGTGACTAGCTGGCTCTCCATGGATGACCAGCAAGTGCACCACAGGCCACAATTAGTATATGGACCACAATTTGAGAACTGCTATAAATTATGTCAGTAGTGGGGGGGAATGCTGGTTTATAGCATAGGGGTTTGGAGGAGGCAGGCGGCTGGGGAGAAAACACCTGACAGTAAAGGGTAAGAGGATAAAGACAGCAGGAGCCTAGAATGTGGGGTGTTTTTATAGCTGTGGTTACTGAACGTAGACATGTATTTCTGGAAGCGGAAGGGGATAGAAAATAAATTAATCAATGGACCAAAAATGCCTTGTGGGACAAAATATTTCAGCCTTTTCAGGCAGGCTGAGTACAGACACAAAAGGGAAGTAAGTTAAATAACTTGTGGTTCATTTGAATGAGAACATACATCATTTTTGTCAAAGCCCCACAGATATTCTTCAAACTGACAGAAATGTCTGACCACATTTCCCCCCCCCCCTTTCCTACCCTGAGTGAACTTGTGAACTAGTTAGGCGCTGTCTGGGTTCCGGACATTTCAATAGTTTTGGCTCCATACCATTCTAACATTCATCCTAGAGGAATTCCTGTTAATTTTGTTTATGCTATTTACTAAGCTTTTTCTTATTTTATGCCATCTCTCAGTGTGTTTAATCTCCACTTGGAGAATTTGAGAAACAATTTCATCAATGAAATCTCTATTTAAATGTTTTCAGACCATTGATACATTCTCTGAGAGAGTCTTGTGCAGAAATCCTACTTCTAAACTCTCCTGAATTTGTCTGTTTTGCGGGCATGGGTGATTGGATGGATTAGAATCAACACTTAATTTTGCAAATAGCATCTCTCTCTAAAATGGGGTAAACCCAAATCTCAGTTTAGAATGCCCCACATCTGTTTTGTGCAGGTCAGGTATATCTCAGAATTTACCATGAGTAATCCCCCTCTCCAAATCACCCTGTTGCTTATACAAATAAACTTATATGTGATACAGGTCATATAAGGTATGAATGAAAGGAGTTGTGCTGCTTGCTTTGTCTGCGGCTTCCTTAATTGTGGCCAGAGTTAGAGTATTAGTAGGTGGGAGGCTGTCACAAAACTGGGTGATTGGGCAATGAAATGGCAGATGAAATTCACTGTTGATAAATGCAAAGTAATGCACACTAGAAAACATAATCCCAACTATACATACAAAATGATGGGGGCTACATTAGCTGTTACCACTCAAGACAGAGATCTTGGAGTCATTGTGGAGAGTTCTCCACTCTAATGTGCAGTGACAGTCAAAAAAGCGAACAGAATGTTAAGAACCATTAGGAAAGGGATAGATAATATGACAGAAAATATCATAATGCCACTATATAAATCCATGGTATGCCCACACCTTGAACACTGTGTGCAGTTCTGGTCTCCCCATCTTAAAAAAAAAAATAAAAAAAAAATTAGAACTGGAAAAGATAAAGAGAAGTTCAACAAAAATGATGAGGGGTATGAGACAGGGCTTTCATATGAGGAGAGATTAAACAGACTGGGACTTTTCAGCTTGGAAAAGAGACAACTAAGTGGGGATCTGAGAGAGGTCTATAAAATCATGACTGGTGTGAAGAAAGTGAATAAGGAAGTGTTATTTACTCCTTTGCATAACACAAGAGCCAGGGATTGCCCAATGAAATTAATAGGCAGCAGGTTTAAAACAAACAAAAGGAAGTACTTCCACATATTGACTGTGTGGTTGTGTGAAGAACTTGCTGCCAGGGGATGTTGTGAAGGCGAAAACTATTACTGGGTTCAAAAAAGAATGATATAAATTCATGGAGGGTAGGTCCATCAATGGCTATTAGCCAAGATGGTAAGGGATGCAACCCCATCCTCTGTGTCCTAAGCATCCAACTGCCATTAGCTGGGAGTGGATGATGGCGATGGATCACTTGACAATTGCCCTGTTCTGTTCATTCCCTTTGAAGCATCTGGCATTGGCCATTGTCGAAGACAAGATACTGGGCTAGATGGACCTTTGGGCTGACTTAGTATGGCGGTTCATATGTGGGCAAACCCAGATATTATTATCTCATGACAACCACTTAGAAGATTTTATACTCTGGATGTTGTTACCCAGCAATACTCTGTGTGTTTAATCGGGGCTATGGATTGAATTGATAGCCTAAAATCCCTGCTTAGTGAAGTCCAGATTCAGCACCTTCATTTTTCCTAAAAAGAAGGAGAAAAAAAATAATTTCTCAAGGAAGACATCCCCCTCTAAGGCTGAGCTGTGAGTGGGTGAGACTAGTGTAGCCACCTTTCCATATTTGTGCAAGATCTCTGAGAGATTTTTTTTCTCTTTCTCCCCCTTCATAAAAAAAAATCCAGCTATTCCATGTCAGGCCATCTGGCAAATAAAAAAATCAAACAGCAATGTGCCAGGTCTGTATAGTTGACATCTGTCACTGCTAGACCTCCAGATGCAGGGCCTGACACATGTCAGAAGCTTTATTTAGACTGGATTGGAAGGAGCAGATTTATTACAGAAAAGTTAAGAAGTATGTTTTCTCCCTTTTCATCTCTGTACCTTTTGGAGTATTTATATGTTCTTGTTCCCCCTAAAATAATGTGAGCCATTTGTTTTGGAGACCTTTTTGAGGAAAGTGATCTTGTGCATTGCAGGCCAAGCGATGGGGTAGAATTTCTATTGCATGAGAACTATTTGATTGGCTCAATATATTGTAAACCAACATTTTTAAAATAGGCTTTGACTTTACTAGGGCAATGAGAACCTTATCCAAACAGCTGTCGCAGGGACTGGTACTAGCTGTAAGACTAAGCTTGTCATTTGGAGTTTCACTGGGGAAAGATTTAGCATCAGGAAGTTTCCATTTGGATGCTGGCTGTATAATGGCTAATGCATTTCTTTCTTTACTATTTCTGGCCTTTCCTGGCTCACAATGTAGCTTCCTGTAATAATATGATGCTCTTTATTTAGACCCGAGTAAGGAGCACCTTAGTTATTTTTATTAACGCTTGAGACAAAGCAGCGAAGAGTCATCATGCATCCGACGAAGTGGGTACTCACCCACAAAAGCTCATGCTCCAATACAACTGTTAGTCTATAAGGTGCCACAGGACTTTTTGCTGCTTTTATAGATCCAGACTAACACGGCTACCCCTCTGATGCTTGAGACAAAGTTAGCTATTTGCATTGGTTCTTTGGTATTCTTTCTATGGTTGTTTCCTTCATTATGGCATGAAAATAAACCAAGAGACTCTTCTCAAAACCAAATATACCAGGTCAGATTTACTTCTGGTGTACCGGCATAATGCTGACATCACTGGAGTCACACCTTTTTGTACCAGAAGTGAACTTGGCCCTGTAGCTTTCTTGATTTAATAACTATAAAGGAGATAATAATTACAGAAAAAGTAAAAATTGCCCTAAATCTTCATCCAAAACTTTAATAGAACCCTCTTTATTGGACCTTTTCATAAGAACATAAGAACATAAGAAAGGCAATGCCAGGTGCCCCTCAAACTGAAGAGTCCTAGTTCTCAATCCATGAAAGGACCTTCATGAGATTTGAAGTTGTTTGAATGACTTTTCCTTCCCCTATTACAATTTTTCTCATGTGCCTCTGAATCTCCAGGTTCCAGCCTTGTTTGAAAATGAAAGTACTGGAAATTTTATGAGGAAGCCTAGCCATCCCAAGCATAGTACTCAAGAAGCGGGATTGTTGGGATACATGTCAGAGAAGCATCCTGCCCTCTAGGTGACCTATTTTTTCAATCTCTTGCAGCTGACCCACCCACTTATATTAGGCCTTAGCCTGATCCAATGTGAGTAGTGATATCTACTAGTGAAATTTGATGGTGTTGGTAAACTGTGATGATCAGACCCGCAAACCTTGAAGTCAAGTGTTGTAGGTGCTCCATCTATCACAAGAGCACATGACGCTAGGTGAGTTCACTCAAGAATCAAACTCATGCACCGGGTTATAAAATAAAAATGATAGCCTGGCAGAGAAATGGTAAAAGGCAATGCCTTAGTGAGAGTGAAGGGTAGTTCAGTTAAAGGAGTTGCAATTAAAAAACTTAAATAGTAAATAACTCTTGTTATGCTCTAATGTTAGGAATTCTACTGAAGAACTATTGGCCAGAGATATGCTTTTCAGTTTAGATGGGTTCTAATCTTCCATACAATCTTCTGCAGGGAACATACACTTATTCTGAAGTCTCTAAAGCTTTATCTTTGCCAGTCAGGTGTCTCACCACTTTGGTTCTTACCCTTCTGAATTTCTGAGATGGGCATCCTAGCAACACAATCTCTCTTAGCCTGGTGTCTTGATCTCAGTCTGTACGTACCTGCATGGAGAGAAGATTTCTGCTGGAAGAAGGTTCTTAATTTAGCAAACAAAGGCAGAACAGGACTCAAAGTCTGGAAGCTGATAGTAGGCAAATTAAAACTAGAAATAAATCACTTTTTTAATGTGAAGGTAATTAACCACAAGCCTTAGCTAAGGTTTAGATAGATGTTCCTTTACCTGAATACTTTAGATCAAGATGGGATGGCTTCATAAATGATGTGTTAACTCAACCAGAAATGTATAGGCTTGATGCTGGAATCCCTTGGTGACATTCTTTGGACTGTGTTGTACAGGAAGTCAGATTAAATGATCATAATGGTCCTGTCTGGTCTTAAAAATCTAAGCATTTATGAATAAATATTTCCGAAATTCACATCTCAGTTTTCAGGTGTAAGTCCATCTGCATACTTAACAAACAACTTGAAAGTCAATGGTGTTCAGATTACAGTATTTGGTTCAGCCTATAATAAAGAAAAGAAGCATTTGAAGAAATTTAGATTGGGATCCAGGTTTAAATTTCAAACACCCCTCCACCCCACACTCCCGCAAAGTTTCAGGTGCTTGGATCTAAGATTTTGGCTTGAGTCTCTCTCCAGTCGATGTTTTGTATTTTTAATACATAAAAATGTATTAATCACAGTATGGTATCAAGGCAGCATACAAAATAACAAATACATTTGTATACCCCAGTCACAACAGCAAGGAAATAAACCATTCTGACCATTAGCCACACTCAGCACCAAATGAGTTCACCATGTGCAATGCTGCCAATGGGTGAGGTAATAAAACCACACTTCCAAGGATGGCAAAATGGAGGCTTGTCGGATGACAAGAAGAAGTGCGTTTGACAGCTGGGGACAATCCACTTAGAATGTCTAGCCACCAAAATTGTGAATGCAGGGACTGGCCAGAAGAGGAACTTGTGTGATTACTTTTATCATTCAGTCCTAAAGAGCCATATTTTGCCCTTTGAGTCACCATGCACATCCAAGCGCAGAGCTTAGTCCTAAGTGTTGAAAATACAGTGAGTAGAATGACACTAACAGGGAAAAATATGGTGCCAGATCTTCAGATGGTATAAATTGATGTTGCTCCACTGAACTCAGCAGATCCATATCAGATGAAGGAGAATATGGCCTGTTAATTTTAAATTAAAAATATAAACTCAAAAGATCTTAAATTCAAGATTTTTTAAATAGATCATAGACTTCTTACTAGGCTAGGCAAGTTATAAAATCAGTATAAATCCCTAAAATAATGTGATTAGAAAAGTATTGAGAATTACAAGGGAAAACTAATGTGAAACTATTTTGAGAAATAAAATGAATATAAGGGCTGTAATCACATTGCTTTCCCTATGCTATGACCAAGAAAAGCATGCAAACTTTCAGGAAATTACGAGGTTTCAGTGTGTGAAGTTAGAGTGCACAGTAAACAATAAGGGTCTGTTGCCATTTAAGTTGGAAAGGTTTCCCACTGATATCAGTGGGAATACAGTCAGGGTCTAAAGGTACAGTGCTTGGTGTGGTCACAGTGTGATACAGCAGGGCCAGGGAGCAGTGGTAGAGGGGAAATATATAAGCCCTAGGCTAATTACGGCGTGGTTCCCTGTGGGCTAGGTAGGGTGACCAGATGTCCTGATTTATAGGGACAGTCCTGATTTTGGGGTCTTTTTCTTATATAGGCTCCTAATACCCCCCACCCCTGTCCAGATTTTTCACATTTGCTGTCTGGTCACCCTAAGACTAGTTGCTACAGGTTAATTGGAGCACCTGTAGTCAATTAAGCCCTGTCAGGAACCTAATAAACCCCCCTGCTTCAGACAGTTGGAGGAGGAGGAAGGACAGAGGACTGGAGCTTGGAGGCATGTTGTAAGATTTGAAAGACCAGAGAACTGAAGTAAGGGAGACCCTGCCCCAGCAGGGGAAGGAGACTTCCTTCCTCAGTGTCTAAGGACTGAAGGTTCCCCACCCAAGGGGGAAGAGGATAAGAACCTGCAGGGGCTGGGACTCAGAGTGAGGAGCAAACCCCTCCTCCCCCCCCGCTTCCCTACTCTGCCACCTTCCTGGGCCACTAGTGGGGACTTTAGTGGCCCAAGAGCAGGGGCCAAGGGGTGGCATCTTAGCTCCCCTGCCAAGAAAAGTGCAGGACCCACCATACTAACATCGGCCATCTTGTCACAACAGTCATACCTGGGGTTCCTTGTCAACCTGGTAAGTTTTAAACTTGTTTTCAAACTAATACAGGAGCTTTCAATTTACTTAGTGACCACAACTGCCTAATCTAACAGATTTTCTTTTCTGGGATTTAAAATATACTCCCAACCATGTCAATAATCCAGGTTACAATGTCTGCTCTTATGCTATGCTCCTCACTGTAGCATCTGAGCACCATCCAGTAGTTCATTAAGTGACATGACTAACATTTTGGCATGGGTGGTTCACTCACTCTCACCCTTTCCCTGGGCGAGAGAGGTGTGTGTGCGCGTGTGTGTATGTGTACAGTGGAGTGTTTTGTTTTTGCTTTTAAATGTACATATTGCTCTGAATGTATTTACTTAGAGTTTATTTTGGCAGAGTGTCATTGAATAAGGACCACAGAATTTGGCACTGTAGAAGGGGTCCCAAGTTGCTCAACAATTTCTCCTTCTAGTGTATTTACAGATACTAAGATGCATTTGCAGGGTTGACAGAGACAAATCAAGTTGTAAACTGAGCCAACTTGATCTGGAAATCTTTGACAGGAAATAAATATGGAAGCATGAGAAATTATTTTAGTCACTTTTAAAGAATATAGCCCCACTTTAAATCTAAAGTAAACATACATCCTAGTATATAAAGGTCAGATAGAATAACATTAGATAAAAGTTAAAAGTCCCCCTGGTAAAATCTGATATAATCCCAAAAGAGATGGATCCAGATGCCAAAAAATCATGAAATATTTATAAGACCAGATTTGTTTTAAATACTTGTTTCCTATGAGAAATACCAACCCATGCCAACTGTATCCAAGAAGTGGGCCAAGAACCCACTAGGATATATAAAAGTGCAGCACAACTTTGCAATTTATAGTTCTAAATTTAACTTATTTCAAGATAGTGCCAGTGAGAGCACAGTGATATTTAAAGGAGAGGAGGGAAATTCTGTTGATTCATCTTGATGTTATTTGGATAGCTTTTTTTTTAGTGAAAAAGTCACAGAATTCATGACTGAATCCAGAATATCCTTTATTTATTCTTGTATATATTTGAGAAAGTTTCCCAGTTAAGAATCTCAAGTACAATAAATTAACTCCCTATGCACCCATTAGGTAGCCTGATTTGAATTTAATATATACTATTTCATCAAGGACCTTAGAAGTCAGGACCTTTAGTGATTATACATGTGCCCAAAGGAAACCTGCAATGATATCTAGTTTACAGACCTGGTCCTCTTTCAATAAGTGACTTGACCCTAGGGATGGCAGAACCAATGCAAATAGCTAAAATGTCACAATAATCTGTAACAATGAATGTTGGTGGGGAAAGATGCAAAAGCGAAGAGATTGAGTAAGTCTAAACAAAAGGGACTGCTGAAATAGCTCTATGCCTAGGGGTTCCCAGAGAAATTTTTCACATAGTACTCACAAAACCCCCTCTCCTGGCTGGCTCCCCTGTGCAGGCAGTCAGTGCAGCTGAGCAGGTCTTGAGGGTGCTCCTGAGTGAGTCCTGTGGGCAGAGCAAAGGGGACACAGGCTGCTGTAAGCAGGATTAGGCTGGGAAGGCCCATGTGCAGGGGAGAGGGCACGTGATGCAGGAACCGGCTGCATGGCAGCAGTAAGGAGGAGCAGCGTTTGCCCCCTCCCCATAGCCCCTGCGATATGACGGGGGTTGTAATACTGCTCAGTTTGGCCCTGCTGTCATGATGGAAAAACCCTGGGGCCAAACCTGAGTGGCCAGCGGAGTCACATGTGTTGCTCCTCCTTGACTTAGCACACCTGCCAATGGTATGCACTATGTGTAACCTGCATCCAGATGCAGGCACCACTGTCAAGAACTGGGTGGTGATCATTGCTGATCAACAAGAGAAGCATGGAACTGGAAACCAATGAACAACAGTATGTTGGAAATTAGGTTTAATTGGTGAACAGAATAATGAGGAGATGGGCGATTCCACCCATCCCTCCCTTTTGGGGTCTTAAAATAGAGATTTTGAGAGGAAAACTGATGGAGTGCTGGCTGAGTGAAAGATGAGAGAAGAGGAAGGAGAAGGCTTCATCCAAGTCATGGCTGCCACCCTTACTGTCTTCTGGGACCCTGGAATCCAGCACAACATTATTGTGCCTTCTTTGTCCTAATTTTGAGTGACGTCCTGACCAGACCGGGCTAGATGACATCGCCACTGCCTCTGGCTCTGGCTAAATCCCAAACATCATCTGGGATGTGCAACTTTGTCACAACTCCGCTACTTTGTATATCCTTTTCCTTCCCCACTTTCTTTACTAGCCCTACCCTCACTCCCTTTTTCCCCCTGTCTAACAAGACTCTGGATTTGCTAGCCAAGACTGTATATTTTGCAATATCACTATAAGCCTCTGACCAGAGACCCAACTAAAAGAAATGTCCTTAACAGCCCACTGGTGGTATAAGTTGACAGGTCTTGGAGCAGGCAGTGTGCTATGCCTGCGTTTTTCCAGTGGTGAGACTGCAAATTAGAGTCAACACCAGAGACACAAGCTGCGTTTTATCTCTTTGCTCTTCTTTTCTCTCCGTGTGTGTGTGTGTGTGTGTGTGTGTGTGTGTGTTTTGTTTGGTCTTCTAGGAAACAGGACCAGACTTTAACAAAAACAATGGCTCCAGGCTATCTCTATTAACTCTTTTCCTCAAAAAGGATAGTTATTTCCATCTTTACTATCATCTAAGAGACTGTCAGCATAGGGTTTTTTCCTTTTTAAAAACATTCTCTAGCTAAAGGGAACAAAGGATGTTGTTAAAATGAAAGCCTCATTTAATAGTTTAGCTGTTTTTAGCTTCTTTTCTGGTATTTTTAATAAAAGGTGAAAACATTTTGTGTTGGACAGGGACAAGCTCATGTTAACACCTTTGACTCTTTGGGCCCATATATTCCACCAAAATTAATAAACACTACCCTGAACTCCAATGCCCAAATAGATTCCCAATGACTTCAAGGACTAAAGCTGTGACCCTGCAAACATTTACATGTGTAGTCCCACCGAACACAGCGGAATTACTTATGTGTGAAGTTATGTTCACACACAAATATTTGCAGCATCAGGCAGAAGTCTCATTGAAAGCTGTGGAATTGTGGATGCTTAGAAGTCCTCAGTTCTGTTAGCTACTTTTACCGGTGGCTCCTCCCTTCACTATGGTTTTCTCTATGGTATCTTGTGAAGAACCTTCTCTTTGTCAGACTCCCCATGCCAGTGATGGAGTTTGGGCAGTAAAATCCCACAGAGAAATGCAGTAATAGCGAGGGTCCAGCATTTCCCAAGACCAAATCATTAAAATTTGTGCAACATCAAAACAAGGCAGAGGAATAGGACCCAACCTTCCAACCCAACCTCTGAAAGAGGCAACGATCTGACCACAGAAAACTTTTTTTTTTCTTCAGTCTCTCTATTCAAACCCAGGTCAAAAGCCGGGTCCTGAGCATTTCCACTTCTATGTTTATATAACTTCAACCATTGTTTTCATAGTCAGGGCAATGAAAATTCCAGCAGCTAATGACAAGTCTAGAGCAAATAAGCACTTTTATTTGCTGCTGAAATATACATTTTTTTCTGGTCTGCTTTGAGTCATAGACAGGCTCTCCACATTCCACAAACACTGTTGGGTTGGGCCGGCAATGACCATCAAAATAAAATTAATGGGTATGAGAGATGGGCGGTAAGTGGTGTGAAAATCTAAAGATGGAAATGTTGAAAGGTCAGTGGGAAAAATATTTATGCCATTTCATAACCCAGAATGAACAAATACCATGTCCTTATAATTAAAATAATACCATTACTTGATGAAAGGAAAAAAGGAAGACTGAATACAGATCTCTCATGCAGAGGCTACAAGGGAAGTAGACCCAAATACATGTTTAAGAGTTCCTTCAAAATTAGTTTTTGTAAGTTTTTAATCTCTAACTAGCAGACCTACAGATTAGGGTGACCAGATGTCCCAATTTTTGGGTCTTTTTCTTATATAGGCACCTATTAAACTCTCCCCTCCCCCCTACACACACACACCCCATCCCAATTTTTCACAGTTGCTGTCTGGTCACCCTACTACAGATGGGAACGTTACTATCTGTGTCTTAATCACATGAAAACTTTTAGTAAAAACTTGTGTTGCGCTCAGTAAACATTGCTTCAGCTGATGTGCTAATATTTACCTATGTATCAATATCCTTAACAGCTCTCTGATTAGAACCACCACTCTCTTCTTTGTTGGGCTTCATCACAGGTAAATTGGAAATTTCTATATTAGAATTTAAAAATAACCCAAACCAAACACGCACACAAGCCTATCTTTGCTATCCAGATGAAAGCAGGAATAAAAATAGTTTGTTCTTCTCAAACAAATAAAACATTACAGAGCTGACATTGAAAGACAGCATCTAATTTTGTAGGCACAAGTGATAGACAGCTGAATTCAATCTAATTTTGGCCACAGTTTAAGCAGGTAGTGGCTAAATCCTACATTTGTGCTCAGGATTGATTGTGGGCGTAAAAGTACCTTTGCAATTAATTGCAGGCACAAAAGAATTGGAGGCCTGTATAAGAAGTAGCCCACATTTTACCCTAGTTACTGTTTGGTCTTTTTTCATGGAAACGATCACTTACATGAAGAATTATTTGAATTTACTATCAGTGCTGTCATTTCCTTGAAATACTTTAACATTGCAATGGGACTTGTAATTCCTGCCCCCTCTTCCTCTCCAGAGATGTGGGGAATTCTCAGTCCTTTTGAAATAAGATACAGCTACAACATTGACTTTTGTAGTTTTACAGAAGGCTCCACTACTCTCTAATAAGGTCACAAAGACAAGATCCCTAATGGTCTGCAGCCATTCTACCTTGTGCTGCGATTCTCTCAGATCTTGCAAGTTAAAATGGAATGGGCCATGTCCGTACGGAGAGAAGAGACCTCAAAGGGAGACATGTTTTACTATTAATGAACTTTGGACAGGCACCCTTTTTTATTTTTCTAAGTCAAAGTCCTGTGTCCAGGCAACATAAAGACAAAATGAAATTCAGCTGAACCACAGTGACAAGTATATTTGGCTAGCTTCTCCTCACCTAGAAAAGGCAGTTGAGGTGTCCCACTGGAGTAGACAGTACTTAATTTGAGCCAGGCCCTGCCAGCGCTGAGTCCCGGCACCTCTTGGCTTGCTACATCAGTTATGAATGTAAAAACATTTCTTGAGCCCAAGCATCACTTTCATTACAAATTAAGCACTGAGAGAAGAGGGTACTAGAGATGGGACAGAGGGGATCTTGGAGAGAGAATTCTAGGAACAGATAAAGTTGGGAAGAAAATTTAGGTTAAGTTTTCTGTTTTGGTTTGGTCTGATGCAGTACAGTCTGTCTTGCATCACACTGTGATAAGTTATAGCATTTTCATATCGTGGCATGATTTAAGTCCTGTGGTGTGCCTCTAAAAGGCATGTGATAGCATCCCAAAGTGGTGATGAGCCACTCCCTGATGCCATATATTTGTATGTGTGGCTGATTAGGCAGTAGATCTCTAGTGAGAGAAGAAGAGAATAGGGTGTGATGGCTGGAGAACTGCTACTGGTGACTAACTGAGGATAGAGGATGCAGGGTCCATGTGGCATGAGTGGTTAAAGGGTCTGTGGAAAACGGAAAGGGTAAGAGTGTGGGTGGGATTTAGGTAGTGCAAGGAAGAAGAAGGAGATGTCTAAACCCAGACTCTGGATATAAAGACTCAAGCACCTGGACATGTTTAAGGATATTTGCATTTGGGATACAAAAGACGTGTTGTTGACAAGTTTGTAGGAAATGTTGGTTTACTCATTTCTTTGATAGTCACAGGAAATTCTCCTGTCTGGTTTTCTCTTCACAGAGACATTCTTCCTTTTATTCTACCACTGCCTTGAAAAAGAGATCTGAAAGAGGGTGCTAATTCCATAAACGCTGCGAAGAGAGAGATCTTTAATTATTGTAAAAAGATGCATTGTGTGACTGGAGATTTGGGACAAGAATGGGTTATTATAGCTCAACCATTGTTAAAGGCTAATGTTCCTATCATTGCATTCCTTTTTCTAGTTCCCATAAGCAGTCCATAATGATAGATAAATATATGAGCTATTTCTTTGTGTTGGCAAAACCACAATTCAGAAAGACACCGTTTCCTAAGTTATTTATAAACTAATATGCTGGTTGACGGTTAGATGAACAAAACTGTCTTTTTAAAAAAACAGAAACATTTTCCATATTATACTGCCATTGCGGAAACCTAGGTTTTTCTTGTCTCAAACTCAGGAGCAACAATTTTCTGAAATAAACTCATGAAAGGTAAACTAATTAAAATAAAGTAAAATCATGACTTGAAAGGGAAACTAATTAAAATAACACAATAAAACAAATGTTGCCAAAAGTTAACCAGTCTGATATTTATCTGTATTATTTTATTGCTGAAAGACAATTAAAACATCTTTGTTGTTTTCTATTGTTATGTTATTATAAGTTAATGCCAGGAGACTGATGTTATCCAGTCCACTAGTGCTAAGCAACATGGACTCCTTACTTCTGTTTCTAGCTCTTTCACTGACTTTATGTGACCTTGGACAAGCCATTTAATTTTTTTTGTCTCAATGTATTACTCTCTGAAATCGGTGTAACACCTACTGTATGTAAGTGAACTGGAGTGCTGCTTAATTAATATGTATGGAAAGCACTTTGAACCAGAGTAATATGCTGGTAGGACAGCACAGTAATCTGTTTTCACCGCCATTGATGGTGTCCTGTAAAAGCCCCCTTCTTCTATTGCTAGGAAAACAGGGGTGTTGGTGGTGGCAGACTAGCACTGAATCACATTGACTGCCTCATTAGGAATTGTTATGATCTGATGCTGTAGGTTTGGAAGAAACAAAGATATTTTCTTTTATTATGCCATAGCAGTGGACCCCTTGCAGGAAGTGGATCAGCTGATAAAGCCAGACTGCCTTCACCAGGGTTGAGAGACAAGATTTCAATCTTCTTTGTAGATAAGATTAATCAGCTTCAGAACAGTCTCTCTGATGCTACAGAAGCAGTGGAGAGAAAGTAAATGAGTTTTATTTAATTTCAGTTGTCCTGAACATAGGACAGAGCCTGTCTATTTGGGGGTTAGTTAACACTAGGTTGATGCATGCTAATTGGTGTGCACTACATAAACCGCAATAGTGTCCATATGAGACAGCTCTCCTGTCTTTCAACTTTTGCATGATTATGTACACACAGTGGGGGCTTGGTGCACGCTAAACATGCAGCATTTCAGGTGAGTATCTCATGATCCTTTACTTCTTTTCTGAGCTGCATGCATTGTGGGATTTTTCTCCCTGTGCATTGTGGTATGCATAATAGAAGCCAGTGGAATTCTGGGACGTGGAGTCAAACTCCAGGAATCCTATGATTCTGCTCCTTCTGTCCCATGCTTCCTCTTCTGATGGGTTGGTTAGCAATGTTTTCGAATTGCTGTCAGCCAGCATGTGCTCCACCCAGCTGTACTGGCAACTGCAAATATGCAGAGGCTGTTTGAGCTTGATTTGAATTCTTGGTGTTGGGTGGCTTCAGTTTTGGACTTCATCCACTGCACCACCGAGCAGCTGATGGGGCTACAACAGTAGCAGCAGAGGGAGAAGCAGGAGGATGACACTGAGCAACTGTTACTATGTGAGCTCTTCCTAGAACAGCTTCACACAGTCCAGTGCTGTTTCTGGGCTTGGGAAACCAGCACTGATTGGTGGAGAGGATTGTTATACAGACCTGGGATGAGCAGCAATGGCAACAGAATTTCAGGATGGTGAAGGCAACCTTTTTTTAGGTCTGTGCTGAACAAACCCCAGAACTGCAGCAGCACCCACATGCAGTACCCACATGCAGTGTCCCATAGCCATTTGAAATGTCAATGTTGCCATCTGGAAGCTGGCTACTCCAGTTGTTACTGGTCCATAGCCAACCAATTTGGTGTGGGGAGGTCGACTGTTGGACCACTGTCATTCAGGTGTGTGCTGACATACAGAAGGTATTGTTGCACTGTTGGCTTTGCATGCGTGGGTTCCCGAACTGTTTTGAGGCAACTGGTGGGACCCGTGTGCCTATCATTTGCGGCTCCCCCTCTCTATCCTGCATCAGGCCTCAAAATTTATAAACAGAAAGGAATGTTTCTCCAGGGAGCTTCAAGACCCAATTGACCACCATGGCAGGCTTACAGATATAAACATAGGGTGGGCTGGAAAGGTCCACAAAGCTAGGATATTTCAGAATTCATGCTTGTTTACCTTAATGAGCAATAGAAAATTTGCCCACAGTATCACTATGGACATCAATGGTTTGGTGATTGCTCTGGTTATTCTAGGAGACCCAGCTTAGCCTCTGCTTCCCTGGCTAATGAAATTTACACGCCACTTGGACAGAAGAAAGGAACTGTTTAATCATCACCTGGGTAGTTGCAAAATAACAGTAGAGTGTGTATTTGGCCATCTGAATTCTAGAAAATGCTGTATTATGGCTAGATTAGAAGCTACAGAAAAAACTTGCCTAGAACTGTAGCTGTATGTTATATTGTGCACAATATTTGTGAGAGAAAGGGAGTAAGTCTTGGTGATGGGTGGGAAGCTCAGGTGTAGTGACTGCTCAAATGTAGTAAAAAGTCTCATCCACTAAAAAAACTGCCAAGGCAAATGCAGTCTGGAATGGAATTTGGTTTCTTACTTTGAGTCTGGGGTCTAAAAATGTGCAGCACATGAGGGAAGAGTTGATTAGAGGATTATTATAGGGGGGGGTTGCTTATGAGGGGTAGGGTGGACCAGCACACTTTTTTTTTTTTTTTGCATTCATATTTCTGAAAAAAAAAAAATACTACCATTTATTGTTTTTTATCATTTATGCATTTTTTTGTGATTTTTTTTTTTTTTTTTGGCTTTGATGTCAATTTTGAACAGCCAAGTTTTAAATTAAAAAGCCCCTCCAAAATTCAAATATGTTGTGGTGGTGGAGGGGCGGAGGAGAGGGGGCTTCAATTCACAGGCTAGTGAATGTCTTGCCTTTTGCTTGCTTGTGTTCTGGGGGGGGTGGTCAGGGTCAAAGTTCAGGTGGTGGTGTTCTGGCTGCCCCGAGCTGGGGCTGGGGAGGGGAGTGATCCCTGAGAGCATGGCTGTGGGGCTACATCAGGGAACATCTGCTGGTATTCCCAGTACTTTGTATTATCCAAAGTCTGCAGAATATGGCTGGTCCTGCTTGGGAGCACTGCCTTGTCTGAGGGCGTAATAGCAGCGTGTGTTCCAGCAGAGTGGTCTGCCTGTCATTGCCTGCTTTTTGCCTTTTTTGATTTTGAATGTCCCTGTCTTTCTCCTCTCCCTCTGATCTGCTGTGCTGGCAATGCTGTTGGCTGTCTGCAATGCTGTGTCTGGCCAGCTCTTCCTCTTCTCCAACAAAAAACTCTCCGCTCTCTCTCTCTCTCTCTCTCCTCTCTCTGTGATAAAAGCCCTGTCCATGAGGTCTTGCCACAGCAGGTGCCATGGCAGGGGGAGTAGTGAAAAAAAAAATTTTTTTTTTCATGAGAGAGTTATCAGTAAAAAATGATTTTTTTTTTTTTTTGTTCTGTTTTCCATCCCCCCCCATCGAGATTCATCCTAGTCTCAGGGAGACCTCAGAGATGGGACATGGTGTGTGCACGAGGACTAGATTTGAGATTTTTTTTTTTTTTTTTTTTTTCTTTTTTTTTTGCTTTGCTGTTTTTGTCAGTTCCTCCCCTCTGTGTGGGGACCCACATGAAAGACACCCTAAGCTTATATTCTACCAGCTTAGGTTAAAATCTTCCCCAAGGCACAAATTCCTTTTTTTGTCCTCAAACATGGGGGGGATAGCTCAGTGATTTGAGAACTGGCCTGCTAAACCCAGGGTTGTGAGTTCAATCCTTGAGGCGGCCATTTAGGGATCAGGGGCAAAAATCTGTCTGGGGAATGGCCCTGCTTTGAGCAGGGGTTTGGAGGTCCCTTCCAACCTTGGTATTAAAAATAAATAAAAATAAGACCATAAAAACAGCCATACTGGGTCAGACCAAAAGTCTATCCAGCCTGGTATCCTGTCTACTTACAGTGACCAATGCCAGGTGCCCCAGAGGGAGTGAACCTAACAGGTAATGATCAAGTGATCTCTCTCCTGCCATCCATCTCCACCCTCTGAAAAACAGGGGCTAGGGACAGCATTCCTTACCCATCCTGGCTAATAGCCATTAATGGACTTAACCTCCATGAATTTATCTAGTTCTCTTTTAAACCCTGTTATAGTCCTGCCTTCACAACCTCCTCAGGCAAGGAGTTCCACAGCTTGACTATGCACTGCGTGAAGAAGATCTTCCTTTTTTTTCTTTTAAACCTGCTGCCCATTAATTTCATTTGGTGGTCCCTAGTTCTTATCTTATGGGAACAAGTAAATAACTTTTCCTTATTCACTTTCTCCACACCACTCATGATTTTATATCTCTATCATATCCCCCCTTAGTCTCCTCTTTTCCAAGCTGAAAAGTCCTAGCCTCTTTAATCTCTCCTCATATGGGACCCATTCCAAACCCCTAATCATTTTAGTTGCCCTTTTCTGAACCTTTTCTAATGCCAGTATTTCTTTTTTTGAGATGAGGAGACCACATCTGTACGCAGTATTCAAGATGTGGGCATACCATGGATTTATAATAGGGCAATAAGATATTCTCCATCTTATTCTCTATCCCTTTTTTAATGATTCCTAACATCCTGTTTGCTTTTTTGACTGCCACTGCACACTGCGTGGATGTCTTCAGGGAACTATCCATGATGACTCCAAGATCTCTTTCCTGATTAGTTGTAGCTAAATTAGCCCTCATCATATTGTATGTAGAGTTGGGGTTATTTTTCCAATGTGCATTACTTTACATTTATCCACGTTGGACAGTATTTCTGCAACCACCAAGTGATTTAAACAAAAATTCAGGGATGGGTCACTTGGAATCTCTATTCCCCCAAAATATCACCCCAAGCCCCTTCACCCCCTTTCCTGGGGAGGCTTGAGAATAATATACCCACCAATTGCCTTTAATGTAAATACAAACCAGACCCTTTTTCTTTAGGACACTGAAATCAATCAGGTTCTTAAAAAGAACTTTATAATAAAGAAAAAAGTAAAAATCACACCTGCAAAATCAGGATGGAAGGTAACTTTACAGGGCAATAAAAAGATTTAAAGCACAGAGGACTCCCCTCTGGACTCAGCTTCACAGCTACAAACACAGGACTAAAATTACCTCCTAGCAAAGGGAAAATTCACAAGCTAAAACAAAAGATAATCTAATGCATTGCCTTGCATTATTTACAATTTTTGTAATCTTAGATGGATCATTTCAGGTATGTTTTCAGGAGATGTTGTACCTGCCTGGTCGCTCTCTCCATCCGGAGAGGTAACAAACAAAGAGCACAAACAAAACCTCCCATCCCCCCCAGATTTTAAAGTATCTTCTTTTCTTATTGGTCCTTCTGGTCAGATGCCAACCAGGTTATTTGAGGTTCTCAACCCCTTAAAGGTAAAGTGATTCAGTACAGCTGCAAGGAGGGATTTTATGCTACTCTTTCCTTTATATTTATGAGAGCTTTGGAATTACTTATATGGGGTTGGAGGGACTGGGGGGCACTGTGAGGGGTCTTGATAGTAATACACTCTGCATCCTTTTAGGCTGTCCTGACTTGATGACATTACATTGAGGTGGATGGCTAGGAGACAGAAAATGACATTATTCAAAAAGGCAAAGGGCAGACCTTTGTATCAGTGAGATACATTGTGAAGTTATTCACCTGGATGGTGCCCTTCAAGTGGTGCAGGAATATAAGGGAGTGGCAAGCTATGCCAGCAGCAATGACCGTGAAGCTGTCCCACAGAATCTCTGGATGAAAACCGAGCAGTTTCTCAGTCTTAGATTCTGCCTTCTCTCCTCTGCACTGATGGTTTGAAACCTTAACAGCTAACCATCATTTTCCTTGAAACAGGTTAGTCTGTGAAAAGCCATTAAATACCATCCCTAACCTAAAAATCTTTCCCTGTACAGTCCCCTTTACTGTATACTACCTTTTCAGGTATGTCACCTAAATGGTGAATGCTAACCAAACTTTTTTCCCTCTGTAACAACTGTGTTAATAAGCTTCTGAATTTCACACAACTAAATAGTATCATTATTTGAATCTGCTGTGCGAGGGGAAGTAGAGGTAAAAGTAGAGGATGTGGCTGCACTATGTGGCCGCCATTTTGAATACATGGACAGGATGGGGGATATACTGGGGCAATGTTTGCTGGACAGGAGAGACGTAGTGGGGGAGGGTGGAGAAGGAAATTAGTAGATGGGTATTTGCCCTTCGTGGCATGGATTTGTAAACATCCAGTGGTTGGAGTTTCAGCATGAGATAGAAGCCGATTGCCTAACTGGTCCAGATGTCATTTTGAGAACACGTTGGGGAGGGACAGAACAAAGGGTGGCAAGGGAGGGTGATGGGGGCTAGAAACTCATTAGGGCTCCTATCTCACATCTGCCAAAATTGGCAGCAGCCATGGGGCACCCGGAGGAGATGTTGGCACAGCAAGATAGCATAATAATGATAAACCGTAAAGTTAGATACTTAGAATTGGACTGGCTTCCTAGATGGCCACCCTCAGGGTCCTGCATTCTGAAGACACCCTTAATCTTCAGGTGGATCTCCTCACTGTCTTCCTCCTGGTTGTCATCCTCTGATCACTCTTGTTTGTCCCTAGTGGTGATAGCAGCAGGGGTACCACTGTCCATAAGGGCATTGGGTTCTGCAATGGTGTGCCAATAAACAATCCTGTCCAGCTCCCCATAAAATGTAAGACAAGTCAAATGGGCACTGCTAGACTTTCTTCTGTCATCCCTTGGTTTTTGTACATGTTTCGTAGCTGTTTGCTCTTTATACAGCTCCGGTAGGCATCTTGGCTTTGACCCTTCTCAGCCCATCTGCTTTGCAGTCTCCTCAAAAAGTTCTTATTGCATTGGCTGGCTACAAGAGCTGCCTGCACTGTTGCTTCTCCCAGATGGTGAGGAGATCAAGAATCTCACCATAACTCCAAGCAGTTTAGCAGCTTCTTGAGTAATATCACAGCAGTGCTGATATAGTTGAATCCAGGATGAAAAAGGCTAATCCTGGGCAGTGGGGAAGGCACACAGGTCAACAGAGAGGTCAGTCATGGACATCTGCAAAGCAGTGTGGGACAGCAGTTGGAGGACTGCCAAAGTAGAGTGCAGCAGCAGAGAAAAATAGATCAGGTTTACACTGGCTCAATTCACATCAAACTTAGTACACTTTGAAAGAGGATTCCAGAATTCGCACTGAGCATAGAGGTAATTAGCTTTAAGGGGTCATGTCATGTGTTCACAGGCATTTTCAATCCACACTAACTTGTGTTAGTATGGACTATACCTCTCCCTGTGTAGACAAACCCTTAATCACTTACAAGACTGACACAGGTCCATCCAGACTAGTAAATGCTAGGGAGAAGTGCCTGGTTCACATAGATGGACCTTATTTATGCTGTCCTTGGTGAGGGCAAACTACTGGTAACCCCAAAATATGTCCTGGTCCAACCCTTGCTCAGGAAATTCACATATGTTTAATATCATTACCAATTACGAGTCAAAGTTTAACCTTTCCTTTTCAGGGAGAAACAGGTCAACTCAATTCCAGCAGCAACTGAGAGGCCCTATATTTTTGGAACCCAGTTCAGTGGATCCCAAAACTATTTATGGGTTCATATGCCTCCCAACTCAAACCAATCCAAATGGAGCCTTTTCTGAGGCTTGAAAGTGTTGCATTAACTTTTTGTCATGAAATAATCCTTCATTTTCCTGTGCCTGTCCATTTCCCAGTTCTGGCTGGAAGCAGAAGTGCTGAAATAGAGCAAATGAGGAGTACATAAAATAGTTCATTTTCAGTTCTGCAGACACAAGTCCTGGTTAGCTGCGATAAGTTTGGATAAGCATCCTGACTCTGGATCGCTGTCTGAACTGAACCTCAGAAACAATTTGCAATTTCCCTTTTGCTACGCCAATTCTTTTTACACAGACTTCAGTTTTGCCATCTTTGGTGGACCTGATACTCCTCGGTGGTTGTTTACACTCTTCTCTACCTTGGAGATAATGTGGATTCTAATTGATTTAGGCCCTCATTCAGCAAGGTACTTAAGCATGTGCCTCAATTTAAGCATGTGAATAGGCCTGTTGATTTCATTGCTTAAAGTTTGATACTCCCTTAAATACCTTGGTGAATTGGGGCTTTTAGTGCTTTTAAAGCATTTTATGATCCTTGGCTGAAAAGTGTTCTAGAAATGCAAAGAACTTTTTTTATTATATTCTTTCTTGCAGTTTTTCAGTGCTGATTTACACATTGTGTAAATCATTTGTGTTTATATTTCATCTTGTGAGTTCCTTTAGGAACATAAGGAGATGTTCCAAAGCTCATTGGAGAGAGACTCCTATTGATTTCAGGGTGCTTTAGTTCAGGACCTAATTTCTTGCAGCCTAACTCTACAACCCTTACTAGTGGTGAGTGATGTGTGGGACCGCTCAAGGAGTAAGATACTACTTAATGCAATTAATAGTAATAGAATAAGGTTCAAGGGATTAGTTCATTCAATAGAGAATCTATGGTGTTGTATACAAATCTTAAATTTTAAATAAGAACAATAACAATCTCTAAGTCATACCAGACAAAAAGGTCTATACTAATGCTGTTTGAGTTGAGACAAGATGGTGTTGTCTACCAAAATTCTGTGATTAATGGGAATTTCCACACTGATTATATTTGCTACAGAAGGAAGACCTGGCATTGAAGGAAATATAGAATAGAAATAAAATAACCAGGCCTTCTTTCCCCTGAGCTGAAAAAGGTTGAGATGTTTGAGAATTAACTCAGAGCATGACTGTGTGTTACGGAGATTTGGAATTCTTCTCTGAGCCTGATTCTCTTCTCTCTTACATAGGTTTTACATCAGTATAACGCCTCTGATGCTAATGGCGTAGCTTCTGGTTTAAACCAACATACGGGAGATAAGAACCAGGTCCTCTTACATACTAAGGAATCTTTTGAGCTCTCAGTCTGACAGATTCCATAATGTCTTCTCTCTTCGCTCTCCTGATGTTTGTTTGTTTGTTTGTTTGTTTGTTTATCAAATGTGTATGAATAAAACATTTATTGAGTTAATACTCTTTACTCTTTCTTTATTTTTATTTTTTTTGGTGTCTTTGTGGAATATGCAGTATTTCCGTGATGGTAAGGTTGCTAGGGTGATTGCTCCAAATTGTTATATAGCTAGCGTAACTACTCTTCTAAGTGCCATGGAACTTGTAAATATTTCAGTTAGTGAGTTCTGATGGCTGTCCTAAATTTTCTGTCACGCCATTTGATATCTTTTTAATATAAAATACTTTATCTTTTTTTTTTTTTTAGGCAAGAGATGGAGAAATGCAAATTAATGATGACAATTAAGCTACTCTTTCACAAAATATAGTTACAAGGCTGCACAGTTATTTTATTTAAAAAAAATCAAATCAATGTATAAAGACAATCAATTTTATGTCCAGCTACAGTCCTTCTGGAACATTTGGGCTATCTGTCATTAACAGAAGACTTCTTGAAGTCTAAATTCTTGGCATATCTTCTTTTTCTGGGCCTCTGAATAGATGTGAAGGAGAATTTGTGATAGAAAACTTTGCCTTGGATTACTTGCAGATAGATGAAACTCAGAAAAGCAGTATAATGAGGGCTGTGTTGGAATTGCAAGCTATCACTCTAAGAGCGAGAGGTGAGGTTTCTTGGTGCAGGCTCTGTCACAAGGCATATGAGCAGAATCAGTAGGATAAAGCCAGCTTAAAGTAAGGCAGGAGTGAGTTGTGCCTCTCTGCCTTAGGGAGCAGCCTGTTTTCTCTCTCTCTGGGTTCTTGTGTATTATCATTCTGAATTCTAAATGATAAAGTAGTGTTGTGTTAAGCCTTCCAGAAAGAGTATATATGCTTTTAGCTAATGTCTCTGTATGTATGGCATGAATATAACAGGAAATAACAATAAGCTGGTTAAGCTGCGCGTGGTACATGCACCTTAAGACTGAGTAAAGACAATACAATAGATATTGGGTGGTCAAGTGTAAGGTATAATATTAGATTAATTCAGAATGTAGTAATCTTTTGGGTTTAGAAAGCTAGCAGTTTTCTTCCCCAACAAGGTCAAAAAGGCCCACAGATGTTTTTAAAATCAAAATACTAACTTTTAGGCAATAGGCATTTTTTTCATTACTATTATGTCTCCATTCAGTGTGTGAAAGATACAGGTTCTTTGTTTCTTAATAACAGTGGCGTTAGCTGTCAGACCCCTGTTCTGCAAATATATGCATTAGTACAGATTCCTTCACATGTCCCATTGGCTTCAGTGGACTCTTTGAGTACAGGGGTCTATACCAGTACATCTGTTTGCAAGATCAAGGCCATAATGAGATCCCAGTAGCACTCAATTAGGGATGCTTGAAGAAAAACAACCAAAATAGAGGTTCTATAATAGGGTCTAAAGAGGCATATCAAGTCTTGTTAGTTTGTATATTACCTGTTTGTACCCCTAGGCAAAGGTTGTATAGAATTATAGTGGTTTGGAGTTATGACTTTTATTTACAGGTCTACCATTTTAAGTCCTCTGAAATTGACATACTTAGATTCCATTGAAATTTGGTGTGTGACACTACGCCCCGTATTCTTCATAGAGATATTGTTATGATTTGATTATGGCATAATTAAGATGTATTTTATGCAAGATAGGTCATATGAGATATCATTGGAAAGGTTTTGATTTACTGAATATAATTATCCTATTTGTATGTATGAATATTTTTTGTATCTGAAGTTGGGGGGGGATAGCTCAGTGGTTTGAGCATTGGCCTGCTAAACCCAGGGTTGTGAGTTCAATCCTTGAGGGGGCCACTTAAGGATCTGGGGTAAAAATCAGTACTTAGTGAAGGCAGGGGGCTGGACTCAATGACCTTTCAGGGTCCCTTCCAGTTCTAGGAGATGGGCATATCTCCATTATTTAAAAAAAAATATTGTCTATGCAGCTGTTACAAATGTTTTTACACCGGAGAATGCCCACTAGGCAGAATGCAATCAGTCTAGATTGCTGTCTGGAAAGGACCATTAGGAAGAACAATAGGTCTTTGAAGATGCTAATCTCCCACTTTCCTGGAAAGCATTCCTGTGGACGCTGCAAATAGACTTTGTCATGGCTGCAGGGTCATGTGATCAAGTCATCTGGTACTGGAATCCATCTTGGAATACCAGTGTGGGAATACCATGGGAACTAAGTTTGGAAACAAAGGGTTCCCACCATATGAAAAAGCTACTTAAGGCAGGGGAGTGATCTCGACGTGGTGGTTCTTCACAATCTCCCTGCCCAAGCTGATTGCTGTAAACACCTAAGACTGAACCCAGGCTAGAGGGTATCTGGCCTATGAAAAAAAATACCTGGAGTTTTAAGCTACAAGCAAGAGCAGCTTGTCTTCAAGAACCTCTGCAATCTACCTAAAACAACATTTAGGTTGAGAATTGGCTAGTTATAACCAGTTTCTTTAGTATATTAAGCTTAGCTTGTGTGTTTGTTTCATTTGCTAGATAATCTGCTTTGATCTGTTTGTTATCCCTTATAATCACTTAAAATCTACCTTTTGTAGTTAATAAACTTGTTTTTATTTTCTCTAAAACCAGTTTGTGGAATTCATACGTGGGGGGAGGGGCAAAAAGCTGTGCATATCTTCCTCAACATTGAGGGAGGGGGCAAATTTCAATGAGCTTATACTGTATAGTTCTCTGTGCAGTGCAAGGTGATACAATTTTGAGTTTACACGCCAGAGGGGGTGTGCATTTGAGTGCTGGGAAATTCCTTAGCTGAACTTTCCTATGCAAAGCTCATCTCAACATCTGTATGAAACTGCAGCTGGGCGTGTCCCTATCTGTGTGTGTGTGTGTGTGTGTGTGTGTGTGTGCGTGCTGGTAAAGTGCAGTCTGAAGCCTGAGGGCTTGGCTGGTTTGGCTTAGCACTATACTGTGAAGGGAGCCCAGGCTGCTGGGATAGGCAGGCTCAGTGGTACCCCAGTTCCAAGTGGCACCCTAGGGAGAACCCATCACATGGTGTATCTCAGAAAGGTACAGAGTATGTTTAGTGACCCAAATTTGGTTCATTTGAGCTAGAGATTGAGGAGATATATGTCCTGGAAAAATAGCCATTTTCCAAAAAGGTTCTAGATAGTTTTCCTCAGAGATAGGGATGAAACTATTGCTGAGATGTGTGTCAAAACGGTCTCCATATCTTGAGTGTTACTCAAGGTAGTTAATAGCAATCCCTAAATCTATGGGGGACCCAAACTGAGAATGCTATTTAAGGAAGTGTTCACTTCTTTGCTTTCATGTAGTCTGGAAAGATTAGTGTGCATGCACTAAAGGAAAAAACCCATGAGTGTTTCTATACAACCTCTGTATGCTTGGATGGGTAGTTTGAGGGAATTGCTGATGAACAGTTGGACACTGATATTTCTAGTGTGTACCTGTGTACATCTATACAATAAAGTTATAATAACTCAGATGCTTGCTACATGTAGTTCCTGGTATATTATAACAGGATTTTGTTTTATAGGGTGGCTTATTGTGAGCACACCAGAATAGGGCTCACTCCAGTCAGGCCAAAGGGAGCCAGAGGAGAGGAAGTGCGTGCAAGGAACTGGGAGCAAGAGGCGTGCAAGAAGCTGAGAGTGAGTGGGCATACTGCTAGAGGACTGAAGTACAAGCGTTATCAGACATCAGGAGGAAGGTCCAGTGGTGAGGCCAAAGAAGGTGTTGGGAGGAGGCTATGGGGAAGTAGTCCAGGGAGTTGTAGCTGTTGTGCAACTTTACCAGGAGGCACTCTAGATAGCTGCAATCCACAGGGCCCTGGGCTGGAACCCGGAGTAGAGGGTATGCCCAGGTTCCCCCAAACCTCCCAACTCCTGATCAAACACAGGAGGAATTGACCTGGACCGTGGCTTCTACCAGAAGGGAAGGTCTCTGGGCTGTTTCCTGACCCACACGGTGAATCTGTGAGGCGAGCAAATCTGCCAATAAGCGCAGGACGCACCAAGGTAGAGGAGGAACTTTGTCGCAACGGATTCTGGATCATGAGGTTGCAGAAGTTTGCAAGAGAGCAAGGAGTACCCCATGATATGCGGAATGCCAACTACAGGCTGATTTGGCTGAGCATCTGAATAATTGCTACAATGACATAATAAAGCTATTAATAAATGTAGGAAGAACATTAATCAGGAAATTGAAGAGTTCATGTCTGGGCAGAAAATGTGTACTGTACAGCATACAAACATTACAAGCAGGGGCGGCTCTAGGCACCAGCAAAACAAGCTGGTGCCTAGGGCGGCCAAATCTAGGGGGCGGCAAAAGGCTGGGGCCCCGGACCTGCCGCAGTCATGCCTGCGGGAGGTCCCCGGAGCCCCGGGACGACCGGACCTGCCGCAGGCATGACTGCGGAGGGGGCGCTCGTCCCGCGGCTCGGCTGGACCTCCCGCAGGCATGACTGCGGCAGCTCAAGCGGAGCCGCCGGACCCGCGAACCGTCCGCAGCCGCGGGGGGTCCACCCGAGCCACGCGGGACCAGCAGTCATGCCCGCGGGAGGTCCGCTGCTCCCGCGGCTCCAGGGCGCCTCCCGCGCATGACTGCTTGGGGCGGCCAAAACGGTAGAGCCGCCCCTGATTACAAGCTCTGACACTTCATTGTTTCTCAGAGAGGGGGTACATCTACTGGATAGGGGTCAGAGGATCTTTCTTTCCAACACAAAACTTTCAGTATTTTGGAACAGAAACCCTTTCTGTGACTTCTCCCACTGGCCCTGTCACAAACTACACCCTCCAACCATTCTGAAACAGAACTAGGAACATCATTCCACTGTACCAAAGTTGTCCTTCAATCCAGGCACTGAATATGAGTCATGGGTGAATACCAGCAATAGAAACGTTTGTACACGATGGCGTGAAGACTTCTAGGAGATGCATTCTCTACTTGCAGTGGTGCGAGGGGCACTGAATACTAGGGAGAGAAGCAGGTTGGAGATGGGGACAGTGAATGAGTCAAGGACATGGCTTGGGAGATGTGCTAAAGCAGGACTGGTGGGGCCCAGCTGATGGTGGGGAGTGGGAGGCTGGTTGGCTTTGTATGCAAATTAGGGACATGATATATACACATGCCTAAATGACAACTAACGCCAACCAGCAATATATCTTTTCCTGTTTGAATTTCCTAGTTTGTTTTTTTAATGGCAAAACACCTGTTAACTTGGAATTAAGGTTGCTTGGTGGTATGTCGTATCCATGCAGAATGCTGAGTTGAGCATAACTCACACTTCTCAAAACTAGGAATGCATCCAATCCTGTAAGTGGTTTCAGAGTAGCAGCTGTGTTAGTCTGTATCCGTAAAAAGAACAGGAGTACTTGTGGCACCTTAGAGACTAACAAATTTATTTGAGAATAAGCTTTTGTGGGCTACAGCCCACTTCGTCGGATGCATAGAATGGAACATATCAGAAGTGTGTGTGTGTGTGTGTGTGTGTGTACACACACACACATGATGCTATTCCAGCTCTAAGAGGCTAATTAATTAAGATGACCTGTTATCAGCAGGAAAAAAACTTTTGTAGTGATAATCAAGATGGTCAATTACAGACAATTTGAATTTGCAAATCAATTCAAGCTCAGCAGTTTCTCGTTGGAGTCTGTTTTGGAAGTCTTTCCGTTGCAAAATTTTTTCACTTCAGCGGGTGGGTATTGTAGTTTTAAGAACGCTTGCAAAATAGATACCATTAACTCTGGCTTGAATAGAGACTGGGAATGGCTGAGTCATTACACTACTTGAATCTATTTCCTTATGATAACTATCCTTACACCTCTTGTCAACTGTCTGTAATTGACCATCTTGATTATCACTACAAAAGTTTTTGTCCTGCTGATAACAGGTCATCTTAATTAGCCTCTTAGAGCTGGTATGGCATCTTCTGTGTGTGTGTGTATTCCATTCTATGCATCCAATGAAGTGAGCTGTAGCCCACAAAAGCTTATGCTCAAATAAATTTGTTAGTCTCTAAGGTGCCACAAGTACTCCTGTTCTTTAATCCTGTGAGTGAGAGTGAATGGGTTGTAAAAGGAGATGAAGAGCCTGTACATTTCAGCAACTGTGGGGTTGGCAGAGTAAAGGTATGTATGTAAAGGGGGCATATTGGGGCATTGCTGAACGAGGGCAGAGTTAAGGTTGCATGGGCAACCTTTATTGTGCATTTCTTGATTTTCAGATATTTGAGTTTTGCTCAACTCAACATCTGCAGGGAATGACATACCACCAAGCAACCTTAACTTTGCATTAACATAGTTATGTGCCGTTGAATGTAATAGAAAATGCTAACCATTCTATAGGTTTTTAAATTTTTCCTATAGAATCTTCTACAGGTTGATAGATCTAGATATATATCAATCTGTAGCAGATTTCATAGGAAGATTTAAATATATACATATATATATATATGAGAGAGAGTGGGGGGGAGGGGCTCCTCTGACACCTTTGATGGGTCATAGGTAGAAGTGGGTGAGCCTCACATGGGTCTGGGGGAAGTAAATCATCCCTCAGCCAGCTTTGAGGAATGTACTTGCAAGAGCTAATCCAGTCTGTGAGACCTGCTGCAGCTAGTGGATAATCTCTAATAGCATGGCTCTAATGGAACTGAATTGCCAGAGAGAGGGGCTGCTGGAAGCCAGAACCAGCATGAAGGAATAGGGCCACTGCATAGATGGCTCTGGCCTCCTGCACAATTGCAAGGTTTGAAGCAGCTTTTCTGTGTCTTGGAGTGTGTGGGGGATTTAGCCCAACCTCCATCAAGGGACTGATGGATATTAATCTCTAGAAGGAGGGATGCTCACAAAAATATTGCAAGATGTTTCTTCCTTTAGCTTTTAACACAGGTTGAATAAACTGACCCATGAAAGGGATCTCTTTTTGTTGTTGCTTTCTGTAGGTCAGAGGTGTCACAACCATTCTGTGGGTTTAGCCTAGCCTGTCTGATGTGCTTTTGTGGTCTGTGTGGC
The DNA here is from genome assembly GCF_016161935.1 of Mauremys reevesii. Lineage (NCBI taxonomy): Eukaryota > Metazoa > Chordata > Testudines > Geoemydidae > Mauremys > Mauremys reevesii. Next base: position 244,273,626 of record NC_052623.1, on the reverse strand, counting down.
AAATTTGGACTCTATTAAAATGTTTTTTTTTTTAAAAAAGCTTCTAACCTTGAAAGCAAGAACGTAATGCTGTCTGCCTAAGCCTGCAGAAATGATGGCTTTGGGAGGTGTGAAATGTCCAACATTAGTCATCTTGGGGGTATTAACTCAAAAGCCTAATGATTATTCTTCTATATGTCAGCATTAGCTGTTGTATCCCTGACCGGTTTAGCAGAAAATGTAGGAAATGGGAGATGCTGAAGGGAAGAGAAAACAGAATAGTAGAATGAGGGGCGATACAAAATTGAGAAATAGAGAAAGGAAGAGTTAAAAACGAAGGGCAGAAATAGTTGTGGTATGAAAGGTGAACATCTTTTCCCTCTGAGTGATGCTGAATGCATCAGTACGGTACTGAACAAATAATGATAACCAGAAGTTTAGTTGTTATATGAGGCCAAATGCTATATTTCATTTTTGTGCAAACCTCCCATTGACAGCTGTGGGCATTCCGCTGTGGACTGAGGGTAGTACATAGCCCTAAATTTACACTCTGTGTACAAAAATACAAATGGCCCTTTCCACATAATGAGGTGATGCCCCTAATGCAGGGGTTAGGGTTATGTATATTCTCTATAGAACCCTATTGAATTTCTGTAGAACACTTCAGTTTTATCCCATATAAATTCTATGGGACTTTTCCATCATATGAACTCCAGGGCTTTGGCATGTGTCTACTTTCAGTAATCACCTGTATCATGGAGGCTACGCACCCTTTTGAAATATCATGCACAAAAAGAATCTGTGGTATTTGAGCAGGAAGGTGTAGTATAGAGTGGGAGAGGGTCAGCCTACAATTCCTTGACAGATGTGGTTGAGACACATTTAGTAGCATTATATCCACATCATTTGCCTGTCAGAATCAATGAAATGTTTACCTATTGAGTTTTCTCATTTATACAACAGAAGAGGTTCTCTTTATGAAAAAAACAAACAAACAAACAGAAGCAGGTTGTTCTTTGCATTCCCAAGGACACTTTTATAATGTTAGCCAGAGGGCTGTGATCCTTGCCCCAACAAGCTTACAGTTTAGGCTAGATAAAGCAGTGTAATGAAGACACGCGCAGGCTCTCTCTCTCTCTCTCTCTCTGCCATGGATTATCATAAGTGTTTCAACCTTCATTGAATCCGTGCCACAGCACAGACTTGTATAACTTGAGCTAAAGAGGTTTGTTATATATAAGAGAGAAAATGAATGAGAGATGTGCAAAAAATGTTGTGTTGGACCCCATCCCATGCACACAATGTAGACCAATCCCAATCAATGCCGCAGCAGGCATAACTCCAAATTTGGTACCAACGTGTAGACACTTCAGTTTTAAAAAAGCAGATTGAAGGGGCTTCTGTGAGGACCTTGATTAGAAATATACTTGCATCAATTCAACCCCAGAGAACTATGATCTCTTAACGACTGCATTGCACAACACCTCTGAGAGGTGTTGTGCAATGCACCTTGAGGATGCAGAACTGAGCACATGCTGGGTTTGCTCCCATGCTAGCAGCTGAATAAAAAAAATACCAACAAATGTTCCAAAGAGATCCTTTCTCAGAAGATGCTATCGTGGCAATGACAGCCCTAACTAACAAGCTCCAAGAAGAAAAGCCAAAAAAAAAAAGGAAATGAAATAATTGATTGAAGGAATAGACATGACCCACACTAGTAGGAAAGCATGGCTGACTATTTGCAAGCTGAATAATGACCCGACGAAAGAAGAGTAATACCACAACATCACCACCAACCAGGTTGCATACCAACTTCTGCTCAAGGGGAAAGCTCTGAACAAGCAGCCTAAAATGCTAATCTGATGGCAAACTGATCTGGAAGAAAATCATTTCAGCACGCCGTACACAATAGATGAACTCAATGCTGGAGTAAGTCACTTGAAAAATGGAAAAACAGCTGAACTAGATGACACAAGCATGGAACAGTCTAAGCACTTTGGGGTGTCAATCAAGTTATGGGTATTATGCCTTTTTAACAATTGCTCATCAACCCTTAGAATACCTAAATTATGGCAACAAGCCAGTGTAATAGCTCTATTGAAGCCAAGGAAGGATGCCTCTGACCCAAAGAATTTCAGGCCAATATCACTCCTATGTCACCTTTATAAACTTTACAATCACCTCATTCTCAATCATCTCTCTCCTCAGCATCTAATATCAGAACAAGTCAAATTTAGACCGAGGAAGTCCTGCACTGGCAAAATACTAAATATCACCCAGCATATAAAAGACGGATTCAAGAGAGGAATGATGATAAATGCGATGTTCATAGACATATCAGTGGCATATGATACAGTCTGCCACCAAAATCTGCTTGCCAGAATCTACTATATAGCACACAACTAGTGCAGTTCATGCTCTCTCTTCTAGAGAACAGACATTTTTACATAGAATTGGGTAAGAAACGGAGCCTCTGGAGATGACAATGAAATGGTCTTCCACAGGGCAGTGTGCTAGCACAATCTTCTTCAACATACATACCAATGACCAGCCTATGCAGAGCAATACAAGGAGCTTCATATATGCCGATCTAGACATCATGTCACAGGAGAAGGACTTTGCCACTGTGGAAACAGATTGACATGCACTGAGAAACCTCTCAGCTTATTACAATAAGCACCTGTTTTTTGCCAACCCAACCAAGGCATAGGTGATAGCTTTTCACCTGTGCCACCGAGAAGCCAATCAGAAACTAAACTTCACCTGGGATGGAATCCCATTGGTTAACCATCCAAACCCTGTCTATCTGGGGATGACATTTGGACCGAACAGTTTCCATCAAAGCATGTAGAGAGGATGAAAGGGAATGTCAGCACTCGCAATATCTTCCAAAAATTGGTCATCTCCAAGCGGGGAGCCAACCCAGCTACTTTGCAAACCACTGCTATTGCCTTGTGCTACTCCACAGCAAAATATGCAAGTCCAGTGTGATCCATCCTTGGCATGGAATGATCCATCCATGCCAAGAAACTAGACCCTCTTCCAAATGACAGCTGTTGTGGAATAATAGGATGTCTAAAGCCAACACCAAAGGATAGCCTGTACTTACTGGCTGGCATGGCACCATCTGATATCAGGAGGAAGGTAGCAAGCCAAAGGCAAAGATCACTCAAGAGGACATCCACTATATGGTTACACAGGAGTAACCAAATGCCTTAAATTGCTAAAGAATTTTCTGACCAGTGTTGTGCCTTTGGATATGACAGCTGGCAAGGCACAACTGAGATTATGGAATGAAAGATTACACGCCATCAGCTGCACTGAAATAGATCTGGACCCCCCGGAGAACCTTCCCAGGGGGGCCAATACAGAATGGTCAACGTGGCGATGCCTGAGCTGCCTGCACATGCAAACTGGCAGATCGGAGACTAACATGGTCAAATGGGGCTACTCTAATGACATAAATATATGCGAGTGTGGTGGAGTGCAGACCACAGAGCACCAGCTTGTTTGCCGATTTCTTGGGGAGAGCAGAATGAAGGAGGACCTCATTGCAGCAACAGAAAGAGCCATGGCTTGTGCACAGTTCTGGAAAAACATCTAGTTGGTAACAAGGACACAAGAAGAAGATAAAGAGGTTTACTAGATTATCAGGTAGCTGTAGCATGCTGTTCCTCTGGTGAATCAGGCACTAGAGAAGGACAAGACGTACACTTTGCCATTGGGTCACAATAACATGGGGAGTATTATTGTGCAAAAGGGTTGACAGAGAATGCTTACATTGTATTAAGGTTACTTTTTTCTAATTAAATTTTCTTTTACCCATCTACTTCTAAATCCCAGAGGTATGCTAACATTTTGCTAACCTTAATTATAATATTCAAATGTATATGGAGTCAAATCAATCTTTTTTTTCAAATCAATAGTTTTCCGTTAGTAGGGTATAAATAAGGACTACAGAGTTTGGGCCATGGTGGTAAGATATGACCATAATAATACCACTAATTAAAAAGATGTGTCTCAATACCATGCAAGCCTGAGTAATAAGAAAGAGGTAAATAAAATATGTTGAAATTGAAAGACTGAGCGGTAACTTTGGTTACAAAGTCTTTTAGGGTGTGGAATATTGTAAACAAGGATGTTTCTTGTTTAAAGAAAATATTGTGTTTAGACAGAACGAGACAAAATATATTTGCTTTGGCTCACAGGATATAGCACAAGAAATCTGGGAAATTATATGGCAAGTGGGTATAATTATTTGTAGCACTAGTAACTATTCTCTGCAATTGTATTAGAGATGCTCCCAAACCTCAGTAATTTATCTGAATTTGGAGGGATTACACATAAAATTTAACCCAAATCCAAGTTGGGCATGAGTTTGGATTGGTTTGGGTTTACAGAATATAAACTCAATAACAAGATTATGCAATACCAATACCATCCCTGGTTTTGCCTATTTCTATTTGAAATGAAGATGGACCAAAACCAGAAATATTTGTGGTTGGTTTTGATTTTAAAAAGCAAAACTTAACAGATGGCTTTTTGCAAAATGAAAACCACACTGTCTGGCCGCCTTGTTGATTGGCTAGCTTACCTTTTAACCAGATTTGTTTTAGTTCTGTCTTTCTAACGTGCATCTGCACTGAGGTTTCTTAAATCCTGTCACAAGTCAATTAAAGAGATATTGTCAAGTAGTTTAAATTCCCATCTGTGTTTTTTTTAAACTGTTATACAAAAAGTAAATAAATATTAAATAAAAAAAACCTGTATTCATTTTAAACTCTCTCCTGAAAGTTTTGCAACTGTGTTGGTGGAAAAGACCCAGACGTGAAAATGACTAAAACCAGAAGAGTTTGATTTCATTGTCTAAAATTAGTCAACTTGGGATCTTGGAACAGAAGAAAAGGTGAAATATATATCTTTTTAGTTTGGAGTGTTAACATCAGACTTTTTTTAATAAATGCATACTAATACCACCAATGTCCCTTTCTAATATTTACTTTTTTAAAGCTTGTTGGTTGTTACATTTTCTATCCACAAAGGTGCAAACATGTATTTTCAAACTGAATGAATTTTATTTTAAATTTAAGGGGGAAAAGGCTTCAATACTGCAATGGTTTAAATGTGTGCATAACTGTACATACATGAGTAGTCCAATTGATTTCAATATGACTACTCTTGTGTGCAGAGTTCAGTATGTGCATAAGCCTTTGCAGGATTTGGGGGTGTAAGAATCAAGAAAAAACAAATATAACATCAGCAAGAGAGAGCACAGTGTGTGTGATTCATTTTGTAGCAGAAGCGCCCGTTCAGTAAACACCGGATGATATCTACCTCCATCTCCCATAGCTACCTCACTTATTTATTCATTAGGGTTTTTTTTATTCCTACTTTTTTAAAAAAGCCTCACGTAATGCTCAATGGAGCTACTCAGAAAACAGAATTTCCGTTCCAAATCCGAACACTCAGACTCTCCCTTACCATTTTGCAATGTGCAGATAGTGCAGAGTCCTTCTGGGTGGCCTCTGCATGTCCTACCTCCCCTATAAAATAGAACCATGGTAGTTCCACTATATTTAGGTCTTTCTGCCCTAGCAGAGGGGAGGCAGGGTAGGATTTGGCCTTCAGTGAATATGTAAGCTGAAGTTCCATTGTATTTATGTAATTCGGTCTCTTGTCTTAACTAAGTGCTGATATCTATTTGGGAAGAGTGCTGCAGTGCAGGCAGAAAGGCAAAGGATGATTAGACTTATGTAGCTATAAAAACTCTGGTGGAAATTATACAAATGTTCCTTAAAGGAATATAACAAGTTCTGAATAAAACCATTGACCTTAATTTCCCTTTTGTTCTCCTTCACCTTCCAATAGACCCTTTTATCCCACAGCTCGGAAGCTTTATTTGGAAGGGAATGTCGGTTATGTCAACAGACAAAATGGCCAGCAAATTATGGAGACCGCCTTAAGTGTATAAACATTTATATTTGGGCAGTTGTCACTGGTAGTAAGGGAAACTATGATGAGGAATTCTGGACAGGAGAACAGAACAAAATATCTATCTGGTTAATAAAAACATCATTTTTTATAGTGTCCTTATACTCTGGTTTGCATAAGCCTTACTCACATAGATTAGAATTTATTTGGTCAAGTAGTTTCCATTAATGTAAGATATTATTCAGTGTGAGTAAGGGTGGCAGAATCTGGTTCTTACATGTTAAAATGATTTCCTATGTGATCCGAAAATGACGGCCTGAAAAAATATATGCAGTTCTACATTTTCAGCAGATCATCATTGTGAGTTCATATTTACTAGCTAATCTTTCTCCACCTCAGGAGGACTTCAGTTTAATCTAGATTCTTCTAATTATAACGTTAATGAACACTAGCTCTTACTAAAAGTTACACATCGGTTTTGTTTGCATCAGGCATATGTGATTGAGACTGCTTTGTTTTTTGACATGCACAGTACAATTTTTAATAAAAGAAACCAAGAAAAAAATAAAATAGCAAAACTTTTCTTTCTCCCATCCACAGTACAGAAGCTCAGCATTGCAGTTTTCAAAATAAATGACTATTTTTTCCCTTTTTTTTAAAAAATGCATGCAATGCAATCTTAGTACAAGAATCAGAGGGGTAGCCATGTTAGTCTGGATCTGTAAAAGCAGCAAAGAGTCTTGTGGCACCTTATAGACTAACAGACGTTTTGGAGCATGAGCTTTCGTGGGTGAATACCCATTTCATCGGATGCATGTCAGTTAGTACAATAAGTTCCCAAAGGATTTTTAACACGAACAAAAACATTTCCCGCGTTCTTATAATAATGCTGTGTTTACTTTGCCAATTAATGAATCATTACCCAAAACAGCTTGTGCATTACCAATGCCTCCATGTCGTGTTTATGAAGTTGGAGAACCAACCCTTTCCCATGAAAAGTTTTGATATTGATGAACTGGCATTTTTCAGTGGAAAAACGTTTAAGCAAGGTATTCCCAACCAGCTCTCCCTGATAAGTTCTTTGTGCCATATCACTGAAAAACAGCAACAGCTTTCTGGCATTTAGCTCTTTCTGATTAGTGGTGGGTGAAAGCTCAGTTAGGACAAGTTATCCCAAACACTTTGAACTAGAAAGCACAAGATTTACATTTTATTAATTGTCTGATTAGAATAGTATCAGGGAGCCCTAGTGTAGATCTTGTCTATTTAGATTGCAAATTGCTCTGGGCCAGGACTTACTCTTCTGTAGAGAGAGACAATCCCTGCCCTGAACAGTTTAGTCTAAATAGACAAGACAGACAAAAGAAGGAGAAAAGAAGTGTTAGTAGAACCATTTTACAAATGGGGAACTGAGACACAGGGAATCTTCAGCAGAGCTGGGGATGGAACCCAGATTCAGGTAGTGCCTTAAAGTAAGCATTTTGGTACAGGGATTGTGGTTTTGTTCTATATTGAGGTCCTGGTCCATGACTCGGCCTCCTAGGTGCTTTTGCATTACAATTAATAAATAATAAGGCAAAATACAACTTTCCTCTCTACACCCTTCTTTTCATGTACTAAAACAAAAAAATGATTACAAGAAAATTGAAACCACCTTTCTGACTAACTTCCTGCGTTGTGGAAAAAAGTTTCCAAATTGTTGATATGGGATGTTTTAGTTTAAAACATCTTAATGTTTCTAAATGTACTTAGAAAAAAACTTTTTAAAAAAAATAAAAGTTTGAAATTGAAATGAAACATTTTGAAATAATTGAAACAAAATGTTTTGATTGTCCCAACCTAATTCTTTTTTTTTTCAGATGATCGGTTCATGAAAATGTTTGAAACTTTGACTTTTTGTCCTGCTTTGGAATGGGAAAATATTTCAAAATTTCAAAAATTTGCTAAGGATGGGAAAACTTTCCTGGCCAGCTCTAATATTGAGTACATAAATTCTTCATAGAAATACTGATGGTTAAACTCAGACTGTAGCAAAGCTCAACTAGTAAAATCCAGAGAAACTGCAAATAAACAGCAAGGATCAGTGAGTGTTTATGCTATTGAAAAAAATGGAAAGCAAAGACTTGAAAATCTGATGAGAAAATTGCAACCTTCTTTTATGTTAATGTTACCTTCAGAGTAGCACAAAGTGAGTGAATTTAAAATGACTGAAACTCTTCACCCTGGACATACCTTCAAAAAGATTTAGAATGCAGGTCTACTGATCGATGTTGAAGGGTAGAATGCTGCAAGAAAAGAACTTAGAGTTAAAGAAAGATCGAGAAGAATTAACTCAGACTTAAAATGCAAGAGGAGGCCATTCAAACCTCAGAAATGACACAATAATGGCTTCCAGCATCTATACAAGGAAAATTGCATTCCTACTTAATGCTACTCATTGCAAGTCTGAAAAGAAAACCCAGCACCTAATACCTTGTGTTTAAGCTGCTAATGGTGCTATCCAAGAATGCAGGAAAAAGTATGAACAAAAAGCCCTTGTCATTTGTTGAGACAATAAAAATTAAATGAAAAAAATGAGAACTTCTCACATGCAATCATCTAATAATTCTGCCATTTATGTATTCAGCATCTGTTTGAATCTCAGTGAGAGAGAAGTAACACCTGGCACTTTTAAAGAACTCTGGACGTTCTTCTGCAACCACTATCAGCCAGCTTCACAGTTGGTTAATCAAAAAAGGAGGAATGCTTTGCTTTGCTACATCAGATTACTATTAGTACATTGAAATTTGTCTTGAGCACAAGGAGGGCTTTGGATCAGAACACAGCAGCCATTTTAGACAAGAAGGGACTCTACAGAGAGAAGTTTGCCTTAATCCAGTCTCCAACAAAACATAACTTTAACTACATAGGAAATCTAAGGCAGAGTTCTTAAAGAGTTTGGGTAAAGCCAAGGATAGACTAAAATGAAATGACAAGTCAAAAATGTATAGTTGATCTAATCTCTCTGTAATAATTAATGCCTTCAGAAACCCCAAACAGTTATACATAAATAGATGAGACAAATGACCTGATCCAAAGCTCATAGAAGTCAATATGCATCTTTCAGCTGATTTAAATGAGCTTTGGTTCAGGCCCAAACTGACTGGAGAGATTGACAAGATTGAAAAGCAGCACTGAAACTCTAAGAAATGTTATGAGAAATAAACTTTCTATATGCTTAAAGAGGAAGGTACTCAGATATTGTGGTGCTCTATTTATGGCTTTTAGAGACACTGATGTAAACTCAAAACACTAAATGGAAACATTCATGTAACATGAAGAAACAAGTATAGAAATAGCAAAGCTGGACCACAAAATGCATGACTGGGCAAAGAGTTAGATGAAAGAAAGACATCATGCCAAGCATCTGAATGAGTAAGCTCCATGTGGCAAGGGGGTTCTAATCACTGTTTCACCTATCCAGAAGCAATTGCACAGGGTGTGATGTACTGACTAGATTGATTACTTAAATTCAAATTTAATTGTGTGTGTGTGTGAAGAGATCTAAAAGCAATATTAGTTAGATTAAATTAAAAGGTGATTAAGAGCAGGAAATATGTACCTACTGCATTTCAAGATGGGAAATGAAAAAGTTCACTGAAAATAGTTATTAGAGTAATGGGGGGGGGGGAAAGCAATAATAAATCATGGCTGCAAATTATAGTTGAAAAGACACATAGCACCAGGTTAAGCTATAGACCTCATAGGCCAATGCCTAAGGCCTCAGCTCCTAGAATGATGATGGTCAGAATCTCAGCTTTCATTATTAGAATGAAAAGTAAACCTCAAACTACCATGGTTATGAATGAAAACTTGAAAATGTGACTTAAATATAACAGATGCAGCAATTCTTGCCTGAATCTGCAGGCAGCCAGAAACAATAGCTTTGGAGAGGTGTGAGCTGTTCAATGGGATGTTAACTGCAATGACCACTGGTCTTTGGGAGGGAGGCATTAAGCACCAGCGCAGCAGAAGACTGTGTGTGATACAGGAAGAGAAAAGAGCCCTCCCCTCCCCATCCATGCAGATACACCCTGGCTGCTGGGATAAATATTGGGGGAGAGCGGGGTTGGCACCACTTCCAATCCTGCCTCTCTGTATTGGGTAGAGATGAGACCTTTACTACGGTCCCTGCTGCTTCCACAAGGAGGAGGGAGTCCTGCTGCTCCTCGAGGGGAGAGGGAGAAAAGAATGGGGCACCCTGCTACTGTTACCTCAAGTGCGGGGAGGGCCACGTGAAACCCTGTGTTGTTGCATACCAAGGACCCGGGTTAACTTAACTGAGCCCAGAGGAAATTTACACGTGTACACACAAATTAGGAAGCAACACATCAGGGGGGGCATGTAGGGTCAAGAGCTCCTCCCCCGCCCCCCAGCAGCCAGCCTGGAGAGGGAGCGGAAGGGGCGGAACCAGAGCCAGAGCAGACTGGACATGGCCAGAGCCTCTTCTGGCTGCTGGGATGCTGCCTGCTGCAGTGCATCAGCTGCCTGGGAGAGTGCCTGGCTGCAGCAGTGGTGGGATGCCCCCCACCCAGGCTTGGCTTCTGGGGACAGCAGCCGAGTGAGCCGGACTCCTGTCTCTCCCCTCCCGGCATGTTTGTCCCCTGTCCCTGGAAGCTGAGCCGGGGCAGGGATCGGGCGGCTGCTGCTGCTGCCCCTCCTCAGCCAGGCTCTCTCCCAGGCAGCTAGGAGCAGCTCTGCCCTGCTCCCCGCCCAGGCCCGGCTGCCAGGGAGAGCGGTTGAATGTGCTGGGAGGGGCGGAGCTAGCTCAGTGGGAGGATAGAGCCCTGCAGGTAAAGTGCGGTGGGGGTGGGAAGGAGACACGTGGGGCAGTCACGTGTCCTCCCATTTAGCTCGGGTATAGGGAGGCACTAGTCATCTCACAGAGCAAATATTAGGCCAGAACCTTAACGTTTATAAATCAGTGAAGCTCATTACTGACTTCAGTGAAGCTAGGCTGATTTATATTAGCTGAGATTCTGGCCACTCACATATGGCAATAGAAAATAGAAAAACTCAATTAACTTCAGTGAGAGTTGTGCGCCCATAACCAAGTCATGTGTGCAAGTTACTGCAGATGTGGGAGCTTTGACGACTTCTTTAGTGCTTGTATGTAAAAGAATAGCTACAGTTTTCATCATTATAATTTTTTTACCTTAATTACATCGAGCCTAGTCTTGCAATCCTTACTCAAGCGAAACTATTACTGGACCATCTGAGCTCATCTAAAGAAATATGCAGTTGTGACACTATTTTAATCTTTTATAAAATTGATTATACCATCTTTTACTGTAAGCTGCCAAATCAGTAAATTATGGCATAAATGGATACAGAGGAGGACTAACATCTGTTAAATATTGGGCTGGAATAAAATAATTTGTTTTTATTTTCTATATAGTGGTTTGAGGGCTTGATCCAAAGCCCACTGAAGTCATTGGAAAACTCCCATTGACTTCAATCGTCCATGCTAAACATATATCACAGATTATAAGGCCAGAAGGGACCACTGTGATCATCTAGTCTGATGTACTGTGCAACACAGGCCACTTCCCTGTTTGGAAAACATCCAAGCTTGACTTCAATATTGGCAGTGATAGAGAATCCACAACTACCCTTGGTAAGCTGTCCCCATGGTTAATTAGCCTCACAATCTGCCTTACATCAAGGTCGGATTTGTCTAGCTTCAATTTCCAGCCATTGGATCTTGTTATCCCTTTGTCAGCTAGATTGAAGAACCCTCTTCGACCAAATTTCTGTTCCCCATGTAGATACTTATAGCCTATAATCAAATCAGCCATTAACCCTCTCATTGTTAAGATAAATAGACTGAGCTCCTTGAGTCATCACTCTACAGCATGTCTTCTAATCCTTTAATCATTTTCATGACTCTTCTCTGAACCATCTCCAATTTATCAACATCCTTCTTGAACAGTGGACATCAGAACTGGACATAGACATAGTATTCCAGTTGCACCATGCCAAATACAGAGGCAATGTAAAATCTCTACCCCTACTCGAGATGTCCTTGTTTATACATATAAGGAGCATATTATCCCTTTTTTTCCACTGTGTTGCACTCTGTGCTCATGTTCAGCTGATTAATCCATCAGGATCCCTCCCCTCAAGCCCTTTTCAGAGTCACTGGTTCCCAGATTAGTCACCCAGCCTGCAAGCTGTCCTACAATCTTTGTGCCTGGATGTATAACTTTACATTTGGCTGTGCTAATACGTATATTGCTTGTTTGTGCCCAGCTTACCAAATGATCCAGATCACTCTGTATCAGTGACCTGGCCTCTTCATTATTTAGCACATCCTCAGTCTGTGTCATCTATAAACTTTATCAATGATGATTTTAAGTTTTCTATTTGATCATTGCTAAAAATATTAAATAGAATAGGGCCAAGAAATGATCCCTGGGAACTCCACTAGAAACACACCTGCTCAATGATGATTCCCCATTTACAATTACATGTTGAGACCTGTCACCCAGTTTTTTTAAATCCATTTTGTGTGCACCATATTAATTTTCTATTCTAGTTTTTTAATCAAAATATCATGCTGTGCCAAGTCAAATGCTTTACAGAAGTCTATGTATATAACATCAACACTATTACCTTTATCAACCAATGTTGTGTACTCATCAAAAAGAGATACCAAGTTAGTTTGACAGGATCTGTTTTCCATAAACCCAAGTTGATGGCATAAATTATATTACCCTCTCTAAATTCTTTATTAATTTAGTTTGATATCAGCCTTTGCATTATTTTGCCCAGGATCAATGTCAGACTGACAGATTACCCAGATTGTCCCATTTATGTTAGCTTTCTTCCAGTCTTCTAAAACTATATCAGTGTTCCAAGAGTTATTGAAAAACATTAACAATCAAATGAGCTCCTCAGCCAGCTGTCTGAAAACTTTGGGCTGCATGTTATCCGGATCTGTTGTTTTAAAAATGTCTAATTTTAGTAGTTCTGTTTAACATTCTACTGAGTTTCCATTGGAATGAAAAGTGTTTCATCATCATATATGACTACATCATGTGTTTTTTCCCCAAATACAGAACAGAAATGTTTACTGAACACTTCTGTCTTTTCTTCATTATTATTAACAATTCTGCTATTTCCATCTAATAATGGACCAATAGCATTGTTAAGATTCCTTTTTTCTCACAAAGTTAAAAAGTTCATTCTTATTGTTCTTACTCCGCTGGCTATAGATTTCTCCTTGAGTCCTTTTGCATTCCTTATCAATGTTCTACAAGTTCTAGCTTCTGATTTAATTTCTATGAACATCCTCTTTATTCTATTTGTAATACTATTATTCTATTTGTAATACTAGTTTATTTTAAATGTTTTGAAAGCTGCCTTTACTTCCCCTCTAAGTTAGGTTGCTTTTTAAGCAATGTGGCCTTCTTCCTCAATTGTGGCTTTTTGGGTACCTAGTAAAATGCTCTTAAACAATTCCCAATTATCATTCATATTATTTCTCACAACTGATCTAGTTCATAATTGTTTTCAGCCGTCTGAAATTGACCCTTTTAAAGACCAGGTGTGTGTGTATGTGTGTATATGTATGTATATATGTGTATGTATATATGTATGTGTATATATGTATATGTGTATATATAATATCACTTGTTTGGATTTTTTCAGTTTGCATATAACAAATGTGATCGTCATGATCACTTGTTCTAAGCGGCAACTAATTTTTAGTTCTGTGATTAATTTCTCTTAATCTATCAAGATACTGTCTAATATAGAATTCCTTTAGTGTTGGATGCAACACTTTGCATTAGGAAATATTATCTACAATAAATAGAAATTCTGAAGGTATTTTAATACTGGCAGCATGAGATCTTCAGTTATAGGTGCTGACTCTGTGGGTGCTCCAGTGTTGGAGCACCCATGGAAAAATATTAGTGAGTGCTTAGCATCCACTGGCAGCCAAGCTCCCCCGCTCCTCCAGTGCCTCCCACCCACCAGTGGCCCCGCTGATCAACTCATCCCCTCCCTCCTAGTGCATCCCACCCGCCATGGATCAGCTGTTCCGCAGCATGCAGGAGGTGGTGGGGGAGGGGATGGGGTGTGCTCAGGGGAGGGAGTGGAACTGGGCAGGAAGAGGCGGGGAAGTGGCAGGATGCGGGTGGGAAGAGGCAGGGTGGAGTGGGCCTTGGAAGAAGGGCTGGACTGAGGCGGGGCCTGAGACAGAGTGGGGGCAGGAAGAGGTGGGGCCTGGGGCTGAGTGGAGGTTGAGCATCCCTGGGGAAAGTTGAAAGCTGGCACCTGTGTCTTCAGTAGATATCGCTCAGATTGAATTCCCCCTATGACCACACAGCTTTTTTCCTACACATTCTAGAAAGGTGCGTAAGGAGCCAGTCATCCTCTTCCCTACTGTGATTTGATGAGCTGTAGCAGACATCAATTAGTACCCAATAGACACAAGTACTAAAGTATTAGTCTTATAGCAGGGGTCCAGATCCTGAGCACCTGCTGTTTGGTACTCATTCCAGCTTTTGAGAGGCGGGTGTGAAGGAAACCATAGAAGTGGCTCACTGATTCTGGGTTCACTGGGCACTTCTGTATTTGTATAGCACCTCACACAATGGGATCCTTGGTCCTTGACTGGGGCCTGTGGGCAGTAGCATGAGACAAACAAAAAATTCCTAAAAAGCAACTTCTAGCAGCCCCATTACTGCCATAAATTACATTGGTTGCAACAGCCCTCAAGGGGCCATTCCAACAGAGCGGGGTCACCACATCACAGGGAGTTCTCTGGCCACACACATTTTTCTATAGCCATGGCCATATACTAGATAGTGGTCTGTGCCAACTCTGCACTACTCCACTGGCTGCCCAAGTGGCACAAAAAAGACTAAACTCGGCCAAAGATCTATCCTTGGGAGTTCCGGTGCTGAATTCAATAGACATGGGATTAGGCCCCTACTGAGTATAATAGGACTGTAAAAAATAACAAGCCAAAAGAAAGGCAATAATTGACTGGCTATAAAATGTAATTACATTTGCTCTCTAGTACTATTGCTGGGATAGCGTTAGCACAAATACGTTAATCTTACAATGTCATCTAGTGTCCACAAACTAGCCTCTACATTTTATTTTTCCAGGATTTTTTGGGTCCGTTTTTATAGGACAGCATGTACATTGTGCAATGCCAATAAACCAGGGTGATATTAGTCTTAGAGCTTTGAGTGAAAAAATGATCCTTGCAAGAAATTAGGCAATAAACATATTGAAAATAAGACTAATTAGGGCCAAAGTCTAGACATTTGCTTTTCAAGTATGAGGCTCTTATCACACTCCACTGAGCTCTGCAAGTCAGTAAAGTCTCCAAACAGAAGCAGTGATAAAATGATGGTTGTAGAGTTGGCTAAAATCAGTGCAGTTTAAACTGTCTCACGCCATTCTTTTATTTATGTACACATTAAAAATATAATCCCAACTCATGCATTATTTACTCTGGTCAAACTCCCATTTATTTCGAGAGGAGTTTTGCCTGAGTAAAGAGAAGCAGTATTTGGTCCCACGTCATGTAGAAATCAAAGAGATTATTGTAGTTTTAAACTGAGCTAAACTCAGACGTGGCTATGGAGACTGAACTACCCTAGAGAGCATCTCTGGGGCAGGACTGAAGCCATTTGGCAGGACACCAAAAACAAGCTTGCATTGCTCGTGTCTATGCTGTACCATTCAAACTGTCCATCTTTCACCAGCATTCAGGGGCAGATCCAGTACTTTCCTCCACAGCCACTGTGCAATGGAGTTGATATCCTTCTGTGAAGGAGGAGTAAGGAGCCATGCTGGGTTCAGAGCCCCCAGTGTGCTGCTTCTCATCCTCCATCTTCCATCTGTGTGGAGCGGCTCCACAGCCCGGGGCAAGGATTCTTCCCCTTTCCTTGCACTCTCTGCAGTAGCTGGCTCAATGACGTGACCTAAGTCAAAACCGGATGGTAAACAGTAAAGATGCCCCCATGCAAGAACTATGTGAGGAAAACCAGGGAGAGCCCATATACAGAGTCTCATGGTTTTGTGTCACTTGCAAATTAAATGGAATCAAACCACATATGTTGCTGAATCTCTCCTCCTATTTCATAGTCTATTACTTTGTCAGAGACCTTTCTGGAGGCTTAAATTGGTGGCAGTAAATCTAGGAAACTATTTTAGAAAATTAGAATAAAATATACACAGCTGTGGTACCTTCCAGGTTTTGCAAAAAGGTTGAAAAGTGGAGGTGTCTCATAGTCACATCTCTTCTTCCAAAATACTGCAGAAATAATTTAAAAAGCCTTGTCTTCCTGTGAGCAATAGCCTTTGCTTTTGGGCCAGATCTACAAAACTACTTAGGTGCCTAGTGCAATTTATCTAGGTGCCTAAGCAGGTTAGGCACCTAATTTCTATTGAAGGTCATATCTTAGGTGCTTTTGTAAACCCAACTAGAGGTGGGATTCACACAGGTATATAGGTGCCTAACCCCCACTGATTTCAATGGGAGTTAGGCACCTAAATAAATCCCATCTTAGGTGTCTATCTGCGTATTTAGGCACCTAAATGTTTTTGTAAATCTGGCCCTTTGTCTGCAGCTGTAATACGATCACAAATGTCAGACATTTAGGAATAAAGTTTGCTCCTTATACACAGTTGGTTGGCTCTTTATCAGCTAAATATGAGGGCCTATTTGTAATGGATTTCTTTTTTGTTAAATGAGTCTGTCCTTTATAAAATCCCTGGGATAGCTAATAGTTGTTTACATGTATCAGAGGGGTAGCCGTGTTAGCCTGTATCCACAAAAACAACGAAGAGTCCAGTGGCACCTTAAAGACTAACAGATTTATTTGGGCATAAGCTTCTTCAGATGCATGGAGCGAAAATTACAGATACAGGCATAAATATACTGGCACATGAAGAGAAGGCAGTTACCTTAGAAGTAGAGAAGCAGTGTTGACAAGACCAATTCAGTCAGGGTGGATGTGGTCCATTCCCAATAACTGAGAAGGAGATGTCAATACCAAGGGAGGGAAAATTGATTTTGTAGTGAGCTAGCCACTCCCAGTCCCTATTCAAGCCCAAATTAATGGTGTTAAGTTTGCAAATGAATTGTAGATAAGCAGAGCTCTCTTGTCTGTTTTAGAGATGGGACACCTAATTCTTTTGTATTTGTGGAACCACCACAACTACCACAGTGTCTGGTTATGCAGCAAGGAAACTGAGGACACTAGGAGGAATGGATGAGGTAGACAGTGAATTAAATTGGCCAGCTAGTGCACGTATTTATTAACCAGCTACACATGGTGCAGCAGCAGTTCTGGGCCTGTGAAACAAATACTGATTGATGGGATCAGATCATGTTGCAAACTTGGGACAATCAGCATTTGGGAAGAAAAAAAATTATGGGACACATCCTGACTCTGTTCTTACTTTTCCAAATGTCATTACAACAGAAGAAATCTGAACACTGGCCAGACAGATATGTGTGAGCAATAATAAAGATACACGTGAAACTGAATGATGGGGGAATTGTTCAAAACACCAAAAGTAGCTCAAGAGGTGTTCTTAAAATTGATTTATTAGACGGCTAATAAATTTGCATGATGTTTTGAAAGTGAAAGGTGCTGTATAAAGCTTGTGTAGTAGAATTATCAGTAGGTATCTCAAAATGGGACTTAGGAAATGAGAGGGAAGTTTGTATAATGTATGCTTTGGATGCTTATGAATTGGTGCAGTTGTTAAAACAGTTACCTATGAATTACACAAATGTGGATGTTATGAGGACATAAAAAGGTTTTAATTGGCTAAAACAAGCTCACTAGGTTTCTGAGATCAAGTTCAGGATTCCTGGTTCTATTTCCAGCATTTTTATCCCTGGTCTCCTACCAGGAATATTTGTCCCAAACAGGCAGTCAGGATCCATGAATAAATCACTGGCTGGCCTCAGTGTTGTTCGTTTTGTTTTTTAGTTTATTTTCACTTCAGAGTCATAAATAGTTATGCCCCTGCCTACAGTATTATTTCTTCTTGAGTGTTGTTTCTTGAAGGGCCTGTGATTGTCGAGAGAAGAACATTTATGGTGGCCTCTTAATGCAAAGTTTAATTATCCTCCATTTTAAAAATGCCTGGGTAAAAGAAAGAATGTTATTTTCTCAGCGTGGAATAGTTATGTGAAATATCATTAAACAAAAATTATGTGTATTTCTTCTGGCACAGCTGGTTTCATCCTAATACTGCTTCCTTTGTGTCACCTAAAGTGGAGATTGAATTTATCTGTTTCTTTTTGAGAATGAGTCCTTTCCGCATTCAGTATTCCTGATCCACACCTAAATTATCGTCTTCCCTTGAAATGTTTGTCTTTTTATTGTTATGTCTCTTCCCCCAAATTGCTCAGCTGGTGTGTTTATCATCATAATTAGTCTCCCACTGGGCTTTTCTTTCAGATGTTTTTGAAAAGGGTGTAATTACAGCTCATGGCATCACACTGATTAAGTCAGAGAAATCTGTTCTGTTGCAAAAGCTACTTGGTTCAGCCTCACTTAGAACCTAATCCAAAGCACTGAAGTCAATGAGAGTCTTTTCACTGATTACAGTGGAATTTGGATCACCCCCCACACCACCACCACCATTCCTTCCAGTATTTATTGAGATGCATACAGATGGTATAAAAGAGCACCTCTCCAATGTACTATGTACCCTTGATGTACCTGAAAAAAAGACAAATAATACATAAAATACAGCAAGCTAATTCAATATCTCAGTGCCAGTAAGCAAGGCAATTTACAGCTGAACCTGTTGTGATAGAGGCAGATGAGGCTGTTACATATAGAACATTTACAGTGTTTCCCTTTGACACTTACACTACAGACTTCCATGTCATGCTTGGATTTAGGGCTGGTGTCAGACTTCATATCTTTCCTCAAAAGCTTGGGGTGAGGGACTCTGTGGAGGTCAGTGCAAGACCCATTGTGGCATTACCCAGGGTACAATCTGGCCCATTGAATAGATGCATCTCCTAATTCTCCAGCCTGGGGTGCCTTTTATACTGTTTTGCTGTCAGAACATCCACTCCTGGCCCCACACAGCCTTCAGCATTCAAGTTCACTCCCAGCTAAATACATAAGCATTCTAATCAATCACTCATGAATTACATACAGGGTGACCCCCACATATTCCTAGTCCCAGTCTTGGCCCCCAGAAATGTGCATCTTGTACTGCTCAGTACTCTTCTGAATGGTACAAGCCAGGCCTGCCAACGGGGGAGGGAGGGTAAAGGGGGTAATTGCCCAGGGGCTTGGGTGATTTAAAAGGGCCCTTTTAAATCAGCCGGGCAGGTTGCAGGGCTAATAGGTGCATGCAGGGTGGTGACCGCTCCATGCCCCACTCTTTGGGGGGCCCTGTAGGCCAGCATGATTGGCCAGCACGGTCAGTCCCGGAAGTGATGAGTTGGTCCTGGAAGTGATGGATTTGTCACTTCCGCTCCGGGCCCTGCACCCACCTAGGGATGGCCCTGGGGCCCGGAATTGCTGGCGACAGGCCTGGTACAAGCTTATAAATATTCTGTCATTTCATGAAAGGAAAATGAAAACATGCCTGCCTTGTTATCCCAAATGGATATTTAATCGAAACACACTGGTTAAGATAAAATAATAAAATAAGTTTATTAACTACAGCAAGCTATTACTGTCGATTAATTGGAGTTAACTCACATGATTAACTCAAAAAATTAATTGCAATTAATTGCCGTTTTAGTCTCCCTGTTAAACAGTAGAATACCAATTGAAATTTATTAAATATTTTTAAATATTTTTCTCCATTTTAAAATATATTGATTTCAGTTATAACACAGAATACAAAGTGTACACTACTCACTTTATATTATTTTTTATTACAAATCTTTGCACTGTAAAAATGATAAACAAAAGAAACAGTCTTTTTCAATTCACCTCATTAGTACTGTTGTGCAATCTCTTTATTGTGAAAGTGCAACTTACAAATGTACATTTTTTTGTTACATAACTGCACTCAAAAAGAAAACAATGCAAAACTTTAGTCTACTCAGTCCTACTTCACGTTCAGCCAATTGCTAAGACAAACACATTTATTTACATTTACAGGAGATAATGCTGCCCACTTCTTATTTACAGTGTCACCAGAAAGTGAGAACATGGGACTTTTGTAGCCGGCATTGCAAGGTATTTACATGCCAGATATGCTAAACATTTGTATTCCTCTTCATGCTTCAGTTACCATTCCAGAGGACATGCTTCCATGCTAATGTTGCTCATTAAAAAATGTGTTAATTACATTTGTGCTTGAACTCCTTGGGGAAGAATTGTATGTCTCTGGCTTTATTTTACCCCACATTCTGACATATATTTCATGTAATAGTAGTCTCAGATGATGACTCAGCACATTGTTCATTTTAAGAACACTTTCGCTGCAGATGTGACAAAATGCAAAGAAAGTACCAATGTGAGATGTCTAAAGATAGCTACAGCACTCGACCCAAGGTTTAAGAATCTGAAATGCCATCCAAAATCTGAGTGGGACGAGGTGTGGAGCATGCTTTCAGAAGTCTTAAAAGAGCAACTCTCCAATGCGGAAACTACAGAACCCGAACCACCAAAAAAGAAAATCAACCTTCTGCTGGTGGCATCTGACTCAGATGATGAAAATGGACATGCATTAGTCCGCACTCTTTTGGATTGTTATTGAGCAGAACCTGTCATCAGCATGGATGCATGTCCTCTGGAATGGTGGTTGAAGCATGAAGAGACATATGAATCTTTAGCGCATCTGGCATGTAAATATCCTGTGACGCCGGCTACAACAGTGCCACGTGAACGCCTCTTTTCAATTTCAGGTGACGTGAAAAAGAAGCAGGCAGCATTATCTCCTGCAGTTTTTTTTGTACATAATTCTACACTCGTAAGTTCAACTTTCATGATAAAGAGATTGCACTACAGTGCTTGTATTAGGTTAATTGAAAACTTCCTTTGTTTTACAGTGCAAGTATTTGTAATAAAAAAATAAATATAAAGTAAGCACTGTACGCTTTGTATTCTGTTATAATTGAAATAAATATTTTAAAATGAAAAAAAAACGCCAAAAATATTTAAATAAATGGTATTCTATTATTGTTTAACAGTGCAATTAATCACAATTAATTTTTTAATCTCAGTTAATTGGGATTAATATTTTTAATTGTTTGACAGCCCTAATTTTAAGTGATTACAAGTAATTGGGGAGGCATCAGTTGGAAGTAACAGAGGAGAAGGACCTCGGAGTATTGGTTGATCACAGGATGACTATGAGCTGCCAATGTGATATGGCCGTAAAAAAAAGCTAATGCGGTTTTAGGATGCATCAGGCGAGGTATTTCCAGCAAAGATAAGGAGGTGTTAGTACCGTTATACAAGGCACTGGTGAGACCTCATCTGGAATACTGTGTGTCGTTCTGGTCTCCCATGTTTAAGAAGGATGAATTCAAAATGGAACAGGTTCAGAGACGGGCTACTAGGATGATCCGAGGAATGGAAAACCTGTCTTATGAAAGGAGACTGAAAGAGCTTGGCTTGTTTAGCCTAACCAAAAGAAGGTTGAGGGGGGATATGATTGCTCTTTATAAATATATCAGAGGGATTAATATTAGGGAGGGAGAGGAATTATTTTAGCTTAGTACCAATGTGGACACAAGAACAAATGGATATAAACTGGACACTAGGAAGTTTAGACTTGAAATTAGACGAAGGTTTCTAACCATTAGAGGAGTGAAGTTCTGGAACAGCCTTCCAAGGGGAGTAGTGGGGGCAAAAGACATATCTGGCTTTAAGACTAAGCTTGATAAATTTATGGAGGGGATGGTATGATGGGATAGCCTAATTTTGGCAATTAATTTGGCAATTGATCTTTGATTATCAGCAGGTAAGTATGCCCAGTTGTCTGTGATGGGATGTTAGATGGGTTGGGATCTGAGTTACTACAGAGAATTCTTTCCTGGGTGCTGGCTGGTGAGTCTTGCCCACATGCTCAGGGTTTAACTGATCACCATATTTGGGGTCGGGAAGGAATTTTCCTCCAGGGCAGATTGGCAGAGGCCCTGGAGGTTTTTCGCTTTCCTCTGCAGCATGGGACACGGGTCACTTTCTGGAGGATTCTCTGCAGCTTGAGGTCTTCAAACCGCAATTTGGGGATTTCGATAACTCAGACATAGGCTAGGGGTTTGTTATAGAAGTGGATGGGTGGGATTCTGTGGCCTGCATTGTGCAGGAGGTCAGACTAGATGATCATAATGGTCCCCTCTGACCTTAAAGTCTATGAGTCTAATGATGTGTAAAATTCAGGATTGGTTACAGAAGAAATACAAGAATAAAATGCAAGATAATGCCTAATTTAATAAACTAACAGAATTCAAAGCAAAGGTTTTCCTCCCCAGATGCTGCAGTAAATTTCACAGGCTCTGCCTCCTTTCAACATGGGACCACTCTCCTTTAGTTCAGTGTCTTTCAGGTATTCATTGATGTTATGAGGTGTGAAGTCAAGCCTTTCTCTCCCCTCTTTATAATACAATTTCTTGTGCTAAAAAACATCCTTGCTGAGTAACGGTGACAATCACTGGTGGACCTGAGGTTTGAACCGTCCCTGTGATAAAATGTAAATTTCTTACTTGCACCTTTCCCCAGAGAATGGCTGCTTAAGCAGGTGTCTTTTAACACCTGGCTGGGTGTTGACTTGTCCTTTGTTCCTGAGAAACTGGTTTGGGCCTGCTTTTCTTAACCTTGGAGCATCATATAACAAAATTATACAGCAGTAGAATCTTGGAACTTTACATATAATACTGATACACATATTTTACCAGGACAACGGTGTACAGCGGATTGAGTTTTCAACTGATACCACACAAGGCCTACTTTGTACAAAATTTGTCATAGTCTTGTAACGGTGGTGAACAAAATAGTACAGAGCAGTGTTTCTCAAACTGGGGTCCCCGGGCCCCGCTGCTCCACTCATCCCTCGCCCTCAATCTCCCGGAGGCTACTGAATCCTAACCGGGATATTTCAGGTGCTAAAAGTCCAGTGACAAAGTGGGGCTAGGGCTCCCTACCTGCCCTGCCTCTGTACTGTTCCCGGAAGCTGCCAGCATGTCCCTGCAGCCCTGGGAGGGGGGTGTC
This sequence comes from Mauremys reevesii, assembly GCF_016161935.1. Classification (NCBI taxonomy): domain Eukaryota; kingdom Metazoa; phylum Chordata; order Testudines; family Geoemydidae; genus Mauremys; species Mauremys reevesii. The sequence continues at coordinate 244,250,503 of NC_052623.1, read as the reverse complement.
AGGGGGTCTCCACGTGCTGCCTCTACCCCGAGCGCTGACTCTGCACCTCCCATTGGCCGGGAACTGTGGCCAATGGGAGCTGCAGGGGTGGTGCCTGTGGGCAGGGGTGGCGTATGGAGACCTCCGTACCCCCTTTCCACCCCACCTAAGAGCTGCTGCCAGAGAGATGTGCTGGTTGCTTTCAGGAGCCGCCCATCCTGCACCCACACCCTTCACCACCTTCTGCACCCCTCCCACAGCCCACACCCTCTCCTGCACCTCCCACACCCTGAACCCTCTGCCCCAGCCTGGTGAAAGTGAGTGAGGGTGGGGGAAAGTGAGTGATGGAGGGAGGGGGGATGGAGTGAGTGGGGGGTGGGAAGAGGTGGGATGGGTCCTTGGGGGAAGAGGTGGAGTGGAGGCAGGGCCTGGGGCTCAGTGGTGGGGTTTGGGGGTCCCCAAACGTTTTTAAATCAAAATGGAGGTCCTCGGGTTGCTAAAGTTTGAGAACCTCTGGTATAGAGTGTCACACCCATCCCTAGAGTATGCATTCTCTCTCTTTTTAAGACCCTTGATTTTCCTCCAACTAAATGAACTAGGCCATTACTATGCTTTTAGAATTAGTATACTTTTTTCAGCTAAAACTTTGACTTAAAAGCCACCATTACACATGGTTCTAACAAAAGAGCTAATAATTTTAGACATATTTAGGTTAGAGCACAAGATTCCTTCAACCCTCCTCCCCCCCAAAGTATATATAGTTATATCACTCTGGTGCTGGAAACATTTTGAATCAAAACGTTTTCTGATGAGCTACTCAGAGAAAAGCACTACACAGGGCATCAGACAGCACACTAAAACCTCCGCCCCCTACCTCCCATGAATATTTAAATATTTCATGAAGCAGCGCTAAGTAATTACATTTCAAAAGAAGCTTTCTTCTCTGCTCCCCCCAACTCTCCGGTAATAACACAGGGCCAAATCTTGCAGCCCAAGTAAGGGAATGGAAAGTCCTGACTGTAGTGAGGTTCTATGAGAGGTTTTTAATTCTTGGGAGATCTATAATCATCACTGGGGGGTTGGGGGACAGGGTTGTTAGGCCTCTGCCCTGTGAGGAGCTCTGCTAGCAGACCAATGTGCCTGTGTGGCATTCCCTGGTGACTTTAATGGGAGTCCATTCATATGGAGCTTTTTGCAGGATTAAGACCTAAGGCCCAGACCCACAAAGATACTTAGGCACCTAAGTTCCAATGTTGGCTCCACTGCCATCCACAAAACTCCCACCAAACCCTGTAGGTGCCTGAACTTACTTGGCACCGAAGTTTTCAGGATAAAAGTTAACTCAGAATCTAAATTTTGGTATCTGGGCATGTGCACTGCTGACTCTCTCAGGTGTCCAGATGCCTATCTCCCACATAAGCCCCAGAGCGATTCACAAACTGGGGGAATACAGGCGTTCAGGTGCCTGCTCACTTTTGGGGCATATTCAGAGGCTGCCTTCAAGATTGGGTCTCATTTAAAATGTGACTGAAAGAGGAAGTGGTGCCTACCTTATAATTTTTTAGCCTAGTGGGTAAAATACTCATGTGGGGCTGGGAGACCCAGGTTCAATTCCTCCCTCTGCCTAATGGGAAGAAAGGATGTGACCAGGGGGTTCCTATCTCTTAGGAAGGTGCGCTAATCAATGAGCTGTGGGATACTCCGATGGTGAATGCTGTCAGTCTCTCCTATTGAAGTTGTTGCACTCTGGCTGAATACTGCAAGAGCAACTGAAGCAGGGAGTCTGGATCATGCTTCTACCACCTCCCAGATGGGTGCCCTAATCACAGGACTACAGTCATTCTCTCTCTCTCTTTCTCTGGGCCAATTACTGTTCTACTTTGGATAAATAGTTAAATTAATCACTGGGAGCGAGAGTGAGTGTGAGCATGAGAATTACTTTGTAGTTGAGTGGTTAGAGCACCCCACTCCCTTGGGAAGTGGGAGATCCTGAGTCCCCGTGCTTCAATTGCTCTTTCATTATTAGCCAGAGTGCAACACCTTCAACAGGAGAAACTGAGGGAGTCCCACATCAGAATAGGTCACAGCCCAGTGGTTAGAGAGCTCTTCCGAGAGGTGGGGGTGCTACTTTTGAAATCCTTTCTCACCCTCTGGCGTGGGGGGGAGGGGAGGAGGAATGGAACCTAAGACCCCTATGTCCCAGCTGGGCTAAAAGTTATAGCACTGCCACCATCAATTCCTTCTCCAGAGGCCATTTTGTGGATAGAGGTAGGCTCCTACATTGTTCCTGCAAGAAATGCCTCAGGTGCCTAAAGCCAGCTGACTTCAAGCAGCTGGCTCCTGTTCGTGGATTGCTAGGCAGAGATAGGCACCTCCCTGCAGTCTGTATTCAAGCATCTGATTCCTGTTTGCGGCTCTCTAGCAGAGAGAGAGAGAGTTTGGCTTTCCTGCTCTCAGAACTTAGTGTTCCAGTTCCCCAGCCTATAGGTGTGCATAGCATTGTGTGTGTGCCTACTGCTACATATCTGCCATTTGAACCATTGTTATGTTTTGTTCAGACTGTTGTTGACAATGCTGGTTCATTGTTATTACATGGTTTGGTTGACTACTGAGCTGCGTGTCTTGCTTTGATTTCCTTGTGTTTTGGGATTGCTGTTCTGGGGCACATCAGCATGTAACAGAAATAGATCCCTAAGTCTTGACTTACCCTATCTCTGAGAGAGCAGCTTAGCACACACCCCTTTCATTAGTATCCCCTAACTTAGGTGACTCCCTACCTAGCATGCTGACTTTCGTGGATAACATTCTAAGGTGCCTGCCTCTCTCCATTCATTGTACAGGGAGCCTAACCCAGGCTTTGTGGATCATAGTAATCTTACTGCGATTTTCTAGGTGCCCTGACACTGAGAATCAAAAAAGAGCTCCAGCATGGACTGTAGGGGAGGTATTGGATCTGATCACTATATGGGGAGAGGATTCTGTGCTAGCTGAACTGCGTTCCAAAAGACTAAATGAAAAAACATTTGAAAAAGTCTCCAAGGCCATGATGGAGAGAGGCCACACCAGGGACTCAGTACAGTGCCATGTGAAAGTTAGGGAGCTCAGACAAGCCTACCAGAAAATCAAAGAAGCAAATGGAAGGTCCGGGGCAGGGACGCAAACATGCCGCTTCTACGCTGAGCTGCATGCAATTCTAGGGGGATCTGCCACCACTACCCCACCCTTGACTGTCGATTCCGAGGTGGGGGTAATCTCAGCCATGCCTGAGGATTCTGCAGACGGGGAAGATGAGGAGCAGGAAGAGGAGGACGAGCTTGCAGAGAGCACACAGCACTCCGTTCTCCCCAACAGCCAGGACCTTTTTCTCAGCCTTCCCAAGCCACTATCCCAGACAACGAAGCCATGGAAGGGACCTCTGGTGAATGTACCTTTGTAAATATAAAACATGGTTTAAAAGCAAGCGTTTTTTAAATGATTAATTTGCCCTGAGGACTTGGGATGCATTCGCGGCCAGTACAGCTACTGGAAAAGTCTGTTAACGTGTCTGGGGATGGAGCGGAAATCCTCCAGGGACATTCCCATGAAGCTCTCCTGGAGGTACTCCAAAAGCCTTTGCAGAAGGTTTCTGGGCAGCACAGCCTTATTCCGTCCTCCATGGTAGGACACTTGACCACGCCATGCATGTAGCAAGTAATCTGGTATCATTGCATGACAAAGCCTGGCAGCATATGGTCCCAGTGTTTGCTGGCATTCAAGCAACATCCGTTCTTTATCTCGCTGTGTTATCCTCAGGAGAGTGATATTGTTCATGGTAACCTGGTTGAAATACAGGAATTTAATTAAGGGGACAGAGGTGGCCATTCCTACTGGGCTGTTTGCCTGTGGCTGAAAATAAATCCTTCCCTGCAATTAGCCAAGCAGGGGGAGGGAGAGGGTAATTGGCGCTGAGCTTTTTTGCGTTTGGCTAGCAGGGATCTTCCCTGAAACCAGCCACACAGTGTGGGGAGGGGTAAAGTGATCATCCCAGAGAATTGGATGCGGGGGTGGCGGGGTAGTTTGGTTTCTGCTGCTGCACGTTAACAGGAAAGCCGCAGCACTCAACGGGCTTTGTTTGGTGTGTGGGAAAGGAGGGCACTGGATATATGAAGGCTGCAGAAGCCGAAAGACAATGGCTTACCATGGCCGCATGCAAGCCGAATTATGTTGCCCGGACCTGCGTCTGTGATCTCTAACACCAAAGCCACAGGCACTCAATATTAAGATGCAAAATGCGACCTTGTACTCAAATCACATGTGCTATGTAATGTGAATAGTATTGTTCACCGTGAAAGAGTATAAGCATTGTTCTGTAAAATATATCTTTTAAAATACTTCTCTCCCTTTTTTTCCCTCCCTCCCTCCCGCAGCTGCAAATTTTTCAAGCCTCCCTCCTCCATCCTGAAGGCTATCTCAGATAAGACAGTGGGAAAAAAAGGACACAAGACGAAATGTTCACTGAAATCATGGAATCGACCCGCAATGAAAGAGCTCATCTGACTGAGTGGAAGGACACGGTATCAAAGTACACGAAAGATGCCAATGAATGTGAGGACAGGAGGGATGCTCGAGATCAGAGGTGGCGGCTGGAAGATCAGTGGTGACGGGATGCAACGCTGGGGCTGCTGTGTGATCAAACTGACATGCTCCGGCGTCTGGTGGAGCTTCAGGAACGGCAGCAAGATCACAGAGTGCCACTACAGCCCCTGTTTAACCACCCTCCCCCCTCACCATGTTCCATAGCCTCCTCACCCAGACGTGTAAGAACGCATGGGGGGAGGCTCTGTGCACCCGCCCACTCCAGCCCCGTGGACAGCCCAAGCAAAAGGCTCTCATTATTTTGAACTTTTTTAGTGGCCTTTTCCTTCCCTCCTATCCTCCTCCCAAACTCCACCCGGGCTACCTTGTCAGTTCTCTCCCTCTTTTTATAATCAAATAATAAAGAATACATGTTTTTTAAATGATAGTGACTTTATTTCCTTAGAAAGCAAGCTGTGATTGAAGGGGGAGGGTGGGTTGCTTACAGGGAATGAGTCAATCAAGGGGGCGGGTTTTCATCAAGGAGAAACAAACAGAACTGTCACACCGTATCCTGGCCTGTGATGAAACTGGTTTTCAAAGTTTCTCTGATGTGCACCGCTTCCTGGTGTGCTCTTCTAATCACCCTGGTGTCTGGCTGCGCATAATCAGCGGCCAGGTGATTTGCCTCAGCCTCCCACCCCGCCATAAAGGTCTCCCCCTTACTCTCACAGAGATTGTGTAGCACACAGCAAGCAGCAATAACAATGGGAATATTGGTTTGGCTGAGGTCTGAGCGAGTCAGTAATGTGCGCCAGCACGCCTTTAAATAGCCAAATGCACATTCTACCACCATTCTGCACTTGTTCAGCCTGTAGTTGAACAGCTCCTGACTACTGTCCAGGCTGCCTGTGTATTGCTTCATGAGCCCTGGCATTAAGGGGTAGGCTGGGTCCCTAAGGATAACTATAGGCATTTCAACATCCCCAACTCTTATTTTCTGGTCTGGGAAGTTATTCCCTTGCTGCAGCTGTTTAAACAGAGTAGTGTTCCCAAAGACGCGAGCGTCATGAACCCTTCCCGGCCATCCCACGTTGATGTTGGTGAAATGTCCCTTGTGTTCCATCAGTGCTTGCAGCACCATTGAAATGTACCCCTTGCGGTTTACGTACTGAGTGCTCTGGTGCTCCAGTGCCAAGACAGGGATATGGGTTCCATCTGTCGCCCCACCACAGTTAGGGAATCCCATTGCAGCAAAGCCATCCACTACGACCTGCACATTTCCCGGAGTCACTACCTTTCGTAGCAGCAGCTTAGTGATTGCTTTGGCTACTTGCATCACAGCAGCCCCCAGAGTCGATTTGCCCCACTACAAATTGATTCCTGACTGACCGGTAGCTGTCTGGCGTTGCAAGCTTCCAGAGGGCTATCGCCACTTGCTTCTCAACTGTGAGGGCTGCTCTCATCTTGGTATTCTGGCGCTTCAGAGCAGGGGAAAGCAAGTCACAAAGTTGCATGCGTGAGGGCACTTTCATGGAAAAGTTTTGCAGCCACTGGGAATTGTCCCACACCTGCAACACTATGCGGTCCCACCAGTCTGTGCTTGTTTCCCAGGCCCAGAATCGGCGTTCAGTGGCTAGAACCTGTCCCATTACCAGCATGATCTCCAAAGTGCTGGGGCCCAAGGTTTGAGAGAATTCTGTGTCCATGTCCATGTCCTCATTGCTCTCGTTGCCACGCTGCCGTAGCCGCCTCCTCCTCACCTGGTTTTGCAGGTCCTGGTTCAGCATAAACTGCACGAGAATGCGCAAGGTGTTTACAATGTCCATGACTGCTGACTTGAGCGGAGCAGGCTCCATGCTTGCTGTGGTATGGCGTCTGCACAGTTCACCCAGGAAAAAAGGCGAGAAACAGTTGTCTGCCACTGTTTTCACAGAGGGAGGGGTAAGGCTGTACCCAGAACCACCAGCGACAATGTTTTTTGCCCCATCAGGCACTGTGATCTCAACCCAGAATTCTAATGAGCGGGGGAGACTGCGGGAACTATGGGATAGCTCCGGAAATCGACGCTAGCCAAATTAATGTGCTTAGTGTGGCCGCGTGAACTCAACTTCATACAGTCTGTTTCCAAATATCAGTTTCTGTAAAATCAGAATAATCCCATAGTGTAGACATACCCTTAGTGTTGCAATGCCCACGTGCCTTTATAGATCCAGGCCTATATTTCTATTTTCACTGTCTCATGGTACTTAGGCGCCGCTGCAACTGCCTTTCTAGTGAAAATTTATCTAAAATAACTAGCCTCAGTGGTGCTGCACTCTCAGTGCAGCGTGCCTGCCTACTTCTGGCCCTTTACATTTGGCAGAGCAAGGCAGCCACAGCCCTAAAGTGGCCATTTGTGACTGAGGGCTGGTCTTTATAACAACTTCTCTTTTTGTTGGTAAGAACCTGTTATATTTCCTCCAGTTTCCACTTTTTATATTGCTGAGGAAAATGGCACTTTTTTCACTTTATTTTTTTCATGAAGCTTGTGCAACTTTAAAAATAAATGTTAATACAATGTGAGGGAATTGGTTGATAGTTCTGATCTAAAAACTGTATCTCTATTGCAGTACCACATTGGTATATAGTGTTCATGTTCTCCAGCATGGGCTCTGCTGCATTTCCTTTGAAAAACAATTCATAAATAGCTAAGGGATGAAATCCATGAGCTATATTATCCCTCATGAGGGCTACTACTACATAGAAGATAGGAAACTGCTTGTTTGTGCTGAGCCTTGCTCTTGCAAGCACTTAATGCATATGCTTATCTTTGCACTTGCTGTGGGTACTTCCATTTAAGTTAATTGAGTTAGTCCTGTGTGAAGTTAAGCACATATGTAGGTGCTTGCTGAATCAGAGCCAATTTCTCCCTCCCAAACCAGTAGAGTTCTCTTGAGGCTCATCTGTGCTACACTGGCTCCCACCACCTTGACAACATGGAGTCATCCTGTTGGGATTCCCCACTGTCTGCTGTCCTCAGCCTACACCACTCTGGGGGGAGTTCCAAATTGCTGAGGCAAGGGAGGAATGGGTAAGTAATACTGAACCTGTCAGAATTCATCTTACGTGCTGAATTCTGGTAGGTGTGTTGTGAGAAGGACCATGCTGTGGAAGTCAGCCATCTCTCTGGCTGCATGCTTTTTACCAGAATAAGGCCTACCATGGGGCTGTGGAAATGGAATATAATGCCTCAGAGGTGATATCACATAACTCTTTGCCCTCTGCTGTGTGTGTGTATCTATCTATATAATATATGTGTGTGTGTGAGAGTTAGGGTTGCCAGTTTTCTACTTGCACAAAACCAAACACCCTTGCCCCGCCCCTCCTCTCCTCCCAGGCCCTGGGGCCCCGGCCCCCACACACACTCCATCCCCCTTCCCTCTGTCACTCTCCCCATCCTCATTCACTCGCTCATTTTCACTGGGCTGGCTCAGGGTGTTGGGGTGTGGGAGGGGGTGAGGGCTCCGGTTGGGAGTGCAGGCTGTGGGGTGGGGCCAGGGATGAGGGGTTTGGGGTGCAGGAGGGGGCTCTGGGCTGGGGCAGAGGGTTGGGGTGCAGGGGACGGGGTGATGGCTCTGACTGGGGATGCAGGCTCTGGGGTGGTGTCAGGGATGAGGGGTTTGGGTGCAGCTGAGGGGTTCGGAGTATGGGATGGCGCTCTAGGCTGAGGCAGGAGGTTTAGGTACGGGGCGGGATGAGGGCTCTGGAAGTGCAGACTCTGGGGTGGGGCTGGGGATGAGGGGTTTTGGGTGTAGGAGGCTGCTCCAGGCTGGGACTAAGGGGTTTTGAGGGCAAGAGGGGGATCAGAGCTGAGGCAGGGAGTTGGGGCATGGGAGGATGTGGGCTCTGGTGTGGGGCTGGGGATGAGGGGATTTGGGATGCAGGAGGGGGCTTTGGGCTGGGGCAGGATGTTGGGGTGTGTGTGGGGGGGTGAGGGCTCCAGCTGGGAGTGCAGATTCTGGGGTGGGGCTGGGGATGAGGGGTTTGGGGTATAGGATGGTGCTCCAGGGGTTCAGAGGTCAGGCGGGGGATCAGGGCTAGGGTAGGGGGTTGGCGCACAGGATGGGGCCAGAAGTGCAGGCTCTGGGTGGTGCTTACCTCAGGCAGCTCCTGAAAGCAGCAGCATGTCCCCCCTCCAACTCCTACATGGAGGAAAGGCCAGGTGGATTTGTGTGCTGCCCCCACAACTCCCATTGGCAAGTGATAGGTCCAAGATTACATAGGAAGTCTGCAGAAGAGGCAGGAAATGAACCCTGATCTCCTGAATCAGTGATTTAACAAGACCATCACCTTTCCTCTCCTATTAAAGAGACTTGATTAATTTGAATCCTCAATTCCAGTAGCTTCATTTTAGTTCTCTAATTCTATGCTTTTAGTGTAAATGATGAAAAGCTTAGATGACATAGACGTAGTATCTAGGAATAAATTGTAATTATACTCAAAATATACTTGGATCAATTTTTAGCTTCCTTTTTATGTTCGAGAGCTCATATTGAATTATTTTGGTTTCATATTTACTATAAAGACATCTGTATGAGAAACAACGATTACAAAAATTAAAAATTCCCCATTAATTTCCCCTGATACCTCTCTGCATATAATACCACTCTGTGATTTAATAGCTATCTCTGAAGCTGAATACTGTTGCTGCTGTTACTTGGTTAGCTGAGAAATGCTACCTATTGCAAAGTTACCATGTCCAAAGCTCACTTTCCAAAGTGAAAGAAATAAAACGGATTGATTATCCCTATTTTGGTTCTGCTGCAGGTCTTTTCATAATCTCATAGATTTTAAGGCCAGAAGGGACCATTCTGATCATCTAATCTGAAATTTTGTATACCAGAGGATTTCCCTGAGAGAATTTGTTTGAACTAGAATGTGTCTTTCTTAGAAAAATATCCAATCTTAATTTTAAAATTGCCAGGAGTGGAGAATCTGTCACAACCCTTGATAAATTGTTCCAATGGTTAATATATCCATATGGTATCTGTTTAATTTCCCAAATGGCAACCATATGTTTCAATGGTTAATTACCCACGTAATTAGTGTCATAAAGTATAGCAATTCTATTCTATGTAAATTCTTATACCATGTTTAGCACAGTAGCATCTGAGCACCTTCCAATAGAGCATTATGCAATGTGACTAAAATCTGTCAAATGTTTTTTTATTTGTTAGTTTGTTCTCTCATCCACATCCCAAAGAGGAGAAGCATGTGCAGTGGAGTGACTTGTTTTGGTGGGGATTGTTTAAATACCTATTAATATGCATTTATGTTAGAGAAGGCAAAGTCAAAGAAATGTACCTTGCACTTGGAATGGAAGATGGTGGGGTTTATGATGCAAAGTTTTTTTCCGGACCTAGTCAGTAAATTATAGAAAAATAATCTATGCAGGTTTTAATCCTACACGAATTATATGATAGTGCATGTTATTTTGATTGACAGTCATTGTGAAATTTGGTATTATGTCACTACAATGTCTTAAGTGTTTCACACATCAGTGTGTACAGTATCCTAATCTTCTTGAGCATATTGTGTCTTTTGGACCATATAATACCCCTGATCTGCAGTGGAAATGCCACTGTTTTCAATGGGAATGCATGAGATTTATATAAAATATGCAAACCATATTAGGATTTGAATGAGTACTGGAGAGTCTTAAAGAACTGTGCTTCATGACAAAGAAGTGGGTACATATTGACCACGCTTTAAAGCTCTATCTTGTATTCAATTGTCCTTAGTTTTTGTTTAAGAGAAGTCCTTGCTTTCTTTATTGATTTTCTGTCCAGTTTCTCTCTCTCTCTCGTCAACATGGTCGGGATAAAAGTGAGGAAATAGAACCTGCGAGCTATTAAGCGATTTACTTTTGAACAGATGCAATATTGATTTTCTATTTGTTGTGCTGTCAGTCACTGAAGTGCCTGAAACAACTGCAAGACTAATCAGTAACTTTCTGGGAAATGTCAATTAATGAAACAATTAGTGTTCTGGATAACGTTTTTAAAAGAGGCTAATGAAACTCATTGTTAATTGAATTCACATTTTTGTTGCTGGCATGCTTGATTACCCCAGTAGTGTGTTTAATGTGGAAGAAGAAAGTTTTGAAAAAAAAATAGATGAGTAATGAAAAGATAACAGATCCAGGATTTCACCTGTACACAGGGCTGGCCCCAGGTTTTTTGCTGACCCAACCAAAAAAATAAAAGGTGGAGTGCAAACAAAAAAAACCAGAATGCCGCCCTTTGAAAAGTGCCGCCCCAAGCACATGCTTGGAATGCTGGTGCCTGGAGCCGGCCCTGCCTGTACAATTGACATCAATGGCAAAATTCTCATTGATTTCAGTGAGGACAGGATTTCATTCTTAGTGTTTCCTGGAAGGTTTTTCCAAGATGTGAAATGCAAAACATTACATGTGAAAAGGAATACAGTTTTCCATTATCCATGGAAATGTGAAACCAATAATTGCTGTCTGTCTGTCTAGAAAGATGCTGAGCTCACACCTGTGTTCCCATCACAGTTCCCACATGATACTGATTCTCTTTGTCACTTTTGACCCTTTGAATCACTGATGACTAACATCCAGGTTCCTTTACGTTCTTCCTGGACTGACCCAATGTTATTTGTACTTTTTTAATTTCTTTTTCTAAAATCCCATCTTTAAAACTGTTAACTTTAATTAGGTCACTTAGGCTTTTCCTAATTTGAGAAGAAAAAATTCCTTTTATTTTTAGATTAACTAATCATTATTTAGTGGAGCTTTCCTCCAGTGGTATCATAGCAAAGATTAAAATTGCCTGGAATTATGGCAAGGAAGGGTGATGGAGATTAAAGAGAATTTTTTATGAATTTCACTTTTGTCCCTGAAGACCTTCTTTACAGCATTGTAGTTCAAGGTAAAATTGTTAAAAAGGCTGGCCTTGAATATATCACATAACCGTTGTGAGGCCTCAGTTTCCCCATGCCTTAAAATGAGAATTGCAATGCCTGTCTTTGTAAAGTCCTTTGAGATCTACAGAAAGAAAAGCACTAAGTGTCCCTGTTTGATTACTTACCTATTCTCAGGGTGCTTGCTCAAATCATATTACTGTTAATGAAAGTTAAATATATGGGAGGAGACAGACGCTTTCTATCACAAATTGAGCATTGCAGAAAATAGCTTTCCAATCCCATAAGACTTTCTGAGGTTTAAAAAAATTTTCCTCTCCCAAATTGGGATGAAGAGTCAATCTCTCAAAAATTTTTTATGAACTAAACATAAAAATTAGATTGGTAAATTGAAATATTTCATTTCAATAATTTCAAAATGTTTTTGTTTCAATTTAAATTTTTTTACTAGAAATGACCTTACATTTTGAAATAAAACTCATTTCTAAAGAAAAAATGATATACTTTGACAATTTCAAAACTTGTTTCAAAATGGAAATTCTAAACTGACCCTTTCCTGCGAAAAGTTTCAGCTTTGATGAATCAGCATCTTCAGAAAATTGCTAACCATCTCTAATCAGCAGTCTGAGCAGAACTAAAGTGCTCTGAGGTTTTAAAAAATTCTTCTCTAGGGAATAGATGTCACCTTCATAGTATTAAGGGTCTAAATGGATGCACCGTCTTGCTTGCCAGATAATGAGCCTGAGGGGGTTGAAAAAGCCATCATTTCATATGGAGTGTTATTACAGTGGCTATTAGTCATATAGTTAATTATATATAATGCTAAATTAGAGTTTTCCAATGCTGATTATAATCGGTAGTTCTGTTGCACATGGAATTTTTAATGGTGTGTGGTTTAAATTGTAGTTCCGGGGTGATAGTTAAATGGGATTTCTTCAGTAGTGAATTGACACCTGTAATTGGATAATGGATTAATTGAAGCAGATTTAGCAATTAAGAATTCTATTTATATTTGGCAGAAATTTCTCTCTCCTCTTCTTGCCCCTTGTTTGTAACTCTTTGTTTATGTGAAAGTAATAATCTTGCTCACAGCTAACAGATCTGTTTTGAGTGAAAGTGGATATAAGAGAAATTCAGATCTGGATTGGCTTTAGGCCAGGATTGGGGCCAAATCAGGGCTAGAGCTCCGATTCAACTCAGTTGTTGAAATTTTGAGAACTTTTTGTGCGAGATCCATTCAAAAAGGCAGTATTCTTGCAAGATCTGCTGATCTCATGAAATAGCCGCTATCCTGAAGGAAGTGGGTCAGCTGTGGTTTTTTGTTTGTTTTTTTGAGAATTTCATCATTGTAGTACCAAGTCTCGAGAATGACCCATTTCCTCAGGATTTCGGCAACAGCCAAGCCACTTCTGGGAAAAGAAGCCATCTTCTTTGTATGTAACTCAAAGACAAAATGATGGTGATGGCTTGCAATCCAGGGTCTGGACTCTGAATTTTCCCTGCCTTCACAATTTAGGTGGAATTTGTATTTGACATGGTGGCTTTGATCCATGTTTACTTCTGACTTGTTTTCCTTTTCTGTGGCTTGACAACATACTTGAGCATTATTATGTGCTTGGAAGTAAAACACACATGGCCATGCTCAGGGGAAGATACAGTTTTGCTTCCTTTCCTGTTTTTTTTTTTTTTAATTATTGCTAGTTTCTTGGTCCTTTTTTCATGGAGCAGGAATGGCGGGGGCAATGGGAAAAGAAATTATTCGTTGCTAACGTGAACTGGATAAGGGATTATCCTGGGTTCTCGGGGCTCCTTGAAGACAAATTGGGGTGAAATAAAATTGGGACTGTTTGTGATGTTTGCAGCTATATGCCTAACACAGTAGGGTCTTTGTCCATGACTAAGGCTCCTAGGTGCAACGATAATACAAATAATAATGATCTATAACTATTGATATTTTAGTGTCTGTGTGCTGCACTTTACACTTCTGTGAATCTTTAGCCTGCAGTTGCCGTTTTGTGAGTTAATGTTGATGCAGCATGTCACAGAGGAGACCTATACTCTGTTCCCTTCTGAGGACTTGACTTTGGATTTTTTTTTGGTCGTAAATCCTGCAAAGAGGTCTCTCTAGAGGCAGAGGCCTGTTGAAGTCAGGCACTTGGCACGATGGGTTTGCTTTGCCAAACCGGAGCCTTGTTTTATTGTTTTCTTTAAAGGAAAATAATTGAGTTTGTGGCCCCTTCATTTTTTTTTTCCTGCTGCTGCTATTGATGTATAAGAGAGAGCCTGAAATATTGTTGTTTTTAAAGATTTTCTTTTTGCGAGTTTTTCACAATAGAAATTCAGGTCCTTTATAGACTGAAAAGAGAACTACCAAAATGATGACATTAAAAGATTGAAGACGGTACAACCGGAGCTATTGAGGAGGGGAGGGATATTCAGCCAGACTGTAGAAAACTGTGGTTTTTTGTTTAGTTTTTGTTAACAGATTAACATTAATGATGAATTAATATGAATCCTGCAGGAAGCCTTTATTAAAGATTCAGTACCTTCACCCTTTGATTAAGGGGCTAAGAGCTCATAATAAACATCCTTTATACTTGCAAGAGGTCCTTCAAAAAAGCTAGGGGTCAGGGAGACGGCTTTCTTGATATTTCTAAGGTAAAAAGCAAAAAACCACCTTTCAGGCCTTAATACTTAAGGGGAACAAGACCAAATTTTTGTAAGTCCCTTTTAATCTAAAAGTTTCCATAAACCATGGCTCTAGTTTACATGCATCCTGGCTCCCCTTCAGCCCATCAACTAGAATTTTGTTTAGAAAATATCAGAACTACAGATCTCGATTTTTTTAAAATGAAATTGTTTTGTATTTCTATTTTGCAGAGGATTTTCAAATGTTTTGTTTTCATTCCAAATCAGAATGCAAATAAAGTTTGAAATCTCTAAATCCTCTGAAATGGAATTGCTGTTCTCTGCTAGCTCTACTTACAATCTGTATAAACAAGGCAGACAGTGAACAGCTAGAGTGAATAGAATGGTGTGTTAGTATCACTACATATTTTTAATTCTTTGGGTGGAGTTGAGTGAGGTGGGGGATTAGCTATTCAGAAAGAAAAAGGGAAGGGAGAGAGGGGGACAGGACAGAGGAGAGGAGGGCGGGGCAGAAGCTATGAAGAAGAGGTGGTGTGAGGCTGATGGGACGACTGAGGGAGATAGCAGGAGGGGACTGGATGTTGTCTTTTGCTCTTCACACAACAAATATATCAGGAAGGAAACCACAGTGGTATGGTGGAGTCCAATTAACTGTGTTCACAAGCTTGTATAACATGCAAGGCCTAGCTATATATATACACTGGTACAGTTCTGGTACAGCTCTGGCAGCTTCTGAAATATAGAAGACAGCGACAGTTGCTCGAGGGCTCGTGAACTATTTCAGGTGTACTGCCCAATTCCTATGCACTACAAGGCAAAGAATGTCTGGTCAAACCTGTAGAACAGGGGTGTCCAAACTACGGCCCGCGGGCCAACTGCGGCCCGCGGGTCAGTTTTTATTGGCCCGCAGCAAATTCTGAAAATATAATTGAATATGGCCCGCACATGGCGCTTGAGCTCAACTCTGTTGCACTTCTCAGTTTCAACACTAGATGGAGCCAGTCACAGAAAAGGTGCTTCTCCACTAAACAAAATTAAGCAAAGAAAAATAGTTACCACCAGTCACCAGAAATGGCAGCACCGAAGAAACGCAAGATAGCAAGTGAGTGTAGAACAGGGGTGGGCAAACTATGGCCTGCAGGCCACATCCGACCCGCGGGACCGTCCTGCTGAGCCCCCGAGCTTCTAGCCCGAGACGCTCGCCCCCGGCCCCTCCCACACTGTTCCCCCTCGCCCACAGCCCCAGCTCGCTCGCTCGCTCCACTGCCGGAGCCGGCACAAGGCTCTGCTGTGAGCTCCTTGGGCAGTGCAGCTGCAGAGCCCGGCCTGACCCAGTGCTCTGAGCTGCGCGGTGGCGGTGGTGGCATGTCCCGGCTCCAGCCGGGTGGCGCGGCTGTAACACTGCCAGCCACTGGTGCTCCAGGCAGCACGGTAAGGAGGCAGGGAGCAGGGTGGGTTGGATAGAGGGCAGGAGAGTCCGGGGTGGTGGTCAGGGGGCGGGGGTGTGGATTGGGGTGGGGGGGAACAGGGGGTTGAATGGGGGCAGGGGGCCCGGGGGATAGTCAGGAAGGAGGGGGGTTGGATGGGGTGGCAGGGGCAGTGAGGGGCAGGGGTTCTGGGGGCAGTCGGGGACAGGGAGAAGGGGTGGGTGGATGGGGCAGGGGTCCCGGGGTAGTCAGGAAGGAGGGGTTGGGTGGGGTGGCAGGGGCAGTGAGGGGCAGGGGTTCTGGGGGCAGTCGGGGACAGGGAGAAGGGGTGTGGATGGGGCAGGGGTCCCGGGAGGGCCGTCAGGAATGAGAGGAGGGGTTGGATGGGGCAGCAGGGGCCCAGGGGCAGTCAGGGGACAGGGAGCAGGTGTGTGTGGATGGGGCAGGGGTCCCAGAGGGACCATCAGGGAATGGGGCAGTTGGATGGGGCAGGAGTCCTGGCCGGGGGGGGGGGTGGTAGATAGGAGGTGGGGGCTGGGCCATGACCCCCTCCCCTAACCGGCCCTCCATACAATTTACGAAACCCGATGCGGCCCTCAGGCCAAAAAGTTTGCCCGCCCCTGCTGTAGAAGATAGTAATGATGTAATCAGTGTATCTATCAGCCCAAAGCTATAAAATCTGATGCTGCTGCTCCTGTTCTTGGTCCTACCAGCTTCACTTTCTTTGGCCCATAAGGCTGGCTCCTCCTTGCCCATGTGGTTCAGGTTATTGGTATTCCCAGAAGGGTATGCCTGTGTGACTCCCCTGCATAGTGCTGGGTCCAGGTTCAGTGTGTGGAGGGAGGTGGGTCTGGCTGGGTCCCATCTTTTCCCCCCATCAGTGCAATGCTGAGGTTGCTTCAGTTCCTTTTGCACCTCAAAAACCTGTTACGCTTTTCTCCTCATGTGAACTACCCTTCTTCTGCCCCCAATGCACTTAGTTCACCAAGTTAGTCTTGAATATTTAAAGATGAATTAGAAATATTCTATAAAATATTAATGAAAAATGGTCTCCTCTCACTGATATAAGATTAGCTGTGCATTGTTGGGTAGTTTTGCCTGGATTTGATAAACTGAATAACATTAAATCTCACAGCAACCTTTGGCATATCAATGAATTTGAAGTAATAGTTTATTGATATTCTCCATTATAATAGAGTGCATATGGTTGTATTCATTCAATAAAGTTTTATATTAAAAGAAATGTAACCTATAAACCTGCCACCAACTGCAAACAATTAATGTTAGCTTCTAAAATGAAAGTCCTGTTAGCTTCATTCTCAGAAACCAGTATCTTTATTGCATCAGTGCATGTTAATCAATAACAAATAATATAGCTACTTAAAATGAATTTTAATTTCATTGTATACTTAGGAAATACGTTGTTGGTTTTTTATGCTGGGAGGACAAAAATGTATCTTAGACTGATCCAGCTTTTCAGGAAACACAATATTCAGATAACAGGTCCTTTAATCATATTTTTCTTTCAACAAACCTGCTTCGCTGGCATGTTTTGAGAATTGATACACAATCTGTCCATCTGAGCAATGCCATACTTGAAATCTGTTTCATGCAGCCCGCTCAGAATAAGAGTATAAATCAACAGAAAGCATTTAAACTGTCTTTCTTGCATTTGCAAACATTGGGCCAAGTTATGCTGCCCTTGCTTTCAATTATAATTCAGTGTAGGCTTTGCTTAAGTAAGGACTGGAGGATTTGGGCCATAAAAATATTTTAAAAAGCAGAGTGATCAGTGTAATTAGTAATTAAAAATAATAGTGTAATTAAAAAACAAACCAACCGAGAAGACATCATTTTTTCCATACTAAAACAAATTAAATTAGATTTGTAACATGCTCTCTCTCTCTCTCTCTCTCTCTCTCTCTCTCTCTCTCTCTCTCTCTTTGGATATTCTGATGCATATGGTGTAATGTTTCCTGTTGTTATAAAGGCTAGTTCTGTTTCAACTTCTTTCTGTTCAGTAAATCATATTTGCTGCATTTAGAATATTGCCAAAAGTGGGTAAAATACAATACTTTCTCTGCTATGTTTAGTTTCCAGTAAACTGTTGGTTTCAAATGGAAACAAAACTTAAAGTGAAATTCAAGAGTTGTGGAAGTATGCAAACTGAAAATG
This sequence comes from Mauremys reevesii, assembly GCF_016161935.1. Taxonomy (NCBI): domain Eukaryota; kingdom Metazoa; phylum Chordata; order Testudines; family Geoemydidae; genus Mauremys; species Mauremys reevesii. The sequence goes on along the minus strand of NC_052623.1, from coordinate 244,232,792 downwards.
ACCCAAAACAGTTCAGTAAAACCTATGTGCACCACAAGAGGTGAGTTTTTTGCACAGTCAGGTTTTCAAGGTTCTGTGCCCAGTTCTGCCATTGACTCACTCTGACCTTGGGAAAGACACTTCTATGCCTCAGTTTCTTCATCTTTAATAATTTGTATATAATAGTTCTTGCTTCTCAGGGATATTGTAAGCCTGACAAGTACAAAGTGTGCAGCGATTGTATGTATACAAATAGTCCCAAATCTTCTGACTGGCTCCCAGAACTATACCCCTATTAAATGGTTGTGAGCAGAAGTGCTTCCTGAACAAATGAAGAGACCAAGCAGCCCACTCTGCTTAAGAAGTCATGTGTGCAGTGATATTACAACATGACATGGCTTTTCAAACTGAAGCAAGTTTTACAAAGGCTACTATGTGACCTTTGATGTGTTTTTCCTCCTTAAGATTTCTTGGCACGTTAGAGCAACCTGGATAGTGTAGGTAAGGTTTGGTAAAAGACATGCTGGTTTGCATGCACTGAGTTCTGTCAGCTGCATTTTCCATGTGAGAATTTTTGAAGACTTTCCACATTTTAGTCTCTGCAACTTTTTGCTGACTCACTTCATGTATTTTGAATGAGATTAATGTCACTAGAAATTATGGAGGAAATTATGGATGTATGTGTAGTGTTGGGGAGGAGCTGGTGGTCATGGTACTCTTAGGTACCAATGACATAGGGAAGGATAGGAGAGAGGTCCTGAAGGACAAATTTAGTCTGCTAGGTAAGAGACTGAAGTCCAGGACCTTCATGGTAGCAGTCTCTGAAATGCTTCCAGTTCCACGCACTGGGCCAGTTAGACAGGCAGAACTGCAGGGTCTCAATGTGTGGCTAAAACAATGGTGTAGGAAGGAGAGATTTAGATTTATTAGGAACTGGGGGACCTTTTGGGATAGGAGGAGCCTATACAGGAAGGATGGGCTCCACCTAAAACAAAAAGGAACCAGAATGCAGGCACTTAAAATTAAAAAGGTTGTAGAGCAGTTTTTAAAGTAAAGGCTTGGGGAAAGCCGACAGGTGCAGAGGAGCACATGGTTCACACAGAGACATTCCTTCTATTTATGGAGATTCTCTATGTCCTAGTAAGGAGGAGAGGATGAAAGATGATAAAATACAGGTAGGATATGATGAGAAACAGTTAAATGAAAAAGTCTATTCAATTACATCATGTAATGGCAGACAGCTAAAAAGTAACAATTTTAAGTACTTATATACAAATGCTAGAAGTCTAAATAATAAGATGGGTGAACTAGAGTGCCTCATATTAAATGAGGATATTTATATAATAGGCATCACAGAAACTTGGAGGAATGAGGATAATCAATGGGACACGGTAATACCACAGTACGAAATATATCGGAAGGACAGAATAGGTCGTGCTGGTGGGGGAGTGGCACTATATGTGAAAGAAAGCATAGAATCAAATGAAGTAAAAATATTAAATGAACCAAACTGTAGCATAGAATCTCTATGGATAGTAATTCCATGCTCTAATAAAAAGAATATAGCAGTAGGGATATACTGCCGACCACTTGACTAGGATGGGGACAGTGACTGTGAAATGCTCAGGGAGATTAGAGAGACTATAAAAATAAAAAACTCAGTAATAATGAGAGGAGATTTCAACTGTCCCCATATTGACTGGGTACATGTTGCCTCAGTACAGGATTCAGAGATAAAGTTTATTGATACCATAAATGACTGCTTCTTGGAGCAGCTAGACCTCGAACCCACAAGAGGAGAGGCAATTCTTAATTTAGTCATAAGTGGAGCACAGGATCTGGTCCAAGAGGTGAATATAGCTGAACCACTTGGTAATAATGACCATAATATAAAAAAATGTAACATCCTTGTGGCAGGGAAAACACCACAGCAGCCCAGCATGGTAGTATTTAATTTCAGAAAGGGGGACTACACAAAAATGAGGAAGTTAGTTAAACAGAAATTAAAAGGTACAGTGCCAAAACTTGGAAACTTTTAAAGACACCATAACAGAGGCTCAACTTAAATGTATATCCCAAATTAAAAAACAGAGAACCAAAAAAGGGCCACCATGGCTAAACAACAAAGTAATAGAAGCAGTCAGAGGCAAAAAGGCATCCTTTAAAAAGCGGAAGTTAAATCCTAATGAGGAAAATAGAATGGAGCATAAACTCTGGCAAATGAAGTGTAAAAATATAACTAGGAAAGCCAAAAAAGAATTTGAACAGCTAGCCAAAGACTCAAACTTTTTTTTTAAGTACATCAGAAGCAGGAAGCAGCTAAACATCCAGTGGGGCCACTGGACAAGCAAATTGCTAATGGATCGGCAGGGTAGCCCTGTTAGTCTGAATCCACAAAAACAACAAGGTGTCCAGTGGCACCATAAAGACTAACAGATTTATTTGGGCATAAGCTTTCGTGGGTAAAAAAAGATGCTTAAGGAGCACCTCAAGGGTGATAAGGCCATTGTGGAGAAACTAAGTGAATTCTTTGCATCAGTCTTCACAGCTGAGGATGTGAGGGAAATTCCCAAATCTGAGCCATTCTTTTAAAGTGAAAAATCTCTAGGAACTGTCCCAGATTGAGGGGTCATTAGTTGAGGTTTTGAAAGAAATTGATAAACTAAACAGTAATAAGTCACCAGGACCACATGATATTCAAGCAAGAGTTCTAAAGGAGCTCAAATGTGAAATTGCAGAACTGCTAACTGGTAAGTAACCTATCATTTAAATCAACTTCTGTTCCAAATGACTGGAAGATGGCTAATGTGATAACAATTTTTAAAAAGGGCTCCAGAGGTGATCCTGGCAATTACAGGCTGATTAGCTTGACTTTAGTTTCAAACAGTTTGCCTGGTACTGTAGTAAAGATTAGAATTGTCACACATAGATGAACATAATTTGTTGGGAAAGAGTCAACATGGTCTTTGTAATGGGAAATCATGCCTCACCAATCTACTAGAATTATTTGAGGAGGTCGTCAAGCATGTGGACAAGGGGCATCCAGTGAATAGGGTGAACTTATATTTTCAGAAAGCCTTTGACCAGGTCCCTCACTGAAGGCTTTTAAGCAAAGTAAGCAGTCATTGGATAAGAGGGAAGGTCCTCTCATGGATCAATAACTGGTTAAAAGATAGGAAAAAAAGAGTAGGAATAAATGGTCAGTTTTCAGAATGGACAGAGGTAAATGGTGTCTTCCAGAGTCTGTACTGGGTCCAGTCCTATTCAACATATTCATAAATGATCTGGAAAAGGGGATAAACAGTGAGGTGGCAAAATTTGCAGATGATACAAGACTACTCAAGATAGTTAAGGCTATTCCAGACTGCAAAGAGTTAAAAAGGAATCTCACAGAACTGGGTGACTGGGCAACAAAATGACAGATGAAATTGAATGTTGATAAATTCAAAGTAACGTACATTGGAAAACATAATCCCAGCTATACATGTAAAATGATGGGGTCTAAATTAGCTGTTACCATTCAAGAAAGATCTTGGAGTAATTGTGGATAGTTCTCCAAAAATATCCACTCAATGTGCAACGGCAGGCAAAAAAGCTAACAATGTTGGGAATCATTAAGAAAGGGATAGATAATAAGAAAGAAAATATCATATTGCCTCTATATAAATCCATGGTATGCCCACATCCTGAATACTGCATGCAGATGTGGATGCCCCCATCTCAAAAAAGATCTATTAGAATTGGAAAAGGTTCAGAAAAGGGCAACAAAAATGATTAGGGGTAAGGAACAGCTTCCGTATGAGGAGAGATTAACAAGACTGGGACTTTTCAGCTTGGAAAAGAGATGACTAAGGGGGGATATGATAGAGGTCTATAAAATCATTACAGGTGTGAAGAAAGTAAAAAGGTAGGTGTTGTTTACTCCTTCTCATAACACGAGAACTAGAGGTCACCAAATTAAATTAATAGGCAGCAGGTTTAAAACAAACAAAAGGAAGTATTTCTTCACACAATGCACAGACAACCTGTGGAACTCTACCAGAGAATGTTGTGAAGGCCAAGTCTATAACAGGGTTCAAAAAAACTAAATATATTCATGGAGGATAGGTCCATCACTGGCTGTTAGCCAGGATGGGCAGGGATGGTGTCCCCAGCCTCTGTTTGCCAGAATGGGAATGGGTGACAGCGGATGGGTCACTTGATGATTATCTATTCTGTTCATTCCCTCTGGGACACCTGGTACTGGCCACTGTCAGAAGACAGGATACCGGGCTAGATGGACCTTTGGTCTGACCCAGTATGGCCGTTCTTTTGAGTCTGGTGAGCAATGTGGTTCTGGCAGCTAAGTGGAAGCTAGAATTTAAAAAAACTAAAAAGAAACAAAAACAAAAACAAAAAACCCAACCACACACTTTTTAAAAAAAAATGCTGCCTCTTGAAGGAAGAGAGAGACTTCATTGGTCATTTTTCTTTTAAGAGGCACTCAGATACTACGGTCAGGGAGGATCATATAAGTACCAGGATAGACAGATTTCATAGAAGTATTTCCATCTCTGTATCTAAGGAGTTTATTTTTCACATGTATTACATTCCTGTATAGTGGAAGAGGATCATAGAATCATAGGACTGGAAGGGACCTCGAGAGGTCATCTAGTCTAGTCTCCTGCACTCATGGCAGGACTAGGTATTATCTAGACCATCTCTGACAGGTGTTTGTCTAACCTGCTCTTAAAAATCTCCAATGATGGAGATTCCACAACCTTCCTAGGCAATTTATTCCAGTGCTTAACCAGTCTGACAGTTAGGAAGTTTTTTCTAATGGCCAACCTAAACCCCTCTTGCTGCAATTTAAGCCCATTGCATCTTGTCCTATCCTCAGAGGTTAAGGAGAATAATTTGCTTCCCTCCTCCTTGTAACAATCTTTTATGTACTTGAAAACTGTTATCATGCCCTCTGTCTTCTCTTGTCCAGACTAAACAATTTTTTCTATCTTCCCTCATAGGTCATGTTTTTTAGACCTTCAGTCATTTTTGTTTCTCTTCTCTGGATTCTCTCCAATTTGCCCACATATTTCCTGAAATGTGGCATCCAGAACTGGAAACAATACTCCAGCTGAGGCCTAATCAGTTCAGAGTAGAGTGGTAAAATTACTTCTTGTCTTGCTTACAACACTCCTGCTAATACATTCCACAATGATGTTTTCTTGCAACGGTGTTACAAAAAATACTTTACACCTGTGAGAGTTCTAGGGGAAATCCCAGACTTCAGTTTTCTGTATTGTCCTTCTCTCTTGTAATGAACACTGCACAGAGTAGTGAACACTGCACAGAGTAGAGCAGAAGAACTACTACTTGTGTCTTAGTTACAACAATCCTGCTAATGCAGCCCAGAATGATGTTTTTTTGTTTGCAACAGTGTTACGCTGACTCGTATTTAGCATGTGATCCACCATGACCCCCTTTCCACAGTACTCCTTCCTAGGCATCATTTCCCATTTTGTATGTGTGAAACTGATTTTTCCTTCCTATGTGGAATATTTTGCATTTGTCTTTGTTGAATTTCACCCTATTTACTTCAGACCATTTCTCCAGTTTGTCCAGATCATTTTGAATTTTAATCCTATCCTCCAAATTACTTTCAAACCCTCCCAACTTAGTATCATCCACAAACTTTATAAGTGTACTCTCTATGCCATTATCTAAATCACTGATGAAGATATTGAACAGAACCGGACCTAGAACTGATTCTTGTGGGACCCCACTCGATATGCCCTTTCAGCTTGACAGTACCAGTGATGATTACTCACTGGGAACAGTTTTCCATCCAGTTATACACTCACCTTATAGTAGCTCCATCATGTGAAACAGTATCAAAAGCCTTACTAAAGTCAAGATATACCACATATACCATTTCCTCCCCTATCCACAAGGCTTGTTACGTAGTCAGAGAAAGCTATTAAGTTGGTTTGCCATGATTTGTTCTTGACAAATCCATGCTGACTGTTACTTATCACTTTATTATCTTCTAGGTGTTTGTAAATTGATTGCTTAATTATTTGCTCTATTATCTTTCAGGGTACCAAAGTTAAACTGACTTGTCTGTAATTCCCTTGGCTGATAAGAGACCCTGAAATTGGAAACTGTTTTACACTTATGACTGTTGTTTCCTTTCACAAGGGTTTTATTCACGGAAATATTAACTCTTTCCGTGGTGGACATAAAGTATCTGCTTACCTTCTGTTGACCCACAGATATTGAATAATGCCTTACATGTACAGTACAGTCCCTATAAAATTCATATCTATTTAAAATTAATCTTTATTTTATGGCATTCATCCCAGAAGCCCAGTACAGAAGTCATAATTTTAAATCGACAGAACAATAACAATAAACTGATCCCATGAATACCTATGATAATTCAGACTAGAGGGGGGCCTGAGCTGCAAAAACTGCATTTGGAGTCAAACTTTCTCAGAATTTGGTGGTGCACGTATCAGTGGTTTTAATTTAACCCATTATCCTATAGAGGGGTCAGCTTCATGACTCGGTTCTACCACATACCTTCAAAGTTATGGAGTCTTTGGATCCAGGCATTTGTTTTGATGCTATTTATAATCCAGATTGGATGTTTATGGGTTAAAAGTTCAAAATGGGGGACCAGGATGTTAAATATCCAAATCCCTCTGCCACACTTTGAAAATTTGATACATCATTACATCCTTCCCATGCTCTCTGTCATTTGCCGCTGCTTCCATCTGCTCTGTGGTGTTGAGACTGACTGCTCTGCCCTCCCTGCTAAGGGTTCTTTCTAAGGTTTCTTTTGTGGGGGGAAATGAAGGCGCCCCATTTGACAGCCTCATGTGGGGTCTATGTGTTGGCATCTGGAGTACATGCCCCAGTATACGTCCAGTGCTTCCTTCTAAATCTGGTGGAGATGAGCTGCTGGTTGGTGATTTCTCAGAGCTCTTCACTGGTAATGAAGTCTTTCCAACCAATGCCCAATATCTTTCATAGGCACTTATTTTCAAAGGTGTCTAGTTTTCTGTCTAATGTTTTGGTAGATCTCCAGCTTTCACAGCCATATGTTAGCATTGAGAGAATGTTTTAATTGAAAATTCTCTGTTTTGTTATGGTGCTGTAGATTTTTGATTTCCATATGTTGTTGAGTTTAGTGAATGCTGCTGATGCCCTTCATACCCTTGATGTCACTTCCTCCTTGAAGTCTCTGTTGGCCAATGTGATGCTGCCCACATAGGTGAAATGTTCTACTTTCTTGATATTTTTTGCCTTCTAATGTGATGTTATTACGTGATGTCTGGGTATCAAGGATGTTAGTTTTAGCATGAATAATTTTGAGCCCTCTTTAGCCTGCTGTTTTTGCCAGGTTGTCTGTCTTTGTTTCTAACTTTTTGGAGATGTTGCTCAGTAGTGTGATATCATCACCAAAGTCTGGATCATTACAATATTTGCCATTGACCCATGCTATACCAATGTTTGTGTTGCTGATACACTTCTTCCTAATCCAGGCTATGTCAATGCCAAACAACAGTGGCGATAAAATGCATTCCTCTTTATGCCAGTGTCTACATTGAACCACTCTGTTTAGTTGTTCACCCTTACAGAAAACTTCACATTCCTGTATGTGGCATTTATGATGGCCACTTTTCCTAAGATTTCATAGGACTGAAGTATATTCTGCAATGTATGTATGTGCCAGCTGTCAAATGCCTTTTGAAAATCAAGAAATCATTATGAGGGGAGCTTGCCATTGTATACATTCTTCTCTGATGGCCTGATCTACCCAGGTTCTGTGAATCCAGCCTGTTCTTCTCTAAGCTTTGCATCCACTGCCTCTTTCATCCTACAGAGTATCATTCTGCAGGAGACCTTCCGTACAACAGAGTAACTCCTCTTCATTTGTTACAGTCAGTACAATCACCCTCTTTTGAGTATTCTGAAAACAATTCTGTTTCCACTGGTCAGGAGAGATTTCTCTCCCTCCCCCCCCCCAAACTTCACTGCACAGTTCTGTCAGTTTTGTTAGGGTGATGGTGTTGAGTGCTTTTAGCATTTTTGCTGTGATTTTTATCATCTCCCTCCTCTTTGTTATTTTTCAGCTTCTTGATTGCAGACTGTACTTCTGCCATCTCTATTGGACTGACGTTAATGTCAGAGTTGACAAATTAGCATGTTCCATCAAAATCTGGTGCTGAAGTGGGGCTGGGGTTGTTGAGGAGTTCTTAGAAACCTTACCTCTTAATAATTTATGGTGAATAAGTCATTAAAAGTTCAGTTTGGCTAAGCATCCAGTAGTTCAAATGTTTATCAGAACCAATTGCATCTGCAAAATTGATCTGGAAATCTCAAAATAAGTCTTTCTCCATTATTTCAGTTCATCCATTTCCATTCCTGCCAGTACCATAGCAATGGACTCACAGGCATCTGGACTAGATTTTAAATATGAGCACCTGTAGGAGAGACCATTGTAGCAGGAACATAATATAATATACAGGGCTGGTAGCTCTGCCTGTTATTAAAGTTGCTCAACACTTCCCATTATAAGATCCTGTTTTCAGTTGATTGTACCTTTGCCAAACTTTAACCATTTGGGCTGAAATTTACCATGCCAGGTGTCTGCCTCAGGCTGAATTATTCTGGAACATATCAGCAAAAAAGGTTGTTATCTCTGAGAAGAAGTCTAGGGACATACCTTATTTTCAATGTTTAAAAAAAATATTCTGGCAAGCTTTTCTTTGGAAAGCTTTGGAGCAAGAATGTGAAATTAGACAGGAGGAGGCCTTTGTGTCTCCTGGAAAATCCACTGACGTTTGGTCAAAATTATCAACCTTTTAAAAAACCCAGTTTGCAAATGCTGAGTAGATACTCCTTGTATTTGTAGCAGCTAAAATCTCTGAAGATTCTGTCCTCACTGAGCATGCTCCAGCTTCTGACAACATAGACTGTGCATGCAACATCCCCACAAAGCAACTGAGCATGCTCCAGCACAGGGCTACAGGGATGAAGTTGGATTTTCCCTATAATGGTTGTTCCTGGCTGGTAGCGAGAAAAGAGAGATCTGGATGTAGTGGGAGACCTGGGCAAAAAGACATGAACAAGGTGCCTGAGTCGGGGGGAGGGGGGGCGGTTTAAGGCTGTGGAGTGGAGGAGACTGGGGACGGCTAGGCAAGAAGACTTGATTTTGCTGTAGTAAATGGTCTTAACATAGGTTTTTGTGTGTGGAGTTGATACGATAGATTAAAGTAAAGCAAATACAGAATCTCTGAACTTTTTGTGTTTCTCTTCAGGTCAGCAAAATCATCAGTTACTTCTTATATTTATATTCTTGCTGTGTTATTCCTAGTGCTGAAAAATCTAATCCCTTTAGTTTCTTTCTCCTTTTTTGAGGGAGGAAAAAAAAGTCTGGCAGTTGGGATAGCACAAACATCAAATGTGTTGTGTGAACATCTGGAAAACCTGACATTAAATATTGTGTTCAACGATCCAAGTCCTTGACACTGGAATTGCTGTGTGATCTCTGTTCTCAGAGATCAACATAAAGTGAGGCTTTTTCTAGGCAAAGTGGGTGAAGTGTCACTATTGAGCCATTTATTAAGGGTTTCTGTCACTTTGCAAAGTTCAGCAGACGGTCATGAGGGGTTCAGAAAGCACACTTTAACAGAACACTAATTTTGTGTTTAGTGCTGGAAAAATGAAAGCCTCGATCCCACAAACACTTAAAAGCATGAGTACCTCATTGGGTACATCTACACAGTGAAAGGCCGAGAATCTTAGCGCCTGGGTTGACAGGCTCGGGTTACCACATTAAAAATAGTTGTGTAGATGTTGCAGCTTGAACTCTGATGCACCCCCACCTTAGGCTTCAGAGTTCAAGCTCCACCCAGAGCTGCAACATCTACACAGCTGTTCACAGCACAGAGGTACCCATTGACATTAGTGGAACTGCTCATATGAGTAAAGTTGCTCCTGTGCGTAAGTGTCTGCAGAATCATTTTGGAAAGTAGTCAGTGCATCTAAAATGCTAAATATCTATACGTCCTGGACTTTATTGAAGTCAGTCAATGGGACTTTTGCCACTGAGTTAAATGGAGCCAGGATTTCACCCTCATCACAGATTTTTATGAAATCATTGGGTTTTTTTCAGCATGCTTCCAACCTGCCAGCAAGGCATGAAACAAATTTTGAAAACAAACTAAACTTCAGTTATGTCTTCAAAATCATTGATACTTGGTTAAAATAGCCATAAGATTCAAAATAAGATCTAAGGGTAACACTTTCAGAGCTCAAGTCCCATTTTTGAAAATGGCTTCAGCTCCTAAATTTCACTGAAAGTCAATGGGACTTAGATGTCTGAATGCCAGATGCAGTTTAAATGTACCCTTCAGCAGAGTGCTTCCCAGCTTGGATAGAGAGACTCATGCTATCTCCGCTTGAGCTAGCGCACCAAAAATAGCAGTGTAGCCAGAGATAGTGTTGATGGTGGCTCAGGCTACCCCCCTGATTACCTACTCAGGGGGTCTGGGCAGGTTTATACTCAGGGGGCTACCCCAAGCCAGTGACTGTACTACTCTGGGCTGCACTGCTACTTTTAAGAGAGCTACTTTGAGCAGAGGTAGCACATGTGAGCATGGATAGAAAGAAGAACATTCCCAGTTTCTGTGTAGATGTACCCTTTGGGTATGTCTACACTGAAATTAGACACCTGTGGCTGGCCTGTGCTAGCTGACTCAGACTCTCAGAGCTTGGGCTGCAGAGCTGTTTACAACTGAACCTAAGCAAACCAGAAATTATACTGGTGAGCATAGGTGCAGTCTCCTTGGTTGAATGCACGTACGCACACTGTCATAGGTCTCACCCCCACTTGGAGCTGTTGGGTTCCAATGTGGGGACCTGCTCTGGTTTCCCCTTAAACTAAAATCCTAGTTTAGATCTAGTAAAAGCTGCCACCACTCAATCAGGTATGTGGATTGAGACACAGTCCTTCCCCAAAATCCTAGGGGATTCCAAGAGCCCCAAATCCATGGAGTTCTTACACCCAGGAGAAATAAACCATTCCCCCCTGCTTCCTCCCCCCTCCCTTTTCCTAGGAGAGACACCGGGATCTAACTACAGAGGGATACCTCCCCCTCCCCTTTCCCTGAGAATCCACCCAAAGAAAGATCAACCAAGTCCTTAATAGAAAAGAATTTATTAAAGAATAAAAAGAAAAGTCACTGTCTCTGTAACCAAATTGGAACTATATACAGGGTCTAAACTTATCAATCTCTGGAGAGAATTCCCCCTCCCTTCTTTCTCAGTAAAAGCAATCACAGTACAGACTTAAAGAAATTCTATAGCAAAACACAGAATTGCAAATACAGAAATAAAAGTATAAGAATACTAGTTCCTTGCTAATACTCACTAGCTTGAATAGAAGAATTTATTGCAGAAACCTGGGAGGACTTGATTAAGAGGTCTGGACTCTCTAAGAAACAAAGAACAGGAAAAAAAACCCTCCACAGGGATTTGAAAATATCTTGTCCCTGATTGGTCCTCTGGTCAGGTGTCCACAGGTACTGCTTGTTAACCCTTTACAGGTAGACAAAAACCTTAACCCTTAACTAACTGTTTATGACACGCCCCCCAAATCGCCAACAGTGGGAACCACTGGCGGTGATTTCCTCCTAGAACTGTAAAATAAACAGATTATTAAAACACATGCAGTATTACATATACTACTAAGCATGTAACCATGTGAAGAACACTTTTTAACCACTTGATTCTGGGAAACTTTCACGAGAGAGTGCATCAGCAACTTTGTTGAAAGCTCCTGAAATGTGTTGAATTTCAAAATCAAAGTCTTGGAGAGCTAAACTCCATCGGAGAAGTTTCTTGTTGTTTCCTTGTTAGTATGAAGCCACTTTAGCGCAGCATGGTCAGTTTGTAGCTGGAACCGCCGTCCCCAAACGTATGGTCGTAGCTTTTCCAGGGCATACACAATGGCGTAACATTCTTTCTCACTGATGGACCAGTGGCTTTCCCTCTCAGACAGTTTCTTGCTGAGAAATACGACAGGATGGAAGTTGTGATCCGGTCCTTCCTGCATTAGAACTGCTCCTACCCCACGTTCAGATGCATTGGTGCTTACTAGGAAGGGTTTGTCAAAGTCCGGGGCCCTTAACACAGGGTCAGACATGAGCGTCGCCTTAAGCTGGGTAAAGGCTTTCTGACACTCATCAGTCCACTTAACAGCATTTGGCTGCATTTTTCTGGTTAGATCAGTTAGTGGGGCAGCGATTTGGCTGTAGTGTGGTACAAATCGCCTGTAATATCCGGCCAAGCCTAGGAAGGATTGGACCTGTTTCTTTGACCGTGGGACAGGCCAGTTTTGGATAGCCTCCACCTTGGCCTGTAGGGGGTTAATGGTTCCTCGACCCACCTGGTGCCCTAGGTAGGTCACTCTGTTTTGGCCTATTTGACACTTTTTGGCCTTAACAGTTAGCCCTGCCTGCTTGATGCGCTTAAAGACCGTTTCCAGGTGTTCTAGGTGTTCGGGCCATGAGTCAGAAAAAATGGCCACATCATCGAGGTAGGCAACTGCACATTCTCCCAACCCTGCTAGTAGACCATCTACCAGCCTTTGGAAGGTGGCGGGTGCATTCCGCAGTCCGAACGGAAGCACATTAAATTCATACACCCCTGCATGGGTGATGAACGCAGATTTTTCTTTGGCGGGTTCATCTAGTGGTATTTGGTTAAATCTATTGTGGAGATGAACTGGGCACGTCCCAATTTCTCCAAGAGCTCATTGGTGCGCAGCATTGGGTAGTTGTCAGGGCGGGTTACCGCATTAAGCTTTCGGTAGTCCACGCAAAAGCTTATTTCCCCATCTGGTTTGGTAACTAGAACCACTGGAGATGCCCATGCACTGGTAGAAGGGCGGATGATACCCATCTCCAGTATGTTTTCAATCTCCCGTTTTATAGCAACTTGGGCATGAGGTGACACCTGGTAGGGTGGGGTTCTAATCGGGTGAGCATTACCTGTGTCAATGGTGTGGTACGTTTGCTCAGTCCATCCTGGGTTGGCTGAGAACAAAGGGCCAAAGAGAGTGCACAGCTCCTTGATCTGTTGCCGCTGTAGACGTTCCAGGGTTGTGGAGAGGGTCACCTCTTCCACACCACCATTTCATTTTCCTTCGTAGTAGACACCTTCAGGCCACTCAGCGTCATCTCCTCTCTGGGCTGTAAACTGACAGACTGGGAATTCTCTGGGGTAAAAGGGCTTTAAGGAGTTAACATGGTACACTTTAGGTTTTAAGGAGGAATTAGGAAATGCAATGAGGTAGTTAACAGCTCCCAGGTGCTCCTGGACCGTGAATGGTCCTTCCCATGACGCCTCCATCTTATGGGCCTGTAGCGCCTTCAAGACCATGACCTGGTCTCCTACCTTGAAGGAACGCTCTCTGGTATGTCTATCATACCAGACCTTTTGCTCTGCTTGAGCATCCTTTAGGTTTTCTTTAGCAAGGGCCAAAGAGTGCCGGAGGGTGTTTTGTAGGTTACTTACAAAGTCTAGAATGTTAGTTCCTTGCTAATACTCACTAGCTTGAATAGAAGAATTTATTGCAGAAACCTGGGAGGACTTGATTAAGAGGTCTGGACTCTCTTAATTCCCAAGAGAGACTCTCTAAGAAACAAAGAACAGGAAAAAAAAAACCTCCACAGGGATTTGAAAATATCTTGTCCCTGATTGGTCCTCTGGTCAGGTGTCCACAGGTACTGCTTGTTAACCCTTTACAGGTAGACAAAAACCTTAACCCTTAACTAACTGTTTATGACACACACTAAGTTAATTCAGTCCAGAGTTTAGAAGTGCTCCTGGATTCCCGACTGATGCTAAGCTCTTATGTAGCAGCATCCACAACTAACAACTAGCATCCACTCACCTCTGGTGAGCTAGAAGATTCCATTGCATCCTGGAGAACAATGACCTGGCCTCTGATATGCATATCACTGTCTAGCTGGAATACAGCAATACAACAAACTTGGGCTTGAAGCCCTCAGTCCCTATGAAACTTCAACTAGAAGAGAGCACTGCAACATGTCTGTTAAGCAACATTGTACTACTGAAAGCACATCAAACTTGTCCTCTTTCTCTCTATGCCGGCTTCCCATAGAACATAATATATACACATAGTAATAATTCTATAAATACAGTAATTTAGAAGAATACGGTGATGAAGTACAATACAGATATAAGGACCTGAATGGGATAGAGAAAACAGAGCTATTTAAAAATCAGGGAAGTATTGGGAGGAGGTAATAAAATAAAGCTGGAAATTTGATCTGTCACTTTTTATCAGTTCTGAAATGTCACTTGCTGGTTCCATGGGTCTAATAATTATGAAGGTCAAAATCAAGACCTAATTGTCATAATCCCCTTTCAGAGATTTGTTCCTATTATCAGTAATAATATTTGCACATTTCATATTCAGGATTTACATTCATTGTAAATTAAGAAGGAGGAGGTGTAGGCATATTGTAAATAGACTCTTCTATTACTGCTGTTCTAGGGCACATTCTCCTTATCTCTGTAGGAGCAAAAGAGCTTGTTGGCAGAATAACACGCTGATTTTTGGGGGATATTTTTGCAGAGGCTTTTGTTCTCCTTTTATTATATCTTATTTATCATGTAGTACAACTTCAAATGTGTAACAAATTACAGGCGATCACAAGGACTAATAGGAAAAGATCTGATGAAAAATAGAGAAGTAAGACTGAAAACTTCATCACAAAAGTGCACAAGGACACCATGGAACAGCAAAAGAGAAGAATTAAAGGATTAAGTACAGAAATGACATTGACAAGTATGAGTTCAATCTGTATAGGTTTCCAGATGAGGCTGCCACAACATACCATAGTAATAAGGTTGAGATTAATTATTAGTTAACAACATCTGTGCAGTGTTTTTGAAGATGTGCACTTTATGTACTGTGTAGTAATAGAAGAGTTGGGTGAAAGACACTTGCTCAAATAGAAGAATTGTTACGCCATAGAACAATACTTGGTACCATAGCTTGTTTCCACAAAAATCAAAGCTACTAAAATGGACTTAGGGTACTAATGCTACTACTATCTCACAGGAGAATTGACTTTGTACTGTACTTAGTTTCAAATACCTCCAGAATAGCAAGCTGACAGTGTTCCAGACCTGCAACAATGAGGCCCTCCAATAACTTATGTAAAACTAAAACTGGATGAAATGTTTCTGCCAAAATATTTGGTGAAAAATGGAGATTTTATTACACTGAAACATTTTGGAAATTTGTATCAATAATGCCAAACTGTTCATTTTGGGGGGAAACTAAACAAAATTTAAAAAAAGAAAACAACCCATTTTTGAAATCAAATATTTGTTTGGTTTGAAATTACTTTTCATTTTAAATTTCCTTTAATTTTATTTTTTTAAATCTCAAAATGTTTTAAAATGGTCAAAATTGAAATGAAATGTTTCATTTTGGGATGAACAAACTTTTTTTTTTTTTTTTTGAACTTCCAAAATTGCCATTGAACCAAAATATCCATTTGCCCAGCTCTAACTAGTAGCAATAGCCACTTTGCATTTCCAGGATAAAGTTACTCCAAGGCTACATCTCTCAGATGTAAACCAAACCTTTGACCACTCATGTTGTTTAAAGATCCCCATGTCACTTTTTGCAAGACAGTGAGAGAGTTGTTAATGCCAGTGATGTGTAAAAATTCTAATTTCATTTTGCCTCCAAATTCCTCCTGGAATATCAAATTAATAGGGTATTCCTTTGCACACTCTGTCCTAAACTTCTGTGTAAGGTTGCTGTGGTCTGTTAAACATCTGCATGTTTCACACAGTGCCGTGGAAGTGAATGCTGCTGTGTATTTGATATTCCTAAAGTGCCTGGGATCCTTTGCAATTAAACTTGATATACATATAGATTTTTTTTATATATATATATATGCAATTATCACATACATAGCATGCGAGAAGATGTATAAAGCCAAACTGGTACTTTGAATTCATCAAAAAAAATTGCTCCTTTCAAAAGCCAGGCTTATGCAATAACTAAAAAAGAACATGCATAATTTTCTCTCACAAAACATGGTAAAAAAAAGTGGAGATTTTAAAGAAGTGGAAGTAGAGGTACAATAGTTGAAAACACAAAACTTAGCTTTCCAGTTTTGCTGATTTATAATTAACCTGTACAATATAACTAACCTGTGTAATTCCCTGTTTCAGGCTATCTTGAGGCAAGCAGTAGTGTGTGTGTCTATTATATATACAATTAAATATATATAAACAAGAAGAGTAAGTATAGTTACAATAGCAAGAATAAGTTTGCCTTATTACATGAATATTGATAGGTATACTGTGGGGTTTTACACCTTATGCAGCATCCAGCTTTGTCTATTAGTGGAGCCAGGCTACTAAATTATTATTCTGTTTTAACATGGGAACTCATATTTTTATTTATTTGGATTACTTAAAAAAAAAGTTGTTGAAGTGCCTATCATAGGCTCTGCTAGAACTTAAAGTTCACAATAATTAAAGACTCAAATTAAACTACTTAATTTAATTGCCACTCATTCCACACTTGTAATCATATCCAGCCTCAGAGCGTATTTATCCTATGTCAAGAAATGTCTCATTGCATCCCTTTTCCAAATGCCTGATTTAAAAATAAATAAATAAATAAATAATTTGCACCATGACCAAAACACTAGCAATTCCAGGGTCTGATGGAGAAAAGGGAAAGGCATGTTCTAGAGTCCTGGGAGGCCTCAAGCAGAATGCCAGCAAGTACCCCCTCCCCCCGTGCTCGCTCGCGTGCTCTCTCTCTCTCTCTCTTGCATCAAAGAAACTCCAATTTGTATGTCTTTGATCCACAAGTGTGGTTGTACACAAGTAAATGTACCATGCCAACATTAAGCAGACCAAATACCTGCACGCTTCCACCAGTATTCTATCAGTGTTCTGAAATAACTTTAGTTTTAGTTTGTTTTTGGAAAGTATTCTTAATTGGTCTCCATTAGCTGATCTAAACAATAACATGTCCAGCATTTTTTAATTGCATAGATAACTGCACAACCAAAATAAATGGCTCCAGCGTATTTTTTTTCTTTATAGTTTGTGCTCTTAGGTTAAATTTAATCTTAACAATTTTAATATTTTTTTGAACTTTTTAACATCATACTATAATTTACCCCAATTAATTATGCCGCATCCTCATGGAATTCACACACCCCGTCCACTTCTCCAGTGACGCAAACTTTCAACTGTGCTGCGGATAACCTAAGTGCTGCCTTTGGAGTCTGTCCTTGCCTGTTGTTGTAACATCGATGTACATATCTTCCATTCCTTGTTCATTATATCCTAATGTCATTAGGATGAGCCTGCAGCAATTCTAAAAGCTGGCTGTACAACCTCTTTGACGTCATTGGAGAAAGGTCCCGACTACAGGCCTGGCATATACAGTCTGTGATATACTGAATAAAAATCCATGTTAGTGTTGGCTGTCAGGGAGCCCTGGAAGTGATTCAGCTGTCTGGAATGGGCAGATGGCTGCTATCAGAGTTTTATTATCACCATGATTATTATTACAGTGGTTTCTGTGACATGTTGAACTTTCATATTGGTGTTAAAACTTAAGTATTTGAGCAACACATAGTGAATCTCAAATCCCCCAAATCCCTTCCAACCTGACACCAAAATGTGGGACATCAGTTTAAAGATAATTAGACAGATCACTTGGTTCTATTTCCAAGTTTTAGAATAACTGTCTGAAAATTCTTGCTCTCATGTAAACTGCTGACTTAAATATTTTCTAATTGTCTTGATTTATTGGACAATTTAAATATATTGTGAGCTTCTAGCAACATGGAAAAATGTTTGAGTGTTGCATACCAAGAACTACATTTTGGGAAAGGTCAGTTATCACAGGCCATCACACATTGCCTGCTGAGTAACTAAGCATATATTACTCAGGAATAGAGGATTTCTTTGTCTGATATCTGACCAGCAGCCACCAGTATAGACCTCTTGGGTATGCATTTTTTGTTTTGTACAATGGTTGGGCAGGGGGAGACTAGATCATTTCTGGATTGGTATGAGATTATACAGCCCAAGGGTGTCAATTCAAATACAGCTATGGTTGGTGGTTAACCAAATAATCAAATCAATAATCGTTTTGGTGGTGTATGTGGGGGAAAAAATGGTGGTCTCTCTATTTCCGAGTATCCATGCTGTCAAAACTATCATCATCTCAATCTTGCTGTCAGTTTTTCTTCAGAGACTGAATAAGCTTGGAGGCTAACCACCCTCTCTTTCATCCCTAGAGATGATCCCTCCAAAGCAAAAGTAAGGAACATTGAGTACTTCTAACACCACTGCCTGAGTGCTACCTGATCAGTAAACAAATGGAAAACTTCAATCAGGCCAGGACTTTTCACAAACTCTAAATTCACTAAAACACCCATACAACCTGTTCGTTTTTAAGCATCCTTTCAGTGTAGTCTGTCTATACCTCCCTGTGAGACTTAAATAATGCTATTTAGTGAATGACCACAATGTGTGAACATTCATTAAGTGCCTAAATATAGCAGTTTCCACAGCAGTCAAATCATCCAGACTTATTTATTGTTGTTTGTGGTGCAGTAGCACCTAGAAGCCCCAGGTCATGGACTAGGACCCCATTGTACTAGGTGCTGTACAAACACACACCAAAAATTCCCTGCCCCGAAGAGCTCACAGTCTAATGCCTCCTGAAGCTCTTTTGTGGAGGGGGAGAATGCAGAAGGGTACACCCCTTTAAAAGCGCAGCATATTCAACCCAAGAGCTGGATGAAAAACATGGAAAATTGTTCACAAACATTTTTGTTAAAATTATGAACTTTAGAAGAATTTTTAAATACTGTGTCAGCTGATGAAAAATGTCAAAATTTTCACCACAACCATTTCACATTTTTTTTTGCCCACATTTTGAAACTTTTCCAGATCATGATGCTGGTTTTCCCCACTGACCTTGCATGTGTGTGAAGGTGGGGGAGCTGAGCAAATAGTACAGCTACTTTCTGTCCCTCCTTGGCCTCTTGGGACTCTGTGCTTCCTAGGAAGAACATCTCAATCACAGCCTTGTTCTCCCCTGTGGGCAGAGGCTGCAATCTGAGCCCATAAGGAGCAGGGAAGCTCCTTACTCCCTTGACATAGTCCAGGGTTTGACCAGGGTCTGTCAAATCCAGCCCTACAGGAACACACGCCAGTGTCTGGCAAGAGGTAAAAACCCAAGACAGTGTTCAATTTTCTATATTGTTCTTCTCTCTTGTAATGAAGTCTGAGATTTCCCTTGGAATGCTCACAGGTGTAAAGTAAGCAAGATGCAAGAAGTAATTCTTCTGCTCTACTCTGCCCTGATTAGGCCTCAACTGGAGTTTTGTGTCCAGTTCTGGGAGCCACATTTCAGGAAAGATGTGGACAAACTGGAGAAAGTCCAGAGAAGAGCAACAAACATGATTAAAGGTCTAGAAAACATGACCTATGAAGGAAGATTGAAAAAATTGGGCTTGTTTAATCTGGAGAAGAAAAGATGGAGGGGGAACATAACAGTTTTCAAGTACATAAAAGGTTGTTACAAGGAGGAGGGAGAAAAATTGAGGATAGGACAAGAAGCAATGGTCTTAAATTGCAGCAAGCGAGGTTTAGGTTGGAAATTAGGTAAAACTTCCTGTCAGGGTGGTTTAGCACTGGAATAAATTGCCTGGAGAGGTTGTGGAATCTCCATCATTGGAGGTTGGACAAACACCTGTCAATGATGGTCTAGGTAATAGTACAGGGGACTGGACTGGACTAGATAACGTCTCAAGGTCCCGTCCAGTCATATGATTATTTTACTGTTCCAAAGGGTGTTGGTTACTGTATGACTTGGGTCTGAGAGTTGAGTCCCTTGGGGACTGATTTTCCCACCTTACTCACATAAGTAATAGCTGGGACTAGTCCCAGGAATAAGGACTGTTCGCATGACTAAGAATCTAGGATTGAGTTACTCCTTATCCTGTATAAGCAGCAAAGAGTCCTGTGGCACCTTATAGAACAACAGACATATTGGAGCATGAGCTTTCGTGGGTGAATACATGCATCCGACAAAGTGAGTACTCACCCACGAAAGCTCATGCTCCAATATGTCTGTTGTTCTATAAGGTGCCACAGGACTCTTTGCTGCTTTTACAGATCCAGACTAACACGGCTACCCCTCTGATCCTTATCCTGTATGTTACTTAAACTAGAACAACATGTACAAAACTCCTCAAGTCAAAGGACCAGATTCTCAGCTGGAGTCAAGGTATGTTGATGTGCATCCATGAGCTATGCTGGTTTACGTCAATATATGCTGATTTGCTGTACCAACTGAGGGTCTGGCCCATAATTTTCATATTGAAGTTAGGTGCCTAACTTTAGGCCCCCCAGGTTTGAACAGTCAAACGGAGATGGACTCTGTCTCTGTCCCTCGACTTTCCCCAAGTTTTCGATGAGTAAAATGGTGGTGCCACTTTGCAAACCCAGGTTAACCAAAGAGTTCCACAGTGTTGGGGAATCCTGGGGTGGTGCATAGCTGCAGCAGCAGCTCCTCCACCACGCAGTAGCGGCTCCCAAGCTGGGAGATGAGTGACTGGGGGAAGTGGCCATAATGTCCCTATGTTCTGGTGATCACCAACCTCAGAAATGGCCCTTTGAGGTCCATGGGTAGTTGATCTAAATTAGAACAGCCCTAAGGCTGCTCTTGAATTGTGGATCTGAGCTACTGCAGATTGAGCCCCAGATCAGGGAGTCTTAACGGCATCTTTAATTCCCCCCCGTCCATGAGTCTATTCATCTATTTAACATTCTCTATAGAGAGTTTCATATCCGGTTACTCATAGTCATAATATGCCTTTCACTGCCCACTTTTGCTACAATAGTGAAAAAGTACCTTCCAAATGAAGTTCTGGTTCAGAAAAGAGAAGTACGTCTCTACAATTTGGGAAGTTACAATTAGCTACTTTACTTGATTGATTAGAGCCACTTGATTCTGTATTCAGTCTATGAGCTCATAACCATAAATAATGCTGAACAAATAAAGAGATGCTTTCTCTAAAAGACAGGAAAGCAGTAGTTTCTCCCCAGTATTGATTGCCTCCTCTGTCAGAAGCACTAATCTTTTTATAGATCTAGAGCCCACAGTTTCCAGTGACACAATTTCAAGGAACATAAGTAGAGCCATACTGAGCTCCAGAAAATCGCTTGAACAGAAGTATCTGCTGTTTTGCAAACATCACAGGCTGTGCTGTGCTGTGCTTAGTTACCTGATGCTGGGCATAATCCTGCTGCTGGCAATGTACAACACCCCTTGACTTCTGTGGGAGCAGGATGGTGCCATCTGCAGGTTGATGTACTACATGCACTTCTACCAGTTACAGCTGAATTGCTGGAAAGTCACATAAATCAGGGCCAGAGACTGCTCGGAGACTTCTCAGATGGTCATGGCAGAGGAAGACAAAATCTGTCTCATTTTGTACCTGGTTTTCAGCAAACCATGATTAAAGTGTAATGTGGTGCCAGAACTCCAGTCTCTTATATTCCAAAAGACTTGTTACAACACAACTTTATTCAGTTCCGCTCCCATGAACCTTCTGTGGCTGTAACGCACAACACTTCCAAACCTGGGAAGAGGGGGAGAGGTTTTTGCAGGTTATCCTGGAAGTTATAGTTCTCCAAGTGCCAGCGATTAGCAATGATTCCCAATAAAACATGACATTATCTGACAGGGGGGAAACCCTTATAGAATCTAATCCACCATCTCTCCCCAAAAGAGTGCAATCTTCTGGTGTGAATGCGTGTTACAGGTCCCCCTTTGTGCCAGTCCTTAGAGGATATGTGCCTACTATAGCCCCTGCTAGAGAGCCTTGTCTCTTTGGCATCTCATGCTATTATCTGTGGGGGTCCCTGGTTCAAACCCAGGTGTGTCAGCCAAGATGTCAGCCATCATAAAGCACACAAGTATTTCATATAAAAATTTTATCTTCTTAGGAGTATTATTAAATCATTTGGTAGCAGCAGTGCTCTTTTATTTGGAACGTGATCCTACAAAATTCTGCATAACCTTAACTCCCATTTAGACCTGCACTCTCACATATAATACTAAAATCTTTCAGGAGGGTTAGGATAGCAGAGATGGTTTGTCTTTACTGGAAAATTAGCTCATAAAGTCATGTTAGAATGCAGCCTTGAACAGTCATATTCACTAGTGCAGTGTTAAACATAATGCAGTATAAACAGGAGACAGTCATGTCACGTGGGCTCACCCGCATGGATCTGACACAATGTTAAACACAATCTGTCTCGAAACAGTGGCTACTCAGTCATGTTTAACATTTTGTCAAGTGGACGTGGGTCATGTCTCTATCTACGTTCACTGGAAAGACTTTT
Source organism: Mauremys reevesii (assembly GCF_016161935.1). Taxonomy (NCBI): domain Eukaryota; kingdom Metazoa; phylum Chordata; order Testudines; family Geoemydidae; genus Mauremys; species Mauremys reevesii. The sequence continues at coordinate 244,210,322 of NC_052623.1, read as the reverse complement.
AACATTGTGCTAGTTAACATAACTTCTCAAGGTTGTGCTCTACAATAAACTAATATTCTAGTGAAGGTGAGCTTAGTGAGGTTAATTTCACCCTGTCTTCAGTTCAATTCCCTAACAACTTTGTGTATTTTAAACCATGGATCTCTGTCTGTGCATGCAGCTCTTTTCACATTTGTCTCCCAATTCCATTCCCTTTTGATAGCGTAGCTAATAGCACATTTGGCTGACAATGACATAAAACATCTTTGATACACAATCTCCCTCTCCCCCCTACCCAAATAATGAACATAATAGATGGATGCTCAAAGAGGTTTAGTATGATGAATGCAGACTAATTTATACAGCATGGAGCAGCCACTGGATAGTTCACAGTGCTAGATTTCTCCCTCCATACGTAATATATTCTGGCTGGCTGACTCAGACCCATGCCAAGAAGGCTTGCCACTCAGGGTATGTAAGCACAACACTGTTTATCAAATATGTATCAAAAGGAAGCTTGCTTGCAGACAAAAGTGAAGATAGAAAGAGAAGTCATGATCCAAGCCAGCCAGTGATGAAAAACTGAAAACCAGGAACAGGCTTGGTTGGGATGTAAAGCCTCTTGGGCTAAAGAAGAGGCAGGAGCCTGGAGCTGAATGCAAAGAGAATCCTTTATTAAGGATACTATAGGGTTGTCAGCCACTTCAGCTCACAGACTTAATCAATCCTGCCTAAAGTTACAACCACGCAGAGTTCCTCTATATTGTACACTTTTAGTAAGCAATCATGGAATAGATTGCTGACAACACCACAAGGGGCATGGGAGCATGTACAGAGGAGAGAAACTGGAACCAGAACACAGAGTTTGAAATGCCTTGAATTCTGGATCCAAATTCCATAGCCTGAGCCTATCTCTGGTTTAAATTTATTCTTGAAATAGCTTTGGCCCAGATCTGTGACACTAAAAGCAATATAGCAGAGTTTGCATATTTTGCTTTAGCACCAGAACCAAGGAAATTTAAAACAAGAGTCGAAATCAGACTAATGTTTCTTGGTCTAATTTCTTATGGAAATCCTAGCAGGGTGTTCTCTTTTTGCTTTCAAGAACACTGCCACTTGACCTATTTTTCTACTGAAGTTTTCTTCACATGCCGCATTTGCTTGTAACAAAAAAGAAAGCAGCAACTTCAGACAAAGAGAGAATGGCTTCTGATGAATTTGTCTCATGAAATTACAGCCTGCTTTGTGAGTTCAGTCAGTGACCAAATTCTAAAGAGCTATAAAAGTCTGAGCAGCAGTGCAATTGTAAGAGGCTCTGTAATATTCTCAATATTCAATTATTGGGGAAAATCACTCTCTTAATGGGCAATGAAAGTCTCTCTCTCTCTCTCTCCCTCTGCAGATTTAGTATTCCTCAATCAGATCTAATAGATACGGTGGCATTTTGTTTTTGTTTTGCAGGGGAAGGGAGGAGGAAGGGACGTGCCATTTTTCATGGAGCAAAATAGCAAATTTTAGGGGGTAGCACTAAATTTTTATTTATATATATATATATATATATATATATATATATGGCTAGTATCAAGTGAACACTCCTTTATAAGAAGCTAGAAATATTCCAAAATATACAGTACAAAAAGAGAGCAGGCAATACAACGATTTCCACTTGCTTTTCCATGTTACTTTGGAAAAATTCCAAAAAGCAAAGGATAACTTGTATATAATTTGTTCAAGAACAATAAATATCAAAAAAAGCAATGTCTAAACTTGAATATTCTGAAGTAAGCTGTAGGAACGTTACTTTTCGTATGAGTTCATAGGGCTGCAGCATAGACACATTCTCTGGTTTTGTGCTCCTTGCCGTTAAGCAGTACAGCGTAACATGAAAAGGATCCTTCATCACTTGCACTCAAGCATTTTCCATTAAGCCAGGACTCCAAAATTTGCCCCAAATGTCTGCATTATATCTCACCCTCTGACACAAATATTTTCAGTGTCTTGAAATAATTGTGAAATGCAGAATGGATTTTGACAAGATCAGATTTCTGGCCTCACTGGTTCTCTGTGCTGCAAACACCACCATGTGCTACTGGGGACTTCTTGGGGCAGGAAAAATAGAACTTGAATACTACTGCTTGAAAACCACACATCCCTACCACTTAAGCTTCCTTTAGCTGTTAATTTATGGCACATTTTTGAACAGTTCTGATTCCATTCAGCCCAGGGCAGTGTTACATATGTGCACTTGCCTGTTCTTTAAAATACGTAAGAACAGCCGCTCAATTTACTTTTCTCTCGTTGCTCATTACAAGGATTTTGATAGTCCAGATAGGCTTATAAAACCGACCAATGTCTTGTATTCTAGGTCCAACTCTAAGACAATAAAACTCCATCAAATGACCTATATGCTGAACCATTAAATTAAGTACTACAATATAAAGAAATCCATCAAAGCCCCACGCTATATTCTTGGACTGACAGCTAATCAGTCTCTGTTAGGCTAGTGCTTGTGCAGTGGCTGAATTAAAGCAGTTCTTACATTTTCATGACTAGAATTCTGATAAAAACAGAGCAATGAAAGCTTTAAATATAATCGTTTATTTCTGGAAAGATGTTTTCTAAGAAAAGTAATATGAATAAAAGAGAACTAGGCAAGGATGGTGTATAATAGAACCTTACTAGTCATGTCTGCTAATCCATACGCTTGATAATTTATATATGAGAAAAGCTTCCTTTCCTCCATAATTCTCAGCAAGTATTTCACATTGGAGGTCCAGATTCAATAAGGGCATAATTTTAAGACTGAATAGCCTCACTGAAGTCATTACTTTGCTCAATCAGGGCTGGAATCATCCAGTGAGGTCACTCATAATACATCCAGACTGATTCTCATTGACTTCAGTGCTGCAGGATGATGGCCAGTCAGGCATCATTATTTTTACAAAATATGCTACAGAACATATATTAGTATATATAGTATTTTAGTAAAGTAACATCTGAAATAATAAATTACTAAGTAATGCAGGTTTCATAATTAAACTGCAATGGTAAAATACAGGGATGAGCTGTGGTGTCCCAAGTTACAGGGGAAACTCATCTTAAACCAAGGTGCCAAGGTTTCATAGTGATGTACTTAAAACCATCAGCAAGGCCTTGTGTATTTCTGCAGCAAGCAGGACCTAAATTCTCAGGCAAGGCTCCCTGCTTTCTGTAGCACACAACAGTGCCTAATTTAGTAGCAAACTAGAAATTCTGTGGCAGCTTCCAGTACATTTAAAAAGGAGAGTTTTAATGAATTAAATATGAAATTGTATTATTCAATCAGCGGAGTATTCCATGCGCTATTTATTTTTATGTGAAAGTAAATTGATTTTTAAGAAATCCCCCACATTTTCAGTTTAAAATTTGCTGCAAATTTTTGCATTGAAAATACATAACTGCAACAAAACAAGTTGTCAGGAGGAAGCTGGGTAGAATGAAGGATTTTGACACCATGGGCTCATTGGAGGAGGAGGCTTAGGGTGGTTTGTTTTTCACAGAAGGCAGCGAAAGCTTTGGGCGGGGGGGGGCAATGAATACTCCTCTTTCCTTCCTCCTTGAAGCAGCATCAAAAGTGGCATAAAATGTTTTTTGGGTGGCTTGACCTTCTAGACCCTAGTCTAAAAGTTGTCCACTGTTCTGAATCCTTCATAGAATATCAAGGTTGGAAGGGACCTCAGGAGGTCATTTAGTCCAACCCCCTGCTCAAAGCAGGACCAATCCCCAACTAAATCATCCAGCTAGGGCTTAGTCAAGCCTGACCTTAAAAACCTCTAAGGAAGGAGATTCCACCACCTCCTTAGGTAACCCATTCCAGTGCTTCACCACCCTCCTAGCGAAAAAGTTTTTCCTAATATCCAACCTAAACCTCCCCCACTGCAACTTGAGACCCTTACTCCTAGTTCTGTCATCTGGTACCACTGAGAACAGTCTAGAGCCATCCTCTTTGTAACCCCCTTTCAGGTAGTTGAAAGCAGCTATGAAATCCCCCCTCATTCTTCTCTTCTGCAGACTAAACAATCCCAGTTCCCTCAGCCTCTCCTCATAAGTCATGTGCTCCAGCCCCATAATCATTTTTGTTGCCCTCCGCTGGACTCTTTCCAATGTTTCTACATCCTTTTTGTAGTGTGGGGCCCAAAACTGGACACAGTACTCCAGATGAAGCCTCACCAATGTCAAATAGAGGGGAATGATCATGTCCCTCGATCTGCTGGCAATGCCCCTACTTATACAGCCCCAAATGCCATTACCCTTCTTGGCAACAAGGGCACACTGTTGACTCATATCCAGCTTCTTGTCCAGTGTAACCCCTAGGTCCTTTTCTGCAGAACTGCTGCCTAGCCACTTGGTCCCTAGTCTGTAGCAGTGCATGGGATCCTTCCATCCTAAGTGCAGGATTCTGCCCTTGTCCTTGTTGAACCTCATCAGATTTCTGTTGGCCCAATCCTCCAATTTGTCTAGGTCTCTCTGTATCCTATCCCTACCCTCCAACGTATCTACCACTCCTCCCAGTTTAGTGTCATCTGCAAACTTGCTGAGGGTGCAATCCATGCCATCCTCCAGATCATGAATGAAGATATTGAACAAAATCCTATCCTGCCCTATCAGATGTCACTTAGGACACAAACAAGGCTCTACATTTCTGTCTATCCAAGGCCATTCTTTGCATGTCCCCTATGTTAAGTCCCATAAGTTTTCTCTCCTTGAGTAGTGTTTCTAACAGCATTTTCGCTCAATTGGTATTAGCATTGCTGGAAGCCCTAGCATACACATATTACCAGCTTTATCACCAGATGATCCCATTTACACTATTAGCATGCACACGTTAAGGAAAATAATTCCCTCATTTTTATAATGATAAGGAATTAGAGTGGGAAAGACATTATGCACATCTCTTCCTCCCCCTTCTTACATCCTTCATTTTGAAGGGCTTAAAAACCAAAAGCCACAAGCTTTTGGCTGCAAATGGAGCAAAAGTCTGTTGTTCCTCTTACTCCCTTCCACTGTCCTTTCCCATTCCTCCCCTCAGTTCAGCTGCTGGAGTTTTCAGGCAGCTGGGTCACTTTAAATGTAAAAGTTTTACTTATGAAATAGGTTCCAATTCAGATGTGTGTTTTTTTTTCATGTAAATGTCAAACGTTAAAGCAACCCAGCTGCTCTTGTAGTCTTGTTCCACACCATGGCCAGAGAAGAGTAGAGTTGAAATATGAGGAATTTCTCCTTGAGGTTTGGCACTGTGAGAAATTTTGGAGTCTTTTCCCCCACTCACAGTTTTTGCTATCAATCTTCCTCATTGCTGGCCTCAGTGTTCTCTTGTTCACTATACCTAGCCTCATCTCTGCTTGCTTATCCTTCTGATGTACAAAGTGTGCCACACCATAGCAGCTGGTGTAGCGAGTTGCTCTCTGAACTGGTTCAGAATATGGTGAGAGCCTTTCAAAACGTCGTCTCCATGTTGGGATAGGCAAATATATTAGATAAAATGCATAACCCAATCCAGGCCTGAGAGATGTACAGAACAAGGAAGATCTAGCATGATGAGAAAGAGAGTGCCTGATTGACTTTTCTTATACCACTCTACTACTCTTTGCACCAGAACTCTTTATAATTCACATGCTGTAGAATAGTAAAGACAGTTTTTTCTCTTGTCTGCCAGCTGGGAAAGTTTTGAAGTCTCACAGTAAATAACACAGTATCTTTAATTCTTGACCAGTCAAGAGGCCTACTGAGGATCATGACTTTTGATGTACATAGTAAATTCTGCCCTGAAACTCATATTGTGTTCATTACATTGATATTGCAGGCAAGAATTAAAGAAGAAAACTGTTTCAAATAAGTTTTGCAGTTATGCTCTTGCCTTGTCTTTCTGCGGCACCTGGGATCCGTCAAACTCTAATACAGCTGGTTAGATGTCAACATATTGAGTGCACACAAATGTTGCCTTTTCAATTTATCTGAATTGTTGCTATTGTATAGAGGTTTCCTTATCTCAAACCTAGAATAAGCAAACTTTTGAGAAGCATATTTACAGGGCCTCTTAATCAAAGCTGGGTTGCTACCTACTTTAAAATTCATGGAACAGTCCTGGTTTTCAAACATCTGTGTCTCATCCTATGAACCTAAAACTTACAGGATCAATTAAAGGGCCTTGAAATAATTTTGAGCCTCACAACACAGTGTTGTGGTGATGTTGCGTAGTCTCAGCATTATTTTATATCAACAGATGACGACAGCATTGCTTCACAACAATTTGCTGACAAAACATGGTTGCGCAATCACACAACCTAGTGATATGAGATGCATTGCTCATGGAGAGGAATGTTCAGGTTTTGGGGGAATCTCAGGTTAACTTGTCTGGCCAATTCCCAAATTGTAAAGACAGTGTGAAATCATATGGCACGTGTGCAGAGAGATGTGCATTGACAAATTTGACATTAAGGAATTTAGGACAAAGGAACTAAAATTTTTTGAAGGGTTTTTTATATCTTTTAAACCACATACTCAAAAACTTTCTGAGCTGAAAACAGTATCCAGTATTAGACACTAATCCAGAACAAACAGTCTTTACAAGTTATCAAAACAAACAAAAAAATCTGTACCATGGAAGCATTCGGATGTTGCCAATTGGTAGAAAACGGTTTATCAGGTTTTTTTTTTATGCTAAAATTATTTTCCTGTTTTCTTGTCTTCCTTTCTTCTTCACAAAATGTGAACTTATGACAGTTTACTGTAGTTTTTTGGCTCATGGAATAACACTGTACATATGCCAGTAAATCAGGATGTACAGTGTCTCTTCTGTATAATTTGCTGGATAACTTTCAATGTCAACCAGACCCAACTGTTTTTCTTGGAGTGAATTTCAATAGCATTTATATTTATACTGCACATTTCCAACATCTCATATGTAGAAATCCAGAATTTATTCAATTGGGAAACGGAGGAATAATTAATCACGTTGTCCACCAATAGCATCCATTTCACAATTGAATTTATAAAGAATTTCAGTGGGATCTTGGGGTGGAGGCTGGTGGTGCAATCTCTTCTGACCTATGATCTCCATACTCCAGGTTGTTTTTTTACACTCTCCTAAACGTAGTGGGAACATCAGCACTTAAAATGTGAAATATCTCATTGTATTCTCATTGTACGTTACTGTGGAATTTGTGTGCTCCATCACACAGTGCATATTTCTTCTCTAATCAACCTAAATATTTATTGAATTTCAAAACTAAAACTTTGGGGGCCTGATTCTTACTCAGTATGTCTTCACTGCAAAAAAAATGCGGTCTTAATTTGGGATAGCTAGCCTGTGTTAGGTAACGTGGATTAAAAGAGCAGTGAAGCTATGACATCTTGTCTTTTAACTTGGGTTAGCAGCTCAAGTTCTACCCCCGGCTTCCCAGTAGACTTTGCTAGCCTCAGTTAAGACACTTTCTTTTTCAGTGAAGACATTCCTCAGGCCTTTTTACACCATTCTGATGGTGTAAAGTAACCTTAAAATGGACATAAACTACGTTTACACTTGCTTTATGGCCCCTTTACGATGCCATAAAAGGACCTTTGGCATAAGGCCCTGTAGGTTAATGTTGTTAAATTCTTCCCCTCTTATAAACACAACTATGAAGTGTATGGTGGGTACAAAACTTAAACATGAACAGCATTTTAAGATTCATCATTTAGGGCTATCAGTAAATACTAACCTTCGTTAAGGGCCCAATCCTGAAATCTTTGCTCAGATAAGTAGTCATTTTGAAGGCAATGGGACTGCTCATGTAATACTGATATGCAATGTAGTTGTAGCCATGTTGGTCCTAGGATATTAGAGAGACAATGTGGGTGAGGTAATAACTTTTACTGGACCAACTCCTGTGGGTTTGTAAGCTTGTTTCTCTCACCAACAGACGCTGGTCCAATAAAAGATATTACCTCACCCACTTTGTCTCATGTAATATATTTGGTTATTTGATCAAAGGCTGCAGGATTAGGGTATAACTTTGAACTTAAATCTAAGCTACTTGCTAACTGTAGCTACTTATCATCCTCCCCTAAAAAAAAATTACACAAATCTATATTGCCCCATAAATCAAATAGCTCATTAGATTTGCTTCAAAAGTAACTTGAAAACAAATGTCCTCTGGCCTAAGACCAAGAATGAGAAATTTCAAGGGAAAAAGGACTAAGAGCACAGCCCTGGGGGTCAGATTGCTGGGCTCCATTTTGATTTCTGATACTCACTAGCATGGCCCTGGGCAAGTCTCTTTACTGCTCTATTTGACCCATCTGTAAAATGGGGATACTTATCTAACCCATCCTAAGCAGTGTTGTGATGCTTCAGTCACTAATGTTTGTAAAATATTAAGGCATTCTTCAGAGTGAAAGACTCTCTGTTTAAGGCAAAGTATTATAAACTGAGTAGCAGTGGTGTTGCACCACAGAAGGGGCCGCATTTCAGCAGTGGGTGCAGTGATTTTTGTGTAGCTCTACCGTTTGTCTTTGAGATCAAAAGTGCAATGTAAATGTAAGGTATGTTTTTTTGTTTTAATCAATGATGATAATTAGTATGAGAGTGCAAGTTCTGGGGTAGGGCAGAGTTCTTGCTCCCATTTTCTACTTAATCCTTTTCTAATGCAATTGGTAGCTGTGCAATACACACATAGCAGCCACACGTGTTCAGAATATTATCTTGCAAGTGGAATTAGTTGAATAATGGAAAGCAGACTAATCAAATAATAGCTTTTGAAATATTTTAAAGTAATGAATATTATTTGACCAGCTGTACTTCCATCTCTGCTGGGAGCTGGGGTTAGAATGACTTCCCATGAAATACAGCTCAGTCGCATACAAGAGTTTCAAGCTTCCTGTGTGAGGTCCAAGAGTTCTGTTCTCCACCCTTCACCTGCCTGAAATTCTGTTCTGCTGCTATCAGGAACCTCTGAGGTTCAATTGACAGATTTGCCTGACCTCATCAGTGTGTTTCTATACACTTCTTTGTTATAGTCCAAGACAATGGTGTTTTGTTTTTTTTTTTAGTTAGCATAGAATTGTGTACAATTAACTGTTCCTTTCAACAAGATAAATTATACTGATTGACCAGTTCTTTCCATGCAAGGATTAATCGCTATTACTAATGCCTAATTCTCCTTGCTGTTTAATGTATTAGGCTGAATACTCAGTTACAGTACACAAATAGAGAATGCATTCATGTTAATTTTCCTATTCATTTTTATTAACGCCACCTAACAAATTTAAAAATGCAAGGAAACTATTTTTTTAACTCCAGTCATATTGAAGGTGAGTCAAAGGCCAATCAAAATGGAAGTCCAATTTTATTTTTTTAGAACACTACTACATTAGGCAAATTGCATAGTATTTCAGTACCAGGGAACTACAAGATTTTGGCAGACTGATAAATAGCATTCTAGTAACAACTTGTAGATTATATTCACAAAATATTCCAATTTTGATAGATTTTTCCTGCTGCAGGTCAGTGCTATATGCTACCCACTGGAAGTGGCATTTTATATCCAAACATCTCTCTAGAAACTATTATGGTCTGCTGCTTTCCTCTCATTTTTCAGTTGAGAAAATTCCAGTGTGTGTTAATTCTTTCTGAACTGCAATTACTTGGAATTGCAGTGCCACTTTAAAATGTATCTGATGGTCCAATATTTTAGGTGCTTTGCTACTTTAATATTGTATTACCTTATGCAGGGAAATAATATGCCATGGGAAACTACCTTCCCCAAGCCAAATGTTTCATCTAAGGAAAACCACTATGACTTCATATCATTTTTTCTGTCTCTGACAAAGCAGTGGTTCAGGTTTAGAGCCTGCTTCCTTTGTGAGCTGGTGAACAGAATGTTTGGTTTTGTGTGGTCTTGTGTAAAACAAATCACCATAAAACTAACAAAACCCCTGAACATTAGTCCCATGTCTTTACTGTGTCTGTTGTTTCCCTAGTTGTGAATTTTCACAGTAGGCTGAGTGTGAAACAGAGATTATGCCATATACAGATGGTCTTGATAAAGCTCAAAACAGAGGTCCTGAAGCAAATTATGCAGAGATATCAACTTTCCTCTGTTTAAATTCTTGGCTATCCTAATATTTGCCATGAAGTGTATCTTTCCATGTGGTGAAGTGTCCACCCCTTCATTGCATTATGCAAGAAGTTCACATAAAAAAGCTCAGTGACAAAATGCACTTAATCTTCTAATTTCTGAAATACGTTGATCAGCTGTTTTTTTTTCTAAGAGAGATATGATGTAACAATGTATATGAGAGAGCTTTACAGTACCTTCAATAGCAAACCACAAGGGTTTTTATTCGATCTCCCACTGCACTGAGACTACTGAAGAATAAGAGAGAGAGATGACTTCATAAAGGGTGAAATCCACTCCTGTGCAGAGAACTAGCACAAGTCTTTTCACCACTTGTGTCCCACATCAGTTTTCAAAATATAGGTCTTGTCTGTACAGAGATAAATTTCACTCAAATTGATGTACATCTTAAACTGAAGTATGTTCTTTGCAAAAAAGCCTATGAACCTTGATAATCATTACAGGAAAAGTATAGTAAAAGCATCTAATTGCAACATATGATTACAAAGAACTAAAAAAAAAGTTCAGATGTTAAAAGTAATTTTAAAGGCTACTGCTGAGCTTCTTTATAGTTTGGTTCTGCTGCCCTTATTCCTGCCTACCTAGCACCTTGTGCTGGGAGATGCCCTGTTGATTTTAACGGCACTACATATGGAGTAAAGTACTGCACAATATGAATAAGGATATCACAATCTGGCTCTTATTAATCAGTGATCAACATGGTGACTTGTTTGTTCATTTTAATAGATGTGCAGGTGTGGACTATTCAGCCTGAAATCAAGAACTCCTGAATGCTTATCCCTGCTTTGCCATGGTCTTGCTGTGAAACCTTGGGCAAGTTACTTAACAGCTGTGACTCCTTTATTCTGTCTGTAAGACTGGGACAGTATTACTTTTTTTGTGTCTTAATGGTGTTTCAGGTATTAATTGTTAATGTTTGTGAAACACTTTGAAAATCTGTAACTAAGTGCTACGTATTAGTGAAGTTTACAGGATCAGGACCTTACAAAGAGTACAATAGATTTTATATGGAAGCTCATGAAATTAATCCGAAAAACACAGAGAAGTAGAATTTTGTCCAGTGAATTTCGTGGTTTCCATGGTATCTGAAATTCAGGCTGTGTTCCTAAATCATGATTGGTCACAAATTATGTGTGATGTCTTCTGTACTCTTGACTATATGAGTGTAATTCTCGTAACAGATTTCTGGTGCAGCTGCTAGCTGAAGCCAAATTTTAAATTTGCTTTCCATTAGTATTTGAGTGTGAGCTTAAAATCTGTGCTAATGAAATTCAGCTGCATAAATATGCCTGGAAACCAAACTCAAAAGGGTCATAAAGATGGCTGGAAAAAATTCATATTAAAATTCAAACAAACATTCACAGGAAATGGTTTTACACTATTCACTTGGGTCTAGCACAGAATTTAGAAGTAAAGACTATTCTGTGTTTGTTTTTACTGCTCTCTCCCATCACATATTTAAGAGGAGAGATTTGGGGGCTTCATTCATTTACAATAGTATTAATCAGGAGTAATTTCATTGAAGTCAATTGAGACATATCAGTATAAAATCACTGTGACATCGGAATCAGGCCCTTTTGCTTTCTGCTTTGCTTCTGATTTAAAAGCACAATCCTGCAAGTTGCTGAGCACCCTCAACTTCTTTAGAAGTTTCTGGGAGTCTGAGTGCTCAGCACCATTTTGCAGGATTAAATCCTACAAATGTGTGCATGGAATTCACCAATAAACTGGAGGAATGAATTCTGCAGATTTAGCATTTATTGTTTGTTATTTTAGGCCACTTTACACTTGATCTGATCTTAGAGGTCAATGTTCTGGGGTCTGGTTTTAGAGTAAACAAGACTGTATCCTTCTTTGACCAGGACAGCACATCTTAAAAGTATGTGTGACAGAGCTGGAGTTTATAATATAGTTGTTTCGACAGTTCATTTGTGATAGTCTGTAGTAACGGGGCATATTGTTGTTCTCTGTCAGGATTTATGGCCATGCCTTCATCATTTCTGCAATTCTTTATTGCTGCAATGTCCTGGGAAAGTTTTTTATCTGAATATGGTAGGTGATAACACAGTTTTTCACATCAGCATGACCAATCAGAATGTTAAAGTACAATTAGTGAGGCGTGTTGTGTTTTCCTCAACTGTTTGGGCTCTATTTATCAAGAAACTTCAAAGTGAAGGACATTCTCAAACGCTCTTAAAATTTCCATGCTTTACCTCTAATATTTGTTCTCTCTTTTATGAAGTTGAACACAGAAGAAAGAAAAAAAGTAGATAGAAAATTACAACAAAGTGAAATACAGTTTGGAGACACTTGGCCTTCTGCTGACCAAGATCAACAACAGAGTGTACCATGCCACCCTGCAACATGCAATCAGAAGTTGACATTTGATGTGAATAATCTTACCAATTACAGCTGTATGTATAATCTTCCACTCTTGAGCAAGGTCACTGAGAAGCTCTGTCTGCTGCAAAACCTGACTTCTGCCATTAGCTTAGATCGCCTCACAGTTGAATTTAAAACCAAAATATACCACCTCCAACATCACCTCTGTGATCCAACCAAGTGGTTGTGATGCTAGAGCATCTCTTCTTTAGCTGTAGGCAATAGATGACTCCTTGTCCTTATTCCTTGTTCAATAGGTGCACATCACCTCTCAAGATCTGACACAAACACCTAGTGGCCAGACTGGGAATTGTGTGCTTGGTGTACAATGTATGCTAATAAAAGGCCTTTTGGGGGAAAATGTTGTAGTGAGGAAACTCTCTAGTATCATAGTCCTCATTATTGACATAGTTTATCCAGTCAGATTATCTTTTTTATTATATCAGATATCTATCTAGATATATATGCTATGTGTCACCATGGAGTCTGACAGACTTAAAATATTAACTACCTGGTTTCATCAGATAGCTTGGACAAGTCCTCGGGGAAAATCATAACCAAGACTTGGAACCTGACTTTGTACTCAGTATCTGAGCCACTGTAACAAGCAAAGCACTGGAACGAGGTGCTATAGGAAGCATGCGCTTCTGAGCTGGTAGATCGCTGCATCCTGAACCAACTTCTGAGTGTTGGTGGCTTCATTCCTCTGAATGTAAAATTTCAGTAATCAAAACTAGAGATTATAAATGTCCTGTCATATATGAGTCACCATGGCCAAATCTGAGTCTATAGGATAGTGCATAGTCTTTTGACTAGATGTAGATGGCAAAAGGTCTTTATAGGAATTGTCGGGGTATCCAGTAGTAGTTGAGTCCAGAAAGACCCTAAATCTATAGATAATCTAATCCAGCAGTTCTAAAACTGTGGGTTGGGACCCCAAAGTGGGTCACAACTCCATTTAATGGGGTCACCAGGACTGGCTTAGACTTCCTTGGGTCCAAAGGTGAAGCCCGAACTACACCACCCGGGGTCGAAGCTGAAGCCTGAGGGATTCAGGACTCAAGTTACAGGCCCCCGACCTGAGCCTGAAGCCCTTGGGCTTCAACTTTGCCCCCCCCCAATTCAGGGCGGTGGGGCTCAGGCTTTGGCCCCACCCACCCGGGATGATGGGGTTCAGGTGGGCTCAGGCTTCGGTTCCCCCTCCTGAGATTGTGTAGTAATTTTTGTTGTCAGAAGGGGATCACGGTGCAATTAAGTTTGAGAACCCCTGGCTTAATCTTTAACCCTCTGTTCCTTACTTCTTCCTGGAGCTGGTCAACATGCAGGAAGGTGATTTTTATGAAAAATTTCAAAGTTGTCTCTATCTCAGAGGGTTTGAACTTAGGGCTGGCCAGAAAACTATATTTCCATTTTGCAAAACATGTTGAGGTTTCAACATTTGATTTTGTTCCAATGTAAAATGAAGCCAAGATCTTTTGAAATTTTTTGCAAAAAATCTTGAGAGAAACACAGCCCAGAATAGCCAATCGCCCAGTGGTTATGGCATTAACCTGTGATGTGTGAGACACAGGTTCAAGACTGATTTACCTGCAATGTCTGAGACACAGGTTCAAGACTGATTTAGAGCAGGGACTGGAACCAGGGTCATATTTGAATCAGTCTTTCCTTTCTCACTCTAGCTCTTCTCTTGCTGCTGTTCAATTTATATAAATAATTAAATGTTTAGCGGACCAGAGAGAGACTAATTCTGTAGGCTGATGGTTGCCTGGGAAGTGGGAGACCCAGGTTCAACACTCTGTTCCAGAATAAAGGCTTGAACTTGGGTTGCTCATGTCTCAGTTCAGTGCTCTACCCATGTGGCTATGATGGAGGGGGTTCATTTTCTGGTTTTGACCTGAAATGGCTTTCTGAACCTGAGAAACCTTACTGACAAAAATGTAATTAGTAAATTTTAGCAAAATCTTTCAGTTTCAATATAGTAGCATTTTCCAATTGAAAAAATGTTCAATTGAAAAATTCGTAACCAGCGCTATTTGAAATGGACCTTATCACAGGGTGGGTTGGCCCTTTTAAGGGAGCTGGATTTAGCCCCACCATGGTGATGGGTTTGAGGCCAGGGATCAGGTTGATCATTGTGAAGTCTTCTATTTCATTATAATAAATAGCTATTACATATTTCAACAACCAAATTCTCTTTTCTACCATTGTCATTTCCTCAATATCTTGTTCGCAGGCTGACGTTGCCCAGACATGCACTCCTTTGGGGAAATACTTCAACTGACATCAGAGAGAGGTTGGCTTGGAAGACTGGGCACAGAGATTTTAGTAATAATAAAAGACAGCACAAGGTCTATGTACTACATAAGATCTAGGATGTAAGTGATGCATAAACTGTGTGCTGGCCCACTGCACAGGTATGAATTCCACACTGTATGAGTAAGGAGAAAAAGTTCCAGAACTCTTAACCTTTTAGGCCCCTCTCTATGATATTTCTTGGGTGCTCTTTTTCCTCAGTACTGGGTGAAACTTACACATATATAACAGGTTGGCCCATAAAATGAGATTATTAAAGTAATTACAATGATTTAAAAGTAGCAAGAAAAAATTTATTTGAAACAAAGTCAACAGTTGTCTCAACACATCTAGATTCATACTGGGTAGCAGCTGAACTAGATAAGACCAGGTCCGCACTGCTAGGCAGGATAGCGTAGTATAGGTACAACTTACACCAGCAAAAAAGGGCTTTTGTCAATATAGCTTATACCAATTCACAGAATGAAATGAGCTATAGCAGCAGAAGTACTTCTATGATGGTATAAGTATATCTACACTAGGGCTTTTGCCAGTATAGAAATACTCTTAACCAGTATTACCTATTATTAGCATTATAATGTAATATATCAATTTTATATTAAAATTCATATAGTAATATAAAAGTCAAAACAAAGTACATTTGAAATGATAAAGTCAAAGCAAAGCATTTTACCCTATCAAAATGAAATGTTTTCACATTATGGTAACAGAAAGAGAAAGTCAAAACAGTTCATGTTGACTTTTTCCTGTTGAAACTTTTTGTCAAAATCAATGCATTATCATGAAACATTTTGATTTTGAGTATTTAAATAGAAAACTATTCTATCCAATTTTTTTTGACCAGTTCTGTTTTTGGCCTAGCTATTTGGTGATTCTTTTTTGACTGCCACATCCCCTACATTTAAGAACAGTTTCATCCCTCATCTCCAGTCTGTCTGGATGTAATTTCTTTCTAAAGTAGTAAACCTCTCTTGGTTATTACGCTATAATTTAGGAACAGAGGTTCGGTACCTAGACACATTTAAAGACAGTCCTTACAATCTACACAGGCAAGACCAAAAGTAGACAAAGGATGGGTGGAAGGAAGTATTGGTATCTGTTTTTTCACATGGAGGACTGAGGCACAGAGACCCATGGTATATCTACACAGTCTCAGAGCCTGGGTCCACAGACTTCACTCATGCTACCATGTTAAAAACAGTTGTGTGTAGATGACTTCAGTGCTCAAGCTACAACATCTACAGAGCTATATTTAGCATAGTGGCATGACCCCCACAAGCTTGAGTCTGTCAGCCCAGGCTTTGAGACTCCCTGCTGCTTGCTGTGTAGATATACCCTAAGAGTCACATAGGAATAGTCTGACAGAGCCAGGAACTGAACCCTATGGCCCAGATCAGTGTCTTTACCCCAAGATTATGTCTCCTTTCTATAATTAGCATCTTGTGCAGAAAAAGTGGGTCCAACAGTTGCTATTCATTTCAGTACTAGCAAATCTGATCTTCAGACTAGTTTAAATTTTAAAGGTAGACATCTGTGGCATCCCTATACCGAAATACATGTACACTGAAATGCACTATGTAAACTAAAATTTACTTTCCTAGTCATAAACTATCCATTTCCCATTCGGGATCCTTCTCTGAAGTATTTAGGTAGCCATATCACCTCATACTTGCTTTTGCATAAATATTCGGGGTACCAATTTGACAAAAGTAATTGGTGAAATATGGGCCCTTAGTTGCAATGTAAATAGGTTTACTCCTCTATTTTAGAAAGCTACCATTGTAGTGAAGCAGTGAGAACTTCCGCCTATTATTCTCAGAGTGCAGGAGTCTTAACAATCTACTGCACTATAAACTGTACATACAAACAGATATTCACATAGACTACAAAAGAATTCATGTTTTGTCCTGAGAAAAATGAAGTCCCAGAGGTAATTCCTGTACTGTGTGGGAAATGATGTCTCCTGGAAGAAATTTATAGCCACGATTGTTTAAAAGAAATGAAAAATATATCATTAAAATGTTTTTAACAAAAACCCTCAATTGTTTTATACTTTCCATCAGACTACTAACATTGCCAGTTTATAGCAGTTATATATTCTGGGCAAAGATTTGGGTCACTTCTTCTAAATGAGTTTGATCAACTGTGGGTATTATTGTGGTCATGTATAAAATAACTTATTAATGATGCATCTTATTTGAATTAATTGTTAGACCTAAAAATTGAAAGTACTCTGTAGTTTTCTAGTAGGGTTCCAAAATTTCATTTGTAAGTAACTGGTAAGTGTGACTTTATTTATTTGCATCCAAGGTAGCCATGTTTTTGTATCCGTTTAGAGGGTACCATATAATATGGGTTACCAAGATTAATTTTTTTTCTATACAGCTAAGGATCACATGTAGTATCCTATTTTCCAATATGCAGAATTACCTGTATATGGGGTAAGGAAGCTGTGAGTTGAAACTCATCCAAGTTCCTACTCATTCTTCCATTGGGGTATATAAGAATGAGGGATTCTGTTCCCTTAACTTGAGATCTGCAGCAAACAAGAAAAAATCATTTTGATATTCCTTGCCTCTCTCACCCTTATCCCCATGGGCCTCTTAAAAGGATGGTTTCCCTGACCCTGGTGGCCCTTAGAGGACTGGAGAGTTTACACAGCAGGTAGGTCTAGGAGAATAAGAATCCAAACATGCAGAACTGGCTCTCCTGTTTTCCTTATTCCCACAACCTCCTACCCAGCTGCACTTGAGCTCTTGTGGGGGGCTTCAGGATGACTTTGATCAAGTTGCATAATCTCTCCTTGTTTCGTTGCTCTGTCTATAAAATGAGTATGAGAAGTCTCCTATTTCATAGCTGCTGTAAAGCCAAACTGATGTTTGCAAAGCACATTGAGATCTTTGGATGTAAAATGCTAGATAAGGGCAGATGTATTATTTATGCAGATCAATTAAATATATGAGCAGTTCAAAAGGGGTGAAATTCATCCCCATCCCATAGAGTGTAAGTGGGATTTAAGTGGTTCATAAGTAGGGCCCTACCAAATTCACAGTCCATTATGGTCAATTTCATGGCCATAGGATTTGAAAATTGGTAATTTTCACATTTTCAGATGTTTAAATCTGACATTTCAGTGTTGTAACCGTGGGGGTCCCTACCCAAAAGAGGATTGGGGGGGGTCACAAACCTATTGTAGGGGGGTCATGGGATTGCCACCCTCACTTCTGTGCTGCCTTCCGAGCTGGACTATGAAGGCAGCAACCGCAGGGTCCCGGAAGTGGAGGTGGGTCTGATCTCCCCCGCCCCCCACCCACGAGCAGCTGTGCAGGGGATGGATAAGTCCTGTCCCTCCCCAGCCCAGCCAGAACTAGAAGCCCCCTTTGCTGGGGCGCTCCCAGAATCACAGGGAAGATCGGACCCACACCCACAAGCCTCCTCCAGCTGCAGGAACTTCTGGGGCTGCTGCCCAGTCCCAGAGAGTCCTGCAGCAAGGGAGGCACCCGGAGGTGGGTCTGGTCTCCCCTCTCCCCCCACCCCCAAGCAGCTGTGCAGGAGGAGATGGACAAGTCCTGTCCCTTCTCAGCCCAGCCAGAGCTAGGAGCCCCCTTTGCTGGGATGTTACTAGGAACATGGGGACATCAGATTTCACAGGGAAGGGCTTATTTCACAGTCTGTGACGCCTTTTTCATGGCCGTGAAATTTGGTAGGGCCCTATTCATAGGCCTTGTGCCTGGGTTCTCTGCAGCGGGCTGAATTTCATTCCAGGTAAGATCTGGTTCCATATGGCACTGGAGTAAGATCCCTTAAATGGAAAATAATGGCACATTATTTTCCTACAATTTCTGCCTGCCCCTTTAACCTGATGTCAGGTCAAGGCCAAAGGCTCCTTTGCCTCCAAGTATGACTCCCTCCTCCTTTTGTATAAGGCTTTCCTTTCAGGACTGGAACCTCAGAGCTGCTCTAACTTAACTGTCAGCTTCCCACAGACCCTTATGGTCCCTGGGAGGCAGGGCAAAGCTGTAATGCCATGGACACCAGCCACACCTCTGATCTGTGCCATAGCTCAGAAGAGTGGGTATAGAGCCTTTATAACAGTTCTTCACCAACAGGGGAGGCCATATGCCCAGGAGATATTTGCAAGACACCATTTCCAGAGACCCATTTGAGGCCCCTTTATACTGCCAGAGTGGTGTAATGGGGCCTAGGGTAATGGAGAATCAGGCCCTTTGAAGTGAATAAACTATGAGTGACTGCTGGTGTTGCAATTCAGTAGGGTACCAACAAGTGCTGGGACGTGTGTGTAGGGGATGATGATACAACCAGGTATTTTCCCCATGAAATAACTACTCACAAACTGTTACGACCCACTTGTTTAGTCAAACAAATACTTCCAAGATAGCAATCAGACATTTTTCAGCAAATCCCTCACTGAAACAATTGCTTGTTTTGTATTTTCCAAAAGCCTCCACAAAAGTCAACAGATTTATGAGTTAGTGAAAAACACCCTATCACATCCAACAGCTTGCAAAAGTAAACTTCCTTCTAAATATGATGTGCCCTGATCATCATGTAAAGCAATTTAAAGTAACATTACTGCATAAAAACCCTTGAAGTGTTAGGCTATATGTTGTTTTTTCGGTCTATAAAACATTCATGTTGGTTGCTACCACTGCTCACCGTTGTTGTATGCTCATGTCATACATACTCACGTGAGTAAGTGCTGCTCATCGTCAATAAGAATATTAGAATCTGATCTTTAGTTTGGAAGAAACTACGTTTAATCTTTGATCAGTTAGAATCTTTTTAGTTAATCCAGTCTTCTGTATAAATTCATTCAGCTTTTGAGGCTAGATTGCGCTTTTGGCACTTAGCCCTCAACTTCTGAGGGTTACAATTCTTCCCACACTCCCCTCTTGCTCCAGGGAAAAGTAACTCACTGCAGTCCTTGAAAAGATGCAGATTACTTCTCTTTTTATGCCCATTCAGCATTGCAGGTTGGTACGTGGGGGAGAAAGAAACAGAGCCAAAGCTCCACCTATTCCCCAGCATAATAATCCTCTTTCTCACCCACTTGTTCCCAGTGGATGGGAAGCACAGCTCCACCCCTCTGCACAGGATCAAGGTCCAGGTAGCTCTAATTCAGCTGTGAGAAGAATGGGGCAATACTCTCTTAGGTCTATCCATTTTTTTCAGAGCATAAAACTGCCTAAAATGTCTTTTAGGCACTTAAACTGCCATTTTAACTAACTCATGTTTCTGTAAATTCTGGCCCAAATGTTTCAGAACCCTGATAATGACCTTTGTGGAACTAATTCTCTATATCATGCAAAATATGGCAACAAACCTGGAATTCACTTATACTGACATTCCTAAGAGCAGCAGTGTGAACACCACTGTCATAGCAATGTAAACAAAAATGTATTACACAGTAATACAATTCATAGCCGAAAGGTTTCATGTTCTGGCCAAAAATGTAAACACAGAAAAACCAGGAAGTTCAATTATAATGTCCCACAGAAAAGATAACTGGGTTCTGTTCCCCTTAAGTTCTAAGGTATTTTTTATTGTTTGTGTGTGATGTTAATTCAGACTTTAATATATGCAAACAATGTAGGGCTTTATCATTGCTGTGGGACCAGTAAGCTTGAATTTCTTGATTATTTTTTTTTTGGGTGCATTAGAATTCTCAGTCATAACCATATCTCGCAATAAGACAAGGCCCAACAAGACACTTAAAATGTTGAAGGGTTCACTTCTTTAGTGTGAATAATGCTCCAACCTCTGTTCCAGAATACTTTATTTCTGATATGAATAATTTTCAAAACTAAAAGCAAGAGAACACCTAAATTTGTGGGGCACATGAGTATGATCATAAGGGCTTCTAGGAAATGTTTTTTGTACTGCATTTCCTCTTTTCCTTAGAGAGTTTTTAAATAGAGACCACAAAGATCCAAAAAAGTGAGTGATTTGTATGTTATGCAATTTTAGATTCAGATAAATACAGCTTGGTATGTCATTAAAAATTGGTGGAAAGTTCATTCTTGAAAATAAGTTTTGGTATCATATGCTCCAGTTAGCCTGAAGATTGTCCCCACCAAGCCAGAATCGACTCTAAGCTTCTGTTTCCAAGGCTGTGGTGTTAGTTCAAAAG
Source organism: Mauremys reevesii (assembly GCF_016161935.1). Taxonomy (NCBI): domain Eukaryota; kingdom Metazoa; phylum Chordata; order Testudines; family Geoemydidae; genus Mauremys; species Mauremys reevesii. The sequence goes on along the minus strand of NC_052623.1, from coordinate 244,189,340 downwards.
CTTGTCTTTCTCACCAAAAGAAGTTGATCCAATCAAAGATACTATCTCATTCACCTTGTCTCTCCAGTTTCCAGGGCTGACAGTCTGGGACCTTTTTAGAAAAACTAAACTCGCTTTCATTTAACAAGAATAACAAAAGGTGCCAAATGACTAGTTCTGTATTCTGAGAAGCAAAAAGTCCCCAGAGAACAGAGTGTGAGAACCTAATGGCTCATCCTCATATTTCATTTTGATGTGTACTGTACAGTAGTTGTCTTCAAATTGAAAAGGGAAGACATGCAGATTTATGATGAATTAATCTAAAATAGTTATGGGTACATTGTATCAGATACATGTTGTATCATTCACATTCTAGGTGCCAGAACTGCTTTGTTGAGCAGTTCTAGCACCTGAAATGTCAACAAGATAACACTCTTATCAGATAAGATTTACCGACATGCATTCATAGTATTGAATAAAAAGAGGAGTCCAGGTCTTTAGCATAACTGTCACCTTCATATTTATAAATTGTACCCCTTCCTGTCTAGCCTTTGAAACATGATCATATAATTATGACAGGATACAAAATAACATATTCTCCCTCTTCACATAATTTATGGAAGGCCAATGTTGTTAATGTTTTCAGGTTGCATCACTCTCAATTGACAATTTAAATAAAGCAAGGATGTAAGAATCTACCAAGTCCTAAATTAAGTTAGACACTTCCATGAAATCCTCTATGCTATGACATATGAGCAATGGAGTTTGTTACATTTTTTCCCATTCATCACCCACAAAACACCAGGGATGACTGATAGGCTGCATTCTGTATCAGAGAGATATGGATTCAACTCAAAATCTCAGATCCATATACAAGGGCAAGGGGATTGTCTCCTCACTGTGCCAGACATTAGACCCAACCCAGGTTTCCCAGTTTCTTTAAGGGATACCTTCCTCCTAAGTCCACTTTCAGCTCTGGTTTATCTGGGAACCAGATTCCCTACAGAACGAGTACTTGCACTGAACACCTGCCCCGAGGAGACTCCAGCAATTAGCGTGGCTGCCTCACACCCAGCCAGGTTCCCAGATATTTAACAATTTCTGCCCTAATGTCAGCCAAAAATACATCCACTGCTTGGTCAGACGGGTATACCCCTTGTCCCTGAATGAGGGTGTGAGGCAGCGCCCCCTCGTGCCTGCTGCTGCAGCATTTCAGACCAGTTTACAGTCACCTGCTGGAAAAGGTACTGGTTCTGCGCTAAATCTCTGTCCTCATGATTAAATCAACCCTGTTACAAAATCCCACAGTTTTCACCCAGGTGTACAATAGTCATTTCAGGTGGCTGGTTCCTGACTGCCAAAGAGCCCAAGAGGGGCATTAGCTGACTTTAGAGCATGCACCTCTTCCCGTGCCATTCACCTCACCAGTGAGGCCTAGCTGTGAACCACCAGAGGAACTGGCTGCTTGCCTTTGGGCCCAATACCTACAGATCCAAACTCTGGGTCTCATGACCCATTCTCCTGCTCCTCTCCATCCATGCTGAGTCAAAACTGCCTCACGGCTGAGTCCCAGGGGAACTGGCTGGGTGCCTGTGGGCCTAATGCACAATATTTTGTCCGCACATACAGTCACCCGCCTTCAGTGATCCTCTTTTGTGATCCTGAAGGAGGGGATATACACCTCTGAATTATCCTCCCCAATGGAGTCTGTATGTGTTCAGAGGCCACCATTGATAGGCGTAACCCTCTGGTTTCTTATTCCAAGCTGTGGTATAGATGTAACCAATCTAATCCTAAATAAATAGGATCTCATTTCACCAGGGAATCGTGAACAGTATACACTCATTGAAGTGAAATTTCCTTTTCCAGAATAACTCTTCCTCATAAAGGAAGAGTGAACCAGCACCAACAGCCTCAGCACTAAACAAGTCTGCATTGCTTTGACTGGGAAATCCCAACATCCCCACAGTATTATGACTAACCTTGCCACTCCAATTGGTTTGTACCCTCTGTGGGAGTAAGGGTATCAGATTTCTCCCTCCCTGACTGCAGATCCCTAAATTCCAGAGCCCTATTTGAACACCTTATTAAACATGATAGAGAATATCCCTCCCATAGCCATGACACCACTGACTGTAGTGTCAAATTCGGAGGTGGCTTGCCCCTGTCTACACATGGGAACAAAATCTTCCATTTCCTCATAGACACCAGAATGTTCCAGGTGCCAATTGTTTTGCAATAAGACAAAACTGGTCGAGGACAAAGGTTCCAGATATCTAGCTGAATGCCCAAATAGGATCCTTGCTAGCTCCCAGCACCAACTCTCAAATACTGCCTACCTCATACTCTGAGGGATTTGAAGACTTGTCAGTTACCTCCTGGACTACTGCCTGATTTTCACTTCAGAACTATCTCTTGCTCTTGACTTCATTCTTGCTAGTAGTCACTTCCACTAAGACAGGAAAGAGCGCCTACTGGGTTATATCCCTGTCTTCTTTCAGATCCAATGAGCACCCTTGGCCCTGCTGGAAACACCAGATCCAATGCCCCCAATGTCTTCAAATCAACTTTCAAGGCCAACTCTGGCATCCAGTCCTCCCTTCAAAGAAACCCTATTGCCCGGATTAAGGGTTTGGTCCATCACTTGATAAAATCTCCATCACTTAATTTGCCTTTAGTAATAGATTGGCTCTGGCCATGACTGAAGATAAAGAAGACTGCCAAGTGCAAAATACCCCAAGTGGTGCCCTCAGGATAGGTGTGAAATTGAAGATGGCTGTGCTTGTAGTTCATGCAAGATAAATTTTCTTGAACATGTCTGCCCTCCTAGCCAACTCCTGCAACCCTGCCAGTGTACTGACAGTGAGTAGACATACCTGCCTGGATCTTTTAGCTCAGTCTCCAGACAAGCCAGCCTAGCGAGGGGGGGAATGCTCTCTGTGGTTCTTTTGCTGGCAGTACTTCTAAAGTAGCATCTAATGCGCAGTGAAGTCAATGAGCATGTAGCCTCACTTGAATCCACCCTTGCCGCAAACAAAAGGGTATCCAAGTGGCCCACCACATGCAAAGCTGGTCTTAACCAAGCTATAACTCCTGGTTTTGGTCACCCAGTGTCAGGTGGGGAAGGGATTCACGGCATGCTCTCTCCAGGGGTCTGTGTCTACCCTGGGGCTGTGTCTCCATGAGGAAACCATCTTCCCTCTTTGGGAAAGCCTTATGTTCCTTCCCAAGAGACCAATTCCTCTCCCTGCCTGGCCTTTATGTGGTCCGCAAGTTAGGGTCGCTTGACTGAGGTTTCTGCCATTATCCATGGCTACCCTCTGAAAAGGAGTCAATTAGAGGGAGCAGCCTCATGACTGCTGTATATATACCTTGGGCTTTTCCTAACCTGAGTAGGAATCACATATTCTGCAGTACTCCTTAACTGCTTCTGTTCCCCCACTTTCAGCGGGGGTCTTGGCCACAGCAAAAAAAAATGAGCTGTGCCTCAGTTTCCTCAATCTTGGTTCCCCAGTTTCAGTTGGGATCTTATCTGCAGTCACACGGGGCGGTGCCTTCAGTTGAAATTACAGGGAGCTCTTTGTGCAGCGCAGGACATCAAAGATGGTGCTAGGGTGGCAGGTTTAGCCTTGTGTATTTTTAGGAAAAGTCACCATGTGCTTGTAGAGAAAGGGTCACAGAGCATAGAAAAAATATATAATGATGTCTGAAACTTGACTTTATATATATGAGGTGTCAGAGACATTGTTTTGTACTCCAAGTAAGCTACTCCCATCCCCATTTTAATGCAAAACATGTGGGGTGAGCTTGAGTAGCTCTGAACACGGCAGTTGCCTTAGAGCCAAACTTGTCAAACCCAGCCTAGTTCATCAACTGGGTTTTTTTTTTAAATGTCATCTTAGGAGAAACCTAGTCACATTTGGTGGAACTAAAATTCTGAGTGAGGGCCTGCTCCTGCTTCTATTGAATGGCTTATTGACATATAAAAATGGCTATTGACTTCAATGGGAGTATAATCTGACCCTTTTGCGCAGCGGCTTATTTTTATATGTTTCACTGTATTTTTTTTTCTGAGTTCCTGCTCCCTTAGAGACTCCTGTGCAACCCAAGATTTAATTTGGCAGCAATCAACGGTCCAACTGAAAAAAGTTTAGATATTTAACATTATGCCCCACCTGCAGGGAAAAAGCTCAGCAGGTCAAAAGCCAGGGAAAAAACTAATACATTTGATCACATGTCTGAAGAGAGAGGCATTTTTAAAACATGGTGCAAGCAGGATTAGTTATTGTTACAACTACAGCAGAATGTGTTGCTTTAGGAAGAAGGAAGAAAGATTCCCCTGTTGGATTTGGGAAATTGTTACTGTTAGAGAGTGAATGCTTCCTCAAGTTGTGGTTTGGGTGAGAGGGCCATCTAATGAGGATGGCTTTGCTGTAAGGGCACTGGATTGGGACTTATGAGATCTGGGTCGAGTTCCTGGCTCTGCAATAGACTTCCTGGGTGACTTTGGACAATTTGCTTTCTCTAAGCCTTGATTCCCCATTTGTAAATTGGAGATAATACTTCCTTGCCTCATAGAGGTGTTGAAATGATAAATTAATGTTTGTGAGATGCTCAGATATGATGATTCAGGCTGATAATTAGATAGATCGGAGCTGTCCCACAGAGAGACACCACTTCTATTGCCCACAAGAAGAGTTCTCCTTTAGTTCAAGTTGTTGGTGGAAACCTGTGGTTTTGGATATCATATTGGGGTTTTAGTCACCGTGTATTTGATTTATTTGATAATTGTGTATGTTTGCAGCACATATGATATCTCCATAATGGTAGAGCTGAAAGACAAAGGGGAGCTACAGCCTTCTAGGTCAGTTGCTTTGAGCATTTCCCAAGGGAACTTTTCATACATTCCAGATGTCACGGTTGCTACAGAAAGACATTGCCAAGAGGAGCAATGTTGTGGAAGCATTGGCGGAAAATTGGGAAAGAAGCATAGAAATCATTGAAATGTAGGACAAGAAGGGACCTTGATAGTTCATTTCTACCAATTCCCTGCACTGAGGCAGGACTGAGTATTATCTAGACCATCCCTGACAGGTGTTTGTCTAACTTGCTCTTAAAAACCTCCAATGACAGAAATTCGGCAACATCCCTAGGTAATTGTTCCAGTGCTTAACTACCCGGACAGTTAGAAAGATTTTCCTAATGGCTATCCTAAATCTCCCTTGCTGCAATTTAAGCCCATTGCTTCTTGTCTTTTCTTCAGTGATTAAGGGGAACAATTTATCACCCTCCTCTTTATAACAACATTTTATATACTTGAACTGTTGTTATGCACCCCCCTCCCCCGGAGCCTTCTCTTCTCCATACTAAACAAACCCAATTTTTTTTTCAATCTTACCTTGTAGGTCATGATTTCTAGATCTTTAAACAATTTTGTTGTTCTCCTCTAGACTTTCTCCAATTTGTCCCTATCTTTCCCAAAGTGTGGTGCCCAGAACTAGACATGTACTCCAGCTTAAGCTTTATCAAAGCTGAGTAGAGTGGAAAAATTATTTCTCATATCTTGCTTACAACACTCCAGCTAATACATCCTAGAATGATGTTCACTTTGTTTGCAACAATATTACATTGTTGACTCTCATTTAGTTTGTGATCCACCATAACTCCTAGATTCTTTTCTGCAGTACATCTGCCTAGGTAGTCATTTCCCATTTTGTATTTGTGCAATTGATTATTCCTTGCATTTGTCCTTATTGAATTTTATCCCAGTTATTTCAGACCATTTCTCCAGTTTGTCAAGATCATTTTGAATTCTAATCCTGTCCTCCAAAGCACTTGCAACTCTTTCCAGCTTGGTATCAGCTACAAACTTTATAAGCGTACTCCTTATGCCATTATCTGAACCATTTATGAAGATATTGAACAGAACCAGACCCAGGACAGATCCTTGTGGGACCCCATTTGATAAGCCCTTCCAGCTTGACTATGAACCATTGATAACTACCCTCTGAGTACAGTTTGCTAACCAGTTGTTCACCCACTTTATAGTATGTTTGTGTAGGCTATTTCCATGGTTTGCTTATAAGACAGTCAGTATGTCGAGATACATCACATCTACTATCTCACATCTATCCTATCTACAAGGCTTGCTACCCAGTCAAAGAAGACTATTAGGTTAGTTTGACATGATTTGTTCTTGCCAAATCCATGTTGTCTATTACTTATTACCTTCTTATCTTGTAGGTGCTTACAAATAGATGTTTGATTATTTGCTCTATTATCTTTCTGGGTACCAAAGTTAAGCTGACTGGTCTATAATTCCCTGGGTTTTCCTTATTGCCTGTTTTTATAGATAGGCACTATATTTGTCCCTTTCCAGTTCTTTGGTATGTCTCCCATACTCCACAAGTTCTCAAAGATCATTGCTAATGACTCAGATTTCTTCAGACAGTTCCTTAAGTATTCTAGAGTATATTTTGTCAGGCCCTGGCAACTTGAAGACATCTAACTTGTCTGAGTAATTCTTAGCTTGTTCTTTCCCTATTTTCTCCTCATATCCTACCTCATTTTCACTGGTATTCACTATGTTAGCTGTGCAGTCACTGCTAACCTTTTTGGTGAAAACTGAAATAAAAAAGGCATTTAACACTTCAGCCATTGCTGCATTTTCTGTTATTTTCTTCCAACTCCTAATTGAGTAATGGGCCTACCCTGTCCTTGGTGTTCCTCTTGATTCTAATGTGTTTGTAAAAATTTTACTTGTTACCCTTTAGATCCCTAGCTAGTTTAATCTTGTTTTGTGCCTTGGCCTTTCTAATTTTGTCCCTACAAGTTTTGGTGGTTTTTCAAAATAATGAAACAACTCAGTCAAAAGTGTTAGCTCTAAAATGGACTATTTGTGTTTCTTAAAGTTCTTCTCTTTGTTTTATGTATTTTATTGTTGCTGGAGAAAACGAAGGTAGGAGAGAACAATGGGCGGGTGTAGAGAACACAAAGACGCTGGAATCTCAACTTTTCTTCAGTAAATTTTACTTAGGTTCAATGCAAAACAAAGTGTATATAGGCAGGTGTTTTTCCCTACTGCATCACTTAGCACCTTTCTAGACACAAAACAAGCTTTCCCCAGATATTTCTATCTGCAGCCTCTTCCCCCAGTCTTGTGTCTTGTACGGTGCTAAACTTATTCTCAATGTGGAACAAATTAATAAGCAATAAAGCTCTCTCAAAAGTCCCAAATTCTTTTTCACAGCTCCTTTCTTCTATGTTGTTGTTGGGTGTTCTTTCCTCTTATTCCCTTTCTCTGTTTCCCTCTGCCAGTATGTGGGGTTTCTTTCCCCACTGCTTTACCTCACACCTCCTTTCTTTTCTTCCCACCACACAAGATGAATGCTTGTGGGAGGAGCAGGTTCCAAGAGTCTGGATCCCTTCCCCTGTAACAACAATTCACTTCCAAAGCAAGCAAGAAAAAGGCAGCTATATTTTACCAATTGCTACTAAGGGCATTACTTAGATCACAGGTGCTGTGGAGAAGGTCTTTGCCATGGCAACACTACTTTCCACTAACACAACCCCTCTGCCCTGCTGTTCTTTGCATTATTCTGTAGTATGTTCTTACAGTTTGAAGACAGGAGTGGGACAAAATCTCCTTCTTGTTCTCGTTCCAGCTCAAACACTCATTCTACAGACACCTTGTACAAATCACCCTTCCTCCTACCTCAGTTTCCCCCATGTGTAAAAATAGGGGAGTGTGTTAATTAATAAAAAAATCTGTAAAGATTAAAAATGTAAAGTATTAATTACATATTTTCATTGCAGAGTAAATCCTCCTCTCACCCACAAAATGTAAAACATATTAGCTGGGAGAAACTGGTCAGTCAGGTTTGGCTGTACGTAATCTAGTACAGAGCAGACGTCAGCTGGGAATATTGCCTGCTGAATTCACAGCAATGCTTTGACCCTTCTCAGATAGCCGCCTCTTGTTTGTAGATTCAAAGCTCACAGTTAATCTAACAAGATTTTCCTGTTACCTTTATAGGAGCTTTGTCTGCTAATGATATTTTTGTCACAGAGGCAGAGCAAGGCTTACCTGTTTCCCGATTGAATGACAGTGGCTTAATAAAAATTAATAATATTTAACATCCGCATGTTACTGGTAACTTTATTGAAAGCAAAGGAAGACTCATCACAGCTGGTTACAACAGAATGGGAGAGAGCCAAGAAGTTAATTTTAAAAAAAATCTCCAGTGGGAGGAAGCAGAGCCACAGAGGTGACAGGGGCTAATCAAGAAAAGGCCTTTGGAACACATCAGTAAGCAGTATTAGTGGGGAGTGAGAGGAGGAAAGAAGATGTGCCATAGGCAGGCCGCATAAAAGGAAAACCAACGTCATTAGAGTGGAATTTATTCTCCTTAGATCAAAAGGTCAGTAGCATTGCAGTATGCTGTTTGTGTACAAAGAAGCACAAGGAGAAAGGAGGACGGTTCAGTATGCATACATAAGAACATCTGCTTGATGAACCCACTCGAACAATAATCATAAAGCAATGTGAGAAAAACCCTAGGTACAATTCTAGAAGGGCAGAATATATATTGGGATAAGGAGGAATTCAGAAACATAAGCAAGACCAGGAACTGATCAGGAATTGGCCTTCCACTGAATAGTTTAACTTCTATCACCACAGACCTATGCATAATGGCCAAGATTTTCAGAAATGACTAGTGATTTTGGCTGTCTAAATTACAGGAGTAATCAACTTGAGACAACTTAAATGGAGACCCGATTTTCAGAAAGGGCTGAGAACCCACCTTTTAGAAATCAGGCTCATTCTATGTGTCTCAAGGTCAGAGCCTAAAACACTAGGCATTTCTGAAAATCTTGGTCACTAACCCTCTATAAAACTAAAGAGATGAAAGGGAGGTAAAGAAACCCATAGACTTCCCTGTTAGATACCTTCACAAACTTTTATTTACCTTATCACAAAGGTTCCTACTAACTACACTGATCACAGGATTGGGCCCTAACCATATTTTCCTTGAATTAACCTAACCTAACCAAACGAAAGCAGAGAACACACATCAGAAAAAACCCACCACCACAGAACACACTTCTGTGCATATGTCCATTACCCTACACCAAACTACAGTAGATATAATACAGTGTATCTAATCTGTTCAATGAAATATTTCACATCTCTGTGTTCCCCTGAAAGCCCTGGATCTGAAAGCTTATGAGTAAAACATAATCATGCCTCTGGCATAAGCACTATATGTAAAAAAATGAAGACTGTAGCAAAAGTTAATGAAGAAACTGAAACGACTATTCCTTCCAGAAAGTAAATTAACCCAAAGCCTCTGCACAAAATATGAACAACTGATATTCAGTTTACTTGCTAAATATTAATTGGAAAATAGAAAGTGGCAATAGAATAATTATTTTTTAATAACATGGGAAATGCAAGTCCCATAATGAGAGGCTTATATATATATCAAGCAGCTGGTTTCCTATAGAATCATAGACTTTAAGGTCAGAAGGGACCGTTATGATCGTCTAGTCTGACCTCCTGCACAACGCAGGCCACAGAATCTCACCCACCCACTCCTGTAATAACCACTAACCTATGTCTGAGGTATTGAAGTCCTCAAATCATGGTTTAAAGACTTCAAGGTACAGAGAATCCTCCAGCAAGTGACCCGTGTCCCACACTGCAGAGGAAGGCAAAAAAAACCCAGGGCCTGTGCCAATCTGCCTTGGAGGAAAATTCCTTCCAGACCCCAAATATGGCAATCAGCTAAACCCTGAGCATGTGGGCAAGACTCACCAGCCAGACACAAATTGCCAAAATTAGGCTATCCCATCATACGATCCCCTCCTTAAACTTATCAGTCTTGAAGCCAGATGTGTCTTTTGCCCCCACTGCTCCCCTTGGAAGGCTGTTCCAGAACTTCACTCCTATGATGGTTAGAAACCTTCATCTAATTTCAAGTCTAAACTTCCTGATGGTCAGTTTATATCCATTTGTTCTTGTGTCCACATTGGTACTGATCTTAAATAATTCCTCTCCCTCCCTAGTATTTGCTCTCTATAAATATATCAGAGGGATAATCATATCTCTCCTCAGCCTTCTTTTGGTTAGGCTAAACAAGCCAAGCTCTTTGAGTCTCCTTTCATAAGACAAATTTTCCATTCTTGGATCATCCTAGTAGCCCTTCTCTGTACCTGTTCCAGTTTGAATTTATACTTCTTAAACATGGGAGACAGAGCTGTACACAGTATTCCGGATGAGGTCTTACCAATGCCTTGTATAATGGTACTAACACCTCCTTATCTCTACTGGAAATACCTTGCCTAATGCATCCCAAAACTGCATTAGCTTTTTTCATCACCATATCACATTGGCTGCTCATAGTCATCCTGTGATCAACCAATACTCTGAGGTACCTCTCCTCCTCTGTTACTTACAACTGATGCAGCATCCCTAGCTTATAATAAAAATTCTTGTTATTAATCCCTAAATGCATGACCTTGCACTTTTCACTATTAAATTTCATCCTATTACTATTACACCAGTTTACAAAGTCATCCAGATCTTCCTGTATGATATCCCAGTCCTTCTCTGTATTGGCAATACCTCCCAGCTTTGTGTCATCTGCAAACTTTATTAGCACACTCCCACTTTTTGTGCCAAGATCAGTAATAAAAAGATTAAATAAGATTGGTCCCAAAACCAGTCCCTGAGGAACTCCATTAGTAATCTCCCCCCAGCCTGACAGCTCACCTTTCAATATGACCCATTGTAGTCTCCCCTTTAACCAGTTCCTTATCCACCTTTCAATTTTCATATTGATCCCCATCTTTTCCAATTTAACAAATAATTCCCTATGTGGAACCATATCAAATGCCTTACTGAAATCGAGGTAAATTAGATCCACTGCATTTCCTTTGTCTAAAAAAACTGTTACCTTCTCAAAGAAGGAGATTAGGTTGGTTTGGCACGATCTATCTTTTGTAAAACCATGTTGTATTTTGTCCCAGTTACCATTGTCCCAGTTACTCAATGTCCTTAACTACTTTCTCCTTCAAAATTTTTTCCAAGACCTTGCATACCACAGATGTCAAACTAATAGGCCTGTAGTTACACAGATCACATTTTTTCTGTTCTTAAAAATAGGGACTATGTTAGCAATTCTCCAGTCATACAGTACAACCCTGAGTTTACAGATTCATTAAAAATTCTTGCTAACGGGCTTGCAATTTCATGTGCCAGTTCCTTTAATATTCTTGGATGAAGATTATTGCCCCCCGCCCCCGATTTAGTCCCATTAAGCTGTTCGAGTTTGGCTTCTACCTTGGATGTGGTAATATCTACCTCCATATCCTCATTCCCATTTGTCATCTTGCCATTATCCCTAAGCTCCTCATTAAAGACTGAAGCAAAGTATTTGTTTAGATATTAGGCCATGCCTAGATTATCCGTAACCTCCACTTCTTCTTTCTTTGTTTTCTTCTTATTTATATGGTTATAGAACCTTTTACTATTGGTTTTAATTCCCCGTGCAAGGTCCAACTCTACATGGCTTTTGGCCTTTCTCACTTTATCCCTATATGTTCTGACCTCAACAAGGTAGCTTTCCTTGCTGAGCCCTCCCATTTTCCACTCCTTGTAGGCTTTCTGCTTTTTCTTAATCACCTCTCTGAGATGCTTACTCATCCAGCTTGGTCTACAACTCCTGCCTATGAATTTTTCCCCCTTTCTTGGGATGCAGGCTTCTGATAGTTTCTGCAACTTTGACTTGAAGTAATTCCAGGCCTCCTCCGCCTTTAGATCTACAAGTTCTTCAGTCCAATCCACTTATCTAATTAATTTCCTTAATTTTTTAAAGTTAGCCCTTTTGAAATCAAAAACCCTAGTCACAGATCTATTTTTGTTTATCCTTCCATTTAGTTTGAACTGAATTAGCTCATGATCACTCGAACCAAGGTTGTCCCCTACAACCATTTCTTCTATGAGGTCCTCACTACTCACCAAAACCAAATCTAAAATGGCATCCCCTCTTGTTGGTTCAGCAACTACTTGGTGAAGGAATCCATCAGCTATTGCATCCAGGAAAATCTGAGCCCTATTATTATTACTAGCACTTGTCCTCCAGTCTATATCTGGGAAAGAAGTTAGTCTCCCATAATCACACAATTCCCATTAATATTTACTTCATTAAAAACATTAAAGAGGTCGCTATCCAAATCCAAATCAGACCCTGGTGGTCTATAGCACACCCCAAGCACTATCCCAGGGAGGCTCTAGTAGCTTTCTTTCCCAATGTGATTTTTGCCCAAACAGTCTGTCTTATCCATTCCTCCTTTCTCTTCCATATTTACAGGGTTCATTGTCCTACCACATTACCTGTAATCTAGAGATTTATGGCAGAATAAACTCATTAATCCTAACAGCCCAGTTTTCATTTGGAGGCTGGAGAGACTGTCAATAAACATCAAAAGAAGGAGTTGTTCTTCAGATGACACCTGTTTAAAACAGAAGAGGGGCTATTAGACATTATAACACACAGACTCCGTGTAAACTTTTCATGACTGCATGTTTGTGCTGACTGCATTACACCACTTGTGAGCCAAATACAGGTTTTCTCAAGCAAAGGGGAGCTAAGGACTTCATACTATGTCACCACATACTTTGTTTATGCTACAAAGATTTCCTTTTGGTGTGCTTTTAAATATGGTCTTCATACTTTACTCCAATTGGAAGTATTTTAGGGCCTGGTTTTACAACTCTTACTAAGTCCTATCTATCTATCTATCTATCTGATATATACACTAAATTTATATAAGCAGACCCACTGAAGTTAGTGAATGTGTTTTACTCATTAGAGACCTAACCCAGTGGAGTCTTTCCATTGAGTTCTGCAGGCGTTGCACCAGGCACTATGGGTCAGATTATGACACTGCTACTTACATTGCATGGTACTTTTACCCCATGAGTAACCCCAGATAATTAGAATTCAATGGACTATTCATGGTGTAAGGTACTAATTAACATGAGTAAGAATGGCAGAAACTGGTCCTCTAGGAACAATGGTACCATGCCAATACAGGCAGAGTTTAATGCAGAATTATATTTACTTCAGGGTTCTAATTTTATTCCATGATCAGTGAAAAGTCGTAGCTTCATGTGGTAGTTTCATTACCCTGCTTATATACAAGCTGTAGGATACATTTTTATGCACTGGGAGAAATTAGCACATACTGGTTTGAGGATTAAAAGGTGTGTGTCATTTAAAATGTAAGTAATTGTGTGCAGGGAAGAATATCGATAATATTGAAAATTTTTAAATTAAGATTTTTTTTAAAATAGATACTTTAAAGCTTAGGTTCCTATGGCCGTAATTAGACATCTAAATGAGAGGCCTGAGTTTCAGAAATATTCAGCAACCAGACCTGAACTGATGGGAGCTGCTGGATTCTCAGTCCTTTTGATATTCAGGCCACTTATTTAGGTCCTAAGTGTCTTTATGGACTTTTTTTTTTCTTCTTAACATCTTGGCTTTTAGCCGTAAAGCCAAAGCTTGTTGGCAAGGGAAGAAATGCAACCTGCCTGGTCATGCTGTTCATGCTTCACTTATGCTGGTGGTGTCTAAAGGCCAAACTGTACTCCCATTAAAACTTAATTTGTCCTCCTCCATTTTGTGCAGGAGCCAGCCTGAAGTGTGCCAGGAAGATTTCAGATATTTTGGTAAATGAACACCCATGTATATCTGAACATATTTTTAAAATCTTTATTGGCTAATTGTGATGTTTATAAATAAACCTCTTAATACAACATCACTAACAAACATCTTAATATGATATCACAAATGTATCGATTTGAGCCAGAAGGCTTCACACACCCTCAACGTTGTCCAAGTGAAGTGTGTTCCCCTTACATTTACATAAACAGCCTGCTGAATAACAGCCCTCTACAGGCACAATATTACACAGCTTCTCAATCTCTGTAATTCATTGCCCACATCATGGGCTCACTCCTGCAGCCCATATTCACATCATGCAATATGATGATTTTGGATTAAGGAAGGCCTTCAGTACAGGATCTTGCCCAATAATAATATTTGATGTTCATCAACAGTTCCATTTCTGGTTATATGCAATTTGAAGTGAAAACAAAACATACCTACTGTTCTCAGAAAACTCTTCCCACAAATTACTGTCTCTTTAGTCTTCCTTAGCTTTTTCTCAGTTTGTTTTTTTTTAATTTATTTGGTTTGTGCTTTATGAATTTTCCAGAAATTTTTGCTAATAGTACGATTTACCTGTCTTTTTCCAACAGAAAATGGTACCAAGGCTCATGCGCAATACCAATTTTCAGAATTTCATTACCAGCTGAGAAAAGTTGTTTGGGGAATGTGGTGTTTCAGCACCTATGTTCCCAGCTTTGCCAGTGATTGGCTGGGAATACCTGGATAGGTCTCTCTACCTTTCTGCATCTCAGTTTCTCAGTCTATAAGGTAGTGATAAGAATGCTTACCTAATGTGGCAAAATACTTTTGGACCTACAGATGGAAAAAGTGATATATAAGTGCTAAATGATATAACTATTATTGGGCCAAATTCTGGCATCCTTTAGTACATTTTTACTCCATTCTTACTTAAACTTCCAATGACATGAAGAGGTTTTTGCTGAGTCATAGCTCTACTTCTAAAGATCCCAACAAAGAGTACAGGGCGGCATCCACATGTCTTTGAGTGTGGTAGGGTTTTGTTGTTTGGTTTTAGGGTTTTTGTAATCAGGGTTTTAAAAATGTTGAAATTAGTTTTAGTGAGTGTTTCATTCCATCTTTACTCAGGCAAATTTTAACTGTTGTCAGTAGGATTTTGACTGAGTAAACATTGAGTAACATATCCTCAGGATGTGTTCCATTATTATTTTTATTAGAATCATTAGAGGCTAGAGCCATCTCTGATTGTAATTCTTTGAATTCAGTGGGAGCTGGATTGGGTTGTGCAAGAAGACACAAGCTCAAACCAAAGCCCCACTCTCTAATACCTCTGAAGGTAAGGGAAATTTGCTTCCAGATGCAAAGTTTTCTGTTCAGGTCCATCTCTTGCTACTTTTTATTTCATATATGGACACCTCTAGTATGTTAAGAATTGTTCTCCTACACTAATACAGTATCAAAAAAAACACCTTATCCATGTCAGTGCTGTCTTTCTTCTTTTTATAAATATCTCATAGTTTTCCTTGTTTCCTGATTGTACCATTTTTTCTGGTACTAGTGGAAGATCATGGAATACATTCTGAGTTTAGTTTAAGGGCACAATTTAGCACAATTACGACATAGCTGACATTTTGAGAATGGAGGGGAATTGGTGTGACACTCACAATGATTTGATAGATCTGTTATCCTACTTCTTTGTCAACAGCACACTTGCCTTATTAAGGGAATAGTATGTAAGAAATTTATTGAAGCCATACTTGCTGGGTTTTTGTTGTTTTTTTTTAAAGAAAATCAGAACAAAATGTTTCACATAGAGATGGGCCCAGACAGGAACATCTGGTCCAAAATACCTCACCCTCTGGGGAAGTTCAGAGCCTCCTTGGCATCCAAATGCCATCGATCTTTATCAGCTGGATCCTACATGAAGCAGTGGTCTGGAATTCCTTGAGAAAGTTTGGGTCCAGATCCAAATTTTGCAGTTCAGGTCCATCCCTAGTTTTATGTAATGTGATGTTGAAGGGTTTGGGGAGATGCTGTGGAACTTGAAGGTAGCTCATGGCATTTCCTAAGGCACTGCAGATACATGTGATAGAACATATTTTTTAATTTGCTTTACTGAATGATAGGCATCTCAGTGCCTGGCATCAAGCCATACAGATACCTTTCAAGTTTAGAGCAGGTCCTGAGACTGAACAGGTACACTGTGTGCTGTGACTCACTGCGTGCTAGGAGAAGCATTTAACATATGGGATAAACTGCAGCCTTTCAGATTATTCAGTCTTAAACTGATGCATTTCCTCCCTGATGTTACTAATAACAAGAAAAATAATGAGCACTTCAGGTCTTTACTGAATGCACTCCTCAGAGTATCTTTTAGAGCAGGTTATTTGATTACTTTCCCTGTCTATAAAAGTTTTCCTTCTGTAAAATGTGCATATATTTACACTTCTATTTTATTACAATCCTGCTATGATTCTTACTAGGCCCATCATTGTTACAGATCAGGAATAAGAGTGAACCTTTTTTTTTCCCCCCAACTACCCTGGGCTACAGTATTAAGGAACAGTACATTTAGGTGGGAAGGAGCCTAACGTGGCAGCCCTCCTCTCACATGCTACTGTTACATACATAGAGAGGAAGCAGGGAAAGAATCCTTGGAACATTATGCAAACAAAAGGAAGGGCATGGATGTAATCTAAAAGTAACCTCTTGTTACTGCAAGTTTTGGAAGAGAGCCACGGGCAATAATATTTTCTTATAAAGCATCTCTCATCATGATGGATCCCCCAAATACTTAGCTGCATCTGTTGTGCTACATGTATGTTTGGGTTATGGGGTAGCAGCCAAGCAGGTAACCAGGGCCCAACATACAGAGAGATGGGTTTTTTTTCTTTACTAGGGAAATAGACAACCCTCCACCAGCACTTTTGTTAAGAGTCTTCAATATCCATGCACCCCAGACATAACCACCATTGTTAAGGTCTTGGAGTAGGTTCTATGGAAAAGCCTAAGCTAGACAGACAGCCTGATTTCCCACTGCATTACAGCAGTTTTATTCTAGTGGAACACCATAGAAACCACTGGAGTAAAACTGGAATAATGCAGAGGTGAATCAAGATTTCTTTTACTACACTGATTTTTTTTATTAAGTTTCACCAGTGCATAACTGGAATAATGCACTGAATTAGGCCTGTAGAGCTAAGGAAACTAGCCCTTAATGGCCACCCCTCTACCATCACACGTTAAATAAAATCATGAATAAAATAGTGAAGACTGACTAATATTTCACTGGAAGCCAAGGCCGGTGTCTATATATATATATATATATATATATATATATATATATATATATATATATATAGTGGAATTCTTGGAACAAGATCATTAGGCGCCTCATGAAATAGAAGTGATTCCAATTTACAAGAAGAGAATGCCACTCAACTTACTGGCAGTGCTTTGGGGTTTTTTGTGTGTTGTTCTTTATGCTACAATTGGTGACTATTAGGAATGGTTTAGGGCCAAAACAGCCTTCATATAGATCCACGCTGGTAATTTTCTAGCCGGGCTGTTGGATGCATTCACTTAGAATTCCATGTTTTGTGAAACAGCAAAAACAACTTGCCAGTTTCTATTTTTCCTCCTTCATAATTCAATTGTATTGTCCTTCTGGAAAATGTGCTCTTGTAATTCAATATTACAATACAGGAAAATGAACAGTATAGGCTTTTTAATCTGAAGTCTCATCTCTTTTTAAGAACCCCCTAAAAATACTGCATGCTAATTCTTTTTGGCCCCCATGATATATATATAGGACAGAGCAAAGTTGATCTGCAGCAGTTATCCTGCTACTGAACTCTGCCAATGAAGTGCTCCACACTCCAAGCAGATGTTTCTCTTTTAGGCTAATGGAGCTCTTGTAGACCATTTTCTTTCCCAAGAGAAAATATCAGCATAGTTGGAGGCTGGAAGAACTCCACTCAACAGAAGCAAAGTGCCAGCAGCAGTTTAATAATAAAAATACCATTCATGGAACAACAATTGTACTTTTTTTTTTTTCCTAGCTTGTTCTCAAAAACACATTTTTCTTCCCTCAGGAAGCCCTTCTCTCATTTGGAATCACTTTTTGTTGTAGCAATTTACTTCCAGGTAAGGAGACAGACAAGGAATTTTCTGTAGCGGCACCAGTGTTGGTCAAGAGATAAGAAAGTAGAATGTAGATTAATGTACAGTATTTATCAGTAAAATTCAGCCTTTACTCACAGTTACCACACAGGTGGTAACTGACATACTGTAGCTATATCCTGCTCTAGTAAAGCTTTATAATCAGGTAGGCCTGATTGTGATCTCACATAGTGTAAGTCAGGAGTAAATCCAGTGAAGTTAATGGTGTTACACTTGTTTTACACCAGTGTAAGTGGAAAAAAGAATAAGGCCCATTGTATCTCCTCCAAAAGAGAATGGAAGCAAACAGATTTGGGATTCCATAGAGCTTGAATGACAACCTGAATGTGACTAATTCCTGGAAATTTCTATCCCCTTGGGATTTGCACACCTGGTTTTGGTCCATGTGGTGATAGTGAGGATCACATGTTAAATTCTAATTAGTGCCAGGGTTTTATATTTTGTATAAACTTGACCATAACCCAGGAAAGACAAGTTTCACTGAGCTGGGGTGTAGAAAGGGGAGAGTCTGCTTTTCCCTCCTTTGCAGGGTTCCTAGAGCAGCAGCAAAGAAATCAATCTGGGGCTGTTACTCAGAGTTCCAGGTATTAGCATAAGGAAATTTATGAGACTAGATTGTAAGCGCTTCAGGGAAGAAATAGCTTGTACTGGGTTTGAACAGCAGTGAGTATAATAGAGCCTAGATTCTGATTGGTCCCGCTGAGCACAACTGTATAACAAATCAGTGATAACATTACCCTGGGCATTTTGCTCAATTCACTTTATTTATTTTACTCCTAGGGGAATTCTGTGCCAAAAAAATTAAAAATTCTGTGCACAGTATTTTAAAATTCTGCATATTTTGTTTGTCAAAATAAAGTAATATAATCACACTGGTTTGAATTATTTTGATAATTTATTTAAACTACAATACAATGGATGGAGAATGGGAGTGGGGAGCATTGGAGGAAATCTCCAAATCCCCTTTGTCTAATAGTAATGTAGCTAGGTTTGACCCTTTATTTCTAGTTATTATTCAACAAATATATGCAGTCATATGCTCAGTGTTACATCATAGACAACTGAAGAGAAAGTGAGGGCTGGGGAATCAAACAAACAATTTATATTGGCTATTGACCATCTCCAGAAAGGTAATGAACAGCTCATGGAGCACATTTTGATAGGATTTTTTTTCAGTCCAAAAATTTAGATCAGTTCTAGTCACTAAAGCCCCATAAGGATTTACAAGATCATACTGTCCTTTACACCAATGGCAATATAAAGGAGGATTTTTACACCTCTTTTATACTCCTGGGGGAATTTACAAAGACAATGTGAACAATTCACTAAGCAAGCAGGCTGCTACAATCTGCTCTACCTGAGTGGACAGAGCCTGCCCCACACCTACCTCCTCAGAAACAACCCAAAGCCCTGCCCCTCCATGCCAAGTGTGGCATAATAGTGAGCAAAAGGGACAAAGTATCTCTTTCTCATATGCAAGACTGCCCAGCCCCTCCCTGTGGTGATTTACGTCTCTGCTGGCTGCTCTGGGCGCCTGAACCAACTTGCCTGAGCTGCTGGGGAGGAGCACATGACTGCTCTTGTGGCTTCCCTTTGCTTCCCCATCAGAAATCATTTTTCTGTGGGGAAGCAAAAAAATATGCAGGGGACATGAATTCTGTGCATGCACTGTGATGCAGACTACCCCCTGGAGTATTATTTATATAGCAGCACAGCATCCAAGAAGAAAGAGGAAGAGCGAGTTTTGCTTTCTTCTGTACTTTTCCATCCCTTTCCCTACAACTGGGGAGGGGTGAATTGCCAGAAATTTCCCCTGCCAGCAAGAAGATGGGGGAGAGGGGAATGTGTTCCATATTTATCAGAAATTACTTATCGGGGCAGATAGGAAAAATGGAGTGCCCAAGAAAACCTACATATAGCATAGCACCTACCACACCTTTTGATCATATGGGAGTAGGAAAATACATACTAGATGCCCTGGAGCCTGCTGCTCACTCTCTCCCACCCTGTCTTTTGTATCAATCTCTAGGCATTGGGTGCTTGGGAAATTTTCTAAGCTGTACAAATACTTGAGCTGTCCTAAACAGTAATAGGCACACTGGTTATTGCCATTATTCACTGGCTACCTTGACTTTTTAAAATAATTCTTAGTGATATTTCTGCTGTTTGTGTTGTGAGGAGGGGGACAGGAAATAAAAAGTAGTTTCCATTCTAATCCAGTTGAAAGGACATGGCAAAACAAAAGTAGCTCTCACGTTTCCTTGCTGGGGCAGAAATATTTGGCTTTTAAATAACATCTTCTTGAGATTATTTACATAGTCTATTTGGCATTATCCATATCAGTTCATGCCCTTTGTGTGTTTTAGATAACATTGTTGTGTTTCCTTTGACTTAGCATTTAGTTCTCTGTGAACTTGCCAATAGTCAGAGCAGCATATGTGATCCCTTACAAAAGCTGTTTATTAAGTAGTTATTCATTATTTCGTATTGTAAATTCACCTTTCACAATGAAAGCCTCAGAAGCCACTTCGGCAGATTCTCTCTGCTCCTGCCTCCAGCACAGTAAGTCCAGCTCTAGTGTTTATAAACTAGTGGTTCTCAAACTTTTGTACTGGTGGCCCCTTCTCACAGCAAGCCTCTGAGTGTGACACTCCCCCGCCTTATAAATTAAAAACACATTTTTAACAGTATTATAAATGCTGGATGCGAAGTGGGATTTGGGGGTGGAGGCTTACAGCTCACGAACCCCACGTAATAACCTCGCAACCCCCTTAGGGGTCACAACCCCCAGTTTGAGAATTTCTGGTTTACACCTATTGGCACTTATACAGCCAGAGAGTTTACACAGATCATAAGAGGGAAAGGACACAAAGGGCAGTGATATTTCTGGCTGATGTGGGGACCGATTTTCTTGGAGTCTGTGCCTGAAAAAGCTGAGATAATTGGCAAAGTCCACCTCCAGATCTGTATTTCCCTGACACTCAGGGATGTCCTAGTTTGGGCTTTTGGTTTGGCCCATTATATAAATCCAGCCCCTCCCTTCCCCAAATTCCAGATCCAAACTTTTCTACCTCATATGTTCGGATCCAGCCAATTTCCATGCAAGACCCATGAATGCCCTATTCACAGCAGCACTTGTGTGTAAGTAATACCAAGAAAAAGTGATGATGACACATGGAGGACAAACTGAATCAAGGAAATACATATCCAAAAGAGCTCAAGACATATTTTGTTCACCAGCTGCAAGCACCAGCCACAAACTAATCTGAACACTGACCCGCTTGTTAGTAACATGAAATTCAAAAGAATATGCCAAGGGAGAGAGATACACTTGTGACTGAAGAAAGATAATTCTGATTGCTTGGGACTAGGTAAGCCATAAGAGTATTATAATTTTATCCAGTCTAGAGGTAGCTAAGAACATTCTGTGCCAGGAAATACCTGTTCCCAGATTGCAAGCATGCATGAGCCATCATAAATGTCTTTTCCTTCATCTCCTCTGTTCCCTAATCACCGAATAGTCCAATCCTTCAGGAGCGGAGAAGATTAGGGAATCTGTAGTTATACCTTTTCTTTCTTGTCGGGTAGACTAGTAATTCTCAGTAAGGGGTATGCGTACACCTGGGGTTAAGCAGTGATCTTCCAGGGGGTATGTCAGCTCATCTAGATATTTGCCTAGTTTTACAACAGGCAACATAAAAAGCACTAGTGAAGTCAGTACCCCTGATATAGACAATGACTTGTTTATACTGCTATATGTACTATTTTATATGGTATATGCGTATATGCACTATATTAGACATGGGTTTTATGTCATTTACTGCTGCCTGCAAGCACGTTAATGAGGTTGAGGTTGTCATGGGGTTTATTTATAGATTTTTAATGGGTAGATGGATAAAGTTTTAAATGTGGAGCTGGAAGCACTGGCAGTGGCGACAGTGAAAATTGTAAGAAATTGAAAATGACTGGAAAAAAAACCATTGTCAGTTCTGCAAGGAACGTATTGCTTTTGGATTCACATCTACAAATAGCGATCCATCTCAAGCTTTGTTTCCTTTACAGAGAAACTCTATCAAATAACAGTTTGAAGCTGGCATATTTGCAATAACATCACTGTCCACAGCTCCTCATTTGAAGCCCCGCCTCTAGTTCCCTCTGTGTTTTTGCACTGAATTTAGTTCCACATCCTCACGGTCAAGGCTCTTCACAGTTCCTCCTTGGCCTATATCTCTGCCGTCGTCTCAACCCACTTCCTTGTGGATTAATAATCAGGTGTTTGCAGTCTAACTTTAGAAACACTAATTTAATTTAGAAATGTCTGTCTTCTTTAAAATTTAGTTCCTAGAATGGAGACTGCCCTTTAAATGGGTTAGTAGTAACCTGAGTATGCTAGCATGTACCACTCTTTTCTTCTTGCATCTATCTGCAGCATTTTAATACTGCTGACTGTCAGCTTTTCTTAAATTGGTTAAACTTCTGCATTGCTGTATCTGGCATGGATGTCTTATGGCTTAAAGCTTGCCTTTGTTAATAAATCTAGACCATTGTGCGAGGACCCCAGCAGTGATGCCAAATTGATCTGCGGGGGCCTGAGCCATTTAGCTCGGCCCATGATATGTTTTGCCTTTACATACTTTCTGTGGCTGTTTTTTCTTCTTGCCTCCACTGTGAAATATAGGGTGATAGTATCCAGATATTTTGTCAGTTGCCTGCAGATCCTGTGATACTTCTTGCTAGGTTGACATAAGTGTGTGTTAAAAATCACAACTCTGCCATGCATCCCTGTAGTGCTTACGCGATCCCTTTACCTATAAATATTCATGTTTCATTCATGGTGAAATGTTCTCTCCTGTTTACGTGTGTGTCGGCAGGCAGAGGAGTTCTGTCCACGTGTTGCCCCATGTTTTTTTTTAAATCTGCTTTATTGAATTAAAACATATAGTCTAACCACTGCATCTAATTACAAAGCAGACTAAATCACTTAACTAAGCATTAGTCTGTGCTGTTTCATGTAGCATGATATTAATGTAGTAAATAAAACTACTACAGGGTTTTGTGCACCATTGTCTGAAACATCTGGTTCTGGCCACTATCAGAAGACCGAATATGAGACTAGATGAAACACATGTCCAATCTAGTATTATATATCTTATGTTTCTATGCAAATATAATCAGTTTTGAACCTAAGGCCTAATTCTCTGCACTGATAGAGTGCAATCGATTTTGGCAGGGATGCTCCTGATTTACACCAGTGTAAGTGAAAAATTAATCAGGCCCAATAAGTTCAGAATGGGCCAGATCTTGGCCCAGGTCACATCTCTTTTGTAGCACTCTGGTGGTACAAAGCAAAGCAGCCATAAAGCTGACCAAATTGGACAGCTGAGGAGTCCCCCAACATGGGGGATTCTTCAGCTGATATGCTTGGGAATAGGGGGAATGGCCAAAGTGCTGTGGCACTGTCTCCTACGCCTAGCCTTTTATGATGCTGAGGGACAAACTGGGTCCCAGCATCCCCAGGGACCCAGAAAACAGAGATGGTAGCTCTTCTACCCTTCTAGTGCTGGCCTAAGCACAACCTAGCAAAACCCAAGAATATGAGCTATCAAGCCTACTTAGTTCACGTTTCTTGTTAAGGGATCAGTCAAGGCTGAGACACCACTCTGGCACTTTGAGTGCAGAAGGTGGGGGACCGCAAGGATTCTAAAAATTAATACTGGCCACTCCAGGCTTGTATTAAACTCCAAAGGTTACAGCTTATCTCTGACCTTGGATGTGTAGATACTGTCACCACCCAAATGCAAAAACTCCCTTTTTGGAACCCAGGAAGGCGCACTTGAGGGCGCACTTCCTTCCTGTGGGGTACCCTCAAGCCCTTTCATGCCCCCTCCAGGGAAGAGCTGAGAAGAAAACAAAGAAAATTAGCTGTTGCCCCCAGCTAATTAAACAACATATGCACAAACCTCTTAGGACACCAAAAATCCAATCCTGTTCTTAAAAAAGATAAATTGTATTAAAAACAAAAAGAAAGAAAATACATCTGGAAATTCAGCTTTTGCTAGATTTAAAAAACCCACTTACAAAAATGAAACATCAAGAATAACCTTCTTGAGATCCAGCTTCAAGGTTACAAGCAAAACAAAAAGCATTTGGGGCTAGCACAGAGGAGTCCACAAGCTAAGAAGAAACAAATAGAAATAAACCTAATCATGTCTTTCTAAACATTCCTGATCTATTTACATATCTGGGTTGTTAAATTAGTAGTTCTAGATATGATGTGATGATTTTCATATGTGGCCTTCAGCTTCTCACAGCTTTTTTTCCAATTTTAAAAAGTTCTAGCCTTCCCATAGGCTCTTTTGGTCAGGTGCCCACTCCCTTCCTTTTACCTGGACTTTTTTAACCCTTTACAGGTAAAGTAAGTAGAGAACAACTACCAAGAGAGACTTTATAGCTAAATGGCTGGCTGAGTGTCCATAAAAGGGAGCTCTCCCGCCCCCCTTCATTTATCACAGGATCTCTAAATGGATTTGGCTTGATTGAAAAGAAAGAGTTTTTACTCCATAGCTGCATAGGAAATTTTCCACCACCAGCTGTCCTGTCAACATAATTTACCTTATCTTGAAGTAAATTTAGAAAGAAGCAGTAAAAGGCAAGGTATCTGACTACATTTTGTTTATATCTAACCTGTTAAACCTCACTACTGGGACCCCCCCGTTTTTCACCGGTGTGTGTGCCCTTTCCTTTCTGAAAAGACTTTTTCTGGATGGCGAAAACACTCATCAAGGAAGAAATTCATTGCTCATTGAAACAGATCCAAGTTGAATGAGCTGCAAGAACGTGATCTGTTTTTGCAGACAAGTGATTTTCCCAGAGACTCAGAGTCCAATTTTTTATTTTCCTTGGAGGAAGAGGAAAGGGTTTTGCAGACTTTTCAAGGAAAGTCTGGGAGATGTCAATATCCTAGACAAACCTTACTGAATTAAGTTTAAGTAGCTTAGGAATTCATTGCATTAAAACTGCAAATGTTTAGGTATTATTATGGGATTGTATGCAATGTCTCGGTCCAGGGCGGAAGGAGAGTCATGACATGTAAATCCTGGGAAGTGTTCTGAGCTTCAAAGAAGTATTTGAAACAATGGGCCAGACAAAAATGAATTTTTGAAGTTAAGTAGGTTTCCCAGGAAATCCCTAGGGGAAGGGGTATGCAGACACAGTTTGTTGAATCTTTGCCCTGCAGAGGGGACCTTTGTCTGCTGATCACCTGGGATCACCTACTGATCACATGGGAACAAGATCAGAGGCCCACACTGCCTAAAGGAGTGACTTTCAGGTTCATGGGTTTTCTTGTTCTGAGTCTAGGCAGTGACGAACCTGTTACTACAGAAGAACCCCTGTGTGGGATTTGAAAGACTGATTCCTACCAGAGTGCTTGTTGGAGTTGTCTCTGGTAAGCTTAATATCATGCATGTAGATTCTTTTAAACCTGTTTTCTCTGCAATGGTTTCACTTTACAAATAGTTGTTTTTGCTTAGGAAAAGTTGTGTGGTATCTTATAACAGTGGGCAATTACGCTGTTTACAACCTCTAAGGAGAACAGCAAAGCAAGCTTGCTTAGGCAGTCTGACTTGCTAGGGAATTTGCAGTGTACTGTGCAGCCCGGAAAAAAACCCAGTCAGGAGTGAGAGAGACACAGGTGTCCACCTACAAGAGTTGGTACCTAGAGGCAATGTGGCTTAGTGAATAGGACACTGGACAAGGGGTCAGGGTTCTGTTCCTAGCTCTGTCCTGCAGTGTAACCTTTGGCAAGTCACTTCACCTCTCTGTGCCTCTCTTTTTTTTCTTTTTCTATTTAGACTGCAAATTCTTTGGGGGCAGGGACTATCTCTTATGATATGTTTATACAGTGCCTCGCATAGTGGGACCCTCATTTTCAATGGGCTTATCTAGGTGTTTCAGTAGTACAACTAATGCTACTTGTTTTGTGCAGCTTACTTCTCACAGTCCTGTTCCTCTTTAAAACAATGGACAACGAAAGAATACATACAAATATATCAAGTATCAGAGGGGTAGCCGTGTTAGTCTGGATCTGTAAAAGCAACAAAGAATCCTGTGGCACCTTATAGACTAACAGACATTCTGCAGCATGAGCTTTCGTGGGTGAATACCCACTTCTTCAGATGCAAGTGGTGGAAATTTCCAGGGGCAGGTTTATATATGCAAGCAAGAAGCAAGCTAGAGATAACGAGGTTAGTTCAATCAGGGAGGATGAGGCCCTGTTCTAGCAGTTGAGGTGTGAAAACCAAGGGAGGAGAAACTGGTTCTGTAATTGGCAAGCCATTCACAGTCTTTGTTTAATCCTGAGCTGATGGTGTCAAATTTGCAGATGAACTGGAGCTCAGCAGTTTCTCTTTGAAGTCTGGTCCTGACGTTTTTTTGCTGCAGGATGGCCACCTTAAGATCTGCTATTGTGTGGCCAGGGAGGTTGAAGTGTTCTCCTACAGGTTTTTGTATATTGCCATTCCTAATATCTGATAAATATCCAGGATAAATGGACACAAATCAGATATTAGGAATGGCCTGCAGAACGCCTGTTAGTCTATATGTGCCACAGAGGATTTTTGCTGTATACATATATGAGTGCACAAAGGTATCCAGTAACTTGGTTGAAAACTGTAGTTGAACTAACTGTATGTATAATTACTGATTTACACTGTTTTTAAAAGTTTTTTTTAACAACACTAATATATAACTCCAATTTTATATTCACTACACCCACGCTTCTGATATCTGGTGGTAACAAAAAAAAAATCTCAATAGTGGCATGACAACAGTGGGATCAATATGTTCCTATGTGCTACCATAATGCAAATAAATAATAATTATAACTAGAGAGGGAAGGAGAAAGCTTAGACATGAGCAGCTGCTGGAAGGAGCTATGGGTCTGTTCAGCTTTTGCCTTGTCAAAAGGCTGCAAGGCTGATCAATCCTCTGCTCCAAGAATTGCTAAAAACAATGTCTTGGTGCTTTGTGTACAAAGTGTACATGGAAATATAACTTCTTCCATGTTAGCCTAATATTGGATGGAGTAGGCAACAGGTTAATTCCTTAATTACAAGGTTACTTTCCCACTTCCCTTGGAGGGAGGTATATCAGAACACTCTCACTGAATAGAGTTTGAAATTTCAAGGGTCTACTGATTTAACAGTTGAGAATGTAATGGGATAATTAAGGGATAATGTTCCATCTGGCTATTGATTTTTGCGAACAGGGGCTGCTAACAGGGAGTTTCGCAAGGGAGTTCTCCAGGTGAAGGAGGAGCAAATACAGCATCTGTGGGGTAAGTGACTGTCTGTAGTGTGTGTTTGTTTGTGTTTGGGGGTTACTTGCTATGTGCTGAGCTTGTGTTTGTCTGTCTGTTTGTTTGTTTGGTTGTTTGAAGGACCGTGTGCTGTGGCTGGCAGTTGAAGGCTGTGAGCTTCAAAAGAAGGTTTGAAAGCTGCTGAGCCTTAATCAGTGGGCGGGGCATTCACTCCAGGCCAGGCTTTATAAAGGAGTTTGGAAAAAACTTATAAACCAAACTACATTCAAAATCTCGTTCTTAAACCACCCTTTCATTAACTAGCAGACAATGCAGGCAGAAGCCCAGTAGCAGAGTGGGAGCTATCCAGTTTATTGCACTGAGTGTAGCATGTATGATTACCTGCCCTGTGGGCGGGTGGCGTATGTGTGCAGTCAGTGCAAGGAGCTCCTGGCCCTCAGAGACCACATACGGACTTTAGAGGCCAAGGTGGCGGAACTGGAGGAGCTAAGAGAGGCAGAGAGGTATGTTGATGAGGCTTTCCAGGATACTGTAGAATTGTCCCACCTCCGGTCAGACAGCCCCTGCGCTGTTGAGGAGGAAGAAATGCCCAGGGAAGCAGAGCAGTCAATGGGAGCAGAGGGAAACCTTCCCATAGTTGGGACCCTCCTTCCAGATGGTGCTAAGGCAGGTGTTAGTAATGGGAGATTCGACCATTAGAAACGTAGATATCTGGGTTTGTGATGACCGTGACTTGCCTGCCGCATCTAGACAGACTTATGTGTAGTGCTGGGGAGGAGCCGGTGGTGGTGGTACATGTAGGTACCAATGACATCGGGAAGGATAGGAGAGATGTCCTGGAAGCCAAATTTAAGCTGCTAGGGAAGAGACTGAAATCCAGGACCTCTATGGTGGCATTCTCAGAAATGCTCCCAGTTCCACGCGTAGGGCCAGGTAAGCAGGCAGACCTTCAGAGTCTCAATGCGTGGATGAGACGATGGTGTAGAGAGGAAGGGTTTATGTTCATTAGGAACTTGGGAAACTTTTGGGATGGGGGGAGCCTATACAGGAGAGATGGGCGCCATCTAAACCCAAGTGGAACCAGACTGCTGGCACTAAACATTAAAAAGGTTGTAGAGCAGTTTTTAAACTAGGAGATGGGGGAAAGCCGACTGCTGCAGAGGAGCATGTGGATTGGACACAGACTTCTCTTAGGGGAGAGTCTGATGATAGAGAATCTCCAGGTTATAGTCAGGAGCAGAGGATGGAAGAGGATAATGTAAGGGCCAAATCAGATGATAAACAGTCACATAAAAAAGAATCTGGCACATCAGAAAAGGGCAGACAAATAAACAGGGACAAGTTTTTGAAGTGCTTGTACACAAATGCTAGAAGTCTAAATAATAAGATGGGTGAACTAGAGTGCCTTGTGATAAAGGAGGATATTGATATAATAGGCATCATAGAAACCTGGTGGACTGAGAGCAATCAATGGGACACAATCATTCCAGGGTACAAAATATATCAGAAGGACAGAACAGGTTGCGCAGGGGGAGGAGTGGCACTATATGTGAAAGAAAATGTAGATTCAAATGAAGTAAAAATCTTAAGCGAATCCACATGTTCCATAGAATCTCTATGGATAGAAATTTCATGCTCTAATAAATATATAACATTAGGGATCTATTATCGACCACCTGACCAGGACAGTGATAGTGATGATGAAATGCTAAGGGAAATTAGAGAGGCTATTAAAATTAAGAACCCAATAATAGTGGGGGATTTCAATTATCCTCACATTGACTGGGAACATTTCACTTCAGGACGAAATGCAGAGATAAAATTTCTCGATACTTTAAATGACTGCTTCATGGAGCAGCTGGTACGGGAACCCACAAGGGGAGAGGCAACTCTAGATTTAATCCTGAGTGGAGCGCAGGTCCAAGAGGTAACTATAGCAGGACTGCTCGGAAATAGTGACCATAAAATAATAACATTTAACATCCCTGTGGTGGGAAGAACATCTCAACAGCCCAACACTGTGGCATTTAATTTCAAAAGGGGGAATTATACAAAAATGAGGGGGTTAGTTAAACAAAAGTTAAAAGGTACAGTGACTAAAGTGAAATCCCTGCAAGCTGCATGGGCGCTTTTTAAAGACACCATAATAGAGGCCCAACTTCAATGTATACCCCAAATTAAGAAAAACAGTAAAAGAACTAAAAAAGAGCCACCATGGCTTAACAACCATGTAAAAGAAGCAGTGAGAGATAAAAAAACTTCCTTTAAAAAGTGGAAGTCAAATCCTAGTGAGGCAAATAGAAAGGAGCATAAATACTGCCAACTTAAGTGCAAGAGTGTAATAAGAAAAGCCAAAGAGGAGTTTGAAGAATGGCTAGCCAAAAACTCCAAAGGTAATAACAAAATGTTTTTTAAGTACATCAGAAGCAGGAAGCCTGCTAAACAACCAGTGGGGCCCCTTGATGATCGAAATACAAAAGGAGCGTTTAAAGACGATAAAATCATTGCGGAGAAACTAAATGGATTCTTTGCTTCAGTCTTCACGGCTGAGGATGTTAGGGAGATTCCCAAACCTGAGCTGGCTTTTGTAGGTGACAAATCTGAGCAACTGTCACAGATTGAAGTGTCACTAGAGGAGGTTTTGGAATTAATTGATAAACTCAACATTAACAAGTCACCGGGACCCGATGGCATTCACCCAAGAGTTCTGAAAGAACTCAAATGTGAAGTTGCGGAACTATTAACTAAGGTTTGTAACCTGTCCTTTAAATCGGCTTCAGTACCCAATGACTGGAAGTTAGCTAATGTAACACCAATATTTTAAAAGGGCTCTAGAGGTGATCCCAGCAATTACAGACCGGTAAGTCTAACGTCGGTACCGGGCAAATTAGTCGAAACAATAGTTAAGAATAAAATTGTCAGACACATAGAAAAACATAAACTGTTGAGCAATAGTCAACATGGTTTCTGTAAAGGGAAATTGTGTCTTATTAATCTATTAGAGTTCTTTGAAGGGGTCAACAAACATGTGGACAAGGGGGATCCAGTGTACTTAGATTTCCAGAAAGCCTTTGACAAGGTCCCTCACCAAAGGCTCTTACGTAAATTAAGCTGTCATGGGATAAAAGGGAAGGTCCTTTCATGGATTGAGAACTGGTTAAAAGACAGGGAACAAAGGGTAGGAATTAATGGTAAATTCTCAGAATGGAGAGGGGTAACTAGTGGTGTTCCCCAAGGGTCAGTCCTAGGACCAATCCTATTCAATTTATTCATAAATGATCTGGAGAAAGGGGTAAACAGTGAGGTGGCAAAGTTTGCAGATGATACTAAACTGCTCAAGGTAGTTAAGACCAAAGAAGATTGTGAAGAACTTCAAAAAGATCTCACAAAACTAAATGATTGGGCAACAAAATGGCAAATGAAATTTAATGTGGATAAATGTAAAGTAATGCACATTGGAAAAAATAACCCCAACTATACATACAATATGATGGGGGCTGATTTAGCTACAACGAGTCAGTAAAAAGATCTTGGAGTCATCATGGATAGTTCTCTGAAGATGTCCACGCAGTGAGCAGAGGCGGTCAAAAAAGCAAACAGGATGTTAGGAATCATTAAAAAGGGGATAGAGAATAAGACTGAGAATATATTATTGCCCTTATATAAATCCATGGTATGCCCACATCTTGAATACTGTGTACAGATGTGGTCTCCCCACCTCAAAAAGATATTCTAGCACTAGAAAAGGTTCAGAAAAGGGCAACTAAAATGATTAGGGGTTTGGAGAGTTTCCTCATATGGGACTGATTAAAGAGGCTAGGTCTCTTCAGCTTGGAAAAGAGGAGACTAAGGGGGCATATGATAGAGGTATATAAAATCATGAGTGATGTTGAGAAAGTGGATAAGGAAAAGTTATTTACTTATTCCCATAATACAAGAACTAGGGGTCACCAAATGAAATTAATGGGCAGCAGGTTTAAAACAAATAAAAGGAAGTTCTTCTTCACGCAGCGCACAGTCAACTTGTGGAACTCCTTACCTGAGGAGGTTGTGAACGCTAGGACTATAACAGTGTTTAAAAGAGAACTGGATAAATTCATGGTGGTGAAGTCCATAAATGGCTATTAGCCAGGATGGGTAAAGAATGGTGTCCCTAGTCTCTGTTCGTCAGAGGATGGAGATGGATGGCAGGAGAGAGATCACTTGATCATTGCCTGTTAGGTTCACTCCCTTTGGGGCACCTGGCATTGGCCACTGTCGGTAGACAGATACTGGGCTAGATGGACCTTTGGTCTGACCTGGTACGGCCGTTCTTATGTTCTTATGTTATGAACAACAGGTGTGCTGAACCATATGAAAGGAAAGCCTGGGAAAGAAACCACAGGGAACTTTTGAGTGGGTTGGATATATTAGACTTAAAATATTGGGATATTGTGGGGGGGAGGGGAATTAGCATAGCCTTGTTGAAGCCAATGACAAACTCAATTTGACTTCATTGGGTTCAAGACTTCACCCTGCGTATTTTTGCTTTCCCCAGGAAGTGTACTGTAGGAGTGGGCAGGAGTTAACAAAAGCAAAAGTGGTTGTGACTTGTTCATTAAGAAGAAAAAAAAACTTTGTTGGGGAAGGAAAGGAGTGGTCATTCTTAAATGGATAGACCAATTGAAGTAGGTAGCATCTCTTGAAGCTGCTTTTGTCTTTACCTGGTATTGGCTAAACCAAGTTGATAAAAGCATGTTCTTTAACTGGATCAGAAGTGATCCACACACAGTAGTTGTGCCTATATAACTGGGGTGTTTTCTGCTTATTTGCTTTCTAGAGAGAGTTTTTTTGAAGGAGGATTTTATATGGAATTTTTGAGTGATACTCCAGTCCTGCTACTATTTATAATCCTAAAGAACAGGTTATAGATTGACCTACAGTCAGTCATCTTGTGTTTTCTTCTTTGTTCTCACAACTCCTTCTGTGTGTTGCAGTGTCTGTGTGATTCTCCACGATTATTACTGCAGAGCAATTATGTGGCCGCAGGAACCATAGACATGGTGTTTTGGGCTGTGTGGAGAGGTTGGTTCCATAAGGTGTTTATTTCTGAATGTGGATCCACCTCAATATCTGTACATACAGTAGTTCAGGAACAGGTTCTGGGGCTGGAACATATTTAAAGTGTCTCCAGGCAAAGCAGCGTTCAGGTTCTGATGTGGACTCACTTTGCGACCTTGGGGAAGCAGTGTATACTTCTAGTGCCTCAGCTGTGAAATGAGGTTTATGAGGAGATATAGATATTGGTTCTTATCTCACACCATTTTATATCAGTGCAATTCTATTGATTTCAACAGATTATTATTATTTACACTGAAGTAGCAACTAGAGGCTGAGACCCATGGTGCTAGGCATTGTGCAAACTGTGACAGGGTCAGGCCAGATGGCTACAGGAGAGTGTTCCTATTGGGAACCAGGAAGTGGGCGAGCTGCCCACTCACTGCTAAAGGACCCTCCCCCCAGCCTAAGGGGAGGATCCACAGGGCCTGGAAACCAAATAACTCTGGGGGACAACTAATGAGATAACAGGGACAGGAGTGCAGTCAAAAGGTCAAACAAAGGGAACCTGACAGGGACACTGAGCAGAGAACCCCTGACAGCGCCCACTGCTCCTCAAAGGCGTCAAGGGAGCCAGCGGATGCCGCCTAGGGGAACTCTGCCTGGATCTGTGAATGGACGGAGGATCGGAAATAGGCCCCACAGTCACAGGAGACCCCATCGGCCAACCTCCTTCTCCCTGGTTTTATAGATGGCTGTTTTAGCCAGGGCCAGGAGGAAGTTGACCAGGAGGTCCCGTGACTTTGTGGGGCCGCGGATAGGGATAGGGGAAAAGTGCAACCAAAATCTTAACAAAATATTTGTGAGAGAGACGCCAAAGAAGCATCCGTCGGGGTGACTCAAAGAAACTGTTCAAGGTGTGTAAGCAACTATCACCACAATTCCAGTGTCACAGTGGTGTCATAAAAGTGAAAGATGGAAGTGTGTTAACCAAAGAAGCAGAACTAAAAGGAACAATGGTGAGAACATTTTAATTAAGTACTCAACAACCGGAGGCAACGATTCCAATTGATGGATGTGAAGAAGGTGAATTAAATACCTCACCGCTAGAATTTTCAGAAGTAGAAGTGGAGGAAACAATTAATTAAGCAGCTAAAAAAATGGCAAAACACCTGGTCAAGATGAAAATCACTGTTGAAATGCTTAAAGCAATGCTTAAAAGGGAGGAGGTGATAGTAAATGAAATACATGAACTTTGTAATATAGTTTGGGAGAGAGACTTCTGCCCACGGGAGTGGAAGAAAGGTTGATCTTTACATTACAATGACAGACTATAGAGAGACTGATTCAAAAAAGAAGGCTGAAGTGGTTTGGACATGTTGTACAGATGTCAAAAAACTGTATTCCTAGCCCTTGATTGGATATCACTTGGTAGAGGTGTAGGGATATTAAAGAAGGTTTATATTAAACATGGTTTATATGAGAAATGATTTATTGATTTATTGTTAATTGATACTTTATAACTTAAGGTTTATGTTAGAAGTAAATTTGTGATTCCCAACATTTAGCTTCTAACCTGCAAGCCACCAGCTGTGTCTGTGTAAAGCCTGCTCAAAGAAATACTTTGTATAAAACTTGTTAAACATTAATTATCTCTAAGTAAGCCAAAACAGTAGCTGTTATGGTGTATAGATAGAGACCCCCACCCTCTGTAAGTTTTCATCTCACTTTATCTTTGCTTGTTAAAAGACAGGGAGTCTCACATAAATTGGTAACACCCCAAAAGGTAAAGAGACAGTGAAATAGATGTGATTAAGATAGAGAATGTATGTGAATGCATGCCTAATTTAAACAATGAATGAATGGTTAGGGAATCACCAGCCTGAAGAATTCAGTGTCGGCTGAAGAAGGTGTCAAGTGGGATCAACCAGATGACCCCCCGGAGGGCAAACTGGAATCCACCCACCACACCTCAAAGGAAGGAAAAACAAAACATCTAATAACATGGAGCCAGCCACCTGCTGATTGATTTAGCAACAGCAAAATGAAGCAACTCTCATGAACTGACATAGGAATAAATTCCTATAAAACTGGACTCTAAAGACTGAGGACTTTGAGTCTATGGTTCTGCCGCCAGCCTCCAGGAGCATCAGATGC
The DNA here is from genome assembly GCF_016161935.1 of Mauremys reevesii. Classification (NCBI taxonomy): domain Eukaryota; kingdom Metazoa; phylum Chordata; order Testudines; family Geoemydidae; genus Mauremys; species Mauremys reevesii. Next base: position 244,154,948 of record NC_052623.1, on the reverse strand, counting down.
ATCTGACACAGACTCGGCTCCATCCTCATGACCAAGATACCTGGCCAGTAACTTGGCATGAGCAACATCTAGGCTGGTAACTATAACATCTATACAGAACCTGAATGAATGATTGTGTGAATGAATATGTATATATGTGTGTGTGTGTGTGTAAGGAATAAGTAGTAATAGAAATAAGTAGGAAAACATTCTTTTGTTTTGTTATGGTATTTACAATAAATGTGGCATCTTTGCCTTATCCCTCTTAATAAGATCCTGCTGGTTTTTATTATATTGGTATAACAGAGGACAACAGATGATAAATAGGAAAACTGTTGAGAAGGATATGTCTGTCATGGAAGCTGGTCAAGAAACATAGCATTAGACAGACAGAGGTGGAAAGACTGGGTTGCTTCATGTGTCACAAGGCATGAGAGCATCTTGTAATATATGAGGTCTGTAACTTTTACATTCATTTATAGCTAAACAAATGTAAAAGCACTGGGTATGCATTTTATAAACACACATTAAGTAAATACTAATAATAATATTCACTTATTGCCAATACACCCAACATACAGAGATGTGGAGGTTAGTCTAGTGCTTAAAGTCAGGGACAGGAAGTTAGAACCTCCTGGGTTCTGCTATTGGCTTGCTGCTTGACCTTAAGAAAACATCTATCCATTCTGTGACTCCTTTCCTTTCACTCATCTGTAAATTGGGTTTAACAATACTTACATATCTTATAGAAGTCTTCTAAGACTTGCGTGCATGTTTGTGAAATATGTTGTGGTTCTCAGATGAAAGAGGCTATATAAGTGCAGTTATTAATATATCCCATAGACCAAAAATATACAGTATAGTTGATGGCAAAGTTGTTCACCTGTCCAATTTTCCGGCAGGAGTTTGGTTCAATTCCAGTTCTTACTTGGTCAACACCCTTTCACTTATCCCTAGTTAAAAATGCAGAGCCAGGTCCTATGAGGCTCAGCTCCTTCATCTTCCATTAAAAGTTGAAAATGCTAATTGTCTTGCAGGCTCAAGATCCTTAATAGTTCAAATTCATTTCTGATGTAAATAGAGTTTAGTTGAGTTACATCAGAAATGAATTTGAACTGTTTAGGACCAGTCTCTGTATTTATAACTATGGATAAGCGAAAGAGTTGGACAAAATAAGAACTGGAACTGAACCATACTTCTCCCTCTGCCTAGTTATTTCCAAAGTAACGAACAATTAATGAAGTTGAAAACAATACTCATGTTTGAGAAAGTCAGATATAATGGATTTTTTTCACCTCTTGTATATTGTCTTATGAAATATAGTAAAACAGACTAGTGATTCACATTGGAAAATGATTTGCTTGAAAACCTGCTTGTATGAGAGAGAAACATACTCTTTATAGGCCATGCTTGAAGACAATCAAGAGTATTTCTGGCAGAAATTCTGGCTGAAGTACAAATCAAACTGATAGATCTATAAGCCCCTTGGATACTCTTCTTATATTGCTTAAAAACAGAGATGTGATTGTATTTCCCTTCCAAAGATCCGTATAATTACTTGTTTCTAAGGGATGAGCATTGGCTTCAAAGACTGAATACAGAATTGGACTCTTCCCAAACTCTGGTGGTATTTGGCTTCAGGTTCTGGTTTGGTCACATTAGAGAGAACGAGAGCCACAGAATTTGGACACTGATTTAGGGTCCAAAGTTCAGATTGGTTTGGATCTGGGATTCTGTTTTAGGCCTGTCCAAGTCTATTGTAATATGTGTGAAAGGTTTAGTCAGGGCAAGAGACCACTAATTCATTTTCCAGGATGCACTGCTGCTGGATTCATATCCACTTTATTTAATCACAATTTTATTACATCTCTTACTAACTCAGTTAAAACAAGGCAAAGTGCTCTAGTATTTTTTTTTTTACTTTGTGGAGTTCTAACTTCCTCCTGTACTACTTTATTAGTATGCACATTAAGATAACCATCTGGTTTGTTATGAGGGGCCATTTTATGGTAACCCTATTCATGCAGAATAATTTCTGACTCTGTGAATAGTTTCTTTCAAGTCAATCAAAATATTAGTGAAGGAAGGTTCTACCAATCCCAAGTGAGGAGATTAGAATCTGTCCTAAAGTAAATGGCAGTAATATTCCCACTGAAATCCGGTAACACTACTACAAGTATCAGAGTGGTAGCTATGTTAGTCTGGATCAGCAATAAGAACAGGATTACTTGTGGCACCTTAGAGACTAACAAATTTATTTCAGCATAAGCTTTCGTGGGCTACAGCTCACTTCTTCAGATGCATAGAGTGGAACACACAGACAGAAGATATTTATACATACAGAGAACATGAAAAGGTGGAAGTACCCATACCAACTGGAAAAGGCCAATCAATTGAGATGAGCTATCCTCAGCAGGAGAAAAAACACCTTTGAAGTGATAGAGATGACCCATAGAAGGTGTGAGGAGAACTTAACATAGGGAAATAGATTCAATTAGTGAAATGACCCAACCATTCCCAGTCTCTGTTTAAACCTAAGTTAATTGTATCTAATTTGCATATTAATTCAAGTTCAGCAGTCTCTCTTTGGAGTCTGTTTTTGAAGTTTTTTTTGTTGCAAAATTGCCACTTTCAAGTCTGTCACTGAGTGGTTAGAGAGGTTGAAGTGTTCTCCCACTGGTTTTTGAATGTTATGATTCCTGATGTCAGATTTGTGTACATTTATTCTTTTGCGTAGAGACTGTCCAGTTTGGCCAATGAACATGGCAGAGGGGCATTGCTGGCACATGATGGCATATATCATGTATCAGCAATAACACTGGACACTCAATAACAGACTTAAAAGTGGCAATTCTTCAACAAAAAAGCCTTCAAAAACAGACTCCAATGAGAAACTGCAGAACTGGAATTAATTTGCGGGTGACTACAAAAACTAATTTCACCCTGCTGATACTTGCACCTTCTTGTCAACTGTTTGAAATGGGCCACCTTGTTTACATTGGCCTCATTAGCACTACAGGAGTGATTTCCACCCCTTCTTTTCAACTGTTGAGAATAGCCCACCTTAATTGAATTGGCTCGTTAGCACTCACCCCCCACTTGGTAAGGCAACTCCATTCTTTTCATATGCTGTGTATTTAAACCTCCCTACTGTATGTTCCACTCCATGCGTCTGATGAAGTTGGTTTTAGCCCATGAAAGCTTATGCCCAAATAAATTTGTTAGTCTCTAAGGTGCCACAAGGACTCCTCAGTGTTTTTACTACTACAAGGAGTTATGAATGCCACTGGAGGAGATTGTAGCCATCCGTCCCCTGTAGCTTTGGGGGCAGGGCCACCCAGAGGATTCAGGGGGTCTGGGGTAAAGCGGGGGAGCAGACATAAAAAAAGGCGCCACCCACTGTGGATCTTGTACTCACCTGGCGGCGCTCCAAGTCATCATTGTCGTCGGGTCCTTCACTCGCTCTGCGTCTTCGGCAGCACTGAAGAACCCACCGCTGAAGTGCCGCCGAAGACCCGGAGCGAGTGAAGGGCCTGCCGTTGAAGTGTTGCCGAAGACTCGGACCGCCACCAGGTGAGTAGCCAGGGAAGGGATTCTCGGTCAGGACTCACAGGGCACCTGCGGGGCCCGGGACAAATTGCCCCCCTTTCCCCCGGGTGGCCCTGCTTGGGGGGGGGCCACGCCCCCTCACTACCCCACCTCTGTCAAGACTAAGTGTACTGGGATATTAGTCTCTGAGGCCCTGTCCTTCTAGGCAGGGCTTTGGAGTGGAGTCCGGAGCTGGAACGCGGAGCAGCCCCAGAGCGGTGGAGCTGCAGGATTTTGCCTGGAGCCGGAGCACAGCTCCAAAGCCCTGCTTCTAGGCAGGGCCAAGCAGCAAGTAGTCCAGGGCCTTGACCTCAGGCATAGGGTGACCAGACGTCCTGATTTTATCGGGACTGTCCCGATATTTGCTTGTTTGTCCCGCGTCCCGACCAATGTTAGGTCGGGACACTGGACAAACAAGCAAAGGCTCCGGAGCCCGAAGGGCTCGCGCCCTCCCCTGCCCCGACTCCGCCCCCTCCTTCCCCCATTGGATCCTTCCCCAAATCCTCGCCCCCATCCCCGCCCCCTCACTGCCCCATTGTCTCCCTCCCCAAATCCCCGCCTCTTTCCAAGCATGCCATGCCCAGGAGACTCAGGGGAGTGCGGGGCCGGGGTGAGTGTGAGTCTGGCCTGGCCCCGAGCAGGCAGGACTCGGGCGCGGTACCTGGAGGGAGAGTAGGGGGGCGGCCCGTGGGGCTAGGTGGCGGCTGTTCTCCCCACCTGGGCAGGGGACTCGGGAGCAGCCGCTGCTGCAGCTCCCACTGCTGCGGGGGGAGGAAGTGGCCAAGCACATGGCGCTCGGCGGCTGCGGCTTTGGTGCCCGGGCCCGAACCCGGGCCTGCTGCGGGGCAGCGCGCACACTGCGCCCAGCTCCTGGCCAGTCGCGTCTGGGCTGGCTGCCCAGCTGGTGCAATCCCGTGGCGGAGGCATCAGCAGCCCAGTCCCGTTCGTTCCCCTGCAGGACCCGAGCGGGATGCGGGGGGCTGGGGCCTGCTGCCCCCACTCCGAGACCGCCCGCAGGATTGCACCAGCTGGGCAGCCAGCCCAGACGCGAGGGCCCCAGCTGGTATCGCGCGCGCGCGCGGCGCCCGCGCCAGCCGGCAGCAGGCCGGGCCGTGGGGGCGAAGCCCAGAGCCCGCGCGCGCCGCCACCGGCCGATCCCGCCGCAGCCAGCAGGCAGTGGAGCAGCGCCCTGGGCTGCTCAGGTGGGGAGAACAGCCGCTGCCTGGCCCCGCAGGCCACCCCGTACTCTCCCTCCAGGTACCGCGCCTGAGTCCTGCCTGCTCGGGGCCAGGCTGGACTCACACTCACCCCGGCCCCGTGCTCCCCTGAGTCTCCTGGGCCTCCCTCCAGCGCTTGCGGAGGGAGGAGGAATCGGGGGTGGGGGATTTTTTTTTTTTTTGCTCTGCCCCCGCCCCGCCCCCCCGCGTCCCAATATTTGACCTGGGTGATCTGGTCACCCTACTCAGGCAGGGCACAGCAACAACACAGCCTAGAGGCTGAAGCCCTCAGGCAGGGTGGAGTGACAGTCTAGGGCCTGCTGGCCTGGCTCTGGCAGATGTCAGACAAATGCAGGCCTCTTGGCCTACGATGGGGAGGCTGCCAATCCCTGGGGTGGGGTTGGCAGCAGGGGGTAGGGTCACCCTGTACCCACCCTACCCCTCTGGGTCCCAGCCTAGTACCCCAACAGTGGTGGACGGTTCTGTCACTGGGTCAGCAGGGATCCAGCCAAAACATGCTGACCGGAATTCTGACCACCCAACCAGACTACTGTCTGGTGTCCCTGGCGGCTTCCTACAACCCCCTCGCTGCATACTTTTATCTGTGGAGTTCCTCCATCTCCCTCGGGTACACGGCCAGCAGCAGTTCCAGCAGCTCTTAGGCATCCTTGTTGGTGATGGACCTAGCAGTCCCTCTGAGTCCTCAGTGTCACAGAGGTCCTCTTTGGGCTCCCGCTCCAGCAGCAGGTGGGAAGCATCTGTCTCTTTCACCGGCTCCAGCCAACTGCATTGCAGGGCCTGCCTTTTATATTCCCTGTCCTTCCCCTCTGCTTCCAGCAGAGTGGATGTGGCTTCCCTGGCTCTCCCCACCAGGCAGTGGGCAGAGGTTCCTCCCTGTCAGTCTTTGAGGGAGGCCATACCCCCTCACTACAGCCACCCATTACCAATCTTCAAAATGTTCTTCCATCTTTCTCTTTGATAGCAAAATATAATTTCTTCCACTTATCTTGAATATGGGGTTCTTTTTAAACAGAGGTTTGGATGTATTTTTTGAGTGATCAATCTTTAGATGAAGTAGCCAACAGATTCTTCAGGTCTTCTAATGACCTATTTAAACTTCTCTCCAGAGCACTACATTCATGATCAAACCAAGACGATGCTTGCTTTTGATCCTAACTCCTTATAATTCCCCCCTTCTAGAAAACTGATTAGTAATTTCATAAAATATTAAAATGTTGATTCAACATGGAAGAATCCTCAAAAAGATCTGTATGCTGCATTTCTCTTCTAATAGTCATTACATCACAAATTGTTATGCTGTTGGTGAGTTTGAGAAAAAGTTTGTTTTCCATACTGTTATACACTGTTTAATTCTCATGAAACTTTTCTTTCTTTCCCAGGGCTGGTGAAGGGTCTGGGGCTCCCCTCAGCGGCTCGGGTTTCCTGGGCAGCACTTACGATGGCCCAGCTCCGGCTTCTGGCCTGGCCAGGGGGAGGCCCCGGGGGAGAAGAGGAGCAGCAGTTGGTGGGGCCACAGTTTCAGCACAGGTGCCCCCCCCTTTTCTACACAGGTTCTGGCGCTCCTGTGGGTACCTCTTCACATGAGCCCTGTGGGCCTGTGGTTAATCCACCACTGCATTAGGCAGAGGATACAAAAAGGAATGTGAGAGGAGGGGAGATTGCTCTTCACTGCTTGCCTCAGGTGCTGAAGGCCCCCTAAGAGTGTAGGAGTACAGCTGTATAGTGTACAAGAGAGGTGGGAACCAACATTGTAAATAAACAGCACCTGGTGTTTTTCCAGCACAAAAGTCTCTGAGCTGTTTGTGAATTTGAGCAGAGGCAGGAGCGAGTGGCCCCTGCTACACTGCTGTTATGTACTGAGTAGTCTAGACACTACTAATTTCACACTCGCCCTCGGTCACATTTAAATTGGTTTATAATGCTAGGTTCTATTACTATATAATTAGTAGTGGGGAGGCATAACACAGATAGTTAGCATTTTGATCTCTACAAAACTACCACTCCGGGTTCTCTCAAAAAAAACACGTGATAATTGCAATAATCAAGCGCAATTCAAATTAGAAATTAAAATTATTTCATTCCAAAGAAATCTGGAAAACTCCTAATTTAATTCTCCAAAATTGATCTTCTGATTCTATGACCCACCATCTTCTAATTTATACTCTGGGGGGTGAGGGGGATTCAGCGTGACTGCGCGCCCACAAAAAACATGCAGAATTTCTGTGCTTCCCTGCAGTAAATGGCATGGAAGCCAAGGTCCACCCACATGGGATCCAATAACTTCTTATCACAGAAACAAATGTTGAGGTGTTTGTTTTGTTTTGTTTTGTTTGTCTCTGTCACATAAAGCAGTTTCAAGAAGAGTTTGCATTAGGGATATAATGAAATTTATTATAAAAGTGCAAATCATTGTTTTATTTAGTATTGATTCCTTCCATAATTTGGTGCCTGAAAGGTAATGACCAAAGCTGCCATGACAGAGACTGAGAACACAATTTCCATTAAGACAAGGAATTGCACTTCTTATTACTCATGCCCTGTACTATGAATTTGTATTTGTTTCCTTCATTTAAAAACCGCCATATTATATTCACTCAAGACTAGAATCTGTACGTTGTCATTTTAGTTGTTTCCATGCTCTGGAAAGTAACTGTCAGATGAGGATTTTGCAGGCTCTAACGCTGGGGAGTTCATACTTGATTTTAATAGCATTCTGAGGCATAATTATGTAGCTTTTTGTCAGGAAGACCAGTATAAGAGAATCCTTATAAAGTAGAAATACTGCCTTGTCATTATGGGGAACTGCCTTTTGGGGCAACTGCAAGAGAATTATCAAGCTTGATCAATTAAGTGTATATTCAAATATACTGACGATGTCAAAGTTTACTGAATAAACAGTGCTCACTCTCCCCTTTTTCTAAATACCATGTGTTACCTCAGGAGCTGGAGAAATTATTCCTTTAATAAACTTATGGAATTGCACAGAAACCCAAGACTTTTGACTGGTTAGTTTCACAGCCCTGGTCAAGCTGTCCCCGCTAGACATTAACCAGGCTGCTGTATTTTGGTCCTACAGGCTGGATCTATGTGCACTTAAGCTTCTCTTGGTTTGAGTAGGCGCTAGCACTGTTTTTCTTTGGCCTCTCTGGCACACTTGCTGGGCACAAGCTCTGTCTGTTCCCCTTTCAAGGAAACGGTTCCTTGCAGTCCAGCCAGACCACAGTACCAGAGCTGACCCCCAAGATACCCCAGTTGCATAAGCAACCCCATGCCCAGAGCCAAGCCCGCCAACAACAATTCCGGGCCCCAGGGAAGAACAGTCAATGGGCCCCCTAGAAAGGGATGGCTGAGGTTTACGACACTACTTTTTATCCTATTGATAACACATTAGAACCCACTATACGTAAGTTGTGGCATTGCTTGATGTAGTTAATTTTTTTTTCCCAGTTACATTACCAGTATTAAACAAATCATGAGCCTAAATATAAGATGTAGAATTTGTTTGAATTCTATATTTAAATTAAATAAATAAATTATGGAATTAAATTGGCAAGAGTCCAGTGGAGGGCAACGAAAATGATCAGGGGGCTGGAGCACATGACTTATGAGGAGAGGCTGAGGGAACTGGGCTTGTCTAGTCTGCAGAAAAGAAGAGGGAGGGGGGATTTGATAGCAGCCTTCAACTTCCTGAAGGGAGGTTCCAAAGAGGATGCACCTAGGCTGTTCTCAGTGGTGGCAGATGACAGAACACGGAGCAATGGTCTCAAAAGTTGCAGTGGGGGAGGTCTAGGTTGGATATTAGGAAACGCTATTTTACTAGGAGGGTGGTGAAGCACTGGAATGGGTTACCTAGGGAAGTGATGGAATCTCCATCCTTAGAGGTTTTTAAAGCCCAGCTTGACAAAGCACTGGCTGGGATGATTTAATTGGAGTTAGTCCTGCTTTGAGCACGGGGTTGGACTAGATGACCTCCTGAGGTCCCTTCCAACCCTGATATTCTATGATTCTATTAAACTAAATAATATAAAACATTTAAAGAAGCACAATGTAAAAAAACACCTAAAGTATCAAGTCGGCTAATTACACATGAATCACGATTAGGTGTTTAATCTAAAGACAAGTTAAAAACTGATATACAAGATGTAACTGAATATGAATAACAAAGTTAAAATATACAATAATAAAACATTTAAAAATATTTTTTAAACAATATCTGAATATGGCACCAAATACAGCAGGGGGTGGTGTGTGTGGTGGACATGTGCACAGCAGGGAGTGGGTCGCTGGGGTGGGGAGCCACTGCCCCTGCGCATCATGCAGGGCAGGCTGGAGCCGGGCCCCACGCTGCTGCTGGCCTGGCGTGGCGTTGCCACATGGGTGCGGAGCTGGACCTCGTGCAGTGGCTGGTACGCGCATGCACAAGCTGCACCCATGCAGACGTGGGCCGCCTGACATTTGAGCTGGCTGGTGTCCAGCAAGCTGCTGCCAGGTACACTACTTGTGCCCAGCGAGCTGCTGGATGCACTCTTCTGGCATGTCCAGGGCTTTCACATGCCCATCTGGCTGCCTTCACCACTACTAGTACCACCCCCCACGTGCCTAGGAGCCCTGCAGCCCACCCGGGCGTTTGCCCTCTTTGCCCTCCCTTTGCCTGTCAGTGGGCCTGCCCAGAGCTCCAGCCTTGCGAGCCCTCTGTTTAACTCTCCAGGGACACAACATAGTCAAAACACACAAGACACAGACTTTGCTAAGGTTTCTAATACAATCACTCTCTACTTTAGCTAACACAAGAAACATACACATGTAGACAAAACCATAATATGCCCATATGCATTTCCCTGCTCAGTTTCCTCACCACTCTTGAGTGTTCTTTGGGCTTTGGTTAGAGTACTGTAAGAAGTCCAGGATCCTGCCTCTACCACTTCACTCCTGCACATGGAGTCTCCTCTCACTTCTGCAACCAGCTTTCTGCTTCTAGTCTCTTCTCCCTCTCTATAATGGCTGGTAAGAGACCCTTTCTTTTATAACCTCCAGTCCCCTTTGTCAAGTGATGCACATCAGGTGATCCATTGCTTAGTTACTTCCCTCTTGAAGTTCACACTTGAAAACTGGTTTGTCCTGGATGGTAGCTGTCTTTTTATCCAAGGCAGCTCCATCCGAATGCATGATCATGGTTTAATGACACTCCATTATTAGCCCTGTGCCAAGTGCAAGAATTTCTCCTGTCACCGCCTATGGGTTTTAGGTTAATATGGAGGCAAAAGATAACACAGAAGGCAAACGTGCCCCATAATAAAAATTGAGTTTGCAGTGTAAACGTAGCTACACAGAGATTCCCCAATATTAAACAGAATTTATAACCTGTACATAGACAAATTACTCCCCTATCATCAGTCAAGTATGTGATATTCAGCTTTCAGCAAAAGATAATATAGCTTTTGCTTGAGAGGAAGATGAAAATATATTGGTTGCAGGCATCCTTTAAAAGCTGTTCTAACATGTTAGATTTCAGTAATGTGCATAGGAAATTTAGTGTATAATGTATTACACTGATTTACAGCAAATGGTGCAAATTATGTCTTAGAAAATGATTTTGGATTTCAGGATGTACATTTGCATATACAGTATGTAATGGAGTTTAGACTTCAACTTTTAGCACTAAATCATGTAGGAAAAGTTGCACCATATATGTCATTGGAAAGGTCACTTTCACTAGACTTGCAGTGAGGATTCAGAGTTGATTTGTAACCTATTCCTAATACATCCACAAAAATTGTTTGTTTTGGCAAATATATTTGCCAAAAAAGTTGACGTAATTCCAGCACAACTTTTTTTCTCACTCTTAAAATGACTGTTAAAATTTCACAGCCTAATCTCTGTGGATGACTTGCAAGTGAATGTGGATAGTTTTGATCCAACCTAGATCAGTTTAGAGTTTGATGGGAAACCAGCAAAAAAAACCCAAACATAATATTTAATGCAGGAATTACATGTTGGCTTAAACTAGTGTCTAGATACTGTAGTCCAATGTATCCTGACAATGGCAAGTACCAGTTGCTTCAGAGAAAGTTGCAAAAAACCCTGAACCATGAGTGTTTATATCGCCCTAAAAAATCGTATTCCTTCTAATGTAACTGTGGATGCTCTCAATATTCATATAAATGTCTAATCCTTTTGTGCATCTTATTTAACTGTTGGCCTCAATGACATCTTATGGCAACGAGTTTCAATTTCAGTTTTTCAGTTCATATTAACTGGAATCACAAAGCAATGCTCAGGATGTGACTTGTGTATTAGTGAGGGGTGTGGCTGCAGAGACAAAAGATCATCTTCCATTTTGGAAGCTGGGTCTCTGGACTGCAGGGACAGATCAAGGAACTGTAGACTCCAGCTTGTGATGGGCTGTGGTTACTGTGTTCTATCATGTTTAAATAAAAATGTCATTGTTAAATACAAGCTCTCTGTGCCTTACAGAGAAGCATATAGGTGAACCTAGGTGAATATAAAATAAAGAAAATATTTGCATGAACCCTGGTAATGTATGTACAAGCACCGAGTTCCACACAGCTGCACTTAGAACCCCTCAGGGCCCTGTGTCCTGGCTAAGAACATGCATTACTCAAGGAATTTATATTCATGCTATATCTGTGTGGGTTACGTCACTTTGCTAATTGCAAGTAACCTACTCAGCAGGTAATATCTTGTAAGATTTCCCAGAGGTAGCTTTTTTGTTTAAAAGGTATTCCTTCAATGGTATTTGCACATTGCTCCAAATACTGTTATGTTTCAAGAGGTTAACCTGACATAACTCAGTGCAAAGCACTATAAATCTTAGGGCGCCACAAAGTTTGAAGTAATACTCTGTAACTATATACCAGCTGCCACAGGTATCAATAAAACAAATAAAAATGTATACAGCCTGAACTACTGTAGTTATGGGTCAGTGGTATTAAATATCTTTTGCTGTACACAGTTATCAGAGCAAAACTGGTCCAGCTGTGGATTCTACTTGCAATTCTAGCTTCACTGCCAGCTCTAGGACAGTGTTTTCAGTGACTTAAAGCTTGGTCATCCACAAATGGAGCTGTGCAGTTGCTGTTACTTCAAATTCAAGCCTAAATTCACTGGTAGTAATTCATAGAATATCAAGCTAGATTGGGTGATTCTTTAATGGTGCCAATCTGCCCCCTATTGTAGAATGTTACCACTAGCTCCTGCAGTGGAATTGAGCCCAATAACTTGTGGTTTCAATTAACAAATCTATCTTGCCTACCCTCAGAGAAGTACTGTCATCTTCATTTTACAGATGGGGAACTGAGGCAGAAAGATTGAGCGCCCAAGGTCACAAAAAAGGAAGTCTGTGGCAGAGTCAAGAATTGAGGTCTCTTGAGCCCCACAATATCATGCTTCCTCCTCTCAGGATCATTTCTGTAAACTCATATATAGATTAGATTTTGTTTCAAACGTGAGGGCCCAATGCTATAGTCCTGCCATCTACATTGTTAATCCCGGATTGCAAGGCTTCACATGTCTCCTGGAGCTGAAAATCATTGAAACAGTAATTCTACCACTCCTGGCAAGAAACTACTTAAGATTTCTTTTAATGAACTGTGCCCCTGCGGAGGATTCTCAGTGCATCCATGGTGGTCAAAGCTGGCATTGGGCAGAGTATGAAGCTGGATACCACGATCTGGAAATTGACTAGATTTCAAGTTAAGCTCCCATTAAAAATTGCAAGAAACAAATTATAATGTAGCTCACATAATGGTGCCTATCTACTGCAGTCAGATTACTATCATATGCATGCTCTCAGAAAGTAGTTTCCACTGTGTATAATATTCCCAGACAGCAACTTCATGAGAAGATTTAAGGCTGAAAATGTGTTTTAGTGCAGTCTGCAAAAAATAAAAGTGAAAAAATCTGGAAATGAAAAGTGAATGAATCCAGCCAGTTCCTTACTCAGTTTACAGATTACAGTTCCATATAATCCTTAATCATTTGCTATCACCCCACCAGATTCACACTGCTCACTGAGCCTTCATCTCTCTCTCTGTTCATGCCTTATTTAAAGCTGCCCATGGTAGCCTTCAAACCTAAACCATTCTCTCCCAGCTCACCTTTTAAGTTACTTCCACCCGGTTTTGCCCAGACTAACGGCAAATTTGAAATTAAATCTCACTACCAAAACATCCCTTTCTCTTTAGGTGTCCCTGGGGTAAGCTTTTCCCAACACTCCTCCACAGTTTTAGAGGGAGGCCAAACAATTCAGGCTCATTCTGCCTGGCCTGAGAGGTTAGCAGGGAGTCCTCGTCCAACCAGTGTTCTCTGCACCCTTTGTTATCAGAGAAGAAGCAGATTATGTGCTGCCCTCCTTTCCAGAACTTGTCCTGGTTGATCAAGGGAATGAAGGCAACTCTGCCTCACCCTGCATTACAAGGCTCACCTGGCCAAAGTCCTAAAAGAGAACAATAGTCTGGTTTGCTTTGACACCAGCTATTATCCTGGGACCCTTCCTTTCTCTTAGCAGCTCTGTCTGTTGTTCTCTGGGTTTCTCTGGTGAGAGAGACAAGCTTTGAGTTTACGCAGAGCTCTTCTTCAGGTCTGGCAAACTTACTTAGGCCTTGTCTACACTGCCACTTTACAGCACTGCAACTTTCTCGCTCAGGGGTGTGAAAAACACCCCCCTGTGCGCTGGAAGTTTCAGTGCTGTAAAGTGGCAGTGTAGACAGACTGCACCAGCGCTGGGAGCCATGTTCCCAAGGCTGGTAGCTACTCCCCTTGTGGGGGTGTTTTTTTTACAGCGCTGGGAGAGCTCTCTCCCAGAGCTGGTGCCGCAACTACACAGCCATGTTAAAGCGCTGCCCTGGCATACCCTCAGAGTATCACAACTAAATACAAGATGGAACAGATTGTTTAGCATAAGTAGTTAACACACATTTCAAGAGGCCATTCAAAGTGAAGTGGCCCATTAACACTCCTTCAGTCATAGGGAGAAAAGGAAAGGAGCCTTGGGGAAAAGACAGGTGATGTGGGGGGGGGGGACTCCTGCAGTGGGGTAGACTGCCCTTCCCCCTGCACACCAAGACTTCCCCTTCTAGCCTTAAAGGGCTAGTATACCCCCATTTAACTCCCCTCAGTGGCCCCCATTCTGTTTGGCACAGGCAGACCCTCAAGTCCACACATTGGAGTTTAACTTCAATGGGGCTCTGCATGGATGCAGGGATTATTCTGTGCAGAGCAGCTTGCGGGTCTGAGAGCTTTGTTTGGCACATATCCCTCACTACTTGTTCAACATCCTCTCTCTCTCTCAAAATCCACTTATCTCATGAATGCTTCCTTTGATCTAGCCTCACTTGCACATTCTATTGCCCTATGCATTTCTTATATGTGATCACACTGTAATCATACTGAATCAGCATGGAAGTATCTTCCTAATGTGCACAGGATGTCTGTGGCAGAGCCAAGAGTTGAAGCCAGATCTCTTGTGTTCCAGGATAGTGCCTTAAACAAGACAACGCTTCTTTTCTAGCTATCTTTATGCTCCACTGTTTTCTGCATTCTGGGGGACCATCTTTCCAAAACTGTACGTGCCTGTTAATTTTCACATGATGCCATTAACCATCTTATGTACTCCACAAAGACGTATAAAGTACAGTATTTTTCATTCCCCCTCTCCAACTCATTATACATCAAGAATCAAACTATTCTGTTTCATTTTCACTGGAATCCAAACAGTAGCATGTTATCTGAACATGTTGAGCTGTTACACGATGTCAGTTACCTGGGTCCTTTTGTTTTGTAAACGCTTTCATTTGATTTTTGTTTTGAAATAACCAGCAACCTTTTTAAACATTGTGAAGTTTTTATGTTTCTGCCCAGCACGAGTTGGCTCCCACTATTTTAAATCAGACCTTTAGACCATGCATGATTTATTTTACTCACAATAAGCCAACAGATGAGGTTCGTTCTTGATCCTGCAGCTGATCGTGAAACTGTCAGAAGAGATTTACGTACTTAAGTAAGGCATAAATCACATAGTTAATCATAATTAAGGTTGCGGAAGTTAGACAGAAATGAGTTAAAGGCAGAAAACCCATCCAGCAGCCATTGCAGCTGCCCTTTGCACAAATCCATCATTTTGAACAAGATAAGCATTCAATGAAAAACAAATACCTTTTGCTTGAACACACAGAATTTCCATACTGAAGAGCTACACTGAGATCCTTAAATAATGTAACTGACTTATCTAGAACATGAATTAGAGATAAAGATTGGATTTTTTTCTTAATGTATTTGTGAAAATCCCTCTCTTGCCCAACTCAGAGTTTGCCTAAGGTGGGAAGTACAGATCATTTTTAGATCTTTTAGATATTAGAAAGGGGGATAACCTGAACCCCTTGAAAAGGTTCAATATCCAAACCTGGGTCTTAGTTTTGCAGCTGACTCCCATCTCTTGAATACGCTGAACTGAAATTCTAGATCCAAAGCATCCTGAACTTGGAGACTTGTGATATCCAGATCAGAATTTTTCAGGTCAGGCTCATCTCTATGAAGGGCTCTCTCGTGACTGTTAGCTACGCTCTGCAATGTGAAGACCCAACGCTGCAGTGATCATTGCTGACGTAAATATTCCTTTAATGTTTGTTCTTTGTTTCCTGCTATCTCATGAAACACTCTGGCAATAAAATGCTCAGTACAAACACTGCTTAGAGATGCTTGGTACAGAAATTACTGCGTGACATTCCATGGCCTGTGTTATGCAGAAGGTCAAATTAGTTGATCCCAATGGTCCCCTCTATTAACTAATTTCCATGACAATTGTCTTTTTGAAACCATTTTGAGTAAATTCAGGCTTGACATTGTTAGAGTACGGTGGGGGAAAGAAAGCGATGGGAGACTTTCTCTCCCCCCTGCCGTTTGTGTATACTGGTAGAATGCTGCAACTCACACTCCCTGGGCATGGGGTAGATGGTGGGTAGCATACCAGGTGGAACTCTGCCAGCTCAAGGGAGTGAGATCAGCTCCAGGGGGTTGAGCCAGACCCCCTATAGAACTGAATAGGAATTAAACCAACAGGATTCTATAGAAATTTACTGGATTCCAACATAAATTACTCTTTAAAAACTATATAGAATTTAATCATGAATGATCTTTCTACAGAGTTCTATTGCAGGGATGTAATTTTCTATCATGTTTTATAGGATGATTTTTTAAAATTCCCTATAGAAAGGTCATCATGTTCTATTGCATTAAAAATGTTCTGTGAGGGCCTCAACACCCACTGGTGTCCTCCTCAAGGCTCCGGGGGAAGCATATTTTGCTTGTTTATAAAACTGTCCCTGCTGGGTGTGCTTCTACTCAGCTGTCTGAGCTATTCAGCTTGCATCTCCTGTGGGCAGGCGGAATGAAGTAGGGAACCTCCACTCAGCCACTGCACACTTAAGTATCTTAGAAATACTGGAGAGAGAAAAATACAGCTCTGCTCTCCACCCACCCACACAATCGTTGCAGGGGAATGTTATGCTCTAGCTTTAATTCACTCATGCTCCCACAGAACTCTGTCCACAGGTGAAACTGCTGGCTGACTAAAGCTACACTGCAAATGAAACAATATGCCTGGCCTTGGTGCACAGATGCTACCAAAGTGTGCATGAGTAACTCATTTCTCTGGTATCCCGGTAAGTATAATTTGGGTGTTTTGTTCTCACAGAGTTACCAGAAAGGTTGCTGTCTTGGGTTTGTTCTAAGTGTGCTCTCATTAGATTGCTGTATCCCTGCATTAAAGCCAGAGCTGAACAAGCAGGAAATAAAACAACTTTAAAGTGTGTGTTATATAAATGGATCAATGAAATCATCAAGGAAACAGAATCCCATTTACAGCAATTGGTAAGGATTGCCAAATAATTTGATGCACACAGAACTTTTGCTTTCAGGCACCTTATTTAAGGCGCTCTACCCTAAGGCTTTAAAACATGAAAGCCAAAAAAAATCCAAAATCCCATGCTGCTAAAAATGGCTAAATGAAGGTTTTTGTGCCCTCCCCCCCCCATAACTGACTCCTTAGGATTCTGTGAACCCACGTGAGTGGGGGGGAAAGGGGGCAACATAGAGATGGTCAAGGGCCTGATCACACATCTGACACTTTCAAAAGGGCTTAGAGATACCAGTTGTAATATCTTAATGATGAGCACACCAGTGTCATGATAAACTCTTTATTATGACCAGAACTATGTGCAGAAATGAGGTACAGTAATAAAACATTCTACTCAGTGTAGCTGCAGCCTGCAACTGCCCTGTCCTGGGCTTCTTTGTTTCTGCCCCAGCAGGATGGAAGTGTTCCCAGAAACCAAAGAGTGCATCTAGAGTGTACGGGAAGTATGGCATCTCTACATGTATTGGATGACTTATTCCATAGCACATCTTCCCTTTTATAATTTTTTTGACTGAACTAAAATGCTATTAAATTAAACTATCAAACTATTAAAAATACAAGAACTGACTTAACTCTTCAAGTTTCTTAAACACCACCCGAATGTGTCGTGATCAATCTCTTAGGGCATTTCGGCAATCTTCCTGATCTGCAGTATTGCAAACCCGCTTTAGTCAAATCCTTGTCTGCTACGGACTGTTCAGTCTCATAGTCAATAACAGGGTCAGTCTGTGAATTTTTTTCAGCTTGTATATCTGCTATCACTTCTCTTGGCCAAGTTGTCAGGTATCTTGAACAGATGCTTAGATTTTACCTTCCTCTGTGATCACTGAATGTGAGCAAGGTGAGTCTTCTCTGACTTTGACTACTCATTGTCCATCTTACCATATTCTCACCATATATATTTTTTTTAATCTGTGAAATAAGTCTTGCTCTTTTATTGTAATATTTGGTTTGATTGTAGTTCCCCAGTCTTTTCCTCCCTGTCCCCTCCTACTTCTGGGAAATTGGTAACGTCGTCCACTCTAATCAGGTGATTGTGTCTTCCCAGATTGAACAGCTCAGTTCTGACTTTGTCCCATGGAATTGCAAACTGTTCATGTGGTCTCATTGGTTCTTTCTGCTGGGAATCTGTACTTCTGACATCTTCCACACTTGCTCATCATTTCTTTGATGTCACTATTCATCTGTTGCCAGAATACAAATTCTCTAGCTCTTCTGTTTGATGTGGTCATTTCCAGGTGCTCTGCGTATATTTGTTTCAATATTTTCCTTTTTATCACTGTGGGAACCATGATCTATGTTCCCTTCAAGAGCACTCCTAAGATCACTGAAAGTTCATTTTTATAATGGGAATAAGCTGGTGGGAAGTGTTGATTCCCTCCCTCCCCTTACCTATCACTTGTATCAGTGCTTGCAGCATTTCATCTTTAACTGTTTCTGTCTCCAATTCGTCCCATATGCCTAGAGATATACAGCATGTGACATTTTTTATCATGCTCACATGTATGTTTACTGCTTGTTCCAGATCATAGGGCTGTGTATTGTTAGATGGAGCATATGGTCTTGAGAGTATGTCGGCCAATACTAAGTGGCATCCAGGTTGGAACTCCAGGGTCATGCAATACTTCTGTATTTTCAAAAGTAGTTTCTGTGTCCTGGGTGGTGCTTCTCCAAGTCCCTTTCAGTGTATTGCAATCAGTGATTTGTGTTCTGCTTTGAAGCTATGACCATAGAAAAAGTCATAAAAATTGTATATCCATATGCCAGACCTTGGTCTCATTTTCAATTTGTGCATACGTCGTCTCTGCAGCTGTCCTAGCCCTAGCTGCATATGAGACTGGCAATGTTGGTCAAAAAATAGCAGCACTGGAGATGATGTCAGACTGTCCTTGAACTCACTGAACTCGCTTTTATGCTCCAGCATCCAGGCCCATTCAGTGACCTCATGGAGGAGATGTCTTAAGTGAGTTGTGCAAATGGTATATAGTTAGGTCTGAATTTGCTGATGTAATTCAACTTGACTAGCAGCCTTTGAATTCCCTTTTTATCTTCAGGTCTTGGCATGTTCAGTATTGCTTGAATCTTTGATTCATTGTGCAAGATTTCCTTGGAGGTCATTCTCTCTCCCAAGTATGTAATTTCCATTGTTTGACAATTACATTTGGCCTTATTCAGTTTAAGGTTATTAGCTCTCACAATTTCCAGTACTTTCTTCAGTTGCTCCTGATTTTCAATAACTGCCCCAAATTATGATGTCATCAATGTACACTTTCACACCTCCTAGTCCCCCTAGTATTTGGCTCATACAGTGAAATTTCTGGAGCTCAACGTATTCCAAAAGGCTGTCTAAGGAAGCACGTATCTGCCAAATGGTGTTTTGAAAGTACAGATCTTGGAGGTCTCACTGTCCAAGGGGAACTGCCAAAATCCAATCGATGAATCTAATATGTTGAAGAATTTGGCTCCTTACATTTCAGACAACAGTTCTCTTCTTGCAGGCAAGTGGCAGTGTTCTGTTTTTTTGGTTTTTTTTCTAGCTCCTTAGAGTCCATATACAGCTATTGTCCCCCTTCTTTTTTCTCTATGATTAATAAGGAGTGAAGCCAATCTGTTGGTTCGTCAGTTCTCCGAATGATACCATTTGCTGTCGTATTTTTCAGCTCTTCTTCTAGCCTCTTTCTTAAGGCTCGTGGAACTTCTTTTGTCACATATACCACAGGTTCTGTATCTTCTTTTAACTGTATCTTCTATGTTTCTGGGAGGCAGCCATTTCTTGTGAATATGTCTTCATGTGATGTTAATACTTTCGTATCTTGTTCTGTGTTGTCTTTCTGTATCTCTATGGCATACATCCTCTTAACAAGACCAAGCACCTCACGTGTATAGGCACAAGACTGGTTGCTTGCTTCTGTGTACCACCACAAACTTTTGTCTTATCATTTTCCCTTTGTCTTTAAGTGCCAGTGTGCATTCTCCCAACACGGCGATTATTCCTCCATTATAGTCCTTCATCAGCACTTTTATATGCTCCTTACATCTCTCTCTTTCAGTTTCTGTTCAGTTACATCACTCTATTTCAGTTTCACTTGTGCCCCTGTGTCTGTCTTGTATGTCACATATCTCCCATTTTAATTAGCCCATCTTTTGAATTTTCAGCCACCTCCATTATTATGCTTAAGAACAGCTATTTCTTTTCACCGGAGGAATTGCTTTCTGCACTTAATACATGCACTTTTCTGCTTTCTCTGTAAATTTTAGCATAATGGTTAGGTTTATTACAGTTTCTACATATTTTTCCGACTGCTGGGTGTGACCAGTGGTGCCTGGGGCAGCCCTCACTGGAAATGCCAAGCCTGCAAAAGGGAGAGTAAATCTCCCAAGAATGGTGGGTGACATTGAAGTTAAAGTCCCCAACCAGTCAGAAACTGTGCTTCTGATCCCCCACACTGGTTATCAAGAAGCAAAAAAAAAAAAAAAAAAGAAATCACACAGCCCCCTTTATTGCATTCCAGTTCTCTGGCTCCCAATCAGCACCCGGATCCAGTACAGTGAGAAGTTATTTAAAAAACTCTGCTCACATATACAAAATGTTCTTCTGGCCCCAAAGAGTCAGCCACATTAACAGATCAGTATAGGTTTGGATCTCACTGAAAATACCATGCTGCCACCCAATCCTTTAGTGTCTAAAACTAAAGGTTTATTATAAAGAAAAAAGAGAGAACAAGAAGAGAGATGTTAAATGGTAAAACAGTCACATACATACAAAGATTCCAAAGTCCATATATCAGGTTCCTAGCAGAACTGGTGAGTTTACTGGCTTGAAAGTCTCTCTGGAACACATCCACAGCTTGGATGAGTCATTTAGTCCTTTGATCAGAGCTTCAGTTGTAGCAAAGTTCCTCCAGAGGTAAGACGCAGGATTGAAGACAAAATGGAGAAGATGCAGCTGCCTTTTATAGTCTTTTGCCATGCGGCCTGTGCTTCTTTTTTTTTCAAACACAAGCTGCCAAGCACATGGCTTGAAAGCCTTAGAGTTCTGTCCATAGGTATGCCCCTGCATGCCTAGCTGAGTCATAAGGTGTATCTGCCTTTTCTCAATGAGTCATTTGTATAGCTGATGGTCCTTAATGAGCCATCAAGCAGGCTAGGCAGTGCTGATGCCAAACTGTCTGGGGGCGTCACCCATAAGCATAGCACAAGTTTGAAATACAGACAGACAGACAGACATATCTATAATGCATAATACAAAGGTGATACAAACACATACACAAGATTATCATATCTAGCAAATTATAATATTTTTGCAGATACCTTCCATGGCCTATCTGGCATAACTCATTACAATTTTACGATATTGATATTCATAATATCCTCACGTGTCCCCCAGATTCCATACAGAGTCACACTGGGCATTTCCTATACTCATGCTGGTTGCCAGATCACTGGCATGGGTGTCCTCGGTTTCTGTCCTCGGACAATTTAATTTCTGTGAACTTTTCCATTGATGATGCAGCTATAGTACTCAGTCATGTGCTCTGTGCCTTTATCTAGGCTTTTTATTTGTGTTAGAACATAAGAACGGCCATACTGGGTCAGACCAAAGGCCCATCTAGCCCAGTATCCTGTCCTCTGACAGTGGCCAATGGCAGGTGCCCCAAAGGGAATGAACAGGCAGGTTATCATCTAGTGATCCATGCCTTGTCACCCAATCCCAGCTTCTGGCAAACAGAGGCTAGGCACACCATTCCTGCTCATCCTGGCTAATAGCCATTGATGGACCTATCTTCCATGAATCAATCTAGCACCCTTTTGAACCCTGTTATAGTATTGGTTCTCACAATACCCTCTGGCAAGGAGTTCCAGAGGTTGACAGTGCGTTGCGTGAAAAAATACTTTCTTGTGTTTGTTTTAAACTTGCTACCTATTAATTTCATTTGGTGGCCCCTTGTTCTTGTATTATGAGAAAGAGTAAATAACACTTCCTTATTTACTTTCTCTATACCACTCATGATTTCATAGAACTCTGTCATATTCCCCCTTAGTTGCTTCTTTTCCAAGATGAAAAGTCCCAGTCTTATTAATCTCTCCTCATATGGAAGCTGTTCTATACCCCTAATCATTTTTGTTGCCCTTTTCTGAACCTTTTCCAATTCCAATATATCTTTTTTGAGATGGGGCGATCACATCTGCACGCAGTATTCAAGGTATGGGCGTACCATGGATTTATATAGAGGCAATATGATATTTTCTTTCTTATTATCTATCCCTTTCTTGATGATTCCCAACATTCTGTTCGCTTTTTTGACTGCCGCTGCACATTGAGTGGATGATTTCAGAGAACTATTCACAATGACTCCAAGATCTCTTTCTTGAGTGGTAACAGCTAATTTAGACCTCATCATTTTATATGTATAGTTTGGATTATGTTTTCCTGTTTGTTCTGCTGCTTGTCACATACATATTGCCCTTCTGGTGTCAGATCCATTCCCTTAAAAACTGTTCTTGGACTTTTTTGATTTTTACACCCCAGGATATTCTGGTCTTTAATGAGAGTGTCTTCTAGTATTCCATATTCGCAGGACTGACTTTTTAGTTTTAAGTCTGTGACAAAGTGCTCTCTTTCCCTTTCACTCTGTGTTCCCCTGAATGTGTATTTTTCATAAGTAACATTTTTTCTAGGGACACAGTAATCTGACGAAGTGGGTATTCACCCATGAAAGCTCATGCTCCAATACAGGTGTTAGTCTATAAGGTGCCACAGGACTCTTTGCTGGTTTTTACAGATCCAGGCTAACACGACTACCCCTCTGATAATACTACTCAAACATTCACATTATTTCTGTAAAGCTTTCCTCTCTTTCCCCTCCATCATCCTTATGGAATGTATTGTAGATATCTAGGGCTTCTGTGCCTGTTGCTATTAGAAGCAGAGTAATCTTTTGCTCATTCTCCAGTTTATTTGCCCATGTGGCTTTCATATACAGTTCAAATTGCTGTTTGAACATTTTTCAGGCATATTCAGCATTTCCCCTGGTTCTCAGGGCTGGTGGAGAAGTTACTTGTAGTTGCACAAGCTCTGTAGCAACCATTTCAATGTTACCTCTCTCATCCAGTACACTATACCTTCTACTTCTGGTACCATGGAGTATCTTGCTGATGAGCACATTGGTGTCCAGAAAAATTCTGTATTCTGAGCAGAACTAGGCACAGAAATGAGGTAGCCAAATGTCCTACTACTCTTTATAGCTGCAGCCTGTGACTTCTTTGTCCTGGGCTTCTTTGTTTCTGCCCCAGCAAGAAGAGTGCCTAGAAATCAAAGACTGCATCTTTGCACTTTCAGCAGGACTTACCCCATAGCAAACCGCTCTTTCACCTCCCCAACACGCACATACAAATAGGAGCCACAGGCATGCAGGGCCGGTGCAACCATTTAGGCAAACTAGGCGGCCGCCTAGGGCACCTAGTGGTTGGGGGCGCCTAAAAGCCCCCTTAGGCGAGGAGGTGGAGCGGAGGTGAGCTGGGTGCGGGGGGAGGGGGGCGCACGGGGAGGGCTGCCCGCAGTAACGGGGGGAGGGCACACAGGGGAACTGCTCCCCACTCCAGCTCACCTCCACTCTGCCTCCTCCGCTGAGCACACAGCCCCTGCTCTGTCTCCTCCAATCATCGCCCTGGGTGGGGAGGAGAATTACAGCAGCACCGGTGTGCTCAGTGGAGGAGGTGGAGCCGAGGTGAGCTGGGGCACGCTCCCCAGGCACGGTTAGCTGCTGTGGCGGGGGGAGTCTCCCCAGGCAGGGTTAGCTGCCGTGGGGGGGCTGGGGAGTCTCCCCAGGCAGGGTTAGCTGTGGGGGAATTCTCCCCAGGCAGGGTTAGCTGCTGTGGTGGGGAGAGGGGCTAGCTGTCACAGTGGGGAGGGTAGCTGCTGCGGGGGCTCCTGGGTGGGGGCTGAGTTAGCTGCTGTGGGGGCAGGGTTAGCTGGGTGGGGGGCTGGGGGGACACAAGGTGGAAGTTTTGCCTAGGGCATGAAACTTCCTTGCACCGGCCCTGCAGGCATGATTAATTTAGCAGACACACGTTAACACATCTCTCAGGTTCCCACTGAGTTATACACATAGGGCACCTCTACAGCCCTACTAAAAGCCCTCCAGACACACTGCAGAACTGGAGCTGCACAAAGAAGATGGGAGACCACCAACAGAGCGAGTGAGCAAGCATGTCCTATGGAATTCTTGGGAAAGGACTTGGAAGGAGGGGGTGAATAGCTATCAAGTAGTGGCCCAATCCCCAGGTACACAATGAGGGAGAGTGGAGTGAGAAGAAAGAGGAGACCATTGTGACAAGAACAAGCCGCCCTACACAAGAAGTTTAAAGAAGAAAAATGCAAGTTTGCTGTACTTGGACCAGCGGCAGTGTCAATTACAAGTACAAACATAAACATACAGCATCTAGCTATGGTAATCGACACAATAACCAAGTAGTAGTACGTAAAATGGTCTATGGAAACATGATACATATTTTTTTCTGAGTGGGGCTACGCTATCCTTTCTCTGTTGTTCATTTCTGTTAATAACCATCCCACTCAAAGAGGCTTTAATGCTGCCTATATCTCCTGGCCCTATATTTGTGGTGTAGTAGGCTCAGCAGAAGAAAGGAAGGATGGTGCAGGGATTAGGGCATTGGCCTGCATCTTGAGAGACGTAGGCTCAGTTCCCTGCTTTACCACAATTCCCTGTTTCTGTGTGACGATGGGTACATCATTTAATCCTTCTGTGACTCAGTTCCCCATCTGTCAGAGATAGTAATGCCCTACTTCACGGGGGTGATATAAATACACTGAAGATTCTGGGGCTCTCTGATACTACAGTAATGGGGGCTGAATAGGTATGTAAGATTGATTTGCCTCAACAGCTGCCTGGGACAAAGGGCATTGCTGGAGGAAGCAGAAAGATTGTCTTTTTGTGCATGTCCAAATGGTTTGGAGAGCCATTTACTCGTAAGAAATTTTAGAAAGGTCCACACCTTTATTATCTGATGTTTAAAGATAGAATTAACAAATATAATTGTGATAGGGTGGACTAGGCCCTGAGGACCCCTGCTGGAGGCCCTGTGGCCTTGCCACACCCTGCCTCAGAAAAGGGCAGAAGAGAGGTCCTCCAAGCTGCCTAGAGTGGTGGTCTGGGAGGCAGCCAATCAGGGCCCAGTGGGCTTGTATAAGAAAAGCTGCAAGGCCAGAACATGTGAAGTTTCTTGCCAGAGCTAGAGGAGAGTAGATACCATGGGCTGGGACTCCACCAGGACAAGGCCTTGAGGTAAGGATGAAGAAGGTACTAGAACTATGGGGAAGTGACCCAGAGAATTGTAGCAGCAACACAGTTTATTTAAATGGACATGGTGGATGGCTGCTATCTATGGGGTCCCTGGGCGCCCCCCCCCCCCCAGCCACTGTGACAGTGGTCTGGACTTTGATATGCCCTGCAAGGAAACTGAATTTTTTTAGTGGCCAAGCTGAATAATGTGGGCCAGAGAGGTAAAGAATCTTCATGGAGGGAGGCCTGGCGGGGATGTGCTCTATAGCAGGGCCAGGACTGCTCAAAGAGCAGGGACAATTTGAGAGAGCCTAGAAGGGGCTGAGACAGTTTAAGCTAGGGTACTGTGATAGGCCATGCTGGACTGATTGAGGAGCCAGCTGAGAGATAAGGCTGCTGATTGAGGGCCCTTACAAAGCGTACTGCGATAGGTCACCTGTTGAACTTATACCCCAGAATGGGGTTAGCTTTGTTTTTATTTCACACACAGATGGTGTCTGACTTGGCCGGAGGGTTGAGTCACCAAAGACCTACCACAAAGTGTGTGAGAGAATGCAGGTGCACACACTCAGCCAGAGGGTGCTTTTGAGAGGTGAGGGCACTTTGTTACAATAATATTTTGTCTCTCTGATCCACTTGCGTTTACTCAGCTTGTGTTTTAATGTCTTCCTGTGGGTTTTTGAGCCCACAGTCTCTCAGAGGTCATGTTATAATTCAGAATGATGTCATGACATTCTTTAATTAAATGTGTTCTTTGTAACTGTGTGACCCAAATGAAAAGAACAGCACTATTGTGGTGATATCATTCCTTGATGTATAGAGAAAACTAAGCACAAAGGTCCAGATCCTCAGGGTATTTAGGTGCCTTATAACCAGGGAGTTAGATGCCTACATACCTTTCAGGATCTGGGGTTAATGTCTTCAGTGGGGAGCTATACGGCTCAGGCCGTCTGAAAACTGTGTTCTATAGGTAACATTTTCAAAAATGCCTAAGTCACTTAAGAGCCTACATTCCATTTTAAAAAATAAATCAGGCACTGAAGATGAAGTCTCGCTGAAAGTCAATGGGATTTGAGCTCTTAAAATATATGGGGGGAAATCATCAAAAGCACTTAGCTGTTACAGGTTCATGAATATCTCCCTTTAAACAGTCTTTAAAGGCTCAATTTAAGTGCTAACTTGCCACATTCATGGGAGTGGATTATGGAAGGACATTGCATCACTGGAGGCAAAGCAAAATGCTTTAGGGGGCCTGGGGCAGTGGACTCCCAGCCCTTCAAGTTAGCATTCATGGCTGATGGGAATTGGTGCATGGCCCTGTCTCCACCTGGCCAACCAACACTCCCCGCCCCCCGGTGACTTCATTCCAATGGTTTTTGCATAAGCCATGTACTGTATTTTAACAATTAGTTTAGATGCTGATTAGATACCAAGTTCATGGTTTTCCATTATTTATACTATCATTTCAACAATGGTGCAGATCAAGTTTAGTTGCTATTAGCTATGCACATACCCAGCTGGCTGTATGATCCATGAAAAGCAAGTTTAATTGTTTGGATACAGTGTTAAGGATATTTTTTATCCACATATCTCAAATAGGAATGACAAAATGACTTGATCTATTTCCTGTACCACAGTCTCACGGTCTATTTTTTTTCTTTTTTTTTTTTTTCAAAAAGAAAAACATTGTTTTGTAGGGATATTATTAGGCAATAAAAAATTCTGTTTGTTTTTTCTGTCCACTGAGATAACAGCAGAATGTTTTGTCTACGCCCAGCCAATCTTCATTAGCTGCTGGAAGATGTGAAACTGATTTGAAGTTCTTGGAACTTCAGCTCAATAACAAGCATAATTTATAATGTTTTGGATGGGAAGTTTCTGAGAAAAGAACTTTTTTGTAATAGGTTTTAGAATTTTTGTTTAAAATACACTTTCAACTAATTGCTGTGCTCTGACTGTTTATGGTTTTTAATTTTGTTTTACCTTTTTTGCCATCTAGTATATCTGCCTAGGCATGTCACAGACAGGTTCAACATAACTTATTCGTTTATTATTTTTATCATTTGTAATGGCTAGAGGTCAGCTAAGAAAGGGGTCTCGCTGTGCTAGGTGGCATGCAAACCAAATAAGAGCCAGCCCCTGCCCCAAAGCCCTTACAGCCTCTAAATAGAGAGTTGAGGGAAAGGAGTATGTATAACATGCAAGCAGAGTGAATGCCATGTTAGTGCCACAATTGTTGTTTGTTTACATCCTTTGGGTGGGATTTAGAGAGGAGGGGATTAGCTAAAAGAGAAAGGAAAGGGAGAAGGATCACTGAAGGGAATGGCATGGGGCGGGGGGGGGGGGGGAGGAGGAAGGCAGGTGAGAGTCTGAAATGAAGAGACTGTGAAGGAGGAGGTGGAGTAAACAACCAATGGGCACAGCCTGAAAACTAGAAAGCTTCCTGATGTACTAAAGGCTTGTCTATGCTGCCCTGCAGTTCAGACTACAGGGGTGTGACTAGCAGTTCTGTGCTGCAACTCCCCCGTGTGAACATGGTGGATGCAGGCTAAAAGGTTGCTAGTTCGTATTAACATAGTCCTCTTGGAGCAAGCCTACGCTAGTGAGAACTAGGAACCTTTTTGTTTATGCCCATGCTACGAGAGGCACAGCACAGCACTGTGATGTGCACTGCTGGTCTCACCCCTGGAGTCTGCTGCAGATCAGTGTAGACATAGCCACAGTCAGCATCCAACAGCCCCTGGTTAAACTCCTCTGCAGCAATCCTACTGGCTTATTAATAGTGTTGTCAGTAAAGGTTAGTTTCTTTACTGGGGGTCCACTCCAGTTGGATGACTGACTTGTGGAAGTTTCCAGCATCCCACATCCTTCTCCCTGCAGGTAGGTGTGGCTGAAGGACAGGAGCATGTCTGTGGCATTCCTATGCTTCTCCCCCCATGCCTGCATGGTTCCTGGCTGCTGGATGAACTCCTTGGGGCTGTTGGCCTTAAACTGCTTTAATTTACTCTAAGGGACTGACGAGCATGTAGCCAGCCCAGGATTAGGGGAGCACAACAGTAGCTGACAGCCACCTTTGCTACCTGCACTTCAACAGAGGATCTTAGCCTGTCTATTTTGCTATGGAAAAAAGACAGGTAAGTAAGCGGTGTGCTTCTAAATATTTCTGGGGAACTTGCAGTCTTTTTGATCTGAGTTTGAGTTTCAAAAAGTCTGCCTTCATGTGATGTAACTGAATGGGACTCTCTGTTAAAGTGTAAACACACTGGTTTCTATGCCTGTCACATAAAACTTCCTGGCCCATGTGACCTGAACAGTTAGGAGTACCTCAGCATTGTGCAGATTTTGCTTACATAACCCTTTCTTGGCATTTTCCGGCTTCTGGAACTCTGGACTGAGCCTCTCGGGGCATGTCTACACTCCAGCTGGGAGCAGGCCTTGCAGCCCATGCGGACAGACTCCTACAAGTGGCACTCAAGCTAGCATGCTAAATATAGCAGTGTGGTGATGCACCTCAGGCTGCAGCTTAGGGTCTCGTGCCTAGGTGGGCTCAAGACCCTGAGCTATAATCCAGCTGCAACAGCCACACTGTTTTTAGCATGCTAGCTTGACCCCATGCTAGTGCAAGTCAGTTTACCCTGGTTGGGAGGCTTGCTCCCTATAGGGTCCTACCGTATGGACGACAACAACAGTAATAGTATCAGGGGTAGCCATGTTAGTCTGGATCTGTAAAAGCAGCAAAGAGTCCTGTGGCACCTTCTAGACTAACAGATGTATTGGAGCATGAGCTTTCGTGGGTGAATACCCACTTCGTCGGATGCATGACACACGAAAGCTCATGCTCAAATACATCTGTTAGGCTATGGCTACACTGGCGATTTGCAGCGCTGGAAAGCCTCCACCAGCGCTGCAATTAGTAAGTGGCCACACCTGCAGGGCACTTCCAGCGCTGCAACTCCCTGGCTGCAGCGCTGGCCGTACACCTCACTCAGCATGGGGAATAAGGATTGCAGCGCTGGTCATCAAGTGTGGCCACACACCAGCGCTGTGATTGGCCTCCAGGGAATAAGGTGTATCCCAGAATGCTTTTATAAATTACTCTCTTTGTTTTGTTATGCAGCCTCTCTTTGTTTTGTTGTGAACGAGCTCCGATCGGAGCTCCGTTCTGTACCTGGCTGTAAACAATCAAATGAGAGGCAGGCAGGCAGAGTGAATGAAACAGAACGGAGCCGATCGGAGCTCCGTTTGAACCGCTTATCTATAAAAACAAACACTGATCACAGCAAACAGGAGCTATCTGTACCTGGCTGTGAATGATCAAATGAGAAGCAGGGGAAACAGTGTTGGATGCAGGCTGTTAGGGTTCGCAAACATTTTGTGATTTTTCCAATCTCTCTCTTCCCCGCTCCCTGTCACAGTACACCACAGGGAGTGAGTGAAACAGGGGGGAGTCCGTGTTGGAGGCAGGCTGTTTGCAATTAGAGTTAAGACTAAGGGCTCGTTAACATTTTGTGATTTTTTCCAATCCAGGAAGCTAACACACAGTGTTGGCTCCAAAAATCCACTCTCTATCTTCCCCGATCCCTGTCACAGTACACCACCCTCCACCCCCCTCTTTTGAAAAGCACGTTGGTGCACTTGAATGCTGGGATAGCTGCCCATAATGCAGCACTCCCAACAGCGCTGCAAATGCTCCAAATGTGGCCACACACCAGCGCTGGTAGCTGTGAGTGTGGCCACACACCAGCGCTGCTCCTACACAGCTGGATGACCAGCGCTGCAAACTGCCAGTGCTGCAAACCGTAAGTGTAGCCATACCCTTAGTCTATAAGGTGTGTGGCAAAACACCTGCCCCTCTGTTTGTTAGCTCAGTCCGTCCCAGCCTCAGAGGCACAGGCTAGGGCACAAGGGAAAAAAAAACCCTTCTCAATCTCACAAGGCCGAGCTGATTCCTTCTCAGCCAGCCCCCTAGTTCTAGTTTCTTTTCCCCCCCCCTTGGGGAGAATGCCCTCCGTCCTGCAACGAGTCTCAGAGCTCAGCTGTCCCTCCTTGCTGGCAGCTGCCCTGCTTCTCTCATCCTCCTCCCCCCCCCCTTCCAGCTTCCTTGTCAGGGAGGGTTTAAAAAGGTCTCTAGCAACTGGGGCCAGCTGAACCTGATTAGTTGCTTCCTAACCCCTGCCCCAGCTGAACCTTATTTTGCTGGCTAAGCCTTCCGGGCTAATTGTTGCCCCTTTCCAGGTAGCTAATTGGCCTGAATTTGCCACATATCCCCCCCCCTGCTCAACACTACAGGGTTGGGCCACTTGGGTCGGAAAACAATGTACCCTTGACAGGCCATCCGCATTGCCATGTTGAGTCCCGGACCGGTGCCGAACCGTGAAGTGGAAGGGCTGAAGCGACAGGAACCATCTCGTCACTCGCGCGTTCTTGTCCTTGTTCTGGTGCATCCATTGCAACGGGGCATGGTCCGTGACTAGGGCAAATCTCCGTCCCAGTAAATAATAGTGGAGGCTTTCTACGGCCCACTTTACCGCCAGACATTCCTTCTCCACGATGGCGTACTTCTGTTCTCTAGGCAGGAGCTTTCTACTGAGGTAGAGGACGGGGTGTTCGTCATCTCCGACCATTTGGGAAAGCACCGTCCCCAGGCCTACTTCCGAGGCGTCCGTCTGTAGGACGAACTCCTGCCCCCCAGTCTGGGGCTACTAGGACAGGGTCTGTGCAGAGGGCCGTTCGTAGATCCACAAAAGCGGCTTCGGCCGCAGCAGACCATTTCACTATGTCCGGGCCCCGAGCCCTGGTCAGGTCCGTTAAGGGGCATGCCCTGGTGGCAAAATGGGGAATGAACCGCCTATAGTACCCCACGAGTCCCAGGAATGCTCGGACCTGCTTTTTCCGCAGTGGCCGGGGCCACTTCAATATGGCGTCTAGCTTGTTGAGTTGGGGCCTCACCACGCCCCTCCCCACTACATACCCCAGGTATTTGGCTTCAGCTAACCCGATCGAACACTTGGAGGGATTCGCGGTCAGTCCGGCCTTTCTCAGGGTATCTAGTACTGCCTCTACCTTTCCGAGGTGCGTCTCCCAGTCGGGGCTATATATGATGACATCATCAAGATAGGCAGCAGCGTACTCCCTATGGGTCCGTAACAGCTTATCCATTAGCCGCTGGAAGGTAGCGGGGGCCCCATGTAATCCAAAGGGAAGAACGGTGTATTGATATAGTCCTTCCGGGGTTGCAAAGGCCGTCTTCTTGTCGGTCTTCGCCAGGGGGATCTGCCAATAGCCCTTGGTAAGGTCCAGGGTAGACATGAACCGGGCCTTTCCCAATCTGTCGATCAGTTCGTCGATCCTGGGTAAGGGGTAGGCGTCAAATCGAGATACCTCGTTCAGCTTGCGGAAGTCGTTGCAGAACCTCATACTGCCGTCTGGCTTTGGCACCAGAACCACGGGACTGGACCACTGGCTATGAGACTCTTCAATAACCCCTAGGGCCAGCATCTTCCTGACCTCTTTCCGAATTTCCTCTCTTTTGGCCTCCGGGATCCGGTATGGCTTGACGTGCACCTTTACCCCGGGCTCTGTGAAGATGTGATGGTGAACTTCCGTAGTTCTACCGGGTTTCTCCGAGAACACGTCTTGGTTGCATTTGACCAGGCTGACCGCCTCGGATCGTTGTTCTGGGGTCAGCTCCAGGGATATTCCCACCTGGTTGGGCTGATCGTCTTTAGGGGGTGGCGCCCCCAACACCGTTACCAGGGTTTCTCTATCCTGCCAGGGTTTCAGCAGATTTATGTGATAGATCTGCTCCAGCTTCCGGCGGCCTGGCTGCCGGACCTTGTAGTTAACTTCCCCTACTGCCTCAATTACCTCATAGGGTCCCTGCCATCTGGCCAGGAGCTTGCTCTCTGCCGTGGGTATGAGCACCATCACCCGGTCCCCCACCTGGAACTTCCGGGCCTTTGCTTGACGGTTGTAGTAGGTCCGTTGTGCCCCTTGGGCCTTCTCCATGTGTTCGCGTACTAGGGGGGTGACCCTGGCGATTCGGTCTCTCATTTGTAGCACATGTTCCACAATGTTTCTCCCCGGGTTTGGCTGCTCTTCCCAGTCTTCTTTAGCCAGATCCAGTATGCCCCTGGGGTGCCGACCATATAACAGCTCGAAGGGGGAGAATCCCGTGGAGGCCTGAAGAACTTCCCGGACGGCAAACAGCACATATGGTAGCAGGGTGTCCCAGTCTTTTCCATTGCAGCTGATCACCTTCCGCAACATGTTTTTCAACGTCTTGTTAAAGCGTTCAACGAGGCCATCGGTCTGGGGGTGGTAGACTGACGTTTGGAGGGTCCGTATGTGGAGCAGGTCACACAAGTCCTTCATCAGCTTGGAAACAAAGGGGGTCCCTTGGTCTGTCAGGATCTCCCTAGGTATTCCTACTCTGGAGAATATCTGGACTAATTCTTTGGCTATGGACTTTGACAGGGTATTCCGCAAGGGGATGGCCTCGGGGTATCGGGTGGCATAATCCGATACTACTAGGATGTACCGATGGCCCCGGGCTGACTTTTCTAATGGCCCCACTATGTCCATAGCTATACGTTCGAACGGGACCTCAATAATCGGTAGAGGGACCAGAGGGGCCCGTAAGTATGGTCGGGGCCCATGTAGTTGGCACTCCGGACAGGAGGAACAATACTGCCGGACGGCTGCATAAATGCCAGGCCAAAAAAACCTCTGTAGAACCCGGTCGAGGGTCTTATCCATCCCTAGATGGGCCCCGAACAGATGACTGTGGGCCAGGTCCATTACCGCCCTTTGATGCTTCCGGGGGACCAAGAGTTGTTCGATGACTCGCTCTTGGACCCGGACTACTCTATACAGCAAATCCTTTTTAATCATGTAATACGGTCCTGGTCCCTTAGCTCTTCCCTCCACCGGGACCCCATTCACCTCGACTACTTCTTTAAAAATGTTGTGGTATAGGGGATCATTGGCCTGATCCTGACCAAAAGTCCCACGTGCGGCCCCTATGGGCCCCATTTCGGGGGGGTCCTCCTCCCCCTCCCCCTCAGAGATAGCCTTCGGGGAACCTGGCCCAACAAATGGGCTGGAGTCGGCTGGCCTGGCCCCGCTGTCAGCTGCGCCCCTTCTTTCCCCCGCCAATGTAGGCGTCAGGTACCGGGTCAGGATCCTCGTCCCCCTCCTTTTGTCGGCCCGCCGTTCCCTCCGTGGTTTCCTGGGCTTCCCCGGTGGGGAGAACACGTCCTGGCCAAACTCGTGGAAAGCGGGGAGAGGGTCCCCCATCTGGGCCGCCCCTGGGGCCCCAGGGTTCTCCCACCCTTCCTCCTCTTTCCCGGGGAGTAGGCCATCAAATCCCGGGAAGTCTCGTCCGATAAGGACAGGGTAAGGGAGCTTCGGAACGACTCCTACCGTCACCTCGGTGGGGTTTCCGAGCACCTCAATGCGTACAGGGACGGTCGGGTAGTAGCCGACATCCCCATGTACACAGGATATTCCCGAGCGCTTGGCCTGGGATAGTTGGCCCGGCCTGACCAGCTTCCCAGAGACCAGCGTAATCGCACTGCCCGAGTCTATTAATGCTGTGGTCCCTATCCCGTTCAACTTAACGGGCCGGGTGTATCTATGAGGGACCATCGTGCCCCCGACCAGACTGATTAGCCCGCACGGTT
This sequence comes from Mauremys reevesii, assembly GCF_016161935.1. Classification (NCBI taxonomy): domain Eukaryota; kingdom Metazoa; phylum Chordata; order Testudines; family Geoemydidae; genus Mauremys; species Mauremys reevesii. The sequence goes on along the minus strand of NC_052623.1, from coordinate 244,121,224 downwards.
CCCCTATTTCCCCTAGTTCGCACTGCATAGGCTCCCCAAGGTTAGGGCATTGGGCAGCAATGTGCCCTAGTTCACCACAGGCATAACATCGGTACCCCCCCTTGGGCAGCCCCCTATTTTTCAGGCTGCTGGGACGCATTCCCGGAGCCCTTCTTCCCCAGTCCTCCAGTCTTTCCGGGACTGCTGGTGGTTCCTTCACCTCCTGCCTCCCCTCCATTTTCCGGCCCGGGGCTAGGGCGAACGGGGGCCTCGGTGTAGAGGCTGGCCTCCGATATTGGCGCCTCCCTCCCGGGGTCTGAGATAGTTCTTGGGCTGCCAAGTGTCTCTCCACGAGAGCAACCAGATCATCATAAGAGGAGGGGTCGTTTTGGCAGACCCACCCCCGTATGTCCGGCGGCAACCCTCTCATGTATCTGTCCAATACCAGGAGTTCTAATACCTTCTCCGGCCCATGGGCCTCGGGGCGGAACCACTTCCGAGCAAGGTGTATCAGATCGAATAGCTGGGACCTCGGGGGTTTGTCCTCCCGATACTTCCACTCGTGGAAGCGCTGGGCCCTTATGGCAGGCGTCAGGCCTGCCCTTGCCAGGATCTCCGCCTTCAGCCGAGAGTAATCCATGGCTGCTTCCGCGGGCATGTCAAAGTAGGCTTTCTGGGCCTCCCCGCATAGAAATGGAGCCAGCAGACCGGCCCACTGGTCCTGTGGCCAGGCCTCCCGCCAGGCCGTCCTCTCGAACGCAAGGAGATAGGCCTCTACATCGTCTTCTGGTATCATCTTCTGCAAGTAGTTGCTTGCCCGTAGCGGTCGGGTCCCCTGGGCCCCCTGCATCATTGTGGTCAGGGCCTTCAACTGATTCACTACCTCGGTCAGGTTTGCTCGATCTTGGGCTGCCTGGCTCATCAACAGCTGGTTGGTCTCCTGTTGTACCCGTACGGACTCCCGCTGGGCAGCCACCTGCACTCTGGTAGCCTCTTGTTGGGCTGCAGTGGCCTGTATCAGTGCCTTCAGCACATCCTCCATTTTAGATTTTTTTTTTTTGTGGTCTTCACCCTGCCCAGTTACGGCTTGCCATGGAGCCTCACCCACTAGGCGATCCCACTTCTGACACCACGTGTGGCAAAACACCTGCCCCTCTGTTTGTTAGCTCAGTCCGTCCCAGCCTCAGAGGCACAGGCTAGGGCACAAGGGGGGGAAAAAACCCTTCTCAATCTCACAAGGCTGAGCTGATTCCTTCTCAGCCAGCTCCCTAGTTCTAGTTTCTCCCCCCCCCCCCCTTGGGGAGAATGCCCTCCGTCCTGCAGCGAGTCTCAGAGTTCAGCTGTCCCTCCTTGCTGGCAGCTGCCCTGCTTCTCTCATCCTCCTCCGCGCCCCCCCCCCCCCAGCTTCCTTGTCAGGGAGGGTTTAAAAAGGTCTCTAGCAACTGGGGCCAGCTGAACCTGATCAGTTTCTTCCTAACCCCTGCCCCAGCTGAACCTTATTTTGCTGGCTAAGCCTTCCGGGCTAATTGTTGCCCCTCTCCAGGTAGCTAATTGGCCTGAATTTGCCACAGGTGCCACAGGACTCTTTGCTGCAACAACAGTAATGTCTACCATAGCCCAGAGACACCATTTCTCAGCATAGACCTCTACAGGATTCGACCCAGGAAGCCTGGAGAGGAAGACACAGTAAGGGAAAGCCTTTTTTCTTTTGTTTTAAGCTGGCCAGCATTCACAGTGCTACGTACTCGTATATCTGGACTCAACCTTAGCATGCCATCTGCCTGGGGAGGTTCCAGGGAAGGAGCTGGGGGTTATGAAGAGCTGGGGAATTTGTTGATTTGTATGTTTTATTACTTATTCGTTAATCCTAACCCTTTCCTTTCCCACATCTTATTTTCCTGCTCCCAGTAAAGTTCCCCTTTGTTATAATGTTGGTTTGGGGTGTGTCATTTCTTTCCTGAGGTTTGTGTTGATGTTCTTCACTGTTTCATGTGTACTAGGTTTTAGTCTCCTTTCCAGCCATAGTAGCATTAGTCATTTCCCCAAAACACACTCATTAGGTCTCTAGCACCAGTGAGGAGTCACCTCGGGTGGAAACACCAGCTGTCACAAAAAAGAGCCCAGGACGCAACCTATGCAAGGATAGCGGAGAACCACGCCAAACAGCAGTCACCAGCGAGGAGGCTTGAGCCACACCTTGTGGGAGGAGCTATGCTTAGCTGATATTTTTAATATATGTATGAATACTTGAGAGGGATTATTTTATGCCCTCATTTTACCAGTGCTGCAGAGACTCAGTCAAAGGGAAATCCTTATCTGGACTCTCACATGAGGCCTTTTAATGAACTTGAGCCTGGGCCATCTGCTAGCCATACTGATAAATGGGAGAACTACTACTTTCATGTTACTAGTCACATAACGGTTGACATGCAATTTATGTTTTACGCACAGTAAACACCTCAGAGCTCTTTTGTTTATTCCAGTGTACATAGGAGCTGTCTTTGCCACAGCTGCTGCATTCTCACTATGTTCAATTTTAAACAAAATAACTTTGGAAAAAACAATTATATAAAGTGTTTACACGCCAAATGCCTAAGCTGCGGTGACAACATTGTTGGATTTAAAAACTAAGTAATGTGGTGTATACCGGAATAAATCATATGAAACAATAAGGCCTTTATTAATTCATTGCCAAACAGTTTTTTCAGAATAAGATAAGTCACTGACCTTCATACCTTGTGGCTTTGACTAATCCTCTGATGGAAGAGGAGAGGGATGGTTTGGTCCTGAATTCCTGGCTCAGGAGAATAAAGGTTGAAGGATTTGGCACCTGCTTATGAGGAACAATTATTATTTATTTGTTGAAACTGACAGTTCTCAGCCCTGCACAAAACATACCTTTTTGCTTCAAGGTACTTACCTTCAAAAATAAACAATATAGCAGAACTATATAGAGTCACATACTGCCTTCATTTACACTGCTACCACTGAGTTTGCTGTTGCCTGCAAAAGAATGGAGCAGAAAACTGAATAAAGGTCCCGTGAAAGAGGTAAACCAGATGAAGTTTAATAAAGACAAATGCAAAGTGCTCCTCTTAGGAAGGAACAATCAGTTTCACACATACAGAATGGGAAGAGACTGTCTACGAAGGAGTACAGCAGAAACGGATCTAGGAGTTATAGTGGACCACAAGCTAAATGAGTCAACAGTGTGATGCTGTTGGAAAAAAAGCAAATGTGATTCTGGGATGCATTAACAGGTGTGTTGTGAGCAAGACACAAGAAGTCATTCTTCCGCTCTACGCTGCACTGGTTAGGCCTCAACTGGAGTATTGTGTTCAGTTCTGGGCACCGCATTTCAAGAAAGATGTGGAGAAATTGGAGAGGGTCCAGAGAAGAGCAACAAGAATGATTAAAGGTCTTGAGAACATGACCTACGGAGGAAGGCTGAAAGAATTGGGTTTGTTTCTTTTGGAAAAGAGAAGACTGAGAGGGGACATGATAGCAGTTTTCAGGTATCTAAAAGGGTGTCCTCAGGAGGAGGGAGAACCTATTCACCTTAGCCTGTACTGATAGAACAAGAAGCAATGGGCTTAAACTGCAGCAAGGGAGAGTTAGGTTGGACATTAGGAAAAAGTTCCTAACAGGGTGGTTAAACACTGGAATAAATTGCCTAGAGAGGTTGTGGAATCTCCACCTCTGGAGACATTTATCTAACCTACTCTTAAATATCTATCAGGGATGGTCTAGACAGTATTTGGTCCTGCCATGAGGGCAGGGGACTGGACTCGATGACCTCTCAAGGTCCCTTCTAGTCCTAGAGTCTATGAATCTATCTTAGATTTTTAGTTCCACTTTATGGCCAAAAAAGGATAGGGTCAAACTTTTTTTTTTAAACCCTGAAAGACTTAAGTTATATTTGAGTGAAATAGGAACTTTATATTTCTTTTTGTTCCAATGGAAGCAGTAGTAAAACGCAGGGACTTAGAATCGGGACTCCTGTGTTCTCTTCTTAGTTCTGACACTGATGACTGATCTTTTCTAAATCTCTTTTCCATGCAGCAATTCATTAATCTGTGAACTAGATATATTTACTGTTTATATTGTAGTAGTGCCTAGAGGCTCCAGCACCGTTGTGCTCAGTACCATACAAATATATACAAGGAAGTTGATCCTGCCCCAAAGATCTGATATCTGCAATCATGCTTAGCTACCTCCCATGGTGGTGTGAAAATAAATTAGTGTTTGTAAAGAGCTTTGAGATAATCAGATGAAAGGTCCTGGATAAGTACAAAGTATAGTTATTGCCCAATATTTAACATGGATTTATTATCAGAATATTGTCATTGTAAACAGTATTTAACTTGGTAAACAGAAAGTGAGAGCTGAGTTGCCCACTTTACCATATGGTATTACTTTAATCCTTCTGGAACCCATCTTTAAAAAAAAAAAAAAGACTTCTGGCTTTAGCTTGTTTCAGCTTAGTCACAATATTCTCAAATTAGGCTACTTTGTTGATTAAATATTGTTTATTTTAGTTATTTAAAAACTATGCAGGAAAGATCCACTTGTTTTCAACAGCTGTTTTTACAAGCATGTCTTGGCAAGAGTTAGTCATTTATTCTACCAACAACAGAATTAACTCATTCAAAGTTTCCTCTTAAACTCTCCAAAGGAAATACATATTTAAAGATGAAATTACATCTTTAACCTCCACTGTGCCTATGCATTGCAACACATGTGGGTCTGGTCCTCATCTGGTGCAAACTGAGGAAGAGCCATTAACTTCATGGGGCTATGCTGATTTACAGACTTATATAAGCTGAGCATCTGGCTCATGATATTCAGCCACTGTTTGACCATACTACAAAAAATAGGTCATGTGATTTCTGATATGAAGAGATTTCAAAAGGTATGACTGTAACAGTGACAGACCCCAGTGGTCAGCAGATGGGATTGAACCTGGGACCTTTGGAGCTAAATGCAAAGAGCCTCTACTGCATGAGCTAAAAGCACAATGGCTGTTAGCCAAGGCTGTAGAGCAGACTCATTAATATCTCTCTGTAAGTGGCCTTGGTGCCACTAGAGGAGACAACATCACACTGCACCTAGGAGGTGTGTGGGTTACAGAAGGACCAAATTGGAAACCCTGTGGCTGATTAATAATACAAAGAGCTATAATGATATTTCATTAGGTCCTATAGCACTTATTGTATCAGTGTGGCTATGTTGTATACCTTTGCTGCACCTATTACTTTAAGGGTGAAATTTGAAGAAATGAAGGTCAATGCACAACTGTGCAGCTACAGTTACACTAGGTGATACGTATTTAATGAAACAAAATGGTAGAACACCAACCAAACATTGCTTTGCCCAGCTGTAAAACTATATTACCGTACATTTTCTTCTTTTAAAGGATAAACCTGTCCCAAGAAGGGATTTTTTTAAATATTCAAATTAAAACTATTGATCAGTTATAGTGGGACTTATTTGTCCAATGGTGATGTTTCTGTTCGCTGACAAGGTATGTAAAATTCTTAGCATGAGGTTGCTGGTATGAGTATGCCCACTGATTAATTCAAAATTCACACTTGCTCTAAACCCATTCACTAATATGCTTGATGAAATCAAACAGAAAATGGGCACAAACACAATGGAAGTTGGTCCTATAACAGACACCATTGCAGGCTATCACTGGAGTGCTCTGGTACACCAGTCATCTCTAAGGGTCTATTTACACTTGAGCTGGAGGTGTAATTTCCAGCTTGAATAGACATACCCACACTAGCTCCGTCAGCACTAGCATGCTAAAAATAGAAACGTAGCTGTGGGGATGTGAGTGGCAGGTGGGGAAGTCTGCCCTGAGGAGGTACCTTTCAGATGGGATTGTCTTCAGGGCAGTTAGTCTCTCCTGCTGCTTGCCCACTGTGACTAGACTTTGAGTTTTAGCCTCCTAGCTTGATCAGAGCTAGTGAGACTATGCTACCTGAGCTGGAAATTGCACCTCCCACTCTAGTGTAGACATAGCCTTACTGTCTTTTTGCCTGCTCTATTTAGACTGTAACATAAGCTAAGAGGAAACACTAGACTCTAGAGCAGGCCTGCACAACTCATAAAGCGGCGAGGGCCACATTCCTCCAAAGAAAACAGCCGAGGGCCGAAACCTCCCGGCCCCGCAGAAACTCCCCGCCCCAGGGCCGTCCAGCCCTGCAGAAACAAACCCTCCTTCCCCAGCGCTGCCCCACCAAAACAGCTGTGGGCCAAAAAGGAAGGTTGGGGGTGGGGAGGTGATACTTTATTTTAAATCAACCGTGGGCTCCCAGCTGAAGAGGTGGCTGGGAGCCCTCAGGGTCAAATTAAAGGGCTCCGGGCTCCGGCGGCTGGGGGAACCCGGCAGGGTCGGCTCTAGGATTTTTGCTGCCCCCCGTCCCAGCCCTGGGCTCCCCACTGTACCCCCCTGCTGCCCCAATCCTGGGCTCTCCCCCCACTGACCCACACCCCCTGCCGCCCCAGCGCTGGGCTTCCCCCTTTCCTCCCCACCAGTGCCCTCCCCCCACCCTGCTGCTGCCCCAGCCCTGGGCTCCCCCCCCCCACACCTCCTGCCTCCCCAGCCCTGGGTCACTGGTAACGCTCCCAGGGCAGGTCATTCAGCAGGAATTTTGGATGTGCACAAAACACAGACAGGATTGGTTCCCATATGGTTACAGAGCTGCAGCAAAGTGGAACAATTTTCAGCTTGTGTGATTGGAAGATATCTGGATGCATATTATAAGACTGTCCTCCATAAATGAGGAAAAGTTCAGGTGCCTTTATTATTCTTTTGTTCCACTCTTTCTTTCTATGGGGAATTTGCCAATGCAATATCACTGTCTTCCTTAAACAAACAAAAAGGCAATGGCTGTTGAAAATAGCAATTCCAGTGCTAATAAGCATTTCTTGCTCAATTTTATCCTGCTTTTTCTACAGCAAGTTACAGTGGATCAGTATATTTGATTTGGAAGAAATGAAGTAACAGCTGCCCAAACTGAGCTTGAGCACTCCTGAATTGTGAGGTGTTCAAATCTGGAAGGTGCTGGGGGGGGGGGGGGCTGTGGGCTCCGCGGGGGAGTATGGCAGCAATGTGTCTGGAGCTGCATGGAGCCAGACACGCTGGTCTGAGTGGCACGGTACGGGGGCTGGGGGTTGGAGAAGGGGTAGGGGTTCCAGGGGCAGTCAAGGGACAGGGAGCAGGGGTGGTTGGATGGGGCAGAGGTTCAGGGGGCAGTCAGGGGACAGGCAGCAGTAGGATAGGCATTGGAGTCCCAGGGGTTTATCAGGGGACAGGTAGGGGTGGGGTCCTGGGGAAAGTTGGGGGTCTCAGGAGGGGGCAGTTGGGGACAAGGAGAAGGGAGGCTTAGATGGGGCTGGGGTCCCAAGGGGCAGTTGGAGCAGGGGTCTTGGGAGGGAGCAATCGGGGGACAAGGAGCAGCAGCATTTAGATAGGGGGTGGGAGTCCTGGGGGGCAGTTGGGGCAGAGGTCTGGGGAGGGGGCAAACAGCGGCCGCATGCCGGGATTCAAACGGCTCTGGGCTGCCCGCAGCTGCGGGGAGCCCAGAGCCCTTTAAATCCCAGCCACGGCTGGGAATCTCTGCGGGCAAACCAGAGCCCTCTGACTCCCGGCCGCGGCTGGGATTCAAACGGCTCTGGGCTCCCCGCAGCTGCGGGCAACTCAGCCTTTTGATTCCCAGCCGCGGTTGGGAGTCAGAGGGCTCTGGGCTGCCCGCAGCAGCGGGGAGTGTAGAGCCCTTTAAATCCCTGCCATGGCCGGGTCAGAGGGCTCTGGACTGCCCATAGAGATTCCCAGCCACGGCTGGGATTTAAAGGGCTCAGGGCTCCGGGCAACCCAGAGCCTTTTAATTCTTGGCCCCGGCTGAGATTTAAAGGGCTCTGGGCTCCCCACCGCTGCCGGCAGCCCAGAGCCCTCTGACTCCCAGCCGCGGCTGAGATTTAAAGGGCTCTGGGCTCCCTGCCACTGCGGACAGCCCAGAGCCCTCTGACTCCCAGCCGCGGCCGGGATTCAAAGGCTCTGGGCTGCCCGCAGAGCGCCATGTGCAGGGGATTTAGAATCCCCCCGCGGGCCGCACAGTGAGGCTCTGCGGGCCGCATGTTGTGCAGGCCTGCTCTAGAGGCTCCAGCCCTTGCAGGATTCCGATAAACACACATTTTGAGTAATATTAGACTACACTGAAGGCTGAGGGCACTCAAGAATCTGATGGATTTAATTTAAATTTAGCAGGGTCAGTGGAGTGAGCTCATAAATACCTGAATGAATCCTCCTTATTGCTTCAAATCTGTCAGATTTTCATTTAGCAGCTGTTGTTGTCACTAATGCTTTTCATTTTTTTTGCCCTGTTTAATTCCAACAAATTGGGGAAGGGGGTGGGGGAGAAGTGAAACAGTCTAACAAACCTTGAGGCCTCATAATCCCTTACAGGGGAAAAGGCATATTCCTGCAAAGGTCATTTTAAGGGTGATGGGGGCAGCACAATGTTCACTGATTAAGTGTTGACCACAGTAGTTATAAATAGAACCTTTCCTCATTAATGCAAGCTAGATCTGAGCCCACAACATTCACAGCCCAGCTCCAGGCAAAGAGATCTTGTGACAAACAGCAGAAAAAATGGAAGGTTCTTCAGATGTTAACATATGGGATATTGAAGACCAGATGATGAACTTATTTTAAGCCTGCAATCTGATAAACAGGGCCGCCAGAGATTCCGGGGGGCCCGGGTCGCGCGGCGGGGGGGCCCAGGGGCGGGCGGACCCCCGCGCGCGCAGCAGCGGCGCGTGCCCTTTCCTGGCCTGAGGCGGCATTTGGCTCGCTGAGCTCCGCAGGCATGCCTGCGACGGGTCGACCGGGGACGGACGCGGCGACTGCGGCGTTATTTTAAGCCTGCAATCTTTGCAGTAGAAGTGATAAAATCACTAAAGCTGGACAAATTTTTCCATATTGTCTTTCTTGATAGATGAGCAGGCATCACTATGCTTCTCCCAACACCTTTTCTTTCAAAATTAGTTTATTCAGTCATAGATCAGGGCCCGCTCTTGCAGTTTTCACTCAGACAAAACTCTATTAATGTAAGTTTTGCCTGAGTAAGGACTATCTAGTCAAGTCTCAACAGATTAATATTAAAAATGTCATGTTTTAGTGTGCTCCCTTTTACACACTTGCTACGCAGCATACGATTCTTGTTTCTGTACTTCTCTAACAGTGAAATGATCAATAACAGCAAAGAATTCTTGTTTAACATCAGGCTTTTATACACCTGATCTCTTCAGTTCTATGTGTGCTTCCCTTCCTGAACATAAAGCCCTAAACCCTTCTGTGTAGCAATAACTTATCAGTCTAGATTTTTTTTTTAATCAATAGTCCTCAAGCTTTGTGTGCTTAACAGGTAGTTCTTCAGTATTGTTTGTATCTAAAGGCCCAATTAGAAATTGGGACCCTAGGTGGTGTATGCACACAACAAATTATTGGTTCTTGCCCTCAGAGTTTACAATGTAAGTAAGAGACAACAGGTGGGTTCAATAAACAGATGGGCGGGGGGGGGACCACAAGATAATAATGAGACTACTCTAAGTTTAATGAGCAGCAGTCACAACACAACACAATGTCTGGCTGCTATTGAGTATTTTGCAGACATGTCAGCAGTTTTAAGGATCGATTTGGAGGAAGTCGGCAGATAGTGACACTCTCCAAATGGCATTGTGGAGATGTTTGTTGTGTCTCAGTTGTTTTCATATCATAAAGTATTCAGTTTTACAAGCACAAAATGGTTTTTGGGTTTCTTGTTTTGCAAGTCCTACAAGCTCAACCTGGGAACTGAGAATGAAACTGGGTTTATCATTTCATGTATATCATGACCAGTCATGAAGATCCTGCAGGCCAAATTCTGCCCTTAGTGACACCTGTGCAGCCTCCTTGTTTTTAAACAGGGTTATCCAGATATAACTGATCAAACCTTATTAAAATTTTATAAAGATACAGAAGGGATAGACGTCACTCACTTATTCCTGTTACTCAGCTGTATTAGCTCTGCAGTGCTATGACTTCTTCACAAATGCCAGCAGATGACTGAATGTACACAGGTTGCAGATCTCTTGCGTAAAGAGGTGCCATTTTTTACTTATCTTGAGTTGGCGTCTCCAGCTGGGAATAATTGGGTGTAGCCGAGCCTAGATAGATTTAGAACCTTAAAGAGAGAAAAGTGTTGCTATCTAGAAGGCCTAGGCCCAGAGTTCTAGAGATAGGAGAATTGCTAGGTTCATGCTGTTTTAGTTTCTAGGTGGTTCAGGGGTGTGTGGAAGGATTTAACCCACAAACAGGGAATGTGGCCAGAGATGCTGCTAAGGTTTTGCTTTGTGTGGCTATGCTTTTGATCCACCAATGCTACCCCCATGTTTATAATTCCTTTTCAAATTGTAGTAATGCTTTTCCAAATACTTGGAATTCCCCCCTCCCCCACTACAGCTGGTTCTTCACCTTCGTCAACACTTCAGTTCCCAGACTGTTACAGGGTGGGGGAGCTCCCACCTTCATGGTGATGAGCTTGCACCTACAGACCTTGTTGTCATAGTTCTCCTACATCCACTGCAGCTTTTGCAGTCTCTTTGGTCAGGGTTCCATAGCAATAGAGACATCACAGGGCAATAGCAGAGCATCCTGCAAACTTCTTACCAGAGCCCCAGGTGCCTGCACAAAAGCATAGGGAACCTGGCCATTGCCTGTTGTGGTGATGCCCCAGGAAAACTACCAATTAAAATCCACAGATGCCCCAGGAAAACTACCAATTAAAATCCACAGGTAACACAGAAGCTGCTGCAGTGGATTTAACAGTTTCTTCACATCTTCAGAGAGTCTCCTGCTCTAAGTGACTACAGTTTTCCAGAGTTAGCATATAACCCCATCTCTCCTCCATCAGAAACTGCAGCTGTTTTGGCATTCCCACAATTCCCCTGTAGTAAACTTTTCTTCAGCGTTGCTGATTTAGAGTAGGTGCTTTTGTTCCAGTCCAACAGAAGCAGCATTTCAGTGTTTGGTGAGTGATCTTTATTTATGCTGTGTTTTAAAAAGTCTAGAGTGTTTGGGAATCTTTAGGATGAAAAATGGTTTTGATGAAGGTTAGCTGACTGTGAATTTAATTGTAGGAATTTACTCAGCTCCAGGCAAAAAGAACTATACAGTAAAATGCTTTCATGTAACCCAGGTAACAAATTAGTGGATAGAAAGCCCCCCAAACAAACCAGCATATAGAATTGTTTTGACTTAAATGTATCACTTAAATCTCTTGGTGGTTTGACTAAGACTGGCCATTCTTTAATTCAGGCCTAGATGGTGATGGTGTAGAAACTAAATATGTAGCCAAACTTGTCTACCAGAAAACCTGCTAAAGAGTTGCACTAAGAAAGTTTGAGTGACTATAGGTTGACCTATCTGATCTATTTAGATTGTGAATCATTAAATATTTAATTGATCAGCAGTTGTTCATTGTCTCATGCTTAGCTTGCTAGGCAATGGAGATTATTAGATTTAGTGAAAGATGAGCTCTGGGGCAAGCATGTATGGGGCCAGATCCTGCTGTTAGATAGGATGGTATAAATCCAGAGTAACTCTGCTGAAGTCAATTATAACCAAAGGATTAATTTAATAGAGTCCAACATACAGTTCATAATACCAGAAATCTTTGAGCCAAACAATCTATATGTCAGTTATTAAGAGGTGCCTTTTGGCTTGCTTGACCCTGTTTCAAATTGTTTGTCTAATAGAAGAGATCATGTTAGCTAAGCTAGCTTGTATTTTTTGAGCAAGGGTTTTGCTGTACAGTAGAATGTTCTTAATTGGAATAGATGCTGGTGGAAAAAGAAACATGGCAATTAAAGTTTTGTCCAAATTGTCAGAGGAATATATTGTGCTGACAGAGCTGCTTTTATTTCCATTAATTGCTTTAAATATATACGGTGAATGCAACTATTATGTCAAGCATGTAAAAAAATAGGACATTTCAACAGTTAGGTTCCTATCATAACATTAATTAAATCCCACTGCCCATCCTGCATGTTGAAGGCTATAGGCTAATTTACATAAATAGTGCAGTACTTTAAAGTGTGTGTGTAACAGGGAGAACAGGAACATGTAATGCTATTTGTGTGCAGTGTACTGAAGATAACATTGCTGTGAGAGCCCTATGACTTTGAATGCTTCATCTCTCAGCCTTAATTTTACATTAATCAAACCGAATATCTGTGGTATCTAGAGATAAGCCTACAGCAAGATCAAACCCAAATTTTGCAAATAATTTCTACCTTTATAAAGGGATAATGTGAAACCTGGGATCAAAAAGCCCCCTAAATCTTGGGGTGGAGGGGGAGTTGAAAATACTGATGCAAAATTTGCATCTTCAACCACATTTCTCTTGTTCCCTACAGTAGTTTTTGGGCAAGACGTGAATATATGTTAATGCATATTAAGAGCTGCTAATGCCCTGATCTTGCAATGAGTGCATGGAGAACCACTGAATTCAGTGGGGCTCCAGGTGAACATAGGGTTCTGCCAGTGAGTATCTCATTGAAGGACCAGAGCATAAATGCTTCACTTACCTAGTCTACTTGGTCACAATTTATTTTATGAAGACTTAACAGAGGCCTTTCGAAAGCTTGATTTTTTTTTTTTTAAAATAAAAGTTAAAGGTTAGCTAGACATTTAAAGGGATATAGGGATGGTTTATTTTGTTCTACCTTTAAACGTTAGGATTAGTTTGAGAAGCAGAGACAGTGCAGAGATTAATGTTATGTATATAGAAAAGAAAATATTGTCAGAGCCAAATTTCTGAAGCATTGTGTATACAACTGAAGTAAAATAAAAGACCAATATTTTTCATCCTTGTTTTTTTTTTTTTTGTGAGGGTGTTTTTGAATGTATTGGGATGGTGGTTCTGAATACCTTTTGGTATGTTTAAAATACATTTATAAATCATTGTGGTATGAAGGGTGGCAGATGATTCCATAATCCTCCCTGTGAAATGGTGAGCCTGTAACAATACAGCTTATAAAGACTTATTACAGCTCTTCCCCTTGCCATGTTTTTTCCAGATTTGTACTCATAGGCAGGACACCTTCCTAAGGCATCTGAGGGAGTTGTCTTTTTAAATAAAATTCTATTGATGGGTTTATTCAATTTATAACGATCATGGATATAGTTAATATATAGCATGTATCAGACGCTCATCCAGGAGCAGAGGTAAACAGTCTACGGTGAAAATAATAAACATAACAAAATTAACCATACAGTACACTGCACAAGGACCAGATAATTAAGTATTTGAGAATTATGGCCACAGAAATACAGGGTGACGTTCTTGTCCCATTAAAGTCAATGGTGAAACTCTCATTGCCGTTTATAAGGCTGAGATTTCATAAGAGTGTCTATGCAGGTTATTTGGCCCCCTCCTTGAATATATGTTGGAGGATAAGGAGAGAAAAGATGAATGAAAAGGGGGAATTATTCCACTATAGAATTTGAAGTAATATGAATGCAAATGTTATGCTGCTTCTATATCTCTAGGCCAGAGGGTTTTTAACATGCATTTATGATTCCATAAAAACTGTAAGGGATCTCTTTATAGGTTTCTATTCATACCTATCACTGTAGCATCTGTGAATAACTTTTTGTGTACAAGTTGTCTGAGGGTGAACTGAGCACAGGTGTGGGGTCTGGGAGGGAGTTAGGGTGCAGGAGCAGGCTGGGGGTGGGAGTGCAGGAGCTAGGGTGAAGGAGGGGGCTCAAGGTTGGGGCAAGAGGTTGGGGTGTGGAGCACTTACCTGGGGCAGCTCCCATTTGGTGTGAAGGGTGCAGGTGGGAATGGGTCAGGGGGGTGCAGAACATTTAGAGATACTGTGCTTTTAAAGATAGTTATAATGGACTCCGCAGACAGAACCTCTGTTCTTCTGTCTGAATGACTGGTCACCAGTGTAAGTACATTAGCTTTACTGAAGTTACTCTGATGTACATTGGTGTATATCAGAGTAGGAATAGCCTACTGTTTTTAAGGTTTTATCCAGATGCCGAGCACACTAAGCTGTAATAGCTCAGTTGAAGTCAATGGGAGATGTGTGTCTAAATCCTGTGCAATCTGTTGAAATTTAAATAGTGAGACATTATAGAAACGGTTTTCAGATAAATACTGCAGATTGCGAATGCAATTTCACACAACTCTCTTTAAGGAAGCAGCCTCTTGACCAAATGCATTCTTTAATCCGGTAGTAGGCTTGCCTAATACAATAAAACCACTATACCCATTTGCAGACAGTAATAAGCATGTATAAGATAAACAAACTTTAGTGGCAATTTCCTAACTTGGCTTTCAAATATAAAAATTACACGTCTAAAGTATTTGTTGGAAATGAAATAAAATGGAAACTGTGACACATAATGGGCCTGATATTGTTCCCAAGCTGTTTTTGACTTCATTGTCTTCAGTGGAGCTGTTTCTTATTCAGATTCACACAGATGTAAGTGAGGGCAGAATTGGACTCATAGTCCCAAAATTATACCCAGGAAACAGTCACTGTAGAAATTGGTGTGTGATTAAATCACAGAGCTTGGGAATTATCATGCACAGTCCTGGCAAGTTAGTATATACTCCTATCCCTTTTAGAAATCCCCGAAGTGTAGGGTGGATGCTCAGGACCCAGTCAAAATGCCCCTGTTTGGTATTGGCCAGTTATCACTGTTTAGTGCCACTGCCATAGCACAAAAGAGAAAATCAAAATGAGACTTTGATTATACAAAATTATAAAGGCCCTTTTTAGTTTTTATAATTTATTTTGAATCTAATGGTGCCTCAGCTATCAATTTTTTTGCTTAATTGATGGGGAATGTTTTAGAGTGTGGATTTTTTTTTCCTGCTCCCTTCAGAAACTAATAACCAAAAAACCCCCTTATATTGTACAAGGTAACAGACATGGTAGAAAAAAAGGGTTCAAACAATCTTTAACACATACATTAATGCAGCATATCAACAGCAAATGAGAGGATACAGCACTTCCTTAGAACAGTGAAACTACATCTGGATCCTAATCCTTTTTGTTTCTTTTAAACTCTTATCCACCAACGTTTCCTCCTCCCCACAAGAAAAAGAAGTTCCCATGTCCATCTAGACACCCATCAAACACTTCTCCACCCGATCAGGAATCAGCTTCCGCCCATTAATTAACCCACCCTCCCCCTTCCGAGAATAAGAATTTCAAAAGAACAGAACAGATGATTTGGGGTGTGGTATGAGTTCCCATTCAACCTGACTCAGTAATTATTTTGTTTCTTTTGAAAGAGAGGTCAGATAGAGGTAGACCTGAGAGGTCAGAGACTCACTTAGTACTGGTGTAAATGACTGGTGTGAGGACAACAGTAAATGGGGAATCCCACAACTGAGAATTGCTACTAATATAAACCATCACTCAAGTGTCATTCTCAGCTTTCAAACAGGCTTCTGCACATCTGCAAGGCCTCAGCTATCTTCTGGTGGGCAAAAAGGTGCTATTGCACTGGGTTCCAACTGGACTGGGTGCTTTTAGGACATAGGGGTTTAGGAGAGAATATTTTAAGCATCTCTCTCTCTGACATCTCTATGGCATCCTTTCCTTCTATAGTGGGAAGAAAAGTCTTTAAATAAAATGTTTTTCTTTTCATATTCCCACTTCTTCCTTTGCTGTAATGCTGCTAAGAGAGCTTGCTGTATCTGGGAAGCTATAGAGCTGCACTCTTACAGTTTTTGGCCTTTTGTTGTGGGTGGGTGGGAATTAATGCACAATGATTAAGGTGGGTTTTTAGGTGATTATGCTTGCATTCCTGATTGAAGACCTCAGGGAGCCACCTTTCAAGGAATGGTCTGAGAGGGGGGCATTCAGCTCTTTTCTGGAGTTCCACAAAACACACTGATTATTCCTTCTGTTTCTGTATCTTTCATATACCTTCCCAACATTGCCGCCTCCCAGATGTGAGGTAATTTTCATTGAACCTGCAGTGTGAAATCCTCTAGGGCAGTGAACCTTCTTTCTGTCCACTCTGGTTGCTGCACACGTTCAGTTGAGTCTGCCTTGTATTTTGTCTATTGATGAAGTGACAATGGAGGCCTTAGGATCAAGTCTACAGCCAAAGTGATTTTAAGATCAAGGCTTTTAATTACTGCTTCTGAATTTTTTTTACTACTAGGGCTTGTTAAAGACTGCAAGCTGCTGGGCCAGTACATTGGGTGATGCATCCAATAACTTTCCCAACAGCAGGGTGTCAGGCTTTTTTCTTTAGGGTTGAATTTTACTTCTCCAAATCAAAACAGTTCAACATAAATCCTATAGATAAGCGGGCCCTTTCTCTTGACTCAGGCTAGAGCCTCCTGCAGGACCCTATGTGCTCCCTGCAGGTCTGCGCTCCCAGGCCCTCTGCCTGGGAGCTAAGGAGAGCCTCCCTGTGTAGGGTAGCTCAGTCAGTGCTCCTTTGAGTCTCTCCCTGCACTCTCCTTGAGCTGACCTTTATATCTCCCAGCTGGCTGAGTCCCCAACCCTCTTAAAAGACCTGGTCATCCTGTGACAAGCATCACTTGAACCACTCATTTCTGTTCATTCCTCTTCTTGCTTTGGCCCATAATGGGATGTTTTTTTGCATCTTCATCTCCTGCCCGTGTCTACGTTAATAAGTCAAGATTGGTCTAGAGACACTTTTCCCCGAATATTGGTATTTTCCCCTAGTTTTCATGTTGCTAACTGGAATCTTAAAAAAATGAGTCCCTGAGGTGGGAAGCTGGGCTGTAGTGCCACTCTACTCTGTATTAGTGCTGTTCTGCCCATCCTGTTTTAATACAGTCAACTAAACACAGGCAAATAACCAGGAAGGCTCATACTCTCCCTCTTCCCCCCTGCTGCTACTAAGGATGGGAGATTTGTGGGAGGGTGAAAGGAAAATGTCAGGTGCCCACTGTTGGTTCTTAGGCCTTGACTCACTCTTCTACTATTTCCTGCCTTTATTTCTCTATCAGTTTTTTACTAGCGCTCATTGCTGCAGTTTTTGAGGGCTTGCCTACATAAACATTTACTTGGTTGCACGCTGGGGTGTAAATCTATCCTCATTAACACACTAAATGGACTCTGCTACCATGCTCTAAAAGGTCCATAATGCTATTTAATCTACTTCCATTTCAAAGAGGGGTTGATCAAAGCACACTACAGAACTCTGAGTGCATAATAGCTGGGGTGTAAATTCTAATGCGTACCAGAGTGGTGTGCATGAACTGGCTTGTACGTGGACTCTGTTGGTGCATGGAGTTCCCTGGTGTGAGTTAACATAGTACTGTTGGAAACAGGATTACATTAACAGGCAGTAGGTAACTTTTAATGTGCTCCCGCAGGGACCACATGGGTTGGTTAGTGTGCAATATGCTAGTGCACTAGTGAGGATTAAGGCACCATGTAGACAAGCATTTAGTGCATGGTCGGGTGGATTTATACCTTAGTTTGCTGTGAACTAAGGCTGTGTCTTCAATATGGGCACTACAGCTGTAACACCATAATGCAGATGCTTCCTACAGCAACAGAAGAGGTTTTTCCATCAATGTGGATAATCTCCCTCCCTGAGTGGCAGTAGGTAGGTCAGTGGAAGAAGTCTTCTGTTGACCTAGTCATGTCTACACCAGGGAATAGGTTAGTTTCACTATCGCTCTCGGGATGTGAAAAATTCACACTCCTGAGTGCCATAGCTATGTCAACCTAATTTTTAACTATAGACCAGGCCTAGGTGTTTGTACAAACAAGACCCTTATTGCTCCCTATTTTAGTTAAATTGGCAAAGTGAGATTCCCTAGTCAACCTCAGAGTCATCTTGTCTTCTCCCTTTTCTGGTTATAGGGGACTCTGCTTAGAGTAGACTTTTTGTGGGGGTTGGGGAAGCAGGGAAGGTGTTTGTTGTTAAATCCATTATAGAAAGGCTTGCCACCACTAGCGGTGAGAGACTCCCTTAAGGAAAAATCCTTTCGAATTTAATAAGGAGTGAACCTATAGGGTTCTATAGAAATATAATGGGGATCTCTAGTTTTAAATGTTTGTGGTGTTCTAGTCCGCCTACAGAACATCGTAGTTAGGGATATATTTCTGCATTGCATTCTATAGGATGGAAACAAACAAAAATACCAACCAAACACCCCAACAATTGTGGAAAAAATTGTATACAATTCTGTAGGACTGTTCTGTGGGAGTGGGGGAATAGAGGAGAGAGAGGATTTGTCCCTTCTAGAGGAAAAATGACCATTGGTGCTGAGTTCTACTGCTTTCTTCCCCATCACCCCTGCCCCTTCCCTCTTCTTGCAGTATTATTCCATTAATATTCTGTAAACAAATGGCACTTCAATACAAATACTGTGGTGAATTTATTACTTTGTTGGTTTAGATAACAGTGTCTCCAGTGAAAATACATCCAGGAGAATAATAAGCATGTACACAACTTTAATATAAATTGTAATATGTGTTTGTGCATAAATGATGACTAAGGTCCTGATGCAACATATCCCTTAAGCATATGTTTAACTTAAAGCACATGAACAGTCCTGTTGCATTTAATGGAACTACTAGTGCTTTCAGTTAAGCATGTGTGTAAATGCTTTGTTACATCAAGTTAGGCATATGCTTAAGAGTTGCTGGAGTAGGGCCTAATATACCTAAACATACACTTTTTCTAAGAAATTAAAGTTTCACTTGTTAACAATAGCAGATTAAAAGCTAGGCTTAGCTTGTCATTTATTTTTTCAACATTATGCTGCATTACAAATTCATAGTCCTAGGATTTTGACCTCCAGGTTATTGTGAAATATGCCTGCAGTTTGTGTTGGTGAGATTAGGGGTGTTGGTTAGCTTTGGCGATTGGCAAAGCAGTTTGTATAAAATAAAAAAACGCTCCTGAACTCATGTCAAATCGAAAGGAACCATTCTGGAGTTAATACAAAATGTTAACTTTAATTCATTGTTTTGAAAGTTTGCCTGCCTCTGCACTTAAGGCTTCTGTCTGGGACTGTAAGTAGAAATACAAAACAGAGAGGCTGTTTCTGTTTTTGTTCATAGCCAGACTGGAAGTGGGAAGTACAGAAATCTTTTGAGATAGTCAAACCTTCTGGCTCTGGAAATCTCATAATGACAGGCTAAGTGGCCACACTTGCAGGTATCTGAGAGAGAGAGGGGCAATGTCTGTTGGTTAGAACAAATGGCTAGTCATCAAGATAATCTATTCCTGACTCTGCCGCTGACTTACTTTGTGACCATAGACACTTCACTTAACCCCTAATTCCTCTTCTCTACAATATGTATAATATACTTAAGTCTGCTGTGAATCCTGATTCATTCATATTTTTGAAGTACTTTCAAATCATTTCATGGACAATGCCATACAAATGTAAAGTACAGAATTATCTTTACTAAGCCCTAAACTATAGAAGTAAGGAGCCTAACTACTTTTGAGCATATTAGGACCCAGTGGAAAGACTGCTATTGACTTCATTTTCTTTGTATCAGATCTTTAGATGTTCACCCATGACTAGCTAGCTGCTGCGATGTCTGTCACTTCCCCATAAAATTGCAGTGTCATATCTTGTTATCCTTCACGCGCGCGTGTGTCTGTGTGTGTGTATACACATATCTTTTTATAATTCTTCCTTCCGGTCACTGCCAATCCCCACACCCTAGTCTAAGTTACTTTTATATAAGTGCTGTTTGTACTGGCGTAAACCTAGAAAATGCAGTTCTCGTATAGTTCTCATAGTGAATTACCTTTCCTTTTAACTGAGAGTAAAATTGAGGGGTTTATACCATCAGCAAAGAGAGACTGTTTTCAAGACTGGTCATTCCTCTCTTTTCTGAACTGGGAGGTCAGGTTCTACTACTGAAAAAAATTAAAGTTGTTTCCTACAAATACAGTATATATTCCAGAATGAGCCACTCACTTGCAAGATCCTTTTCTGGTTTTATTGATTAGCATATCACCATAAATGCTGTTCTGCTGTCACTTGTCATCTTACTATTATGTGATCTCAGGAGGGATCTCTGATATGCTACAGCTATTACAAGTTCACCTGTTATTAATCCTCATGTCCTCATGTACAGTGTTGACACCACCATCATATAGGTATACTTGGTTGGTTCTACCCTGCGGGGATTGATGATGTTCCTGCCCTTGCAACTTCCACAGAACATCTTACATGATTACAGAGTGTAGTCCCTGCATGGGAGGACCCTCTTCACAAAATGTAGCTCTCAAGGACCTCTTGGACTTTAGGTGGAAGGCACTTAGCTAGCAAAAGGAGATGTTTACATCCAATCAAGTGTTAAACTTATTTCTACCTATATAGTAAGCAGCTATGACACCCTGGAGAATGTTTCTGTTGAGTTAAAATCACTGTAGTCCATTTTCAGAATAAAACCTCATTTTAAGAGCTAATATACTGAGGATATTATGCAAACTGCAGTAAAGTAATACAGTACTTAGGCATAGAAAATTATTGGCCTTTTAGGGACTTTATTTGGATTTATTTTTCATCAAAACTGAGACACATGATACACATTGCACCCTAATTCTACTAAACATTTATTGCTGCTTAAGACCATGGAATGGTGTGTGTGTGTGTGTGCGTGCACAATGAGGAAGTAACTGGTGTTACTGAGTCTTTTTATATGATAACCTTAAAATGCAGACTCTCTGCTGGGTGGTTATAAATATCAGCCTATTTAAGTGTATATTTAGCAAAGATAGATTGTTAAAGAGATACCATACAGTAGAAAGGAGGATGTGTGGGGAGGTGAGGTAATGAATTATATGAGATACAGATCATAACTCCATCAGCAAGATTCATGATTCATAAGAGCCTGCCATGTACTACAATACATTAAGGGGTTTTTTATTAAAAATTAAACAGAGCATCTAATTTACAGTAGATGCAGCTTCCTGACCTGATTTTGAAGGGGCATATATAAATAAAACAGTGATTTCAACGTCAAAAATCCTCTTTAGGCTGGGCTGTGGGATCCTGGTGTTTCAGCGGAATCTCATTTTCCAAAGCAAGCTACTAACATTTGTAGCTGAACAAGATTTTTGTGGGTAAAGACATGACGGAAGCCTATTCTGAATCTGAAATTCAGATTGAGGTACCTTGTGGAAACAAACATGAGGAAGGAAAGATCCATGCAAAGTGAAAAATTAGATTTTTAAAAATGCCAGTTTTGTTCTAAGTACACCTCGACCCAGATACAACGCTGTCCTCGGGAGCCAAACAATCTTACCGTGTTATATCAAACTTGCTTTGATCCGCTGGAGCGCACAACCCCCCCCGCCCCCGGAGCATTGCTTTACCACGTTATATCCAAATTCGTGTTCTATCGGGTCATGTTATATCAGGGTAGAGGTGCAGTAAAATGCATACAGTATGATAGGACTTGAGCCAACCCACCAGATCCTAGCTCCTATGGAGAAATTTGAATCTGAATTTCACTGCTTCCCCCTTTGTAGGGCTTTCAGGACTCCAAATAGGAGGCATGACTTAAACAAGGAAAAATACAGTGCACAATACAGTATGACCTACTGGACATTCAGGGAGGAAATGAAGGATAGTCACTCTGGCCCCTCCCATCACATAGTCAATCTGTAATGGAATTTCCTTTACAGGCTCGTGCTTCCACCCACAGCCATAATACCAACAGAACAAGGCAAAACAGCAGGTTCTTGAAGATAAATTGATTGCCATGGAGCTATATGACTTAAACCAGCTAAGGATATGATCCCTTTAAAGGGTCATTTCATAGGTGACATTTTTGTCCAAAACTATTTGCCAAGGAGAACTTACTGTCTATTCTTTATAGGTGGCTTGAAACCAAACCATCGATTGAAGTCTAAGCCCATGTCTATTCTCCTTGTCTCATGTGACACTAACTTTTTTTTCTTGCAGGACTAAGGGGAAATGAACCTGGAGAGAGTGTGTGTGTGTGTGTGTGGGGGGGGTTGTGTGTGCAGAGAGCAGCGGATATGTTGTAAAATATTTTGTCCTCCTTTGACCCTCACTTTCCATTTAGTCAGTTTCACCAGAAAGAGTGAGAAGGAAATGAGGGCATGATTATATGAATAAATATAAGCAAGGCAACTGAGAACAGGTGTGAGATTTAAAAATTACTAGGTTATTTGTACATAATTACATCCAATATTCACATTATGGTCAGAAGGCACATGGTACTAATGTGTGAATGATATTGTTATGTCTCTCTTTCCTTAGCACTTGTGTTTATTTTAATTACGCATGCATAGTAGGGGAAGCCTTCATGTGAGATCTCATCTGCCCAGGACGTTAATAAAAAGTGCTTGATAGAGGGTTGGGGACACCAGAGATTTGCCCTACCTATCACTTCTGTGCACTTCCCTTTTCCCCATCCTTCCATGAAGCCCCAGGGAAGTTCAGCGAGATCAATCAAGAACACAGGGCCCATAATTGTGCCTGGTCCTTGTGCTTGCCTAGCAAGAGGTAGAAAGGCCTGTTGGATCCCTCTCCCACATAAGGGCCAGGGACCATATGAACGAAAGGTAGCAGCCAGAGATTTGGAATGAGAGGCTGAGACCTTGCCACTCTCTAAATAAATAAATACATACAAATGTTCCTGTGA
Source organism: Mauremys reevesii (assembly GCF_016161935.1). Classification (NCBI taxonomy): domain Eukaryota; kingdom Metazoa; phylum Chordata; order Testudines; family Geoemydidae; genus Mauremys; species Mauremys reevesii. The sequence continues at coordinate 244,098,532 of NC_052623.1, read as the reverse complement.
ATGTGCACTGCAAGCACAGGACAGCTGAAGGCTCCATCCTGCCCAGCCAAATAGTCTGCAACAGCGTGTACTCTTTTGAACTTCTGCAAAAATTCACATCATTTAACTTCCTACTTGGCTTACTTTCAAGGGAATGCAGAGCTCTAACCCAGTCCTCCCTTTAGAATGCACGAGGGACTGACCCACAAATATATTTCAGCTAGAGGCGCAAACTCTACATACACAAGCCATCAGCAGGTGTGAGCAATAGAACCTCATTATAGTCAGAATAATTGTCATCACAAAGGAGGAACAATAACAGAATATTTTTTCCCTGTTACTACTGCAGGCAATGGGAGGTACCGGCATGAACACAGTGAATAAACCAGCAGAATAATGCTAGCCCTGACTGGTGTACTTTTTAACCCTTTACAGGTAAAGCCCCACACTACAAGAAGGATGTTGAAAAATTGGAAAGAGGCCAGCGGAGGGAAACAAAAATGATTAGGGGGCTGGAGCACATGACTTATGAGGAGAGGCTGAGGGAACTGGGATTGTTTAGTCTGCAGAAGAGAAGAATGAGGGGGGATTTCATAGCTGCTTTCAACTACCTGAAAGGGGGTTCCAAAGAGGATGGATCTAGACTGTTCTCAGTGGTACCAGATGACAGAACAAGGAGTAATGGTCTCAAGTTGCAGTGGGGGAGGTTTAGGTTGGATATTAGGAAAAACCTTTTCACTAGGAGTGTGGTGAAGCACTGGAATGGGTTACCTAGGGAGGTGGTGGAATCTCCTTCCTTAGAGGTTTTTAAGGTCAGGCTTGACTAAGCCCTGGCTGGGATGATTTAGTTGGGGATTGGCCCTGCTTTGAGCAGGGGGTTGGACTAGATGAGCTCCTGAGGTCCCTTCCAACCCTGATATTCTATGAAGTAAAGAACAGCTACCAAGAGGGATTTTACAGCTAACTGGCTGACTGGGGAGCTATCCCCCAACTTTATTTATCACACCTGGGCTATAGTGACTGAACCAAATGTAAATCATAATCAGACTAGGATAAATTTGGAGAAACTCCACCCACATTTATAGAATTACTCCAGATTTACACTGATGTAGTTGAATGAAGATAAAACTTTCTAAAACACCTAAGTGATTAGGAGCCCAAGCACCATTGACTTTTAATGAGACTTTGACTCCTGAGTACTTAACTTTTGAGAACTTAAATAACACTTGCTCCTAAGTCAGCTAGGTACTTTTGAAAATGGTATCCTTTGTTCACAGAGCCAAGAATTTGTCTGTACCTATTTAGTAGATTTGTGGGAACTTGTTTACGTGTCCTAGCAAATGATCACAGACTGTTCCCACCCTGTACTATAAATGGCAGTTTGCAGACTGATCTGTACAACTAATGAAGTGTGCATAACAGACTGAATATACATCAGTGGCCCAATTAGAGGAGATGAAAATCATTGTTGCACCTTTTCCCATCCACTTTGTGATTTCTTCAATACATGGGTTTTTTAGGGGGGGGCGCAGTAAGGAGGAGGGATTATTTAGCTCTCTTTCAAGGTGAAAGATGATATGGGAAGCTTTACTCTCGCTGATCAGTTTCAAGATTAACCTTTTACTTAAAAATAGGCTGCTCAGGCTATTTCAGAAGTCACTGAGGTCCTATTAAATGGCGTAATTAGGATGGATGGAGTGATGGCTGGAGGTTTCCTTGAGCATGGTTGCTGCTGCTGTTGTTTTTTTTTTGTTTTGTTTTGTGTTTTTTTTCCATGTAGTGTGGTGTAGGCCTCAAAAAGTTTGGATGTCTGGCTTGGCTTGGATATATATTGGAGAAGATGCTTCTCTGAATGTACTCCAGCTGCTTTTGTCTGGAAATCTGGAGTAACATGGCTGATTACCAGTATGCTTTGGTTTTATGCAGTCCCAAGAATAGCCTGTCTTGTATTACTTTCTCTTCTGCAACTGAGATGTAGAGAGCCACGTCTTTGTGAAGAACCAAATAGTGTTCTCTCTGCCATCTGCCAAACTCTACTGCTTCCAGGTACCAGTCTAATTTTCCCACAACCTCTCTCTTGCTCTTATTCAGTCTTCAACATTACTTTCAAGCCACTCTCCCTTCATCAATGGGCTTTCAGCACCAGGCAACGTTATTGGTTATACTGAAACTGATGACTCCTAGACACCATTGACAGATTCTATCATGATTGCACTGCACTTTTGTTGCTAATGCTGTTTTCAGGCTACTTCCTCTCTTCACCTATTGCTGAATTTGGTGTACTTACTAGAGATTGAGATGCTCAAATTTGCTTCAGGGAGCTGTTCCGAAGCAGATGATGTGATAAAGCGTGCTTGAGGCTGGGAAGTGTCTTTGGGAAATCTCCCACTTGTGGTTTTGAAGTTTCCTGAAAAGCAATAGCTTATTTCAGAAATAACCATGGTAACAAGATGAAGACAGTGGGCTGAATTTTGTTCTTATACTAGTGTAAATCCAGAGTAGCTACACTGAAGCCAAAGGAGCTACTTCGGATTTACAGTGATGGAAATGAGAACAGAATTTGGCTAAGTGAGAAGAGAAATGTTTAATGTATGACCGTGTGTGTCTAAATTATCAAATGGGCACACTCGTGCAGGTTGAAACACTCAAGTCCTGATCCCATTGAAGTCAGTAGCAAAACTTCCACTAGAATCAGGATCAGGTCCAGAATTAGGACAAAAGAAAAATGTCCTTTTTCTTTTCTTTAGTTTTTGTTCTTAAGTCTTACTGCTGGTTCTACTGAATCACAAGTCTCTCTTGTCTGCACTATAAGAACTTTTTCCTGGATCAGAGATTCAGAAAATGAAATTTATTACATTCCTCAAGTGTAGTTCATCTCCAATAAAACTCTGTTTCAACCATTCAACTTTCCAGATTGTAAACTTGAGCAAGATATTCTTGTCTTCTATAATTATAAAATCTAAGGTCACAAATTAAACTTTATAAGGTTAACATCTGGCACTCTGTGGAGATGGATAAGCCATTCTCTTTTGCCCATAGTCTGTCTTCACAGTGAAGCAAAACTGACATGATACATCAGAAAACACAACTTTTTCATGAAATGCAATCTGACTTGGCTGAAGTTTAACCAAGTACATTCTCAGTTTCATGGGATGAAGGAGAAAACACAGAAATGGAAGGAGTGACCAAAAAAATAGTCAGAAGCGGGGAAAAAAACCCAACTATACATATACCCTGGACTATGGTACTTGGTTGGGAATGGGAGACTTCAGTGGTGTGTGTGTGTGTGTGTGTGTATATAATATATATGTGTGTGTGCGCGCGTATTATATACATACACACACACACACATAAGAGAGAGGAAAACTCCACAATGGAGCTATGATCATTCAGACCAACTAAGGATCTGCCCCATAACTGTCATGACCTATGAGTCTCAAATGTGGGTCTGCAGGGTTTATAGGAGCAGCCATGATCCAACCCTCCATCTGGCAGCCTGCTGAAGCTTGCTTACCCTGCAACTAAGAAGCCCAGCCCCAGTTTGAGGCTCCACCCTGCAGTCGTAGTGGCAAAGTCCTGGAGCAGCTGATTGGTCTGCTGGCCCTATTTAAGCCAGCATCAGGAACAGGAATACATCTGAACAACTGGGCTCCACCCTATTCTGGGCTATATGCCTTGTGCTTTCTGCTCCCCTTGCTTGATTTCCTAGCATCCTGACCCGGCATGATTTCTGGCATCTGATTCATGGTTCTGACACCCTGGTTTCTGACTCATGGTTCTGATCTTCAGTGTTTCCTGCTTCTGACTTCCCAGTATCCTGACCTAGCTGACTCCTGTCTTGTGACTGCAGACTCCCGTTCTCACTACTGGGTCTGGTCGCCCACGACCCAGCTGTGACAATAACGTTCAGATCCAGATCTGAACTACCCCAAGATTTGTGGCCACTCAGGCTCCAGGCTTTTTAACTATAGCCCACAAGTTCATATGCACTAAATTTTGAGTAGTTTTATGAGGTTTTTGCACCAGGGCCAATGCTAGAGAGAGGTTATTGGACTTGGTTATCTATTGATGTGTTCTAGGATCAATTATCTGAAGTTCATTTGAATTAAACAGAAAAGTGTGCCATGTGCAGAAGTAATACAGTATGCAGACTGACAGAAAAAAAATCAGTTAATTTAATTTGACATTTGTCATTTATTCTGTTCTCGCTTGCCCATCTTCAAACACAAAGTAGCTTGCTCCAGTCAAAGAGCTAGTTATTAAGGCTCAGAAGAGAGGGGACGAGATTCTACAACCTCAAGCTTCTTAAAACAAATGAAAGGTGCACTTAAAATGCATTATACCCCTTTATTCCACAAGTGTCTCCATTACATTAGAATCCTCTCACGAGCATGTGAACATCCACTGTAATACAGAGATTTTGCCATTAACTTCACTAGGGAGCAGGATTGGGCCCTAAATTATTAGGTAAAGGATATGTACAGTTCCTAGTGCACAGGTGTAGATGTAACAGAAAATCACTAATTTGCCCCATTCCAAGATGAAATAGGCATGAAGACTGAATTGCGTTCTTGTTCATTTGGGGTAGATTGGAGAAGAATTGAAATCTGGAACCTCAGGATCCAGATACAGGACCATTCTTGGGATAAGATGGGGAAGTTTGCACAGCTGCTGCTGTTCACTTACAGCTTCTTTGGATAGAGAATGTCAACCTGACACTTTTCATGAGCATTATATTAATTTAAACCAATTTTTTAAAAAAACTGATGTTTGTTTAGCTTTCAATCAGAATAAAAATTGCGCTTACAAAAAAGCTGTGTCCTAACTCTTATTTAGGCTTACAGCCCTAAATGATATGTACAAATCATGAATTATTTCAGCCAGCCAATACAATAAGAATTGCTTGGATTCCCTCTGGATCATACCCTCAACCTTCCCCATTTACTCCATCAAATACATGGATATTGCAGCATGCTTGGAAGGTTAAGTTTAGGCTATCATGCACTGAGGTGGGAGGAGCAAGTTCCAGGGTCCTGAGGCCTCCAAAAAGGGCATCCAGCCAACAGCTCCACTCTTAAAAATGACAGGGGAGTGCTCTGCTGGTTGTAGCTGTGACAGTATGGGATGGGGAGAGATGCAGTCACTCAGGGAGGCATGTTCAAAGCCTTTGCATTGAAGGAGCATTATGAGAGCACCCTTTAAAATACTGTCCTTTTTTTTTTTACTTCATTATCTTCAGTGTTTTCTTCTCTTGCACATGTCACACACCAAGATGCAGTATATCAGGTCAGTCAGAGAGCAGGAAGTTTTAGTGCAAGGTTTTTGCTTCCTAGTGCATATGCAATTCTCACGCCTGAACTGTTAGCAGCACTGTCAACCTAGTACCTTTTCGCAAGCAGTAAACTTGCATATTTTATTATTTTTTACAGGGAACTAGCTTTTTTAACCTTTTGATCACAAAAACATTTTAAAAACAAAAACAAACACACCTTTCCTCCCTTCATAAAAAAAAATCAATCGAAGAAATAATTTCAAGTTTACTGCCCGCATCCCCAATTGCCTGATCTCTGATTTACTGAAAATCTCAGTTAAATGAAGGCACGTCTCCTAAGAGTAATGTATAAACATGCATTTCACTCCCACTTATCCGCAATGTTAATTTTCCCAGCGATTTCAGATATACCCAAAATCTTTTAGAAAATAAGGACTGCACACTATTTCAGTCAGAGTAAATAAAATCTAGTAGGGAGGGTGGACATCACTGTTTTCTAAGAATGTCCCAAAGTTGCCTACAGTCCAAACAGATTTGGTCTCCCCTAACTTTTGAAAACTATGTCAGAAATATAAAGAATTATGAAACTGAGGCAATAGAGTTCTTTTCTCTAAAGGAATGAATCCCACAGCATCTTAATTTTCCTGCATGAATATATTTGTGTCCTGCGTATTTGATCTTTTGCTCACACTTCCAATATTGCCAACTCCACATGTTCAAAATTCAGGCGTCAGAATCGTGAGGTTGACTAAAAATCTTGATTTTAATAATAAAAAACTCCCAAATTATTATCTGCCTCCTGGGTTTTAAGCCTTTAAGGCTTTGTTTTCTGTCCTTTTCTCTGCCACTGTGAGAGTTATCAAACTTCCTATTTTTGCTGAGATTTTTCAGATAATATGAATCTAGGAGCTGGGACTTTAAGCAAAACATGAAATACTGCACAACTCATTGTAAGATTTGACTACAAAGTGGAATAGGAAAGAATCCAGGCTTAGTACAGAGCAACCAGTTAAACGTCTAATTTTGTGTTTTGCTTTTTTTTAAGTCGGTTTTCTTCCTCATTTCTCTTTGTGCTGACTGGTCCAGTTGAACTATTGGAGTTTCCCTTTCAGGGAATGAGCAGGGATCAGTAGCAGAGAAGCAAATATGAAGTACAGACTGCTTCCCACTGTGTCCATCTGCACCATGTTAATAAAGTTCAGGATGAGGGAATGATTAATGAGCCTCCCCCCCCGCCCCTGAAAATTTTGACTGCAACAAAGTTTGCAGTATGCTGCAGTCTCACTGGAAAATGAAGGTAAAACCCCGTCAACTGAAATGAATGAGGTGGATAAGCAAGTAATACCTAAAGAGGAAAGTCTAGACTAGTTGGTTTTGAAGAGCTCACACAAGACAAAGAAAGTGTGTGCTGAAAACAAGATGTAAAGAGTTGCTTACAAAGATCAATTTAATCCTTCAACAAAGTGTGGAGCAGCTTGCAAATCAAACATGATGACACTTGGCTTATCTACCTGCAAAGTGTTACAGGCCCAGTGAATTTCATGGAGCATGAACATTTCAGTGCTTCCAAATCTGCATTTTTTTCCCACTAATTGAAAAATTTTGCACATTCTGTTGGGTAGAGATTCTACACGGCTTTAAGTTTCTTTTACTGGGGCAATACAGCCCTTCACAGTGCCCACTGTAGGTTGATAACTTCAGTGGAATAACCTGACCTAAATCTTCCAACCATTTAAAAAAAAAATTGCTAGCCCTAATCTTTCCCATAGAGAAGATTCTGATTAACTTCCTGTGGCAAACCATTCATGACTCGTTCAATTTTGTGCTACCTTTTCCTTATGTTTGATTACTGTTCTTTAGCACATCAGTTATGTTCCATGGCATCAGTGACTGGTAGTCTCTTTTCCCTGCTGAATTAATGGGTAATTCATCATATATATTACTTTCATGGCTTGGCTTCTCAGTTTTTATTATCATATGCACCTAACCCATTGTACAAAAAATGGGTAGGAAGAATTCATTCATGGTGTCAGGTAGCAATCATCTAAAATAGGAGCTAGTACTCTTTTCTAAGTATGTATTTTCACTCATTTTAAGTGCTGTTACTGATCAGAACTTTTTGAGAGTACAATATTTTCTGTGCGTTTTTTTTTTTTTTTTTTTGCATGTAACCTGGTGTAAATTGTCATAGCTGGCTCCATTGAAGCAAATGGCACTATGACAATTTACACCAGTTATGGATATGCCCCCCAGATATCTGTATTGTCTTTCAAGTGGAAATTATAAACCACAGAAATGATTTTGCTCTGATAAATTATATGCTGTCAACTCCCACACTTTCTTTTAGAATCTTAGACTTGAAATTATTTTATTTTATCCCACTGAAATAGGAAATATTGCCAAATAAAAAGACAATTGTATATGATGTGATTTATTTAACTATAAGGAAACCATTCAAAAATAAAATGTGCACATCTACATAGCAATCTAATACTGCATAGGTCATGTACTGGGAGCAGTGCCACTGGGAGGCCATTTTATTCTGTTCTTTTTTCTCCTTAATACATACTGGCAGCTTTTTCTTAAAACAACTTTCATTTCAGCTCTCTACATAATTGTTCTGTTTTGGCTGGTTAGTAACATTAGCTGAAATACCACTTATCTTCAATCTCACTTCTGGCTGTTGTCCACTTCTCAGCTACTCCTCTAAGTTCTCTGTCTTCTTAAACTACTTGAAGAAAGCATTTACAGTGCTTTACTGTCGTCTCCTTGCTTTTGCTGCTTTTTCAGTAGTAGTCCCACAATTGCATCAGTAAGGCATCTTACAACCTCTTGTAAATAGCAAGGGGGCTTTGACTGCATGACAGTTGCTTGGAGGACTCAGCTTACTTCACTTGCAGAGCTTCACAGGTGTTGAGACACTCGTTATCTATGTTTATCTTTTGATATCCCTAGAATACTTGTGTGCTCACTAATGTGTCCTGCTGTCACTGAAGTGTTATCCCAAGGTGTTATTTCTTGCTGTCAGTGCCATTAAATATCCCCTTTCCCCCTCCCTACTTGTGGAGTTTATAATGGGTGCTGTGTGGGAATTTGTCTTCTCATTAGGAGTGACAGAGATTTTTAAGGAATTGCTGCAATATGTCTCCTTGTATTCTTAACTTTTTTCAGTAAGAACCTGGATTTACTCATTGTGTGTAGTCAGTCAAGACTTTTACAATTCTCAGAGCAGGGTATGCTTTTTGTTCAATTGTTCCAGCTGAAGTCTTTCATACCAGAGTGGTGAGTATAACCAACTCTAGAGAGACTGACACACACAAGTTCTATAGGGCTAAGTAAGCCCTTTCTTCTCATGTACCTTCTTTGTGTGATTATACCACAGTGTGGCATTAGCTCAGTCTCATTTTAGGCCAAAATGAAGTCTTTCCAGTCAAACTTTTCATTACTGTTTTTTTTTCTTTTTTTTTAAATTTCTGGATTCAAACTGTTTTGAAAAACTCTGCAAGACCATTTCTGTGGAGAGAACGAAACAAATCCTCATCACACTATATGAAAAAACATGCTGAGAGTTTTTTGGTTAGCCACCAATTTCTTTTCTCATGCTTACAGTCTCAGATGATAAAGCTATCATCTGGCATTCTCACATGTGCTAACTAATTGCCGTGGAGTTGACAAATAGCACATTTACAAGTTCTGGAGGATGGCGTGGACTGCACTCTCGGCAAGTTAGCAGATGACACTAAACTGGGAGGAGTAGTAGATACGCTGGAGGGTAGGGATTGGATACAGAGAAACCTAGACAAATTGGAGGATTGGGCCAAGGATTGAAATCTGATGAGGTTCAAGTGCAGAGTCCTGCACTTAGGATGGAAGAATCCCATGCACTGCTACAGACTAGGGACCAAATGGCTCAGCGGCAGTTCTGCAGAAAAGGACCTGGGGTTACAGTGGACGAGAAGCTGGATATAAATCAACAGTATGCCCTTGTTGCCAAGAAGGCTAACGGCATTTTGGGCTGTTTAAATAGGGGCATTGCTAGCAGGGACATGATCATTTCTCTCTATTTGACATTGGTGAGGCCTAATCTGGAGTACTGTGTCCAGTTTTGGGCCCCACACCACAAGAAGGATGTGGAAACATTGGAAAGAGTCCAGCGGAGGGCAACAAAAATGATTAGGGGGCTGGAGCACATGACTTTTATGAGGAGAGGCTGAGGGAACTAGGATTGTTTAGTCTGCAGAAGAGAAGAATGGGGGGGGGGGGGGATTTGATAGCTGCTTTCCCCTACCTGAAAGGGGGTTTCCAAAGAGGATGGATCTGTTCTCAGTGGTACCAGATGACAGAACAAGGAGTAATGGTCTCAAATTGCAGTGGGGGAGATTTAGGTTGGATATTAGGAAAAACTTTTTCACTAGGAGGGTGGTGAAGCACTGGAATAAGTTACCTAGGGAGGTGGTGGAATCTCCTTCCGTAGAGGTTTTTAAGGTCAGGTTTGACTAAGCCCTGGCTGGGATGATTTAGTTGGGAATTAGGCCCTGCTTTGAGCAGGGGGTTGGACTAGATGACGTCCTGCAGTCCCTTCCAACCCTGATATTCTATGATTCTAAGTTAATGTGTGGAATGTACAACTAGCTATATTAATGTCAATTTACATGTTGCCTAGAAACAGTTTTTGTTTGTGATTAGGATTAATTAATTTCTTAATTGTTTGGCATAGAGAAACTAAAGGTACAATCCAAAGTCCTTTGAAGTCAGTAGAAAAACTCCTGTAGACTTTAAGGGGCTTTGTATCAGGCCTTTAATGCAATGATGGCCAACTATATTGTGGTTCCAAAATAAAATGTGTATTAAAAATGCACAGATGCAATTCAGTAAAAGATGGATATAAAAAGGTGCTTTACATTTATCTTTATGCATGTAGCTTTTAACATGCTGGAGAGAAGAGCTGTATGTGAATGTACCACTTTTTAAAAAAAAAATAGGTACATTAAGTTAAAAGAAGATTTGGGTTGTAAATCAAGCACTCAAAAGTCAGGAAGTGCCAGAATTAAGGTTGCCTATGCAACCTTAATCCAGCTCACTGTCCATTATGCTACATTCTTTAATTACATGATCCCATACTGCTCACTTTACAAGCAGCTATTCAATATCTCCCCACCCCCATTGTTCAATGTGTGGGCCTAGGCCTTATTTACTGCACACTATTCTGAAGAGAATTATTAGTTTCCTCATGGGCTTTTATATGGGCTCGTTACTACGGTATCTGAGTGCTTCACAAACATTAATTAATTTTCACAACACCTATGTGGCATGAGGGGGCATTATTATCCCCACTTTACTGACATTCTCCTTCACTACACAGTGCTGATTCGTCTTCAAAGTGGGTCCATCCTATGCACTGAAAGAAGCGGTGGGATCTATGGGAAAAAATAGTATGTGATCCATGTAATTCAAGTCTGTATCATAATGCTTACACATCTGGAGGCTAAATTAAGGTTGCACTGCCTAACTTTAGAGTGCTTGGCTTTGCAGCCTTAATATTCTTTTAATGTTTGTGTGTGTATAATATAGTATAATGAGAGACGACACCTAATCTGAAACTAGAGCATCAGTAGCTTTGACAAAGAACAGGTATGGATCTGAACCTTACAATTTGGACCTTGCTCTCTAATGGGCTGAATTGAAATACCAAACCCAAACAACCCAGAACACTGAAGAGAAGAGATGCAATTTACAGACACATCTGGCTCTGGACTCCACTGCCTGAACTCATTTCTGAAGTCTGTATGAATGTTGTTTGTTTGTTTGTTTGTTTTTTTTAGTTGCTGGGCAGTCACTTTCTCTTTGGTGTGTGTCTGGGTGCAAGACCCTTTTAAAGCATTAGATAGCACCAAGAGGAACTTTAGTTAAATAGCATAAGAACATTATGGCTGAAACAGTCTCTGTTGAGGAGACCAGACTGCACTGTAGGGAAGATCCGAAACCATGCATGGTGGGAAGACAGCACAAAAGGGAAACCAGTGCAAGTTAATGTTAGTCATCGTCAACTTGTCCTAGAGGTTCTGTGAGGGAGAAACAAGTGAAGCTTAGCTGACTCCAAGCCAACCACTTCGGCACCCATTGAGTTTGTAGGTTGTGGGACTTCAGGAGGCCTCCTACAGGGTTAATGTCACAGTGTGACTTGGCCTCTGTGAGAAAGAGAGCAGCGTCCAGTGCACCTGGACATGATGACCTGCTGCTTAGTGGGGTTGGCACCTGGGCTTTATAAAAGGGAAAACAGCTGCAGGTGATTGGGAGTGGTGTCTGCAGACATTGTAGGGAGTAAGATGGATATTGCAGGGCCCTGAGTCAGCAGGGAGAAGACATCAGAGGGGAAGTCCTGTGAAAGAGGCTCAACTCCAAGCAAGAGGTGCAGGGAGAACATGATGACAGACCCCCAGGGAGGAAAGGCTGTGTCCCAGCTTGGACTGAAGAAGAGTGTTGGAACTCTGCAGGGGAAGTCAGACCCTCAGGAAAGAGGGGCTGGGCCCAGCTTGAGACTGGGGCAAAATAATTGTTAAATAGAGGATAGACCGCAATGGAGGAGGGTCCGGGCCCAGCTGAAACTGGAATGAAAACTTTATAGGTTTGAGCTTTCTTTTGAAAGATGTTGTGCTAGATGTAATAAATAGGACACCAGAAGGCAGAATGTTTTGAACATGTGACCCGCATGGACTTTTTTAAGGGAGCCTGAGTTAATGAGAAATTGAGGCTGGCGCAGCACAGCCACATTTGGCCATCAGGGGGCACTACAGGGCATTTACAGGTGGCAATCCCCTTTCTATTCAACACACCACAGCATACCCCCAGTTGGTATCCAGATAATGTCGAGGAACATTTGGCCTTTGAGTTTAGTGCTCCTTTGAGTTTAAAAGGCTTTGAGGTATGTAATTCCACTTTGATGTATGTAATTCCATGTTCCTTTTAGCGTCTGTTTGATTACAACATGGGATGCTCTTCTCCTCTTCTGTGAAGCAGGTTAACAGCAATTTCCATCACCAAGCTCTCAAAGTGTGGCAGCAAGTTCTAAGATTAAATTCTCTTAGGAAAAAATGACTATATGCTCTTTCTTAAAATAGTCTAACTGGGCAGAGGTTTGTGGATTTTAAAAGGCATTTGGGAGGTTGTCACAACCTGTAGTTGTGGATGTTCAGTGGGGATCTTCTCTTCTATAAATAAAGGCATGAATCAACAGGTGCCAGGGTTTCAGATTATGTGGAGCATTGTGACTCGACGTCTTGAAAAAAATTAGTCAACGACTCCAGTGCCAAAAAGGAGCGAAATGTCACTTGTGAAGCAAGGGGATGCTTAATTTTGAGGTTCAGATGTCAATCACAACTCTTGCTTCACAGGCTCATGGAGACAAAGACAACACAGAAGTGATACATTAAGTCTATGGTGGGGGTCGGAGGGAAATTGCCAGAGCTGAGGAAGGGCCGCTTACTTTTGCTTTGTTGGCTTTGGCCCTGGAGCAATAGGACTATTCATTTGCATTCCAAGCTACTGTAACCTGCAGAAAAAAATCAAGAAAATGGGGAAAGTCAGGATAGATTAGTTGGTCAAGAGGACCTAACTGCGGTAAGGGATTCTTAATGGGGTACAGGAGTTTTCTCCTCTAGGTCTCCAGTTCAAATCCAGCATGGGTTGGTAGGGACTGAAAGTCGTCATTCAACTGCTGCTTGGTGGCCTCTGAAATAAGGTTGGGTGGTCAGTCCAGTTTCTAACTGACAGGCGTCCATTTCACAGATTACCATTGCAGTTGACTCTGATTCTCAATCTCAGCAGAAATGCCAAGAACTAATAGTCCAAAGCGATTAAATTATGCTTTCACCATCAGAGGAGAATCCTCTAAATCAGGGCTGAGGCACCCATTGGCACTGCAGTGTGGAGAAGCTTTTTCCCGTGGCTGCTTCTTCCATACCTGTCCTGTACTTAAATAAGGGACTCCACCTCAGTCTGTCACTGTGGTACTCTGGTAAGTACTTGGAAAACAAACAGCAGGCCCGCATTGAGTAGAGTCCCAAAAGATCACAGTGGAGCACTTGACTCAAAGAAGAGGAATCTGCTATTTTAGGTGCACTAGTTCTCTACTTGCTCACAAGTACTAGGCCACTCTACATGGATCTCTAGTGGGGATATTCATGCTCAATATTAGGGAGGACAAAAGCCTGAATGGACTCACTATCCATTTGATGGACACAATACTATCCATCTACCTGAACTTCAGTATGACCATTGTAGGCAGTTCCATTTCCTCCCATATATTAAAAAAACTACTTGATGGTAAACAGAGATAAGTACGTTTTTGAGACAGTCATTCTGTTTATTATATTATCTCTTCCTTCATGCCATCACCTGATTAGATTTTTGTTGTTGTTGTTCATCCCAGCCTAGTTCTGAGATCAAATGCTCTGAATTGAATCCATGAGGGTCAACGTACAAGCTATGAACCTGTGTTAGTGATGAAAAACTCTGTCAAGCCACTAATGCAGTGGCATAGATAGATGGACTGTCTCATCTGAAAATACCAAGCCACCTAAAAGGATCTAAAATTACCACAGTTGTTTTCAAAAGTGATGAACGGAGGCAGACAGTTAGCAGACAATACATACTATTCAAGGACATACTTAAACAAAAGCTGTGAATTACATTCTGTTTCATTACAAAGAGAAGAGCTGAATTATGTTTGTCAAATGGAATTTTCCGCTACCATGCCCTACTTAAACTGCAACCAAAAATAAAATTTGCCAGTTTAAAAAATACAAATAGAATTTTTATTTATAATTTTCACCCCCCCCCCCAAAAAAAAGTTTATTGAAAAAATCCTAAATTTCTATAGCATCTCAAGCCTTCCTCTGGAAGTGGTTCATTTCTGACTTGTTTTTGTTGTAAAAGAAAGGCTCTGTCTTGTATGTTGTGATGGACTCATGAGTATGCTTCAAAGATCCCAGGGGTCATGGCATTTAATTTTTACCATTGGCCTAGGTATGCACACCTGGACAAATCTTGCACATAGTGTAATTCATCCAGGATTCATTTGGGCAGTAGGTAGTTCCCCTTTTCCATCAGGTTCCCTCAGATGAAGTGTAGCTACAGCAATAAAGATTTTCTATTCCTAAGAACACCTTCTTCCCATTTAACACTATCTGTCCCTAAGCAAAGCAGTTTTTATAACCTTTTAAAAGGTCAGTTGCCTTGCAGCCAGCCAGCCAGAGTGTAGATACCTCCTAAAGGTTGATCCAAACTTTATCCTGCTTTTCTCTTTCTCAGTTGATTTTTCAGGGATCCAGAAAAATGGGTTTCTTCTCTGAAATCTTATGGTTGCTTCACTACTTTCCTGAGCCTCCATGCATGTGCTGTTACCTAGTGAGAATCTGGAATGCCACAGTAATTATCACTGTTTACATGGCAGAGCTATATGACTCGCATATAAAATAGGAACATACTCATATCATTTCATCATGTAAGGCCTCTTGTTAAAAATTACTACTACTATTTATATATCAAAAATGAGATGTGCAGTTTACAAAAATATTTAAAAGGTCTCTGCCCCAAAGAGCTTACTATGACAGGTATTGCAATTTCCTGCAATATGCAGGGTAAACCTTATTGGATTAAGTTTTGAGCATTCTAGGAGTTCATTGTATTAAGAATGCAAATGTTTATGTATTGCGGAATTGTATGTAACTTTAAGAGGAAAACAAGAGAAGTGTACTCTTTTGAAAATGTGCTAGACAAAGTTAAGTGATATTCCTAGGAAATACTTAGGAAGAGGGGAATGCAAATTACCCACCTCTAGATCTATCCTTTTGAAGCTGTCCCTTGAGGAAAAACCCATAGTCTGGCTGACTATCTATTCACCATCTCTTCAAAGACCCAGATGAACCCATTATGAACCTATAACCACAGAAAAAACACCTGCCAGAGTCCTTTTTCAAGGTGGGGTGATTGCTGGTAAACTTATTAGTATTTGTGTAGGTTCTTTTTATCCATTTTAATGTTTTCTCTGTAATGCATTTACCTTAAGAATAAATGTATTTGCTTAAAAAGAACTGTGTGGCAACTTAACTGTGGTGCTTATCCTGTTTACAGTCTGAGGAGAAAAGTAAAGCAGACCTGCTTGAGGCAGTCTGACTCTGCAAGGGAATTCACAGCAGAGGCAGAGAATTGCGCAGCTTGGAAATGCACCAGTTGGGAGGGAGAGGGAGAGAGACGTGAGTCTTCACCTAAGAAAGATGACTTGCTGAGGAGCTGGAAGCCTGAGAGTGGCTGGACTGTATAGTGGGAATATAGGTGCAGTTGCCCAGAACTGAGACACTTACAACCATGGGCAGATTTGGGGTGGGGCATAAGGGGGTGTTGTCCCCCCAAACTGCAAACCTCTGGCAGGCTGCCTTAGTGTGCAATGTAACCTTCTGCAAAGGAGACAGGAGACTGCTCCCAGCTTGCGCCTCTGATACAGGGAGTCAGATTTTTGTTTATAAACCAAGTGATTAACAGGTGATTAAGTTAAGAAAGGGCTGTTAGGATGTTTCCTAAAATTAAATGATCTGGTCCAAGCTTGGTGAATTGCAAAAAGTAAGTAGCCTAAATGATAGAAAGTAATTGACGATTTTTCTACAATTGTTTCAATTCTTATTTTCAAGAGGTAGTAACAAAATTACTAATTCTTCTTTGAGAAGATAACTGGTTGTTTTAGACAAAAGAAATGCATAGATCTAATCTACCTGGTTCTCAATAAGACATAGCAAAACTGGAGAAGATGGCGATTAATATGAGAACTGAAAGGTGGATAAGGAACTGATTAAAGGGGAGACTGCAATAGTAACACTAAAAGGTGAGCTGTCAGGCTGTAGGGAGGTTACTAGTGGAGTTCCTCAGGGATCAGTCTTGGGACAAATTTAATTTAACATTTTTATTACTGACCTTGGCATAAAAAGTGGGTGTGTGCTAATAAAATTTGCAGATGACACAAAGTTGGGAGGTATTGTGAATATGGATGAGGCCCGGAATCTCATACAAGAAGATCTGGATGACCTTGTAAACTGAAGTAATAGAAATGGGATGAAATTTAATAATGCAAGGTCATGCATTTAGGGACTAATAACAAGAATTTTTGCTATAAGCTGGGGACTTATCAGTTGGAAGCAACAGAAGAGGAGAAAGACCTGGGGTGTATTGGTCGATCACAGGATGACTGTGAGCTATCAGTGTGGTGCAGCCTTGAAAAAGATTAACACAGTCCTGGGGTGCATCAGGTGAGGTATTTCCAGTAGAGACAGGGAAGTGTTAGTACCATTATACAAGGCACTGGTGAGACCTCACCTGGCGTACTGTGTGCAGTTCTGGTCTCCCATGTTTAAGAAAGATTAATTCAAACTGGAGCAGGATGATCTAAGGAATGGAAAACCTGGCTTATGAGATGAAACTCAGAGCTTGGCTTGTTTAGCCTAACCAAAAGAAAGCTATGGGGAGATATGATTGCTCTCTATAAATACATCGGAGGGAGAAGAGTATTTAAGTTAAGCACCAATGTGGACCCCAGAACAAATGGATATAAGCTGGCCATCAGCAAGTTTAGGCTTGAAATTAGGCAAAGGTTTCTAACCACTAGAGTAATGAAGTTCTGGAGCAGCCTCAAAAGAGGAGCAGTGGGGGCAAAAAACCTAACTGGCTTTGAAGCTGAGTTTCATAGGTTTATAGAGGGGATGGTATGACAGGACTGCCTATAATGGCATGTGGCCCATTGTTGATTGCCTGTAGCAAAAAATCTCCCTAAGCAATTTATTCCAGTGCTTAACCACCCTGACAGGAAGTTTTTCCTAATGTCCAGCGTAAACCTCCCTTGCTGAATTTAGGCCCATTGCTTCTTGTCCTGTCCTCAGAGGTTAAGAAGAACAATTTTTCTCCCTCCTCCTTGTAACAACCTTTTATATACTTGAAAACTGTTATAATGTCGTGTGTCTTCCCCCCCACCTCGTTTTCTCTTTTCCAGATTAAACATACCCAATTTTTTTCAATCTTCCCTCATAGGTCATGTTTTCTAGACCTTTAATCATTTTTGTTGCTTTTCTCTGGACTCTCTCCAATTTGTCCACATCCTTCCTGAAATGTGGTACCTAGAACTGGACACAATACCCCAGTTGAGGCCTAATCAGCGCAGAATAGAGTGTAAGCAAGACATGAGAAGTAATTCTTCCAACACTCCTGCTAATACATCCCAGAATGATGTTTGCTTTTTTGCAACAGCGTTCCACTGTTGACTCATATTTAGATTGTGGTCCACTATGACCCCCAGATCCCTTTCTACAATACTCCTTCCTAGGCAGTCATTTCCCATTTTGTATGTGTGCAACTCATTATTCCTTCCTAAGTGGGGTACTTTGCATTTATCCTTACTGAATTTCATCTTATTTACTTCAGACCATTTTTCCCGTTTGTCCAGATCATTTTAATCCTATCCTCCAAAGCACTTGCAATCCCTCCCAGCTTGGTATCTTCAGCAAACTTTATAAGTGTACTCTGTATGCCATTATCTAAATAATTGATGAAGATATTGAACAGAACCAGAACTGATCCCTGTGGGACCCCACTCATTATGCCCCCCAGCATGACTGTGAACCACTGATAACTACTTTCTGGGAATGGTTTTCCAACCAGTTTCGCACCCACCTTATAGTAGCTCCATCTAGGTGGCATTTCCCTAGTTTGTTTATAAGAAGGTTATGAGACAGTATCAAAAGTCTTATTGAAGTCAAGATATACCACATCTACCGCTTCCCCCCTATCCACAAGGCTTGTTACCTTGTCAAAGAAAGCTATCAGGTTGGATTGATATGATTTGTTTTTGACAAATTCATGCTGACTGTTACTTATCACCTTATTTTCTAGATGTTTGCAAATTGATTGCTTAATTATTTGCGCAATTATCTTTCTGTGTACAGAAGTTAAGCTGACTGGTCTGTAATTTCCTGGGTTGTCCTTATTTCTCTTTTTATAGATTGGCACTATATTTGCCCTTTTCCAGTCTTCTGGAATCTCTCCCATCTTCCATGACTTTTCAAAGATAATCGCTAATGGCTCATATCTCCTCAGTCAGCTCCTTGAGTACTCTAGGATGCATTTCATCAGGCCCTGGTGACTTGAAGACCTCTAATTTGTCCCAGTAATTTTTAACTTGTTCTTTCCCTATTTGAGCCTCTTCTGATCCTACCTCATTTTCACTGGTATTCACTATATTAGACGTCCAATCACCACCAACCTTCTTAGTGAAAACTGAAACAAAGACGTCATTAAGCACCTCTGCCATTTCCACACTTTCTGTTGTTATTTTTCCCGCCTCATTGAGTAATAGGCCTACCCTGTCCTTGGTCTTCCTCTTGCTTCTAATGTATTTGTAGAATTTTTTCTTCTTACCCTTTCTCTGTAGTTTGATCTTGTTTTGTGCCTTGGCCTTTCTAATTTTGTCCCTACGTAGTTGTGTTGTTGTATGGTCATCCTTTGCAATTTGACCTAGTTTCCACTTTTTGTAGGACTTTTTTTTTTTTATAAGATCATTGAAGATCTTCTGGTAAAGCCAGGGTGGTCTCTTGCTATACTTCCTATCTTTCCTATGCAGTGGGATAGTTTGCTCTTGTGCCCTTAATAATGTCTGTTTGAAAAACTGCCAACTGTCTTCAGTTGTTTTTCCCCATAGACTTGGTTCCCATGCAGGGTGACCAGATGTCCTGATTTTATAGGGACAGTCCCAATGTTTGGGTCTTTTTCTTATATAGGGTCCTATTACCGCCCCCCCTCCCCCCATCCTGATTTTGCACATTTGTTGTCTGGTCACCCTATTCCCATGGGATCTTACCTACCAACTCCCTGAGTTTGCTAAAATCCACCTTCTTGAAATCATTCATTTTGCTGTTCTCCATTCCTTAGAATCATGAACTCATCATTTCATGATTACTTTCACCCCAGCTACCTTCCACATTCAAATTCTCCACCAGTTCCTCCCTATTTGTCAAAATCAAATCTAGAACAGCCTCTCCCCTAGTAGCTTTCTCCACCTTCTGAAATAAAAAAATTCTCCAATACATTCCAATATTTAATTTATCTTTCTTGATATAGGAATTAGATGCAGTGCTCCTGTCAGATAATTTAGAAGTTATCTGTTGCTTAAGTAGCCCCTGGAATCATGGTTAAAGTCATCCCCTCCCCCACCCCACCCCCCAAAAAGGCACCCCTGTGGGCAGGCACAAAATTTGTCCCCTGGGCACACATGACCCCATTGGCCTGACTAGAGATGTCGTCATCTTCCCCCCCCCCCCCATATAGAAGTCCAACTATACCTATACTTACAACCTAAAAAGACCACATACAAACCAAGGAAGGGGAACAAAAGGAATAAGGAACAAAAAAATCATTGCTGGAGTGGGTGGGGGGAGTGAGAAATTTTGACTCCTTGTCAAAGACCCCTAATTAATTATTTTTTTTAAATTTTTTTTGCTGTTTGAGGAAAACTAGTAAGTTCATAGAGGATAGGTCCATCAATGGCTATTAGCCAGGATGGGCAGGGTTGCAAAACCAAAAACTGAAGTTTTTCAATTATTTTTAAACAATAAATTTAAAAATTTTCAAGGGAAACTGATACTTTCTGTGAAAATGTTCATCTAGTTGAAAACCCCATTTTCTGTTTTTTCTGGGGTGGGGTGGGGGACTTTCAATGGATACTTTTTTAACCTGCCCTACTCGCATCCTATTTCTTTCCCCCAGTTGTTTATAAGGAACTAAGGGATTAGGTTTTTTTGAGGGGTTGTAGAAAAAGATTAAATAAGAGGCAGAGGAGAAAGAGGAAGGATGTTAGAGGGAGGTGGAGTGATGGTCATGTCCGAACAGGAGAACGGTTGATATTTGTTAACGACTTATTTCCTTTTCTTATGATATTTACCAAACATACAAGGCACATTAAAGGAGAAATGGGCTAGAAACCAGGTCCTGGGTCCAGGTATTCCTAAAATTTTGGGAACCAGACCTGAACACCCTGGCTTGGGCCCATCTCTGGCCACTGGGTTACATCAGAAATCCTCAAAGAACATTCTTCTCAAGACTGTTTTCAGCTTCATATACTGGACAGCTGTTTCTCATTGTTCTTGAACTCAATAACCCTGAAATTTGATTCAATTACTGAAAACGTAAAAAGAGTAAAATTTGAATTCTCTATTACACCTGTGCCACCACAATGAGTCCAGGGTCCTATGTGGCTGTATTGTAGTTTTGGTCTTGTGGTTAAGGCAATGTGCTGAGACTCAGGAGATTGGCATTCAAGTCCTGGCTTTGCCATAGAGTTCATGTGTGGTCAGGGGCAAGACATTTTATCTCTGTGTGCCTCAGTTCCTCACCTCCAAAATGGGAAGAATACTTACTTTCTCCCATGCTTTGTTTGCCTTATCTATTTAGATTGTGAACTCTGGGCAGGGCCTTCTTTTTCTTGCTATGTTTCTGTACAGCACAAATGGGGCTCTGATTCAGAGGGGAGCCTCTATATGCTACAGTTATATAAATAGAAATAATAGTGGTCCCTATTACTTTTATTATTCTTTTCAACAGTATATTTTGTTTAATATTTTACAAAACAAATGTTTTCCTTAAAACAATAAAAAACAATGCATTTGTTGTTAATTCTAGTGTTGCTTTGTGTAGTTATTCCACAGTAGCTGAAGGAGAGTATTCTGAAGAGAATGGTTTAGGACAGCGGTTCTCAACCTGTGGTCTGCGGACCACATCTAAGGGGTCCACAGAAGACTTAGACTGAAACCTGACTGAATAGAATTCAACTATATATACAAACAATAGATTTCCAAAGGGGTCTTCACCTCCATTTGAAATTTCCGAAGGGGTCTTCATCTCTATTAAAAAATGTTTAGGGGTCTGCAGATGAACAAAGGTTGAGAACCACTGGTTTCGGAGATCTTCAAATCTGTTCTCAAGGCCAGCTTCTACAAGAAATTAGTCAGCTGGTAAAGTGGACGGGGACAAACAGGTGGGAATATTTATTTTCTAGAAATTTTGTATGTATTCCTCTCCTTCACTTCAACCTTTGTCTGTTGCCTTTCTTTTCAGATGGTGAGCTCATCAGGGCAGGGGCTAGCTCTTCTTGTGTGTGGGGGCACTCTGTGAGCACTATTATACCATTATTAAATGGGAAAAAGGCCAGATCCCTGGGTACAGTCCACGCTGGACTCTTATTTGTGAGTTGGGGAAGGTGGCTCTAAGCTACCTTTCCATTCTCATGATCCTAGGGTATATGGGATCTGGCTTGACATGTGTAATTGGAAATGAGTGAGGAGGCCTCATTTATTGGGAGACAGGATTATGGAGGTAAATGGATCAGCAGGCTGGAAACAGAATGTCTGTACTAGCTAAAATGAGGGGGAACACCCAGGGAACAAGTTAGAATGGACAAGATACCAATGAAAAAGATAAGCCTGGAATATAAAATGCAGTAAAGAATAAGTTGTGCTTGGATATGTATGGACAGAGCATGCTGTACAGGGATTGATTCCTGCAAAGTGACCAGGCGAAGCCCAAAACATGTGATGCAATGTATAGCAAATGCAATGTAGTGTGTGTGTATGTGTGTGTGTATATAAAGGCAGAGGTTTGCTGTGTAACTTTGGATGTGCGGTATGCCCTATAGCCACCCCCTGTGGTTGAGTGTGATCAACTCAGCATAGCTTTGCTGTATGCCAAATAAAGGAGCCTGAGTGACGAGGCTGGAGTCAGACTGAATTCTTGGGGAACTGAGTGGAAGAGGTCTCAGGGGAACCCCAACATGGGGGCCACAACAGCCTTGGGTGTAACTTAGCTTTGTCTTCACTGACACACAGATATTGTTTAGCTGTTATCCAGCTGTAACACAAAAGTGTGATAGTTATCTTGCTGTAAAATCCTAAGTGCAGATAAGGCACTTCTAGTGTTTACCATGAGGTAAATACGCAAGGTCAGCACTATAATCTTGCCTAGTTTACCTCACAGTAAAACTACAGTACCTTGTCTCTGTTATGTTTTTACAACGAGATAGTTAATGCATGTTATCCCATGGTAAAAACACACCTTTTTTTTGTCAGTGAAGACCAAGTCTTACAGCACCCTTAGGTTCACACTCTGGAAGAGCTACACATGTATCTCTGCTACCAAGGGACTCCTCTGCATTAGGGGAATCCCCAGTTGCCCTTCAGAGCAGCTTTCCAGCTGCTTTGCACTGCCTGAGTACAGTGAAAATTGGCCACCTGAGCATTGGGTCATGAATTTCAAATATTAGGTGATAAAGAAAATAATCCTGGTACTTTGATGCATTTTTCAATTGAGCTTTGTTAATCTAAAAACAAGTTTTTAATCTTTTTCCTCTCCCCAGAATGGTCCTTCTCGACAAAACAAAAAGAAAATAGTTTCCTCTGCCCATTCCAGGCTGCACACTAGACATCCCTTGTGCTTTTATTTTGGTTAGCAGCTTGGACTGTGTTACTCCACAAATAACCTTTACAAATATTATGCCTTGCTTAGATCATTTCTAGAGAACAACTTCCAAAACAAGCAAAGGAAACTACACAACAAATCTCCTTCTCAAGAAAAAAGACAGCCAATTAATTACCCTCCCAAAGAATGATAGATAATCATTTTGGGGCATTTTGCAAAAACAAGAAGTACAAGTCCTATAGATTTTTAAATCAGGAAGCGAAGGGGGAGAAGAGAGAGAAAAACATGCACAGTAGTTTGAACCAGCTTCAGCCCTCCTGTGCTATGTAACAGTGTAATAATATCCTTAGTAAAACAAGGAATAGTTTATACAGCCCCATGCTGCATAAGAGCCCTGTAAATACTGGAATTTTATATAATATACCAGTGACAGCAATTATTGCATATTTTTGCTACTAGAAGTGAGGTGGTGTGGTCAGTAAAAATATTCAGCTTTGTCTTAGGCTGCTGCTGAGTGATCTTGAAGTCAATGTGGATTTTAGGATGCTCTCTCCTCTCAGGATCAGACCCCAACATATCTGCAGCCAGTCAAACATACAAAAATATATCCCCATTCTTGCAGGTTCAGCAACCCATTAAGATTCATTATGAGGATTGCTGATCTATTCCCAAACCACAGACCCACACATTATCGCTTGGGCAGCCATCATCTGAACTCACAATCTCTGCTTCCTTAAAATAAATACATTAAAAAAGGAAGAGAACCAAAGTTTATTTACTGATAAAGTGATTGATCTTGTCCTATGAATTAATGTTGGTGGCTTACTTCCTGAGCACAGGGAAATTTTTTACTTTATAGATGCTGCTCCGTATCTTACACGGGTCACTTAAAAATAGCTACCCGAATGCATATCTGTTCTGGCTGTTGAAGGAAGTAGGAAAGGGCTTAGTCTCGCAGACAGTGGAGGAGTTGACTCTCCAGGAATTTGATGCCTTCTACAGCAATGACCAGCCCCTAGTTTTATGCTCTGACCTGGATCCATGGCTGGGTCTGAGGAAAAGTTAGTGGCATGTGTGCAGTAGTGTTTCCAACATATGACACTTGTTTGGTGTTTTGGCATCAACTCTTACAATATGGGAAGTTTTATTATGTGATAAATTCCAGTAATTAGTCCCACTAAAAACTGTAATATTTACAGGGGGGGGGAAATCTAAAAATTCTAAAATCTAAACATCTCCTTGTCTTTTCCTGGCACTACCCACCACCTTTTTAAAAGTTTGTTCCCTGTCTTGTTGACTTACTTTTTCTTGTTTTAACTGGGAAAAAAAAATCATTTCAGTATCTTGCTCACAGAACAGTTTGCTCCTCACATCCTCTGCTTGCCCGCATGAACAAAGTTTGTCTGGCATGCACCAGTCTACTGATGATGCTACCGTATTGCTTTACCCTATCTTCCAACTGTGAAAATGTGGTGCTGAGGCCTATTCAACTTCCTACCTCCCCACTGTTTAACAGAATCATTGAAATTAGAGAAGGAAAAGACCTTTTATGTCACATCTAGTCTGTTCGTGAAGGCCAGTCTAGGATTGTTCTCCACAGTCTAATTTCTAATGTCACAAGCCAAGAGTTTTAAAAAGGAGAGTCTGAAGTTAGCTTCAAATATTTGTGTTTAGGCACCTAAATAAAATGGCCAATTTTAAAAAATTCTGAATACCTTACAACTCCCAGTGAGGCTAATATGATGGTAGTGGCAGGTACTCAGTGTGACCGACTAGGGAAATGTCTGTGACAAATTGGGAACATCATGTTGTCAGGTGAACCCCATTTTGATTCAGGGGCTCTACCCCATATTGTAGTAGAGGGTGACCCTCATGTAATACTGCAGTCCTCTTTGTGGATTAGAGCATCCATTTTCTAGCAGGGTCTTAGGCTTTCTGCTAGGTGCCATCTGAGAGTCTAAGGCAGAGCAATCAAGAGCCATCTCCTCTACCTGAACAACGTTTTTTGTACTGGTAGGACCATTGACTTTGTATGACAAAAGCCAACAGTGGGTGTGAGAAGTGCTGGAGCTCAGAACTCTCCCACCTGAAGAATGTGGGCAAAAGGGGAACAGAGGTGGTTTTAAAAGAGGGATGCCTCTCTTAGCAAGAAGCCAGACCACTGCAACATGCAAGGAGACCAGGCTAAGGAGGCAAGAAGAGGTGCCTGGCTTAAGGGTGCTGACCAAATCCAGGTCTCACTGGAAGGGTGAGATCAGCCTTAGGGACTTGTGTTCAGGATTTTGTAGTTCTTCACACTGTAATGCTGTAGTGCTTTCAAAAGTAAAGTATTTGTGGTTGAGAAGTTCCTTACATATTTGTCATATTATCCCTGATGGGTTTATCTGGAAACCAGAGCTCCCACAGCCAGGTAGACTCTGTGGGGAAAGTGCTCAGCAGGGCTGTGTCTCTGGTCCTAGGTTCTAAAGATCCCATGTCCCAAGAAGGGTGTCAGACATGGGTTCTGCACCTGGGCATATGCCTTAGAGCTAGGGAAAGTGGCCAGTCATATAGAGCCAATAGGTTTAGATTAGAAGTATGTGGATCTACCAGTTAGATCTACTCTCACCAGACTGGCATCTGTCCAGAGAGTAACACTGGGCCAGATTGTCATATTCAGCCCTTCTGAAAATCTGGTGACTAATTCAAGATCCTAAACGTGGAGCCTAACTTAAGGGTCCCCTTTTTGAAAATCTTGGCCTAGTGTCTTGGGGTTTCCATTACTTCCCCTTAGCAATCTCTTCCATAGTATTAAAATGTTTTCCTTTAAGTTTAGCCTAAAACAGTCTCACTACTGCCATAGAAAAATGGACCATCTCCCAAGTTTGTAACATGATGCTTCTGAGCACGAAGTCCAAACAAAGCATTGCTGTTTAAATTTGACATGATTGCACTGTATGTTCATTTCTAGTTTACTGTCCAATATCACTCTTGTCTCTTTTGGCTGTCCTCTTTCCCAGGCATCTGCCTCCCATAAATATCTGTGTTTTAGATTATTTCCCACCCAGACACTGTATATCAGCATTATAGAAACATATTGTGTCATCTCAGAATATAACCAGAAAATATGGTTTGAGCAAGCACAGGCTGCTTGTGACAAGGGTTCTGAGTCAGGAGCTGACTTGGTACCCTGTCACTCAAATCCCTACCAATATAAGTTAATTGGGACCTAAACAGAGGATCAATTAACAAGTGGAGCCACAGCTGAAGGGCTAATTAGGAAAGCAACTGCAGCAGCTGGGAGCAGATAAATGGAGAGAAAGGAAGCCCTGGTGGGGGTGGAGCACCTGAATGAAGGCAGAGCTGGCCACCACTGCTGCTAGTACTGCTCCCTGTCCCCCCACCAGAAGTAAGAGGGGGAGCTGGCTGGGACTTAGAATTCTATAAATAGCATGACAGGCAATAGCCTACTGGAACAGTATAATAAAGCACAGGGTGGTGAAGGTGGCCTGGAGGGAGTGTGATTTGTACTTTAGGGGAGAAAAGTCTAGCAGAGGACCATCCCGTGATGCTGCTATATAGTTTTTAATCAAAATCATGCAATATTTGTGGTAGCCATATAAACCAAAATGAAACTGCAGATTAAAATGCATTTTGCATTGAGATTTAAAAAAATTAACCTTAACTTCAGGGTGAAAATTAGTGTTGAATCCAACTGGATAGAAACCTACAATGTTCTTACACAAAGCACTGGGAAGTTTAAAATTTGCATGATTCCTCTCTTCTGCTGGAATCTGGGAGACAGAACTGGTTAATTTGTGTTTCTACAATACTGCTGTCAGTGTCTTTAAAAAGTCAAATGAGGAAAAAAGAGCAGGGCCGCCCAGAGGATTCAGGGGGCCTGGCACAAAGCAATTTCAGGGACACCTTCCATTTTAAAAAAAAAAAAGTTTTTGCAATACTATAGAATACTATATTCTCATGGGGGGGCCCCTGTGGAGCCCAAGGCAAATTGCTCCACTTGCCCCCCTCATCCCCCCGGGCAGCCCTGGGGAAAATAAACATTTAAAAACCTTCTGCATCTCGGCACAAACCCAGTTTTGAGAACTTCTTTTCAAGTCATCTTTACAAGGTATCACTGGTTCTCAGCATCAGCTAGTGCAAAAAGGCACTAAAGCTCATTACAAGGGTTGGACAAATATTTTCTGTCAACTTTTTTTGGGTCAAAAACTAGAGGTTTATAAAAAGGAAAAAAAAATCACGGACAATATCTGCTTTCCTTCAAAATTTGTTTTTTTAATTGAAAAGCTGAAATTAGTCTGCCAAAACCTGAACATGGTTTCAGGTTTCAGAAGTGTGCGGCCAAATATTTGCTGCTTGCTGTGTTTGTTTAAAGAAACAATAAAAAAAAATTCTGCTTAAAAAAAAATCCAAAACTTTTGAACCACCTCAGCTTGTGACCAAATGTCTGAGCCCATCCAGTCAGAGATTTTTCCAGGTTTCTGATACTCTGCTGGCTTCCTTGACTCATATCTGTCTCCATAACTTTGGGTTCATTTAGCTTAGAACATAATAGCCATACTGGGTCAGACCAAAGGTCCATCCAGCCCAGTATCCTGTCTACCGACAGTGGCCAATGCCAAGTGCCCCAGAAGGAGTGAACCTAACAGGTAATGATCAAGTGATCTCTCTCCTGCCATCCATCTCCACCCTCTGACAAACAGAGGCTAGGGACACCATTCCTTACCCATCCTGCTAATAGCCATTAATGGACTTAACCTCCATGAATGTATCTGTTTCCTAGCGACTGGCTCCGTGGGGTCCCTCACAAACTGGAGACGGTTACTGTGGGTTTGTCTTCAGTATAGCTTATGTACATACTCCACGAACTGAGCATTTGAGCTTGTTCCAGAATCTGGGATGAGCCTATGTTGTGAAAACTGAAATGCACAAAATAGCACATGCATGTGAATGGACACAGGGTGCCAAAATTAAATTAACCCATGGGTCCTCAAACTGGGGGTTGGTCACAAGGTTATTACTGGAGGTCACGAGCTGTCAGGCTCCACCTCAAACCCCACTTTGCCTCCAGCATTTATAATAGTGTTAAATATATTAAAAAGTGTTTTTAATTTATAAGGGGAGGGGGGGTCGCACTCAGAGGTTTGCTATGTGAAAGGGATCACCAGTACATAAGTTTGAGAACCACTGAATTAACCCCTCTGGAGATTTGGGGAATGCAGGGGAGGGGGGTCTCCCTTGGTAGGGTTGGGAAGGAGGTAGGTGGTGTAGGAGGTGTTACTCTTCTCATGTGATCCCGCCCCCACGGAAAAGATAACAGCTTGGCTCTTACTGTTGAATGAGCTTTAGGGTAGAGAAGGCTGTGCCTCCCCAAACAGCCCGGCTCTGCCCCCTATCCAACACCCATCCACTTCCTGTCCCCCCCGACTGCTTCCCTCAGAATCCTCAACCCATCCTGCTTCTTGTCCCCTCACTGCCCCCCAGAGACCACCCCACCAACCCCCCAGTTCCCTGTCCCCTAAGTGCCCTGACCCCTATCCACCCCACCTGCTGAGTCCTGACAGACCCACAGAATGCCCACGATCCAACCCCCCCTTCCCGATCCCCTGTCCGACCCCCCCCAAACCTCTGCCCCCTCCCTGTGCCCTGACTGTCCCCAGGACTCCCTGCCCCTTATCCAACCCCCTCAACCCCCTGCCATTCTGCTTACCCGCACCTCCCCCCTCTTCCAGGGGCTCAGTGCGCCGCATCCAGGAGTGGCCCTGGACAGCGCTGCAGCGGTGAGGCTCCTAAGTCTCTGCCGGTCAGCCCAGAGCTCGCAGCCCCACCCCGCTACCACCCGGCTCCGAGCGGGGAGGAGTTCAGCCCCCACCCGAGCCACGCTGCTTTAGCTCTGTCCACAGCCACTCCTGGGTTACCCCTGCCTTTCCCCTCTTGGAGCCTCAGCGTGCCACATCCGGGAGCTGCCCTGGCCCCTGGACAGTGCTGCAGTGGCCTAGCTCTGGCGGGACTGGAGCTTGCAGCCCCGCCCCCTTACCATAAGGCTCCAAGTGGGAGGCGCTCAGGCCCCACCCCCTTACCGTTTGGCCCCACCTGAGCCACGCTGCTTTAATTCTGTCCAGGGCCGCTCCTGGATATAGCGCACTGAGGCGCAGGGGGAAGGTGGAGGCGGGGCCAGGGCCGGAGAATTCTCGTGGGGGCCCCTGCGGGGCCTGGGGCAAATTGCCCCACTTGCCCCCCCTCTCTGGGCAGCCTGAAAAGGAGATCCTTCAATTGAGCCCTGATCCAGAAGACACCAGCACATTACAGGAAGGTGCTGACTGTCGTCCATTCCTACTGAGCCTGATTCTCCTCTCACCTACACTGGTGTAAATCAGGAGGAATGCCAATGACCTTATGATATATGAGAGAGAGAGAGAACAACTAGGCTCACTGAGTTCAACATCAATGCAGGATGCTCAGAACTTCCCAATACCAGTCATGTAAGCTCTGAATATTCTGAATATTTAAGTATGGCACAGGCATGGTTTTAATTAAACCACTATCGGTAACATTTTCAGAAGTGCCTGAATCCCATGTTCAAAAGTGACTTAGGTTCTTTTGAAAATTTTGCTGTACAGCCCTTGAAATGATGTTGTGCTCTCCCTTCTTAATTAGTCCAAAATTTTCAACATCTCATTATTGATTGTAGCCTTAACAACCCTGGTGCCTATCCTGTCCCATTGGATTGAATTAGGTCCCACAAGGTTAGATTAGGGACACAGAAATCCAGATTCTACTCTCAGCTGCACCATTGTAAGTGTGATGACTGCCATCTAGGTGCAGAGGCCAGGAGTTGAACTGGGGACATCCAGATCATGATGCAGTTGTTACAGCTTGAATGAAAGAGCCAAGCTATGCAGCTGAAGGCTGCAGCAAACATATATCCTCTGTGGATCAGGCATAAATGAGAATATGTAACACACTCTAGCCAGTGGGTTACCTAAAAATAGGGTGAATTATGGAGTTATGCCACACAAATCTTTGTCTTTATTTCCCAGTGGTTTATATTAGTACTTACTTGGTTTCTATCCAGCCACTTATGAAGTTACACTCTTGTAAATGAGAGCATAGTCTGGCCCCGTATCTATCCAGCATTGGAGCAAGAGACACAAATCAGTAGATTTTAGTCCCATTCTATCCCTCTCTGAACTTGCTGTGTAACTGTGCCAGTCATTTAACCTTGCTACATCTCAGTTTGTCAAGCATGTTAAAGGACAGTACTGACTCAGTTTACATGCTTTGAGCTCCTCTGAATAGAGTTGCTATGTAAGCACATAGTGGTGCTATCATAGTACTGTACCTTGACTTTCTAATCTCAGGATTTCAAACTGCATTAATGAATGGTAACAGGACGAACACTGATCAGCTCAGTCTCTCAGCCTAACAAGAGGCAGCTTGGGGTTCCATGCTGTTTATACTCAGCAGTAAAAGTTGCTTCTGTATGTCTGTGTTGACCCATAATCTATCATCCTCTTGTGCTCCCTTTGTTGTTCACTGTGTGTGGTTGAGGATCACATTTTTTATGATTTTAAAGAGAAAATATGGCAATAGTTATGAAGATTATTAAAATTGGGGAAAGGATGAAGGGCTAGATTTTGTGACTTCTCGGTGCTGAGTATACTCCGTTCCCATTGACTTCAATGCTAGCAGCAGGCCAGGCTACCTAAAAAGAGTTGGTCTGTCCCCACTGAAGCACCAAATGGATCTTTTTGGACATCTCTGGGATGCCGATCAGGGGAGTTCAATATAGCAATTCTCCATGTACAAGTCAAAGAAGGAGAGCCTGGTTGCCACCCATCCTCCAGCTAACAGTGAGTGGGTTGCAGAGGCTGCCACACAGCTTGAAGAAACCATTAAGAAGCTTTATGTTTACCTGGACAGGTGCTGAGCATCACTGGTAGTAATGAGGATCAGAAGAGGATCAGAGGCTGAATAGTTTACTCCCACCGCATTGGGATCAAGGTGAGACTGTGACTAAACACCAGGCCCACACAGAATTAGTGCTGGGCTTGAACCAAAACCCTAGATAGAAGCATCAGTGAACTCTGAGGAAGTTGAGATCCTGATCCTAAGTTAACTGCTCAGGCTCCTCTCTAAAACAATACAGATATCCATGAGGAGGCCTACCTCTATGAACAGTAATATTCCAGATTTTTCTGTTTATTTGGTTTTATACAGTCATTACCACAAGCTCAAAGGCTAAGGAGGATTCCCAACAATCAGGTCTTCATGGAGTGAGAGACCATGGTTATGGGAGAGGACTATCATGTTGCTAAAATGAGGGGATTAAGATAACTCCAACAGATGAACTTTCAGAGCCAGACAAATTCAGTTTGTCAGATTAAATACGTTGATTTCTGACATGGGGGTCACTCAGGTCACTTTTATCTTCTACTTTAAAAAAGCTCTGTGGAAATCGGACCATAAACCTGTGTCCACAGCAGTGTAACACTGCTTAGCTAAAAGACTAACATTAGGTTTCTAAAATATAATGTAATTAATATGGATTTCTGTGCAACAATATCTACATTTTCATGATTTGTTTTTCAAACACGTTGTTGCAATTTTCTTGACCTCTAGTTGTTTTCCAAGTGTTGACTATGAAACTGAATAATACATATAAAATCAGTACCAAACTAACTGTGGGCAGCTGTACCATGGGGAAAGAAGAGACATATTTAAATCAAAAGATCTAAACATAAATCAGTTAGCGTAGCTGCCACAAATCAAATGAAATTTGTGCCTTGAATGCAACAAGATTTTGGCATGAAAGATCCTTCACCAATATTTTAAAAAAGAAGGGTCTCTTATTTAATTAAAATGGGCATCTTCCAACAGTGGTTCTTTCACGTTTTATTGTTCTTGGCCAATATAAATAAATCATATTGGAGAGTGGCTTATGGAGATAAGCTGGAATTAATTTGCAAATTGGACACCATTCAAGTAGGCTTGAATAAAGACTGGGAGTGGATGGGTCATTACACAAACTAAAAACTATTTCCCCATGCTAATTTTTCCCCTACTGTTACTCACGCTTTCTTGTCAACTGTTTGAAATGGGCCATCCTGATTATCACTACAACATTTTTTTCTCCTGATAATAGCCCACCTTAATTGATTAGTCTCATTAGAGTTGGTATGGCAACACTCATTTTTTCATGTTCTGTGTGTATATATATCTTCCTACTGTATTTTCCACTGCATGCATCTGATGAAGTGGGTTTTAGCCCATGAAAGCTTATGCCCAAATAAATTTATTAGTCTCTAAGGTGCCACAAATACTCCTCATTCTTTTTGCTGATACAGATTAACATGGCTACCACTCTGAAACCAGTCAGACAGTACTATACACAACCTTATAGTGGTCACAACAGAAATGTTTCTACTATTTTAAAAACGTTTTTACTGGTTTGAGATAAACTTTCTATTTGCATAATATGGAGTACTGATCATCATCATGTTCCTATTACGCCTCTGCCGTTCAGGGCAGTGACAAAGCTCCTCCACTCCTTTCTGTTTCCAGCAAGTCTTTCAGTGGTTCCCCAGCTGTGCCCTAGGTTTTTCAGGTCGGTCAATAGATCTTAGTTTGAGATTGTTCTGGGCCAAAAGATACGGAGGATTTTTCTGAGGCAGGTTGTATGGAATGAAGACAGTTTGGACATGTCATATTTTCTCATTCCCCAGCATTCTTCACTATAAAGTAGTGTTGAAAGTACGCAGCTCTCATAAATCTTGTTTGGTTTTGGTGTATTTTGATGATTTCCAGGCTGTATTTAAGCTCCTGAAGCTGTTCCTGGCTTTACTGATTTTGTTCCAGATGTCCTGGCTTGTTCCACCATTCTGGCTGATGGTGCTGCCCAAGTATGTGAATGTTTCTACAGTGGTGAGAACATAGTCCTCTATCCGTACTGTTGATGGTGAGGCAATATTAAAGGTCATGATAGCTGTCTTACTGCAGTTGATTTTCAGTCCAATTTGCATGCTGAATGTGTTGAGTCGAGTTGTTTTTTCTTGTATATGGTGTTGGGTATGTGATAGGAGAGCGACATCATATGCGAAGTCCAGGTCTTTAAGGGATGAGAAGAGTGTCCATTTAATGTTTCTTGGCATGTCTTCTATTGTATGTCGCATTACCCAGTCGATGGCAATGCTGAAGAGGATTACAGATATGACACACCCCTGATGTACTCCTGTTTTGACTTCAAAACAGCTCAGTGATCAACACTGCATGTAAAGTTGAAATAGAAGCTTTTGATGACGTTGATTATACCGAAAGGAATTCCATATGCCCGCAGAATGCTCTGTAGGATGATCATGTGAATGCTATCAAAAGCTTTCTCAAAGTCTAAGCACTGTTCTATTATGTTTCGTAGAGTAAAGATCTAGTCTGTGCATCCACGCCCTTTCTGAAAACTAGTTTGCTCTTTTCTGAGAATACTATCAACTGCCTCTGATATATGCTGGACTATGATCACACACAATACTTTGCTTGGCACAGATAAAAGTGTGATATCATGCCAGTTATTACAATCACTGAGAGTTCCTTTCTTTAGTATCTTCACTATAACCCCATTGGTCCACTGATCTGGCACTTTTTCCCTTTCCCAGACTGATGTAAATAGAGGGGCCAGGATAGATGCTGCTAATTTAGGATTTACCTTGAACAATTCTGCATTCAAGTTATCCTTGCCAGGAGCTTTCCCATTTTTTAAGGATTTGATAGCTTGAATGATCTTTTCCTTAGTTGGGATGTCTGTGTTGATATCAAGATCATCTTCTGCCTCCTGAATGTTTTCTTCCTCTTTAGGTGGCTCCCTCTTCAGTACTGGTAGAACCACTTTAAAAACTTTCAAACGGATAGAAACTTTTAAGTGCAACCACTGCAATACTTGCATGTATGTACAGACTTATATACACAAATACAACATTTACCAACATTAATGTATAATGCTGGAACCGCAGAGAACGTAGTATTTCCCTATGTAACTCCTGTGCATCAAATATTAGAAATGAGTAACTATTGCTAAAAGCTGACTTTATTAGTGTGTACACACACTGATTACATTGGGCCAAATCTCTCTCCCAGTAAAACCCATTGAAAAAGTATAGAGCCCAAAAATACATAAACTCCAGGCAATGGTTGGGGGGGGGAAAGTGATTGTGTAATTATAAATTTTATCACAATGAATATTCACAGGGTGGGGCTGGGAGGGGGAGTCTAAATTAAGGCTGCCTGGTCAGTGTTCATTTTGGCCTTTCCTAACCTTTGAATGCCTGACTTTCCAACCTTCATACTGTTCCTTTAATGTAGTTTTTCAGATGTAATTTATGATATGGTGAAAGTGGAGTGCTAGTGAACACTCTCGCATGTGGATTCCCAGCTAATCAGTGAGTGAGCAAGCTGCTCTTTTTATGCTCAACATTCCCACCTTCTGCCTCCCCTCTTTGCTGTGCTGCTTAAATGGCTGATAAGCAAAAGGCCTCTGTCTCTCTGTGGATGTCTTGCCCACCAAGCTTAGCTACAGACAATGATTTATGGTATCCGTGTGTTGTCAGAAGTGGACAGTTGAATTTAAGGTATTTTGAGAAAAATATAGAGAGTAAATTAGGTTAGAGCCTCATACTTACTCAGGGGACCAGGTTGGAATCTTCATTGTGTGGACTCTCCAAATGAGGAAAATAGGACCCACTTTCAGCTAATAATCAACACACCGCTCCTTGGAAACTCCCATTGTGTGCTTTTTCATTTTTAACCTGTTAATTGCTGGTCATTTGGGGCCATAATTTCTTTATGGAGGGTTAATTGTAATTGTTTGCTTCAGACTAGCGAAGCAGCAAAATATACACAGGAATGTGTACATATATGATACAGCCAGCTCATGTCACGGTGATTTTCTGAGGTTGATTTAAAGTGAGTTGAGATCTTTGGCTATAGATGCTATGTACATGCAAAAAGTGTACATGCACATCTTTGCTTTTTATGCCTTTTTTTCTTAGTATTGTATTTTTAACTTTTATATTTTTAATCCTGATTCCATAGCCAGCTAATATATTTTAACGCCTTCCAGGGATGATTTTTTTTTCTTTATTTTGCAGTTCAACAGGCGCCAAAATGAAATATGTTTCGATCAGATTAGAAGCTTGTCCATGGAGAGACTGTGGGTAAAATTTTCATAAGTGCTTAAAGCCTATTTTGAACAGTGTTATTCACATTGAAAATCAATGGGATCTGGACTGTGTAAGTCATGTTTAAAAATGGGGCTTAGGTTCCTAAGTCACTTAGGTGCTTTGAAGATTTCACTCTCTTCCTATATGTTCGTATTACATCTGTATAACCCAGTGAGACCTGTATCCTGTCTAGTCTCTTCGGATGCTTCTGCAATACATATAATAATAATAATCCATCACTATATATAAAGTTTTTTCCATGGGCATCAGACCTAAATTATTTGTAGTGACCCTGACTTATTTAAAATTTGTGATCATTGCTCTTCATCCTCCATTTAGAAGCATGTTCCTGGACAGTTGCCAGAAATCACAGGAGCTGAAAGCAAACCTCTGTACGCTAACAATTGCTGTAACAGTTATACCCACTGCACTCTAGTCCTGTGACATTCCTGCAGTTGAGAGAAACACATTCCTGTGCTTGCCTTGCCACTTTAACTGCATAAAGTAAAATTTTTGACGTAACCACCCCTCAATAGATCATTGCCAAAAATTACAGTAATAACCACTTTCTTAATGGTCAAAGCATGATGCCAAAAACAACAAACAAGTTCACTGTGGTAAATTTTGAAATCATTGATATAACCATAAAAACATATTATCAATTATTTTCTTAAGATGCTTTTTTTATTTGTAAGTTGCAGGCAGAATGGTGGCCTATTACAGCTATAAGTGAGACTGAGTATCCCTAGCAGTAACTGAATTTGAACCATAGGAATCACTGTGACTGCACTGGGTCAAATCCTATAGCCCTTACTTAGTGCTGGAGCAAATCCTCCCCTCCGCCCCCCCACAATAAAACCCACAGAAACTGGACAGAGAGCTCAGAAAACTCCATTAAATTCATACCCTGATGTTTTCTGTGACTGCTCCAATTGGGATGAAATGTTTGTTGGGCGATGGAGGCGGCAGCGGGGTCATCCTTCATTGCCTGTGAACTCCATGAGTCCACAGGGAAAGGAGGCTGCCACACTGCGGAAAGTTAGAGACTCTTCATTGACAGCTATCCAACTTCTCAACATGGCGCCTCCACTCTCTTATGTGGGTGCAGATGGGAATTAGTGCTGCGTGGGGCTTGATTATCTACCAGGCTCAAAGGGAAGCCTGCTGTGGAATTCTGCTGCTGCTGTTCTGGCGTTTGCCCTCCCCTGCCTTACTCCATCAGATGCCCTTGAAAGTCTGTGGAGCCAGGGCAGAACTTCTGCAGCATGGGCGGGCAGGGAAGGGTGGATAATGACATGGGGCAAATGCTCCACCATCTATGTACTCCTTCTCACCTTGCCCCCAATGTGTTCCTTTGGTCCTGTGTTTCATTTATGTTACCGAAGGAAGCACTTAGGCCCAAGTTCATGCTCATACAAAACTCAAGAGTAAAGACAGCGTAAAGAATGCACAATCTGGCCCAGTAAAATTGGCACTTTGGAAACAGTCGGACACACCAATGGCATTAACGTCTGTCAATTTAGGAGGTGATTCATATTTAGATGGTAAGATCTTCGGGGCGGAGACAGTCTCTCACTTTGTGTTTGTATAGTGCCTAAGCACAATGGGCGGCTTGATCTTGGTTGTGGTCCCAAGGTGCTATTTTTATCAGAATGGTACAACTATTACATACTGGTATAAATGACTACATGAGATATAGGGCAATGATGAATCAGGCCTCCAGTATAGGCGAAATCTCCCACTAAAGTCAGTGGCAGTTTTTTAACTGCATAGAGATTGAAGGAGCAGGTAAGTGTTTCTCATCCCATGGTGCCAGAGCTTATAATGTTGCTTAGCTCAATATTAATATGACTGACTGTTTCCGTTAGCTCTTCATCAGCAGGACTAACTGCAGTAGAATATATTCTGTCATACATAAAGAAAAATCTGAGTTATAGAGGAATGTGCTTAATATATTGAATTAATTTGATTACCATCAGTCGGCTCCACTTATTCCACATTTGGCTGTATAAAAAAAGGATTTAAAATGTTGTTTTTATTCTTTCTAACAAGGTTTTACTTTTTTGAATTCCAATGGAATGATTTCTGAACTGTCTTTTTAACAAGCTAACGTTGTAAGTTTGCAACCGGGGATCTTTTTTTTTTCCAGAGTAGTGAAGTGAGCTAATTTTTCAAGACACAACAGAAAATTTACTTTTAAACATATGGTTCTGGATGGAAAACAACTTGTAGAGCCCCATATGTTGTGGGGCAAAGCATGCCCTCAGTTACACCTCAATCCTACTGAGTTTACCCATTGGCTTCATTGAGTGGGTTGCCAGGGTGTGCAAAGGAGTGCAGCTTGGTCCTAGATTTGTTTACCCTGCTGCTTCAGAATTCCTTTAGAAATGAATCCTTACATTCTTGCTTTCCAGAGAACAGTGATGGGCTTGTTCACAACAGCTTTACTACCTTTCACTTACGTTTCTTTTTTCTCAATTGCTTCAAGGAGGGGAAAAATCATATGAATCAACATTTTGTTCAGAGGGATAGTATATGCTGGTTTAACCCTCAGTACTCCTGGGCTGTTTATCTTGGCATCCTTCCAGACACACCATCTGATATGTATAGGACACACTTTGTCTACATTTTAGTCATGAAAAACATGTAATTCCAGATTTTATTCCTACATCATCTGTTTGCTCCCTAGTCCTAGAAGACTCTATTTATCTAATCTACATTTCAAAACTAAGTTGCCTAAGACTTCCTGTCACTGGAAATACTCAGACTTAAACAAACAAACAAAAACTTTATTTTGTGTGCATATTATCACTTGGACTCCTTTAACAGGAAAGGCTGTTTACCAATGATTTCCACCTCCATGATTTCCTTTAATGAAGGCCTGTTATAACGACAAAAGGAATGACTCTGTTGAAATGGGTTAGAACTCCAAGGCTGAGATACAGACCTGAACCTCCCCAATCCTTGAGATATTCATATCTCATATTTTTGTTCAGACTCATCACAAATGATTTTATTGCTAAGGGTTATAGGATCATGCAAATATAAGATTGAAATGGGATTAACTGCTATCTTGAAATCTTGTTAATAAATAGTAGCTGGAGGACACACACTGTTGTACTACTCAAGCAGAAACTTGTAAATATTCCAATCTTTTAAATGTGTAGTTATTCCTGTATAAATGGATGGTTTCTTACTTAGCTTTGTGACACTGTACAACATGGTTTATGGACATTTTAAAGTATCAGCAATGGCCTATGTTATGCAGGAGGTCAGACTAGATCCAGGGATCTCAAACTGGGGGTTGGGGACCCCACAGGGGGTTGTGAGGTTATTACATGGGGCGCCGTGAGCTGTCAGCCTCCACCCCATGCCCCGCTTTGCCTCCAGCATATATATGGAGTTAAAAGTGTTTTTAATTTTATAAAAATTATGAAATGTTGAAATTTTAATGAAACCACACCTTTTGATCAACTCACAAGGATTTTTTTTAAATTTTGTTTCATGGGAAGTTTCAAATTATTTGGGGTCCCCCCCATTTTGGTATAGGAAAAACATTCAGAATCATGATATTTCCCATCCAACTCTAATAACTGAATTTCCCACCCAAATTCAGTTCCCACCCAACTCTAATAATTGCATAGTTTTCTAGGTGCATTATAATGTGGGTTGTACATCTTCCTCTGCAGTATTTGTTGTCTAATGCTGGAGTCAGGATATAGGAGTATTGTCCACATGCCTTTGATCTGGTTTTTAATAGCTATATCCCTAAATCTATCGTAGGTTTAGTATCTGTCACACTGGTACCTAAAATGATCCAATTAGTTGTTTACAGTATGAAGTAAACAACTGATTATGAAGCTGTAAAGCTTCACCATTTTAATATCTATTAAAATTAGATTGTAACAAGCTAATAGCTTTAAACACCCTACTGTGTTAGTAGGTGGTGATCCTACTGGTTAATGATTAAATGGGCTCTGCTAACTCACTGAGGCAGGTCATTTGTCATCTCGCCTGAACATAAGGACAATGGGAGAGTTCTTTGGGACACAGGCTATTTAGCCCTGGTCTACACTACGAGGTTAGGTCGAATTTAGCCGCATTAGGTCGATTTTAAAATGAATGCGTCCATACAACCGTGTTCCTTCGATTTAAGAGGCTCTTAAAATCGGCTTCTGTACTCCTCCCTTGCGGGGGGAGTAGTGCTAAAATTGACCGTGCTGGGTCGAATTTGGGGTAGTGCGGACGCAAATCGATGGTACTGGCCTCCGAGGAGCTATCCCAGAGTGCTCCATTGTGACCACTCTGGACAGCACTTTGAACTCCGATGCACTAGCCAGGTACACAGGAAAAGCCCTGGGAACTTTTGAATTTCATTTCCTATTTGGTCAGCGTGGCGAACTCAGCAGCACAGGTGACCATGCAGTCCCCCCAGAATCACAGAGCGTAGAATGTTTCAATGTTCCCCCTATCATCTCTGTCCCTGAGGTTATGGCAGTTTAGAAGGCAAAAAAACACGCACTCAGGATGACATTTTCTGAGCTCACGCAGTCCTTCTGCACTGATAGGGCACAGCTTAATGCATGTAGGCTTTCAGTGACAGAGGCCAGGAAAGAATTAAGTGAGCACGAAGAGCAGAGGCAGGACTCAATGCTGAGGCTAATGGGGGAGCAAACAGACACGATGAAGCGTCTGTTGGGGGAGCAAATGGACATGATGAAGCATCTGTTGGAGTTGCAGGAAAGCCAACAAGAGCACAGACCCCCTGCTGCATCCACTGTATAACTGCCTACCCTCCTCCCCATGTTCCATAGCCTCCTCACCCAGATGCCCAAGAACACAGAGGGGAGGCTCCAGGCACCCAGCCACTCCACTCCAGAGGATGGCCCAAGCAACAGAAGGCTGTCATTCAAACAGTTTGATTTTTAGTATGGCCACAATAAGCTATGTGGCCTTGTCCTTCGTTCCTCCCCCACCTACCCCCCACCCAGGCTACCTTGGTTTCAAAACAATAGTTACTTTATTTTGAAGGGGGGAGGGTGGTTGGCTTACAGGGAATTAAAATCAACAAAGGGGGCGGGTTTGCATCAAGGAGAATCACACACAACTGTCACACCGAAGCCTGGCCAGTCATGAAACTGGTTTTCAAAGCCTCTCTGATGCACAGCACACCTTGCTTTGCCCTTCTTATCGCCCTGGTGTCTGGCTGCTCAAAATTGGATGCCATGCGATTTGCCTCAACCTCCCACCCCGCCACGACAGTGTATCCCTTACTCTCTCAGATATTATGGAGCACACAGCGAGCAGCAATAACAAAGGGAATGTTGGTTGCGCTGAGGTCTGACCTAGTCAGCAAACAGTGTCAGCGAGCTTTTAAATGACCAAAGGCACATTCTACCACCATTCTGCACTTGCTCAGCCTATAGTTGAACTGCTCCTTACTACTGTCCAGGCTTCATGAGCCCTGGGAGCAAGGGGTAGGCTGGGGTAGGTGCGACCATGCGGTGCTGCTGGCTGGGAGGGCAGCCTGAGGCAGAAGCCTCCAGCTCGCATGATATTCCAGGCAGGACTGGCATCTGCATGGGTAACCCAGGAAAAAAGGTGTGAAATGATTGTCTGCTGTTGCTTTCATGGAGGGAGGGAGGGGGGCCTGACAACATGTACCTAAAATGACCCATGACAATGTTTTTGCCCCATCAGGCATTGGGAGCTCAACCCAAATTCCAATGGGCAGTGGAGACTGCAGGAACTATGGGATAGCTACCCATAGTGCACCGCTCTGTAAGTCGATGCTAGCCTCAGTAGTGAGGCCGCACTCCGCTGACTTAAT
Organism: Mauremys reevesii; assembly: GCF_016161935.1. NCBI lineage: Eukaryota > Metazoa > Chordata > Testudines > Geoemydidae > Mauremys > Mauremys reevesii. Next base: position 244,057,740 of record NC_052623.1, on the reverse strand, counting down.
GCGCTTAGTGTGGACATAAGCAATGGACTGTATAAAATCGGTTTCTAAAAATCGACTGCTATAAAATCAACCTAATTTCGTAGTGTAGACATACCATTAGGGTGTGGACTAAGCAATCTTGAAGGAGGAAGCTTAGGAATACCCAAGCCCGGGGAGAAGATTTTTAGCTAAACTTTTTTATTCTATTTTTATCTTTGTTAATAAAATCAAACTCCAGGAAGCCTGGTGCATTTGGACTTTAAATAATATTTGGACTTTGACTCCAATCCAGAGACTATTGAAGCTAATAGAAGGATTTCAATGGCTTATGGATCAGAATGCCTGAGTTTGTAGGGCGGGTTAGAAAGGGCTTACAAATTTAAACAAACAACAAAACAGGATATATTTATGCAAAAGATGACACACTCAAAAGAAATGCAATTGGAAATGCACTGATAGATATTGAACCACAGTTTGCCAGCAAGACACTGAAAGAGAGACTTTTTTTCTTTAATTTTGTAAAAAATAAATAAATAAATAACAGCACATTTACTGCACTAACAGCAGCGAATTAAAAACTGCCAGGATGCATAATGTTTTATGCAAGAGAAATCCATTAAGAAATACACAGCTTCCTCTTGTGCTAAAACACTTGCTTTGGTTCAAGCCTTTAGACTACAGAACATCTAGTTTTCTGTTCTTAAAGCCTAGGGATGTTTGATATAGTTGGATGTCAGAGAAAATGATGCCAGCAGAGAATGAATGTCATGAAAAGACAGTTGGAGAGTTTTTACTTTTGGTTTGACTTTTAAAGATTGTTGAAGGGGGGTGTGTGTGTGTGTGTACATACGTGTGCTAGAGTCTGAATTTGAAAGGAAGCTTTCTGTGGGAGAGCTGACTCTCTCTCCAGTTTCGCTTTGCGAAGGAACTCTCTAGCAACTTTTGCCTAGTTTTGTAGTGTATATTTCCTTGTTTTACTTACTGCTTTTTTTAGTGTATTATGCCACAGCAAGACACTTCCATGGTATAATCCTTTTTGCTCCGATTGTCAGGAAGTTAAGGAGCTGTTGTTTTTTGCCTCAGCTGAGGCTTCTGAGGGCAGGATTGAATACTACTTTCTATTGCTGTCAAATTCAGGGTGTGGTCACAACAGAACCATTGTCATATTGCAGCATTTCTCAAACTGGGGTCCGCAAGGGAACTCCAGGGGGTCTGGGGTCCCACTGATGAACTCCTTCCCCCTCCCTCCCAATACCTCCTGCATGCCGTGGAACAGCTGTTCCCTCCCGGTGCCTCCTGCATGCTGGGGAGGTGGAAGAGCCGGGGACAGGGTGCACTCAGGGGAGGGGGTAAAAAGAAGAGGGTAGAGGTGGGTGGGGGTGGGGCCTTGTGGGAAGGAGTGGAGTGGGGGTGAAGCCTGGGGCTGAGTTGCAGGGCTTGGAGGTCTGTGGAAAATTTTTAAATCAAAATGGGGGTCCTTGGATTTTTAAAGTTTAAGAACCACGGTCATATTGGAAGTTGTGTGGGGGAATGACAGGATACCATTAGTATTTATTTATGCTGCAGTAGCACCTAAAAGTGATAGGTAGTTTATGGACTTTTTGAAAGATATAGTTCCTACTCTGAAGAGCCTTCTAAAAGTCGAAGACCAGACCAAGGTTGTGTGAAAAGGATGCAGCTTTCAAGCAGAGTGGTCAGGAAGATGTCTAGAGCACATAAAGTTAGTGTTGCTGTGGTGGAGCACAGAAATATTATACAAACAGAAAAAGGGTTAAAGAGCACCTATCGGCCTAGCTAGCACTGCCCTGCTACACCTGCAGCCAATGCCAGGCCTGGAGGGGGAAAAAACGGGGAGAGCCTGGCTCAGTTCAGGGCTGACTGGCTGCAGGAGGTAGCTCTGCCTTTCTATAGGAAGGGAGATTCATTGTAAACCTGACAGGCAGGACAGCCAACCGGAAAGAAGCACTGTGTCCCTGACCAAAGGAGAGACTGCTGAGGAGACTGGGGAGCACCCAGCAGAGAGTGAACTTTACTATTTGACTGTAAGGGCATTGTGGGGGTAGGCCCCTCCAACCTTACATCTGCCCTGAGGGACCTGAGGCCATGGCAGGATACTGAAAAAGGTCCACAAGAGGGCGCTACTCCAGGCGAGCCACTACAGACTGTTTGGACAATAGGAGCTGTGCCCCAGACTGAAGGGATGTAAATGAGACACAGTTCAGGGCTGGGACCCAGTAGATTCTGCCAAGAGGACCCTGATGGTGTTGCTTCACGCAGGGCCTTGGGCTGGGACCTGGTGGAAAGGGAGGGCCCGAGTACCCCTATTACACTCTCTTAAGGGCTGAGGTCCAGATGCAAGTGGAGGCCAGAAGATTCCTGGCCTAAGGTCAGGAACGTGGCACTTCTGCCACCCGGTCAGGGAAGTTAGGGGCCATACATCAGGTGCGCTAACCACTAGGCCACCCAGCCCTCCAAGCATCCTATCAGAACCTCCTTTTATTTTTATTTGTATAGACTATACCCAGATGTTCTTCCTCCAGGTGACTGGGTTGATGCCAACATGGACATAATATTGGTCACTATTTGGTCTATTTTGGGGGCCTGTAGGCACCATCATAATACAGTTAATAGTAACTTTTCAAATTATGGTCCATAATTTATGGTGAAAGGGGGGGGTGCCTACTGGTCGACCTCTAACTAAGACAGTTGCTTAAGTTTGAAAGGGGGACGTGTGTCTTCAAAATGGGCTCCTTGCTAATCGTAAGAACTTACTGTACCTTTGATCCTACTGCTGACCGAAGAGGAAGGGAAGACAGAGGCACGAGTTTGGGAAGAAGCTCTACCTTTGATCCTGGATTTTCTACTGTGAGTTGATAGTTGGGCTTTTCAACTATAAAACAAAGAAACAAACGGGTGGCCTAAGGGGAACTGTTAAGCATCCGAGCAGCAGATACTTTAATGGTCTGAGGTAAGGTTGGAAACCCTTGTCTCCAAAGACCGCACTGGGCAACAGACTCCACAGTTCCCATTCTCCTCTGGAAAAATCACTACTTTACTTCCCAGTGACATTTAAGGGGGTTTCTATAGTGGCCTGTAATCTGCCTTCCCAGCACTGACAAAGGGATACTAAGGGTTAAAGGATATTGATTTGCTTTTCTGTTTGAATCTTAGCTGCTTAGCTGTTTACTTCAATTGTTACTTTGTGTTGTCAACTTCACTTACACAAGAGCACAAAATTATATCTGCAAGCAGATTTATGCTGACAAATATATAAATATTAAAGACACATGATCAGTTGCCCAAAATGAAACATTTAATTTGTCATTAATACACTCACCGTGTACACACACACACACCCCTGTCTTTATAGGTAGATACATTTGTTTAGAGTTTTTGAGGAGACGGGGGTAAAGACAAAGATCTTGAAAACCATCTTATACTATTATAGAAACCATTTTATAGAATTAATGTTTTTTTAATGATCAGGAAAAAAGGAGCAGTTAAGACCATAGAAGTATGAGCGAGTGTTAGAAAAATATAAAACCCTGATCTTAGAATTCAAATGGGATTTAGAATAAGATGATGAAGAAGAACACTAAAAACCAAAAGATGCCACAAGTAGATTGAAAGAAAACATTAACAAGTAAAACTGCAGAGATTAGTTCTTTGAAACACTAAAATTATCTCTTGTATTGAGACTTGTTAAAAAAGAGCAGTGGTGCTGGAGACGTCAGTCTGATATAAGAGTAAGCAGAAACGTACTAAAGGGAGAGCCTGGTGTAGTCATCAGCCAGAACCATCTAATAATGATCACTATCCGGTCTACTTGGTGTTACCAACCAGGAGACAGAATATTATTGTTGTTGCTAAGAAGCTAAAGTAAATTGTAAGTGAAGTGGCTGGAGGAGTATGAAAGAACACAAAATAGTCCTGGTAATATGCAGTATCAATTTTATGAGCCTGGTAGGCATAAGGAAACCAAAATTCAACATAGAAAGTTACATACTGAAACCATGGAGAATAAGGAATGCTCGTTAATTTCTTCCAGCACAGATTCAAGGCGCCAGCCATCTGATATCAAATGGAGCACTAGCTAGTCTTTGATTATAACAGAAGCAGTAAGGTCCAATATATTGTAATCTAAACTATTTTCTCCCATCCTTTAGAAAATCACACATAATTTAGTACTAGAGGGAAAAACAGAGGAATAGGTAAGACAAAAAACCTAGTACTGCTTAGAAAGAATGAGGAAGACATTCAAAACAGACAAAAAAAGCTTCCGTTGACATAACTTTTGCTGTTACATTTTTTCTCATTCCCCATTCAACATTATTGTAAATCATTAACATTACATTAATATAACTTAATTATCCTTGTGAACCTTAAACTAACAAAACTCAGCCTTCATTTTTACCATTTAGCAATTTTCCCATCATTTGACACCTTAGTCCTTCATACATGTGTCATCCTAAATGATTTATTAACATAACCTTTATTTTTTTATTCAAATAGGAAAGTTATGGGGAACACTATGTTCTTCTGTTGGCATATTCTTATCTTTTCCAAACATGGGCTTTTAGGGGAATTTTGCTTGCAGTTTAGCAATTATGCTACTAAATCATTTTTTATTTACCTCAAGAGAGCCTTGTCAGCAATTTTGCGTGTTGCACTTTGAGATGCTTAGTCAGTTATGGCCTAGGGGCTTTGCTTTTCCTTAACAGGACTTCTGTGAGTGCGTTTCTCCATTCAGGAATGGCTTGCTTCATGTTTCCTTTGCTTTTTGCATTTTTCTTTTAATACAGTTCGCAATTTTAACTGCGCATTTGGTGGGCTGTGGTATGGTGATTGATGTGATATGTTTAATACTCATTCTCAAGTAAATTACACCAACTCACTGCAACTAAAATGGGTTCTGTTGTCTGAAATGACATAGTTTGGGATACCATGTCGGCTGAAATGCTTCATTGCTTTGTCTGTGATGGTCATTGTGGTCATGTTTTACAGTTCATCTAATTCCTAGAAGTCTGAATAGCAGTCTACAGTAACTAGGTACTTTGTGTGGTTTGTGGTGAAAAGGTTTGTTCGTATTTTGCTCCAATGTCTGTTGGGGATTCTGTGTATTTTCATGGTCTCTCTTTACTGCTTGGCCTGTGTTTCTCCCTGGGTATAACAAATGCTTATCAGGTCTCAGATATCTTTACTCATGTTCAGGCAGCAGGCAACATCTCTGGCTTTTCAGATACAGGCTTCTATTCCAGAATGGCTCTGTTATATTCTTGAGAACATCTTTCTGTTCTCAATGACCTGAGTATTATGATTCAACTGCCTTTATATATGATTCTATCTTGTATGCTCCTCTCATCTCAATAATTCCAGTAGTCTTGAGAGGCTACTCACTTGGTGTCTGGCCATTCTGACAGAATGATGGACATGAGCACTTGAACATAAGAAGGGCCATACTGAATCAGACCAGTGGTCCATCTAGCCCAATATCCTGTCTTCCACCAGTGGCCAATGCCAGGTACTTCAAAGGGAATGAACAGAACAGAGCAATCATTAATTGACCTGTTGCCCACTCCCAGCATCTGGTAGTCAGAGGCCTAGGGACAACCAGAGCATGGGGTTGCATTCCTGACCATCTTGGCTAATAGCCATTGAGGGACCTATTCTTCCTGAACTTACCTAATTGTAAATATTTGTCTTTTTTATATTTTCATATGATCATTCTGTAACACTTCCCCATTCAGAAGTAAATTTGAATGAGGTAAATAGATCAGTCTGAAAGGCTGTAAACTACTGTAGTCTCTTTGTGCAATGCATGCTAAAAATTTTTGTTTCTTTTAGTGCCATAATAAGGGTGGTTATTAGAGGGAAAATATTAGTCTTACATTTTCTTTCCTTTCTTTACATTCTTATACCTCACGGAAGGATCTAGCTGCTGAGAAACTCCAGTTCCCCACACCCTAGCTGTTGTCAGCTTCCCACTGAGGGTAGCTGTCATATTAGGGCAGGGTCATGGACAGTTGCAGTTTCTTAGGGCTTGTCTACACTACTGCGTGGGGTCGATCTAAGATATGCAACTTCAGCTACATGAATAACGTAGCTGAAGTCGACATACTTAAATCTACTTATCGTGGTGTCTTCACTGAGATAAGTCGACAGCTGATGCTCTCCCGTTGACTCTGCTTGCGCTCCTCGTTCTGGTGGAGTACTGGAGTCGATGGAAGAGTGCTCAACGGTAGATTTATCACATCTATATTAGACACGATAAATCAACCCCCGCTGGATCGATCACTGCCTGCTGATCTGGCGGGTAGTGTGGACAACCCCTTAGATAGCAAGGGTCCAAGTAATGGGGGATTTGATCCTCAGAATAGATGGAATTTAAGGTCCGTAGAGAGCCAATGCTCTGCCTTGAGCACCAGAATGATAGATATGTTCATGTAGCTCTGTGTTGAAGATAAACTGTCACATGTTGTAATATCTGGAACTTTTTCATTTTCATTCATGGCATTTGACTACGAGAACAGCAGTATCATTTCAAATAACAGGACGATACCTAAAACTGGTCAAGAAGTGGAAAAGAAATATCACAAGAAAAACCCAAAGTTTTGAAGTAAATTTTGACCTACAGGTTTAGAACAGGAATAATTTTCTTGTTTATTTTTTTGTTAATATTTTTTGGCAAATATTTGATTTTGTAACAAATTGGCTTTCATTTTTTCTTATTTTCAGTGTTAATTTCCCTGCCTTCTCACCATCCCCTTTTTTTCCTTTTGTATTTGTCACCGAATAAGGGAGAGGGATGGGAAGGAAAAACAATACAGCCAAACTGGAAAACAAAAAATCAATTTTTATTATTATTTTCCAGTTTCATCCAAAAAAAAAAAAAACAGGGGGTGGGGGGAGGGCTTGAAAAAACTATTTTTGCAAGAATTCCAAATTTCAGATAAGGCTATTTTTCAATGAAAAATGTTTTTGTTGCAAAAATTCTGACCAACTCTAATAACTTCTTCGTTTTTAACTTACAAAAATCCTATATTGGGCCAAATTCATTCATGTCAGGTGTAACTCCAGTCCTTGTGAAACTACTACATTGAATATAGTCCAAAAAAAGGGAATGGCATGGGTCCAGTTATGTTTTAGTCTGTTTTGTTACCATTGTACATGTTCTCCCAACAGCCAGGCATCCAATTTAAAGTAGCCTTTGAATGGTTTAGTTTTTGCTTCCCTTGGTCTTTGTGCTAGTCATCCGTTGTTGGGGGAACCTGCTGCACTGCCCAGACCCACTGTTCTGTGGTGGTGGGCTTTCATTATACACCAGCAATGCTCTCCACAGTGGTGTTGCTTGAGTATAGTGAAGGGGAGGGGGAGGAGGATCAGGGCCTGTCATAATTTTGTGCAGCTTGTTTGGAAGATTGGTGTGTGATTTGCATCTTTCCCTTCTGCTGTATGCTGCATTATGTGTTTAGTAAAATTCCATCCACACATTTTACCTGTGGTATGATGTCATGGGGTCTATACACCCCAGGCTGGTTCAGCATGAAAAGAGTTAACATAACAGCTGCCTGCCTGCTTGGCCAGAGCTGATTGGCAGCCCCACAGCAGCTGTGAGGATAAAAGGGCTCTATGGTAGAAGGGCACTGTGAAAATTTAAATCAATAAAAATGCTTAAAAATAAACCTTAGTTGAAATTATAAAAATACTGAAACCAAATTCTGACCCTCTTATACATAGGGAAGAATGGGCACATCGGGCACCCTGTTTGGACTATATCCTTGTGATTCATACAGTCATATGACTCCCCTGATGCACCATGCAGCTCAGTCAGTTGGGTCCACATTGCATTATGGGAGATGTAGTCCCGTCCCGTCCCCCCCCCCACCCCCAGAATGTGGTCCATATGAGAAAATGAGTGCCTGAACTTCAACTCGCATAAACTTAAATCGGAAACACAGAACACTGTCTTATGGTTGATTGATTCTGTGACTTTCGGAATGGGGTGTGCTACGTGAATTAACTGGATGCCAAGAGGGAAAAGAGAAGGGTAAAATGCATGGGTGGTTTTTGTTTGGTTTGGTGTTTTGGGGAGAAGTGATAAGTGTCATCTTTGTCTACTTGCTCGCATCCCGCACTGAGTGCGGCTCAGCTACACCTGAGTATGGGAATCCATGACACAGTCTAGGTTCTGGATCCAGGTACTTCCTGGCTGATGAAGACAGAAAAGGTGATATTCAGCCTGTGTTTAATGGAGACTGGCAATACCTCCCTTTTAAGGAGTGCGAAGTCTCAGCTTCCCTTTTACTATTATTATTTGTATTACCATAGTATCTAGGAGCCCTAACAATGAACCAGGGCCCCATTGTACTAGGTACTGTACAAACACAGAACAAAAAAGGCAGTTCCTGCCTCAGGGAAGCAATGACATAGTCCTTGCTCAAGAAACCATCACTTCAGGTTGGCAATCTGGTCAACTATCATCCTGTACATAATCTTCCTTTTGTGGTTAAAGTTATTGAAAAAGTTGTGGCTGGAGCTCTCATGGTATCTAGTTGTTTCATGTTTTCTTGACCCTTGTCAATCTGGGTGCCACACAGACACTGAGCTGATTGTGTTTGTGTTTGGTTTATGATTCCTTTGTAGTGCAGGAAGATCTCATGACCATGGCAGTATTAGTACAGCTGTCATCTGCCTTTGATACTATTGACTTCAAGCTGGTGTAGACTTCTCAGCCTTGGAGGGAGTGGGAAGGGTTGTCCTCAAGTGCCTTCGTTCTTCTCAGAGCGATCTCCAAAGGTCATGTTTGACAGGCTTTTGCTTCTACCTTAAAGATGCTCTTGGTTCTGCAGGACTTCAGCTTGTCCTATGTCTATAAGGTGGAGAGGCATGTTAGTGAGGAAGAATGGGTTGTGGTCACTCTCTCAGCTTTCTCTTTCTCTTTCTGTCTCTCTATCTCTCTCTCTTCTGACTCATATGATACAGTTCAGCGCCTTATCCAGTATCCAGCTGGGGAAAATAAATGGAAGCACAGGGAAAGTTTTATATCTGCCCATCTAACTGATGGTGTGTGTCTGCCCTTTGTTACTTGTATTCACAACTTGGGAAGCCAAACCAGGCTCCTAACTATTTTCAGGTGATACAGTTCCAGCACTGGCCAGGATGGCTTTCTGTTGTTTGCATTTGACCATAAAGCTGTAGCCTTTTCTTTTCTTTTGGCTGCAGATCCCAATGGGTGATTGATGTCTTATACAGTAGTCTAATCCTGAGATGACAAGTCAATGCCTTTCTGCTTGGAGCTACATCTTTAAATACATTTGGAAGCTGATGCTCACTGTTTAACTGAGGATCTTTCCCCATAATCATGTTGCCACATTGGCTAAATGTGGGTTTTCAAGTGGACCCTAAGTTATTTGTTTTGACCCATAAGGGCTGGGAACGGCCTGCTTCAGAGATCGAAACTTCCTGTATCATGCTGCTGCAGTTTGAGATCAGCAAAGGCACTCAATTTGGAGCAACTTCAATTTAGAAGGGCCTGTGAGGATCTGTCGACTTTGGAAATCAATCCCCCACTTAAGTTGTCTGGATTTGTTGGCTTCTGGGGGCTTCTAGCAGTACACTAGAGTTTGCTGGATTGGTCTTGATGTTATGATTTGTGGTTTTAATGGAATGCCATGGATGCTACGGCTTGGGATAGCCCCCTTTTTATGGTCTTATAAATCCACAGAAATAAAATGAAAAGTAGTAAACAAAGATGCACAACTGAAATGGAGCTTTTCAAATGCTTCTTGGAGCACAGACAATGCTCAAAGGGGCATTTTAAAACTGAAACCAAGCTTTCCACCCTTAAAACTGAGCCACAAAGCAACACTTACTCTGCGTAGTGTGTCCAATATGGATTAGGGTGGCCTGGTGTCCGGTTTTCTATTAGACTTTCCGATTGAAAAGGGGACCTGACAGTGTCCGGTCAGCTCTACTGACTGGGCACCCAAAGTCCAGTCACTGCAGGTGGGGGAGGTGCCAGGACCACTTCCCGCCTGCATCAGGTGGCTGCAGCTCCCAGCCTTGCCAAAGCAGGTGAGTCCCTCCCTACCCATACAGGGATGGGGGGAGGGGAAGCAGTGAGCGACAGAGGGAGGGGGGAAAGGAGCAAATGGGGGGCAGGGCTTCAGGGGGAAGGGACAGGGCAGGGGCAGGGCCTCAAGAGAAGAGGGGGGGAGGGGTGGATCCTCTGGGGGAAGGGGAGGTTCCAGCACTTCTGCTGGAGTGTCTGGTTTTTTAATATTGCAAAGTTGGCAACCCTAAATATGGTGGTCACAAGGAGTGTGTATAAAACTTTTGAGAGTCCCACCTCGTAAAAGATGTAGGATTCCATGAGTCCTCTTTGCATTTAAAAGAACCGTACTTCAAGCCTGTTGTTATTGATAGTATCCCTTGTTTTAAATGCAACACTCTGGCAAAGACGGTGTTTAACAAACTGTATTCCAAGTGCAGTTATATCTTATTCTTTTGTCATTTACCAGTTTAAAAACATCACTCTAAATGATGCCCTGATTTCAGGCTGACCTCAGTGTATTGGAGAAGGAAATAATGGTATTGAATGTCGTGTTCTTTATTAAAATAATGCAAATAAGGCAAACAGATACTGTCTCAAACTGAAACCCTGGAAACTAACATCCCTAGACTTTTGATGAAGTTCAGATCTCTGATCCAAAGTTTGCAGCTGATCTCCGCCTATATAATAGGCTGAAACAAAATATGAACCTTAATATGAACCACCCCAGACTTTGGCTGTTTGGATCTGGATCTTAACTTTGCTGCTTTGGCACATCTCAAAATACAAATAAAGGCCCCAGTCCTGCAACTGGATCCATGCAGTCAGACCTAGGCAAAAGTCAGTGCTGCTCTTGATTGTCAGTGCAGCTCTGATTGCAGAACTGGGGCCAAAGTGTTGGGTTTAGTTGGGTGTATGGGTGTGTGTGTGTGTGTGTGTTACTGGTGTGCATTTCCCACTACCTCTATATGTTTTGGAACTTAGTTGGGTTCCTCCTTACTTTGCAGCTGGAATGCATGTATTTCATGAGGACCTCTATTCTGGTTTTTCACTTAATTTCACAATGTTCTGAGGCTACCCCGCATACTTTGTGCAGCTTCCAGCTAGTGGCATGACATCAACAATCTTAATGAAAAACCTGCCCAGTCCAACTCCGTTCTTTAAACTTTCCTAGAACAAAATATTAAGTACTATTGTGTGGTGTTTAGATATTGCTTGTAATTATTAGAACTGGGAGAACTGGCTGTTAGGAGTCTGAAAGGACAGGAAACAGGGAGGAGTTGAGGAGGCAGCAGCAGCTTGGTAAAGAGGTTTCCACTTTAGAAATAAAGTTCTTTTGAAGTTTGTTAGTACATTGCCTGGTTGATGCAACATATTGTTATCAGGAATGTAATTTTGTTTCCTTTTAAAGTTGTGGAGCTTTGTTAAATAAGTTTTTAAAACAAGGAAGAAAAGGAGCATTCCATACCTTGGTTACACATTTTTATGAATCATCTTTAACAATTCAAAGAAACATTTGGAGGAGGGGGGAAGGAGAAGAAGAAAGGAAGAGATGAAATGAACTAATACTGAATTCACTGAGTCTGATTCTTCTCTCACAATGGGCCATAATCTAGCCCGGATTGTGATCTGAGTTCCATGTAGAAGAGATGAGGAGTTGGGTGCCTCCTCAGAATTGCTCCTTGTAGTTTGGGGTCTGTGCACTGGAAGGATTTAGGTCAAGGGATGGACCTGGGACTGGTCTGATGGGACAAAATGCACCTCACGTACCCCTTCGGATCTGTGAATGCTATCTCAGCAGTTAATATAGTTTCGGGTTGCTGGAGCCACCCAAGCCAGAAATGAGGCTGTGATAGCTCATGACTTTATACCAGGAAGGTGGGCAGGGAGGGGCTACTGAGGGCTAAAACTGCCTGAGAAGTGTAGCTAAAATGAACTGTTGCTTTCCACCAGTGTGTCCTGAAATTTCTGAGCTTGTGGCATCCTCCATCTCTAACCCATTAGAATTACTCATAATTTAAAAGAAATATTCTTTTAATGTTTAGCAAAAGATACGAATAATGTGCCGATTCTGCTCTCAATTACTTCAGTTGACTTACTCCAGATTTGCACTGGTGTAATTGAGAACAAAATTTTACAGTGACTAGTTTAAAAAACAACCACCAACAACAAATACTTACTGGGGCCAGACTTTGAGGGAACCGATGCAAGTGTGCATGGTCCTGTGTTTTGAAAGGGTCTGTGCTTCCAACCCCCGGAACCAGAGAAGCTTTCCCACATCCTCTGACCCCCTCAGTTGCCACAACCCATTAATTATGGCTAGAGACCAATCTTCTTTTATGTGGTTTATGTGGCTTATGTCTCTCGGGTGTATGTATCACCACTGGGGTTGGAGAAGTCAGTCTGGGGAAGGAGCTGAATGGAGTCCTACAAATTCTTATGCAGAGGGTCCTGCAAAATCTAGGGCTGATCTGCTATTTAGTGTATTTAAATATATTCAATCACTATTCCTGCTTTTTACAAGTTATCTTAGGATATCACTGCTTGCTTTTAGCAGTGCAGTTTTCTTATCCATATGGGGACAGGGCTATGACCCTGACTTTACACTATGTAAATCAATGGAGTTAAACCAGCATAAGTGAGAGGAGAACTGGACTCTGGCATTTCATCATAAATTCCCAGAAGTGCCACTTCTGACACAGCCAAAAAAGCTGATTTGCCTAAAGAAACTGTTTTTCTGGGAGCACCAGACCTTTTGGGCAGAAACACAGGTGAAAAACAGTACATGTAGGTAGGAAGCAGATGATGTTTAGCACTTTTTCTGTTCAAAGCAGTTCTCTTATTCATAGTCTAGTGGATTTCTGCTGTTCAGAATCTATCACAGAGATCACAGATGAGTGGGCTCCTTATTTCTGATTGTACTACGGAGGGTTGTTGACAAACTGGAAAATGGTGGTGAGAACAGAATTTTAATGAAAGAGTTCTGGGATTGTTTTAAAGATCAGTGATAAAAGAGATGGGTGGGATAGAGACTGATGGAAAGTGTCAGAGAGGAGAAGTGGGGCTAGAGTCTGTTTCACCCTCTGTGAGGGGCCACCTAAGGGGAGAAGCACAAAGGTCATTTTATACCACCGTGGCACCTCTCCTGGATTCTGGCCTGCTCCGAGGGTCAGGGTGTCCCGTAGCATAAGTTATCATAGTCCCTATGCCAGCTCTACACTGCCTCTGCACTGGAAGTATTCCTAAAGGACCTGTTAAACTGGCTTTATTGCCTTTTAAAGTGGCCTTCGTGGCAGCTGAGTTGGACTCAAGCCCACAGTCCTGTGGGGAGGGGAAGGGTGATTGGCGTGTTTTCTCTTTTCTTACCTATTTTAACCATCAGCAATGGGAAGTGAAGGTATGGTATAGTCACCAGTAACATCCCTACCCTTACACGCATGTGCGCACACAAACAGTGAGGATATACAGTCCAAAGCAGCTCTCTTCAGAAAGAATTTTAAAAAGCTGATTTCCATTTATATTTAATATCCGCTCTGTAATCAATACTAGCCTCCTTCATGCTTATTTTCCATGACCTTCTGCCAATTTCAATGTCTTTCAGGCTTCTTATGTACATCCCGCAGGGTCCTCCCGACACGCAATGTAAACCCAACAAAGGACTGTTAAATAAAATATATATACAGTAGATGACTCAGGCTGTTCTGGATATATGCTTTTTAATTACTTTTTTTTCAGTTCCAAAGTTTAAATATTACTCTCCGGCTCTAAGCTAGGAATAACAATAATGTAAAATACAGAAGCAAATCTGTGTCAGCACACAGTTGGCTACAGACCTAAGAATAAGCACACTTCTTCTGAGTATGCCTTTCTCTAAAGCCTGAGGGCTAAAGCTTTTGCTGGTGGAAGTAGGTGTAGCTCTATGGATTTCAATGGAGGGGTTTTGCCTTTGCAATCCAGCAGAGAATATAGCCCTGAGAATCTATCTTAGATTTTCCAGATTTGACCTCTGCATTCCCAGGCGTATTAACTTTTTTTCTAAACAACTCCTACTTCCGAGCTAAAGAAGGAAGCAACTCTTTCTTGGTGTTTTGTTAGCACTGTCACATGACATCTGCTAAAGTAGGCATAATCACTCTTGGAAAGGCATCACATGTTCTCCCCACAAATTTTGTCCCTCAAGTACTGTACAGTTGCCCAACAGTGTACAGCAGCTGCTCATAATAATCTATAGCAGCAGCAATTGCACATAACCCATGTACTGTATAGGAATTGTGTTGTATCCCTTTAAATAGTGGTTGAGTCCTTTATGTTTAGAACTGTGATAAAGCAGCAGTGTGTATATGTAGCTAGACCTTGCCAGTTCTTTGGACTCCACTGAGTGCATGGTTCATATCAGAATAAAATACAATAATCTACATGATTATTTCCAAAGCAACAGACTGTGATGTAATGAACACAGACTTATGACTTCAAGTTGTAGGGAATTCTGGTTTGTGAGGGAGGAGGCTTGCGATGAAAAGAAAATATAACCCACTGTAAAAAATGAAAACAGAAAATTTCTGGCTATGTAAATTGTTGTCATGTGTTCTTCCAAATCTACCTGAGCATGAAAGTCCTTATTTAAGAACAGAGTTTGTTCATTTAATGGTATTCTAGCCCTCAAGTAGCATGACCAAGGTAAAATATTTGTTTTAAGTTTCTTGCTTAGTATACTGTATACCTACATAATTGTACAAAATATACTGTGTGAACTAGTATTCCCATGAAATAGATGCTAATGAAAACACTTCTGAGTATTTCCAAAATGTCTGGTCCTGAAGAATACAAATATGAGGAGTATATGTAACTTAGTTCTTATCAGCTTATAAAGATACATAAAACATAAAAGCGCAGGTCTTTTATTGACTAATTCATTAACATTATTCCTCATTACTAATTAACCCAACAAGTAATATTGAATACAATTGCATAAGTCATTTAGAGGTTCCACTTATCCTACTTGGCATTTAAAATATACGATGTGCAAATGTTTGGTTGTTTATTCTCAGATCTTTTATTATTATCATTATTATGTTGCTTTCCATTTATACTACCTCTGATGAAGGTAATGTGTAAATAAACCTGAGAAGACATGGAGTCAGTGTTAGGTTGTATAATCCACCATTCATTTATATTAATCAGTCAGCAGCTGGTCTTTCATCCTTACTTTCATTCTCCACATTTCTCCCAAAGATCACAGGCATCGCTTTTTCTTGGTTACTTATGTAGAAAGAGTGATGGTCTCAGTCCAGTTTCAGAGGACAGGTGGCCACATCACAAAACTCAGTGTCATAATTGGGCACACTTCTTGATAGTCTCAGCTGAGATGCCATGAATGAGCATGGAGAATAATGGCAGATCCTCCAGGGTCAAGGATGAAGGCACAGTGGTAGGGCAATTTTGAGAAGCTTGCATGTTCAGTTCCTGTGCAATACTTATTCTAGAGCTATCAATCCAACACCTTTTAATAAGCATTGAAAATCCTTTTCCAGCATCCTACCCAATACATACGCATCACCTCAAACATTCCCATCTCTTCTAGCATTTGCTCAGTGAATGAACTGGAAGATGCACATAGTAGTTGGATACTGCTGAGTGTTATGACTGTCGTCTTTGACCTAATCTGCTGCTGCTCTGAGACCACAGCAGAAAAAGTAGCTATTAATGCTTACAGGCTTTTTCCTGCCAATATGTCCAGATCAATATGCCATACTGTGACATTTCCCAGGGTACAGTTTGGAAGGTTGAACAGCTGTGTCCCCTTAACTCTCTAGCCTGGGTGCCTTTTACACTGCTCCACTGTCAAAACATCCACACCTGGCCTGCTCACACAGCCTTTAGCTTGTACTGCTTCTTGTATTGTCCAGCACATTACTGAACAATGCAAGCTCATAGAAAGTCCATCCTTTCATCAAAGAAAATGATATGTACACCAGCCTTGCTATCCCAAATGGACTGGTCCACACACTTTAATCCAAAACCACTGGTTAAGATAAAATAATAAGATAAAATCTATTTTTCTATAGTTAAACTTAAGTGATTACAAGTAATAATGAATAAAAGTCAGGATTGGTTATAAAGGAAAATAAAATGTATTAGCTTGACTATTACTCTAACTTGACAAGCTGAATGAACTTAAAATCAAAGGTTTTGTCTCACCATACACTGTTGTAAAATTTACAGTCTGCATCTCCTTTCACCATGGGAAACACTCCCCCACTTAGTTCAGTTCATGAGCAGACAAACAAGAGGAGGAGAGGTGAAGTGGAGATCTCTCTCTCTCTCTCTCTTTTTTTTTTATGCTACCCTCCCCTCTTTGAGGATTATCCCAATGTAAATGTCTTGTTTACACCATCTCTCCTGTTGGTGAATAGCTGCTTAAGCAGGTGATAGTTTTTTAACACCTGCTGGCATGCCAGCGTGTCTTTTTCTTTGAGAAAAAGGTTTGTGGGTGTTACTGAAATACCCAGAATTACAATGTAACAGTCATAGAGTAGGATCTTACAACTTTGCACATAGCGTTGTTAAGATGTGTGTCACAGGACAAAGATGTTCAGCAGATTATGAGTTTTCAAATAATACATCACAAGGTATACTTTGTACAAAACTTATCATAGTCTGGTAAAAGTGGTGACCATAATAGTATAGCCTGTCATACACATCTATATATAAGACAAGATCATGCTATGATCAGCAACATGGTATGATTCATCATCAGAAAGCCTAGTGGGATGCAAACATGTCCTGTCATCTGATTTGAGGACTGTTTCAGAGACCTACTAGAACACCAATAGAATAGTTCTCAGTGCATCTATCCACTTCATTCTAATGTGCTCTCCTTAAGTATTTGAAGAATATCGGGTCAGTTTCTCAGCCAGGGTTCCATCAACATTGTTTCATTCAGTTCAGTGTAGTTCCATTGCTGCTGGTTTAGAGAAGCTGAGGATCTGGCCTATTGTTTATATTTGCCCAACACTGGATTTAGCAAAGGATTTTTCTTTTCATCTGCAGCAAAAAGTGTGGCACTGGTAATGACTTTGGAACCAGGGTCTCTGAAAGATCATCTTTTAGCCCATGCCCAAATTTATCCACTCCTACTGTACTTTTCATATATTTGAATGACAAGATGTTTTATGGTACTTTCACAAAATCCTTGGGAATGGGATAATAGCCTTCCCCACTCCCCCAACATCCAAACCCTGCCTCAGGATTTAAGAGCTCTATTTTAAAAAAAAATACAATTTGGGATTTCTGCAATCCCTACCCACATTTAATGGACATACAGTATATGTTTTCTTGGCTACTTGCACTGCTGCTTGTTGGCATGGTGTCCATTTACAAGTCAAGAGAACATTTATCTAGGAACAAAGGTGACTAGTAAATTGTAGGTTGTATTCATACAGCAAGTGTCATTCTTTTGCAATAAGATCCCTCTCCTGTGACAGCGTGAACCAATTCATTTTCACATAGCTGTTGGCACTTGATTGCACCCACTGATACTGGAAATGCATTACAAATTAAATAAGAGGCATACAGTAAAAGACACAGAATATTAAAATTACATGCAGGCAAACATCTGGGAGCATATATTTGGGAATAATTTCCTCGTAAAAATTGGCAGTCAGGCAGTTTACTGGACTAATTGGATAAACAAAAGAATACTGAAGCTTTCAGACATTTTATATACAAGGTCAACTCATGATATTCTTAGGATTGCAAAATAAGGCCCTGATCCTGGATGTACTTACACGCTGGAGTAACTTTAGAGATGAGTTAAATGGGACTACTCATGTGCAAAATTCTGAGTAGTCCCAGATGAGTAAGAACATAAAAATGGCCATACTGGATCAGACAAAGATCCATCTAGCCCAGTATCCTGTCTTCTGACAGTGGCCGATGCCAGGTGCCCCAGAGGGAATGAACAGAACAAGTAATCCTCAAGTGATCCATCCCCTGTCGCCTATTCCCAGCTTCTGGCAAACAGAGGCTAGGGACATCATCCCTGGCCATCCTGGCTAATGGCCATTGATGGACCTATCCTCCATGAACTTATCTAGTTCTTTTTTGAACCGTGTTATAGACTTGGCCTTCACAGCATCCTCTGGTAAGGAGTTCCACATGTTGACTGTGAGTTGTGTGAAGAAATACTTCCTTTTGTTTGTTTTAAACCTGTTGCCTATTAATTTCATTTGGTAACCCCTAGTTCTTGTGCTATGAGAAGGAGTAAACAACACTTCCTTATCTACTTTCTCCACACCAGTCATGGATTTTATAGATCTCTATCATATCCCCCCTTAGTCGTGTCTTCTCCAAGCTGAAAAGTCCCAGTCTTATTAATCTCTCCTCATATGGCAGCTATTCCATATGCCTAATAATTTTTGTTGCTCTTTTCTGAACCTTTCCAATTCCAAAGTATTTTTTTTTCGAGATGGAGCAGCCACATCTGCACGCGGTATTCACGATGTGGGCGTACCAGGGATTTATATAAAGGCAATATATTTTCTGTCTTATTATCTATCCCTTTCTTAATGATTCTCAACATTGCTAGCTTTTTTGACTGCCGCTGCATATTGGATGTTTTCAGAGAACTATCCACAATGACTCCAAGATCTTTCTTGAGTGGTAACAGCTAATTTAGACCCCATCATTTTATATGTGTAGTTGGGATTATGTTTTCCAGTGTGCATTACTTTGTATTTGTTTGGTGCAACTGTTCATGTGCTGAAAGTTGTTCATAGTTGTGAGTGTTTTCAGGATTGGGACCTAAGGTCTCAACCTTGCAAACTTCATTCATGTGCTGTATTAACTTCAAAGGAACCATACACATGAATATGGACTATTCACATAAGTAAGATTTGTAGGATCAGGGTCTTACACAATATCTGATCATAGTTACAGCCATAAAATTCTTAAGCTAGACATCGGCTGATATATATTCTGCAGTTTCCTATGAATTATACATTTTAGTCTGCATTGAGCTTCTATAAATTTATTTTCTCTTATTAAAATCTAACATCAAAGCTCTATTCTATTTGAAAGAAATTTGTGGTGGTAGGAAGAAATTGAGACACCAGATTAGTTTAAGATCATGGAATGAAAATGAAAAGATGTCAGGGATGCTAGCTTGAAATTCTCTCTGTTCAAACATTTTCACTG
The DNA here is from genome assembly GCF_016161935.1 of Mauremys reevesii. Taxonomy (NCBI): domain Eukaryota; kingdom Metazoa; phylum Chordata; order Testudines; family Geoemydidae; genus Mauremys; species Mauremys reevesii. The sequence continues at coordinate 244,038,515 of NC_052623.1, read as the reverse complement.
ACTATTTTAGGCAGCTAGGAAGGGGCCCAATGCAAAGCCTTCAGTGGGAGTCTTTCCACTGACTTCAATGGGCTTTGAATCAGGGCCAAATAGCATAAGTGCGACCAGATTTCTAAAACAATTGTCACAGAGGTTCATAATGCACAGGTGAATATCCTTCCCTACTATGTCCGGGTCTATCCTCTATATGCTTATATGTAGAAATAAGCTGTTATACAAAATAAAATCCATTATGTGGAAATTCCATGAATTCCATATTTGTGCCTGGAGACACCTCAGGCCTGCAAGATACATTGAAAGAAAGAGATTGATGAATTAAAATGGAACCGAGGATGGGGAAATGAATTACATTCTTGCTGTAGATAGAAAAAGTGCTACATATAACTGAGGAATGGATTCTCACACTCTAAAGAGATTGGTGTTATATTTGCAAGATTATATTTGAAAATCATTTGTATTGATTCTCACTCTGGCTTATAACATTAATAAAAATGGACAATACATTAGGGGCTTGATTCTTACCTTGGTTACACCCATTTAAATCCAGAGTGATGCTAATGAAGTCTCTGAAATTAGATTTTGGGTCTTCTGTGGTCTGATGTAGATTTGTTTAAGTCCTTGCTGTAGGAGGTTTTGTTTTGGGCTTTGTTTATTTTTTGGTTTGGTTTGGTTTTTTGCCTTAATTTATGATTTTTTTTTAAAAAATATTTTGAATTGTATTAACTTAAGAAATGTTGTTACGATTTGAATTTAAATGGTAAACAAATACCGGGTCACATCCTCAGCTGGTATAAATTAACATAACTTCAACTTCAATAGAGCTACACCGATTTCCAACAGCTGAGGATCTGGCTCATTAACTTCATAGTAATCCTTTGCATTTATATAGTTCCCTAAATCTTAGGATTTCAAACCATTTACTAATTTATTATTGTTGTTGTTGTTAGCTTTCACTTGGACAACTTTTATCCAACACGCGGAATGCATGTTACAGACATCATTTAGTTAACCCTTACAACATGGCTATGATGTAGTCAAGTTTTATTATCCCTGTCTTGCTGATTGGGAAAATGAAGCACTTGTCTTGCCTGAGGTCATACAGTGATACAGGGTAATAGTGGATGTTGGGAATCTAGAGACACAGTTCTGCCCTCACTTCTATCACTGTGAGGCCCATTGACTTCTCTTGGCATTGGAAATCTGTGAACAAGAACAGCATTGGGTCTCAGGGATTTTAACTACCATGCCTTGCTTTAATCACAAGATGCTGGATTGAAAACTTATAAAAACAGAATAAGAAGCAGCATGGATCTTGTCCCCAGATTTAAATCATGATCTAGTTCCTTCCTCCCCAAGTGGGAAGTCATCAGCATGAACCAGTCTTTGGTTGATGCAGTTTACTTTATCTTGGGACACTGGCAGACCAGGTGCCAGCTTTGGCCAAGGCTGTCGGCATCAGCTGTTCACTGACCAATTCATAGCTAGAAGCCAGACCAACTCACCTATATATTAGTATTGCTCAAGATAGGTGTTAGACTTCTAACAATGTGTTCGGTGTTTAGACTGTATCAAATGCTTGTAAATTGCTCAATGCATTAATCTGAGTTGTCAGGTCTGTATTCCATGCTAAAAAGGTAAAATATGTTTGCTTTGTAACTGTAAATGTGCCTGCTCTGAATTTGTGAACCTAGGCAGGAAGAGTGGTTGCCCCCACCCCACCCCGCCCCACCCTTCAAGAAGGACAATCAAAACTAAATGGGCCATTGTAGGAGAAAAACTTTGTTTGTCCCGTTCACCCATGAAGAAGTTATGTGCAGGAGCCCTTGTCCCATTGGTTTGAACTTGGGGGAAGGGCATATAAAGATGCTCACAAGAAGAAATAGTGATTTCTTTGCTGTGTGGACTCTCACAAGGGCCAGAGCTAAGAAACAAAAGTAGAGAGACCCCAGGGTCAACCTGGGTTAGCCCTGAAAGATATTCAGTAGGCCGACTACTACATCTGTCATATTTTGGAACAATAGACTGTAACTCATTTGTGTATATATGTTGCCTACATTAACCTGTAAATAATTCTCTCAGTTTTGTTAATAAATCCTTAGATCGTTTACTATATGATTAGCCACCAGCATTGTCTTTGGTGTGAGAGCTAAGGTACAAATTGATCTGGGGTAAGTGATTGGTCTCTTGGGACAGGGAGCAACCTGAATATTTTGCAGTCTTTGGTGTGAATGTTTATCACCAAGGCTAGCTTGTCTGGGTGGCATGATAGCCTGGAGAGTTGAAGGGGACTGTCTGTGACTCCATGGTAAGACTCTTATAGTGCTTCAGGAGTTCACATTTGTTATTGGGTTAGTAAAATCTCATTATAGAATGTACCACCAGTTTGGGGTGACTGCCATGCTTTTGACAGTCTGCTGTGGGGTTGGTATTCACAGTAGTGAACCACTCCAGACAGCATGACAATCCTATCAGCGCTGTCCTGGCTACACCAGCTAGCATGCTGGAGTGGAGAGCAGAGCCTTTGCTCCACCTAAACCTTGTCATCCACTCCCTGCCTCCTAAGGGCAGAGGAATAGCTGACCTCAGGTGGCTTCTTTCTGTCCTTCCCCAGACTCTGGCATTGCATATGGTCCATACTGGGGAGTAATACGGCTCCATAATCCCTTCACAAGCATGCAGCTGGATTCACCACTGAGCCTTAAACTATTAATTTCTTTCTCCTGGCTTAATCCAGGCACGTAAGGCAGTTTTTGAGAGTCAAGTTGCAAACTCAGACAAACACATCCCTCAAAGTTTGTGCGCTGTCTTTGGCCACGTGTAACAGGGCAGGCTCCCCTCCTGTCCTATGATCCCACAAAAACTGGCTTGTATGCCTCTTTGTTGTTAACACCTCTGAGTGATTTATTAATATTACCACCGCTGTCAAAATCCAGAGCAGTAGCTCTGGCTACAGCATTCTTCAGGCATCAGTCCTTTATTGAAGGAAAGAGCTCATCCCCCTGAGATCCTTTTTCCCTCAGCTCTGCTAGCCTTTCTTCTCCTCCTGTTGCACTTTCTTCCTGGCTTTTTAACTACACTCCCAACTGATGGGACAATTAGCTCCTTGGCTCCCCAGATTAGATAATTAAGCACTCCATTCCTCAATCAAGTCTTCTCTGGGGAAACTAATTACAGTTGAAGTGACCAGAGTGCTGGGACAGCTATTAGTGCTCAGCCGCATGAAGAGTCTGCTCTTCAGCTCAAACCTGAATGACCCCATTGAACTTCTGCTAAACAGCAAAGAATGATCCTAAATGTAGCTTTGTGTGTTTGAAAAGCAAAGTCCTTTTGAGCTCGAATCTAACTCATTTTTGATGATGATGTGTTATGCCATCTAAGAATTAACTAGAGACAGAAAAACTACTGAAAGATTAGATACTTACAAATATAATAAGGCACATCAGGATGCAGATAGGTGCCTAGTGAGATTTACAAAGATGTCTAAGCAGGTTAGGCACCTACTTGGCCCTATGTCTCTGTTCTAAACTACATAGATCGGGGCGGGCAAACTTTTTGGCCTGAGGGCCGCATCGGGTTTCGTAAATTTATATGGAGGGCCAGTTAGGGGAGGGGTCGTGGCCCAGCCCCCACCTCCTATCTGCCCCCCCCCCATCGCCGGGATGTCTGCCCCATCCACCCCCCTCTGTTCCCTGATGGCCCCTCTGGGACCCCTGCCCCATCCAACCACCCCTTCTCCCTGTCCCCTGACTGCCCCCATAACCCCTGCCACCCTATTCAACCCCCCTTCTTCCTGACTGCCCCTGTACCCCTGCCCCCATTCAACCCCTGTTCCCCCGACCACCCTCCACACCCCTGCCCCCGACCACCATCCCAAACTCCCCAGCCCTCTATCCAACCCCCCTACCCCCTTACCGCATTGCCTGGAGCACCAGTGGCTGGCGGCACTACAGCTGCGCCGCCTGGCTGGAGCCAGGCCATGCCGCTGCCACCACCATGCAGCACAGAGCACCAGGTCAGGCTGGGCTCTGCAGCTGCACTGCCCCAGGAGCTCACAGCCCTGCCACCCAGAGCATTGTGCCGCCGGCGGAGAAAGCAAGCTGAGGCTGCGGGGGAGGGGGGACAGCAGAGATGGGTCCAGGCAGGATGGTCCCGTGGACTCAAAGTGGCCTGCGGGAGGTAGTTTGCCTCCCCCTGACATAGATCATCAACTGGGGACATGGCAGATGTAGATAAAATAATGGACAGTCTAGAGAAGTTCAGTCAATAATCCTGGTTACCCTTTTATTAATTGCTAGTGCCAGGCTAATGCAAAACTAGGGCTGACAGAAGTTTAAAGGAGACAATTTTAAAATTGGTAAAGAGGAGTGGGGCTTTTGCAGAACACATAAGAGACTAGTGAAAGTCACTGCCAGGAGACACAACTGAGGACAAGACATTAGTATGGGGTGGGCAAACTTTTTGGGCTGAGGGCCACATCTGGGTGGGGAAACTGTATGCAGGGCTGCGGCAGGGGGCTGGGGTACAGGAGGGAGTGTGGGCTGTGGGAGGGGGTGAAGTGTGCAGGAAGGGGCTCAGGGCAAGGGATTGGGGCAGAGATGGTGTGTGGGGTGCTGGAGGGGGCTCAGGGAAGGGGTTTGGGGTGCAGGAGAGGTGCAGGGTACAGCAGGGGGCTCAGGGAAGGAGTTTGGGGTGCAGGAGAGGTGCAGGGTGCAGCAGGGAGCTCAGGGCAGGGGGTTGGGGTGCAGGAGGGGGGCTTATGGCAGGGAGTTGTGGGGCAGGGTGCAGGAGGGGTTTGAGTTCCGGCCCAGTGCCAGTTACCTAAGTGTCTCCAGGGTGGCAGCGGCGCGCACCAGGGCCAGGACAGGCTCTCCGCATGCTTGCCCCGGCCCCGCGCCGCTCTAGGAAGCGCTGTGACCCCTGGGGGATGGGGGGCGGAGAGCTCTGTGTGCGCTGCCCTTGCTGTGCCTCCAGGTACCTCCGCCGAAGCTCCTATTGGCCAGGGTTCCCCATTCCTGGCCAACGGGAGCTGCAGAGGGCGGTGCCTGGAGACAAGGGCAATGCACGTGGAGCCCTCTGCCCGCCCCCACCCCGGTGCGAGGGCCACTTCTGAGAGCAGTGCAGGGCCCTCAGCACCCTGGCAGGCAATTCCACGGGCTGGATCCAAAGCTCTGAGGGGCCAGATCTGGCCCACAGGCTGTAGTTTGCCCACCCCTGGATTAGCAGGATTAAAACAAAAAGTAGTAAACCTTTTATAAGGAAAATGAGCATCCACAGTTACATTACATAGGAGAAACTTTTAGAAGGGGTGTATGTATGTACGTGTCTGTCTGTCTATCCATCCATGCCCTGAAGCATGAGGATGGATGGATGGATATGGATTTTATATATATTGTGTGTGTGTGTGTGGTGTGAGGATTAACCTTCACATATGGAGAGGTTATTCCAATGTTCTCCATTATATTTCTTAAACCTTCCTCTAAATTATCTGGTAATGGTTGATGTCAGAGACAGCATGCTGAACTAGATGAACCACTGATCTAATCTGGTTTGGTAATTGCTAAGGTCATTACTGAGAACTCGGCAATATAGATATTATTTGTTCAGGGTCGGGACTGTTGTATTAATTTTGGTGGAATATATGGTCCCAAAGAGCCAAAGGTGTTAACATGAGCCTGTCACTGTTCAACATTTAAGCAGTTTTAAATAAGGTTCAGGATTTGGTAAACAGAGACCTCAGCCTGCTTAGTATCATGGCAAAGCCGTACTATTAAAATCTTTTAAATCTTTTATTAAAGAGGGAAGAAAAAAAGCAGTTAAAGCATTTCAAATGCTTTATGTTAAGTAAGGGTTTCATTTTAACAGTATTCCTTGTTCCTTTTCTCTTTAGCCAGAGAGAGTTTTGAGAAGGAAATCCTCCCTATTTCACAGTTTTTTAGATGACATTAAAGATAATAGTAAGTGTCTTTTGGGGGGAGAAAAGTGGAAAAGTTAGTTGAGATGGGCTGCAGTTGTTGAAGTCCAAACCCATTTCCTAAGAAGACAAAACAAGACACACACACAAAGGGGAGAGAAACGAATAGCAAAGGTCAAAATTTCAGTTTTTGTCTCTGGGGTTGACATTCTCTTGCAACTTCACTGCTCGAAAACCCAGGCATGGTCTGGTTAGCCACTCCTAATCTTGGCCATTTATACCAGCATCAGGCTGCTGAGGGCATTGCTTTTAGCTGCTTCTTTAGTCACAGGCTTATAGCTATGTTGCAAAGTCTTGTCTGACTAAGTTGAAAGGAAAGAAATAGGTAAGAGACTAAATAAGATAGGGAAGGAAAGGACACATGGGGTGGCAGGGAGAGAGACAGTCTCATATCCCAGGTTACATTCAAGATGCAACTGGTGCTTGTGGAGGTGGCAGTTGTCATCTGGGTTTCTCTCTTTGGCTGAGTCTGATCGGGACATATCTAGGGATAAGGATGATGAAGGCCCAGTGGTGTCGTAGTGAAACTTAAGGTCCCAGGAGATGGTAGGGATGGCAGCCATGGTGATGAAACTTTTTTTTTTTCTTCTTTTCTGTCTCCCAGCCAGCAGTTGTCAGACAGCTTCTTGACTTCTCCCCAAAATGGAGTGACGGGTGGAACAGTGATGGGTGAAAAATCTTTTTTTTTTTCACAAATTAGGCCTAATTTCTGACCCACCAATTTTGGTCCTTTGATTTCTGGGACTACACTTTTCTTGTTCACCAGGCATGAACTTAACACAGTCCTTGAATTACATTAGTAGGCTTTTTTATTTGGACTAATTCAGTCTTTGTCTCCCCTTTGCATCTTTTTTATCAGCATTTTATTGAAATAGGTCATTTTTATTTATTAACTTCTCCTCCTCACAATTGATCTTACCATTAGGGTAAATTTATATGCGCTGTTACTACAACAGGATGTGTCAAAAGGCTGTTGACTGTTTTCCCATTTAGCAGTTTGCAGTGTTGTAACCATATTGGTCCCAGGATATGAGAGAGACAGTACGGGTGATATCTTTTATTGGGCCAACATCTGTTGGTGGAAGGGACACATTTGAGCTACACAGAGCTCTTGCTCAGATTTGGAGAAGGTAACTAGACTGTCTGAGTTAAATACAAGGTGGAACAGATTGTTAAGCATAAGGAGTTCATATGTGCTATAGGAGACTACTTAAAATGAAGTGGGTAATTAAGAGTTAATTAAGGCAGTAGTAGAGTGTATTGCAAATTTGCTGTAATGAGTTATAAAACTAGTGTGTCTGCTACGTCTATGTTCTTTAGTGTCCAGCAGAGTTATGAATTTAAGTTCCCGGGCTTGTCTTTTTGAAGGATTTGGGCAGGTTTCCTCTGAGTACAAGGACTGAGAGGTCAGATGTGGAGAGATTGTTTTGTGAAAAGAGTTAGCCCATGAATGAGAGCATGTTTTTGTTTATCATTTTGCTCTGAGTTCACGTAAGAGCATATTGATTGTCTGGTTTCACCCACACAATTGTTGGGACAGTTGATGCATGGGTGAAGTATGTACACCACGTGTTGCAATAGTCATGTGTAGGATCTGACATTTAGCAGAAATTTTGGGGTTGGTTTTCCATTGCACGGCTAACCAACCACAATGGAAGCAAATGTGTGATTTTCCACTAACAGTGGTAGAGTCTTTTAATCACAGGCGTAAACTGAAGAATTTTAGTGAGTGAATCTTGAAAGAGTTTGAAAGTCATAAATTTGAATATCTGAACCTCTTGCTGCTGCTCTAATTTAAGGGCCTGGAAGAAAAAAACATGTGGTCTGTCAAGATCTGTGCTTCCAACCCTGGGAAATACAAATCAATATGTATTTCATCATCATACCCACCAAAGAGAACACCACCTTAGAGTTATAGTTCTGTCTCTGCATTATTATGCCATGCTAGCTGACAAGTCTGCATTCTGTCCTATGGTGTGGTAAACTAAACCAAACATTTTAACTATGGCCCCAGTTTAACAAAGCACTTAAGCACAAGATTAAAGTTAAGCATGTGTTTAAGTGTTTTGCTAAATCTGTGCCTTTATGAGGAGAGTCATGGAATAGCTTATAAGGCCAGAAGGGACTATTAACTCACCTAGTCTGATCTCCTTTATAACACACACAATTTCACCCAGTTACCCCAATATTGAGCGTGTACCACAGGACTGCATGGAAATTTCAGAGTGTGTACATAGTAATGAGTATATTGTTGTTTGTCACCTAAATATGAGCAAACATAGTGACAAAATAACAGTATTTGGTTCTTCTCTAGCATGTTGCATCTAAGAATTTCAATATGCTGAACAAACATAAATTATTTCCCCATGATACACCTGTGACGTTCAAGCTGTATTAGCACAAATGCAAAAAGTTATTTTTCAGCACTACTGCTCAATCATTGGTGGCAAGTGAATTTTGAATTGAATATACAAATAAGTCACAATTTGCCATTTGCTCCATGATTGTTATTTACATAAATAATCCAGGCAAAGAAAGAAATGCTGTTTGTATGACTTCATTAACTAACTGCAACGCATGATCTGCCTGTCATTTAATTAATATTTGGTAAAGCATAATTTGGAATAGAGAATAAGTTTGAGGAACTTGTGTTCTGTGTGAGAAAAACATCATGAACAAAAATTGGTCAAATTATTTGTTACAAATTATTTACTTGGCTCTGCTGATCAGACATCAACAAAGGCAGAGAGCAGATATTTTGTCTCTTCTATTTTGGTTAAGGAAAAATGCTGGAAAGCTAAACTGTATGCACCACTTCCAAATTCCATGTAACACTGATGCAGAAAATGTACCATAAGTCATTCAACAAATGTGTCCTAATTTATTGTTCTGAAGTTACAGAGAATTCCTATTCCTCTGACAATAGCACTGTCACATTAATGTTAGCACAACTACAGAATATTTATGGAAAAACAAGAAAGTTGAAACTGCCCATTGTAAACTCAGTGGCTGTACATTTGGATCTCGCTACCATAATATGCTGAGCTCATGCCATTTCAACACTAAACTGTTTATGAGGTCTGTCATTGTTTGAGTTATACATGTGTTTTGAAGCCTGAGATATTTATTTAGCTTTATTTAGTCTAATAATGTGATTACTACAAGACTGAAACAAGGCAACATAAAAGGATGTAGTATTCACAATGAAAAGAAAGTGTCTGTCATCATTTTTGCTTTTCAGATTTGGAAAGTCAGAAATCCTGCACACTTCTAGTTTTGCAAAATGAAAATTGACTCATTAAAATCTGTTCAAGAACATAGTTAAAAATATGAATTTCTCTAACAGTGGAGTATAGCTTTATTAGTCACTTTCTTGGACCAACACTAATTAACATGTCAAAGCAAAAAGACAAGTAATTTCTTTCTTGTAATTTTAATACAAGCTGTCCTGGAGTCCATACTGTACCAGTGTCCCATCAACCTGCTTGCTAGAGTTGACATATTTTGGATGGGAGAAAAAACTGAGGTCCTGACTACTTCCGCTCATTAAACATCCCAACGAACTTTTTGCATAGTAAGGGAATGTTGATCCTGGTGTGCTGGCAAAATTCCAGCTTGGGTAATTACATTTTGCCTCCCTAATTTCCAACTGTATTTTCAATGAGGTACACTAATCTTCTTCACTTCCAGCCTGATGCTTGTGTGTCGTATTTATAGGAGCTGTTAAACAGTTGCTGTGTTGAATCCCAGAAGTGGATATATTTTACTAGAAGGTGAAGTAATTTGTGCAGAGTATCTATGTGTGTGTGTGTGTGTGTGTGTGTGTGTGTGTGTGTACACACTTCCATAGTGTTTTTTACTATGGAAGTTTATTACTCTGGAAGTTATCAAAGTACTTTACAAATATTAAAGCCTCAACGTCCCTTTGCAGATAAGTAAAGATCCTTTACGTTGGGTCCTTTACCTTCATCTCTAGGAACTTCCCTCCAAAGGAATATTGAGGCTTATTTAATGCCTATAGAAGACTGAGGTTTTCTGATAGGAGAAACTATAGACGTGCAGAATGTAGAATTGGAGCTATGTGCTCTGTACAAGTCTATGTTCATTATTACAGCCTGACCTAGCTTTGACTGTGCATAGCCAATTAAAGGAAGAGTTAAATCAAGTGAAAGAGGTTATAGCTGTACATGCAGAGACTATCCAGTTCACTACCATGTATAATATTACATACATTCAGAAAAGCTATATTAAAAGACCATTATTAAGGTTGCAAAGGTAAGCACTCAAAAGTTAGGAAATGCCAGAAATAAGGTTGCCTGTGCAATGTTAACTTGGCCCCTTTGTGCAAATGTACCGTGATACAGTCTTTAATTACATGATCACATTCTATATTTTTCCAGAGGACCCGTGCCTCAGTCAGTACAAAGGATGGACAGCACTCACTCAATGAGCACCTATTCAATAATTTTGTTTTATTCACATTGTTCAATGTGTGGCCCTAAGCCATATTTACTTCAGATTATTCAAGTCCTGCTTTGAAGACAGAATCATCTATTTTCTTGTGGGCTTTTCTAAGGCCAGGTGCTCAACACTAGAGTATCCAAGAGCTTCACAAACATTAATGACTCTAGCCTCACAACTCTTCTGTGAGGGAGGGAAGCTTCCACTTATTTAGGGTGCCATATTTGAGATGCCTGGGACTTGATTTTTCAGAGCGCTTAGCATTATATAACACTTTATATATTCAAAGTACAGCTCCCATTGACTGCAGTTGCAGCTGTGAGTGCTCAGCACTTTTTCAGAGCAAACCCTTGGTACAGAGAAGGGCGACTAGGATGATCCCAGGAATGGAAAACCTGTCATATGAAAGGAGACTCAAAGAGCTTGGCTTGTTTAGCCTAACCAAAAGCAGGCTGAGGGGAGATATGATTGCTCTCTCTAAATATATCAGAGGGATAAATATCCGGGAGGGAGAGGAATTATTTAAGCTTAGTACCAATGTGGACACAAGAACAAATGGATATAAACTGGACACTGAGAAGTTTAGACTTGAAATTAGAGGAAGTTTTCTAACCATTAGAGGAGTGAAGTTCTGGAATAGCCTTCCAAGGGGAGTAGTGGGGTCAAAAGACATATCTGGCTTCAAGACTAAGCTTGATAAGCTTATGGAGGGGATGGTATGATGGGATAGCCTAATTCTGGCAATTAATTAATCTTTGATTATTAGCAGGTAAATATGCCCAATGGCCTGTGATGGGATGTTAGATGGGGTGGGATCTGAGTTACTACAGAGAATTCTTTCCTGGGTGCTGGCTGGTGAGTCTTGCCCACGTGCTCAGGGTTTAGCTGATCGTCATATTTGGGGTCGGGAAGGAATTTTCCTCCAGGGCAGATCTTCAAACATGATTTGAGGACTTCAATAACTCGGACATAGGTTAGGGGTTTGTTACAGGAGTCGGTGGGTGAGATTCTGTGGCCTGCGTTGTGCAGGAGGTCAGACAAGATGATCATAATGGTCCCTTCTGACCTTAGTCTATGAGTGTTGGAGTCTCAAGTGGACCACCCAGAAAATGAGGAACACACAATTAGTGTCCACCTGTGAAAAGTTTTAGTTAAGTGGCTTTCCCAGTCTCACATAGGAAGTGTGTCAGAGGCAGGGAGAGAAACCAGTCCCCCAGGGCAGTATACAACTGTCATAACCATATGAGACTATCTTTTCTCTTCCTGCAGTCCCCTGCCTTATCCACTACTAGAGCTGGTTGGGAAGTGGAATTTCAGTTCTATATTTTCACCAAAAATATGTGTTTTCAGGAAATTTTTGTCCCGAATCACAGACCTGAAATTCAAAAATGTTCTTGCTGTGGAAACATTTCAGTATTTCCTAAATAAAATAGGCTTCCCAGGATCCCTGGCGGCTTGCCTGATGGACTGCAGCAGAGCCAGGAACCTGGACACCCTGGGGTCAGTGGATCCACAGCAGCCTGCCTGGCAAGCTACCCCAGAGCCAGGGATCCTGAAATCCTGGGCTCCCCAGCAGCCCACCTGGTGAGCTGCTAAGAACCGGGGAGCTGGAGTGTTGGGAACAACTTTTCTACAGAAAATTGACATTTTCTTATCAAATTTAAATATTTGCAGAGAGCAGAGGAATGTTTTTGACTCAGGATTTGTCGACATTATAGGCTTCAGTGTAGTCTAGCAATGCAGGTACATGCCACAGGGGACAGGATGGGCTTGTACACTTTGCACTGAATCATGTGCCACTCCACCTTCATTGCTATTATTTAGTGTGCTGGCTAGATGAAAGGTAGCATAGGTATATCGATCTGAGCTTCAAATTATACCTTTGATTGTAGTGTAGACATACCCACAGGAATCTTGGGTTCCATTCCAAGTTCTGTGCCCACTAGAACACGCTCCCCTCCAGACTATTCTGCTCATTCCAACCAAATTTGACCTCTTCTTCCCCATCCCCATCAATCTATTCCTGTCCCACTTCTACCTCTTCTCCCCACCCTTGACTTATTGTCCCAGTCTCTGTGCCTCAGGCTTCTTATCCCAGTTCTAGTCTCTGTGCCCAGCCAGTCTCAGGTGTCCTCCCACAGGGCAGCTCCTTAGCAGATCTCTCCCCTCTCCTCTCCCCATTCCCCTATCCGCTGGGCCCAGTCCTTGTCTGTCCCCTACTCCACAGCTCCTCATTCGGTGCAGTGTCCCCTTACCCCAACACCCATTTCTGTCATCAGCTCCCAGTCCCAGTCTCACCAGTCCCAATCTACTTCTTTCTCTCCCCACCCCAGTCCCGCCTTCATTTGAATGAGATGGCTTCTTCCTCTGTGCTGCCTGGATGCCAGCAGGGGTGCCACTGAGAGACCAGGTGAGACAGGCTCCCTGCTCTCAGTTAGAGTGCGTAGCCACATGCTGGCAAGAACATCTGGGAGCAGCCAATACATTGAAAGTCTGCCTTTTCCCTGTAGCCCTGGGCTGAAGCACACTCAGTCTCGATGGGGATGGTGCATGTGCAATCTGGTCAGCACCAGGAACTGAGTGAGGTGCAAACTTGCTCACTGAGGATGGACTCTTCCAGGATTTCAGCTGCTACAGTCTTAGAAGACTCTACTGAGCATGTGTGATTTTTCACATTTTCAAAGACTTCTATGACTTTGTCAAATTTCGGCAGAATCTTATGGGCACGTCCCTGACACACAGATCACTCCTTGTCAGATTTCAAGCACCTGTTCCAAAGCATGAGGGTGCTAGAGCTGTACAAACAAAAAGTTGCCATAAATTTTTAACATGGGCAAAATAACACATTTTCCTGTAGCTGCATTCTTGGGAATTGCTGAACTGTTTTGGCTGAAAGTTTCCAAACAAATTCAGCCTGAGGCAGACACCCAGAATGGAAAATTTCAGCCTCAATGGTTAAAGCTTGGCGGTGTTATAATGAACTGAAAACAGGCTCTTATAAATGGGAAATGTTGTGCCACCTTAATAGTAGGCAGAGCTACCAGCCCCACCTATAATAAACCAGCAATTATAACTCAAATTCCTAGATATTTCATGGTGGTTATAACTGAGTTTATTGTAACTTGTCTTATTTGTGTATATCTCACATACCAACCTTCCAGTGTTTCATAAAAATCTTGTATTTAAGCTTCTCTCCTTTAAATTTCCCATGGTTTCCTGCACTTTCTACCTGATTGTTCCTATATCTCAGTGGATCACATGTAGAGAAGAGAGGGTTGCTTTTATCTCCCCTCCTCTTAATTGCTACTCTTGGTAAAGATGATGTTGAGAAACAGAGTAATATGTAGTCCAGATCCTCTGCCCTAATGAAGCTGCTTTGTGCTATTAGTGGTAGACAATGGCTATAAATCTAGCTTGAGCATCCAGCTCAGGATTTTCATGGTGTAGCCAGCATAATCTCTAGTCTAGAGTGTCTGCATCTAGCATTTTTCTCTTGTGATGAGTTTACTATCTAAAATCAGAAATAAAGTTGTCAGCCATTTAGACTGAAATAAAGAGTTTGTCTTCTGAAACAAGTTCATTATTACTCCGAACAAATCCCAAGCCCAGATATAAAAGAAACTATGGGCAGTGATGGAAATCATGGCTGAGCCAACAGTAGTAGTGGATGGCTGTAGCTTGACTCAGATTGGTGCTGCTCTTAAAGCATCCGAAGGAAATAATCTGTGGTGTTCTAGTAAGAGTGAAACTCCAGCATGTTAATGTTGTGTGTATAATTGTCTAGAAAAATGTATCCAGGGTATGGAAGAAATAAAGCCTGAGGGACATTATGGGCCTGCTTCAGATACCTCCACTCACACTGAGTAGCACCTTGTTTCACTAATATTCTCACTGACTTCTGAAGGAAAGTTCTACTCTGTATGCGTCCAGGTAGGAATTAGGCCCAAAATGACTACTGTAGTATCATAGAACTACAACTGTGAGATCTCACAAGACGTTGTGTTCCCTTTTGTTCAGGCACTGAACACAAACAATTGTCCTGACTTTCTCAATCTCTCTTGTTAAGCATCCAGAAAAATATAGCTAAAGCCCTCAAGCACTTTAAGATGTTGATTTGGCTCAGTTGTTGTTTTATGTTTCCTTGCTCTTTAAGGTTTCTATGAGCCATTGCTGTATTTCTTTTCTGTTAAGGACAGATTTTGTGCTGACTTCCTGAGAGATGTCTCTCTCCTGCCATAACCCACTCCACCTAGCACCATGTCCATGTAACACCAACAGACCCCAGTCACTGGAGGGCAGGACTGAACCAGAGATCTCTGGAGCTTAGTGCTCTACACAGGGGCGGCTCTAGAAATCACGCTGCCCCAAGCAGCGCGGTGCGTTGCGCCGCCCTTCCCCGGTCCTGCGGCGGGTCCCCTCTTCCCGCGGCTCCGGTTAAGCTCCCGCAGTCATGCCTGCGGCAGGTTGACCGGAGCCCGGGATGAGCGGACCTCCCGCAGGCATGACTGTGGCGGGTGCCGTGGTCCCGCGGCTCCGGTTGACCTGCCGCAGGCATGCCTGTGGGAGGTCCAGCCGAGCCGCGGGACGAGCGCCCCCTCCGCAGTCATACCTGCGGCAGGTCCACTCGTCCCGGGCTCCGGTCGACCTGCCGCAGCCATGACTGCGGCAGGTCCGCCGGCCCAGCCTCCCGCCCTCCCCGGCGGCAGGGGACGCCCCCTAAATTTTGCCGCCCTAGGCACCAGCTTGTTTTGCTGGTGCCTAGAGCCGCCCCTGGCTCTACAGCAGGGTTTCTCAAACTGGAGGTCAGGACCCCTCAGGGGGTTGTGAGGTTATTATGTGGGGGGTCGCAAGCTGTCAGCCTCCACCCCTGCTTTGCCTCCAGTATTTATAATGGTGTTAAATATATTTAAAAAAATTTAATTCATAAGGGGGGGTCACACTCAAGGCTTGCTATGTGAAAGGGGTCACCAGTACAAAAGTTTGAGAATCATTGCTCTACAGCATGAGCTAAAAGCCAACTGGCTGTTCGCAGACTCATTTTCTCTCTCTCTCTCTCTAAGTGGTCTCAGTGCCACTCGATGGGACAGAACACCACACCCAAGAGGTGTGTGGGTTACACCCACACTGCTCTTTAATTTCTTGTAAAACAGGAAGTAAATACCATAACAGCCAGAGAAATTTTAGGCAGGCAGAATGGAAAAAAAATTAAAAATCAAGAGCCCTAAAATAAGGCTCCTGAGTCCATGTTTAGGAGCCTGTCTGATTTGTCTGAAGTGCGGAGATCAGTGGGAGGTTTTGGATGCTCGGGACTTTTGACAATCATAAGGTGATTAAATATGTCCTTTGGGCTCCTATTTTTGAAAATCCTGACCCAGATGACCTGGATTCCAGACTCTGCCAGTGACTTGCTGTGTGACCTTGAGCCAATCATTTAATCTCTTTGTGCCTCAGTTCCCTTGTTTTTAAAATGGTAGTGATAATACTACTGGTTGCCCACTTTTGTAAAAGCACTTACAAATCTAGATGAAAAGCAATGGTAGTAATGGTACTAATAATGGTAGATGTTATTAATTATTATGTAGCAAATCTGGATTCTATAAAGATGTACTGTTATAAATAACTTTGAGATCTTTGGATGAAAGGCACTATGTACAGTTAGTGCAAAATGTCACTACAGTCGAACCCATTTATCTCGACCTCAGTTAACTTGCCAATCCTATTAAGTCGACGTTTTAGAAGTGGAACCGCCAAACTCCCTCTTTGTCTTATGGGTTTCTCATCCGTTATGTCGATTCGCCGAACCCTAATATCTCGAGCCCGGCTCCCCGCGTCCCCGACCCACCGTGTCCCCAGCCGCCCACTCCCCGGCTCTCCAGCCGCGCGGTTTCCCAGCCGCCCGCTCCCCGCGTCCCCAGCCGCCCGGCTCCCCGCGTCCCCGACCCACCGTGTCCCCAGCCGCGCGGTTCCCTGCCCGTCCCTGGCCCCGCATACCTGGTCCCCGCCCGGCTCCGCTTCGCCGCCCGCCCGGCCGGCCGGCCCCGCATACCCGGTCCCTGCCCGTGCCCGCCCGCCCGTCCCCGCATACCTGGTCCCCGCCCGGCTCCGCTTCGCCGCCCATCCGCCCGGCTGGCCCCTCGTACCCGGTCCCCGCCCGTCCCCGCCCGCCCGGCCCCGCATACCTGGTCCCCGCCCGGCTCCGCTTCGCCACCCGCCCGGCCCCACATACCCGGTCCCTGCCCGTCCCCGCCCGCCCGGCCCCACATACCCAGTCCCTGCCCGGCCCCGCATACCTGGTCCCCGCCCGGCTCCGCTTTGCCGCCCGCCCGCCCGGCCGGCCGGCCCCGCATACCCGGTCCCTGCCCGTCCCCGCCCACCTGGCCCCGCATACCCAGACCCTGCCCGTCCCCGCCCACCCGGCCCGCATACCCAGACCCTGCCCATCCCCGCCCGCCCGCCCCGCATACCTGGTCCCCGCTTCGCCTGCCGCCTGCCCGGCTCCGCTTACCCGGTCCCCGCTTCGCCTGCCGCCCAGCCCCGCTTACCGGGTCCCGCTTCTTTGGCTGCCCGGCTCCGGGTCCCTGTCCACGGCCGCCCGGCCCGCTTCCCCCTCCTGCTTCGCCGGATCCAGCCACGTGCAGGCAGCGCTGTAAGGGGGCAGGGAGGGGGTGGGGGGGTGCATAGAGGTTTATCTCGATCATTGGTTATGTCGACGCTGTTTGGCAAACCCCTAGGCCAGCGACATAACAGGGTTCAACTGTATTATTACAGTAAACATGTCTTACTCTTTCTCTTGTGATATAATGGACATTTTCATAGCTATTGTTTTGCTGATATTCAACAGGTGTTGGAACATCATTTGGGCCTTGATATTTTTCACCATTACTCCCTGATATCTTTTGTTTATGAACCAAAAATAAAAAATGAACCCAATGTCACTGAGAAGAATTGCATTTATCTTGTAAATTGGTGGAACTTTAGATGACCACAGAACAACATTTTGAAATATTACTTCCTTGTAGGTGGTGACAGATTTCATGGCTTAAAAGTGAATACAACTTGTACAACTCACTTTCTAATGTTGCAATCACCTCCATAATAATAGACTGGTTATTCTTTTCTTTGCCATTTTAAGGTCCTTAGCCTAATTCTGAGGGATGCTGAACACCCACCTCTTCCAAGGAAGTCACTGGAAGCTGCAAGTGCTCAATACCTCTCAAAATTAGCACAAGGCACTATGCTATAATTGTGGTTCTGTTGTAAGTTACAATAGTGAGTATGCTGCATTGCCGTAAGTGTGTTTTTAAATTAAGACAGTCTGAGCTATCTTTGACTCTTGATCCTATGCATTCTGCCTCTCTGTTTCTGTATCTGCCGGCTGCTGGCCAAACACTAGAGCAGAATAGCAATTGGTGAAGATCTCAGGCGGAGGCTTAACTCACTGGTTCGAATTCAGAGCTGATGCAAAAAGGTGTAATTCCACTGCATTGGGCCCACCATATGGGGGTTGGACTAGATGCCCTCTTGAGGTCTCCTCTAACCCTAATCTTCTTCTATGATTCTGTGATCTTCTGTGATTCTATATCTTTGCAATATAGCTGGGTGACCATCTGTAAAATGGGTTAATAGTGCTTCCTTATTTCAGCAGGGTGTTGCAGGGATAAATACATTATCGATTGCGAGGTGCTCAGACACAGTGGTAATGGGGCTGTATAAGTACCGAAGATAACTAGAATTTCCCAAATTCATGGATATTCAGTTCCAAGGTTTTGATCTGATCCATTATGGAAACACAGCCTGAAACAAATTTTTTAGCTCTGGATCTGAACTTCCCCGATAGTCAGGAGCTCTGGGATCCAGAAATTTTGGTTCAAGCTCATCACTACTCTTGACAACCGTGGTCTGAGTTTTGAAGTGACAAGAAAAGATGAAACCAGGTGAGTTGTGTGGGGTTTCAGGTTTCACTACAAACGCTTTTCATAGCTCTTACTATGGCCTGCATACATTACTACAGTTGAGATGTGTTTCCACAGTACCTGTGGAAACCACAAGATGAACAAATTGTTCTCACAACTCTTAGGTTTCTTTCTGGGTAACACCCATATAAATGAAGAAACAAGGAAAATATAGTGTAAAAATTGTAGTCCCTTTTTATTTTGTGTATAACTGGAGATAATATTTTTTGGAGTTTTATAATTTTGGAATTCAGGTTTTAAAATAAGCGAAAATAATGCAATACCAATGGGGATCACTTTAGGGTTAAGCACAATTTTTTAAATTAGAATTTATATTTTTGTAGGGGAGGCAACTAGTTGTTTATGTATGAGTTGATAATATTCATAGTTAATTTTTACAAGGAGTTTAACAACCTGACATCTGCAATGCATGTTCCATCGAGTTACTTCAGTCAGGATGAGCAGAGGGCAACACTTAAATCTTCAAAATAGGGCTTCCTCTTTGAATAGAATCCCTATGGGTGTTCCCTTCAGGTGTGCATTCACTTTTTGAGCCCTTGATCATACATTTTCTGTTAGCATTGTCTGTCCAGCCTGTGCACGCGTCCTATACATCCTTGTACCACACACTGAGGCTATATAGGGCTGAAAGGGCGAACCGTGCTCAGTTTTTTCTCAACCACTTTGGCCTGAGACAGAGCCTACCTTGAGCATACTTCAGCTAACTCCTGGTTTATAGTTTAATATTAGTTAGTGTTAGATAAATAGTAGATAAGTAGTGAGAGGATTGACTTTGTTCATTTCCCTCCCACCAGGGAGCCTGGCTTTCTTATTGGTGGGTTAACCCAGTCAGTGTGTCTGCTGCTGGGAAGAAAAACGCATCTCATAGAAGTGCAACTTCTGCCTGGGACTTAAATTCAGGGCAAAGAAGAACCAGGAGATCAAATTGAGACTGCTGCTGATGGAGCAATCCTTTTCACTCGCTTCAGAGTCAGGTCAGGAGACCTGCACCCCGGACATCAGTCTCTAGGCAGATCTAGTGCCCATTTGAACATGATGCAGATCTCCCTTAAGAAGGGGAAGATTCTTGAGGCATCTGTGAAGGCTCCTAACAAAAGGAGGGCTGACTTCCATCATAAGGAGATTGCTCTCAAAAGACATTGGTCCATGGCAAGGGTTGGCAACCTTTCAGAAGTGGTGTGCTGAGTCTTCATTTACTCAGTCTAATTTAAGGTTCCGCGTGCCAGTAATACATCTTAACGTTTTTAGAAGGTCTCTTTCTATAAGTCTGTAATATAGAACTAAACTATTGTATGTAGAGTAAATAAGGTTTTTTAAATTTTTAAGAAGCTTCATTTAAAATTAAATTAAAATGCAGAGCTCCCTGGACTGGTGGCCAGGACCCAGGCACTGAGAGTGCCACTGAAAATCAGCTTGCGTGCTACCTTCGGCACATGTGCCATAGGTAGCCTACCCCTGGTCCATGGTATCAGAAGCCTTGACCTGCTCTGGCACTGGTGGGGCTGGGAAGTCCCAGAGCTTCAAGGAGAAACATGGCTCCAACAGAGCCCCAGTACTATCTACAAGGAACCAGGAGGGCAAGGATAAGCACTCCTCCAGACAAGTACCATCGAACACCATCGGTACTTCCCCAGTAATGATTCTCATTATCATGCAAACCAAAGTGTCAGAAACCACTATTGCTGTCTTCAGTATGCTTTAAATCTACGGTGCCATTTTCTTCAATTGCACAGCATACTACCCATTGGTATTGATCCTCCACTCAGTCCCACAGGAATTCAGATACTCAAAGGACATATCAGTGGGGGATGAATCAGAATCTTCACTGCTCATGCTTACCAAATGTCTCTCGGTACTGAGATCCTGGTTGGTTGATGACCATCACTCTCTGGTACGACCAGATTCTCCTCCCTTTTCTCCTGGTGCTCCCTTCCTATTGGAAGATTCCAAGGAGAAGGAGGAAGATTTCCCTTCTGTCTCATCCATCTCTGCCCAGCCTGGACCCAGTTCTAACCAGTAGGCCTGACCACCCATGTCTCATTCCACCACCATCCATGGCCGATGATTTCTGGCAATTTCAATACTGTATAAAGTAGGTAGCGGACACTTCAAATACCCCTGAAAGATTACAGGGTCACACTAAGATCTCTGGAGATAGATAGATATATACACACACTCCTATGAATTAAAGAAGATTTAGTAGATCACAAACTAGCCACAGATCTCATCTGACTCAGTTCTCTGGGTTTCCAGATCCACTGAACCTCCTAGGAAGAAACATAAGTTTCAGGAAAAGAGGGCTGGCTCCTCGTCCTCCTTCTGCAAGTAACCAGTCATCTTCAGAACAACAGTTTTGACAGTTGATTAAGGGTTCGAATCCTGCGCCGCCTCTAGTTCAGAAGCTGAAAACCTTTGCCTACCCTCTCCCCTTTTGGAGATCGCCTCCTCATTTCCAACATGCTTGGAGGTGAATCAGACAAGTGGTGTTAGTCATAACATCAGGCTACACTACCCACTTTACGTCTTTCCCTCCTTCCAATCTCCCCTCCCTATCCCTTTTTAGGGACTCCTCTCATGAGCTTTTACAGAGACAAGAAATAGACTTTCCTCTTCTGATTAGCAGCAATAGCTTTGTGAGGAGCTGGTCCCACCTCCTCACAAAGGAACAGGGTAGTAGTTGAGGTATTTCCTTGTGCCAAATAAGGATGAAGGGTGGAGACCAATTTTGGATCTAAGGGTAGGTCTATACTTACCGCGCGGGTTGACGTGGAGAGTTCGACTTCTCGGAGTTCAAACTATCGCGTCTAATCAAGAAGTGATAGTTTGAACTCCCCACGTGCTCCGGTCGACTCCGGAACTCCTCCACCGCGAACGGTGGTGGCGGAGTCGACCTTGGAGCTGCGGACTTCGATCCCGCGGCGTCTGGACGGGTGAGTAGCCCGAACTAAGGTACTTCGACTTCAGCTACGCTATTCGTGTAGCTGAAGTCGCGTACCTTAGTTCGACAGCCCCCCTTAGTGTAGACCAGGCCTTAGATTACTAAGCAAATTCATAAAGTCTCAAAAGTTCAGGATGGTGACTCTGGCAAGTATAATCCCTTTATTAGACGCAGGACATTGATTTTTGGCTCTTGACCTATAAGACACCTCTTTCCATATAGGGATACACCCATCTCACAGAAAATACCTGTGCTTTGCTATGGGTCAGGAACATTTTCAATACCAAGTACTTCCCTTTGGCCTTTCCTTGGCCCGAATGGTTTTCTCAGAGGTCCTAGCAGTAGTGGACACTTACCTTTGCTGGGAGGCAATTTTAGTCTTCCCTTACCTCTGTGACTGGATGCTCAAGGGTCGATCTTACG
This sequence comes from Mauremys reevesii, assembly GCF_016161935.1. Lineage (NCBI taxonomy): Eukaryota > Metazoa > Chordata > Testudines > Geoemydidae > Mauremys > Mauremys reevesii. The sequence continues at coordinate 244,016,749 of NC_052623.1, read as the reverse complement.
AAGTAGAACTGTCATCCAGTCAGATGGCCCTTTCTCTTGTCCCAGAACTGGGTCTTCAGCTCAGTCTAAGAAAATCCACATTGATCTCTTTACAGAGAATACAGTTCATAGGGGTGTATTTGCATTCGTTGGTAGCTAAGGCATATCTTCCCATGGACAGATTCTTAACGTTATCGGATCTAGTCAGGATCATTTAAGGGAGTCAGCAAACCTCAGTAAGAAACTGTACAGCTCCTGGGTCATATGGCAGCTTGCACCTTTGTGATCAGTCATGCAAGACTATCTCCATTGCTTCCGGGGGGGGGAGGGATAGCTCAGTGGTTTGAGCATTGGCCTGCTAAACCCAGGGTTGTGAGTTCAATCCTTGAGGGAGCCACTTAGGGATCTAGGGCAAAAATTGGTCCTGCTAGTGAAGGCAGGGGTCTGGACTCAATGACCTTTCAAGGTCCCTTCCAGTTCTAGGAGATTGGTATATCTCCAATTATTACCTTTGTTACCAGGGCTGGCTCAGAAGGATCTAGTCACCAATCAGACACAGCTGGACAAGCATAAAGAATGCTCCCTTCACATAAAGAATGCCCTAGATTGGTAGAATAATCAACTCGACATTGTTGCCAGCAGGGGCGGCTCTAGGCACCAGCGGGCCAAGCGCCCGCTTGGGGCGGCATCCTGGGGAGGGCGTCATTTGGCCCCGGTGGAGCTCCCGCCGGCATGCCTGCGGCAGGTCCACGAGCCGGGACGAGCGGACCTGCCGCAGTCATGCCTGCGGCGGGTCCCGTCTTCCCGCGGCTCCGGTTGAGCTCCCGCAGGCATGACTGCGGCAGGTCCGCTCGTCCCGGGCTCCGGTGGACCTGCCGCAGGCATGCCGGCGGGAGCTCCACCGGAGCCAAATGCCGCCCTCCCCAGGATGCCGGAGCCGCGGGAAGAGGGGACCCGCCGCGGGACTGGGGAAGGGCGGCGCAGCGCTCCGCGCTGCTTGGGGCAGCGTGATTTGTAGAGCCGCCCCTGGTTGCCAGCACTCCTTTCATTCAGTCACCTCCAACAATGGATACATCTCTGGGATGGGGAGCTCATCTCAGTTCTCTCACAGCTAAGGGCAGATGATTGCCTCAGGAAACCAGTTTCCACATCAATCTGTTGGAACTCAAGGCAGTCAGGAGTGCTTGTCTTCATTTTCTACTCTCATCAGGGCAAATCCATCATGATCATGATGACAACATGAGGGATCAAGATCCCCTTCCCTGTGCTCTGAAGCAATAAAGCTGTGGAATTAGTGTATAGCCCATCAGATCTAAATTTCAGCCTCCCTGGGGTTCAGAAAACTAAAGATGACACCCACAGCAGGCATTTCTCCCAGGATTCTCAAATTCCCCACAGTATAGCTGAAAACTGGGGGACTTCCAGAGATGGATCTCTTTGCTACCTCCACGAACAAGTATCATCTGTTTTGCTCACGAGGAGGTCTAGGCCATGACTCTCTGGGAGACTTTCTCCAATCTTGGATGAAGGGACTACTCTCTGCATTTCCTCCAGCACCACTAATACCGGCGATGAACAAGATCAAACAGGACAAGGCCAGGGTTATCCAATCTGGCTGAGACAAGCTTGGTATCTTTACCTGCTTCACCTGTTCATCCACCCGGCAATCAAACTGCCAATCATTCCTCTTATCCTCTCCCAAGAAGCAGGTTATCTACTTTTACCTCAACCTAGGGATCCTTCGCCTCAGCATGGTTCCTTGATGCATCACAGGTCCGATGAAGCCGCGGGACCAGCGGACCCTCCACAGGCAAGCCGCCGAAGGCAGCCTGCCTGCCGTGCTTGGGGTGGCAAAATGCCTAGAGCCGCCCCTGCTTTGGGGGCAGAAAGTCTAGCCATACCTGCAATTTCCTTTATGGAATAAGTTCAAACAGCACTACCAGTAAGTGTCCTGTTACCCTACCTAACTAAGCACTGAGCCTTCCTCTAACTGAGCCTGTAAGAGCTGCGCTTACCCCATCTTAGCTGGATATAGATATTTTCATGTTACATGCTGTTAAAATGCAAATAGACATATTTCATATTTTATGCATTTTGAAACCTTTTAATGCTGTAATGACTTCACACACAGCGAATGAACATAGGTATAGTTCTAAGTGTATCTGGAGTTGAACAGGTTCAGCTTAACTAGTACATTCTTCAGTTTTCATTCTGCTCACTTTAGGAAACTCATTTCACTGCTTTCAGTGCTCAACAACAGAGAATGCATCTTGCAAAATCACTTGCTCAGAATGGTGGATGAACTGCACTTGCTGTACCCTGCTGCTCCATTGATCTGAACTTGTTCAGTTGAATCACAAGGCTGCAGATTGCGTGATACCGTTGTAGCAGCTTGTCTATGTGGTTGTGGGAAGGAGCAAGGGAGTTCATTCTTCTTGCAGCATCGTGATAATACAACAAGATTATTATTTCTTGCTTGATAAATACAAAAAGGTGGCAGCTCCAATTCTGATTTCCCCACTGCATCTGCCATTTGATTGGTTTCCCAGGTTAAAACTTGCTTCAGCAGACTCGGCATCACAGCCAGTAGCTATTTAGCTCATTAGTGTGTATATATGTACAGAATAACAGCAAAATCCCTTAATGTGCAATAACATTTTGAGCATTAGAACAGTGATTGTTGACTCTTTCATGGACAATTAACATTTACTGTCACTTTGCAGACATACTTCCCAAAAGGTGAGAGTGCCAGCACAAGCCATTGATTGTAATACAGAGCCTGCTGCAACGCTAGCTCTTTGCACTGAGAGCCAGGTTAGTTCTCTATCACACTTTTCCCACATACCAGGAAATGGTACCATCATGGCTTTCAGGAGCTGTGAATTGTCCTTTGCCAAATGGCTATTAGCTTGGTTTACTTTTCAAGATAAATCCACTCTTAATCTGCATGTGGTAAATGCTAGCAGTTTAATACCAAATCTGTAATATATTGTGATATTGAAATATTATTTCAAACTAAGGTGGTGGTTCAATTAAGAGGCAACATCTCTCCTCAGTTAAACCTGAGCAATGCCTTGGAATCAGTGAGATTGCCTGGATGTGATTGAAGGAAGAATTGGATGTTATATTCTTATGCAAGAGGACTGTTGTGAATTTCAAGTCCTTCAGAATATTCGTGCTATCATCTGACAAGTAAATAAAGAGGGGGGGGGGTCATGATTGAGTCTTAATGAAAAAATGATGGACCAGATCCTGGAGTACTCACAAAATGCACAGAGTGGAAGACTGGGGAGGGGTTATAAAGTCACTCACTTGCAATGCCCCATCCCAGTTCACTCATGCATGCTGTCCACCACGTAGCTTGAAGGCTCATCTAAGATACCTGTTGTGTCCTTTGTTCTTTACCCAACAAATGTGCTATGCACTACATACAGGGAAGCCCTAGCTACAGGTACACACTGCTGCTCTCTCAGGGTTCTGGCAGCTTTTGAAACATAGAAGACAGTGAAAGCCACAACTATTTAAAGGGATACTACCCGATTCCTATATGCTACAATACATTGGACTGTAACCACCAAATGGCTAGCCCAGGATTCAGAAGAGCAATTCCATCTAGATCATAGCTCCTTTTTTGGTAATTGAATTCTCCTTCCTCACTGTGCTGACAGCAAAGGGGGTTTGTAGCATATGTGATCATATGCCACATGAGGATCACACTTGTACTGGGATGAATCTGCCTGGCAGTTTAGTAGATATTTGTGCCCACAGTTCGTTAGCATTGTAGTGCAAAATGGGCACAATACACCCAGGAATCAGGCCTTGTGCATTAGAAACTGATCCAACATTCACAATCAGACAGTCCTTCCACTGACATCATTGGGCTTTGGATCAGCCCTCTAGTGATGATTCAACCCATTTCAGAATATCAGTAACCCAGTGTTAGTTAATTAAAATAAACTTGGTGCTATGACTGAGTAGGAGTTTCTTCATGGTTGTATTAGAGAAAAGGGCAAGTTGTAATATTTAATTATAGTCCTATCATGTCAATTATTTATGTGCTAGATCCTACAACCTTTGCTCACGATGGTGCTGTTGGCTACAATGACTGCATATCTTTTAAATTCTGCAACCTGTGTTTTATATTTTAACACCAGTGAGCATTGGTGGTCATTGCCACATCACGTCTCTTGCTGATTGCTAATTGTGTACTATGATATATTGTAGGTGTGATTAATTCATAACTGAGACTTCATCTTCATTATATACTATAAATAGATTTCATGTGGCTCCTGATTAGTTGCCTTGTCAGAGAAGCCATAGCTTTGAAACAAGTAGACCTCCTGAGTTTTTTCAGACTCTGAGGTGTATTTAAAAGAAATCCTTGTAACAATGAAGAGGGCACATGAGTTACTTGTTTTTGTATATGTGCTTTAGAGTGATTGTGCTTTGAGGCTCACCCTTTGCCAGTTGGTTCCCTGGAAAACCTGCTATAACACACTTCATTTCAACAAATATGGTTTGATAAGATTCCATAACTTAAAATTTAGGCAAAAGTAGACTAGTCACTCATACTGTTCATCACTAGAGGATGTCACTAGAGGAAATTTTGGAATTAATTGATAAACTTAACAGTAACAAGTCACCAGGACCAGATGGAATTCACCCAAGAGTTCTGAAAGAACTCAAATGTGAAGTTGCAGACTATTAACTATGGTTTGTAACCTGTCCTTTAAATTGGCTTTTGCACCCAGTGACTGGAAGATAGCTAATATAACACCAATATTTAAAAAAGGCTCTAGAGGTGATGCCAGCAATTACAGACCAGTAAGTCTAACGTCCGTACCAGGCAAATTAGTTGAAACAATAGTAAAAAATTGTCAGACACATAGAAGAACATAAATTGTTGGGCAAAAGTCAACATGGTTTCTGTAAAGGGAAATTGTGTTTTACTAACCTATTGGAGGTCTTTGAAGGGGTCAACAATCATGTGGACAAGCGGGATCCGGTGGACATAGTGTACTTAGATTTCCAGAAAGCCTTTGACAAGGTTCCTCACCAAAGGCTCTTAGGTAAATTAAGTTGTCATGGGATAAAAGGGAAGGTCCTTTCATGGATTGAGAACTGGTTAAAAGACCGGGAACAAACAATAGGAATAAATGGTAAATTCTCAGAACGGAGCGGGGTAACAAGTGGTGTCCTGCAAGGGTCAGTCGTGGGCCAATCCTATTCAACTTATTCATAAATGATCTGGAGAAAGGAGTAAAAAGTGAGGTGGCGAAGTTTGCAGATGATACTAAACTGCTCAAGATAGTTAAGACCAAAGCAATCTGTGAAGAACTTCAAAAAGATCTCACAAAATTAAGTGATGGGGCAACAAAATGGCAAATGAAATTTATTGTGGATAAATGTAAAGTAATGCACATTGGAAGAAATAACCTCAACTATACATACAATATGATGGGGATTAATTTAGCTACAACGAATCAGGAAAAAGATCTTGGAGTCATTGTGGATAGTTCTCTGAAGATGTCCATGCAGTGTGCAGCCGCGGTCAAAAAAGCAAACAGGATGTTAGGAATCATTAAAAAAGGGGATAGAAAATAAGACAGAGAGTATCTTATTGCCCTTGTATAAATCCGTGGTACGCCCATATCTTGAATACTGCGTACAGATATGGTCTCCTCATCTCAAAAAAGATATACTGGCATTAGAAAAGATTCAGAGAAGGGCAACTAAAATGATTAGGAGTTTGGAACGGGTCCCATATGAGGAGAGATTAAAGAGGCTAGGACTTTTCAGCTTGGAAAAGAGGAGACTAAGGCGGGATATGATAGAAGTATATAAAATCATGAGTGATGTTGAGAAAGTGGATAAGGAAAAGTTATTTACTTGTTCCCATAATACAAGAACTAGGGGCCACCAAATGAAATTAATGGGCAGCAGATTTAAAATAAATAAAAGGAAGTTCTTCATACAGCGCACAGTCAACTTGTGGAACTCCTGCCTGAGGAGGTTGTGAAGGCTGGGACTATAACAGTCTTTAAAAGAGAACTAGATAAATGCATGGAGGTTAAGTCCATTAATGGCTATTAGCCAGGATGGGTAAGGAAGGGTGTCCTTAGCCTGTTTGTCAGAGGGTGGAGATGGATGGCAGGAGAGAGATTATTTGATCATTGCCTGTTGGGTTCACTCCCTTTGGGGCATCTGGCATTGGCCACTGTCAGTAGACAGGATACTGAGCTAGATGGACCTTTGGTCTGATCCAGAATGGCCGTTCTTATGTTCTTATTCAATTTCAGTAGCAGAATCTACAAACTACTGAAATATTGGATTGCACAGGAGTGTACTGCTGGCTGCAAAACGACCTTCCTGACCCTCTCAAAAGTACAAAAGAGTAAATTGCGAGTATGACAAATTCAGTTTCCAAGGAATGGTTACAAGATCTGCTCTTATTTGCTTTGAAATAAGGAATGGTTCAAGGCGATCTTATATAAGTTTTTTTCTAAATTCTCATTCCTGTGCTCTTTTATGCACGTTATTTCCACTGAAGTTAATGGGAGTTCTGCCTTAGGTGGGAACTGCAGGATCAGGATCAGGGAATGGATAAAAGAGATTCCTAGAGGACTAAATTCATCTTTGGTGTTACTCCATTGGCTTTAGTGCATACCAATAATTGGGGATCATAATCTAGGAGGTATGAGACAAATAGGACAAAGCTGCTTCCCAAAAGGTAATTAATACACAATACTTTACTAGGAATGTTGATAGAAGCCAAGAATATGAATGAGTTCTCAAGAATTACTTATATTTGTTTCCAGAGAAGGAGAGAGGATTGAAGGGGAGAGGATATGATAAAACAGGCAGGTGGGCATAAAATCGGGGGAAATAAATAACTTAAATCAAGTTAGTTCTGCTGGCCATTTCCTGTTCATAACATTTCTTAGGTTGTATCTTTCTACCACTGTTGCAACTACTTTTGGTTCCAGTACAGAATAAATCAAGGCTCAAATGGCTGGACTCTCCCATGACAGTTTCTGTTTCTCTAATGCAGAGATTTTCATTTACTGACTTATCTTAATTAGCAATTCCTGGAGAGGACAATTTAAAGGGCATGGGGGCCTGTACTATTGGGTTATCCAGGAGAGGGGGGCGGGCGGAAGCCCGCCCCATGCTAACGGATCCCCCCCCAGCCTAAGGGGAGGATCCACAGGGCAACGGAAACCCACTAAGTGCGGGGGACAACTAATAAAAGAACAGGGACAGGAGTGAGGTCAAAGGGTCATAAGGAGGGAGCCTGATGGGGAGGAGGCATTGTGATTCTGTTCCTACTCTCTGCCAGAAACTTCCTTAAAAGGAAAGCATTTTCAGGCTCACCTGAGGAAGTGGCTGATGGTGATGGATTCCAAAGGGAGTGAGTGCTTACTCTGTGCACAACATGCAAGCTAAGTTTGAAAGACTAATTAAAAATTAGTTTTGTACTTGAATTATTGTAGGAGAGGCTGTTTTTTAAGTTGCTTTTATTTAAGTTGCCTGACACTTCCCAATTATAAGAAGCTGTTTTCAGTTGTTTATAACTTTGCCAAACTTTAACCATTTTCCATGCCAGGTGTCTGCTTCAGGCTGAATTTTACTGGAAATTTTCAACTATTTCTAAGATCAAGGCTAGAAGAAAATATGTTGGTTTTGCCCATGTTAAAAAATTCTGGCCTTTTCTTTGAATAGCTCTAATGCCCCCATACTTGGGAGTAAGGACTTGAAATTTGATACGGGGTGACCTTTGTCAGGGATGTGCCTTTTGCCATTCCCTTTAAAATTGGCCAAAATTTGGCCAAGTTATAAGCTTTGTAAAAAGAGCAGTTTGCATATGTGAAGCAGAGACTTCAGCAGCTAAATTCCCTTTAGATTCCATCCACACTAGGTACGCGCCCACCAAAGGCTGAGCAGGACTTTCTCTACAATTGCTACACTAGGTTGCTCCAGGCTGTGCCAGGTCTGGACCCATGAGCCTCTCTTGTTCTCTCAGTGACCCCTCTCTTGGTCTCAGGCACAATAGAGGAGGACGCTGCCTGATTTGAAAGCAGAGGCAATAAGGGCCCAACCTGCCGAGGAGAGAAGTATATTGGGATGGGGAGACTGGTAAGTGAGAAGGGGGGGGAAGAGAAATAAGACTAAGAAATTGGGAAACTTGGAGTGGCTAGGCAAGGAAACCAGTACTTGGAGCTGGGAAAGGAAATGGGGACTGTGAATGAGTAGGTAGTGGGGAGACTGGAACAAGCAGCTAGGCCGTAAGGGGACACAGGTTGAAAGAAGAGCCCAGGGAGGGAGATTGGGAATGGGAACAAGTGGAGATGGGGAATGAAGGCTGGATGTGTGACCAGGGTGGATGAGGTAGTCACATTAGATGAAGAGACTCAAGGGAGTGAGAGTAGTACTTGCTTAGTAAAGAAACTGGCATGGGGGAGAAGCCTGAAGAGTAGACACTGGGACTAGTTAGGTGAGGAGAATGGGGTTGGGGAACAAGGAGTGCTGGGAAGTGAAGAGACTGGACTAAGACAAGGACAGGTTGTGGCAAAAGGGGTTATGGTTGGGGTCAATGTTCAGAAGCGTCCCACTCCAGCACAATCACCTCCAGAGTCTGGAATGGAACCCAGAATTCCCAAGGCTCACCATTCTTCTGCTGTCAGTAAAATTCTGCACTGCAACCTCTCCGGTTCCTCTCTAGAGTTGATCCGCATAAAAGGATGATAGCCTACTACTTAAGTGGCAGAGGTCTGTATGGCTAATCTAAGGGTTCCAACCTTCCTGATGCCACATAACGGAATTTGTTATTTTCAGTTTGTTTTTTTATAAACCTAAGAATATGTACACACAAATCTATATTAAAAGAACATTATTAAGGTTGCAAAGTCAAGCACTCAGTGTCAGGGTATGCCAGGATTAAGATTGCCTGTGCAACCTTAATTCAGTCACCTTCTGTGTATGCATTATATAATCTCTAAATACCTGATCCTATACTATTTTTTCCACATGATCCCTGCTTCATTCAGTGCACAGGATGGACAGTGCTCACTGAATGAACAGCTATTCAATATTTTATTGTCGCCTTATTGTTAAGTGTGTGGCCTTATTTACTGCACTTTTCAAATCCTGATCTGCAGACAGAACTATGAATTTCCTCATAGATTTTTTTAATGGTGCTCATCACTTGAGTATCCAAGTGTTTCACAAACATTGATGAATTTATTTTCACAACACCCTCTCCCTCTCTCTCTCTCACTCTCTCTTTGCACCCCAATCCTAAACCTTCCTAATGAAAGTTTCATGAAAACTGAAACCTCTCCACAAAAGATTTCAGCTTCAGCCATACTTGCTGAAATTTCATTTTGGCAAAGTGTTCTGACCAGCTCCTGGCATGACCAGCAACACACTACACCACCATAGAATGAGGGTAAATTTGTCCAAGGAAACCAGGAAAAATCTTCAATGAAATCTGAGAGTGAAATTTACTTTCTTGGGTTGCACTGGTCCTGATTGTAGGCCCTTGGTGCTATACTGAGATGAGAACAGATAAGCACTGAGTGGAAGTATAGTAATGAAGGACACCTGTGATCAAAGATTCTCAGAGAGGTCAGTAACCATCCCAAAAGTTGGTCTTTCTGGCCCAGACTTGGCTAGCTGTGCTTTGCCCATGTGGTTTCAGTTGACAGGATTCTTGTGAATCCCCAAACAAATTTTCAAGGTGCCTTCTCGGAGTTAATTCTGTCCACTGTCCAGTGCAGCTACATCTGCATAGGTGCTAATTGGCTTCCCCTGTGCCCGCAGATGTAAATGTGGCCTCATTTATTTACTACTTGAAGAATAAATGATTGAATTGATTGTTGGGAGTTGAACTCATGTTTCCAGGAGGCGAGGCTTCACACCGGTAGGTTGGGCTAATAATCCATCCTCTCTAGCTAAATAAAGACAACAATAGAACTTTCCTACTCCTTAGATAATATAATTGCAGTTACAACGCTTTATCATGAATATAGGTACTGTTAAGGGTTTACGCATACATCTCTTCACTATTGGCATACCCTTCTGCTGTTGCTCTAACGTTGGGAGGAACAACATTCAGAGGAAATATGTTGTTTATCATGAGAACAAGGAGTTATAACCTTTCAGTTTGGGGAGACATAATTTTCCTCCTCTTAGCCTGCAGTAGTAGTTTTATGTGAACATGGTGTCAGTTCCTTGTCAAAGAGTGCTTCTGAAAGCTCTGGATCACCTGACAAAGGCAAACACTACATGAAAAGGTGTGGGCATTAAAATGACAAAAAATGGCCAATGAGACATTTGGAAAACAAAATATTGTTATGATATAAATCTAAAGGATTTACATAACAGGTGCTCCTCTTGTCACATGGTATTCACACATCATCTCTCCGTGCTCATTGCAGGCTCAGGTTTTATATGAGAGCTATTCCTGCTCATCTTTCCTCACGGGCTTTCCCATCCCACTCTGAAGTATTTGTTTTTTACCACAATCTTACGTGGCTTGGCTACATGCCATTTAGGACTACATTATCATAATGGGCTCAGTCACCTCTCACACAGCTAGATTACTCAGCAGCTTGGGCAGTGCGAAAAGAAACCTGATGTACATCTGCTGCCAACCCCTTTTTAGAGTTCATACAGTACATACTCGTAATGGTATACTTGGCAAAGAGAAATCCCTGATTGCCCTATGGGTGGGCTTTAGATGATTCTTTACATATCAGATATCATAAAAGAGCAGGGACCTCCATTTGTGCATCCTTCACGAACGTGAATATAGCTTCACAACTGGATTTTATTTTATTTAAATTTTATTTATTTATTTTATGTACAAAGCTATAAAATGGTATAGAATAACACAACCTAGAAAAACACAAAGTCAAGCTAAAAAATATCCCAGAAACATCCACAAGACCAAATCCTAAGTTTCTTATTCAATTTTGGCTCAGTTGTTGTTCAGGCAAACTGTTGAAGCCAATGAGGCCATCAGGTTGTGGGCTGTATAGCCTGATTCGTCTCCTCTTCAAGACTCTCATTGAGTTGATTTGGACTCATAAGACTATTGTTCCATCCTTACATTGAGTAGTATCTTACTCTGTAAGTAGCCCTATTAATGTGTTCAGTTTTGCCTGCCAAAAGACTGAAAGATCCAGTCTTTTATATGCAACTCAGAGTCCTGGTGTAAAATTACCTCTTTGAACACTCCACCACCATTTTTTTAAAGGTTTATTTTAATAGCACAGAGGTTTACACAAAATAATGGAAAGTATGAGTATCAGTCTCAATATGCAAAAGATATTTGTAGCTGGTGTCGGTTCTCAAGCAAAAGGTGACAAGTTAAGTATCACATTATCTGCCTTGTCTTTTTATTATACCAAGAATAATTCACATAATCTTTACACACTAATATATCCAGAAGAAGGGACCATGTGGCCCCAAAGCTTGTGTATTCTAAATTATTCTTGTTCCAATAAAAAGTATCACATTATCTACCTTGTCTATTTAAACATATGTTCAAAGTGATGAATTAATCTTTATTTTTAGTTCATTTTTTAAAGTGTTATTAACTCATGTCTCAGTTAACTTATGCAAATATTTTCTGAGTTATAAACATGTATGCTTTATATGCCAAATTGAAGTATGAGCCCTTTTCTCTGCTAGCTGGCCTGGACTACCCTGTGCTAAGCCTGGATGCTTGGGCTTAATGCAGGGTGCAGGATTTAGCCAAAATGTGCATGCTTAATTTTCCTGGTGCTTACTTCAGTAACAGACAGAGTTAAATGGGAGCACATAGAGAATTCCCTTCTTTTTTTAACTGGTTGTTCTTCATTTAAGGGCAAGTTTTCAAAAGAGTTGCCATAAAAATTGCAGCGGTAAATTTTGCACCCATGTTTGAATTGTGGTAAAAATATGATGATGATTATTGATAATAGCACCCAAAATGGGTAAGTGCAGTATAAACATATTGGAAGCTCCTGCTCAAAAATGTTTGCAATCTAAAAAGAGCACAAATGGCTGTAGGATGTTGGGGAAATGGATATTGTAAGTAAAGTGACCAGGGTGGTGATTGGCCCCCCATCTTGTTATTTCTCTGTTGCGTATATATAAATATTACAAAATATTTCAGTTATATGACAGAAAAACATAGTTTGGGTTTTTTTGGAGGATGGGAATGGGGGAGAAAAACAGGCGTTGGTGAAGGGTGGGGCATTTGTAAAGAAAGGGGAAACTGTGGGAAAGGTAGAAATGGGAGACAAGGAGAAGGAGAAACATAATGTGCAGGGAGAGTTGGCAACTGAAGGGTTGCTGTGGTAGGAAGGAGGTGGAATGCATGAGAAGAACAACCAATGGCAATACAGAAAATTGGGAGGGTGGAGGATTCAAAGCTCTTGTTTCTGAGCTGAGTAGATATTTCTGTCAGGAGATGTGAAGGTTCCTCATAATTGTTGCTGATGTTCCATGTGATTTAGAGAAGGCTGTTGTGAACATGTTTCAGGTAGATCCCTCAGAGTCCAGTGGAGGGTGGAAAGGGCTAGAAGGTCCTAATTTATACTGTCTAGCCTTAACTGCCGTTGGCACTGGCTGCTGTTGAGAGAGTCTGGCAGATCAGGTCATTAGAAGTACACTTACTCAGTTTTGCTCCCACAGTTCATTTTGTGGATGCAAATTTTGCTGTGGCAAATTGAACCTATAGAAAGGGAGCCCGAGCTAAAAAATGTAGGCAGCTGTGTGTTGAAATTAGAACTGAAGATCAGCGTTCACCACTGGGGTTAAGACTGTTGAATAGACATAAGCAGAAAGGCTGATCTGATCCTGTTTGTATTATCCCTGCAAGCAAGCTCACCTTGGTCTATGATGCTGACTGTTCTGTTGAGATCTGCAGTAAAGGGCATGCATGTCGTACACCTTTTCAAATGGAGAAACTGAAGCACAGAAAGGGTAAAGAGACTTGCCTATGGTCACACGGCAAGTCAGTGGGCAAGCCAAGAACAGAATCCAGAATTCCTGTGTCCACTCCTCTGCTCCAAGCACTAGATACGCTGCCTCCTGAGGCTCCATTTGAAAAGTGCAGCATTATGGTACAATCTTTATTACTGTTTACTGTGTATGGGGTTGGTTTGGTTTTTATATATTTTATTAGTCAGAGCATTTTGTAACTAACATATCAAAGAGGACACTAATAAGAAAAAATACTAGCTAGCCATAGCAAACCACAGTGCAATTACTGCCTTACCATCAGGAAAGCTGTTATACTGTAGACTAAGTCATGTACTTACTGTGGACTAATTAAATGTCTCTAAATTACTAGTAGTCATGAGGGCAACAAGATATGGGCAGAGTTGAAGTTTGTGGTGTGACTTAGATTGAATATTTCCATAACTTCCTTTTCATTCCTTTTCAAAGGAACTTCAACTTTGGATTCCTCGTGTTTCCAAACTGTAGCTTCATTTTAAACTGTAACCATTTAAAGAGACAAGGGGGTCTTTTATTAGACCAACTTCTGTTAGTGAAGCTACACAGAGCTCTTCTTCAGGTCTGGGAAAGTGAGTCACAGCTAAATACCAGGGGGAACAGATTGTTTCCTGTAGGTAGTTAACACACATTGTAAGAGACCATTCAAGGTGAAGTTGCCTGTGAACAAGTCTGCAGTCATAGAAAGGGGGGGTTACTGGGTTGGTTCAAGAAAAAGATATTACCTCACCCACCTTCTCTCTAATATCCTGGGACCAAAAACACACAAACATTGCAAACATTTTCTTTTAAAACACTTACTACAAAAATAACTTTTTTTTTTTCACCTGGGAATTTCCTTATATTTTGAAAAATGTTTAAGAAATGCCCAGTGATAGTAGCCCCAGGTGACCTTGCAAGCTGAGTAGGGATGAGCTCCATTCCTTACAGTAGTTCCGCCATCCACCACCACATGGCTTCCACCCTCCCATTCCCCATACCAGGGAAATGTCCTCTCTATGGTTTGCCCTCTTCCATTCCTCCCAGATTGGACGCACTGGAGCCTTATATCCCGTTCCCTTAATCAGGGCCATCTACATCTTCGCAATCCAGAATTTAGTGAGCATCCGGCCATGAACACATTACAAAATGCTATTGGGGCTCCTCACACTTTGTGAAGTCTGCAATGAATGGATGCCAGTATTATTATGTGTGCATCTAACTGATGTGTATTTGTAATGTATGCATCAGCCACAAAGTCTTTTATTATGCAATACCTAGATAGTGCTATGCCCAGCTTCCCCATCAAAATCGATCTAAAAACACCGCTCTTCAGGAAAACTAACAGAATAAACAAATTTGGCCAAGCCATTCTGTAGCTGGGATGAGCCAAGAATAGATGGAAAATCTTCAGAAAGTGAAAGAGCACTTTTTTTTAATTTCCTGTCTCCTAAATGTCTCATCAGATTTGCCCCCAAACTTTTCTGAAAATTTCTAACCTTGGCTAAGATCTGACATGAAATGTCAAATGGAATTCATTGTTGTGAGCAAAGTTAGGGCACGAATGATGCTGGGAAGCTACTTTCACTGTTAACTAGTCTATCCATAATGCTCTCTTTTTAATGGTTACACCATACATGTTGATGGAGAAGGACCCCTTCATGTGAAATGCATAGTTAGTGTTAAAATTCAGGCCCAATTTTGCCTTCACTTATGCCTAGGCCATCTTACTGGAGTCAGCAAAGTTACATCAGGTATGAATTTGACCTCCTGAATTCAAATTCATAAGATTAAGTGAGGGCCAGTTTTGTCTCTAGGCCTGTTTCTTTTGGTGGTTGTCAAAAAGAAAATCTATTTTCATATTTCTCATCTGCAGCTGGGTAAGCATTTCCAGTCATTCCTGTGTTCCAGTGTGTACTCTGAGAAGGGTCTCCATGCTGAATACAGTGCAGCTAAGGCACTTGTGCTGCAGAAAGAAGATGCATTGGAAGGAACGAATATGTAAACAAGACAACACATACTCACATACAAAATTCAAATACTTCCATTTAGAATCTACAACTGTAGCCACCAAATCTAAAGACTTCTCATATACTACCACATGGCGTTTCATGCCAGAGTTTAAAACGATTCCTCTTCAGTTTACAAAAAACTGCTGTAAACTGGGGGGAAACAGCCCTCTAAGATATTGTAACATAATGCAGACAGACAAACTACTGAATTCTGCCAAAACCACTTTTTGTTATGTAGAAATTAATTTAATTGTTTTAAATTTACATAACAGATTTATGAAGGAAACTAAACGTTATTAAAGCATTTTTTTTAAAAAAAAGCTACAACAATGAGATCTTGGAAAAACCCATCTGGAAGGATGTTTTCTCTTCATTTGTTTTTTATGTAAAACGTTCCAATCTCTTTTGCTGCTGCTGTTCTTTGTGACTTTTAATGCTTGTAAAAAGCGTCAGATTGACAGCTGTGGAGGTTACAGTCTTATTTTATAACAGCACAACTGTAGTTGAGAGAGTAGAAGCTTTCCCATGCTGGTCTATCTCAACTTTGCCTGAGAAGGACAGTGTCTGGAAATAAATGAGAACTCTAGCTCCAAGACTGCCTGTGCTGCAAAAATGTATGACATGTATTTACCTCACATGAGTGTTGTTAGATTTAATGAAGTAATCTTTATAAAATACTTTGAATTGAGTGAGCAGGGTCCAGAGTTAAGGCCATTATTTGAATTCATAAACACAGTCAAAGTAAGAACTATTCTAGTTTTGAATGCTGTTGAGTGCAAAAATGAGTGCTCATAGATCCAAAAGGTCTATAGAATATGAATTTTGAGAAGTACATTGGAAAAATATTCTGCATATTCTCTGTGTGTTGTAACTTTCTGTGTTGTTTTTCCCAAGGAAAGAAAAGTAGGATTTAATGTCAAAAAGTAGGACATTTTGGCAATCCTTCCTTAGGGAAGGCAGAAAGCAGAATGCTTTGCTAAAAAGTAGGGCAATCCTTCTAAAAGTAGGACAACTGGCTATCTATGAGTACCTTGAGAAGATCTTTGGATTATGCATAGTATATTCTGCTGATTTTATACATACGCTTAGTACCTATGATTTCAAAGTGGGGCTTCTTAAAGGAGTAACTGAGCAGGATTTGCTCCATAAGGTATGTGAATCATACCATATGAAGCCCATGCAAACTCTGAACACATTTTCATTATGAAAAGAACCCAGAAATCAGCTAGAAACTGTTTAATTCAGTTACAGAAAAATACTGTGACCAGTCCTTTATAAATACCTATGTCACCGATTAGAAGCATGAAGTAGATTGATATTAGATGTGATTGCACAGGCCTATTCTAGCAGCTACACTTAATCTCTCAATAATTACATAGGTACCTATCGGTTTTATCTTTTTTTCATATAAGTATTAAGAATCAGATCGTGTCTGGCATTATGTGGGGGTGCAAAGAGGAAATAGAACAAGGAAATTTGTTAATCCTGAACCTTTGCACGGAGAACAGGACAAAATCCCAATTTCTGGCCTGTACTGAAAGTCTAAGTGAGACTTGTTTGGTGCATAGACATTGTGCTGACCCTCTACAGAGGGTTGAATTTTACCTAATGAGCACAAGGACTTTTCCAGGCTATTGCTGCCTTAGCTAGGCAACACCCACCCCTTCCACTGATCTGCAGTGTTTATTCTACACAAGGTGGGTAATCAGATTCTGTAAGGGAGGGTCAAGTGATTAAATTGCTAGCCTGGTCCATGGGAGACCCACATTCAATTCCCTGTTCCATCACACGTTTCCTGTATGACTCTGTCTCAGTTCCCCATCTATGAAATGGGCATAATAGCACTTCCCTACTATGCAGAAGTGTTGTGAGGCAAGCTATAAAGATTCTGAGGTAATCAGATGCTACAGTGATGGGGGCCACAGATAAATGTAATGCATTCCACTCTGACCTGTGCTATCATGCCTTGGACAATGGCCTCCAGGAGTTCTAGCTAGGGTGGTGCCTCTTTGCACTCCCTCCTGGAGGGCACAATCCAGCCCAAACTATATTGTACTGTATTTTAACAAGAAAGAAAAAGACACTATTACCCATATTGTCTTGAAACAAAATATAACAAGCTTCTTCTAAAAACAAAATAAGTAGGGCTATCGATTAATCGTAGTTAACTCATGCGATCAACAAAAAAAAAGTAATCGTGATTTAAAAAAGTGTTCACAATCGCAGTTTTTATCACACTGTTAAACAATAGAATACCAATTGAAATGTATTAGATATTTTGGATGTTTTTCTACATTTTCAAAAATATTGATTTAAATTACAACACTAAATATAAAGTGAGCACTGTACACTTTGTATTACTTTTATTACCAATATTTGCACTGTAAAAAGATAAAGAAATGGCATTTTATATTTTTCAATTCACCTCATAGAAGTACCATAGTGCAATTTCTTTATCATGTAAGCGCAATTTACAAATGTACATTTTTTTGTTATGTAACTGCACTCAAAAACAAAACAATGTAAAACGTTAGAGCCTACAAATCCACTCAGTCCTACTTCTTGTGCAGCCAATCGCTAAGAGAAACAAGTTTGTTTACATTTATGGGAGAGAATGCTGCTCGCTTATTTACAAAGTTATCTGAAAGTGAGAACAGACATTTACAAAAGTCCCATGCAGCCAGCATTGCAAGGTATTTGCGTGCCAGATATGCTAAACATTTGTATGCCCCCTTTATGCTTTTGCCACTATTCCAGATGACATGCTTCTGTGCTGATGATGCTCATTACAAAAATAATGCGTTAATTAAATTTGTGACTGAACTCCTGGGGGTGGGGGTGGGGTGAAATTGTATGTCTCCTGCTCTGTGTTTTACCCACAACCTGCCATATATTTCATTTGATAGCAGTCTCGGATGATGACCCAGCATGTTGTTCGTTTTAAGAACGCTTTCACTATAGATTTGACAAAACAAAAAAAAAGGTACCAAGATTTAAGAATTGAAGTACCTTCCAAAATCTGAGAGGGATGGGCTGCAGGGCCATCCTGAGGCATACGCAGTATATGTGGCTGCGTAGGGCACCCGAAAATTTGGGGCACCGTAAGTCTTAGTGTCCACCAGCCTGCCTCTTCCTATCCCTGTTCTGACCCTTCCTGCAGGCTCCCACCACAACTGGCTGCTGCCGCCTTGTGAGTCTTCCTCCGGAGGGAATCTAGTAATTAAAAGTGAAAAAGCCTTCCAGCCTGCCAGACCTATTAGCACAACACTGAAACTGTTAAAGAGCCATTCAAGTGGTAATGAAGCCGTTTAACAGGCATTTGTAAAACGCCAGTTATATACTGTCAGTTTCTGAATTTACTGACAACAGTTGTGCATTACTGTAATATTTACTCAGAACGTGTTAGTCTACAGGACCTTAATTTAAAATTTGCTTTAAAAATATTTCATTAGTGTGTTGCTGAAGATGATAAAATCACAGCTCTAAAAAATCCTTGCAGATTTTTAGGTGCACAGTCTGAGTGTTCATCTTTAGCCTTACATGCTTGGATCTTCAGACATATAGTTTTTTAAATAAATCCTTCAAAAGACCACCCTTATCTAAAATACACATGCGAGCCTTGGCTGCCCTTGGGCATAGGGGCACCAGTTTAATACTGCATAGAGCCCCATAAATCCTAAGGACGGCAGACCATGCTTTCAGAAGTCTTAAAAGAGCAACACTCCAATGTGGAAACTACAGAACCTGAACCACCAAAAAAGAAAATCAACCTTCTGCTGGTGACATCTGATTCATATGATGAAAATGAACATATGTTGGTCTGCGCTGCTTTGGATCATTATAGAGCAGAACCCATCATCAGCATGGACACATTCTCTGGAATGGTGGTTGAAGCGTGAAGGGACATATGAATCTTTAGCTCATCTGGCACGTAAATAACTTGCGACGCCAGCTACAACAGTGCCATGTGAACATCTGTTCTCACTTTTAGGTGACATTGTAAACAAGAAGCGGGCAACATTATCTCCTGTAAACCAACTTGTTTGTCTGAGCGATTGGCTGAACAAGAAGAAGGACAGAGTGGGCTTGTAGGCTTAAAAGTTTCATTGTTTTATTTTTGTACATAACTCTACATTTGTAAGTTCAACTTTCATGATAGAGATTGCACTACAGTACTTGTATTAAGTGAATTGAAAAATGCTATTTTTATTTTACAGTGCAAATATTTATAATAATGAATATAAAGTGAGTACTGTACACTTTGTATTCTGTTTGTAATTAAAATCAATATATTTGAAAATGTGGAAAACATCAAAAAATATTTATATAAATGGTATTCTATTATTATTTAACAGTGCGATTAATCACGATTAATTTTTTTAATCACTTGACATCCTAAAATAACCTTTGTATACAATGTACAACTTTAACCCAATCCTTTACCTTGTCAGTTGAGCTAAGCTTATGCCAAGCTATCATATCAGCCCTTAATATTTATTTTTCTCTTCTCAGCCCACTAAGACTCAAAGCCAAGCTAGAAATTTAGCAATGATATGTAGACTGTTTCCTGGCACAGCTTCTTGACTTTTTCAGCCCAATCCATTAAAAATGAATTTACGCAGACATTCTGTGATTTTAGGAGCTGTGCTGAAATATGAACCGAATGTACAGAAGTATGTGGGAGAACGTAGGTGAGAATACATTAGCATGAAAAATGTAATGCAACCCCAGTGAACCACTCCCTTCTCTCCAAAGCAAACGCACATATTGTCAAGAAGATATTTGCTTTGCCTACCTATCTGAGCCAATGATTTTATTTTGTACGTCTGTTGTACTAAAACGATGTCCTGCTGGAAGAGTGGCGGAAGCAGAGCTTCTTTACGAATCTATACTTGTATATGAAGGAAGGGAAATTCCCCTTGCACTCTTTCCCATGCTAACAATAATATTTCAGGAAGGGAAACTGTGTTTTCATTTCATTTGAATCTAAGTAAAAATTAATTCAACTACCAAATCAGTGCAGAGAGCTAGTGATTGGAGAAAGAGTTCCATATTTTTAGGATGAGGAAGTTGATAGGTGTGAAAGATTACTTGTATTTGGGAAGAAGTATCATTGGAAATTAATATCGAGGTGCAAAAAGAAACCAAACATGGTGAGGAAGAGGCTTGGCTTCTTTTTGGAAGAGCCTTGACTGATCCAGAATAATCACAGCATCAGACCTAGCATGACCATAGGTTAAGGGTTTGGTGGGGGAAAACAAGCCATGATCAGTTGAGTGAGGCAAATGTTGGCTACAGCAGATATGATACCTTTATTTTTTCTAGTGGGGGAAAAAGGCTCAGTGGAAGTTCTCCATTTACAATGGAAACCTGAACAAGATGGCTCAAAAACTATAATGTGTTATGCAGACATCTTCAAAGGTCGTTACCTGACAAACCTCACCACACTCCTGAGAGAGATAAGTAGAACCATCTACATTTCACAGATAGGAAGGTGGAACACAGGGATTCTGATTTGCCAAGACCACAGAGTGAATCAGAACCTGGATTAGAACTCAGGACTTCCAGGTAACTGGTCCTGTGCTCAAGCCATTACATCGTTTCCTTGTCTATAAGCAATATAATGGTGGTTAGGTTTAAATTTTCTTGAATTGTTACAGCTCTAATAGCTGCTAATAATTAAAAACACTTCATCTTGCAACAACTGTCTCGAGTTTCAATGATAACCATGTGACTGTGTAATGAGAATACGAGTTAAATTTGTCAAGGGGAAGTTGGTACTTTTGAGGGATAAGGAAAGAAGAATTCAATTACTTTCCATTAACTGGGTTGGTTGCTATAATTGCTTGTTGGTCTAACAGGTTTCCCCATTTTGATGTCTACTATTTTGTTAACCTAAACAGAAAATAAGCCTAAACCTAATATACACCCAGGTGGGACTCAGTAAAATATTTTGAGCCATAAAACCATCAATGTCATATACTAATCAATAATATAGATTTTTTTTTAAAAAGAGTTGTCTAACTATTCATAAACACTTTTTTTAAAAATAAAAATAGAACTTCTCAGTACCTTTTTGAAAACTTTTAAATTTCTCTTTATTCTAACAGTGAGCTCATTTGCTGTGCCCTAATCTACATAGTTAGACTGGCAAGATGGTCAGTCCATGTATATATTATTCATTTATATTTAAGACACCATTTTAGTTTGTTTAACACCAGGCTTGCCCAGGTGTAACTGAAGACCGAATTTGGCCTGAAGTATTTAATCTACCTTGTAGTTAGATGCAATTATAAGAAAAACATGTATAAAACACCATAATTTTTTCTTCAATGAATTCCTCTCATGCTGATACTATATCTGTCTAGTTATATTGGATTACTTAGGTGCCTGTCCTGCAAATGGATCCACACACATCCCTGTACCCACAGAGAAACCCATTGACTTCATTGGGGCAGCTCCAGGCACCACCACAGCAAACGCATGCCTGGGGCGGCAAGCTGGGGGGAGGGGTGGAAGAAGTGCCAGTTGTCATAACGGCAGCAATCAGGGAGCCTTCGGCAGCGTTTCTGCGGGAGGTCCATCGGTCCCACAGCTTCGGCGGCAATTTGGTGGTGGGCACACTGAAGGTGTGGGACTGGCAGATCACCCGCAGAACCGCCGCCGAATCTGTGGGACCGGCGGACCTCCCAGAGAAACGCTGCTGAAGTGTTGGAGGCTGGTGTGTAAGGATCTGACAACTTGCAGTTGCTGTAACATCATAGTTGATATCTGGTGGGTTCAATTATAGCCCTTTTTATTTCTTTATTTGTTTTACATACTTTGAACTTTTCAGAACATTGATCATTTGGGCTGAAATTTTCCAAGTCTTGTGTCTGCCCAAACGGGGGAGTGTTTTTGAAAAGTGCAAATAAAATCCTCCCAGACATGTTTGAGTTTGGCAGGAATCAGGAGGGTGGGGGAGGGAAAAGAGCTTCCCATTTGTTTAAAAAAGAAAAAAAAAGAGAGAGGGGCTGTCAATCACAGCTAACTCACGCGATTAACTCCAAAAAATTAACTGTGATTTAAAAAAATAATTGTGATTAATCGCACTGTTAAACTCACTTTATTATCTTTATTACAGATATTTGCACTGTAAAAATGATAAACAAAGTGTGTTTCAGTTCACCTCATACAAGTACTATAGTGAAATCTCTTTATCGTGAAAGTGTAACTAGCACATGTAGATTTTTTTGGTTACATAACTGCACTCAAACAAAACAATGTAAAACTTTAGAGCCTACAAGTCCACTCAGTCCTACTTCTTGTTCAGCCAATTGCTAAGACAAACACGTTTGTTTACTTTTACAGGAGATCCTGCTGACTGCTGCTTATTTACAATGTCACCTGAGAGTGAGAACAGGCATTCGCATGGCACTGTTGTAGCCAGCGTTGCAAGGTATTTATCTGCCAGGTGCGCTAAAGATTCATATGTCCCTTCATGCTTCAACCACCATTCTATTATATATGCGTTCATGCTGCTGATGGGTTCTGCTCAATAACGATCCAAAGCAGAGCTGACCAACGCATGTTCATTTTCATCTTCTGAGTCAGATGCCACCAGCAGAAGGTTGATTCTCTTTTTTTGGTGGTTCGGGTTCTGTAGTTTCCGCATCGGAGCGTTGCTCTTTTAAGACATCTGAAAGCATTCTCCACACCTCGTCCCTCTCAGATTTTGGAAGATACTTCAGATTCTTAAACATTGGGTCAAGTGCTCTATCTATCCTTAGAAATCTCACATTGGTACCTTCTTTGTGTTTTTGTCAAATCTGCTGTGAAAGTGTTCTTAAAATGAACATATGCTGGGTCATCATCCGAGACTGCTATAACATGAAATATGTGTCAGAATGTGGGTAAAACAGAACAGGAGACATACAATTCTCCCACAAGGAGTTCAGTCACAAATTTAATTAACACATTTTTTTAACGAGCATCATCCACATGGAAGCACATCCTCTGGAACGCAAAAAAAACAGGAGTACTTGTGGCACCTTAAAGACTAACAAATTTATTTAAGCATGAGCTTTCGTGAGCTACAGCTCACTTCTTCGGAACTAGCACATGTTCCTCTGGAACGGTGGCCGAAGCATGAAGAGGCATATGAATGTTTAGCATATCTGGCACATAAATAAATACCTTGCAACACCGGCTTCAAAAGTGCCATGCAAACGCCTGTTCTCACTCTCAGGGACATTGTAAATAAGAAGCAGGCAGCAGTATCTCCCGTAAATGTAAACAAACTTGTTTATCTTAGCAATTGGTTGAAGAAGTAGTAGGACTGAGTGGACTTGTAGGCTCTAAAGTTTTACATTGTTTTATAAAGAGATTGCACTACAGTACTTGTATTGGGTGAATTGAAATATACTATTTCTTTTGTTTTTTACAGTGTAAATATTTGTAATATAAATAAATATAAAGTGAGCGCTGTACACTTTTTGTACTGTGTTGTAACTGAAATCAATATATTTGAAAATGTTGAAAACATCAAAAAAGATTTAAATGGTATTCTATTATTGTTTAACAGTGTGATTAATCGAGATTAATTTTTGTAATCGCTTGACAGCCCTTAAAAAATTAATTTGAAGACCACTAGTTTGTTTAGAAAGGACTGTAACAAAATGTGCTGAGCTTTTAAACTCAGCATGGCCATAATTGCATTTGCTTGGTTTGAGCAAAAAGAAAACAAACCGACATCAACCACACCCAACAACCCTGTTTCATTTAGTAAAGATACAAGGTCTGAAATTTGTGTACAGAACATGTGCAAGAGAGAATTTCTAGAAGTCTACAGAGGCATACTTAACTAAGCCTATATATGTATAGTTAAGTACGCAGGAAGTTGATTTAAAGGAAATTGGCTTCAATTTAAACCAGAAGGGCTTGTAAAGCATGCAGTCTGATGACTTCCAAATTTCCTGGTGTGTTTAATCTAAACAAAGGTAAGATATTAACTTGGGGGTGGGGAGGAGAAGACTAAAAATGATTGCTGATACAATGTTAACATTGCAAGATCAAGCACTCAAAAGTCAAGAAATACCAAATATTAAAGTTGATCTAGCAACATTAATTCAGGCAGATTGCACATATGTAGTGTTGTTATGCTGAAAGGTGCTAATGGCTGCCAGCAGGGAAGTCTTATTAGATCCAGAGACAATCACAGACCTCATTAAAGCCAGTGGGTGTGCCCAGCACTTTTAGGGTATGTCTCCATTGCAAGAAAAGGCCCGCAGCAGGGAATCTCAGAGCCTGGATCAGCTGACTTGGGCTCATGCTATGGGGCTCAGAATAGCAGTGTAGATGTTCAGGCTGGGGCTGGAGCCCCCCTCACTGGGTTTCAGAGCCCAGGCTCCACCCTGAGCCTCAATGTGCTGCTATTTTTAGCCCAGTAACTCCTCCCATGTCAGTTGATTTGGGCTCTAAGACTCACTGCTGTGGGTCTTTTTTTTTTTTTTTTTTTGCAGTCTAGACATACTCTTGCAGGTTTAAGAGAAGGCGCAGCCAAGCCCCTTTTATGTATCGAAAGCAACTGGGTATTGTGGGGCTACCACTACCAAGGCACTGACTAGGTCACATGGCAGGTCAGAGTGAAACCTGAGGCATTTCCCTGATTGCAAACACAGGGTCTAGGCTATAAGCTGTAGGCTAGGTTAGAGACAGAAAGCCAGGAGGAGGAATAAGTGGGGCTCTGAGAGAAAGCAAAGAGACAGGGCTTCTGGGGCACAATTGGGTAACTGCCTGCTGCTGTTTGTTTCTACTGTGTTCATGGAAACAGGACTTTGTGTACATATTTTGTCAATAAACAAAATTACACCAAGAATAAGCTTGAGTCAGATGACTGTTTTCTCATCCCAGCAGAAACAATCCTGCAAGGCCCTGAATTTTGGCTAAGCTCTCAGGCCAAAAGGGGCAACAGTATTTTCTATTTCTCTAATTCCATTTTTTCCATAGTATTTACAATTAGCTAAAAATACAGGATCTCTGGCATGGCCCAGTTAACAATGCCAAAGCACCCTTTATTTCTGGAATTTTTTGACTATTGAGTTCTTAACCTTGCAACCTTAATATTGTATTTATGCTGCTATTTTTTATTGCATTTAGTAATTCAAATTTTTGAAGATAAATGAAAAGCAGACGTCAACTAATGACAGTATTTTATCAGATGCTACTGTAAATATGGACACAAGACTTTGTAATATAAAATAGAAAGGAAACTTAAAAGCTCCTATTTCAAGAAACAGTCACAAAATATTGGGAGGTGGTGGGTACAAGGACAGGGTGGAAGTGACATTTTTATGTCAATTGTCTTCCAGAAGGACACAGACAAAGTGGGCAGCTGGAGCCTCTCCAGTTTAAAGGGAGCCATTTCTCAGCTATCGCAAGGAGAAATCTTCAAATATTTTTGAGTGTGTGATTAAGAAAGGCTCTGTATTAGCCTTCCCACCACTCCCATAGGGATAGATGATGGGAACTGCTAAAGGGAAATATGATCAAATCCCTCCACAATGGAGAGGGATGGAGGGGTCCAAAAGCGACAGAATCCTGGACAAAGTTTGTATAAATATAATAAAACATTTTTCCTGCTCTAATGCTCTGGCTTCTGAGCAGGCTTTGGCTACACTTACACTTCAAAGCGCTGCCGCGGCAGCGCTTTGAAGCACTAAGTGTAGTCAAAGCGCCAGCGCTGGGAGAGAGCTCTCCCAGCGCTGTCCGTACTCCACCTCCCTGTGGGGAATAACGTACAGCGCTGGGAGCTGCGCTCCCAGCGCTGGGGCTTTGACCAGACTGGCGCTTTGCAGCGCCGCAATTTGCAGCGCTGGAGAGGGTGTGTTTTCACACCCTGCTGCAGCGCTGCAAATTTGTAAGTGTAGCCAAGCCCTTCAATTTGTGCTGCTTTTATATTTTTATTTATTATTTCTTAAAAATAAAGTTTTGTTTCTGCAATCTTTCATTTTCTAGTATAGAATGAACGTAGGAAAGCACCTCATAGGTCACGTAGGCCATCTCCACAGCAAGGACAAGATTATTTATTGCAATATTTTCCAGTTCTATGACCAGGCTGCATTTCAATTGCTCAAGCTATGGACTTCCAATCATTCTCCCACAGATACTCTTTCACAGTTTAGGTGTAACTGTTAAGTAATTTATCCTGATATTCAGCCTAGATGTTCTATTACATAAATTCATCCCATTTCTCCTAGTTATACCTCTGTGTACAAAGGTAAGCAGTGGCCTTCACTCCTTGATCCTTTCAACCATCTAATATGAGTGCATTTATCATATTCTGCTTAGCTCTCATTTGCTCCAGCTGTAGATATTTAGGAGGGTAGAAGTTGGAGATGTCAATTCTGCCTCTCCATGCCATTATGCCTCTTTTACAGCAGTGTAAAAGCATTGAAATTACCTGTGATTCAGATGGAAAGATGCAAAAGTAAAACTTTATTTTTATAATATCATAAATTAAAACAAATAGGAACCATTCTTCCTCCCACCCAAAAAACTTCTCTATATTTTTATGCATATATTACCTAAATAATATACCCTTTATATATTAATTCCCATTTAGCCTTGCTAATTATTTCTCACCAGTCTGGTTGTAGCCCTAAATATGATGTAGAATGGGTTTACGATAGTGCGTAGCTGGCATAATGCAGTGGAGTATCAGAATCTTGAGGTTTAATAGAGTTTTTTGGGGGGAAAGAGATGGGGTCTATTAACTGCAGAACTCTGGGACTGGCTATCTGATGAATTTTTGAACTAGAAATTATTAAAGTATTTGGAGGGGAGGGGTTAAACAATGTGAGTTGCAAAGAGCTGAAGATAGGTGCCAGGTAGGTACAAATACATTAAAATTGAAGCCCAAAGTCTTCAGTCCTTAATCAGACAAAAATTCCCGTTGAAGCCATTGTGAGTTTTGCTTGATTAAAAACCACAGAATTTGTGGTTTGTTTGTTTTTTTTAAATCTTTCTACATTAGTGGATCCCTCCAGATGCTTATTGATTATTGTTCTTCTCTGAACTTCCTCATTTATGTGGTCATTTCTGGTAATGAAAAGCTCAGAAGAGACTGCAGTATTTTAGCTGCAGTCTTACCAGTAGCAGCTGACCTGGCATATTCTCTGTTTTAACTAACTGAGCAACCTGTTGTGTCAGGAAGGAGACAAATATGTTGATGACTGTGAATGATAGCCAGTCTTCTACCCCTGTTGGGGAAGTTACTGAAGCCCTGAGGATCTATGCAATAATTTCCCCTGCGATCTTTGAGCCATCCTTCAGAAGGTCCCTTCGTCAATTAGTGCTGCACGCCAGAGGCTTCCCTTGCTAGCCCACTCACACTACTCTTTACATCTGTTGAGAGAATACAGGAGATCATATAGTACCAGTCCAATATGCATCTTTCACTTACTTCCACCTCACTTGCCTTTGCAGTGCTTTGGTGGCCCCTTCCAAGTGGCAAACAGCAATGGTTTCCAAACTTTTTCATTGTGTGGCCCATTTTGCAAGAGGGAGATAGTCTCACAGATCCACTTCCTTTCCTAATCCCCTGCCCCCCCCCCCCCCAGTGTTTGTTTCTTGGAATGTTTCATTCTTGGAGTTCCAGTCCCCATGTGTATTACGTGCACCTGACACTGAAGATTTGTAGCAAGTATTTTCCGTTGATCAACACCTGCACATTTGATCTCTTCATGCTCTGATCTGAGGGTATTATGGACGGTGCGGAACTATGCATTTCCAGTTCCTTCTCACCACCACATGGCCTGAGTCAGAATCCTCCAGGTAGCTCCGTATTTATTCTTCAGAACCTGTAAATATATTGTAAATAGTTTGTTTATTATTCTTAGTGTTAGGTTTGGTGTATTTAGTCTAGTTTGTGTAGTTTAGTTCTCTCTGCCTCAGGGAGTCTCTCCCTGTGCACCTGGACAATGCCTAGAATCTCAGAATTTAAGAACTGCATCTCCTGCCCCCACTCCTTTTCTGTGAATGATGAGCACCCATGTTACCTTTACAGTCTTGAGGAAGCTCACATCTCTGTTAAGTGCAGCATTTCTCACTCCTTCTCTCCCTGAACCTGCGAGGGACAAGAGTGCGGACCAAAGGCACTGTGATGCTGGTAAACCAAGTGCCAGCTCTGGCCAACGCCATAGGCATTAGCTAAGAATGGACGAAGTCATAGCTGCAAACCAAGCCAGCTTCCCTTTGTTAGTTTTATTCAAAGGTATTACTCTTACAATAATATGTTTAGTCTCTATAAAATACTTGTAAGTTGCGGCATGCATTAATCTCACTGGTAATGTCTGTATTCCATGCTACATGGCAAAGTATGTTTTATAACTGTAAAAATGCCTGCTCTGAACTTGTGAACTCAGACAGGAAGAGTGGTCCCCCGCACCCACCAAGAAGGATTATCAAGATTTAATGAATCATCTAGGATAATAAGCTTTGTTGATTACCTCATCCACCCATGAAGAAGTTACGTGCAGGAGCCCTCGTCCCATCTGTCTGAGCTCTGGGGGAAGGTCATATAAAAATGCTCACAAGAAGAAATGATTCTCTTTTCTGTTTGAACTTTCACAGGGCGAGAGACACTAAACCTAGGCAGAGATCCACATGGGTTACCCCTGGGTCTGCCTAGAAACACATTTTGAATTGACAGATTACAACATCTCTGTCTTATTTATGAACCATGGATGGCAGCTCATGTGTGTATATGCAGGGGTGACTCCAGGCACCAGCACAGCAAGCGCATGCCTGAGGTGGCAAGGCATGGGGGCAGCCTGCCAGTTGCTGTGAGGGCGGCAGGCAGGCGGCTTTCGGCAGCACGTCTGCGGGAGGTCCACTGGTCCCACGGATTCAGCGGCAATTCGGTGGCGAGGACGCCAATGGCATGGCACCGGTGGACCTCCTGCAGGCGCGCCTCCGAAAGCCGCCCGCCTGCCATGCTTGGGGCGGCAAAAGACATAGTCGCCCCTGGTATATGCTTGCTTGTTTTAACCTGTAAATAACTCTCTCATTTCTTTTTCCAAATTAATAGACCTTTAGACAGTTTATTACAGGATTGGCTAAAGGCATTGTCTTTGGGGTAAGAGCTAGGGTACCAATTGATTTGGAGTAAATGATTGGTCTCTTGGGACCGGAAGCAACCTGAATATTTTGTGATTTTTGGTGTGACCATTTATGACTAAGTCCAGCTTTTCTGGGTGGCAAGATGGACTGGAGAGCCCAAGAGGACTGTCTGTGGTTAGACTAATACAGTGATCCAGGAGTTCGTATTTGTTACTGAGTTGGTAAAATCTAATTATAGAATACACTACCAGTTTGGAGTATCTGCCCTGTTTTTGACAGTCTGCCCTGAGGCACTCACAGTTGGGAACCACTCCAGACAGTGTGACAGATGCATATCATAGCCTTAGATCTCAGTCGGGCTCAGCCTGAGGAGATCCCCTTGTACAGAGACCTCAGTCAGTGGGCAGTGCCCCTCCAAGCACTAGCTCAGGAGCCGAAGATGGAGCTGTTAAGCCCAAAGGATTTTTACCAGGGGCTTCTCCCTAGAGGAAGGGGCACTCTCACAAACAAAAGGACAGATCTTCTTCCAAATCTGCTCCAAGGCTATGTCTACACTACAGACCTTACAGCAGCACACCTGTACCACTGCTGCTGTGAGGTCTCCTGTGTAGCCATTCTATGCTGGCAGGAGTGAGCTCTCCCATTGGCATAATTAAACCACCCCCAAAAAGTGGCAGTAGCTATGTTGTTGTAACAGCCTCTCCCTCTGACATAGCGCTTTCAACACTGGCGTTTTTGTCAGTGAAATGTATGTCAGTCGGGTGTGTTTTTTCACACCTTTGACTGACAAAAGTTTTACTGAAAAAAGTGCTAGTGTAGATATAGTCCTAGATTAAAAGATTCCTCTATAACTCCATCCAAGTTAGGTGTGTCCTCACGCCCATATCCTAAGGATTTAGGTCCTCCCAGACCTCCTGAACATGAAGATATGGTTCAAAGGAGTAAAGATCTGTTGGCACAAACTTCAGTACCAACACATAAGAGCTAGGACTGGCATGCACTGACACCATCTTGGAGTTCCAGGCTATACTCTGCTCTGGCGCTCACTCCTGCAAAGAACCACCATTCCCCATAACCAGTGCCAGATCCATCAGTCCCAACCACCAGAACACCCCAAACGCTGGAGTGGACCAAAACTTCCCCAGAGGACATCTTTACCTTATCTTAACCACAATCACCTTTTCTTTTGGGTCTGACCCTACTCAGAGAAATACTGACATTGGAGGAAGAAACCACCTTGAGAAGACAGGAAAGCTTATCTATGCCATCCAGCCAGAGCTCTGCTGGTTGAACTAGACCCTACCTTCTCTTTGGCTGAGTCAGAGGCTCACCACAAAACATCATCTCCACATATGGAGGCTACAGAGAAAGAGACTCTCAAAGATCTGGTATCCCTCCTACAAACAGGGATCAGCACTTGAAGAAGAAATGGAGATTACTTACCTGTAATTGGCAGGTTTTTTTGAGGTGTGGTCCCTATCTGTATTCCACTATTCTCCCTCCTTCCTCTCTGCTGTGGATCATGACTGGATTTGTGGTATGAACAGGAACTGCAGAGGTGTCGAACTGCACCACATCTTACACCCTCGGATCAGAACACAAGAAGATCAACTGCACAGATGTGGACCAACAGACTCAACTTGCTACAAATCTAGTCTCAAGCGCATAGAGCACATGCATACCCAGGTGTGGAATATAGATAGGAATCACACATCTTGAAGAGTCTCCAGTTACAGATAAGCAATCTCCATTTCTGTAGATCACAAGGAAAAGCTTTGTAGATAGCTGAATGGAAACTATTACCATAAAGGTTGGTACCAGGGGGTCACGTTCTTCCCCATGGGAGGGGGTGTCCAGTCTAGATGGAATGAAAGTATGCCCAGCATTTAAAAGGGTGGTCATGGTATAGGAAAAGTTGAAACCCACTGTCATAGACTAAAATTCAGACTCCACCAATCTCCCCTCAAATTTGCCTTGTTCCTTTTCCTTTTCTCTCCCAACCCCCTCACCGCCATATGACCCCTTTTAAAGATTTTACTTGCAAATAAATGCTTGGCACTTATATCCAGGGACGCAAGCAAATATCCAAAGGGGATTTTGCCTAAGTAAGTGAATACTCCTATTCAAAATGCTGTGGCTAGATGAATGGATATGTGACAACACTGATGAATAAATAGTGGCTGGGACTGCCAAAAACCCGGCATTAGAAAGCATAAACAAAGTAATACTGAAAACAGATGGATTCATTTTAAGTCTTATACTTTTTCAGTTAAGAGATGCTAATGAGGCAGTTTCACTTTGTACCATGACCCTGTCACATTGTGTGCTAACACCAGTGAGCAGCAGCAAGTGACAAGGGGTCTGAGTGCCAGCACACAGCTGCTTTTCCGCAGGAGTAAGTAATTATTACGGTAACTACAAACAGCATGAATTCTCCTGCTGCACGTTGATAGAATTAAGTAGCAATAGGGTATTTTGTAGCTGGCACCAGAGTCATGCAAAACTAGCAATTTTTGGTTTGTGAGTAATTTAGGTTGAGGGTGAAACTTCCCCATTTCTGACAGTAAATGCAGTTTGTTTTTTATAGTGAATTTACTCTGGGTGGGATTTTAGAAACAGGAATGCACCTCCTCTCAAACATCTGGCAACAGCCACTGTCAGATGCCAGACATGCTGTCCATCCAATCCAGCGTCCTGCCTCTGACAGTAGCCATTGCCAGATGTTTCAGAGGAAGGTGCAAGAAACACTGCTATAGGTAGTTATGGAATAACCTGCCCCCAGGGAAAGGTTGTTTTTTTTTAACCCCCATTAGTTAGATGAATTTGACTTATGCAGCTTTCAGATTAAAAACAGCTTTTCATCCTGAAATGCTGTGTTTCCAGCAAAAGGTTCAAGGCAAGAATTAGAAAAGTTTGTTTTTAAAAGTAAGTGGCATAGGGTTGTCGAGTTGTACATTACCAAACTGGTCAACATGACAGCTTAATAATAACTAGAGATGGACTCAAACTAAAATCCCAGATTGGAATATCCCCTGACTTCGAAAAGTTCCGATCCAAATACATATCCAAACTTTGTGACTGGTCTGTATCTTTGTATGGTCTGAAATAAAACCTGAGATGGAACATCACTGAACATTGGCACACCAGGATTCAGATGATGATCTAACACATTTCTAGTAATAAAATGTAAGAAAAACAAGGCTTACATCACAACAACCATTTATTCCTAAAATGATGTACCCATCGTTCCATGGGGAGCTTTCTCTGTAGAGTTCATCCAATCTGCAAAATTACCCATGTAACAGGTCATTGCTTTGCATTTTGTCCCTTCACAAACTCAGTGATTCCTTATTTCCCCTTTTGCCCAGATATGAGAATAATTCCCCCCCCCCCCATCTCTAGCTGGCACACGACAAACTCAGGAGCCTTTTTGTGTATGCTGCACCTGTAGGGCCAGATTGTATCCACAGTTCATGTATGTAACCCCATTTACTTCAAGATATATGTTTAGAATGTAGCTAGAATTTGGCTGCCAGTATGTTGGAATCAAAAGACTTGTGCGTAATTCACTGTTAGTTTTAATGTCGTCATTATTGTAGCTTAGCTCTATGCTCTGTATCCTGTAAACAAGAGTCTGTCTCCACACAAAAATGTGTAGCACTGTATCCTGAAAGCACAATATATACAGAAGGGATGTACTTAAGCTGTGCTTTTAACAGTTGAACTTCCTTCGGATAAACCTGTTTTTAAAAAAAAAATCAGTTTTCATCCAATCCCTCTTCAAAACCACTGTAAAAATGACTTATAACCTTAGCCCTATGCTGAAATGATCTCATGTGGCCTGGGTATAACTACAGTATATGGAACCAAGGCAGGCAATATGATGTCTGAATGCATTGTTTTTTTTTTACCATTAATTGATAGAGCTGGACAAATAATGGATTTTTCAGTTTGATGGCTGAACCAAAAAAATATGATTTCCCACGCCCCTCCCATTTTGGGTCCACCTGAAATTACAATTTATTGGCTTTTCTTATGAAAAGGGGAGGGTGGGAATTCTGGTCAAACAAAACATTTCAACTTCTTCAGATTTTTCCGCCCATTTTTTTTTTCATCCAAAGCTACTTGCCAAATTCAACCTGAATTCAGAAACCGTTTCAGCTGACCCAAAACTGCTCACGCAAATAAACTATTCACTGGAAAAAAAAAATCGCCCACCTCTACTAGTTGGTACATTTTTCTCACCTGCTGAAAATAAATGTTATAATTGTATAAGAGAACTTGGCAATAGACATAACAATGGAAGGCCAGATTCTCTTTTTAAGAGGACACCAAGCTTGTAAGTTCTCAGACAATGGGGAAATCAAAACTGTAAAATAAACATGTTTGAACACAAAGCCTATACAGCTGACTTCCTTCTTCTCCCAAAGGGTGTGGTGTACTCTTGGAAGTGTCCTTGTGATTTTCACAAAGTGTATCTCCCCTTTAATATACCCACCTCCCTTACAAGAGCATCACACAATAAGACTATACACGTACACATTTTAAAAGTTTTTTTAATGTTTCCTTATAATTAATCTTTTAAGTATCTATTATTTACTACTAAATGGGATGAATTCTGAATGGGATGCATCAAGGGACTAATGGTTTTCCAGACCCTTTTCCTATTCTCAGCTTATATAATTCCATAATGATAAGAGTTTAATAACATACGTTGCTGCTCTTTGTTCTCATTTCATGGAATGTCTTTTCCATAGTCTCAATGGACTCAAGGCCTGGATTGATGTCTAATGAGTATATTCCTCTAGAACCAAGGATGATCCTCTTGTCATATCAATTTCCTTGTCCTAGTGGGGCAACATGTGTGTGTGTGGGGGGGGGGGATTTCAAATTCCCTTTGCTCATCGTTTTCTATTCCCCCACCAATACTAGCATATTTCCTACTTAAATAGGAATGTGTAATTTGTTAATCTAACTCATTCATATAAAAAGATTAAGAAAGATCCTTATACCACTCCCATCACCATGACACTGAGAAGCCCTCTTGGCTCCCACTGTGATTAGTAGAATTAAGGTGGCTTAATACGTTTCTATCAGTAAAAGGACTGTAATAATAGCATAAACCAAATAACTATTGAATTTCGTGGGGACAGTCCTACCATCCAAATTTAAAGGAGTGTCAGTGTTTCTTTCTAACCTTTCAAACCTTGACTAACAAATGCAATTACACATTCAATTCCTTGTTGTTCTTGTGCAAGGACTGTGCATAATCCTTGAATTACTGGCATCCGTAGATCATTTGAATGGTAAATTACAGTTGGGATATGCTAACACTGGAGTGTGTGAGAGAATTATTAACTGATTAGAAGCTTGTTGGCAATTCGTTGTTGGTTCCAGTGGTTAGCTTAGCTTTCATCCCTTTTTGATAGTTTACGTAATAGTTGTGCCATTTTAACAAAATTGGTAGAGCTGGTAGAAAAATGTCTGGCCTCCCCTGCCCCCCCCCCCCAAATTTGTTGACAGAAAATTGGATTTTCAACTGAATGAAAGTATGAAAGTACTTATGGGGAAATGTCCATTTTTGTCAAACCCTCAAAAATTCTATGAAAAAATATAAACAAGTAATTTCTTTTAAAAAAAAACTGTTTATTAAGGCAAAGTTACAATAAAATGTCAACATACCACATCATACTTTACTTATTTCTTAATCAGGGTCAGGTTAATAGTCAAAGAGTCTGGCTAGATTCTGGCTTGCTGGCTGGGGAACACACCTCCTCTGAGTACACAAAAAAAAAAGGGTGACCAAATTTATAAATACTTATCCTCTTTATGGCACTTATCTTGTAGACACACTTGGTGTGAAAGCTTTTCCATTACAAGGACAGTCCATATTTTACTGCATACCACAATCCCCTTGGAGAGGAAGTTAGACTTTGTACTGCCCATTATTGGAAAAATATTTCTGCTAACAATGACAGTTTTCATTTTTGTTAAAATATATCATGAGGGAAAAATAATTTCTTACCAGCTGTAAATATCAGTTCTGTTTTTACCAGAATAATTTTTAAATACTGTTGTGATCAGCATGGAGATATTTAGATCTTTAACAATAATAAAACAATAATTATAAGCATTAGCATATAAACTAATTTTAGGCATCTTGTGCCCAATTTCTATAATAGGTTTTTTTTTCCCCCAAAAAGTGCTGTTGATAATGACTCCACTACCACTGACGTTAGCAAAAGACTCAAGCACAATCATGTTGTTAGATTCTTTCATATAAAGAAAAGGCGTCGTTGTAACCAAAAACAGATTTTGGCATCACCTCTCTGGATCACTGTTATACAAGGATAAAATATCTGTCTAAATCTGAGACCAGAACTATATTTTTCTAAAATAATATTAATAAAATGCTTTTCACCTTTTTCAAAGATGTTTGGCATCATGGGAGGTGGATATGGATTCTATTTCATATTTTGATTATCCCATACCATCATATAAATATCTTCATGTGCCTGCTGCTTGTACCTGTTGTCTGACTGATAAATGCCTGTTAAAATTAGAGTCCTATATTTAAGCGATTGGCTAAAGTTTTCAGTAGTATTTTATCAACTGCACTGAGAAGGGAAACGGGACAGTGATTGCCATGTTTTGTGATGTTCTTTATTTTGAATATCAATGAAATGACAGTTTTGTTCACTATTGGAGAGAGTATTCCAGTCGTAGAAGTGTCACCATTTTTGGAGTTAGGGGACCATATTCAGGCCTAGTGTAAATTGATGAAATCTCCATTTACTTCAGTGGGAATTTCACATGCCTAATTGGAGCTACCATCTCCCTAATATTCAGTAGAACTTTTCTGGATTGCCATAGTTCCTTAAAGACTTCTCAGTTCTAGAAGACTTCAAAGCTTCCCAAACTTTCTCAACAAATGTCATTTTGTAGGTGTGTTTTAGGACTAATATTTAGGGGATTGTGATAGGGTCTATAAACCCCATACCATGACACAGGGTTTAAAGAGCTGCGCCCCTCCAGCCCTTTCAATCATATTGGGGTGGAAATAAGGGTTTAAAAGCAGGAAGTGTTGGGCAGCTCTGAGAGACAGAAGACAGTAGCTCTACAGCTTCCAAGAAGAACTCCTGCCAAACTTCAGAGGAACTACCCTCAAGAAGTTCATGCACCAATTTCCCGTGCCTACTCGGAGACAGTAAACCCTGGTATACTGGCTGGGCCGGAAAGGTGCAGCAGAGCCCCCAAGGTGAGCTGTTAAAAGTTCTGTGCTGCAACACTTCACCCTTCCCAGGGGTAATGAATCAGGGACGATACTGAAAAGACTTGGGGAGTGGTAAGCCAGTAATCTCCATCTCCTTCACATACAGACAGACTCTTGGGCTTAATGTAGTATTGAGAAGTCTCCTGTTTATGTGGGCAGGGTTGCCCTGTGGATTTAGCAGCACTCAGACTGCAGTAGGCGCTCCTCAGTGACCCAAGAAGTGTGATAAGATTGTTAAGGTGTTATAAGGCTGTCCTTACTGGAAGCTGCTGATGAAATCTCCTCATGTATAAGTGATATATCAAGCCCATGTATCATAAAAAATGTATCAATTTCTGAAGGCTATGTGACATATATTGATAAACTGCCACGCTGGATATCAGCTGTTAGGCAGGCAATAGCCAGCATTTATTCCTCCAGGATCTCAATATAGTTTTTTAACAAGTAGTTGTTTTTTCTTTCTTACGGCAGTTACTCAGTTTAATTATCCATTCTTCATTGACTTAATGTCTTAGTCAGCCCCTTTATTTTTTCTCATGTGATGTTCATTGATTTTTAGTAAAAATCGGTATTGCAAAAGACTGTTACAGGAAAACACAGATACAAATAAACTTTTGTAAACTAATGGAAAAACCTGGGTGACACGCACAGCAAACAGCAATGACAACTACAAAAAACAAAAAGTAAAGTAAATTATAAAGTGTAATTATATATTTATGTTTTGTGAACAGTGTATTTCTCATGTCATTCAATTCTATTTTTCATATTTTCTTCCTACTTCCTAATGTTAATTTCAAAAGTCCTGATTCAGCAAAGCACTTAGCCATGCATAACTTTAAGCACATGAGCAACCCCATCCCTATTCAGCAAAAGCATTAAGCACATACTTCAGACCTATATTAATAAAGGGCTTGGTTATTCAACATATACCTGTTTAGCAGACATAAGCCTGAATCAAACCCCAGGTTCAAAGAGCTGTGAAGTTTTGGTACAGTGTATCTGAATTTGAACACTGCTGGCTATATTATACAGGTACTTCTGCTATTTTTAACATTGTTATAGCTCTGCTAGTTACTTTGCATCTTCTTGTTTTCACATCAGTTCTTGGCCACTCTCTGAGAAGGAATAGCCAAAAACATCCTGTGAAGTTACCAAGGGAACTGCTTTTCCCCAAGGTTGTTATGGTTAAACTAGCCCCTCCCTATAAACAAATTTAAAATTAACAGTTGGACTTTTGATCACTGTTGGGAACCCTCTTCACCCCCATATCCAGTCCAAGTGTTGAGGGGAAGCATAATTAATTAGAATTTCCTCCTTTGGATCCCCAAAAGATGAAGCTCAAAATTATCTTTGAGAAACTCCTGCAAATCGAGTTCTGTCTGTAAAAGCTTAGATTATCAAAGAAACAACTGAAGCAATTAAAGCTTTAAAATATAGAAAGAAGCAGAACTCGATAATGTCCCCACATAATTTTATTTAATTGAGAAGGAAAGTCTGGTGCCCAACTTGTTAGGCATTTTGAAGACATGATTGAAGTATAAATCTATTCATATCTTCAAAATGGGCTTTGGGAACCTTTAATTAAACACTTCATGCTGATCAAAAAGTCAAACATATAACAGCTGACTGTGGACATGACAGGCCAACACTACTGATAAAGTATGATTGTAAGATATTATATAGGCAAAAACATTTGGCCAGATCGGAGTCAGTAATTCATTTTCTCATTCATTGTAGCCAGGTTTTATTTCTAAAGCAGAGCTAGTGTACAGGAACACTTCACTTAAAGTCATCCTGGTTAACATTGTTTCGATGTTAAGTTGCTGATCAATTAGGGAACATGCTCGTTTAAAGTTGTGAAATGCCCTCTTCTAACGTTATTTGGCAGCCGCCTGTTTTGTCCACTGCTTGCAGGAAGAGCAGCCCATTGCAGCTAGCTGGCGGGTGGTTGGAACCAGGGTGGACCAGCAGCCCCCTATCATCTCCCCCATCATCTCCTCACTCCCCTAAGTTCCCTGTGCAGCAGCTGTCCCTCCCGCCACTGCCATGTGCGGCTCCTGCCCTCTGCCTTGGAGCTGCTGCCAGCAGGGCCGCCCAGAGGGTGGGGCAAGTGGGGCAATTTGCCCCGGGCCCCGCAGGGGCCCTGCGAGCCCTGGCTGAGAATCCTTTCCCTGGCTAGAGGCGCCTTTTTAATTTTTACTCACCCGGCGGCGGACCTGGTCTTCGGCAGCACTTCAGCGGCGGGTCCTTCACTTGCTCCGGGTCTTCGGCAGCACTTCGCAGTGGGTCTTTCAGTGCTGCTGAAGACGCGGAGCGAGTGAAGCACCCACCGCTGCCGAAGACTCAGATTGCCGCCCGGTGAGTACAAGTGCCGCAGCGGGTGGCACCTTTTTTTATGTCTGCTCCCCCGCTTTGCCCCAGGGCCCCTGAATCCTCTGGGTGTCCCTGGCTCCCAGAGACTCCTGCTTGCTGTACGGGGGCGGGGGGCAGAGGGGGGCTAATTTCAGTGTCTCCCCTCCCCCCTGCACCTGCACCCCACTTACCCCATCTTCCATAAAGCAAGGGGGGGGGACACAACGGATGGAGGAAGCTTCTAGGCAGTAGCTGTGGGTCTCGGATCTCAGCAAGCTGATTTAATTCACATGGCAGTGTACTTAAGCCTGGGGTCAGCTACTTAAAGGGGAAATGTGCATTTTTTTCTCTCACACACAGGGTGTGTGTTTATGTCTGCCCTCCCTCCTTTCCTGCTGTCTTGTAGAGTGTTGTGAGAGTTAACCCTTGAGGGCTCAGTCAATTGCTAGTTCATTTAGCAGTAAGGCATTCCCTGGGAAGCCTCCACCTCAACCAAGCTTCACAATCATCATTACTGTGTACCAGTATTAAATTGTTTGTTTAAAACTTATACTGTGTGTGTGTGTGTGTGTGTGTGTGTGTGTGTGTGTGTGTGTGTGTTAAGACATATAAATATAAATAGTCTTTGGCGAAAAAAATTTCCCTGGAGCCTAACCCCCTCATTTACATTAATTCTTATGGGGAAATTGGATTTGCTTAACATAATTTTGCTTAAAGTCACATTTTTCAGGAACATAACTACACCGTTAAGTGAGGAGTTACTGTACTAATTATGTAAGTCTTTAGTGCAATTCAGAACATTTGGTTGAACATACAGCCTTGCCAGTACTATTTCAGACAGGGCCTAATCCAACACTCTCTGAACTCAGTGGAAAGAGTCTTATGGATTGGGCCGTTCAATCCCAAACACCTCCCTCCATACATGCTTAACTTTATTCACATGTGTAGTCCTGTTCAGTTCAATGGGCCTATCCACATTGTGTAAAGTTACTGACATATGTGAGTATTGCCAGGATCAGGGAATTAACGTTGAAAATATTTGACAGGCTGAAATGGGTATAGATGATTTTTGTTTTGAACTGGTTTGGTTTTTGGTCAATAGCTGAACTGACATCCATTTTTATATACAAAAAATAAGAGCAAAATGGACCATACATCTGAAAAGGTTTATTTGTGTACAAATACCCAACAGAGATATCATGTTTCCCCATATCTCATTTTATTTTGGAAACCGGTATTCAAAATAATTAGTGGTTAATGTCAAAGGTATTATAATGGGCAGCCACAATTTTACATTGTTATGTGTTGTGTGAGTACATACATACATTTTTCCTTTAATATAGACTCCCATGTGTAAATTATTTTGGAACTTGGATTACTGGTGAAATATGGAAAAAAAATCTTAAATAACACTCCTTTAAAAATTATTTGCATTCTTCATCGTGTAGTAGAGTGATAACAAAATTTAAGGATAATCAGATTACCAAGCAACTGGTGCTGCAGTTGGTATCGATTTGATAACGCTAAGGATATTTGGATACAGCATTGTATAAAATTATATAATATACCATTCAGGTATAAACTTATACCAAATATATTTGCCCCAAATCCACCAACTCTTTCTCTGCATCAAGAGATTTTTAGAACCTTAACCTTTTTATCATCTGGCGGGCTACATATGTTCCAGACAGTGCTTAATTTGTGCCAGGGCTTACCAGGGATGAGCCCCGGCACCTCTAGGCTTGGTAATATATAGCACCGGCACTTTGGGCTTTCTGCATCAGTTATGAACGTTAAAAAAAATTGCTTGAGCGCTGGCACCTAATTGCTTGCGCCCTGGCACATGTTTCATTATAAATTAAGCACTGGTTCCAGATACTATACAAAAGATGTTCTAGAGAACAGAAGATAATGACCTTTAGCTTCAGCCACAGTTGTATCACCTGAGAGTGGAAGATTCTTGCAAAGGAGGCAAGCCATCCATCTCTAATTGGATGTGCAGGGTGCAGCAGTACCCAGTCTTTCTTTTGTGATATCATGTTCTCTTAAGGAAACTTGAAAATCTTTTGTGCTGTT
Organism: Mauremys reevesii; assembly: GCF_016161935.1. Classification (NCBI taxonomy): domain Eukaryota; kingdom Metazoa; phylum Chordata; order Testudines; family Geoemydidae; genus Mauremys; species Mauremys reevesii. The sequence goes on along the minus strand of NC_052623.1, from coordinate 243,975,970 downwards.
TTATGTGGAGGTGAATTCTCTTTCTCTCATAAGCTGATTTTTGTGCTTTGGGTAAGAGATTTAGATATTTTGGAGCTCAGACAGCTCCAAATAATTAATGGAGATATATTGTTGATAGCTCAGGGAGTCTTGTCTGGTGATATACCCTCAACAGTGGCAAGTCTCAGTCACATTTAGCCACCCCAGCTCACACTGAATGCGCTCATTGCCTTTCTCTGTATCTTCAGCTCACATCTCTAGATAGGCTAAGTAGTTTCGGCATTGCCTCTGCCAATGTCTGAGTTGGCTCTCTGTTTGTAACTCCTTTGCCTCTGATCTTGAAAGCCATCCACCCTGATATTCCATTGATGTGGAAAATTTTGCTTCCATAATGCTTGTTAAATTCTTGTATTATTCTGGTAGCCATGTCAGATATCTTTTCCCCCACTGCTTTCTTGAATGTCTTCCAGGTCTGACCCTGCTTTTCTGGAGCTCTGTTTTCTCATCTTAGATTTTGTAGAGATCTTTTTATTTTTTATTTTTTTTTAACTTGAAAGGTATTTCTGGGATATTTTCACAGCTTAGTCTGTAACTGATCTGCAGGAAAATCCACTGTTTCAGTGCCAAAATCAAGTGGTTTGATGTGTCAGCTGGAAGCCCACAAGGGTGCGCCCTTGCCCACATGCTCTGTCATTAGACCACCTATAACAGGGGTAGGCAACCTATGGCACGTGTGCCGAAGGTGGCACGCAAGCTGATTTTCAGTGGCACTCTCACTGCCTGGGTCCCGGCCACCGGTCCAGGGGGCTCTGCATTTTAATTTAATTTTAAATGACGCTTCTTAAACATTTTAAAAACCTTATTTACTTTACATACAACAATAGTTTAGTTATACATTGTAGACTTATAGAAACAGACCTTCTAAAAACGTTAAAATGTATTACTGGCACGCGAAACCTTAAAACAGAGTGAATAAATGAAGACTCGGCACACCACTTCTGAAAGGTTGCCAACCCCTGACCTATAAGAATGGTTGAGATTTGCTGTGACCTCACCTCTAGATGATGAAGTCCTGGTACATCAGGGTTGTGTTTTGAGGCACCAGGCCAGAGGAAAGACCAAAACCATTTAAATTGAGGCACTGTGCCCTTAAAAGGGGGGGGGGCAGGAGTGGAGGAGGGAACAGAATATGGAGAACCTTGAAAAGCTCCTGGCACTGTCTGCTGCTGCAGCTGGGGTCTATTCTGAGTTTCTGTTTGCAGGAAAGTGGAATTAGAGTGAAGAGGAAGATGGCAGAATCCTCTCCCAGCTGCTATTGGGGCTAGCCATTGAGATATTTTTAGATTGCTAGAAAGGAATCTCTAGGATGAACCACTTAGATCTTTTGCAGTCAGCAAGAATAGACTCTGTGTTTTCATTTTTTCATCTCAAACAAAATAAATTCTGTTTTATTACCTCTATTCTCCCAACCTGCAGTCCATTAAGAATGTAATGAACTGTTAACTAATTTCCTGTGGAAGAAAAACCCCACCTAACTGGACAGAAAAAGCCTCTTTGAAAAGATTTGCAGGAATGGGTGAAATTTTCTGGTTTTCAAAAATACTGTTGGGTGCTCATTCTGAGACCAGGGATAAAAGGTTCCAAATTTTCTCATTTAAAGTCAATGTGGCTCCTAAGTGTCTGAACTACTTCTAAAATTTTGCCCTAAAGTATGTAATGGCAGATTGGCTCTCCCCAGAGGCAAACCTTGCAGTCTCTTTTAATTTAAGCATATTTTGATGTGTAATTGTATTTATTGTGTGGAAAAAATGGCCTATTATAACTTTTACATGCTCGGCTCTATTGGCACGCCATCAAATGTCTATGAACAAAATAACACAGACCAAATCTGTTTCTGTCTGGCATAACACTCATTTCAGGACAGATAAAATATTCATTTTAACTGAAGCCCTGGGGCTTCATCAAAACAGAATAACTCCAATGGGTCACTGATAAGATTCAGTCTCACTATTTCCTAGTTTTTGTGATATGTGCAGCTTCAGAACTGCACAAGGCACAGCAAGCCACTCTTCATTCGTAACCCGCTGTCTGATCCTATCTGTTTCCCAATAGATATGTATAAAAGAACAAGTTGTGTCAGTATTTTATGAAGGCTCCAAATCTGGCTTTAACAATATTTGCTCAGGCACTGAGAGGGTCTGGGAATTTGATCTTGGCAAATATTTTGAACCAGAAAAAAATAGAACAGTATATGGGCACATAAAAGATCTGGCACAAATTCATCTGTTATCCCAACTGTCATTCCTGAGCATTCTCAGGGCTGTTTAGACTCCTGTTAGACTTAATCAGGCCAGTATATCTGAATCTACATGCCATGTATATCTGAATCTAATGTGCTGGACCATGGCTCAACAAAGCATATTAAATAATTAGGAAAATGTTTTTCTGATTTCTTTTGCAGACTGATTTAGCCGAATTTCATTTTTTTTTATATAAACAAAAGAAAGCGATTGTTTTAAGAGGTGAAATAATGATGACCTTTTAAAAATAATGTGGAGGTCACTTACTGATTTAGTCTCCAGTCCTGCAAAAATATTCCACACAAGCTGGCCCTTCTAGCTGATGGATCCCTTTGCAGTTTTCCCCATACATAGAGTAGGAAATCAATGTAATGATGATGTGGTATCATTTGGTGCAAGCTGACCTTTAATGGGTGACTATTGTAACATCTTATCTCAAGTGGTTTTAAAGTTAATATCCACAGCTGTAGCAGTCCTGTCTGTACTGGCTAACTGTAGTCTTCCTTTTAAGTGCTCTTTCACTTTTGAATCTTAACAGGTAATAATTGAAAAACTAATCTGTTCCTGAAAGGCTGTTCAGATCTGTGCCAGTTGCTATTCTGAAATTTGACTGGTTTCAGATTTCATTACAAAAGTTGAAACAGCCTAAATTAAATTGAGAACTTAGTTTAGACATCTCTGTAGCAAACCTGAGCCAAATTATGGTTGTCCATTAAACCTATGTATGCCTCATGCTTGCAATGTGGAATCAGGAACACAGTGGTTTGAAAGGCATTTAACTTTGGCTTTAGGCTTGCTTGAGACCCACAGCTCAATGGAGAGGGGAGGATATGAACCCCATGCAAAGGTTTGTTCAAACCCCTGAAAACCAAAACAGTTGTGTTTTTTTCACTCATCTCTTATGCTTCTATGGCACCTTTGAATGTGTATACTTGCTATTGGTAACAACATACCATTGAAAATGTTGCTTTTCCTGCTACTTAGTACCCTGTTTTAATAGAAAGCTCTTCTAAAATTATTCTTATTTGTACTGTGGTATCACCTAAAGACCTCTTTCAAATATGGATCTCATTGCAGTAGGCATTGTAAAAAGGCATAATGTAAGAAGACACTGTCACAATGCTGCCATGAAGCGATTACAATCTAAAGAGACAAAACATGGAAATGGTGAGCAGAGCCGTAACTAGCTATTATTGCACCCGAGGCAAGAATATAAAATTGCGGCCTACCCCTCCATATAATTTCATAGTAGTTACTTTGTAAAAAAAAAAAAAAAAGAAAGAAAAAGAAAAATACATAAATAACAAGAATAATAATGATAATAGACTGTTTATTTATTTTAATCATAAGTTCCGTCTACAAAATCAACTAATACATATAAGGTGTGTATCATAGTGCACGTAACGTACTAGAACCCCTGCTGGCTCACTGCTCGCCTGTTTTGCCCTCCCGCCGCTTGCCCACCTGCTCGCCCCCGACTCACCACTTGCCCCTCCCCCAAGTATAAAGCTTCATTCAAAGACCCAGGGATCACTATATTACTGCACACAGCAGTCAATCAATGCAGTTGTAGATAAATCACTGCATTATGCACTTTTGTATAACTTGCCCTGTTGAATGAATGAGGTGTGAATAAGGAAGGTGTGGAAGGCAGGCACCTCCAGACAGCTGCAACCGTTGGAGAGGGGCTGGGAGCCAGACCAAGGACAATCAAACTTGCCAAGTGGGCTGACTAGAGAAGAGCAGACATACTGACGGCCTAGGGGGTTAGAAGCAAGCACCTTCCTTTGGGAACACCCTCTTTGCAGCACTGGGACAACCCCCAGCCCAGAGAAAAGCAGCAAAAAGGACCAACAGACACAGTCCCAGATTTTGAATCTGGGAGATTTTTCCCCCTCCAGCCACCGACTCACTGCTCGCCTCCTCAACCTCCCCCCCACCAAGTATAAAGCCTCATTCAAAGACCCAAGGGGTCACTATATTAATGCACACAGCAGTCAATCAATGCAGTACCAAAAATTAAAATACTGAAATGGATGCCCCCCTCCATCCACCACTCACTGCTCACCTCCTCACCCCCACCTCCAAGTATCAGGGGCGGCAGGTTTGTAGAAATTTTGGTGGTGCCCAGAATGCTCAGAGCCCACCCTCTCCCCCGGTTCTTATGTGTATTCTTATATGTATGCATGTGCTCCATGTACCTGAGATTGGAGATTTCTAGCAAGTATTGTCTGTGATGCTGGCAGAGCAGGTGCCAGCTCATGCCAAAGCCCTGAGGCCTCCCTGAACACTCACAAATGTATAGCTGGAAACCTGTATTGTTAAAATAAGTACTAGATTCATAAAAATGTGTTCAGTGTTTAGACTTTATGAAATGGTTGTAAATTGCTTCATGCGTTAATCTCATTTATAATATCTGTATCCCATGTTATAAGGTAATATTTAAGTGTTTGCTCTATAACAGGGGTCAGCAACCTTCAGCATGTGGCCCATCCGAATAATCCGCTTGCGGGCTGGGAGACATTTTGTTTACGTTGACTCTCTGCAGGCATGACTCCCCTGCAACTCCCCTAATGGCTGCAGTTCACCGTTCCCGGCCAATGGGAGCTGCGGGAAGTGGTGGCCAACATACTGTTGTAGTGCCCGAGGAGTTCACACTTGATACTTGGTTGGTGAAATCTAAGTATAGAACACACAACCAGTTTAGGATTTGTGCCCTGCTTCTTAACAGTCTGCTCTGAGGTTGGCACTCACGGTTGTGAGCCAATCCACACAGCTTGGCAGCATCCATTGGTCTGCAAATGCACAGTTGTTCTCCTCCTGCTCCAAACTGAGGGCATAAAGGGCAGTGTGGACCAAGGCTGCTCCAGTTCCTTCTTACTGCCGCATGACCTGTGTCAGAATCCTCTGTGTCCAAAACAATCTTCATCTATCTTCTAATCTGTAAATCTATATCTAATGTACATCGTTTTAGTATTTTAGTATTCTTAATGTTTTTAGACTTTTTTTAGTGTTGATAGTTAGTTTAGTTCTCCTTGCCTCAGAGAGTTTCTTGCCATGGAAAAAGACTATGGCCAGAGTCCCAGGGTTCAAGAATTGTATTTCTTACCCCTGCTCCTTCTCCATTAGTGCCAGATACCAGCACTGCCTTGGGGAGGCTCAGATTGCCACCAAGTGCAGTATTTGTCACTTCTTCCCTCCTCGAACCTGCAATGGATGAGAGCTCCACCTGTGGAAACATTTCATAGGGAGGGCTACAGGAATCCAGTTGGGCCCAGGCCAGGGGACCCCTCCACCCCATACAGTGGCCTTAGATGGTGAGCAGCACCCCTCTAATCATGAACTCTGGACCAGAGACCAAAACTATTAAGTCTAAGAAACCCTCTCAAGAGTAGAGACATGAACATAGGCATAATGACAGATTCCTGGTCAGATCTGCCTCTCAGAAAAATGATTGGTCCAAGTCAGGTGAGTCCTTATGTGGACCCTAAAGAATTAGGTCCACATAAATCTTCCAATCATAAAGCAAAGATGTGAAGGAGGACAGATCTGTTAGTACTGGCTCCCGCTCCAACTCACAGGCAGAAATACTGGCACCCATCAGTTCCAACTTCAGTACCCAGAAAGACAATGGAGCAAATAATCAAACAACAAATCATGTCAAACTAACCTAATAGTGTTCTTTGACTGAGTAACAAGCCTCGTAGGTAAGATAGATGTGAGATAGTAGATGTGATGTATCTCGACTTTAGTTAGGCTTTTGTTACTGTCTCAGATGACTGTCTCATAAGCAAACGATGGAAATATAACCTAGACAAACTTAACTATAAAGTGGGTGAGCAACTGGTTGGCAAACTATACTCAGAAGGTAGTTATCAATGGTTCATAATCAAGTGGGGGTCTCACAAGGATCTGTCCTGGATCTGGTTATGTTCAATATCTTCATAAATGGTTTGGATAATGGCATAAAGAGTACGTTTATAAAGTTTGCAGTTGATACCAAGCTGGAAAGAGTTGCAAGTGCTTTGGGGGACAGGAATAGAGTTCAAAATGATCTTGACAAACTGGAGAAATGGTCTGAAATAACTGGGATAAAATTCATTAAGGACAAATGCAGAGTACAATACATAGTAAAGAATAATCAATTGCACAAATACAAAATGGGAAATGACTACCTAGGAAGGAGTACTGCAGAAAAGGATCTGGAAGTCATAGTGGAACACAAACTAAATATGAGTCAACAATGTAACACTGTTGCAAAAAAAGTGATCATTTTGGGATGTATTAGCAGGAGTGTTGTAAGCAAGATATGGAAAGTATTTTTTTCACTTAACTCAGCACTGATAAGGCCTCAACTGGAGCATTGTATCGAGTTCTGGGCACCACACGTTGGGAAAGATATGGACAAATTGGAGAAAGTCCAGAGGAGAGCAACAAAAATGATTAAAGGTCTAGAAACCATTACCTATGAGGAAAGATTAAAAAAATTGTGTTTGTTTTGTCTGTAGAAGAGAAGACTGAGGGGGAAATGATAACAGTCCAAGTATGTAAAATGTTATAAAGAAGGTGATAAATTGTTCTCCTAAATAGTTGGGTTTGGTCCTGCTTTGAGCAGGGGGTTGGACTAGATGACCTCCTGAGGTCCCTTCCAACCCTGAGATTATATGATTGATCACTGAGAACAGGACAAGAAGTAATGGGCTTAAATTGCAGCAAGGGAGATTTAGGTTAGACATTAGGAAAATCTTCCTAACTGTAAGGGTAGTTAAGCACTGGAACAAATTACCTAGGGAGGTTGTAGAATCTCTGTCACTAGAGGTTCTTAAGAGCAAGTTAGACAAACACCTGTCAGGGATGGTCTAGATCAGTGGTTCACTAAAATGTCAAGTCTCGCGAACCCCCTCCTAAAAATGAATATTTCCAGGGATTTTCTCCTTTACCTGAGTATAAATTATAAAAGCAGTGATCTTGGGAATATAAAATTTGTTTTTATGACATGCTTATTACAAACTATTCTTAATTATTATTTATCATTACAGTATTTTATTACATTATGAAAACAGCAACACTCTTCCAAGATATGACTTTTGTAGCTTGTATCACTTTGAATAAGCCTGTTATGAGACAAGGCTTCTATGTTTCATTAAGGAGTATCAGATGTGAAACAGTATGAAGGTATTTAAGAAGCCAACGCAAAGAGTTCCTCTACACAAGCATTCAGGTCTTGAGCAGTCCAGGCAAACAACGCATGTTACAACAAAGCTTAAACTTGTTCTTCATAATTTTAAAAACAACACTAGCTGCCTGTTTAATTTTAAAAGCAGCAAAAAAAAATCCACCTCCCTTTCTATTTCTTATAAGGAGTCTTGAAGTTTATATCTCCTCAGTGTAAAAGACATGCATGCTTTGATCTGCTTAGCTCCTAAAAGTCCAGGGGATCCAGGCTGCTGGCCCCGTGCTGCCTGGGGTCCCTATGGACAGCTCTCTCTGCTATTAGGGATTTTTTTCCCTGAGAACCCCCTGTAACATTTAACAAACCCCCAGGGGTTCACAAACCCCAGTCTGGGAACCACACGTCTAGATAATACTCAGTCCTGCCTCAGTGCAAGCAACTAGACTAGATGATTAATTGCGGTCCCTTCCAATCCTACATTTCTAGGATTCTAGGATTTTTAATGACTGCAAGTGATTTGGACCTTGGTTATAGGTTTCATCCAGCCTCTAACCCCATGCTGAGGCATTGGTTCAGTACTGACGCAGAGGGAAGAGGGTCACCTACTGAATCACCAGTACCAATCCATTTCCAGCTAATTCATCTGCTTATTGAAAAGTAAAATCAACAGATATATTGGAACACTTTATCGAGAACCAACTGTCTCCTGTATTAGTTAAGATGGCACTCAAATCTTTGATAGTAAAAGGATCCCATAAGAATGGGCATACTGGGTCAGACAAAAGGTCCATCCAGCCCAGTATCCTGTCTACTGACAGTGACCAATGCCAGGTGTCCCAGAGGGAGTGAACCTAACAGGTAATGATCAAGTGATCTCTCTCCTGCCATCCATCTCCACCCTCTGACAAACAGAGGCTAGGGACACCATTCCTTACCCATCCTGGCTAATAGCCATTAATGGACTTAACTTCCATTAATTTATCTAGTTCTCTTTTAAATCCTGTTATAGTCCTGCCTTCACAACCTCCTCAGGCAAGGAGTTCCACAGGTTGACTGTGCGCTATGTGAAGAAGAACTTCCTTTTGTTTTAAACCTGCTGCCCATTAGTTTCATTTGGTGGCCTCTAGTTCTTATATTATGGGAACAAGTAAATAACTTTTCCTTATTCACTTTCTCCACACCACTCATGATTTTATATACCTCTATCATAGCCCAACTTAGTCTCCTCTTTTCCAAGCTGAAAAGTCCTAGCCTTTCTTTAATCTCTCCTCATATGGAACGTGTTCCAAACCCCTACTCATTTTAGTTGCACTTCTCTGAACCTTTTTTAATGCCAGTATATCTTTTTTGAGATGGGGAGGATGAGGAGACCACATCTGTATGCAGTATTCAAGATGTGGGTGTACCATGGATTTATATAAGGGCAATAAGATATTCTCTGTCTTGTTCTCTATCCCTTTTTGAATGATTCCTAACATCCTGTTTGCTTTTTTCACTGCTGCTGCACACTGCATGGACGTCTTCAGAGAACTATCCACGATGACTCCAAGATCTCTTTCCTGATTAGCTGTAGCTAAATTAGCCCCCATCATATTGTATGTATAGTTGGGGTTATTTTTTCCAATTTATCTACATTAAATTTCATTTGCCATTTTGTTGCCCCATCACTTAGTTTTGTGAGATCTTTTTGAAGTTCTCCACAGTCTGCTTTGGTCTTAACTATCTTGAGCAGTATAGTATCATCTGCAAACTTTGCCACTTCACTGTTTACCCCTTTCTCCAGATCATTTATGAATAAGTTGCATCGGATTTGTCCTAGTACTGACCCTTGGGGAACACCACAAGTTACCCTTCTCCATTCTGAAAATGTGCCATTTATTCCTACCCTTTGTTCCCCATCTTTTTAAACAGTTCTCAATCCATGAAAGGATCTTCCCTCTTATCCCATGACAACTTAATTTACGTAAGAGCCTTTGGTGAGGGACCTTGTCAAAGGCTTTCTGGAAATCTAACTACATTTGTCCACATGTTTGTTGACCCCTTCAAAGAACTCTAATAGATTAGTAAGACACGATTTCCCTGTTAACTTTTGCCCAACAATTTATGTTCTTCTATGTGTCTGACAATTTGCCCGGTACTGACGTTAGACTTACCGGTCTGTAATTGCTGGGATCTCCTCTAGAGCCCTTTTTAAATATTGGTGTTACATTAGCTATCTTCCAGTCATTGGGTACAGAAGCTGATTTAAAGGACAGGTTACAAACCATAGTTAATAGTTCTGCAATTTCACATTTGAGTTTTTAAGAACTCTTGGGTGAATGCCATCTGTTAAGTTTATCAATTAATTCAAAAACCTCCTCTAGTGACACTTCAATCTGTGACAATTCCTCAGATATGTCACCTACAAAGGACGACTCAGGTTTGGGAATCTCCCTAACATCCTCGGCTGTGAAGACAGAAGAAAAGAATTCATTTAGTTTCTCTGCAATGACTTTATCGTCTTTAAGTGCTCCTTTTGTAGCTTGATCGTCCAGGGGCCCTGCTGGTTGTTTAGCAGGCTTCCTGCTTCTGATGTACTTAAAAACCATTTTGTTATTACTTTTTGAGATTTTGGCTAGCTGTTCTTCAAACTCCTTTTTGGCTTTTCTTATTACATTTTTACACTTAATTTGGCAGTATTTAGCGCCTTTCTATTTACCTCACTAGGATTTGACTTCCACTTTTTAAAAGATGCCTTTTTATCTCTCTCTGCTTCTTTTACATGGTTGCTAAGCCACAGTGGCTCTTTTTTTAGTTCTTTTACTGTGTTTTTTTAATTTGGGGTATACATTGAAGTTGGGCCTCTATTATGGTGTCTTTGAAAAGTGTCTATATAGCTTGCAAGGATTTCTCTCTAGTCACTGTACCTTTTAATTTCTGTTTAACTAACCTCATTTTTGTATAGTTTCCCTTTCTGAAATTAAATGCCACAGTGTTGAGGTGTTCTTCCCACTACAGAAATGTTAAATGTTGTTATATTATGGTCACTATTTCCAAGCGGTCCTGTTATTGTTACCTCTTGGACCAGATCCTGCGCTCCACTCAGGACTAAATTGAGAATTGCCTCTCCCCTTGTGGGTTCCTGTACCAGCTGCTCCATGAAGCAGTCATTTAAAGTATCGAGAAATTTTGTCTCTGCATTTCGTCCTGAGGTGACATGTACCCAGTCAATATGGGGATAATTGAAATCTTCCACTATTATTGAGTTCTTTATTTTGATAGCCTCTCTAATCTCCCTTAGCATTTGATTGTCACTATCACTGTCCTGGTCAGGTGGTCGCTAATAGGTCCCTACTGATATATTTATATTAGAGCATGGAATTACTATCCATAGAGATTCTATGGAACATGTGGATTCATTTAAGATTTTTATTTCATTTGATTCTACATTTTCTTTCAGATATCATGCCCCCCCTCCCACCTCCAGCATGACCTGTTCTGTCCTTCTGATATATTTTGTACCCCAAAATGATTGTGTTCCATTGATTGTCCCCACTCCACCAGGTTTCTGTGATGCCTATTATATCAATATCCTCCTTTAACACGAGGCACTCTAGGTCACCCATCTTATTATTTAGACTTCTAGCATTTGTGTACAAGCACTTTTTAAAAACTTGTCCCTGTTTATTTGTCTGCCCTTTTCTGATGTGTCAGATTCTTTTTTATGTGAATGTTTTTCGTCTGATCTGGCCCATACTTTATCCTCTTCCAACCTCTCCTCCTGACTAAAACCTAGAGAATCTCTATCAATAGACTCTCCTCTAAGAGAAGTCTCTGTCTGATCCATGTGCTCCTCTGCAGCAATTGGCTTTCCCCCAACTCTTTGTTTAAAAACTGCTCTGCAACCTTTTTAATGTTAAGTGCCAGCAGTCTGGCTCCATTTTGTTTTAGGTGGAGTCCATCCTTCCTGTATAGGCTCCCTCATCCCGAAAGTTTCCCCAGTTCCTAATAAATCTAAACTCCTCCTCTCTACACCATTGTCTCATCCACTCATTGAGACTTTGAAGTTTTGCCTGCCTACCTGGCCCTGTGCGTGGAACTGGAAGCATTTCTGAGAATGCCACCATAGAGGTCCTGGATTTCAGTCTCTTTCCTAGCAGCCTAAATTTGGCTTCCAGGACATCTCTCCTACCCTTCCTTATGTCATTGGTACCTACATGTACCATGACCATCGGCTCCTCCCCAGCATTACATATAAGTCTATCTAGATGCCTAGAGAGATCCGCAACCTTCACACCAGGCAGGCAAGTCACCATACAGTTCTCCTGGTCATCACAAACCCAGCTATCTATATTTCTAATGATCGAATCTCCCATTACTAACACTTGCCTTTTCCTAATGACTGGAGTTCCCTCCCCCGGAGAGGTAACCTCAGTGCAAAAGGATATGCTAACATCATCTGGAAGGAGGGTCCCAACTCTGGGAAGGTTTCCCTCTGCTCCTGTTGATTGCTCTCCTTCCTTGAGCCTTTCATCCTCCTTAACAGCGCAGGGGCTGTCTGACCGGAGGTGGGACAAATCTACAGTGTCCTGGAAAGTCTCATCAACATACCTCTCTGCCTCCCTTAGCTCCTCCAGTTCCGCCACCCTGGCTTCCAAAGCCCATACATGGTCCTTGAGGGCCAGGAGCTCCTTCCACCAAATGCACATATATTCCACCCACCCACAGGGCAGGTAATCATACATGCTACATTGAGCGCAATAAACAGGATAGCCCCCACTTTGCTGCTGGGCTTCTGCCTGCATTCTCTCCTACAGCTACCGAGATTAATGATAGGGGTTTTGTTTAAATCAAGAAGTTTTGATTATAGTTTAGTTTAAAGGTTTTAAAGAATGGCAAGTGTACTTCACCCCCTTCCCACTCCCCTTCCGAACTCCCTCTCAAAACTCTCTGTAAGTGGCTCTGGTTCGCAAAGCTCCCCGGTCGCTTGCTCACTGCTTTATAAAGCCCTGGCCTTCCTGATAGCCCTGCCCCTTACTTGCATTCCATTTCGCATGGTATTTATGAAGTAGGAATTCTTCTTCACTTATTTTAAATTCTGCTTCTCCTGTTGCATTCTTCACTCATTTTTCCCTCCCTTTTTGTGCCACCCCTTCCTAAGTTCTCCTCTCTTCACTTCTCTCCTGTGTTTTGAATTCCCTAACACATCTGCTTCTTTCCATCTTCTCTTGCTCTCCGCCCCACTTCTGGCTACTTTCAGAAGCTACTTCAGCTCCACCAAAAGCCCTTAACCAGATGGGTACGGTTTTCCCAAAATGCCAGTTCAGGCGTAAGGAGGATGGATGGCCTGGCATCAGTCTCAATACCTACTTTAACACTGAGCCTCATAAAGCCAGAAATGGACTGAAATTCAGAGCTTCACTGTACTGGAGTGGCTAGAACTGCGGCTCACACTGTACCAAAACCAAGTACAGGAACTCCTCACTTAAAGTCGTCCTGGTTAACGTTGTTTCAATGTTAAGTTGCTGATCAACTAGGGAACATGCTCGTTTAAAGTTGTGAAATGCTCCCTTCTAACATTGTTTGGCAGCTGCCTGTTCTTCTTCGAGTGATTGCCCCTATCCATGCCAGTTAGGTGTGTGCGCGCCGCGTACACGTTCGTCAGAAGACTTTTACCCTAGCAACCCCAGTCGGTCGGCTGAGCGCCCCCTGGAGTGGCGCCATAACGGCACCACATATATACCTCAGCCGACCCACCCGACCCTCAGTTCCTTCTTACCGCCCGTGTCGGTCGTTGGAACAGTGGAGTGCAGTTTGCCTGACCTCCGCTTCCCTAGCTTCCTCATAGTTCTTCTCTGTAAAAATTTGTACATAGTTGATATCTTAACTTAGGTTTTCTTGTTTTTGATAGTTTATTCAGTTTAGTGTTAGATAGTTAGTGGGTTCGGGGATTAGCCCCACCTGCACCCGGGACCGGAGCGTATGCCCAGCTCCCCGGGTTTCAAGCCGTGCTCGGCCTGCCGCAGTCCTATGCCTACAGGAGATCCTCATAGCTCCTGTTTGAAGTGCTTAGGAGAGTCGCACTTATCTACTAAGTGCCCAATTTGCAAGGCTTTCAAGCCTCACACAAAGAGGGAAAGAGACATTAGGCTTAAACAGCTCCTAATGGAGGCAGCCTTAACCCCTCCGGCCGCGGCACCGCCCGCTGTCCCTCTAGACTCTCGCAGCGCCGCCACGGCGCCACTCTGCTGTGCCACCGAAAGCGCCATCGGCACCGAAACCTGCCCAAAGACGCTCGCTCTCGCCAAAGGCGAAGAAGGGGAAGGCCGCTGCCTCTTCAGCACCGCCTGCTCCGAAGCACCAGAGTGCGCCCCGTCCGGACCGCCCGGCACCGAAACCTGCTGCGGCACTGGTTCCTCTGCTGCAGACGCTTCTGCCGGCACCGGCGACTCCGGCCACTCAGAGGCCGTCGAGCCCGGCACCTGTGACCTCCCCGGCTCCGGCCGCGGTAGAGATGCCACAGCCGTCGACTCCGGAGACCTTTGAGGTGGCGCGGGACCTCATCGCATTGACAGACCCGGCTGTGCCACTGCCCCCGGCGCCGCTGGTGCGGGCGCCCCGTTCCATGGGCAAGCCGTCAATGCTTAAGCCGCCTGCCGGCACCGACTCTGACCGGCACCGTTCCCGCTCTCGCCACCGATCATGCTCTTGACGCCGATCTCGATCTGGGCGCCGATCGCAATGCCGCTCACAGTCCCGGCACCGCTCAACTACGCGGCACCGGTCAGACTCGCGGCACCGGTCATTCTCCCGCTCTCTGACTCGTCATTCCTGGCACCGTTCAGGATCTCGGTACCGCTATGGCCGCTGCTACTCGCGGAGTTGCTCCCGGCGCCGAACATGGAGATCCCGGTCGACCTCCCGGCACCGCGCCGGTCGGAGGTCCCATTCTCGCTCCCGCTTTCGCTATCGGGATGCCTCCCGGCACCGGTCACTGCAGAGGCGGGAAATGCGATCCGTGGGCACTTCAGCGCAAGGGTTATCTGCTCCACCCTGGCCCTCTCGACACGCCTCGGCCTCTTCGCACGCCGACAGCTACTACGTCGACGACCATGACCCTCAGGTTCCTTCAGGAGTTTTTCACCAGTCCCATTATGCGGACCAGGACCCTCATCAGTGGGGTTATTGGACCCCTTGGGCCTACCACCAAGCCCAAGGGGCTCCTCTGCCTACCACGCATACCGTACCACACGAGTCACGCATCCCGGAGGCTACTGTAAGCCGCCCCCCAGTTGACACTGAGGTACCGTCGAGCGCAGAGGAAGGTATTCAGCCTGCCCAGGAACCTCTGGAGCAGGAAACTTCACAGGTCCCAGACGCTGACCGGGACACCATCATGCCCGGAATTTCTTCTTCCTCCTCTTCCCCGGATGAGGCGGTGGCGGGGTCGTCATCGGCAGGTCCCCCGCCAATTGACTTACGGGCGCACCAAGAGCTCCTTCACAGGGTGGCACTGCGAATGGACCTACAGGCTGAGGAGGTATTGGAGGTGGACAATCCGATAGTGACCATTTTGTCAGCAGACGCCCCAACCCGCATAGCCCTCCCCTTCATTAAGACTATCCAGGCGAATGCTGATACTTTATGGCAGACTCCGTCCTCTATTGCGCCCACAGCCCGAGGGGTGGAACGCAAGTACATGGTCCCTTCCAAGGGATATGAGCATTTGTATATACACCCTGTCCCCTCGTCGTTGGTGGTCCCGTCTGTCAATGATCAAGAGCGACACGGCCAGCAAGGCCCGGCTCCTAAATCAAAGGAAGCCAGGCGCATGGACTTGCTTGGTAGCAAGGTTTACTCTGCCGGTGCCCGGCAGATCCGAGTGGCTAACCAGCAGGCCTTGCTAAGCCGTTACAGACATGATACTTGGGCTGAGGTAGAGAAGTACAAAGAGCTCCTACCTCAGGACTCACGACAGGAGTTTGCGGCCTTCGTAGAGGAAGGTAAAAAGGTAGCGTGTACCTCGTTACAAGCCTCCTTGGATGCAGCTGACTCCGGGGCACGTACTATTGCCTCGGGCGTTACCATGCGCTGGATCTCTTGGCTCCAGAGTTCGACGCTTCCCCCTGAAGTACAGTACACGATTCAGGACCTTCCTTTTGACTCCAAGGCTTTGTTCTCCGAAAAGACGGACTCTAGGCTCCAGAACTTAAAGGACAATAGAGTCATTATCCGTACTTTGGGAATGCATACCCCGGCTACCCAGAGGCATCCGTTCCGCCCCCAGTTTAACCGGCCTTACTATATGCCCCGCTACAGGCAAGACTCTGGTCAGCAACGGGGTCGCGGGGGACGTAGATGACAGCCTGGCAACCAACCGTCCCAAGGGCGAACCCCCTCTAAACCACCGGGGCCTAAGCCATCCTTTTGAAGATACGCCCAGGGATGGCATACCAGATCTTTCTCCAGATCCCTCCCTGCCTTTTTCCAACCGCCTTGCCTATTTCCTCCCGGCGTGGGCCCGGCTGACCACCGATGCCTGGGTCCTACGCACCGTGGAACGTGGTTACCAACTACAATTCGTTTCACCCCCACCTTCCCACCCTCCTTCCCAGTCCCTCTTCAGGGACCCCTCTCACGAGCAACTCCTCTTACAGGAGGTGCATTCGCTCCTGGCCATCGGAGCGGTCGAGAAGGTTCCGGACGAAGAACGGGGCAAGGGGTTTTATTCCCGTTATTTTTTGATCCCCAAGTCCAAAGGGGGGCTCCGACCCATCCTCGACCTGCGAGACCTCAACACATGCATGCTAAAGTTGAAGTTCCGCATGGTATCCCTCGGGACGATTATCCCTACTTTGGATCCGGGAGACTGGTATGCCGCCCTCGATATGAAGGACGCTTATTTTCATATCGCCATCTTCCCACCGCACAGATGCTTCCTCCACTTCACAATCGCTCACCTGCACTTCCAGTTTGCGGTCCTCCCCTTCGGCCTATCCACGGCCCCAAGGGTGTTCACAAAGTGCATGGCCGTTGTCGCCGCCCACCTCCGTCGACGCGGCATCTCTGTTTTTCCCTACCTGGACAACTGGCTCATCAGGGGGGAATCGCAGGCCATGGTCCAGCATCATGTCGCAGAGATCAAAGACTTATTCACGTGCCTGGGCCTAGTTCTCAACATAGAAAAGTCCACCTTAGTACCAACTCAGAGGTTGGACTTTATTGGCGCGACCCTGGACTCATCTCTAGCCAAAGCCTACCTTCCGCAGCTACGGTTCCAGGCCCTTACGCAGCTAATCCGCACCCTTCAGGCCTCTCGTATGACCTCGGCCCATGCTTGTCTCCGACTCCTCGGTCATATGGCGGCTTGCACGCACATCACTCTGTTTGCCAGGCTCCGCCTCCACCCACTTCAGCTGTGGCTCCACTCCAGATACCACCCGCACAGGGACCCTCTGGATACCCTACTCACCATTCCAGCGGGTGTCCTTCAATCCCTGGATTGGTGGCTGTCCCCTTCCCACGTATGCGCGGGGGTACCATTCCAGGCTCCTCAGCCTTCCCTTTCCCTGACAACGGATGCTTCGTCACTCGGATGGGGAGCCCATCTCGGTGCTCTTCGTACTCAAGGCCTTTGGTCGGTGCAGGAATTGAATATGCACATCAATGTCAGGGAGCTCCGGGCAGTGCGCCTGGCATGCCAGGCATTCCGAACTCGCCTCCACGGCCGTTGTGTCTGTCTTTACAGACAACACAACGGCCATGTACTATATCAACAAGCAAGGCGGGACCCGCTCTTCCCCCCTCTGCCACGAGGCGATGCTACTGTGGGAATTCTGCATAGCCCACTCGATCCATCTAGTGGCGTCGTTCCTTCCCGGTGTCAAGAACACCATCGCGGATCGCCTGAGCGGGTCCTCTCTCTGCCACGAGTGGTCGCTGAGAGCAGACATCGCTCGTGCCATTTTCCAACAGTGGGGATTTCCCCATGTAGACCTGTTTGCATCCCGATCGAACTGCAAATGCCAGGAGTTTTGCTCCTTTCAAGGCCTGGCACTGGGCTCTCTGTCGGACGCGTTTCTCCTTCCATGGACTTGTCATCTGTTCTACGCCTTTCCTCCGTTTCCCCTCATACACAAGGTCCTGCTGAAGCTCCGACGGGACAAGACACGTCTCATCTTAATTGCGCCAGCGTGGCCCAGGCAACACTGGTTCACCACGCTGCTCTGTCTGTCAGTAGCCAGCCCAATTCCTCTACCGCTTCACCCGGATCTTATAACACAAGATCACGGCACTCTCCGTCACCCAGACCTGCCGGCCCTCCACCTCACGGCGTGGCTCCTGAGTGGCTAGACCAGTCGGAATTGCGCTGCTCTGCTCCCGTGCAGCACGTTTTATTGAGCAGCAGAAAGCCTTCCACTCGATCTACCTACGTGGCCAAGTGGAAGCGCTTCGCTTGCTGGGCTCAAGTGCGCGACGCTATTCCTTCCGAGCTTCCGCTTCCAATGGTCCTTGACTATCTCTGGTCGCTAAAACAGCAAGGGCTTGCACTGTCCTCCATCAAGGTGCACTTAGCGGCTATCTCCGCTTTCCACCCCGGTGAGGGAGGGTATACGCTGTTCTCTCACCCGCTGACTACTCGTTTCAGAAAGGGCCTTGATCGTCTCTACCCCCAGGTGCACCACCCGATTCCCACCTGGGACCTCAATCTCGTCCTCAGCAGGCTCATGTCCCCGCCATTTGAGCCACTGGCCACCTGTTCCTTACTGTACCTGTCATGGAAGACGGTTTTTCTAGTGGCTATCACATCAGCCAGACGGGTCTCTGAGCTCAAAGCGCTCGTGGTGGACCCACCGTACACCGTTTTTCATAAGGACAAGGTACAGCTACGTCCACATCCAGCATTTCTCCCGAAGGTAGTGTCCGCATTCCACAATAACCAGGACATCTTCCTTCCAGTTTTCTTTCCAAAGCCTCACGCATCCTCGCGACAGCAACGACTTCACTCCCTTGATGTTCGCAGGGCATTGGCTTTCTATGTTGATCGGACAAGGCCGTTCCGCAAATCCCCGCAACTGTTTGTGGCAATTGCTGACCGGATGCGAGGTCTTCCTGTCTCGTCGCAGCGAATCTCCTCGTGGCTCACAGAGTGCATACGCACCTGTTATAACTTGGCTAATGTCCCTTTGGGCCATCTCACCGCCCACTCTACCAGGGCCCAGGCGTCCTCCGCTGCCTTTCTGGCTCAAGTACCAATACAAGAGATATGCCGAGCGGCGACCTGGTCGTCCGTCCATACTTTCGCCTCGCACTATGCCCTGGTCCAACAGTCGAGAGATGACACAGCCTTTGGCTCTGCGGTCCTGCATACCACCACGTCTCACTCCGACCCCACCGCCTAGGTAAGGCTTGGGAATCACCTAACTGGAATGGATATGAGCAATCACTCGAAGAAGAAAAAACGGTTACTTACCTTTGTAACTGTTGTTCTTCGAGATGTGTTGCTCATATCCATTCCACACCCACCCTCCTTCCCCACTGTCGGAGTAGCTGGCAAGAAGGAACTGAGGGTCGGGTGGGTCGGCTGAGGTATATATGCGGTGCCATTATGGCGCCACTCCAGGGGGTGCTCAGCCGACCCACTGGGGTTGCTAGGGTAAAAGTCTTCCGACGAACGTGCACGCGGCGCGCACACACCTAACTGGAATAGATATGAGCAACACATCTCGAAGAACAACAGTTACAAAGGTAAGTAACCGTTTTTTTTGTCCCCTGCTTGCAGGAAGAGCAGCCTGTTGCAGCTGGGTGGTTGGAACCAGGGTGGACCAGCAGCCCCCCTATCAGCTCCTCACTCCCCTAAGTTCCCTGTGCTGCAGCTGTCCCTCCCGCCACTGCCATGTGCTGCTCCTGCCCTCTGCCTTGGAGCTGCTCCCAGAGACTCCTGCTTGCTGTACAAGGGAGGGAGGCAGAGGGGGGGCTAATGTCAGGGTGTCTCCCCCTCCCCCCTGCTTCTGCACCCTGCTTACCCCATATTCCATAGAGCAGGGGCACACACAAAGGATGGAGGGAACTTCTAGGCAGTAGCTGTGGGTCTCAGGTCTCAGCAAGCTGATTTAATTCACATGGCAGTGTACTTAAGCCTGGGGTCAGCTACTGAAAGGGGAAATGTGCATTTTTTTCTCACACACACAGGGTGTGTGTTTCTGTCTGCCCTCCCTCCTTTCCTGCTGTCTTGTAGAGTGTTGTGAGAGTTAACCCTTGAGGGCTCAGTCAATTGCTAGTTCATTTAACAGTAAGGCATTCCCTGGGAAATATCCCACCCTCTGACTCCTCTACCTCAACCAAGCTTCACAATCATCATCACTGTGTACCAGTATTAAATTGTTTGTTTAAAACTTATACTGTGTGTGTGTGTGTGTGTGTGTGTGTATATATATATATAGTCTTTTGTCTGGTGAAAAAAATATCCCTGGAATCTAACCCCCTCATTTACATTAATTCTTATGGGGAATTGGATTCGCTTAACATCGGTTTGCTTAAAGTTGCATTTTTCAGGAACATAACTACAACGTTAAGTGAGGAGTTACTGTACAGTAAAGAAATTCAAAACCGTTAACAAGGGGAAAAAAACATCATTCGGTCTTATTTTAAAGGTACATGTAAGTGGGGGAATGATCTGGCTATTGTGGGAACTGGGAACTTTTCTGGCTTATACATTATCCCGGTGAAATGGTCTAACAAAAGGATCTGAGTTCTTGATCCCACTTCCTTTACCGAGGCCTGCATGACCTCGAGTAATCCCCTTCCACTGCCGTGTGTGGCAGTCTCCTCGTAACCCCAACAATGCTGGGCCCATGGATTCCTGGGGGGGCTTGACCCCCAACCTTGTTGTGTTCACTTAGAATAGGGGCTGAGATGTCCTCGCTCCAGGGTGCACTCTCCGCACCGCACAGGTGCCGACTCCGTGGGTGCTTCAGGGCTGAAACACCCATGGGGAAAAAATGGGGGGGTGCTGAGCACCCACCGGCAGCCCTCTTATCAGCTCCTCCCTCTCCCTCCAGCATCTCCTGCCCATCAGCAGGCTCTGCCAATCAGAGCTTCCCCCCCCCTCCGTCCCTGTGCCTCCCGCCCACCACAATCAGCTGTTTCACGGCATGCAGGAGCGGGTAGGAGTGAGCAGAATGGGGTGGGAAGAGGCGGGGCACTGTGTGGCCTTGGAGGAAGGGAGGGGGGCCTGGGGCAGAGCCAGGGGTTGAGCACCCCTTGGCACAATGGAAAGTCAGTGCCTGTGCCGCACTGGACGCGTCTCTGACCCACTGATCATTACATAGAATTCAAAGGAAATACAATTTATTAAATAGCAACCAATTTTAAAAAATAAGGAAGAAATGGGAAAAGTTAAAGGAAAGCATGTAACCCCGCTCTGTGACACAGGGACATCACAACCAGCTGTCACAGGAATGTAAGGGAAGTTCACAGTCTGTTCCTCACACGTCCCAGACCACCTTCTCAGGCCCTGGCTGTGCTGCAGGCTGGACACTTGCTCTGACGGTGGCCACACACTTTCAGGCTCTTGGTGACAGGACCCTTCTTCCCAGCGTCAGCCCCCTCATCGGGGTTAGGATCCCACTTCAAGTCTGGCCTGCAAGGCCTCTTTGCTGGGGGCATCTCCCTGCCCTGGGCCCTCTGCCCTGGGCCCCCTTGCTCCTCTCACCTGCTCAACACACCCAGTTCTGGACTGCTCCACCTCCAGCCCCAACTCCATCCCTAGCACTGCTGTTGCTCTGCTTCTAGCCCCCGGGCTGCTTTTTTTTGGTGCCTCTGGCTCTGGTTGCTGCAGTTCTCCTAGCACAGGTCTGCTCTCTGGGCTGCTTCTGTGGTTTTTGTTGCTGCAGCCCTGCTTTCGGCATAGATCTCCTCCCTGGGCTGCTTCTCTGGTTCTCTCTGGTGGGTGTGGCCCTGTTCCCCAGCTCAGCTCGGGCCTCTGCTCTTTCCTTAGCTTGGCCCCACTCTGTTCCAGGCAATTCCAGCTCAAATGAAGGCTCTGGCCTCCTGACTCCCGCATTAGTCTGCTTGCCCTGTCAATCAGGCTGACCTGGAGCATTGGCCTCTCCCCATTGCTCCTGGGAACTGTCAGTCTTAGGGTCCTGATTTCCCATTGACCCTTCTCTTTTCTTTTGGTACTGGGAGCTAGCCAACCAAAAACAAAACAAACAAACAAACAAAAACCCTACTGAGTTTTAGTAAGGGGCCAACAGTCCCTTTACATATAGATGGGCTAATTAGTGGAATTTTAACAAGCTAGAACTAAATAACATGTTATATGAAGTTAAAGTTGGCAAAACATTTGTGAATCTCAGAAAACCTAGTTCAAGTGCTGAGTTTCTGACAAACTGGGTTTCAACCCACCTAGTTCTGGGTTATATTATAGAGGGTTGGCACAGTTCTAGTCAGCTTCATAGGTCCAATTCTGAATGTGCCGCTATTGCCACTGAAGTCATTGGGATTTTTATGCATGGATAATTCGCAAGACAGAACCCAATTTGTGTCTGTTTAACTCTCAGTTTAGTTACAGCTATTAATATGCAAATATCTGGGGTGTCTGTAAAAAAAAAAAAAAAGTGTCCTGCAATGTGACAGACACAACCATGATTTCCAACAGATAAAGGAGGTATAGCAGAGCTGCTCCTGGCTCAGTCATCAAAGAAGCTTCCTTTCTGGTACCGCTCCTATTTGTGAACCACCAGAGTGTGTGTTAGGGTATGTCCACACTACCCTCTGTGTGTTAGGGTAGTTCATACTACCCTAACACACACTCCGTTGACTCCGGAACTCCACCAGGGCGAGAGGCGGAGTGCCGCATTGTTTCCCTCCTTTGTTAAAAGGATTTTGCTACACTCAGACTCCGTGCTTGTGAGAGGGGAAGTATTGCCTCCCAGAGGCACCCAGGGGGTGGTATGGAATTGTCCCAGGACACTGAGTGGGGACTCGAGCCGGTTTTGCATTGTGTTATTGAAACAGAACCCCTAGATACTGAACCCGGCCCTTGTTGCTGCCAACTGTGATGGGCAGAAGAGTTACAACTGTGTAAGTTATGGTGGGGGCCTCTCTCCATCTTCCAGAGCAGCTCAAGATCAAGAGGACGCACAGATGGCTTAAAGCTGCCTTAGTGCCCCCTCATCCCACACTTCCCACTACTATTTGAGTTTGGTGTGACACAGAACCTCACACCTAATATTTGTCAAATGATTTTACATCCTGACGTGGAAAGCACAATAGGAGTACAAAGTATAATATAGTTTTAGTGGAGCAAATCCTGAAGGTGTTACACAGTGTAAATACTTAAATACTACAGGATTAAGCCCAATCTTCACAATAAAGATAAAAATATTATTGAAGTTGTACTGTAATCACTAGACAAAGGAAAATGGAAAAGGAAACAGAGTTTTCTTCTATGTAAGAGCCTGAACTTTTCAAATCTGAAGTGAAGCAATTTGGGGAAAAAAAACCCTACAAAATCACACATTCAATTTATATAATCAAATTCCTCCCCCTCTTTATGAGCAGGTTTATCCATATCCCCAGGCAGGTATGCTAACTTGTATTCAGCACACTGCTGGATACACGTCTAATGGCTTTCAGTGTGCCTAGGGGAGGGGCCAAAAACCTGCAGCACAACCCAAGTAAAATCGGAAGTGTAGACATACCCTTTGTCACCACTGCATGAGCTACACACGCACACACTTGCTCATTCTGAACACTTGCTATTTTAACCTTAAAATGCTTTCCTATGCAATACAGGTTTTCAGTCATACATCTTCCTCCCTCAGTCCTTTCTGAAGCCATACTCTACAGTCTGCTGACATGTTGACAGTTTTGTATGAATTAATGAAAGAGGGATCAGAAATAGCTGACATGGTTTGTTTGTTTATTTTTATTATTATTAAACTGACTTGTGTATCCAAGTTACTGCTGTGAGAAAAAATTAAAGTAAGAGGAGAGCTGGCAAAAGTCCTTAAAATGTATCAATAAAAATATAGAAAATCCCTTGATTTTTAAGAGCGAGGCTGCTGTCTTGAGGCAGCAAATTCTTGCTCTAAATCATAAATGCAGCTGTCTTACTGGCATTGCATTATACATAGAGAGGAAATGAAAAGTGATGTGTCCAACACTGAAGAAAATATGCCCAAGCTTTGATCACTTAATAAACAGAGCACTACCTTTATTTAGTTCTGTTTGCTTAAAAGGAAAAATGTTAATCCTATTTAAAAAATCTTCTGGATGGTGTCCTTACAATATTTTTGTACATGTAAATCAGTTTTAAATGTTGTTTTTGTAAAAATGTATAATGCATAAGAAAAGTCTGACCAACCAAACCTTAGCTACTCCACCCATTTCTTCCCCCCAAAGCAATGATTTGCAGAATCTAGGCATCAAGGCAATATGTTATATAAAATCCAGTGTAGTTGTAATCATGTCAGTTCCGGGGTATTAGAGAGACAAGGTGGGTGAGGTAATATCTTTTATTGGACCTGCTTCTGTTGGTGAGAGAGACGCTTTTGAGCCACACAGAGCTCTTCTGTGGTTCTCTCTCTCTCACTCACTAACAGAAGCTGGTCCAATAAAAGATATTACCTCACCCACTTTGTCTCTCTAATATAAAATTCAGGCTTTATTGATTTGTACACATGCCTTTTTGATCTGCACATTTCCATTAATATGCTTTAGCTTTCCCCATGCATTCTGTATTTGGCCATGTACTTGGTTGGCCTGTGGTGGTAACCACAGACAAACTGCACAACTGCTGCAGGCTTCCAACAACAGGGGCCTGGCACATACTGGACAAGGATTGCATGGCATATGCCAGCTCAAACAGGGACATTTCCTCTTTCTGTTTTCCTGCTTGCAGAAGCCAACCAATCAAAGATGAAATTTCTCCATTCTTGGCACATCTATTTTAGAAAATCAGTAATAATAATTATGCTTCCATTCCAACCTCACTGCAGGTGCTGGAAAATGAGCTGTAGTCTCTCCAAGAACACAGGACTGTAGTGGATATGTTCACCTGGGTATCTTAAAGAATGCTTAACACATGTTTTATAATATATATCAATTTATACTGAGAAAGTACCTTATCTGTAAAATGGCAGTAACCATGAAATAATAGTAATACTACTTGTGCACCTCAGAGAGGTGAGACTAAGGACAAAGACTACAAATCTGGGAAACTAAAATTATACACTTAAATCCATACTGAGGCAGACCTCAACGAGAGCTTTGGCTATTCAGTACATCTGAAAATCAAGCCACTAATTTAGTTGCATACATACAAAATCAGTGTAGCCCATATGAAATGGGTTAAAAACTGGCTAACTGATGGATCTCAACAAGTAGTTATAAATGGAGAATCGTCATCCAAGAGGGTTGTGTTTATAAGAACTAAACTCGGGGTTTTCTGCATAATGAAAATTCTAACATTTAAAAACAAAAAACAAACAAAAAAAAACACAAACAAAGTTACCATTCAGAAAGAAAATATAAATTTCAAAATTTCCCACAAAGGGGAAATTTAGGTTTTTTGTAATGATTTTTTTTCTGAATGTTTCATTTTGAAAGTGATCCAAGAGCTTCCAGGCTGCCTGATTTGTGGGACAGCTGGGTCTCCTGTCTGCCCAATTCCCTAGGCCTTGTTGACTCCTGGAGCAGCTGACTCCCAGGGCTACCCTGGTTAACTGGCTTCCTAGACTCTGCAGTTCCCACAGCAACCAGTTTCCCCACTTCCTAGAGCAACTGAGTCCCTGGGTGGCCAGCTCCTGGGACAACTTGCTTCCTGGGCCCCCACCTCCCTGGGGCTGCCCAACTCTGGGTTTTGCACAGGAGCATTTTAAATACTTTCCCAGAGAATTGTTGTAACCATACCATTAAAAACAGGAAATCAATCAACAAGTTGTACATTAATGGCAGTTGTACATTATTGGTAATAAATTATTTGTTACACTTACATAAGTCTGCTATGTAAACAAAATGTTAAATTTAAATTTTATCTAGGCTTTTGTACTGCACCATCACTAAGATTACAGCCTCTGCTCCATTCTTAGCTCTCTAGGTCATGCCTGACTAATGCAGTTCATAAATTACAAAATATCACATACTGCAATACATTAGCACACCAAAATGTGTTAAGAATAGAGTGGATGCATCTGTGTCATCTGATCTGTTTGTATAATCTACCTAAGTGCCTATAACCATAATTGAATTGTATTTTATTTCTGTGATCTTAAAACAAATTTTATTCATTTCCTATATGGAATAATCTTGAATTTTTAACTGATTTATCTGTTTATAAATTTATTTTGAATGACCCAAATGCTTCTGTCCATAATTCCGCTGAACAAAGGCTGATTCTACCACCAAATTTGTGAACAGACCATGAATGCCCATTCTTTTGATGGCCCAGATGTCTACAATGGGAATCTAAACTGGAGCAATGCTTTAACAGGCTCTACTGAGAACACTGACAATATCTCATGCCTCAGCCTGAGTAACAGAATGGTTCGTAGCAATACAGGTAATGAAGATAAAGCAATATTCAGATAGGTTCCTAAACACAAAGTCAAAATCCTCCTTCCCCAACTTTGAAATGCTTCCTTCCTGCACCTTGACTATTTTACCCCACCCCAAAATGTCAATCCTAATCCACTCTTTACCATTCTTCAACATATCCTTAGTTTCTCAGCCACTCACTTTACCTTCTCCCCCTGGTCCTCCGTCATCAGCCAAACCACCTTTATCCCCCTACCCCTAACATGACAACCCCAGAGAAATCATCCTCTGAACATTCCACACCTTCCCTGGATAATCAGTGACCTCAGTCAGCATAAGTGCCCCTTCTCTTCACAGGGCTTCTGAGATTAGTCACCCAGGCTTGTGAAGGCTGTTCCCATTCCCTGTCCTGTTCAAGGCTGCCTGTATGTGCAGATGTGACCTACCAGTGAGTATATATTGCAGGTTCCCCTTTTGCTGATTCACAGAGCATATGAGCTGCTACAGTCCTCAGCTACAGAGCCTTGGCTCTTTAGCTCAAGCAGTATCCGGTCTTGGTGTCATACTGAAAATGTCACACTAGCATGTACAAATCTTCCTGAGCCACTTTCCACATGGATGCTGTATGAAACTAGGAAGTGAATTACAGCAGGGAGCGTGAATAGGGAGTGAACAGCTAGGGAATTAAAGTTAAAAATTCCTGTGTCCATGGAGCTACATGAATGGCTGCATGAGCCAAATTCAAATGGCATGTATTGCAGCTGACTTTAAGGGAATCTCATCCACTTGCACCACGTCTGAATTTGGCTTCATATGGGCTTGGTTCTGCAAGAAGCTGAGCACTCCTGTGAGTTGCTAGATGCCTGTAACTCCCATGACAGCAGGGGTTCTCAAACTGGGGGTTAGGATCCCTCAGGGGATTGGGAGGTTATTACATGGGGAGTCGTGAGCTGTCAGCCTCTATCCCAAACCCTGCTTTGCCTCCAGCATTTATAATGGTGTTAAATATATTTAAAAGTGTTTTTAATTTATAAGGGAGGGTCACAGTAAGAGGCTTGCTATGTGAAAGGGGTCGTAAGTAAAAAAGACTGCATTACAGTCATTAATAATTGTGGGAGTTCAGCACCTCATAGACAGGAGTGAGCCCTACAATTTAGTTATGATCTCTGTGAATATTATAATAAAATGTGTTACTACTACAGGAATATCAATATATTATATAACATTTACTTGGATCAAAGTTGCATTTGAAAACATATCTAGAGTTGAAGCTGCCAATGTAAACAGCTAGTTTTTGAAAAGGAATAATGCTATTCAAATCTATGAAATATTTGATATTAAAATACATGTGTCTAGAATTGGTGTCAAGGAAAATTAGACCATCAGTTAGACCAACTTAGATACATGTATATATTCTCTGCATATAAGAGAGACTTATTAAAACCATCAGGAAGTGTAAGACATACAGAACTTAGAGTAAAATTTTCAAAATCTTTCAAAAACCTAAGTCCCATTTACAAAAGTGACTTTCAGTGAGATTTAGGCTAAGGGCTGGATTTTCAAAGGTATTAAGTGCCCAAAGATGCAGTCATTGGTGAGTTTGTAATGTTGATTTTGTGCATCATGGACTAAATGAGGAGTTATTGCAGTAGGATGAATTAGTCATTTGCAGATTCAGTGAGCAGTTTGTTCACTCTTAGCACAGCTTTATTTGGGGACGTTTGGTCATTTATGTTGGCCTTCTCAGTGCTGGAACCATGCTACTTCAAGCTGTTACCTTCAGCCTGCGTTCACACTCCTAGTTAACCACCATGCATTTTATTTGAACTACTAGAAACAGATAACTTAAAATACACATTTCATTCCCAAGGGTATCCTGGCAGTGGGCTGCAAATGTTTATAAATAACTGTAGCCAGCAAACTAATTATAAAACCCAATGTACATATGCAAATGTATAAAAATAATCACAGTTGTCTGATAACATTTATTTCAAGAGTGATCTTCATAACACATGATAAGATGAAACTGCCATAGAGTACCATACCACGTTAGTAAACATCACATGGTTTTCAGGGTCATTTCTCAGTGCGGTCACCCAAAAGGTTTATGTTAAAGAAGCAGTTTGAGCCTTAGCTTTGAATTTCCTGGCACTGATGGGTTTGTGACCTTTCAGTTGTTTACATGCAGTATTTTATTTTAAGTGTTATAAAACTGTTTGCAGAGGGACTGGATCAGTAACATAAGTATCTGACAAAGGTAGGGTAGTTAAAATTGATTCTTTGAGTGGAGTTGTGGAGTTCTGTAGATGTGTGTATAACTTTACTCATATGAGTAGAGCCTTGACTTAAAAGTTATGTATGTGCATGTTTACAGGATTGGGGCTTTAGTGATCTATTAATTTAAGTGGTTTTGAACACTGAGTATATTAACTATTCATAAAAATACAACCTAGGTGCCTAAGTGGTAATCCCTAGCCCAGCTATATGATAAAACAATTGTCAAATTTATTTTAAATACTTCAGATTTTTTTATTTGAGCAAAAATATTTTAAAAAATTAAAATTATGTATGTATTAGTTAAAAATATATACCTCTGGAGTGATTTGAACATTTTACTCCAAAAATAATTGAATAATACACACTAAACACAACTTTAAGGATTCATACTTTTCAAAAATCTATAGCAGAAGTGCCAATGCTTTAAGTTATTCTTTCTGAACTTGTTTGTGTAATGTGTATTTTTGGCATAATTAGCCAAAAATAAATTTGTATTAGTAAATAAGATTTTCTGGATCAGTCTTTCAAATATTAATAATTTAGGTTGGCAGGTAAAAACAGAATGCCCATGATTATTAAGTATTGTATTTACCTGAGTATCCAGTGTTGTTTCTACACTGAAAATACAAAAAATCAAATATTAACAACAATAAATTTCTAAGGATTTAAAAATGCACCCTCCTTTTAATAACGTTTGCTACAGAGACAGTCCCTATAGGCCAAATTCAGCTAATTGATTTCAATGGAATTGCATTTTATACCAGGGCTGAATTTGGCCCTATGTGGGTAGATTCTTCTTGAAGTGTTTATAACATCTCCTGTTTTATGCTTCTTAATTCTTCACAGCTCTCCTTGCACTATGACTAGGAATTCCTTTGCAAGTCAAGAGGAAAAGTAGAACAAGTCCCGTCTCTTAAATGCCATATATTTCTTAGATGCCATAAACAGGAGCTGAGAATCATTTTCCATGGAACTGGTAAACCAGAATATGGTAGCCTGACATAAAGTCTGACCTTCCAGCAAAAAGGCATCCAGTTGTGACCTCTCTATTGCATTCAAACTAGCTGCCCGTTAATAGATAGTGTTAAATAATCACATTCTATAAGAGATTGCATTTTAATCGTTTTTACAATTATTCCCTAGTTACAAAGGTTCTGTGGCTGCTCCATAGTTAAAATTACATAAAGATTTGCATTTAAATTAGGGAATAATCTGATGTGTTTTTATATGACTACTGTAACCCTGATTCTGCAAGCTGGTCCTTCTGGGTGGGCCTCCATTAACTTTGTTGAGGATCTGCCTGAGCACAGGGATCCATAAACATTTTGATCATTGCAGGATCACACCGATATCTTAGCTTCCCCAAATTTACCAAACTTAGTCTTGGGTTACAAAATGACTTTTCTAAAAATTTACAAGTAAATCTGTTACTTAATTTATTAATTATAAGCATTTTTAAATGGCAAGTGTATACTTTCTTAAAATTCCTCTAGCAAATATATTTTGGATTTTTGGAGATTAGAAAATTCACTCGGAGATTTTAGCAAAATCTGAGGCACAGTCTATTTTAAAGTTTATTAATGTGTAGATTTTTTTTATTAATATACTAATCATAATGTTTTCTATCTACTTCACAATGAAAGTCAATGGATATTTTCATTACTTAATTAATCTGATGGAAGTATTTGTCATCAAATGGCTGCTCCACAATCCAGGATTTCATTTTATTTTTTTTAATTATGTACCTAGCCCTCATGGTTGTGAAGAAAACCTTGAAAATGTGACCCAAATGAAATGTATACAGTGGGGATATCCTGAGTCTGGAGACAGCCTGAAATAATGTTATATACTGGTAATGAATGAAATGAATAATGGTGCAATAATAATGTCAATACTGGTAATTATTTCACTGCTGAAAATGTTAGAAACACTGAATTAATGTGACAGCTGCATTTGATGCAGTGCCCACTGTGAAATATCAATAAAGTCAATGAGACTACTCATGTGCTTAAGTGCTTTGCTGGATCACGACCTTAATGTCCAATGGCTTATATGACAAATGTATCATCTAAACTTTGACATTTACATTGTATTTCATGTGTTATTTATAGTGAAATGTCACAAAAGTCAATGGGACACTTGTGCTTAAAGTTACATGTGCTTAACTGCTTTGCTAGCTCAGTGCCTTGATGACCAGTGGGTTGTATGATAAAATTTATCATCTAAACTTTGATGGCACAGGGCAGATCTGCCAGCTACATGGCTCAGAGGGTGTGAAAAAGCCAACCCCCTGAGTGACATAGGTAAGCTGACCTAAGTCCCCATATAGATAGTACTAGGTGAATGGAAAAATTCTTCTGTTGACCTAGGTATTGCCTCTCTTGGAGATGGATTACTGATACCATGGGGAGAATCCTTCCCGCTGGTGTAGCTAGCGTCTATACTGAAGTGCTACAGTCATAAACAGGGGCATTGTGAGAGTTTATTCATATAGGTTTGTAAAATGCTTTGAGGTCCTCACATGGATAGTGTTATAGAAACCCAGAGCAGTATCTTCCTTAATACTCTTATAAATAGACTGATGTCAGAAGGTAAGTAAATGTTATCTTAATTAACAAATTCCTGCAGATCCAGTTGTTATAAAATCATAGTCACATTGTTTTTTCCAGCTCACAACAAATATTTGACCAAAGTCATAAGAAGGTGAAAAAAATTAATTAAAAGAAGAAAGCAAATTACAAAAATGCACAATCATGTCGGACATAGTTCCTAAGTGTCATGGGTATTCTTGCTATAATTGGAATAAAGAGTGGTAAAACAGAAGCATTCTCTGTTTTCCCTCTGTCCCATTCTAATCTCCAAAACCATTTGGTGTGGAATTTTTTCAGCCTGTCCTGATGTCTCTGCTGTAGAGTCTTCTTCCATCTCAGACTGATCGTAACAATCAGCAACAAGCAATTTCTCTACAATCTGAATCCTTACTTTTATTGTATTACTATGGTGATGGAAACTTCCATCACCTATTATGTTAAGAGACAGGAGGAATTCCTTGGGGACATGTGGACATTTCATTTAATAGTACTCACCTGGTTCCCCAGAGGTGGGAAATATAAACCACCAGTCGAAGAATGAGCCTGGCCTAAGTAGCTGTGGGTCTTAACTTGGTGGCATGTTTAAGCTTTGAGCTGTGGAATCTTGACAACTATTCTGTTGAGAATTAGCTAAAGGACTCCACCATTCTGGTGGTTGGACAAAAACTCTATTGTCTTGGTGGGTCTAATTCTCACTGGGCTGTCGTGGTCAGGAATGCACACAATACCGCTCTTCCTACAAAATTCACTTTTTAATTGCATAAATCTTAGGCTGTGTCTACACCTAAACTGCTACAGCGGCATAACTCAGCAATGCAGATGCACTACTGTAGTGCTTCAGTGCAGACATTTACTATAGCAATGGGAGGGGTTCTCCCAAGTAGACCTGGCCTTTGTCGTCATCTTTACCGGGGGGAAAAGTGTATTATCTAATGGACAAACTTTCTCCTTATTTAACTAGTAAGGGGAAAGGAACTCTGATGTGGAGAATCATTACAGACATGTCTCTAGTGGTGGAAGATGGTGTCATTCCACAGCTTCTTTATATGTAGCTCTTGATCTGTCAGCTCTAGAACTAATATTTTTTTCAGCTGAAAATCCTTTACACTTAGCCTTGCTTGACCACCATCTGTGCTTTGTTTCATATCCTCCTCTTATGTTACCCATGAGACTTCCTGTACCAGTTTCTTCATAAACTGAGAACGCTGAATTTCCTACATGGAAGATTACTCTCTAGTTCTTATTTGAAATGGGTTGATATGTTACTTTAACCACAGTATTTATCACCTTCTCCCATGTGTTAACTTATTAAACCAATGCCTGATGTTGTTCCTGTACATTTGTAACTTGAAATACCAATTCTCCATTTGGTTGACCAATTAATATCAATTTATTTGCTAACTGGATCATTTATTGTCTTTTCCAGGTTCCTAAATTGTTTTACCTTTGTTTATATCTAGATATTATATTGCTAATAAAACCTTTTCAAGATTGCTTTATTTACCTTGGCAAATTCCTTTAGTCATGGTTCCCTAGTTAATAATATCCAAGGGAGCAGCTTTTCCCTGAGACTGTTGCATAGCATCGTCTCCCATCTCAGGGGTTTTTAAACTATAACCCAGGACCATAGTCCTCCCTTCTGTTTAATACATTATAGCAGCATTTCCCTATTCATCCTATTTTAAAAGGAACAAAAAATAGTTTTGATCTATCATTTGAATCACAAGAGGAAAAAGGAGAGTTCTTCAGAATTAAACTATCAAATACTCAAGATTATTTTTTTGCTATGATAACCTCAGCTACATTTGATGATTTCTCCTTCCTTTGGTCACTACTGATGCGTGTTGATGCTGAGGGGATAGTTCTGGAAGGTGCTGAGCTTCCTCAATTCCTACTTACTTTAATGGGATCTAAGGATGCTCAGCACAATGCAGGATTGGGCTCTAGCTTCCTGGAGTTTCTCCACCCATTGTGAGGAATTCTGATCTTTCAGCAGCTTGTTCCTGCACATGTCATGACAGTCACACCTCTATCTACCAATGGAACCAGGAGAACATTTATTCCTGGCTAAACACTGCTCTGGTTGACCTCTTGTGTCAGTCAGTGAGATGAACTGCACTAATAGAAATGCTGACGTAAGTGAATCCAAAGGAATCGTATGCATCTTATTCCTCTAAGATTGTAATCTGATTTACATATAGCCTGACTCTTGATGTGCTGAGTATCCCTGCATCTCATTGATTTCACTGGGAGCTGCAGGTGCTCAGAGTCTCTGGAAATCAAACTAATACTGACTTTCACTCAAAAGCGCTTTACAAATTGAACAGAAAAACACACCTTAAATGTATCCACCTGTGGAGAAGTGAGTAGTAAACATCCACTTTACTACAGAACAATGGAGAGGAAATACTTTTGACCAAATACAGCCTACTATTAAAACAAGTGTCACGCTGTGCAGACAAGCCCACAATTTTCAATGTCTCATCTAAAAGACACCCCTCCCCAAGAGTAAAATGCATGCAATTCAATTTAACTATGGTATCTTGGATGGCTGATGGGTTGAGCTTACCACTCTGATTCTGAGCTGTGGTTCTAGGAAGTCTAGGTATTTTCACACCCAATGCTTAGACTATTATTAATAGCTCTCTCTGTCATCAAGAAGGGCCTGAAATGGAAATTAACCTACCAAGACAAAGTAATCAAAGGCTACATTAGGTTTCTGCATACTCTTCATAACAGAAGCTGACAGGTTTTAGTTTTGGAGTAGTCTTGTTTTGTTTCACATAATACTGCAAAAAAGTCATCTTTGGTGAAATAGTTTCCTTCTTCAAGTGATGCCCATTTAGCTGTTAGGGCAGTGGTCCCCAATGCAGTGCCCGTGGGCGCTATGGCACCCACCGGGGCATTTATGTGTGCCCGCCTAGTTGGGGAAAGAAGCCGCGGCCCTGCAGTTGCCAGGGACAGAGAACTCCAGGGCTGCGGGCACCAGTGCTCTCTGTCCCCAGCAGGTGCAGGGCCCACCTAGTGCCTAGCAGGGGAGAGATGCCAGGGCCCTCCACCTGCTGGGGACAGAGTACTCCGGGTTTGCAGGCTGCGCAGCTTCTCTCAGGCTTCTCGCTGCACTGCCCAGAACTGCCGCCAAAAAAAAACCGTGCTGACACAAGCACTTGCTTGCTCCACTGGTGCCTGGAACCGACCCTGTATGTGAGTATTCTTCCTGCACTAATACTGCTGTTTTCTTGTGCTTTGCAATTTATTTATTTTAAAAACATTTTGCTCCAAAATGAGTGATTCAAATAAGAGACAACGTACGTATTATTTCAACCCAGAGTGGGAAGAATATTAAATATGTTTTTCATATTATTTAATGTACAAATACAAAATAAGCCTTGAAAAATTGTTGGCGCCCGCCACACTCTTCTGAAAACATGAATGTGCTACTGGCCACAAAAAGGTTGGGGACCACTGTGTTAGGGCTTCATGCAGGTTCAGGGTCCCACCCTTGCAGAGCTCAGTGCATGGGCCAGGACTTAAGTGTGTTTAAAACTGCCCTGAAACAAAATCAACCAGAAACCATGCTACTAGAAACAAAACCATTGCAATAGGAGGTGTTTTAAAAAAGCACCAAGGGTATTATTTATGGAGGTATTTAGGTGCCTAAGTCACTTTTTTAGGCACCACTGAAATCCATCTGGGGACTGTACTCAGAGGCCACCTACCAGATTGGGCTCCTCAGGGAGGTTCACACAAAACAGTGGGGAATGGGTGGGAAAGGGACCTCCCTTATAATCTTTAGGCTAGGGGATAGACTATTCATCCAGGATGTGGGAGAGTCACACACACACCCAGTTCAAGTCCTGCCTCCTACGGAGGGGGAGAAGGGAATTGAAGTGGGATCTCAGGAGTGTAATCTAACCACTTAACTATGTAATGTTCTAATATGGTCTCCCTCGAGCTCTGTTGAAGTTGTTTGACTTTAATTAAACAACAGAATACTTAAATATTAATTGGGCCACCCCAAGAATTAGAATGATGCAGTAGCCCAGGCACTAACCTAAGAGATAGCGGAGCCTGATTCAAATCCCTGTCTTCCCACTCAGGAGACTGGGGATCTCCCACAGCTTGGGTGAGCACACTAGGCCAAAGGGAGGGCTCCCTCATTCCACCTGGGACTGTTTTGCTTCAGCCCTTGCATGCAACTTAGGCAGCCAAGCATCCATCTTCCCCAAGTTCGTGGACAGCAAGGCACCTCTCTGCAGCCTGGATTGAGGTACCTAACTTTCAGATTGGGGCAGGGCTTACCATCTCCCATTGGCTGATTTTGGCAAATCCCTGCCTAGCCTACTAGCATTAGTGGATCGCAGTCTTAGGTGTCTCTCTCTCCCCATTCATTGTGTAGGGGTTCTTAAGGTATTTAACTTAGCTTGTTGGATCACAGTGTTATTCCTGTGATTTTTCTAGGCACCGAAATGTTAGGCACCACAATGCTCAGCATTGCAACACCTAAGGCCCTTTCTGGATTCCACTGCAATTGCCTTAAACATTAAACCTGAGTTTGTCCAACTAGAGAGTGCCATTACTTTTCAACCTGAATTATCTGTGTATCAGGGGAAGGTAGTATTAAGGACATATGCTTTAGCCAATGTATGTGACAGATGTTTAAATAGGGTATTCAAACAAAAATTAGTAGTAGGGAAGTTTGAAAATAATTTGACTACAGTTTTTTTTTATAATTCTATTTACTGTCAACCTTTCTGATATTAACTTAGAGTAACAATCTATAAAGTAACAAAGCTGAGGTAAAGTGGGGTTTAAAATGAATGATGCTCAGTGTGGAGGATAAGATCAAAGGTGTAATGGGTCTGAGCTGCCTGTACTGTTAAAATACTAGTTATATGTGATTGAACTGTGTGCAGACTGTATGCATTTTGACTTACTGAATTTTTTTTAACTAACAAATCATTAAGAGGCCTATCTCTTTTAAACGAGTAGAGGTGAAAGGCATATAGGCCTCATTTGTTCTATAGACCCTGGTCCTGCAATCAAAGCCCTATGCGTTGACTTTCATCTATGGTGGGGAGCCTAGTGATATTTTCAGTGGGGCTCTACATAGATGTAAGACTCACTGCTCCCCGACAGCCCTTATCAACAATAAATTGCAAATCTTGTCAGTTATTCAGAGTTTAGACTCCTAACCATAAAATAAACAAACAAAAACAACAAAACCCCTATGAGATTTCTTGTAACCAATCCAACCCTCAAAACCAGACTTTACTGACAATATTCAGGTTTCTTTCTGACCAAACATCAAACACAAAAATGCCAAATCCAGATTACATATTATGTAGCCTAGAAAACTATTATTTAAAACCAACCTCAGTTCATGTGCCATGTTTCTGGTCATAGAAAACACATTACACTGGAGCTACCCTTTCAACCCATTAAACTCGGGAATTATGGTGATAGGCATGGTATTAAAAACCCAGATATATCCTCAAATAAATACACCACTGTGAATCTGTTTTATGTCTTAAACCACTGATTTATTTGCTGGGGGATGAGTAGGGAAATTCTTTTCTCTAATCTGTTCATTTCCTGGCTCTAAATGTTTCCCTGGGGTTTGTATTATTGTGTGCAGTGTGCTAAATGTATTATTACTATATGCAATTTACCTGGTCCTGTGGCTTTGAGAGCTAAGGCCCTGATCTTGCAAAGATTTAAACGTGTGTGTAACTTTACTCATTAGGCCTATTAAGTATGCTCCCAATTAAGTCTTTGTGGGCTCTAGGCCTAATTGTTTCAGCCCCCTAAGAATTGTAGCAAATGTTCTCCCAGAGGGGCACAGTCTATTGGCAGGGTTCCCCTGGTTTAATTGAAGGTGCAGTTAGTTTAGAAAGAGGATTTAGGCTATTGGACCCACTGTGGAGCAAACTGCATTGCAGTAAGACAGAGATTGGGACCACCCTCTCGAAGCCTACCTGCCTCTGATGTTCTGGGTTGGCCCAGATAAAGGGGGGTGGGAGTGGCACAACCTGGCTTTTGGGGCTGAACTACCCCAAGGCAGTTAGCTCTGGTGGGCCAGGCTGGGCTTGTCTCTACAAAGTGAAGTAAAAATTAATCTCGCTAAACAAGTGTGACTTTTTTACTGCCGTGTAATTGCCCCCTCCCCGTCACTCAGATTTATGGCTTTATTGCTAACAGCCGGTGGCAGCCAACTCTCTGCCGGTTGGCACCTCCAGCGCCTCAGCTTCTGCAAAGCCGCGCGGCGGGTTGGTGCGGTGCGATGCGCTCCCGCCCCGGCGCAGCAGCAGCGAGGAGGCAGCAGCCCGCGCGGCTCAGCTGACCCCGCGGTCCCGGGCTGAGGAGCAAGGGGCTCGCTCCGCGCGGCGGCGGCTACTGCTGCTGCGACCGTGCTCCGCTCGCTGCGTGGCCCTGGGCTGGGGAGCTGCCCGCAGCAGCGCCTCCTCCGGGAGGAGGGGGAGCAGAGGGAGCGGGGCAGCGTTTCCCGGGCACTGGTACAAGCTGAATTGCAAACACCGGCAGCCGCCTCCTGCTTGTTTATCCCCCCCGCCCCAGCTTCCCATCCTCGCTTCTTTCAGGGGGGGGGACTCGCCTCACTTGAAGTTGGGTGGCAAACATCGCAGAGCGCCCCAAGAGCCTTCAAACGGGGGCAAAGCTGTTCCGGGCAGCCTCCCTCCCGCGGATCTGCGTCTCTTCCCGGCAGGACTTAGCAACTTCTTCACCTCCCCCTCCCCCCGGCTGGCCTTTTATTTTTGTCTCTCCCTCCCCAAGCTCTGCAATGACCAGGACTCTGCCTCCCCCCGGCCATGGGGAATGGCGAGCCAGGGCTTCTGGCAGCGCCGGGAAGGCTCGCCCGAGGAGCAGGGAAGAGTGAGCGCGGCAGAGAGCAGCAGGAAGAAGAAGAAGAAAGCGGGCAGAAAGTCTCTGCTGTAGCTGCCCGCACGCAGCTCCCCCCCGCACCCCCTTCCCGAGCAGCAGGACTGCGGGGGAGCAATGATGGCCTAGAAATGCACCAGCGCTGCTGACTTTGTCCAGCGGCTTCTTTCTGTTCTTCCACCCCTTCCGAGCCGACAACCCCATGGATTTTTTTTTTAACCTGCAGCGATCTCGGAGGGAGAGCCTATAAACAGGGCGACAGGCTCTTTGAACAGGGGACAGGAGAGGGAGGCTGAGCTCCTTACAGCATGCGAGGCTTTAACTTTGCAGACTCTTCCTAGCCTGGCGCCCCTCTCGCGCTTCTCGGTTTGCGCCCAGTGATAGATATTAATTTTTGCAACCTCTGGAGGAACTTGAGAGGATTCGTGTCTCTCTCTGCTGGGGAGGGGAGGGGGTTGCCTCGTTGTGTATTCGGGGGGAAGAGGGGAGGCTGAAACTATGGCTCTGACCAGCGACTCTGCCAGTGTTAGAGGCAAGTCCAGCCGGAGCATTGGCGAGAAGAAAAGCCTAGCAGCAGGAGTAGGATCCGATTGCAATGGGTATTGTTATTCTGATGGGAAACAGCAGCAGCCGGGCACTCAGCAGGGGCAAAAGGAAGACTCAACCTGCCAGCTCTGCTGGGGAGACCTGGTGCTGCAGAAAATCTGGAGCTCCCGGAAACTGTCCTCGGCTCTCTGCGCCGGATCCCTGTCCTTCTTGCTGGCTCTGGTGGTCAGGTTGGTCCGGGGGGAGATCGGCTGCAATCTGGAGGAGAAGGAGGTAGTGGCGGCGGAGGAGGAAGCAGCAGCCGCAACAGCTGGAGGAGGAGAAGCGGCTGGTTTGCCGTTGCCTCCAGCAGGGCTCCCCAGTAGCAACAGCAGCAGCTTCCAGCTGACTCCTTGGCTGCATCCCATCGCTTTGCTCTTCAGCCTCATGTGTGTCTTCTTCTGGATGGGCTTGTACTTGCTGCGCTCCGGGGTCCGCCTGCACACAGCCGCCTTGCTCCTGGCCGCCTGCTGCGGGGGGGAAGCGATTGTCCAGATTGGGTTTGCGGTAGGGGAGGATCACTTGCTTTCCTTCACCGCCACGGGGGTGGTGCTGAGCTGCCTGGCCACTGTGACATGGCTGGTGCTGAAGCTGAGGCAGGGCGTCCTCATGATCGCCTTGACTAGTGCGGTCAGGACCACGTCCCTTGTCTCCTTAGAGAGGATCAAGGTAGCCTGGAGACCCTACCTGGCTTATTTGTTCGGGCTACTGGGCATCTTGCTGGCCAGGTACGCGGATCAGCTCTTGCCCCATTCCGGGGCGGCGCAGCATAGAGAGGTCTCTGGTGCCCAGCAGGCCAAGGAAGAGGTCCCGGTGTTTAAGAGGAGGAGGAGGTCCAGCTCCATGATCTCTCCCGAGATGTCCAGCTGCAGCAACAAGACTCATCGGAGGACCTCCCTGCCCTGCATACCTAGGGAGCAGGTAAGGAGCGCGACAGATCTTCACAATCCCAGGGAAAATCCAGGAGTCCGGGGGCTGAGGAAGAAGGAACACCAAGCAGTCAGGGTACAGCAAACTTGCGGGGGATTTTTATTTATTGTTGGTTGGTTGAGCAGACACTAGAAAAAGGAGTCGTAAGACGGAGTGGAGCGTTGCGAGTTGCTACAAACTTTTTGCTCGCTCCTTTGGCTGTGTACCAGAGCGGCTGAATGTTTCCCACAAATTAGGGAAGTGGGAACTGTAGGTAGAATGTGAAGAGTTCGGTAGCCCCTACTCAAATTCCAATTTTCTCCCTCCTTATTTTTGTGCTTGAAATGTCACTTTAATCTGCTTTGGTAACACTTTATTTTAGTTTTCAGCACTCTGGTCGGCTTTATCTCTGTTCAGTCGAAGGGGGATAGAATCAGAGGAGTCATTAGAGCAGGGCAAGGCTTGTTTCAAAATTTCACTATATTAATGTAAATCTTGAGGTTTTTACTCTGAAGATTTTTTTTTTAACTTGGCCAACAGTATAGCTAGCTGTTGCTGGGCTGGCTCTAAATATTGCGGTGGTGTGTGCGGGTGTGTGTTATTTAAAGTATAGGTTAGCCCAGGCTGGAGAAGCATCTAGCATCAATTTTATAAACAGTGATTTCTGAACTTTTTTTGGTTTGTTGAAAGAGGGCATTAATCATATTAAACATTCTCTGGTCCTTAAAAGGAGTTCATCTTTCTGAAATAAGCATATTTTTAGTTCTGTTTGGTGTAGGGAAAAGCCTCTTGCCTAATATATTGAGTGTGTTTTTTAAGAAGGGGCCTGCAGTAGTTGTCATCTTAGCTTTTCATGTCTTCACTACTACTACACAGAAGTGATCAAGAAGTTTTATACCCCAGTTCTTCTGTCCGTTGACCCTAGATATGATATTTATTTAGTTTAACTTGTTTTTTTGTAAAAACTGGTGTTTTTAATTTGAATTGATGTGTATTTTTGTCTAGAAAAGTTTTTCTCCATAAGCTCCGAAAAGAAAAAAAATACATCTAAGAATATGAACAGAATGAATATTAACACCTTCATAGCATAAACAATAAGGGATTCCAGATAGACACCATTAAAACTTAATTTTGCACTTGAAATTGCTTTCTGAGTTTTTGAGACTTAACTTTACACAGCAGAAGACTATTTTTCGATGGACTGAGTGTAATTGAGCATATTTGGAGTCAGTATGACACTTGCCCAGTGGTGAAAAGGGAAACCTAGGTGGAAATAAGTGGCAAATGGTGTTATATTTCCTTTTCCATTAGTCTTAAAAATGACTTGGTGAACCGTGGCCAGCTTAAGCTTATTCCGTTATACCAAAGGCTTTCTTTCAGGTCCCTTGCTGGATAAGCAGTTAAGTATTTTTAAGTGATGGCATCTAACCATATGGTGTGGGTGGCTAGTTTGTTTCTGGAAATGGTTTGATTACATCTCTTTGTGGCCGTTTATGACATTTGCTAGAAAAATTCCTGACAGCCTATATCCTTGAGGCATATTTTACAGCAAATGTACTTATTTATTTTATCTGAACAAAAATGTTAAATATTTACCACCGTCTCCAACAGTGTGAAAAAATAGAAAACTGACTCAGTTTTGACTCTGTTTTATTATGAATTATGTGAGAGCAATTAGGGTGTAAGAACAATTTGTAAATACAATAACTTTATTTTTCTCTCTTAGATGTTTGCTTTTTGACAATAAACATTTCCAGTGCACTTCCAGTTATCCTTAGTGCATTTCCACATGCACTAACCATGTGTAATGTCTAGAATATTTTTCCACTTGCTGTGGCACTTTAAATAAATGCAACTTTCTAGCAGACATGTTCTAAAAGTAATCACTTTGATATGGTCTATTAAGCCCTTCTATAGTTACCTTCTTTTGCTTATGAATAGCTCACAAATCATCATTATCATATACAGTATTATTAAATCCACTATAGCAAACAGATTACTTTCTCTATTTGTCTTAATGTTTTCA
Organism: Mauremys reevesii; assembly: GCF_016161935.1. Lineage (NCBI taxonomy): Eukaryota > Metazoa > Chordata > Testudines > Geoemydidae > Mauremys > Mauremys reevesii. The sequence goes on along the minus strand of NC_052623.1, from coordinate 243,934,711 downwards.
CTTAGGAGCACAGGTTTAATTATGTCTTGAAGTTCCAGTTTTCCCAACAATAAGACTGTACAGTGGAGTCAACTGAGAACTATGTAGTTTACTATTTTCAGGGATTTTGCCACATTTCTACTTTAATATTAATCAATAGAGGGATCATGGATTGCTCATGCCATTGCTTAATCAAAAATGGATGATTATCTCCAAGTTTGTTTTTAGAAGCAAATTGTCACGTTGAGTGTGTGTTTAATTTCTTTTAATACTCCCTTTTCCTACAGCCACCCTTTTAAAATAACAAAGACAGTAACAAGAAATACTGCGAGGCTCTCAGAGAGAGCCCCTTTTGGCTGACAGCAAAACAAAGTTTGTTTTTATAAGGAAAATCGGCTCCTGGTAACTTTAAAGAAGCCATAGGTAAATGTTTCTCTTTAGGACAGTTTTTAAATATAACATGTTTAAAATAAAATACTTTAAAAACAACTTCGCAAATCCCCCAAAACAGAGTAAAACAACAACCCCAACCTTGAATAGAATGTTGCAAGTCAAAGAGAGAGCTTTTTTTGTATAGTGTTTTAGAGATGTGAAAGCTCACACCACGAAATAGACCCACAATATTGTTTTAATGGGCTGAAAAACCTGCTTGAATTGTGTAGCAGATAATGTAAGAAGCAAAGATTTTGTGAACTTCTTACAGAGCTATTGCCCATTACCTCTTGAACGATATGTTTACATTGCTGAGCAATCTTATTAAGCTTTCATTTGACCAGCGTAATACTGTTTCAGTATCTAATTTTGTGTAGTAATGTGGGCTCCTTCTCTAAAGCTTATGAACAGTGGAGGGTGGAGATTTGCTTGTTGTTTTTATTTTATTTTTTTTACCCCAAAGAGCTATAGTGGTGGTTATGATGATGTGGTAAGTAATGATGTCTTAAACCGTCATAAACTGGCTTTTTGCCACTGAAATATAAATTCAGGACATTTTCATCTATTTGGCCTTCCACTATCAAAGTAAAATGTTATGGAATATTTGAGTTATACTGGTGTTAGCCTAGTTATCATTAAGTGCTTTTACTTTAAACCCCTGGTGTCAGTAGCTGAACGCTTCCCTGTGTCCCTAAATTATCTCTGGTGGAAACATCTTATCTTTTTCTCAGCCCCAAAATGAACTTTAAAAATAATAAACAATGGAAATCCATTTAGCCACTCTCTGGGAAATTGTTCACATTTTATTTAGTCCTTTTTTTAATCTGAATGCATAGTTTGGATTGCAGGGTTCCCACTTGGCATGCGTGCACTCATCAGTGAGAAGGGAGTGATTTGATGGTGGCCTGATTCTGTGAGGTACCTGTGACAATCAGCAGCACAGCATTAATGCACCCCAAGGTTACAGAACTCCCTATTGGTCTGAATGATCCTAAAACATCACAGTACCGAATACCTTCAGCTTTCATCAGAAGTAGTTGAGGATGCTTGGTTCCTTGAGGGATCAGACATCCAGGTTTGTTTGTTTGTTTGTTGTTTTGTTTGTTTATTTTTTGGGAGAGGAGAACCTGGTGAGAGAGATTGTGAATGAGTGAAAAACATAATGAATGGATGTATATTTTCCTCACTGATATAAATGTGCATGGTGTTTTGGGTAGCTGCACATAGGTGACACTACTCTTGATGGCCAAATCTTCTTTACACCTTGTTAAGCCATCTTTACTCTTCTTGCTAAAGCTGGTGACAGACAGCGGATCTGGTAGTCTTTTTGCTGTGCTCTGGTGTTTCCGGTGTGAAACCCTACATGCTGGAGTATAATACATTCCGGAGATAACTGTCTTGGAGCCTGTGCAGACCAGGATGGTCGTCTGTTTTGATTTGAATGTGTAATTGCATGCAAGCATCCAGAGGCAAGCAATGGCCCTAAGATGTTAAAGACAATGTTACTATACTGCATAGGTGGACCAAGTTGTATTCCATGCATAGATTTTTTTTTTCTTTTTGATGTTTGCATGTAATATGAATTTATTACAAGCAAGTTTTGCCAGTGGAAGAAGTAGCTCAAAGCCGTTCAGTTTGCTGTATTTATTATATTATATTTCAGGAATGCACTGTAGCTATCAGTCGCTGAACCAAAGACAATATCACAGGGCTTGAAATATCTTCTAGTTTGAAAAACGGGCTTACTAACCGCTGGCTAATGCGCATACAGATAGGGGACTCACAAGATTGAAGGGTGCTTGGTAAGAAACCTACATCAAGTTGCTGGGAAATGAGCTAATCCTGGACTTCCTACCAGGGTGCTGACCCTGCTCCAAGGTTCCATCTTTTGTGTCAGCTTCTGCCTACTAGATGCCTGATGAGTTTGAAGTGTCTCTTCCACCGCACACTCTCTCTCCTATGGTTGCTGTAAAAGAGAAGGATCTTTCATTTCTCTTTGCTCCTCTTCTGCCCAGTAGTCTCCTGGTTGCTTTAGGGAGGAGAGAGGACTTTTATCCAGGTGCCGGAATGGTGGGAGATAGTGGCTTCACTATTGCAACTCTCAGCTGTTGAGAGGGGAATTGAGGATTTGTCTCCACTACCATACCCTTCCCCATGACTTTTTTTTTTTCCTTCAACACCTCTTTTTCCCATGAGTAGTTTCAGTGCCTGCCTCACCTAGCTTTCCCAGAAATTGAGATGTATCTTGTGAGTTTCACTAATGCTCTTGGGGTTTTTGAATAGTTCTGTGGAAATGACCTGAAGGCTTGTCTACAGTACCTGCCAGATCGGCGGGCAGCAATCGATCCAGTGAGGGGTCAGTTTATCGCGTCTAGTATAGATGTGATAAATGGAATGCTGGGTGCTCTCCCGTTGACTCTGGTACTCCATCAGAACGAGGAGTGCAAGTGGAGTTGACAAGAGAGCGTCAGCTGTCGAATTACCGCAATGAAGACACCGCGGTAAGTAGATCTAAGTACGCCAACTTCAGCTACACTATTCACATAGCAGAAGTTGCGTATCTTAGATCGACCCTGTGTGGTAGTTTAGACAAGCCAATTTGTTTTGCCAATTTTACTCTGCTGCTTGGGAAAGATATGAGTAGTGTCAGGCATTAGGGCTGACTGCAGACTTGAAAAGACAGCACTGCATCAGTTCACATTCGGAAAGTTACTTTTTCAGCTGTAAGATCTAGTGTGTGTGGTATTATTATTTTATTTTTTAATATCTTAGCTTCTAAAGAAATTGGCGTGAGCTTTTCATGTGTTGGAGACAAGTGGATTTTTTTAAGTTCTCTAGTATACTGCCTTTAAAACAGGAATAAAATTATTTTTAATCTGCAACTGGTATGGAAGCTTAAATCTATAATATTCATATCATCTCCCTAAGAATGGACGAGATCTGAATTAAGGCACTAGGTAGGATATAGATTTTAAATTAAAAAAAAAATCCATATATATTTAGGCAAATAAGTTAATGCTCAGATAATGTCCTCTGGTGACTTGCTGAAATATGGTTGCTTAATATATGTCAGACTCCTGAAAAATCATACATGGATTCCAGATGTAATTCTGTTAAGCATGAATTCATGTAAGTAAACTGCTTTTACTTAGGTTGCATTTTTAACTCTCAGAAATTGAAAAGCTGTTGGGAAAACTGTCACAGTTGACAAAAATGGACCATAAAACAATCTGTTAAATACAGATTTTTTTTTTCCCCTGTAGGTGGGAGGGTAAAATACAGTAGTGACTTTCTGCTTTTTCTGAACTGAATGTAAAGTGTGAACATGCAAAGCCGGGAGCTGAAAGAAATCCTGTGTATGCTGGGTTGTCATTTTAATTAAACAACCAACCAAAACAGTGACCCTGTTATAAAATATGTTTTGAGAAGCCTGAAAAACAAACAAACAGTGACACATGATGTTTTGGACGTTAATTGTGACATTTGTGAGACTCTGTCCTGTTCTGATACTACTGTGTTCATTCTCTGAATCTTTTTTTTCAGGAAGTTGACACGCAATCCTGTATTTTGTAAAAATAAGGAATATATTGATCTTGTTTGTTTTTTTTTAAATAACACTTTTTGAAACTGTAGGAGAGGCAAAGCTGTAATGGCCGCTAGCCACAGGTCTTGAAATGGGCATAAGCTGACTGCATCCTAAGCGGTTTAAAAAAATAAAAGACCCACTGAAATTAAAATATTCATCTGATTCCTAAAAATCTTTCTTTTAGTATTTTTCCCAAATGTATGTTAGAGCCTATTTTATTCTATTAGATGTTCTAAGTAATGTTGGTTGTTGAATGGGATTCAAATAGTAAATAAAGTAAAAACTTTTTTCCTTTCATCAGAGTGGACTTCAGAAAGTTATTGCCTAGAGAATAAGAGACTAGATTATTAAACCATCACCTGAACCGGTTATATTTTACTCAGTATATCATTCAGAAATAAGCATATCTGAAGTATGCTTGTATAATACTCATTTTTGTTCTAGACAGTTCTGCTATTGGTATAGTATATTAGATAACCTGTTGCCTCTGGAGTTTCTATGCTATGTGGACTTCTCTGCCTCAGAGTAGTGATTTGTTTGAGTAATAGCAAATAAAAAGTCCATGTTTTTTCAATTTTTAACCTTTGCTTCTGAAGAACATTGGCTGTTTTCTATGCTGAGTTTTACTTGAGTACGTTTGACTAGAGGAGTCTGGGGGAGAACTGTGATTTATTGTTTGAAAACTTGATGGTGAGCCTTACAGTTTAACAGTTCTCTCACATGCAGGAAAGCAAGAATTTGTAACTCCCACTCAGTGTTATTCCAGAAATGCTCTCTGGCTAGCCCTCTGTCTTGCAAACACCTATTCATGTGAGTAGTCCCATCTGAAATCAGTGACACTATTCATGTGAGGCAAAAAAAGGATTGGATCCTTAGAGGGCATCAGAGATCCTACTCTGATTTGCACTATGACCTGCAAACAAGTATCAGATGATAAATTCAAAAATGGGCAAAATAATGGGCAAAATCCATCCTTGCTAGTTCAGTGATGTCAGTGGAATTATATCAGGAATTAATGCATCTCCATCTTTATTATCAATATATAGGAAAGTGTGTGTGTGTGTGTGTGTATGTATATATATATATATATATATATATATATATATATATAAAAAATCAGCCAGTTAATGTGTTTTATAATGGAGACATTTTTTGCTCTTTTTAAAAAAAAATATTTTCAGTTGTCTGTGTCAGCTCAAAATTTGTTGATATTTCACCTGATGATTAAATATAAGAATCGTTAAACATCTAGGTGAATGTGATAGGATAGGGACAAATCTAAAGGACTAGAAAACATGCCTTGTGGTGATTCACTCAAAGAGTTCAATCTGTTTAGTTGAACACGGGGGTTAAGGAGTGACCTTGATCACAGTTTATAAGTACCTACAAATATTTGATAATGAGCTCTTCGGTCTAGTAAAGAAAGGTGTAAGGTATGACAGTCCAGCAGCTGGAAGTTGAAGCTAGACAAATTCAGAGTGGAAATAAGGTGTAAATTTTAAACAATGAGGGTAATTAACCATTGGAACAATCATAGTGGATTCTCCCCTACTGACAGTTTTTCAGTCGAGATTGGATGTTTTTCTAAAAAATCTGCTTTAGAAATTATTTTGGGGAGGTTCTATGGCCTGTGTTATACAGGAGATTAGCCTAGATAATCACAGTGGTTCTTTCTGGCTGTGGGATCTATGAAAACCAGCACAATTGCTGTAGAGGAAAATCATGCCTCTCTAATCTGTTAGAATTCTTTGAGCATGTTAACAAAATAGTGGATAAAGGAAAATGTCTACTAAAGGTGGAAATTGTTTGGACCTTCTTAACAGAGCTTTGACACAGGCCCTCCCAAGAAGCTACCAAGGTAACTAAGTAATAATTAGGTAAATGGTAATGTTTTGTCAAGGATTATAAACTGGACATGAGTCGGAAAACAAAGAGTAGGCCAATTTTTCAATATAGTGAAAGATTAATGATGGTATTCCCTGTTGTTCTGTATTAGCATCGGTGATGTTTCATATGTTAATTATTTGAAAAACTAGGTGGACAGTAAAGTGGCGAAATGTGCATTGAGGCAATATTATTTTGGTAAGTCAACATTAGAGAAGACTTCAAAAGGACCTAACAAAATTAACTGAATGGGCATCATGATGGCAAATTCAACAATGAGGAAAAATGAAAGGAAACATAGCAAAAAGACTGATTAAAACTACTCATATGCATTGACATGTTTTAAAGTAACTGTGTAACGTGACCACTCAGGAAAAGGCTAGGTGTCCGTTAAAAACATGTTTGTTGTGCAATCTCAGTCAAAGAGCCAATCAAAAGGATAGCTATAGAGATGATGGGATAGAAAATAATGCTGAAAATATTATAAAGCCATTATTTACACTAATAGTAGGCTCTTGCCTGGGCTGTTTGATTTTTGGTCACCCTTTCTCCAAAATGGCATATTGATAATAAAGAGAGTTCAGAGATGAATGACAATTTATTAGGGGCTTGAAGAACTTTCATGTGAGGAGAGACTGAAAAGCTTGTAAGTACCTGTAGTTTAAATAAGTAGAGAGATTATAGAAGAATACAAAATATGAATTATGTTTAAGAATATAGGAATAAGGGGAAATTCAGTTAAACTATTAAGAGATTTCTTTTTTCAGACAACACATAATGAACTCTGTCATTGTATCATTGAGGGCAAGAGCTTAGTAGGATTTATTTTTTTTTAAGTATTAGACATTTATTATGGATAATGAGACCATCCAAATTTAAATTACATAGGTTAAATGAATACTTTTCTGTTTTTCAAACTGTCATGTTTAAGGGGATAAGGAATCCGCTAACTGATAATGGGAAGAAACGTCCCCTGTTGACAAGTTATTCTATTATTGCCTGCTACAGGGTTCTTACTCTTGCCTCTGAAGCATCTGCTACTGGTCACTCACACAGACACAACGCTGAGCTAAATGGACCTCTGGTCTAATCTACTATGGCATTTCTGATATTCCTAACACAATCAAGTACTCAAAATTGTTAGGAAAAACAATGCCAACAAGAATCAGTTAGACAAATGCAGCAAAGCCTAATGTTTTCTCTCATGGCCTGTGCAACGGTTGGAAAAATGTAAACCTCTGTGTGTCAAAAATAACCTTTGCTATTGATGTGCTCTCTCCCTATCTAATGCACCCACCCTTCTACAACAAAGTGTTTGAGATTAAAATAATTTATTTGCATGCACTCTGTATTCTGTTGGCTGCCCATGTTTGGTTTTGTTTTACAGATAGAATTGAAGTTTAGGATTGAATTTTAAAATAAAGGGAAAATGTTTCATGCATCAATAAAATCTTCACAGTATGTTGCCTCTTTAATTCTCCATAGGAAGTCTGTGCAAGAGACACACAGGATATTTGCTGACAATTGCTGAGTGAAGCATTAATGGAAATTGAAAAAGTAACAGTTCAATAGAGTCCTGTTAGAATTAGAACTCACCTTAGCCCTACTAATGCGTCTACAAAATAAATCAGTCCTCGATGTACTGATTCTAGGAAAATGATGTTGAGCCACTGTGGAGTTACCATCAAAGTCTCAACAGCAGAATCTTAATCAGACCAAATTGATGATCTGTTTCATCCTTACTTAAAGACTGATGCCCATAGTTTTAATTTGATTATCGGAATTGTTACAGTATCTGGTTTACAGGATTGTGTTGTACTATGGCCAGGAGTTAACCTCCTTTGGATTGCCTGGTTTGTTTAGTTATTTTAAACCATTGGAACTAATTGTATTTGGAGGATCATCCTTTGAGTTTGAGATAATTGAGGTGGTGGTGTTGGGGAAATGATTAGATTAATATATTCTCTGAAAAGTTCACGATATTTATTGAATAAGTCCGAGAAATATTCCCTCAGCTTTATCAACTGAAAATTGTTGAAATAATTTTTGAGTAGTATCATGACGTTATTTTAATATGCTATTCTAGCATTTGAGTAGCTTGATCCATAACCACACTTGAGGGTCTGACCAGCAATGAAAGAAGGCATTTTGAAAGAGCTATGAAATCTGAACTGCTTGGGAATCTGCACCTGAGCAATATTTCCCTTCTAATTATGCGAATAAACAGCTAATCTTCTAGGTTTGTTCTCCCAAGTTTTCAGTTGCAGGTGCCTTAGGAATAAGTGCTTGTGTGACCTAAAGGTATATGCATTTCCTTAACATCTCAATTAAAATGACACATTTAAGAATGTGTAGCCTTTATCGTGCAGCTGTGTGGATTGGGAGGGGAAGGGTTGCACAACCTTTTATTATGCACTATGCTGAAATTAAATATTGCAACCATAGCAAAGCACTGAATGAAATAATAGCCTTTTTGTTTGGAGGGTGGGCGGAGGGGGGGAAGAGGAGGAGGGTATCTTGTTAGAGGTCATACGCTAACCAAATCTAATTTGATTTTCATTGCACACCCACCTTTGCTAGTTTGTCTGTACATCAAAGCCAAAACAATGAATTTGGATGGATGACACTCAAACGTATTCCATGATACAATACAATTGGTGATGGTAATGATGGGTTATTTCTGAAAAGATCCAATCACGCAGATTTTTTTTTATACATAAACTTGTCAGTTAAAATAGAATGATATGCAAGTTAAATATATAAAATATTTTAAAATATGGCTTGGGATTTTACTTAAGCTTGCAAGCCTGGTTGGTGCAGTAGTATATTTTGCTCAGATGCAGACATGGGGCCTGAACTTGTGAGGCATTGAGCACTTTCAGTTCTCAGTAAAGTCACTGGACAGCATCTTAAAACCTAGATTATGCAAGATAAAGTACTAAATAAAAGTGGTCTCATTTCCCCCCCCGCCCATGGTGAATGACCATCCCCTGTTTCCATTGTTATCAGTGGGAATTAGAGAGGTTCACTATCCAGGTGTGTTTAAAAAAAAAAAAAAAAAAAAAGGGGCACTCACCTCTTGAATGCGTATCAGAGGTGTGTGGTGCTGCAGTTTCTGCTCTCACCCCCCCCCCCCCATTTGTGGTGTCCCCTGTAGGTTGCTGACCTTGCTAGGCAGATCTTCAGTAGCTTAAGCCTCCGGCTCCAATAAAAGGAACTGCAAGCCTTACAGGCTGCTTCTGTGCAGGCTTTCTAGGTAGGCCTGGAGGACCCACCTTCACCGCTCCTTTCTGGGGCAAGGTATAGTAGGACTTAAGGCCTTCAGCAGAAGTCCAGGAAGGGCCAGGTACACCCTACCCCCCATCATTAAGTAGTAGGGTAATCTTTCTTTTCTGCAACAGCAGCACTAGTGCAGAAAAGAAAATTTAATAAAGAAGTTTAATAAAGACACATGCAAAGTGCTCCACTTAGGAAGGAACAAATCAGTTTCACACATAGAGAATGGGAAGAGACTGTCTACGAAGGAGTACGGCAGAAAGGGATTTAGGGGTTATAGTGGAGCACAAGCTACATGAGAGTCAACAGTGTGATGCTATTGCAAAAAAAGTAAACATGATTCTGGGATGCATTAACAGGTGTGCTATGAGCAAGACATGAGAAGTCATTCTTCTGCTTTACTCTGCACTGGTTAGGCCTCAACTGAAGTATTGTGTCCAGTTCTGGGCACCACATTTCAAGAAAGATGTGGAGAAATTGGAGAGGGTCCAGAGAAAAGCAACAAGAATGATTAAAGGTCTTGAGAACATGACCTATGAAGGAAGGCTGAAAGAATTGGGTTTGTTTAGTTTGGGAAAGAGAAGACTGAGAGGGGACATGATAGCAGTTTTCAGGTATCTCAAAGGGTATCATAAGGAGGAGGGAGAAAACTTGTTCATCTTAGCCTCTAAGGATAGAACAAAAAGCAATGGGCTTAAACTGCAGCAAGGGAGGTTTAAGTTGGACATTAGGACAAAAGTTCGTAACTGTCAGGGTGGTTAAACACAGTAATAAATTGCCTAGGGAGGTTGTGGAATCTCCATCTCTGGAGATATTTAAGAGTAGGTTAGGTAAATGTCTATCAGGGATGGTCTAGACAGTATTTGGTCCTGTCATGCGGGCAGGGGACTGGACTCGATGACCCCTTCCAGTCCTAGAATCTCTGAATCTCTGAAGAGGTGGCACCTTTTCACATATGAATCCGCAACTAGCGATAGCGTCCAATTATGGGAAACTGACCGCTATTAAACAGATTTTAGAAGGGTTGGTTTGTTTGTTTGCAAGGTGCCTATGCTTATGAATAACACAGTGGAATGTGAATAGGTGGTTTTATTCTCATTAAAGATGGTAATACAAAGCTAGTATTGGCTGAATTGCTCACATAGTTACCTGAGTTCTTGTGCAATACCTTTTTTTTAATTTCAAAAACTCAAATTAGTAACTTGGAGACTATGCTTCATTATCTCCCCACTCCATTCCAGCCCCCCAAAAGCAGCTATTGAAATTGTAGCTTGAAGGGATAGAATTCTTAGATGAGTTCTTAGAACACTGTTTCTGAGTGCAGAAACATAGTGTGACATTGTACTTTCTGGACAGCTAAGGTTGTTTTCTAACATGTATGCAGGCACTAGTACATATCTTGCGCAAGCTTGTAATTTCGTGTCAGCCTCTGTAATCATTTCTTGACTTTTTGTCTTAATGTATTTTTCATCACTCCTTCGTTTAAAAATTTTATTTGGGATCTAACTAATTTCACTATAAATTACACTTTTAAAATTTAACCTGGACTTTAAATGACTCTTAAATTCTCCCACTTTTTTATTTATAATTTACGAGGAATTTGGAGTGTGTGTGTGTGTGTGTGAGCACATTTGTGCATGGATTTATTATGATCTATAATATATAAACCAAATGTAGAGGCTATTCCTGCACTGGAAATAAAAGTTCTTGCTGGTCATGTTCTCAGTCACTTGGGTACCCAGAGTGATTGTCTTGCCACTAACCTCAGCTGTGACCTGGAGCGGAAAAGTGTTTAGACGTGAGAATCTGATAAGTTCCCAGTACAGCTTGGGCCAGCACTGTTCTCATGGATATAGAATGAAAACAATGCCAAAGTGAGCCAGGAGATGTGTGGAGGCTTTTGTAGCATGGAATTCTGCCTGGTAAGGAATGAGATAAGACTAGTTAAAATAAATGGTTGACTGAGATAAATTTCCCAGATGTATGAATGATGTGCTTTATCCATCAAAACTTACTGCTTAGTTGTATAACAGGTTTACTTCTGCCCTGATACTCCCATGTTTAAGGAAGTGGCAAACCAGTCAGTGTTTATATTATTTATTAGAGTGCTTATGGAAATGAGTAGCAGAAACACTACTTCCAAAGTATTTGTTGATTAATGATTTTTCACATAGTTCAGCTGGCATTTCTCTTTTAATTCAAATCTTTGTGTTTGCCTTTAACTGTGAAATGCTGTGAGTACAATTCATATTCAAGTACTGATTTAAGACAATTTTTAGACCAATTTTAATCATCTGCAATTAAAATTCTTAAATGCATTCTTTATTATCAACTGATTACACTGAACTGCAAATGAATAAACATATCTCTATTAATGGGTAATGTTATACTTACCCTGTGTTTTTTGTGATAGGCTTAATTGTGAGAAGGGACTAGACTAGGTTTTTGGAAGCTACTATCATGGGTGGACCTCCAAAAAATGCTTTTGATCATCAGAAGCATTGAGCACTTGCAGTTCCCACTGACCTCTTAGCCAGAAAGTTCATTATAGGCCATCCTATCTTAACTCCAGATGGCATTAGCAGTTTACTCACCTGGCTAATGGGGTTGTAATGTATCGTTTCTTGACAAACAATTAGACTTGTGGCCTCCTATTTGTTTCTTATTACAAAGTGCAATATACTTAGTGTTTTCAAAGATGAAACTGACTTTTATATTGTAGGAACAATTACTTTTGTATCTTAAAAGTCTGCTCTATTCTTGGCATGGACAGTGTAATACAATAACATAGGATCATAGTACGCAAAATATATATTATTGGGTAATATGATTTGTAGGCACTCTGTGTATGTGAACAGCATATGTATTTCTCCACACTACAACATAAGAAAACAATGTTCCTTGGAAGACTGAAAAAATTCCAGTTATAATAGAAGATATTGGAAAGCATATATTGATCTTTTACCTTTAAACTTATTAAATCTTTACTTCAGCTTCCTATTGTGTTGTATGTTGTGTACAAACTTGCTTAGCTGATATGTAAGGCTCTCCATCCATCTGGTCCCCAAACTCTCAGTGACTTCTTGACTCCATATTTACTGATTATGGGACTGTTCTCATGGTTAACAATGACTACTAGATACGTGTTCAAAACCTTTCATTCTTTATATTTTAGCTGTGGCACACCTTGGACCTGTAACCCTCTTTTATCTGCATAGTTGAGATAATTTTTGGCTTCCTAAATGCCTCAGACCAGGATGCCCAACATACAATACGAGTAGATTTACATGGAAAAACAGATTTTTTTTTTTTAATTTTCTTGTCTTCATATCTGGAAACTGTCTCTTGTTGTTTAGATCTTCAGATTTTGTTACTCTCTCAGGAACTTCTACAAAGCTGTGATCAGAAGTGATAAAGTGCTTGGCTATGAATTGGTCCAGCTTCTTAATGGACGAGAACTTGAGTTCAAAAATATGTACTTACATCATATTCTGGCTTTAGCTGTGTATTGTTTATTCCCAGCTGAATGTGGAGACAGTACAATAAAGAATAACATAGATTTGCAAGTGAGACTGATGTATCACAAACTACCGTTAAATGCTCTTAAAAACGTTGTAGGACTGGATCCTCAGCTGGTATGAGAAATTCAATTAAACTACAGTCTTTTACACGAGTTGAAAACCTGGCCCATGTTGCGTGCAGTGATTCAGACAAATTGAGTTCTGACAACTTTTTTGTCTTTTGAGGTGGTAGAAATCTAGAAGCTCACTGTTCAGAAGGATGGAACAGGGTATGCCATGATCTTTATTGTGCTAAGGTCTGCAGATCATTACAATGAGTGCTTGGGAGCATAGGCGCCGACTTATATGGGGCTCTGGGGCTTTAGCCCCATGAATAAATCCCAAGCAGGGGCTCTGCCCCACCAATGTTTTTTCTCCTCTGCTTGGAGCGCCCCCCCGCCGCTGCCGCCACCGCCGCCAGGGCTGCCCAGAGCCCTTTAAATCCCAGCTGCGGCCGGGAATCAGAGGGCTCTGGGCTGCCTGCTGCAGCAAGGCTCTGGGCTGCCGGCTGCAGCGGTAAGCCCAGAGCCCTCTGATTCCCGGCCGCGGCTGGGATTTTAAAAGCTCTGGGCTCCCCGCGGGTGCAGGCAGCCTAGAGCCCTTTAAATCCCAGCCGCGGCTGAGATTTAAAGGGCTCTGGGCTCCCCGCCTCAGTGGGCAGCGCAGAGCCCTCTGATTCCCGGCCGCGGCTGGGATTTAAAAGGGTCTCAGCTCCCCCCGGTTGCAGGCAGCCCAGAGCCCTTTAAATCCCTGCCGCGGCTGAGTTTTTAAGGGCTGCGGGCTCCCCGCGGTTGCAGGCAGCCCAGAGCCCTTTAAATCCCAGCAGCGGCTGAGATTTAAAGGGTTCTGGGCTCCCCGCCGCAGCGGGCAGCCCAGAGCCCTCTGATTCCCGGCCGGGCTGGGATTTAAAAGGCTCTGGGCTCCCTGCGGTTGCAGGCAGCCCAGAGTCCTCTGACTCCCAGCCGGGGCTGGGATTTAAAGGGCTCTGGGATCCCCGCGGCTGCCAGCAGCCCAGAGCCCTTTGAATCCCAGCCTCTGTCCGCTGATTGCCCCTCCCCAGACCCCTGCCCCAACTGCCCCCCAGAACCTCCACCCCTATCTAAGCCCCACTGGTCCTTGTTCCCCATTACCCCCTCCCGAGACCCCTGCCCCTAACTGCCCCTTGGGACCTCAGCCCCCACCGCAGCCTCCCGTCTCCTTGGCCCCAAGTGCCCCCTCCTGAGACCCCACCCACCTTCCCCCAGGACCGCACCCCCTACCTGTCCCCTGATAAACCTCTTAGACTCCCATGCCTATCCAATTGCTGCCTGTCCCCTGACTGCCCCTTCGAACCTCTGCCCCATCCAACTCCCCCGGCGCCTTGTCCCTTGACTGCCCCCCGGAACTCCCTACCTCTTCTCCAACCCCCAAACTGCTTACTGTGCCACTCAGACCAGCGTATCTGGCTCCATGCAGCTCTAGACAGTTGCTGCCATGCTCCCCCATGGAGCCCACAGCCCTCTCCCACCCCCAGCACCTGCCTTCCAGATTTGAACACCTCAAAATTCAGGAGTGCTCAAGCTCGGTTTGGGCAGCTTTTACTTCATTTCTCCCAAATCAGTTTCCCCTGCAAGGTGCCAACTGAAGGTGTTGGAGAACGGAGAGATCAGGTGGCCTCCTAATGCCTGGAAAAGAGACAAAGGCCGGAGGAGGGAGTGTCAGTGCCTGTGCGGACTTCTGGGAAGTGCACGGTGTGGAAGGGGATGCTGTGATGCTTTGGAACATCTCCATACAAAGCCAGTCAGGACTCTGGGGGAGCCTCCTCTCTCGGAGCATACTGTCTCCAGGGCAAGAAGCTTACACCTTCCTGGGTCTGACCTCGGAGCATTCAGCATGCCCTTCCACGTCATGCACTTTCCAAAGTGAGTCTGCCCAGGCTGGTCCTGGGGCAACCAGAGGTCGCTGCACCCCAACTCTGCAGTCAGATGTGACTCTCAGCCAGACAGTAAAACAGAAGGTTTATTAGATGACGGGAACACAGTTTAAACAGAGCTTGTTGGTACAGAAAACAGAACCCCTCTGTCAGGTCCATCTTGGGGGGTGGGGAGCCCAGAACCAAGTTCTGGGTCTCTCCCAATTTCCCCAGCCAGCTCCAAACTGACACTCCCTCCTCTGGCCTCTGTGTCTCTTCTGGACAAGGAGGCCACCTGATCTTTGTCCCCAACACCTTCAGTTGGCATCTTGCAGGGGAAACTGAGGCACCCACACAGTATTCAGAGAAAATATTAAGAACATTCCCACTTCATCACAACAGATGCAACAAAATATAATACTGTATATTGAAGTAGGCAAGTGCTGCTTCTGACTTTCCACTTTTAATTGACCCTTGTAATCTTGTGGCACTGACGCGTTGTAGCTTCATTTTATATCGGCTTACAGGGCGGGAGCGGGGGGGTACCACCATTTTGGGCCCCACCAAAAATTATACAAACCTGCCGCCTATGCTTGGGAGGTAGAAGTAGGTTTGTCAGTCACTGGCAGCAAAGGAGTTGCCTGAAATTCCCATTGATTTATCTGCTCCCCTCCCCCAGTGGCAGGCAGCTCAGTCAGCCCTCCTTACTGCAGAGCTCTTCTGAGGAAAATTAAAAAATCTGTTTTAAAAGTTGTGACTAAAAGTTTGGTATGATGATGTGCCTGTGTAATTCCTAGCTGTGTCTGAAGGCTAAATTTGATTATTATTTTATTTTTGAGGAGACTATCCCCTGAGCTCTGCTTCCTTGTTTGAGGCCTTTGCGGCGGCTAGTATCCCTGCAGGCTTCAGGGATGGAATGGCTGAGGAACATCAGAGGAAAAAAAGGAAGGGTCTTTCTCTCTTGCTTTACCCCTTACCAGATATCTTGTTGGGGAGCTCAGATGGCTCTGTTGGTAGGATGCTGTTCCCCACGCTTTCAGCCTACTTCAGGCAGAATTGCCTTGACCTCCCCTGGGCACGTGAGAAGCCAGGAAGAACAGAAAAACTGGTGCCAGGGTAAGCAGTTTTCTCTCTCTCTCTCTCTCTCCCTCCTCTCCATGAGGGCAGTGTGCCAGTGGGAACATCACACCTATAGCCCACACCAGCAGACATGCTGCAACTGTGAAGCCCAGCTATCTCCTCCCTGTCATCGTGGGCCATGGATGGAGGGTACTGGACACAGCATGGACAGTGCCAACAGAGAGTGCAGTAAGTGGCCTTCAGGCCAAGCTCTCTCCCCTGCTGCCACTGCTGTAACAGAGCTCCTAGGGTGCCCTTCTGATATCCTCGGCTGGGGCCTCCTGTGGAAATTAAGACCCTTCTGGTCTATGTGGAGTTTATGCAGTTGGAAGGATAGACCCTTTGGGGAGTCCATTCTTGAACCTCAGTCCAATACCTTCCTTGAGAGACCCAGAGGGGTCTGTGGGGGTCGGGAATGGGAAGAGACAGTAGGCCTCTTTGAGGACAAGAAGATTGTTAGTCATTTGAAATATTTTTGGAGCAGTATCTGAGCCCAATTTCCCTCCCCTCTCTGAAACAAAGGATTGTAGGATCCTTCTTGAATTGCAGATACCAGAACTGGACGTGGTAGTGCCATAGCTGTTGCTTTGTGCCAAATACAGAGGTGATATAACCTCGCTGCTTGAGATTTTCCCCATTTATCTATCCAAAGACTGCATCTAACATCCCATCTCAGACCACTGGGCATACTTACCTGCTGATAATCAAAGCTCATCTAGAATACAGACAGAAATTGACATGCAAAGTTGGTTTATTTCATTAGGGTGAATTTTTTCCTTCCTCAGCAGCAGAAGAAATTGTTGTTCTTTCCCCTGAAAGTATATTTAATCCAATCAGTATTTTAGAAAGGTAGAATTGAGTTGTCTTGACTGTGGAAGCTGTCTCAACTGATGGGAATGTCAGAGGGTGGGGCATTCCTCTGCTGCCAGTGACTGACCTGCTTCGGTCCACATGCTGCAAGCAAGCTGAAGTACCCATTGTAAAGGATCTGTGGACCCTATTACTCAAAGACAGGAAAATTTCAGATAAACACCGAAAAATGCTTGGTTTCTCCTGTGAAATACACTCCTCCCTCCCCCCCCCCCCCAAGAAAATCTAAATTAGCTGAGAAGTTCTTGTTTTGTTCCTTTTTAAAAAATGCATTTCAAGAATTGGTGTTAGCTGGTTATTGGCCTTACTTTATCTTTCTTCTTGGAGGCTCTTATTTTTAATGGTTCAACTTTTTATATTCAGCTTCCAAGGTACTGTAGTGGCCCTTTACTCCCTTTAGGCTTTATGTCCTGAGTGATATTTGGAAAGCTGTGGATCTTGTGACATCATAAATGTTTTTGTTGGCAAGCCACACAAATGAAGTAGGACTGTAAAAGCTAAGTTTAACAGTGATGAGGATGACTAAGTTGAGAGGGGTTTATGTGAAAATCTTATTAATACCCATAAAAGAGAGAAATTTGGCCCCGGATAACAACAAATGGAAGCGTTTGGCAAAGATCCATCTTGCATTTAGTGGGAACTGACTCTTTGCTCTGGCCTAATTTTGAAGAAATTGTTATGAGCTGGGTGAAATCTTGTTATGGGATTGAGACTGATAGGTGTGAACTGCCATTTAATTTAACTAAGCAGAATCCCCATCTCCAAACAAAAGGAGTGTGTGAATCCGCCCAGGATCTCTTGCAGAGTATTGTTGTGGGTAGGAGCTTGTGTGAGAAGGCAGAACTCAAAGAAACTGAGGAGAGACAAGAGAGCTTCGGGGTGGAAGAAAGAGAAAGAGGACTACCTAAAGAGCAGCTGAAAGCACACAGAAACCTGGGGAGAGGTTTCTGGGTGAGGTGCAAGTAGAAAAGAGAGTGCACTTACTGCTCTGAGCAAAAGAAGCAGTTTCCTGCTATATGATTCCTTCAGCGTTCAGAGACACTGGACTTTGTACATTCTTTGTAAATAAACAAAGCTGCATCAAAGAAATACCGGACTGCCACCAACTTTTGCTCCCAACTGGAATATCTAGATGGCCCCAAACTTTAACTAGCTGCACTGGTGAAAAGGTGCAACAATGCTGTTTAAAATTAGTGAAGACTTCTATTCTTCCCCTGCCTTCTCCCTGAAAGACATACAGTTGATTTGAGCTAATTTTCACTTTGGTAATCCACTAATCAGATTCGTTATTGCAAAATGCAATGCAAAGCAGATGTCTTGCTGTTTCTCAGCAAAGACATAATGTTTGCAGAGAGATTTTGGTTTACTACTAATATTTTTAAATCTTGTATGGAGCTTTTCATCCCTAGATATCAGAGGCGAAACAATCTTTTTTTTCCAATTATGCAGCTGAGGGACAAGGAGATAGAGAGGGGAAAAAAGGACCTGATATCAGAGATTGGTTGAACAAAACTGTGGACCTCCAAAATGCTCAAACTTTAAAAAGTTGAGATATGGTCTCAGGTCCATCTTTCCTTTCTTTTAAGTTTCTAAGTTTTATGGTAAGAGATTATAATTGACAATCATTTGTGAATTGTGAAAATGAAAATCTGGTGACTCAGTGTCAGTGTTTTATTAACTTTATATATAGCTGTAAAATATACCCCAATCAGCTGGCTGTGATAATCTGATTGGATCCCTTAGTGTTAATGCTAAGATTCTCAGTAAACAGCACCTATTTGGCATACACAATAGCTAAATTTTCAATTTAATATTGGCAGCAAGTTTCTCTGCATGCCCTTGGAAAAAGAAGCTCCTTCAATCCTGGTTTAATTAGCTCCAGGAGGTGGTAGTCATGAAGAAATTGAAGCAGCCATAAAGAGAGAGAAGTTTGACAGCTACCTCAACATTTGGTTAACTCAAAAGTTGTCAGAAAACATTTGCTTACAGTCAAAAGGAAGCTTCTGCATTTCTAATTTGAATACTGGCATTGGGCAAAGTGCTACACTGGGTATGTGCTTGATTATCTTAGTATATTTTTGCGCCCCCAAAAGCTTTTCTCTGAGAAATAATACTATCTTTTGTTGTACTGTACAGTATGAAACTCAAGTAAATATTTCTACAAAGCATGTCTTCAACTGGTCTTTACAAACCAGTGGAAAGCATTTGTTGTGGGAATGCTTTGCTGCATACAGAATTTTACTGTTTCTTCCTTTCTCCTCTAATGCAATAGAAACTATCAGAATAATTCTTGCTTTTCTTTGAATCGGTTACTACAGTGACTTAGGCAGTTTGTTAATCAGGAGACAATCCACAATTAGGTTGCTGATCATAACTATATCACCGTTCTCTAACAAGTATCTACATCAATGTTATCTAGTAGCTTCTTCTCTACATTTTTTCAGCAAGAGAGAGGTCCAAATTCAGCCCTAATATGAGTGCATCTCCACTGAAGTCAAAGGTGTTGGACTGTCTTATTCCAGGGATGAATTTGGGCTAGATACTATAAGCAAGATTTTCTGATTTTAAACATTTATTTTATTTTTGTTATTGAAATATTCTTAATGGTACCATAAGCACTGGCATCAGGATGCCTCAAAAAACAGCCCCCCTCCCTCCCAAATATCAAAACCCCAGAAAATACACGAATCACACATGAGTGGGTCAATAAAACCATTGCATCCGAAGAAGGGGGTATTCACCCATGAAAGCTCATGCTGCAAAACGTCTGTTAGTCTATAAGGTGCCACAGGATTCTTTGTTGCTTTTACAGATCCAGACTAACACGGCTACCCCTCTGATAATAAAACCATTGTGGCCCTTTAACTTTAGTCATGCAAAAAACCTTCTCCACTAAATATATAACCTGTGAAACTGGAGAATGAGTTACTTATATTGACTGATCATGGCTTATTGGAATCCTCTCATATTAGTCCTAAGGCTGCAAACCTGCAACTGTAATATTTGCTGCGCTGTGCAAATATTTAAGATAGTGTAGTAGTGCTTTTATTAACCCTTGGTAAGATTTCAGAACAATCTTATTTCCCCCTCTGTTTCTGTACCAATATATAATGCTGGAAAGCAATGACACTGTGAAAGTAGCCATTTGGACATGGATTGTGAATAAACTCCTCTGGACAGTGAATTTTATTAAACCATATTGCCAGATGCTTCCAAAGAGAACTGCAAGTATAAAATCTGTTATTACTTTGACCGTATATCCATGATGTTAACATACCAGATGGCGAATTGATGACCCCTACAGTAATAACACTTGGCATTCTATCATGCTTTTCATATCTAAAGCACCCTACAGACATTTGGCCTGATATTATGAGGTGCTTAGTGTCTTCAACTCCCATTGAAGTCAGTGGGAAATGAGGGCAATTTGCATCTCACAAGAATAGGCACATTCGTTGATTCATTCCTCGTTAACACCAACTGTGGTGTGTTTTGTTCTGTTTTGTTGAAGAGCTCTAGAAATTGGAGTGTTGGTTCTTGCTTGCCCCAATGACCTAGGTTAGAGGTGTTTGTCAAAATCACTGGCTTTTTTCCCCGAAGGCCCCAGTCCTATGTGGTGCCAAATGTCCTCGAGTCCCATTGAAGTCTATGGAGGTTGAGAGAGTTCAGTACCCTCACAGCAGGTGACCCAGAAAAACTGATTGAGGAAATTAATTACTCAGATTTTCACTTACCTGTTTTCTTCTGTATAGTGGCCAAATCTTGGTTGCTTAACTTGCATTAGTAGGACTATTTAAGTGAGTGAGGTGAGGAATCAGCTCCCTGTATTATCTAACCCAGGGATCGGCAACCTTTGGCACACGGCTCGCCAGGGTAAGCCCCCTGACTGGCCGGGCTGGTTTGTTTACCTGCCGTGTCCACAGGTTTGGCTGATCAGGGCTCCCACTGGCCGCGGTTCGCTGCTCTAGGACAATGGGGGCTGCAGGAAGCGGCACAGGCCAATGGATGTGCTGGTCTCTACTTCCCATAGCCCCCATTGGCCTGGGACAGCAAACCGTGGCCAGTGGGAGCTGCGATCGGCCAAACCTGTGGATGTGGCAGGTAAACAAACCATCCCGGGGGGCCGCATGCCAAAGGTTGCTGATCCCTGGTAATCTTTCCTTCATATAAAGTCAAATTCAGCACTTGGCTGGAGACTAGCCGGTGATGGCCTCAGAGTCCCTCCAAAGCTAGCTGTCAGTGAGTATTTTTTTTTTTTTTTTAAATTCAGAGTATTCCTCCTGTCTACTTCCTTCTTTCTCAAGCTCTCATAGTCTCTACCCCCCGCCCCGGCTATCCTGCCTGTAATGCTCCCAGTCATAGCTGGATGAAGAGTTAGAAGTCAAAAGTTGCTTCTGAACTCAGTTTTCTCACTTCACAGTGTTCTACTAGTCAAGAATTTCTATTTTTGCATCTGAACAGTATTATTTTATGTTGATTTACCAAATATCAACTTACTTTGCACTGTTAGTACATACATTTAAAAAAAACCCTTGATGGAGTTTGGTGGTGTGTTTTGGCCATAGATGTTTGTTTTTGTCCTTGCTGTTCCCTTAAGCAAAGTTCTTGTTGATTTATCGAGACAATCTTTTGGGTTGTCAGACATTGCTTGCATGTGAAAAGTGAGATGAAGCATCCGCGAGTTGTTGGCATTTGTGCATTGGATGGTTGTTCCTTAGCGGCCTGATTTGAAAGCCTAATTAGCATATAAAGGCCAGATCCTTCCGTCTTTACTCATCTGAGTTAATGCTGTCCAAGTCAATGGGGGCCACTTACACAAATAAGAGCTGCAGGATGTGAGCATAAAAAGGCAGTACATTCCACACTCTAGTTAACTTCAGTTGTGTTTTTAAAAACATAAATCTTTTTGTCACTTGAGTTGTAACTAACAGGTTTTCAGACGGCTGTTAAAATCCAGGCCTGTCAAGTATGAAATTGTCCAGTCAATAAATGAACTTCATGAAATAATCCCTCCACTGGGGGCATTTTAAGGTTTTGAGTCTCTGTAGGAATGGGTTGGGTACCTTCAGGTAACGTGCTGGTGCAAAGAGCCGCCTTGTTGTTTTGAGAATACTAAAATTCTGTTGCTGTATGTGTTTAGCAAACCATGGTGTAGTCTAGTTTCAACAATAGTGTGTCTCTGCCTTTCTAACATTCAAGTTCCTCTTTTTTTAAATTTAAATTGGGTTTTTGGAAACCGGGCTCAAACATTTTGGTTTGGTGGCAACCGAGGGCCAACTTTTTTTGTTTTGTTTTGTTTTAAATGGGGGGCTGTTCTAATCCTTAACTGTACGTTTGCTTGTTTAATTAAGGTAATTTTGGTATGTGACCCTGGGTGGTCCACTAGGATTTCCAGGCTATTCTATGAATTTCTGATGCCCTGCTCCTTCCACTCCCCAGCAGTCCCATGGTCCCATGCTTTTTTGGAGCTGTCATAACTCTAGTTGAGTGCCTCCTCTTGGCTACTCACCAGACTGCTGTGAAGGGATCCCGCTGCTACATCTCCAGGTGTTTTGGAGTCCAGACACCTGGAAACCTTCTACAAATCAAGGTTAAAACTGTGTTAAAACTAGTTTTGAGTCTCTCTCAGTTTTCAGTGACCACACAGAAGATTGTAATACCATTGCTCTTTACTTAATCACATGAGAAGTACACAAATCTATGCAAAATAATAAACCTTACATGCATTTCTCTGCCTCAGTATCCTCACCACACTAGGCCAGATTTTAGGTTGGCGGTCAAAGTCATCTGGTGCTGTCTAGAGTCCTTCATGGCTTGTGTTTTGAAACATGGAACCTTTCCACTTCCCTGACCTTGGCTGGTCTATCACCTTCATCTCTCTTGCTCCATGCTTCCCCTGTGCCTCCCTTCACACAGAAGGGAGACAATAGAGCTTCTCTGAAGGCAGTGCAATGCTGAGAGATTTTAAGAGTCAAGTTACTTATGACTGTATATATGCATGGCTGTTAGTAGGAGAGTGCTAGCACATCTTCCCTGATGAGTGTGGGCAGCATTTTTAATTTTGGGTTGAGAATCACATTGCAGTTGTGTTCTAAAATCATGCTGCAGACTTCCAAAGAGTTTGCCAATAGCAGTCTGGCTAACATGGTTCTGGGAAGCAAATCTAAGACTCCAGTGCTCAGGATAACCTTGGTGTAGAACCTACCTGGTTTAGACTTCAGTGTGGTCTGGGTGCTTGTTCCTTTGAGGAGGAATTGTACCTACCCATCCCAGATTTCAGTTGAACAGACTACATACCCCTAAGACTGTTGCATGGCGTTTGGTTAACATTAGTGTCTTTATATAGATGGTAAAATAATTAAAGGAGTGCTCTGATGGGAGAGAGAACCTACAGAAAAATACATTTTAATGCTTTTTTTCCCCCAATGTAGGTGAAATGGGTTTTGGCTTTTTGTGTGTGTTAAGCTTTACTTCCTGTATGGGAAATGCTTCTGGCCAAATCAAGGGAGTAGAAGGCATTGAAAACAGCAGTACCATTGCAATTCGGCTGCAGAAAGGTATAGGACTGGCTGGTGATTGGGTGATGCTTATTTATGACTTTGAACTGCTGGCTAAAATCAACTGTAGCCTTGAAATTGCAATTGTGGCTCTAAATTACAGCAGAGTCTCCCCCTTTGCCCCTCAAAAGTCTTATTAAATAATATTTGTGTTACCATAGCGTGGACGTTGGTAATCTTTATCTTGATTATGTTTCTTTAATTATGAAACTGCATCATTTGCATAATTATTGGCTGACCTCTTTTGCACCGAATCTTAAAAATATATGTGTATATGCATGCTGTTGTAGACTTTATACACTTATATGAATATGTCCCAGTAGTGCTCTGTACAGGTTCAACTGGCTGTGTGCAAATTACACATTGGAGGATCAGGGCCATAGCACATAATACTGTATAAAGTGTGTGTGTGTGTGTGTGTGTTTAGAAGCTATAGATATATTTGGTATGGGGGTATCAACATGCCTATTTATAGATAAAGATATGGGGGGAGGAGAGGAAATCCAGCACCACTGCAGTGATGTATCAAGATTGACATGAAAACCAATATTATTCTAGTTAGCAGAGGAAATTCTTTGTAAAGCATGTACAAGAAAGGTATTTAACCCACCTCAACGATTTCCTGCCCAACTATATCCAAATAAAATCAGACACATTCTTTTTTTTTCTGAATAGGGTCATTTTGAAAGAACTCTTGGAACAGAGAAGTATCAACATTTTTCTCCCCTCCCCCATTTTAGTTCATGGTTTTTCTTGTGAAAAGCTTCTAAAAAGGCTTTAATCTTGTATTTAAAATTAAATCTGTGAAAGTCTGATTGCGGGGCAGGGGTGAAAAAAGGATTTGGTTCAGCATTTAATGCACTGAGGGAAGAGACCTCCTTGCTTTGGATTTCTGTGTGTCTGGATGGCAGGGTGTGTAATTGCAGTTTTCAGTCTGTCCTGCCAGCTCTTTGCTGATACTGCCTGTGCTTAAGGCCATAAAACTGAGAAACTTTGTGCGTGTGTTTCATGTATGCTCTATTTAGCAACTGGGGAAAACCCCATATATCTTAGATCTTAATTTTTTTTCAGAGTTTGAACATGTCATAACTGGTTGGCACAGAGTATTATAGCTTTTGTACAATTGATTTAATGGAAGAGGGAGGATTAAAACTCCCTTGCGCAGCTTAACTACTTGAAGTCACATAGCTCAGGGTTGGAAAATTTACCAGACACCATACATAGCCAGAGGCATAGACAATAAGTGACTTGACCCAAGTTTCACAGGAAGAAACTCAAGACCATCCTTTTTCTACTCTCCCTATCCTCTGCCTGTTTTTTGACTGCTCTCTCTGAGAGTACTGCAAGAAACTGTTTCTGCTGCTGCTTTCTTGGAAGCAGCAGGTTGAAATTGGCATGGTTCTTGTCAATCTCTACTGTTCCCCAGAGTTTTTTAAATAACTGTGAAATGGACCAGCGTCATATCAAGTTCTGTTTGCAATTGCTTTTGGCAAAATTATGAAGTGCACAGGAGGCACTGTAGCCATTTGTAGATTAATGAAGGGAAATCAAAACACTACAGAAATGGGTGCTGTATGTCTCCTCACTCACCAGTGGAAGCTTCGCACTTGCCATTGGCAAGTAGATTTTTTTCACATTCTTGCCTAATTTATAAGAAAAGTATCCTTCTCCCTTATAGTACACTGAGAGATCACAAACCTAACAGCCAACTACAGGAATAATAATTTTTAAAAAACGTAGATAAAATAGTTTAACTGATGAGTATCATGCATAGTGTGAGGGCTAAACACTTAATGCAAATATTTTCCCTTCAATTTTTTTTTTATGTTGTTGTGCAATTATTTCAAATGCCATTTCTAAATGAAACTGTAGATCATGTAGTGGTTGAGAGACAACAATATTTGTCAATATGTGCTAATATTTAAAAAGGATGATCCAAGTAATTTTAGGCCTGTCAGTCTGACATTGATTCTGGGCAAGATAATTGAATCCTTTATCAGCCACTCCATTAATAAAGAATTAAAGGAAGCATTAATTTTTTAATCAATTCATGCCAATCAACATGGGCTTGTGGAAAACAGATCGTTAGTTTGACAGGGTGTTTGGTTTTTTTTTTTAAATTTTATTATGAGAATACTAGTGTTGATGTCATATGTTTTTAGGGCTTGCCTACACAAAAATGTAATTTGTGGCAAGCTGGTGAGAGAATGTACCACCAGGAGCCTGCTGGGCACTAACTGTTCATGTGGACCCTGCTGACATGAATTAATGGACTAGATCAAAATGCATTAACAAAGTGTTAATGCACATTGGTAGAGTCCACATGTATAGTTAGTCTATGGTAGGCTAATGTTGGATAGATTCACATCCCAGCTTGTCACAAACTAATTGTTCAGGTAGACAAGCCCTTAGACTTCAGTAAGGTGTTTGACTTTGGTACCGCACAACATTTTGATTAAAAACAAAAACCAAGAATGATATAAACTTAACATGACTCACACTAAATGGATTAAAAGTTGGCTACTTGGTAGGTCTCAAAATGTAATTGTAAATAGAGAATCATCATTGAGCTGGTGTGTTTTCTAGTGGGATCGCTTCTTGGCCAGATGGTATTTAATAATTTTATCAATGACCTGGAAGAAAACATAAAATCGTCTCTGATTAAGTCTGCAGATGACATACAAACTGGAGGAACAGTAAGTAATGAAGAGTACAGGTCACTGATCCATAGTAATCTGGATCACTTGGTAAACTGTGCACAAGTAAAAAGTATGCATTTTAATATGGCTAAATGTAAAGGTATACAACTAGAAACAGACTGTAAACTATACTTAAACTGGGTGGAACTCTCTATCCTTGGAAGTAGTAACTCTGAAAAAGATTTGGGGGTCATTGTGGATAATCAGCTGAACGTGAGCACCCATTGTGATGCTGTGGTGAAAAAGGCTAATGCAGTGCTTGGCTGGATAAACAGATGAATCTCGAGTAGGGATAGCGAGGTTATTTTACCTCCATATTTGGCACTGGTGTGACTACTGCTGGAATACTGTTTCCAGTTCTGGTGTGCACAATTCAAGAAGGATGTTTATAAATTGGAGAGAGTTCATAGAAGAGCCATGAGAATGATCAAAGGATTAGAAAACATGTCCTGTAGTGAGAGACCCAAGGAAATCAATTATTTATCTTAATAGAGAGAAGATTAAGGTTAAGATTACAATCTATTAAACTGTAATAAAACTAAAGTACCGACATTGGGAACCAATACTTGATAATGGGCCTTTCAGTCTAGCAGAAAAGGTGTAACTGGAAGTTGAAGCTAGACAAATTCAGACTTAAAATAAGGCATGCATTTTTAACAATGAGGATAATTAACCATTGGAACAAATTACCAGAGGTCATGGTGGATTCTTCATCACTACAATTTTCAAAGACTGGATGTCTTTCTAAAAGATCTGTTCTAGGAATTATTTTGGGGAATTTCTGTGGCCTGTGTTATACAGGTCAGCCTAGAGGATCACAAAGATCCCTTCTGGCCTTGAAATCTGAGTCTATGGGGAAAAGAAGCTTGGAAAAAATATAACCTAAACTCATTGTTGTCATTATAAACAAAATGTACATTTTGAAAATAAGAGTAGCCTTATACTAATCAAAGGACTGCACTCAAAATTGTTTTTCCTTGTTCTTCTTAAAGTTTTTAATTATGGAAACTTTAAATTGAAATGATTTATCTTGCAAATACTCTTAAGAAAAGTGAGCTAGTTTTTTCTAGGGCAGATTAAAACTGGTCCAGTGATTTCTCTCCCCACCCTCCCCCTGCGTTCTGTATTCATCACTTCTCTTCAGTATTAGATGGAGAAGGTGATTAGGTTTAAATATTAAGGGGAAGACTAAACCTAGTAAAGAAATTCAGGGTTAAAGGGAAAACTCATACTCATCAAGGTTTGTTTGAGTTCATGTGCTTGTTACCTTGTGTACACATATATGCTGTGATGTCTCTGTAATACATATAAAATCTACTGTTGGTTACTCTAGTATACAAGTAATAATTTTAACAGATGATCTCAAAATAATTTGAGTCATTATTTAAACCTCTCAGTGCCTTTGTCAGGTAGGTTAGCTGTATTGTCCCTCATTTTCAAACAGATAAACTAATGCATCAACTGGGACGCCATTAAATCTGAAAGTTCTTGATTTGAGTGGTTTTAAGCTTCACTTGTTATTGCTCAAACAACATTAATGTTGTGGTTGAGTTTTCCTTTTATTAGGATAGTTATATCTTTTTTTAAACATGTGTAATGATGATATTTGAAATGATTAGATTTGTGCTGGATCAGTCTGGAGTCATTATGGCATTTTCATACAAGCCTGACCAGATGTTAGTATTTGAATTAGTATGTGACCAAGGAGAAAAGGGCTTGAAGGGCATATTGGAGGAGGAGTAAAAATGCATGACAGCCCACCTCCTTCTCCCGTGTGTCCTTTTTTTGCATAGTGCGCCACCTGTGGTAGAGGCATTCTGAGTCCTTTGCTATGGCACGTAATAGACCACTGTTGCTTTTAAGGGAAAGAAGGGAAGAGCAATCACTTAGGCCTGGGCTACACTAGCGGGGTGGTTCGAACTAAGATACGCAACTTCAGCTATGCAAATAGCGTAGCTGAAGTCGAAGTATCTTAGTTCGATTTACCTGGCCGTCCTCACAGCGGCGAGTCGACTTCCGCGGCTCCCCCATCGACTCCACTTACTCGTCCTGCCGAGGTGGAGTACAGGTGTCGATTAGCTAATCGATTTATCACATCCAGATGACATGCGATAAATCGATCCCTGATACATCGAACACTACCCGCCGATGCAGCGGGTAGTATAGACGTATCCTTAGTGTTTACTTAATTCAGTCCTTGTGCTCTAATTCCAACAAACAGATAATCCACAGCATGCTAGACCTGTGTTTTTTTAAACTTCTAGACTTGCAGACTGCTTCATTCATCTGACAAAGTGGGTATTCACCCGCGAAAGCTTAAGCTCCAATAAGTCCGTTAGTCTATAAGGTGCCACAGGACTCTTTGTCGCTTCTTAAGATAGTATTTCTTATGGACAGCCTTCCTATTCTGATCCAGGACTTACCCTGTGGAGCTGGAGTGCTTGATTATATGAAGATGAAATATTAAGACAATGTTTAGGATACACGACAAAAATGAATTTGGCTGTATCCCACCATTTTATGTCTCTTGTGTATCCTCTTCCTGGTTGTAGGCATTTATTTTTATTACTGCAAGGTCTCTTTTCATGGCCTTAAACCCTCACTGCTCTAATCTGTTCAGTTCTCTTTGCCATTTGGGTTTGCTACCCTGCCAGTATGATCAGAAATGAATGTGCACCAAAGTGAGCATGGCTGTGAGACCCAAGATACAGAGAGGTGCTTGTAATTTAAATGGCCAAACAAACTTTCGGAAACCCTAAGAGGCATGGTCTAGGACTAGGAGGAAGCTTGAAAACAGCAGGATGCCTTGTTGTGACTGAAGCAGTTCTGCAGAGTATACTGTAAAAGCCATCCTCCCTGTCCCAAGAGCACCGTGGAGAGATTGATTATACACCAGCTATGCTCGTAGTACTTTCAAAGATGGACTACTCTCAGGCTTAAACCTTCTCTGTGTGTTCAGATGGGCATTGCTTAGTTGACACAAGCAGTAAGCTAAGATATATACCTACTTCCTGGATTGCCTGGATTCACACCCAGGCGTACAGGTCTTATTTTAGGCGCTACATTTTGGTATAGCAAAGCAGTTGCCTGAAGACAATCACCAAAATGATGATTGTGTGCTAGCAGCAGTACTCGGGGAGGCCTTTAGAAGTCTCCATATGGGTGGTTATGTGGGTAGAACCAAATTAATAATGCTAGTTTTGATCATAGTTTTCAGAGCATGCCAGTTACTGGGGAACTGTGGGAGAGAGATGAACGGGGGAAAAGAGCACTCTGCAACCCACTCAGTCACTTGTCTGTGTAGGAGTGAGATTGAGCACGAAGAAGAGGAAATTATTCCTGACATAAGAATGGGCCTGGAAATTGCAGTCACAAGTTGAATGCCTTCTGAGACTTAAAGCTATGTCAGTATGGGATTAACTTCAGTATGTAGAGGCAAGATGGTCACGTGGTTAAGCATTGGTTTAGGATTCAGCAGATGAATGCCTGCCTTTTCCTTTGGGGCCTTGGGCAAGTCACTTTAATCTCTTTGTGCTCTCCTCAATCAAATGGGGATAATACTTCCTTTCTCCAACCCTTTGTCTGTCCTGGCTATTCAGCTGGTAAGCTCTTCAAGGCCGAGACCCTCTCTTACTCTGTGTTTGCACAGTGCCTAGCACAGTGGGGCCTCACTCTTGTTTAGAGCCTCCAGGTGCTACTGTAACACAAATTATACACCACCTTGGAGTGATGACAGGCCATCTGGATATCATACTCCATGCCAGTCTCACATGAGCGCACTTGATCTCTGTCCAATTGTATATTGGAATCAAGAAACAAAAGAGAAAGTATTAAACAATCCAGCAGACATTTCTTCCAAGAAGAGATGATTCACGATGATCTTGGAACCCCCTGTTAATAACTCTGTCTGTAAGAGCCCTTGTCAAGGTGCTAATCATGTAAGATCTACTATTAGGAACCCACATGCCCCAAGAACCCAGGTAGCTTTAAGTATTTAGGCAGAGTTCTCTGAGAGAATATGTACCTTAGTAGGCTGACTTAATTATACTAGGGCAAGCATAATTCCCTGGCACTTCAGAATGTGTAGAATTAAAAGGACACTTGATTTGAGGAGAGACAAGATGTGTGAGGTAATGTGTTTTATTGGGAATGGTCCACTTCACCTTGAATGGTCCCTTGAAATGTGGGTTAACTACTTGTATTTAGCTTTGACACTTTGAATAAGTTTCCCAGACCTGAAGAAGAGGAGCTCTGGGTAAACTGGAAAGTTTGTCTCTCTTACAGAAGTTGGTCCAATAAAACATATTACCTGACCCAGCTTGTCTCGCTAATATCCAGGGACTGACATGGCTACACCATCACTGCATACAACACTTGATCAAGAGATAGATTAAGAGTGTGTTCACCAAGGAAGTAAGGGACAAGGCAACCTACCTTTTCCAACATCAGACACTTGTACAAGGGATAGCCCTAATCTTCCCTCAGTACATGAGCATTACAGGGGCTTGCAGAAGTACCACCAAAGGGGTGAGACCTGACCACTTCCACACAAGACAGTACTTAAGGCTGGGGTTAGGATGCAAACACTCTGCACATCTGTGAAGAAAAGGTAGGAGCTTCTTCCCTGTGACATCAGTGTATTCCACCATCCGGTGTTCTCTTGTAGGCTTCCTGGAGCTGCTGATGGTGCAGTGTGTCTCAATCCTGCCTTGACCCTCTGACAACTATGACTGAAACTTACAAAGCCATGGTAGAACCTTTTTAACATATGATGTTCAGGTAGGCTACCATATTCAATGTAGTTAGGATAGGGCAAGGAGCCTAGGATATGACCCTGCAGGTGTTGGCCTTTTAAGTCCATGTTCCCCCTCTCCCCACACCTTTGTTTCTATTTTTCTCTCTACCAGGGCCGGCTCCAGCTTTTTTGCCGCCCCAAGCGGCAAAAAAAATAAAAATAAAGCCACGATCTGTGGCACTTCAGCAGCAGCTCAACCGCACCGCTTCATACTTTAGCGGCAATTCGGCGGCGGGTCCCTTTGCTCTGAGAGGGACTGAAGGACCCACCACTGAAGACTCAGACGTGCCGCCCCTTTCCATTGGCCACCCCAAGCACCTGCTTTGTTCGCTGTTGCCTGGAGCTGGCCCTGCTCTCTACTGACTTTTAGCTTTTTATTTACATTGTCTGAATGTGTCCCATTTCTTTCTCTCTCTCTCTAACACTTTTCAGCTATGTGCTTCAGTGGAGATCTGGAGCAATTTTGAAGGTCATGTACCAGCTGTGCGATTCTGGAGGCTTTTTTGAGGTTGCAGGCATAGTCTGAAATTTGAAATTTGTTGTTGACTGGCAGGCATTGTTTTGGTAGTCTTAATGAACTATGTACCTGCTTCACAATGTTTTGTTCTCTACTTATATTCAGAACCGTATAAGAACAGCTCTGTTACGCCTCACCCCTCATCAGACTAGGGATAAAATGGAAATTTATGTGCCTGCATAGGTACCATAGCATGTTGCCATTTATAGTGCTGACAACATCTTTGCATTGTCCTACAAAAAATAAATGCTTGGTTCATTTTTTGATACTTTAAGGCAGCAGCACAAATAGGTGCTGGAGCCATTACTGTATAATAAAACTTTATTCTTTAGTTCTTGGTACAAACTGTGTTTCAAGAATACTTTACAGAATTAAATAACATTGCTGCAAAGCTGAAATAAAATACAAAAGTGGGGAAAAGAAATTTTAAGTAGTATTGGTAAGAGATGTTTTTGTATCAAATTTGCATAATGCATGTTACATCCCACTGTAGCGGCTGGCCTGCTTAGAGGACAACAGCCTAGTACAGGTACCTTCTAATAGTTGCTCCTCCTTAGATCAAGTGTTTGAGGTCTGTACTGTGGATCTGACAGTCTTGGCTTCAGACTCCACTGATGGTGCTGGGAATCCTTACAGTTTCATAAAAGATTTGAAAAAGGGAAAATGGGTAAAATAGAGGTACAGGAACATACCTCTCAGTTGCCACAGTCAAGATGTGGGTTGTGATGTGTGACAAAACTAAATGTGGGGGGAAATGGAAAAAAATATTCATGCAGGAGGATTCAATCCTTTACTGTAGATAACTATTTAAAAAAAAATCAGTTGCATGATTCTGCATTTGACATAAATAATATGCAACAGTAAAAGTGAAGGGGGAACAACATTTATGTTGATCATAGGTAGTGAAGTGAAATGAGTGATGTCCCTCAAAATGAGGGACAGTTGAGAGGTTTGTTGAGGAAAGCTTTTCTGGATGGCAGTAGGTGCTGTATTGAAGGTTCTTCCAGCGTTCATGTAAGTAACAGAAAACAGTCTATAGTTGGTAAGTATAGAGGGGAAAGAGATGAGTGCTCCCACTTGTCTAATGAGCAAGCTATAAGGCTTTTAAAAATTATGACAAATTTCTGTCCTTTTAAGGCCAGATTTACACTGAGCTCTTACTGAAAATTTCCCACCATCACAGTCACCGTGGCGTAACTCCACTGGTGATAGCGATGGTGGGTTTGCCAGTGTAGAGAAATGTTCATGATGGGCTATCTGTTGGACCCTGAAATCAATGAGGAGCATGTCAAAATTATTAGTGGATGGAGGCAGTGAGGTGGCTAGTAGCATTCTGGAGTCTGGAAAGATGGTGTTTGGGAGGCTATGGGGAAGGGAATTGCAGGAGTCCAGGTGAAGCTAACTGTGTGCCTTTGCTAAGGCTAATGCACATATTGTTTTCAGCTGAGACTTTTCTAGTGGTAGATCTATATAATTCCTGCTAATCCTGAGTGTGTTTCCTGGCAGGT
The DNA here is from genome assembly GCF_016161935.1 of Mauremys reevesii. Classification (NCBI taxonomy): domain Eukaryota; kingdom Metazoa; phylum Chordata; order Testudines; family Geoemydidae; genus Mauremys; species Mauremys reevesii. Next base: position 243,902,038 of record NC_052623.1, on the reverse strand, counting down.
GTGACTTGTTTTTGTTTCCCCCCCCCCCACACAAAGGACACAGCAATTTGTTGTACAACTAGTTTTACACTTCTTTTTTTCTCACATTAAATGCAATCTATTTTTTTTTAAAGTTTCAGCTCCACATATCTGTTGCGTAAAGTTTGAGAGGAAGTCATTTTTCATTAGAATTGAACTCCCAAGGGAGAGGTGAAGCCTTCTTAGTTGTGAATTATATGCAACCCACTGCTTAACTCTGTTCAGCATTAGAAAAGTGAAATGCAAAAGACTTAAGAAATGACAGTAATTACTTGTGCACTGTGAAAGGAGGCACACCTACACTGCTTTTTTGGATGTATGCAGCCTTTTACTCTTCGAAACTTACTTTTTACAGCCTTTAAGTATATGTTGGTACCATAATTCCTGTATAAAAGTGTTTACAATCTTTAATTTAAAGTAAACACATTTTGAAATGTTTAAGAACATTTTTAATTCAAAATTCTCCCCCCCCCACACCATTTGCTGCAGGTTTAGTAGCAGCTCTGTAATTTGTAGATTTCTAGGCTCCCCTAGCATTCTTTGGTATTATCTAGGACCTAATGTGATGCACAGTGAGTGGGAAAAGATTCTCGGGCGTACTGGTCTGATAAACTTTCTTTGGGAAATAAAAAAATGAGAGGGAAGGGGTAAAGGGAAGTGCTGGGTTCTCTCGTCATTCCCATGGGATTTCTGCTGCTCACTCATTGCTTCCCTACCTTTGCCAAGAGGCTCATCATCCTCACCCCTTCCATCTTCTTTCTATTTAAAAAAGAAAAACTTAATTTACTGCTGGAAAGGGGATGCCCTGTGCAATTTCACTGTCTATGCTCCCATAAGACCATCTCTTACTTTGGAAGTGTAGAACATTCTGAATGTGTCAAAATCTATCATAACAAACCAGCCCACTGCTACAGTTAGAAAAGTGAAATGGAAAAAGACTTAAGAAATGAATGTAATTATTTGTCTGTTTGTACACCATGTTAATGAATGACTATGGTTTCAAAATATTTTTTAACACCTTTGTTAAAAATACGTTTGTTAAAAAGACTTCTTAGGGTTGCAAAATACATAGCTTCATAGATTTGAAGGCCAGAAGAGGGACCACTGTGATCTTGTCTGATCTGTATAATATAGGCAACAGGACTTCCCCAAAATAATTCCTGTTTGAACAGCAGCATATCTCTTAGAAAATCATCCAGTCTTGATAGAAAAATGGCCAGTGATGGAGAATCCACCATGTCCCTTGGTAAATTGCTCCAATAGTTACAAATTTATGCCTTATTTCCAGTCTGAATTAGTCTAGTTTCAACTTCCAGCAACTATATCATGTTACACTTTTTGTCTGCTAGATCGAAGAGCCCATTATCAAATATTTGTTCTCAGTGTATAGGTATTTATAGACCGTGTGATGAAGTCATGCCTTACCCTTCTCTTTGTTAGACTCAAGGAGTTTAATCTATTTAGCTTATCACTGAAAGGCATATTTTCCAATCTTGTAATCATTCTCACGGTTCTTCTCTGAACTGTCTCCAATTTATCAACATCCTTCTTGTATTGTTGATATCAGAACTGAACTCAGTATTTCAGCAGTGGTCTCGCAGCAGTGCCAAATACAGAGGTAATATAACTTGTCTATTCTTACTTGAATTTCTCCTGTTTATACATCCAAGAATCGCATTAGCCCTTTTGGTCAAGGTGTTGAACTAGGAGCTCATGTTCAGCTGATTATCCACCAGGACAGTCCACCCCCACCCCCCAACCCCCCAAGTCACTGCTTCCCAAGATAAAGTAATTCAAAATATGGCAAAGGGGAAAAGTACACTTTTAAAAAATGTGTGCTCACATTGCTACTGCTAGTGTGTGACTCAACAGCAACACACAGGGTAAGGTAGGAGAGAGGTCCTGGAGGCCAAATTTAGTCTGCTAGCTAGGTAAGAGATTAAAGTCCAGGCCCTCCATGGTAGTACTCTCTGAAATGCTTCTAGGTCCATGTGCAGAGCCAGTTAGACAGGCAGAACTGCAGGGTCTCAATGCACGGATGAGATAATGGTGTTCAGAGGAGGGATTTAGATTTATTAGGAACGGGGGAACATTTTTGGGAAAAAAGGAGCCTATACAGAGAGGATGTGCTCCACCTAAATCAAAAGGGAAAAAGATTGCTGGCATGTAAAATTAAAAAGGCTGTAGAGGAATTTTTAAATTAAGGGCTGGGAGAAAGCTGACAAGTGTGTAGGAGCAAACAGTTCAAATAGATGCATTCCTTAGGGGGAGCATTTATTAAAGGGGATACTCAATGTCAGAATAAAGAGATAATAGAAGTTGATCAAGGGCAGTAGGAACTGAAGAGAAACAGTCAAAAGAAAGAGTGCCATTCAGTTACATCGCATGAAGGCAGATAGCTAAACATTGACAAATTTTATAAGTGCTCATATACAAATGAAAAAAGTCTGTATACTAAGATGGATGAATTTGAGTGCCTGATATTAAATGAGGATATTGATATAACAGGCATCACAGATGTTTGGTGGAATGAAGGGACACGGTAATACCAGGGTACACAATATATAGGAATAACAGAGTCGATTGCAGAAGTGGGGGAATGGCACTATATGTAAAAGAAAGCATAGAGTCAAATATATTAAACATTTCTAATGAAAAAAACATTATCATAGAATCTCTGAGACAGAAATTCCATGCTTGAATACTAGGAGTATAGCAGTAGGAATGTACTACCGACCACTTGAACAAGATGGTGACAATGACTGTGAAATACTTGTTGAGATTAGAGAGGTTACAAAAACAGAAAACCCTATAATAATGAAGGATTTCATCTATCCGCATGTTGGCTGAGAACACATCCACATCCAAGATGGGATGCAAAGATAAAATTTCTAGACATGATTAAGGACTGCTTTTTAGAGCAGCTAGTCCTGGAATCCACAAGGGCAGAAGCAATTCTTGATTTGACCTAAGTGGCGCACAGGGTCTGGTTCAAGAGGTGAACATAGCTGAACTGCTCGGTAATAGTGACCAGAATGTAATTAAATTTAATGTCCTTGTAGGGGGGAGGAGGGGAAATACCAAAGAAACTATGGCAGGAACATTTAATTTAAAAAAGGGAGAGTTACACAAAAATGAGGAGGCCAATTAAGTGGAAATTAAAATAAAGGAGCACTCAAGGAAGATAAGGCCATTGTGGAGACGCTAAATGAATTCTTTGCATTGGTCTTCATTGTAGAAGATGTGAGGGATTCCCACACCTGAGCCATTCTTTTTAGGGGACATCTGAGGAACACTCCTAGATGGAGGTGTCAGTAGAGGAGGCTTTCAAACAACTGATAAATTTTAACAGTCATAAGTCACCAGGACCATATGGTATTCACCCAAGAGTTCTGAAGGAACTCAAATGTGAAATTGCAGAATTACTAACTGTGATGTATAACCTTTTGCTTAAATCAGCCTCGTACCAGATGTGCTGATGGATAGCTAATATAACACTGATTTTAAAAAAGGGTCTAGAGGTGATCCTGGCAATTACAGGCCAATAAGCCTAACGTCAGTACCAGCAAATTGGTAAACCCTGTAGTAAAAAACAGATTTATCAAACACACAGATTAACACGATATGTTGGAAGAGTCAACATGGCTTTTGTAAAGGGAAATCATGCCTCACCAACCTATTACAATTCTTTGAGGGAGTCAACAAGCACATGGACAAGGGTGATCCAGTAATTCTTCTTTGAGTGCTTGTTCATGTCCATTCCAATCAGGTGTGTGTGCGCGTATGTGCACGGCAGCTGGAAGACTTTTCCCCTAGCAGCATCCGTCGGGTCGGCCTGGACGCCCCTTGGAGTCGCGCCTTCATGGCACTCAATATGGAGCCCTGGTAACCCACCACCCCCTCAGTTCCTTCTTACCACCCGATGACGGTTAGCTGGAACGTCCCTTAGCATTGGTAAGCGCCATTCGGAGTGTCCATTGTATATAGTTCTTCATACTGTTAATTAGTGTTCATTATTAGTACTTGCAGTGTAGTTATATTTAGTGTTAGTTTTCCTTTGCGGGTTCTCCCCCGCACCAACTCTCCCAGAACCGTGGTATGCCGTGGTCCCTGGGCTTTAAAACTTGCGAGACCTGTGGCAAGCACATTCCTGAGAGTGACTTGCACACTTCGTGCTTAAGGCGCCTAGGGGACAGTCACCAGAAAGACCAGTGCAGGATTTGTCGTCTTAAAGTCCTTCTTATGAAGGCTGCTCTCTGGTCCTAGTGAGACCTTGGATGCCTAGCACCTTCTCTTTGATGCAGAGTGCTCCGATACCATCCACAGGAGAGACAGTGCCAAGAAAGAATTCCTCTTGAGACTCTGAGCACGGTCACAGCTCCTCCCATGTACAGCTGCAGGCAGGCACCGGTTGCAATCGCTGGTGCCACGAAAGAAAAGGAGGCTGGAGAGGGGCAATTCTCCCCTGGCCAAGACCCAGGAGCCAGCCGCTGAGAGACCCCATCGGGCTAAACCACTGCGGCCCCTTCGGCTGCTAGGGTCATGTCAACTCCTGCCCCAGTGACGCTGCAGTCGAGTCTGGACCCTCCCTGCTTGCTGGCCCCACGGAGCCAACATCTGCAGCTCCCATCGACTGTGGAGGCGTTTGTGGTGGCCCAGGACTTGTTGCGCCTTATGGTGCTATTTTCCCCTCCCAGGAGGGATAAATTGCTTGCACCATCTTGTCCCACGGCACCGTCAAGGGGAAAGCCGGCTATGATGTCACAGTGCTCGCCATCCCCAGAGCTCCCCCGGCACCAACAGCCCAGGTGTGGGAGCCAAGCCGGTCCCCTACCCCATGCCGTGAACTTTCAGTGCCTTGCACTACAGCTCCTCCATGGTCTTCCTTCTTGGAGACCTCAGAGTTGGAGTCTGACGCCGTTCGCTCTGATAGGAGTAGGAACAGGAGATGGAGGTCTCAGTGGGATCATCACGCTTTTCCTGGCACCGTGGCCTGCGCAATGGCAACATCCAATGCAGTGGCCCTTCTGGATGCCCTGGGCCTTCCACCAAAGCCAAGGAGTCCCATTCTAGAGTGGCATTGGTAGCTTCAGCTACCTTTATACTGCCTCTGGCTCCGTCGGCTCCGGGAATACCAGGACAGGCTCCGTCACTTTCCGATGCTGGGTTACCCCCACCCACAGCACCGATGTCGGCTCCCACGATACCACTGCCGATCACATCGATGCCACCAGCATCTGCACCGTCACCAGCACCACTGACCCCAACAGCTCCAGCACCAGCAGTCCTGACATCGGCACCAACTCTTCCGGCACTGGCTTCTATAGTGCTGGCACCGAAGGTCACGGCACCATCGAGGTTGACATCAGTGTCCCGGACCCCAGGAGCCGCAGGACCCCCTGGGTGTAGAGGGAAGGGAGCAGCCACCACTTCTGGGGCTTTCTTCCTCTTCCTCACCAGATGAGGCACTGGCGAGCACTTCTACACCCATCTGATTGGAATTGACATGAACAAGCACTCAAAGAAAAAACGGTTACTCACCTTCTCGTAACTGTTCTTCAAGATGTGGTGTTCAAGTCAATGCAGAGTAACTGGTAAGAAGGAACTGAGGGGATGGCGGGTTGGCAGAGCTCTATATTGAGTGCCATGAAGGTGCGACTCCAGGGGATGCCCAGGCTGACCCGACAGATGCTGCTAGGGGAAAAATCTTCCAGCTGCCATGTACGCATATGCGCACGCATCTGATTGGAATGGACATGAACAACACATCTTAAAGAACAACAGTTACGAGAAGGTGAGTAACCATTTTATATAGTGTACTTGGACTTTCAGAAAGCCTTTGACAATGTCCCTCACGAAACGCTACTAAGCAAGTAAGCAGTTATAGGATAAGACCGGAAGGTCCTCTCATGGATCAGTAACTGGCTGAAAGATAGGAAACAAAAGATAGGAATAAATGGTTAGTATTTACAGTGGAGAGAAGTAGAGAGTGGAGTTCCCCAGGGATCTGTATTGAGACCAGTTTGTTCAACATATCTGGAAAAGGGTGGGAAAAGTGAGGTGGCACAGTTTGCACACAATAAAAAATTACCCAAGACAGTTAAGTCCAAAGCTGAGTGTGAAGGGTTACATAGGGACTTCCCTAAACAGGGTGACTAGGCAACTAAATTGCAGATGAAATTCAATCTTGATAAATGCAAAGTAATGCACATTGGAAAACACAATCCTGACTATACATACAAAATGATGTGGGTCTAAATTAGCTGTTACTGCTCAAGATAGAGACTTAGAATCATCGTGGATAGTTCTCTGAAAATATCTGCTCTTTGTGTAGCAGCAGTCACAAAAATGAACAGAATGTTAGGAACCATTAGGAAAGGGATAGATAATAAGACAGAAAATAATCATCATGCCACTATATAAATCCATGGTATGCTCACACCTTGAATACTGCATGCAGTTCTGGTCGCCCCATCTCAAGAAAGATCTATTAAATTGGAAAAAGTATAGAGAAGGGCAACAAAAATGATGAGAGGTCTGGAACAGCTTCCATATGAGGAGAGATTAAAAATACTGTTGCTGTTCAGTTTAGAAAAGAGACGACTAAGGGAGGATATGATAAAGGTCTATAAAACCATGAATGGTGTGAGAAAGTGAATAAGTGGTGTTTACCCCTTCACCTAACACAAGAACCCAACGAAATTAAATAGGCAGCAGGTTTAAAACAAACATAAGGAAGTACTTCTTTACACAATGAATTGTCAACCAGTGGAACTCATTGCCTGAAATGTTGTGAAGGCAAAAACTGTAACTGGTTTCCAAAAAGAACGAGAAGTTCATGGAGGATAGATCCATCAATGCTTATTAACTAATATTGTCAGGAATGCAATCTGATGCTCTGCATGTCCCTAAACTTCTGACTGTTAAATGTGGGGACTGGACAATGGGATGGATCACTCAATAAATTCCCTTGTTCTGTTTGTTCTCTCTGAAGCATCTGGCACTTGCTACTGTCGGAAGACAGGATACTGGGCTAGATGGACCATTGGCCTGACCCAGTGTGTCCGTTCTTATGTTCTCCAAATGGAAAATTTGTTCCAGTAACTTAAATGTGCTGAATGTGTTTACCCTGAAACATTGAACAATTTCACTAACATTCACTCCAAGCAAAAGAAGTACTTTGATAGTGTCTCTAGTCATTCAGCTTTTCTTTTCACTTCAGATATTATTTATCATACAAAACATTCATGCCATGGGACTGTTTCTGGGAAACACAGAACCAATAGCATTGTGCTTGGTATAAACATTTAGTTTATATTTAAAAAAAAAATTTGACTGATTAAAATGAAAAATTAGCACATTTCAGTGGTCTCAAAAGAAGTTTCTTGGACCTTCCTGATTAAAACTGGTCTAAATGATCACTGTCCACAATATTGAAAAACTAATTTTTGCAAAGTTTCAAGCGCCTATTGGCTATTTATATAATTTCAATTTTTTTAGTAATAAAAATTATGAACCTTACTTGACAGCAGCCTTTTTAATGATGTGTGAAGAAAAAGAGATGGGAACATTACAACGGAGGAGTAGAAGGGACACAAAGAAAAGAAAACACTGTCTTGATGAATTCTTATAACGATCAAGTACTTAATAATAATCATCTTTTAACATTCTTGGTCTGTTGCTCTTTTTTTTGTTTTGTTTTTTTTATTCACATAATTTGAAAAAAGACTTTGGGGTCAGATCCCTGATTGTTGTAAACTGGTATAAAACACTGTTGATTTATATAGAGCTATAATTATTGCAGCTGGGGATCTGGCCCTTTGTTATGTTCTCTAAGAAGAGCCTGGAGGGGAGAGGTACATTAGTTCATTTCACGCCCAGAGTGTTATTTCTTTAAGGTTTTTATTTTATTTATAAGACTTCTTGTTTTAAATTGGTTTTTTTGCTGCTTTGTTCTGTGAATCTCCACATTTCCCTTTCCCTCCCCATCTGCTGTATAAAATTAACATCTTAAGGAATACTACTTGTTTGGACTACTGTTGATCAGAACAGTTTAATGGGACAATAGTGAGCATTGAGGGCTGGAAAGAGAAACAAATCAGCTTCCCAACTTTTGCTGCTGTTAAATCATGTTTATCGTTACATGGATTTCTGATAATTCATCCATCCTGCAGGTTTGAAGCATTTTTTCAATATATTTTTCCACTGAAATCTTAATTCCCAAATCTGCAGAGCAGCTTGTAACTGTGCTATGAATAGCAATGTTGTTTAACTCTGATGGGGAAGGAACTGTCCACATCTTAAAACAACAACTAAGTCATCTATGAAGGCAACTTAAAAAAGAGCCTTGATGTGGTGTTTTTGCATACTGGTATGTACATGGCTGTAGTGCTCCCATTTAAAGTTTTTAAAAGCAGTACTATATAGATGGCAATTTAAAGATCAGATTGTAATTAAGCCAGTGCTCGTGTTCTCTGGGATGTGGAGGGGGCTGTCTATTGCAACAAAAATCCTCAAAGGAAGTATGGATGGCTTGTGTAAAACAGAGGCTCCTCAACATTCCTGGAATTGCCATCATTATATAAAAGCTCCCAAAGAGAAAAAGGCTAATAAGCCAAACATAGTAAGTTGGTTTTCTATTATCATACTAAAACCAACATGCCCAGACATCTCCAAGGTCACAGATCTTGCAGCCTTTTATTTTTCTGTACTTAATTTTTCACAACTAAGACAGACAGCTACACATTTTTCCTTGGTTATTGCATTGTGATAACAGAAGCTATAAGCAGGGCATGGAGGTAGGTCTCTGAAGAACCTAGAATAAAGATTGGTTTGTCTTTGAGCCTCATCCTGCTGCCATTGAAGTAAGTAGAAGTTTTACCACTGGCTTTCTCAGGAGCAAAATTGAGCCATTTGTCTTAGATTCTTTTTGTTTGCAGTTGGCTTTGGGATGGGGTAGCCTTCTGTTGATATTTGCAGTGTTTCAGCTCTTACGTTGACCACATTTTGACACTTTTTTCTATTTATTATTTCAAATGTATATTGTGGTAGCACCTCAGGATCCCATTGCTCTGAGCACCGTGCAAACTATTAGTCCCAGTTTAGGACAACAATGAGCATGCTTGATGTCTTATGCTGGAAGTGAAGCTGTTGTCACTATTGGCTTATCCCTGTGTTAAGTATAGTCCCTTCATACAGGACATTCATTGACTTTGGTATATAGACAAAGCAAAGTGTCTCCATCAGCTGCAGACAATCTGAGTGTCATCAATGCCAGTCTCTTAATTCACCTCTATATAGTTACTTTCCATCAGTCAGAATGTGATGCTCATTATGTATTTAGACATCCATATTGCTCCATCCATTCACATCCAGTGTCTGTGACAGATACATTAATTAGGTTGCCACTACTTACTGACTGTGTCCCAAGTCTGCTTCTACTGCAAGTTTCTCACGTAAATAGTGTGAGTTTATACTAATTTCCCACTGACGTATTTGCAGAACATAAAACAGTGAGACCTATTAGATATACAGATGATAGCATGACAGGCATGTAAGAATCTAGATAATAGTGCTGGTTGAAATTTTCCAAATGAAAACATTTTTTTGTTTTTTTATTAAAAGAAGCCTGTTTTTTTTCCAAATGGAAAATATTGATGGGAAAATGTGTATTTAGAATTTTCTGGGTTTTTTTTTTTTTTTTATGATGATGGAAAACAATTTTTGTCGCTCCCCCTGCCCAGGTCCCTCTTTTTGCTTCTCACTTCCCCCTCCAGGCTTTTTCAGTGTTTTTTAAAAATTTAAATAAATGGGGGAGGAAGAAAACTGAAAACCGAATAAGTAAACGCTTTCTAAACCAACATTTTTTGATGATCTTGAATAAAGGAAAAAACTGTTCATCGCCCCTGTAGCCCTTCTCTCCCCACCAAAAAAAAAAAAGGACTTTTTTTGTGAATGTGTTTTCCCATGTTTTGACTAGCTGTACTTAGATAATAAAAAGTGATCTGCAGATGTCTGAAGAATGGTATTTCACTGTAATGTTATGAAAGGAATACCTACAGTAGGAGGGTAGGTACACTGCAATAATTAGCTCTTTTTCAGGTAATGTATATTTAATTTTTTTGAGGTATTTATATTGTATTTTATTCATTTTTCTTTAAAATGGTCTGGAAATAAACTACTCAGTCACACTAAGGAATTTTCAGGTTAAAAGATTAAAGTCAAATCTGGCTATGGGAGTTGAGGCTTTTGGGGGTTGCTTAACAGCTGGGATAAGTTACTTGTTTCATTAAAACAGGCAACATTAACAGGTTTAAAGAAACTTTTGATCCTTTTATCTTAAGAAACCTCATCTATAATAAAAAGCTTAAATGGTGACTGTCTCTTAGTGTAGATTAAGACATCTTGTGTTGTATTGTTTGCATGATGTTGAACATGCTGGAGTAAGATCTATTGCTGCTCCCCGCCCCCTCCCCCAACAGTCCCCCTCACAAAAACAGAATGTGCATCTCCCGGTAAGGAGAATTTTATATTAAATGCATACTTTAAGGTTTCTCAAATCCTCTGGTAAGTTTTATTTACTGATTGTATATTTTAGGATTGACTACAAAAGCATATTGCTTGAAGAGGATGTTTGGGGTGAGGGAAGAGAACAGCTCTAAATTATCGAGAAGCGGAAGGGGGGCGGGAATAGGCCTGCGCGATGTACTGCTTGCTGGGAGCAAAGTGTGCATTAGCGTGAAAGTAATGCAAAAGCCTGAAGGTTCACTTTGTGCTTATGAGGGTTTCATTGTGTGCAAATCTTCTGTTTGACATTCTGAACATTTACCCCAAGGTGTCATCAGATTGTGAGCTAATTTTGGTCCTTGCAATAGCAGTGATCAGAATATTACTTGTCACGGAGGTGCATGTGATTTTTAGATGAACTGCAATGCTGCTGGAATTTATTAGCTGGACACTTAAAATGTTACCCAAATATTTTAGAAACATTTACTGGCACTTTTTTGTTTGCCAATTTTTTTTAATTAATGCTGTGTGTTAGGCAATGTGGAGTGTAAAATGTAGGGATCATTTATAAATCGTTGTAGACAAAGTACACTGTGAGTACATGTAGATATTTATATTTTATGTGTGTGTGTACATGTGCGCACACATGCATGGGTCTGCCTGATTGTCATACATCTCCTTTGTCTCTTTGGTTAGCAGAGGAGAGCAACACCATTAGCTCTTAGCTTGAAGATATTTGGTAAAGGAACTTAAGAATGCTGAAAGGGGGTGGGGGAAATCCTGGTAAAACTGAAGACGTAAGCAGGGTGCTCTGTGCAAACTGCACTAGAAAACGCCTTCATTCTGCAGAAAATAAACAAGAGTTTGGCAGGACAAGCTAGAACTGACAAACAAGTTGTTTTGGGAATCTTTTCATCCAAATATGTGAAACCTTTGAATAACGAGAGCTTTTGAAGCCAGGAGCTGGAGTGACTGAGGTTCACTGGTTTAGTTTTTGTTTCCTCCTGGATGACCTTCCCAGTATCCTGATTTAGGGACCTACAATGTCATTGATTTTTTGAAGCAGAATTGTAGTTTGAAATGAGTAGGAATTTCCACCTGAACACTGATAATATGCCATAGCCCCTAATTGCTTGCTTTGTTGTTGGTTTCTTAAACTCCATGAACATCTAATAGCTGTAGAAGACAGTGCTCATCACATTTTGTTTTTAAAGTATGTGCTATGTTCCTATATGAATAAACTCAATCTAGATCTAGAGTCAGGCAGATCTCTTGTTCTATTACAATAGTGCCCAGGAACCCCAATCAAGATCAAGGGTGCAGTCTGTGCAGCGTTGTACAAATACATAATAGACAGTCCTTGCCCCCAAAGTGTGTATAGCCTGACCAGACAAAGGTAGGAGAGGAAATGGAGGCACAGAGAGATGAAATGACTTGCCTAAGATAAAGTGTAGAGACAAGACCTGGCTCCCAATCTGGTGCTCTATCCACTAGACTGTACTGCCTCTCATCTCTAATACATTCTCTAGTTTGCTAAGATTTATGTGTATTTAGGTGTATATAATTTAAATATGAAATATACGTGCAATATGGAAGGAAGATGTGTATCTTGAATAGCTGGGTATTTAATTTATATTAGTTTTTTCCCCTTTCCTGACTGCCAATGCTTGAGTTTCTCCCTCAGTGCTGTCATACATCTGTTGATGGCCATAGCCAGCAGCCTCACTGTTGGGTTGTCCACATCAGTGGCTGCTGTCTTTCTGAGTCATGGAAATGCTAGCCTTTCTAATCTTCTTCTGGTCCCGGTCCCCCACTGAGACAGGCAAACCAGGTCTCCATTTGACAGTAATTGTAGGAAGTTGTTCCTATGGTGAAACTAATTGAGCCTTGATGTGATGTGATGTGCTCAATTTTCTCCTAATCTGGAGAGTGTAAGTATGTTTAGAAGTCCCTTCTATCATTGATATCGCCTACCTATATAGTCTCTGTTAATATGTTTGCATGTGTTCCAGCAATACTTGTTCTATAGCAGGGGTCAGCAACCTTTCAGAAGTGCTGTGCCGAGTCTTCATTTATTCACTCTAATTTAAGGTTCCGCGTGCCAGTAATACATTTTAACATTTTTAGAAGGTCTCTTTCTATAAGTCTATACATACAACAAGAGTTTAGTTATATATTAAAGTAAATAAGGTTCTTAAAATGTTTAAGAAGCTTCATTTAAAATTAAATTAAAATGCAGAGCCTCTCGGACTGGTGGCCGGACCCGGGTAGTGTGAGTGCCACTGAAAATCAGCTTGCGTGCCGCCTTCGGCACGTGTGCCATAGATTGCCTACCCCTGTTCTATAGCATGTCCAGTGTTCTGGAGTGGACTTTGGGATATACTTGATACTGGGCTTATCTTTAGCTGGTGTAATTTGGAATAGCTCTGTTGAAGCTATGCCAGTTTATACCAGCTGATGATCTGGCCCAGTGTGTTTTTAACCTGCCCTGGAGGATGGTGTATTAATTTATCAGTACAATGGTTAATCTGTTGTAGGTATTTTCTGTTTGTTAGAGTATTAGTTTTACCTGGTTGGATTTCCATATCTCACTGTGGAATCCAAATTTTAGTTTTATGAATTAGTTGACTTTATTACATGCATGGCTTAAGCAGTTGGTTTGCTTTTGAAGTAGAAAAAAATAACACTCCTATTTGGAAATGATGCACATACTTGGGTGTGCCAGCCTCCTGGGCCTAAATTTTCAAGTGACCAGTGTGATTTTTAGATGCCTCCACTTTCGGCTGTCCAACTTATGATGTGGTGTGCCTCCATACTAACCTAGAAAGGGTTAATAATAGACCAAGAGATGTTTAGTAACCTAATCACATTTGAGAGAGAGTTAGGCTTGATGAGAAAACACTGATTGAGAATGGAGCTCAGCAGAGCAGGAACAGACAGGGCTAAAACAAACCCAGGAAATATGTAGCAGAAACATGGCTGTAGTGTGGAAGCCTGCAGTCACTCTGGGCTTAAAGAGGGAAAGGAGGAGACCCAGGGTCAAAGAAGAAGCCCTGGGATCCTGGCCCTGAAGTAAGGACTTACTCAGAAGCCTGATGGAGATGGAGTAGGGAAGTGGCAACAAGGTTTGGGACAGTGCAGACTTTGGTTGTTGAGTCATGGGTCCTTGAGTTGGAACCTCGAGTAGTGGTTGGGTCCGGGTTCCCCCACCAGCCACTGCAGAAGGTGACATTGCTGTGGATTGGAGGACTGCTGGGAACGATACCCAGTCAGCCAGTCTAGTGAGACGTTGATACCCTGGAGGGGGGAAAATGCCCAGTGACCTGGCTGGAGGGCCAAGCCACGAAGAGCAAGCATCCTGACCCACAAAGAGGAAGCATTGCAACTCTTGGAGTGTGAGAGGGACCTCCATGCGAGTGAGAGACAGAAGGGGGTGTCTGAACTGGGGAGAGCAATTCCCCAGACGCAGCCACCGGGAAGCACCCCAGTAGTCAGTAGAGCACGCTGGGGCAGACACCTTTTAAAGATGCCTGGTATCCAGAAGATTGGTGTTCAACGCTTCCTGACAATCTGGTCCTTTTAAGGTGAGGCAAGTTGGGCAACCAAAATCATTAGTCACTTTTGAAAATGTATGCCCAGCGTCTTTCTCTTGTCTCGTTCCCCTGCTAGTCTTGTTCTCGTGTTCTCTCTCTCTCTCTCTCTCTCTCTGTATATGACATAATTTTAAAGAAGCACTAATCTCTAACTCTTGTCCCAGTTCTCTATCACAAACCCTGTTTCTCTAGTATTCTTCAGCGCCCTCAGGGCATTTGAGTACAAAAAATGGTGTTGAGAACAGAAATTCAGTCTCTTCAACCCTGTGTGTGCAGTAGGGTACAGTTGCTAGACTCTAACATGTTGACTCAGTACACTAGCTTCTTGAGAGATGCAGATATTGTAAATGTGTTGTAGGTATGCCTGTCTTGCATATGTTTACAGTAGGCCTTTTGTCAATTGTGGGACTTGTGCCCACTGATTCTTTTCTGGTCACTTTTTAATGTACCATTTGGTAGAGAAGGTTTGGATTTCCTGATGCTAAGTGCTGTTGTTGGTGTAGCAATATTTCCTTTTAAAATACAGTATGTATGTATGTACGCGTTACTTAGATTACTGTAGCACCGAGGGGCCCCAGCTGCAGGGCCAAGGCCCCATTGTGCTAGGTGCCGTACAAACACAGAACGAAAAGCGGGTTCCTGCTCAAGGGGCTTACAACCTAAATTCATTTAGTTTGTTCTGGGCAAAGCAAGAGAGGAAACATGTGGGTCAGAGCAGGGCTTTATTAAGGCCATTGGCTCTTTAGGGCCATGTTTATGGCTCTGTCTCCTGAAGTCAAATGGCTGTTAGAATCTGGGTGGTTGTGTTTTTTGTTGTTGTTTGTTTTTTAAGGAAATTTCTAGCTCGTGTGATTGTGAAGAAAAGTTTGAAAATGTGAACTAAGTGTAATGGATGCAGTGGTGTCTGCAGACAGCTGAGAGGGGTATACTACCCGGATGGGTGTGTTTAATCAGGGTATGTCTACGCAGCAGTTGGAAGTGAACCTCCCAGCCTAGGTATACAGACTTGTTAGCTCTGCTCAAGCTACCATGCTAAATATAGCAGCATGGATGCTGTGGCACCAATGCCACGTTGGCCACTTGAGCTCAGACCCACCCTATGAGGATCTGTTGGTCTGAAATCTGGGTCTGCTGGTTCCTGGGCAGATTCCCCATCCACATTACACCTGACAGCTCTGGTGCAGTGGGGAACAGCAGCCTATAAGCTTCCTTAGCGGTCCTGACTGGTGGAGCCTACCGCTTCCTTGATGGGGCCCAGGCATTCTATTTAAGGCCTAAGGGAAACATCGGAGGCTGTCTGTATGACTAGGCAGATGCCTGGCTTGCTGCTGCAAATGTACCTTGCTATGCACTTCTCAGACCTTGCCTTACTTCTGGCCTCATCCCTGGTCCTGGTTCCCCACTCTGCTCCGGACTTCCCACCCTCCCTCTATTCCACTAACCGTATATCAGCTGACTCACTTGAGTCTAACATGGTGCGTCTTATTGATCTCACCTTGATCTTATGGTGTGACACTGCTATGGACTGCTGCTTCTGGCCTTGACCCTCTAGACTGAATTCAGACCATATTCTCGAGTCCCTTCTAAATAGGATTACCACCTTTTGAAATGCAAAAAACTGGCACCTTCCCCACACAAGGCAATCACAACCCCAAATCACAAGGCAACTCCGCAACCCCATCCCCCTTCAATAGCCATTTGTAGTATTTAGCAAGAGAACATATAGAGAGACCATTACAAGGAGTAATGGTCTCAAGTTGCAGTGAGGGGGTGTGTTAGGTTGGCTATTAGGAAAAACTTTTTCACTAAGAGGGTGGTGAAGCACTGGAATGGGTTACCTAGGGAGGTGGTGGAAGCTCCTTCCTTAGAGGGTTTTAAGGTCAGGTTTGACAAAGCCCTGGCTGGGATGTTTTAGTTGGGGATTGCTCCTGCTTTGAGCAAGGGTTGGACTAGATGACCTCCTGAGGTCCCTTCCAACCCTGATAGTCTATGATTCTGTGATAAGATTGATAATGTTTTCTTTCTTAAACTGTGGAAGTGGGAACACAGCAGCATCTTCAGCTGGATACAGAAACTTTTAACATTAGCTATTCCAGTCTGTTATAATAATGCAAATCTTTAGACCCATGTAAAAACAAACAAACAAACAAAAGGCAGATTAAATTATTTTTCTGGCAACTGGCAAATTTAAAAAAAAAAAACAAAAAAAACCCAGCCAGGCTTGTTAAATACCAGCCAGGTGATAACCCTACCTGTAAACCAGTCCTTGGCCTTGATGTGCTTCCCTTTTGCCGGGGTCCTGATACATCCGACCCCATGGGTCCAAACTTGGGTAGCTAACCTCAGCTGTTGCCAGTGCTACAAAGTCTGCATTGCCATTTTCTAGCATGCTAGCTCAAGCGGAGCTAGTGTGAGTCTGTCTACCTAGACTGGGATGCACACTCGTGGCTACAGTGTAGACATACCCTTGAAGATCCACTGTTCTGGGGAGTCCTGCCAATGCTCCCAACAGAGGACTGTGTATGGCAGGAGGAGAAGAGATTGGTGGGCCTCTGCCCCTCTCATCCAAGCAGTACTTATTTCATAAGTGAGTACTGAGAGGGCCCCTTATTGCCAGCCTTGCATCCCTGTGCAGTGAAGAGACTGAGTCATTTGGTAGCAACATGGATACTTCAGGACCAGGAAATGGTTTGCATAGGGGGAAAAAATTACAGTCATACCTTTAGGGTTGCTTTGGAGGGTTTCTAGTGTCATGTTGAGAACACTGCGACAGGCTAGGCCTTATTATGAAGTATTGCTAGGCCAAACTCATCCTTGATGTACTAGGCAATAAGGCCCATATTTTTTTAAGCTATTTTAAGTGTTGCTACACTCAGACTCACAAGGCCCAAGTCTCATTTTGTAAACTGATTCAGGCACTCCGGATTTAGACTCCTGTTGATTGTTAATAGAGTTTGGACTTTAGTGCCTGAATCCCCTTTGAAAATGAGAGAGAGGCATTGCAATGTTAAGTGCGGCAGCATCGAAAGGGCTTTAAAAATATCAGCCTCACCCCATGGATCTCCGTGGCTTATGCTCCCACTTAAACCAGCACTGAATTTTCGGTATTGGTTAGCATGCTTTCAGCACATAAAGTCCTTTAGTTTATGTTTGCATGCTATGCTGTCACCCAGAAGTGCCTTTTTCTTCTCCATGGTGGTCCAGACATTACTATCTGTGGTATAAGCTGTTAGACAATAGGGAGCTGTATGCTGCTCAGAGAGGGGTCTCTTCATTTGAACCACTTTTATTTTGAGAGAAGGTATATTGTGAATGTCTAGACAGAAGAGACAATGTGGTATTGATTGTCTAAATTGCTTACTAAAGTTCCTTCCAGTACTATTGGGAAAATCACTCCCCACCCCAATGACTTTAAGTTAACCCCTCCTCTAGGGGTTATACAATTCAATTCAGCAGATTTATTGGCGCCACAGTTTTACTGCTTTTGCCACATGAGTGTTTTTAGAATAGTTTCACATATACACACCTTAGCTGACCAAATGTGGAGAACAGATGTGGATGGATAGATGACCAAATGTGGAGAACAGATGAATTCATCATACAATCCAAAGTAGCACACTGTTTTCCTCCCCTTCCTTTACTGTATGGATGCTAACCTCTCATGTATCAGGGGTTGGGGGTGGTGGTGGGGAAACTACAGGAGTGCAAAACACATAGTCAGCAAGAAAACAAAGTGTTCCAACTTAACATTCTTGCTAACCAGGTCAGCTTAATGTCCTTGGGTATTTCTGTTCTTTGGAACCAATTTAAGTGATGAAGATTGATGTGCAGTGGAGAATTTCTGAAAAATATCAATAGCAATAGTGCGAGTTTCTTTACAAAAATACAGTTCTCCCTTATTGGAAAAATGATCAGTGTTAGATATTGGTTTTGAATGTGGCTAGGTGTGCATGCGTCCCCAAAGGCTATCGGTTATGTTGGGAACAAACCAACCTCCCTTCACCAGAACATACTCACTCCAGGCTACATGTTTCATGACCTCTATTTTTATAGAAAACCTGAATTATAGCATGTTGTTTGCTGGGCTGTGGAGGTTCCTCTTTTGCTTAACACACATTGTGCATTCCAGGGTATTAAAGAAGCCAGACAGACTTATTTGAGGAAAGGAAATGTGTATTAAATCATGGTTCATGTAAATACTTTATTGCATGTCTCTAAGAATGGGTGTCTAGTAGGGCAGGGCCATGGTTTCTTCAGTGGAGTAGCATAATGTGTGATCTGCATATTTACAGCCAATCAAATGGCACTTTTCCTTGGCTCCGAATCTTAGCATTGCTTACTCCATTTTTAATTGTGTGTTTCTGCTTGTCTGTACTAAATATAGTTAAAGATATTAAACATAGTTGTGGTGGTATTATCCTCTTACTATCTGGTATAAAGAATGTCACTGACAAAAAGTTTGCTTGAATCTACAGCTAAAAATCAAAATGAATCTCCTAAATCTATGCGACTGGCCTCAGGACTGGCTCTAATCACATTAACGGCCAAGTGATCAAAACTGCTTAGTAGGCATGAATTCAGAAAAACAAACTGATTCATTAGAACACTGTAGTGGTTACAGTTTTGAACCTTCCTGAATAATTGAAATATGCATGACCAGTATGATGTATTTGATTTAGGTAGGTTTGTTATGTTAAACATAGAGGAGAAAAATGTAATATAATGGCAAAAATTGCATATATAAATCTGTAGCAGTTATTGACTATCAGAAAATATTACAGATACCATTCTAAGAAAAATCAGTAACTACAGTATATTTATTTTCTTTTTGATAACACAGTTTCAATAGCCGCCCACATAATAATGTGAAAACAATGTATTCTATCAGTTCTATGAGCTGCACACTGAATAAGTATAGATAAATGGGTCAGTTTGAAAATGACAATTATGTTAAGATATGTGATGGAGAACTGTTTTCATAAACATGAAATGAAGATATGATTGAAGATGCTACGCTGTAGATGAATGTGCAGTATTCCTAAAATCAGTCATCCACAATAATGCATGTGTGGGATATATTTATATGTGAATGTGTAATATCATATTTGATGGAAAGCAATGGGATGTATTAAATTTATGCCATAGTGCTTAGATGATCACCCTAAATATAAATCTTAATTTTAAGTCTATTCTAACTCTGGTTCTGATAAGAGATGCACAGTCTCTTGGCTTTTAGCAAATCACTTAAACTTTGGCCCAGATCCCCAGGGGCTGCAAATCAGTGGAGTCCTGTTGACTTAGTGATGTTCCTGTATTATACCCTTTGAGCATTTGATCCTCTGTCTGTTTTCTCCACCTGTAATAGGGAAGAATAATAGTACCAATAGATTTTTGATGTGAGGATTAATCGGTTAATATTTGCAAAATACTTTTGAAGTGCGGAGTATTAATATTGTATTAAAATATGGAGGATTTTTTAAAAGGTGCATTTTTTGTTGTATGTAGGGCTCTGCTAACATGAAGTGCCTGTGAATCTTTTGGAGATATAGAGGGTGGTAGTGTGAAGTCTCCATTCCATTAGTATCTTTCATCTGAGGCAATTTATTTCCTGTAGAGAGTGGTTCTCGCCGGAAGGAGCCAGTCCAAGAGCTTGCAGTCCAAGGAGTGACGTTTAAACTAGTTTAACTGTGGGAAGTGAGGATGAATGTTCTTTCAAGAAACTAAATCATAGTTATTGCACAACCAGTTATCTATGCAAAGCTGTTCTTAAACTGACTCCTACATAAAAATCTTGCTGTTTCTTTTGCTTTGTCCCAGTTTATGACTTTAGGATATTGAGAGAAAGCTGTGAGACTTTTTGAAAAGAAAATACAAAATTTCCCACCTATTTTATTTTCTTGCTTTTTTCTTTTTCTTTTTATATTTGGTTTCTTTGCCAGTGGCAGTCAGATGAGACTTGGATACTGCTACACTCTGTTCTGTTTCAGTTGTGTTACTTCTGGCTATACTCCAGCTCATTCAAGAAAATGTTGTTGTTTTATTCCTTCCTAAGGATAAAAGTCCTTTCCTGGTCCATTTTAATGACTGCAGGTTGTTGTGATCACACTTAGCACTACAGAAATTGTTGCCAGAAAGTGCAGTACAGTTTCTTAGGCCTGGTCTACATTTAAAAGTGTTGGCCACATAGCTATGTCAGTTGGGTGCAAATCCCAGCTTCTCTCCCCCAACCCATTGGGAGCCGCGATCGACCGAAACTGTGGATGTGGCAGGTAAACAAACCGCCCCAGCCCGCCAGGAGCTTTCCCTGAACAAGCGGCGGACTGGCTTTGAGAACCACTGGTCTACATTACCATGTGGGGTCAATCTAAGATAAGCATCTTCAGCTACGAATAGCATAGCTGAAGTCGACATACTTAGATCTACTTACTGTGGTGTCTTCGCTGCGGTAAGTCGACCGCTGATGCTTTCCTGTCGACTCCGCTCACGCTTCTTGTTCCAGTGGAGTACCCGAGTCGACGGGAGAGCGCTCAGTGGTCGATTTCTCTAGATGCAGTTGCTGCCCGCTGATCCAGCAGGTAGTGTAGACAAGCCCTAAGCTGTGTCTCCACTAGCGGGATTTGCTGGTATAGCTATACCAGTATATCTGTAGAGGCAAACACTGTCAGGTGTAGATGAGCCCTTAATGCAGCTGTCCTGTGCTTTAGCTCTGTTTGCTTTATAATCAACTCGTCCAAGGTCTGTTGTGAAACACTGATCGTTTTTCAGTTGAAAACATAACAAAACGAAAGGTAAAATACTCGCCCCTACTCTTCATACCCGGTAAAAGAGCCAGAGTGGCATCAAGGGGCTGTAAAAGTCCTGTAACTGGTCAGGGAAAGATTCCCCCAGCCCAGACCATATGGAGGCAGTCTTACAGCCGTCTCCAGAGGATCCCCCTGTAAGCACTAGCGTAAGGATTGAGGCTGGAAGTGGGAGCGGTGTGCCAAGGATGAGGCCATAGTGCACAGCACTATAGAGATTCCTGGGAGCATGATGGTGGCCCATCGAGAAGCCTGTGGAGGT
This sequence comes from Mauremys reevesii, assembly GCF_016161935.1. NCBI lineage: Eukaryota > Metazoa > Chordata > Testudines > Geoemydidae > Mauremys > Mauremys reevesii. The sequence goes on along the minus strand of NC_052623.1, from coordinate 243,880,859 downwards.
TACCATACCTTAGACAGGTCCCCAGAGTTGTCTAAGTCACACTGGGGGCCTCTCCAGTTTACAGGAGTGGGGGAGGCAAAGCCTCATCATAAAAACCTACCCTGGGTACTTTACCACATTTCTAGTTGGAATAAGGTCTGCATGCTGGAAGTGAGTTAAGTGCCCAAGGTTTCTCATCGCATAATTATTAATAAAAAAATTTTTCTTATGAAAATAAGTTGTAAATTCACCACCTAGCCTGGTGCTGTTGTTGAGAGTCTGAAAATGAAATCTGAAATCCAAGTATACACAAACCATCCACTGTCATCAGAATCTCTGAAAATGTAAACTATTTGTGAAACTAGGAAACCATTTTAAATCCCCACCTGTGAATAGTTTCCTTCCTCCCAATATATTAACAAATTGTAACAGACCTGAACTGTATTTTATCTTCACTGTAGTAAAGTTTAGTTTAGTCTAAAGAGAACCTCATTACTGTATGCACTGAAAAGAAATGTAGTATTGAAAAAGGAGAGAACATTGCACAAGTGGTTTCCTGCGAATTTCTTAAATTGATAAAATATTAGTTAGCAGAAAGCATTAGTAGTTACTAGATCACTTTTAAATCTGGGCTCAAAATGTATAAGTATCTGATCCTGGTACAATGCTCAAATGAAAGGAAAATGACTTTAAGATTTAGCATTTCTAGTCTTTGTAGCCCTTCTTTCAACAGATTCATAAGATTTGAAATCTGAGGAAGAGGATGGGTCAGGCACTGTACGTAGTTGGTAGCAATAAATGACCACAAAGGACATAGCAGGGTGTGTTTGGCTTTTGTTGACTTTTCCAGACCCTTTGACTGTACCATGGTTTTCAGCAAAAAGAAAACTAGGAACACTAGTACTCTTTTTTTTTTTAATCTGATTTATTCATGCTTTAATGAGAGATTTTATAGTATTTTTAGTGGGTTAATGTGAGGAACACACATAAGTATTTGTGGAATCCTAGAGGTCTGAGATGGAAAAGGCCTGCCAGGGCATCCAGTCTATCTCTCTGCCAACAGAAGATTGTTACTTACATTCTCAAGTGTTTTTTGTCCAGTCTAGTTCTAAAAGTTTTCATTGTGGGGGAGGGAGGATTTTCAGTAGGACCTAAGGATGCTAACAGGGAGTTGGATGTGAACTCCATAAAAATTCCATTATGAAAATTCCATCTGGGATTTTTCTATTAGTTTCCCTGGGATAATATTGCACAACCTGTAAACTCACTCTCAAGAAGTTTTTTTCTGAATCATCATCATACATTTTTCCCATTCTTAATTTCATTCCATTACAACTATTCATTCTATTCCATTCATTCCATTACAACTATTACCTTTTTGTGCTACTGTTAACAAAGTGCCTCAGACCCAGCCCCGCCCCTTGGTTCCCATGTTCAACACATGCATTCCTGGAGCAAAGCCCTGAGGGGGTGGGAAACACACCTCTCCTTTAGCCTGCTTGAGCTTTGATACATTCCTTGTCACCAGCACCAAACTCTAGGAGCCCTGGAGATATTGCAATACTTACGCATAGGGCTCTACCAAATTCACAGCCATGAAAAATGCATCATGGAGCATGAACTCTGATCTCCCACTGTGAAATCTGGTCTTTTGTGTGCTTTTATCCTATACTATACAGATTTCACAGGGGATACCAGCATTTCTCAAATTGGGGGTCCTGACCCAAAAGGGATTGGGGGGGGATGGTGTCACAAGGTTCTTTAAGGGGTGTCATGGTATTGCTACCTTTACTTCTGTGCTGACTTCAGAGCTGGGCAGCTGGAGAGTGGCGGCTGCTGGCCAGGTGCTCAGCTCTGAAGGCAGCACCTCACCAGCAGCAGCGCAGAAGTAAGGATAGGAATACCATACCATGCCACCCTTACTTCTGCGCTGCTGCCTTCAGAGCTGGGTGGCTAGACAGTGGTGGCTGCTGACTGAGGGCCCCGTTCTGCAGGCAGAAGCACAAAAGTAAGGATACCATACCATGCCGTCCTTACTTCTGCGCTGCTGCTGGTGGCGGCTCTGCCTTCAGAGCTGGGCTCCTGGCCAGAAGCTGCTGCTGCTCTCCGGCTGCCCAGCTCTGAAGGCAGCGCTGCTGTGAGCAGCAGTGCAACAGTAAGGGTAGCAGGACCTCAACCCTCCCCACACAATAACTTTGCAACCCCCCCCCCAACTCCTTTTTGGGTCAGGACCCCTACAATTACAACACCGAGGCGTTTCAGATTTAAAAAGCTGAAATAATGAAATTTATGATTTTTAAAATCTTATGACCGTGACATTGACCAAAATGGACTGAATTTGGTAGGGCCCTACTTATGCATGTTCATTCAAGATCTCTTTTTTTATGTTGTGTATTCCAGACTTTTTTCAGTCTTCCTGGAAATAAATTATAAAATGATTTTCCAAGTAAAAATGTGTAAATTTTTATACCCCCCCTCTTTCTCATGCCACGTTTAAAATGGTAATAGCCACTTACCAGTGCGTGATGGTTATATTTATAGCACCTGACCTGAACATTTATTTCATAGTTTGGGTTGTAATAATCTGATTCTTAGACTGCTATTGATGTCAGTTTAATGGGAAAATTCAGATCGAACCTGTATTAGATTTCCACTATTAAGTTAATACAAACTTTGTACAGATGCCTTACGTAGACAGTGCTATGAACAAAAAAATACATTAATGAAAATCAGACCTGCAGAGACAGACCTTTTTTTTTTTTTTTTTTTTTAAAGGTTGTCCCATGTTTTGGCTAGCGAAGTAAAAGCGAGGTCCTGACCGCTTATGTAGTTATTTTACAATCTCCTGGCTTTTCAGAGAGGGCTATGGTTCCCCTTCAAATTTTAGTTTGAGTGACTATTCCTGCCTACTTCAAATTTATCCCGCAGTTTCAGTTGTATGCAGTATTTCAGAGATCCTCTCCTGAAGTGTTTAATGGCATGGCTGTGCACTGTTAAATAGGTTAGATGGAAACTCTTATTATGGAATGCCTAGAAGCACCAGCCAAGATCAAGGCCACGTTGTGCTAGGCACTGTACAAACATATAGTGATAGTCCCTATCGTGACATGCATACAATGCAAGTATACAAGATGGACAAAGAGTGATAGAAAGAAGGTGTTATGCTCACTTTACAGGTAGGTAGCTGAGGCACATAATTATTAAGCAACTTGCCCAAGGTCAAAGCACAGGAAGTCTGTGGCAGGCTGAATACTGATATTTAGTGCCTAACCACAAGATGGTTCTTTTGCTCACTAGATAGCTGTTGTATTCTAATTTTCTATCCTGTGCTTGCAGTTCTATACCTCGGTATCTGGCTGCACTTCGATGCTTGGCAAAGTGATATATGTGTAGGGCATGAGCCTTCAGTCTTTAATAGTGACACTCATGGAGTTTTTGTTCTAAGTTTTTGTCTCAGTGGCAGAGTTAAAAGTTTGCATAATCAATTAGTAAACGTAAAGCCCTTTGGAAGCCAATTACATTTATACAGCTCTGTTCTGCAAGACTTTTATAGTCTTTTTGATTTGTTATTGGTACAGTAACACTTGCTGGTGTGGTTTTTTGGACTCCTTATTTTTTGCTGCTGGTGAAATGTAGCAAGAAGTAATTCCGGGGTGCAGTGTAAATATTGTGCCAGCTGCAATGTTGTGCATTGGGGAAAAACTAGTCTTCGCATTACTTACGCGGTCTCTGCCAGAGAGATAAATCTTGTTCAGCGTTAGATCCTCATAAAAGGCCTGGAGGATTTGGCTAAGGCTTAAGGAATTGAAACCACACCAAAAAATATTCAAGTCATGGTTTATTAGCTGCACAGCATACCATCACTGCTTTAACAAAATTAGCTATACCATCTCATTAAGTAATAAATCTTTGGTAGAGAGGGTCTAGTTAAAATTAAATGACTTCATATTGACAGGTTCATGCCACTGCAGGAATGGCAGGATTCTGCCTTCTTCCTAGTTAAATGCCCCAGGGAAGGTGGTACTCAATCTGGGTACATATTTTTGAAAAGTACCTAGCTAATGCTTCATGTAATTCAGCCATTCTGTTTGACACTTGAGGATGAAGAGGCCTTGATAGGACACACACAACAGGAAGAGGATACAGTTTTCTCTCTTTGTTTAAAGAAAAGTTTATATTTCATGAGATTTTTCCATTAGGAATGTTTGTTCAGCCCGCATATACAAGCTTGTGTCTCTCACTGAGGGTATATAGAGTTGCGCAGGTGAACCACCCTCAGTTCCTTCTCTACCACTTGGACCTGAGCTGGAACTCTAGCATGTCCACCTTGTGAATGTCTTAGCGTCTTGCAACAGTTTTTTTTTAAGTTGTTTTAGTGTTTCTTGTTGGTATTGAAATTAGATAGTAGTGAGGTTTGGTTTGTTATTCCTCCCCTCTTCCCCCACGCACCTGGGGGGATCTTATTTGACCTGGATGAGCATTGCCAGGTTTTGCCAGTGTCTGAGATAAGGCCTCCGTGGGTCTTAGTGCATACCTTTTCTAAACAGTGTGCCTTGGTCCACGCTGTTAGATCTGATGGGGCACTTGGTTCTGCTGTACCGTCTTCAGTCTTGGACTCAATTCAGAACTTCCCTCCTTCTAAGGAGAGAGAGGGGGATACTGCTCGGGAGTCACCTGAAGTGGAATGCTCAAAGGGACATTACTCGAAGAAGAGGAGGTTACTTACTTGGTGCACTAACTGTGGTTCTTTGAGATCTATGCCCCTAGCGGTGCTCCACTACAGGTGGAGCGCTCTTTTCCTTCTGCTTCGGACCATTCTTCGTTGGACGTTCGGGTGAAGAAGGAATTGAGTGATTTGCCCATATATCTCTACATATCTTCAGTGTGTGGCACAAGGTTGTGTACAGTACATGCATGGTCCAAAAGCATGTTGCTAATGGAAAATCTCTAATCAAGAGCTCAAGAGATGCACATGCACCTGAAGTGGAGCGCCAGTAGAGGTACATATCTTGAAGAACCACAGTTCCTGCACAAGGTGAGTAACCTCTTCTTTTGCCTGTTTAAAGCATGTGGTAGTGGGGCTGCAGCATTGTGAAATGTGTAAGGTAAAATGCATTTCTTTCACTGAATTTCTGGGAAGCGACTTTCAGCTCCGTCAATTCATGAGGAGGAGTAAGATGATGGCAGAATGTTTTTTGTGATGACGTGTGAATCAAACTGCCCTCTAGAGCCGAACTCTCCAGGGTGTTGAGCATTCTGATCTTGAGTCAAGAAAGTATTTGAGAACACGCTTAATTTCAGGCACGCGAGCAGTCCCGTTGGAGTCCCTGGGCCCACAGTGCTCACCTTCCAAGATCAAATCCCCAGCTAGGGCCAAACGGGAGGTATCTTAAAATTCTAAGTGGGGGTGGCAAGCAATCTTCCCCACTTCAGATGTTAAGACCTCTATAACATTGGTTCCCAGAACTCTCATTCTGCACATGTAAATGTTTAACAGAAAACTAAAATCTATTTTTATGTAAAAGTTTTTTTTCTACTCATGTAACTTTTTAAACCTTTCTGCCTTCTCCCAATAACCTAAACTTTGGTCTTAACCTACATATCAATTAATCTAATTTTTTGTTTGTTTCATGTACTAAGGGGTTTAAAAAACAATGTGCCAGGCAAAACAAACAAACAAACAATTTTTTTTTTAAGGCATAGCCATTGCACTACTGTAGGTCTGAGGACTAAAATAATTCTGCTGCCTTGAAAGGCAGGCATAGCTGGTATTAGCCAGATCAGTGAATAAAATGCCTTGTTGTCAGATATGTCGTTGTCTTTTGAGAATAGTGTTGGTCTGAGCATGTTTGTACAATGTGCCATGAAAGAGAAGATGAGGTAGAATGAAGAGTGCTTTTTGCCTTTTGAAAAGCCGGTATTTTATGAGGTGTGTTTTGGATGAGTGTAGACTTGGAGAAACACAGCTATTTTGCTTGTCTGCCCGTTAAGATGACAAGTGTTCAGTGGAAATGTTTGACAGCTTCAAGTAACTGACAATTATTCCACATGTACAGTGTTTATCTCAGCAGTATGCTATGCAACTGCTTAGAAGTGACACTGGTATTCAGTGTGAATCGGTCTGTACCTCTGATTAGCTATCATGGTAGCCTGCAGCATTTAAAAACTGTCATGTTTTTAAAATCCTAACAGAGGCTCTCTATTCTGAGTCACATTAGGTAGCTTTGTGCATTTCATTGCCCTTTTTGATTTTCCCAGGAGAATGTGTGTAAAAATACACCAGAGAAGCTGGACAAGGGTTTTTTTCTATTAAAAATTCAAGCCAGTTCTCTTGGCTATAGCTGCTTCCATTTATTTTATGTTTTTGGGTAGTTTTAATTTTTTTTTTTTTTGTTTGGTGGGACGGTGGTGGGACTTTTCTAGTGATTGCAAAATGTAAAAGGACTAACAGCACTGTTTAAATCTGTGGACCAATACCATGTACAATTCTCTGCATAGCTCTGCCAGTGCACAAGAGTCCTGACTGGACAACCCTCCTCCTGATTCCAAATATGGGCTCCCACACAACTTGGTTGACTTGTACGTCAACGCTAACCTGAAATTGTTTTGAGCCTTTACTAGGAACATACTTACTAACTGTGCTGTGATTAGTTCTTTATGCTCATATGGCTAAATAGCCTTATTTTAATGTGTGATCTGTTAGTCTTCATCTCAAGAGGTTAATCCGTGTGTCACGTAAGCACTTCACTACAAGTAGAAGCTGGCTACAAGCTTAGTGAGAAGCCAGTGGCTGCTCATCATGAAAATAATTACTAGTTAAAATATTGTAAAGGATCATGAAGTTAGTTTGTGGGAGGCGGGAGGGAATGCTAACCGTTGCAACAAATACAGTTTAAAATAATCTTTAAATTTAATGTTTAAAAATCAAAATGACTGTTCACCTTTAAGGCTGTTTGTACTGTTTTCACTTCACTTAGTCAAACTAGACTGATGTGTTTTCTGGTCAGTTTCACTTCCTATTTCTCATGCCTTAGCACAGTGCTTGGATTGTAAATCCTATCGTGCAATACTTTAATATGCAAAAGCTATCTGTTTTCTCTTTAAAAAAAGTCTCTTAAGTTTTTTAACGTATCCACTTTTTTTACACAAAGCTACAGTACATTTGACAGTGTTTCCTTAATCTATAACGGAGGTTATAATACTAAGTAATGCAACAATATTTGCCATCGTAGCACCTTAATCTTTCTCTCTCTTACTTGCACAAAAAAGGGAAAAAATAATGTTGCTGGAATCCCACACTAGTTTACAAGAGTTTTATTAAATGTAGCCTTTGACTTCTAGATGGTGGAGTGCTTTTGCTAGCAAATGATTTTGTGTGTATGTGTTCTTCCCAGAAACAAGCTTATGAAAAGAGATTTGCAAGAAATCTGTGACCCTTGGAATACTGGGAATCATATTTTGTTAGGTATAGACTTGTAGGTAAGACACAAAGCCACTAAGTCTTTTATTATGCCTAAATTGACTCTGTGGATTCAGCTTTTACACTTAACATAATAAGGCCTTTTTTTAGGGGTCTGAATTGGTTCAACCTCAGTCAAGAAGCTTTGAGAGATGCTACAGCTACGTAAGTTGAGAATTCATTTCTCTCCTATCTAGCAGCTGAGGTTTATTTTTCTGTTTTAACTGGCTGGATCTTCTGTTCATGAGCATCCGCATACTGGGATACTATGGTCAATGTCCAGTAGTGAATGCAAACCTATACTGCAGTGTCATGCCACAGTCTGTTGTATGGATGAATATAGGATAGGGCAGCTAGTAGACAATGGCACATTTAGGCAGCCCATAGGGGCTCAGGGATATGTGACCTAGTGTTCCTTTTCCCATTGCAAAAATAAAACTTGGTTCATAGCCAAATGTGAGCTGGACTGTGTCATGGTCCACTGTGCTCTGGGGCACTTCAAACTGGTCATGGTGCTCTCCTGGAGTGAATGCTTCAACCCCCATTGTGTGCGACAATGGACAGACAGAAACAGATGGCTCCAAGTTTAATTTATAAGATAGATTAGGCATGATTTAAAAACTGTGGATGTTTAACCTCTACAGTTAACTTTTACTGTAGCATTTCCCATTCTACGTAAAGGGAATGCTCTGGGGAAGTAAGAAAATATATATTTAATGGTGCATAGTCACTGTAGTGTGATGTGAACAGGGGTTGGAATTTGTGTTTATAGTGAATCTAGCTGGTTTATTAAAAAGCTGTGTTCGTTCATTGCAGTAATCTGAATCGAGGAAACTATAATTGTAAAGAGTATAGAAAAGTGTTGATATCCTGAGAGAGAACTGTCTTGTGTTTTAGAAGGGAGGATTGAGATTTTGGCCTGCAAGGTTCTGTTCCCAGCCCTGACATGGATTTGTTATGGTACGTTGAGTAGTTTGTTACTCCTGGAGGAATTCTGTGCCAAAAAATTCAAATTCTGCATATTTTATTTGTGAAAATAACGCAATGTAATCACACCAGTTTCAATTATTTTCGTAATTTATTTCAAAATACCTGTCAGCAAGTATGTCTGTAACAATACAGACAACAAAATAGATCCAGGAAATATTTTTTGACAAATAGATTCCTTACTAGACATAATAATACAGAACTTAATAATAAGTTGTATAATGAGTAATTTAAACTACAATATAGAAACTTATTTCCTGCACCCCTCAGAAGCAGTGCAAAGGCTTAGGAGAGTCGGGTAACGGAGGAGCTTAGGGAGAGGGAAGTAAATGCTGAGGAGTATGGGAGTGAAGTTGGAGGGGTGTGGGTGGGTGGGAGACATATGAAACGGTTGCTTTTTTGTGGGGAAGGGATTTTTAGGGAGTTGGGGAGCCTTCCTCCATGCAGACCCTGGCTGACCCCAGCCTCTCCCCTTCTCTTAGCCACCTTCTTCCCCTGACCTATGTGGCCCTGCATCCTCACTCCTATTCAGCCCCTGGTTCAATACTGTCCCTCCACTAGCTCCTGTGCCCCCGTCCAGTCTGTCCCCCTACTAGCCCTTCTTAACCCTAGTCTGTGTGAACCCCCAGCAGCCCCATGTGCTCTGCTCTGTCTCCCTCCCCTCCTTCCCCCCCCCTCTGCAGACAGGGTGCTGTGAGAAAAGCAGCCTCTCCTTCTCCCTATCTGCAGCTGGATGCTCCAGCCTGTGAGCCGGCTGTCTTCTGTTCTGGCGCCACATCAGACCTTGGTGGGCAAAAGGTGTAACTGCAGTGCCTCTCCAGCAGAATCTGTTTTCTGCAGAGGATAAAATATCTGTGAGGACATGAATTTTGCATGTGCAGTGGCTCAGAAGTCCTCCAGGAGTAACTCATGTATGGCCTGGCTTTGCACCTCTGAAAATCAGGCCCTAAACTTATCTTGCCTGAGTTTCCCCATCAGTATAATGGGTATAATACCACCTACCTCAGCGATCTTCATGCTATTTAATGTGTGTAAAGCACTGAGATATTTAGATGAATTGGGCAGAATTTATTATGACAGTTAATCTCTGTGCATGTGGTAGCAGTTTAAATTTTAAGAGCCAGCAAAACTGAAGTTACAGTTGCTGACTCATAATTTTAGAAAAAGTTTATTCTTAATTTTCAGTGGGCTATTTTTTTCCATGCAGACGTTTTTGAGAAGAAAGCGGTGGCTACAAGGATTAACAGTGGCTATCCCTGTACTAGGTCTCCTTGTGGTTGTTGAAAATACTGCATACTTTATTAACTGCAATATACATAAAGCCTCCGTTTCATGGCTCACCCATCCAGCTTTCTCCATGTAAGTACAATTCAGCAAAATCTAATTTAGTTTATGTTTTAGTATCCAAGAGTGCTGAAAATAGAATAGACTGCATCCTCAAGAGAAGAATTTTAGCAATGCTGCCTTGGTGGCTACCTAACATTCTGATATCACTGGTTTTTTTCCAAAGATTTTGTAGTGAGCCATAGGCTATGGCTACATTAGTGCTTAAAAGCGCTGCCGCGGCAGCACTTTGAAGCGCTAAGTGTAGTCAAAGCCCCAGCGCTGGGAGAGAGCTCTCCCAGCGCTGTCCGTACTCCACCTCCCTGTGGGGAATAACGGACAGTGCTGGGAGCGCGGCTCCCAGCGCTGGGGCTTTGACCACACTGGCGCTTTGTAGCGCTGCAATTTGCAGCGCTGCAGAGGGTGTTTTTTCACACCCTGCTGCAGCGCTGCAAATTTGCAAGTGTAGCCATACCCATAGAAAGGAAAATCATCTCTGCTTTACTGTACTCCCTGAGAGTGGGAGGGAAAGGCATCTCTTTGGCAAAGAAACAGGTACAGTTTGGCTGGTAAGTGGAACTGATTTAATTAAATCCCCTTCACAACCTCATAATGGCCTCATTCAAGAGGGAGATGGGGCAGGAATATGACTCTTGACTTCCTGTCCCTCCGCTCACCAATGAGGGTAGAATGCCTCTGTAAACTGAATGTGTTTTGCTTGACAATATACAACAGGAGCACATTATTTTATATGCCTTGGGTCTAATTCTGATCCTAGTTACTACCTCACTCCCCATGTACATTTAAAATAATTGAATCCACTGCAGTTATTCTGGTTTTATATTAGTGTAACTGCCATGAAAGTTTAGGTATTTAGTGTTAAAGATGGACTGGAACTAAATCTCTCAAACTTTGTAAGTTTGCATTCAATCCCATACTTTATGGCTTGTGGTCCCATCTCTGTTAGGTTATGTTTTAGTTCAGTATAGTCTGCGTGCTCCCAGGGGTCTGCAGACCATAGGCTGAAAAACCACAGTTTTAATCTTTTCAGCTTTCTGCTTAATTGAGGTTGAACCAACAGGAGACTGATATTGGTGTAAGCTATTGTCTTTTATGAATGTTCTCATCAAAGCTGTTGAATGTTCTCACTCGGTCTGAAACTATTGCCATCATTATATATTTAATTTTGTGTTACCAAAGCATTGTGGTTTCATGAAGTTGACGTGTAAAGATAATATGACAGCTGGTTAGAACATTATTGATGAAATTAAATTTTGTTGAAGCTGAAATGATTTGCAGAGACCCATTGGTTTGGCAAAGTTTTTGTTGGGAAGTTTGGAGAGAGATCAGCTCTCGTGCTCTATAGTCTACTAGTTAGGATAATGACCTGTCATGTGGGAGATTTAGGTTCAAGTCTCCACTTTGCCTGATACAGAATGATTTGGGATGAAAAATTCTGCTCTAAATCAGGTAGAAAAGGGCATTGAATCTGGATCTTCCACTGTCCCTTGCCCAGCGCACACTATTTCCCTAATCAAAAAACTCCTATTTCAATGTGAATTAAGCCATTTTGCTCATGCCAATGCAGAATGAAAGCAAACGTTGAAACTTTGACTGTTGCCACATAATGGAATTGTTATCCTCAGGTCAGCGCTAGAGGACACACACAGGATCTGATTTTGCAACACTTAATTAGTAGTCCTTATTCATACAAATAGCTGTATTTGAAGGAACTAAACACAGAAGTAATGATTACTCATGTGAGTTAGTATTACAGGATCGTGTCCTTAGCAGGGTGTGTATATTCAAGCTGGAAAACAGATGATGTCTTATGCAGTATATCAGCTGATTTATAAAAATGAATTAACTGTGACCTTCCAGATTTTGTTTGTAAGGTGTGGGGTGTATGTGGTAGTGGGGATGCCGATTATTGACAAGTCATTTGTCACCTATGATAGAACAAAAGCCATAATGGAAGATTTTAGAATAATTTTCCATTATTGAACTGGTTGCATATGCCATTTAATCAGATGAGAGGCAGGGAATGGAGTTTAAATGTACTGCTGTGGGCCAGGGTGGGACAAATCATCTCTTTGCCAGCATGCCAAAAAGATAACTTGCCACTTAGTTTGCTGCTCCTTTGCCGTGAGAACATAGAGTGCTGTACTGCATATAGATTGTTCAGAGTTCAATGGAAAATTACACCATGTGACTTACTGTGGTCTAAACTGAACAACCCCATGGCCGTGCTATTGCTGTACTCATTTGTACGCTGCAGTTCATCCATTTACTTTATGTTCGCTCCATTGCATGTCGCTTTTTTTAATGCCTACGTAATTGTTATTTTACTTCTTGTCTTAATATCTTTGTGCAGGAATGGATAGGTCAACAGATTTACACATCATGAAGTCATTGTATGTACAGAAAACTGATGAGGCATCCTGAGCAAAATAGAACAGCCTATTCTCTCTCGTTTCAGAATTGGGCTAGGGTAGCAATTTACCTACCCACCTGTGGTTTAAAATAGTTATCTTCTAATCCACTTCGTTGGTTCAAAGAGGCAGAATCTGTTTCATGTTGAATGGGCATTTGATACAGCAGTATTGAGTACAGGAATAAAAAAGATCCTCCCAATATAAACATCTCCCTGCACTTTGTCAGCTCATTTTCTTAGAATTAAGTTGTTTCATTGTTCTCTGAACACAAAATACATTTATATCTCCTATTTTCCTTTTGTGCAATTTTATATACATTTTGCTGTGGAGAATGGCCTTGACTAAACAAATAATGAGACGGCTCCCCCCCTACCTTCCTTACTCTTAGTGAAATAATTGTGCAGGGAAGGCCTAAACTTGGCTTGACTTTAGGCCTAACTTTCACATTACTAATTCAGGATTCTTGCTTGATTTAGTCACAAGAAATAGTGGTAGTACGTTAATTTTCTTGCAGATCCTTTTAATGGACAGTTGAAAATTCTGCTACCTGAGCCAATGCTAAATTCAGGGGATTGTTGACTTTTAGTATTTGGACTGCTCTACATGGAAGAGTAAAATATGTCCTTAAATTGATATCTCTAGTTTTCATGTTAAGGAAGATTTCACCAGTGATGGTAGTTTATTTAAATTCTAGCATTCTTGGAAGTGTCCTATTAAGTTTTGAGAAAAGAGGATTTTTTGGGCTACAGCAAGCTACTGGTCCATCAAGGCCTGTATTCCATCTCCAGCTATGGCCAGTATGTGACGGAAAAATCTCCCACCAACTCACTGAAAAATGGTTAGATTTATTTTTCTTTGTAATAGTTCTGTGAGCTGGCCGGATCAAGCTTAGCCTGTAGGTGGGCTTGGAACAATTAGATTTGTATCAGTAAATGTTGGTAATGTTGGTTTTACCATACGCATACAAACAGATGAAAAAATATTTCCATCAATGACAATGTAAATTTACAGATAGACAAAGTAACAAAAATGCTGCTTGAGAACTTCTTAGGGTCAAAAATTCAGTGACTTAGATTTTTGAATTCAGCTTGTTACAAATGGACTAGCTAATAAATAGTTAAAAAAAAGTATGATTTGATTTCAGGGTATTTGTGTTGTATATTTTGACATATGATGTTGGCAGTTTTTTATAAAGCTTTAACTTCTTGAATCTCAATTTCTATCGTCCTTAAATAATTCTGTCCCCTAGTAACTTCCTGCAATGAAAATTTACATAGATAAAAATAGAAAAAATGCTAAAAAAATCGATATTCTCCGTTGAAATTATAAACAAAATCAAATTCTGCCAAGCCTACTTGTAAGACCTAATGGTGGTTCACAGCACAAGGTGGGATAGTTGCAAACAAATCTGTTCTCACTTTGTCTTCTAACATTTATACTGTTATTTTTAACTAGCACTGTTCTGTGTATTAATTTCCTTGTTTCATTGTATGTCTGCACTCTGCTTTGCACAGCAAGCAGCGTTGGAAGGTTTTTTTAATTAACTGTATGCAATCTAAATTTCCAGTAATTGGATTTTAAGTGAAAAATTAATTTTACCACAAGCTGTTTACGCATGGCTCAGTATAATAACACGCATGCACATATGCTCCTAGTGCCAACCACCCGTTGTCATTTATTGGGCTTAGACTCAGTAACTTTACACGCCTAAAGCTGGAGCATGTTAAAAATGTTGCTTTGTTTCATTTGTGAAAATATAAACATTTCAAAGCTGAACTAAGTAAATGTCTAATACTTTCGTTAGAGTCCAGAAGAAAATGAGCTCTGACAAGGCGGTCCGCTATGTTGGTGAAGGGTGATACAACTAGCTATGTTGCTAATGCCCTGCAGGGCTGTTGCAGTAATCCAGTTCCATAGACTGAAAGACACTGCATCATCAATTTGCTACTGTACTTCTGAAGTGCGTGTTGAAAGTCAGATAAAGCATGTGATCTAGCTAACCAGAATAGAACTGACAGCAGAAGAATCACTTGAAATCTTCATAAAATTAACCAAACAACTTTCTTCAAGTGAATTGCAAAAGAATTCACCATATTTTATTTTAAGTTAAGTTGCTTTCAGGTGCCCCAGGTCTCAAACAAAGGCCCATGCAGTTGCTGAGCAGGAGCCTTATTCTTTGCATCCCCATGCTGCAAGGGCAGACAGGGAAACTGCAGCTGATACCCCACAAACAGAGGCTACAGCCACAGACTCTGCAGGATCAGCTGATTAGCAGCCAACTATGCATTGGTCACCTCCTATCATAAAGCTTCCTGTTCCTGCCTCACCAATTGTCTGAGCACTGCTGCAGACCAGACTCTTAAAACCAAGTTCTTGCCTCCTTGCCTTGTTCCTTGTCCTGACCCCCGTTACTGATTCCTGGCCCCGACTCTGGTGTGGCTTCTAACTGACTCCGGCTTGACTCTTGGCATTACTCCTGAGTATGATCCTGATGCTACTCTGTGTTTTGACCACTAGGTCAGACTGTCCCCATCGGACCCTGACAGTTGCAAGCAATGAGTTTACACAGCCGTGCCCACAAAGAGCGAATTATTTAAATTCTGTCCCCACTGACATGCATGCATTACTGTGGCCTTGATTGGGAGTTAGACACACATGTAAGGGAAGAATTTGTCCCCATGAGTTTAGTTCTGGGGCTTCACAGACATTTATTTTGTTCATCTTTACTTTTTTCTGACAAGACTTGAGATAGCATCTTCGGCACTCTCTTCCCCCTCGCCTACTGAATCAAGGTCTAAACCAATATGTGGAATATTATATGCCTCTTTATAGTATAGATACAAGAAAACTCAGATATTTTATCTGCTTTTAAAGACACCCTGATGTTTGAAAGGGACAATGTCTGTCTGAGCCTGACACTTAGCTGCTTTTCTTGTGTGCGTCTGTTTGTGAAAGTTTTTTGCAAAATGTTTTTCATGAATTTTTTTTTTTAAACTGACCTCTTTATTGAAATTTTTCAGAGGTGTGAATGTACAAACACTGGGAAATCCTGGCCTTACTGAAATCAGTGTGATGTTGGCTATTGACTTCCATGGTCTCACATGTCACCCCTGAACTAGAATGGTGAAAAGGAAGAAGGATGAGGCCTGATTTTTCAGAGGTGCTGAGGATCTGCAGCTCCTACAGAGGCTCAACCTCTGAAAATCAGGCCACGGGTTTAAAACTTAAGCAACTTCATATATTAGTCATCTCCTAATGTATAGTTTTTCGTAGAACTATCTGTTTGAAATGTTATTACAATATCAAAAGATGAGGTGATTCAGGTCAAGGCCTGGTCCTGCTTTGGTATCTTATCTCAGACCTCCTGCATCTGTACAGAGTTCCATGAATTTCAATGGGATTCCATGTTAGTGTTGGGGGACCTTGATGTGGGATCAGGGACAAAGTAAACTACAGAGAGAACTGTGCCATAATACACCCTAATGTCTACACTAATGGCTTGATCCTGTAAACACTTCCTATTAGACATAGTGCAGCATTACCAACCTCAAGCATTTGGGAAATCATAATTCAGGTCCTAAAAAATAATGAAATTAGCTTAAAAGTTGAGATTGTTGAAAAAATAGCAATTTTGGGGTATTTTTTGTCTTCAGCCTTTAGGGTTTCACCCAGGGCACATTTTTAAGCTTTCCTCTGCAACCATGAGGGCTAGAAACTTGTTTATTTTTAAAAACGAAGCCTGAGATTCTTGTGCAGTTTCTTGATTGCAGTAGCTGGAGCTTTAAGAAAAACACCAAATATCATGGAACTTGCAATAAAATCACAAGAGCGACACTAATGGTGCTTACTACAATGGGTAATCCCATAGAAGCACACCACCTAGTAGTGTGTGTAGGGGTCATGCCTGGAGTTGTCATTAGGCACGTGTGTACACCCCCCCCCCCACACACACACCCTCCCCACCAAAAAAAAAAGTGTGTGGGGGAAGATGCAGAAATCAGGTAAGTGAAGCTTGCAAAAGATCTTCCTCTGAATTTCTCATATCTCTTTTCTTCTCTTGAGTGTTTGCTTTTTGCTTTTGCACCAGTAAAAATTTTGTGCCTTTAGATTAAAAAACAACAACAACAAAAAACACGTGCTGGCTTTCAGTGCTCACTGCAAGGCACGTCCCCACAGGAGAGCTGCTGAAGAAGCCATATTGTTGGTGGGGGTGTGTGTGATTTACCTCTGAGAAGCACCCTAGAGCATTCAGATACTCACCTCCTTGTTTAAAAGAGTAAATAAAGACTAAATAAATAAATAAAATAAATAAATAAAAAGAGTAAATAAAGAATAAATAAAGAAATCTGAATAACTGGATTTTCAAGAAACAGTCTTCGGGTGTGCGTTATCTTAGACAAAGATTTGTAAAGAGGTGGACAACCATTGTGGTCCTGTCTCAAACACTGGCACTTAATTTGCCTCTAGGGAATAACTTTCATGCAGGAAAATAGCCTAGGTTGTGCAATCCTCAATAAATGACAAGCAGAGTGATAGTCTAACTTTTACCTCTACTTACCAGACACCAATTAGCTAAAAAGTGTTGGCCTAAGTGGCTGAATAGATGTGAGGTGACTTGTGGCAGCAGATTGAGTTTTTGGAGTTGTGAGGTACAGTTTGATTCATTAACACCTCTCTCCCCTACAGTGCCCATCATTCAGTGTGTGTAGCCAGGCAGTGGTGCATTAAATTATTCCTTTCTGTTACACCTAGGCATTTTGTAGAGGATGTATTTTGTGCACAGGACAGAAGTGACCTTTTTTTCTGAGGCGCTGAGGATCCCATCCTATCGAAGTCAGTAGGAGCTAGGAGTGCTCAGCATGTCTGAAAATCAGACCATCCCAGAAAATGCTTTGTCTCTCCTGCATTGGAGCCACTGTTCTTGACAGAAGTAATAATTCATGAGTACTTCTGTCCATTCCCTGCTGAATGGTGGCAGAGCTCCCTCCCTGTGAACCTGAAAATGTATTCTTGCTGGCATGATTGATGAACATGTCCTCTCCACTCGGTCTCTGCTCACATAGAAAGGGAGCATCTGTTTCTTCCTTTGCTCTGTGGGAGATAGCCTTAGGCAAGGGATTATTTTCCCTTCTGGGACATGATTTTTCCCTTTTATCTTTACCAGGAATTTGATATTTTGGAATGGAGAGTCTTGCTCCCTTAACACCTGACTTCTTACCCCCTTCTCACCAATGCAGTAGGGCTCAGGGGCTCCCCAGAGTTCTGTGACATTGGATGGAATAATAGCAGTCCCCTTGTAGGAAAACTGCAGGCCTCTGCCTGCTCATAAATATATTTTGTTTCCCCCCACAAGATCTTATAGATCAAACTTAAAAACAAAGATCCTCTGTCACCTTTGTAGTGACATGGATGATCTCTTGGCACTTTTTGGATGCAGAAAGGTTTCTTTAGCCAAAATTCTTCCTTTTCGCACCCTGTAATAGCCAAACGCTCTAACGTTAAATAAAATAAATGGAAACTGCTGAATCATCTATGGTTTGATTATTTCTGCCAATTCAAGATGTCTATATATTATAATTAAATGCAAGAAAAAATACTATATTTTGTCATCAGGAAACGTTACATGATTGAAGTTGATGACAATTTCCTAGGACTCGCACTGTGCATCAGAGTTACGGGTTAATCAAATGCTGATTAGCAAATGTTGTTAACTCTCTTTTCTGCTCTGGACTCAGGAAATAAAACATTTTATGCCAGTAAAAGGCATATTGTGATGCTTGAAAGTTTTAATAATCTAATTGTCCATCTTGTTTGCCCAATAGCAGATGGTTGAAATCAAAATTGTGGCCAATATATATAGTGGAGGACTGCCTGGGTCAAGTCATATATTAACACCCTGACTCTTGCAGAACGTGTTGTGGGCTTCTTAACACGCTGAAAATAATTGAAACCCCGTTACATGCGTATCCAAAGGGTGTGGGTGAAGAGAGAGAGAAAGCAGAGCTAGGACTTTTAGGAAAACACTACCATATTTAAACATCATGTGTGTTGGCATGGTATAAGTGGTGAAAGACAACAGCCAGCCTGTGACAAATGATGTCTGGCAAGGCAGCTTCATGGCCCCTTTCCTTACCTCCCTTTAGGACAGGTCCTGTTGCTCTGTGTCTTTTGCTGGCCCTTTTTCTTCTCCTGTGTCAAAGCCCTGCAAGGAAGTAAGTGTGTGTGTGTGTGTGTGTGTGTGTGTGATGCCAAATATATAAATTTTTCAGTCTGTTTGGTCTTGGAGGGATGTACTAATGGTGTGACCAACTGTGGGGTTTTTTACACAGGAATGTTTTCAGTATTAAGGCCATACTAATTTATTTTATCTGAAAATTACAAGATTAGTTTATTTTCCTCAATTCATTGCCTTTTTAATAGCTTGCCCACTGATCTGTTGCAGCTGTTCTTCCTTCCATTATCTCCTCAGAAACCACCCCCCACCCCCATCTAGCTCTTAGTTCTCTGCTCACTGATACTCTTTCTTCTGACTTTTCTCAAGTAAAATTCTTAATCTGTGATACTAGTCTGGTACCACACACATTGGTCAGGTGGCTTTGCATCTCCCTCAGTCATGTGACCAGATACATTAATATGGTAAAAGACCCTGTGTAGTACAATAGACTGCTGACCTCTTTGGTGCTGTAGAGATCTATATGTGCATGTTTGTTGGTTGTTTGTATGCTTAATTCTAGCAAGAGCTTGCAACAAACTGTTTGTTTAGGGCCCAGTCCTGAAAATTGTTGAGTACCTCCTGTGAAATGCTCAGCTCCTTGCAGAATCAAATTCTTGATCTTTTACCACTTCGTGGCTATACACTCAGAGCTGAGGCAGTGTCTGACTCCTCCGATGGCGTTACATTTCTTTTGAAAGAGTTTAGTTTAGGAAAATTCCCTATGAACAGTCAAAGAACTTCTGTGTTACCTTAATGTCAAAGGATTTATGATAGTCTCAGCAGTATCCAGTTCCAGTGAGAACTGATTAACTTTAGTGGCTGAAGTTTATGGTTGTGCTACACTACTTCAAGCTGCTTGCATGCTCTCGGTTTCAATGGGAAATAGTAGACAAGGTTCCTCCATTTTTAAGGAGCAAAGACACTTTATTTCCCACCTAAGATGGGGGTCATCAATGTTAATTCCTTTTTCTATTGGAGAGGGATTTCCATTGATGGGACAACTTTCAGTATATTTGATTTCTATTCAACTCTTATACTTCATAATTTTCTGACGATGTTAATTAATGCATACTGGACTGTGTGTGCTCAAAGGTCTCCTCCCTTGAAGCCATCTCCTCCTGCTTAATTAATACTACAGTGAAGTCTGAATGTGACACAACACAATTTCCATCAGAGAGAGACATGAGCTGCAAGGTTTGGATCCAGATTCAAGTTTGCTCAAAGTTTATGTAAGGGATGGGAAATTTGGATCTTGGGCTCTAGTTCAGGCCCCTCGGTCACTTCCACTGCAACAAACACAGTATTTTGATATCACACTACCAGAAACAAGCTAGGTTAGGGTAGAGCACTAGTTAGAATATTGCAAAGCAGGAACCTAGGAATACAATGACTGATACACAGAGCAAAGAGAACTTTTGAGAAGGTCTTAAATAATCTGGAAAAAGGGGTAAACAGTGAGGTGGCAAAATTTGCAGATGATACAAATTTACTCAAGACAGAAGTCCCAGGCAGACTGCGAAGAGCTACAAAAGGATCCCTCAAAACTGGGTGACTGGCCAACAAAATGGCAGATGAAATTCAATGTTGATAAATGCGAAGTAATGTACGTTGGAAAACATAATCCCAACTATCCATATAAAATGATGGGGTCTAATTTAGCTGTTACCATTCAAGAAAGAGATCTTGGAGTCATTGATAGCTCTCTGAAGACATCCACTCAATGTGCAGCGGCAGTCAAAAAAGCAAATAGAATGTTGGGAATCATTAAGAAAGGGATAGATAATAAGACAGAAAATATCATATTGCTGCTATATAAATCAATGGTACATCCACATCTTGAATGCTGCATGCAGTTATGGTTGCCCCATCTCAAAAAAGATATATTGGAATGGGAAAGGTTCAGAAAAGGGTAACAAAAATTATTAGGGATATGAAACGGCTTCCGTATGAGGAGGATTTAAGATGACTGGAGCTTTTCAGCTTGGAAAAGATTCGACTAAGCGGAGATATAATTGAGGTCTATAAAATCATGACTGGTGGGGAGAAAGTAAATAAAGTGTTTACTCCTTCTCATAACATAAGAACTGGGGGTCACCAAATGACATTAATAGGCAGCAACAAAGAAAAGGAAGTATTTCTTCAGGCAGTGTAAAGTCCTCTTGTGGAACTTCTTGCCAGAAGATGTGAAGGCCAAGACTATAAGAGTGTTCAAAGACGAGCTAGATAAGTTCATGGAGGATAGGTCTATCGATGGCTATTAGCCAGAATGGGCATGTATGGTGTT
This sequence comes from Mauremys reevesii, assembly GCF_016161935.1. NCBI lineage: Eukaryota > Metazoa > Chordata > Testudines > Geoemydidae > Mauremys > Mauremys reevesii. The sequence goes on along the minus strand of NC_052623.1, from coordinate 243,860,178 downwards.
TCTAGCCTCTGTTTGCCAGAGTGGGTGATGGGCAGGGCCGCCCAGAGGATTCAGGGGGCCTGGGGCAAAGCAGGAGAGTGGACATAAAAAAAAAAAAAAAAAAAGTCGCCACCTGCTGCGGCACTTGTACTCACCAGGTGGCTCTCTGAGTCTTTGGCGGCAGCGGCGGGTCCTTCGCTTGCTCTTTGTCTTCGGCAGCACTGAAGGACCCACCGCCGAAGTGCCACCGAAGACCTGGACCGCCATCAGGTGAGTAGAAATTAAAAAGGTGCCTGTAGCCAGGGAAGGGATTCTCGGCCAGGGCTGGTGGGGCCTGGGGCAGATTTCCCCATGTGCCCCCCCCCCCCCCGGCGGCCCTGGACAGGGGACGGATCACTTGATGATTGCTTGTTCTGTTCATTTCCTCTGGGGCACCTGGCATTGGCCACTGTCAGAAGACAGCATACTGGACTAGATGGACCTTTGGTCTGACCCAGTATGGCCGTTCTTATGTTCTTAAGTCTTTCTCTTTTGAAGGGAAACTGAGTTACCTACTTGCATAAAGCCATCAAGATACTAACCTGAGGCAGTGCTTGATATCTAAGATCAGAATTGGCTTCCGCATATGTAGAGTGTGGACAAATCCACATTGTGTGTCATTGAATTCCTGGCATCTATTGTGCCAGTGATGTTCTTTGAAACCATTATTAGCACAAATGTCCAGCCAAAAACTGTAAATTAGAGCAAGCTTTCAGAGTAGTCATAAGTGGGATGAACAAATCTTTTTCTGCTAGATGTCCTCTTCATTTGGTGCTATCCTGGTTTTACTCCAAATGTTGGCAACATTGTCAGTAAATCATAGGGAGCCTTTTTTAGTCTCCATTCCAAATCTTGGTAAAGACTGGGCTGTGCATACTATGTTAAATTCTTACTAGAGAACTGGAAGGTCTTTTGTAGCTGCTGACTAGTTATTGAGGTAGAGACTGCCTGCTGGGTACCCATACAGATTTCATATTGCATGTTGGAAGGACCACAATTCCTGTTTTGTTCTGTGCTCTTTAAGCTTTACCATCAATACAGTAGGCAGGTGGTCAAATAACAAGTGTCAGTAACTGAAAGCATTATGTTCATTAGGAGAGAGCTGAGGGACAGAGAACGGATGATCTAAAAGACATGTCCACTGAAGAGTGAAGATGTCCTGTTGTCATGAAATTGTACAGGAAGGAGAGAAACTGATTGTTTTTTAATTCTTTGGAGAGTTAGCAACAGATATGGTGAAATGTAGTCCAAAAAGCACACTTTTTTGTTTGATTATATTAGAAAATGCTGCTGCCAAAATACATCCCATTGGAGAGAGAAAAATGAGTTTTCTGCTTGTGCACATACAAAACCTTACATATTGTTCTGGCGGTGATGTATTATGATGAGACTTCAAGTGGTACTCTTGAAGGGGAAGATTGGAGAACAAGGCCACCGAAATAAGCAAATAAAATGCTCTCTCTGATGGTGCTCTTTCAGAAATCTTGCATAAAAGTTTTAGTACAGCATGTTGTGACCTTGTGTGAATTTGAGACATTTGCATAATTACCTATTTCAGTCAGTATTTACTGTGTAAAACGGGAAGGAAGCTAATGCCCACTCTATACTGAGAACAGAGCCATGTTTGAAAAAGTAACTTCAAAGATAACTTCCGTTTAAATATATTTGGTGTGCCGCAGTTTAGTTGCATGTTGTGGATGGGTTGAATCATATTAGTCTCCATCAGACGACAGTTTAAAAGCAAAAGTACACAACTGGTAAAAGGGAGGACAGGCTTGTGTGGTAGGAAGAACGTTCAAATTGTTTCTATGCATTCCTGTGTAAATAAACTCTGGAACAGTGGTGGTTGCCTACGCAGTGTTCGTGATCACCTTTTTCACGGATCTCAGCCATGTTACCAATGCTTGGTTCCCAGGGAGCAACTCTGCTCAAGAATTGACTCTAGATCAAACTTTTTGGCCTGAGGGCCACATCCGGGTATGGAAATTGTATGGCGGGCAATGAATGCTCACAAAATTGCGGGTAGGGGTGCAGAGGGGGGTGGAGGGTGCGGGCTCAGGGTGGGGCTGGGGATGAGGGGTTTGGGGTGCAGGAGGGTGCTCAGAGCTGGGTGGGTTCAGAGGGCGGGAGGGGGATCAGGGATGAGGCAGGAGATTGGGGGGGGTAGGGGTGCAGGCTGCGCTTACTGCAAGCAGCTCCCGGAAGCATGTCCCCCCCTCCGACTCCTATGCAGGGGCACGGCCAGGCGGCTCTGCATGCTGCCCCATCTGCAGGCGCCATCCCTGCCACTCCCATTGGAGCTACGTGTACTACATAGGAGATGGAGGGGGGTCATGCCGGCTGCTTTGTGGGAGCTGCACGGAGTGCGGCAAGCCCCTGCTCCTGCTCCCCAGCTGGAGCGGGGCAAACCCCCAACCCTACTCCCCGGCGGGAGCTGAGGGATGGATTAAAAGGTCTGACTGGCCAGATGTGGTCCATGGGCCATTGCTTCCCACCCCCCACTCTAGGTAGAGATTAAGGCTGAGAGCAAACTTTTTGCTTGCCACAGCTTCCTCAAAGATTCTTCATCACAAGATTAACAACATACTTACAAGCCTATCAACTTGCCTGCTTGTAAGCTTTGTGTAATACCACCATCTGGTGACACCCTACCAAGACATGTTGTTACCCATCTACACTGCAGAGTGGAAGTAATCCTGACTAAGGCAATGTTTTACACGGAGACTAAAGCGATTGGTGGCCAGGTTAGAGAGAGCTGTGCTGGTGTAAAGCCACAATTTGCTTGAAAACAGGGTAAGCTGTACTGATACATATTGCGGCTTATAGCAGCTTTGCCTGTGTGGTTATTATGTGGCTAGACACCAGTGGCTGAAGTCACAGTAAGTCCTCAGAGTCAAGGGGGCCCAAATCAACGACTTCCTTATTTTATGATACACTCTTTTCTCCCTTTAAGTTCAAAGACTGAGGGATGCTTTGTTCAGTGTTGGTCTTCTCCAAAAGAGATGACATTGCATAGTTTTAAAAAAGAAAAATGAGGTCAAGGTAGCACAATTGTTTCATCTCCTACATTGTGTGTGCCCTTCTGTGTAGAACATCATGCTGTATTGCGGTAATTTATACTGTGGCAGAAAGTGTTCAGGAGCCTTATTTTGGGTAAATGTTTAACTTTTGATAAATGCCATATTGTTCCAGCCAGACTGCAGTACAAACATGTCACCATTAGGAAACACTTCAACTTGCACTCCTTGTTCCTCTGTGATGCTTGTGGTAGATTTGAGTGAAATGAAGGTACATTAGGTACCCTTTTGAAAGGAAAGACAGAAGCCAGATTTAGTCCTACCAAGACAAATTAATCCCAGGTATAATTGCTTTGTTACCAGTGGATTTGTCCTAGTAAATTCCTTTCTTGTTAGTGAAGTTAAGCCAGGGTTGAATTTGGCCCATTTTAATCACTTACATGAAAGCTGGGCATTCAGGCTAGGACAGAAATTATTGCCCATGCATCTGGGACGACTCAAAGTGCTATCTGAGCAAACTATCATGTTTCGTGTCCATTGAATAAAAGAAACAAGGTAGGGTGGGGGCAGGCTGAGTGACCCTGAGCACAGAATCGCTGAACTGACGGGAGGCGGGGGAAGGTGGCTTGAGGGGCTGAGTGGAATAAAGAGAGCTGAGCTGCATCAGGAGTAAGGGAGAAGAGGTTTGAGCTGCCAGTTGGAGGAAAGGGATGGAATGAAGAGAGGTTTAAGCTCAGTACCACTGTAAGCTTTCTAGAGTAGCCGCTCTAAGCCGATGGGAGAGAGCTCTTCCGCCGATTTACCTGCTGCCGCTCGTAGGGGGTGGATTAATTCTGTTGGTGAGAGCCGCTCTTCCGCCAACATAGTGCTGTCCACACCGGCGCTTGGGCCAGTGTAACTTATGTTGCACGAGGTGGCTTATTCACATCCATGAGCAAGATAGGTTATAGCGATGTGAGTGGTAGTGTAGGCACAGTCTTCCAGAGCCATAGAACTAATCAGCTAATTGGAAGGAGAAGAGTCAGTGGTTGCTTCTAAAATTATGTTTAAATCCAAATGATGGTGCATGTGCACGTTTATGTAAGTGCCAGGCATCTTACTTTTCTGGATATTTTGCTCTAGATAGAAATATTGCTGTCCTCAAAGTAGTAAAATATGGATCTTCCACAATGAACTTAATCAAATCAAGCTACAAATATGAACTCCAAAGTACCCTCCAGTTCTGGTTGCAGTTATGAGTGAATAGCTTAACTATAGATGTTTTCCTGCCCCATCAGGCTATGTATTCTCTATTGGCTGTATGTGGAATTAGGAACAATATCTGTCCATAAACACACTGTCAGAGTGAGCAGTCAGGAGCAGGCAACAATAACAAAGGGCTAGGCTAGTGCTATTCTGTATGGTCAGGTCTTGATTGCAAGCTAGATAGACACTATCCATTATATTATTTAGGTATTAGAATTTTTACTTGATTATGAAATAGGTCATTACATAGTTTCTATTCTGACTGACAGTCTGAGACTGGTGGTGGAAGTGGCTTTTTGGCATATACTGTAGCAAGGACAGAGTTAAACAGAAGTAAGTGGGAATCAGATGCCTTGAAAACAAGAGAATAAAAACAAGAATCCCTGTCACCGTCAGCCAAAACGGAATAAACAGAAGGTGGAGAAATGAGCATTAGACGATCACAACAGCAAGAATATTTCATTTAATTTACTCAAGAGGGTGAGACCAAAGCCAGAAAATTGGGAAAATCATGCGTTCTTCAAGTAATCAGAATTTTTCTTTCCTTAGCCTGGCACTTATTACACACAGCTATGATAGGCAGTTAACATTATTTTATCTTGAAGTCCTGCAAAATTGACTCACGAGGCCCTGATACCTTAAGGCAATTAGTATAGTAGAAAAAGACCATGTGTGTTTCTGTATTTGAAAATATAAATTAACCTCTGGCATAAACAGGCATACTTTGTTTAAAGTCACTAGAATAGCATCTGCTTTCAGGAGGGTACAATTTGGTCCATAATGTTGTACTTGCAACTGCATATTCTGTATAACCTCATACAGTTCAGTTTGCATCCATCTTAGGCAATTATATAAATACCCTTAGAAAATGCTGCAGAATTTTGTTTTTGTAAATGGAATCCTGTTATCCTGGTACAAAATTCTAAAGCAATAGCTCTTTTATACAAGTTGAGTTACTCTGAACAAAGCATTTTTTTAACTAGCTATATAATCAGCCAGCTTGCCAAGCAAATGACCTGTTCAGAGTAATCTTATGCACTTGCACATATTTTGGCATATTTTATTTGTGGGTAAGTGTAATTTACAATCTGGAGAGGGTAGAGTCCTCCTCTGGTTAGCTTACGTCTGTTCGACTGTCTGTCTAGACCTCTGAGAGAACATAAATATTGTTTTTATAGGAAAATGAGGAACTTTACATGTGTTTTCAGTGTTTTAGTTCTTAAGCAAATACAATGATGGCCTGGTCCCCAAGGGTAAAATAAGGGAATTGAAATAATACATTGTGTTATGCACAATTTGTATTTTTAAAACTAAAACAAGTACTCAGTGCTGATATATGAAAAGGGAATCAAGTGGCGTTTTTGTAAAATGCAAAGTTGAGCAGCATCAAAACAGGTTAAAACAAGATTGTAGAATTTGCTGGAAGAGACTTACCTATTACTGAAGTAGATGTCAAGGATGGGCAAAGCAATTTATCGCTCATAATTTACTCTGGGTCTTGTGATCTTTCAGGGTGTGTCAAGTGAATAATCCGTGTTATTAATCAAAACACAACACCTGTGGACCACTATAAATATAACTGGAAAAAAGGCATTAGCTTTTGAAACAAGACTTTTTTCCCTTTGACAGATCATGAAAACAATCTGCTGTTTTTATTATTAAACAGTAATAATAAATGTGAGTAAATGGCTGCAGATTACTGATAGTACAGTGAAAAATGAAAGTTGCATTTTCAAATGGCTAAGAACATGGTCATTTCTAAAATAGTTGAGATCCACATAAGGGATGGATAAAAGGATTCAGCTAAATTTTGCATGATAGTCCTTCACCAAACTGTGCCTAATATACAACGTTGGTTTTACTCTTGTGCCACGTACCCAGTCTGAATCCATTTCGCTGTTGTATCTGAAATTGTCTAGTGACAGTTGAAGGCTTGATTAACTGTAAACTTTCTTTCTAGTGCACTAAGCCAGCAAGTTGCTTATGGCTCTAACAGATGGCTCTCTTTCTTATAGTATTTTTGGAAGCTTTTCACACCACCTCTTCCCTTATGTAGGCAATATCTGGAAATATTGCACATTAAAATCCAGTGTGGAGATGCTTGCTTGGTGGACCCAGTGTTTATTCCTAAGACGAACCTCCCCCCCCAAATATTGATATGTAACCATTTCACTGTGGGATTGTTGTATTGGTGGTTATGTTTTGGTGTTTTTTGGGGGTGGGGGTGGAGCGGAAGCGGGGAGGGGGGGGAAGAGTGAGTTATTTTGGCTAAGACATTCCTTAACTGCAAAGGATTCAGTTAAACCATCACTAAGGGTGTGATGCCTCTGGGACAATTTATATATAAAACAGAATTATAATGGACACTTTCTTTTGCTTAGTAACCTATACAGCATATACACAGGCTGGCATTTTCAACAGGGCCTATTGGGCAGTTAGGTACGCAACTCCCATTAAAAGTTAGTAGGGGTTAATTTCCAACTCTCATTTATGCCTTTGAAAATCCCAGCTGTATTGCATAGCTGGGTTTAGCTCAAAATATATCCCTGTCCTGCATGATGTGTCTTCTTTAAATTATTTAACTCAGAATAGTAGAAAATGTCTCCTTAGAGCCTTCTTGGCAAATAGAAGAATAGTCCAAACAGCATGGAAAACTCCTCTGTGTGTGTGTGTGTGTGTGTGTGTGTGTGTGTGTGTGTGTGTGTGTGTGTGTGTGTGTGTGTGTGTGTGTGTGTGATAAATTACCCCTAAAGAAAATAAGTACTATATATTGTAGCATAAAATATATTTGTGTGTATTGTTTGTTCTAAACCTAGATGGGTCAGATTCTTCGCTGGTGTAAATTGTTGTACAGCCATGTTTTTTTTCAGCTTCTCAACTTTTTGAATTTATTGATAAGCAAAAGATTTGTGTGTATAATATATTATTGGTCATATGTTCCTCATATTTTTCTACTAAGCTTCTTATATAGTAGTATAACCAAACATTTTAATATGCACACTTTAGCTTTTATTTCATTATTAGATCCCAAAGTGATTTACAATGAAGGTAAGTATCATTATCCTCATTTCACAGAAGTGGAAAACTAAGGCATAGAGAGGTGAAGTGACTTGTCCAAGTTGTGTCAGCCATCCAATGGCAGTGCTGGAAATAGAACTCAGGTCTGATGAGTCTCAATCCATTCCCCTATCCACTAGACCTTTAAAGGTAAGTTATGGAATGTTCCCATCAAAATTAGACAGATTCAATCAACGATTCCTTTCACTAATAGGGAACAGGACACCTTTGCCTGTCATGTGGAGGCTTTGATCACCTTTTTGTGCTGAATACATGCAGAATAGCAGCTTTTGTTGTTGTAAAAGTCTTTATAGTATTGCTTTGTTTCCCGAAGTTTGGCATGTGCGTCTCTGGTGGTGCACAGAGAGCTGGCTGCTTGTGTGTTGTAGGCTTTCTTCCTCTTTTCAGCTTCAAATTTCATTAAAAGCTTTCAAAAAAATCCCTTGGTATTTTCTGAATACTATATTTCCAGGTCAGAAATTGTTGTTGTTGTCGCAAGGTTGCTATAAGATCAGGAATTGGTGGGGAGGTTATCAGCACAACTGCAATGGAAGGTTGTTAGCCTTTATTGATGGCTACTGCAATTAGAGAGTGGCCTGCCCTATGATAAGATTTATGAGCACTGGCTTTATTGTGTGACCGTAATCTTAAAAATGTGAGCCAATCCATTGCTCTCTTCCTGCAACTGCTCACAGAGAGTCTGGGACAAAAGAGATGTGAACTTCCAAAGGATGCAGAGCAGAGAGCTCTTAGCACATGAAGCTGTCTCTCTGCTCATCTCACTGGGGTGGCTAAACCCTGTCTGCCTGCTTGCCTCCCCTGACTTCTTTCTCTCTCTTTACTTTTCTCTTGACTACATGAGAGAGTCCATTTAATGGAAATTTAAGCAAGATAAAACATTTCTGCAACATCCTAAGTTGCCAGCTCAGAGAGTGGAGTAATGTAATATTGTACCCCAAGCATAGGTTTGTAATACCAAATTGCTCTAAAGAAATTTGTACTGGCTGAACATCCCATTTCACATCCTGTCTCCCAGCAGCAGAGGGAGGCTTGTGTGTGGCTGAGCGAGGGTTTTTTTTTTGTTGTTTTGTTTTTAAATCCTCTATCTCTCTAAACTGTTTTTTACTGTCACAATCCGTTTACCTAAGGGCTCTCAGTGGTAGAGTTGGCCAGCCTGTGGAATCAGAGAGGCAATTATGAGCTATTTAAAACATTTTTTTTTCTTTTACAGTATATTGTCTTTGAAAGTGCTTCAGAGTTTGAACTTACGGTATGGTAAACATGTTCTTAGACAAGTAAAACAGAGCTTTTAATCACTTGCCTAGATAGAAAGGCAATAAGGAAACAAAACCCCATAGCTTCATGTATGTGATACCCTTGGTCTCCACAGTGCAGCTGCTCTACTTTTTGTCTCAGTGACGCAAATCAAAGAGCATCAGTGATATTGCCTGAGGGGAAAGGCAGAGAGCTACTTGCATGCTCCCTATGCTTATAACTAAGCAGAGAGGTAACAAGAAACTGGGCCAAAGGAATGGCCAGACAAAGTTCAAATGCAGAGCAGGGTATTTTAAATAAGAAAATATGAGAGTACCTTTTATGTAACAAAAAGAAAATAAAACCTACTGAATGTCAAAAGCAGCAAACTGTCACTGAAGGAAATATATATATGTCGGATCTCAAATATATACAACACTCTGATTATATATACAATTATATATGCATTACACAAACTATGTTAAAAACATCATTAATAGTTCCCTACCAATTTCACAGCTGTGAAAAATGCGACATGGACCGGACCATGAAATAAGCCTTCTGAAATCCGATGTCCCCTTGTTCCTAGGAGTGTCCCAGCAAAGGGAGCTCCTAGCTCTGGCTGTGCTGGGGAGGGACAGGACTTGTCCATCCCCTGCACAGCTGCTCGGGGTGGGGGAGGGGAGGAAGACCGTACCCACCTCCAGGTGCCTCACCCTGCAGCAGGGCACTCTGGGACTGGGCAGCAGCCCCAGCGGTTCCTGCAGCTGAAGGAGGCTTGTGGAATTGGGTCCGATCCACCCTGTGCTGCTGGGAGCGCCCCAGCAGGGGGCTCCTAGCTGCTAGTCCAGGCAGGGCTGGGGCAGGACAGGACTTGCTCTTTCCCTACTGGGCTGCTCTTGGGTATCTCTCCTGGCTGCAGATAGCTCCACACCCTCTCGTCCCCACTCTGCCCGGCTCTGAAGGCAGCACAGAAGTGAGGGTGGAAATCCTATGACCGCCCTACAACAGGTTTGCAACCCCCTCCCACAATCCCCTTTTGGGTTGGGACTCCCACAGTTACACCACCATGAAATTTCAGATTTAAAAATCTGAAAATGTGAAATTTACCAATTTTCAAATCCCATGGCCATGAAATCAACCATAATGGACCATGAATTTGGTAGGGCCCTAATCATTAAGTTAGCAAAGACAATTTCCTTTGCCACCTTGATTCTGCCCTGTTGTGTGTTTGCATTATGATAGTCTTTAATTATATTATAATGTTCAGCACTCTTGTACATAGTCCTTTTTATTTGTAGATCTCAAAGTGCATTATAAAAGGAGATCACAATTATCGCCATTTTACAGAGGGGGAAACTGAGGCACAGGGCAGCAAAGTGACTTGCCCAAGTTCACCCTGGAGGCCAATGGCAGAGCCAAGAATAGAACCCAGGTCTACTGAATCTGTCCAGCGCGCTATCCATTAATTTTGGCACTTCCTATCTTTAGCGTGCTTGACTTTGCAACCTTAATGTTTTTTTAATGGAGCTTTTATGCATGAATTTTTCTTTCTTTCTTTTAAAGAAGCAAACTGAAAAAACAAATAAAACCCCAAACACAAAAATAATCAGAAATTCCATCATGGGGCATCATATTGACATCTGTATGGTTCACCAGCAGAATTTGAACCTTTACAGCCACCATTAAGACCTCAGCCACGTGAGCCAAGGACATAACTGATAGCAGTAGTAGGTTGTCATCCCCTAAGTGGACTAGCACTAGAGAGGATGGGATGCTTTAGCAGTGGATTTCACAGGTATTTGCTGACAGCAGAGAAATGATGAAACCCAGGAATCTTGCATTCTATTCCAGGCTCTGGAGGGAAGTGGGCTCTAGTATGCACAGACTCTTCTGACCCACTCCTTCTAAGCTGTCTCAGTCCCATCTCTGTCCCACCTGTGGCTCCTCATCCAAGCCCCATCCTCTTCATTCACCCAGTCTTTTGCCCAGCAAAGCTTAGTCTCACCCCTCCAGACTCCCAGTACCACTTTCCTTACCAAGCCTTTCCTAGGGTGACCAGACAGCAAATGTGAAAAATCAGGACATGGGGTGGGGAGTAATAGGAGCCTATATAAGAAAAAGACCCCAAAATCGGGACTTTCCCTATAAAATCGGGACATCTGGTCACCCTCGCCTTTCCCCAGTCCTGCCCTCCTCCTGGTTCCTCTTCTGGTCTATCTCTTTCCCCCATCTTGTCCTCCAGTCACTCTCCCTGTACATGTTCTCTATTTCCACTTTTCCCAGTCTCCCTCCAAGGCATCTTGAGTGTTCTTAGTGTCCCCTGCTCCAGCTCCTTCTCCCAGTCTCCTTGTCCAGACAGTCCCATTTCTCTCCCCACCCCTTAGCTCTTCCTTCTTTAGAGCTGTCTCCCCTCCCTGCTCACCTCCTCCCCCCCACCCCACCTCCCAATCAGTTTCTATCTCCAACCCTCCACTCCCAGTCCACTCCCACCCTGCTTCTTGTCCTGACCTATTCCCCTTGCAAGTCTGGCTCTTGTCCCCTCTTCATGGAGGAGCTTCCTCCTCCAAACTGCTTAGGCTGAGCAGGGCGGTCATTCAGAGCATCAGAGAGACAAGCTGTCTGTTCTCTGTTCAGATGCCCGGACCCAGGCCTGGACCTGATGTAGCCTGTGGCTGCCCAGAGTTGCAGTTACAGAGAGAATACTGTTCAGCCCCACACGGGAGTATGTCTAGTACAGATGGACTTTCTGGGGAATATAGCTGCTAAAATCTAAGAAATCTTTACTGAGCATATGAGAATTGCAATTTTTTTTAAAGGATTATAATAACTTGGACAAATTTGGGTGAAATATCATGGGGTTGGAAAAGGCACATCCCAGACACAAAGGCCACTGCTTTGCCAAATTTCAAATTGCTGCTCCAAAGCATGGGGGTGCTAGAGCTGTTCAAAGAAAAAGGTGGCCAGAACTTTTTAACATGAACAAAATGTATTTTTCCTTAGCCTCGGATTCAGAAATAGCTGGACTGTTTTGACTAAAATTAAAAATAAAATTTCAACCTGAGGTGGATATCTAGCATGTAAAATTTCAGCCAAAAAAGGTTAGTTTGACAAAGTTATGTAAGCAATTCAAAATGAGTTCTTATAATGGGAAGTGTCAGACATTCTTAATAATAGAGATAGTGTTACCAAACCCACCTATAATAAAGTTGTCTATGGACCAGAGCCTGATTTGTAGTAAAAACTTCAAATTTGGCACTAATATCTACTTTTGTCATGAAGGAAGAAAATGCTTTCTATCAGTGGTTTTCAACTTTTTTCATTTGCAGACCTCTAAAATTTTTGAATGGATGTGTGGACCTGTTTGGAAATCTTAGGCATAGTCTGCAGACCCTGAGGGGTCCACGGACCACAGGTTGAAAACCACTGCACTATATAATAGAAAACAAATCTTCCCCACCCTCTAGGCTAGGATTTAAGAGTGTGCTCTTTAGATTCAGGTTTATTGCTTCAATTACAGCTAAAAATAATTTGTAAGATTGAACAGTTAGCATCAATCTTACCAGTTTACAGCATTTGGCTAAAATAAGTCGAAATGTTTTCATTTGTGTGCTACTAACGGTTCTATTTAATAAAAAGACTTCTTGGCTCTTCTGCTAGGGACTGAATTTGCTCCCAACTACCGTTAGAAGTTGGGGCTGGGAGAGTAGCCTGACTTGGAAGCCTTGTAATTGCACTTCATACTCAGTTCACTTCCTGTCTTAAACTGCTCTGAACACTATTACCCTCTCCCATTGAATCCACAGTGAGAAATAGAGAGGAATCATATACAAATATTTCAGTTTTTTTTCCTTCTTGAATAAGCTTTTTAGAAATGTACAATACGTTACATTTTTCCTTTTCAACATTTGTTTCCCTTCAGTTTCCTGGTCCTTGAACTACTACAATACTGAATACCTGTTAACCTTCCACAGCAAATCAAAAACAAAACCTCTAAAGTAATGGAGAAGCTCTATTGTGAAAGTGCAATAATTTCAGCATGAATAGCCATAATAAAGTCTTACAAGACACCTGTTACCAGGGCCGGCTCCAGGCACCAGCCAAGCAAGCTCGTGCTTGGGGCGGCAGATTCTAAGGGGTGGCATTCCGTCCAATCCTAGGGCGGCACGGCCACCCTTTTTTCTTTTTTGTTCATCGCTCTGGCCGCCCTGTAGGGGGCGGCGGTGCGGAGGAGGGGCGCGCCCTGCTGGGAGCTGGCTGCGCGCCCTGTCTGCCCCAGCTGGTGCCAGGTCGGCAGCAAGCCCGGCAACCCGCGTCCTTGCCTCCCCGCTGACCGGAGCAGCACGGAGCCCTCCCAGCAGGCAGCACGGCGGGAGGGGCCGAGTGGTGAGCTCCCTGGCTGAAGGAAGCCCTGGCTGCTCCCCCTTCTCTCTCTCTCCCCCCCGCTCCCTCCCCCCTGCTAGCCGGGGCGCGCACTCTACTGCACGGGGCACATCTGCAGCACAGGGAGGCTCGCTAGCTGAAAGTTTGCACCCTGGCTCTGGCCGCTCCGCAGGTTTTTGTTTGTTTGTTTGTTTTTGTTTTTTTGCTTGGGGCGGCAAAAAAGCCAGAGCTGGCCCTGCCTGTTACAGTTGCCTGATATTGCTTCAGTAAAGCTTTACTGAAGCAATCTCTGGATGGGGTGCACACACCAATCTGATTATTAACGTTTCAGATTTCTGCTCTTGTTTATACTTGGAGAAACTAATTGGGCATTGGAGGCTTTCCAGTGAATCTGAGGGTATATTTACATTACAAGCAGTACAGCTACAGTACTACAGCTATGCAGCTGTAGTGTAGACACTTGCAATAGTGACCGAAGAGGATTTTTTCTGTCACAGTAGTAAATGCACCTCTTCAAGCGGTGTGGTAGCTAGGTGGATGGAATAATTCTTCCATCCGCCTAGTGGTGTCTGCACTGGGGCATAGGTTGACTTAAGTAGGTCTTTCAGGGGTGTGAATTTTTCACACCTCTGCGTGACCTAGTTAGGTTGACCTGTGTGTGTGTGTCAGTGTCAGTCCTGATGCTTACTCTCCTCCTTCACTGCTTCATGTTTTCAATCTCTCTTGGACAGGTTGGGGACCACATCTGAGACAGACATCAGGTATTTCGCCTCAGAAAACCTTGCTGTTGTTCGTAGGACTCTGGGAGGTCTAATGCTGCTAGATTGGGAAGGAAGCTCCTCCCCCTTTCCCCCCCAGTTCTTTGTGCAGTTAGCATAGCAGTCTTATGAAATGCAGTCAAGTGTAGTGTCTTCAGAGGACACACACCGGAAGCCCCCCCCCCAATGAGTATTCTGGATTGAATATTGTCTGTAATGAATTTTATATGGTCAATCAGAAATTAACTTTCTTGGCTGATGGTACCTTCCACATGCAGTTGCTTAATTCCAAATATACGTATTCTAGATGTTGAGAAATCTTTGTTGAAAGAAATCAAAGAATGAACTTGAGGACATTGGTGAATTTCACCTCCTCCATCACATGGACAACGTGTTAACACACCACAGAGTCTCTGTTTATTAATGTTCAGGTGTTAAATGGTCTTCACATTGCCACCTCCCCTCTCCCCCCCCCAAAAAAAGCAAACAAAAAACCTTTTTGAGCGGGAAACAGCTTTCTATAACTCTCATATGGAACTCTGTATAATCGCCACTTAAGTTCCTAACAAGCATATTTTGAAAGGTATTTAGGCACCTACCTACTATTCATTTTAGTGAGAGGTAGGAAATGAAATAATTTTTAAAATCTAGCTGTAAGTGACTTAGATACTCATTGAAAATGGGACTTGGACTCGTAAGTCACTTAAGTTATTTTAAAAATTCTACACCTAATCATTTTCTCCTATTTCAAGACTAAACCCTTGAATGGTTCAGGATATTGATCTTGATACAGAAACATGCTTGCTCTCCCTCCAGAGTGTATTATTGCAATCAGGGTCCCTGAATCAGTTATAATTTTAGTGGAGTCTTGAGATTGGGAGAGGAAAGGTTGTTATACTTACATCTCTTAGCTACGTTTCAGGCTTCTTCTCAACAAATACAAAGAAGCTTTTTAATTTTATTTTGACACAGTAAAATAAGATCAGATGTGTGATGAAATCTGTGTTGATTATTGATATTTTAAAATAGACTTTAGTGGATTAATAGTGATCGTTATCTACTCAGTGTTTCCTCAACATCCTACTGTATTCACATTATTCACAAACTGTAAATATATTAAAGCTCTTTCCTGTAACTTTCAAAGTAGCGGATGATTTCCTTGTTGGCTCATTTCATTTGTTTATTTTAACACACACCAGCTTAATTTGTACATATTAGACAGTCGAATGTAAAGACAAATATTGGTAATGCTGTCTTTCAGTAATACACAGCAAATGCATGGTCAGGCAAACAACTTAGTGATGTGACAGTCATGTTAACATAATGATCTAACTAATGTCAAATGTGAGCTACTGTGAGATGCTCTCTTCAATTGGAGATGACGTCTGCAGAGAAGAAAAAAATGCTAGGGAAAATGTTATTAGAACCTATGGTTATGCCAAGGGACTAAAGTCAGGACTTTTCTTCTGTTCTTTTCCCAGCTTTGCCACTAACATCCCACATGACCTCGGGCAACTTACCAAACTTCTCTGTCCACAGTATAATTGTGCTTTGTAGTAGAGTGGGATGAGAAATAACATTAGGGATCTATAGTGTTGGTAAACAATTTAAAAAAAAATGAAAAGAAACCTGCATCTGTCAGAAGGAAGTCCTGATGCATAGATTTGAAAAATGACTTAAGCCCAATTATTAAGGGAAGCTGTTGAGATCAATGGGTCCTTCATTAGTCAAAGAAGTTTCTAGTTTCATTAATTTTAGATGTGCATTCTGGGCAATTGTATACAATGGAGTAAATAGTGAAATTCTGGTAAATAAATCAGCATTTTGCTCTGTGTGAAAAGCATTTGTATATTCATTCTTTTTTATTTTTACTGGGTTTGTATGGTAATTAAGCACAGTGCATGTTCCACATACCACTAAATAGTGCAGCTTGTTTCACATTGGCATTTCCCATCAGCATGGCCCTCATGCTGCAAGGTGTTGAACATGACTTCAACTTCCACTACTTTTGATGGGGAATGGAAGACTTTCTGCACCTTGCACGAGTGCTCACTTCTTCTCAACACTGTCTTTTCTCCCCCCAGTTTAGGAAGGCATTTATGCATGTGCCTAACTTTAAGGATGTAAGTGGCTTCATTGACTCCAACAACCTTTTGATGTGTCTACTCACATCAACTTAAACTGCTCAGATTTACATTCTGTAAATATGTTTGTGAACTGGGGCCTTTAACACCCAATATCTTTTGGCTGGCTTCAGTCTGATAACCAACAGGAGAAATCATAGTCTGAAATGCTGTTTCCAAATTTTGTGTGTGTATGTTTTCAAAATAATTTCTCATTATTTTCCTCTGGTTTTTATGTGAACTGCAGTTAAACCCTGTTTTTCCATTACTTCCAGTGAATGGTATTTAACTATTTGCTGGTATTACTTCCTAGAATAAACTCATAGGCAATAACTTACAGTTCCCCTCTCTTTCTTGTAACTCTTGTGAAATGATCTTCAGTCAGGGTGGTTATAATAAATGCAAAACATTTCCCACTCATCACTTAACTTTGGAATTGTTATATACCCTACTTCCTCCCACCCCCTTTTGTGGGCACTCAATAGATTTGTTGTGGCAGGACTGTTCGTGAGTACTGGGCTTCTGATGTGGTATTGTGGTGGTTTTTTTGTTTTGTTTTGTTTCGGTTTTTTTTGGTGGGGTGGAAGAAAAGAGGGGAAGAAAATAATTAAACACTGAAAATGAAGAACTGATGGGGAAAAAATATACAGAGGGACTTCCAGGGCTGTACTTTAAAGGCCCAATTGAATGTTCTCTTAGGTCTGAAAGATAGTGAGCTTGGCTCTCCCCTGCCTTGCGCTTTGTGTAGTCAGTTACACTTGTGCAAAGTGTATCTAAAGTCTTACCACTTCAGAAGAGTAGCATCCTGCACCCTCTCCTTGCTCACTTTGCACAGATGCAAGTGACTGCAGGAGATGTAAGGCAGTGGAGAATCAAGGCTAATGGCTGCAGATTCAGGGATACCTTCTGTTAGTATAGGTACCAGTCACCTGTACACAGGGGAGAGGGGGCAGTTCTGCCCTCAGTTATGCTCACACAATTCCTGTTGACTTCAGAGGGAATTGCATGGATGTGCCTGAGGCCTGAAATAGGCCGAGGACCTTCCCAGAGGGTTCAAAGATATTATCTCCCTCTTACACCCTCATATCGGATATTTTGTTCATGTTGTAATAAACCTGGCATTCCATTAATTCCCAGTCTCTGATCCTCTCTTCCTCCCCATCTCCTCCATTATTTGATTTCTTGTCTCCAGTGCTGATAGCCTTCCTTGCCAGTTGTGACCATCCTATATAAGGGTGTCATCAGCTGCTTGTTTAAGGACTTCTAAGGTTGGCCATGTGCCATTTTACTGCATGACCTGTACTGATTCTGCGGTCAGTAATTTACTGTACTGCTTCTATTTATGTGCAGTACAAAAGAAATCAACAAGAGTGGAAATGATCCTTAAAAGATGTGGAGTAAGATAAACATTAAATACAAATACTGCCTACTGAGTGACCATACCATACCAAACACACTGGATTATTACCACAAGCTTTTCTTGTTGCGTATTTTTTGTATGTAGAAACCAAAATGTTTGTCATACGCCTGTCCTCAGTGTGTTCAAAGATGGGGGCAGAGGGTGCTATTCAGTTCAGATTTTTTTTTGCATTAAGTATTCATTTGAATTCATTCATAAAGATGGATATGATTTATTCACAGTTCCTCATAATTCTGTCAGATGATCTCTGCATGTGAACAGACAATAATAATCAGACAATCAATTATTCAATAGCCCTCCTGCTTGCATTTACATTTATTTCCATTTAGAACAGTAGGAGAGCTCTCTGAGAGGGTTTTATTTTAAAGATACAAGGATTTAATTCAGCTGTTGTCATTGCCTTGATGGAGTCTTTTTTAGTTTTGGTATCAAATGTAAGGTAAGAGAACAATATGGTCTGCAGTTTTCTATATGAATAATTTGCATAAAACCAGAGAGCACAGAGTACAGTAAAACACTCAGGATGTAAAAAGCTTTGGCGCACATTGACCGTTACACTAACTAGCCCTTACACTTTCAAAGTAGTGGCTTACTGGCCTCTCCGGAAATGGTCGTTAACGGAGGTGACTGAATACACATGGCTTTTTATAATACAATGATGAATTGGTGGACAGTGAGACCAGGATGGCTTCAGGAGTTATGTGCTCACCACCAGTGCCCGGAGGCCATTTGTGTTCTGTGTCAGTGGTGCATCTGAATACCATATGTCATAAAACTAATGTTCCCAGCAGTTCCTTCTAATGGGCAAGGCAGACAGCACGTTCTTGGAAATTTCCGTGCCTGTCTCTGAGATAAACAGTAACAGGGCCAGTTAATTGTGAGTGTGGTTAGCTGCAGAGCGGCTCAGTTGTGAGGATCTTTCTTTCAAATAACGAAACTTCTTATTTAAAAAAAATTCGTACTTGAAAGAGGCTCAAAGCTAAGAAGAAGAAGGGTTATCGTTGGGCTGATTGCTCCGCTGATGCTGCTTGTCGGGGGAGTAGAGTTGGAGAAAAATGGTATGCATTCCATAATCTTGTCAGTACCAGCTGAGGTTACTGTGGGCACTTGATTAGAGAGGCCAGTTCAAGAACAGGCTTGAGGGAGAAAGGAGTGAAATCCCAAAGTACAATTGGGATTGAGAATCTAAAGTGTTCAAAATGTGTAATCAAATACAACAGTTGGTGTAAATCCTTACTTGGCAAGAGGCCAAATGACAACTTTTAGGCTGAACACACAGGATCCGGAGGTAGAACACTTAATATAATGTTATGGAATTAGATGGCAGCATGTAGACAACCTTTTTTATATATATAATATTTTTTACTTATGTATGTGTGCTTTTATAGTATAAGCAACAGCGCTGCCTGTTTTGGCCTGCTTTCTGTTTTAGACCTGGGACAGAAGCAATACCCCTTACCTTGTTTTTCCTTCTCCTATGATCTCACTCCCTCCCATTCCACAGAATAGAGTCAGGTTACAAAGGAACCTGCTTTGCTGTAATTAATTTTAGCCAATTCTGATATTAATGAATTTAAAAAAACTATAGAAAAAGAGCTAGCATGTAAATTAAAGTGACTGTTTCCTCTTCTAATCATGGTTTAAGGTAAAAGGGAATGTGTAATAATTACTGTATCTCTGAGAATTTGAGAACTCTTGGGAAATTGCCATTAATTTCATATAAATATGCACTAATCCACTTTCTGTTTTTCTTGACCACAGGACAAGAGAGAGAAACAGAAAAAGAGATGGGAGAAGAGATTGAGGGGAATTATGGAATGGTGGAAGAGAGGGCACTAGAGTGGCAGAGAGGTCCCCCCACAAATATTGTCTGAATCCCCAAAATATACAGCTAGGTCTGGGTACTAGAACTGCCATCTTGCTTCTTCTGTTAGCAGTTTGGTCCAAGAAACTGCAAATGTCACGGCAGTACAAAGAATAAAAATATCATTTTTAAAAAAAAAATCTTGGCTTTAACTCTGAAATTATTTTAATAGATTTTCCCTGTTTGTAACATTGCTTTCCTACCTGTAAAGTTTGGTTCACAAAAGGGCTAGTAATATGGTAACAACTACAACCAGGACTTTCTTCTCTGACTGCTTATAGCTGCCAGAATGACAGGCAGGGATAGAGAACATACACTCAATTACATTCACCACTCCCCTCAAATATGGGGGGGAAGGATGGTTATAAGATGGAGGAAGATAACAGTTTGCTCTTTAAACAGAGAAGCAAAAAAATGGGGAGGCCAGGATATTATCCTAGGAAATGGAAAGAACAGAAACAAAGTGAAAGTGGCATCTTTATTTTAAAACCAGGTAAAATGTACAAAAGTTCATATTACATATTCATATGTATTTTTGTCTCTGTGCTAAACCATTCAATATTTTCATGATATATTTGGCTTGTGGTGCAGAGGTTCTGTTTACTGAATACTTGAGCAAATAGTCACAAGGAATGAGCCGAAATGGCGAGCATGTATATATTAGAACAGCTAAAATTCACACACCAGTGCATATGAAATACTTTGAACCACCATGTTATAAATATATATTTATAATTATACTTGGCACTTCTGTAGCAATTTTTTCTCCCTTGGATTTAAAGTGCTACACAGACACTAATGAATTCAACTTTACAACATCCCAGTAGTGTAGGTATAATCTGTTGGGAATTCAGTCAGTTACTTCTAGAGCCTAGTGAGTTACTAGTTCTAACTTTCACCTTCCCTTATTCTGAAAGGTAAAATGTTTTATTAGATACTGAGTGATGAGCTACCATGCTTTTATGCTTTGTACTTTATACTATTAGTGGCTTACAAGCAGTTCAGAGCATAATTACCAGTCTTAATTGTACCTTTTCAGGCCTCTGAAGAGGGAGATATTCTCCCCATTTTACAACTGAGTAAAATGAGGCACAGAGAAGTTAAAGACTTGCTCCAGCCATGCACTGAGTCTTTGTTAGAGCTGTGACTAGAATAAAGAATACTTCCCGGCCATCTCTTCTAACCACTAGATAATAATATTTCCCTTCAAGAACGTTGTCATGTTAAAGCAAGTATTACACAAAGATCAGCTAAGTATTTCTAAAAGCCAGCATTGCTAGTATTGCTAATTATTATTTTAGCACCTGGGTGGGGGGGGGCGTGTTCCACAGCTAGGGCTCCTATTATGCTAATAGTAATCCATTAGACCTTCACTTGGGAAATTGGGGAGTGGAGAGGTTATGTAACTTGCCCAAAGTCACTCAATCAGCCAGGAGCATAGAATCATAGAACTGGAAGGGATCCCGAGAAGTCATCTAGTCCAGTCCCCTGCACTCAAGGCAGAACTAAGTATTATTACTGGAGATAAAAGCCTCTAGTCTTGACTGCCAGTCCCCTCTAATTGTTGGGAAATAAAAAGTTTGCAGAGTGTGTTGGACATGGGACAGAAGCCGTGCAGTGGGGTGCTGATACTGCATCCACTGTAGAAAGCACATTCCTGTCTCTTCTGAGTAGACTATCAATTTATATCAAATTTTACCCAGTTTGAGCAATGAAGATTGCTAAACTGTAATCACTGAACTGATCTCAACATTTCATGCCTCATGATGCTTCAGGTTGAAATTATTATTGTCTGAAATATTATAGTGCCTACTTGTAATGAAATTTTTTTAGAGCAAGTTAATTTTGTTTCCTTGATTCATTCTAATCCTGCTTCCTGTGATAAATGGCTTTTCATGTAATGGGTGCACTGATTACTTCATGGTACACATCTGCTAAAGGATGCCTTTGAAAGTCAGGCTAATTTGTTGAATAAGTGGCAGATTTCTGATTGCAATCTCCTTTCAGTACCGTAAAGTCTAACTTGAGCTGTTTTATCCTGCTTGTGTTTCTCTATCTCTCCCCGGCACCCCATTTTCTAATCTTTCCTGTACCCCAGCCACACTATGGTTTATAACTGTTTTTAAACAATCATCAAACGTGATTACAGCCTAGCATGCTCGTCACACAGTTTGCATTCACATCTAACACAATTATAAACTTAACGAAGCTGTCCTATATGTACCAAGGGGTTTCTGTGGTATGGTTTGAGCTAGTCCTGTCTCTAAACAAACACAAATCCTTCAACATGGAAAATGGTGGTCAACAAAATTTCCAGCTGATCTTTAAATTATTACTAGCACAGTTCATGCACGTGGGTGGATGTGTCGCTGTCAGACATATGGACCTGGGGAAAACATTCTGTCTCTCTGATACTACTAGGGTACTCTAATGAATGTGATTCTGGGTTCATCTCCAGATTACTTCATGCCTTGGAGTAACCAAGGCATCTTTTATACGAATAATTAACTCATAAGCCAGATCTACACTTAAAACTTTTGCAGTATAATAATGTCAGTCCCCCACCCCCAACATTTCTATAAAAAGCTCTATTGTAGACATAATTATATATACAGTACAACTGCTTTTTGTGGTACAGCTCATTTCTCTTTGGGAACCAGTATAAGTTACACTGGTCTAAGCTACATCTACTTAGAAGGGTTTGCCAGCTATTGGCAAACGTGTTCTGGTGTTGACCTGGCCTTTTATATAGCACTTTTAAATGCACAGACCTCAAAATGCTTTATAAAGAAGGGCAAGCAGCATGTATAGATGGGGAAACTGAGCCCCAGAGAAAGAAAAGGATTTACTCCAGGTCACACAACAGATCAATTTGAAAGCTGGGAATGGTACCGAGGTCTCCTGATTCCCAACCCAGTGCACTATTTACTAGACCACACAGCCTCCCTTTTCTTATAGGTTATAGTTGTTCAGATAAGGACTTGCTTGACCAAGCGAACCTGTTGCAGCTTGTAGTTAGAGAGGAATTATAGGATTTATAATAAAATGAGAAGAATGGAAAAAACAAGATATGAACGGCCTTGTTTTTGCCATTCTGCAGTGTTTGTGTCAACACCTGCAACCTCTTTGGTCTGATTCTGTAAGTGCTCTGCATGTGGAAAACCAGTTGATTTCCAAAGGAACTGTGTGCATAGATGATTTGAGTGGTCATGCTCTCTGTTTCTAGGGCTGTATAATGTAGTTAAAAATATTTTTGGGGTCTGACATGTGGCATCCTGCGGAAAAACAATTCTGTCTCTGAAATAGGAGCAAAGCATGGTTAGCTGTTTTTATTTTGCTTAATAGAGCAACTACAGTTGGGGAAAATAGTGATCGGTTCAGTGGTTTCTACTTTCTGTCATCTAACAATACCAAAAACGGGCTAATTATTTAGACAAAGTTTGTCCACTACATGAATTGGTGCCTTTTATAATAATTTTAATGCTTTTCTTCCTTTGCTATGAAGTGTGTGTGTGGAGAATGAGGTAGCGGAGTTAATGACTGTCTCATCTGACTTTCTAAAATAGTGCAATGCACTGAGTCACTTCATGCCACTAATAAGTTGCGTCATTTTGCCAGGATCAGAATGTTCCCGTCTCAAAGCAAATACTTTTTAACAGTGAAAACCAGTTGTTACCATGTAAACATCCTCTAAGGTGTCTCCCTGTCCTACGTCAGTGCTCCTTGTTAGTGCTTGGGGGGGAGGAGGAGGAAAGTAACTCGTGGTCAGAGCACAGGGTGGTCAACTGCTCCTACCACCCCCCATGATCTGCAGTTTTTTGTTTCCTTCGGTACAAAAAAATACGGACATGTTAAAACTGTGATCCTCTAGTGCAAAGGTTCTCAAACTGTGGTCCGTAAGCTCCATTCAGGTGGTCTATGGATAGTTCCCTCTAAGATGTGCCCCTGGGTGGCTGCACGTGAGAGAATGAAGGGCCACCCACCTAATTAGTGGAACTGCACAGGCATGGCTCCACTAATTAGGTGCCTGGACCCTAGAGAAGACGCACATGTAAGGTGAGGTGGGGGCCTTGTGGGGAATACAGGGTAGGTGTGAGGGGGCAGTATTGTAAGAAGAGAGGGTGGGGCGAATTTGGGACATGCAGGGCTATGGCGGCCAGAAAAAGAGATGACTTTTCCCAGCTCCAGGGCTGCGGCTTCCGGGGAGAGACCCAGCTTGGGGTCTGCCGCGGCAGGGGAGAGAGGGCACATCCATCGCATTAGAAAGGTAAGTTAAAATATGAGTTGTGTGCTTTTATTTGTAGAACAAAAATTGTTAATTATCATTACAGTTTTTTTATATAGCACTTTTATCCAAAGCACTTCACAATAGTTAGCTAACGGTACAAACAACATTTGGAAAGATCATTAGGTGGTCCGCTGAGACCCTCAGCAATTTTCAAGTGGCCCGTGGAAAAAAAAAATTTGAGAAGTATTGCTTTAGTGATACTGCAATTTGTCAGTGTGAATGAAGGAAAAGGCTAAGAACTTTGATACTTTTTTATTTTTTTAAAAGAGGAAAAACCTAGAGCACAGGTTGTGGCACTCACTTAATTTTTTTCTTTCCAGTTACCGGTATTGGATGGATCTTCCTCGTTTGTATCCATAAAGCTGGTGAATGAAATTGTCTGTCTGTCAAAATTTTGTAATGGGATTCACAAACTTGGAGCCGAATCCTACAAACAGCACCATATGTGTGGCCTCTTTACTTAACATTGTGGTTATGTGCAGAAATGTTTGCAATTTGGAGTCTTTAATATGTTGTTTTTACGACTTCCGTCAAAGGGAAAGAAACAAGAAGGAAGGGAAATGTTTTTGAAAATTGAGGTAGCTTTATATTGCATGCATCTGTCACAGATTCCCTTTGGTCTCCCAGCAGACCTGGTCAAGTTTGATATCAGGATTTTTCACCAGGCTGCAGGCGCATTGTACATTTTTCCTCTTTTTGTATATGAACTTAATGTTTGATGGCCCTGTAGACTAAAATTTTCTCTCTACGGAAAAGGCAGAATATGGCAAGTAGCAATACTAGCTTCTCCTGGGCCTGAGACCCATACTTGAGGAATCCCCTCTAGAGTTTAAGGGCTCTGTAACTCATTACACTGAGGCACTGATAACCCAGAAATACTTTTCTCCAAAGCTTTTGCAGTGCTGACATCAGTCTTATTGTATATTTAATTGGCTCAGTATAGAGCAGAATTGATCTAGGGAAATGGGCCTATGTGCTTAATGGGAAAGATAGTGAGTGCGGCACTGCATGGCTCAGGTGATTGGTGGGAAATTCACAGTTGCCAGTTCAAATCCATTTTATCAGCTGTTGGGGTAATGTGTATTTTGACATGGGATTTGGTTGTTTAACAGGAAGGACTCAAATAGTTTATTATTATATCAATGTGTCTGATTTGAGAGGTGACTGAGGTAAAACTAATGGCACAGAGGTTATGGGGCACAGAGATGGTGAGTTCTGAGGGCAGTTATTAGTCCAGAGTGCACTGATTTACATATATTATGGTTACTGAAAGCCACATAATGCTGAGACAATTCCATTTCTAGCACTGACAAACTCAGCAGCTGTCACTGTACGTTTACTACTTACAGATGTTCATTTAGAGAATTGGCAGCTGACCTGTACAGGAGGATCCTGGTATTGTGGTTGAAAGCTGGTTTCCTGTAGAAGCCCTATATAAATGCTGGGTCTCAAAGCTGCCTAGTGTGGCTGAATATAGTGGTAACTAGCACAGAGATTTACATTGAAAAGAGAAAGAAAGACTCAATTTTTTCCTTGGCAATGCCTAAAATGAAAATAGAGATTTGCTAGTTAAATATCCCTCTGTTTAGAGGACAAGTTTAATTTGTAATGTAATTCCATAGCCACATGAATGGGTATGTGAACCAAAGTATGAATCAAGTGATAATGTGTATTGATCAACACAAATTAATGTTGTCACACTCCCCTCTCCCCATTTACAGTTAGATTGGGACTTGAACTATGTGCCTCTGCAGAGACAAATGAAACCTCAGTCCATGCTGAGCTGTATAATCTGGGTGTAGTGTCCAGGCAAGCAGGAGTAACCGGCGTGTACTTTCTTCCACTGTGCTGACCAGTGTGGCTGAGCTGGCAGGGGAGAGGGTGGTAATTTGCTTCTGACATAGGCCTGCAGAAAAATGCCGCATCTCTGGAGCAAGGTTGGGAGCGGAGAAACAATTTGGGTCTCTGAGGCACGAGGCCTCCTGAGTAGAGCTGGGTGGAAATTTTTGGTTAAACCGTTTTTGGAGGCAAAAAATGCAATTTCACCAACACTGAAAAGAAGAAAAATTCTGAAAGTCTAAACATTTCATTTTGATATTTTAGAAACAAAATGTTTTGAGGGTTTTTTTTGGTTGGAAATGACTTCGTTTAAATCTGAAGGAAATTTCTATACTTTAAAAAAAGTAAACCTCTTGAAATCTAAATGAAATATTTCCCGTTGTGTCAAACACAATGTTTTGTTTGGGGGGGGAGGAGGGGACTCGTGGGTTGAATTGCCAGCAAGCCAAACATTCCATTAGCCACACAGTTGTACTCCTGAGGCTACTCCTGGTTTGTTGGAGCTTATGCATTTGACCTTGTTGCTTAGGGCTTTGCCTAAAGGCACCATAAGTCCCTTAAGTAGTAAGAAAAGATCTTGAGGAGGAAAATAAAATAAAGTTCTCATTTATTGATAGTATGAAAAACCTTCAAAGATTTGGTGCACAGATTCAGTTCAGATACGCATGCAAACTTTTTCATGGTTATCTGAGGCATAGCCCAACCTCTTAAGTCCGCAAAACGGGGCTACAGAACTCAAAATAATAGGCTTCTTCATTTTTCCCAGTACATTTGTTTTCCAGTTCTAGTCTGAAATATCATGACTTACACATGGTGTTCAAAACTCATGAGTCATACCCCCCCAAAGTCATGAGATGAGATGATTTTTTTTTTTAAGGCAGGGTTCTTTTTATTTTATTTTCCTACTGGTTTTTGAGCCATTAGAGTTCATTTTTTAAGCTTTTCTCTCTACACCATAAGGACTGTAAACTTTTTCTTTTAAAATGAATGTTCTCACACAGTGTACACAAGTCCACACTGCAGCTGGGATGTATAATTCCTCGCTTGGGTAGACTTGCATGCGCTAGCTCTGCTTGATGCTAGCACACTAAAAACGTAGTCATGGCAGCAGGGTAGCAGCTTGAGCTAGTCTCTTGAGTGCTTACCTAGGATCTTGGACAGGGTTCTACTCAAGTGGCTAGCTCATCCATCAAGTGGCCACGCTATTATTTTTAGCATGCTAGCTTGAGCAAATGTAGCGTGTGTATGTCTATTCAAGCTGGGAATTATACCTCCCAGCTGCTGTGTAGATGTAGTCTTAATTACCTCACTCCAGGAGCTGGAGCTTTAAGAAAAACAGAAAATAGTGTGAAACGTGCAAGGGATAGTATCAGAGGGGTAGCCGTGTTAGTCTGGATCTGTAAAAGCAGCAAAGAGTCCTGTGACACCTTATAGACTAACAGACGTATTGGAGCATGAGCTTTCATGAGTGAATATCTACTTCGTCGGATGCATCCCACCCACGAAAGCTCATGCTCCAATACGTCTGTTAGTCTATAAGGTGCCACAGGACTCTTTGCTACTTGTGCAAGGGATAGTTGGCGGTGCTACCAGTGGTTCCAGCTAAAAATGAGAAGCAAAAAAGGTGCTTCCCTGAACACTTTTTGGGAGTCTCAGAAAAGATCTAAAAATAGGAATTTGAGAATGACCTATTTTGTGAGCCTTATTTGTCTTTAATATTTTAGCCATCCTTACATACAGTAAGGTACTGTACTGGTACTGTAACCTTTCCAGGGTAGGCATCTTTTTGTGTCCGTTTACAGTGCTATATTAATTTATTGAATAGTGTGACAAAGTTCCTCCTCTGCCTTCGTGGGTCCTGCGCTTTTTGGCGGAATTGCTCGCCTCAGAGGTTCACGGCAGCCCTCAGTTTGGCTGCTTCAGATAGAGGCTCAAACCTGCCATCCACTCAGCTAACCTCATCACTGGCCAGCATGGGGGAAACGGAGAACAATCCCCACAGTCTCTGTGTCCCACCTAGTGGGTCGGGGATCTCTTTCCAAATTAGACCTTCCCCTCTGGTGTGTCTCACAGACCAGGTCAACTCCTCCTGTGTCCAGTCAGGAGTTGGGAGATGGAGGGAACCCGGACCCACCCTCTACACCGGGTTCCAGCCCAGATAGCAGCTGGATAGCTGTGGATAGCAGCTGTCTATAGTGCCTCCTGTAACAGCTGCATGATAGCTACACCTCCCTGGGCTACTTCCCCATGGCCTCCTCCCAACACCTTCTTTATCCTCACTGCAGGATCTTCCTCCTGAAGCCTGTTCACGCTTGTACTCTTCACTCCTCCAGCAACAGCACCCCCTTCTCACTCCCTGCTCCTTGCGTGCCCCCTCACTAACTGATGGGAGGCCCTTTTTAAACCAGGTGTCCTGATTAGCCTGCCTGCCATAATTGATTCTAATAAGCTCTTAATTGACTCCAGGTGCCTTAGTTGCTTGCCTGTCTTGCTCTAGGTTCCTGATTGCTCTAGGATGCCCCTGCTCTGGTCACTCAAGGAACAGAAAACTATTCATCCAGTGACCAGTATATTTGCCTTCTTCCAGACTCCTGGACCCTACTGGTCTGGGTCTGTCACACTAACAATATTAAACAGTCACATCTGTTTGTTGCTCCATTCTTTCTTATGTCCTGCATGTGAAAACTGGTCGCCATCTGCCTATTCGGTGCAGCATTTTAATTTTATAGTGATGGAGGGAGCTGCTGCTTCTGTATTTATGAAGAAAATGGTTGAAATTGCATGTGCTGAAACTGTATAATTTAGTAATAATGGAGGTAGAAAATTGGGGCCTGATCTTGAAACAGATTCACACACACAGGCTCTGGAGTTCCATTGAAATCCACTGTGGTGGTTATTGAACCAACAGGAAGCTCTCATGTTGTGGTCATTTATCATGACCAGAAGTGAATTTTTTATATCCTTTAAAAAAACTTCTATATATACCAAAAATCTCTCTTGTTTTCAGCATGTATCCCTGTATTTTGTGACAAACATGTTGCAAGAAGTTGGATAGTTATTGTACAGCTGTTTTAATGTAAAACGTTTAGAGGATAATGGGACAACTCTTTCCCTTCACTTTCTTTGCTTTCCACCTTCCATCCAAGAGGCACATTTTCCATGACCGAGTTACAGTTTGAACATCAGGATGTTGTGTAAGCCTCACTGGAAGAAATGGTGAACAAGCAGCAAATGGCCCATACCTGCCCAGAAAGGCTATCTATTGCAGCAGCACATAGTGTTACTGATGAGAAACACTAGAAAAAACTAGTCTGTGAAGTGTGTTTAATTAGATGGCATATGGGTCTGGAGTGAGATCTGGGTTCTAATCCTGATTTTGAGAGTGGCTATCTGTGTGACCTTGGACAAGCGATAACCACGCCCTTTCTCCATTTCTCCATCTGTAAAACAGGGCTAATAATGCTTACTCACCTCAATAAAGCACTGGGTCTATGTGCCTATGGATAATAAAGTGCTATAGATATGCAATGTAGTAATATTTATTTCTGCTTTGTGTGCGAATGAATGTAATGTTTTATATTATTAAATGGTCATTAAGAGAATCAAAATGTTTTTAAGGCTAACCTATTGGGCAGCTCTGTAAATTACAAAATTGACATGTTTCATGTGTGAGTTATGGTCACTATCTCATATCAAACATCACCCTAGACACTAGGGAAAAAAAATCTTGCAAGCTTACGTAACTGCTGCTTAGATCCTGCGCCTGCATTCCTGCACACACAATTTCCATTGAAGAAAGCTGGAGTTTCGAATGCTTAATAAATGCAGGAACTTGATCCCCTATCCTGCAATCACTTAAGTCCCTGCTTAACTTGAAGTCAGTGAGATTACTTATTTGAATCAAGTTAAGCGTGTACGTGTTTGTAGGGTTGAGGCTTAGGTTTGTGAAGTATTTTTATGAATTCTTGTTCTGGTTATACATGGCATTCGTTTCTCCCTCTGTTGAAATGCAGCCACCTGAGTGGTTTTGTCCATGCTAGTGGTCACCAACCAGTCGATTGCGATCAGCTGGTCGATCCTAGAGAATCTCCCTGTTGGTAGCGATCTCCAGTGGCACAGTGTGGCTGCCGCTAAGACAGACTCCCTGCCTACCCCGGCCCCACGCTGCTCCCAGAAGTGGCTAGCGCAGCCCTGCAGCTCTGGGAGTGGAGGTGCAGAGGTTTCCTTCCGTGCGCTGCTCCTGCCAGCAAGCACTGTCCCCGCAACTCCCATTGTCCGGGAGAGCTGCGGGGCAGTGCTTGCAGAGAGGGGCAGGGCATGGAGCCACGTGCCCCCAGCTCCCCCCCTCCACAGGTGCGCATTGGCCCCTTCCTGGAGTGGTGCTGGGCCAAGGTAGGCAGGGAGCCTGCCTTAGTCTCGCTGCGCCCACCGCCAACTGGGAGCCGCCGGAGGTAAGTGCTGCCTGGCAGGAGGCCACATTCCAACTCCCATTTCTGAGTCCCCTCCCAGAGCCAGCAACCCATACCCCCTCCTGCACCCCAATCCTCTGCCCCAGCCCTGACCCCCCCCAGAGCCAGCACCCCTTCCCCTCTCCTGCACCCCAATCCTCTGCCCCAGCCCTGACCCCCCCCGAGCCAGCACCCTCTACCCCCTCCTGCACCCCAACACTCTCCCCCAGACCGGAGCCCCCTCCTGCACCTAATCTTCCTCCTAGAGCTTGCACCCCTCACCCTCTCTTGCAACCCAACCCCCTGCCCCAAGCTCAGCCCAGAGCCCCCTCCCACACTGTGAACCCCTCGGCCCCAGCCCAGAGCCCGCACTTCCTCCTGAACCCCAGCCCGGTGAAAATGAGTGAGGGTGGGGGGGGGGAGAGTGAGCGATGCGGGGGAGGGAGGATGGAGTGACTGGTCAGGGCTTTGGAGAAGAGGTGGGGGCCTCAGGGAAGGGGTGGGGTAGGGCCTGGGTTGCCTTTAAATTCCAAAAGTGATCTTGTGTGTAAAAAGGCTGGAGACCACTGGTCAACGCAGTGTGGCAATGTGCACTAGAGGGGCTGTCAACTGTAGAGAACTCTCCAGTGTTGCACTCAAGCAGGGCCTACACAGGGCAGCTAATGCGCTCGAAAAGGTACCTAGTTCATGTTGATGTAGTCTTGTTTGTAACAAAACTCTGATGATGCACTCTAGGAACCGCTTAGAGCACATCAGCAGAGTCTACATGGGGCAGCTAGAGCGCAACACTTGAGAGCGCTTTTCAATTTACACCCCTCAGGCACTCATCGTGGTGCTGTCGACCAGCCGTTTAATACCACATAGCAGTACTACAGCCATTCAGGATAGGACTGAAGAGCGTTGCCTCACGCTGAAGCTGCAGAGGGATTTCAGGAAGGTGGAACGCATTTACCTGAGTTGGAGTTTGCCCCGGTCGCTGCGGTTGTCACCCCTACTCTTACAAAAAAGGGCATTGAATCTTTAATGACCACAAATGGTCAGGTTTACCTCTTTCCCCCCCATAATAGTGGATAGCAGCTTAAAGCAAAGAATCAGCCCAGGGTGTATGTGTTTTCCTATTAACCCATCATAAATATGGGTTAGCCCTGTGTTCTAGTGGTGGTGCATTGTTCTAACAAGAGTGTAGTAGGGAAAGGGCATTGTGGTTTAAGTATAGTAGAATCTGATCCTTGACCAGCAGGACCTGTCGTCATTGTGGTAAACAGGAGAGAACAGCTTTGCTTTCATTGGTACTCACTGTCTTCCTCATTCTTGCCTGTTCGGATAGCAGAGGAGTAATCTATTTACCCATTGCATCCTTTATAACCTTAAAAAAAAAAACCCACAACAACCCACAGAGGTGATTAAGCTCTGCTTGAGAGGCTCATTCGCTTTCAAGTGTAAATGAAGGACAGCTGTTGCCAATAAGCTCTTGCGCTTACCCAACACTTAAAAGGCATGATTTTACATCGTGGTGCAAGTCAGTGCAGACAGTGAAATATCAACAGACACTTCATTTATTTTTTGTCTAAGGTCAGGAGGGACTACAGTGTTTTGACCATCAGTGTCTGTTTGGAGTCTTTTTATCCTGGCCCACTGAAGAATGCCAATTGACAAATTGTGGGAGATTGCGTCTTCCTTTTTGAAAGGCAGGCAGATGAAATAGGACTGTGACTAAATCTCTCTCCTTGAGAGGGAGAGAGCCGTGATCTGGCTATGGACAGTTTATGAGCAGCAGAAATACTGAGACAGTCTGATTTGCTGAACAAATCTGTCCCTGAACTCTGCTATTGATAAGTCTTATCTGAAAAATCACCTTCCTGCTTTATCGCAGAGTTAAAATCAGCTAGGACTCTCTCGCTTCAATCCTTGTCCCAAGGGTTGAACTTCGTGGAATTTGCTCAGTGGGTTAACCTCTTGCCTTTATCAAATGGGTAGCCGTGTTAGTCAGGATCTGTAAAAGCAGCAAAGAGTCCTGTGGCACCTTATAGACTAACAGACTTTTTGCAGCATGAGCTTTCGTGGGTGAATACCACTTCGTCGGATGCATGTAGTAGAAATTTCCAGGGGCAGGTGTGTATATCTATGCAAGCAAGATCAGGCTAGAGATAACGAGGTTAGTTCAATCAGGGAGGATGAGGCCCTCTTCTAGCAGTTGAGGTGTGAAAACCAAGGGAGGAGAAACTGGTTCTGTAGTTGGCAAGCCATTCACAGTCTTTGTTTAATCCTGAGCTGATGGTGTCAAATTTGCAGATGAACTGAAGCTCAGCAGTTTCTCTTTGAAGTCTGGTCCTGAAGGTTTTTTGCTGCAGGATGGCTACCTTTAGATCTGCTATTGTATGTCCAGGGAGATTGAAGTGTTCTCCTACAGGTTTTTGTATATTGCCATTCCTAATATCTGATTTGTGTCCATTTACCCTTTTCCGTAGGATACTTGCTGGCTGCCCCCTCTAGTGGTACGTGAGAATCTGGGGTTGATGGACTTGAGGGCACAGTTTAAAATTTTCATTTGGTTAGGCTTTAGCCAGCATCACAAGGGCAATCTGGCAGTGGTAAATTCCTTAGCTGTGGCTGTGTTTATTAATACCACTTTTGTGGTTCGGTCTATGCTCAGATTTTCAAAAGTGGCAAGTCTTTAAGTGCCTCAGTTTTTGGGTGCTCAACTTCAGACATCTGATATTTCAGAGTGCCCAATCTTTCATAATTAGGAATCCTTAAGTAATTTTTGTAACTAGTGACTCATGTTAATGCTGTATGTGCTTTAAAGTAAGTTAAATAACAATAAAATATCTACTAATGTACATTTCTTCAAATTTCTAAAATGCAGCTATAAGTTTCCATTTATTGATCTGGATGCCTGTCCAATACATTAAAAATTATAATACAAGCTAAAGAGACCATTGCTATTCAGAGAGAGATGCTTTCTGTATTTTTTTTGTCCAGACTTTGAAAAACAGAAATTCTGAGGTAAATTGAATTATTTTAATTTGTCATGCATGAAATCCACTTTTTCCAACTCAATTTTTTTCAAAAATCAAGTCAGGCCTCCAAAAATCATGAGATTGTCTTTAAAATCATGTGATGATAATTATATTTGCTTTCAATTTTAAAAAAGTGTTCCTGTTTTTCAAGCTTTTCTCCACAATAGTGAGGGCTAGAAACTTACTTTTCCCCCAGATGAAAGCAGAGATTTTCACATAATTATATGACTCCAGATGCTGGGTATTTTTAAGAAAAACCCAAAATATTTTGAAACTTGTGATGGAATCACAAGAGTTGGCAATATCTTGAAAATCCAAGAAAAAGGGGGCGTCTTTCACTTTACCTGCAAATGTCCCCTAAGGCTGACAAGATCAGTACAAATGAGATGAACCAAGCTGTCCTCCGATCCTTTTGGGACTTGACTGCATCCTTTAATTAGATACAAGTAGGGCCTTACCAAATTCACAGCCATGAAAAACGCATCACAGACCATGAAATCTACGCTCTCCCATGAAATCTGCTCTTGTGTACTTTTACCCTATACTAAACAGCATTTTGCAACCTGGGGGTCCTGACCCAAAAGGGGATTGCAAGGCTATTGCAGCGGATTGGTGGTATTGCCGCCTTTACTCCTGCAGTGCCTTCAGAGCTGGGTGGCTGGAGAGCAAAAGGCAGTGCCACCACCAGCAGCAGCGCAGTAGTAAGGTTAGCATGGTAGTGGGAGGGATCATAACTTTTCAGGGTGGGAGGTGTCGTCATGGGCTTTTCATGTTTATATTTTACTGTTTTTAAATACCTATTCATACTCTTATAACACCACAACATTTATTAAATTCAAGATTTTTAAAATGTGATGGCCGTGAAATTTACGAAAATGAACCATGAATTTGGTCGGGCTATAGATTTAAGGTGCAGGCTACTTGTCTTCAGTTGAGACAAAGATAGAAAAGTTCGTATTCAAACTATTTAGATAAACATGCAAAATGTGTGCTGTGGGGTAACAATTCAGAGACAAAACGTCTGCTGAAAACATTTCAGTATAAGCTTTTAAAAATAAAAGCTTAAAGTTAGACGCCAAAATCTCTATATTTAGGTACCAAACAGATTTTCAAAAGTGCAGACCACCCAGTCCCTCCTGTTGTGATCAATGGAAGTTGGTGGATGCTTGCAGTTCTGAAAAATATGTAGTGATTAGCTATCAGAGCACTCATTTTTCCCATTGCCCTATCTGTTACAATTTGAGTAGTTACTGGAAATAATATGATTGAGTCTATACATTTTAGGTCTTGATTTGTAGTGGAAACATCCAAGATTCTGTCCATATTGCAAATTTAACAGCATTATGATCCCTTGTTTCCCCAGTCTTTATGTTCCCTACTGATTTTTGTTAGAGGTAAACGATAACTCTGCTTATTGTAAATTGGGTCTGATGTTGAGATTCAAATGTCTTGCATCAGGCCACAAATAAAAAGTTTTGGACTTAAATGTTGCCAACTCTCATGATTTTATTGCAAGTTTCACAATATTTGGTGGTATTCTTAAAGCCTCAGATCCCGGAGGCATGTGATTAGATGAGACTCATAGCGAGAGAGAGAGAGAAAGAGAGTGTGTGTGTGTGTGTTTAATAATGTAAGTTTCTAGCCCTCCGAGAAGTGGAGAAAAGCTTCAAAACATGATGCAAGTGCACCCTGAAAAGTGATGAAAGAGAAGGCAAATAAAAAAATACATCAAATTTATTCTAAAAAAAAAATAAATGTTTTAAGCCACTTTTTTTCTTTTTGTTTTGGGAGCTTAACTCTTGATTTCTGAATGCCTAGCACTGTCAAATACCATAACAAAAAGTATGCTTAATGGCAGTCTGATCACTTTGTATTGATCCCCCTTTGTTGATTTCAATTATAAAGATCTGCAGGACAGACCATGTCTTCATTTGTGTCTTTGAAGCACCCAGCAGACACCCAGTACACTTTTGGGTATTATAAGATAGTATTTTATAGATTGGAGAAAAGACTAACTGGGCATAAAGCTTGTGTGCGTGCACACAGGTGGGTTAGGATTGGAGGTAGGAAAGTGTCATAGGCGAATACTTTAAAATTTCAGTGAGGACCCTTTTTATAGGCACAGTGAAGTAAGGCACTGAACACTCTGGCCCTGAACTGGAAAAGCTCTCAAGTAGGTACTTTAACTATGTGAGTAACTGTGTGAGTAATTCCATTGATTTTCAAATGAAATCTGTTATAAATTATTAGAGTGGGTCTACTCATATGCTTAAAGTTAAACACCTGCTTAAGTGCCTATTGGGATCAGAGTTAGAATGCTCAGCACCTTACATTTTCCTCCCTCTAATCCTCCTCCTGCCTATTAGGGTTTCCAGGCACCTGGTTTTCGACCGGAATGCCTGGTCGAAAAGGGACCCTGGCAGTTCCAGTCAGCACTACTGACCAAGCCGTTAAAAGTCCGGTTGACGGCGCAGCAAGGTAAGACAGGCTCCCTGCTTGCCCTGGCTCCCTGCGGCTTCTGGAAGCGGTGGTATGTCCCCTCACCAGTTCCTAGGTCCCAGGGCAGCCAAGTGGTTCCGTGCGCTGCCCCTGCCCTGAGCATCGCCACTGCAATTCCCATTGGCCGGGAACCGTGGCACAGTCCGCTGAAAATGAGCAAGTGAGTGAGGGTGAGGGAGAGTGAGCAACAGAGGGAGAGGGGATGGAGTGAGTGGGAGGGTGGGGTCTCAGAGAGGGGCGGGGCCGTGGGGAAGGGGGCAGGGCAAGGGTGTTCAGTTTTCTGCAGTCAGACAGTTGGCAACCCTACCGCCTGTGTGTGTGCCCACAAAATTAACATGCATTTAGACTTTATCAAATCTGTAATTAGAACACCTAAAAGCATGCGGTGTGTGTGCCATGTGCTTCACAGACACACAAAAAAATATGTGTTTTCCCTCAAAGAGCTTACAATCTAAGTAGACAAAGGGGAGTAATAGAAAGTGATCCGATTACCAATGGGCATACTTTTTATTACACTCATTCTCAACCCCGACTGTTCAAAAACCATAAGTCAGGCTCCAAAAAACCGTTAATTTTCTTTAGTGGGTTTTTAGGGTTTTTTAAATAAATAAATTGGGATACTCTTATACTTTTTTGGAGCCAGGAAAGGTAAATTGCGAAGTCTTACTAGAGCTCAGGCACAGCTTCTGTATTACCATCTGTCTTTGTGGTACTGGACCTTTCTCTGGCCCTTCTCTCCCAAATGGCCTTTGTGGTTTGCCCTAGTTTTGCTAGTTCAAAGAAAGCAGCTGGAAGCAGCAGAATAGTTTGATTTCATAGACAGGATTCATCCTCAATATAACTAGGTTATCTTCAGTGGAGTCACACAAAGGAATGAATTTGGCCCTTGTTGTTTTGAAAACCACACTTTTCACAGTGATGGGGTTGTTCCTGTGTGTTCAGTCTGTACCAAGGTTATGCATTCCCCACTGATTCCCTAATAGCAGCTCTGGTTGTGGTGATTTCACAAACTATTAATGTATTTAATTTCTGGAATTATAAACAGTATTGCCAGCGGACTTTACCTTTCGTCACTGAGCCTTAAAGAATAAGTTGTTCTGCTATAGCACATGCTAGTTGGACCATTAAATGGGGACTGCTCACATTTTAATAGAAGTGACATTTTCCTATAATATACTATCGTGTTGAAAAGAAATAGCTGAGATTTCTTATTCTAAGAATGGGTGGATATGGAAATTTCTAGGATTTGAAATGTAATGGAAAAGTCAAAGAAACGAAGAATACAGCAAGTTAGGTTGGAAAATGGCATTCAAGTGAAGGGTGGGGCTACTTTAGTATTTTTAAATAAACTGAAGTTCAGTATGGAAACAAGAAATTGTTAGATTGTAACTTTTGGCTATTATAAATTACTACATGGCACCTTATCAGTTTCCAGAGAATCTCCCATTTTCCCTATGGAGACTTTTTGTAATGTAACTGACAAGTTTGCCATATTCTGATCTGTTAATTTCATAATATGTTTTCATTGTAATCTTACTTTTCTTGTTAGCACATTGATTTATTCCTTTCAAGAGCTGATGTATGGAGAAAACAGTTCAGGAAATGAGCCTTGTTAGTTTTGTTGGTGGATTAAAGCAGACCTTTCATAAACAGAGTACAATGTGGCTCCTGAGAATTTTTGTTACCTCTCTTTGGCTTGGATACTTGAGCTTGAAGGAATGAACTGTGGACTTGTAAAGTGATTTAGTTTTGCTAACAGTTACTGGATTGGTTGAGTTATGGGTAGCATGGGGAAAACACAAAATGTCCCAATTCTAAAACAGCATTTTCCATGAGAACGCAAAGGTATTAAATAAATAATGTGGAGAGTGAGAATTTGAGAGAAGGGTGAACTATTTATTGAAGAACTGGTGACTTATCTAAGATTTCTGCTCAATATCCATTTGAAATCTTCTATAAATTTGAGTTGGCACTCTTCTGACTATATCAAATGTTTTTCAGCATACTCGGTCCAACATATCTGTGTTGACATGATTCAGTGCATCAGGCAAGGCATTCCCTAGGTGGGATTCTGTTTTAGACTGGTCTGGCATGAAATGCAAACAACCATTTCCATTCAAAAGTGTGACTTCTCAATTCAGTTTTGAGGTAAGAATACTATGTGAAGAACTTTTTCACTGATATTGGAAGCATTGGAAATTGGGTGTTATCTAAGCAACCAGCTCTCTCCTGCTGTCAGTTTTGTGTTAATTTATGCAGTTAACATGAAATATCAATAATCATTTCAGACATTATCTCAACTGTTGTCAAATATGTTAATTATGTGGTTGGATTTTTGAAACAGCACTATCATCTACTACTGTATAGAATCTTTGCTCTTTTTAAAATGCCTGCACATAAACTGATCCCCCTTTCTATCTGAAGATAGAAAAGCAATTAACAGACATTAATTAAGCCTCAACACCCTTGTGAAATAGGTAAGTATTGTTATTTCTTTGTATCGGCAAGCTGAGGTGCACAGAAGTCACATGACTTGCTGCAGGTTGCATAATGACTATCAGTGATAGAACCAGAAATAGAACTCTAGAACTCAGGGACCTGACTTCCAGTTCTTTGCTCTAATCACTAAACTTATAGCTCTGTGCCCATATTGCACCTGGATTATGTCAGCTCTGGCTGGCATAGCTGTATTTCAACAGACACTGAAGGGTCTGTTTTCTCTAGTGCATATACTTAATACTGTACTTATCAATATTAATGGCAGTTGCAGTAGTGCATTGAGAGAATGCATTCCTGTCATACAGAAGCAAAAGTAGGAGAGGGCAATGTGGTATATTGCTAGGTAAAGTCGCACTAATGTGTAAAATCCATGGAAGCTTACATATTTATGACAATGCAGGAAAATCCTTTAGAAGAAGAAAATATTTTGAGGACTAGCCTTCAGTTTTGCTACTGCTGCCAGTCAGTAGCAAATACAAAAGGAAGAAATGCAGAATACAAAAAAGATAAGAAAGCTGTAGCTAAACAAAGCAGGCAAAAGGTTTCTGATGACAGCGGATATAGAAAACAAGCTTTTGGGTTTTTCCATGACTGAATACTGTCTCTTAGGGCTGTTGTGAAAATAGACACAATATGAGAGAATCTGCAAACTACATCTGTTGGATCCAGGGGCTCTGAAAGGCAATGTTCATAACTAGTTTTGCATGTGCTTTATTTTTATTGGAAAGTGGGGCTGAAATAGCTCCCTTAGCTCCTTGTATGTAGGTTAAATGTGTTTGAGTGGGTCCCTTGGCTCTTTTGTACTTGCCAGTGCTCTTGCAGAACATTATGAAAGCAGAGAGGCAACTGTATGAAATAAAGCTTAAATGAATAACCGTGATTAAGAAAAAAATCTTGTTTTTGTAGCAGTTACTTCTTAAGAACTGACTAGCATTGTCAAGCATTACAGTGTGGGTTTTTCTCATTGAGTATTTTTTACGTCGGGGGAAGATTGTTTCCTTTTCATTAGAAGGGCCAAATTCAGCACTGATGTGAACTGCCTGTCCGTGAGTTGACGTAAATACTTGTAAG
Organism: Mauremys reevesii; assembly: GCF_016161935.1. Classification (NCBI taxonomy): domain Eukaryota; kingdom Metazoa; phylum Chordata; order Testudines; family Geoemydidae; genus Mauremys; species Mauremys reevesii. The sequence continues at coordinate 243,821,375 of NC_052623.1, read as the reverse complement.
TTGGTGTCATTTACGTGCTGAATAGGCAGGAGCTGTAGCAGGAAAAACAAGCCTCGGGGTGTAAGAAGGTGTAAAATGAAACAGGAAGAGCTCCAATTTACATTCTCTCGTTGGTGACTTTTCTTCCTACATCCCCATCCTTCCTTCCACTCAACATCTACTTACTTACTTAAGACCAGTTGTGTGTAACCTACCTCACAGTTGACATCTCCCCTGAATTTGACTCTAAATTGGTACTATTAAGGCATATAAGAAATAAAATAGCCGCTTTGCATGCATAAGTCTATGGCCATGTTGGGTAGCTGTTAGCATATGATATATTTAACTTCTGTGATACAACTGGGACATTTGATTAGTTCTCAGTACATAAGTGCCCATATCACGAAAAGAGCTTCCTTAATTTTAAATTGACACTGAACTGCCATTAGTGTTGGCAGACTAAGCAGAGATTGGATTAAATGTACTTGGAGAGTAATCTGGAGGCTGTAGTTCAGCCATAAGTATCTAGGCTTGATTTTGTTCACTTATGTAGTAGGAAAGACTAGTTCCTTCCACTGCAGGAATTATTGGGTGAAATCTATGGCTTGTGTGATGCAGAAGGTCAGACTAGATGATCATGGTGGTCTCTTTTGGCCTAAAAAACAAAAAAACAAACCAAAACAAAAATTTCTGAACCGGCTAGAGCTTTCAACCCAACACACGTTACTAGCATGTATTCTCATGCTTACACACCATGGGAAAAGAATTAATGTGCTCGTATTAGAAAAGATAAGCAATTTATTATTTTAAAATGTCCAGTTATTAGAAATGATGGTGTTAAACAAAACTTCAAAATGTACTTGTGGAGAACAAGGGGGGCAAGTGTAATTTATTATAAATATCATACGCCCCTCAGGTTATATGTTTGATACTAACTTACCTGATTACAAGGTGTTAAATCAAAGGAGGGTGTAAAGGGAGAAAGAATGTATACAAAACAATGGCAGTGATAAGGCCTCTGGAGGAAGCAATGCTGGGAAGATATGAGTTAGGGAATACCCCCAGACTGGCTCCATCCAGACTGGAGAGGTTTATTTTTCCTAAGGCTAAGCTTAGGATCAAAGAGGATTCTAAACCTCAAAGATGCTAGAAAAAGGAGGAGGGGTGGAGCGAGTGGCCAGAGGCTACCTAGGATGCGTCAGAGAAAGCTGACAAACTGAGACACAGAGCCTGCTACAGCAGGGCAGTCTGCTTCTCCCTGCCAGAGATGGAGTTAGCTGGGCTGAGGGAAATTTACAATAGCTGGCAAGGAAAGTCAAAGGTGTAAGTAGGACCCATGCATGTAGGCCTTTTGTTGTTAGTACCCTTTGCACTTTGTACCTTTTGAGGAATAAAAAAGTAATGCTTTGTTTTGAAGACACTGTTTCTGTGTGTCACTGCAAACATATAATGTCACAAGCTCCTAAAGGGAAACTATTACAGGTGCCAAAACCAAATTGGGCTGGTGTCATTAACATGGTTGGGAACCAGAAGGGTTGCAGCCCGGAGATCCCGTGTAAGAGCGGTTGAACCATGTGGTCCCACCCAGACTGAAAGAAAGCCTGGCCTGTCTCCTAAGGGGTACACTTGAGAGATTAATGGGGTCTAAGGTGCAGTTCACCTAGACGTGACAGTACTTGACAGTATTATGTAAACCATTGGAACAATTTACTAAGGGTCATGGTGGGGTCTCCATCGTTGACAATTTTTATATCAACATTGGATGTTTTTCTAAAAGATCTGCTCTAGGAATTATTTTGAAGAAGTTCTATGGCCTGTGTTGTACAGGAGGTCAGATGAGATGATCACAGCAGTCCCTTCTGTCCTTGAAATCTGTGGGGAAAAAAAGGATCTATGAAAACTATGAAATTCCAGTGGAAATCCCAGTTGACATTTTTCATTTGCATCCAGTTGTCCAGCTAGGTTTTGGAACAGAGAAGCAGGTGTATTGATTCCTGGGGCTTCTTGTTCTCCAGCTGAAACCACTGAGTCCAGCAGAAATGATCAGAATCCCAATAGAGCCGTTGGAATTTCCACTAGGAATGGACTAAAACAATGTGAGACTAGAGTACTTTCTTACAAAATAGTTTCAATAGAAGTGGCTTCACGTGTACAACACTTTGAGAGCTGATGTATCCTTTCTGTAGACAGATTGAAGATGCACGTGCAGTGTAAGTGCATGCTACATGTTGCTTCTTCTTTCAGTGCCAGGCATTATTCACGGCTATAGGAACATATAACAGTCTATGCTCCAAGAAGCTTACATTGACATTCAAATTCCTAGGTCAGATCTTCCACTGGTGTAAATAGGATTAATGTCTGTGAAGAAACTGGGAGATTGAGGTAGTGGTGGGACTTTGCAGGAATCATAATACTGATTATGCATGCTATCACTTAAAATGTTTTAGGATGAACATTAGGGCATAAGTCACAAACATTTTCTTTTATGCTACACCTCTCTTTTTGTGAGGTAATTGAGTAGGAAATTACTCATGCTTTTATAAGTATAAAAAAGTACCGCTACATACCATCCTCTGTTTTCTCTCAAAAGCCACTTTCATTTACTTGCTGTCCTCTTTTTTTTAAAAGCTGGATTTTCCCCCCATTCAAGCTGCAGGAGAAAGTAATTAAATTTAATTGTGGCTTCTAAACAGATGTATTCTGCTTTTTTTTTTTTTTTTTTTTTGAGTGGTCAGAAGTTACAGATCAAAAGGCAGCTGTGCTTCTACTTTGTATGTATGTTTGTATTTAAAGATAACATCATTCCTGCCCCTTCCCCCCCCCCCCCCAAAAAATGGTTAGCTGGATACTTCACCAGACCTTTTTTCTTGTGTGAACCACTTTCAACATTCAATTAAAAAAAACCAAAAAAACAGAGCTTTGGTGTCTTAATGTTACGGTTTTAGTGCACATTAATGCAAATTAACATTGGGCCAGATAAGAGGGAAGCTGTTCTGAAAGTAGGGTCTCAGCATACAAAAGTGGTGGTGATGTAGAAAGTGCCCCGTCTGCATATTCTCCACCTTCTTCTTCCCCCCTGATTCTGGATGCTAAAACACTAGCTACCGTGGGCACCATGAAAATGACAGCAAGTGCCGCACAGGGCTCTCATCCTGCGAAGACCTCTGCATGGGTCATGCACCCATAAAGAGCTCTGTTTACTGAAGTTCTACCTATGGGGAGCTCATAGCAGGATCCGGGCTCAAGGACTTATTTTATGATAATTGAAGTCAATAGCACAGCTCCCATTTATTTAATAGTGCAGGATCATAATCTAAGAGCATAATTTTAACCTTTCTCCTTATACTTAAAAAAAGGGAAATCCGTGTGGTAACCTGTTGGCAAATACTAACTTCATGGCAGTCAGTGAAGGATTTGCATGTTTTGTGCCAACCTGCAGAATCCCACAAGCCAGCCTATCCTATGCAGCTGTCATTATTCTGATACCAATTGCTGATGACTCGCGTCGGTTTCTGCTCTTACTGCTTCTCCCCAGACATCTCTTGCATGCAAGCTGGGAGCAACTACTGGTCCACTGTTTCTGCAGCTATCTCTTGGTCTCTTAGTACTTTATTCAGTTCCAGCCATCCACACTTCTGGGTCCAAAGATGAAATCTGATTCCTCTCTGCTTCCACTCTTTGAATGTAGTGGCTGAATTGCCATACTGGGGGTAACTCAGGAAATTATCAAACGGTACAGATCACTTTTTTGTTTTGGTGCAAACCTGCTGGCTTACATTTTTATTTAAGTAGTACTAAATGTTTGATCAGTATTTTTGAGGGCATGCACAATAGTGATAAAATGCTGTTAGATCGGGGCGGGCAAACTTTTTTTTGGCCTGAGGGCCACATCGGGGTTCCAAAACTGTATGGAGGGCCAGGTAGGGAAGGCTGTGCCTCCCCAAACAGCCTGGCCTCCACCCCCTCCCACTTTCTGACCCCTGACTGCCCCCCTCAGAGCCCCTGACCCAGACCCTGTCCCCTGACCCCTATCCACACCCCTGCCCCCTGACAGGTCCCCCGGGACTCCCACACCTATCCAACAGCCCCCTGTCCCCTGACTGTCCCCTGGAACCCTCTGCCCTTTATCCCCCATGCTCCACACCCCCTTACCACGCTGTTCAGAGCACCAGGACTGGCCGCTGCGCTGCCCGGCCGTAGCCAGCCACGCCACCGTGCTGCCCGGCAGGAGCTTGCAGCCCCGCCACCCAAAGTGCTGGCAGCACAGAGAGCTGAGGCTGTGGGTGATGGGGGACAGCAGGGGAGGGGCCGGGGCTAGCCTCCCGGGCTGAGAGCTCAAGGGCCAGGCAGGATGGTCCCGCATCCTGGATGTGGCCCACGGGCCATAGTTTTGCCCACCTCTGTTAGACCCACTTCTTTCTTGTCCAAATGAGGATTTATTTCATAGAGACAGACAGTGGATATTACTGTCTATAGTAGGATGTTTTCCAAACATTTTTACTGGACTGGGATGATCAACAACTTGAGAAGTGTGTTCATGAAATAAGCATTTGATGCTTCATTGTGGTGTTTGGATGCCGTTCTTAGGAGCTTGTATATACAGATGACTCAAGCCACAGTATGATCGTGGCCGCACATTTTCGTTAAGTTTATTTTGAATCACAAGAATTGTAACACTGATTAGCTTCAGCTGATCCTACAGTCTTAATTCTTTGCAATAAGTACAATAACTAGATGCAAGTAGACCTAGCAGAGTTGGACTTTTAAAAATGGTTTGTGACGTGATCATATTTTTTTTTCTCTGAAGCACTAGTCACTGTCAGTATATAATAGGTTTTTTTTATTACTTTTATTTTAACTTTCTGCTGTCAGTAGCAACTTTTTTCACATGCTGATTTTTTTTCTATAGAGAAATCCTTTTTATGGAGATTAAGAAAATATGCTAGGCTCTCAGTATGTGGCAATCTTGGAAGGTGTGGTGCAGTGGGGTTTTTTGCTTTGTTTCTTGTGGGGTTGTTTTTTTGGGGGCATCCTGAAGTAAAGTCGGAGGAAGGATTATTTGTTAAATGTTTTGTTCATCCATGTTGAGTTATTATGTAGGCAAAATAAATAAATAAATAAATCATATTCTTTGCCTCATTTGGAAATCCTTTGGCTGTCCATTTATTTGTCTCTCCCAACAGAGATCTTTGTATTTAGCACACTGGATTTCACAATCCTAGGCTCCATTTTCCAGATGTTCATGTGCATGCAGTAAAGACAATCCACTTTATTTGACTTTTATACCCACTTTTGTGATGTATTGGGAAAAAAAAGAAACTAGATAATCCAAGGCACCCAATATTAAATGGCATCTGTTTTTGTATGAATAAACTAGAGCGCTGTGATGGCATTAGAAACGGATAGACAAATACATGTTTTTGTTTTAATTAAACATAATCACATTCTTCTGTCTCTTCCCCAAAATGATGAAGCTGTTAATGTTTTGGGAATCTTCTGTATCAGTATAACACTCATATGCAGTTTGGAGAACATAGTTGTAATGATTTTTTACATGAGCTGAGGTGAATCTTATTTAACTGTATTATCAGTTGTGACAAATAGTGCAACTGATGATAACATTTTTGTTACATGGTTTCAGTTCTGGATTTTTTTTCTTGTTTGACTAAAGAAAGTTTGCATGGTTTGGTGAAAAAGGAAATAGTATACAATTCTTCTAGGATTCTTAAGTAGAATATTAATGTCATGTTGCAGGGGAGAAGGAAATATTTTTTGCAGCACATCTTGCATTTAATCTGAAACAAGGGCATGTTGTTTCCTGAAACTAGAGAGAGAGAGAGAGAGGATTTCACCCCCCACCCCCCCCCCGCAAATATTGGGACTATGAACTTGTTCTCCATTGTCCCAGTCGTTTTCTTAGCTCTAAAGAGAGGAAACTGCTTTGCACAGTCTTCCTATACAAAAAGCTGGTCTGTAGAGTATTCAGACATGAAGGTAAACAAGATGAGACAATGTTGTGAGCAATATGGGAGCATATGATTTGACTTATTGGATCAGCTCATTTATGCATCATCTGATATCCTTCCTTTTGCTGTTTTCTGTGCATTTCTGAAACCTGCTGTTTTACAGGTGGATAGGGGTGGGGGAGATCCCATAATGAACCTAGCCAATGTAGCTTTCGTTGAAGAAATTAAACATGACCAACTTTTTGTGTGTGAGGTGCTAATGTGGTCCGTTTTCAATAATTTAACTTTGGTAATGGATTAACGATAATATCTGTAACACATAGAATATGGGTATCTTTTTTTGTCTCTGTCTTATGTAAACTTAAATTAAACTTGTAGCAGTGCAATAAATAAACCATGTATTTGAACCTTGTATGGAAGACATTGGATAACTACAAAGTATTGTTGTTGTTTTATTTCAGGGATTATGGTGTTAGTTTTTTCATTCTTGTTTCTAGCATGTACGTGTTTTATGTACATACTTTTACTATGGCATAGAAAAATGTTGACTAAACTTGGACTTTTTTTTTATTGCCAAGGTTTATGATAAAAGTCAATTCCTAATCAGCAATTAATATATTTTTATTTTTTGCTAGAGAATTATAGTTTAGCACTTTATATGGCAATCAAGAGCATGTGCTGAGAGAGAACACATACTGAGCAGCGCAAGAAGAGATGATGCCTTTCCTCGTTTAGTGCACTATAGAGAGTGCTTGAGAAATGATTTATTAAACTGGCAAAGTCACGAGTCAATTACTCCGTTGGAATGTGGCTCAATGTGCAGGAAGTTCTGTTTTGTGCTGTTTGCTTCTATTTTAGCAAGAACTAGTGCTTTTTCTTGATCTCACCACTGTGTTTTAAGGATGGTGGCCAATAGAAAATGAGCTTTGTTTGTCTGATTACTAATAGTACAGGATATTTATAGCATTGCATAAAAGGTGGGAACCTCTATTTCTGCTGTAGCCAAGGTGACCCTTCCCAGGGAATGTCAACCTAAACAGGGCTTTGGGACAGATTCTTGTACTCCCAGCCGGCAGTCTGGTGAGATCCTTGCCAAGTCGAGAGTAAGTGGAAGCAGCTGTGCACATCAGATGGACCCCCATTCTACCAATCACAACTGCCTATCACTCCGCTGCTACAAGCAGTAAGCCTCTCACCTCAGACCTTGAGTGCAGTGAGTAATGTAAAACAGGGGAGAATAATCCCTTCTTTACTCTCACTGCTATAGATGGGCCCCAGCCTCTGCGAATGGAGTCCCACTGGAAGAAATGAGTTGGTTCTCATCCTCCCTGAGAAGGCAAGTGGACTTTGTAACAATTCCTACCTCTTCCCTTCAGCAGGCCATCATTCATCCTCTTTTGTGTACTCTTCCATTGGTTTACCTTTCTGTGGGAAGAAATATTTGCTGCGGCTTTCCAGCTGGCGCCTTCAAAAGATTAGTATTTCCACCCTAAATCCTTATCAGCTGTTATCCCCTTGAAATTCTTATTTAAATATAAGCCTTGGATCCTGACCCCTAGGGAAAGGCTACAATAAAGTTGGATGTATCCTTAAGTGACCCCAAAGAAAATTGGAAATGTTAATGCTCATTAAAAGAATCTCTTCATTGACTTGGGTCAAGATTGAACTCCTGCAATGATCAAAACAAAAACAAACAAACAAGTCCTGCTGATCAACTTTTATCCACACAAAAAATTGTGAATGATGAAATTCATCCTCTGGAGGTCCCCAAAACCATGATTTAGTGTTTATAAACACTCTGAGTATTCAGCAAGGCCCTACAGCACATATGCACATGCACAAAAAGTAAGACAAAAAAAGAAAACCTGATCCTTTTGAGCTCAAAGAATTGTGAATTTTGCTTTCTTCATTATTTAATTCCAGGCTCATCACCCTACACATGGAAGCTGTGTCCTACCCACGTGAGACAATAAACCTTTAATTTTTTTGAGGCTTTCACTTAAGCACCTGCATTAAGTGACCATATAAACCTCAAACAAATAAGTACAACTGGAGCCTGCACAACTTTCTTTGTAAGTTGGTGGTCTAGTTCTGGACATCTTGCCTCGCTGTTTTTGTAAGACTGGGCATCAGCTGCTATAGTTCATTTCCCTATCTCACCTTGGACCAAAGAGCTCCTTTTATTCATTGGTTCCTCTGCTATTCAGAGAGAGAAACATCAATAATCTTAAGGCTTCTCAGCCAAGATATAAGACCTTGGTTCTCAGTGTTCAGTAACCATATCTGCATCCTATTTCTGGTCAGCCAATCGTCTTGAAATACTTCCTAACTCATGGCCTCATTCTTCTGCTACCTCATTCTTCTGCCACACCACAGGAAACTCTCTGTTTAGCCATTCAGATGCTTCAAGGAAACAACTACAGAAAAAGGAGTGTGTCACAATGTGGCAAAATACCTGCCCCTCTGCTTGTTAGCTCAGTCCTTCCCAGCCCCAGAGGCACAGGCTAGGGCACAAGGGAAAAGAAAACCCTTCTCAATCTCACAAGGCCGGGCTGATTCCTTCTCAGCTGGCCCCCTAGCTCTAGTTTCTTTCCCCCTTGAGAAGCTCCTCCCCCCTCTGAAACGAGTCTCAGAGCTCAGCTGTCCCCTCTGCTGCCTGCCCTGCTGCTCTCTCCTTCCCCCTCCCTTCCCCTTTTCCTTTTTGTTTGGGAGGGTCTAGCAACTGGGGCCAGCTGAACCTGGGATTACCTGCTTCCCAACCCTGCCCCTGCCCCACCTGAACCTTTTGCTTGGCTGCTGGCTCTGGCCTACCTTGTCTCCCCTCAGGTAGCTAATTGGCCTTGGCCTGGCCACCCCCTCCCACATACACCCCTCGGCACTACTTGGGCAACCGGAAAACCTTGTACCCTTGACAGGCCATGACAGGCCATCATGATTGCCCGGACCGTGCCCGGACAGTGCTGGAACCATCAAGGAGAAGAAGAACCATCTCTGAACCATCTCGTTTGTCCTTTGGTTGTCCTTGTTCTGGTGCACATCCCGCCCCGTCGGGCATGTTCCGTGACCAGTAAATAATAGCTAATAGCTTATTTGCGGCCCATTTTTCATTTTTTTTTTCTTCTTCCATTCTGGCTTTCTTTTGGCGTACTTCCGTTCTCAGGGGTAGGAGCTGAGGTATCCCCCGGGGGGTTCATCACATCATCAAGCCCCCTTGCCACCGCCCAGGCCCCCTTCCAGATGATGAACCTCCCGTCTGGGCACTGCCCTCAGTCTGGGGCTGGGGGTGACAGGGAGAGTAGATCCACAAGCAGAGCTGCAGCAGAGACCATTTCACTATGTCGCAGACACAGACTGGTCCACTCCGTCCGGCCCATGCCCTGGTGGCAAAGTGGGGATAGACACCCCTTGTGGCAAAGTACCGTGAAACATGTGCTTACCTGCTGAGTCCCAGAAATGCTCGGACCTGCTTTTTCCGCAGTGGCCCTTGGGGGTTGGGCTGCGCCTAGCTTGTTGGCCCCCTATCCCCCCCCATATTTCATTCAGGTATTTGGCTTCAGCTAACCTTCAGGAACATTTGAGGGAACGCGTCAGGATTGCCTTCTGCCTCCACCTTTCTCTCCTGCCTCTGGACAGTCGGGCTACATATGACCAGTCAGATAAGATGAACAGGCTATATCCGCATATGGCTCCGTATTAGCCTGGCAGCGGGCCTGCTTATCCATTAGCCCAAAGGGCATTAGGGTGGGGAAAGTGTGTATTGGAAGAGTCCTTCCGGGGTTCAGAGGCCGTTTTCTCCCGCCCCGCTCGGGATCTGCCAATAGCCCTTCCCCTGGTCCAAGTTCCAGGGGATCTGTTGAACCGGCTGGGTATCCTATCCTCATCATCATCCCGTCAATCCGGCTCATTAGGGGCCAAATGCTATCGGGATACCAGCTTCAGGAGAACCTCATACTGCGCCTCAGCTCAGCTTGCCTTCCACTTTGGCACCACCTGACTGGACCACTGGCTATGCTATGAGCACCAACCCCTAGGCCAGCATCTTCCATTCCTCTCCTCTTTTTCCTCTTTCTTTCTCCTCCTTGACCCGGATCCGGTATGGCTTCCTTGGCACCTTGTCTGTGAAGATAGAAGATGTGTGATGGTCCACTCGACCGTTCACCGGGCTTCTCCGAGAACACGTCGCGACCGCGTCGCTGTTGGCGCTCGACGCCTGTTTGGGGCTGGGGTGTTCAGCCCAGGGCTGGCTCCCTGGATGGTTGCGGTGGCGCCCAAGGGTGGCGCAGGTTGGGTTTCTTCAGCCCAGCAGATTAGATCTGCTCCATTTAGATGGACCCAGTGATCCAGCTTCTCCAGCACTTGCTGCTCAGCCCTTGTCCGCCACTTGCAACACCCCTCTACTGCCCTCATCCTGCCCTCTGCCATCTGCTGGAGCACCCAGGAGCGGTCCCCATCCTGAACTTCCACCCCTTGCTTGTTGGGCCCACAGTTTTCCGGGCTACCTTTTCTTGGGGTGCTCCCATTCGCATGGCCTTCATGAGTCTGCGGTGTTCCCCTCATTTTGGCACATGGACCACACTTCTCATTTTCTTGTTTGGCCAGTCTTGTTTCTCCCCTTCCAGTTTGCTCCTTGTTTAGCCAGGTCCAGTGTGCCCGGGGAGTCACCCCTGGAGGAACAGCATGGGGGCCTGAGGGGAGAGGGTCACGACAGCTGGCACGTATGGTTGTGAGCCCAGCAACAGCAGTGGTGTTTTTCATCACCATGGTACTTTCCATCCACCCAGGCACCCACGGCAACATGTTTTCTGGCCGCAGGGTCGGGGTCCGTCTGGGTCCGGTAGACCGGTCTGAGGGAGGGTCGTCCACAATGGAGCAGGTCACAAGGTGGAGGGGGTCTTATTGAAGTCTGTCAATGGTCTGTCAGCTTCTCCTAGGTATCCTCTGTCTGAATATTTTGAGACTAATACTTTGGCTATGGGACCATATCTGGACTATTCAATTGGGGATGGACTTGGACAAGGTATTATCATAGATGGCCCTTGCTCGGGTCCATGGGTGGGCCTATCCACACTACGGGTCTCCGTATGCCGGTCCCTGACATACTTCTAGTGGCCCCACGGGTAGTCTAGTAGTTGGCACTGGGCCAGGGCAGAATGGAGGGGCACACAGCCGAGCTGCCCCACTGCATGCCAAAAAACAGGAGGAACAATTGCCGGACAGGGGGAGGGCCTTGCCAGGCCAATAGATGGCCACCAAACAGATGGGTCTGGCTGTCCCCCATTTGATGCTTCTCAAGGGTCCTTCGATGATCGGTCCATGACTGACTTGCTGATGTTGGGGACCTTTAGTTGTTCAATCCTTCTCCTCTTGTCTTGCAAACGCTCTTCCTTAGGACCCCTGCCTACCTCCCTTTCTTCTTTCTTTCTGTCTCTTCCTAACTCTTTTAAAAATGTTATGGTCATGGGAAAATTGGCCTGATAAAAACCAAATGGCCCTACCGGGCCCCCTCCCCCCCCATCCTCTCCCTCCTGGCCTCCCCTCACCTCTGGCCCCCAGGAGCCCCTCTCCAGCTCTCCCCTCCTCCTCGCCCCTGCCCTTCGCCACCTGCGCAAGCGCCCCCCCACGGGTCAGGATCCCCCTACCCCTCAGATCCTCCTCCTCTCCCTTTGGTTTCTGGCCTCCCCCCCCAGGTACGGGCCTTCCCTCCTGGGGAAAGGGAGGGGAGTCCCCCGCCCCCCTGTGGGAGAGCAAGGTGGCCCCCCACCCCCCTGGGCGGCCCCCCCCCCCTCCTCCCGGGAAGTCCTCCTCAGTCCCGGGAGGGCCCATGGCCCTTTCAGTCTCCGGGCCCACAGGGAGCAGCAGTGTGGCAGGGAAGGACTCCGGTAAATGGAGGTCCCTAGGACCACCTCACGACTTCAGAGCGTTCGGCAGTAGGCCGTGCGCACATGTGTGGCGGATATTCCCAGCGGACAGGATAGTCCGCGTACTCTGGGACCACCCAGCCAGCCACCCGCACTGCCTGAGTGGCCCCTGGCTGTGCTCCCTATCCCGCTCAGGGAGGCGTGAGTCAGGTCAGCCCTATCGGGCAGTCCTCTACCCCCCCGCCCTGATTAGCTAGCCCGCACGGTTCCCCCCTCATCTAGCAGCACCATTCAGCCCCCACCGCCAAGCCACATTGCCCACTAACCCTGGTTAGTTCACCACAGGTGGGCATCATATGCCCCCTCTTTCAGCTCCCCATTTTTCCTCTGCCCAGTCCTCCATCCTTCCCTTCCTGCCTCTCCGGGCCAGGGGCTCCCCCCCTTCCACCTCCTTCCTCCCCCCTCCTGGGCTCCCCGGCCCGGCGAGAGCTTGGGCTCTTCCTCTCGGGCCTCCCCCTCTCCCTGGCTCCCCCTGGCCTCGGGGCCGGGCCATGCTTAGATCTGGGCACCCAGATGGTCGCGCAAGCTCAGAGCTAGGGGGCCACTGGGTGAGGCCTCTCCTCATCTGTGGGATACCATCAAGAGGCCACTCCTGTTCTCTTCTCAGCCCCGGCGCCCGGGCTCCACCCTCCTCTGCCCCTGTATATCCGGCAATATCTACTCCCTTCTCAACCCCCTGGGGCCTCGGGGCTCTCTTCTCCCACTTCCTCCATGGCAGGCGCTTGTGGCCTGCTCGCGCGAGGGCCTGGGCTCAGCTCAGCTTCCGCCGCCTGCCGCCTCAGAGTAGGCGCTGGCCTTGCGGGGGCCCCGCCAGGCTCAGAGCCGCCCCTGCCACCGCTGGTGAGCTGGCCAGGCGGCCCCCCCGGCTCGCCCCCCGTGCATCCGCCTCCCGGCAGCCCTCTCTGCCCCTCCTGTGGCTGCCTGGCCCACCGGCCTGCCTCCTCTTCTGCGCAAGGAGATCCTGCTCGGCCTCGGCTCGGTTCCATCTTCCCTTAGCTGCTGGGGCCTCAGGGCCCCTCACTTGGTCTCCTTTGCGGTCATCTTCCTCAGGCCTCCTGCTTGGGCCCCTGTTGCTTAGGTGTGGTTTCCCTGCAGGGCTGGGCTCTGCGCTGCCAGTTGGCTGGTCTCCTGTGCCTGCATTGCTCCTTCATTTGGTGCATTGCACATCACACTTTTTTTTTTTTTGTTGAGATTTTTTTTTTTTTTTTTTTTGGGTCTTGTTGAGCCCAGCAGCAGCTGCAAGTGCCTTTTTTTTTACTTCATATCAGTCCTCCTGACACTTTTTTTTTTTTTTCCTAGTGAGCCCTCTTCACAAAGCTTCTTTCCTTGCCCCACAAGCTGGCCTCATCACTGCCCCAACAGGGTGTAGCATTCTCCTCCCCCCTCCTGCCCTAGCTCTCTCCTTCCCAGCGCCCCCCCCTCCCTTAGCTCCTTTCCACAAGGGGAGAATGTGCCCGCCCTCTGGGCAAGGTCTCAGAGCTCCTGGCCCCCTTCCCCTTCTTTCCCCTCCCCTCCTAGGGCTCTCTCCCCTTCTCTAGTCCCTTTGCCAGCTGTACCTCATTCTCCTCTGCCTAACCCCCCCCTTTCCTGATCCTTTGTCCTTCCTGGTTTAAAAGGTCAGCTGAACCTTATTTTGCTGGCTGCTCTCTGGCTAATTGCCTAACACAAACATAAGTTGATGTTCATTTAAAAGTTCAAAAGATGGTGCAGTTAGAAAAAAAACAAAGACAAATCCTTAAGATTATCCACAAGCTGGTCATCCTCCAAGATGGCTTGTCCTTGAGGCTCAAGATATGTACCTAAGAAAGTTTGTGGCCAATTCACCATATTGGTTAGTGTTACAGGGGTGAATTAATCCCAACTGTGTTTCCTTTTGTCCTCACTTTAAGTGATCTCATAAAGAAGCAGCCTTTTTAAATTCTCAAGAAGACACAGTTCCGGCCATTTGGTTTTAGCTGTTTTGACAAAGTCATGGCTTCGCTCCGTATCACTGTACTTCCAAACCACCACTTCACTCCGTATCACTGTAATTCTAAAACACAGAGGTTACCTTCCTTGTGGTAGTCATTATGCCTTGAGATTCTTCTAGCAATAGGTTGCCAATGGGGTACCATCCACATGGATACATTTTCTCTTAGTTCGAACCTCATGTTCCTATGTGTCAAAAATGCACTAACTGATCACGAGAGATGGTCCTTCCCTCATTGTGACTGAACTACTAGGAAAAAGTGGCACAACCGTGTCATTAAGAAAATGTAAAATGAGTCATCTTTTTTTTCTGTTTTTGTTTATCTTCTGATAATTTAAGGGAAAAGGTATCCAAATCTTCATTAAATTATGCCAAAACCTATGTATTTCTGGTGCATTCAAGGAAAAAGACTAATTACAGTCTATTCCATCCAGTTCCATGTCTTGCTTCTAAGAATCATATGAATTTCTGTATAAAGCAATGTGTAACATGACCATCTAATTATCGGAACATAAGGACTTTATGAAGTCAAACATGCAATCTTAAGTTGATGATGCTTTTGACGGAAGTCTAGTGCACCATGCCGTATCTTAGTAGCTGAGTTTAAATTTAAAAAAGATAATTCACTATATATAAAGTTCATAGTGAATATCATTTGTGGAAGCTCTCTTGTGGTTTCACTATTGTTATAAATCTATCTTCAAACTCAATGAACAATTTCATAATATGGAGAATTTTGTTTCTCTTAATTTTCTATTTTCTGAATAACCAGATCCATTATGAAGTTTCAAGTGGCATTTTCTTTCAAGTTCAAGCAGTCTTAAGACTTATTTTCTATTATGCTCTGTACGACACAGTTTTAAAAACCCCCAATCCTTCTTAATCCTCTAGCTATATGTTCACATTTTCATAGGCACCAATTGTGAGCTCAGGTTAGTAGTATAGCTCTGGAAGCATTCTGCCAGTCAGTCCTCCTTCCCACAAAGGGAATAGGGTAAGCTCCTAGCTTGCAACTGAGCTCCATTTGGAGCTCCAATAAAATGCAAAACCAGGGTTGGCTACTGTGGCTATTTAAAAGAAAAGAAATGAACAAGTGAGAGCAAATATTTTTTTCTCAGTATGACATAGTCCCCTCTTTTCTTGTATTAGGGAAAGATATGCCTAAGAGCTATTAGTTGCTTGATGTCTAAAGAGATGAAATATTATTGCTGAACACAAATGTTAGACTTGACTGGCAGAGCTAGGAATTGTTATAGTCACCTGCTGTGGATAGCTGGAACTAATTAGGCTTCAAGTCTGTTACTTTATGCATTTCTAAGATGATGGAACTGGAATGATCTAAATGTATATGTGAAAATGAGAAGAAAATATCTGGGAAAGAGAAACAAACTTGAAAAGTTGCAATTCATTCTTAACTGAGAAAATTCTCATGACTATGAACTACTGGAATTTGAATGCCTTCATTTGTATTTTATGCAGCGTATTTTGTTTAATAGCTGTAATAAAATCAGGAAAAGTGCACAATAAAACACAATTAAGCTCAGCTTGCCTTGAGGTAGATTAGGCATTTACTACCTTTTCCTTAGTGTAGCCAGGTTTTGGATCACATCTGCCTATTGATTTTAGCTTGCAGCTAATAGGGGCTTTGCAACTATTTTGAGCTGTAGCTTCATTGGTGACTTTTTTTGTTTTGCTTCAAACAAAGGAAAAGCATCCTCAGAATTCCTCCATGCAATGTAACATGAGCTGGGATAGAATTTTGTTCTTCATGATTATTATTCCTGAATAAGTATTGGGAAACACACAGAAATCATCAATCAAAATGTGTTCTTCTATTGGTATGTTTTGCAATATCAGATTTTAACGTCATATCCCTGATTGCTACCTTGTTTTTTTATTTTTTATTTTTCTGTAATGTTTGCCATCTTGAGAAATAGAAAACATCCCCAGTTTACTTGAAAATTGGGTTATGTTATTCCAAGTATTATTTGGAAATCAAAATGGGATAACATTTGACGAATGTGCTAGGGAAGGGCCTAGAGTTGTATCCAATTCAGTGTCATGCATGTGTTTACAGGTTACACATCTTAAAAACACAGCTCTTTGTGAGAGCTTAGTGTTGGAATGTAGTTCATATGTCCAAAGAGTGTCATAAGAGTGCAGTTTAAGTAGATGCGCCCTCGGTGTTGGAAGATATCAGAAGGGCTAACCCAACTTGTTTGAGGTGTAAGTTGGAACATCATCATTGTATCTACTTCTCGGTTGTTGGACTGGTTAAAATATAACTTGTGAAATGGCCAAATATGCTATGTGTCATTTTCTGGCTTTGTCATAAACAATGCAACTTCTCCTAAACCAATTCCCAATAAGTGAATAAATCTGTCAAGGAAATAAGTTACCATAGAGGAAAACTGCATACATAGAAACATTTAGAAACTGCTTGATTTAGAGAGAAGAATTTGGGTAGATTTCTAGGACTACATTTTAATGTTTTTCCTTACTGCCCCCGTTGGTTCTCATGGCATAACAGTACTGCCCTTTTATTGGTATTTCAACATCAGGTTGGCAACCTTTCTCTGCTAATATGTAATTTTTGATAAATACATGAATTTAGATTTTTGTTTGGGGGTTTTTAAGATTTTTTTCCCTCTAGTTGCAGTTGCATCTTTTCATATATTGGCAAAATGTGTTGCCTTTTTCTTAAAGTATATATTATTTTTTTCATTTTGGTTCTAGTGACCCTCTTAATAAGCTTGTCCTTCAAGGCTTTACCCCAAATTTCTTAAGTACATTGACTGAAGAATGACTGACTAAATTTTGCTACACTGTTGATGCATATTCTTATACCATATGGGGGGATTGTATTTATATATGTATGTGTATCATATATAACATTACAGTTAAATGTGTGTGAAAACATATGTAACTGTGGGCAGGCTTTTTTCAAAAGGTGATTATAGACATTATTATAAAATAGATATACTATTGTATTAGAGATTCCATAGACTGAGGCAAAGCCAAAATCACATGAAGATTAATACTCACTATTGGCTGCTGATGAGATTAGAAGCTCATTTATTTAAAAAACAAAACAAGAAATTTTGAATAGCAAGAAGGGTGTGTCTGTCTAATTATTATCACATTGTACATTTACTCCATTTATCACTTCTGTCAATGGACAAGTCAGTTTAGTACAGTCACTGATTTTTAGTTTGTTTGTTTTAGATAAGTTTAGTTTGTGTCCATTAAAACATACGTATACATATATATTTTAGGGCTTGATCGTGCTTCATTAACATCAATAGTTTTTCCATGGGTTTGAATGAAATCAGAAACAAACCCAGAATCTGTTGATTGTATATTGAGAAATCACTTATAACCCACTCCATCTCCAAAAGAAACATTGTCTGAGTCATATACCATAGCGGGTCTGTAATGACACCTCAAGAACCATTGACCAGTTATTGGCTCTGCTGGATTGCGGTAGTGCTACAGACCCTTTATCTTCTTGCTGCTGCTATTTACACATGGTAAATTTGTTATAGACTGCTTCTTGTGGTGTTCTTCCATCTTCTATAACATATATATGCCTTGGAGATAGAATGAGGATTGAACTCTCATCTTGACGGTAGAGGGAATTCTTCTGGGCTACCATTGATGCCTGTTGGCAAGGGAGCTTTTCACAAGCTTAAGTGCATTGAAAGTTAAAATCTCAGAGAGAATTAGAGTATTGGTTTTGGGTTTTTTTTTTAAGAAGATGCACTAAATGAAACTGAGGACTCAGCCAAAGTGATTAATCACTAGGTAAAGACCTGAATCAATGTTAAGATTTGCATTTAAATCCACCAAACTTGTGCTTAGGTGAACTGTAAGTGGGAGCAGGCCATGCAGAATCTTATTCCTATTTCTGGAGAGTTAAACTCAAGTAACTTAAAGTGCAACCCAGTTATGGATACTGATAACTTAAGGGTGAAGGAGGGCAGTACTTTTTATTGCTGCTATCTTTGTCAGTTTTTTGTGTGTGTTTCTTTGAGTACTTCCTCTGCATCTTAGTAATTGAAGTCAAGATTTGAGTTTTAACTTTAAGGCTAGAAACCAACCGGCCCTACACGTCATTGTACACTGGAATTGGGGCTATTGGCCTCAAGTTCATAGAGGCAAAATAGTGCTTTCTGTATATGTGCCTCTGTAGTCCAGTAACTGTGGAATACACTCTCCATCTGACCACAGAATTAATCAGTTTTTTTTTAAATACATTTGTTTTAAATCCTTTTGATTTCAACAGGCCTTTGGCATAGCACATTGATTTTATTTGTGATTTTGCACTGGCTTTAAATGTTGTGGTGTTTTTTTGTTGTTTTTTATTGTTGTGGTTCTAGTCATCCATCTTATATTAGTTTTGTTGAAAAGTGAGTACAAGGCTTCAGAGGAAAGGTACAATATATAGGATACCTTAATGTTTTCTTTTTTGCTAAATCAGTGAACAATACTATCTGCTTTTTGTTCTCCTCCTTTAATCCTGCAATCCCTTATGTCTTCAACCCCTCTAACTTAAAGTGTTTAAAGTGTGTAGCTTTCTAATTTTTTTTATTTCAACTGTATTTATAATTTTCAGTTACCATCAATAAATCCTTACTGATTTAACAATAAATAGTAAACACAAAATTCAAAGGAAATATTTTTAAAACAACAAGTGTAGGTCTTCAGATCACTTTGAACCCTACAACAGAAAAGCTACCAAATAAAATAATAAGATAATATAAGAATTACTATAGAGGAAGGCTAGGAGATGCATTCGTATTATATAATGAAATACCAGAGCATATCAAAACAGAATTTACTGAAAATCAGAAATGATAGTCTCTGCCATCAAATTGTCTTCAGCTCTCAAATGTAGGCTATAGAATTCCATTGCTCCTTGTTGTTATGGGAAATGTCTGAACTGTTTTGAACCTCTCTGCAGATTTCCAAACTTTTTTCTTATTGACTGTGACATTTTAGATCCCAATCCTGCAAAGATTTACACATGTATTTAAACCTTCTTGCTCTGTGTAGTCTCATTGAAGTCAATAGGAAATCAACATGTGTATCTGTTTCTCTGCATCACCCTTTGAATGAACAATGGCCAGGTAAATACATGTTTGTTGTACTAAATTATGTCAGAAAGTAATAATTTTCATAAATGTGATTTCTTACCTTGTAAGTTGAGATGTCCAGAAAGGAATATATCTAGGCTGAGCCAGTTATCTGTTACTTAGAGTAGGGATCTGGGAATTGGGATTCCTGAGTTCTGTTCCTAATTTTGTCGCTGATTCATTGTGTGATTGTGGGTAAGTCACTTAACCTGTCTTGTGCCTTAGAAGTAACATAGATAAATAACACCTGACTCACAGGGCTGTTTAGAGATTGGTTATTTGTTCCTGATTTCAGCTATATGAACGTAGTTTTCAAAATATCTATGCAGGACAAGGGGAGAAAATTGTGGAATTGCTTAGAAGGGATATGTTCAAAGCAAACATTGCACAATGTACTCTAGTTACTTATTTGAATGGAAATATTTCTGCAATAAGAGGCCTCAGCATTGCATACCAGTAATGATATATTGCACTAATGTAGTGATTTTTAACAAAGGATCTCCAGAGCACTTTACAATCAGTAATTAGCTAGGACCAGCAACCTTCGTGTGTGGCATTACCCTCCCCAGATTGGTACCGGGAGGCACAGAGAAATAGCACTCTGATCAGAGAGACTTTTACTTACTGTTACCACCAAATATTATTTAAAGAGACGGTAAGTGAATGGAATTAAAGAAAAAACATGATTTTTTTTTCAATTTCTATCAGACGTTTTACTTGCCGGTAATTTGGGGGCAAATCGTGCCCACCCCTCCCTCAGTGACACAGAGGGCATAGGTCACTTCCCTAATAAGGCAGAAGGGGATTCCTGTGTTGTTGAGGGAATTCCAGGGTGCTGTCATGCTCCGCACCAGTCTCTCTGCTCATCCCTCGCCACCCCAGTGCAGGCCTAAGGACATTCTTGGTTGGGCCCCAGGGTATAGGCTGGGGCGGGGGAGAATAGTTGTTGTGCCACATGATCCCTGCCTGGCAGAGTGATGGTCAGGGCAGGCAGAACTTAGAAATGTTGACTTAAGTTACACTAGAGGCTTGATCAGCTTTGGTCAGGGCTAGGATCAGGAGAGCAAAAGGTGGTTCAGAAGCCATCTTTCCTCCTCAACCTTGGGGTCCTATGCTGTGCACATCTTGGCCAGACCTGTGGATCTATCTCTCTCTATATAGCAGAGTTGGTTGAAAAATGGGATTTTTAGGGGAAGGGGGAGGTGGGAAATCCAAGGAAAACTTTGCTTTTGTAGTAGAAATTTGAATACCAAAAAGTTTTGGCTGAACTGGGAAATGCTGCCGTAGTGCCTTCTGGGACTTGAAGTTCAGGTGTTTCATGCTCCCATCTTCTTTAGAGGCTGGACTCTATGGTTAGGGTACATCCTACAGGATGTACCAGTCTCCCTCTTGGAGAGGGGAAGTGGTGCATCATAGGAATTATTGGCCATGATGAATCATGTAGTCTGGCTGGGGAGTGCAAGTCCTAAAGAGGAGAACAAGAGCATGAAGCAACCAAACTATAGTTGCCATGAGGCACTGCAGCAGCATTTCCAAATCAAACATACTTCAGTTTGGGGGCTTCTAAGAAAATTTATGAAAAGTTTACAATTTTTGCAGAACACTGACCCTTTTTGTGAAAATGTCATTTTGTTGGAAAACAAACATTTCTGTCAAAACCGTTTAGATGGAAAATTTTCAACCAGCCCTAGTGTATAGTCACTTTCAATGTTTTCTGCAGTGTAGACAGTGAATGTCTTTCTTTGTGCTGGCCTTTCACACAGCAGCAGAGGGAGAGAGACAGACATGCACATATATTAAAAAAAAAAAAAAAAAGAAGAAATTGTGACTAAAATCTGGTGGTACTTTTGTCCAATTGCAGGCAGGCTTGTCCATGATCTGGCAAAAAGAACAGAATAGAGACTCTCTTAAGCCACCTCATGGTGGGTTCTTTTGCTTTCTTGTGCTATTACTCCAAAGCAATGCATTGAGGAAATTGAAAGCAAGGCATTTGCAGAGCTAAATCTCTCCTGTACGTCATTATGTAGCTCCACATTCAAAGAGCAGAGTGTCCCTTGAACTGCTTAGTTTTAGAATAAACACTGTGCATGTCAGGATATGGAAGTGCAAAAGATCATCATAGGTCCCAGAGGCTGGTTTGCTGACAAGTTCTTTTCTCTCTCCAACAGTTGCACAATTTTAAAATAAACAATGTTGTTTCTGGTTTACGAAAACCATGAAACCTAGGTGCAGACACTGGAGGGAAAGAGGGAACTGTAAACCCCTTCTCCTCTCAACAGCTATCCAGCTGTTGTCTCACTCATCTGGCTGCAGGTCTCATGTCTACTTCCTCTGCAAATTTTATGAAGCTTATTATTGTATAATTAACTAAAGTGCCTGGGTCTCTCTGAGTGTCACAGGGGCTACACCACAAACATTAAAAATATTAACACTGTGTAGCAACAAGCAAAACCAATGAAGTTCTCATTTTCCTCTATCAGAGAGGTAGCCGTGTTAGTCTGGTTCTGTAAAAGCAGCAAAGAATCCTGTGGCACCTTATAGACTAACAGACGTTTTGCAGCATGAGCTTTCATGGGTGAATGACCACTTCGTCGGATGCAAGAGTGGAAATTTCCAGGGGCAGGTAAATATAAGCAAGCAAGAAATAAGCTAGAGATAACGAGGTTAGATCAATCAGGGAGGATGAGGCCCTGTTCTAGCAGTTGAGATGTGAAAACGAAAGGGAGGAGAAACTGGTTCTGTAGTTGGCAAGCCATTCACAGTCTTTGTTTAATCCTAAACTGATGGTGTCAAATTTGCAAATGAACTGAAGCTCAGCAGTTTCTCTTAGAAGTCTGGTCCTAAAGTTTTTTTGCTGGAGGATGGCTACCTTAAGATCTGCTATTGTGTGGCTAGGGAGGTTGAAGTGTTCTCCTACAGGTTTTTGTATATTGCCATTCCTAATATCTGATTTGTGTCCATTTATCCTTTTCCTTAGAGACTGTCCAGTTTGGCCGATGTACATAGCAGAAGGGCATTGCTGGCATATGATGGCATATATGACATTGGTGGATGTTCAGGTGAATGAACCGGTGATGGTGGCTGATCTGGTTAGGTCCTGTGATGGTGTTGCTGGTGTAGATATGTGGGCAGAGTTGGCATTGAGGTTTGTTGCATGGATTGGTTCCTGAGCTAGAGTTACTATGGTGCGATGTGCAGTTACTGGTGAGAATATGCTTCAGGTTGGCAGGTTGTCTGTTGGCGAGGACTGGCCTGCCACCCTAGGCCTGTGAAAGTGTGGGATCATTGTCCTGGATGGGTTGTAGATCCCTGATGATGCGTTGGAGGGGCTTTAGCTGGGGACTGTATGTGATGGCCAGTGGAGTCCTGTTGGTTTCTTTCTTGGGCTTGTCTTGCAGTAGGAGGCTTCTGGGTACACGTCTGGCTCTGTTGATCTGTTTCCTTATTTCCTCATGCGGGTACTGTAGTTTTGAGAATGCTTGGTGGAGATTTTCTAGGTGTTGGTCTCTGTCTGCGAGGTTAGAGCAGTTACGGTTGTACCTCAGTGCTTGGCTATAGACAATGGATCTTGTGGTGTGTCTGGGATGGAAGCTGGAGGCATGAAGGTAGGCATAGCGGTTGGTAGGTTTTCGGTATAGGGTGGTGTTAATGTGACCATCACTTATTAGCACCGTGGTGTCTAGGAAGTGGACCTCCCGTGTAGATTGGTCCAGGCTGAGGTTGATGGAAGGGTGGAAGCTGTTGAAATCGTGGTGGAATTTTTCCAGAGTCTCCTTCCCATGGGTCCAGATGATGAAGATGTCATCAATGTAGCGTAGGTAGAGAAGGGGTGTGAGTGGACGGGAGCTGAGGAAGCGTTGTTCCAGGTCGGCCATAAAAATATTGGCATATTGTGGGGCCATGCGGGTGCCCATAGCGGTGCCACTGATCTGGAGATATATATTGTCATCAAATTTGAAATAGTTGTGTGTGAGGATAAAGGCACAGAGCTCAGCAACCAGTTGTGCTGTGGCATCATCAGGGATACTGTTCCTGACAGCTTGTATTCCATCAGTGTGTGGGATGTTTGTGTAGAGAGCCTCTACATCCATGATGGCTAGGATGGTGTTTTCTGGAAGGTCACCAATGCATTGGTCTCCACTGGCCATCACATACAGTCCCCAGCTAAAGCCCCTCCAACACATCATCAGGGATCTACAACCCATTCTGGACAATGATCCCACACTTTCACAGGCCTTGGGTGGCAGGCCAGTCCTCGCCCACAGACAACCTGCTAACCTGAAGCATGTTCTCACCAGTAACTGCACACCGCACCATAGTAACTCTAGCTCAGGAACCAATCCATGCAACAAACCTCGATGCCAACTCTGCCCACATATCTACACCAGCAACACCATCACAGGACCTAACCAGATCAGCCACACCATCACCGGTTCATTCACCTGTACATCCACCAATGTAATATATGCCAGCAATGCCCTTCTGCTATGTACATTGGCCAACCTGGACAGTCTCTACGGAAAAGGATAAATGGACACAAATCAGATATTAGGAATGGCAATATACAAAAACCTGTAGGAGAACACTTCAACCTCCCTGGCCACACAATAGCAGATCTTAAGGTGGCCATCCTCCAGCAAAAAAACTTTAGGACCAGACTTCTAAGAGAAACTGCTGAGCTTCAGTTCATTTGCAAATTTGACACCATCAGTTTAGGATTAAACAAAGACTGTGAATGGCTTGCCAACTACAGAACCAGTTTCTCCTCCCTTGGTTTTCACACCTCAACTGCTAGAACAGGGCCTCATCCTCCCTGATTGATCTAACCTTGTTATCTCTAGCTTGCTTCTTGCTTGCTTATATATACACCTGCCCCTGGAAATTTCCACTCTTGCATCCGACGAAGTGGTCATTCACCCACGAAAGCTCATGCTGCAAAACGTCTGTTAGTCTATAAGGTGCCACAGGATTCTTTGCTGCTTTCATTTTCCTCTCTTCACTGAAATTTTTTATCGTCCTTTCTGGGATATATCTAACGGAATGCTCCAGTTGAGGAAGCCAGTGCTATAATACTGCAAATTAATGTGCCAAACTGATTCCTTTGTTTCTCAGAAGAGCCCCCCTCTCTTTATCTGAGCCCTCAGATAAAACAAGGGATTCTGATTTAAACTGAATAAAAGTGTTGTTCCTGGGGGTACTAAAGGAGGAGTCAGTGGATTAAATCAGCAGGTTAAAACTTGTCTCTTTCTTTCTTCCCATTTTTATTTTCCCCTTTCGTCTCTAAAGTTTTTTTCAAAGTATGTTTTCTCGAATTCTGTCCAAACAACCCCTGTGAGCTCCCAGTCCCACCCTTTTGTCCAGTACTGGGCCCTGTGTTGTTATGCAACACATCTTGTGCAAATTGCTTGCATTCCATTTCCTGACAGCCATCGTCCTAGAAGTGAAAAACTCAAGGAAATGTTACTTCCACATTGTTGTTGCTTGTAATCTGTGAATTACAAACAAATTCCTTGAAAATTGCCTGTTGCGTTGGGATACGAAGGGGGTTTTGTCAGGAAGCAGTAAGGCTTTCCCTCCTCAGATAGCTGGGAAGTGCAATGATAGGCTTTAATAACAAACACCATTCTTTGAATAGTCTAATACCAAATAGACATGTTTATCTGAGCCCACTCACCCCCTCTTTTTTTTATTAATAAAAAGTAAAGTAGCTCTTAGTATGTAACTAGCCCAGTGCACTGGCAAATGAATCTATCACACCTGAATCAGAATAGCTGAATATGGTGTAAGTATCTTTCTGCATATGAATGTAAATCAGATGGCATTAACATAGCTCATATTTGGATCTGCAATAGCAAGACTTTGAAACCACAAGTTAAAATCTAAGCAGGGTCGATGCAGCCTTTCAGCTAGCCAAGGTAGAAATATTTAGTTCCCTGTAGTTTTATTCAGTGTGAGAGAAGGGGCGTGTCTTTTGGATGAGACCTTAAGAAACAACTGAGTGAGCCTTAGGCCTGGTCTACACTAGGACTTTAAGTCGAATTTAGCAGCGTTAATTTGAACTAACCGGTCAACCGTCCACACCAGGAAGCCATTTAATTCGAACTAGAGGGCTCTTTAGTTCGAATTTGGTACTCCACCCCGACAGGTGGAGTAGCGCTAAATTCGACATGGCTAGCTCGAATTAGGCTAGGTGTGGATGCTAATCGAACTTAGTAGCTCCGGGAGCTATCCCACACTGCACCACTCTGTTGATGCTCTGGACAGCAGTCCGAGCTTCGATGCTCTGACCAGCCACACAGGAAATGACCTGGGAAAATTTGAATTCCTTTTCCTTTCTGGACAGTTAGAGTCTCATTTTGTGGTTGGACATCGGGGCAAGCTCAGCAGAACCGGCAGCAATGCAGAGCTCTCTAGCAGAGGAGTCCGGGCAATCCAAGAATAGAAAGAGGGACCCGGCATAAACTGACCGGGAACTCTTCGATCTGATCGGTGTGTGGGGCGAGGAGTCTGTGCTTTCGGAGCTGCGCTCCAAAGCACGGAATGCAAAGACCTACGAGAAGGTCTCCAAAGCCATGATACAGAGAGAGGATACAGCCGGGATGCAACGCAGTTCCGCGTGAAAATCAAGGACACCAGACAAGGCTACGAAAAAATCAAAGCGGCAAACGGACGCTACGGAGCCTGCCACCAGTGGCCCACCAGTGACCATGGACTCTGATGGGACAGTGTCGACGGACAGTTCCTCGACGATGTTCACGGACGGGGAAGATGAGGAAGGGTTTGTGGAGGACGAGGCAGGCGACAGCGCTTACAACGCTGGTTTCCCGGAGAGCCAGGATCTCTTCATCACCGTCACGGAGATCCCCTACCAACCTTCCCCGGCCATGAACCCGGATCCTGAATCAGGGGAAGGAGCAGTCAGTAAGTATTTAACCATGTTAACTTTTATTATTAATGTAACAGGAATCTTAAGTGTGTGAAAAGGAGGTCTCTCTATATATGGGGATAGAACAGAAATCCTCCAGGGAGATCTCCACGAAGCTCTCCTGGGGTTACTCGAAAAGCATCAGCAGGAGGTTCCTGGGGAGAGCTGCCTTATTGGGTGCTCCGTGGTAGCACACTTTTCCGCGCAAGGCTTTCATTAATTACTCATGGAGCACTGCCTCCCCGAGCACGGCTGCATCGGGCCCTGGTTCGTGCTAGCTTTCACGCAGCATGTGCTCTCTATCTCTTTCAGTGACCGTCCTCAGGGTGATCTCGCTCAGAGACTCCTGCATCTGTTTAGGGTAATTACTGTAATTTTACGCCTGGTCCAAAATATGTTTAAAAAATCTCCAGACAGACGGCATAGCAGAGACTCAGCACGCAGCTGCGTGACGAGCGTAACGGAAAGCCAAAGAATATCATGGACGCTCATGGAGGGAGGGGGGAATGAGGACGCAAGGTATCCCACAGTTCCTGCTGTCTCTGCTAAGCATTTGCATTCTTGGCTGAGCTCCAAATGCTTCTAGGGTCTAACACAGTGTCCGCGGTGGCTCAGGGCATAGCTCGGCAATTTACGCACCCCGCCCCCCACCCCCAGAAGTGAAAGGGGAAACGGTCCTGTGTTGACTCTGTTGGATGTCACCGTATCCGTAATGAATGCTGCAGCACTGAACAACGACATCCTCACTCCCTCCCGCCATGGGTGGCTGACGGTGCAGTACGACTGATATCCATCGTCATCCTCAGCCCATTGGCACATGGGGCAGTGCAAAAGGACTGGTAACCATGCGTACTAGCATCGGTCAGGTCGATCAAGGGCGCCTGGCCCTAATTTTTCCTGGTAGATGGTGCAGTATGGCTGGTAACCGTCCTCATCATAGCAACAGGGGGCTGAGCTCCATCAGCCCCCACCTTCATGTGTAAAGAAAAGATTCAATTGCCCCTGGACTAGCAGCAGGATGATGGTCTCCTTCATCCACAGTAATTAATGTCCTGCCTGGACTATCATTGCAGCTGGAGGCTTCCTTCCACTCATTTCTCACAAACAAGTCCCTGTGTCTTATTCCTGCACTCTTTATGACTTCATCACACAAGTGGTGGGACAATGATATGGTAGCCCAGGAAGGCTGCGGGAAGGCCGGAATGAGCAGGTGGGGTTGTTTCAGGATCACCCACTGTGAATAGCATTCAGCTCAAAATTTTTGTATTATCGGACACAGAGCAGCTGTGCTCTCTGGTTCTATGATACAGAGGTTCTCTAGTACACTTGCCCATATTCTAGGCAGGACTGATTCTATTTTTAGATACCAAAAAGGAGGGATTGACTCAGGGAGTCATTCCCAATTTTGGCTTTTGCGCCCCTGGCTGATCGGCCAGGGGCACTTATGACAGCACCACATGGTGCAGTGCAAAAGGACAGGTAACCATGAGCATCTTATTACCATCTTCTTACCAATTCATGGTATGGTAGACGGTGCAGTATGCCTGGTAACCATCCCTGCTGTCATGCAAAAGCAAAAGCATGCTGCTGTGTAGCGCTGCTGGCCCGCCTCTGTCAGCGGCATCTAGTACACATACGGTGACATACACAAAAGGCAAAACAGGGTCCATGGTTGCCACGCTATGGCGTGTGCAAGGGCAATTCCGGGAAAAGGGGCTCGATAAGATTGTCTGCCGTTGCTTTCCCGGAGGAAGGATTGAATCGCGACATTTACCCAGAATTCATCGCGAAAATGATTTGTGCCCCACCAGGCACAGGGGTCTCAACACAGAATTCACAGAGACAGCCTAGACTCAGTTATTTGTTCGCAAAAATGTATCTTTGCAAGGAATTCACTCGCTGTTTCCCATCTCACAGTTTCCACTGTCTCCAGACCTGCCACAGCATCCACCTCGCAGAGGCTGGCAAAGATTAGGCGGAGAAAGAAAAAGACAAGGGACAAGATAGTCGATGAACGTATGGGCTGCTACCTAGCCAAGGCGGACCAGCAGAGCCAGTGGAGGGAGACCGTCTCTCAGTACCAGCGATCACACAGCGAACGGTAGGAGAGGTGGCGTGAGGAACGCAAGCAGGCAACTCAAACGCTGCTTGGACTAGTGAGGGAGCAAACGGACACGCTCCGGCGCCTTGTGGATGTTCTGCAGGACCGCAGGAGGACAGAGCCCCCCTGCAGTGTATCTTCAACCGCCCTCCCCCGCCACAAAGTCACATACCCCCCTCACCCAAAATAACCAGGAGGAGGGGCGCCCGGGGCCGTCAATACTGTCAGTGCACCCCAGCAGAGTGCTCAAGTACCCAAAAGCTCTCATACCCTACATTTTCAGAAGTCCTTCCCTTCCTGACTCACACAAGTCCCAATCCCAGTCCCATCACCTAACTGTCTACTTAAGTAATAAAAATACTTTGCTGTTAATTAATGTTTCCGATTTTTTTTTTTTCACAGAAGACTGTGTTTGAATGGGGGGGCGGGGGAAAGGGGGTTGTTAATTTTTTTTTTTTTTTTTATAATTGGAGATATACCAATCTCCTAGAACTGGAAGGGACCTTGAAAGGTCATCGAGTCCAGCCCCCTGCCTTCACTAGCAGGACCAATTTTTGCCCCAGATCCCTAAGTGGCCCCCTCAAGGATTGAACTCACAACCCTGGGTTTAGCAGGCCAATGCTCAAACCACTGAGCTATCCCTCCCCCTGCATAGGACAGGCACCTTTCCCACGGTACAGACACGGGGGAAGGATCAGCAGCGGGTCACGCACACAGTGCAGTCAGTAGGCACCATGGTCGGTATGGGAGGTGGTTTCCAGGTTCTGAGTGGGCGGTGGGGATGTGACTTTGTAGCGGGGGAGGGCGGTTACAGATCTTATACAGCGGTCCTTGTCCTGGACCGCAGAGTCACGCAGCAGAGGAATCTGTATCCGTCCTCCTCCGCCACAAGGTCACATATCCCCCCGCACACAGAATTCGAAAAAGAGGGATGGCAGGCTCCGTTGAAAGAAGCATTCCGGCACTGCGGACCGCTGTAGGAGCAGGAGCCTGTCATTTCTTGAGTTTAGAGGCGGTCTTTACATCAGCGCACACCCTACCCAACACAGTCTGCGTCCCAGTGTCAAGCCTTTAACGAAAAGTCATGAATAAAGAAACCTCTCTTAAGTAACAGTGTGACATGTATTTTATTTTTACACGTGTGTTGGAAGTGGGGAAACGGGTGAACGGGGTATGTAACCGAAGAGGAGAGTCAACAGTAACTGGGTAAAGAAACAGGGGCACGTTCAGCTTCTCTGTAAAAAAACTGACCAGCCACAGGTCATGCTGCTCGCTGATCGCTGGGATTAGAAGAGTTCCTTGTCGCTGTCCCAGGCGCCTGTATAGGGCTTCATGAGCAAGTGCATTAGCAGGCAGGCTGGGTCACCTAGGATGACTATAGGCGTCTGCACATCCCCAACAGTTATTTCGTGGTCCGGGAAGAAACTACCTTCCTGCAGGCGTATGCGCAGCCCACCGTTCCTGAGAACACACGCATGACGAACCTTGCCGGGCCACCCGACATTCATGTTGGTAAAACGTCCCCTATGGTCCCCCAGTGCTTGCAGCACCATTGAAAAGTAGCCCAATTGCTCAGCAGCTGACTGTGGAAGAGGTGGACGATAAAGTGCGAGGAGGAGAAAACGGCGATGATAGCAGCGGGCTCCATGCTTGCAGTGATGTGGCGTCCGCGCTATCACTGACCAGAACAGTGCACGAAGAGATTGCCCGCAGGCGCTTTAAGGGAGGGAGGGAGGGATGGCGTGATTGACGGTTCAATGACGACAGTTACCCAAAACCACCCTCGACACATTTCTCCCCCCAGCAGGCATTGGGGGCTCTACCCAGCATTCCAATGGGCAGCGGGGACTGCGGGAACTGTGGGATAGCTTCCCACAGTGCACCGCTTCCAAAGTCGACGCCAGCCCCGTTAATGTGGACTCAGAAATTCGAATTACTGTATTTAGTGTGGATACACAAATTCGACTTCATAAGGTCGAATCCACAAATTCGACTTAAGTAGATTCGAAATAGTCTTGTAGTGTAGACAAGGCCTTAAAGATTCCCTGGTATGAGGGTTAGTTCTCATTCCCCTTGCCACCATTTCCCCTCCCACTCACTATTATGCACTGATTGGCTGCTGCCTTCTACCCTACAGGTGTCCAAATTTTAGTGGTGTTACCTCGGTCTAATTTGTAAAATACTTCAGACCTTTCGCGTGAAAGGTGCTGTGAAATATGTAAAATATTATTCTCTTGCATGGTAATATTAATTTCTTTTAGCATCTTTTATACAAATTCTGTCCTGGATTATTGTGTAACTGTCTCATTTAATAGCAGAGGGAGACAAAGTTAGTGTGGCCAAGGGCAAAAGAGAGATTTCAGATGAGCCTTGAAAAGAGGTTGAGATTTAGCAAAGTAGAGAGAGATACAGGGAGGCTGTTCAAACTCTTCTATTAATATTCCGGATGATGTAATATGGGTTCAAATTTTGAAGCTAGTTTATGCACCAATAACAAGGAGGAGCTGCCTGAGTCCATTTTAAAGTGTTTTCCTCCCATCTTGTTGAATTTGGAATAGTATTTGTGAATTCCTTCCC
This sequence comes from Mauremys reevesii, assembly GCF_016161935.1. NCBI lineage: Eukaryota > Metazoa > Chordata > Testudines > Geoemydidae > Mauremys > Mauremys reevesii. The sequence goes on along the minus strand of NC_052623.1, from coordinate 243,790,805 downwards.
TGCCCCTTTATGTCTGTCTTTCTGGACTGCAATAGGGTTTTTGAATTTCAGGTCATTCTGAAACATCAATTTTATTTATTTATTTATATGTTCATTTTGCTGTGTTGAGGGAGGAAGAAAAGAATGTGCAAAATGCTAGATGGCAGTCAGATGATCCACCCAGGAATACAAGGACATTAACCCAAGCCAGCAGAAAATTGTTACAAAATAGTATTTATTAAATTAGTGACATGCAGTAGTCACCACTTAAAAAAAACAATCAGCATTCAGAGGTTAATCAAGCTCCAGTTGACATGAATTTTGCTGTGGACTACAAGGGAGGCCTAGATCAGGCCTGAATCTGGGCTGGGGGCTAGTGACCTGGTGGATTTGTGTGACCTGGATTCTCTTCCTGACTCTCTCTTTAAGACTTCAAATATGAACTGGGCAATTCATTTAGCTCCTATGTGCCTCTCTTTCCCTGGCCATAAAGTGGAAGTAATAATTCCTAGCTGTTGTTTTTCTTCTCTCGCCTTTTCCCTCTCCTTCCTTACCTGGCCTGTCTGTCAAGAGCCAGAAGAACTGAATTAGTCTGCATTGGAAACAAGCTGGATTTTCCATGAACAGGCCAAATTTTACAAGTTGGGAGCAGTTTGGTGCGGTGACATCATGGAGGTACTGTAGCATGGATGGAGGGAGTCGCTCTACTATGAAGATGTGTAGGAGCCTTTGGGCTTGTATTAAGAAATGTATTTCTTTTAAAGCTTTCCTCCTTCCTCCCTGGCAGGTTTTTTGTTTAGTGTTTAGGAATGAGCTGGTGGGTGGAACTCATGGAATGTTTTGGTTTCTTAACCAGACAGAGAGGAAAGTGTTTAACAGTCAGGAGTTCAGTGGCAGTTGGAGAAGGTTGTCGGACAAGAGACAGTGCCCTTGAAGTATCTTTTTCTCTGCCCAGTCATTCAGATGCGGGAGACTACATGAGGAAGCTATAGCTGAACTGCAGAAGCTGTTTGATGGATACAAAAGGGTGTCTTTTGAGTCAGCTTTTTTTCCTTCTACAGGTCTGAAGGTGTTCTCCTTTTAAACATCTTGGGTCCAACTTCAGGAGCCCATGTTTTGCCTTTAGGGGTTACTTGATCCTGGCAGAAATATTTAGATTGTGATTTGCAGAGAAATAAATATTCACTGCAATAGCCAATCGAACATTTTCCTCTGGGCGATGCAGGTTATCAAGAGGTCCGCTCAGTCCCTAAGTGTCTTTGAAGAATTCCCCTGTGATATTCAGCCCCTGACATTGGCTATTGACAGAAATCCCAGATCCCTCTCCCCCAAAGGGAGAAGAATACGACAGTTTACTAGTTTTACCTTAAACCATCACTACTGTATAATACACAGCACAGGCAATAAAACAAAAGAAGGTTTATTTAAGAAAGGATAGAGGTTGTCCTAGACACGAGAGAGTGATGGAAACAAATAGATCCAATACAAAACGCAAACTAGGGCCAACATTTATTAAGTTACCTTTCCTCTCTACTAAAGGAGGTTTTCCCCCCAAGGTCAGTCTGTTGCAGAGATGACTGGCTTCACAAGAACTCCCATCACAAAAACATTATCCCCTGGTGACTGATGTCGCTGTACCGCTGTAAGATCGCTCATGTAGCTGCTCTCCCCTTGGCATAATAAAATTACCTCCATGAGAGATGGTAGCTATATCATAGCGCTGTCCACACCAGCGCTTCTGTTGGTGTAACATATGTCGCTTTCTGGGGGTGGATGGTGCTTGTACAAAGGGGTACTGACAAAACTGGTAATATAGACATGGCTTACTTTTTACATCCAAGACCATAAAGCATACTTTCAACATAGTCACATTATTTCTTAAGTATTACCCATACACACAACTAGCAATGATTGTAACTTATCAAGACTCAGACGTTTTGTAGATAGCTGACGTGTTACCCTTTATGGATAAATACGCTGAAAGATGTGTGTTTGGTGTAGTGAGTTTGCCATGTCTCAGACAAGAGTTGTTTGCAAAGAACAGGGGGACCCTTTGCCAAGGGACCTCTGTGTCATGATGACATATATACATATATTTTTTACAGTTATCCTTGACTGACCAGGTTGTTTTCAGTTGCACTGGGTAGCCACGTAGGAAACCTCAGAGCTAAGAAAAAAAAATGCTTCTCCTTCCCGTATCCCAGGCCTGCACAACTCGTAAAGCGGCGAGGGCTATATCCCGCCCCCCCCCAGCACTGCCGAAATACCCCCCTAGTCCCTCCCGAAACACAGCACACACGCCCCAGTGCCACCCACCTTGTAGAAACAAACCCTCCTTCCCCAACACCGCCTCACCGAAACAGCTGTGGGACGAAAAGGAAGGTTTGGGGTGTGGGAGGGGCTCAGGGCGAGAGCAGGAGTGTGGGGGGTGAGGGCTCTGGCTGGGGCTGGGAATGGGAGGTTTGGGGTGTGGGAGGGGCTCAGGGTTGGGGCAGAGGTTTGGGGTGTGGGGGGTGAGGGCTCTGGCTGGGACTGGGGATAAGGTGTTTGAGGTGTTGGAGAGGCTCAGGGCTAGGGTTGAGGGTACGGTGTGGGGGTGAAAGCTCTGACTGGGGTGTGGGCTCTGGGGTGGGGAAGGGCTGGGGATGAGTTTGGGGTGCAGGCAGGCTGCTCCGGGACAGGGGCCAGAGAGGAGGACTCCCCCCAGCCCTTTCCCTAACTGCAGCAGCGAGCTCTGGGGGAGGAGCCCCCCTTTTCCTGCTCCCCCCCCAGCAGCACACTCACCCCCACCACTGTCACTGCATGTGCTCCTAGGGCCCCTCTCAGGTCCAGGAATCTCCCTCGCCTCCCCCGTGGTGGGTGCCGGAGGGTGCTGCATGTGCCTCCTCCCCTGCTGTTGCCCCTGATCACCCGGGTTATAAATATCTACCTGCCAGCAGCTATTTATTTTTTTCCTCCGCCGCTTTCTGCGCTCCTCGCCCTTGTTACAGCACTGCCCCCCATCACTACAGAGACCGCCCTGGAAGCAACCAGCGCAGAAGCCGCCCCCAACCGAAGGGGGGTCGGGGGTTGGGAGGGTCTCGGCCCAGTTTCCTCCTTGCCCCCGAGCTGCGGCTTGAGCCTAGGCTGGATGTCCCTCCCCTTGCTTGGCACTTACCGGCTCTGCCTCGTGCCCAGTGCTTCCTGCATCAGCAGGCCCCAGAAGTGACGCACCCACTGTACGCCAGGCTGGGGGAGCGGGAGATGGAGACACGTGCGGTTCTGGCTGTTAGGGCAGTTGGAGTGCGGCGCACGTGGGGCTGTGAGGTTCCCCCCCCCTCCTCTGGGCAGGGGGCAAACCCGGCAGCCCCACTCCGCCGCTTGCCCGCGGGCTGCACAGTGAGCCCACATGGGCCGCATGTTGTGCAGGCCTGCCATATCTCATATTTCCCAGCCAGAATCTTAAAGAAAGTGAATTCTGAGTTCTCAACAGCAGATGAGATGTAACTGAAATATGCTTTGGAGTTTCTGGCTACTCTTCCCCCCTCTCCCCCTCGTGCATTTATAAAGCACCAATTTCTCTATCTAGATGCCAGGCATGCAAAATAAGAGCTTCAATTAATATGTCTTAAAGTTCAACATAGAAGGGTAGTGTTGTGGCTAAGGCACTTTAATGCAACTTGTGACACCTGGGTTCCATTCCTGGATTCATAATATATGGAGATATACTTATCTCACAGAACTGGAAGGGACCTTGACAGGTCAAGTCCAGCCCCCTGCCTTCACTAGCAGGACCAAGTACCAACCCTGACAGACTACCAGTGTGCCACAGACTACCAGTGTGATCTTGGGAAAGTTACTTACTTATCTTGGGGCCTCAGCACCACATCTTAAAAATGGATATGCAAATGCATTCTTTCTCTCACCTTTTGTCTGTCTGGTCTGTTGTCTGTGTGGTCTATTTAGATTCTAAGATCCTTGGGATGGGAACCGTCCCTTACTATGTTTGTATAGCACTTACCATGAGAGAGCTTAGATCTCAGTGGGAGTCTCTAGACACAAATGAAATACAAATTATAATAATAAAGCCCAAATTCTACTACCCCTTCAGCATCATTTATGCTGTATTTCTGAGGGGAATTTTTAAATTTGTTTCCTGGAATGACAGTCGGTCGTCATTATTATTATTATTATTATTTTATTATTTATTATTTATTTGTATTGCTTAGGAACCCCAGTCATGGACCAGGACCCCGTTGTGCTAGTTGCTGTACACAAACAGAACAAAAAGACAGTCCCTGCCCCAGATAGCTTACAATCTAAATATAAGACAAGAGACAACAGATGGGTACTGACAGATGGGGGAGCACAAGGAAACAGTGATTGAGGTAATGCTTGTCATAAAGAGATGCATATCATTCTGGCAGATTGAAAAACATAAAGGTTATCTTTTTAAATTGCAAAGAAAGTAGGTATGAATGAGTGGATGGATCACAGCTTATCCAGATGCAGGAAAGTTACTTCTGGGTACAGTATAAGTTTAGGAATTAATTAAAGAAAGATCAAGTGAATTACCAGTTAGTGAAATTTGAATTGATTATGGCCTTTGGCTACTGAAAACAAAAGTAATTATAACAGCAGGAGACACCTCTGTGATCCATAGAGTTGTTGTAGAGTGTGTTTTAAAAATATAGTAATTATATGGAGCACAGTGGAATTCTTCAGTGCATAATGAATTATACATGGACCTTTCATCTCTGGGATTTTGATTTGAAGTGCGTAAGTGAAGTACATTTTAATGTCTCAGATCCATCCTTAGTAGTTCACATCATAAAATCATTACGTATAATTTAGCACATGAATTGGGTGTCTCTGGCTCGTGATGGTTTGCCTAGAATTGGATCACACTCTACCCTGGAGAGACTGAGTTTCCTCCATGTCAAGACTGAAGTAATTGGGAGAGTCACGTCAGGGATGCTTCCAATGGAGTTTGATATTTTTTATTTGTTTTTAATGACCTTTACAAATGACCTTTACAAAAACAGCAGAGCCAAAGTGTTCTCTCTCACTCTTGCTCCTCTCAAGTGGCAGCTCTTTAATTTTCTAGAATAAAAATATTTATATTAAAAATAACTCCCTGCACACACAGTCACCCCACCACCCTGGCTTTTCCTGAAAGCTTTTCAGCTTCAGGACATTCATGTTGCTTGAAGTGGTTCAAGCACAGGACTGGAATTCAGGAGATCTGGTTAAGTTTCCAGAAACTCAGTCTGAGCTTTGGCAAGTCATTTAGTCTCTCTATGACTAAATTTAGTTCCTCCACTCCCCCCCCCCCCAAATGCTTGTGTACCTCCTAGAGGTGTGTCATAAATAAACAGATCAGGGTTAAGGTCCCTTTTTACCTGTAAAGGGTTAACATGTAGTACCTGGTGACCACCTGACCAGAGGACCAATCAGAGACGAGATAATTTCAAATCTCTGTGGAGGGAAGCTTTTGTCTGTGTTTTCTTTGTTTGTCTCGAGAACTCTTTTTGATCTAAAAGAGACCAGTCATGTCTCCAAGTTCTCCTGGAGTAGTTTCTACTAATTAATAGTGAGTATTAATTAGAAAGGCGAATTAGTCTTATGATTTGATTTCTATATTTGCAATTGTGTGTTTGCTAAGGGAAATGCTTTATTCCTGTTTGCTGATATTGCTTTTACTGAGAAAAGGGGAAGGGGAGGGAGGAAGAGACAATTCCTCCTGGGTTTGATTCAAGCAGTTTGAATCAGGTATCTCTTTCCAGGACTAGGGAAGGGGAGGGGGGAAGTGAGTCCCTCTTTGTCTTGAGTCAAGGATTTGACTCGGTGTATATCTCTCCAAAGTGGCTAGGAGAGAGAGAGGGGGGAAGTGGGCTGCTTCCCTGTGTGTAGAGATTCAAGGGGTTTGAATCTGGGTTCCCCAGGGGAAGCTTGGGGGACAGGCAGTGTGTCAGACACTTTAACCTGACTGGTGGCAGCGAAGGAGACCTACCCTAGGATTTTAGGGTGGGGGAATACATGCGGGTCCCCATCTTTGAACCCAAAAGCTCAAAGTGGGGGTGAGACCCCATGACATGGTGGCAGAATACATGCGGGTCCCCATCTTTGAACCCACAAGCTCAAAGTGGGGGTGAGACCCTAGGACAAGGTGCTGTGAGGCTTATTATGTTTCTAAGGCACTTTCAGATCCTTGAATGAAAGGATCTGTATAAGAACTAAGTATTGTTATTATTGATTTAATTATTATTTTTAACTCTGTACATTTTTTTTCCTAGAAACCTCCCTCTACTTTGAAATAGGGATTTTAACCCGTAATATTCTCTAGCTCTTCTAGTCATTTATCGCTTCTCTGCACCCACTAGGAACTCTACCTCCCTTTCTCTTTTTCTACCAAGAGATGCCCCACCCACTTCCCTAATCCCCCTTGCCAAATGCCCGAGGAAGCCTTTCTCATCCAAGCTTGGCTAAAGCTTCTTGTTGCCTGCCCTCATGCTTACACTGCTCCCATGCTTACCCTCCCTACTGCTGATCATGGGCAGCAGTTATAAATAGGCCACGAGAGGCTAAGTCTCCCCCAAACCAGGCTGTGGCTCCATCCTGAGGCCCCACCCTCGCTCCCCTTCTCCCTCGTAGATGGCGGGGGCTCAGCTTGGGCCAGTGACTGGAGCTTGGGGCTTGGCTGGCTGGCCGCTTGGACTGGCCAGCAGCTAGGGCCGGGTGGTCTTTTCTGGGGTGAGAGAGGAAGAATTGTACTGGTGGAAGGAAAAAAAACCCGTGGTTCTTCATCCCATCCTGTATTCTTTCAGAAGTTAGGGTCTGAGAATAGTCAGTTTAAAAAAAAAAAAAGGCAAATCTTTAGATATTTGAAAGCACTTCTGAATCTATTAAAAAAACAATGCTGTAGCTTGACTGACAATCTTTATTTTTTTATTGGACCAACTTCTGTTGGTGAAAGAGGCATCCACAGAACTCTTCTTTAGGTCTGAAAACAATCTTTATTTTGTAATTCAGAACACATAGCTCCACTTCTACCCGACCTATGAAATGGTTACAACCACAACCTCCGAGTTCGGTGCTGAATTCAAAACACTGTTGATTTGTTGTTTCTCAAAAAAATCACTTCGCATGGTAAAGTTACCTGAAGCTTTGGGAACATAAACTGACACCCTTTTCTTGTCCAAGGGGACTTAAATCCATCTGACTGAAAGCACACCGAAATTTTGTGTTTGGGGGAGAAATGGAAGAGGGAACAAGAAGTGGACAAATAGCAACTGAAAACTATAGGTTGACATAGGTTGCTGTGACATCCTCATGTTAGCTACAGAGTTATTTTTCTCTTTTCCAAAAAAAATCAATAACAACAAACACAGCTTATTCAGTGGCTCGCAAACCATTTTACAAACATTAATTAGGCCTCCCAATACCATTTTGACAGAGGCATTATATTGTTTACAGATGGGTCACCTGAAATATAGATTAAGTGACTTGCCCAAGGTCACACGGTGAAACAGAGCCAGAACCTAGGAATCCTGACTTCCAGTCCTATGCTTTGAACAACTGAATGCTTTCTCTGTCTCTCTCTCTCATCTTACCCCTCCCTTTCCTATCCTAAACAAGCAACCAATCATACAACAAATCATGGCATATGTATGTGGATTGAATTCACATCTGGTTAACTTTGGCTTCGTATACTGCTTATAGAGATCCATTTTTTGTTGGTTGGGAACTTTTCAATGAATCTCTTTTTCTGATGCAGACAAGGAATGTGAATGTGGGTCTCCCACCCTGGTTGGGTGTCCTAACCATCAGCCTATTGGCTGTTCTGAGGGGGTAGGGGAGGGTCTCTCTCTCTCTCTCTCTCTCTTTTTGTTGAAAGGTCTGTTTTGACCCAGTGCAGGATGTGATAATTTTTTGTGTGATGAGAAAACTATTTCCGACCCAGCTCTACTGATCAGTGTTTTCTCCTTCTGAAAGTTGCTGCCAATTTTGGACAAACCTTTAGTGAAAGCTATTCCTCCTGAATGCTACTTTGCTCAAGTGGCTGATATTTAATAATAGTGAAATAATGTTTTTATTTACTCTAGTAGAAAGCTTTAGATGATGGCAAGTGTTTAATTTGGTAGTGCGTAAGTGAGTGATAGAGCACTTAAAAAAGTCTCTTGTATGGCTTGCTTTCCAGTTTTGCAGGAGTGGACTTATTACTAGTCATTATTTATCATTTATCTCTAAATTGCTGTATACACTTTTGCTGATTTTGGTCTGCCTGATTTAATTAAAACACTGGAATGTTTGCTCAGTAGATCAGAACATTTCTAGGGGCTGTTTAAATTAATGGGCACGCTACTTATTGTAACTGTCTTGTTTTTTCCCTCTTCTCAAACATCTAGTGGTAGTGTACAGGTCTTAAATAATTGCTTCATGTGCAGCTGAATAAAGCATGTGGCCAAACTTTAAGCCATCTCATCTTGTCTGTTTTGAAGGTGTTTTTTTTTACTATTCTTAATTAAAAACATTTTTGGTTGTAGCTATTTTCTTTCCATTTGACAGATAGTTTTCATTGTATACATATTTTAAATAGTTGCCTATAACTATCCCCACTCCCTGCTGCTTGCTTCTCCTCTTCCCTCTTGTTACTAGTGCCCACAGTGACACCTGATGGTGATAACATATAGATGCCATACTTAGCACTAGCCATTCTGATTAGCTTGTGCTTGCACCACTTCACTGGTCCAGACTGGTTGGCGAGATCCCAATCCAGTAGGGTGCGGAGTGCTTTCAACTCTCTGGAAGCTGATAAATAATCTTGACTTATACTCCCCCCCCCCCGCCCGATCTCACCAATAGACAGCTTCTGGCATGCCAGACTTCAGAGAATTGCTGCACTATAGTAATTGTTGTGGTTTTCCTGACCCAGCTAATGCGTGAGGAATTAAAGAGGTGTGTTGGAATTGCTTACACTCCACAGTGAGTCAACTGTTGTGTTGCACTGGCAAGTCTGTGTTTGGACTTTGAGAGATTTGTTTAATAACTGAGAGGGTAACGCATATGCTGTTGCTGCTAATCAGCAAAGTAGTCTGTCTGAAGCCTTTTAAAAGCTCATATTAACTTCCACCAACTTCTCTTTGATATTGTGTTGCATCTTCTCTACTTTTCCTTCTCTGTTCCTTTTTGGCATTACATCCTGTTAGGTTCCATGCCCAAATGTTATCTCAGCTATTGAGAGTCATCCCTTTCATGGCTCCAGTCTGGAACAGCCTTCCTCAGCAACTGTTTGTTTTTTCAGATTTACCCTGAACACATTTGTTTCTCTTCTTTCATGTCTTTTTCTGTTAATTTTTACTCTAACTCATTATATTTTAATTTTGAAACTTTATTTAAGCTTGTAAAACATTTTGGGGTACAGTTGTTGAAGGAGATGTTTGTCTCATCCAGGGTATGTGTGATGAAGTGACTACTGTAGTCAAAGCCAAATGGGGCTACAGCAGAGAATTTCCAGTAAGTGTTGGCTTGATCAGCATTGAGTCTTTTTTTCATTTGCGGTTATCATGTATGTGATAAGTGAGAACATACAAAGGGAGACACCTTGGAGTATGCTCTTCACTGATGACTTAGTGATATGCACAGAAGGTTGTGAGACTCTGCAAACCAGCTCTGAACTGTGGCAGCACATTTTTGAGCAGGCAGGACTTAGGGTACGTCTACACTTACCTGCCGGTTTGACACGGAGAGTTCGACTTTTTGGAGTTCGAACTATCGCGTCTGATCTAGACGCGATAGTTCGAACTCCGGAAGCGCCGTGGTCGACTCCGGTACGCCACCTCGGCAGAAGGAGTTGGCGGAGTCGACGGGGGAGCCGCGGAGTTCGACCCCGCCGCGTCTGGACGGGTGAGTAGGTCGAACTAGGGTACTTCGAATTCAGCTACGCTATTCACGTAGCTGAATTTGCGTACCCTAATTCGAACCCCCTTCTTAGTGTAGACCAGGCCTTAGTATGAATGTTGCTAAGACTGACGCTTTGATAACTGAGGGAAGAGGGCTCTTCATTACAGGCAGAGAGCTTAGAAGCGTGGAAGAATTTAAATATCTTGGGTCAGTCATTGCAACAATGATACCCTTCTGAATGATGCTCAGCATTGTACCAAAGCTGCTTGGTGGAAATAGCAGGAGCTGATGACAGTTTTTTTGTGATTTTAAAAAAACCACACCAATAAAAGTTAAAGGTAGAGTGTCTAAAACTGTAATTTGACCCATCCTAATGTACAGAGCTGAGACTTGGCCAGCCACAAATCTCCACTATGGAAATGAAGATGAGATGGTCAAATGGTTGGAGACTTCATGATAGGAAACAAAATGAGGTTGTGATGGACCTAATTCAGGTTGCCCCAATTGAAGACAAGTTGAGGGACCCTAGGCTACGTTGGTATGGCCACACCCAGCAGAGATCCAAGAGTTACATTGGTAGGATGGCCCTTACAATGATTGTGATGTGGAAGACTTGGGGGAGTGCAAAGACTTGGTACATGGACCAAATATCAGCGGACCTTAGAGATACCAATTTGCATGACAGCCAGGTGTACAGTCTTGAGTTTTGGAAGAAGGCTATAAAAGTCACTGTCCCTGAATAGGGAATTGGATGAGAGAGATTATCATTTTGGGTTCAGTTGACATGAAATACTCTGCATGCACAATGGACGATAAGAAGCTGTTGTGCTGAGACTAGAGCTCTGCAGATAAAGGTAATTCCATTTGATGGAGGATTTCAGTATTTTGAAATTTGGTTTAGTTACCATTTGGAATGAAAACCAAAAATTTCAAAATTCTCTGTGAAAGGGAATGGAGCCCTGACTCTGGAGCAGTCCACTTGGAGGGCTGCTCTGGAGCCCTGGAATCCTGGGCTTCCTGGTTGAGCCAGGAGTCTCTGAGCTTTGAAGCCATAGCTTTCAGGCTCCTGGCTCCCTATTAGGGTATCTGGTGGTCTCACAGGGATCCAGGTGCCTGGAAGCCCTGGGAGCTCCATTCTGCAGCAGTGTGCCAAGTCAGCTCTGGATGAGCTGAAGAACCTGGGAGCTTAAGAGCTTGGAATCCATGGCTCCCAGGGCTTTCAGGTTCTTGGTTCCTCATCAGTTCAGCAGGCAGGCTGCTGAAGAGCCAGGATCCTGGAAGCCTAGGTTTCCCCAGTAGCCCACCAGCCAGGCTGTAACAGAGCTAGATGAGTGAACTGGTAGGAAACTAGGCAAGCTTCCATCGGAACCCTGCCTTGAGTTCTGTTACAACTTTGTCAAAATAGAGCAGTCTCTGTGAAATGTTTAGATTTCAGTGAATTAGTATTCTTGGACAGAAAAACATTTGGTCAGTTCTAGGTGAGACCACTATCTATCGTGCTGACCCATATTGTCTCATTATTTCCTGTCTGTCGTCTCTTGTCGTATACCTACATTGTAATCTCTTTGAGGGGATCATCTTTTTGTTCTAAATTTGTACATCACCTAGCACAATGGGTCCTGGTTCATGACTGGGATTCCTAGGCACTACCACATATATAATATAATGTGATAAAGATTTATTTATGGGGTTCCAGAAAGCTGCATCTTGGGCAATAAGTAGTGTAAACTTTTCATTTAAAAAACAATTGCAAATTTCTACATGAGACAACAACATGAAGTGAGAATGTACAGCCACTAAACCATAATATCCTAAGCCAGTAATTACTTCTGAATGTCCCTAAAGAGTGAATTGTGTATAGGGTCTAATACACCCTTTCTTAGAACTCCAAAATTTTTGAAGGATGCTAGCCTTTGGCAGGGGGAGAGAATTTTCAGATTTGTTAGCCACCTAATTCCAATTGAAAGTCAATGAAAGTTAGGCACTTTACTGTCATTTGTTCCTTTGAATACCTCCCCCAATGGCAAATTTCATGATATTAATCATCTCCTCCTACCCATATTTTTCTAGTGCTATGCATGGTGTGGAACATCATGAACATGTGGTTAGGCCTGTCCATATTCTCATTCTATGGTGAGCTAATTCTCCCTCTTACCACTCCCTTTACTTGCCTTCTGAGTACTGATATCTTTTCAAACAAGTAAAACTATCGTAGGTAGCAGGGCCAGATCAAGGTTGTTTTTTTTTTTTTGCTGCCCCAAGCAAAAAAAAAATTGCCCCCCTCTTTTTTTTTTTTGGCTTTTACACGTTTGCACTTTGCAATGTATTTTTTGTGTGTGACTGTTTAAAATAAAAAAATGAAAACAGAGAATTTGTAGTTAGTGAAATAAAACAATTACCTACTAGTGTACTCATTTAATTTAAACAAAATCACAATTACAGACAACTTGGGTTCAACTATACACTGTATTGAAAAATGTTATTGTCTTCCGGTGCGCCCAATTTCTCATAAATGTATAGAATTTATATGAACTGAATTTTTCTGGTTTTTATACTTGCGTAGTCTTTTAATAATTCAGTGAAATCTAAATTTTTTCAATGGTACTTTCAATTGAAATTAATACGAGTCCTGACAAACGATTTTGAGACATAGTGGACCTCAAATAATTTTTTAGTAATTTCAGTTTTGAGAAACTGCGCTCAGCTGAAGAAGTAAATCTTTGGATGGATAGTGATGTTCGTCTTTATCAGTTAGCGAAGATAATCTTTGGTCATATTGTTGTTTATCAACTGATAAAGATCATCTTTGGTTCAATTGGTCTTCATCAATTGATGAATAATCACTTTCAATGCATTGCTTAGAGCTTTCTCCTTGATTGTCGACTCTTTTATTTGAAGTATGAGAGAGTTTTTTCTAATTCTTTTTGCGGTTTCTCTCTTTGTTGTCGTTTTCATTTTTGTCCCGGCATTTTAGCCCCATAACCACTGGCACTGACGTGACATGGAAATTGGTGCGAATGGCGCCAATAGAGCGGCACAGTACACATAAGTAATCATGATTCCTGATTTAATTAATCAGTAACCGTTAACATTTACATATTTACCCACGTTCATATTATGAGTGACTGTGCTGTTGCTGGACATGCGACACACAGAGATCCAACCAGCATGAAAACTCAGTTACAGTATTTCTCTTATGAATAGTTCCTGTGGCACCCATTTGGCATACACAAAATAGCACACAGTTCTACAAGATGTTACATGTTATCTTAACATGGTTTCTTAATAAATTAGTTGTCTTTTTAAAAATAAAAATATGAAAACAGAAGCTTCACTCTTCTGGACTTCAAAGCTCTCAAAAATTAGCATTGTTATGTGTCAATTATGTAATCTGGGAACTGTTTAGCTAGGCATGACTAAACCATACTTCTTGCTAGGAGAACTGCTGTGCTTTTGCTGTCTCTCTGAATTTAAGTGACTTAATTTTTCTGCAGTAATGTGTGTCAAAACTACACAAAGGTTAGATGGTGTCATTTCAGTTAATACACATGGTAATTAGATTGTATAGTGACAGAAGCAGCATGGTCCAGAGAACAGGGCACTGGACTTGAGAGGTCAGCAGACCTGGGAAGATCCCAGCTCCTCCCACTCACCTTCCTTTTTACCATGGACAAATCACATCACCCCTCTGCCTCTGTTTCCCTTCCCATCTTTTATCTGCCTTAGCCCCTGTTTACAACCTTAATAGCTATCTTATACCATGTGTGTACATTGCCTTCATCTTTGGTTGTGGCTTCTAAGGTCTATTGTAATATAAATAAATAACAATAATTGTTCACCATAATAATGGGCAGGCCTACTACAAGGCTTCTACTTACACTCTAAATTGCTGTCATTCTCTGTATTTGATTACCTTGACCTAGTTCTGAATGATTTGATGGTAGATGTTCCTCTAATCCAATGTCTTTTGTGTGGGTTTATAATGAAGTGGCTCGAGTCCTACATAGCTATTTATCAGTGTGATACAGTGGACTTATTGACATAATGGTTTTGGTGGGCTTGCTCCTGTATTTTCCCCTGAGGGCCCCATGCTTCCATTCCTGGCACACAAGCACAGGGAACAGAATTGAATTGCATTCACAGATAATCACAAATCTTTTGGTTTGCTTCCAGAGCTCAGGCATTCTTGCTATCTTAAAGTACAGTTAATTCGTACATACTCTCTCCCTTTCCCCCAGACTCGTGTGTGTGTGTGTGTGTGTGTGTGTGAGAGAGAGAGAGAGGGGGGTCCCCAGTGGTAGTCCTGGAGAATGAGTTCCAGTTAACGTAACAAACATCTGCACCAGGTAGTAGTGAAAGCATTCCATGCTCTACCCTGCCACTGTGCGTCTACCTTTACCAAAGGAACTATTTATTACTAAGGATCAGATTGTAGAAGACTCTCCTCTCCATAACCCATTTAACCCTTGGTCTCTTTGCTGAGATGGCCAACAAAATTTTCAAGGAGCACAGACTATGGTGGTGTGGAGTGGGGGGCGAAGGGGTGTCTAATATGACAAATCTATTGCTTACCAAATAGAGCAGGAAGGCTCTGTGGTTCCATATCAATTGTCATCAAGTAGCTTCTTATATTCAGAACCCTGTTGATATTTCAAGTAATGCATCTATCTCATTGAAGTTTTTGCAAGACTTTCTGGATGAGGAATGCCTGCCCTGTCATCTTGTTCGCAATGTCTGAGAATTAACAAAGCATAAAGCACTGCTCTGAGGCATCTGGCAAGCCTGTCTTCCAGCTGTCTCACTTTTCAGTCTTCTGCCCATTCTGACTCTTGCATGCATTCACTCTTTTATCCCTGTATTTTTCTATTCAAACACCTTTTTTTTCCTTTTTAAAGAACAGTTATGTACCTTGTGTACTACAACTTCATGCTTGTAGTGGCCTTATTTTCATAGAGTCTTCTGCATAAACCTTATCCCCAAATCACTTCACAAGGTGAGATAATACTATCATGAAGTTGTATAACAAGAGAGGAGAAGAGGAAGATTGAACAATTGTAGAGATACAGGAAGGTTATTCCAGATGGCAGGAACTGCAGATGTGGTTACCTGGAACATAGAGAAGGAAGCCAGCACTAGGTGAGTAGAGATTAGAATAAGAGGAATAGAAAGAGAGCAGGCCATGAAGTGTGCTTGGTCAACTCCATAGAGAGCTTTATAATCAGGAAGGATGTTACTTATGCAAGGTAAAGTTTCTTTCCTCACAGATGTTACATTTGCTGTTGTATTTTCATTGTCTTGGACCTTTTCAGTCTGATTAATGCTGTACACATTCAGTTCTTATATTTTTCTGTCATACACAAATGTTGAGTACAAAATTTTTTTTGGGGAAAGGGAATGTTTCCATTGACTACTCGTTTTTCCATATCAAAAAGCCAAAGCCCGGTTTACTGTACTAAATTTTTAAAAGCAGTAAAAATGTACTTAAAATAATAGTGTCAGTTTATTACTGGGGAGTGAACATGCGTTTTTGTTGCAAAACAAAGGTGCTTGTGCCTCTTGCCATTCCAAGGACAGAACCTTACAAAGTAAATTGGTGGTTATTACATTCTATGATGGGAGTTTGTAAAGTCATCTTGGAATGTCTCCTGATATTTGCCGTCAAATAGCAACCTTTAACCATGAGGTTGATCTCACTCCTTCCATGGCCACATTTTCTCTTGAACACAAGTTGATTAATTCCATGCTAACATAGCATGGGTCTGTTTCAGCCATCAAGTGTGAAGCAGAATTACACTGCTATGTTACTGCTTTCTTTTGAATCCACTGGTTGCTCACTCCTGTTCACTGTGTTCAGTCCTTGTGTTTCTTTCTCTCTCTCTGTGTCTCTCCTTTTCCTTCCCGCAGGCACGTTAGTTGGGAAGCAGTTTTCTGTTGCTGTGTGATATTTAGATGACATCCGTTCGGTGCCATAATCAAAATTGGCTTAGCTTGATAGGCCAGAGGAGTTGCAAGCATATGCTGATGTCCGCAGGGAATCAAACCAAAGCCTTGAGGTTTTGGCAAAGAGTCTTTCCACGAGAGCAAAGATCTGTCAACAAAATTATAGCCTATACTAAATTCCTGCAAATCTGTGGGCAGAAAGTGCCAGTAGTTATTAAACTATATATTGAAAATCATTGAGCATATAATTTCTGTGAGTCTTCCATTCATAGTTGCCACTAGCAATGAATTAGCTCTTGGGTTTTTGTTTTTGAATTTTCAGGAAAGTGTAAACCCAGAACCATGTGATAATTAATAAGGGGCTAAGAATAAATTAATTCTCCCGCTGCCATCGTTCCCTTTCCTGACTATTTTGTTTTCCAGAATATCCACCTTTCATTGCTGCTGGATTTGTGCTGGATGTAGTACTGTATAGCAGGATTACTATATAGAATTATATTAAGAAATACATGTGTTTAAAAAGCATTTCAGGGTTAAATACTGCAAATGGATTTTCCCAGGCACATCCAGATGCGGAATCTAGCAGTATGGGTGCACAGTAAAGCACTCAAAAGTCAAGAAATGCCAACATTCTTTTCAGTGTCAAGTTTACTGTCCTCTTGTATATATGTTTTGCTAGTCTTTAATTACATCATCACATACTATTTCTCAAATAATATAATAGCATATCACATAATTTCTTTTGCAGCCTTATAAATGTGTGTGAAATATTTTGCAACTTCAGATTTTAAAACTTACACTGTTTTCCTTGTGTGTCTTACTCTTTCTAGTTCTTTATCCTAGCTGGCTAGAAAATGGTTATTTCCCTCCAGGGAAAATACTGACTCGATGATGAAAAATTAAGGACTGAATTATTTCAGTAGAGGACTGAAATATTTTGATTCTGAAATGCTGCCTGTGTCTTGTGGAGATGTAGTTGAGGTGCATCATGCTCCCATTCTTCTCTGTAGCCTGGGATCCCTGGTTGGACTATGTCTGCCATGATGCACTATGTTTACCCTCTTAGTGAGGGCAAATGGTGTGTAAAGGGATCCTCACGGCCACAGTGCATCATGGGAGATATTTCAGTCTTCAGCTGAAAACAGAGAACTTTTCAGGTTTGAGACATTTTGTTTGTTCAACAACAAATTTAAAATTTCAGCAGAAAGTAGAAATGTTTTAATGATTTTTTGTATGTGTCAAAAACTCGACTTTCTGTGAAGAAACAATCTGAATGGAAAATGATCAATCATCTCTACTCTCTAATCTATAGTCCCTATCGCCATAATGCCTGAGCACCTCACAATCTTTAATGTATTTGTCCTTACAATGCTCCTGAAAGAGTAAAGGAAGTATTATCTCCATTTTACAGATGGGAACTGAGGTACAGAGACACTAAGTGACTTGCCCAAGGTCACACAATTTATATTTTAGAGAAGTTTATGTATGTCTTCATTAATGTAGACTTTTTTTAAGATAAATTATTTTTATCTCTTTGGTCATCCGCTGGATCCCTTGCCTGTTTTTTTTTTTTTTTTTTTAAAGAGTGCGTGTACCATAGGCCAGTTTGCACCTTTGGTTCTCTTTTTGGTTGACAGCCAAGTTAGTCATGCACATGTATGAACACCATGGATGGCAGTGTCCCTATGTGTGCTCTACTGTAGTTGTGCTTGCGTCCCTGTGCTGCTGATCAGAGAACTTCGGTAGCAATGTTGGTTAGACCCGCACATGCCCTCTTTCTCCAGGAGGCTAGTCAGCAAACTTCCCTCAGTTCCTTCTCAACTGCCTCTGGCTAGGGACAGAGCTATTCACAGTCCATTAGGATCATTGTCTCCATTTGCATTTCTATAGTTAGCTAGCCTCTTACTATAGTGTAGTTTATAGGTTTTTTTTTTTACCCGTTTTTCTCTTACCCCCCGCCAAAAACTTTATTTTCCCCTCTTTTTCTTCCTCATTGGGGACCCTTCCACCAGCAGGGTATACCTGGTTCACTGGGCTTCAAGAAGTGCCCCACTTGCAAGGAAGCAATCCCTATTGCAGACAAGCACTCCCAAAGCATTTGTTGTTGCGGAAACGTGGTCTTTGCCAGCAACTCCAGCCACAATCACATAAGGACAGAGCTCCAACAGAAGGTTATCTTCATGGAGGTGGTTCTTAGACCCTCTCAGGATCTGTGCCCTGAGTCACCTGGCAGACATGAGTCTTCCTCACAGCCCTCTACATCTAAGGGCTATGGATTGAAGAAACAAGCTGCTGACACCTGTCACAAGTCATCTCAGAAGAGAGTGGGAAGTTCCCATAGTGAGCCCTGGGATAACCATAAGCGATCTCCATCTCACTCGGTATCTTCAGCATTATTGGCACCAAGAGCATCCCAGTCTGGAACCCATGGCTCACAGAAACTGACAGCAGCCGGTACCGTTGACATGCCCACGGACCTGATGGTCATGGTCACTGAGTCATTGGCACTGAGGGACAGGAGTAAGCACTCTACTACAAAGGTGATCTTGGTATGAAAGTCTACATCGGCAGCATCATCAATGCCTCATCCAGCACCAGAGCAAGCGGTACCGGCAAGATCCCCATCTCCCCCCAGCACTATCATCAGCATTGAGCCAGTCAGTACCAGTGGAATTCCACCACTCTAGGGATCTCCGCATATTGGACATACCAGAGTCCCCATTTCTCGGTCCTGGGACCTTCACACCAAGCCTCCACTTAGCACGGGAATCATTCCTGCTGCCGTGTCACAATCCCCTGCTCTGTAGCGAGGGTTAAGCCAGTGAATCAGAACAGGTAGTGTCACAGTACTCCTCTCAGGCTCCATACCATGCTCATTATCAACAAGGCCCTAAAGTATATCCTTAGACGGTGCCCATTGGTGACCATACCAGGATGGCGATGATGGGACCACCGCCAGGCTATATGCTGCCACCATCCCAGTGGCCTTATTGGGACCCTCAAGTGGCATGTCGCCAATATGCCTCTCAGGCTTTGAGCCTCACCCAAGCATCCTGGAGATACACCCCCTCCACAGCATCTAGATCTTTGGAGCCTCCAGAAAACATCATGGAGGAACATGAGGGCGGTGTCGAGGAAGGAGTAACCCCAAGGATCATCTCCTCCTCCTCCTCCTCCTCTCCTTCCTGGATGAAGCCATGATGCCTTCCCTACCATCTCTGACAAACTACTTTAGTCTCTTCCAGGATTTGGCAAAGAGTTGCTGATACTCTCCAAATTCCACTGGAAGAAGCCAAGGACACTCACAATCACCTTCTTGACATCCTCAATTCATCCTCTTCATCTAAGATCACCCTCCCTATTAGCGAGGGTATCTTAGACCGGCAAGAACTGTCTGGCAAACCCCTGCATCGGTAGTGCCTACCTGCAAGTGGGCGGACAAAAATACTACATCTTTTCTCCCATTCTCCACCCAACTCTATATTGTGGTGGATGCCATCAACTCCCCTGGCCAGCAACATGAGATGCGAGTCACTCCCTGTGATAGGGACTGGAAGCACCTGGATCTTTTTGGAAGAAAAGCGTACTCCTCGGCCACACTTCAATTCCATATCGCCAGCTACCAGGCCCTCATGACAAAATATGATTACATAAATTAGTCAAAACTGAATAATTTTATTGAACAGCTGCTGGAGTCATATTGTAAGGCCATTGTCCATGAGGGCCAGTTAGTGGCAAAGATATCACTGCAATCTGCCCACAACTCAGCTGACACAGAAGCTAGACCCATCTTCACAGCGGTGGTGATGTGACAAGTGTCGTGTCTCCATCTGTCGGGGTTCCTGAAAGAGATACAGTCAGCTGTTGAAGACACAAAGCTGTGTTTGAGGACACAAAGCTCTTCACAGAGAAGACTGATGCCTCTGTTCACACTCTGAAGGACTCTAGGGTTACTCTTCGGGCACTGGGAATCTACATGCCAGGACAAAAAAGAAGGTTCAGTCCGCAATCCCAGCATAGACCACGCACATCTCAATATTGGCTCAATGCCACTATGAACTGCAGAGAAAGAAAGGTAAATTTCCTAGGTGCAAACCATCTGCCCCGCAATCTTCTTCTTCCCAGTTTAAACACCAGTTTGAATGGGCTGGTCAAGGCACCAATAGACTACTCCCCACAACTATTACAGCTGATGAATGCTATACACTCATTTGGCCACCGATTGGCAGCATTCCACAGTGCCTGGGAACGCATAACATCCGATTGAGGGTCCTAGAGATCATTCGAACTGGGTACTCCATCCATTTTACCTCCTTTCCCCTGCACAACACCTTTCCCCGGACCTCTTCAGGGACTCCTCTCATATGAGGTAGATCATCTCAAAAAGAGGTAGATCATCTCCTCCAGCTAGGAGCCATAGAACCGGTATTTCAGCATCTACGAGGCAAAGGGTTCTGCTCTTGTTATTTCCTAATTCCCAAAAGGAAGGAAGGTTGGAAACCAATATTAGACCTCAGAGCTCTCAACAAGTTTGTCAAGGCTCAAAAATTCAGGATGACTACCTTATCAATGATCGTTCCAGTGTTGGAACAAGGAGACTGGTTTTCAGCCTTTGACCTTCAGGGCGCCTATTTTTTTATCTCAATCCTGCTTACGATTTCTCAGATTCACTCTGGGACAAGACCACTACCAATACAGGGTGCTTCCCTTTGGGCTATCATAGGCCCTGAGAGTATTTTCTAAGATTATCTCAGCAGTGGGCTCCCTTACACTTACAAGGGATCATGGTTTACCCTTATCTGCCTCCTCAGAGCCTGGTCTCTCCAAGAGGCTCACCAACTCACTAAAGCTGTGATGCACTTGTTTACAGAACTGGGCCTACAGATAAATGCCCAGAAATCAACCCTCACCTCGCTTCAGCACCTGGAATTCATATGTGCCAACCTCTACTCGCTATAGGCCAAAGCTCTTCTACCTCAGCACGGACTCCTTTCTCTGGCTACACTGACAGAGACCATTCAAAACAACCCACAAATATCAGCCAGACACTGCCTACAACTCTTGAGGCACATGGCAACAGGCACAGTAGTAATACCACAAGCCAGGCTTCACATGCGGTGCCTCCAGATGTGGTTCAGCATGGTTTACAGACTAAAGAGGGACAGACTAACAAACCCCTGTCACTACCCACCTGGATCAAGAACTTAGACTAGTGGAAAGACCCAGCCAACATTTCCAAAGGGATCCCCTTTTTGCACCCCCTGCCCCTGTTGTTGCTTCTCAACACCAACACATTGCTCATAGAGTGGGAGGCACCTCAAAATGGCCTTACAACACATGGCAAATGGTCACTTGTGGAGATCTCTCTTCACATCAACCTCCTTGAGCTAAGGGCAGTCAGGAATGCCTGCACCCACTTCCTCTTATTGATGAAAGGATCACACGAGAGTTCTAACAGACCACATAGCCTGCATGTTCTAGATCAGTTTACAAGGGGCAGGTCAGTCACCCTCTGCACGGAAGTGTTGAGGCTGTGGAACTAGTGTATCTTCCATGATGTCACACTCTCAGCAGCCTACCTCCCAGGTACACACAACTCGATAGTAGACAGCCTCAGTCACAAATTCCCACATGACCATGAGTGGGAGTTAGACCCAGTAGTACTTCACAATCTATTAATGCGGTTGGGGATGCCGATCACAGACTTGTTTGCCACTTATCTGAACAAGAAATGTCCACTCTACTTTTCCAGAGCAGGGATAGGACACCACTCCCTGTGCGACGCTCTCCTTGTCACCTGGGGCAGGGACCTTTTTTTATGCCTTTCCTCCTTTTCCTCTACTGTTGAAAGTCCTATAGAAACTAAAAAGGGAAGGAGCACAAATCATACTGATTGCTTCCACTTGGCCGAGACAGACCTGGTACCCTTATGTGTCACAGCTCGCAACATGACTACCAATCCAGTCTGTACCTCTCCTCACAGAACAAAGGATGGACCCTACATCCCAACTTGGTGATTTTTTGCCTCAAGGTGTGGCTCCTTCATGGTTCTGACACTAGAGAACTGTTTGAAGGAGGTACAAGACACTACACAGTAGAAAATCCTCAACATGCTGCACTTACCTCCAAAAATGGTCCAGGATCCATTTTTGGTGTACCTCCCAACAGATCTCTCCGACATCTGAGAGTCTCCCACAGATCTTAGATTATGTACTGACCATAAGAAGATCAGGACTACCTCTCTGAGTCCACCTGGTGGCTATAATAGCCTTCCACCAGCTAGAAGAGGGATGCCCAGTGCTATCACACCCAACCACTAAAAGAGGTGTATAGTAAATCTTTTCCCACAACCCCAATTCCCTCTCCCTAACTCTAGCCTTTAACTCGACAGGATGAAGGTCTTTAGAAGTCCCCTAGGCTTTTCCTCTCTGTTGCAGATAGATTCAAGGGCTCAGCAATATCAGCCCAAAGACTTTCTAAGTGGGTCTCGAACTGTATCAGACAATGTTACCAATATGACCCCTCCAGATACTATTCAGATACACTTCACAAGACTGATCTCATCCGTTGCCTTCTTCAGGAATGTCCCCATCTCAGAGATCTGTGAATCAGTCTACACTTCAACAGAACATTGTGATAACTGGGGACTCTGCCTCTGATGCTATCTTCGGCTCCACTGTACTGTCATCTGTAACTGATCCGATTTCGAAGTCTCAGCCTTCTGAAAGGGATACTGCTCAGGAGTCAACTACAGTGGAGCATCCATAGGGACACTACTTCAAGAAGTTACTCACCTTGTGCAGTAACAATGGTCCTTTGAGGGGTGTGTTCCTATGGTGCCCCACTACCTGACCTCCTTCCCTCTTCATCTTCTCAATGGCTCTGTGTAGAGAAGGAGCTGAGGGGGGTTAGCTCATGCACAAGGACAGACAGCACATGTGCGGGTCTATTGGACGCTGCTACCGTAGTTCTCCGATCAGCAGCGCAGGGACACAAACACACCTACAGTGGAGCACCCAGAGGGACACGTATCTCGAAGAACCATCGTTACTGCACAAGGTAAGTAACTTCTTCATGGATAATATAATCACTAACTACTAAGGGATTAGGATGAGACTTTAATAGAGGGCAGATTATCCCACATCTGCCTACTAAGGGGTCTCTTACACCATCCTCTCAAACATCTGATTTTGGCCACCGTTGGAGAGAGGATTTAGAGGATTTACCCAGTACGGCCGTTCCTATGTAACCCCACTCAGAATGTACTGCATGTGCCCAAGTGTGATTTTTTTTCAGTGGCTCATAACTCAGGGCTTGTTTGCACAAACATATTGTTTGCGGCAATGTGAGGTGTCAATCTATCCACACTAGCCTGCTATGCTCTAACTGTCCCTGTCTCTGCTGATACACACATTAACAGTTCATTAATGTGCTTTGATATGGTCCTCTTTGAAATGGGACTAAATCAAAGATCATTAACAAACTAAGTTTCAGCAGGCTCCACAGGCAGGCTAGCTCAGGGTTCATTCACACCCCAGCTTGCTGTGTAATAAATGTTTCGGTAGACAAGCCCTCAGTGTAACTAAAACCAGTTTTCACTGGAACATGTAATGTGGAGAATGTTTCCTAGGTATATGCAGGCCCTGATTCAGCTGGGTACTTTTAAGCATGTGACTACTCGCTTGCTTAAAGTTCATCACATGCTCAAGTGTGTTGCTGAATGGGGTTCAAAGAACTCAGCACCTTCCTGGATTGAGGCCCAACACTGTGAATGTCGATCGCTGGCATCCTTAAAGAGGAGACTGAAAAACAGTTTCCTTTGTCAATTTGTGTTTTGTGGATTTGTAAATTGTGTTTGTTTAGGATGGGCTCAAGCCAAAAAATGTACCAGACTTTTGAAGCATCTTTACTCCATTCCTGCTAGGAGTTCGGGGATGTTCATCTCCAGGTCCTGAATCAGCTCTAGACTTTCTTGATTCTTTGTTTATAAAGGGAGATAGTGTGGTTCGCTGAGTAGAGATTGGACTAGTGGAGGGAGGCATGGCTCTTCAATTGACTCACTATATGAACTTGGGTAAACCCCTTAGGCCCAGATTTGTAAAGCTACACAATGCAGGTAATTTCAACGTCTTACAAACTTCCATAAAAAGGAGGGAGGAATATGGAATCGGAATCACTTACAAATAGCCTCTAAATTAAATTCAAATAAGTTGTGTGAGACAGAGTTATCTAGGAGCTAAAACACTCAGACACTAGTGACTTGTGATCTGTTTCAGACTCTACCATGAATTTCTTGTGTGACTTTTGGGAAATCACTGTTTCTCTTTTTGTCACTATCCCTCTCTGAAAAATGCAGCTATTTCTCCACTTCTATGTGTGTCTGCAAACACACAAAAGTATCAGATATTAAGGACATTTTAAAATTTAGATTTAAAATCTGCATCTTAGCCTTTCTGTGCCTCTGTTTTCCAATTTGTAAAACAGAGATGGTCATGGTTATTCTCCTTTTTAAATCAACTAATGAAAAGTACTGTACAAAAGCTATGTAGCATTATTATTTATACTGTTTCAGTTTAATTATAGGGCCATGTTGCCTTTTGAAATCTTCTTTCTTTAGTTTCCTTGTGCAGCACTCTGCTGCCTGCGGATTACAGCACTTAAGAAATAAAAAGTATTATTTATTTTGGAACAGAAGACAACCTGTCTTTCATTCACTTCCTCTTGTTTGAGCACCAGCCTCATATGTAGTGTCAGCGCAGTTCTGGAAATGCAATTTGTTAGAAACTCATGCCATCTAAGTTGGTTTCATAGAGCTAGGCGTGAGTAAGTATTACTTCAAAATATAGTCAGTGGACTAGATCCTAGCCCCTGTGATCCATTTGATTTGAACTGTTCCACAGTTGTGCTGGTCAAAATAACAAATAACTAAGAGCTTATTAAATCCACCTCTTACTCAAGAGATCCATTTCTAATATATTATAACCCTAGCATATGCTACAGACCGGCTAACCACCAAAAATGACCTATTAGTTGCTATGCAATCTACTAAATATAAATGTAAACTTAGAAGTTCTAAATACGTACTTAAACCATATAATCAGGGCACTTCAGAACACTAAACAGATCAGTCATTCATAAAAATATCCTTCTACTCTACCAACAAATTGCCCTTTCAGAACTTCTAGACCTCTGACATACCTTAATGTATCCTGGGATGGTATTCCATTTGAAATCTTTACTGTGCATTTAATAAAATGTATATTGTTCTTTTTATTGAATGGAACTTGGGTGTGTGGAGTGGCTTGGGGTGGTTGAGAGGCCTGTGAGTAGCTAGTTGGATCAGTTAGCTTTTCATTTTTAGCCATTCTAACATTTAGGTTTTTGAAGAGGTGTTGAATTTTTTAAAGAGAGTTTAATATTGTTTTTGGGTATTAGCTGAACTTCACAGAAACCCACTTTTTCACCTTAGCTCTACTTTAAAAAAGTTTTTTTGTCTGTGAAGATAGTTAATTCTTTGGCCAGAAGTAGTCATTTCATCAGGTTATGTGCTAAATTCCACTAATTTGTTTTATGCCAACATAAATTACTAGGGTTGTGTCTGTCTGTTGTTATTTCTGAGTAATTCCTTTTTTTTTTTTTAAATGCCTGTTTTATGTTCATTCCATTCCGAGTCCAGTGGAAAGAATGTCTTAGGGAAAGGGGGAAAACATGTCAAATAGCAGGAATAATGGAGTACACATTCTATGAGCTGGTGACAATGGTGGTCTTAAACATGACGCATGCTGTTTGTTTTTAATTTGGTAAAAACAGTAAAAAAAAAAAAAAATCAATCCCATTTTTAAAAGACCATTTTGAAAAATGGAGGTTGACTGGATTGTCCTTCTAGTCCTTTAACAGGCCTCTGTGCTCACAATGAAAGTGCTTCTCTCTCCAGCTGAGTCTCTGGAAGACTTTATCAAAGGGATGAGCCTCTGCCAGACTTCTCGGAATCTCCGGAGTGTGCTAGCCCGGAAGAATTAATTTAAACAAAAACAAAACAAACAAATTAATGAAGAAAGCCTGAAAATCTTCCCTAAAAGTTTTCAAATGGCTCACATCCTGGTCCAAACACGCTGTCAACATGATTCTGGATTGTAACGACTGCTTGAAAAATATATGAATTGGAGAAAGAATACTCAAGTTAAAGGTTCACAGCATTTACACTTCACTAGAGATGATTGTTCCTGACTAGAATTAAGACGTAGACATTTTTTAATAGACTTTTTTATCTTTTTTTTTAATGTAGCGGAAAGAGGCCCTTGAAAGAGTATTGTTCCTCAAAGTTCATGTACAAAGACTAAAAATCACATGTAATCTGCTGATTACAACAATGTATTGGTACCATTGTCTAACCAGGCAACTAAGTAGGACTGAACGTATTAGCTCTTTGGAGAATGTGGACACAGTATGCAGATCTTTTCTTCTACACTTTGTTTTATCTGTTTAGATTGTGAGCATTTTGGAGGCAAGGACGGTCTCTTAGAGTGTCTCTCTAGAGTCCCTAGCCAATGGACTTCAGTCTCAATTGGGCACTACTGGTACTACTACTAATACATTTACCATCCTAAACATTCCTTTTGCAGCAGTATGTGGAGGGCCAGTATTTTGTGCGGTAATTCAACTTAACTGAAGTAACTTGGGGTTTCTGTTAATCCAAGGACAATCTTTGAATGCCTTTGAAGAATTATCCCCAAAAGCAGTCCTTTCTGTCCATTTGTGCTATTTGTATGAATTCAACTAGCATACTTTCATTGCCTATCTTGTTGTTTTTACACAGTTAGACTTTTAGAGGTTTGAAAAGGTGACTCAATTGCAGTGGGGCTGTGTGTTTGAAAGATTGTCCTTGTTCCAATGGTACTAGGTCTATATGGATAACTCTGTTAGATGCAGTATTATCTTTCAAACCAGTGACCATTTTTAATGGCAGCTGCTGTAGGTATAGTTTTTCAGGGCCTTTGGGATACTTGAGGATGAATGGTGCTGTATAAGTGTAAAATATTATTTTCCCATTAATTTATTATGACACTTGTGTCATTACAATGTGCTTTCCAAAATGAGGAAGAGGGACTGGGGGAACCCACTGCTGAGCTCTGTAGAGAAAGATTTGGGGGCTTGTTGAATCAGGTATATTCTCTTCCCACAATCCAAAATAGACCCATGTGAAATGAATGGCCCTGTGCAGTGATACTCAATGGGTGAAGGAGGGAGGGCGTGCATAAACCCATTCAGTACGAAAGGGTGTGGGTATTACTGTGCTTGAATCAGTCCTTCCCCTGCCTGGTACATTTGACCATGGATCTTCTAAAGTCAGCTACTGCTCCTTTTGTGTGCAAATGCAGTAGCGTAATTTACCCAGCGATATATGCCTCCTACATATTGGAGAACAACACTGAGCTCAGACTTGGAATTTAGCCCTGATATAATCACTTGTTCATTTTTTCCCTCCGCCTCTCTCTCCTCCAGACGCATTACCCATTTGTGAGGAAGCGGGGGGATGGGAGAGGGGGTATTCTGCTTCACTCTGTTACTGCTTGATTACTTGCTGTTTTGTGCATTATGTGCCTCTTTCCATGGTCCTGGGTAAAATATATTAAAAGAAATCCTTCTGCTCTGATGTTTATCTGAAGTTTTGGGGAAAAGGGGTTATATTTGAGAAGCGTATTTACTGCTGCTCATCATGATGTCTAAATAATAATTTCTAGTCCTTTGAATTTGTGTCCAAATGTGAGCACATCTTGTATTTATTTTTGGCTAGCAGGGCAAAGAATGTGGTTGGAAAGTGATTCAAATTACACAGAGGCCGCTTGGACCAGTGGCTTCAGCAGATGGAACTGCTTAACAGATACTCACCACTGCTCTGTTCCCTCCTTAAAAAGCTTCTTACATATTAATGACAAGCATTAGATATCAATATCCTAAATCACTTGTGTAACATTTAGAAAGAATAGAACAGATACTGTGTAAACTCCCCTTTCAAATAATAATGCTGATTATAAATCCAAAAGCTATTCATTGATGAAAATCTTTCTCAGGCAGGGTTCAGTCGTCCATTTCCTGAGCCATCTATAGTACTAGAGAATAGTGTTTTTTGTTGTTGTTCTTTCTTCTCTCAGGAACAATTTCTTCTTTTGGTAATCTGTGTCCTATTCTCCATATGTTGTCACTGGATTATCTCCAGGAAAAAAACCCAAAATAACATTACTCCAGAATCTGCCCTTAGATCCATACACAGCTCCCACTGACTTCAAAGAGAGCCCCATGCACATGCATCTAATTCTGCAGTCCTTCAGCAAAGCTCCCATTGACCTCAGTGGGTTGAAAGGGAGTCTTGCTTGTTAAAGGACCACAGACTTGGTCCAGGCTTTCACCATATATCTATAACTTACAAACTTGAAATGGACAAGATAAGTGAGGTAATATTTTTTTATTGGACCAACTTCTATTGGTGAAAGGTACAAACTTGCAAGCTGCAGAGAGCTCTTCTGCAGGTATCGGGAAGGAAGCAGAGTGTCTGAAATACATCTTTTAGGACCAAACAATACCTCTTCAATCAACTATGACATTTATTTGAACAAAATTATTTTTTTAACAGAATTAACAATAACTCGCCTTTGGCTTCCATTCTTCCTTTCTTACAATGATTGCAAAGCATTTTCCAATCATTAAAAAAGACTCAGTTAAGTACACTCATGATCAGTGTACTTGTAAAGGACCTACTCTGAAGAAACAGGCTCTAATACATTTCTGGCACAGTTTAAATCTTTGCATAGCTTTATGCAAAGCTGGTATTCATGGGGCTGGATATTCACAGAGCTCCTCTGTACAATATGATAGTCAACCTGGAACCTGAGAGAGAGAGAGGGGCTGGAGGAATGACTCCAAGTTCAGGAACATCAGAGGACTCTGAGAAACTGCATATCTCACAAACAAGCAATTAAGAGAAAAAATGAAAACTCTTGTTTGCAAAATCCAGACGCTCATATTAAAAATATCCTTCGAAACAATGTTGTGTTAGGCCCTGACTCTACAAGGTGAGATCAGTGGGGGTCCTTGTGGGCATAAGGGATTCAGCCCATGAGGAACACCTTGCATTTTGTAAGCATTTGGAGCAGGGACCGTGCTTTGCTGTGTATCTGGTCAGTGCTTAGGACATTATAAATGCTACCAGGATAAAAGCAATAATAAATCTGACAAAAGCAGCTGCTCAGGGAGGTCTTGACAGTCACAAGAATGAGTAACTGTGCGTGGGGAAGATGATTTTAGGTCTGGAGCAAAACACTGAAAATCTGAGGAGGAGCCCTTAGAGTCACTAATAAATATTAATTTAGTAAGATTTGTCACTTCGGTTTCTGAAAGTTTTGTGGTTTGATGAAGAGAATGTTCTTTTATTTCTTGAACAGCTGCTCTTTTAAATGGGTGCAGCTGTAGCAAAGAGTTCATTGGCACCAATGGCTTAATGCGTTAATGTATTGGTTCTAGTGTACGAAGTGTGGTCTAGCAAGAAGAATGCTTTTCATTGGACAGTGAGGAAGATCTATGAAGCAGAAAATTTAGCCTTGTTTATCATTCTTTAACATTCACAGCTACGAGATGTCAGCAGCGCTTCCATTGTATACAGTGCTCTGGAGTAGTATATAGATTGGCCATAGAGGTTCTGTTAGCCAAAAGGCCGGAGCTATGTCAGTTTACCCTGGCTGAGGATATGGCCCATTGCACATAAAGTTTCAGCCTGGAAGCAATTGAAAAGTTTTTCCATCAGTTATGATTGAAGAAGCTCTCTTGTCAGTAGCCCCTGTTTTCAGATGTTTATAACTGAGACAATTGTTGTTTGGGCTGAAATTCCACTTTATTCTCACGGCAAATTCTCATTTGTTTGGAAAGCTTAGTGGAATGTTGTTTGGCCACTTTTTTGGGGTGGGGAGTGGGGGAGAGATGACAGAGAATTTGTAACCATTCCATCATAACTATGAATTTCCTAAATTCACACGATTGGGTGTAAGGAGGTTCTAATCCTGGTTTTGCAAGTGATTTGCTGCATGTCCTTCAGAAAGTCACTTCATCTTTCTGTTGTGAGGATAAATTAGGTAACATCTGTATTGTGCTTTAAACATAAATGCCAAGTGCTACATAAACGCTAATTATCCGTGTCTGTGGGATATTGGTTGTTATGGTGCACTAACATAATTTTGGGGTTTTAACACTTGCCTATTTAAAAATTCTGGTTAAGAGATAAATTTTAAGAACTCTTGTGGAAGAGTGAAGAGGGCATTGCTGCTGCTCAGCCTTTTGGTAAAAATCAGTTTAATATCGTATACAGCCTCCTGTAGAGGACAATCACCTGCAACTGCAGGAAGATCACTAACTTCTCTAATCCTATTTATAGTGCTGTGTGGAAATCATTTTATGCACTTTTTAAACAACATATTTGCTCAGTAAACCACAAATGTTAAGTTGCATCACTTCAAATAAATCCATGCTATTACACCATCTTCCACGGTTCTTGGTGGAAAAGACAGAGCTTCAGGATGCCCAGATCTTTCTTAGTGAATTCACAAAGCTTATATTCCAACACTTTTTAGAATTAGAAGTGAACTGGAAAACTGTTTTGGCTTCTGGCCTGCTGATGAGCACACCCAGTAATACGTCATACTTCAGAACTTCTGTGCCTCAGAATGTTACAACCCATAGCTGGGAATTCTGAAACAGAATGGAACACTCGGTCGTGGGGTGAGGAATTTGCATTATTCAAGTGAGTTCAGGACAGGCTGCAAGTCTTGTGTGTCCAACTAGTTCTTTTGGTTATTTTTTGGTCCCAGACATATCCCGAAAGTTGTTGTTTTCTCTGTCTGTGAGTATGTGTGATGCAATCTATTTATTGAACTAAAGCATAAACCACATTATAACCTTTCTTTACCTCCTTCATTCTCAGTTAATTTTCTCCATTCAGAAATATTTTTTAACTCTTCCAGTCCTGAGTAACTTTTGTTACTCAGTCAGTCAGATAGTATCACTTACAATTACTTTACTGGGGCCTTGAGAGAGGCTTTTGAGATCTCACTGCATAGCTGCCACCAGAGACCTAACTCACCAATGCTTTCAATAGCTGACCAGTCATCTTGAATCTGGTTACATTTCCTAACACCAATTAATGGATTTTAGAGCTGGAAAAACCTAATCAAAACATTTATAGAGCTTCAGGATTGTTCCCTCCTTTTTCTAACGGTTTGCTCATTAAATCATCCACCACTTCTCTTAGGCCAACTATACCTCAATTTGGGAAAGTTTTTTCCTGATATTCAGCCTATAGGCTCTTCATATCATTTGATTCCTGTTTGAGAAAGATTTAGTAAAGCTTTTTCCACTAATACCAGAACATGAGTAGCATGGTTAGTGATCAACTATGGGCTAGCTGATCACTGAGTGATTAATATGGATATTGGATAGAAATTCATCCCTGGTTTAAGCATTGACTTCAAGGGGAATTGTGCTTACTTATGCCAGGGCTGATTTTGGGTCTTAGAGCTCCAATGGTAAGAAAACCAAAAGAATCATCATCCTAAAAATAGAGGGCTTCTGCTTTCAGCAATTACTCCTTGACTTAAGCAGTTGTCTTAAATGGATGCCATGGAACCAAAATTACTCTATGTGGTGGTTTGATTCTATTATTATGCTAAACATTATCAAACCTAGCAGTTGGAGATTTTCAAGACTGGGTTTGTCTGTCATCTACTTCCAGAAAAGGAAAAAAAAAATTGTGTGAATATTTTTTGTCATTCAGCTATTAACATAATTCAGTATACACTGGACTTGGTGTAATGAATAATTTGTTGCATTTACTGTATAATGCCATTCATAAAATAATAATAATTAATAGTAGAGAAATGTTTCAATTTCTTCATTCACAACACTTACACCTTCTATTCTGTGTGGTCCCACTGCTCTTCAAGGACCAGATGGAATTTTTCAAAAATTCTAAATTTTGACAAAATTTTTGATATTTTTAATTATAAAAAAAGTTCAACATTTTTGACCAATTCTGTATTTTATATATAAGTTTTAATGAATTAAAATGTCATTACAGTGCCTCAGACATTGAGGGACTGACATGCAGCATCAGGAACCCAATGCTTGCTTTTTTAATACTTGATGTTCATAGTCCTAAAATTTCTGTGTGTCTGTTAACATATCAGTGAACATCACTGTATGACACTGGTGGTGGTGATTTTAATTCTTTCATTGGCTTATTTTTCTAAATTATCTCAGCGAGAACTTACGGATATGGTGCATCTGTACATGTCAGACTTGGTACAGAGTATAAATGACTCACAGTACTACTGTAAGGTCCTGATATCTAAAGGGTGTGTGTGTGTGTGTGTGTGTGTGTGTGTGTAATATTTTTCAGTAATGTGAATGACCATTATTTATGCTATATTTTCTGCAATGGCCTTAGAGTACAAAGAGATGTAGATTCAAATTATATGTATTTCGTGGTCCCCATATTACTGGAAATCTTAAATCAGTGTTTCCCAAGAGTATGTTTTGCATGCCTTTTGTTTGTAGTATTTCTGAAATCTTTTGTCAACTCTCTTGAGTCTGATTTAACATCATAATTGCTGTAGCATAATGGTGGTGAAGATATTTCAGCCTGGGTGCCAAATCTAAGCAGGTGGTTGCTGCCAGGACTTCCAAGTAATCTACTTTTTAATTTGGACAACACGATCATCCAGTTCGTGTTAATATGCAGGAGTTCCTTGCTCCCTGTCCTGTGTTTCTGTTGTTCCGTGAACTAGATCAGCATTCCAAAGCGACTCCACCTAGACCTCGGTCTTTTCTTAGCCCATTTTCTTGCTTTGGAACAGTAGGCATCATTTGGCCCCAGCAGATGTGATCCTTTGCAGCTTGTTGGGTTTTTTTTTTTGCAGCCACTGTGGTTTTTTGTTCTTCCGCATTTCTCTTAATCGTAATTTTGGTCTTCTGAATATTTATCATGACTATTCATTTTTCTTTGTCCTGGTGTTTCAAGTCTGCATTGGGTTTCTTTAGAGGCAACAATATCTGAAAATTGTTCATAGTTGATGATGATGATGATACATTTTAAGATGTTTCTATGTAGGTTTTTCACTTCATATGTCAAGCTGTGGCATACAGCATTCAGCACAGGCTATATCCTTTAAGAGAGCATTGATTTTGCTCATTGACAGTGTAGATGTAACCGCTTTAAATCTCTTACTTGGGGGTTGTATCAGTCTTTATCATTGAAGGAGGGATTTCAAGTGGATACCAGCTGCTACATAGAAATACTTTTCTGTGTTAACAAGTAAAGTTTATGCACATGGGGAAAGTGTCCAGCTTGTTATATTTAAAATTCTTTTTGCCAGTCTCTGGTATCAAATGTTGGGCTAGCTTA
The DNA here is from genome assembly GCF_016161935.1 of Mauremys reevesii. Classification (NCBI taxonomy): domain Eukaryota; kingdom Metazoa; phylum Chordata; order Testudines; family Geoemydidae; genus Mauremys; species Mauremys reevesii. Next base: position 243,757,558 of record NC_052623.1, on the reverse strand, counting down.
TGTACTTTGTGGTGCAGCTGGATGCCACTTGTTTCTTCTGTTCTTGGATCTATTTCAGTACATTCTGTTTCCCAGTGTGTGACAAGTTGTGCTGTGTTATCCCTCAAGGAAAACTAGGAAGGCTCCAAAGTTTTCAGGTATGGCATATTAAAAGACATTTTCTCTTTGCTGTCAAGTCAGGCCAAAGTCATAAATATAAAGTATATCATATACTCAAAAAACCCAGTTTAAAAAAAAATCACAAAATTTTCATTTTATTCTATACTGCAACAATAACTTAAAGTATCCCTAATGTTTAATTCACTGAGCAGGGTGCAGATCATGTCAATTGCTGGTAAGCTTGCTGACTATGCGATGTATCTCATATTACCTTTTCTGGTAAAGGTCACTTAATTGTGTGCATTAAAAACCTATGCTGCTTCCAGATTTGGCTATAGATACGTATGCTTTTATAATTTCATTTTATTTTAGTCAAAAAGCTATATAAAGAATTTTACAATTTAGAGGGAGAAGTTGGTCAGAGAATCAAGGAAGCACAGCTGTGCCAATTGTGAGTGTTTTTGTTTTTTTGTTTTAAGTTAAGAGATTATACCCCCACGTATCTGTTTATTTCTAATGGCTCTTTTAAATGACAGCTTCATAAACTGAAGTATCCCAAACAAGGGCCATAAAGTTTACTTTGGCCATCTCTAGTAAATTTCCCCTAATCTAAACATCATCATTGCCTCTCATAAATCACTCCAATGACGTCACCTTTTCAATTAACAAAGTTGATATGTGCACTCTGGCTTAAAGAGCTTTCTGACCCGTTTAATGTCTGAAAGCGTCATATTGTCCCAGAGTTTATACCAACTAGTTTCAAGTAGGGTTGCCAGCGTGAAGACATTTATCTATGTGGCAATATGAAGATCAGGTAGCAGACAACAATTACCTGTAGTCTTTAATTTATTTTTGTTTACTACGTAAAAATATTCTCTCTAGTTTTTAATGTCCTTAATATCTTGTACTTTTGTGTGTTTGCAGACACACACACAGAAGTGGGGAAATATCTGCATTTTTCAGAGGGGGATAGTGACAAAAAGAAAAACCATGATTTCCCAAAAGTCACACAAGAAATTCATAGTAGAGTCTGAAACAGATCACAAGTCACTAGTGTCTGAGTGCTTTAGCTCCTAGATAGCTCTGTCTCACACAACTTATTTGAATTTAATTTAGAGACTATTCGTAAGTGATTCAGATTCCATATTACTCCCTCCTTTTTATGGAAGTTTGTAAGACGTTGAAACTATCTGCATTGTGTATGTTTGAGAATATTTAGATTATGAAATGTCTTTATAACTAGCTGAGAGCATTTGTATTGCATCCCTCAAAAACAATCATGAATCCATTTTGACAAAGATTTCACAAAGGACACTTTCTGCAAAGAAATAGACAAGAAAAGCAAAGCAATATTTTTCTCTCTTACGCACACATCTGCCTTTCCCTATGTGGAAATAACATTAAGTGCCGATGTCAGCTGAGAAAAGCCAGGAAATTCAGAATTGAGATTTAAATCTTGTCCTTAAGTCACCTAGCAATGTTCTTAGGCATTGCAACACAGATTCTGCACTGTTTCTCCAACTGTTTGTAGACCCTTGCAATTCTGAAGTTTCAGCCATGACTCTGAATTCCCTGAAAGGAGAACAAAAATACTCCTTAACAAACAGTTATATATAACAAACAGAGATCCCAAATTATCAACTGGCTACATGCTGACTTTAAAATTATGAAAATATTAAAAAACAAAACAAAAAACTGTTAAGTCACTTCCTCTTTCATTGTCTTGGGAGAAGACGACCTAAGTTTAATATTTTTATTAATGATCTTGGCACAAAAATTAGTGTGCGTTAATGAAATTTGGTGATAAAGTTGGGAGGTATTGTCAATATAGAGAAAGATCAGAATATTATACCAGCAGAGCTGGATGACATTGATGACTGGAATATCAGAAATGGATGAAATTCAGTAATACAAAGTGCGTGGTCATGCACCGAGGCTCCAATAAGAATTTCTTCTACAAGCTGGGAGAAGTGCCAGAGGAGGGGAGAGACCTTGGTGTGTTGGTTGCTCACAGGATGACTGAGCCACCAATGTGATGCAGCTATGAAAATTACAATGCAATCCTATGTGATGATTTAGGCAAGGCATTTCCAGTAGAGAGAGACAAGTATGAATACCACTGTACAAGGCATTGGTAGGACCTCACTTGGAATACTGTGTGTCGTTCTGGTCATCCATGTTTAAGAAATATGATGTTAAACTGGAACAGGTGCCGCAAAGAGCTACTGGGATGATCAGGTGAATGGAGGGCTTATTTTATGAGTGGAGACTGGAAGAGGGTGGGTTGTTTAGCCTTACAAAAAGGAGGTCGCGAGGGGATATGATTGCACTCTATAAATACATTCGGGGGGTGAAGAGCTAGTTAAGCTAACAGACAGTGTTGGCACAAGAACAAATGGATATAAACTGGCCATGAACAAATGTAGGATGGAAATTAGAAAAAGGTTTCTAACGGTCAGAGGGGTAAGGTTGTGGAAAGTCTCCCAATAGGAGTTGTGGGGGGCAAACAATTTAATTATTTTAAAGAGAGAAATGGACAAATTGACGAGTGCAATTGTATGATGGGCGTGCTCATGTTGGTGGGGGACAGGGTTCAACTGAAAGGGGCTCACTTCTGGTCTAGGGCTTCATGTTCCGAAAGCTCGTGCTTCAGTGTGTCAGCTGGCCACCAGCAGTATTCTGAAAGGTTCTTTTATCTCCTTCTTTTGAAGCATTGGGAATGGCCATGGCTGGAGGTAGGACATGGGGAGGATGGCAGGGCTCTGAGATGGCACCGAGTGTTCTTTCTCTCAGGTGCACATATGCTCAGGGTCTAACTGATCACCCTATGTGGGATTAGAAAGTAATTTCCTCCCAGGCCAGATTGGCAGTGACTTCAGGTTTTTTTCACCTTCCTCTACAGCATATGGGTGACTTGCCACGATTATTTGAGTATATATCATTTAATCATTTCCCTGCTATTGCAGGGGCTTCAAGCACTGGTGTACCCCAGTACCCCTCCCGCCACAATCTCTGCCTGGGGGTTTCATTTACTTTTGACTCATTTCCATTGTTGGGTTTAGTATGTGAGGTGGGGTGGTACTGGTGGTCTGTGATATACAGGACCTCAAACTAGGTGATCCTAGTGGTCCCTTCTGGCCTTAAACTCTGTCTCAAAATTTTTTTAAGCTCTCTAGATTGTTTCCTTTCCTAGACTTTGTATACACTAAAGTCCTTCAGCAGAATTTTTCCACCATTGTGAACACCAGTGCAGATCAGGCCAGTGGTAGGAATGATGGGATCTCTGATGTAGAGAAGACTCTTTTGGCCATAGGCTGGTTTGTTTTGGACTTGTCCCAAGCAGGGTTAGGTGATACGATGTTAATGCCATTGGTTGCAGGAGACTTGCATATTCTAGGGTTCCCACTAGTAGAGTTGCAACCATGGGAACCTTTTTTTCCAAAAAGGCTAGCATAGACACAGTCCTAGAGTTGATAAGCACCTAGATCTGAGATTTCAGGCTTCTGTTTCAATACCAGATTCTCTATGAGACATGAAGGTTCTTGGATACTCTTAGTTCTCACTCAATGGTATGACTTGCTTATTTAAGGACTAGACTATGACGTGGACCTCGGGCCTGCACAAGGGTTGAAGAACTTCCCCTCTACACCAATATGGGGGCTTCTTGCTCCAGGCCCATAAGAATAAAATTGACTACTCACCTGCGTATTCCCTCCCCAAAGCAAGTGGGCAAGAAATAAGTGGAGCCTTGGCTCCATCTCCCTTACTTGCTGGCCAAAGCAACTGAGCCAGTGATGGGTGCATAGTAATTTATGTAGTAAATAGTATTGTCTCCGACATTATTCGAATGACCTACCATATACTGAGTCTTGCAAGTGTGTTTATGCAGACAACATATGCCTTGGCACTAAGTCACACTCCTTTGACATACTTGAGTGTTCTGAATGCAGATATGGTGGTTATGGCTGATTATTGTTGTCTGCTGAGCCTGATACCAAGTGGAAGTAAGACTGCATCAAGTGTCTTCCACTTACATCACACACAAGTGGGCACGGCGCTAAACGTGGTTTTCAATGGTCAGCGAATAAAGCATGATTCACACCTGGTCTATCTAGGCGTCACGTTGGACAGAACTCTCACATATTTTGACCTTCTTCCAAAGACCGTGACTAAGGTCAAAACCTGCTTGGAAAACTGGCAAGAATGACATGGGGAACCCACACCCAAAGGTTACGCACTTCAGCCTTGGCCCTCTGTTTCTCAGAGGCAGAGTATTGTGCTCCAGCATGGACTCGCTCATCTCACACAAAGATGATCAATGTATAGCTTAATTCCACCATGCGTATTATTTCAGGCACACTTAAATTTACTCCTCTACCTTCTCTTTAATATTGCTCTGTCCAGTATGCAGATAAGAAAGCATAGCAAAGATCTTTGAAATTGTGTGATATGCCACATCTGCTGCTAATTAATCCACCACATGGTCGTGTGCCCTGACGTCGCTTGGTGTGGATAAGTTTTTTATGGTAAAGGATATGTGGCATTCTTCTTGGTCTGCAGAGAAAGTGACAAATAATTATCTTGTCCCTTAACCTCAGCCCAGGTTTGATTTACTGCGAAGCCAATGGAGCCTTCTGAACCGGTTTCGTACCGGGCATGGAATTTGCGTAGCAGTGCAATTTCGGTGGCGTTTTAGAAGCAGTCCTCTATGTCAGTATGGGCAGCCACAAACCATGACACGCATTGTTGAGGACTGCAAAATGATTCAACTTCCGGGAGGTCTTTGTGCCTTGAACGTCATTGACAATACACCAAATGAATAAATAGTTATTCCCTCCTTTAGCTACATCTGAGTAAAGTATGCAGAGAAACTGTGACCCACACTCATGTCTCTTAGTTTCATTGTCTCCCAGTACTACTCTGGGGTTAGTGTAACATAACTCATGCTCAGAGTTGTGCCTAAAGTCACAATCTAGCTCTAAGTGTTCATCTAGTTTAATTTGTTTTACCACCATTGTTAAGTGAGAGTTATTTGCATTAGGCCTTGTTTTTGTTTTGGGAAGGGATGAGGTTTGAAGACATGTCTGGTTTTGTATCCTTCCTTGGTTCAACATGCAAACAAACCAAAGCTTTTTTTATGGCTCGATGGTCATCGGAGAACTATGAAAATTCTACTACAGTTCAGCCCAGGTTGATACTAATGGCCATCCCAGCAAATATTATATCTCAAGGAACCAAGATTTATATCTTGGAATTTTAACATTATCAACCATCCCACTGAGACACGAGGAAGAAACTAGTACTTTAACTTAGTGAAAGCCTCCTTTAGATCTTTAGTAAGTTTTAGGTCACAGTGTCATCTTGGTGAAGAGTGCTCATATTAAGCACAGTTGGGTTATGCTTATTCTACCAAAATTTTGAAAGGGATTGTATATAGAGCTGGTTGAAACTCTTAATTTCCATTTTTTCTGGAAGTTTTGAAATTTGTTTTGGTTCCAATTTAGAATGAAAACTAATATTTCCAAAATTTCCTGTGAACTGGCATTTCAAAAAAATTCTGGTTATGGTACATTTTCATTTTGGAACCTTGAAATTTCACTTGGATTTTATTTCATGGGGTTATTAATTTTTATGCCTTTATTTTTTATATTATTTCATATTATGCACTACTACTACTACTACAGTAATTAAGAGCATTGCTTAGGTCTGGTCTACACTGAGGGGTGGTACAAGCTAAGTCGGTCTATGTTACGCAACTTCAGCTATGAAAATAGCGCAGCTGAAGTCGATATACTTAGAGCTACTTACTGTGGTGTCTTCACTGCAGTAGGTCGACTGCTGATGCTGCCCCGTCGACTCCGCCTACGCTTCTCGATCCAGTGGAGTACTGGAGTTGACGGGAGAGCGCTCGGCAGTCAATTTATCACGTCTTCACTAGATGCGATAGATCAATCGCTCCAGAGGTAAGTGTAGACATGCCCTTAGTGCTGATTGAAACATCAGTAAGTAGCAGCTTCGTTTAATTATTTTAAAATAAGGTAGTCTATTTCAACTATTACATTGTCATATTATGACATGTCAGTAGTAGTGGACATTCTGTGGGAATTTTCATTGAAATTGACACATTTTGCAAAATAATGGTCTTGTTCATCAAAAACGTTTCAACAAATATATTTTTAGCAATTGTATACTAATTGTGTACTGTGTGTAGAAGACATCTTGAGAACAGAAGTGGTGTTTGCAGAACTGGATATTGATGACAGGTGAGTCTGTCAAGGATAATAGCCATGGAGACATTCATTGTTAATATTTATGCTCCACTAAAGAAGAACCTCGATTTCTTCCATGTGATTGCTCAAAATTACACGGCTATAGTGACATTGTCATATAGAGAGTTGTCCTGGGAGAAGGCCAGTGATGGAGCATCTGCCAACAATCGAATATTAGTAATTCAGTGCCCAAAGTCCATTAGGTATTCCAGCAATTGGAAAGTGATATAGATCGAGTGACATCTGGAGTTTGATACAGCCTAGTGAATAGAGTCTGTATATTTTACTTAGGAGGCTAAAAGCATCTTCAAGGCTGTATCTGTTTATTGCTCATTAAGTGCTATAGATGTAGTTGGTGAATCAGTCACTGGTATTGTGGTATCTGTCTGACCATGGCCTGATCTCTACAGTTCCATAATTGGGGGAGGGGAGAATACCTTAAATCTTATAGACTAGCATTTATTCCTTTTTGGCATATCTAAACAGAGTTTTATTATCTCATTTTGGTCTCTGCATGCTCCAAGACTACCCCTTGGGAAAATAGAAGAGCAAATAAGGTTTGCTTCATACAAGAAAGTTTTCTTGGATTTTTTTCTCAAGATTAGGGCATGCCAAGGAACATCTCTTAGGGCAAGATTAGGGCAATGCCAAGATTAGGGTATTGCAAGGGAAATCACTACAAGATAAATCATAGAATTTTGAAGTATGGATAAAAAAAAATTCAGGCTTAAGAAGCTGATAACATGGAATTTGCTTTGGAATTGCTGAAGCAAAATTATGAGAGTCATGGTCAAAGTGGATGACTGACCAGCATACAGGTGAAACAAACAGGTTGAAACAATCACATTCCAACAAAATAGGAAAAGTTGGCCTTCAGCTTGTAAAAACAAAACTAAGTGAGCTTTTCATGTTGTTCTCTGGGTCTTTCCTCACTTGTGCTGGACAATGGAAAATTCTTGCTATTTGGACATGGTGCTGTTATGGAGGATGCACTGGATCTAGTTACTCTCATTATTTTAAAGGATATAAAACGTGATACCACCTGTTGGAGAAACCTAGACTCATAGGGATTTCCTTTTAGATTCTATAAACTCCTGCCATACCTTATCACTGTGATCTTGAGATGAAGCCAAGCAAAGAGGTAGCTTACTGGAGATTGTGGGCTTGATTCTGAAGCCTTTACCCATGTATCCTGTTGAAGGCTGCAGCATTAAAATATGCTGTAAGAACAAGCAAGGACTGCAGGATAGAGCCTTTGGAGAACAAGCCTGATAATTTTACTGCACAAAGCAGTCAGTCCATTCATATGTGTGTTGGGGATGATCCATAAAGGTACAACAGCTGTGGTAGTTAGGGTGTAGTAACATGCTCAGAGAATATAATGAGAATGACACTCATCTTTCTCTCTGCTTTGTATGAGCCTCCCTGGCTCAGAAGTTATTGATTGAACAGAGCCAGGAAGCTGACGGAGGAGGAAAGGGGTGGGTTTCCCTTCCTTTATTACTAGGCTGTTTTATAAACTTAATTAAATATGGATTTTTGAACAATGTAATTTTACCAGTTCTTATCATGTAAACACCCTTGGTCAAATGAACTCTGATGTAACTACTGATTTCAAGCAGTTGCTCCAGGGATGAATTTGATTGTGTGAGTATCTGCTCACTTTGTAAATCACAGAAAAGCTAGAGTTTTCTAGATGTTCTAAGCATTCTTGTGGCGTATCAATTTTATTTATCATTTTAAAGTCTTGAAGTCAGACTTACAGCACTGCTGATGTCATGAACAATCTCCAGGGATCAAGGTGCTGATGCAGCAAAATACTTGAGTGTGCTGAACATTAAGCATGGGAGTACTCCCTGTTACTGTTGCAAGGTTAGCTGTCCTCTTGACCTCTCTCTGAGGGTATGTCTACACTGCAGTTAAGACATCTGCTGCTGGCCTGTGCCAGCTGAATTGGACTCTCAGGGCTTGGGCTGTGGGGCTGTTTCATTGCAGTGTAGACTTCCCGACTTGGGCTCGAGCCTGGGCTCTGCGACCCTCCCACATTTCAGGGGCCTAGACTGTGGGCTCTAGCCTGAGTCTGGAAGTCTGCACTGCAGTGAAACAGCCCCGCAGCCCAAACCCCGTGAGCCTGAATCAGCTGGCATGGGACAGCTGCGGGTGTCTAATTGCAGTCAGGTGCGGCTCTGTTTTTTGTCGCCCCAAGCACGGCAGGCCGGCGGCTTTCGGTGGCGCACCTGCGGGCAGTCCGCTGGTCACGTGGATTCAGCGGTGCGCCTGCGGGTGATCTGCCGGTGCCACGCCATCAGCGTCCCCGCTGCCAAAGCCGTGGGACCGGCGGACCTCCCGCAGGCGCACCGCCGAAAGCTGCCTGCCTGCAGCCCTTACAGCGACCGGCAGACCGCCCCCCACGGCTTGCCGCCCCAGGCACGCGCTTGCTGCGCTGGTGCCTGGAGCCGCCCCTGATTGCAATGTAGACACACCCTATATTCCCTGAGGTGTCTTTACCCTGAATGCATCCTCACTCCTGCCTTTTTCTTTCAATGCAATTCTCACACTCTTAGACCTGGGCTGCAGTACCCTGTGTGTCAGTCATGCTTACCCAGCAGGTCTGACTGGGTACAGTTCCTTTGGTATTTCATTAAAATGATAGATTGAGAAGTTGCATCCCTGGAAGTTTGGGTATGGCGTTTCAGAGGCTCTGTCCTGCAAATTGCAGTATATATGAATTAGATATATAGCCTCCATGATAAATAAATTGTTATAAGAAGATTCTTGCTACGATGTATGTATGGTCATTATAACTCAAAAGAAAAATTTCTCCTCATTCATTTCCTTTCTCCCCTTCGGAGCAGATAATATAGCAGTCTATTATCAGTGAAGATGTTTTGTTGTGGGAGGCAAATATTGAATTACGTAGAGAGCTAATCATTCCAAAGTGCTATATAATAGCTCTCTATCTAAAATGATAAATGCTGTCAACTTACTCATGCAGCAATAGAAGTAGCTATATCAATACCTTTTTGAGTTTACTGCATTATACTGATATTTTTCCGTTCTTCGATCTAAATAAATCATTCAGCCATATTTAGGTTACCTTGACATTAAGATGACTGGAATCTCCTGTTTTCATTGGGAATAGTGTAGTCAATATATCAGTTCCGTCAGGATTCTAAACTTTTTCTCTCTTCAGATACATGTACATAATTCCCGTTGATATTGTGCATACTTTTTAAGAGAAGAGTAGGGCCCTATAGATTCAGGAGACACCTATAAAACAAATGGAGCTACTTCTGGTGAAAAACACAACCAATTTAAAATTATGCTTAAAGTGTTACATATATTTAGGTCAAGAAGAGAAGAATAATTAATCCATTTGAAATTATAGCAATGAGCAAAAATGCCTTCGCCAAATTGTAGATGGCATAAAATACCTCTGCTCTTGTGGAAAAACTTTGGGCTCTTTAATGAACAGAAACGATAAGTATCCCAAAGGACAGCACATGCAGCAGCACAAAGCCCCTTACTATAGTTTAGGTTTAGTGCTAACCCAGAGACAAGACTTTTACCTGCTTCATTTGTTAGATGGTTGCAGTATGTGGTCACAGTATGCTGTGGGCTAGAAATGAGCCCCAATTTGTGCTCATACATGAAAATGTGCAAATGATCTTTTTGTGTCCACAAATGGGTCAGAAGCAGCATTGTGCACACAAGGGCCAATTTGCATAATACATTTAATTATTTTTCTTGATTAAGAAAAATATAGTCACATTGGCGCATAAATAGATACAAGAGTTTTCTCTTATGTGGCTGAGGATATGTATTTAATTCTCTTTATTCATGCTGCTGTTGCATGGAAATCCTCTCAAATCTCCTGATAGTTAGCCAACTCATTATTCATTCTATATGTCAGCTGTTCAAAGGATATCACATCCATGCATATAAACCAGTCTTTAAGTGTGGGAGGAAGCAGAGTTTTGCCAACTTCATTGTAAATATTCTTACATATGAATGCTGCCTTTCCTGTCCTTTTTTTATCACCGTGATTTACCATCAGGAAGATACATTTGTAATGTATCAGTATAGAGAAAAGGTGGGGCCATCATATTCCTGTAAAGCTTTTATCTCAGATAAATCCTTGTATGGTTACAGTTCCAATGAGTTGCTTGTTTTTAAGCAAACTGGGCAGCAGGCCATATCCATCAATAGTTTTTTACACCTTTGGACCCATGCCCTTTTCCTTACTCTCTGCTTTCTCACCCACCTTGAATCTGCCTTTCCACAGAGTCAGAAACTTCACCATGAACAGAATTTTGTCGCTGTCAGTGCAGAAAGCTTGCTGGGAAGCAGTTTAGGTATCAGATACCTTTTAAGCATGCTATATCTCTACAGTAGCATTTTGTAGTCCTGGGATATTCATAGTCCAAATTTTGTTTTCGCCCATTTTAAAGATAGGGGGCATTTGCAAAATTCATATCTGGATATGTATTTCATGACACACCTATAGTTCAGTTACATTGGGATCCTGGGTTTTGTTTTGGGTGCTTCCATGATTAACTGTTTACTGTTCCTTCTGCTGAACAATTTGACCAGTACTGGTCAGATATCATACAGCACATTGAAACATTACAGGGCTACACATTCCCTGAAATCTAGGAATCCAGGTCTCCTAGGGCATATTTCTGAGGTAAGGTATTGCCAGAAGGTAAAAGCTGCTTATTTAATCATAATGATCAAAGTACATGTCCTCTGCCCTTGGCACAGAACAATAATTGTATGGACATTTAGTGAAAGCAGCAGTCCAAAATGGCCATCAATGAAATCCCCCAACTCGTTAAAATGAACTTGCTTACCTCTCCTCTTTCCTAACTTCTAACCATGTTCAATCCACATTCTCTGGGAAAACAGACATGCCTTACAGCCTGGCCTGAAGAGCTTGACTCTAGAGGGTCAAGGAGAGGAGGTGCATTCCTCACCAAGAACATACTGGCAGCAGGTCTCTCTTTTTTAAACCACGGCACCATAAACTCAAGTGCCTAGCCTGCAGCTTTTTTGATATTGCATTTTGGGATAGTACATTAGGTGGTCAAAATCTGCCATCTGGGACATTACCCAGGATGTCCTCATCCTTTTTCATACATTAAAGGCCTTTATTTGTAAGAGAAGTTGTAGGCTATTGAACAGTTTTTGCATGAGACTTTCTGAGCTGCGTTCCATGCTGCTCTAAATATTTTTTTCTCAAGTAATGAATGGCCCCCTCCCATGCAGATGAATTTAGAATGTATCTGGATAACTAATGATTTATTTGGGCTGGAAGCTATGGAGAAACATTAGCATTATTAAACTCTGTGATCAAGATCTCTGAAATTGCTGCAAAAAGAGACTAGCATGGGCAGTAGGTCTTAATCTTGCTATGTGGGAGGGTTTTTAATTTATAATCTAATTTCTCAAGCATTCATAACAATCTATTTATGCACAATTTGGAGGTCTGTCAGCTCTCTAAAATTACCCTATTAAATTATCACTGCTAACTTTTAGTGCAGGTCGTAATTAGTTACTATTACCAGTGGGGAATTAAAATCAAGCTGTTAGACTGTACATCTTCCTCTAAGAACAAAAAGCTATAGCTAATTATTTCTTCAGTGTGGGACTACAAACTGATTCATAATGCAGAAAGGGGGCCATTTGGAGCATAAACTCTTAGGAGGAAAGCTGCATGTTGCAGCCATGTTGTGAATTCAACAGCAAATTATGATGCTTTCCCAGCTTGGAATTACAAAGCTAATGATCTTTTGGGTCATGGAAACTGTATTGATTTCTGTGCAGTTATTAAAAATTGCACACTCCATTTCTAAACCAGATGAATAGCTCAGAGTGAGAAACATAAGTGAGGATGCTCATTTTTTTTTGAATACGCAGTATTTTCCTACCCAACCAGGTATGGTATGGTACAGTATAATATAAACTAAATTTATAGGGGAAGAGCGGCCATGACAAATACCCAGAGAAATAGGAGTACGGACAATTTGGAAGCTTGACGCTTTCCCACTTAAATGTACTGGGCTTTACATTGGAAAGCTAATTTCTGGCTTTTCAGTTTAAAGTACTAGTTTCCCAGATCTCAGAGATGCAAATGTCAACCAAATGCTAAACTGCTGTAGATAATTGGCTTTATAATTCGGCAGACGGTGGAAGTAGAGATTGTCATTGGAGTGCACTGGAGTGTCAGAATCGCATTATTTTATCCTTAGTGTCACTTTCCCCCTCTAACGTGTTCTTTCTTTCTTTCTTTCCGTCCACCTTTAGCTTTTTCCATTTTTCTATCACACCATTATCTTTAGTTCCAGATCTAGGTGATGGCTTCAGTCTGCAGTCAGGTATCTCTTTTCAGTTGGCAATGTTGATCCTAAACAAATTCTGTTTATAGAAAAGATATGATCTCTTACTTGATAGAGCTTTTGCATGAAGAATGGGGAGGGCATCATATTTTTTGCATTAAATTATTCCACTGATGTTCCTTTGATCATCTGTAGCCTAGTGATTACTACCCCTCTCTGGGCCCTTGTGTTGATATCCAGGGATTTTGCAGAGCAGTCTCTGCATTTCATAGAATCATAGAATCATAGAATTCAAGATCAGAAGGGACCATTATGATCATCTAGTCTGACCTCCTGCAAGATGCAGGCCACATAAGCCGATCCACCCACTCCTTAGCAAGTGAACCCTGCCCCATGCTTCGAGGAGGAAAAAACCTCAGGGCCATAGCCATCTTCCCTGGAGGGAAAATTCCTCCCGACCCCCAAATATGGGCGCGCAGCTGAACATGCGCATGGCAAGACTCCTCTCCAGCCAAACCCTCTGGAAAAGGTTACATCATACCAGGCACATTTCTTTGGGGAAGGGTTCAGATATCCAAGTCAAGGCTAATTCAGAAAAAGACATTTTCATATGCAGGAGTGGTAGGGTTGCCAACTTTCTAATTCCAGAAAACCAAACGCCCCTTCCCCGCCCTTTCCCCAAGGCCTTGCCCCTCCTCTTCCCCTTCCCGAGGCCCCGCCCCCACTCACTCCATCGGTCCTCCCTACGTCGTTTGCTCTCCCCAACCCTCGCTCACATGCTCATTTTCACTGCAAGGCCCAAACAGGCACCAAGAGGGCCAGGCGCTTCAACAGTTTGAATGTGGGAGATGGAATGTGCGATTCAGATACCCTTCACCTCACTGGGGAGAGATTTTAAACACTACTGGAAAATTAAACTTTTAAAACTTTTTCTGAAGTGTAAAGAAGATACAAACAATATAAAACAAAAACAGTTTTAGAGTGCCCATTGAAACTACTTAAATGTATACTACTTTTTTTGCCCCATTATGCATGTATTGAGTCCAATAGCTTCTTAAATAGCTTATGTTGTGCTAACATATGTCTTCCAGAAGTGCACCTAGTCTTCATCTTATGAGATGGAGAACCTATCACTTCCCATTGTAATTTGTTCCAATTGTTAATCTCTCTCTCTGATAAAAATGTGTGCCTTATTTCTAATTTGAATTTTTTTTGGCTTCAGCTTTGACTTTTTTTATGCCTTTCTCTGCTAAATTAAGGAGCCCTGTAGTATCTCTGATATTATTTCCCCATGAAGACACTTCTACACTGTAATCAAGGTGCCTCTCAGTCGTCTTTTTGATAAACTAAGCGTATTGAGCTCTTTAAGCCTCTCTCAGTAAAACATTTTCTCCAGTCCTCAAATTATCTTTGTGGCTGTCTTGTACACCCTCTCCAATTTTTCAACATCCTCTTTTAAAATGTAAACACCAGAAACAGATACAGTATTCCAGTATTTGTTTCACCAATGCCATATACATATACTCCTACATGCTGGTGTTGCTCTCCAAAATCTATGAATGATAAAAAAGTGATTAGATCAAAATGAATTTAAGCTTCAAATGCAGGTAAGTAAGACAGCTAGTAAGAATATAACTTGTAAAACAGAAATTGGGGATCAGTTTTACCTTCTCGGGGATAATGGGTAATCCAAAAGAGAAACTAAGAATCTGCTCCACCCTTAGCTCTATTTTCTTAATAACTTGGCTAATATTGCTCTTGACAAGTACAGAACATGCTTTGTTCATGTCACATCATCTGTATAAATGTTTTGTATAATGCAACATTGGTGCAACAATTCTCTCATCTATGAGAAAATAGACTACAGTTCACATGTCTCAGTGGGGTAACTTGTGGAAATGATAAACCAATACATATATCTTTATTTCATAAATACCTATATTGTAATTTTTATGGGTGGAATTAGGACCACACATTATCACAGCTGCAATGGATCCATTAAGAGCCTGCTCCTGATGCCCAAATACAAATCCATAGAGCACAACCACAGAAACGCACACCTGTCCATATACCTATATAAATGAATCTGTAGAAACTGACTTCCACACTTGCATGCAGATACACACATGTATTCATATGTACACATCTAGCATGCACTAACACATATACTTCCACATTATTTATTATTACAATTGTTGTTTAGTGCCTAGAGGCCCCAACTATGATCAGGGCTCCAGGGTGGTAGGTGCTGGATATACACATAAAAAAGAGAGAGTCTGCAACAAAGAGTTTATAATGTAGCTAGACAGAGATGGGGAGAAATGTATGATACATTGGCTCTTCTGCAATTACTAGTCCACAACATTCACTTTTTAAGAAATAATAAGTTGTAGTTATGTTCCTGAAAAATGTGACTTTAAGCGAAACGATGTTAAGCGAATCCAATTTCCCCATAAGAATTAATGTAAATGGGAGGGTTAGGTTCCAGGGAATTTTTTTTCACCAGCCAAAAAACTATATATTATATAGATATACACACAATTTAATACTGTTCACAGCTATAATGATTATAAAGCTTGGTTGAGGTGGTGAAGTTAGAGGGTGGAAGAGGGAGGGATATTTCCCAGGGAATGTCTTGCTGCTAAATGATGAACTAGCACTCGGCTGAGCCCTCAAGGGTTAACATGTTGTTAATGTAGCCTCTCACACAAGGCAGCATGAACAGGAGGGAAGGGAGACAGCATAGCAGACAGAGACAGACACACACCTTGTGTGTGGAAGAGAGAGAGAGAGAGATGCACACTGCCCCTTTAAGTAAGCTGACCCACTCTTAAATGCATTGTCTTTTTAAGTGGATCAGGAAGTTGAGACAGCAGCTGCTGTCCCAAGCTCTCTCTGTCTCCCTATGTCCGTGTCCCCTCCCTGCTCTATATGGAGAAGGGGTAAGTGGGGTGCAGGATCAGGGGGGAGGAGGACACCCTGACATTGCCCCCCCACCCCTCCTACACAGCAAGTAGGAGTCTCTGGGAGCTGCTCCAAAGCAGAGGGCAGGAGCAGCACACGGCAGTGTGGGGAGGGACAGCTGAACTGCCGGCAATTGATAGCCTTCAACTGATAGCCTGTTGGGCGGTTGCAGCACAGGGAACTTAGGGGAGCTGATGGAGGAGCTGATAGGGTGGCTGCCGGTCCACTCTGCTTCCAAGCCCCCACCAGCTAGCTGCAATGGGCTGCTCTTCCTACAAGCAGTGGACAAAGCAGGCGGCTGCCAAACTACATTAGAAGGGAGCATTGCGCAACTTTAAACAAGCATGTTCCCTAATTGATCAACAACGTAACAATTTTAACCGGGATGACTTTAACTGAGGAGTTACTGTACATTTCTTTTAGCGTTCCCTTCTCTTTTAAAAACTTATGAAATGCATACACACACATTTTAGATCATCGTTTTTTTGTGCACAAGCCAGCAAAAGGAATAAAAGTTAGTTAGGCTGCAAATTTTATTCACACAGGTATACATACACATATGTGGCAATACACACACACCTCCTTACACAAAGAGAGAGAGAGTCTTACACATATACAATACACACACTTGCCTACACAGAGACATTTTTTCATACTGTTCCAGGGGCTGCCTAAAATCACCCTGCCAGGAAGGGAGGAGGGAGCACTGGAGGGGAAAAGTGGGGGTGGAGGAGAGAGGATGGGGAAGGAAAGAGGCCAAGGATGAGATCAGGGTGAGGGTGAGAGGGGGCAGGGAAGGAGAGAGGAAGGGGGTGTGGGAGGGGTATGTGGGGTGAATGGGGGGCACAGGGGTGTGTAGGGACACACTGCTGCACTCCCAGTATATTAAGGTGAATGGGGTTTAGGGGTGAGGGACATGGGAGTGGTGTCTGGGAGGTGAAGAGGATGGATGGGAGAGCACTGTAAGGGCTACAGGGCTAGGCTGGGTAGGTGTGAGGGGCAGGATAGGGTGGGATGGGGGAGGGATGCAGTGAGGGGTATGGGGGTGCACCCCCATTCCCAGAATTTGGAGATGGGGATATACATACCTTTAACTCCTGAGTGCTGGCATTGGGGCAACAGACCATAGTTCGCCACAGCTCGAGCCCAGCCACATGAGAAGTGTGAGGAGAAGAGGGCTGGGCAACAGTGAGAGAGGTGCATGCCTCTCAACAGCCACCTGCTGAGCGCTCACAAGTGGTGCTAGTTTCTCCCCTGCCCTGACCCAGCCAATGGGAGCTGCGGCAGGTGGCAGGGCAGCACGCAAACTCCCACCTGGCGGTCCTTAAGGCTAAGAGCTGGACATGCCGTCTGCTTCCTGACCTGGGAGCTACACGGTTTGCAGCGTGGCGGCTAGTAGGGAGCCTGCCAGCCCCGCTGCGGCACCGCGTGAACCGGACATTCAATGGCCAGTCAGCGGTGCTGACTAGAGCCGCCAGGGTCCCTTTTGGACCAGGTGTTCCGGTCCAAAACTGGACACCTGTCACCCTAAGGAGTGGAACTCCTCAATTTCATGACATTCTTTTCTTCCTTTCAACATATTGTTAATACCCAATTGTGAGTGACTCATCATTTGACCATTTTAGTTTGCTTTAGGATGAAATTTGCCACAAAAGTTCACTTAAGCAGTATCTTTGTTTTCTTGCTTTCCAAGCCTTAAATCAGATTAATACTTTTCATTTTAATTAGAGCACAGAGCAGGGAAACATCCTTTTTGCCATGAAGAGAAAAGGGAAAAAATAGTGGTGAAATTTTGAGAGAGGCTGTTACTGAACCTTCTGGAACAATTGGAGCAAAATAGCGTAGAGCAGGAATACTCTTTGTATATCTAAGAGTCCTATTGATAACCCATCAAACCTTAAGCTTTCTGTCTGACCTCTTTGAG
Organism: Mauremys reevesii; assembly: GCF_016161935.1. Lineage (NCBI taxonomy): Eukaryota > Metazoa > Chordata > Testudines > Geoemydidae > Mauremys > Mauremys reevesii. The sequence goes on along the minus strand of NC_052623.1, from coordinate 243,739,964 downwards.
CCATCTTTCCATTCATGTGGTTTTATTTCTTTTACTTTATTTGCATAGCTGCGTCTGACCTTTAGCCACGTGCACATTTTCATGTGAATATAAGTCTGATACTGTGAACACAAATTGGTTACTGCATTTAGTAAAAGCAGCAAAGAGTCCTGTGGCACCTTATAGACTAACAGACGTTTTGGAGCATGAGCTTTCGTGGGTGAATCCGACGAAGTGGGTATTCACCCACGAAAGCTCATGCTCCAAAACGTCTGTTAGTCTATAAGGTGCCACAGGATTCTTTGCTGCTTTTACAGATCCAGACTAACGCAGCTACCCCTCTGATACTTGCATTTAGTAAAAGGGATTTAAGTGATAACTGGATACTTACAAATATTTGTGTGATTCAGTTAAAAAAAACCAAACCCATAATATATGTATACAGAAATTCATTCTGCAGGAATAATAAAAGGTTCTTTAAAATTTACAGTCAAACAAAGCAATATTTTATTCTTAGCAATAGACTGTGTACACTAGTTTGACTACTACTGTGCTCATCATTTGAACTAATGTTATTTACAGAACTGGCATTTAACTCTAGCAACATATCAGAACTGAGTTTTTTTTAAATGGCACAAATTTATGATGCCTGTTACAGGTGCCTATTACAGGTTTTCATCTTGATCTTTGTTAACAAAAGTATCACCAGTGCATAAAGGTAGCACCTGTTGTGTTTCTTTAGCAATTGAATATATCACATTTTTCTCTTTTTCTGCTTCAGTAATTTTCACTTGGTTGGGGTGGTTTAGTGAAGTTTCTTTGAGAGGGTAGGTCAGGTTTCCTGGGTTCCATTTCTGATTCTGCTATGGATATGCTCAGAATATAGTTTTTCTTAACACCTCTACTTTGTGCAAAATGGATATAATGTCTGTCTCACAGGGGTTTTGCTTAGGGTAAACTTTTCAAAACCCATTTTCAAAAGTGACTTTGGCTTCTAAAGCACTTAGGTGGTTTTGTAAATGTTACCCGTAATTAATATTTGCAAAGAGTTTTGAGATTTGTTGAAAGGTGCTGCTTACTGTCTGTGTAAATAATTATTACTAATTTAAGAAATTAAAATAACTAGTCTTTGCATTCTAATTATTTATTTTCCTGGGGAGTAAGTGACCTCTCCCATCATCACACTGAATGCAGAGTAAGCAGCTAAGAGTGTAAAATATCCAGCAGCTCTGTGCCAGTGCATCGTGGTAACACTGACTTGTAAGGACCAGATGTCTCACAGCTGAAAGTTTGTCATTCATTTCCTCTTTGTCTCGTTCATGTTTACTCTGTTACAGATTTAGCCTGTGATGTATTTTAGTGTGTCCAACTAAACAAGAACAGAATGTTACATTCAATCCAGCATTATTTTTTGGTCAGATGAAGGGGGCTAGTTACTGACAAATATAATTGTAGTGATGACTTTTAATAATGCTGGAGTTCTTTCCATTAGAAACTATACTGAGATCATGAGCTCGTTTCACATAGGCCACCAACCAGCTATTGGACATAATAATGATTTATGGCCACTATTGGCCTCTGTTGGATTTGAACTGGCATCTGAAAGTGTACAAGGTCTGTAATCCATTTCAAAAGGTTTTATTTTCTTTTGGGTACAGTATAATTTTTATGGATTATTTGATTATTGAGGCAATGTCTAACTTCTTTACTCAGTGACAAGCCTCATGGGACTTGTAGGGTTTAAGGTTCTTGACTGGTACATTATTTCAGGGTAGCTGTTTCTTCTGGATATGTAATTTCTGGCAGATCTCCTTTTATTGACTTTAATAAGTAAAGAAAAGCAAATTGCCATTGAAATGAATACCTTAGATTTGAATTTTGTTTTGGTGGGAAAACTTCCAAATTGTCTGTGCTGGTATTCTGCTCAGAATGTTGGTCCTTTCAGATATTGTACTGTATTTGTTTTTGCATTTATTTGCAGCGGTGTCATAGAGACCAATGCAGGCATGAAGACTGCTTTTCTTTGCATAAACATCTGCTGCTATTAGGACACGCTTGCGCATCAAGCCCTCTAATTATCCAGCTGTGTGTAATAAGATCAGTGAAATCCCAGTGGCATATCCTTATATTCCAGACTCTCTTCCATCCTTATGTTGGTAGCTGATTTCCTGGCAGTGACCTGTAGTTGTTCAAATGAATGCAATATTTGAAGATAAGTCTTTTGCAGTTAAGCATATATTTTTTTCATCCAAGGAACCTTAGATACATAAAGTTGCTGGAGCAGTAGACCAGTAATTAAAATGTCATCCAGTCAGATTAAAGAAATGGGCAATTTTTGAGTTTCTGCCCATAAAAGGGCAGATTTGTAAAAAAAAAATATATATATATATTTATCAGTTAATTTAATTGTGAGGGCTCGGTGTGCTGTCTAGAAGCACAATTCTTGGAGTCAAGCATGCTGAGTCTGTATTCTCCCACCCTTAAATATGAGTAACTACCACTGTTTCTTTCAGTGTTGGCATGTAAGGGTCCGGTGTGGGGGCTCGGCCGTCTCAGGTGCGGCCGGGAGCCAGGCCGCGTCACTACACGGCCTAAATCAGCAGTTAGGTCTCTGAAGGTCCAAGGGCTCAGACCCTCAGGCAGGGGCTGAGCAAAAACAAACAGTCAATGAAGCCCAAGCCCTCAGTCAGGGCGGGCAACAGACAGCAGTTCTAGGCTCAGACCCTCAGGCAGGGGCTGAGCAAACACACAGCAGTTCGCAGGCTCAGACCCTCAAGCAGGGGCTGAGCAAAATAAACAGTAATTTAAGCCCAAGCCCTCAGTCAGGGCGGGGCAACAGACAGTAGTTCTAGGGGCTCAGATCCTTGAAGCAGGAGCTGAGCAGCAACAATAGTTCAGGGGCTCAGGTCCTTGAAGCAGGAGCTGAGCAGCAACAGCAGGGAAGTCCAGACTTCTATGTCTGAGCGCTGGTGTGAGTGGGGTGGCAGGGGGGACACAGGCCCACCCACTCCACTGTGTCCCAGCCCAGGGCCCTAGCAGCGGCAGTTAGTCTGCTGCTGTGTCGGTGGGGTCCTGACCGCAACACACCGACATCGGCTCAAAGTCTGCTGTAGCCAGACTGGGGTCAGCTACCCCCGGGCTACTTTCCATCGCCCCCTCCATGGGTACCTGCTCATCTCTGGGATCCGGCGCTGGGTCCCACACCATGGGCTCCTCGGTGTGCTGAGGGCTGGCTAGCTTGGGCTGCTCCTCAGGGCTCAGGTCGGTGGGATGCTCGGCCAGTTCTCCTCAGGGTACCGGGCTCGGGGAAGGCTCGGCCAGTCCTCCTCAGGGTACCGGGCTCGGGGAAGGCTCAGTCCAGCAGGAGCTCGGTCAGGAGCGTCTGTCCTCTCCGCCCACCGGGCTGCAACTGAGCGCTGGGGCCAGGCCTTTATACTTCCTGTCCCGCCCCTTGACTTCTGGGGGGCGGGGACAGGCGGTGGTGGCTCCGCCCACTGTGGCGGCTGTTCTGGCTCCTCCATCTCAGGTGCGGCCGGGAGCCAGGCCGCCTCACTACATGGCACTAGTGTGGTCCTCTTCATTGTGGAATTGTTCTTTCTTTGCAAATTTCAAGTTCTACATACTTCCTCAAATAATACTTCAGTAAATTAATAGCTAGAATGTTAAGTAAACAAACCCTTGAACACAAAGCAAAAAATGTGATCTGGTGTAGAAAAGGAAATAGCATGTGTGGCACACGTGTGCCAAATGAGTAGTGTTAGGAACCTTCAGCTCCATCACCATAAGACCCCTGACTTTTGGAGTCCCACAAGGACCAATATTCTCTGGTCTTATTCAACATATACATGAAGCCACTAGGTGATCTGATCAGATGATGTGGACTCAAGTGCCAGCAATATGCAGGTGATACACACCTCTACTTATCCTTTACCACATATGACCAACCCACTGCCACGAAGATCATCCAGTGCTTGGATGAGATCAGCTCATGGAGAAAGAACAGCTGGTTGAAGTTGAATATGAGCAAGACATAAGTGATGCTGGAGAGTAGAAGACAGGATTTTGAGTTTGCAACCACGGCACAGTCTGGAGTTCCGGAGTCGACGGGGAGAGTGATCGGGGATCGATTTTATCGTATCTACGCTAGATGCAATAAATCGACCCCCGAAGATCGATGAAGACCTGCCCTAAGTCTAGTCTTGTACCTGTTGTTTTGTTAACGGCCTGGTCAGATGTTAATTGGGAAGTAGCTCTACCTCCATGGCCCAGAGAGTAATCTGTTAGGAAGTAATCTGTTGAGTATCATCAGATTTTGCAAATGAAAGATTCAGGCAGGCTGTTTTTTCTTTTGAGACCCCTACGCTAGGCCATTTGGGCTCTGTAAGCATGCATTGCTAGACAGCTCAAAAGGTCACAAAGGTATTATACAGTGGAACATTATTATACAGATATAGCACCAGATGACGTGGGGCTTGAGTGGTCCCTTTCTGTGGGAAACACTGATAATGACTTGAAAAACACGAGCAAAGCTGACAATAGCCTCAAGTGTTGTATTGTTAGAGAAACTGTAGACAGCTTTCATCATGCAAGTCTCTCAGTAATACTGCATGATAAGGAATGGGAGAAGAGAAACACTACTTCACTTGTAACTGTTCATTTGCTCAGAGCAAGATTGTATTTATTTATGGGTGTGTCTTTCCTCCTCCAAGCTATCACTGTCCTTGGAAAGATTTCTTAATACTTTCCAAGGGTATGTGTAATTTAGTTAAAGGTACCCACCAGAATCTCTCAAAAGCTACCTGGAATTCAGGAGAGAGGGACCTGGGGACCTTAGAGAGTGGTATACTGCACCTTCCACTAAAGAGTGATTCTTTGTGGGGATGTTTTAGCCTGAGATACACTATACCCAGTAGGACACAGTCCACATTACATTTACATGGGATGCTGCTAAAAGCACTCTGGCGCCATTCTAAAGAAGGAACAGCTGTGGATACAAATGCCTTCTAGTTTATTATGCAAACTGAGGAGGTTAGGGAACAGAGGCAGGCTGATGTGGTTATGATGCTGGCAGATTGGACACTTGGCTTGTTTCTCAAATATAATTGAATCTGCCTTTCAAATGAAAGTACTTCATGCTGATTCATGTTATGATGAATCCAGAAGTGTGATCAAGTGCAGAGTTGGAGGCTGAAGTGCTGTATACAGAGGACATACATGGTCCAGGTGTCTTGGTGGATGATTAGTTGCCAGGGTTTTTGTTCTGGTTTTTGTTTGGCTTTGCAATAAAAATAAACTCTCTTTAATTGTAAACCAAAAGGACAACTTTCATTGGGAAATAAAGGGCTACAGTCCTCCATCAAGGCTGCCTGATCTCTTAAGCGATATTTTTTTTTGTTCAGTGTGAAACTGAACTAACAGTACTGACATCATTACACCCTCGCTGCTATTTTTTATTTTTTCTCATTAAACAGTGACCTAGCATTATCAGCAAAATGTCATTGATGGTGATCTGGTTGGGAGTTGATGCTGCTTAAAATGGCATTAAATCTCACTGGGTTCCCTGAATGGTGCCGGGGGGTGGGGAGGAGGGAGAAGAGCAGTAGCAGCCATCGTTGCTCAAGGCGTTTCTCTTTTTATTAGTCCTGTTAAAGTGAAGAAGGGGCCGTATAGCAGCAGAGTGGCCCTTCTTCCCCGCAAACCCTCTGCTATCACAAGAATGTACTCAATCCATTTTAATTAGGTAATAAATTGACAGGATCTGTGAGGTCGGGAAGCTGCACTCACTGTCCCTCTCCACACACCACAAGTTCTCCAAGCTTCACATCTCATGTTGTTCCTCAGCCCCTCTGGCCACAGTGTAAATTCTCCATGGTAAGAGGCAAACTAGCCCATAGAAATCTAAATACATAGTGCCTGGAGAGGAAAATATTGCATATCTTTATAATGTTTCAGGCTCAGCGATGTATCACAAGGATTTGAGAGTGGTTAATGAGCTATTGAAATATGTTAAACAGAGATTTTTGTTTGTGCACAAGGAAGGGAATTAGCCTTTCATGGGTGTGAGGCTGCTTTTTGCACCACGGGGGAGGGATCTTGTCAGGTTCCTAATGCTGTGCTTTCCTCTGCCCTTCCATTTGTTGGAATTAGTTGGATCTGTATTTCTCAAACTGTGAGGTTGGCCTCCCCCAAGAGGAGGTCCAAACTCTTCCAGGAGGAGGATCAAGCATGTCAATGGAAAAATGGGGGTTTGGGGAAGATAATATTTTTCTGTCTTGCTTAATCGTTTTCACTGATGAAGTCTGCTGAAACATAGCAGGCTAGTGCACATGCAATATGCAGGAATGGCTCTTTGCTTTCTGAGGTCATTGTGGAAATGAGCCAGCTAAAAAGCTGGAAAAGTTAACATTCTGCCCACATGTTTAGAATGAACTGCTAAACTTCGTCATGTACCTCCCCCCTACACACATGAGCTTTGCAGTGATTTTTCCCATCCTTGCCTTTTAAAAAAAAAATATTTACCTTGGGGGAAATAGAATTTTTTTTTCTGTACCTTAGGGGATGGGTGCTGGCTACAGTGTTTGAATGAGAGATGATTAATTTAAACTAGGAAACACTTGATTTTCTCCTGTATTGCTGAAACCTATTGGCTCCAGAAGCCCTTAGGAAAGTCCAAAAGAAACAGCATCCCCCTCCAGAAAGGTTTAGCTTGCATCAAGCCAGGCTCCTTTGCCTGTAGAATCATATCCAGTGATGTAATGAAAAAATGCGGAAATGGTGTTCTTCAGACCTCACTCCCGATCAAAACCAGTCCTGGACAAAGGACCCGAAGTGGTGTTTATACCCATATTCACCACTGTGCAAATGAAAGCCAAAACCTTTAGCAGTACCCTAGTTTATTATACACTCTTGACAAATTGTCCTTCCCCTCCCTAACATTGAGGAGGAGGGGCATATTGACTTTGGAAAGTATAAACTGCTGAAATACTTCCTCTCAAACTTTTGTAAGTTGTCGTGCCTCTTGATCTTATCCCTGCAAAGTGTATTCCTGTGAGAGTTCTTGACATTTTTTCAATAACACAAGCAGTTTATTGGGGAAGGTTACCGTGTTTTTTAATTATCACTCCAGCAATGCTGCATTGCAAATGTCTACAGCAACCTCTCTACTATCAAGTGCTTGTTTGACATAGGAAAACAAACTCTGTTTTTCAGCAGAGAAGTTTTGTAGAAAACTTAACAGAAGATACTAGTGATTCTTCTCCTCTTGAGATTTTTCATGTTTCTCCCAAGAATTATTGGTTGTAGGGAGGTTGATCCTTATTTGCCTTATAAACTGGTCTTTTTATTAGTGCCCACACTAAATAAATACTTCAGAGTGGCCTTTCTTGGCTAAGGGCAGGCCTACACTAAGGGCAGGGGTCGAACTAGGGTACGCAAGTTCAGCTACCTGAATAGCGTAGCTGAACTCGAAGTACCCTAGTTCGAACTACTTACCCGTCCAGACGCTGCGGGATCGAAGTCCGCGGCTCCAAGGTCGACTCCGCCACCGCCGTTTGCAGTGGTGGAGTACCGGAGTCGACCGGAGCGCGCGGGGAGTTCGAACTATCGCGTCCAGATTAGACGCGATAGTTCGAACTCCGAGAAGTCGAACTCACCGCGTCGACCCGGCAGGTAAGTGTAGACTAGCTTAGTTAGCTGATTGTCAGGCCTTACCACAACTGGGGGTGATCCTGGTCATCAGCCTGCTCAAGACCTTCATCTAGTTGTTGTGATCTCTCTGGACTGAGCTCTGTCAGGCTCTCTGTCCTCAAGTATAGGCTCCTTTCTTCACTCCAGTCAGTCATTCCTCATCTTTTGAACCAATTTGCGGCCCAGGTGCAAATGAGCCATGGGCCACCTGCACCATCAGTCCCTACAGTTATTTTTATTTTATCTGTTCCCTTTATGGAACTTTCCATTTTATCCTCCAGGTTCTGTTCGCATGGATGCCAGTCTCTTCGGATGAGTCACCACCTGGACTCCATCTTGGCTCAGGGATTGGTTCCCTTACAAGCAGGCATAGACAAAGTATCAATTCACTTGATGCTCAGGCAGGGGTGAAAGTAACTGGGGACACTTACTGGTATGGAGGGGGTGGCTCTGGCCCCCCAGAAGGGGCAGGGCTGGAGGTTAGCATCCCCCAGCCAGCCCTTGGCCCGTGCCGCCCAGGGCTCCCATGTTGATTTAAAGGGCCCGGAGCTCCGGATGACGCTGCTGTGGTAGTGGCAGTGGTGTCCGGAGCCTTGGGCCCTTTTAAATCGCGGGCCCCAGGGCAGCTGCTCCCTTTGCCCCTCCCCCCGCCCATCAGCAGCCAAGGGAGCAAAAGGGGTGTTAAAGCACTGCAGGGTACTTTGCCGCAGCAGTGCTTTAATGTTGCTGCCCCCCCCATCGGCAGCCCCGCCAACTGGGGGGCGCAGCAACACTAAAGCGCTGCCACAGCAAAGGACCATCCTTAAAGCGCTGCTCCTTTTGCCTCCCCTGTCGGCGGCTCTGCTGGTATGGACCCTACTGGCAGGGCCGCCAACGGGGAGGGTGGGGGGAAGGGACAGTAACATTAAAGCTCTGCCGCGGCAAAGGACCGTCCTTAAAGTGCTGCCGTGGCAGCGCTTTAACATTGCTACCCCTTCCCCCCACCTCCCCTCTGTTGGTGGCCCTGCCAGTACGCACCTTGCCGGCAGGGCCCCCCTGACAGGGGAGGCGAAAGGGGCAGGGACATTAAAGTGCTGGCTGGGTATGGGCCAATGTGGGTTCTTACCCTGCTCTTTCAAAACCACATCTTGGGCCAATGCAACAACCAGTTTGTGGTCACATGTGTCGTCTGACAGAAAGGAACTTACAGTCCTCTCCTCCTTTCAGACTCTCTTTGCCTGGACAGAAATGCCACCTTCTGTGATTCTGGGCACTCTGAATTCAAGGAAAAGCAACACCATTGCAGATTTGTTCTGCTGACTCCTGGCTAATGGAACTATATTTCCCTGATGTTGCAATAAATATGCTTAATCCTGCAAGCACTGGTGATAAAATGGTTTTCTCCATAGAGACCATTTGATACTAATTCTGGTATCTGTCCAGTATTCTCAGTTATTGGAAGAACATTGTACCTTTGTCAGTTATGCAGAATTGGTATCAAATTGTGTTAAGGTGTATATTTTTTTCCTCCCTATGCTCTATAGTAAGATGTTCTATTGCTTCATAACAGGAAAGGAAAAGTAGAAGAAAACAGGAGGACAAGAGGTCTTGTAGTGTTCACCAGCAGCATTAAAGGAAAGTTGTAAGAAATTTGTACTGAAAGTTGTAAGAAAATGACAGTATATAAAAAAATAAAAGCTAAACATTTGAGAGAAGATATTACTGGGTAGAGCTATTGGCTAGGCTTGGCAGCAGGTAGAAATGAGGGAATGGGTTTAGATGCTTTCCGGTACAAAATTTCCTATCCATTGGACATATGCCTTTGGAGGAACATTTAAGGCATTTACAGGAGTTCAAGAATAGCATCGTTGTTCATCCAACAAGAATAGAAAGGCCCATAAAATATGTAGCAAAAATAAAGGATGTGGGGAAAATATTCTGGTTTAATCATTGGGTTGACTCAGCAACCTGACTGCGTATTGAAAAAGTCTATAACTGTGAGTGTCAGGTAACTTAACACATGGCCACTTGTGAGAATTTCAGTCCTGAATGACAGGTTTTAGAGAAGTGTGTCACAATAATATTCCCATTTTAATGTACTCTAACAAATAATATTTTTCAATAAGAATCAAAATACCAGTTTTTCCAAAGAACAGAGTGGGGGACATTGTATCTAAAATTAGGTGTTCACTGTATTATTAGGAAGGCTTTACAGATCTGTTTTTAATGTTGATATCCATTTCAATTTTAAAATAGGGAACTTATATTTTAAACTGGCTTAGCAATGCTGTATTTTAGCATTGTTTGTTAAATTAACTGGTTTTGTTTTTGTAATCAATGGCAAATGTTTCTGGTCTCCAGTGGTGGCGAGTGGGTTTCTTTTTCTAGCCTTAATTTAACATTTAAAAAAAGATCCCAATATTCTTTCATCTGTTCTTACACCACATTTGTAAGAATTTATTGTCAAATGAAAATCTATGAATTATAACTAATCTCTTTGATAGTTAAAACTCTCCTTAGACCTGTGCTATTCTTTTTTTAGAGTCTGACCCATATTTGGGTCCTTTTATACTTTAATTTCTTTTCATGGGCATTTGTTCCTGATTTCTGTGTCAGAGATTGGAGAGGAGTGTTTACTTAAAAACATTCTGGGCAGACCTCCAAACTGAAAGGGAGGGTCACACAGTACCCCGAGTGTGATAAGATGCACTTCATATGAAGTGTTTGCATAAATAAGGACACATTTGACTAGTATAAAAATCGGGATTTTAGAATCTTGCTGAATTGCAACACTTGTAACTGTGGCAGTAATAGAAGCTAGAGATGTAAAATATTAACCGGTTAACCGATAAGTATTAGTCTTACTGCTAACCATCCCTCGTTTGCCCACCTCCTTCTGGGTGATGATTGGCTGGGTAGAAGTCCTTGCTCGGAGCTGGGGCCTGCGTGCGGGTCTCGAACAGGTTCTCCTGCAGTGAAGATGCTATTTTGGGATGCTGGCAAGAGGTGACTTTGGCAACCAGGAAGGGGCAGGTACCATGAGAGGTCACTGGAACCCCAGCCCCCCCCTTAAAAGGGCCAGGTCGATATTAATGCTCTAGCCCAGCAGGGTCTTCGTCCCAGCAGTGAGAAGAGTACTGTACACCCCTTAGTTGGTAAAAACAGTCCCTCCAGCCCCACTGACCTGAGGGGAAATACTTGCATGGACCCAGGGGGGATGATCCCAGTGGAAGGATACCACTCACTAGGCCAAGAAGGAAGCAGAAAGAGCTTTGGAGGCTTCACGGGGGGAATCCAGCTAGGCAGGGGGAACACATAGGGGCAGAGGGCGGGCAGGGGCTGCAGGCCCTACCGGGAGTAAAGTAGTCCCCGGCCTCCCTCTGTGCCACTGGAAGGGGTTCGGCTGTGGAGGTGGCCGGCACACTAGTTGGTGCTGCAGCTTCAGTTGATAATTGAAGGGAAGGGAAGGGAAGCTGCTGCTGGGGTGGCATGGAGCATTTGAGGAGGCCACATTGGGACAAACAAGGTGCCTGGGCCCCCTCTCCCTTTTCCTGGGTACTGAGGATGCGAGGTGGGTGCTGGGCCCCATCAACTGCTCCGGCTCTGCTGGCTAGGCCTGTTGTCACCCCCGGTAAGAGCTCAGCTGCCTTTTCCCATCTGTCTTGGGCAAGGGGGAGGGGAGACGTCATCCTAGGCATTGTGAGGCCCGAATCAGTTAACCAATTAAACAGGTAACCAATATAATTTTAATAGTTTAAATGGGTACTTTAAAAATGATATTTACATCCCTAATGGAAGGATCACATTCTTCCATGACAGAGGCTCAGTTACATGAGTTAAGTTGAGGTATTTCTAAGTTAATCATAACTATTATGTAGTAGTTGTTTCCTGTAGAATGGCCTAGGCACTGTACAAACGTACAGGCAGGTGTGCCCAGAAGAGCGTGCATTCTTAATTTATCGGCAATCTCAGTAAATCCCTAGAAGGAGTCCTTCCACATAAGAATTGAGGCAGGTTGGCAGAACAGGGTGGGGAAGTTTTTCACTGCTGACATCTTGGAGCAGATAAACTGACATCCTTCACCAGCACTAAATACTGAATGAACATGATATTGCATGTAAAAACCTGTGAATGCAACATTGTGATTGAGATTTTTGAATGTACAAAAATCAAGGAGTCTATGAAACGTAAGTCAGTCTTCTTGCAAATTTGTAGTATGTTAAATATTGTATATTATCATAATTAAAAACTCAGCGTGTGCTAAAATCGGGGTTTGAGCTAATACTTTCTTATACTTAGAATAGTAGAGACCTATAATAAGTTATATGCATTCTTGGCCAATGTTGACTTTTGAATAGTGTTCGCAATCCCTGCCCCAAAGAGCCTACAGTCTAAATACATACAAGTTATGGTTGTTATTACAGGACCCATAACGCTATTAATTCCCATTTATTCCATGAATAAATTACTCTTTAATCATGGCACCTGTCTCTTCCTTTCTGTATTTCCTTATAATCAACTTGGCTTATTTTTTTTACCTAAAATTTCTTCCTCTTCTGTGTAGCAGCCATGTTAGTCTGTATCCGCAAAAAGAACAGGAGTACTTGTGGCACCTTAATGACTAACAAATTTATTTTAGCATGAGCCGAAGAAGTGAGCTGTAGCTCACGAAAGCTCATGCTAAAATAAATTTGTTAGTCTTTAAGGTGCCGCAAGCACTCCTGTTCTTTTTCCTCTTCTGTGTTTTCCATGAAAGAGGTTGAGTTGGTCCATAACATTGGCATTTCTGTACATAAAATCTTGACTGTACTATTAAAATAATGAAATAGTTTAAATTAATCAATGCATTTCCTTATTGCCAAGACATTTATTGCAACATGAGATGGAAACATACAAGCATAGATATTTGCGTGCACACATATCCAAAACTCCATAACTGTTCTTTATTGAAAGGAACTTACTCTGGAAACTTGTATTTATTGCAGCATATGGTGCAAATTAAATGTATTTTCACACACATATATGTAATCAGCCTTTGAAACAATGTGCAGAGTACAAGACAGTTCGACCTGCACACCTCTGTACCATATGTTGTTAAAATGAATGGAAAGTCACACCCTGGATGTGCTTGAAATACTAAGAAGTTTATTCTTTCTAAACTAGATTTCTTCATATTTGTCAAAGGCATTTGGCTGCAATAAGCATTAAGTGTGTTGTGGGGAATTTGAAGTGTCAAAATGAAGCTGTTCTAATGATTAATAATTTGAATACTTTGCACAGTGCAGTGCATTACATCTTAGGATCTCAAAACTTTTAAACACTGAATTCAGCCTTATAGCCCATTTTGATATAGAGAAGTATAATTAACTCCACTTCATATATGAGGAAAGTGAAGTCAAAGAAACTAGGTCACTTCTTTGAGGGGTTAAAAGAAAAAAAAATCACAATTTTTAAAAGGAGAGAGAGACTTTTTTTCATGCTCTTACATTTCCAAAAAGCCCAGCTAAATGTTACCATACTTAATACACACACAATCATTCTTTCTCTCTCTCCTGTCCTTAGAACAATCATCAGTAATTTTCAACCCAAAGGATATCTTAGTCAGAAGGTTAGAAATGCTGGGGGAGCAAAGGGCAGTGGTGTCTACAATGAAAGTGCCTGCTCAACCATAACTCTGTCTTCATTACAATATCATAAGTAGTGTTTTTATTCCAAGAATGAAAAGTAAATTACATAGAAGTAATAATCAAAATCACAGCACATGTCATTAAAACTTTCTAGGAGAAAATTCCTGAAAGCTGAAGTTTACAAACTATAAAGTCATTGAGAAAGATCTGAAGAATAGGTTGTTAGCATAACAATATTGCTATTAAACTAAGAAGTAGATTTAGAAGTGGTGAGGTTTACAAATTTTTAAGCCAGTTTGTGAATATAGGAGCTAGTGATGAAGGGCTAATTTCTGCCATTAGTCAAATACCTATAATTCAATTGACTCAAGTAAGCAGGAGCAGTATTTGTGTAAGTGAAAAATAATTTGGGCAAAAAAATTGTTTTGGTATAATTTAACTAGACATGTATTCTGACCTCAGATCTCTGTGCATAACTCTTGTGGCTAAATGATGCCGGTGTCCAATTGAGACCTCTTTTTATGGAACTAGAAGTCAAAGTAGGGTTTAACTCGCCGAAGCCATATAATACATATAAATAAATTACACACTAAAATCTGCATTAAAAGAATATTATTAAGATTACAAAGTCAAGCATTGAAAAGTTAGGAAATTCCAGTATTAAGATTGCCCATGCAATCTTAATTAGGTCCCCTTATTTATATATATTATGATAGTCTTTAATTATATGATCACATCCTGTTTTTTCCACAGGGAAATGTTGTGTTTTTAACATAGTTGTTGTGTGAATAATTTCCTAGGTTTTCAAATAAGCAAACTGGAAAAACAGAAATCGCATCATATGGCATCCTGTGAACAGCCACATGATGGGCCATCATAAGGCTGGAATCTTCAGGTCTACCACAGTGATCTGTCATTTGAACTAATGGCGTAACTAACAGCAGTAGTAGGTTGTCATCCTCTGTGTGGACCAGTACTACTGAGGGATGAAAGACCTCCTTTGCTAGTGGGTTTCACAGATACTTGCTTACAGCAGAAGAATGATGCTAGATAAACACACAACAAAAAGACTATCCTTTGCACAGAGACTTAGCATGAAATTTGGAATTAGAACATCAGGCTTCATTTTACTGGATGTGCTACTGATTCATTGTGACGTTGGCCAAGTAATTTAACCTCTCTGCCTCCGTTTCCCCAGTTGTAAAATGAGGGTAAGAATATTTATCTACCTTCGAAAATTATTTTCAGATTTATGGGTGAAAGCCCTAAGCATTCCTGTTAGTGAATAAAAGGCCAACTTCTTAAAGCATGGAGTTAGGATGCAATTAGAACACCAACCTGAATTTAAAAAAAAGATGGCAGTCGGTCTCCAGCGTCCAGACCCTTTTTCCAGAACATTAAGATCTAGCCAACACTTTCCAAATCATTTTAATCATGAACATAACTCCAGAGGGAAAGTGATGGCCTTTAAGGGAAAACAAATCCTAGCTAAATTTATCCTCACACACAATTATCTCAAATTTGATGACAATATATATCTCCAGATCAGTGGCACCGTTATGGGTACCCGCATGGCCCCACAATATGCCAACATTTTTATGGCTGACCTGGAACAGCGCTTCCTCAGCTCTCGTCCACTCAAACCCCTTCTCTACCTACGCTACATTGATGACATCTTCATCATCTGGACCCATGGGAAGGAGACTCTGGAAAAATTCCACCACGATTTCAACAGCTTCCACCCCACCATCAACCTCAGCCTGGACCAATCTACATGGGAGGTCCACTTTCTAGACACCACGGTGCAAATAAGTGATGGTCACATTAACACCACCCTATACCAAAAACCTACTGACCGCTATGCCTACCTTCATGCCTCCAGCTTCCATCCCGGGCACACCACACGATCCATTGTCTACAGCCAAGCACTGAGGTACAACCGTATCTGGTCTAACCCCTCAGACAGAGACCAACACCTACAAAATCTCCATCAAGCATTCTCAAAACTACAATACCCGCACAAGGAAGTAAGGAAACAGATCAACAGAGCCAGACGTATACCCAGAAGCCGCCTACTGCAAGACAAACCCAAGAAAGAAACCAACAGGACTCCACTGGCCATCACATACAGTCCCCAGCTAAAACCCCTCCAACGCATCATCAGGGATCTACAACCCATCCTGGACAATGATCCCACACTTTCACAGGCCTTGGGTGGCAGGCCAGTCCTCGCCCACAGACAACCTGCCAACCTGAAGCATATTCTCACCAGTAACTGCACACTGCACCATAGTAACTCTAACTCAGGAACCAATCCATGCAACAAACCTCGATGCCAACTCTGCCCACATATCTATACCAGCGACACCATCACAGGACCTAACCAGATCAGCCACACCATTCATTCACCTGCATGTCCACCAATGTAATATACACCATCATATGCCAGCAATGCCCCTCTGCTATGTACATTGGCCAACCTGGACAGTCTCTACGGAAAAGGATAAATGGACACAAATCAGATATTAGGAATGGCAATATACAAAAACCTGTAGGAGAACACTTCAATCTCCCTGACCACACAATAGCAGATCTTAAGGTGGCCATCCTGCAGCAAAAAAACTTCAGGACCAGACTTCAAAGAGAAACTGCTGAGCTTCAGTTCATCTGCAAATTTGACACCATCAGCTCAGGATTAAACAAAGACTGTGAATGGCTTGCCAACTACAAAACCAGTTTCTCCTCTCTTGGTTTTCACACCTCAGCTGCTAGAAGAGGACCTCATCCTCCCTGATTGAACTAACCTCGTTATCTCTAGCCTGCTTCTTGCTTGCTTATATATACCTGCCCCTGGAAATTTCCACTACATGCATCTGATGAAGTGGGTATTCACCCACGAAAGCTCATGCTCCAAAATGTCGGTTAGTCTATAAGGTGCTACAAGACTCTTTGCTGCAAATCCTAGCTAGTACTGGCCCAACAATGTGGAAATCATGGAGTCCCCAGTCCAAGGCAGTCCACATAGCAGGGGAACCATAGACCCTGAGAACCTGGTAACTGTGAAATTGACATTATCAGTTTCATCATTGCTAACAGGTGTCAGGATCATAGGTCAGAATTAAACCAAATTTCAAAATAGCAAAACCGGAAATCCCACATTTTGGCCAGCTCTTATCTTAGCCGTTGTGGTATTTAATCCAACCCTTGTTTGATGATTTTCCCAATGTTTGTGTTCTGTGTAATAAAATTCAGAACTGCACATTCTGAACTCCTCAAAACCTATGTATGCTTCTGTCTGTGTTTCTTTCAGTTTGTTGCAGCCACAAATTATAAATGCCCTTTCCACTGAGTGATATGTAGCAGTGTAAAAACTTTTGAATCATAAAACTAGGATAGTATTTGTTTTGGAGACTCTCCAATGGGGGTATTGCATACTGTACCATACTTCTTTGGGGATGCTACCTACAACGTTCGAGGCTAGTCTAACTGTAATTTAGCTACTGTGGTTACTGAGAGAAAAAGATCTTGTGTCTGAAGCTGCAGTTGCTACATTTTAAAGGGTTCATTTAAAAGTTGTGCCTTTTAAATTGAAATATTGGCAAGGGTGTAAGAAACCTAGCTAAAGTTACAAATCTTTTGGTTCTGCAGCAGGAGATATTCAGAAGACCTTCTGAATATATATGTTTTACTTGTGCACCTGAGTAGCAGGAAGGTGGCACAGGAGGACGTCAGGGTCCAGTGATACCGTTAGTGCAGCACACACAACTTAATTTGATTTCGGTAACTTTATGCATTGAAAGTAATTTCTGCTGTGCATTCTGTCTTGCTATGTATTTTATATATTTGAAACTTTCTTTATGTATGTAAATCAACAAGCTACGTGACTCCACAATTTCACATGGATATCCCCACCATATCAATGTGTGTGCACAGAATGTATTTGAAGATGCGTATCTGAACTGGTTCTTCTGGTTAGTTATTTACCCTTTTCACTGTAAGGGTTAAAAACTTTGAGTAAACTCTAGCATACAGTTCCCAGGGGTCTATTTTTAGTTTCTCGTATGGGAACAATGTCAAAAAATAGTCTGGCACTTGTGACTTTGGATTTAGTGCACATAATGTTTATGAGTTGGTTGACACTGCGTTCATGTACCACCGTGCTTACATTAATGCATGTAATACATTTCCTTGTGCATTCATTAACCAGGTTCCAGGACAGAGCTACTGTTGTCACAGTATTCACAATACCAGTCTTAAGCTTCTGCTACAATCTGTTTTGATTCTAATGTTGTATTTGCAGTCTTCCTTATGGCTTACTGATCTGAAAGAGGTTTTGGGTCTGTGTTTTTTTCCAATGAGGGACTTGATGAATTGATAAGCATATTTTAGGGCTCACCCAGCTTGGTTCCTTCCTTGACCAATAACTAGCCTTCCACAGACCCACCTCAGAGCTCTCTAATTTTTCTTTTGGGCCAGGTCTGCAACCCAGGTCACTTTAAATCTTGACTTCTTTCTGTTGTACAGAGGAGGATAAATTTCAGCTGAATCTTGTGTGTGGTTTGGTGGAAGTTGTGAAAATGTCATGTATAGACCATGAAAAATACTCCCCCCTCCATCTAGTATATAAAATTCACAACCATCCATTTTAATTAAATTTCCAGAAAAAAACAGTGGTTGGGAATTATGTCTGTCTGTCCTCTTCCATTTTGTTTCAGTGCCATTATGTCCACTGAGGGTCAGTTGTTGGTTTAAGACAATGGGTATGGTTAGTCTTTCTGATTAAATATGGTGTCTCACATACTATCTAAAACAAAATAAATCCAACTTCTAAGATGGACAGCAAGTAACACCGCTTGAGGTAGGCCAAAATTACATTGCACTTCATCTGTCCTGGCCAGCAAAACAGCCCCATGGACCATTGGAACAAATAGCCTCTGGGGTCTGCTCAGAATTTGGAAGATTTAAAAAAACAACAAAAAATTCAGGCTTAAGTTTGGTCATGCCTCCTGCATTGTTGCTTAGGAAGTGTAGCTCAGAAATAGGGCCAAGGCTTCATAGAATTCAGTTGTATACTAATGTAATGACATCACTGTCATGCTCTGCTCTGGAGAAATTCACGTGCACACTCTCTTCTCCAGGCCTTGTAATAGAGGTGTTTTACCAGTAACACAGCAGCAGAGCTCTGTTTTGGGAGCCAGACTGATGAAATCTTTGCTCCTAAATATCCATACATTGGGCAAGGGCAGAGAAACTCTGTGCAGACTAGAGATATGTGCCTTAGAGTTGACAGGTTACAGTATTTTATTTCTTCTTCTTTTTTCCTTCCTTCGCTCTCCCTTTCATGTTAGCTATGGTTATTGGTTGGCCTCGCTTGTATAGGCCAGTTTTCATGGCTATACAGGCCAATGTTTAAAATTATTTATAAACATTTATAAATTGACCTGCTGCTGGCCTGAGATGGAGAATAGTGGAATCATGAAGGGACTGGGAGACAGGGAAGCATGAGGAGACCAGGAGTCTGGGAAGGGGACATGGAGAGCACAGAAAGAGGGGCAGCATGCTGCTGTGTTCATTGGCCTGAGAATGGGAAGGAGCCTGGGAGAGATAGGAAGGATGGGGGATAAAAAGGGTTCAGAGGACCAGGCAAGGTGCTGGGGTGGAGTTTAGGAGACACGATGAGCATACAGGAGTGCAGTGCTGCCAACCCCCAGTGCTCAAAAATCACGAGACAGGTTCTGAAAAACGGTGAGATTGGTTTAAAAATGAGCTTTAAAAATAATTGATTTTGGGTTCTCTATTTGCCTTCTTGTTTTCAAGCTTTTAGGGGTTACACTTTCAAACTTTGCTCCCCAAATTTCGGAGCTACAAAGTTGCTTTTTCCAAAAATGAAAACTGAGATTCTCTCGTAATTACTTGACTGCACAAGCTGGGTCTTTAAGAAAAAACACCAAATATTGAGAGACTTGTGTTAAAATTTCAGGTGGCATCACTAGAAGTGTTGCATGGGACAGACAGACTGGGACAAGGAAAAGTGAAGGGTTTTTTATTCACAGAAGAAACTTCAGATGCTCAAAACTTTCATGAGCCAAATCTCTAAGTGCTTAAGGTTTTCATTGTAGCTACTTCCTCCTTTTCCCTCCTGCCATCTTCCATTACACTGATACTAAAATTTACAACATGCAACCCTATAGACTTTCTAAGGCATGTCTACACTAGAGAGCTTACAGCGGCACAGCTGTACCAATGCCCCTGTGCTACTGTAAGATCTCTATGCTGACAGGAGAGAGCTCTCCGCTGGACATAATTAAGCCACTCCCAACGAGTGCTGGTAGCTATGTTGGCCAGAGAAGCTTTCCCACCAACATAGTGCTGTCCACGCTGGTGCTTCTGTCAGTGTAACTTATGTCACTTGGGAGTATTTTTTTTTCCACACCCCTGTCATAGGTTATACCGACATAAGTGATAGTGTAGACATAGCCTAAAGTCTGATGCAATTTGATGGACATTGGAGCCTATGCTCCCACATGATATGAACCTTTGGCACTCATTTAAATAAGGAAAGACCAGCTATCATCCCAACACCCTCCCCCTGGAACAAACAGACAAAAAAGCCCAATATTGTGTAAAAGAACTGGGGGTTGAAAGTTTTTCAATGGAATCCAACTAACACCACACCAAATTGCATTTCCTCTACAGGAATTCTACACTTCAGAGGGGAAAAAAAACCCTGAAACATTTACAGGTTTCAAAATGAAGGGTTAAGGAATCCTGCTAGTTTCCCACCGTTATCGTCATAACCCTTCGTCACGCACTGGGACGGTACATAGTAGTTATTTCTGTCTGTATTGCATGGATTCATTACAACAGCTTGCAATTTAATGTGCAGAGCTTGTAAATTAAAGACCCCTTAATCTAGTGATTGCAATTAAGTCAAAAGGATGTTCTGCAGCAGGCTTCTATCTTCTCCTCCTCCTCCTCCCTCTCACCTCAGTCATTCTATATTTAAAAAAAGAAATCCCAAACATATTGCCACATGGAGGGGATGTACAGGTAAGTCTATCCACAACTCCTAATGCGCTCTTATTCCTCTAAGACGTTTCTGCCTTGGCTGCTCCCTCACCCTAGTCCCCCAGATTCCGGTACTAAAACAATATACTGTATATACTTGTTCATAAGCCGAATATTTTTGGTAAAAAAGTGATGCATCAAAGAGCGGGGGGTTGGCTTATAAATGGGTCTACACCAAAATTTGATGATTGTAAACTCTATAGAATCATTGAATTGAATATCTAATATATTGTTGTTTTGTTTACCTGGAGCATCTGCAGGCGTGGAGCCCCTCAGCTCCCTGTGGCTGCAGTTCACCATTCCCAGCCACTTCCCACAGCTCCCATTGGCTGGGAATGGTGAACCACAGCCACAGGGAGCTGAGGGGTTCCATGCCTGCAGATACTCCAAGTAAACAAAATGCCCCGACCCGTCAGCGGCTTACCCTAACGGGCCGGGAGCCAAAGTTCGCCAACCCCAGGGTCGGCTTATGAAAGGGTCATACAGTTTTTGCTATTTTTACCAAACCATCTTGTGAGGTCGGCTTGTAAATGAACAGGCTAATGAACGCGTATATTTTGGAAGCCACTTTTCCCACTAATTAGTTCATATTGATCAAAATCAATAAACAGGCTAGGACGGTGCATGATTAATCTGTAATCTGTGAGCCTGGGCCACGGTGCTGCTTTTAGCAAAACCGTTTTCTCTGGACCACGTTTCTTTTCAAATACTCATGGAGCTGATTGTACTCTCTGTTTAATATGCTCAGTATGTATATCATTTACATTCTATAGACAGTGCCTGATTAAGATTGCCAACTTTCTAATTGCACAAAAACGAACACCCTTGCCCCACCTATTGCCCCACCCCTTCTCTGAAGCCCCACCCCAGCTCACTCCATCCCCTCTCCCCCACCCTCACTCACTTTCCCTGGCCTGGGGCAGGGAGCTGGGGTGCGGGCTCTGGAGTGGGGCAGAAATGTGTGGTTCAGGGTGCAGGAGGGGGGTCCAGGCTGGGGCAGGGGATTGGGATACAGGCGAGGGTTCCAGCTGGGGGTGCAGGCTCTCGGGTGGGGCCAGAAATTTGTGGCTCAGGGTGCAGGAGGGGGCCCCGGGCAGGGGGTTGGGGTGCAGGAGAGGGCTTAAGCTGGGGGTGCAAGTTCTCCAGTGGGGCTGGGGATGAAGGGTTTGGAGTGCTGGAGGGGGCTTAGGGCTCGGGCAGAGGGTTGGGGTGTAGGAGAGAGTGCAGGGTGCAGGCTCTGGGAGGGAGTTTGGGTGGGTGTGTGTGGGAGGCTCAGGGCTGGGGTAAGGAGTTGGAGAGTGGGAGGGGGTTTGGGGTGTGAGCTCTGGCCGGGCGGCACTTACTTCAAGCGGCTACCAGCAGCAGCTGCCATGTCTGGCTCCTAGGTGGAGAGGCCAGGGGGCTCTGCTCGTTGCCCACGCCCACAGGCACCGACCCCGCACCTTCCATTGGCCGCAGTTCCTGGCTAGTGGGAGCTGCAGAGCTGGCACTTGGGATGGGGGCAGCACACAGGGTTTCCGTGGCCGCCCCTGCACCTAGGAGCCGAGAATGCCGGCCGCTTCCGGGAGCCAGGGCAGGCAGGGAGCCTGCCTTTAGTCCGCTTGTGCCCCCAACTGTACTTTGAACGGCCCTGTCAGCGATGCTGACCAGAGCCACCAGGGTCCCTTTTCAACTGCACATTCCGGTCGAAAACCAGATGCCTGGCAACCCTGTACCTGATATTTTCTTGGGTAATAACAAAACAGTTATCCTGTAAAAACTATGGGGTGACCAGATATTTTCATGGATTTATTCCGAATTATGAAGTAGAGAACAATATTCTTAGAAACAGAACACTTTCAACAGTTTTTTTTCACATTAATAGCTACATTTTTTCCTCTTCTTCCCCCCCAACTGTAATGTGCGTGGGTGCGCGCGCGCACACATACACATACACTTCCTTAGCTTTTAGGGTTAATGGTGAGGCAAGGAAATAGCAAAGCTTTGAGTCTGATGCGCTGTTTCCTTTTCTGTTCTCCCTCCCGCCACACATCCCCCTTCATCCAACCTACATTTCTTGGCTCCGTTCAGCTATTAGTCTGTTCGAGTTGTGACGTAAATGACTCACAGCAAGTGACCCCCGTGGCAAACCTGTAAAACATTATACAGCATGAATAAGAACTTTCTTATTAGATCTGCAGCTGGCTAGATGCAGACATGGCAGTGAGGATGTTTTGAAAGAAAGGCACGGCTTGACAAAGAACCCAGTCTCTTGAATAAAGGTTTATACTGGCACTTCACTGTGTTTATAATACCATATGCCAGGGGCAGGGCTTCTTTTTTTTATCATATTGTTATTTAACTTTTTATACCTAATCAGCTCTTATATTGAGGTGACTGAGAAGGGGGAACTATTTTTCCCCCCTTGGGTTTCTCAGACTCAGGCTATCCTGCTGTAGTAAGTTCATGAGGCTTTGGAGGCCTAGACTCAAATCTCATTCATATCTAAAGGAAAGTACGTTTGTCAGGACCAGCTGTGTCTATTACAGGCAGGATTTTCTTTATATTTCAGAACATTTTGCAGAACAGACCCAGTGTGACTGGATTTTTGCATGTTGATATTGGAGAGATTTTTTTAGGTTGTTTGCTTCTTGTAACTGGACTCTCAGTTGCAGACATTGTCATAGAGAGCTAGTACATATACCATACTTGAAAAACCTACTTTTTTCCTCCCAACCCCATTCTACAGCATTATGTAAGCCAATGATAGTTAATCCATGATTTTCCGTTGTTCTTCTCTGGTTTGTGCCAAGATTCTGCGTGACCACAATGTGGATCGTCTGCTAGGACAAAAACTATCGCTTTCAGACTCTCCCTTCCTCTGACACTCAAACTGGTGGAGTAAATACGTATTTGCACTGGTAGCCAGCTGAGAAGACAGAAACATTTGGCTCACAGTGTAACTTTTTATTTAGTTGTTTTGAGGAATGTGTTAACTATGACTTGTTAAATAAAGCCCCATCCTGTGTGGCACTCGACACCTTGCAGTGTCAGGTCCTTATATCTTATGAAATGGGGTTTTGTATTCTAAATACGTTCACTCATTTTTTGTAGTTCTCTGTAACTCTGTCCAGTGACAAAGCGGCTCTTTGGTTGCTGACAGCTGAGTTGCTAGTGCTGTACACTGTGGCCTCTGAGGGCTGTTAAACTGCTCAGCTCCAGCAGCACAGCACAGTCAGTTCAGCACAAGACTCTAGCACTAGAGTTTTCTTGGAAACACACTTTTTCTGTCAGAGAGAACTGGAAAAAAAAAAGTTCACAGAGTAAGAGTGATGCTAGTAGAAACAAAAGCTGGCAAGAGCTGAGTAGGAATCTGAGCTAATTCTTTTGTTTTTTTTTTAATGATTCAATAAAAGGATATAAATTATTTGGAAACAAATTTGCTCCAACCCTCCTCCCTCCCCTGCAGTTAAGGGTTATAATCATGGCCCCATAGTTAGAGCTGCAGCCAGGCTTCCATTATGTATGCTATTTTTCCTTACACAAAATAACTCCTTTCAGGCCATAGGAGAATTTCTTTGGAAAGTTAAAGGAAAATTGTCCAGTCATTTCTGACTTGATCTTTGAGTTCATCTGCCTACACTTTGACAAATGAACTGGAAAGTTGCCTAGTTGCTTTGCAACATTTTAAAGTTTCTCTGTATCTGATGATATTATTGCTGAGTTATTACTATTATTATTTACTACTAATTTTAAATTATATTAAATCACAGGAGATCTTTCACTGCTTACATGCAGGACACTTTTAATCCTCCTCCATTAGCATTAAAGATTTGGACTCCATTAATGTAGGAAAATCCAGAGTAAAAATAGGAGTGCATTGGCTTCCAAATAACAGGTGATGTTTGACATATCCTATGAGGCACACAACCTCTGCACAATGAAACCACTGAACGTTAGGATAACTTTTAAACCAAAACTTTTCTGTATCTGACAAACTGAGAAGCTGTTATGGTGGTTATCATGTTAGTTTGTAGTTATCAGGCCCTTGAGAGAGGCATCATCTTGTGGTCTTGGCCAAAGACTAGGAACAAAGAATTCACAAATTATTTCTAGCCTTGACACTACTAGCTCTGTGGACTAAGGAAAGACTCTGTTTCCTCATCTGGACAATGGGGCTACTAATTACTCATGTTCCTCAGTGGGGCTTTGTGAGGACTTAGGCACCTAACGCCTTTGAAAATTTACCCCTTAATGTTTGTCAAGTATATGTAGTGCTGCTTCTTAATTCAGGTGGATTTTTTTTCATTCACTAGGTAGAGGCGCTGCCAGGCTTTTAAACAGAACAGAAATCATTCCTCTATTCAGTGAATACGCCTCCTTTCTGGCCATGTATTTCAGGAGAGCAAGGAGTGAATAGTGCACTTCTTCCACATCACCTAGTCAGAAGGTAGCTGTAAAGTCTATTGTACAGATGTCCAAATACTCAAAAACATGAGTGAACAGAAGTTCTGCGACCCCATGAATAGGAATGGCACTCGAAGAATTCCTTTGGAACTTACTTTCTTGGGGAGAAGTAGAAGGAAGCCAGTGTCTTCATATTTTTGAGTTTGTATGGAACTTAAATAGCTTTTGAGTAGAAGTGGACCTCAACAACTTTCGGAGTGTTCAAAATCCAAAGCTGGCTAAACCTATCCCCAGATCTAAATGCTTCTGAACTTTGAGGGGCTTGAAGTCTGAATCCAGATGATTCAGTTGTAGCCTTGTCTTGGTATTGTAAGAAAGTGAGACGCCTTCTTGATACTCAAAATAAATACAACACAGACACCTCATTTGTCTACCTATTCAGTTTATTGGCTTCCCTATACAAAGCTTAGTTCCAAAACCGTTAGGAGCAAGAACACCAGAATAGCTATGACTGATTACATACATAGGAAACTGTCATCCGTAATGAAACCTTTGGGATTCAGGTGTAAGCAAGGCTCTCCACAAGTCCTTGTTCCTTGGTAGATGTCATTTTCTACAGTCATGGAGACTCCCACCTTTGTATTTAGATACAGCTTGAAGTCTGTAAGGTGTTACTATTTCACCTGTAATCCCCAGAAATAGTTTGAGATTCCGGGTACTTTAATTCCAGTACCTTCTTAATAAAGGATGTGCAAAATCCAGCATGCTGTGCTCCAAATATACTTCCTTCTCAGTGAATCTACTCCTCCACCCCCCAACACCACACACATCCAACCCAATGACCCCAGCCGCCTTCTTATATCCAAACAGAAATACAGTCCATTTGCCAGACAAGCCGCCTCCTCTATCTGGCAATCTTCCTGTATATTTGCCTAGTTTTGCACAATCACTGAGCCCAATCACACACAAAAAAATGTAATTTACTAAACAAGGAAGTGTTTCTTTGAGCATCATGAGTACACAGGGTCAGTCCATCTCAGCCATGTGAGCTACACAGGGCATGTTTGGCTCAAAGTCAATTATAAAAGCAATGTTAAAATGCTTTCTGCTGATAGCTGTACAAGTGAGATTCTTCCCTGGCATGAAATCCTAGACCTATGACTCCCACACCGAGCAAAATAACAACAGCAATCTGCTTGCCATGTTCTCTGTACATTTTTGGGTCCCCCCGCATCCCCTCCAAGAAAGTTGACATCCTACTCCCAACGACCTCCTACTAGGAAATTAACTTAGATGACAATCAAAATTAAAGACCTTTTCTGGAATTCCGCTTCTATGTTCTGCCTCATCCCAGCTGGGAAGGACTGAGAATGATCCTTTAGGATTTGGGTCCCAGTGCAGAGGTGAATCAGTGGGCAGCAGGGAGCCTGGCACATTCCTGGCCAGCCACCTGCTGCCACGATAGAGACTCACCAGGAGGAGGAGGTGTGTCCACACACTCCAACTTCTGAAGAAAGAAGGAACAGGCAGGCGTCATTCGACTCTTTCACTGGTGCATGGCATACACTTGGAAGCTATCTGTGACTTGAAAGGTGTTTGAGTCTGGGTTCAGTGCAGTTTCAATTCACCTCACCAGTCCAGCCTGCTTTCCAACTTACTTTAGTGAGTTTTCTTACATGAAAACAAATTTTGGAGGGTTCCAAGATACTCAGCATGTCCCAAGAGTCTAGCAAATGGTTGGTGAATGTTTTTGCAGGTATAGAGCATATTGTATTCATTGCTTTGAAAACCAGATTGCTGTTCTCATTCTGTCCACTGCTTTCCAACTTTTGCACCTCCATACTGTAACCCTGAAGTTGGTCATTTTGCCCTTGTGTCTCTGCAAGCCAGTCCTCACTATTCTGTGCAGAATAGGCCATTTTTGCTATGGGTGCTAGGTAACTTGCTTCCCAAACCTTAGATTGTATGGACAATGGAAGTTCAGTTTCACAAAGGATTTTGAGATCTCCAGATTTGACCCAATTCCAAATTTGAACAAACCTCCCAAATTTCCGAATTCTTCACAAAAGGGAATTCGGCCGGGGGGGGAAGGCATTTCAGGTGAATCAAAACATTTCATTTTGACAAAATTGAAATGTTTCAATTTCACTTTTTGAAAATTTGTACTATATTTTAATATATAATATGATACAAAATAAAATTAAGTAATTTCAAAACACAAAATTGAAATAGGCTGTTTTGGCATGATTGGATTTTTTTTAAACAAAATTCTAGTGCAATTGACTCAGTTTTACAAAGCATTTTGATTTCAACAGACCTGCATGTTCCAATGGAATGTGGTTCCATCAAAGTTTCTCCAATGAGCTCTGCCTCATGTTTTCTGCAGGCAAAGTGTTGGCTGCTTTCACTACCTTTGCTCTTTGCACACTGGGTATGAGGGAGCAGTCTGTTTCTCTCTCAGCTGTTCTATATTGGCCTGATAGTGTATTTGGTAAGAAGAGCACCCTAACTGCTAATCAAAATCTCATTTCATTTCTCATGGCAAACCCCCATGCTACTGGGCAACTAAAGCTAGACATAAGATTAATATATTTTCTGTGTAATACATTTTAATGCGCAAGTGCGTACTCTCTCTCTCATATACACATGAAACACAGACCCATTTTTGCATCATGAGGCCTGCAGTAGATTGGGAGGATTTTTCCATGGTAATCTGTACAATTACAGAAGCAGATATTTGAAAAGTGGAAAAGCTATTGGGCAAGTTACCCGTGCTTTCTGACCTTTGTGACTCTCACACTGCATGTAGTCTTCTCAAGTAGCTACTGAGATAATTTGGCCCCGGAGATAAAGAGTTTGCTAAAAATAACTCTCTCTTACTTTTGGTCTTTTGTTGTGTTGAGGGGTCTGTTTGTTTGTTTTTAGTTTTACCATACCTACCAGTCTGGTGATAAAATTCAGGACTGAGGTTATCCCATTAAATACTAGCCAGCGTGGTCTGGCTTTACCCTCAAGAGATTGTCGACTCCAAGCATTCAGCAATTATAAGTCAGGCTCCCCAAAATTGCAAAATTGGTTTAAAAATGAGCTTAAAAATAATAAATTAGGGTTCTTTCTGTTTGCTCTCTGGTTTCAGAACCTTTCAGATTCACATTTTTTTTTTCTCCATTCCATAACGTTTAGGAACTTACTTTTACTTGTAAATGAAAGCTGAGATTTTTTTTAGTCACATAGCTCCAGGACCTGGGATTTTAAGAAAAACACATAATATTGTGAGATTTGAGATACAGCTGTAAGAAACAGCAACACTACTACTACCAGTCACATTCCTGAAAAATTATATAGGTATTTTGGCTAATTTAACTTGAGACTTGTGAGTATTGTTGGAAGCTCTAAAAACATCTTGGAAATGCCTTTCATTTGTGTCTCTGCATAACAGCTTTATTTTCATCCTGTGTTTTTGTGCTCATCTGTGAGTTACGGGTTAGTGAAAGAGGCTGACTTCATAGCCACAGAGTCTGAAGTACTCTATTTATTCACAGATCAAATACAGCATGGAGTGCAGCATTGGAGGCTTTCTTACAGTGCATTGCCAGTTACCCCTAACCTAGAGAACAGTTCAGGCTTCATGCCCATTTAATTCATGGCTTCACTGCATAGAATGGCAATGAGATGGTGGTTTACTGTCCATTGCGAATAGTAGCTTTGGGACAAAGACATGCTCTCTAGGAACTAGGCTTGATACCATCAGACTCATTTCACATAGGTCACCAAACAGCAGTCAAGTGGTATGTTTTCTGTCATGGTTGGCTTGGGTGTAATTTGAGTTGGCAGCTGATATTCTATTACCCCATAGACATCCAAACCTGTAATAACTTTATTAATTTCTCTTTTAAAAAAGAATTTTTTAAATGTTTCACTTCATTAAAAAAACAAGTGACAGTTCTAGGACAAATGAGATGATGACTAAGTAAAACCATATTTAAGCTACAAATAAAAGATAGGGGTGAGGTGGGAATTTTCCATTTGTTCTTCCCAGTATTCTCAGTTCATAGACCAGTTGTCCCCCAGTGCGACAGAGATTGATGGCAACAGATCCTCTTGTAAGGAGGTACTGTTACTACAAAGGGTATATCTACACTGCAATTAAAAACCCGCAGTGGCACATGCCAGCTGACTCAGGCTAGGGGGCTGTTTAATTGCAGTGTAGACGTTTGGACTCTCATTGACAGCTTGAAAAGTCTCTTGATTTTTGTGAAATTGGGCTGGAACCCTCTTAAGAAAAGCCTCTCTCACAGTATTCTCTGCTCAGAACAAAACCCAGACAAATGACCCATAATTGGACAGCTTAAGTTGGCTGAACTTTTTTTAAAATCTCAGTTTGGGTGGAGCTGTTTGGTTTTTATTTTGCCCAAACCAGTTGTCCCTAATTAAGTCCTCCTAACAGAGGAATGAAGGTGGCAGCACATCTGAATGTTCAGCAGCTGGGAGTGAGGGAAACTTTCAATGTTTGTGCTGGCTGTGGAGACTCTTGAAGATTTCCACCTTGCTTGCATCATTTCCCTGCTCTTTCACAAAGGCAGATAATTGGTGTTCAGAGCCTGCCCTCTCCCTGACACTTATTGCAGAACAGTTGCCTTTTGGGCAGAGAGATAAGATCACCCAATAGCTGAAAAGAGAGGATATTTCTGCACCCTCAGGAATGCTCTTGAGATCCTAGGAAAAGGTTTAAATCTGTGACAAATATTGTGGGCATAGATGTTCAGTGAACAAGGGAGAACTTCTAGATGAATAAGATTGAGGCTGAGAGCCATGATTGCCTGAGTTCTAATCTCTGGTGAGACACTGTCTCTGGGTAGCTATCTGTGCCTCAGTTTCTCTGTCTGTAAAATGGAGATAATAGTTTTAGAACTCTCTCACAAGGATCTTCTGAGACTTCCTAATTTTTGGACAGAGCTTTAAGACTAGAATGCTAAGTAACTAATTATTAGGATCCGTTGATTGGGCCTAGAGAAGCCAAACGGGGCTCAAACTAACGTACCTGGAGTCAGAATAATTGTAATTATCCAAGTGTCTTCAGTCTCAGGGAGAAGGACACATCTGGTGTCCAGGCACCAGAAAAAATCAAAGTGTGAAGAGTTTTTGACCTTTGCTTCACTGGGGCCAGGATTTCATCCATGTAGCTGACTTGTCCCCAGCCAAGGGACCTAGTCACTAGGATTAATTGATGTGCATTAACTTCTATTGAGACAGGTCTTGGTTGATTGGAATACAGAAGTAAAATACTATCTCTAGCCAAACCCTTGTGTAAGAGGACAAAATGTACATATTTTGGGACACACAGTAACTGGGGAAAGTAGAAACTGAAATTACTTTGGCAACAGTGAGGAGGAGGCCTCAGGGGCCCATAATGGGACTGAGTAAGAAGGAATATCCTCTTTCAGCTGGTGTTTTATATAGATTCTTCCATAAAGTAAGCCGAGAAACATTGTTTTCTTGATCAGCGCTAGCCCAGTTAAGTGATATATTTGAGCCGTGTGCAATATAGATAAATATTAGATTGTGCAGGTTTTAAGATAATACAAGTTATTCTAGGGCAGTGGTTCTCCATCTCTTCTATACTGTGACCCCATGTGACAATACAAGAGTTTTGGACCCACTCTCCCTGCTATTAAACAAAAAAAAGGGGGGGGAAGGGAGTGAGTAATCTCAATCTGCTGAAACCTGTTCCCAACCCCCAGGTTGAAAACCTGTTTCTTGGGCAATTTATATTTGTTAGATGTTGATATGTGAAATGTATTTATCCTGGCCTTTTCCCTCCCGTTTTACCTGTACTCTAGTATGTTGTTGGACATGTATGTTTGGGACTATAGCACTTCAGAAATAAGGTACATAACATGTATTATTTGGTGCATTATGTGTAAATCACATGATTGAAACTGTGCCATTTATGTAGAAAGTTTATGGTTCTATTAGCAAAAAGGAGATTATATGAATAATACTGAGGACAACATGAGATTAAATATGGGCAAACAAATGTGCCAAGTGTAAGGTATAGGAAACACTTTCTTTTGATGATGCCCGTCTGAGATAATATGCATTTGTGAATATAGCTCATTAAACATAAATCAACAAAAAATACAATAGCTAAACCAGTGCATTCAAATTCACTGAATAACCCAGGCATCTCACACTGAGAAATTCATCGAGAATCATTTAGAGAAGATACACTCCCCTAATTTAAAAAAAACAAAAACAAAACCTTAGAGGCCTGTCCTCTGAATTATATTAAAATGTGGATGGTATACAGTGAGTTCATTAAGATACTGTAGAAGCTGGAACAAAATGACAATTGACTACCGTCCCGCTTCTGTTGAAAGTTATTTAAAAAAAATTCTATTTAAAACAAAAAGGGAAGGATGGGGAAAATGGTCAATAGGCAGTTCGTAGAAGGCATGACACTTTCTGGATTTACAAAATGTGTGAAAAGTTATAAACCCCTGTGTGCAGTGAAAAAAGAAAGGTATGGTCTTAACACAGGACTGGGAGCCAAGAATCATGACTTCTGATTCTCCATCTGACTCTGGTTCCATCTGTGGCTTTGAGGTACAAATTTTCTAAACTGTCCCCTTAGTTTTTTCATGCTCAATTTCAGATACCTTGGGCCTCAGCAATCACAACTCAGTTCTGGGCAAAAAACATTTCTGAAACTTGGGCCCAAGATGTCTCAGTTTAGGCATCCAAAAACAGTCAATCAAAACTTGTGGTCACTTTTTAAATTGTTTTCCCTAACCTCTCTATTCAAGCAACATGAAATCCTTTCCAAGGCTGCCAATGTCCTCCTTCCATTATATCATTCATCTTGCTTTGACTAGATTGTGTAGTGTAGTGTGAGAAGGCACTGGAAGTTGCAATGATCTGCCCTTGTGCTTGGGGGCTGACTACATTTGTAGTCCTTGTGCCCACCTGATCACAAGGACTATGTGAGAGTAAGCAGCACTAGCCACACCAGAGTAAGTGGAACCATGATCCCCTCCACATCAGACAGGGGCTATGACAAGCAGGAGAAAAAGTGACCATGCTGGGTAGCTTTGGGAAGCATATTGCTTGCCTCCTAGAGATTGTACTGAGGTGGTTCAGCTTTTCACTGCAGGGAATTCCCATAATCCAAAATCTGGCCCCTTATCTTTAGAGAGTTTTTGTTTGTAGATTTTAGAACCTATGAAATAATCCTGAAAACAACGTTTTAAAATTCATAGTAGTTCGAATGGCAGAGTTTTAAATTGTGTTAGTACTTCAGCCCATGTTTGAAAAGAATTTATTTTTAATTTGACCTGTAGATATCTCTACTTAACTCTTTCCTATTTAGAGGAGGATGCTGATAACCAGGTTTTGGTGTTTTGTTTTGGTTTTTTCCCCACATAATTTGAGCCCTATATTCATGCCCCTGACTTTGCCTGTTTATATCCAGCATCTCTGCATTCCAGATGGAGTGAAGCGCATGTGACAGGAATATGTATGTATTTTGGAGCAGAGTTGGGTGTGAATGAGAAACAGTTGTCTGTTTAGACACCTACTTAGAGATTACTCAGAATCCTGCCTCTTTGCATTACTGTTTGTTGCTCTCTAGGTTTATCTCAAAGGAGGCTGTCAAGGCTGGTAAGCCTAAAATTTGACCTATCTTGACAGTGATCCCATATGGACAGCTACACTTTCAGTACCTTTCACTGCCAATACAAGTTAGTAATGTCTGTTCTCTGTACTGAGTCATTGACCGCTTTTAAAATGTTCCTGTAGGGAGAAACGGGAGAATGAGAGAAACTTCCCAAGGGCAGAGCAATTGGACGCAATGACCTTTGTGTTTTTTGTTGTGTAAATGGGCCTGCCACTTCCATCTCCTTATCCTATTGGAACATTTGTTTTCTTTTCTGTTGCTGTTGTGAGTTTGTGTAGCATGTAGGGCAGGCTGTTGAAAAGTGAATTCCGCTGAAAAGCTAGGGCTTTGTACGAGGTTCTGCAGGAAATCTAGGAAGCCTGAGTTTACAAGACTTGCCATGGTTCCTTGCACAAAAGGCATCTCTTGTGGGTTGCTTGAGGACTCCCTTTTCAGGGACCACTGTACAATGGGGATGTTTATATTAGAATTTATTTCTGGTAGACAAATTCGGAGCATTACATTGTATTTATCATAACTAATTGCTAATAAGACCCTGATGATTATTTTGTTTGTTTACTATTCCAGTTTTCTCTTCATACTCTGTCAGGTTGAGTTGCTGATGCAGAATAACTGTAATTTTCGAGATTGTCACTGCGTAAGCCTGCAATTTGTTCCATTTTCCACACTGAACTTCACAACAGGAAAAGAATCTGGGAGTTTTGGCTCCTACAACATGACCTAAAGCAACAGTCTCTGTTACCTTTAGTAATGTGCAGGTTTACAGCCCATGTAAGCGAACGGAAAAGTGATCTCATGCACAGTGGAGCAGGTCTGTCGCTTCGTGTTGTACAGTAATGTACATCGACATGTGGGTCCCAATCCTGCTCAACCTGAAGGGGTGTGATTAATTTTACTGACTGTGAATAATCCCACCAAAATAAATGGGATTAAACATGTTCATGACTCTTTGCAGGAATGGGGGTTATAGCCACTGCATATTTTGTGCCAGCAATACCTGGCTGTTGTTGGTGATACAAAGGTCAAAATTAACCCTCCATTCCCCTGAAAACCACCATCCCTGTTGATACCCATGTTGACAGACTCAACCCATACACCATGGACTGAACTGATGTAAAGTGAGCAGTACCCTTTCACCCCAGATATATAGTTGCACCAGATCAGGGTTGAGGTCTGAGGGTGGGGTAGTATGGGCGAAACGGTGAGCTGCTGTTGCTGTCTGGGCTGGGCTTGTTTATTGGCTAAATAAAGGACTTAAATCTCCAAGCCGGCCTAAAACCTTTCACGAGCATAAATTCACCTACATTTAAAACCTAAATTCACATGGAGGGGGAAATCCCAGTGCTGTTCAGCTGTTACACAAACAATATGGCCAGGGATTTCTCTGTGTACATTTCGACAGGAAACCAACAAGGTGGTTTTGTCAGTTGTTTTTCTGTGCCATGTAGGGATAAATATGAAGTGGGTCTAGATTGCTGCTCAGTACATATCCTTGTGGTTCCCCAAAAGTGCTTTGCCCAGGATAGTTGGTGGAGGTGGGGGCTTAGAGAGGAGAGGGTGTCTGTGAAACGTGTCACACTGGAGGAAGATCGCTGAACTGATTTAATTAGTTCTGCTTCAGCAGCTTCATTTTTGCTCGGGTCACTGCTACATTCATCCACTTGCATTTTTTTCCCCCTCTCAGCAATAGACAAATGTATGGTGATAATTAATGTGGCAGGTTGATCGAGATTGGGTGGCAGAGAGGCAAGTTTTCCTGGATGAATGATGAAGCATTGCTGGTTAAACTTAAAAGTGCATAGATTGAAATAGAAAGTAGTTAGTATAAAATCCCCCACTCCCCCAAGGGTGTGTTTAAACAAAATGTACTTTGAGTTTTGACATTGAACTTTCATAGTAAACTACCAGATGATACAATGTCATTCTAGGACTTTCAGTAGCTGGGATCTATCACCTGAAACTCAAGGCCAGCTTTATGTGTATTGTGAAGATGCAAGATCTGGGGTGGTGGGGTGCTAATGACAGAGCCTGCTTTTTTTAATTCTTTCTGTATCCAGGTGGAATGATCGCTGACATGGTGAGACTGCTTCCCCCTTGAAGCCAACCTTAGAAGATCATTTAATTTTTAGAAGTTTGGGCCTCACTGCCCTGATTTCTCTTTTCGGAAATGGAGCATGACCTACTAGTGAATATGCAGCAGATTAGCTTTAGCCTTTAATGCTGAGAGTCCTTAGATGCATCAGAGTTTGCTACTAGTTCAGCCACCCCTGTCTGATAAAACATGTCACTGGGACCTATGTGCTCTTTTTCATTCTGTTTTGTTGCTCCCATCCTTCTCCTCGCCACCTACAATTTCCTACTGGGGTGGTATGCTTAGACTATCCAACACCCCAAGTTACTTGGCAATTTTGATTAATAGGCTCATTATAAAGATACAAGTAAATCCTCCACACTAGAAGCCCAGAGCTAAATGTACCGTACATAACTGAATAGTGTGATAGAGAGTCTAGATTTTTCTGTGTTAAATTTTGCTTCATTAAATCACAAACATTCCTTTGGGTGCTGACATTTAACATAATACAGCACAAGAAGGCACAGTTGTGTCCATTGAACCGATGAGAAGTTATGCTTCTGTTTTGGACTCGCCATTGTATTGCTCCGCTGTATTTCAACCCCACTTCTGAAAGCCGAGGGAAACATTAATCCTGAAGCTAGCTGTTCCCATAATCCAAGGGTTTTACATATCACATCAATCAGACATCAAATTGCCCTTTTAAAAATGTCTAGGTAGTTTTTCTTTTTATTTATTTTACTTTTTCATTTGATCACTTCCCAACAAGTGCACACAGTACTGGAAAATACCTGCTCTGTTAAACACCCTGAAATTTGTTTATTATGAAACTTGCCTTTTATATGGGGTTAACCTACTGGTATGTGTTGGAAAGACTTGAAAAATCGCAGTACAGCATGTTTGATTTTTCTGAATAAATTTTTGTTTTCCTCTCCACCACCACCTAAGGAAATGTTAGATCCAGTGAAAATTGCTGGATTGACAGCCCTGGACAATAATGTCCTGTGTTTATGCACAGAGGAAGTACAACATAGATGAAGGCAGGGGACACTCTCCTTTGCTGTCCTGCCAATGTGGCTCAATTTGTTCCTAGAGGAACCACTTCTAAAAGTTAAAAGGAAAGTGTAACCACCAGACCCATTCAGTCCTAAACTTTTCTTCTAGGTCAAATTCTGGAATATTTTAAATTGCCCTTAATGTGAGCTTTCATTTTCTGGGTTAGTAGTGCAGGTGGATCAGCCAAACTACTTGGATCTTGACCCAAAGTCCATTGAAAGTCTTTTCATAGACTTGAGTGGGCTTCAGATCAGGCTGTCCATTATTATCCAGTAAGGCAATATTTGGTTTTCAAAATTGCTGGTTCATATAAGGCATATAAACCCTTCCATCTGACACTGGAAAAAAATAAGCATCTTAAGAGAACATTGCTGTTTGGGATCAGTGTTAAATAATGGACTGCAAAATGCTGTGTTCCGAGTGGGGATCTCTTCCATGCTGGAGAGAGAACCAATATGGCAGTTGCAGTATTTGCAGCACAAAAAGCAGAACAGATTTCTTGTAGGAGAAGTGTGTTTAGATTCATTGCTACATTAAATTGCTGAATATTCTTGTGTACAGTATGTTGTGATTTGCCGTCTACTGCAGCAGACTGCTAATTGGTCAGTTCGGTACTAAGACTGCGGTGCTGTTAGTATGTAGTTAATGATTCCCCATGGAAAAGCAAACAGATATAAATGCGCTTATATGATTCTTGTCTCTTTCTAGGAAACTAATTGTACAAAAAATGGACTTGAATGTGTACATTTGAACTGCAGTGACTGAATAGTAACCAGGGTTTTGAAATACAGTAGACGCTTGTTTGCAGCCTCACCTTATCAGAGCAACTGCTGCTTACGAGCAACATTTCCTCAGGAATACTTTCCCTACTATGAATTGTCCACTCGGTAACAGCAACATAGCAACAGTGTAAGAGCAACGTCTGGGGCGGAGATTGGGGAGGGCCATGTCGGGGCGCTGCCCTCCCAAACAGCATCTTTCCACAACCTTCCCAACCCTGGCCCTTCAGCGCAGCTCCAGGGCACACAGCCCTGTTCACTTGCCCGGCCTGACAGAACCTGCATGCAGAGCATGTGGGGGGGGGGGAGGAGTTTGGTGGGAGGGTCTGGAAGAGGGGGGAGCTAGGTTTGGGGGAGTAGCAGAGGCACAGCTGGAAGACTTCCTTCTCCCATCCTCATCGTCTGGCTTGCAGGCACCTGGGGGGTGGGTGTTTTTGCTATTTTGCAGTGGGGAGTATCACACCCTCCTCTCCCATGCACTGAGCTTCCCCTCTATCTCGGTTGCCAGCGGGAGGGTGTGGGTGTGCTGTTTTGCAGTGGGGGGGGGGAATCAGGGGACCCCTCTCCCCATGGCACTGACCTGTCCCCTTCTCCCCTCCCGTCTCCGCTGTCCATGGTAGGAGCCACTCCCCCCTCCATTGCAGGCTGTGCACTGTGGCCTCCCCAGCCATCCATCCCTCGCCAGGGTGGACCATGACAATGCCAGCGGGAGCATCCTCAGCCTGTCCCTGACGGCTGGGCTCTCTCAGCCGTTTTGCCGACTGGGGACTCTCCTGCCATACCCAGGGTTCCCCTCCCTCGTTCCCCACAACTCCCATCCCAACATCGAAACACCCTTAATTCTTCATACACCTTTGGTCAGATGACGCTCCCATAACTGCAACAGCCACTTAGGAGCAACATAGCAAAATGGCTACCAACGAGCAGCTACTCTAGTATTTTTTTCCTCTCTTCTGTTCTACTTTTGCATCTTTACAAGCTCATTATCATACATCCTCTCCTTCAGTTCTGAGCTATGACATGGCTTCATTGCTACTGTCTTCCCCTACAGATGAGCCTTCCCAGTGTCAGTTACCCTCAGTGCACTACACTCCCACCACAGCTATTGTCATATCAGGAAAGCTTGCTCTCAATCCCTTCGTCTTGGCCTGGCCAACATGGACTTTTTCCCCTATCTTGTGGTCTCAACAGCCATGCATAGCATGGAATGGTGGAGAGTGCAATCTTTAGCTGAATGCTTTGATTTTAAAAAAATGTTGAAAACCTATCCACTGGAAATCAGTTTAAGGGATTTCGAAACCATCTAGCAATGCCTTACTACATATTCCACATCTGCAAATGTCTTTGACTCTATATCCTTGGGATCACTAAGAATTAAGTGTTGCTTTCAAAAATATAATTTATAGTGGTTGCAGTACAGAATATTTTTCCAGGGGTCTTCCGCCAAAAACTTGAGTGTTCAGAAGTAACATCTGACATATAAACGGATTACTTGAAGTGAGAAATTCTGTGGCATTACTGAAAACATTAGCAATTTAATTTGTTTAGTAATATTATCAACGTGGAACAAAGAGTTTGTGGCGGAATATAACTCATCCCGGTAAGGGGATGAGGGTAGGTGGATGCTTCACCAAAAATTAATTCCCTTCATTTTTTCTAATGCAACCTATTTACTGTAGAAAGTTAAACATGCTCGGTTCCAGTCAATGTATTGATCAACGGGTGCATAATTGTTCCTGCATAAACTACACTGCTGTCAGTTCCAATTTGCCTCACTATATATCCAGGTTCCTTTTGTCCCCATGCAGTGAAGCCAGGATTTCTACAGAAGTTTGTCTGGAAATATTATCAAACGTCATATGCTACCATGAGAGAAGTCCTCAAAAACGTAATCTTTTTTTGCTTCCTCTTCCAGAACCAGATATGATCTCATTCCTATTATTCCTTTGGAATGGAGTCTCTGGATTGTGTCCTTAAGACAGCTTCTTCACCATTTTGTTATTTCCTTTTATGTTGTTCTCATGTGCTGCAGCACCAACCAGTATCTCCTTTATTATTTTACTTGTTGAGAGTTTTACTTTCCATGTTCCCTGCTGCCTGGTATCCTGTTAACTGACCGCTTTAAGACTTCTTATGTTTTGCTCTACGTTGCACGCTGTCTTGTGTTAATATGATTAGTTGCTTGACTATGGCATACCCACGATCCAGACCGTGACACTCCGACCCCATAGAATCTGACTTAGTAGCTTCCAGTTTCATTATGATACCGGCTTCATAGTGCTCATTTAGCTAGATAGCCATTCAGCATTTGCTCTACAAGGAAAAAGCTCAGGATGATACCACTGCCTTACAGACCCTGCCAATTAAACCTTAAACATGGGATAGTGCTGTGTTTCTCGGACTCACTCGAACTATTTCAAGCCTCTTTCCGTTTTAAAAATTGCCTCCACCCCCAGCTGTCATCCAGCAAGTCTTGAACTTTTGAAAAATCCTTTTTGGACTAAGAAGCGGCTAAAAGGCATCTCTTCTTGCAGGTCTCAAAACAGAAGCTGACCTTTGTGATTTGTAGGACTCCAAGCTGTTGGGAGAGAGTGGGTGCAAAAGTTGTAGCCCCTGTGGCAGTGGGACAAAAGGGCTAAATCAGGCAAGCACATGAGATGCAAGTCTGTACAAAGCCCCAAATAGTTGCTTGTCTTTTCTTGTCCTTTAAAGCTGGCCGTACTTAGAACCTGGGGGGTTGAGTGGTTGTTTGAAAAGGTTTGTTTTCCATATTTTGGAGCATTCCATTGAGAAGGGATTTTTCTTTACAATAAAGAAATTATGATATAAACAACAGCAGACAGAATACTCTGTTAGTAAAATGATTATCTATATCCAATGAATACATACCATAGTGAGTAGCACTCATTGTGCACTTTATTATGTTGTTTACAAATACTTTTTATATCTTCATATCTTCTGAGCGAAAGCTGGTAGAAATTGTTGTCCTTATTCTACAGATAGGGAAACACAAATACGTGAAGGCTTTTGGTTGGTCAAGATCAAAACATGGGGTTTCTTCCCATGTGTAGTGGTTACATCCCCATATCCAGACATGTTTGCAGCTACTACCCAAATTAGAAAGAGCTCAAATTGTGAGCTATGCCTACAACCACCAGCCATTTGTCAGCCAAAAATTGTAAGAACTTTGTAGCTGCTAGTTGCTAGATGCGCCATTACTTTTTTCTGGGTTTTAAAAAAAAATAAAGCACTTCCAACCATTCCCAAATCACATATACAGATTCTCAAAAGTTCAGGACATATTATCCACAGGGGGAAATAATCTACCAGAGAAACACAGAAGGCAGGAGAGTAATTGAGCATTTGGCTCACATTTACAGAATACTCTGAGAGGCTGTTCTGCAGCATTTCAGCTTTTCATTTGTACTTACTTTTCATTTATTTGTTAGGGGACAACAAGAATCTGATTTATGCCTAATGTGGTGGGAACGTAAGAGTCCAATTTTGATCTATGTTTTCTTATCCAAAGGAAGAAAATGATGTACTTTCTATATCACCGAAGCACTTGTATTAAGATTATATCATATCCCTCTCTGCCTCCTGGATTTTATCCTAAGCCCACCAAAAAGACACTTATTTAGTTCAGTGGGCTTTGGATTATTTTACCATTCTTCTCTTCTGTGCCTGTTTTATGTGTAATTTTGGCTATCCATCCACACTCATAATATACTAAATAAAAAGGCCAGAATAATAGATCCCTGTGGGCTAGATGTAGAACCTATGAAAAGAAACTACCTGTTAAAAAGAGAGGTTTCTAGGCACTAAAATCCTACCTTTTAGCCTTCTTTTTTTTTTTAGTCATTTAGAATCCTCCTTCCATGCTATAGATTGATATACAGTCTTGTATGAAACACTAAACTTTACTACTCTTTATTGATGCTCAGAAGTACTTAAACAAAGCAACTCCTCATTTCCTCTGATAAAGCTCCATCAGGATGTCAGATTTGCTGCTTAAATAAACCAGCTTGCACTTTCAAAATGCTGCATTATACCATTTCCTAAAAACGTAAGTGAAATAACCACCTTTTTGCGCACGCACACACACACACACACACAGAGTACCCATGTTACACAGATCTTTCATGCTTTGGTCAACAGTGACATAGTCAACAATATTCACAGTATTACCTGTCTCAAGTGTTCAAAAATCATCAGTCAGGCCTAAAAAAATCATGACATTTGTATAAAACTAACTTTGGTCACCTTTTAAAAGCTTTTCTCTACCCTCATAAGGACTAGAAATGTGGAATGTGTTTTTTAATAAAAGCTGCGATTCTCACCTAATCATATCTCTCAGGAAACTGGGGATTTGAGAAAAACACCCCCAAACTCTCCCCCAAACTCTCATTAACATTGTGAGAGTTGGTAATGCTGTATTCACATTTAAATGTTCGTTATGCTTCAGTGTTAACAGCCTTCAAGATGAATAGAGGCAATTAATGCTGCTCTGTCAGGATTTTTGCAGACTTTGACAAGCATTACTACATCGGTTTACATCTGGTTAACATTTTGAACATTTTCTTCACAACCATGAGTATTAGAGACTTAATTCATTTTAACAATGAAAGCTCAGATGCTAGAGAACAAGATAGCAGCAGTCTTTATAAAAGACTTCATAAAAGAAGTACCAGCCTACAGTCTCACTATGGCTGGCCCACTTTCACCTATGTGCCTACATTTCTCTCTCTCCTTTTAATTTTTTACCTTTAGTTTGGTAAAGAGTTTTGCCCACCTTTTGGTATTAA
Organism: Mauremys reevesii; assembly: GCF_016161935.1. Lineage (NCBI taxonomy): Eukaryota > Metazoa > Chordata > Testudines > Geoemydidae > Mauremys > Mauremys reevesii. Next base: position 243,698,853 of record NC_052623.1, on the reverse strand, counting down.
AGTTAATAAACGTGCAACCTGCCACTTAAAATCCATTCTCATGTCTGTCGTCTTTCTCGTGCATGTCCTGGTCCAATAAAGCTGTGCTTCCTTCACTCATTATAATTTCAAAAGATTGAGAATAGACTCATCTAGACTTCGTGTCTTTCTCACTTTGGTATTTTAAAAACGATTTAATTTTCTTCATCTCCTGATTTTTGTTAAACTTGTAGAAATAGCAAATTTGGAGGAGCGTTAGTCTGACATAACTGGTGTTCTCCATGTTGTGTTCTAGCACTCACTGATTACCCATTGAAAGGAAATCTTTTCAAGCTTCACAACTTACCTAACGAAGTGTGGCATGCAGAGGTAAACAATCCGGTAGCTAGTAAATTGGACCATTATAGAAAAATGTGTTGGGCTTGCAAACGTTATGTGGAAGGTTGTGTTACAACTACTGTATTTGTGTGTGCTTATAAAACCCAAAGCTCTGGAACAAGAGTGATTACCCCCACCCCCGCCCCTTCATATGCTATGGGCCACTGCAGATGTGAACAAGAATGTTATAGCTTGACAGGAAAAAAAGTCGTTATTCTGTATTTTGATGAACTAAAGTTTAATGCAAACCAGATTGCTGTAGGTTATAAAAGAAGCAATGTTGATTCTGTAGGCACGACTTCTAAGAATATAAGTTTATTGCTGTGTTTGAAAACAGCCTGGAATTGTAGAAGTCTCTCCTTGTCCTGGAATTGTTATTTCATGTCAGCAGGTTACACCGCAGTGTTAATTTAGTAAACTGTGCTAATATAATACATGCTTGGGGTGCAGTTTGAGAACAATGTTTGCTAAGTTTGCCTTGCATTAGGGAGCCTATCGTGGCAGCAGCAAAAAACAAACATGCCAGATTTCATGAAGACACATTTGTTGAGAAATGAAATGAAAAGCATATGGGTTCTGTAGTTTGCTACTAGGCGCTATGGAAGTTTGCTAGTAAAATTGGAGCCAAACCATTGCTGGCATAAGCAGGAGTAATTCCAATGTTTTCAGCGAACTCATAGCTACTTACTCCATCAGTGAATTTGGCTCCCCTTCAGTAAACAACTTTAATAGTTATATTGTGAGAGAGTAAAAAAAAACAAAACACCCTATTGTAATAAACCGTCTGGGTCCTTACTCGCCACAGTGTAAACCTCAGTGTAATCTCCAACTAGCAAAGGACTCTCTAATCCCTCCAGCACATGAAAAGGAATAATACCAGAGATTTTGGGAGACTTGGCTGAGTAGGAAGCGGGAGGCTTCCTATGAGCAAGCGTAGCAAGCCAAACTACCGGCTGTGGAAATAAGGCAAAAAGTTTAGTAGCTGGGACTGAAGTGCTGAGAGTTAGATCAGTGGTTCCTGACAAGGGAGCCAGTGGTAGCAATGGCTGATGGATAGTCAGAAGTGGCTATACGGACTGGCCTGAAAAATGGTGCTGGACAAAACGACTGGACTCAGGACGGGGGTTCTGCAGACCAGTGCATGATTGCCTACGTGAGAGGAATGGCCTGGACTAAGTATCCCTGGCACTAGGCCGGAAGAGCGCCACTTTGGTATTCTGGCACTGAGCTGCCCATAGAGTGTGGATAGGAACTGCTGTGTGTTGTGTTTCCCTCTTTTAATTTGGAAATGTTAAAAGCAGTTGTGCCTAGGGCAATTGCACTGTTCATTTTTGACAGCCCTAGTAAAGCAATCCTTTAGTTATTCATCAGGCTCTGAATATTTGTGGGAAGCCACCTGGAACTAAAGGCTGAAGGACCTAACTCTGGGAGTGCCTATGGCATGTGCCTCTGAACTGTGGTACACTCCCCATGCTCCTGAACATCTAGGGAGCTAGTGTACCATAGCACTTCTTTGCCACACCCTGTATTTGGATCAGTTACACTGGTTTTTTTTCTTATACATCAGAAATATTTATTTTTCTTTTAAAGTTTGTTGATAGGGGGTGGCAGATAAAGGAACCCCTCATCATATTTGTGGCAACAAATGCCAGACCTCCACTCTATTTCCAGTTGCATCAGCCACGTAAACTTTTTGAAGCCCCAGTCCTGCAAAGACTTACGCACCTGTTTAACTTTAGGCACTAGAAGTGCAACTCAGTTGTTTTCAGTGAGACTATTCACAGTGTCTAAAGTTAAGGATGTGCAGGATTGAGACACTAAATATTTTAAAGCATTTAAAATAAGCAGCGAAAAGGGAGAAAAACTAACAAGTGTCAAAAAGGTATGGTTTCAGATGAGATTTAATAATAGATGAACCATGGAGGAGGAAGAGAGACTCAGGAAGGCTGTTCTAGATGCAAGGAGCTGTAGTGGAGATGGTTCTTGCACCACCAGCTGCAAAATTATGAGATGGGACAAAGAAGAAACCAGGAAGAAAGAGGCCAATATGAGGAAAGTAGAGGGAACAGGAGGGAGGTGTGGAGAGAAAAGGTTCTGTGCAGTACAAACATTTAAAACAAGTCGAAACAAAAAGGGCAGTTTCCTAGAGGAACACGAAAAAAATGGGGAGCCATTGGAAATATTTGAGGACAAGGATAAGTGGACAAATTTCTTGTCCATTTCAGAAAGCAGGCAGCTTCTTTCCATAAGTGCTAGAGTCTGGGGAGTTGACTCAAGGCAGTAGAATAGGGAGTTCAAGGTTCAGTAACTCCTCACTTAACGTTGTAGTTATGTTCCTGGAAAATGTGACTTTAAGTGAAACAGTGTTAAGCGAATCCAATTTCCCCATAAGAATTAATGAAAATAGGGAGGGTTAGGTTCCAGGGAAATTTTTTTCGCCAGACAAAAAACGATATATTATATAGATATACACATAGTACAAGTTTTAAACAAACAATTTAATACTGTTCATAGCTATGATGATTGTGAAGCTTGGTTGAAGTGGTGACGTCAGAGGGTGGAAGATGGTGGGATATTTCCCAGGGAATGCCTTGCTGCTAAATGATGAACTAGCACTCGGCTGAGCCCTCAAGGGTTAACACATTGTTAATGTAGCCTCTCACACAAGGGGAGACAGCATAGCAGACAGAGACAGACACACACCTTGTGTGTGGGAGAGAGAGAGAGAGAAATGCACACTGCCCCTTTAAGTAAGCTGACCCACTCTTAAGTGCATTGTCTTGGATCTGGAAGATGAAACAGCAGCTGCTGCCCCAGGCTCTCTGTGTCTGTTTGTGTCCCCACTCTGCTCTATATGGAGAAGAAGGGGTAAGCGGGATGTAGAAGCAGGGGGGAGGGGGACACCCTGACATTAGCCTCCCTTCCTTCCCCCCCTGCACAGCAAGCAGGAGTCTCTGGAAGCAGCTCCAAGGCAGAGGGCAGGAGCAGCACATGGCAGTGGGGGGAGGGACAGCTGCAATTGCTAGCATGCTGGGCAGCTGCAGCACAAGGAACTTAGGGGAGCGGGGAGCTGATAGGGGGGGTCTGCTGGTCCACCGTGGTTACAAGCCCCCACCAGTTAGCTGCAACAGGCTGCTCTTCCTGCAAGCAGTGGATAAAGCAGGCGGCTGCCAAAGGATGTTAGATGGGAGCATTGCGCAACTTTAAACGAGCATGTTCCCTAATTGATCAGCAGTGTAACAACAAAACAACTTTAACCGGGACGACTTTAAGTGAGGAGTTACTGTATAGATGAAGCAGGGTTGAGGAACAATATGCTTAGGTAGATGACCTCTTTGCAGCTTTTTAAATATCAGTTATCCATTGAGATATCAACATCCAGGCTCTGTTTAATACAGTAATAAACAAGTGTAGCAATAATAAGCAACAAATGGTGAAAACTGGCACAGCAAGCATTTTCAGTAGCAAAGTAAGTGGAACAGAAAAGTATTTTCAATAAAACTACAAAGTCAGCAGAAAGGCTATCAGTTCTAATTTCCCTCTCTCTCTCACTATGCAAGTAGGTGTTGTCTGAATTGCAATGCAGAACGTGACCAGTGAGAGTTTCACTGTTTGTCCTGTAACCCTGATTCCCTTAAAATGCTCTGTTGCTGTAGGTCCCTGTCTGAACACTCCCAGCCAGCATAGAAGCATGCACTGTTCTTCTTCCAGTGCTTGCTCCCATCTGTTCCAAGTAGGTGTGTGCGTGCCGTGTGCACAGTTCACTGGAAGGTTTTTCCCCTAGCAGCACCTGTTGGGTCAGCTCTGAGCCCCCTGGAGCCGTGCCTTCATGGTGCTGCATATAGGGCCCTGACAACTCGCACTGACAGGTCTGCATCCCCTGGCCACGGTGTCACGGCAGCAGTCCTGAGGCCCCAAACGATTCAGAGGCCACCAGTGTAGTCCAGTGGCAAGCCGGCTATGATTCGGCAATGATGTACATCGCCCCAGCACTGATCCCCAGCACCGACAGGCATGACGCCGTCGTGATCCCTGTGCATGGACTCATCGGAGTCTGCATCGGACACTGACTCATATGTGTCCCAGAGAAGCCAACACCGTAGCTGCCAGCACTCCCAGACAGCAGGGATGACCCAAACTTTCCCCCGGTACTGTGGCCACCACAATGGCAGGTACCAGCTCAGATGCCGAACCAGTGGCCCTTCTGGACTCCATGGGCTTACCACCAGTCCCAGGGGTCTGCCTTGGCATGCTCCTTTTCGGTTGTGTCTGAGAGAAGGACTGCGTCTAGGGCAGGGGTCAGCAACCTATGGCACACGTGCCAAAGACGGCACGCAGGCCGATTTTTAATGGCACGCTGCTGCCTGCTGGTGGCCAGGACCCCGGCAGGCAGCAGCGTGCCATTCAAAATCCTGCCTGGCCCGGCCCACTCTTCTTTGCCCCTCCTGCCAGCAATTGCACATGCTTTCCTGACCTCCGTCATTTCTGGCGGGAGGTTGTGTTTCCAGGTTAGCGTGGCCATACCGCAACCTGGTGTCCACGGAGTCTGAGCAGCCCTGCTGGCGGGGGCAGAAAGAGGGACCCAGTCTCACAGGAGTTGCAGCGCCTGCGAGGCCTGTAAGTGGGGAAGCACCTGGGTCCCAGCTGCGTCGTGCGCCCGTCCACCCCAAGCACGGCCGGCCCCACTCCCTGGACTCGGCAGGCTGCCCCGGGGTTGGAGCCCCGGTGCCGGGATGAGCTCGGCTTTGTACTGGGGCAGGCCACGTCCCACAGCCCGAACCCAAGCCTGGGGACCGTGGCTCACCGCCTGCTGGACCCTGGGAACATCTGGGTCGCGCCTCTTTCCCCACCCCAGGTCACTGGACCCTTCTCCCCTCCGGCATTGAGGGCAGAACCCAGGAATCTGGAGCCCTAGTCTCCATCTGCCCCCCACCCCCTCGAACAACTAGAGCCCAGCTGGAAACCTAGGAATCCAGAGTCCTCACTCCCAGCACTCCTCCCCTGAGTGTCAGACACCAGTTCCTTCCCGGAGCCCAGGTTCTCAAGTCTCTTCACTGGTGGCTTGACCCTCACTTGGTGTGTGCTGGGGTCACGTTTTCCAAACCCCGTCCATCCCTATATCTGACCACCGACGCCTCAGCCATGGGGTGGGGGGCACAGAACTCAGGGCCTCTGGTTTCAGGAGGAGCTGATGCTTAACATCAATGTAAGGGAGCTCAGAGTGGTCCGGCTGGCATGTCAGGCCTTTCGGCCTCTCCTGGAGGGCGAGTGCATATCTGTCCTGACACACAATACAACAGCGATGTTTTATATCAACAGACAAGGGGGAGCATGCTCCTTTCTCCTGTGTCAGGAAGCCCTCACGCTCTGGGAGTTCTGCATAGCACACTCCATGCTTTTGGAAACATCCTATCTTCCAGGGTCGCAGAACGAACCAGCAGACCAGCTCAGCAGGTCTTTTCGCAATCACGAGTGGTCTCTCCACCCGGATGTAATAAACAGTATTTTCCAGAAGTTGGGAATTCCCCCGATCAGTCTGTTTGCCACAAGGGCTAACAGGAAGTGCCTAATTCTGCTCCTTCCTGAACCACAGCCTGGATTCATTGGCGGACATGCTTCTGCTTCCATGGAAGGACTGCCTGTTCTACGCATTCCCTCCTATACCGCTGATTCACATTGATCCTCCTCAAATCTGGAGCGACGGAACCTTGGTGATCCTGGTGGCACCAGCCTGGCTATGTACACTAGGCTACTGGAGCTATCGGTAGCTCTACTGTTCATCACTCAGTATCACGGAAGGTTTCAACACCCCAATCTCGAGTCTCTCCACCTCACGGCTTGGAAGCTGTGTGGTTGAATCCACTAGAGTTCACATGCTCAGACCCCGTTAGGGAGGTTCTTCTGGGTAGCAGAAAACCTTCAACCAGAGCAACTTACCTAGCCAAGTGGAAGAGATTTGCAATTTGGTGCTCGCAGAGTGGTATCTCTCCAGCACAATCGTTGGTCCCCTTTATATTGGACTACCTCTGAAAGTTGAAACAGCAGAGCTTGTCTCACTCCTCGATAATGGTTCACCTGGCTGCCATTTCAGCTTTTCACCCAGGAGAGCATGGACGTACCATCTTCACTAACGAAATAGAGCGGCAATTCTTCAAGGGGTTGAATGGATTATATCCTCATATTCGGCAGCCCACCCCCATTTAGGACCTTAACTTGGTACTTTATAGGCTGATGGGGGGCCCCCGTTCGAGCCCCTAGCAACGTGCTCACTTCTCTGCCTTTCCTATAAGATGGCCTTTTTGGTTGCAATAACATCAGCCAGAAGGGTGTCTGAGCTCAAGGCTCTCACATCCAACCTTCCGTATACCATTTTCTACAAAGATAAGGTGCAACTGCGACCCCACCCAGCATTCCTCCCAAAGGTGGTCTCGAATTTCCACGCCAATCAAGACCTATTTCTTACGGTCTTTTTCCTGAAACCTTGTGCCAATAGCCGTGAGCAGAGACTCCATTCCCTGGATGTGTGGCAAGCCGTTCTGTAAGTCGAACCAACTGTTTGTTGCTGTGGCAGACAGGATGAAAGGCCTCTCAGTGGCCACAAAAAGAATATCGTCATGGATCACATCCTTTATCGGGGTTTGTTACGACCTCACTAACGTCCCTGCCCTTGCTCTGACTGCACGCTCCACCAGAGCTCAGGAATCTTCAGTGGCCTTCCTGGCCCAGGTACCAATCCAATAGATATGTAGGGTGGCTACATGGTCATCCTCACTTCACATTATGCCATCACCCAGCACCCCAGGGACGATGCAGTGTTCGGCAGGGCGGTGCTTCAATCAGTGATTCCATAAACTCTGACCCCACCTCCTAGGTAAGGCTTGGGAGTAGCCTAATTGATATGAGCAAGCACTTGAAGAAAAAAAAATGGTTACTCACTGTGATGGATTGGATCACAGAAATCCCCTTTGGGACTGCCACCTGATATGCCTAGACTATCTCTGAGCCCGTTTTCCCTGCCAGCTTGGGACTTCAGTACCTTGCCTTGTTTGAGCCAGACACGCTTGCCTGCTGCAAACACAGACCCAAGTCTAAACCACATCCCCCACAAGCTGCAAGCTTAACTGAAAACAACTTAAGAAGTGCTATTGTCTTTAGCACTCAGATGCCCAACTCCCAATGGGGTGCAAACCCCAAATAAATCTGTTTTACCTGGTATAAAGCTTATACAGGGTAAACTCATAAATTGTTCGCCCTCTATAACACTGATAGGTATGCACAGCTGTTTGGCCCCCCCCCCAGGTATTAATACATACTCTGGGTTAATTAATAAGTAAAACGTGATTTTATTAAATACAAAAAGTAGTATTTAAGTGATTCCAAGTAATAACAGACAGAACAAAGTGAATTACCAAACAAAAGAAAACAAAACACGTAAATCTAAGCCTAATACAGTAAGAAAGTGATTACAGATGAAGTCTCACGCTCAGAGATGTTCCAATAAGCTTCTTTTACAGACTAGCCTCCTTCTCGTCTGGGTCCAGCAATCACTCACACCCCTGTAGTTACTGTCCTTTGTTCCAGTTTCTTTCAGGTATCCTTTTGGGGGTGGAGAGGCTGCCTCTTTAGCCAGCTGAAGACAAAATGGAGGAGTATCCAGGGGTTTCCATCTTGTGGATGGAAACCGCCCTCTCCTCCTGTGTAGAATCACAGCTCAACATAGAGTTTGAGTCACATGGGCAAGTCACATGTCCATGCATGACTCAGGTGTCTACAGGCCAAGCCAAAAGCTCAGATGTGGATTGGCGTCTCTCAAGGTCCATTGTTAACCAAGTACTTCCATTTACTTGAATAACCCCTTCACGCTGCGTTGACCAAATTTGCCTTAAGTGCTTTCTACAGCAAACACTTTAAATACAAGCATAGAGCCAGTGCTCATAACTTCAGATATAAAAATGATACATGCATACGAATAGGATGAATACATTCAGAAGAACATGACCTTTGCAAAGATATGTTACATGGCATATGTAGCATAACACATATTCCAGTTATGTCATATTTACATTTGTAAGCATATTTCCATAAAGCATTATGGGGTGCAATGTCTCACTCACCATTTCGTAATTGTTGTTCTTCAAGATGTGTTGTTCATATCCATTCCAAACCCACCCACCTTCCCCTCTGTCAAAATATCTGGCAAGAAGGAACTGGAGAGGCGGTAGGTAGGCAAGCCCCTATATGCGGTGCCATGAAGGCATGACTCCAGGGGGCTCCAGAGCCGATCCGACGCGTGCTGCTAGGGGAAAAACCACCTTGTGAACTGCGCACACACCTAATTGGAATTGATATGATCAACACATCTTAAAGAACAACAGTTACGAGAAGGTGAGTAACCATTTTATTGTCTGTGTGATAAGCAGCCCTGGTTCAGCAACTTGGACTCCAGCAGCCTACTTGTTTACACCATAGTCACACTCTGATCTCCACCAGCCTTGGTTACTACTACCCAAGTGACCCCCCTAATGCACCCCGAAATTTCCGCAAAACGGTCTTTCCTGAGATGTCCAGCCCTCTGCGGGAACATTCTGAGGAGTAATAAGGTGAATTGCTCCTTTAAAGAGACACAAGCCAGCAGCTTGTTGCTTTAACTAGCATTAATAATCACTTCAGGTCAAACACAGCACTGGGCTGATATAGAATAAAAGTAAAACAAGTTTATTTAATCAGAGAGGTTTTAAGTGAGTTTTTTAAGTATAAGGAATAAAGTCAAAAATGGTTATCAACACATAAAAGTGGAAAATGTTTTCTAGTGACTAAAACTTAACAAAACTACAGTCTTGTTCAAGGTAAGATTCTTACCACATCTCCTTCCAGCAAGATGGCTGACCACCTCCTTGGTTAGGATTTCTTACAAAATGCCAAGTGAAAGGTAACTTTGGGGTTTGTCTCTCTCTTTTATAGTTCACTGAACTTTTAAAATGTATTCTTCTCAAAGTGCCATGCTCCTACTGCGAGAAAAGGACCCATGGAGTCTGATGAAGAAGGTTCCATGCTGTTTCTTTCCCCGACCTGGTACTTTTTACAATACAAATTGAACTGTCCCTGCAGCCTCAGATATGCTAATCAATGACTGAGGTTGCCAATTCCGTTCTACTCCATGCAGATATGGCCTCAACTGGACTACTGTGTTCAGTTCTGGGCACCACATTTCAGGAAAGATGTGGACAACAAAAATGATTAAAGGTCTAGAAAACATGACCTATGCAGTAAGAGTGAGAAAATTTGATTTGTTTAATCTGGAGAAGAGAAAACTGAGAGGAGACATAACAGTTTTCAAGTACATAAAAGTTTGTTACAAGGAGGAGGGAGAAAAAAAGGCCTTATCCTCCGAGGACAAGACAAGAAGCTGTGGGCTTAAATTGCAGCAACAGCAGTTTAGGTTGGACATTAGGAAAAACTTCCTGTCGGGGTGATTAAGCACTGGAATAAATTGCCTAGGAAGGTTGTGGAATCTCCATCATTGGCGATTTTTAAGAGCAAGTTAGACAAACACCTGTCCAGGATGGTCTAGATAATACTTAGTCCTGAGTATGAGAGCAGGAAAATGGACTAGATGATCTTTTGAAGTCACTCCTAGTCCTACGATTTTGTGATTGAACCTGGATGGGGCATTGACCTTTCCTTTGACTGGAAAAAAAAAAGCTTGTTTATCCACTCCTGAGACTTTTCTGCTTCAAGCACGTTAGTAATCTCCTACAGAGGGAATTTGTAACTTCAAATATAAAGTTAACATGTATTTTACAATGATATCAATAACCAGTGTGGTGTTAGCTTTCCTGTGATACCTCAAGACTTATATTGTACATATGTTACTGCAAAAGTGTGTTGGGTGTGAATACAGGGGTGCCTAGGGTCACAGAGTTTGTACCTTTCTACATTTTCTTGACCTATATATGCTACCTATCATTTGTTAGATGTCTGTTCAAAATACTACAATTAGAGAGGAAGCCGGAAGAGATAAAGGCTAAAATGATATAAATAGAGGAGGGGAAGGGGATGCAACCTACAAACAAAATTATCTTTTTTTACATATATATTCTGTTTTCCTCCTGTTTTTTATTTCCTCCCCAATTGCTCTTAGACCTAGTCATTGCTAGTTGTTTTTTATTTTATTTTATGTATTTATATCAAAATTTTATGTATTCTATATATACACTGCCCTTCTTAGCTACGTAGCCTGCATGTCTGCCCAGCAACCATGGAACTCTTGCTATACTCCCGTTCTCCAGGGGAACGCCTTCAAAGAACGCTTTCTCTGCCCCAGTCATCACCATCGAGTAACTAGATTCTAGTTTTAACTAAAAGGGTCACGATGGGTCAGACCTTGCAATTTGCATCGTTTCTGATTATGGAGGAGTCATCTGTCTGAATGTTTTATCTCAAACTGTGGGAGGAAAGAACTACATATGATGGGGGGGGCATGAAGGAAGCGACAGGAAGGAACAATTGGAACAGATGAGAATTTTTGTATATGTGTATGTGTGGCTTTTCCTTCTTCTAAAGAGCAGCTTTAATGCTTTTTATCTTGTGATCAGTTTCCAGGGCACATATAGCAAGAAGCATGAACTGTAAAATTTAGTTGTCAGTGCTGAACCAAGTATGTACATTCTGGTTGTTACCATCCTTTCCTATGGGAAGGCATATGGAGAGAGGGAGAAATTGGGAAGTGAAGATGAGCAAGGAAAGGAATTTGGGATAATTAGTAATGAGTTCACTGACTTTATATTCATCCTCATATGTTCACGTTGTTGTTTGTATATTTGAATAAAGTTATGTTTGTATGAGTAGCAAAGACTAATTGCTCTTGTTTTCTCGGTCTTTGCCCATTTGCTACCCTTAGGGATGCCCATACAACCCCACAGAACTCAATGCAATCCCATGTCTGGTGGCTGCACCTACGTCAGTGCAATCTCATGAAGAGTAACTTGCATTTATGTACCTGAGAGTAGAATTTGGCCCACAGAAAATAAGTTAAGCATGAACAATGTTACTTTAGCAGTTGTATACTGTCAGAAATCTTAGTTTCAATGAGAGATATGTTTAGAAAACATTGAGCTCATCTCATCTGTTTCACAAATGACTTTGCCTTTTTTTCCCAACATAGTGGAGTGATTTTAACTTATTTCCTCTGAGAATGTACCCTTTACACCTGATGTAAGATGTACATTGACATGTTGTCAACAGTCAACTCTTCTTGATAACCCAATGTTAATATGTAGTAATATCCCTCTTGCCAAGGCCATATTGAACACCTGGCCAAATCTTTATCAATGTGAGTGGGAATTTTACCTTCACAAGCACAATCTGTTTTGCTTGTATAGGAGCAGATGTGATCTGGCCCTAACAATTTTACACATGCAAAATTAAAGTAATAAGCATAGATAATAAGTAAAAATGTATATGTAATTAAACAGGAAAAATAAGCAAACATGTTTTAAAAGATAAACTACATAGAACACCAAAGAACATGACTCTTCCATTTATAGCAAATCAGCATAACCTATCGCTTACCATAAACTTTCTTTTTTTCCCCCTTTTTTAGCTCATGGGGCATTCTGAATGGGACCACAAACGAGGGTCCAGAGGATCACAGGTCAGTTACAGCTGGATTTTTCTCTCGCTGTTCTCTTGTAATTTGGGGTTGGGTGCTTGTTTTTCTGGAATATGTTACTTTGTCTGCTGAGCTTGTCCTGCTAAGGGCAGAATTTAAGAAAATCAGCAACAATATATGCTACTGTTGAGTACTGAAAGGGTAAATTAAGGGCTAAATCTTGTAAACACGCATATTTGAATAGGTTTATTCAAGCGAGTGGGACTATTCACATAAGTAAATTTAGTCACATGCATGTTTGCAGGAGAGGGCCAAAAAGAGTGTTAAATGGTGACAACTTTGATTTAATAGCGGTCATGTTCAAACTGGAATAGTCAGAGAACATTGTTGCATTGGCAGGAGGATGGATTAGAAATGTTGGCATGTCTTTTCTAACTCCATTGTTTATCTAAATCAGAATATTAAGTCTGTAACTCTGCATTTTCCAATATTGTAGATAATTATATTTTTCTGTTTGCATATGAAATACCATTATAAAGCTCTGTGGTACTCCCCTACAGTACAAGGATAAACAGAATTGATGGTGACATAGAATTTTATGGGAATTGTCATAGCTACTTCTTTTACCTTGACTCATCCTAAAGTCAAAGAAATAACAGCAGTTTTGATAATAGTATCATACTGATAGATAAAAATACATCTATAGAAACCAAGTCATAGGGTTGGTTGTGCTTCAGAGGAGACTGGTGTCTGATGATCAAGAGATTTCCTGTAGGGGCTAAGAACTCCGGTGCTGAAATTATTTGAGTCAATAACTAAACCCACCAAACCTTAGATCTTCTTTTCATCATTCTGTTATATCAAGGATCATTATACAAGTACTAAGATCTAAGCCTAAACCCACTTTATAGAAGTTTCTAGAAGTTTCTGCCCCTAAGAAACTGCTACTTATTTTCTTTACTGGGTTGTGGCAATTGGTGTAGTGAACAGGGTTGCCAACCTTCTGTCCCTCCTCCAAAAATTGCAGAAACATCAGCCTTTTAAATGAGAAATAGATGCTTCTGTATGGTCATATATATCAGTTTTTACAGGTTTCACTACTTTCAGTTTGGAAAATAATGTGCAGTTTGTCATTACTTCTGTTGGTTGTCCAGATAAAAAAAAAATCTAAAAACTTTACCTACAAATTCCAGTTAAACTCAATCCTCATAGAAAAACAGAATTTAAAATTCATTCCAAAATCTGTTTTGCACTGCTGTGCTAAGCCTATAATATGTAATATTTTATAAAACTCTGCTTAAATGCGGATCGGGATTTTAATTATCTGCTCTGCCTAATTTGGCAGAAAATTGTTTAGATCCACTGAGTGAATCAAGCAGGCAAATCTTATTCTAACGTAGTAACCCAACGAAACATAAGCCAAGAAAGTCAAAGTTATGACTCACTGATATTCTGGCCTAAGCCAGCACTATGGCCTACATTTTCAAAAGTGTCTAGTGATTTATGGTGTTTCAATATTTCAATCCCAAACATGAGACACTTTAAATGGGCATGATGGTCAGGAAACCGGCTTCTGTGTTTTTTGAAAACCAGTCTACTTTAAGGATGTCTCAAGTTTGGAAACCAAAACTTGGCACCCTTAAAATCACTAGACTCTCTCTTGAAAATTTAGGGATATACATTTGTAGTGTCAAGTGCTTCAATCCCAGTAGAAAAGCAATCCCATTGCTTAAGGCAGCAAAATGTTTAGTGTCTTTTTAATGAATATCTGCAGGATTGGGTGCAGATTAAAAGCCTGCATTTGGCAGTGCACTGAAGGCTAAATGGATTTCAAAAAGGAGAGGCAGAGGACAGACTGAGCAGTAAATAGACGTTGCAGAAAATCAGTAATTATTCTAGTATCTAGAGCTCTTGGAGTTTTGGTTTTTTTTTAAATAGTGTTCTTTCAGCATAGAGAAGGGGTGAAATATTGTTCCTTTATAAGTCAATGGGAGTTTTGCCACTGACTTCAATAAGACACGATTTCCCCAAGCAGAAGGGTTGAGAAAGGACTTACTAAGTCAGCTAGCTTTTCCATGTTGCTTCTTCCTGAGGATGGGATGGCTTCCACAGCTTGGCCTAATTTCAGATAGAGAGGACTCCTGGGTGTTCAGTCAGGTTCAAGAAATATCCATTATATGGAGACCAGGTGACACCTTTCCATTGAGTACTCTTAGCAAATATTGCCCAAGGTGAAACTGTTGCTAAAAAGATTTTGACAAAGTTGTTCAGATTGCATAATGAAGGAAACAGAGAGGTATTTGTGAGCAGTTATGAGTCATAGGTGAGAAGTTATAAGTTTTTACCACCTCACTGAACTCAGTACTGGACCTTATTCTGTGTAGGATTCTAACTGGAGCAACACTTGCTTTTTCATCTTGAATGACGTTTCGAACAGGCTTCCCTTTTAAAAAGAAACGTTCTTCAGTGTTCTGTGGTACCAAAACCCTGTAGCTTCTAATAATAGTGCTGCAGTGGTTTTGTCTAGTATTGTAGAACACTGAGTATTTTAAAATAAAGGTTTATTCCAGGAGTCCCTGTTTCAGGAACTCACTGATATAGAATATAGAAAACTCTTGTCCATTATTTAATTCCTAATACAAAAGAGTCTATTTTGAGATTTCTGTTTATTTGGATCAGAGTAATTGTAATAACTTGAATCCTAGCTGGTCAACGTGTAGCTCAGTACAGTGGACTTTAAAACAAAGAGATCCCAAAACTCATGCACGTAGAAGAGTTTCCCATTGTCTGTTAATTCTCCTGGAATAAAGAAGAGAAAGCACTGAACTAGATTTTAGAGCCTTCTTTCTTCAATGAGTACTTGCAAAGTGCCTCGGGGGAGAAAGAACTGGAACAATTTGCTTGCTATAAAATAAAACTTCAAACTCTCTCCTTCAACCAGGATGTTTCTTCTATTATGAATAAGCAGGTTGTCTCTGGTTTGTGTCTGAAACCTGCAGAAACTATCCAGTAGTGCACTGTACATTTTCTAATAACACACTGGGAAAATGTGTTCATTTTGTGCTTTCTGATTGGGGGGGGTTAAACAAAGGGTGAAGGCCTAACTTGAAGTAGTGCAGGATGTCCCAAAAATGCCTCTGTGCTTCTGGGAATTCCTGACTCTGAAAAGAGTTTTATCTCCTTACGTGCCACTGTGGTTGACTGGAATTTAAATGTGTCAAGTACAAGGCTAACCTTCTATGTCACTTAAGCTGCTGCTAACTTCCATAGCAATATCTCATTCCTTTTTCTATTTATTTAATAGACTCCTTCATCCTTTTGATTTGTGATACTGACAAGCTTTACCAATCCCCCAGTTTTTTCTAGTCCCCATTATTGGAATCTGTACCTCCAGCACTAGAGCACATGGGGCTCATCTAGTTAAAATGGATTGTAATTTGCTTCATAGAGAGCAGACAGATTGCTATTACAAGAATCATTTGATTTTGATCTTTGAAGGTAACACCTAAAGTTAGAAATATTTATTGTAAAACACTTATTAAATCTCTAGAATCAAAGACGGTGATGCACAAGAAGTGTATTTTTCCCATCCTGTGGTGGTGTTTTGCAAACACCAGGAAATATTGTAAAGTTTTATTTCTTAAATACTGAGCGCAAAAAAATTCAATGCAACTTTAGAGATCTTACATATATGCATGCATGCACACACAATTGAGAAATTCCAAGTTACCCTTCCATGTTATAGAAATTCCTAGTTATGTATCCTGCATTTTCTGTACAGGTCACAAATATTAAGGTACATCCTATCTGTCACGTCTTCCACTGGATCATTTAGTCTCATTCATATCTTATATAAGATCCTCCTGAGGGCATTTTGCACCAAATATATATATTCTGCTCCAAAAAAATAAAAATTCTGCACACAATATTTTAAAATTCTGCAAAATTCTGCCAATTTTATTTGTCAAATAAATGTGGAATCTCCAGCATGGCATTGGGGAGCACAGGCCACTGGCTGCACAGAGGTGGGAGATCACTATGAACCCCCCCCCCCGACACAGACTCAGCAGTGAGGCTGCACCGAACCCTGACACAGCGCAAGGACTGGGCTGCCCCAGAAACACCCCTGAGTCCTGCCCCTCCATCCCAGGTGCACCAGGTATGGGCAGGCAGGCTCAGCAAGGCAGGATCCAAGTCTGAACGGCTTTAGTGTGGGGGGACTCAGGTGTAGGTAGAGAGGGTTCTGTGTGGGGCAATCTGGGTGCGGCCAGCTCAGTGGGGGATCCAGGTGAGGGGGTATCTGGATGCAATGGTTATAGGAGTCTGTAGGGGGGTCCAGGTGAAGGTGGTTGGGGCTCAGCGGGGGGGTCTGGATGTGGAGGGATCAGTGAGGGGGGTCCAGATGCTGGGGTAGTCTGGATGGATGGGGGTGGGGCGGATGGGGGAGAAGCTCTCTGTACAATGATTTCCTCCTCCCCCCGCAGCTGAGCATTGATGGGTGCAGGAAGCGTGGGAGGTGAGGGAGTTAGCAGAGCTTCCTACAGCCAGGGGAGAAATCCAGATGCCGTGGGGGAAGAGGAAGTTCCGTTATCCCCAGCCCAGCCGGGACTAGTAGCTGAGCCCAGTGCAGGGTAGGAGCCACCAGCCGGGTCTTCACCAATCCCGCCTCCTGCCCCACAGTGGTTTACCTCTCTGCCGGCTGCCCTGGGCATTCAAAACTTACTGCGGGGAGGGTCACATGACCGCTCTTGCGTCTTCCCTTTGCTTCCCCTCAGAAAGTCATTTTTCTGAGTTGAAGCAAAGAAATCAGCAGGGGACATAAATTCTGCGCATGTGCAGTGATGCATAATTGCCCTAGGAGTAATAAGAGAATGTATATAATATGAGCCACTGTGGACTAATGGAATTAATCTTTGTCATTATCTCCCTCTAAGTTAAAAGTGTGACGCCTTCATTAATTATTACCAACTAAAAAAATTGATGGTAATACTTGGCACTTCTAATCCCTTTAGAAGTGTCAAGCACTTTATATACATACATCATTTTAAGGCCATCACATGGATGAGAATTATTTGTTACTGTCATCAAGCCAAGTTTGTCTTGTTTAATGGTTGGGTATAATCCCAGGACTCTATGGAACCAAGTGGTCCTTCCTTTCTTAATCTTATTAAATGATGATAATATAGAGAAAAACACACAAGTCCAGTGTTTTAATTCACTTTAAATGTAAAAGCTCTCAATTATATATAGCTGAGGTGCTGCGTTTTACCCTTCCAGTTCCTAAGCAACAGCTATTTTCAGATTGAGTGCGTCTGGTGTTGTCTACCTACTTCATGCTTCTGTGAGGTAATTCGTCAGTGGATGCTGGGCTTTCTCGCTATCTCTCCCTATTCTCTCTGTCATGGGACTGTAAGGAGACAGAAAGCTTATAAAACAGGAAATAGCTTGGGCAAAACCAGTATCAACCTTGCAGCTTGCAAAACTTGTATACCTCTAGGAGCTCTACAGCAATGAAACAAAAGAATCAGAAATAAGGTTCTTGCCATTGGTTTCAAATTCTTAAGAGGGAAGCCTCTAAAGCACACTCAAAATCATGAGCCGGAAATCCTTGTTCTTACTGAAGCGTAGATGGGAGTCCATTCCCGTTACTGATCAGGTACCGTGTACTGGTGCATCTGTTGTGTAATTGTGTCCCCTGGCAATATCACTGTTGATTTGATTATAATGAAGTAACTGTAACTGATATTTCTTCCTAAACAATGAAATCCAGTTGTCCATTGCCTGTAGTTTCCATAACGATTAGTGCATCCTAGCATAAGCATAAGCTGATTTTACAAGAGCATGTGCATGTGCTTTTGAATGTATAGATACAATTGCAGTATGATCATACTTATTGTATTATGAAGGACAATTTTAAGGAATCAACAGAAACCAGTTGTCTAGCAAAGCTGAGTCTTTAACTAAAGATCTAATGGAAATGTATGTACTAGAAAGACTGGGGATACTGTGAACTAGTCATGGATGAAAAAATTGTCTATTGCAGGTGGGGTCTTTAGTGCATGTGTTATATTATTTTATATGCTGTATCTACTGATTACACATAGACTTAGTGAGTTAGCAAAAATTTGGTTTTGTTCAGTAACATCTTGCTTGATGTATTATTTCAAAGTTGTTAAAAGGAAGAAAAGTATCTGTGTCTTTTAAAATATAGACTAGAATTTAATGTAGAAATAGTAGGATGCACTCTAGTGCTTGCATTACCATAGATCAGGACTGAATATGGAAGTAATGCAAGTCTGTTTCTCCACTTCCTGCTCCTGATATTCAGTGGTTCTGTAATATTTTTTAATACTCTTATTTGAGATGTAAGGACATTAAAAAGAAGGGCCTTAGAAATGATGCTGAAGGCAGGGGTGGTGGCAATAGACTTACCCCATGCCCCTTTGCAGGCTTGGTAATAGTGGTGCTAACAGCAAAGTGCATTGTGGGGCATCTCTTGCAATGGGAAACCAGTACTTCGGGGAAAATTCCTGCTTTTTGGACCTTAAGGAACAATGTAGTAACTAAATACTATAGTGCCAGTGTTCTGAAATTCTCCTTTACCCTGTGTGCTTGGGTATTCTACAGCTGAATATTTGAACTGGTGTAATAGTTGAACTACAGTGAACTTGAATAGTTTGGGTTTTGATCTGGTCCTAGATTATTTTCCTCCTTGGCAACTGTAATCCACAATGGCATCACTGCATAGAGATGCATTTAAAACACTATTATAGATGTATAAGCTGGAATCTATGAGGTGCTTAGCATTTCTTGTAAGATGTTTGAGTATCCTCTGCTCCCTTAACTTCAACTGTAAGGTTGGGCCCTAAACCACTGGGGAGACCTTAATTTAAAATGACTGGATTTAGGATCAGGCAGAATCTTCACACTTCAGTCCACAATGTAAAATTTGTATGGGATCGTCCCTTGTTGTTGGCTGTGAATTTAAAAGCAGGAACTGATTTTATATGGTGCCATAAAAGCTAAATAAACCAATAATTGATATAGATGTTTATATAGCTATAAACAGTTCAAAGTGATGTACTGTAGAGGTAAGTAAAGTAATCAATAATATTTCCTTAGCTAGAAATGTTCTTTTATAGCAATATAAACAGCAGTAATACCTTCTGTGCTGTTAAATCACTAACTGAAAGTTTGATGGGTTTATGTCAATGTAGCTAGTGAGGCTTCTCTCTTACCAGCAAGGATTTAGTGTACAGACACACTAACGGCAGCATGCACATGAAGTTCAGTTCCCAATTCGTTACACATGGTCTAGCAGATATAAGCAGTTCCCACAGCTTGACACTCATGCAACACCCCCATCCCAAGCGTTTTGACAGCAAATACATTTTTCAAAGATTGTGACTATATCCCCTCACTTGTATCTCTTGACAAAGCATGTCAGTCATAGGCAATTTTTTTCAAACATAAAGCTGGTGTTTAATTCACTGTTAATTTCTATTCATTATTAATTTAAGAAATACTGTCTCATAGTTATAAAAATCTGTATACCTCTGAAGAGATGTGGCTGCAACAAGGGAATGAGTCAGGATTCCTGGTTTCTGTTTCTGTCTTTAATGTTGGCTTGCTGCAACCATGAGCAATTCACTTTGACTTCTCTTCCTTTGTGCCTTCTTTTTCTCATTTTTGTAAAAGGAGGAAAATATCTCATTCTTAAACTCATTAAATTAACGTTAGTTGAAGCAATTGAAATCCCTGTCGGAAAGGGGCTATGGCAAAGTATTATTTGGTCTGATCTTCCAGCCTTAACTCACACAAATCTTTGTTCTTGTCAGTAGTACCATTGACTTAAATTTTGGTTTTGTTAGGACTTGCCGTGTGAGGAGAGGGACTATTCATGTAAGGGCTCTGGGATTGGGCTCACTGTTGTTAAAGTAGTATCTGGTTCTTTCCCTGCCCTTTAAAAAAAAAAAATTAACATACCTTTTTAGGACCAGATAATCCTATTAAAATCAATAGGAGGATTACCATTGTCTTCAATGAGCTCTGGATCAGGCATTTGTTGAATGCTTACTATAGCACAGGAAAAGAGGGCAAACAAACTACAGAGTTCACAGTGAGTAACATTATGACATACAGTTTCTTCCTTGTGATGTAGGTGACATTGATAGTGAAACAACATTTAGCTCATAAACAGAAAAATAAATATCGTAAAATTGTAAACAAATAAATGTAACAGTCTTTCCCATGTATGAGAGAAATTATTTTCCACCAGTTCCCCATCTCACGCTTCTCCAATAACACACAATTTTCACATTGCAATTTGTTCTGGGACTTCATCACATGTTTGGGCCTTCATAGGTCAAAAGGTAAATGGTAGAAAACAACCTCTGCCACCGTTATAGCCCGACACAACATAGAGCATGGGTAATGGCAAGGCCAGGGCCGTCCTTACCCATACGCAAAGTACGCAGCTGTGTAGGGCACCAGGAAACTTGGGGCACCAAATTTCCTGATGCCCTGCGCAGCTCTGTGATGCTCCAGCCCCTGCCCCACCTCTTCCCCAGACCCTCCACCCCTGCACCCGCCCCAGCCTCGCCCCCACTCTGCCCCAGCCCCGCCTCTTCCTACCCCTGAGGAGTGCAGCAGGGCAGGGCCTGCACTCACTGGCGGCAGGAAGTGCAGCAGCCCGGCCCCAGCCATGCCGCTGGTGAGTGCTGGGGGGCAGTTCCCCCTTGGCCCCCAAGCTAGCCCCGCCCCCCCCATGGAGGCCTGGGGCCAGCCCTCCGCACCCCTGTGGAGGCCTGTCCCCCCCACACACACACCGCGAGGGGGCTGCGTAGGGCCCCAGAATAGCTAGGGACGGCCCTGAGCAGGGCTGACAGAAATCACAATGGAGAATGCTCAGGGATTTTATTTATTTATTTATTTATTTATTACACATTATAACAAGCTGTGGACTTTCTGAAGCTGATTGACAACAAGTTGTTACTAAGCAGAGAATGATCTTCCTTGGTGCCATATTGGTTTCTGTACTCTGTAATTAAGAGGGAAACTGTACTAGTTTAAGTATAGTTGCAGCAGAATATGGAATCTCTCTATATCATTTCACCTCATAGCATTTTGATAAAATCATCTTTAATGTCAAAGGATCCTAAATCTCTAAGGTGAAGCTACTGCAAGAGTGAAGGGTGACAATCTAAATACGGTACATAAGTGGGAGATTGACATTTGTAACCAAACACCTGGGACAAAACCCTCCTCTTATTAATAAGCACCATGAGATCTTTTATTTTCATATAGTGCAGTGGGCTGTGGTTTTAAAGTTCATTTTAAAAACTTCCACAAAAAGAATAATGTGGCTCTACTTTTGAAAGATTAAGGGCTAAGGATTTTTTATTTAGGGGCCTAAATAATTGCCTGATATTTCAAAAGTGGGGCAATTTGCCCCGGGCCCCGCAGGGGCCCCCACGAGAATGCTCTGGCCCTGCCTTCCCCCATTCCCCGGCGCCTCAGCGCGCCATGTCCAGGAGCGGCCCTGGACAGAGCTAAAGCGACGTGGCTCAGGCGGGGCCTGAGCTCCTCCCTGCTCAGAGCCGCATGGTAAGGGGGCGGGGCTGCGAGCTCCGGTCCCGCCGGAGCCAGGCCATTGCAGTGCTGTCCAGGGGCCAGGGCAGCTCCTGGACGCAGCGCGCTGAGGCTCTGAGAGAGGGGAGAGGCGGGGATAACCCAGGAGCGGCCCTGGACAGAGCTAAAGCGACGTGGCTCAGGCGGGGCCTGAGCTCCTTCCTGCTCAGAGCCGCGTGGTACGGGGGCAGGGCTGCGAGCTCCGGGCCGACCGGCGGGAGCTTAGGCCCCTCTGGAGCCATGCCACTGCAGTGCTGTCCAGGGCCGCTCCTGGATGTGGCGCGCTGAGCCCCCGGGAGATGGGAGGAGGCAGGAGTAAGCAGCATGGCAGGGGGCCGGGGGGGTTGGATAAGAGCCAGGGAGGTCAGGGGACAGGGAGGGGGCAGAGGTTCTGGGGGCAGTCGGGACGGGGAACAGGGGGTTGGATTGTGGGCATTCCAGGGGTCTGTCAGGACTTGGTGGGGGGGTGGATAGGGGTTGGGGCAGTCGGAGGACAGGGAACAGGGGGGTTGGTGGGGGGTGGGGTCTCGGAGTGGTGGTTAGGGCGTCTTGGGGAGCGGTGAGGGGACAAGGTGCAGGATGGGTTGGGGATTTTGAGGGGGGCAGTCAGGGGGCTGGAAGTGGATGGGGATCAGATAGGGGGCAGAGCCAGCTGTTTGGGGAGGCACAGCCTTCTCTACCCTAAAGCTCATTCAGCAGTTTGAAGCTTGCAGACAGCTATTTAACACAAAGAGCCAAGCTGTTATCTTTTCCATGGGGGAGGTGTCACATGAGAAGAGCAATATCCTACACCACCTACCTCCTTCCCAACCCTACCAAGGGAGACCCCCTCTCCTGCATTCCCCAAGGGTCCAGAGGGGTTAATTCAGTGGTTCTCAAACTTTTGTACTGGTGACCCCTTTCACATAGCAAACCTCTGAGTGCGACACCCCCCCTTATAAATTAAAAACACTTTTTAATATATTTAACACTATTATAAATGCTGGAGGCAAAGCGGGGTTTGAGGTGGAGCCTGACAGCTCGCGACCCCCAGTAATAACCTCGTGACCCCCTGAGGGGTCCAGACCCCCCAGTTTGAGACCCCCTGGGTTAATTTAATTTTAGCACCCTGTGTCCATTCACATGCATGTGCTATTTTGAGCATTTCAGTTTTCACAACATAGGCTCGTTCCAGAATCTGGAACAAGTTCAAATGCTCAGTTCATGGAGTATGTACATAAGCTATACTAAAGACAAACCCACAGTAACAGTCTCCAGTTTGTGAGGGACCCCGTGGAGCCAGTCTCTAGGAAACAGATACATTCATGGAGGTTAAGTCCATTAATGGCTATTAGCCAGGATGGGTAAGAAATGGTGTCCCTAGCCTCTGTTTGTCACAGGGTGGAGATGGATGGCAGGAGAGAGATCACTTGATCATTACCTGCTAGGTTCACTCCCTCTGGGGCACTTGGCATTGGCTACTGTCGGTAGACAGGATACTGGGCTGGATGGACTTTTGGTATAGCCATTCTTATTTTCTAAGCTAAATGAACCCAAAGTTATGGAGACAGATATGGGTCAAGGAAGCCAGCAGAGTATCAGAAACCTGGAAAAATCTCTGACTGGATGGGCTCAGGCGTTTGGTCACAAGCTGAGGTGGTTCATACGTTTTGGATTTTTTTTTAAGCAGAATTTTTTTATTGTTTCTTTAAACAGTCTAACACAGCAAGCAGCAAATATTTGGCCACACACTTCTGAAACCCCAAACCATGTTCAGGTTTTGGCAGACTAATTTCAGCTTTTCAATTAAAAAAACCACAACAAATTTTGAAGGAAAGCAGACATTGTCCGTGATTTTTTTTCTGCTTTTTAAAAACCCCTAGTTTTCGATCCAAAAAAAGTTTTGACGGAAAATATTTGTCCAACCCTTTTAATGAGCTTTAGTGCCTTTTAGCACTAGCTGATGCTGAGAACCAGTGATACCTTGTAAAAGTGATTTGAAAAGAAGTTTTTTTTATGGAAGGGGCCCCTGAGATTGCTTTGCCCCAGGCCCCCTGAATCCTCTGGGTGGCCCTGATTGCTGGAGATGGGATGTTGGACAGGGTGGGTCAGGGCCAAGATGGCATTGAGCATTTTCTCTCTGTCACATCCTTAGCTGACTGGTTCTTGCTCGCATGCTCTGGGTCTAACTGGTTGCCCTATGTGGAGTCAGGAAGAAATTTTCCCTGAGATCAGATTGCCAATGCCATTGGGTGGGGGTGGGTGGTTTCGCCTTCCAGTGCAGCATGGGACACTTACTGCGGTTACTTGGGTATATCTCAAACACTTTCCTGCCATTGCAAGGGCCTTGGGCGTTAGTTCACCTCAATTCCCCCTATTCTCTGTCTGTGGCACATAATAGTTTAGTGTCCTGTGGGTTGTAATGCTCCGGTCTAATTTTAATTGTTTGGTTTAATGTGAGGGTAGTGTTAGTTGCCTGTGATATACAGGAGGTCAGACTAGATAATTTGAGGGTCCCTTCTGGCTTTAACTCTATGACCTGGTATGGCTTATAACTCTGACCTGGAAGAGCTGTTGTTGTCAGGGAAGTCCTGCTCAGACATAGGCTTGAGCATGCCTGTACAGATGGAATCTTCAGAGAATTTAGCTACTAAATTCTCTGAAGACTCAATTGAGCGTGTGCAAATTGCAGGTTTTTAAAGGCATACAACTTGGCCAGATTTCTACTAGGGTAGCAAAAAACACATTCCTGACAGAAAGCCCTCCAGTTCCAAATAATTAAGTTCCTCTTCTAAAGCATGGTGGCACTGCAGTGTCTCAAACAAGGTTGCCAGAATTTTTTGTAACACAAACAAAACAAAATATTTTCTCTAGACTTGTTCTCAAAAATGGTTGAACAGTTTCAGCTGAAATTTTCCAAAAAATAAAAATCAGGTGTGCACACTCAGCAAGGGAAATTTCAGACCAAATTGTTAAAATCTGGCAGTTATAAGTCACTGAAAACAGGGACTTCTAATAGGAAGTGTCGGACAACCTTAATATTAGGTAGTGCCACCAGCCTTATCCGTAATAAAATTCTGCAATATAAAATTATTTACAGGTTCGGCCTTTCGGATTTTGAAAAGTCAGATTTCAACTTCTCCCTTGTTAGAATTAAGAGTTGAGGGTTATGCCACATGCCATCCTTTACATTTTTAGTAACATCTTGTATTTTACTTATTTCCTCAATGTCTTAAATGTATTAATAGACTTCCTTGAGATAATATTCAGCCAGACACATGACAGTTGTGAATTTGCTAGAATGCTGTTTACAAAGATGAACTCAGCAAAACTCAATTAAGTTCTTCAATTTTAACTTAATAGCCAGTAGATCAATTCCTCACCTGGGAAGCTCCACTTATGTGTTAATAATAATACAGCTAACGGATGTAACCTCCATGGCAGAGTTCATTGCAGAGTCTCTGTAATAGAACAGTCACATAGCTGTAGGAAGATGTCTTCAATAAACAAGGTTTTAAAATCACAGTAAGTTTACTCTGAAATGAAATGCTTTTAACTCAAGTTTCCATTAGAATTTTTTTTTCCATTTCTTGTGTCCATACTGTGGAAGACATTTCTGCCATAATTGCTACTTGCTGGGATAGTTTTAAAATAAATATGTGAAAGTATTTCCCATTGTTCCCTCCTCATGGGAACACAGGCTGAAGTCTCTAGTAGCTCATTTTATGAGTTCCCCAATGGAAAAGCTCAGAGCTGATCAGCTCTGTTCTCAGCACCAGATGTTCTCTTTCTACTTTACTTTAGAAGTGAGCCATAATTTTTTTTTTCTGAGTCTGATGGATGAGTGTTCAAAATTTCAAAATAAATTATTGGAACAGGCTCATGGAGATTTTTGAGTAAGCCAGCGTTGGAGTAAATCTTAAAGTAAAGTCATAAAACAGAATTTCATGGTGGGTTGGGTTTTCCAGATCAAAGGTTCATTGTGTAATAGGCTTGCATTGCTCAATTTCTAATTCCTGAACAACCTTGAGCGTTACAGGAGCAGAGTCAGTTCCTGTAGTCTGTACAGAAAATCTGGAGATTATCAGACCCAAATTTAGAGTACTTTTTCACTGAATTGCTGGGCCTTAAAGGGTTGAAAAATCCACTTGCTAGTAGTGAATGAGTGGAAAATTCTCCAGATGTAGGATGGAGGTATCAGCCACCAAACTCTGCACAATGTAAGCATTCATTTAACAACAACAACAAAATTTGTATCTCTGATTGTGATGGTAATTTTTCATGATGCAGTGTTGTCTTCCTGGGTCTTCAGGAAGTTTTCAGTTCCAGTGTTTTTGTTGCTGCTCAGAGCTTTGCCAAAGAGCTGCAATGCTGCTTTTTGAGAAAGCCACAGGTATAACAGCAGAGACAACATTTATTCATTGCAGCATCCAGAAGGCTGTGGAAGGGGTACAGTAGTAGATTTCCTACCTCCCCTCCCAGCAACCTGATAATTCTAGACAAGGGGTACAATAGTGGAGACTGCCATCTCCCCTTCCATTTCCATCAAGCCGCCAGGACACCCTGGGGAGGTGGTGGAATAGCAAATATTTCCTTTCTCCCTTCTAGCCCTCTCTTGAGGAGCAAATAGAAGGCTATCAGGGAAGAAGTGGAGACCGAAAGTCTCTTCCCCTTTGTAGTCATTAGTGTGGAGCTTTACATTTATCAGAAACCAACCAACCACAGGGTGACTGAAAAGATGGAAGCCCTATGGAGGATTCAGGGAGAGCACTCTAGTAGAAATCCCTGAAATCTCCCCCATCCCAGCAGCTTTGCTTCTGGAATTTGTGGGTGAGCCCCTTCTCCCAAACTTATCTTTCATATCTACCACCGTCTGCTAGGTTTAGTCCTCCATCTAGGAGCTGATTGGTAAATATTCCAAATATTGCCTTGGAATAAAGTGCCACGGATCAAATACTGCCTGCAGAGCCATGCATATAGTGGCTGCCGTTGACTGTAGTGCAAGCAACAATCATGTCCATACGTCTCAACTTTCCAACCTGCCAGTGTGTGGCCTGAGCCATCAACATTGTGAGACGCGAGATCTGGAACATCTGTAGGTGCACATCCTGCCAGGATTGACCAATTGTAATGTTTTAAATTAATAATTGACAGATTCTAATGACTTTTAGTGGGCTTTTTTTAAATCAGTTTGCTGAGTTTTCATCTCCATGAGGGGGAAAAAGTTTTATAACAAGTTGTTTATTAAAATAGAAGGGAGGGATAGGAGATGAGTTGTTGTTTTTTTTAGGAAGCTGCCCTCTGTGTGCTGTATTTTCTATACCTCTCGCGGAATTGAGGATGCTCAGCATCCCGAGGAGTAGCTCAGCATCTTGCAGGACCAAGTATTTTGTGGGGAAAACTCAAAATAGTTTAGGAAGGAGACTGCAGCTGGGTTTTTGCTGTAGATCTGTTCTCCTTTAATGAACCCAGACCCGAAGCAGTTCGGGCCATATTATTTGACATATCTTTGCCTGACTAAGAAGCTATAAAAGCTTCAGATTTTATAAGTGTACTTCTCTTTTTAGTGTCCTTTTCCTGCTTCATAGAAAGTCACTGCTCTTTCTTACTAGAACTGTTACTAATATATTTATTTATGTAGCATAGCACCTCTCTGCAACAGTATCCTGAGTTTTTTACAACAAAGCAATTAAGGAAAGAAAAAGGAAGCTATAAACATAAAGTAAAAATTGGTGTAAAACAATAAAAGAATTGGCATGGCCTCCCCAAGGCATTCTTTCTATGGGTAGCTCTGTGGCCTTTCTCAGACAATGCAGGATATCATCATAGCTCTGGGGCTAGAGAAGCAAATAAGGCAGCATTCTTCTTTCCCCTGCTCTCTTGGATTCTGTCATTCCCATTCCCTTGAATGTTGAGAGTTGCAGTGGGAGCAAGAAGCTCAGAAAGTTATGTGACTCCATGTAACTGAAGGAGATGGATCTCTGATTGGCCTGTGGATTCTCAAGATGCTCGTGGTCCCAGGGATGTTCTATTTTTATTTTGCTGCAGGCATTTTAAAAGATGTACTTCCAACATTTTGTTTTGGAATTATTTCTGTGGAAAATTTGAAGCATTAAAGTCCAGGAATTTTTAGCAAGTAGTCACTATGGGAGCAGAAAAGAAACAACTTCAGGATTTTTTTATATGGCACATACATACATACTGTTGTCAGATGGAAGATGCTCCACGTGCATGTTAGGATAAAGGTGATAGCATTGACTTACATGAAATGAGTTGATGATCTCAATCCTGTTTCTAATGGACAACTGTCTCCATCACAGAAACCACTAGCACACTTGGTACAGACTAATCTCAAGATAATTTCAGAAGTCTCTAAGGTCATTTATTGCTATTGCCAAAAGAATGTAAGGGGATCTTTTCCCAAAGACTCCCTAAGTGGGTTTCCTTTATTACAATCCTATGGAAACCTCTCCTCAGATTGTCAGGGCCCACTCACAAAGAGCTCAAGCGATCTCAGTGGCGTCCCTGCAGGAAATTCCTCTCTGACATATGTAGTGCAGCAACCTGGGGCTCTGTTCATATCTTCATCAGACATTATGCACTGATTCAAGCTTCAACTGGAGATGCTGCCTTCAGTTCTGTCTCCTGAAGCCTGTGGTGCAGAACACTTCCTTGCACCCTGTTCCTCAATGAGTATTTTTGGGAGTCACACACACTGAATATTCATAGGGACCAGAACTTGAAGAAGAAAGGTAGTTTACTTGCCTAGTAAGTGGAGTTCTTCTTCAAGATGTGTGGTCCCTTTGGGTTTTCACGACCTGTCTTCCTTCTCCTCTGCTCAGATTCTCACATGACGCATGGTAGAATAGAAACTGGAGAAGAGGTTGGTCTGTGCTGCCCCTTATGCCCTCTTTGGGAGAACAAGGGGGCATGGGCACAGACCAATGGACGTTGCTGTTGAAGAATTTCTGGTCCTGGGCGCACAGAGTCCATGCGCATCCACAATAAATACCCATAGGGGCTGTACGTCTTGAAGACTTTCGGTTACTATAAGGTTAAGTGACCTTCCTTTACCTATTCTAATTTTTAAGTTTCTTGCATTGGTTTATAGACATTTATAGTGTTTTTGTTTTTGTCTGCATACCTAGTTTTATTTAACTCATTAGTCTAACACTGTTACTGGTACTTTTCCAGATTTTAACTTGGAGGTGTAAGCCTGGCCCTCTTTCAGTTCATCTGTAACTTCTGTCCTATCATTTATTAGTTATGTTTTCATCTGGCCTGAGTGTACCTTGGCACTAGTCAACTTTCCCGTCAAGTCCAAATTTAATCACTTCCACTCAAACTATGTTAATTTCCTTTATTAGCATTCTGGAAAAAATTTGGTGCCCATACCTTTTGCATCGGTTCTAGCTCCCTTGAAAATGTCCCCAGTGCCCGATAAACTTAAATGCCTCATATTTATGCCATCTCCTCAGGCATGCATTGTGAACCTACTGTAGAGGCCTCAGACATAAATACATAATACCTTCTAGGACCTCACGCATTCCTCCTGTACATCATTGGTACCAATATGTACCACAGTGATGGCTTTCTACCCAGCACTAACTAGAAGTTAGTCCCCTTGCCATTAATAGGGATTGTGATTGGAGAGCTCTGCCTTCCCACAGATAGCAGGTACTTAGTGCCAGGGCTGGGAGCTGCCACAGCTGCTATATCACAGCTTGGACACCTCCCCCTCCCATCACCAACAGGGACTGTGATTGAGGAGCTCTGCCTATAGCAGGACCTCTTCCCAGAAAGCAGAGACTCAGTGTTGGGCTGGGAACACCCTCATACCTTTGTTGGGAGCGTTCAGTCTTGTCCATCTGTCACTCACCCATGGCTGATGGCTATCACCAAACACACCTTCTGTGTCATTGCATCTGTCATTATCCTCCTTTTCCCTCTCTTCCACTTCCTGACTTGATTTCCTTTTCCTGGTTACCCTCACCCCTCTACAGTTCTCATCACCTCTAGATATTCCTTGTTCCGTCTCCTCTCTTTAGATCAAATCTAGATCCCACATCTGTATCCTCATCACTTCTGGTGATAATGGCCCTCATCCTGCCTCCACCCTTCTCATGCCATTATTCCTAACCTCATATCCATTTCCCCCCCCCCCCCCGTCGTCTCTTTCTCTTGCTGTCTCTGAAATGCCCACTTTGTCTAAAAAGACCATCGCCATCCATGATCCTCTTTATATCTCTCCCCTCCAGCTCCTGGCTCTCGCAGTGACATGGATCCCTTCATCTTGCACTGGCTCTGCAACTGTCCTCTTACCGAGTCCTCTCCTTCTCTCACACTCCCCACCCTCATCACACTATGCTGGAGGGATGCTGGGCTTCACCTCTCCCATCCCTGCTGCTCCCAATCCATCCCTCCTCCCACTTCCCACTCTTTCTCCTCTTGAACAGCACCACATCTAACTCTTCTCCTTTCCCCCTCCATGTTCCTGTCATCTACCATCCACCTAACTCCTCTCCATCAGCCTTCCTCCCTGATTTTATTACTGGCACTCTCTTCCCCCCTACCCCCTTTTCCTCACAATCTCCCACATTCATCCTTGGTGACTTCAGCTTCCATGTCAATGAGCAGTGCCACCCCTTAGCTCCACATAGCTCACCCCCACCTCTTCATTCGACCTGCAGCTCTGATTCAACTCTCCCATTCACCAATGTCGTTTGATTTGGTCTTCACCAAGTCTTCACTTGGTCTCCATCTGATATCTCTTGTCTTAGATTGTAAGCTCTTTAGGGTGGGGACCATCTTTCTGTTCTGTATTTATGCAGCGGTGAGCACAGTGCGGGTCCTGGTCCTGGTTCATGACTGGGGCTCATAGGTACTAGGGTATTACCAAAAATAATAGTGCAGTCTGAGCCCTCCCACCCAGGAGCCAAGTCACCACACAGTTGTCATGGTCACCATATACCAAGCTATCAGAATGTTTAACAATCAAATCCACTAGGACCACAGCCTGTCTATACCTCCCAACTATGACCCCATTTCTAAACTGCATCCATTGTTGTGACAAATGTATTTTATCATGCAGACACCTTACAGCGAACTTCCTGAAATCTGAGAAAACACATTTGTTTCCCAAAGTTCCTTTATGCTTAGCCATATTTCTGCAGATGTTTGTTGTGGTTTCTCTTCAGAGAATGACCTCTTCTTTTTTGCCACTCATACTTTGTATTCTAAATCCTGTGATCTGTACTCAGTTATAACACACATTAACTTCAGTGGGAGTGTGGACTGCACAATTTGGCATCCTCAGTGTTACAAGCAAGTTTGTCTCAAGTAGCAGAAAAAAATTCAATTCTGCATCAGTATTTTCATAGAAACCTCGTGGCAGATTATGTGACCATGTTTTTCACTGTTTTCTGCTATTTTTTGGCTTTCCACCAATGGAACAAAGTGAATTTGGCATTGATATTTTTGATTTTAAAAAAAGCAACCAAAAGCATATACTTTGTCTGTTTCATATGGTTTGATCTTATCATTGTGGCTGTTTGCATATTAAAACCAAATAATATTGGGATTTTTAAAAATTTCATTTGGTAAGTGTGGAAGTCCTATGCAGAAATTGCTAAATTCACAGCTGTGCTTTATTTTTTAAAGAAGATTAACCATAAAAAACAGTATCAGTTGATGGAATTGCAAACTAAGAGCAGGTGATCAAACTTGTGATGATGCAAGAAAGGACTGCCAGCATGTCTGGGATGATACAATATAATACTCTGCATATTTTATACTTTGGATGCTTTAATGTGGTGCAGCCTGGTTCTTGTAGGTAGGTGGTGTGGCAGAAGTATTGTTAATTGGGAGGGTCATATCAGGCTCAGTTGCGTGTGGGCATTTGAAGGTGGTGTATCCACTCTGTATAAGATTTGTGTACATTCACATTCCGCTTCCCACACTAAGGGCTAGGTCTCATCTGCCCCTTCTGTCAACATTAGTGTATTTTAGGACACGGCTTGATGTGTATCTAACCCTAATGCTGCCTATCCCAGGTATCCTCCTCTCTCTGCATTTTCTAAGTGCAGCGTTTGTTGTGTGGGATGAGTGGCACAGACTGGACGTTGCCCAGAGTAGGGTCCTCTGAGCTCTTGCTTCATGTTCAGATTTCAAAGGGGAAGTTGGCACACCACTTTTTTGTCCTGTTCTACTGATTTAATCTCTTCAGCTGCTATTGCTTTGTACAGATCCACATTAAGAGACTCAGTAACTGTCAGAAAATCATTTCTTAATTATTTGTTAAACTCCAATAGGGATGTTGATGAGTGTGCTTTGAGGTCCTGCCCCGCAGCCTTTGCCTCATGCTGTCCAACTGATGGTTCAAGAACGTGAGTTTTAAGCCCGCACGTTTCTCTGCCCTGCTAATTTTCCCCTTGAGAGACACAGGGTTTAGCATTCTCATAATGCTCTGTGTTTGATGCAGTTTATGAAGGGTGAGGGGTTGCTTTATAGGTAAGAAGAGAGTGTGGATAGGTACTTGGTGTTATCCCTTCCCAAGTTAGACCAGCCCTCAGATAATGCTCTGCCAACTTATGTCAATTAAATGCAGATACTTCTTGTACACAGGCACCATTTAACTCCAACCTCATGCTTATGCCAACATGCCAGTTCTAAATCTCATGCATATGTATTTTACCCTTCACCTCCCTGCACACCACCTTTTATGTCATACAACAGCTGTCCCCAGTTACAAGATCTATGAATTTGGCTTCTGATGTCTAATCCTAGAAGCTCAATAATATACATCATATGCTGATAATGTTTCTATTGTGTTTAATGCTAGCAGCAGTTCCCACTGAGCTTTCATGTCCTGCTGTCCAAGTGAAAACATTTTTCCCAGATTTGCAGGTTTTGTGAAGAATGCTGAAATAGGTACCTTCCATAAGAACACATATATGTCCAGATGTAATTCTATGTAGGCGTGCTTTATTTTTATACATAAACTTTAAAAAGTCAGATGAAATAATGTAAAATCCATTTTCCAAGAGATGTTTTCAGCCAAGGCTGGGGGTGTGAGTTAGAACTTGGGTTCTGCTTTCACTTGGGCTGTAATCTTCCCACTTTGCAGTTAGGATGCAGGATAAATCACTCGAGTGCCAATAATCCTCCAGTGCCCTTCCCACTTTGTGACCAGATGTGAACAGACAAATTGTCCTGCAGTTCACTGTGAAAGATTCATAAAGCAGCTCTGCTTGCTTCAGCCCAAAGAGCCATGGGATATGCCCCCAGAAGTCCTAATGACACATTGGTGAGTATAGCACCAGTGAGGACACGGATAGAGGTTTGCAGTATGGATGCTTACACTGAAAACAAGGCTAAGCCCGGGGAGCCAATCCTCTTGGGCTAACTCTGAAGTGAAGACATACCTTTCATCTCTGTGACTCAGTTCCCCTGTTTCTGAAAGACAGGCCATATTTTTTTCATTCTCAGACGTTTTCAGAGGATTACCTCGTCGTTTGTAAGGTGCTTATAGATCCCTTCATGGAAGGAGCAATCTAAGTGGAAATAATAATGACTGTTCTATCATCATCTGTTAGAAGGACAGGCATGGATATTAGCCCAAGTCAGAACAACTGCTTCTTTTCAGGAATGTTTTAATATTGATGAGGTTGAGGAGTTAGGATAGAAATTTGGTCTAACCCTGAAAGATTACATTAGGGATGTTTGTAGTTGGTGCTTAATCTGAAAAATACTCTGTTTTTACACAGGAAGGGGAACAGTGAGATATGTCCCATCCATTATGGTATTTTAAATCTAATCATTTATTTGCAAAAAAGCTTGATAGTGACCAGAGGAGGTCTTTCCAGTCCATATAATTTTTTGGTCATTGTATATGTTTTGTTAACATATAAAGGAAAGCACAGTAGTTCCAAAAGTGCTTATAAGGTGCAGGTTAGCACACATCTGTAATTGTTATTGTCCTGATTATTTCCCTGTCTGAGAATAAAATGAATAATGAACTCAGCAGCACTTGTATAAAATGCACAGGAGAGGAACAGGATGATCATACTTTCAAAACAACTATTGCACTTCCCGGCAGGAGGACAATTGAAAGAATACACCTTTTAATTTTATTTTTTAGACTGGCATGTGGTCATTAGTTACTGCCATAGCAAATGAAAATGTCCTTTGACAGTCCTACAGAAATCAAATCACTGTCCCTCTTGGTGTTTTCTGATAAAATTAGCACAATTGCATTAATGTTAAAGGCTATTTAAAAAGAACATAAAGGGCATGTTACTATGAACCGGGATGCCCGGTAACAAACCAGATTTTCAGACCAGTACAGTCTTTGGTGCTGCATAATTAGCAATAAACTCCATATGTCTCCAGACGTTTAGAAATATTTTGGCTTTGTCAGATGAAGTGGAAAGCTTCATTTTCAAAATGTTTTTTATTGAAGTATAGTAGGGTTAAATTCCCATTGCTAAAATTAAGTAATAAATCCAAGTTTTAAAACCTGTTATTTTCAATGTTTGTGGGTTTAGGGTTTGAAAAAAGTGCTAGATTATTAGTCCTCAAGACTGAAATCTTCTGTTATTCACAGAATAGATAAAGCATGTGGAGGAGTAGTACAGTGTCTCCCCACACTACCTTGGCATTATATCTCAAGCTTGAGCCTACCACCTGTAAGGTATTTTAAGTCTCGCCCTAGATAGCCAGGTCCCTTCATTCCCTGGTTTCTCTTTAGAGACTTCCAACAAGGTTGCTGATTAGTGTAAATTCAGGTGGTGGTTTAGTATAGTTAGTAGGAACTGGACTGAGATGAGACTCATTACCCAGAAGCCACCAAACGATTATGAGATGTTAGTGACTTTTGGTCACTAGTGACCTAAATTGGCTTCAGACTAGCAATGGAAAGATGAGGAACTGTATAACTTACAAATTCCCTATATCATTCAGTCCCCATAAAAACTATTTCTTCAAAATAATTGTAGGCCTAAATTCTCCCATATGATGAAAAAGGTAAATGACTTCTGAAGCTGAAGCACCAGGAATTCACAGACACCAGAAAGGAGATCAGCAGATGGTGATAGTCTGATTCTGTTGAAGAATGAGGCCAGTTAGAGATCTTTTGTGTATTTTTTAAAAGCAAAAAAAAGCAATTGTTTATTTATAATTCCACCTAATCTTCACTGTGTTGGCCACCCACCCAGTTCAGCCAACTTTAAGGTTTTAAGTGGCACCCTCTCCACAGGAATTTAGTTCCTCAGCCTTATGCACTAGGGATACTGGGTTGCATTTGTACAGTAGAGCTTGAGTTTCCCTAGGCAACTTCAATGGATAAGTTATTTCCTGGCCTTTTTTTTTTTTAATCATGTCTTGAGATATTTGGAGAAAAAAATAACTCAAACCACAGCTATTTCATGAGAAGGAGACATTAGGAAAATCATGAAGCTGAAGCAACAGGAATGTGCAGAAACCAGAAAGGAGATCAGTAGTGGACCATGGCGTGACAGGAACACCTGCCTCAATTTCCCTCCTTCAGATGCCATCTAGCCAACCCCTCTCACAACTCTCCTGCCTTCAGCTTTCTCTCAGGAGCTGCCACTTGCTTCCTTCCAGGACTCCTCAATTCCTTTGTCTCTGGCAGCTCTCACCTCCCCTTCCTGACTAAAGCAGTCTGCTCTGACTTACTGGGACTCCTTCTCACCGGGTCTCTCCCGGATCCTTTAGAGCCTCCAGGTGCTGCTCCATCCTCTTAATTGGCCAAATGGGAGCCCCTGCTTCATTTACTGGGCCCAGCCACCCTATGACATGCAATATCATGCAAGACTGTGTATGTGTGTGTGTGAGAGAGAGAGAGACTCATATTCAAACCCCAAAGGAGTTGATCAGTGCTGCAATACGTCTCAACGCACAGCTCCAGCTACACGCGCAAGCACTTTTGTGCATATGATTCACATTTATAAGTGAAACAGATTTCTAAAGTAAAACATCATTTTCCTCACCTTGTTGTTTTTCACATTACCGTAGGAGGAAAAATGCCAAGGTCTATGTGTGTGTTTGTGAGAGAGTGAATGAATTAGCGAATGAATGAATGCTTTATTTATATTGTGGTTTTCAGATCGAGGTTATTGGAGCACTTTACAAACACTGTATTTCTGAATCCATGTAGGACCACTGAAGTAGAGTGGTGTCTGATGTCAAACCATTTTGTGCAAACAGACCACGCTGCAGTTTCCAGTTATTGCTGTAATCCATTTTATATCTGTGCACAGCAGAGCAGATTGTTTTTTCCCCCCTCTAAGAAGGTGGATGGGGCAGAAAACAATCTAGGAGGAGTTAGTTCTGAGACCACATAAACCCTATTTCACATAGAAGCATGGAAGATGCAGATGAAGAAGACCCATGGTATCTTCACATTCCACCTTCCTGATGATTCAGGATTAATCTGTATAGTTTTTCCCAGGCCAGTATAAAATGAACATGCCAAAAAAGGAGTACTCTGCCCTCTCCACCACCTACTCATTCTACTATCTTGAATTTAAATATTTTTATGTTTAATCCATTTAAAAAACTTTAGTTTGATTCTAACTGGCAATCCTTAATTTGATTCCAGGCCTAGATGTAAGTTCTTAAAACTCCAAATAACTGAGGTTAAAATTTTGGATAGTTGTTTACGCCAACAATTTATGCAAGTGCAGGAAATAACCTCTTCTGAACAGCTTTTCTAAAAGAAAGTGTGACTTAAGCCAACAGAAATGTGCAAATATATAGTTTACTGCCAAATCTGGTTTACATGAATCAGGTTTATTACACACTGGACATAAAGAAATTCAAACATCCAATGCAATCTCCTCATTCTATACTAAATTGAGGTATTGGGGAGTGTAGTCTATGGAAGACCAACTAGTTGAGAAACTAAACTTCGGAAGCCCCCCCATTCCCCACAAATGACATTTTTTACAATCTAACTCATGTGATCATCCACACTGTGGTGACAACAGAACTTCCTGAACTCTGTCTAACTCTGTTTTATGTCAAAACTGCAGTGTCTTAGGTTTTTAACAAAATAAACCCTCAAACCGGAGAACACTTCCCTTTGAAGTTCCAAAACTTGTTCTAGGCTTCGTTTTAAATCAATTCATATATGTCAAAAGTTATTTCAGGCTCCTTTCGTAAGATAATGTACTTTTGGTCTAGCCACTGACGTATTGCAGATGAATTCATTGTGTTCCCAATCTTTTAATTGCATCATTTTAGCCATGGATTGCTTTTGTAACCCGTCTGCTAGGCTGAAATGATAGCAGCAAGGGCCAGGTTCAATACATAGGGGTCCGTTCCCCACCACGTAATGCAAACCAGCTCAAGCCCCCACCCAGTGACCTGGGAAAATCTTACACACACCCCTGGGCGCCTCAAGGAGGCAATACTTCCCCTCTCGCAAGCACAGACTCTTGGTGTAGCAGAAAAGGTTTAATTACATAGGATAAACAACAAGCATTAAATTTGGAAAATACCTTAACTAGAGTTCATAGGTCAAACCGTGAGCAAAGACCCACCCCAGCAACTTGGGCCGTGTCCTTCTCTCTGGGCCCTTGAGTCCAGCAACCCCCCAAATCACCCATAGTCCCAAAAGTCCCACAATCAAAAGTCTCTGTCCCGGGTCAGGCAGCCCCAGAGTTCAAGAGTCTCTTTGCAGAGGTCCCCCTCCCCAGCCTAGGTAGAAAGGGGTACCTTACGTGGTTCGGGGCCAACTGCTCTGCCTCTTCGTGGGGTTCTGCTTCCACTAGTCGTCCCCGCAAACAGCTCAGCTCCGCTTACTCTGTGGGCTGCTCCACTCTGCCAGCTGCTCTGGTCCACCAGCCGTCCTCGCGAGCTGCTCAGCTCCACTCACCCAGTGGCTGCACAAACTGCTCCATTCCGCTCTGCCAGTATTGCTTCAGGCTCCCCCACTCATTAGCACAGTGCTCTCAGCTCAGCAAGTCCAGCTCTTCAGTGATTTCAGCTCCACTCATTAGCACAGTGCTCTCAGCTCAGTAAGTCCAGCTCTTCAGTGATTTCAGCTCATACTAGGGGAGCCCCAGTACCAGTGAATTCAGCTCAGTAACCTGCATCTAGATTCTTAAGGGAATCAAAAATTAACTCTGACATTTCACAGTGGAGAGAAGCATAGGTGGAACTGGTGCTTTTGGCTCACACAAGGAGCCAGCACCACCAAGTACAGATACCTGTCCCCAGCCTCTCTCTCTCCAATGAGTTTTGGAACCCATGTCCACCGTCTAGCAAGCGCTATCCTGCTGACAATGAAACCCCCCATCACAAGGCAATTTTGTAGTTCCCCATTTACCCAATCAGGGTGACAACATTTCATTGCTCCTGCCCCAATAACAACGAAATTGGGGGTCCCACAGCTGTGAAAATACTCATCCCATGCTGCTTTGCGGTATGCTAAGTGGGGTGGGAGTGCCAATGCAAATAACCGAAACTTCTTTCCGCACTCCCCATAATTTACCACCAGATGTCAGGGTGGGGCTCATCCTGACTCTGCTTACACTTCCTTGCTTTTTTTTCTCTTTAAAAGTGTTGGGGAAGATTTTTACATTGCCCTAAACTAAAGATCTTAACATAGGAATAGAGTAAAAGCTCCTTACAATTAGATACGTGGTTAGATTTCTTATTTACTAGGGCCCTAATTCAGCAAGATTCTTAAGCACGTGCTTAACTTCAAATATTTGCATAGACCTATTGAAGTCAGTGGGATGGGTTCTCATTTATGCTAAGCCCCCTCTGACCTCCCACTGCTAGGGCAATGAAAAGAGGCCTCAAAGGATGTAATTTACACAATAAATTTCTCTCTAAAATGGCATTGATCAGACAGACCAAAAGTACATTATCTTCAAAAGTTAAATTTACACCCACTCCTATAAGGCCCCTTAATTTTACCATAGTGGTGCAGAGGGGCCTCATTGTAAATGATAACTTAATTGGGAATCCCCCCATTAATAAACTTTGAGACACACTTAAATAGCTTGCTGAATCAGGACTTTTATTATTATTTTTTCTGGGCATTTAAGGTGTCTTGGGGCGGGGGGTGTATGGGAAATAACCTCCAGATATAAAAATCCACCATT
Organism: Mauremys reevesii; assembly: GCF_016161935.1. NCBI lineage: Eukaryota > Metazoa > Chordata > Testudines > Geoemydidae > Mauremys > Mauremys reevesii. The sequence continues at coordinate 243,660,141 of NC_052623.1, read as the reverse complement.
TTTTATGCTTATCAAATGGTCCATCTAGTCAGACATTGTGTCATCTTTTCTGCACCAGTGGATGTTCTCAAATGTTCTCATCCAGGGGGTCCCAACCTGAGGGTCTCAACCACCTAGACCAGGGGTCGGCAACCTTTCAGCAGCGGTGTGCCGAGTCTTCATGTATACACTCTAATTTAAGGCTTCGCGTGGCGGTAATACATTTGAACATTTTTTAGAAGGTCTCTCTACAAGTCTATAATATATAACCAAACTAATGTTATATGTAAAGTAAACAAGGTTTTCAAAATGTTTCAGAAGCTTTATTTAAAATTAAATTAAAATGCAGATCTTATTAGTTTAGTGTGATCCTTGCCCTTGCTTTTCCTTGCTGAGTTTTCCAATGTCTGGTGGCACCTATTTAGATGTTTTAAGCTGCACACAGGCTTCTGAGTTATACGTTGATAACCGACTGGCAGGAGGTCAGCGGCTGGAACCCCAGATCGGCAGCTGAGGTGAGTGGAGCTGGCGGCTGGTAGGGCTGAGCAGGGCCGGAAGCCTGGACCCTGTCTGGCCGGGGGCCTGCGCTGGAACTCCAACTGGAAGCAAGGTGAGTGGGGCTGCGGGGACCCCGGCTGGCAAGGGGCCAGCAGCCAGAACCCCAGAGCTGCAGGGGGGCTGACCGCCAGAGCTCTGGGGTTTCCACCACTGGCTCCTGCCAGCTGGCATCTCAGCCCGCTGCCAGCCTGGGGTTCCTTCCCCCAGGCCAGCAGCAGGTACTGAGTGGGACCCTGGTTGGCAAGGGGCCAGCAGCGGGAACCCCAGAGCGGCAGGGGGGCTGAGCAGCTCAGCCCACCCCACGTGCCATGAAAAATCGGCTCGCGTGCCATCTTTGGCACGCGTGCCGTAGGTTGCCGACCCCTGACCTAGACCTTCCCGTGTTGGTAAACGGAAGGAGAGTCTTTCAGAGGGAGAGTCCCAGTTTCGTCATGGTTGAGAACCACTACTGCAGTCCAGTACTGCATCACTGATGGAAGATAAGGAATTCTCCATGACCCCAGCTGGTGGTTAGTTTTTGTCCTGTGCCTGATGATTTAATAGCCTTTGTCATTTTTATTCTAGCTAATGTAACGGAATTTTTGCACTTTTGGTCTGGTAGAAGTTTAGTTTGTTTGTTTATGGCCTTTTAAAATATGAGCATAGCACCTGCATAGTAAATCTGTCTGGATGAGTGAGCTTCTCTATATGATTTATATTGGTATCATAAAATATGATGTGAAACCATTTTCAGATGAGAATGCACAACCTGTGGGGGAAGTAAATGAAGATTCTGTGGGATACCATTATAGTCACATGATAAGAATGATGTCTTTTGTTAATGAGCGTGATAAAGTTAACAAAAGATGAACTCAGTGGCATTTTACCTGCCAGAACTCGAGGTCAGTGTTGCCATATTTCTCCTGTCATAAAGGCCTACAGCTGTCTAGAGGCTGCATTCCTTCCACTGCTAGAGATGTTTGTGATGCTGTTACCTGTAACACAGGAAACACAGAACTCTCAACGTAGGCTTTGGCAGTGAATAAGGAAAGAAATTATTTGAACTGCTGGTTTAAACTTCCTTGTTTTAATGTCGATGAGTAAGTCTAATGTCAATTCAACAGGGCTTTTATGTATTTATTTATTTATTAAGCATCTCAGTTCACTTTAAAGGAAACCTGATTTATAAGAATCAGATGAGTTTTTGGACATCTGCTAAATGACTGTCAAAATAATACTTCTCACTTCTACACCACCTTTCATCAGAGGATCCCAAAGTGCTTCAACACATGAAGGGGCATATTCTGGTGCTCATCCCCTCCTGGAAGGCCTCATAGTTGGCTGAAGCACTGCCTCCCTACAGTAAGTTTGTGAGGCTATAGAGGGACCACTTGAGGAAGTCTGCATCCTTTTTCTTGCTATACAGAAACATGCCAAGGAATTATGAGTCTGTTGAGGAAATGGAGGGAGTTAGGGCCTTTACGTGCTGACACTGAACAGCTCCACTGACCCAAAATCTTGGATGAAGGGGAATAGTGAGCCCCATTCACTTCCTGCTCACGCAGTCTGGCCAGCAGGGAAGTTGAGGATTCAGTTCCACAGCCCCTGAGGTTTTGTGTAGAAGAGAAGTTTCTTTAGGCAGGCTTTGTTCAAAGCAACAGGATTTTTGCCCTAAATAATTGTCTGTTGATATCTGAAGTAGATAAGTACAGTATTATCACCCTCCTTTGTTTTAAAGAGGAAACCCAGGATCAGAGAAGCTAGGTGACATACCCAGGGTCACAAGAGTCAGTGAGGGAGTTGAGAATAAAGCCTCTAGGTCTTAACATCTGCTCTGCTATCTAAATACCTAGATCATGTTCCCATCCCATCTCAGTAGCATTGTACTGAGCTTGTTACAGACAGGTAAGCAAGGGCAAAGTGGCTATTTTTAAGTATGGATTAAATACAAAGTAATGGAAGTAATTAATGTAAAATAGGGTTTACATTTGCATGCAATTATCAAAAGATCAAAGAATTTAATACTCACAGGGCCCACTGGCTCCTAGAAATCCTTCAGGTTAGCTGATCACCTGTCTGCGCTGCTGGATTTATTCCATTAATGATGGGGCTGAAATTGCCTGGCCAAGGTTAGGCTTTTGTGGATTTTAACTTGCTCAAATCTAATGTCAGAACTGAATACATTCACAAGAGGAAACATCTAAAAGAGAGAATGATTTCCTCCAAAAAGCAATGTAATAAAAGATTCCAGGAGGAGTTAGTTGAGGCTTGAATATTTATTTTGTTTGTGGAGTCCATGAAGTCTGAGTACTGCAGGAAATGGAACAGCTGATAAATTGGCTTAAGGAAAGTTTCAAATATGCCTAGTAGGATGAAGGTATAGAAGCTAATTAAAAACAGAGATGAGTTGCTTGGCAGGCAGAGCAGGATAACTGGAAAACAGGAAATAGCCATTGGCCAGGGCTTGCATAATTTAAGATAGGATTAATCCTCTAGGAATAAACAAAAAAGAGGAATTGATTCTTTCAAGATCAAAAATAGACCATTGCCATTTTAAAAATGGAATCCTTTATGGGGTTAAGATAAAATAGTTATCTGTCTTTTCTCAATAGTGTGTTATAATAGTGATATAAAGTTGTCAGCCCAAACAACATGCATACATTAATCACCACAGTTGTTGTTGATGTAGGGTGGGAAAAAAGCCAGACTATGACCAAGCCATTTCTGTTTCACTAGTAGCAAATTACGTCCTTTTGCTATTATTGTGGTTACCACTTCGGGCACGTCTACACTGCAATTAAACACCTGCAGCTGGCCCAGGCCAGCTGACTTAGGCTCGCGGGGCTCAGGTTAAGGGGATGTTTAGTTGTGGTGTAAACGTTTGGGTTCAGGTTGGAGCCTAGCCTCTAAGACCCTGTGAGGTGGGAGATTTCAGAGCCTGGGCTCTAGCCTGAGCCCAAACATCTATACCACAACTAAACAGCTCCTTAGACAGAGCCCCATGAGCTGAGTCAGCTGGCACAGGCCAGCCAGGGGTGTCCAGTTGCAGTATAGACATATCCCTAGTGGTAGTGTATAAAAAATTCTGTATATAAGGAGCTCCAAGTTCTCTAGCATTAAAAAATTAAGCTGAACAAACTGACTTTGGTTGGTATAATAAGGGGCAATATCTCTGTTTTGTAGTTGGGTAAAGGGAGTTTGACAACATTTGCAACCATTGTCTGTGTCAACCACCATCTTGTCCCACACACCTGAGTTTGAACCAGGGACCTCCAAATCCAAAAGCTTAAGTCTCTGTGGCTGAACAGCCAGGCTGTCAAACTGACTGCTGTGGTAGATCCATATCCTCTATGGATTGGCCACGTTGACCAGTGTGTTGCATCTTCTGGACAGAGGAAACTCATCCCACACCAGTTGGAATTCCAGACAAGTCCCCAGATATCGTTTCCAGCACAGCAGGGGTGTCATAGCTGAAAGCAAATGAGCCACACTCTGTATCTGGGGGCGGAAAGAGACTCTTCTCCTCTGTGGATTGGCCACAAAGGAAGCGTAACACAGAGCTAATTTTGGTTGCCTGAGTCTGTGGGTGCCCAACTTTAGACACCTAACGCTTGCTTTTCAGAAGTGTTGAGCGCCCACAAATCCAGCTGATGACAGTGGAGCCTTAGAAATGCTGAAATACCAAGCCTTAGGTGTCTCAAGTTTGGCCTTCAAATGTTGATCTACCCCAAAATAGGCTTTTTTGAAAAATTTGCCTTGCGTGATTTACATGAGGTTACATAATGAGTCAGTGAGAGAACCAGGAATAGAAACCCAGGAGCCTATCATCATCTGTGCCCTGCTGTTGGAACTAGAACTTGCTAGACAAATAGTTAATGTACAGCGAGCTGGGATGTAAATCTGCAGTGCACTAGCATGCCACACGTGAACTGTCCCTGTGAACCTTGGTTTCGAAACAGCAGTAGATCAAAGCACACAAGGGAACTTAGTGTCCAGTACTAAAGTCCACATGGATTGTTAGTGTGAAACACACTTGTATGCTGTAGATTTACACCCCATCTTGCCATGCACTAACTGTCTAGACAAGCCCTAAGTGTAGAGGGGAGCAGAAAAGTTGGTAAATGCCCAGCAGTATATTGCAGAGATCACCAAATACAAGTTATTGGTGGAAAAGTGTCTGTAGGTGGCATAAATTGCCTTCCATGCCACCTTCTGAACTCAAAATGAAGGATTCCCTTTTAGACAAGTTAGGTCTGAGGTATGTTTATTTCAGTGAATTTCAAGCACTTTTCTTACAAATAGGGATGGGTAATCCTCACAAGAGGAAATCAGGTTTGATTAAGAATCCAAAAGTGTGGAGGCTTATCTTAACCTAGTGTTTGTGCATAATGGTACTGGGAAGACTGATAGAATGAAATACCTTGTGATATTCCTGTGATATTATAGTCCCAGTTGGAAGTGCCCCACAGCCTGGTTTGTGGTAACTTGGCAGCCCCAGTCCCAGTAAGAAACCAAAACTGATAATGCACAAATCCACCAATTTCAGAATCCCAAGGTTTGGCTTGGTTCAGGTTTTCAATGGTAGATTCAGCTACGCATGGAGGGGTCTGACTTTATTTGAATCTGTTCACGCAGTGCATTAATTTAAACATGAGTTTTGGGCCTGGGGTTGTATTTCTAAGGTTTTCAGTGTATACTGGGATCAAAGATCCAGTGAAGAGAAATGCAAACCTAAGAATTCTTATTTACTGCTGAGCTCAAGTCCCCACCATGTCACTATAAGGTGGCATCATTAGTATAAAAGTTAACTGTATGGCTGTAGTACCCCTTGTGCTATTGAGATGTATACAGAAAATTGAACATTGCTGTCAAGAAAGAGGGAAAATATATGTAACCCTTCTGCCGGGCCGAAACGATAGCAGCAAGGGCCGGGTTCAATACATAGGGGTCCCTTCCCCACAACATAATGCAAAACCAGCTCGAGCCCCCACCCAGTGACCTGGGAAAATCTTACACACACCCCTGGGCGCTAGAGGAGTCAATACTTCCCCTCTCGCAAGCACAGAGTCTTGGTGTAGCAGAAAAGGTTTAATACATGATAAACAACAAGCATTAAATTGGGAAAATACCTCAGCTAGAGTTCATGGGTCAAACCATGAGCAAAGACCCACCCCAGCAAATTGGGCCGTGTCCTTCTCTCGGGGCCCTTGAGTCCAGCAACCCCCAAATCACCCACAATCCCAAAAGTCCCACAATCCAAAAGTCTCTGTCTTGGGGTCAGTGCAGCCCCAGAGTTCAAGAGTCTCTCTGCAGAGGTCCCCCTCCCCAGCCTGGGTGGAAAGGGGCACCTTACGTGGTTTCGGGGCCAACTGCCCTGCCTCTTCGTGGGGTTCTGCTTCCACTAGTCATCCCCGCAAACAGCTCAGCTCCGCTTGCTCTGTGGGCTGCTCCGCTCTGCCAGCTGCTCTGGTCCACCAGCTGTCCTGTGAACCACTCCAGCCGTCCTCGCGAGCTGCTCAGCTCCACTCACCCAGTGGCTGCACAAACTGCTCCACTCCGCTCTGCCAGTTGCTCTGCTCCACGGTATTGCTTCAGGCTCCCCCCACTCATTAGCACAGTGCTCTCAGCTCAGCAAGTCCAGCTCTTCAGTGATTTCAGCTCTTAGTGATTCCAGCTCATAGTAGGGGAGCCCCAGTGCCGGCGAGTTCAGCTCAGTAACCTGTATCTAGATTCTTAAGGGATATCAGTCCCCAGCCTCTCTCTCTTGACTGGGTTTTGGAACCCATGTCCCTTGTCTAGCAAGTGCTATTTAATTGATAATGAAACCCTCTATCATAAGACAGTTTTGTAGTTCCTCATTTACTTAATCGGGGTGACAACATTTTATTGCTCCTGCCCCAATAACAATGAAATTGGGGCTCCCACAGTTGTGAAAATAACCATCCCATGCTGCTTTGCGGTATGCTAAGTGGGGTGGGAGTGCTGATGCAAATAACCAAAATACCAATGCAACACTTTAAACTTCTTTCCGCACTCCCCATAATTTACCACCAGATGTCAGGGTGGGGCTCATCCTGACTCTGCTTACATATAGAATCTGTCTTTCAAATTGAATGGTAAGCAGCCCTACCTCATTTCTTCTCACTTTGTAAGTAAGATGTAAGTTTGCCCTTCCAAGCATCAAGTAGAGATTTAACCCCCAAATAGAGCACTGCAAGATGCTCTTTTAAGTCAATAAATACAATGACCTCTGAGGTTTTTTTTTTTAATCTGAAATGGCAATGGGGATATAACTGTCTTACTCCTCCCTCCTCTAACTCTTTCCCACATTGGAATTTACTACTAACCCAATTAAACACACGCTTCCCCAGATGCTGCCCACATGCCAGCATAATACAGTCAGTAAGGTTTTTTCCTTCATTTTTGAATTGGGCATGTAGCACACATGGCCACTTGTGAGCGTAAGGTCTATAGAGAGACTGTGGAACACCAGTAAATTTTCTTAATTGAATTGAACCCTTAAGAAGTAGCTTGAAAACTTTCCAGTTTGCAAACAAACTGTCTAGTTGCATGTATTTACACAGTGCTGCTTTAACTTGCTTTAAAAAAAAAGTTTACACCAAGGCAGCGTTTCAGAATTCAAAGAGTTGTTTTATTTTGTAGGCAAAAATGACTAAACTTCATTTAGTGACAGGCGGAGGTGGGGGGAAAGAGGTATGGCTTCTTACAAGCAAGAGAGGGATGTACTCCAGGCAGTTTTACATGTAAAGGTCACTGTGGCCCCAATCCCGCAAAGATTTACGTATGTGTTTAACTTCACACACTGTAAGAAGTCCAGTTGTGGAACTAGTGCAATTAAGCATGTGTGCAAACTTTTGCAGGCTGGGGGCCCTAACTTTCAGTTCAGTTCTCTCCTGTCTTGGTGTGTTCTTGTCGTCACCATGGCTTGGAAAGGCAGCTGCAGGACTTAAAATAGGTCTTTGGATGGTGGTGGTTGTTTTTTTTTTTAAAAATCCACCATAAAATTCATCAGCAGTTACTAAAATATCTATAGACTTTTCATTTTAAATTTTAAATCTGGCCCAGGTCTGTAGTGAGCAAAAAGTTGTTAGCTTTATCTTATGATAGTCTACGTGAAATTTGTTGATGGGCCCAGTCCTGTTCCCAATATGACTTGGAATGCATACAGGGCACAGATTAAAATAGATCCTAGATATGTAAATAATAATGAATTAGTAAAATTTATGTAGCACTTTTCATATTCAAATTGCTTTGCAGACATTAAACCTCAAAAGATTCCTTGTGAGGTAGGCTGGAGTTGTTTTCTCTTTTTTTACAGATAGGGAAAGAGGCACCAGAGACTAGTAAAGTGATTTCCCCAAGGCCCCAGGGAGAATCAGATATGGGGCCAAACTAGTTCCCAGTTAAACTCTCGTTAGCTTCAATGGGAGAAGGATCGTACCTTCTATGAGTAAAATAGTGACATAGTCATGCTGATGACCTTAATTACACTTTCAGGGGGGTTGTTAATGGAGGTGGGTGATGATCCAGATGCCTTGTTCTAAAAGGTTCCTTTGAAATCGTATGTGTGATAATTTGATCTATTCAGTGCCTCCAAAAGAGCATGGTTTAGACACCACTGAAATGCTGATAATGTGCAACCCAGCACATAACAGGGAACCATTGTAAGAGGTAATATTAGGAAATAAGATTTGGACAATGAGTTTTTTTGATGCTGACATTTTGATGCATCTGTTGCCAGTATCAGGTAATATGTTGTGATAATATAGTACCTCTCTTATTAAATACAATAGGAAATTAATCTACAGACTATGGGAATCTCACACAGAGCTTGAGGGCATTTAATGTACAGCATTTTGGATCATTCCATTCCTGTTACTGTAGAATATTTGGGTTTTTTTAAATATAAAGGGCTTGTTTCGTCTCTGCACAGCAGAACACAAAACAAACCTCACAGACTGGAAAATCTGGCCAAAAGTACCCCAAGATAGCAGTGCTGCTTCCTGTGCCTAGCTGTTCACCAAAGGTACATATTGGTTTTAGCTGGAAGACTTACAGATGTCCCCCAGGTCTGCACTGAGCCATTTGTTACTGGTATAAACGTTTAGCAGAATGATAATCATGAAACCTACAGGAGGATGTGGTAAATTCATGTCACTTATTGCTATACACAAGTCCCTCAACCCAGGGTGCCAGAGAACTGTTGGCTGCTTGATGGTATAAAATGGAGTGACTGTGATCATTGACTTTTGTTTCTTCTTTGAGACTTGTTAATGTAGAGTGGGGATTGCTTATGTGAGAGGATCAAAGCCCAATTTGTGTTGACTCAGAAGTTAGAATAATAGTGTTCCTTATCACCTCTGTGATCCCAACAATCCTTTCGTTTTAAAGCATACAAGGGTTCTATTGAGAAGAATGAAATAATTTATTTTGGAAACCGTTAAAGGTTAAAGCATTAAGGATCAAAGGGGGCCTAATTCTCATATGAGCAAAGGTAAGTTGAGTTAAGCGCATGAGAGATACTGTACTTGCCCTGAACTGCTTCCTACAGAATTTCTAGTCTCTTGGCTGAAAGCACTGCAGGTTTTTTAGTATAAAGTGAACATACCATAAAAGGCTGTATTTTTTTCCCCCGACTGAAAGCTTTGGCTTTTTGGGGGGGGGGAGGTTATTGTTGTTTTTCTGCGTCTGCTAACGTCAACGAAATCGCCAGATGGCATTTCAATGCTTTGCAAAGAGACAGCAGCCTTCTATTACAGCTGTCACGTGGGCCCCATTCATTTGCATTCCCAGAAGTGGTCTAAAGCTTTTCCTAACTGTACAGGCAATGAGTGCTCTGCACCTTCCAGAGACCCAGAGGGCCTTTTGTAGGATATTGTTACCTTAAGTGGATCTGATAAGATGCACGCATGGATGAAGGTTTTTCTTCCTATCCAACTACCAAACATTGAAAGCTGCCAGACTGTTTTGCCTTTGAAGGGAAAATTTAATTTAAAAAAAAAATGAACACAAGGAACCTTTTGAAAACTGCGAGCAGTAAACAGATATAGGGCTTAGCTTTGGAGAGCTAGATACTGTCTAAAAGTCAGGTGGCTGAGAAGCTTATAGAACAAAAATACAAGACTCTTTATTTACCCTAGGAGACCTAGAAGAATTATTTGCTCTCGTACATGGAGACTGCTAGGCTACAATATTAGGCTAGGTTCTGACTTGGTCTGTATACCCCATCAGATTCCAACCCCATATTCCTCTATAAAGATTACTCAGACCTTGGTCCCAGATGCACAGGAATAAGCAGATTTTTTCTGCTGCTTACCTTGTGCCTGGAACAGTTGGGCAGGGAATTGGTAGAGTATTTCATACCATTTCTTTTCCCGCTATTCATTGGCTAGAGTAGCTGAGTCAGTGCAGAAGGCTAATTATTATTACTTCTTATACTACTGTAGTGCCTAGGAGCCCTAGTTATGGACCAGGACCCCATCATGCTAGGTGCTGTACAAACACACAACAGAAAAAAATGGTCCCTTACCGCAGACAGCTTACAATCTAAATATAAAATGAGAGACACTAGATGCACACAGATGCAGGAGTATGGGAAACAGCTAGAAAATATTGTCTGAATAGACAAGACATACAGGATGGGTGAAGGGTTAGAATAGCCCTAATATACATAGCAGATATATAAGTCTTTGCTGGTATAAGCCAGATATAAATTACCAGCCTTTGGGAGCAAAGAGAAGACAAGGAAGAATTGTGACTCAAAGTATTTTGGAGCCACAGTGCCTCTTAGGGCTGTTCCATCTGGTTCAGGTTATGGGCCATCCACTATTCAGGGCTGTGCCTAAAATCGCAACTAGCCCTTAGATAAGAAACCCAGGTGAATGCTTGGAGCCCAACTATAACAAACAATCTCTCACTTCTGAGGCAACTCGATATGTCTACACAAGTAAAGAAAAACCCATGGCTGGCCCATGCCAGCTGACTCAGGCTCATGGGGCTTGGGCTGCAGGGCTGTTTCATTGCACTGTAGACTTCCTGGCTCAGGCTGGAGTCCAGACTCTAGGAGCTAGGGTGATGACCTTCTTCAAAAAGGAAAAGTAGGACACATGCAGGAGCCTTGCCCCCTGTTCCCCCTTCTTTACATTAAAAAGATTATTTTATTTACATGACACTTCCAAATAACCACATGACTAGACTGTCACTAGTACAATATCTTGCCTGTCAAAATATGCGGCCTAGCAAAAATTCATTTGAGAACCACTGCCGTAAGAGAGAGATGCGCCTTGCAGCATTCTCTTAAATCTGAACAAATTATAGCTGTGTCAGACCAAGGGGAGGAAGAGTAAATTCCAAAGTAGAGGATCCTTCACAGAAAATGCCCTACAACCGGGTTTCTCAAACAGGGCTCGCCGCTTGTGTAGGGAAAGCCCCTGGCGGGCCGGGCCGGTGTGTTTACCTGCCCGGTCTGCAGGTCCGGCCGATCACGGCTCCCACTGGCCACGGATCGCTGCTCCGGGCCAATGGGAGCTGCTGGAAGTGGACAATGTCCTGTGTAGCCAGGTCCCAACCATCGAGAACTTTACAGGTTAAAACTAAAACTCCCGTAAAACAATTGCCAACTAGGACAGACTCCAGAGCTGTCCAAGTAAAAGTCACAATTCACAAAGCACCGCTTAATAAATGGACAACAGAATTTTGTACTAACTTCAGCTTCCAAATGGCCTCTCAGTGCAGTCCCATGCAGAGCGTCTTGCAGTAGCATAGGTGACAGAGACGTGGGTAATTAGTAAGGGCTGTATCTGAAAGAAAAAAAACATATACCTACTATAGCCCTGTGAATATATTGTAGCCTAACAAAGTGCAGTTGAAAGGCATGAAACAAGCAGTATCACATACCCTACGGCAGCATTTAAGTAGTAGTGTCTTGTTAATATCTCTCACCCTAGTCTTGCCTTAACAGTTTTCCAGCCATATTGCATACACTGATCCCTAGTGATTTATTGCGGTATCTTGTGTACATTAAACATTGCTTCATTTCACAGGGAGTTAAGCAGTTGCAGAAGGACACAAAGATAAACATCATGAATTATTTGACTCTTTTTTGTAAATATGGTACCATTATATTCAGAGCTGGGAAGTGAAGAAATTATTTTTAAACTGGCTCACAGGAAGACTGGTTGACGTTGTACAGTACATGTAATATTAACCAACTTGACCCTGCCTTAATAACTCCATTCTCCAGCCAGAGGAAGGGAGCACACAGTTTCTTAAAGGTGGGCGTCTTAGAGGAGCTTATTGTTCATGCTGTGCTCTGATATCTAATTTAATGTCACAGAGGAGCAGTAATGGAGTTTGCATCCCAGCTGACAGATCGTTGCGCAGGAATCAGACTGCCAGCTTTAAGGAATCTCAAAAGGAAGAAAGTTGCTTAGAGAAAAACAAAAATATGGTTTGGGAGGAAATTAATCTCTTTAGCTCGCGGGCAAATTTGAACTCTGGTGCAACTCCAATTGATGTCAGTGGAGTTGTTCGGGAGATGAATTTGCTGAGTGAGTTATCAGAGCTCAAAGCTTTAGTAAAGGAGTTGAGAGGAGATGAATTCTTAAATGGATAACGAAACACCATTCTTTATATCCAAGGCAAGTTATTAGTTTTTGGTTTTTTTTAATTTAAGACCTTTAAAAGCTGTATGAAGGTGTCTCCTCCGCATCCTAATCCTGCGTCAGATTTTGTGCTAGATTTAGCGCCTTTGGTGCAGGAAGTATTCGCGGCTGCCAGCAGGAGAATCTGCAACATATGGAAAATGTGTGGCTAAATAATTTGAACTGTTTTGAAACTCTCAGTATATTCTTATAAACCTGTAGTGCTTTATTGGGCGTGGGGGATAAATAATAATTTGAGTTATTTCATTATTATAATATACCGAATTCTGCTGCAACACTTCATTGCACCTCTTTCATAATTTTTTTTCTCTGTACAACTATTAGATGCAGAGCAGTTATTCTTTATTTATTATAAATAAATTCCTAAGTGAAGTCAGGGAGCCCCATTATGCTAGGCACTGCACACACACAGTAAGAGATGAGGACCCTGCCCCAAACGGCTTATAGTCTAAGTAGCTAAGACAAGGGGAAGTGGGGCACAGAGATGCAGTGTGTTTCTCCCCCCCCCCCCCCCCCAAGGTCATAGAGTAGCTCTGTGGCAGAGCCAGGAACAGAAGCCACTTCTCCAGACTCCCTGTCCACTGGACCACACCGGCTTTCAAACCTATCAATGCTATCGTACTGTTTTGAAGCAACATTTCACAATAGAACTAAAGATTTCACCCACAAGGAAGCGCAAACAGGCAGTAGAAATTTTTCTTCTCCTATAAACATGATTTATAATGTCCTTGGAAAGATCCCTTCTGTGTAACTGACAAGGACTTTGGAACAAATGAAGTATAGAAGCTTCTGATTAATCCATCCCAGGCTTTAAACAAGAGCGTGTGCATGCTGGAACAGGTCAATTAGGGAGCTTGTTAGTTTTGTGTAGACATCCAGCTTGAAGTGATGTTTTTATTTGATAAAGCTGCTAGTTGTTCACCTTAATACTGAATCCTAGTGTATTGATTCAGAGCTCCTGGTAACCTGGAACAACAATATCTGAGGCTTCAGAGGTTCCTTTTATAGGCTATCCTAGTGATAAAGGTTGAGATTAGTTAGATTAGGTTGAGAGTAGAGAGACGTTGGAGACAACTCTCATTAACGTCAATAGGAGTTGCGTTGTTAAATCCCCTGGCTGGCTTTGAAAATCTTACCAAAATGCTGTGTCTTATCCTCACACAGTAAAACCAGTTAATATATTCCTTGTATAACAGGCACTTGTGAATCCCAGAAAATAGCCTCATGGTGAAGCAGAATATGTATATATTTTTTAACAGTGTTTAGTATCCTTACGTGCTGGTTCAGATGGCCGATAATGTATCTTTCCTCCCAGTAGATGGAGATAGGAGGGCAGAGAACTTTTGTTGTCTACTTCTATATAATAGGTTTGCTGGCTGCCAGGCTCCAGTTCTTCCGATCTCCAGCTGGCGGCTGTTCTCATGCTGGCTGGGATGCTTTTTATTTTTCCTTCACCTTCATTCTGACATGACTTTAATGTTCTTTCTGGATCTCTTCTTCTGGAGGAAGTGTTTGGGAGACCAGCTCTGCTAGTCACTGGTCATTACTTCTTACCTGCCCTATTCACCCTGTTTGGGCCCAGCTCCCTCACTGACCACCTGGCTATTGTCTAAAACCAATGACGTGTATTTGCATGCATTTATGGGCAAATTCTACCACCCTTACTTATGTTAAGTTGGTGGTGGTGTTGTGTGTTACAGTAGCACCTCGAATTCCCCAACAGGAGCTTGGTACTGTACAATCATACAGTGAGAAATACAGCCCCTGCCTCAGACAGCTTACTCTCTAAATAGGCAAGACAGACAAAAAGCAGAGCCTCAGAGAGGTGAAGTGACTGGCCCCAGGCCACCCAGGAGGTCAGTGGCAGGAATAGCGCCATGGTCTCCTGGGTCCCAGTCTAGTGCCCTATATAATAAATTTAAATAGGACTCTTACTCTTGCTTGTAGTTCCATTGAAATCAATGAGACTGTTAAAAATATAGCACTACCGGGTGGCAAAAACTAGCCCTTGTTTTATTCCAGTTCTAAGAGAATACAGATTTATGTAGTACATTTTAACATCTCCTTTTCTATGGACATTTCTTCCCACTGTGGAAGACTTTCTGAAGAGAAGGCCTAATTGCACCTTTATGAAAGAGAGATGAAAAAGTCGACTACATGCATCTGACGACGTGGGCATTCACCCACGAAAGCTCATGCTCCAATACGTCTGTTAGTCTATAAGGTGCCACAGGACTCTTTGCTGCTTTTACAGATCCAGACTAACATGGCTACCCCTCTGATACTTGACAATATGTAATGTTATGCCTCAGTCTTGGTCAGAGGGGCTCGCCCCTGAGGGAAAATCTGAGAATTTCCTAGTGTTCGTCTAATTGACAAGAAATGTATTAGTTTATGTTTCTTTGCATAAATTCCTCAAGGATGCTCCTAATACAGAACATCTTAGCATATAGGCCAGTTAGAAATGTTTTGAGAATTATTTTTTTCCAAGGTTATAGTAATTTCTCTGTTTGTGTAAGATTCTCAAGGTCATTAGAAAAATAAATGACAGCACTGAGAGACTAGTTAGCTAAAGTATAAAAACATGGATGGAGACCTAGTTCCTTCTGAATCAGTAGTTCATGTACTCAGCATATTCGCACGGTTACAATCTGTTCAGAAAGCAGAACACTGCCACCTGGTGTCTACTAAGACAGGTCAGACAACAAAAATCATTAATAGTATGCTATTTTTAAGGTTTCTACTTTGATCTATCCATATTCTTAGAGTATCCATCACTGTGATTTCTGAGGCCCTGGATCAAAAAATCCTTAAGAACGTTCCAAAGTAAATAGACCTATTGACTTCAGTGGAACTGCTGATATGTTTAAACTTAGACAAATACTTAGGTGCCTTATGCTCTAATTTAACACCTCCAATCAGAAAAGTGACTCTGTATTATGGCATTGTGGGTTTTCTTGTTTGTTCTCTCTGTGATTCCATGTCAAATTTCTTAGTTGAAAAACAAAAATATAATTTTTCTAACTGCTACCACTGCAAACACAACCTCTGATCTTCCCTCCCATTTCATTATCACCAGTAACAAAGATACTGCAGTTGGAACTTCATCGATGATGTTTGAGCCGCTCTGAGGAGGTACAGGAGGTGTTACTACACAGTAGGAAATCAGCTACTTGTCGTACTTACCTGCAAAAGTGGACCAGGTTTCAGGTTTGGAGTAATTCCAGGCAAATTTCCCTAGTATCTGCTATTCTCCCAATGGTCCTAGACTATATACTGACTATCAAAAAATCAGGACTCTCTCTTAGTTCACTCAAAGTACACCTAGAGACCATAGCAGCCTTTCATTGACAAATAGAGAGATACTCATTATTCTCGCACCCAACTACAAAGTGATGCCTCAAGGACTTAGTAGTAAACCTTTTTACCTCCCTTAGATACCAATCAATGAACAATTTAATCAATCAGTTCAGAAAAAGCCCAGAGACCTCAGTTCATTCATGTCTCACCCTCCAGGGTAACATGGCATCCTGTACCTTTTGTATCCGAAGAAGTGGGTATTCACCCACGAAAGCTCATGCTGCAAAAACGTCTGTTAGTCTATAAGGTGCCACAGGATTCTTTGCTGCTTTTACAGAACCAGACTAACACGGCTACCCCTCTGATACTTGTACCTTTTGTGACACCTTTTGCAAAGCTGTCTTCACTGGCTCCAGATGGTTAAGTGCCAAGCAGACGACAGTATGGACAAGTTAGTCACATTTTCCCCCACCACCCAAGTGCAGGATTATCTACCTTGGTGGCAGAACAGGGAGCAGGTGTGTGGAGGAGTCCTCTTCTCATTGTCTCCACCCCAGAAAACACTGATCACAGATGCTCCCCGTTAGGATAAGGCACCCATCTGAGCGAACATATAGCACTAGGAATGTGGACTACTTGGGAGTCCAGGGTACACACAAATCTCCTGGAGCTGAGAGCTGTTTGAGAGGCCTGCAAACAGTTCTTATCGCTCATACAAACAATCCCAGCACATCCAAGTAGACCTATAGATGTCGAAGGCCAGAAGAAACCACGGTGATCATCTAGTCTGACCTCCTGTATAACACAGGCCAGAGAACTACCCCAAACTAATTCCTAGAGCAGATCTTTTAGAAACACATCCAATCTTGATTTTAAAATGGTCAGTGATAGAGAATCCAGCACAACATTTGCTAAATTGTTCCAATGGTTAATTACTCACTGTTAAAAATGTAGGACTTATTTCCAGTCTGAATTTATCTAGCTTCAACTTCCAGCCACTAGATCATGTTATATCTTTCTCTGCTAGATTGAAGAGTTCATAATTAAATATTTGTTCCCCATATAGGTAATTATAGACTGTAATCAAGTCACCCCTAAACCTTCTCTTTGTTAAGCTAAAAAGATGAGCTCCTTGAGTATATCACTACAAGGCATGTTTTCTAATCCTTTAATCCTTGTTAATCCAGCAGGACAGAGTGGTGATCACCCTCTCTGTTCCCAGATGGCCCAGACAGTTTTGGTTTCCCAGACTTTTCTAGCTGTCAGCCCATGCATCCCTCAGTATCCAGTCCTTCCCAAGCCTCTTGACACAGAACACTGGCGAGATCAGACATCCCAGCCCAGAATTCCTCCACCTCATAGCATGGTATTTGGATGGATATCAAATCTAGAACCAACCTGTTTGGTAGCTGGTAAGCCATCCTTAACAATAGCAGGAAGGAATCCACCAGAAAGTGCAACTTAGCTAAGTGGAAGAGATTTTATATTTGGGCTCAAATCATTAGATGTCCCCAGAAGAATCGAACATTTCCCACCTTTTTAGACTACCTGCTTGCCTTGAAGCCTTCAGAACTTTCCCTTAGCTCTATATGAGTATACTTGGTGGTGATTAGTGTTTGTCACCCTTCAACTGACAACCACTCCATTTTCACCCATCCCGTCAATGAATGTTTCCTAAAAGATCTAGTCAGATACTTCTCTCCCGTAACTAAACCTGCTTCCTCCTGGGATCTTAACTTGGTGCTTATGGTATGAACTAAGTATCTCTTTGAACCGTTAGTGACCTGCTCACTGTCCCATTTATCTACGAAGGTCACCTTTCTAGTGGCCATCACTTTGGCCAGAAGGTAGGAGTCCTAGGAGCCCTTATGGCTGATTCATCACACACAATATTTCCCAAGTATAAGGTTTCATTAAGACTGTACCCAAGCTTCACCCCCAAAGTAACCTTAGACTTTCACCTAAATCAAACAGTACACGTATCTGTGTTTTTCCAAAGCCAATGCTACTTTTGAGGATAGGCGACTCCACTCCCTAGACATATGCCAGGTGTTGGCATTTTACCTACAGAAAACAATATAATTTAGAAAACTCATCTAGACTGTTAGCTTCTCCCATCATCCATTCTGTCCAAGGGAGCTATCTCCTCTTAGAGACTTTCTTAGTGGGTTTCAGACTGTATTCTGCTCTGTTACCAGTTAGCTTGTGGAGAAAGGGTATCTGCTATCAGTGCCAAGGCAACTTTGGTAGCCTCACTTCAAGAAGTTAAACTTTGTTGACATCTGCGAAGTGGGAACATGGGATTCTGTCCATACCTTCACAAGACATGCCCTAATGTGAGCTTTCACTGCTGATGCATCCTTTGGTTCAATGGTTCTTCAATTATCTGTACCACATAGGTCCTCACACCCTCCTTCTCAATTAATACTGTTTGTCAGTCACCCATAGTAGAATACACATAGGAACCAGCACTCAAAAAGAGAGAGAGGTTATTTACCTTTTATAGTAACTGTAGTTCCTTGAGATGTGGTGTCTTTATCTGTATTCCACTAGTCACTCTCCTTCCCCTCTGCTTTGGATCCTTTACTCATGATTCATGGTAGAAAAGGAGAGATGGTTGGTTCACACTGCCCCTTATACACTCAGTCCGGAGCATGAGAAGAGGAAGAGTGCAGGCGCATATGAACAGATTGTGCTAGCAGAAATATTTTGGTCTCAGGCACCTGAAGCACGTGAATACACACAGTGGAATATAGATAGGGCCCACACATCTCGAAGAATTTCAGTTACTATACAAGGCAAGTAACCTCTCTTTTTGACAACCAACATTAACTTCATTTTGCCTCTTGGAAATATAGATCATTGTTTATATTAAGGATACATTGATAGATTATAAAGTATTAATAAATAACTAATAGATAAGCATTTTACAAGCCCGAGTAGTAATTTTTATAGGTTGGTAATAAGCACATCAGAGGAAAGTATTATAGATGGTTTATAAGTACCTGTTAGACTCTATAACAATCCATAACAATTAATTAACATTTATTGACACAGCTATTAATCATTTGCTTTTGGAAAAAACAGGGATCGGATAGGTAGACTATTAAGGCAACATTTTTACCAGGTTACTTTTCTGATTACTAATGGCATGTAAATCCACACAAATCAGGAATTCAGAGTTAAATATGAAATCCTATCTGTAACTCATGTGGTTGTACTTAAATACTATAGCTTATATGGTACTCTCTAAAGGTCATACAGTTTTCAGAGATACTTTTTGATTAACATCTCCTCCTCTGTTGGAAAGTACAACACAAACTGATTTCCCGTCCTTTCTCCCAACTCTCAATTAATTATAATCAAGATATGGTATCATAAGACTAAATTAAATTTAGTAATTGCCTTTTTCCCTTCATTAAGTTGAAATATTGCTAAATTTAAGATTGGAGCAGGTTATTGTGTCTTATTATAAAGTTCTGTTAACTAGAATATTCAAATTTATTATTTATCATAGCTATTGGGAACCCCAGACATGAATCAGGTCCTCTTCATGCTAGACGAACCGTTCTCAACCTGCAGCCCAATTAGCACACAGCTGTGTCCTAAAGGCCACCAGGCTGTGCAGTGGGGTCCAGATTCCTGGCTGCCCGGCATGACGGGGTCCAGGGCTGCTGGCTGGCCCCGCAGGGTCCGGGTCCAGGGCTGCCATCTGGCTGCCTTGCCATCTGGCCCTGTGCGGTGGGGTCCAGCAGGTCGAGGCTGCTCCCCCTCCCACAGGGTTCTGCTCCTGGCCACACACTCTGGAGGGGTCTCTGGGTGGGAGGCACTGGGTATAGGGGTTTGTGGGGAGGGAGGTTTGGGAGAGGGTGTGCTGTGGTTCTCAACCTGCGGCCCAGGTAACACACATGTGGCCGACAATGATAAATAGGTTGAGAACCACTGTGCTGGACACTGTACCACACAAAACAAAAAGACAGTCCCTGCCCCCAAACAGTTTATAATCTAAGTAGTGTGTATATATTGATACATACAATTATTTGTGACTTGAAGAGGTATTTGTTTGCAGGTCATGGGCTTCCCAAGGACTAAATATAGCCTTCAGTGTGCTAAAATGTATCTTAAAATGCAGTCCCATAATGTTGTCCTTTTCCTGTAAGTGGTGTGTGAGGATAAATCTGTGCTATGGTGAGTTTTTATTGTTGGGAACTCAAACAACAAACTTTTTCTATTCCTCTATCAAAGAATATATAAACACAACTAAATATTGTGGCTGTGTGTTTATTTTTTATAAAGGTTACGTATTTGATTTTTCTGTAATATATTGCAGAATGCTTTGTCTTTACTCTGTAGAGCAACCTTTGCCTCCAGTAAAAGACAAAGTGAAAACCTCTGTCTAAACGTACATGCAAATTAGGGGCAGCCTGCACACTCCTGGTAAATTGCCAATGTATTGCAAAGTCAGGGCATCACTGACAGATACTTCCTGTTCTCCTGACACTGCAAAAGGTTCATTGCCTTAGCACTTTGCTGGGACCCAAAACAGTAATTAAAGGACAAATATTTTAACTGAGCCCTTTTTTCTTTCTTTAAAGACCTGTTCCCTTGGAAACACTCCTGTAGATTGCAATAGGAGCAGGATTGGGATATACATAGAAGATATTATTTTATTTGAATTGGGGTGGTAGCTTGGGAATTACTTTTTTTTTTTAATTCAAAGTGAAATATTTAAGGTAATCATAGAATATTAGGGTTGGAAGAGACCTCAGGAGGTCATCTAGTCCAACCCCCTGCTCAAAGCAGGACCAACCCCAACTAAATCATCCCAGCCAGGGTTTTGTCAAGGCAGGCCGTAAAAACCTTTTAAGGATGGAGATTCCACCTCCTCCCTAGGTAACCCATTCCAGTGCCTCACCACCCTCCTAGTGAAATAGTGTTTCCTAATATCCAAGTAGTTCAAGTAGATGCAGCCATGTATTGTACGTTAGTGTGCACACCCTGCACACTAGAGCTAGAAAACTTTGCCTAGCAGTACCATAGAGGCAGCACTCGTGCCCTGTGGCCATAGCCCTGCACCTGGCCATGTAAGGGTGGCACCATCCTCATCCCCTCAGTTCCTTTTCACTGCTTGTGGCCTAGAGTTGGAGCTCTGTGTGGTGCCTGCACCTCACACTTTCATCTCAGTTTCTGATAACTTTTTCTGTATAAAGTAGTAGTACCACCTTAGGTTTAGTTAAGTATTAGTTTAGTGTAAGCTAGAGTAGTTGGCTATCATGTAGGGGAGCCATCCCCAATAGCACCCTCCACACAAAGTGCTTGTTGTGCCTCGGCAAGGGACATATTAAAGACAGGTGCTCCACCTGCAGGTTGTTCACAAAGAGGACCCAGGCAGCATCTGACCTGCTTTATGTCTCAATCTCAGACACTCCACTAGTTCAGGAGTTCTCTGGTGCTATGGGATATACCATCTCATCCTCCATTGTGTCCTTGGCACCTTCTGGCCATGTCACGGAGTTGCTGGGTCCATCAGTGCTGCAGCTCGCACTGCCTGAGCTGCAGACTAGATCCAGCACCAAAAGCTAATGCCCTGGTGGTGACTGCAGCAAATGACAGGGCTCGACAGGGAAGATCTAAATCTACACCCAAGAAGAGAGTCCAAGAGGATAGACTTGAAGGGAAAAATAGTTATACCTCCTCTTCCTTGCAAAGGCACATCACAAACCAGTAGGTGTTGGTCTCCAAATATGACTTTGTTAATTTAGTGGCCATGTCTAAGTTCATGAACAAGTTGCCAGAATTCTCCAGGAAAAAGTACAAAGCATTCATTTCGGAAGGCTATTTGGTGCCAAAACTTTGTGTCAGGCAGCCATGGACCTGGCAGATGCCTCGGCCAGGATTACAGCATCAGCTGTAACCATGAGAAAGGTTTCATGGCTTCAGAACTTGGGCATTGCACCTGATGTCCAGCAGTCCACTGAAGATTTACCATTTGATAGCTGGGTTTTGTTTTCAGAAAAGACTAATGAAAACTTGAACTTATTAAAAGACTCCCAAGCTACTTTGTTTACTTTGGTGGTACCTACTCCAGCCATGAGGAGATGTTACCATTGAGGTCAGCAGCCACAACAATACCAATCTCAGCATTTTTTTTAAACAGTCCTTTCTTTCTGAACAGCAGCAGGATTACTCCAGAAAGAGCCACATATCCCAGAGGAGGAGATTGGTTACTGAGAAGCAAATCCAGAGAGCACATCCTCTGTCATGTCCAGCTCATACTATGACAACTCGATCATCTGGGTCTCATTCTAAATGGTGGGATGTCAACATTATTTCTAACTCAAAGACTTGAGTTCACTGGGGCCATGACAGACTCTACAAATTTGAGGGCATTTCTGCCAACTTGAACAATTCCAGGCAATTTGTCGCTTATGTCTGGAGCTGCAGTCCCCACCCTCAAGCCCAGCCCATGTATACTTGAGGTTGCTAGGCCATATGGCTTCATGCACATAGGCTGCACCTTCGTCCTTTTCAAATATGGCTGACGTTGGTCTATTATCCATACCATCATCCCTTGGCCAGACTGGTTTGTCTTCCTCCACCAATCCTGGATTCCTTACAGTGGTGGACAGTTCAGGATAAATGTGCCAGGGCATTCCCTTCACTCGGTCTCTATCGACGAGAACTATTGTCACCGATGCCTCCTTCGTAGGTTGGGAAGCACATCTGGAGATACTGAAGATTCAAGTCCTGTAGTCAGAATTGGAAGCTTCTCTACATATCAGTGTCCTGGAGCTTCATGCCATCTGTAGTGTCTATTAGCCGTTCAAGATCACATCAGGGGCTCCGCAATACTCATACTCGCCAACAATATCATCGCAATGTATTATGTGAACAGGCTGTCGGGGAGGGATAGTCTAGTGTGCTCTGTCCATAGGCAATCGGGTTCTGGCAGTTTTGCATTGGTCAGAGCATTTCCTCCCATGGCTGATCACTTTCCTGGGATCCCACAATCACCTGGTTGTGAATTTCAGCAGGAATTTCTCCTTGAATCATGAGTGGTCTCTGAAGCCCCGGGTCCTGTGGTCCATCTTTGTAGTTTGGGGCATCCAGACAATCAACCTGTTCACCATAAGAGAAAACAAGAAATGCCAGTTGTTTTGCTCCTAAGGGAGACTCAGTCTGGGCTTCTTCACTGATGCTTTTCACTTGAGCTGGGACTCGACGCTCTTGTATGCCTTCTCTCCAATTTCAATCATCCCGCAGGTCATTCTCAAGGTGAAATTGGACCGTGCCAGACTCATTCTCATTGTTCTAACATGGCCAAGATGATGATGGTTCTCAGGCCTCCGCACATTATTGGTACAACCTCCCATATTCGTTCTTCACCCGACCTCCTGACTCAGCATCATGCTCAGGTTTTGCATCCAGCACTTAGACCAATGCATCTCACAGCTGCATGATTAGATGAGAAAGAAGAATGACGATCAGAGGAAGTCTGGCAGGGCTTACTTAACAACAGGAAGTCCTCCACCAGACAGCCTATTTGCCATATAGAAGTGTTTCTCGGTATGGTGGTTGGTCCAATGAGTGCAAACAACACAAGCTTGTATTCAGGGTATCGTGGAGTACCTCTTACAGATTCCGTTTTCTGGCCTTGTGCTTAGATCATAGAGTCCACCTGGAGGCTATTTCAGCATTTCATTCACCTGTCCATGGAAAGTTGGTGTTTTCAAATGACAGTAAGGCTCTTGAAAGGAATTGCTCATCTTCATGTGCCAGTTAAAGAACCGGTTCCCTTGTGGGACCTTAATCCTGTTTTAATAGCTCTTGTGGGACTTCAGTTCAAGCTTCTGGCAACTTCTTCTTTCTCCTTTCTGTGTCAGAAAACTGCCTTCCTTCTGCAAGAAGTGACTGTGAGTTGCAGGCTTTGATGGCAGAGACTTGTTACATGCAATTTTCCAAAGACAATAACCCTGCAGCTGCATCCAAAGTGTTTATCTAAGGTGTTTTCCCAGTTTCATTTAAACCAAATTATGTATCTACCAGTGTTCTTCCCTAAACCACATTAACCCCAGAAGAGCAGCCTCTCCATACTTTGGATGTCAGTTGTCATCTACCGTTTTATCCTTTCCATTCCTGACCACATCTGTTTGTTTCATGTGTGGACCAAATGAAGGTTCAAGCAGCCTGTTCACAGACATTGTCTGTAGCTTCCTGTGTCATGACAGCATACAAAATAGTCCAGGCTACACCTCCTCAAAGGGTGTGAGCTCATTCCATAAGAGCTTAGGCAACATTAACAGCATTTTTAAAATAACATTCCTATATTGGACATTTGTAGGGTGATCACTGGGTCCTCTCTGCACACTTTTTGCAAACCACTATGCCTTTCCAGCTGCATCCGGATCAGATGCAACCTTTTGGGAAGGCAATCCTGCAGTCTCTCTTTAAATAGAATCTGAGCCCAACCTCCTAGGAGTACAGCTTGCAAGTCACCCAACGTGGAACACACGGATGCATCTACTCAAAGTAAAAAAAAGTTACCTACCTGTAACTGTTGTTCTTTGTGATGTGATGCTGATGTGTGTTCCACAACCCGCCCTCTGTCCTCTCTTCATCAGAGTCTCCACTTCTGATAGTTGGTGCAAAGGAACTGAGAGGGTCAGGGTGGCACTGCCCCTATATAGCCTGGGGAGAAGCTATGGCCATAGGGAGCTCCTTAAAACACCAATACTCCATATTTAAGGCTGTAAGAAAATGGCAGACCAAAATTTTGTTGAGAAACAGCATCTCTAACACACACTACAGCTTTTTAAAGTTGTCACAAGTTTCAGTGTTGCTGTGAAGCCGTGCACCAGATTGCAATGCCACTCTCTGGTTTGGCCCAGCCACACTTCTGTCATGACCCAGCGGGAATGGTGGCCGAGGAGGAGGATGGGGCCATGGACCCATGCGGGGGGCTTGCCCTGCTTGCTGCCCCAGCTCTGTGCCAAGTGTTGCTGCCTGCACTTCACCCTGCTGGTGCTAGTTTTGTCCTTCGCCCAGGTGTAGTTCTACCTCCTCCACATAGTGCAAGCCAGGCCTGCTGAGCAGCGGCAGCTCATGCATGAACCTCAGGATCTTGCCTCCCTCAGCTGCCCGCTGCTCCAGGGCATCTTCTCCAGGAGGCCCCAGTGTATGGGGCTGGGCTGAGGCTGGGATTTGTGTCTCGCACAGGGCACCGAGCTGAGACCAGAGAGCCCTGAGCTGGGGCCGGCTCAAGGGCACAGGGACTCCAGTCCTTCCATCCTGCCATGGGGTCTAGAGGAATGGTGGAGGGGATACCCAGCCCCTGTTGGAGGATAAAGGACCTTGCTCCCAACTCAATATCTAGTCAATTACTAAATAAGAGTTTAGGTCCGTGTGTGTGTGTGTGTGTGTGACAACCTTATCCATGTGAAAGTAGCTTTAACGCAGTTATTTCAACGATTAAAGAAGGGGTGGGTGCTAAAATTGCTTTCAAATCTTGCTATTTAAAATCAGTAACAGCCCTGCCGCCTCCTCCTAGTGAATTTGCACATCTGATTGTTTTTTATACATAGCTTCTCTTAATTAGTCATGTGCATTGTAACACATTGTGTAATATTGACCCTAACTGCTGTGTCAATCATTTTTGCACTTGAAGGAACAGAATGTTTTAGTTCTCTAGGCACTGCGCACACACACAAAAGGTACATTATTACGTGTCTTAAAAGTAAGAAATGTCACAGCTACAAGTAACTTATTCGCTGTTGCACAATGCTGTTTATTTTGTATAAATTCTATGGCCGCACTGGTCTTTGTAGTGGTCTGATAGCACTTGCTCTCTTGCAGCCTGTGATTCATAACTGTCACCATCAGTAGAACTTTGGACCCTCTGCTCAAAAAAGCACAGGATCCTACCACCAATACTGTGCATGCATGCATACACCTATCAATTACTGCAGTAGTCTTGCCTAAAATGGCTTTAGTATATTTATGTGCTAAGAAAAAAAGTGACCTGATTTGAAATTAGAAGATGGAGACTGCTTGCTAATTTTCTTTTAAGCACTGGAATCTCCAGGATTCAGTGATTGGTTCTATTTTATAGACACACCTGAGTAACAACCTCAATGCTTTTATTCTCCTCCCCAGTTCAAATACACAAATTCAATGGATTTACCACCCATACACACACCCATTCCATATTGCTACACGTGAAGGCCATTTTTTATGCTGCAGATCTCTACCAGACTGGCACGCGAACCTTTATCAGTAGAAGTGGTTAAAGTGTGTGTGGGGAGTGGGGCGCGCACGAGGTCACAGACCTTGCCAAAAATAAATAAAAATCAGACAGGTTGCTGAGGGGCACCCTTAAAGCAGTCTTTTACCACAGCTGCTACTCCATGATTAGGACAGATGCCCCCCCCCCGACACACACACACTTTTCTGACCACTTTAAGCACTGATCAGTAGTACAGCCAACTCAGCCAAAGAAATAGAGAGAACCACATAATAATCTAATATATTTTAAATACTCAAATGTGTGTAACCACTACTTTCTTATACCTTCATCTAAGCAGAGAAATAAACATCACCATATGAGAAGAAATCTTCACTTAAATTGACTGACAGTATAAATACAGATACCATATACCTCTCCTCTGAGTGTGTCTGTTTTCTGGTCTCTCTGATTATGTCATCATTGGTAAATTAGAGGCGCATTTTGGTAAATTTATATTTGAATCTGGCTTCAAATTTTCCCAAAGCTCAGACGTGTTTGGTCTTAGCCACAAAATACAGCCCTTCAGCCAAATTCCTAATATAATGGGATGGTCATGATCCAGGACTTCAGTTTGGATTGATCTTTAATTAGAATTCAGAGACAGTCACCATATCACAGTCAGGGCACTGCTTGAGCCCTCACTCATACACGAAAGGAGACTGCTCTGAGTTTAAGGGCCACAAGTTGAGTACAACGGCTCTAAGAAATGAAAGTTGTTCAGATACATAAAATTAGGGACACAAGTTTAATGAAGGAAATAGATAGTTACTGAGATTAATTATAGATTTTTGGCGCCTTTCATTGTTTGCAGCCTAGCTGGTAGTGACTGAAAATTATCATCTCCTCGCTGATAGTGACCTACCTGGTCTGAATCCAGTTCCTGGGAACAGCTGTGCACATTACAAAAAAAAAATCTTGGCAAGTGAGCATTTGCCTCATCAGTGAAGACAAGGCCTCGAACCTAACCTAACTCCTCTGTCCCATGCAGGGGTGAGCCTTGTAGGTTAAGATTGAGGCATACTGGAAAGTCATGCCTTTCCTGTCTTCTATGGATATATAGGGGGACTTCAGTCTTTGGGGCCACCAGTCTGTCACCTTTCGTCTGTGCCAAGTGAACGAAAGAAAATCTCTTGAACACAATAGAAGACCTGTAGAGCAGGCTGGTTGCTTTTCTCATGTGCATGAATTAGTGCCTCTGAGCTGATCTTAACTGAAGTGTCTGCATACCTATGATCCAGTAGTGCTCAGAGATTTGTCACATTTTATATGAACACACTTAAAGTGTATCAAATTGTGAGATGCGTCAAGGTTTAAAACGGTTAAGCAAAATGTAGCCTGCACTGTAGTGAAATCGTAGCTCTCCTGGGCTGACACTAGAAACGGGTCTTGTCAATTTCACCGAGTGAAAATGAATGAAGGAACCAGAAATTACGGTAAAGGAGAATAACAAACTGGTCATTAGCAAAAGGCCAATCATGGAAATTTAAAGATGAAAACAAATAGTGTAGCCAGATAGAGGAAACATCTACAGAAGAATAGGAACTCATCAGTGAGGATTATGAGGAGCTCACCCAGTGAGGATTATGATGACATGACTGGCTGGGGCTAGTGGGGGGAACAATATTGTGAGCTGACTGATTTTATTGCAGTAAAGTAGTCAAGAATCTCATAAACCTGGGCTTCTAAGTTCATGTGTTGCCCTCCTAGAACATATTTACTGCTGACCTGATTTTTTTTTTTAAAGGTCTGTTGCCTATGTTAGGCCACTGATGTACTGAGACTACTACCTGTAGCATATTGAACAATATTGGCTTATTGTTTCCTTGTATTCCCCCATTGGTCTGTCTGTATCCATCTGATAGCTTATATTTAGACTGTTAGCTCTCTGGGGCAGGGGCAGGCTTTTTGTTCTGTGTTTGTACAGAGCCTAAACACAATGGCACCTTGTTCCATGCTTGGGGCTCCTTGGCACTACAGTAATACAAATGATGGTGATGATAGAAGTGCTGAGCATCGGCACTTGCCATTGATTTCACTGACAGCTGTGGTCGCTCAGCACCTTCTGAAAATCAGGTTATACATGTAATTATTTAAATGTTTTTGCTTTCAAGGAGCATCTCATGTTACAACCATAGATGCAAAACTTCTGCAGGAGCAGGCTTTAAGGGTATGTCTAACTGCAATAAAAGACCCATGACACAGTCATGGCTAGCCCAGGTCAGCTGACTCAGGCTGGCAAGTTTCAGGCTGTGGGGTTAAAGCTCATAGTGTAGACATTCAGGCTGGAGCCTGGGCTCTGAGACCCTGCAACGGGGAAGCCCTCTAGACTGAATGTCTACACTTCAGTTTTTAGCCCTGCAGCCCAAGCCCTGTGAGACAGAGTCAAATGGCCTGGCTTTGATACTTGGTGCTGCGGGTTTTTTATTGCAATGTGGACGTACCCTTAGAGCTTTTTCCCACTGAAGTTCATAGGAGTGGTAACTTCAGTGGGAGCAGTATCTTTGCAGTTAACGTAACACTGACATTCACTTTTTCAGTTTCTGGGGATAAAAACATCAGACAAGAGATAAAAACTTCCTTAAAAGTTTACTAAATGAGGCAGTTCTTTTTTCAGCTTTTGTTTATAGCAGCCCTCTACAAACTACTTGAAATACATTTGACACTCCTGGTAGTAATTTTTTACTACAAACACAGAATCGTTTATTTTACATTAAAGCCTGTATTTATTTGGATCATATTGTCTGTGATATTTAATGATGCTGCACTGCTTAAAATTGTAAAACAATTTATAGTGGAGAAAACTGACATGTATATACATTTTTAAATAAATATGAAAGTGATTGATTATCATGTCTCCTTAACATCCCACTAATAGCGCAATCTCTAAATAAGCCACTTTTCAAGTTTTATGCTAAATGAGGTGTTGAGTGATTTATAGATTTGTTTTTTTTAAATGATAGGGGTATGTGAATTCTTTGGTTCAATTTGAACTGCATTATAGAGCCTTAAATGTTAGCTTGAAAAATGTAGAAGGATTTGTGTATGCGTGCACGGGAGGGAGAATGGTGATTTTTAATGGAATGGTTTTTAAGCTCACAGCGTGTGCCTAGCTGCTCTAAATTGCATCTTGTTAGAATCAAAACAGCTTACTGTGGTAAATAGTCAGACAATCTGAGCAGCAGAGTTGATACCTGGAGTGTATGAGACCACCTGATTGACTAGTAAGCGGCACATCCCCAACCTCATGTGCAGCCTGCATGTTCCTCCTCCTCTTCCCTCTCTTCAAGGATCACAGCTGGTGTTAATGCAATTCAAGTTTTGACTGAAGGCAGTTCTCATTATTTCCTTTGCATCATTTGTAACCATCTGGATGTACACATTAAAGAACTATGATAAGACAGTTGAGGCCAGACTTTTAAATAGGGAATTGTATTGATCTTTGTGTATAATTTAAAGCTAAATAGAGCCCCATTTGGAATTTAATCCTTTCCATCTGCCACATTTTAAATAAAAGCCAAATAAAAAACCTTCTAAATTTAACTTTACTGATCTTTAATTTTTTGTGTAACTTTTTATGACTGATTCTTCTATTCATCCCCTTGTTGTTGAATAGTCACTTAGGCTAGGATTTTCATAACAGCCCAAAGGTATTGGCACTCAAATCCCATTAAAAGTAAATGGGAATTTGGTACCTAACTCCCTTAGCTTCAGTTGAAGATATCAGCCATAATTTATATGTCAGCATTTCCAATAGTGTTGAGAGGATCTCAGATATGGAGTTCATCTCATGCTGTTTCTTCATCTCAGGAGTTCCTTTCCCTAAATTCTTCTCCCTGTGTGTGTCTTCTTCTGGGAGTCATTATCTTTGTCTAGTGGATTCTCAAGCAAGTCTGCATTAAGAGCACATGAGAAACTGTCTCCCTAGTCTCAGTTCTCGCCCCCAGCAGCTGCTCATCCCCTGCTGCTCACCCCCAGCAGCTGCTCATCTTCAGATGAAGCCTGCTCAGTTGTTCTGTGGTGATGACACATCTGTAAGCCCCTTTGTTGTTAGTTTAAACTGATTTTTACCAAAAAAATCAGAGATTTTACATTTTTTTTCTGATTTTCAGCCTACTTTTGTATCCTTCAAATATATAAAAAATAAAGTTTTTATTAGGAAAACACAATACAATGCATGAGATATAGGTATTACAATAATATATTAGTCTGTGTGTATATGCAAAGCAGCCTGTTGAAGTAAGGCTATGTATTAGTCTAGAAAATACACACAATAAACAAGCAGGAATGCACACAAATCTGAAATACGGTGCGCATCTGAACGTACTGATGGATCTCACGGCAACCACATACACCTTTCAAGCTGTTAGCAGATACCGGTTTAAAGATCCAAAACATTAAAATGGGAAGAAAACGAAAATCAGTATCAGAATACGTTTCAGAACACAAGGAAGTATTCAAAAGTTTTAAAGGAACAAAAACAGGAGAAAAAGATGAAGTTCAGTGTATGCGCTGCAAATGGTGTGGCCCAATTATGAAATGTAAATATTTATAGGCTAATAGTTCTAAGTCTACAACAGTAAACTGCTTATTCAAATGAAAAGTTTTATTTGGGTATTAGAGATCTATTGTATTCTTAAACTCAGAGGTGGCATTGTGTTTTGAGTTCTGTTTTAGTTCTGCAGCAAACCACATTGAATTCCATTCATCAAAGTATTAATCTACTTAACACTTTTCACCCCGTCCTTCTATCCACCAAAATAAACTCTGATATTTACCTAGAGAAATTATTAATAGTTTTTTCCACCAATTTCCATCTGTTTTTGTGTGGTAGTAATAAACACCAATAAATTCCTGGAAAAAATTAAATAAAATAAAAACCAAAAGCGATGGGTCATACATGTATGTAGTTTAGTTGGCCAAGGGGATGGAGCATGCTCAGTGCAGACACTCTTCAGGGAATTTAACTGCCCCCCTCTAATGAACGTGTGTGAATTTCAGTTTTTCAGATGCTTATAACTTGGCTAAGTTTGGATAGACTTCACAGGGACAGAAAAAGGCCCATCTTAACAATAGAGTGATGCCCCTGCCAAACTTAAGTCCCTTCCCCAAAGCATAAAGGCATTAGTGTGCTAAGAAACTCTTAACATGGGCAAAATATATTTTTCCCTAACCTTGTTCTGGGACACAGCTGAACAATTTTTGCAGAAACTTGAAAAATACTACAGCTTAAAGCATGCACCTGACATGGAAAATTTCAGCCTGACAGTTAGTTTTGAGAAAGTTATAAGCAAGTGAAAAGTAGGGTCATATAACAGAAAGTGTTACGCAGCCTTATTCAGAGGCATAGTTAATGCAGTGTTACCTTTGGTATAAATGCAAAAAGTAAAAGTGTCCATCACAACTGCGCAGTTAAGATTACTTTAAGTGGTGGTACATTCCATTGAATTTTATAAGAAAGCCATACTACTTTATAAAGGGCTCCAGATTCAGTATTTGCAAAAGTAGTGATTACTTTGAGTAGGTTAAAAGTTACAGCCACTTAAAAATGACCCCATTCTTAAAATTTCCATTGGTTGTACAGTATTTCTTTGGTTTCTCTAATTCAGGGGTTCTCAAACTGGAGGTCCTGACAGGGGGTCACGAGGTTATTACATGGGGGGGTCACGAGCTGTCAACCTCCACCCCAAACCCCGCTTTGCCTCCAGCATTTATAATAGTGTTAAATATATAAAAAATGTTTTTAATTTATAAGGCGGGGGGGCACACTCAGAGACTTGCTATGTGAAAGAGGTTTGAGAGCCACTACTCTAATTTAATACTATCAAAATTTTAAAACGGCAAACTTATTATACGTATAGATATTGACAATATCTCCTCTACAGGGTAAAGTTGGATTTAATTGTTACCCAAGAAAAAAAAATTGTATTTTTGGGAAAGAAATGGCACTACAGTAAAACCAACACAGAATGCAAGTATCCAGCCTCAGCCTTGATTTTCATGGCTTTAAGACAAGATGGTGTATTTATATGTACAGTGCAGTGGTTTCTCAGATAGTCCCTTGTGCCTAAAATCTTTTCCAATGTTTATATGATTCTAGGTAGTCTAAAATAAATCAGCAGCAAAATCTGTTTCATAAGCAATTTGATTGGGATAGTTTTGTTAGCATCAGCACAACATGCATAGTTCATTTCAACACGTGTCTGATGCACTGTGAATATACCCTTGTGGACAGAGCTCTGTGAAAAGCTTTCTGTCTAGTCTTCGTGATGATGCAAAGGGTTTTGCTGCACTCTGTCTGATCACAGAAGTGTGCTCAACTCTGTCTTATAGAGCTTGGGTTAGGTCCACCTACTGGCTGGAGTAGCATAGTTCTTCATTACGGCATAGAAAAGGATACTCTCTGATTCATTACTTGCCCAGAGGGACAGGAAAATACTAAGTCCATATGTTAATGCAAAAGAACAGTCAGAAATCATATATCCAGGTAAAGCTCCAATTTTTCCTCCTTAAAAAGCAGAAGAATTAAATGCCAAACAATTGTATGCCGACATTTTTCTTTCCTCTTTAATCCTTTGGTAAAAGCTGGTAATTGGACTTGAGGTGGCTTTAAAAATGAGCTATTATTTTCCATAGGGGCCAGTTCATGTTTATATTTCAAATCACTCTCTGGATATTTAAAAAACAAAGCAAAACTGGAGAGTTATGTTTTCTTTTCATTTGGTTTTCAGACAGCTTGGTCTGAGAGTTCATGAAAAGACTTGGAAACCATATGAAATCATGAGTTATTACTTAGCCTGTGATTGTATGATGACAGAAAACCTACCAGATACTGCTGTATTTTTATTTTTCTTCTCACTAACAAAGTGTATCTGAAAGTAACATAGTTGAAAGACAACAGCTTTGCTTTGCCTTTTCTGTTTCTTCTTCATTTGCTGTGGCTTGTGAGAATTTGAGCATTATGCTGCAAGGAATGGTTAGTGCTGTTGCAATAATTGGGGCCTTCTCCAGTTGCAAGCCGAACTATGGAAAAGTAAATGAAAGTTTATTAGGTAGTCCAGTTACCTGTAATAGCAAATGGGATGGCTGGTAACCAGACTCCAACTCAGCCTGTTACATAACATTATTTATGAAAATCAGTAAAAGTGAAAAACAGAGAGATTGTTAGTCTAAACAGAAAGGTGTTTCTTAACACAGTCCTGGAGCTGAATCAGTACGGTATCTGGTAAACGAGAAAGCTTGGAAAAGGTAACAGAACGCATCATGCCATGTCATGTTGGAAGTTAGGCCTAATTGGTGAACAATATAATGAGAGGCTGGACTATTCTGCCATCCCCCTTCTTTTGGAGGCCCTTAAAAAGAGCCTTTGGGGATGGGAACAGATGGACCACCTGAGGTGTTCCTGGAGGAGGACGAAAGCAATCAGGCTTCCACTCCATTCCAGACACCTTGTCCTTCACCCATGGATCCCAAAGGTAATCACACCATCATAAAGTCAAGACCTCAGCACAGTAGCAGAGATGTATGCCCATCACTGCTGCAGCAGTGAAGACTTCAGCCAGAGACACGTGAGATCCTGCTCTGTCTCCCTTCCCTAGTGTGTTCCTTTCTACCCCACTATTTTTCCCCTTGTCCTGTTTCTGTCTTGGCTTTCAATTTTATCCTGAGGTCACTGTGCTATGCAGCACCACTACAAGACAGTCCATCCAGCTCTGTCCAGCCTGATAGAGACCAGGAAGGGAACCAGACCAGGAGATGAGCCAGAGCCTGGGGCAACTGCTGTCCTGGCTGACCTGAAAACCCAGAGCATCCATGTGTGACTGACCTGCTGCCCAGACTCCTGAGTATATCAACAAAAGCCACATTTCCCCCATCTTTTACTTTCCTGTCTCTTCTCCTTGTTTTGAGTGTTTGTCTGCAAAGGCAGGGAAAGTGCCAATCCTTCACATCATAGAGCTGAGCAATACAATTAACCTTTTCCTGATGCCAAGGAATGTCCCACATAATAAGACTCTTATTTCCTCTCTTTTGAAAGGGGCTGTCATGTGTTTGTTCTATATAATCATTTCCATTTTAAAGTGGTTTTTAACTTGTTTTAGCTTTCTTTTTATGTGTGCTAACAGATAAATCTCTAAACTTTAGCGTGTGCTTGGTATAGAACTAAGCATGCTAAGGTCTCTGTATACTGAGCCTCAAACCTTGTTTTAAACTGTTTAATGTGAAACAGTTTCAGGGTCATATTAACTCTTTAACTCTTTGGGCCCATATATTCTATCTAAATTAATAGAACAGTGGTTTGTATTTAATAGTTGTGCACTTTTTTCTTATTTGTCTAAGGTTTGATTGTTTTGTGTATTGACATTAGTCACCTCCCTTTTTGGAGGTGTTTTTTGTGGTTCAGTTAGGGTGGGTTTAGTGATATGATACTCAGACATGGAATGCCTGATATTAGTAGTTCTGGGGACAAAGTTTTATTTGCAGTGAGGGAACCGTTGGCGGTAAGGATACCAAATCTGCTTCTTGGATGAACAAGTCCATTACTGTTGTTCTTGCCCAAGAACATCTTGTAAACTGAATTGGTTGATAAGGGTTTATGGATGAAGGAAACCTTTGTTCCTGTTTCCTTGATGTATTTGTCCTATAGATATAGTTTTGTCTAGTGTTTCCCCATTCATTAAGGAAACAGTCTCAGATTTTTATAGAAAAAATCCTATAGAATTTAATAAGATAAAACAAAAAGATAATTTAAAACTTATTCTAAAAACATACAGAATTTAACAGATACATTTTTCAAACCTTCTTGTAGAATTCTGTAGGACGGATACAATTCTCTTAAATTCTATACAACTGTGTAAAACAAACACAAAACACCTATCAAAAGGTAACTTTCCCAGAAGGAAGGAAGGTTAGTTTTCTGGCTAAAGCACTGCAAATCAGAATGAAGTTCCCAGGTCGTCCCACAGACTGCTTATATGACATTGGACAAGTATCTTTGTCCCCTGTCCTGAAAACACTATGCATGTGCTTATATTTATGCTGTGAGGTACCGTAGTTCCATTAACTTCAATGAAAATACTATGCGTGTAAAGTTAACCAGATAGATAGTTGTTTACATGATGGTTCCATAATCTGCCTGTGCCTGAATATGCCATCTATAAAATGGAATAATACTTACTCTCTCTCTTGCTTTATCTGTCTTTTCCTTTTCAGGGCATATACTCTTTCTTACTACATTTATCTACAGGCCTAATGCAATCAGGCCCAGATCTTGGTTAGGGCCTTCAAGTGCTATTGTACTGTAAATAATAATAGTAATGATGAATGCTGAAGTTTAAAAAACTTACCAGCATATGTGCTTATTTTTATATCTCATTCAGTTACGTGAACAAACATTGGCTAGTCAGTTAGCTTGCTTTCACTTTTCTTTCTAGTCAGCTTCACTTTCTAGTTCTCATGCCCATGCACACCATTGCAGTGTTTGAGTTGGAAACACTGCACAAGTATGTTTGTTTAAATCAGAGTTGGACTGAATGCACAAAGTTCAGGTTCACATAAAAACTTCAAAATTTCAGGGAGGGGGGTCAAATCCAAGGTTTTGCAACATAGGCTAATAGATCAGCGCTGGCCCAGCAATAGCACGAAAGCAAATTTCACCTTCTATAATCAGCTTATCTGGCATTTTGCTTAGTTGATTACAAGTGTGTTATTTCATGTCTGTGTTTCTAAATTTCTGAACTTTAGGCTTGAGATGAGTAAAGTGGTTTGGAACAAATCCAGGCGAGTTCATACAGAGGCTATTCATATTATCAAGAAACTATATGCAAAATGTAGCATTGATAGTGTGTGTTTAATACATTTTTCCCTGTTATCTGGCAGTATATATAAAATGGCAGAAATCCAGAAATCATCAGCAATTGTCTGTCTTACATCAGTCTTCATTGTTTCATTTTGCCACATATGTAGTTTGTCAGAAATAAATTTCATGTTTC
Source organism: Mauremys reevesii (assembly GCF_016161935.1). Classification (NCBI taxonomy): domain Eukaryota; kingdom Metazoa; phylum Chordata; order Testudines; family Geoemydidae; genus Mauremys; species Mauremys reevesii. The sequence goes on along the minus strand of NC_052623.1, from coordinate 243,624,373 downwards.
CTTTTTTAAGGAGGCAATCCATGCTAGGTTACATCATTAAATAATGTTTTAAAATCATACTGTTTCTATTTAATGTTTTTGTTATAATTTCAGGACTCTGAAAAGTATAGCATAGTTCTTCAGAGCTGTGTAGTGTAATTGTTTTATAAAAGGATTTGTTGTGTTTTATAGCCAAGACATCAATAGTGTTCTCAGGATGCATTTTAATAGATCAAATTCAAACTATTTGTGTAAGGATTTATTTTAGCTATAGAAGATATTTGAAGTCAACTGATGACATGTAAACTATTTGTATTCAGTGTGCATTGTTACCTCATTGAACTTAATTTATTATGGCAAAATTTCTCCTACATTTCTTTCCTCACTGTATCCTTGTTGAATTGACACTTGGCTATATCTAGTTTTAGATTTTTTTTATTTATATATTTAATTATAAGAATTGCACAATTTAGGCCTTACAATTTAAAAAAAAAATTTTTTTTTGCAATTGTAATATATAGTGATTGCCATTTTAAAAGTCCGCCTCTGTTCTCAGTTTCTATACAGAGGTATCTCTGGCGGGATCACAAGTTCTCCACTTCTAAGGCCTTGTTTACATGAACACTTACTGTGCAGCCATCTAGGATGTGAATCTACAACACTCCAGTATGCCACGCACTATCTGTGTGGACCGCTGCTGCACACTAAAGTTCCACTGATATACTGTGGTTTGAAAAAGCAGAACATCAGTGTGCACTAGGGAACTTTTTTAGTGTGCATCAGCAGGGTCCACATAGATATTCTATAGTGCTCCAGAATGCTGCACACTGATTTACACCCTAACTTGCTGTGCAGCAAGTATATGTGTAGAGATGCCTTTAAGTATTGTGAAATACTCTGATACATATGCCATATAGAACAGATTGTTGATATTTGAATGGTGACAGTTGCTTTGATCTTGTCAGATAACATAAGGTAAGCAGGGTAGAGGCCTAGTTAGAACTTCAATGGGAGATACTGTGCATTATATATTTCCATAACAGGTACTGTGTGTGTGCGTGTATATACACGTACACATAACGTTATACAATTCCAGCAATTACAGGACCATGTTTTCAGTTGAAATGTTCATTACTACAAATAAGGGAATGCATACCTGTGTGATGCTTCTCAGGGCACCATGGGCTGAGAGTCACCTTGTTGCCAACTATCCCCAGCATAAGGGAGTCTTGCCTGGGCCAGCTGGGTGTTAGCTTACTAACAAAACCACCCTGTCAGCTACTCAAGTGCTCTCCTCTGGGCCCTGCAGTTTGACAGTAGATGTACCGCAACCCCTGACTCCCTTCAAAGTATCCCCCTGTGGTGTCTAGCCCCTGGTCACAAGATACCACAGAAATCCTGGATTCTCCGTTCCCAAATGAACAGTGTACCATGTTTTACCCCATTTAACTTAAATCCCTGCTCCTGTATCATGCACAGCCATTGAATTTTAATTATGGTAAAGCAACAGGAAATGTATTTGAGAAAGAATAGTGATTCAAATAGAAATAAGTGTGAGTGATAGAAATAAATGGTTTTGTACAAAACAAAATAATCATTCACAAAATAGGGCCTACGTTTATTAATAGTTACCTAGCTAATAAAGTAGCTTCTCACCCCAAAATTCAGTTTTTTTTAACGTTTGCTGGCCCCCGTCTTTCATGAAGCACCTCGCTCATCAAGGTACTTCCTCGTTGAATGGATCCAGAGTGTCTTTCTCCGTCCAGAGATATAGTGAATCAGTCTTTTGTCTTTATTCCTATTCTGGTGATCCCCTCGCTCTCATATCGTACGTTTTCACTTCCAGTTGGTTTTGGTGATTATATTTGTCTTTGATGGTTTTCCATTGACTTTTCTGGGTTGGCACGAAGGCAGACAATGGAGCGCTATACATTACATAGTTGGCTAGCTGGAAAGGGGGGGGGGGGGGTGACAACTCCATCCTTCCTGAATAGGCCCTTCCTGAATGATTCCTTGGTGATTTGCTTTCACTCCAAGACAATAAGGGCATAATTTTCAGTAGAGTTACGTTATTCCTTAAGTATTACCCATAGATGCACTTCACAATGAGTGAGTATTGATAAGTTAGAAGCTTTCAGTAGAGACCTCAGACACTACCATTGATTGATAAATTCCATGAAAATAGTGTGTTATGTGCTGTGAGTTTGTCTAGGGAAGTACAAGGTATCCTCTGTACTGGGCTCCTGTAGATGATCTGTGCCAAACTTTGACAAGACAGGCTGTGACACAGAAGCCTCTACAGTAGTCCAGTGCAAAGGCTACCTTATACTTCCCTAGATGGCTTCTGTAAATTACGTTGCCTGCTAATGCACTAAAGGCAACCTGGGATTGCCAAGTCACGGGGAAGGCCCGGCCATGGTCTGTATGTCAGCAGTATGCCACTAGAGAACTCTTTTTGCTCAGTTGCTGCTCTCGGGGACAGCAGTGCTGGCTTAACGGCCACTCTGCAAAATGTCAGCATCACAATACAGAATATGGGCTTATACTTTTGTCCTGCTGAAATCAGACCTATTTCCTTCATTGAAGTATTAATGTATTTCCTGATCTCTTGCTCCGATAAGCAGGTCACCGATTTCAGACTACAGGTTTAATAGGATTTCAAATTCTAAATAGTGCTCTTTGCTGAAAATATGAGACCTACTTTTATTTCCTCTTCTGTAACACTTTGCCTTATATCTTTGATTTTTTTCCTTTTGGCCTGTTTTGCTGGGCTGAGATAAAGATAGACAAATTATTCCTCTCACCCCAACCCCTGCCTTAGAATTTAAAGTTGATGCTTTATTTAGCCGCTGCCAGATTTGTTCATGGTGCAAACCCAGCTTAGCAGATGTGGGCTTGCTGTTCAAGTTTTGCCTTTAATCTTGGAGGAAACAAGCCCCTTGATGGTTGAGAAGAGGTATGGTATGTAATGAATGAAACCTTATCTTGGGAACACTAGGAAACCCTTCCATAACCTGCGGAGGGAACAGTGCCAGGAGTTGTCATCTCTGGGCACCTGTATGGGTTTGGGATGCTGCAATTGGTCACTCGGAGTCTGTTTACCACTCGGCCATTGGGTTCTCTTTAGCAGGTGTAGTGCAGAGTGGGTGTTGAAAGTGTCTGGTGGATGAAGTGCATTCTGCTATAAGGAAGGAAAGATCAGAACTCTCTGTACCAACCCACTGGGCTCTAGTCCCTTCTCTGCAGATTCCTTCCCTTCCTCTCCCTACCCTGCTGGGTTTTAGTCTCAAAGGTATGTGTGTGGAGAGCGGGATCGTTGTGGACGAGGTAAGCAATGAGTTCTGGGGGATTCTGGTCATTGTAACATGGCTGTATGTGGGCTGGAAGGTGTTGGTGTGAGATCCCTGTACTAGCTGTGGATAAGGGGACCGAAAAGAAAGAATAAATTGATCCATTAAATTGACATCAGCCTTTTGTTTCTCATTGGCATTGGATAGCATTTCTGTAGGCAAAGTAAGTCACCTTCCATGTTTAGCAAGACATGTGTTAGGAAGTGCAGAAGCATAGGTGGTCCAGTGACCCAAGTACAGCACCGAGTGTTAGGAGACTGGAGTTTTACTCCTGGCTGGCCACGGAATCACTATGTGACCTTGGCCAAATCATTCTCTCTTTTTGTGCCTCAGTTTGCCAGTGTGTAAAATTCAGACAGTTCCTCAGAAGTGTGTATTTCAGTATTGTTTGCAAAGGATTTTGTGAGCCTGAAGAAGTTCAAAGCATTACTGAGGATCACTATTGTTTTATGTATTAAGAGTTCCATAAATATTGTAGTGACTGGCAATTCTTCTCCTGCTTGTGTTATGACCTGTCTCCCATTATAAGAGCATGCTTCGTTCTCCAGCCTGTCAACGTCCCAACCCAGAAAAATATTATACTCTGTCACAGTGGCAATTCTATCACTTGGGGGCGTTATCCCACTTAGAAAAAGGTGAATATCTATCAGAGTAAAATAGATGTTTCTTCATCTGAGTTACGCATCCTTCGCATCTGATAGGTTGACAAAATAGATCTTCCAGGAATGGCTGTGGGGGCATTCGTTCCAGTACCTTGGATATATACATTGCATTTGTGCCCAGGAGGGCGCTCCAAAGCAGTAATAGCCTAGCAGTCACTTTCAAGAATGCCTTTAATTGATGATCCCATGTGGAGCAACAGTGATTTATGGTGCTTCCACTAAATTTTTGACCTAGAAATGCCACTGCTTTGTCAATAATTTAGAAGTAATGGAAGACACACTTTCTGCCTCAGTTGCTGTCTGTTCTGCAACTTAATTTAAGCCTCCAGTTTTTATTCATATAGCTTATTCTGTTACACATTACAGTTCCTTAATCTTTTCTTTAAGGCTGTACCATTAGTTGTTACTTGCACATTATAGATAATTTCTCTGCATATGTTGCCGTTACTTAAAGTGCTACTTTTCTTTTTATTTAATAATCTTTCTTTTTTAATTATGTTCCCATTATTATTTCATAAACTGATAAACTTTCAAGGCTGTTATGATCATCTAGTCTGGTGTCCTGTGTATAATTTCACTCTGGCATTCCTTTATGGAGCTCATTAACTTGCATCTCAACTAGAGCATATCACTTAGAATGACATCCAATCTTAATTTCAGTATTCAAGTTTCAATATTGTTGCCCAGCGCACTCTTACTTGGCAGAGAGTTTTTGTCGTCATCTGCTTTCTGACTGCTCTTAAAAACTTGTATCTGTGTTGTGACCCTTTAAAAAATCTAAATAAACTATATGCAATCATGCAATCAATTTGCAAACTTGTTTAAAGAGAAAGACATCAACCTAATGGTTGATCTGGTCAGAATGTTCAGAATAAATCACGTTGTTTTATGTAGTTAATTTCTTTTAATCTTTTCCTAGCTATCAACAACAAATTGAATAAAAGATGCTGGTAACTGTCCCCGAAAAGGTATTGGGTTTGATGCCACATGCTTTAGTTTGACATGTGAGACACAGCCATATCCTTACATGTACTACTTTGTTTTTCCCTTTCAGTCTTCAGGTACCAGTATTACAGTTGATATCGCTGTTATGGGAGAAGCTCATGGGCTCATTACCGACCTTCTGGCAGATCCTTCGTTGCCACCTAATGTGTGTACTTCCCTGAGAGCAGTGAGCAACCTGCTAAACACACAGTTAACCTTCCAGGCTATTCATAAGCCAAGGGTTAACCCTTTGATGTCCTTCAGTGAGAACTACACCTGCTCTGACTCAGAGGAATGTCCGGAAAAAGGAGAAAAGCTGGCTATTCCCAAGGTACGTGCTAGTCTACATGTTGGCTATCACAGTGAATTTATTCCAGCTACTAAAACTTGACTCCTCCCTTTTGGTATAGTATTGCATGGTTGGGTGCGTTAAGGGAGATTTTTTCCTCATCTTCTGAAGCATTAATCATTGACTTCTATAAGAAGCAAAATTAAATGGACTAATGTGGTGGTGGTAAGACAGTTCCTATTCCTTCAATGCTCACACAGTTCAAACCTGATCCTTCATGCAACTTTAGAAATGGGCATTCAACACAGGATAATTTACATACTTGGTATTCCTGTTTCTTAGTAAGTGTTTGAAGGAGTTGGAGTTAAGGGGGACTGGGAAGAGCACAGCTCTCTCTATACTATCAGAAGTAGAGGGGAGCTCCTCCTAATCTCTTGACTTGAGGGAACTCATCTCTGCTTCCTCCTTTTACTTTAGTGCTGATAACTCCCCCTCCCCTTTCAACTTTTACCAGTGAGTGTTGGTAGCAAGTGATGTCATTATGTGTCATTAAGCAGGAGGGAATGAAATGGTGAGATCAGTGCACTCTTCAGTTCTAAAGATCAGAGTTCAAATCTTAATTAGAGTTACAGGTGAAATGAGTTTGATGTTCTTTTCTTAGTCCCTTAGCACCTCATGCAAAACCCATGGAAGTCGGTGGGTATCTTTTTTCATTGACCTCCATTTGCTTTGGGTCATGCCTCAAATGACCATTGTCGACTTGAAAAAACCACCACACAATTCCATATAGTGGACAACATTTGCTCAATAAAGGTCCATTGCTCAGTCCTCAGTAAGGACTGAGTTGCACTGGCAGAGCTATGTATTTAAAGACAAGGTATTAACATATCTAAACTGCTTTTTTTTTTTCATACACTAGCTCGAGCAGAGCTAGCATGTGCTTGTGTACCCAGACTGGGAGGCTCGCTCCCAGATGCAGTGTAGACACACCCATAGAGAAATAACCAATGCTATTAATTCCTGATTTCTATATACACAAGTTAGCAAAATTCAGTAGATAGAGAGAAACCTCTTATCAGGTTGGAGGTAATTTAAATTGCCAGGTCATCCACTCTGACATCTAAAAATTTAGTAATATCACCATTAGCAGCAAGGCTTATATTTTACTTTGGGAACTAAGTAAAACAATTCTGTGTTGTTTTGTTCTTATTCTGTACAAATAATTTCTGCTGCCTACAGTTATGGAGGCAACTGATCATCAACTTTTATATTTTATAGGACTTTTAATATGCCTCTTTCACATTTATAGAGCTTACATTTCCTTTAATTGAAAAAAAATTAGTCCCACTGAGCACTTCTGCTGTTTATACTCTATATAATGTAATAGCTCCTATTGAAAACTCAATATTCATTGGCCTAGATGACTGCAGTAATGGTGATATTTCCATATACATAGAGTAGTAGACATGAAGATATCACTATGGATTGGCAAGTGTTGAATTTCTTGGGAGGCTCTCTGTAATAAAATACATTAGATACAAACTAACATATTTAGATAGTTTTGAAAAAACAACATATACAGCAAACCCATCATGTATTATAGGCAGGGCTGAAGGACTGCTTATTCTTAAGGTTGCCTGACACTTCCCATTATGAGACTCTGATTTCAGTTGCTTATAACTTTGCAAAACGTTAACCATTTGGGCTGAAATTTACCATGCACGGTGTCTGCCTCAGACTGAATCTGTTGATCCAATGGCACAATAAGCCAGTGACATCCACTGTAGATCCTTATAAATATGTAGTTAGTTAATTTTTTTAGTACTTCTCAAACTGAAAATTCTTCATGATAATTAAAAGGCAACAAATAATATAAAAATTTAACATCTGCAACATAATGATGCGACCACTTGTATATCCGCAATAAAACTGACCCCACAAATAACAGTAACCCCCTAATCAACTCCACCCATTCCCTCAATCTGCCTCCTCACCAGACATCTGGGAAAAGCCCCATCAACAAGGATCAGGTAGATCAATATAAGGAGCATGCAAGACAATCAGATAAGTCAGGAAAACTCTGCTGCAAGAAATCCACTAGAACTTCTCCCAACACCCTTGCCTTACCATGAGAGATTTTTGCTAGTAATTTTTCTTCCTTTTTGCAAAAGCATTGTGGAAGATTTAGTGTCCCATCACGTAAATGTTTGATTTTCATGGATTGTCTTCAATTTGGCAGGATAGAGCAGAGAAACCTGCTGGTTTTTTGTTGTTGTTGTTTTTGGTTTTTTGGGCGGGGAGAGGGGTGGTTTTGTTTGTTTTACTTCCTTTCCTGCTTCCTATCTCTGATGTCAAAGAATGTGTGGCTGCTATTTCCAACTCTTTAAGCAACTCGCTAGTGTGACTTTGGCCAAGTCACTTAGGGCTTGTTTTTCAAAGGTGCTGAGTTCCTTAATGTTGACTCCAATGGGACCTCTGAGTGCTGAGCACTTCTGACAATCAGTCCCTTGACCTTTCTTTGCCTCAATTTCTCCATCTGTAAAATAGGGCTTATGGCAATTACCCAGCTCACAGGGTATGTCAGGCTCAATTACTGAATTGACATTTGAGATCCCTGATGAAAGGTGGTATATATAATTGCAAAGTATTATCTGCTCTAGCGCCTACGGAAGAGTCTGCCTCCAGGTCTACTCAGGCGAGTGTCATCAACTTGGACCACAACAACATCTGCCACAGGTTTACCTACCTTGGAGCCTGCACCAGTGAGAAGAGACCGCAGTGGCAGCATCAAACCTCATGAATCTTCTTCATCCAGGTAAGAAGACTATCCTGTTTGTATCTTTAGGAGAACTTCTTTGGTTTTCTGTGGGCATGTAGGTGTGTAGTAATGTCTTTTCTTGAGAAACTATAGGTCAGAAATTTGAAAGAGTTCCCATTCTGGGTTTGGGATTGGGAGGGGGGTGGTGTTTTTTGTTTTTTAGAGAATTAAAACCTTTATAGTAGTCCAGATTACTACAAACACAAATTCGGCAAGGTTTAGAAGCCAAAAGGTTCAATGAGTTACAAAACCAGAACTTAAAAAGATTATGTAAAAAAAAAATTATCTATTAAAGGTCTTTGCTAAATTCTTCTTCTATATCCTTATACTCTTTCCTCTGCATTTTCTGAGCAGATAGTTCTGATGATTGATTATAAGTATTTTTAAATGAAATGTACAATTTCAGACATCTGACAATAAGAGCAAGAAATTTCATGGTGTGTTTTAGTGGTTCCATTAATATTATTATTTCAAGAACACCACAAGTGTTCAAGGGGCTCTACAGACATAAAAGAAGATAAGGTCTCAACCTTGAGCTTTCAAGCTAAACCATTCAAATGTAATGCAAACAATAAAAAGTGTAAGCAGACAACACCACAGAGGAGCATAATCTTGGAAGGCAAGGCCAAAGAAGTGGGTTTGAAAGAGGAAAAGGAGGGTGTTGAAAGGGAGTGTTCCAAGAATGAAAAAGGTACAATACAAGAACTATGACACAAAGGGAGGAATTAGGAAGGAGAACATTGATTTCCTAGGAGAACATTGATTGCCTACTGCACGAAGCAGGCATGATAGAATTTGAAACCAGAGACATAGGTGGGGGCAAAGATGTGTAGAACCATTCCTTAAAGAACATTTTCTAGCACTGTATCCAGGCTAGTTTTCAACGTTCCCAGGGAGTGCTGCTCAACAGGTGCACCATACAATTTTATGTGGGGATTCACAAATTCTTATTACAAAGTTTATAGTTCTGGTATAGAAACAAAATAAAGAGGTAAATTTTCTGTTCATATGTGTTAAGGCTTCCAAGCTTCCTTGTGCCATCAAAATACAACCTTTCCAAATGCGCTCAGTCCCTTTTGTCTCATCTTATTAAAGGGCTTGTCCTATAAAGATCTTCTTTTCCATTTGCTGCTACAGGAACAGGATCACAGCAAGTATTTTATGGGGATGGAAATGGTGAGGCCCATGTTATTTGAAGATGCCTGAAGTTTCAGGCCTTCTCAAGGCGGCTGCCACTAGGGGAGACCTGAAGCATTCCAGCTGCAAATAGGATTAAAAGGCCTGGTCTACACTGTGGGGGGAGAGGATTGATCTAAGATACGCAACTTCAGCTATGAGAATAGCGTAGCTGAAGTCAATGTATTTTAGGTCGACTTACCTGGCGTCCTCACGGCGCAGGGTCGACTGCTGCCGCTCCCCCATCGACTCTGCTTCCGCCTCTCGCCGCAGTGGAGCACAGGAGTCAACGGCAGAGTGATCGGGGATCAATTTATCACATCTACACTAGGCGCGATAAATCGATCCCTGATAGATCGATCACTACCCGCCGATCTAGTGTAGTGGCCCTGGCTGTGGTAAAAGCTGTAGAGGGGAAGAAAAAAGATTATTATATTTTATAGCCCTGGAGGCATCCTTGAAAATATCTGGGGGATGCAGTATATCTTAGAAACCAATAACCCAGTAAAGTGAAATATAAACAAGATAGCACCATGTGGAAATCTTTTTCAGCCACTGTTTTTCTGTGATTCATACAGCTTTCTTGATTTATATTGTTGATTCCAGACTCTCACGTAGTATGTAAGCTTCCTAAGAAGGGAATCTGAAGTGAGGGGGAGGGGAGCAATTAAATATTGCTGGTGATGTTTTTCTAGTTATGTAACTCTTCATGATGAGCCAACTAAATGGGCTATCAATTCTTCCTAAGTTTAATGTCACCAATTGCATAATGATAGCTCTGTCAAGCCTCCCAGCCTATTGTTTACAGTTCGTCCATTACAGGAGCAGAAGCAATTCTTACTCCAGAAGAGGAAAGTGAGGCCTGTATGTCTAGCATAACTTAGCCAAACAGATACAGATTGGGGCATTTTGCATCAATAAAACACTCAAGAAAAAGGTCTTGACTAGGAAAAAAAAATCTATTTAATGGCTTATTATTTCCCTCACACTTCGTCTGTGTTTGGCAAAGTGAGGCTGGAGGGAGAGGGAAAGGAATATGCACCATTCTATTATCCTCAAAGCCACAAAAGAGGCAATAGAGCCATTCCGTGGCAGCTCCACAGATCACGGGGTCTGCAGCTTTTGTGCCCCACAACCCCTATGAGCAGGGGGTAGCCTATGTATTTCCATAGTTGTGGGCTCACCAGCTTTGCCCAGACTGCTGCATAGGTTCCAGAATCCTGTGCACACACTTCCCTCTATGCAACAGAAGTGGTGAGGGCAAGATCCTTGCATACCTTCAAAGGAAAGTAACTTCATGAAAGTAACATCTTAGGGTTCCATATTCACTTCCTCAGAGTCACTTCCTTAACAAGTTAGAAGATTTTCCTTGCTCCCAGTATTTCATTCTCATCCTAGGATCCAAAAACCAGCTGGGTTCATTCTACCTTTTGCTTCATGACAGATAACTATTCTGCCGTCTGAAGTTAGCTAAGCCATGAAACAGAACGGAACCTAGCTTGCTGTTCCATAGTAGTAAGATTTCTGTGGTGCTAAGAAGTAAAACAAAAAAATTGCTGTAAGATATAAAAAATTCCTCTTACTATAAAATCCCTTTACTATAGGACCCAGTTTGCTTTGAGGGACCATCTGTTGCCCTATATTCTATGTCAGAAGGACTGGGACCTGTTCACCATCTTGTGTTAGAATCTGGAAGCACAGCAGAGTTGGATCTTGACAAGACGTTTGAAGGATTAGAGGGCAAAGGCCTTATGGATCTGTACCCTCATTGTGGAAGAACGCACTGAGGCATCTGCGTAAGCAGATGACATGTGGCAGTTCCTTTATTAAATTACAGTGATAAATGCAGCTTTTCCATCTTACAGAATCACCTGGCATCAGGACGCAAGAGATACAGAAGTATCAAGACTGCCTTTCTCATTTGCCCTTATGTTTTTTTCTTTTTTATGGTGCTTTTCAATGATTTTCTCTTAGATAAGTGAGTAGATATCTACAAGTAGCTTTCCAAGAGTCTCTTAGTAGGGATTTTTTTTTCAAAAGCTGCATGTGATGTATCTGAAAGGTGCTGGATTGAAAGCCTTGGAAACTAGAGGTCTCTATTTATCCACAAAGCAGACACACCACAGGCAGCAGTACTGCAAGCTTCCCCCCAGTGTGATTCAGTCCTGCTGTGGAAGCTGCATCACTACAGATTGCATTAAGTGGCACCCTTGTTGGCAATCTGAGGAGAAAAATCCAGTGGGCCTGATTTTCATGGACACCAAGGCCCTTTTATACTGCTTCAGGTATGTAAAGAGACTTAACAAGGTGTAAATTTAATTGAAGCCCACTTTTAGACTGCTTCCACACCGTCAGCACAGCATAAAGGAATTTTAGTATAAATTAAATGAAAAGGCCTGGACACTGAAGTCACTCCTAGCGGCAGTCTCACCAGCATCAAAGCATGGTTGAGGTAAATTGGAAAGCCAGCTTGGAAGAATCTTACTGTACCAGTGTTGTAACTGTGTTTGGCTTAAATCAAAGTCTTAAATGTCTGGAGTTGTCAGTCCAGCACCTTTCGCAATACCGAATTCACTAAAAATAATAATTGAAACAGTTGATAACGCAGCTCTCCCTAGTAGTGTTTTTTGTTCTTACGCATGGAGTGCTGTGACAATTAGCTTCTCTCAGAACTCTGTCACCAAGACTTTTGCAGGCAGCAATGCTATGTAATAATAGTGTGTGTTTGTACTCTTGATCTTACAGCACTGACCCTTGGAACAGCTCAGTTCTGATGGCCATCACAAAAAGTAGGTCCTTCTCGGCCTCCTATGCGATGTCTGCTACAAACCATCTGAATTCCAAAAGGCAAATCCGACAAGGTGAACAGCTATTTCTGGTTTGATGTTTATTTTATTTAGCCAAGCTTGCTTTCTCTAAAGCTGCAGTGTACTCTGGGAACTCTGGTGACTGACACACACGCAGCATCTTTTGCTTTCCGTCTACTCTTTCTCTCACCCACATTCCCATAAATTAGACTTCAGTTATTTCCATCATTTAAAAACACAGTGATCTAAAATGCTACAGCTTATAGTAGTGTTGCTGTAGTGTTTTGACCTTTCTATTATAAAAGTTGTTGGTTTCTGTTCTATTACTTCAGTGATCTATGTGCTAAATTCTGCCTTCAGTTACCTCTAGGCAATCCCATTGATTCCAGTAGGATTGAAGACCAATTGTATCTCGTAACATACTCGTTAAATTGACTGTCTGTATATTTTCCATTGTCTTCTTTCAGTTTGCCTGGTTATAATAAAACATAAAATTTGTATTTGTGGGAGATAGGCATAGGCAGCTAATTGTCCTTATCATACAATTATATCCAAATGACAAGAACATTTTAACCTATATGCCTTTCCGTCTGTCATGGAAAAAGTCTAAAAGGCCTTTATTGATGGTCAGATCAAATCAAATGCACATCTGCCAATTTGTGAAGCACGGTTCTTAGACAAGGTTTTAAAAAAAGTTACCAGTAACCAATGAATAAAAGGATCCAACTAGTTTCAAAAGGTTCTTTTTAAAAAAAAAGAATAAATCTAGAAATTCTTTTTCTGACATTGTAGTGACAGGTGATGTTACATAACATCTTCACTCAGTACTGGGAGACTTCCAGATAATGTTTTAGTCAGAAAAAAAATAGGGACGATAACTTCTTAACTGATAATAACATTTACAATAGAAGAGTTTTTTTGAAATCATCAGTGGTCTATAGATGGCTATCTTACCTGACTTGTATTGAAGTCCAGTAGAATGTTTCCCCATGCTCTCAAGCACACCTTTGAGCTGAAATTTTCAAAAGCAACCATTGATTTTGGTACTCAGTTTGAAACAACTTGGGGCTGTTTTTCAGAAGTGCTGAAAATCCACTGATCAAAGGGAAGTACGTGGGACCTGTCTTCCTGGCCTAACGTTGGGCCCCAAGGAATCCAAAATTAGAGACCATTTTGAAAATATATCTGCATGTTTATTAGATCACCGTCAGCCATGTTTGCTAGAAGAAATTGTTTTTCAACTTCAAGCCTGGAGCAAACTTTGATAACTCCCCTGAGACGGGTGACAGCTCGACCTATTGAAGTCAATAGGAGTTTTACCATCAATAGGGTCAGGATTTCACCCATATGATTAAAGGAAGTTTATAATGGAAATGCTGGCATGATCTTGACCCTACTGTCTAGAAAAATCTGCCACAAATATAAAATCCACACACAATTTAAAGCTGTAGGAGATTTGTACCTCTTTATCTTTCTTATTTCTCTTCCATCTATCCCTTGCTTATAAAAATTTATAAACAAACATTTTCCCATTCTGAAAGAGGGAAAATATTTTCATTTTAAAATGATTCTCTTCCTTGCTTTTTTTGTAACTCTTTCACTGCTGTTTTTTCACTGCACCTGTTATGCTGCTGTTGTCCTTTTAACCGTCCACTGATATCTCTAGAACAGTGTTTCCCAAACTTGGGATGCCGCTTGTGTAGGGAAAGCCCCTGGCAGGCCGAGCTGGTTTGTTTACCTGCCGCGTCCACAGGTCCAACCGATCGCGGCTCCCACTGGCTGTGGTTTGCTGCTCCAGGCCAATGGGAGCTGCTGGAAGCGGCGTGGCCCAAGGGACATACTGTCCGCCGATTCCAGAGCTCCCATTGGCCTGGAGCAGCGAACCGCGGCTAGTGGGAGCCGCGATCGGCCGGACCTGTGGACGTGGCAGATAAACAAACTTGCCCGGCCCGCCAGGGGTTTTCCCTCCACAAGCGGCATCCCAAGTTTGGGAAACACTGCTCTAGAATGTTATAGCATGCTTGGTACAGGACTGTGTTACAGCAGCATAGCAGATGCATTCTGGGTAGAAGTAAAATAGCTCAAAAATTTGGCAGCCACCCAGCTGTCAGGTTAATTACATACCTGAATGCAATGCAGTGATATTGCTTACGTACAACACAGGATTTCTAACTGAATTTGTTTAATGCAGAGCTATTTGCTTCACTTCTTTGGGAGGAGCAGCAAGCAAGGGATATGGCCCTTTGGATAAAATGCAAAGCCAAGATCCTTCATCCCTAAGACCATTAAAGATCCTGGCACTTTTTGCAAGAGTTAGGGGTGTTAGCTCTGCTGCTGTGGCCAAACTGCAGTTTAGCTAATTACAGACTGCATACTGCTTGCCGAAAATTTCCTTTGCAGCATTGGATGCAGACTTCTGCTTTACTTCCTGACCTAAGCTGTTGTATAGCTGCTTTGCGCTACTATGTCATTCCTCAGAGGTGGCTGCATTTCCATACTGGGCAAAGAGATTTCTGTGTAGACCGCATGTATAGAATATATAAAGAACCTGAGGGCCCTTTGGGCAGAGAAGTGCTCAGATACTACCGTGATGAGTTAGAAGTTGAAGTAGATAGATATCACAATAACAGAATAGCAGTTATAAACAAAGGGATAACACCAAGATGAGAACCTAAGAGATTAAAATAACAGAGATGTAATTTTGAGCTCCCTAGAGAAGAAATGTGCTTCTACCCTGGTACAGAGAAAAATGGTGGTATCTCAAATATTACTGTGTGATAACTGACTGCAAATTTTGACTTTTGAATGGTCACCATTAAATAAGGTTCCATATTTTTACTCCTTTAAAGTGACAGAGGACATCAAAAAGACATATTGAGGATATGTGGATTTCTAGAAAGATGCAAACATCAAAAACCTTTACTATTATGGTTAATGCTTCATAATCTTAAATCAAAATTATTTTCTAATTCAGAGATGACTGTTTTACCAAAAATATGTTTAGGTAGTTTGAACGTTTGTGTTGTGCCAAACAAGTAAAAATAACATTTTCTGTAGACCTGAAAATAAACATGCTAAAAAAACTGGGTGGCTGAGCATGAGAAATATGGCTTAGTAGATCTGAAAGCGCGACATTTCCTGTAACCTCAGGTACAATTTCCAGCCAGGTTCACTCAGCACTTCACCTTTCTAAAATACACACATTTACGTCCTTGCAGTTTATTGTTCGTGAGTCTTTTGTATGAGACTTTAAGGTCTTTTCTGCTATGGGTGCATCATGACGAGTAAGGGTTTACCCCAATGGTCTTGGCTCAGAATGTCTCCTTGCCCCCTTGTAATGGGGGACTGGGTGTAGTACTGCAGTACTTTTCTTGCTTCTGGCTCCCCCGGCCAGCTGACCATGGTGGGTCTTGCATGCCTTGGCCCTCCAGCCAAATCACAAAGTCCAAATGAACCCATTCCAGGGTTTTCACCACTCTGCCTATGACAGGTAGGGAAACCTGGGCCCACCCACTATGCTGAGTTCCAGACCAGGGATCGTATAAATAGCATCTTCACACTGCTCGATTCCAGTTTGTTGCTGCTTCTTCCATGGGCCTTTCCTATTGGGCCCCTTTTAGCTTCACCCTTATCTCAGGGTTAACATTCTTAGGTCCTCTCTCTCCCTGCAAATCCAGTTTAAGCAAATCAGCCAGGAACTGACCTGATAAGGCCCTACATCTCCTTTTATCTGAGTCTGCCGGGCTCTGATTGGCTGCTTCCTTAAGGTCTCTCTAGATAGGCCTAGAGGACCCATCTTCACTGCGTCTTTCCAGTCACTTTGCTGCTTCTTGGGGTGGGGTGTAGGAGGACCACAGGGCCAGTTGTTGGGAGCCACAAAGGCCACATTAAACCCTGTCACATCCCATCTGTGCACTAGTTTGGGTGCTGCACTTCATCCCAGAGGTGCTCGCCTCTGCGCCACAACTGAGGCAACTATATCTCAGTGGTGCTTGAGCATGTGTCTTCTCAAGTTTCTAAAAATGTTGAAATCCTTTAAGATGAAAGGATAATATATTATCCTTATTTTAAAATATCACTGTTTGGCTTATCACTTACCTACTCATATGTAGAACTCTGGGTTCATTACAAAGGCAGGTAAGCATTTTTGTCTCTGCGTTTCAATTTTCCCATCTATAAAGTAAAGAAATTAAGTGGTTTGCCCATTATCAGAAAATATGGCAGAACCTGGAATAAAACCCAAGTTTCCCGACTCCCAGTCTGTTGCCATATACTCTGGACCATGCTGCTTCCCCTTATTTTCCTACCGTGTTCTTTCATTTGTGTATACTGCTTGTATGCCCTTATCAAAGGGGAATATACCCTAAACATGTAAAGCTAGTAGTTGGCATAGCTCTATTGAAGTCAGTGAAGTTTTTCTGATTTATGCTAGCAGAGTCCTGGCCCCTGTGTGGAGACTTTTTTTGTATTACTCTGTGTATTCTGGAAGTAATTCTCTCTGCATACAGTGAATTGATATATCTGTATATTGACTTTTTTGAATTGAAGAAACTGTTTTCTCTTGCTAGGTATCCCGCCAAACATTTCACCTCTTACCTCCCCGTGCCACTCACCTATTCAGGGAACCCCAGCCACAAGTCCCACTGGCAAAACCTCTTCTGTGCAATTCCCAGACCCTACCGACACGGACACCAAGCAGACCTTGAAACCACACAAGGTTCTAACTTCTACTCAGAGCGCACCAGACCTTTCGGAGCAGATTGTGGGCCCCTCTGTTATCTGTAGCAGGTAAAATGTTAATTTGATAGACATCTGCTTGTTTTTCCCTTTTTCTTGCCCATACTCTTGATTTACTTCAGCGCAGCGTATTGATATAGTTTTCCCCACATCAGTTCACTGTACACCGGCAATGGTTTAGTTCAATGCTACACAGTATTTTTATAGTCCAAAACGATTAACTGCAATTAAAAGCTTTTACTTATGTTGAGTATGTAGTCTGATTTATAGACAATCGATCTGTGATTTTCTTTCATCTAAATTTTCATGTTAATGAAATGTGTTTTTCATGCCACACTCTAGTCACAATAACACACACTTCGGGGTCATGTTCCAGTTTTCAATATACAAACCTTATTTAAGAGATAAGAGCCAGCCACCTAGGATTTGGAAAAGTACAGACCAAAGATCCACAGTGGGTCAATTTTTCTGATGCTGGCAAAAGCTTAAATGTTTTAGATAAACTATTGTACTTGAAATTCAAATGGACTGTCCATCCTCCATTCCCCTGTCCCAGGTACATTTTATAGTTGTGCCCAATGTATTGCTGCCACACTAGCTCTTTGCCTTTAGCATTTTCAAAATGCACAGTTTCTACTACGTTACACAGTACATGTAACTAGCACAATACTAGATATAATTAAACTAAAGTCTGCATTGCTGTGAGCTTGGCCACAAGATGGACTGAATGGATTATATCCTTCCAGAGATGGAGACAAATACACAGAATAGTAATGGTGGTTAATATTTTAAAGATGCAATTGCAATGAAGATGTCTGTTGCTACTGCCAAATATTACAAAACAATGTAGTAATACCATACTTTAAGTGACACTTTTAGTTACTCTAAGAGAACACAGCTTCTAACTTGGGCGGTCACCACCTGGAAGTATTATTGTTTCATGTCTCCAAAAAGACTTAGTTGAAGTGAAACATGAATAATGGACTCAGCAATGTGTGTCCAATGCAACACTGTGAGAAATTTCAGTATCATGGTGTGAAGTGTGTCAACCCTGTTGGAGATTGGCATGAACACAGTCAAGCTCATCACATTGCGAGTTTTGATCTCAGCAGTTACATTTTTGTGACCTGGGGTCAATGAGAAGAGAACACTCTACAATAGGGGTCTCTTTCATTTGAGATAATGTTGGATTAGATGCTAGAAAGTGTTGACGTGCTAGCTCAGTGCCAGGGGTTTAGTTCATTTATTTCTCGAAAATCGTCAGTGTTTTTTCTGACTGACTTATTCACGTGACTTTAGATGAGTGCTGTTTTTATTATCTGTTGATGGAGTTTGCTGTGTGTGGAGTTACATAGGGACACTCAAAGCTGAGGCTGCGAGTAGTTGCTGTGATAAGTAACTACATTGTTGGCATTTAGCAACCTTACCTGGTTTTTGAAACAAAACATTTAGGTTTTGGAATAAACATATAGTTAAACTCAACTGGTACCCCAGCCAAAAATATCAGTGTTGTCAACACAAATATAAATGTCATCCATTAAAATACTAATAATAAGTATCGTCATTACTGAGAACACTGTTGCAGAATCATCTGTAACAATAACAGTTTACTTGTTACTGGTATACAGATGTCACTTCTGCAGATACAAGCTGAACCCCAGCACATAAATAGTGTACCCACTGCTAACATAAATATAATATAGAAAAAACAGCTAAGGGAGACAGATTGGGTTATCCCACAAGAGAATGTCACTTGGAGTTGGTTGCATCAGTAGTAGTAGTAAATTTTCTCAAGCCTGGATATTCAGAGTGTAAGCTACTATGTGTTCGTGGTATATGAGGTAAAAACAGTGAAGAAAAGTGTACATAATTATACATTAAACGCAAACAAAAAACTTACAAGAGTTAGTAGCCCTGCTCTCTCTCACTGACCAGCACTTATAAGGCCGCTGCTCATTGGAGACTGGATCCACAGTCAGATGAAGTCAATGAGAAGACTTCCCTTGTCTTCAGTGTGCTCCAGGCCCAGGAGATTAGTGGGATATATTCAGCACTTGGTTTTAGTTCTGCTTGTCTTACACTTCACTCAGGTGTGGAGTATGTCAGGCTAGTTGGCAATAAAACCGTCCAGCCAGCTTTCGTAAATGCTGTAGCATCACAAATCAATAAGTCATTTAACGTCATCCACATTGTCCAATTTTGTGGCCCTCATTATTTGGACGTTTACCCAATTTGAATTTGATAAGCACTTTTAAATGGGATAAAACCGATAACGTACATAGGATCTCTGGTTTTTTAACTTAGGGCTTGTCTACACTTACCATGGATCGATGCTGTGGCGATCAATCCACGGGGGGTCGATTTAGTGGGTCTACACTTTTGCAATCTTTAAAAGATTTCCTTTGACTCCAAGGGCTTTGGATCAGGCTCCAGATTTCCTACAGACTTAACAGTGTGCTCACTTTTGCCTTCCTTTGCACTCTGTTTTCACTTGATATCCCTGAATTCAGTGCTTAATTTGTGCCAGGGCTGACCCCTGACACCTCTAAGATTGGCAGTTCATAGCTCCTGCATCTTGGTGCTTGCCATGTCAAGCTATGAAAATAAAAAAAAAATTGCTTTTAATAGTGTAATTGTGTTATATTTTTAATTTGCTCTTTTGTACTTGTAAACTTAGAAAATAATAAACATATTTTTAAAAATCATATTGGGGTGGGATTCACTAATATGATGTGCCTCCTTTGCACCACACTGGTAATTCAAGCAGCTCTAAACCGAGCTTAGCTGGCTGGTTAAGCTGTGTTTATGGCTGCCTTTTGCAATAATGGCACCCAACAAAAAAATCAGAGCATTCCTGTGAATTTGTCCTTTGACTGCACAAGGGACTGTAGATTATATGATAGGGCATAATCCTGTACTAGCAGCAAGGATCAAGAAATGGTCTAGATGACTTTTCCTCTGTAATTTACATGATTCTTTAATGTTCATGTTCTTTAATATTGTGTTCCAGCTGTGGCAGACCGTATAGCCAAATAGGTTCTGGCACTGGAGCACTGGAGAGAGGTGATGGGACAACACATGCCCTGACCAGAACAGGTAATTTTCTGGTTGTAAAATCAAAAAAGTTGTTCCTCTAAAATGTGGTTGTTGAGGGAGTGTGTAGACATGTCTGTCTTTTTTTTTTTTTTTTAATACAGCGGTAGTACATAGGTGAGATCACAGGAATTATGTTTGTATTTCCTTTCCTTTGGAACAGTAACAGTCCTAGGCCAAGACCATCCCCTTAAGACATTCTCCATGCAACAGATGGTTGTGAGTGTCTGGAGGCGTCAACTGTTATTTCAGCAGCCTCCTCAAGTCCAGGGATCTGCAACAGAGAAGAGGGTGGGTAGAGATATATTCCTGGTCCTGCCAATTCTGTGGGCAACCTGCAGAAGGGTTAATGCAGCATAGGTCATATTCATGTTACCACGGAGACCCTTCCGTCCCAGGAAATCCCTTTCAAGGCATGGTGACTCTGGCAGGCTGGCTCTATTGAAGCCATGTTACAGCTATGTCTACACTGCACACCACTGGCAGCACTGTGTAGGATATGTGTAGCTACACGCCTCAGTGAAAAGCAGGCTGTGTCCACACTGCATTATGTAGCTACATGTGTCAGTGAAAGGCTCTGGCAGGAGGGAGGCAGTGGGGAAAGGCTCTGAGAGCTTCCCCCGCTACAGCCTTTCACTGTGGCAAGGAAAGGCTCTGGCAGAGAGGAAGCAGCGTGGAAATGCTCAGCAGCAGGGAACTGCCAGAGCCTTTTCCTGCTGCTGGAGTATTTCCATGTGGCAGGGAAAGGCTCCTGCAGTGGGAAAATGCTCCAGAAACAGGGAGCTGCCAGAGCCTTTCCCCGCTGCAGGAACATTTCACTTCTGAAGTAGCAGTGTAGATGTGAGAGGCACTGCTTGGGCATGTAGAGGGTCGTGTTGGGTACATACCCGGGTATATATACCACAGGGTTCAGGCATGTCTTTATTCTACTCACCTCAGCAGTGTCTTATTGTCTACACTGCTATTTATGCCCATCTAGAGGGGCATATAGTTTATGTACTGTACATGCTGCTGAAAGGAGTGTGCAGTGTAGAAGTGAGTTAGGGATGGGTACAGGCATGTGTCTGGCCTGGGAACTGGACACGCCGCCTCCACAATTTTATAACAGTGAGAGTAATTAACCGTTGGAACCATTTATCTAGGGTTGTGGTGGATTCTACGTCACTGACAATTTTTAAATCAAGAGTGGGTATTTTTCTACAAGATCTATTCTAGGAATACTTTGGGGAAGTTCTATGGCCTGTGTTATACAGGAGGTCAGACTAGATCAAGAGTTCTCAAACTGGGGGTCAGGACCCCTCAGGGGGTCACAAGTTTATTACGGGGGAGTTGCAAGCTGTCAGCCTCCACCCCAAACCCTGCTTTGCCTCCAGCATTTATAATGGTGTTAAATATATAAAAAGTGTTTTTAATTTATAAGGGGGGGGGTCACACTCAGAGGCTTACTATGTGAAAGGGGTCACCAGTACAAAAGTTTGAGAACCACCGGACTAGATGATCACAAAGGTCCCTTCTGGCCTTGAAACCTGTGAATATAGCAAAAGTTAATGCCTCGGTAAGGTAATTGTATGTTGATTTCCTCTCCATATTAGATATCCAGAAGCTGCACATTATGTAGCGTTTATTGTGTGAATGTTTACTCGTGAACTTTAAGTGTAAATGATTCAGTAACATATAGACCCTGGAAGTTGCTTTTCAGGCTGTTTATCACATCATTGTACGTGGTAATGTTGTTTTGAAGGATACAGACAGCACAGCAGTATTTTATTCTATCACTTTTTATTTTTACAAGAGTTGAGATAAAATAGGCTTTTGGAAATCCTATCACTTTTTCTATCCAGAAAAATATTATTTCTAAAATTTTAATACTTTCTTCCATTGCAGACTTTTCTATCAGCCGCTGTTCTTTCTGTCAGCTTCATTTCTCTATCTAATTTACACCTCGAACTGTAACTCTTGCTCAGGATCTAGGAAGTAGAATATCTGTATATTTATATCTAGTCATGAAGCTAAATTCAGCCTTCAGATGTAGGTGCTTGGGGTTTTCAGTAACTTCAGGGAGAGCCATATTCATCCCAGGGCAGCACTTACTCCATATACTGTAAAAATAATTGTGTATATTAAAAATATACCATGCGTGGCACAAAGTATTTTTATAAAGAGAAATCTGAATAAACTCTGCATTAAATCAGTTTTAGAGGGTTAAAAATATGCAATAAATGTGGTCTCACTCTGTCACCTAATTTGGCCCATCCTAATATTAGTCCTCAGGGTTTCCTCATTCTTCATTCTGTGGTCCCAGTTTTCAGACCCTGCAAGGGTACCTCTTTCAGTGCAGTTGAATAGACTGTCAGATTTCAGCCCTAGCCAAGCAGCACATATGTATGTGAGTCAGAGATCATGTTGGTATTACTCAGATGGTCAGAGAGAATGCCTTTTAGTAGGGTCTTACAGTTCTCAAAACAGTCCAATTTGCATTATAGATGATCCAGCTCAAGCCACCTCTGACTATGAAACCAACAACAGTGACAGCAGCGATATTGTACAAAATGATGACGAGACAGATTGCTCTAAAGACCAGATGCGGAAGGGATCTGTCTGCAGAACGTATGCGCCTGAGACTATCATGTTGCACCCTTTAATACCACCTGAGGTAGTTCACAATTGTTTTAAATAAGGCTTTCATACTTTATTCTAATACAGCTCAAGACTTTGGGAAAGAATGATGCAGTCTAAAGACCCTGGACAAGATTTTCAAAAATAATTGCATAAATTAGGATCATGTCCACATTTATGTATCTTTTAATAGGTGATCTGATTTTCTAAAGCACTAAGCTTTAGAAAGGGGGGGAAGGATAGCTCCATGGTTTGAGCATTGGCCTACTAAACCCAGGGTTGTGAGTTCAATCCTTGAGGGGGCCACTTAGGGATCTGGGGCAAAATCAGTACTTGGTCCTGCCTAGTGAAGGCAGGGGGCTGGACTTGATGACCTTCCAAGATCCTTTCCAGCTCTAGGAGATAGGATATCTCCATCAATAATAAGCACCCATTCAGATCAGTGGGAGCTGTTGAGTGCTTAGCATTTTTTAAAATTAAGCCACCTATTTTGATACCTAATATGAATTTAGGATTCTAGCTTTAAGCACACATTTTTGAAAATTTTGCTTGTCAGGTATGGAAATAATCTTGTGTATGTTACCAGTACAATGTGCACAGTCTTTCTGATTAGCCATGTAAACACTTTAATGGCCTAGTAAACTTTGTAACCTTGTTTAGCATATACAGTGGTCACCATTAAAAATTAACATTTGCCAAAGGGTACTACACAATTATTATAGTTATTTCCTGTACTAAATATAGGGAAAGACATTTGTACATCATGTACCATATACTCTGAGACTAATGTTGGTATATGCTGATATTTCATAGGACCACTGTAGTGAGTTGTAAGTTTGGTTCAAATGAGCAAGCAAATGTTTTAATGTTTAATCAAAATTTTAAAGCCCCTTAAATCTGTGCAATTAGACTAGAAAACTCTCATTTCTAGCAATCTCTGCTTCTGGTCAGAGCTGGATATGCCAAGAGAAGAGATTTTTCTGGAGGTTTTGGGGTTCTTTTGTTTCCACTTCCAGTCATTACTTGAAAATGAAGATCTGGGAGAGAGTAAAGAGTAGGAGGCAGGGAAAGGGTGAGACTTCTTTCAGATTTCAAAAAAGGTTTCTTTTCAGTGTCTCTCTCTTATTATATTATTTTATTATCTGTGAATGTTACTTACACATTTCTATTCACTGTAAGACTAGCTTGGAATTTGTTGCCTGAATCCTGTTGTTAGTCTCTAGCAGTCCACAATATGGAAATAACAAATGAATATGTTTTCTTCTGCCCAATGCAAGTTTTACAATAAAAGTGAATGACCTCTCTGCAGTTGTAATAATCAGAGACTAGTCTTTCATTTCCAGGATTGCCTATCAATTCCAGCATAACAAAAATTATAAAGTAGAAGGACTAAATTAAGATATGGTGGAAACAAGCGTATTCAATGAGATGGCACCTGCTTATGCCAGTGGTTAATTTTGGCCCTAGATTTATAGCACTTTTACCTCTTTAGTTTGAGTTTTCATAAGTCTGTGATCTATCAGAATTCTCTCTTCTGATTCTTGGTGCAGGACAAACCTATCCTTGCCCCAGAGCCTCTTGTCATGGACAACTTGGACTCCCTTATGGATCAGCTAAACAATTGGAACTTCCCAGTCTTTGATTTGGTGGAAAAAATAGGAAAGAAATGCGGTCGGATCCTCAGCCAGGTAAGAAGCATGTTTTGTACAGGCAGGTTGGATGTGCAGTCCCAGTGTACTGTGTGTGCATAGACTGATACAGACTAAAATAGAGCTTTAAAAATGTGATGGGCCCTGTAAGTTACAGCAGCACAGGAACTGGGAAATCCTGCCATAAAGTTCCATGGTTGCAGCAGTTGAGCTAATTCCACAAATCCATTACCATTAAAAGGTCTCCTTCTACTTCCTTTTCCCCCAGTCTTGTCTCTGAAAAGAATTGTAAATGCATATTGACCCACTGTACCTTCCACTATGACTCGAAAAGCTGCTGCTGCTGCCACCACCATCTTCAGGTTGCTGTGTTGTAGGATTTTGCATTGAGTCTATCACATGAGTCAGAGAGGGCCACAAAGAGGCAGCTGACTGAAAAGAGTAGGTCTGGTCTTCTCTTACATTGCAAATCCTAGTCAAGCCGTACATGAGACCAAGATTCATGGAAAAAATCTGGTCCTACTATCTTGCCCCTGTACCTCACTTTTAAAGAGTCAACATGTTGGCAGTAAATACTTCTACTCCACCTAATAAAGATCTGAATCAGGGGGTGATAACCTGCTAAGGTTCCTTTTTAACTGCCAACTTTTCATTTGTTCCTCCAAGTAGAATGAAGGTGCTGACACAACCTTTATTTACACCTTTATTTACACAGTACAATTGACCCCCCTATAATCATCACCACTTTCTTGGCCAGGCTTTCTTCTCTGTCGTTCACCTCTTGATGGCACAGAGACAAACTGGCCATTTTCTCTTGTAGTGGGATAATGGTTTAGTCAACCGGGGAAGTGTATAATGTATATTCAGGACACAACCCCCAAAACAAACTGGGTTTCGACTGATAGAGTATCTCTTTACAAAGTAGTACGTGCGGGAGGCTACTGGAAAGCAGTGAATGTGTTAATCAAGTTTAACTGTCTCACATTATACACACAGAGGTTAAGGTGCTAACCAGCCCTCAGTGTAACAAGCTCCAATTAATGCTAAATCAAGTCCTAGTCCCTTGGTTGTTGATGATTATTCAGCTGCATACGGCTAATTCAAAAGCCAACCAGGAAAGATGATTGATTAAATTCAGAGTGACATTAGGATTTACTCTCTGAGTTATTTCCTTGTCAGCAACCCCAGCCTGTACTTCAGCATGTAACAGCTGTGCAAAACCAGCTTGCCAATATTCCGGGTTCCTTCTAGGGTAAGAGGGAAGCCTACGCTGTGTATTGGTGATCATTTAGAAGGCCCTACAATTGACAGAATATAGAGAGTAGAATTTTGATTCTATATCTTTTTGGTATGTGTTACAACAACAGTAAGGCCAATACATAGGCACTCTTGCGTTTCACTATATATTATTGCTATTTTTCTGTCTGTTTATACGTAAACATTTTCTCTATGAAACACCGAACAACTGGAGATGTAAACAAATTTTTTTGGTTGTGCATATATATCTGTATAGCACTTCTTACCAGAGAGAGTGTGAAATGACACACTTCCTCCAGCTGTTTTCCCCTGTTGTCCCCACTTCTCAGTAATCACTACCCTCCACCACTGCCATTTTTGTTTTTCCCCCTTCTGCTTCTACCCGCAGACCTTGAATGTTCAGAAAACCTGCTTGAAGATGTCATCACTGTCCACACCATGAGTGAATTGTTACCTGCAAAAGCCCAAATAGTGGGGCATGGTGAGGGGCAAAGATGCAAAATGAGGGATATGAAAAAATCAATCTGAGGTGCTTCAAAATCTTGGAATTAATTTATTTAGTATAAACAACAGTTGTATCCTCAACTTCAGGCTTCAGCATTTCTGATATCAATAATTTACATTAACATTAATGTAAATGGGATAACCCAAGACCAGAGTGGCGCAAGATTAAATTTGGGTTTAAAAATGAAGATGTCCCCCACTAATAAGGAAGCAAGGTGACTGAATGAAATGAGCTATTTTTTTTTAAAAAACTGGGGAACAGGTTGACTTTCTGATGTGTAATTTATATCACCGTATGTCTTTAAAGTGGAATGAACAAAGGCAAATAAACGCATCACTGATTTATTCTCTGCTTTCCACAATTAAATAGTCTCATCTTTAAACAAAAAAAAATAGAAAGAAAGGAAATTAACAAGAGGAATTAACTATGCATGCCCCACAATCCAAAATTTATGAGGTGGAACAAAGAGGAGTTGACATGTTCCCCCAGGCGGGTGTTTGGCTTAGAAAGCAAATGCTGGCCTAGCGTTTTTAAGGCTACTTGAGATGTCTCTTTCTTATTTGTGGAATGTTAAATTGATTTAGCCACTATATAAAAAAGACCCCACACAACTCTGACAATAAAAGCATTCTTGCTAAGTACAATGGAAAGCACTTAAATGCAGCACAGGCAAACCTGTAAACAAAGGGATAGAAAGACCTTCACAGAAAAAAATCTCACTTCAGAATGGAACAGCAAAACTCTCCAACTGAAATTGCAGCTTCACAACAAGCCACGGAGCTACATAATGCCTTAATTTATGCTTATTGCTCTTCTAATTGTAATTCCTGTAGGGAAGAAACCAGTTTGCTTTAGAAAGGAAGGTGGAGTAGGTGAGCTTGGAAAAAAATGTATAGCTTGAAGTGGAAAAATCTCTCCTTTGACCATTACCAAACTGCAAGAGGATTAAAATGATGGGCCAGGGCTCAGATTCTAGGAAAATCTACAGTGTCAAGGTTCTGAAAGCATTGTAGCACCTGCCTGGTTGGCCAAATTTTTGCATAAGTACTTGTTCGGTTTCCCGTATCGTCTTGTCTCTGATTTATTTTATCTTGATGCTGATGGGAACCTAGGCTTCTAGGTTCCTCTACAGGGGAATGTATTTATTTAGCTGTACACAGCATGCACAGCTACTGTTGGGATGGGCACTGTCCATGTGCCTGTAATAAGTAATACATAGAAGATGGTTATACTGAGCAACATGTAAATAATGAGTTCCCTCTTTGAAAGAAACGTCCATTAAAAATCATTTCACTGGAAGCATTTGTTTTTGTTTTAACAGACGCCAGAAGCATTAGATTTATAAATTATGCATTTAAGCACTAAGTTTTTCATAGAGGGGAGGAAAAAAGGCAGAAGGGAGGGGAGAGGGAAGTAACACCACTTTGCAAACAAAGGGCATGTGCTGAAATTTATTTATTCCTAAGAATAAAAAGTGTACTGAGCACGTTGGCAATATGGCACATACAGCTGTTTTCTAACTAGGAAGCCATATGCAGTCAGGACCAATGGTGATGATAATGTGTGATCCATAGCGCTAAGCCAAACCATAAGAATCTGACCTGATCTTCAGCTTGATGAACTGCCCCTAAACCCCAAACACAAGCAGAAGATAGGAAGAAAGGAGAAGGTGTTGTTTAGTAAGCCAGGATGTGATTGTCCATCAGGTGATGTATACTCCTGAGATATGGCAACATTTGCCATTGGAGGAAAGAAATCAAAAATAAGTTTATAATAGAGAGTACATAACAACTAAAACATCAATAATTATTTTGCCAAAGTATCCAGATTTTCCGATGGCCAAGAAGCTGTAAGTACCAGGAAATAAATGTCCCTTTGCCTTGATCTTTCATTCTTTCTTCTGTCTGAATGCCTTGCTTGGCTGCTTATCCTTCTTGGTGCCTGGAAGAGCAGACCATTTCTCTCCAAAAAGCTGCTGGGAACTAGATACCATTCACTTCCACCCCTTCCCAGTCCAGTCAACTTCTTCAGAATTATTTTGAAACCTTCCCCTCTGACCTAAATCAGTGCTGGAAATTCAGAGGGGGAAAAATAACCACCTTATAAGGCATGCAGCTTTTAAAAATACCTGCCTAACAGTTGTATGAATCAATAAGATTAAAATCTGCAGATTAATATTCTACCATTCCTCTTTTCCCACAGGGGTATGATCCAGGGCAAAAAGATACAATGAACTAGATAGACAGTAGCAACTAGTGTCTTTTCTTTCCTGGTTTTTGTTCTGCTCGCCTTCCATGGCTCAGTGATCTAAGACTAAGGTTTGAAATATCTCGTTTCCTCGTAGCTGCAAGTTTGAATCCTGGCTGGGTCAACTCAGCCATGATCCAAGAGAAGCAAATGGAGTTCCATGCTGTGTTTGGAAATCCTGGGCCCTGCTGGTCAAGCTGCCTGCACAGTTCAGTTCTGGCTACTACCATAGGGCATAAAGAGACAAGGAGGGTGAGGTAATATCTTTTTTTGGACCAACTTCTGTTGGTGAGAGAGACAAGCTTTTGAGCTACACAGAGCTCTTCTTCAGGTCTGGGAAAGGTACTAAGAGTGTCACAGTTAATTTCAAGGTTGAACAGATACTTTAGCATAAGTAGTTAGCACAATTCCCAGACCTGAAGAAGAGCTCTGTGTAGCTCAAAAGCTTGCCTCTCTCATCAACAGAAGTTGGTCCAATACATGATATTACCTCAGCCACATTGTCCTTCTAATAGCTTGGGACCAACAGGGTTACAACAACACTGCATACCTTAGGGCATAGGTAGAGGTAGCCTGTTGCTCCCTCTTATAGGGTTTTGCCTAGCTGATTTATGCAGTGCATAGACCCACTGGCTATGCATCTGGCCTAACCATAATCCTCCTCTCTTTAGAGAGCTGCAGATGCCTGTCCTGAGCAATGTTTGCTCTAATTTTCTCCATCCATGTGCACAATGTGCACCACCAGTAGAAACAAAAAACCTAGATATAGAATCGTAGAACTGGAAGGGACTTAGAGAGGTCATCTAGTCCAGTCCCCTGCACTCGTGGCAGGACTGATTATCTAAACTATTCCTGGCAGGTGTTTGTCTAACCTGCTCTTAAAAAATCTCCAATAATGGAGATTCCACAACATCCATAGGCAATTTATTCCTGGGTGACCGCACAGCTTAGAGGGAACACAGGTCTTGAGTAATTTTGTTGGCGCGCACACAGGGCTGGAGAAACCTCCTGTGTCAGTTTTCGTGTGCTGCTGACCCCAGTGCAACTTACTGTATTTAAGATGCTCTGGGGCCTTTTCTGCGTACATAAGCCTCATGGGATTTTGATAATTTTTTTGTAAAGCACTTGGGGTTCGTTAAGGATTAAATGCACAGGGTAAAATTTTCAAAAGTGCAAGTGAATGGGCCTAAGGCTCTTATGTGCCTAAGTCACTTTTAGTGACCTAAATCAGTTAGATGCTGTTGAAATTTTTACCCAGAGAATACATGTAAAATGTCATCCTCTCTTTCCATTTCCATGCTCTTTCTTATGGCTGCACCACAGAGGAGGAAGATGTTGAGGGAAATAAAAGTAAGGAGGCATTAGGTATGGGGTAGGTTGAAGAAAACTAGGAAGCGATCGATAGGGTAGGGAACTAGAGGACAATAGAACATAGAGAAAGGTGTGAGAGAGCAATATAGAGGGGGTTGAATAGTTAATGACCTATCACAGACTAGCTTCTTGGTGTGATTTATTATGTTCTCTGGTTAGAGCAGGGGTAGGCAACCTATGGCACGTGTGCCGAAGGTGGCACTCGAGCTGATTTTCAGCGGCACTCACACTGTCCGGGTCCTGGCCACCGGTCTGGGGGGCTCTGCATTTTAATTTAATTTTAAATGAAGCTTCTTAAACATTTTAAAAACCTTATTTACTTTACATACAACAATAGTTTAGTTATATATTATAGACTTATAGAAAGAGACCTTCTAAAAACGTTAAAATGTATTGCTGGCATGCGAAACCTTAAATTAGAGTGAATAAATGAAGACTCGGCACACCACTTCTGAAAGGTTGCTGATCCCTGGGTTAGAGAATGAGGGGTTCGTGTAGAGAAGAGTGATCTCCTTTTTTTCGCCGTTCTCTTCCTGTCCCCAGTGGCAATCAGAGATTTTAAGAAGCATGTTTTCTGTTCAGGGCAGACATGTCCTAATCCTGACAGGCGCCTGGAACTCTTGCACTAACATTGCCCTGAGCCCATCACATCGCCCACACTCCTACTGCCTACAGTTAGCCTCCAGAACTGAGATGCATAGGGATTTTCCATTACCAATCTCCAGTTGCCATTGAAGCTCAAGCTACAGAAATGGCCAAGAAGTTCTCTAGGAGCGCTCTTGTCCATATTTGGTGTCCTCAGGTTTCTAAATATCCTATAACTAAAGAAAGACTTGTATCCCTCTTTTGATGGTTCTGCTATATATTTTTGTCTTGTTCAGACTCTGAGTTCTAAGAGGGATAGTCCAATACTTAAAGTGCTGGTCTCTGCACTGGAATAGCTCTATTTCAAGCAGCTCTGATGTGTCCTTTACAGCAGTATTGCCAGCAGCTTCTGTGGCTTTCATTGGCGTCGCCACTCCGACACTGACCAGCATTACCACCACCTTTCTGGGTACTAATATTGAACATGGTACTGTTGGCATCCCATATCATTCAAGTAGCAGCCGGTCAGTGCAGAGGTGCTACCACCAGAAGCACAAGTGGCAGACACTTAATAACAGAGAGATCCCTTGTGTGTGGAGTCAGAAACTACATTTGTGCACTCTCTGCTGCACCCTTTGACTGGTCACCCTTTCTCCTTTTTGCTAGAATCATTCAGAATTAGTCCACGCAGAAATTCTGCTTGATAAGAAATTCCTAGTGTAAAACTTGACGATAGCTCAGATTGTAAATTCATATCAGTTACTTTAAAATAATTGTAATTCTCTAGGAAGGCCAGATATTCAGCACACCACTGAAGTCACATGCAGGGTGCTTGTCACTCAGTGTTCAATACCTCTAGGAAGGTCTGAGACAAGAGCTGGTAACTCAGGTAGATGAGTTACCAGCTATGTTGGGCCCTGGATGTGGGGCAAATTGGGCAGGAGAAGCTAGAGGAGCCCCCCTAGTGGATGCCCAGCCCTCTCCCAAGGGTTTGAGACAGACTCGTGGCTGGCAGCACTGAGTTCAATGGGAAGGCCGGATATTCAGAGTTTGTTTGTTAAAACTTGGGTACACCACACCCATCAGTGTAGATTATAGATCCCAGTTCATACACATGATATGCTGAAATACGCAGCAGTTGATAGACAGCAGCTTAATTTAGATTCAGTTGTGCTATGTTGAAACAAAGGCCACTATGATTTTGGAACTGCATATGCAAAGTGTCTCTCCTTGATACAGCTCTGGTGAGACCACACAAAGAATGCAGTATTTGGTTCTGGGCACCTCATGACAAGAACAATTAATGAAGAGGCTAATTTCAAAAGGGAAGTTGGAAGAACTTAACATAGTCGTTTCATTAGGTCCCATTGCACTTTGTATAAAGTTGAAATTTGTTGTCGCTTTCAAGCCCCTACATCATATGATAACTGCTGTCTGCCTCGCTGACCTGGTCTCCTATTATATTCCTCCAGCAACTTCTTCACTCCACCACTGCTACCAGATTGAATACCCTGATTAACTCCTCTTCTAAAATTCTCTGTAAGAATGCTCTCTGGATGTCTTCCCTACTGAAAATTCCTTCCCTTCAGTCATATCCCTCCTGAAAACTCACTTCTTTCATTTCACCTACAAGGTTTACAAAAAAAAAAGTGACATGATTTATTAGGCTGACTTTTTATTTGACACCCTTGGCTGCTTCTTTTCCTCTCCCTTAAATGATTAGGCAAAGAGCAGAACAATTGTCATTGCATACTCTTTGGGACAGGCTATATGGGGCAGATTTGCAGAGATGCTAATTCCTATCAGTCTTTGTAAATCTCCTCCGTGTTTTTGGGTTTTGTTATGGTTTTTTGTGAGGCACCTAGCACATTTTGGGGCACTTAAAACTGATGATAATATCTAGGCTGGCTAAGTGTCACCAGAAAGGAATATAACCAAGAACATGTATTGTAAGAAGGTAACCATCAGAGAAGGAGAAAAGTTGCTTAGAACAATCAGAGAGTACAAAGAAGAGGAACATTTTGGTGAACAATTTCTAAACAACCTGTCTGACTGTGTCTCAGCAGAAGTACTGGTAGCTTCCTCACATGAACTAGACCAGATGATTCACATGACAAAATGCCGTAGGGAACAATCCTATATTGAATAGGGATAGACCTGGTGACTTTATAGGATCAGCTTTCATGATGTCTTTTTTGGTCTCCTTAGCAGCGTGGTTGTTTTCCTTTTCCAGGTATCATACAGGCTTTTTGAAGACATGGGGCTGTTTGAAGCCTTTAAGATTCCAGAGCGGGAGTTCATGAATTACTTTCATGCCTTGGAGTGTGGATACCGAGAGATACCTTGTAAGTAAAACTCCAGGTCAAATAAGAGTCTCTTGCTCAGATGTCTTTGACTTTTGACATTCTTTCCTCTCCCTAGTCACCACAGCTGTTTCTTTTTTCAAGGGCTGCATTTTGTCTCCTACCTCTTGACTAAAGGCATAAGAGTAGTATTCCTCTTTTGGTGTACAGGATGTGATGTACACAAAGCTTTGTGCATTGTTAAGAGTGTCCCACAATTTTGTCAATACATGCAACACTGCTAAGCTAATTGCCTCCTATGCAGAGGCTCTTCCTGAACTCTGCCCTCACGTTTCCATCTGTTTGTCTTTTAGGGTTTTGGTTTTGGTTTTTTTTATTTTACTTCATAAAAACTCTGTGTAAATCTCCGGTAGTAAGATGGCTCTCATTTTGAGAGTTTATAGGTATCGGGGACTGTTCTATCTAGCCATGTTTGTTATTGGTTGGTATTATTGTCAGTCTTATCTGGAGTTTGTTGGAATGGTTGCTCCCCCCACCCCACCCCCGCTCCCCCAGGAGAGTTGAGTTAGAGATATGCACACTGTGATATGCTTCCACACAAAAGATCCTATAGAACAGTGATTTTAAACCTGTGGTCCCGGACTCCTGGCATAACTTCCAGCAGACATCCCAGCTCTTCTATGCTCGCTAGCTATGGATTCAGAAGCAAGTATACACCCATATATAGCTATATGATTTACTGTAGAGATACCTATTATATAGAAAATGTTGGAAGTTATTGAGATACATTTAATGGGACTATCTGTATAGAAATATATAAGCTATATTTTTCAGATTCCTAGGACTCTGTCCCAGAATTTTATTATCTTTGCCAAAGAAATATAACATTTAAGTTCCCCTGGATTTGAAGGGCCTTTTATCTACACGTTGCATTGTTGGAGATTGATACCAGAGCTGAACAAAATCTATATAAGGGCTTGTGTTTGTTGTGGTGTTAGCTCAAGATGTAACTCTAGTGTTGTCCTTAGTCTGACTCCCATCCCCACGCACAAATCTCCAGCTCAATTTAAGTAGCTCTTTGCTTTAAGCTTAAGCTAGCTGGCCTGTCAGGGGTGTGTGGATTGAAGCTCAAGGGCTGCGGATGCTCAAGCTAGTGATGCAGCAGGGATGCAGCTACAGGCAACAACTTGAGTTAGCCCAGCTGGTCAGATGCTAATCCAATCACCCTGTAGCCTGAGTGTTGTTTCAGGATGTGGCTGCTCTCACTCAGGCTAGACTAGTGGGATAACTCAAGCTAATCGTTGCAGTGAAAACAAGCTCTTATTGTTAGAAACTGGGAGAAATCCTGGCCACCGAGACATGAAGGGGAGTCTTTCCATTGATTTTAAAGGAACCAGTATTTTACCCTTTGTATTGACCAGATGATACTTGCATAACAAAAGGCTGGGGAAGTAGAAGGGAGCAGGGCTCTCATTCCTAGGCTAAAAGCTCCCTCTCTTCTCTCTCTTGCGTGGGGGAGTAGTTCTCCCCCATGGCTTCCCCTCTTCGTGCCTGGTGTATAAAAGCTCCCCCTCCAGTAGCAACCTAGTAGTAAAAGGAAAGCTGAAAACTTACAGAATTGTAAAATAAGCGGGGGTCCTCAGATCTTGTAATGTCTGATGGTTTTTTGCTGTTCCTTGAACTGAAACTCCCTAGAAGTTCCCTGTTCTAGCCAGTAGATGGTGCTGCGTGCCCTCTGATAGAAAGAATCTGCATGTTTAATAATAGTGTCATCTATTGCCTTGATTTGTATCATAGATCACAACAGAATTCATGCGACTGATGTTCTACATGCTGTTTGGTACCTTACTACTCAGCCTATCCCAGGACTCCCCACTGTGATTAATGACCATGGGTCAGCAAGTGATTCAGGTATTCTTTTTAATATACTGTTCTTTTAGGACATGGGTTGTGGAATACTGTACGTTTCATTTGC
This sequence comes from Mauremys reevesii, assembly GCF_016161935.1. Lineage (NCBI taxonomy): Eukaryota > Metazoa > Chordata > Testudines > Geoemydidae > Mauremys > Mauremys reevesii. Next base: position 243,589,970 of record NC_052623.1, on the reverse strand, counting down.
TAGAGATAAATCACCAAATGGGGAGGCTGCATAGGGAGGACTTTCAAACAATTTCAGTAATATATATTCGATATTTAATGTGTGCTAGAATATTTATTTGTGTTTTGCAACTGTGGTAGACCAATTCTTTCCAGTGGATTTCCATCAACTATACTTAAGGCCCTACCTAAGTATTGGTTGAAGGGGGAGGGATAGCTCAGTGGCTTGAGCATTGGCCTACTAAACCCAGGGTTGTGAGTTCAGTCCTTGAGGGGGCCACTTAGGGATCTGGGGCAAGATCAGTACTTGGTTCTGCTAGTGAAGGCAGGGGGCTGGACTCAATGACCCTTCAGGGCCCTTCCAGCTCTATGAGATAGGTATATCTCTCTATATTTTTTTTATTATTATTTTTACCAAATTCCTGGCCGTGAAAAACACCTCACAGGCCTTGAAATCCAGTCTCCCCTGTGAAATCTGGCTGTTGTAGGAGTGTCGCAGTATTGCCACCCTTACTTCTAGGCTACCTTCAGAGCTGGGCAGACAGAGAGTGGCAGCTACTGGCCAAGTGTCCCACTCTGAAGGCAGAGCCACCACCACCAGCAGCACAGAAATAAGGGTGGCAATACCACGACTCCCCTACAATAGCCTTGCGATCCCCCCATGACCTCCTTTTGGGTCAGGACACCAATGGTTACAACACTGTGAAATTTCAGATTTCAGTATCTGAACCTATGACATTTAAGATGCTTAAAATCCTGGGATTGTGAAATTTACCAAAATGAACCACCATGAATTTGGTAGGGTCCCAACTATACTGTAGAAGCACAGTATTTCACACATAAAAATATGTGAATTCAAGACTTTTGTAAGCTTTGTAGGACTATCTTACTTTTTCATGTTCTTTTTAAGCCCTTTCTTTCTACAAGCCACTTAAGTGATGACATCAGTGGTGTCTGCAAGTTAGCGGAGCTGGTGCCTATTGTTAATAAACACTTGGGATCTTTTGGGTGGAGAGATGTTTTACAAAAAACATTTTTTGAAAGACATTCACTCATAAGAATTACCATAGCAGAATTACTATAGCCAGGTGTCTGGCTAGTCCAGTATCTGCCTCTAAAAGTGATCTGTTCCAGAAGTCTCAGACTGTCTCCACTGCCTGAGCTTAAAGACCCACATCTATTAGCTGAAAGTCTGTAAATGACTCATAAACCTCTATGTGGTCCAGCCACTGGAGGGAAATAGAGAGCCATGCTATGCAAACGTGGATTAGCTAAGAAACGCTGGGCTGGTCATTGATTAATGCCTCACAATTAATTAATTAATTAACTGCACATAAATTTACAGTGTTATGATTAGGCTTGGAAGGTTTGATTTTTACTGGGAAATGTTAGTGAATGTTGATTTCACAGTAATAATTGGAGGTATACCAATCTCCTAGAACTGGAAGGGACCTTGAAAGGTTATCGAGTCCAGCCCCCTGCCTTCACTAGCAGGACCAATTTTTGCCCCTAAGTGGCCCCCTCAAGGATTGAACTCACAACCCTGGGTTTAGCAGGCCAATGCTCAAACCACTGAGCTATCCCTCCCCCCATGCAAACTAATGAAAAAATATTTTCATTGATTTTAATCAAAATTACAGATAGGCAAAGTAAGAAAAATGCTGCTAGAGAACCTCTAAGAATTTGATTTAAGGATATTTACTATGTGTATTTTGACATGTGATATTGACAGTTTATGTTTATCAGTTTTATAAAGATTTAACTTTTTGAATCCAAACATCTACTGTCACTAAATAATTATTGTCTGACTCCCCCATTATTGCCTGCAAAATTTACATACATAAAAAGAGGAAGAAAATGCTTAAACCCCAGAATTTTGCACAACTGAGAAAATTTAAATGAAAATAGGAAAAAAATGCTTAAAAATAAACATTGATATTATCCATCAGAATTATAAAAAAAATAAACATCCAATTGTGCCAACTCTAGTTAGGGTAACAGTCATTTTTAAGTTGCTGGGACATACACAAATACCAGAAATCATTGAGTTCAGTATTTCTGCACTGGGATACTAGACCTGATCTGAGATTAATGGTTTTGGTCAAATGTTTTGGGGGGGTTTGTAACACACAGGCACACAATTTTGCTCATGGTCTATATTTTCAATAAGTAATTAATACTCAGTAAGGGACTCTATTTCTGCTCAGATTCTGATAGTGGAATCACTCATGGCCATATGGGATATGTGTTTTCGAAGATGTACACACCTGCAGATGAGAGTTACGGCTGCCTAGCTGGCAACATCCCTGCCCTAGAATTGATGGCACTTTATGTAGCTGCAGCCATGCATGATTATGATCATCCAGGAAGGACCAATGCCTTTTTGGTTGCAACCAGTGCACCTCAGGTAAGTCTTTGGGCCATGTTTTTAAAGTCTACATAATTGTCAAAGACTTTTGAGCGCAGCTTTTCATTGTCAAGGGTGTTTCTGGCTTGCACTGGGTACTCGCCCGATGTAAACTATGAAATTGTTAGCATTGACTACTGTATTTCTCATTGCACAAATTGTGATTATTCCACAATATGTTGTGGAGCATGGTTACACTTAAACTATGCACAACAGCAGCACCAACAGCACTAAGAATCTCTTTAATTTACTGATGGATTTGTTGATTTGTTGATTTAAAGAAAACATTTGGAGGAAGAGAGGCTACATTTCTGTCAGTTCATATGGAACTCCTAACTTCTGTGCAGTGAATACGCTGACTTCATATGTAGTGACACACAGAATGGTATAATTAAGAGGCTCCTTGTTTTTTCATATTTTTCCTGTGTACAAGAGAGGTCAGATTTTGCACCAGCTATTTCTTTGATTGCTCATCTGTGGTAGCATTTGAGCACCTCATAACCAATCATGAATTTATCTTTACTAATTTCTAGTGAGGTAGACATTAAATGAGTTGCACAAGGTCACAAGAAGTCTGTGCCAGTGCTTGGCCACTAAATTCAGATTTCCTGAATCCCAGTCCATTGTCTTAACCAGAAGACCGTCCTTCCATCCTTTACATCCCAAACCACAGTGTAGCTTCAGCATACTCGTAAAAAAGGAGCTTATGATTGTTATTTCTGGGAGGAAAGAAAGGTGAGCTGGTGGTTACAGATCTGGACTGTGACTCGGAAAACCTGAGTTCAGTTCTCAGCTGGGACACAGACTTCCTATGTGACCTTAGGCAAGTCACTTGGCCTCACTGTGCCTCAGTTTCCCATCTATAATATGTGGATAGTACTTCTCTACCTCATGAGGATGTTGGGACGATGAAATCCGTTGATGTTTGTGAGGTACTATCCCCTGTTAGTAGAGAGGAAAGCTCCTCCAGCATTCTCCTAAGATCCAGCCAAAAAACACTTGTTCTGGTTAAACGTTGTAAAAGTCAGGAATAGAAGTTAGATGATAGCTCTTAATGTACAGTACTTACTGGGTTGTAAATAAATGAATGGACAGCATCAAAGTCTCTGGATTTCATTTCACTTTGGTATCACTTGAAGTCCACAAAGTTTCAATTCAGATCTGGTTCCTCCCCTCTTTTGATCACTTGCTTTGTTACAAGAACAGCAGCAGCAGCTTTGAGGAATAGCAAAGTGCTGCTGCCCAGCCAAAAATCTCCCCTCAAGAGTGATCCCATCTGGCACGGTATATGTGTCACAAAGGTGACATGTTTACTCTGTGGCTAAGCAGAAGGGGCTGCTCACAGCAGCTCAAATTTTGCAACACGATCTATGCAGTGAGGAACTGTGATGGCTTCAGAAGTCTATAACAATCCTACTTTGATGCTGGCGGTAATGAAAAAAATGATATTCAAGTATGTACTTGAATATATATAGACACATCTCCACAAAACTAAATAAAAAAGCTATTTATTCGCAGGCAAATTTGATATTTCTCTCCTTATGCTAAACAGTCAAGAGATTGTGGCTGAAATTCAAGCAGAATTTGACCATGTGACTTTAAATCCTGGACCAGTACAGGACTATTCCCTAACATATATTCCCTAGTGCTTTGTTTAATCTAGTTTCTGAATGGAGCATCCATCATTTCTCAGAGCTAGGGCCTTCAACATCAGTGGAATTTTAACCAACTGGGGATTTTGGTGTTGCAGGTTCTGTCAGGTCATATATGTATAAAATACAGGAGCTAGAAGTTCATATATTAGTGTGATGGGAACTATGTAACCATACTAGATTGAAAGAACCAGTTAGAAGCCCCAACCACAAAACACCACTGCTCTTGAAGGTTGAAGCTGTGAAGTGTGCATCTGTGTGTTTGTGTAAAATATATATAACACACATGCATGCGTGTTTGGGTCTTACACTCCAAAGAATCTCATATTTCCAGTTGACCACTACTATATAGTGAATTTATCTGCTCTCTGCCAATGCATTAATGGCTAATATAAAAAACCAGATTAACTCATCACAGCATGGGTCAACCAGCAATGGGAGATTGTCTACAGTGCAAGAGCTGGATCTTCCAAATCAGTCTTAACCACCACTAGGAAATAGATATACAACTGCTGATACTGCTGTCAGAAATTAACACTCCTTAAAATCTCTGCAAAATTTTTTTTTAAAGACCTGATCCTTTCTCTCATTTCTCCCATCATCAAAAGTCATTTCATTATTCCAATAGTCTTATTTCATTCTTATTTCATGTTTTTCTGTTTCAGACACTAGGAGGATTCTTAATTCTTAAATCAGTGTATTGTTTCCACAGGCTGTGCTGTATAATGACCGCTCTGTTTTGGAGAACCATCACGCAGCTGCTGCGTGGAATCTTTTCATGTCCAGGCCGGAGTATAACTTCTTAGTCAACCTTGATCATGTGGAATTCAAGCATTTCCGCTTCCTTGTAATTGAGGCCATTTTGGCCACTGACCTGAAGAAACACTTCGATTTTGTAGCCAGATTCAATGCCAAGGTAATAAGAAATTCTAATTTCCAATGCTTTCTAAATGAAAAGAGGATTCTTCTTGCCCTTCTGCACATCAGATGAGTCACCAGCTGGGAAAGATCACTAAAAAGGCAGCCCCACAGACAGAGACACATCTCCATTCAGTGAATAGTGATACTGAAACAGTAACAGGTATTTCTAAAAACACGTTCTGAACAATTTTTCATAATATTTATTTAGCTATCTAAGCTATTGAAAATTACCAGATATTACGCAGCATCATTCAGTAATTCAGCATTTTCTCTCTCTCTGTGGATACACTGATGAAGGAACCACATGCCGAAAGCTTGGAACCTATGAACGTGTGATCAGTTTTGTTTTCCATTTCTCCTTAACCATTCTCTCTCTTTTATAGGTTTTAAATGGCTGAAAATAAACGTCTTATGTACTGTGTTAAGAACCTAGTCCAAACATTTCAGTTAGGCAGCTAAATCCATAGTAAGGTACCTAAATAAGTGAACTGATTTTTCGGAGGTGCTGAGCACACTCATACCCCACTAAAATCAGACAGATCGGTGGGTTCTCAGCATCTCTGCAAATCAGGTCAGATGGGGCCCAATCCAAAGCCCACTGCAGTCAACGGAAGGACTCTCATTAATGTCAGTGGGGACTGAATTTGATGCCTAGATCACTGATTTTGGTGCCTTGATTTAGACACCTGGATTTGATAACTTTGTCCTAAATTTTTATTTTTGTGAGGTTAAATAGCCAGAGAAAAAGGATGAGTTAAAGCCAGAGGTATTATAGCTCTAGATCCAGCAACAAAACATGATATATATGAGAAATAGGCAAGCTAGCCACCCATTAGTACCCTGCCAGACATAACTTGGATGTGCTCAACATTAAACTTGGTTTAAATTTATGTGGCAGGTGGACTCTAGATGTCACATGTGAAGGTGATATTTGCACTCTCTCTGAAGAGGAAATCGGATGGCTTGAAGTGGCATGTCCTATTGACTGACTAGAGATTTGTAATGACAGTTGGCAGCTGTCCCCCTATGTTGGGTCATTGGATAGTGTGAGTGGTTACACAATAAAAAAGTGGGAGGAATAGCTGAAAATATTAACGAAATAAAACTTTCTGTGCTAAATTTGTCTCTGCCTTAAAATAAATTATCTATGATTCTTAGTGATTTAATCACTCATTCATATTGCAGAAGTGCCTACAGGCCCCAGTCAGAGATCAGGGCCCATTTATGCTGGGCTGCAGGCAACATAAATACATGTAATGGTCCCTGCCCCCAAAAGCTTGCAGTGTAAAATGTGCAATGGACAACAAGTGGCTATAACAAACAAGTAGGGGGAAGACCAGGTAACAATGAGGAAGTCATGTATGATGTCATAAGGAGTGGTCTTAGCATACCAGCTTCCATTGTCAAGTGTTTTGTAGGCATTGAAACAGGTGAGTTCTAAGGGGAGATTTGAATGAAGACAATGAATGACACAGATGTTAATGGGGAGCTTCTCCCATGCGTAAAGGGTGGTGTGAGGGAAAGGATGAAGGTGCTTTAGGGAAAACTGAACTAATGGGCAATGAAGGCTGATATCATTGGCACAGTGGAGGTAGGATACATAGTCACATCATTAGAATACTGGAGAGAGAAACCGCTCTGGTAGAAATGTGAAACTGTTGATTTCCCTGTGCCTTACCACTGCCTATTTGATCTTGTATTGAGAGACTAAAGCTGCTTCATGATTTAAATTATAGCTATGGTCATGTTAGATCACAAGAGAACCCTTTTGTTTTAAAAGGGGCAGAATAATATGTGTCAGTTGTCGTTGTGGTTTTTTTTGTTTTTTTGGTGGGAGAACTCTTTCAAACACATTTAGCCCAAATAGAAAAGAAATGTAGGCCTTGTCTGTCTACACACAAGCCTGCACCAGTTTAACTAAAATTGGTTTTAGAACACACCTCTAGTTAAATTGGTGCAACTTCATATATAGATAAGGCCATCGTTTCTTAGAAAAATTTGTAGGTCTGTCTTCTGCTATTAATGCTTTAGAGCCAGAGTATTAATTGCTAAATAATTATATGATCCTTAATTATCTATCTCAAACCTTAATTATTGGCACTTATTCTTCTTTTTCATGCTTGATCTACACTCTTAAATTACAAACCAGGGCAAACCCACCTGTTTAGGTTTGTAGTTTGCATTCAGTAGCTGAGCATATTTTAGCACATCACAGGATAAGATTTTCCTCTTGCCATGGGCTATTGTAATGGTTTTACCCCTTTGTGTATCTTCCAGGTGAATGATGATGTTGGAATTGACTGGACTAATGAAAATGACCGCTTGCTGGTTTGCCAAATGTGCATCAAACTGGCTGACATCAATGGGCCTGCCAAATGCAAAGACTTGCATCTGCAGTGGACAGAGGGCATTGTTAATGAATTCTATGAACAGGTAAATGTGTGCCCAAAGCAGGAATGAATTTACTTTCTGTTCTAAATTATTCTGTAGTGTGGTTGCATTTTAGCCTGGAGTTGATAGCATTTCAGTGCTGGGTGAAATTACTTTTATTTTTATAGAAAGTTTGAGGAATACACTTTCTGTTTTTACATGAACTATGCCCTTTTCAAGGTTCATGATGGCATTCGAGAACAGAACACCATAGCTTGGTTTGCAGGGAACTGGAAGCAAAGCAACCCCCTGGTATTCCCTTGGAAGTTTGAATTCTGAGGGAGCCCTGATCTTAATCTTTTCCAGTTAGAAATAGAGAGCACCTGTTTTGCCTGTTTAACACTGCCTGTATTCAGGGGAACTATCCCACTGCATCCAGGGCGAGTTTCCCCCCTGAGTTTTCAGGGGTAACTATACCATATATCTTAAGCCATTGGGAGTGGGCCAGCAAGCTGAGCCACTGCCCCCCCAAGGCCCAAGAATCTTCTGGGAAGGGCTGGACAGTCACCCAGAGGTTACATGTTAACCACTGTAGGGTGCTGACTGCCCCTGGTTTTAGCATATTAGCAACTGCATTGGGAAAGGGCTGGCTTCCCTCTGCTCTCTGGTAGTATACATAGGGGGAGTGAGAGGAAGAAAAATTCAAGCATTTGTCTGGCCTCTTCGTTCAAAGCACCTGAGGATGCAAGAGGACACTGGCCTCTGCATAAATATAAGACTAATTATTAAAAATAAATCCTACTGCAAGAGAAAGTTCTGCCATAATCTCCTGGATTTTCCTCCAGGACTCTGTTCTTATTATTTGTTTGCTGCACCTCATTGTATCTCACGTAAAGAGAGGCAGTCATTTAAACTCCACTGCATACCAACCAGATATAATGACATGGCTCACGTTGGATCCGTCACAGCGGATGGCATGCACAGTATATGTTCTGGAACACTAAAGGCAGCAACGTCATAAAAGCTGTTGACAAGGAACCCTAAAACAAAATCAGCAAAAGCATTATGATGTTGTGTGCTTTACAGTAGATTCATTCCATCTGCACACTCTGATTAAGGTTTTATCTTCGTTGTCCTTGCTCTCAGCCTTCCTTTTAGGATGGGCACTATATAGTACCGTTTGATTCTTGGCTTGAAAGTGACTTCCAACATGGCTGATAGCCAGAAACATTCTATTAAATTGTTAGAGATTTTTGATCAATGCACTTTGTGCCTGAAGAAATCAATGCTTCTGAGTGCTTTATGCAATGTGCTTTTCATTATGTCCTTTGAATGACATTAGTTGCCATACCAACATGGTGTATAGTAGCAATTTTCCTCCAGAACCTGCTACAGGTATTAAAGACAATGGGCTCATATGTATCAGCTGATTTATTCTAACTGAGGATCTAGCCAACACCCTATCACCTTTCCCACTCCCCCAGTCCCTAAAACAACTGTGTATTTTAGGGAAAACATCCAGTTTCTCATTTTTGAAAGGAAGAATTATAAGGGATACGCCAGTCTCCCCAAAGTAGGTTTGCTATAAAAATGGATTGCAAATGTACAATGTAACTCATATCTTATTGCCCTGGTATAAATGCATGGTACTTCCACATCTTGAATACTGCATACAAATGTGGTGGTCTCATCTCAAAAAAGATATACTGGCATTAGAAAAGGTTCAGAGAAGGGCAACTAAAATGATTAGGGGTTTGGAACGGGTCCCATGTAAGGAGAGATTAAGGAGGCTAGGACTTTTCAGCTTGGAAAAGAGGAGACTAAGGGGGGATATGATAGAGGTATATAAAATTATGAGTGGTGTGGAGAAAGTGAATAAGGAAAAGTTATATACTTGTTCCCATAATATAAGAACTAGGGGCCACCAAATGAAATTAATGGGCACCAGGTTTAAAACAAATAAAAGGAATTTCTTCTTCACACAGTGCACAGTCAACCTGTGGAACTCCTTACCTGAGGAGGTTGTGAAGGCTAGGACTATAACAGGGTTTAAAAGAGAACTAGATACATTCATGGAGGTTAAGTCCATTAATGGCTATTAGCCAGGATGGGTAAGGAATGGTGTCCCTAGCCTCTGTTTGTCAGAGGGTGGAGATGGATGGCAGGAGAGAGATCACTTGATCATTACCTGTTAGGTTCACTCCCTCTGGTGGAACTAGCATTGTTCACTGTCAGTAGACAGGCTGCTGCGCTGAATGGACCTTTGGTCTGACCATTCTTTTGTTCTTATGTTCAGCATGTGCCATGCAAATTGGGAGCCATTCTTGACAGCACCCCTCTCCGTTAAAAAACAGAAGTGTACTGGGCTTTGAAGAATTACGTCTCTGTACGAATTCTAAGTGTTATCAAAAACTTATTGTATTTAAATTTAGAAAAACACACAATATTGTTGAAGTATGTTTAATGGGTTTTGATGTTGATAGTTAAAGGAAGACCAGTGAGACGTGTGTTGTTTCCAACTGTAAATCGAGCTCATAATCAAGCTTGAAAGAATTAAGCTTGATTAATGTTAAACTTTTCATCAGTCGACTTTCTTCCCAACATTGACAACTTCTTCACATGAAATCTGAGATGTCATGCTGTGAAGGAGAGAGAACTGCCATCTCTGGTTAATCCACTTGTTATCTCAGGAATGTGCACACACTTTGGTTTTGAGATAATGATGGGAGGGGGGAGATCAAATATTTGATAGCTGAGCACTGAACTGTGTGTACCTTGTTAGAAAATGCAGGAAAGCTGGAAGTGAGGCATTCATCAAAGTTTAACTGTTTGCTCCTTGTGTTTCTCTTTTCTCAAAAGGGAGATGATTCATTTAACCAGATCTTGGATTCTCAGAGAAACTAGGCACTTGGAAACAAATTCAGCATGGATGTAATGTCTTAGAAATTGACTGTGGATCTTCAATAATGTTCATGAACTGTTTTATTTCTCAAATGTGGGTCTCCACAGTGTAGTCACATCAGTTTGCATAACAAGTCATATGCATTATCAATTATTCTTTTATTATAGGACCAAATCTTATAATAAAGGAATTTTGCTGCGCTAGGGATGACTGAAAAAGAACGTGAGTGTTTGGTTCATACAGTGGACCTTGGTAGAAAACTAACTCTTCCATCAGAGCACCAGGAGGGGGCCCTCTCTCTCTCTCTCTCTCCCCCTCCCCCCGCTCCCCCAAAAGAAATCTAGCAAAGGGACATGTGCAGAGGATCTTGCGTTTTTGAATGACCCTACATTGACATGTTCATTACAACCTTCCTCAGGAAACGAGTGACTATGGCCTGAAGCTTGGCAGGTCAAAGAAACACAAAAGTAGAGTCGCCCAACTTATTTATAATGCAGCTTAAAAGAAAGGCAAAATTAATAAGAAACCTATTTTGACAAGCCAGCCCTTGCTCTGAAAAGGTAAATCCTGTCCCCTTGTGAATAAGGTGGTTAGTTGCTAACAAGCTGCTAATGATGATAAAAATCACAAATGATTTGCATACATGATGGGGAAAAAAACAATATGGAGAAAGGTGATTTCATTTTTAAGCTTCCAAGAGAAACCTGATGAGGGTTTGGACTAGATGACCTCCTGAGGGGGGTTGGACTAGATGACCTCCTGAGGTCCCTTCAAACCCTGATATTCTATGATTCTAAGATGGCAATGTAAACTACAGGACTGGAAGATGGGCATTACTTTACAAAGTCCTCACAGAGCATGTTTTATAAATTCAGGGTATTCTTTATAGCAGATTATTCTTGTGTTTGAGCTGTGGAACTGTGTAGAGTAGTTTTAATATGAAGGCTGAATTGATGCCCTGCTACCTTTATATGCTGGTCTGCTATAAAAAATGAAATGGTAAAAGGCGATGGCTCCACAGCAGAATATTTTTCCTTCTAATATTTGCAATTGCCTTTGATGCTTCCCTCCACTTTCTCCCCCCATATCCATGTAATTAACGTATCACACAGAAGTAACACATTTTTATCATCTCTAGGGTGATGAAGAGGCAAGCCTTGGCCTTCCTATAAGTCCTTTCATGGATCGCTCAGCTCCCCAGTTGGCACACCTTCAGGAATCCTTCATTTCTCACATTGTGGGTCCACTATGTAATTCCTATGACTCAGCGGGGCTGATGCCAGGAAAATGGGTGGAAGATAGCGATGAGTCAGGAGATACTGATGAGCAGGAAGAGGAAGAAACAGCAGAAATGGAAACGTGTGAAAATTCCGAGTCAAGTATGTTGTTTGCATCTATATCTTTCAGTGAGGCTGATTTCGTTTCATGGGCTAATGATCCCCTGTATAAAAGCTTAAAGAGTTTCCCCTGGTCAGCCATAACCTTAATTTCCCTAGAACTGGACTAGCTGAACTGGCCCCCAAGAGGTTTAATGGGTAGCCACGCATTTTGGGAGTGGAGAAGCTTCTAAAGACTTCACAGACAACGCTTCTAGTAGGTCGTTAGGTTGCCCATCCTACATCTGTGATTTTTAGACTGTATCATGGATGGTTTTTAAAGGACTATATTTTTTTCTCCATTGGAAGATGTGGGTAGGACAAGATCTTCATCTTTTTGTTATGTTTTTGTACGGTGCCTGGTACAATAGGCCCCAGTTCCCTCATTGGGACCTGTAGATGCTACCACAATATAAATATTTTTTTAATGGTGGAAATATTTGAGAACACGTCTTCTTGTGGAAAGGGGTCCAGTTTGCTGTATTTGTATTTGTGCTGTGCATTGACATGTAAGAGATGTATCAGCTCCAGAGAATTTTTCATGACTCTCAAACCTCTGGCCACCCCATAAGTAATATTGATAGACTCCAAAACCCATACAGTCCTCTGCAGAAAGCATGACTGTGGCAGTGATTGGCCTGTTGGGAGGAAGCTTTAGTAGTCTACATGGGGATGTTGAGGAACCTGTGCAAAATGGTTTGAAGTGGTAAGTAAATTTGGAGCCCATGTCTCTTGGTAATTTCCCTTTAAATTAATCCAGGACCTCAGCCCTTACCACCTGTAGCCTTCCTGCCTCTCTCAGGGTCAGGGTGCCCCCTCCAGAGGCAGTAGGCCCACTGTACATATTGTCGGGTATCCTGGCTTGCGGCTGCGCTGTTGCCCAAATAACAATTCAAACCTCCGAAAGAGGATTAAGCCAACTACCAGTCAGCTGGGAGCCCAGGCTTCCTGGCTGGGGTGAACAGCAATATTTTATGACTCAAACCCTGTGAGTGTGAACTGAGCAATTAACAGTCTGGCTTCAGCCTCCTGGCTGGGGCAAGTAGCAACCAGCTATAGCTCAGCAATTATAGCTGAGCAATTAAACAGTCTCCATTGCCGACTTTCTGGCCTAAAGGTTAGCGCACAACCAGCCCCATGTATAGGGCTGGGGGGTGGGAGCACCCAGGTCCACAGCCGGGTCAAAGTCTTGTTTCCCTGGGCTACTTCCTACCAATTCCTGCTGGTGCTGCTTCGTCACTGCTGGGATCCAGCTGTCAGTCTTGTGGTCAGGTGGTCCTTCCTCCGGTCTCTCCTTGGGCTTTCTGTTTTCTGGGGAGGTGGTTTGCCTTTTCTTTCTGCTCCCAGTCATGGGTGTGACTGAGGGCTCAGCTCCCTGGGAGAGAGGTCTGCCTCCTTCCCTGGTCCGGCCCCAACTGAGCTGCAGGGCCCTGTTCTTATACTTCCTGCCCGCCCCTGCACTTCCTATGGAGGGAGGTGGGGTGGGGTTAGCTGCACCCACCAAGGGGACTTAACCCCCTCTGTACTGGAGGCGGGCCACTCTGCCTCACTACACCACCTCTTTTCTGTTCCTCCCCCTTCTGCATTCTCTCCTCCCATTTTATTTCTGTTCCTTTCCCTTCTGTTTCACTTTCCTTTTTGGCATCCCCTTCCCCCATTCTCCAACTCAACTTTTTACTAGGAAGGAGGACTGGATCTAGGGGAGGGAGAGGAAGCCATCAGAGTTCTAGTACAATATTAGTAATATTTAGTACTTGTATAGGGCTTGTCACCTACGAACCTCAAAATTCTTCACAAAGGAGGGTCAGTATCATTCCCATTTTGTATATGGAGAATTTATGATGTGAGAGGTTTAGGGACTTGTTTAAGGTCAAAGAGAGAGTCAATATCAGAGCTCAGAATAGAACCAGGGTCTTCTGACTTCCAGTCCAGAATTCTGTCCACTAAATCATACGGCCTCTTCAACCACACATGTGATGCCGTAACTAGTAATCCACTGTTCTCATTCACTTTGAGACCTTTTCATAAATGCATTATGTTCATATGAACATATAGGAATTGCCCTACTGGCCAGACAGGTGGACTACATAGTGTAGTATCCTGTTTTAGTAGTAGCGGAAGATTGTTTGCAGTATTGTTGTAGCCAGGGCTTTGGAGCTGTGCTCCGGCTGCAGTCCAGCTCCAGGCAAAAACCTGCAGCTCCACTGCTCCGGAGCTGTTCTGCACTCCAGCTCCGGGCTCCACTCCAAAGCCCTGGTTGTAGCTGTGTGTCCCCCAGGATATTAGAGAGACAAATTGAATGAGGTAATCTCTTTTTTGCGCTAACTTCTGTTGGTGAGAAAAACTTTTTGAGCATACACAGAGCTCTTCTTCTTCAGCGGAAGATTGACAGTTATGGAATTACCTGATGAGAGGGGAAGTTTCTTCAGTTAGTGATTCACTTATGCCCTAGAGCATGACACTTTATATCTTTACATTTATTAAAAAATAACCCTAATTAATGTGACTGTGGCTGTTGTCATTATCCATGAAAATGTCTAGACTTCTTTTGGAATACTGTTGCTCTCTTGGCCTCAGTGACATCACATCGCAGTAAGTTACACAGGTTAATTATGTATTGTGGGGTTTTTTAAAAAGCTTTAATTTTGTTGTCTTTCACGTCCATTGAAAATCCCCTTGTTCTTTTATGAGAAGAGATCAGTAGAGCAACTGATTCATATTCATCTGCCGTCTACCATTCCATCCTCTGGTGTAATTGCTGATTTCAGTGACAGATTACATATTTTTTAATGGTAATTTTAAATTCCTTAAGTAATCTAAGGTGTTATACTGTCTGGGCCTGTAGCTTGGTGTACTTCAATGTACCAATTTGTTCTGACATCTCCTCTTTTGACACATCAGTCCCTCATCTTTAATCCCTGAAAAGTCTAAATCTCGGGTAGGTATCTCTTCAATATTCTCTACACTGATGTATCTATTTACAAGATTACAAACATTAGTCAGGTATTTAGATCTGTTTTCAGTGTCATTTTAAATATTCCAAGCTCTTTCAGCACAACACAAAAGAGATCTCCTGTTTTCAAAGAGATTTATGCCTCTGATTTGCCCATATATGTCAAATACTTAGAAAAAGAATTTTTTTTACCACATTCAGGACAACTCTAAGTGAAATGTCTTTGAGAAGATGGAAAGGGGAAATTATTGTAGAAGGCCTTTCATTGTAGTCAAGGTAATTCATTAGAATATTTTAGATAATTGGACTTTAATAAAATTAACTAGTGTATTGTCTGACCTGCAAACATTTGATGTAGCTTAAAAACAAGAGATATTTTGTTATGTCTGAACAGGTAACTTCTGACAAGCCCCACTGTGAATTTAAGAGTTAAACTGAATCAATCCTTATTGGGTTCAAACAAAATCTCAAGCCATAACAAATCTCTGCTGAGAGCTGCAAGATTTGGGGTCACAGGAAACCTGGGATAGAATGTTCTAATATGGTGTATTGGTGGAATAGAGGTTTCTTCTTATTATTAAACCTGAAAGTTTCCTACAGGGAACCAAGAGCTTTTTAATGAAGGATTGAGATGGATTTGGACCGTGTTGCAGTGAAAAGCTCTTTGTTTCCATTCAAAAGCTTCAAGGACTCAACATTTTGGCTCCCAACACAGACATGCTTTAGGCCACCTGCAAACTCTCATTTACGCAAATTTTTTTGGTACAAAACATTCCTGTACGTCACTGTTCTTTTTTTCAGTAGAATTCCTGAAGAGGTTTATTATTTAAGTTCTATAGCTGCCACTGCGACTCTTCATGATTGGTGAAACTCTTCAGGCTTTGTGTTGAATGGAATTGTAGCTAGCACAACTCTATCACCATCAGACTACAGGACTGTCTACAATAATGGGCTGTCACTCAGGACAGGAAAAAGTTTGTGGTGCAAGTGACTTTGATGATGGGAAGTGGCAAATATAGTTTGTAGTATAATAGCAGCTTGATGCCTCAAAACTAGAAAGAAGGAAACTCCAAGGCTATGATATTATTTGCCATAGGACTTCACTTATCAACAGTCCAAACTCAATTGTCATAACAATAGCAATGCTGCGCTATATTGTGTGAAACCTAGATTTGGATTTTTCACTTGCTGCTTCAGTGGAGCTCAGGCCCATTGCAATAGCAAGGTAATGTGTAGAGCAGATCTTTAAAAGGAAGGGATCATAGGTGCTATTTTGTTGACTAATGTATAGAACATTCATTACTTGCCTTCTCCTCTTCCAAAGCTCCTGTCAGTGCATAGGTAATGCGTAAAGAAAAGAAAACAAATATTTCATAGAGTAGTGAAGGATCCTAAATTGGTCAGCCTGAAGCTGGCCACATTTGCTGTCAAAAAGAGCACATAGCATGCCCAAATGAGTGAGAGGAGACATGCATTTTGTAATACGTTTACAGGCAGTATATCATTCAACCACTAGATGTCTTTGTGTGCTGTACAGTGTCCTGGACCGGGTGTGCTCCTTGGTAAACAAAGGACACAAAGCTGGGACTCAAACTGTGTGAAAGTTGGCTTGGTCTATTTTTCCATGTAGTTGTACCTTTTTTTATTTTTTTAATAAACTCTTAATTAAGATGGACCCTTGATTCCACATATCATGACTCTTACTCTCTCTTCCCTCCCAAGAAAACAATACAGTAATTTGGTCTAATATTTTACAGGAAAGAAAAAGTTCAAGCGGAGGAAAATCTACTGCCAGATCACTCAGCACCTGCTTCAGAACCATAAAATGTGGAAGAAAGTAATTGAAGATGAGGAAAGGATAGCTGGGGCAGAAAAGCAAGGTCTAGAGCAATCCACGCTGCACCAATCCTCGGAACAAATTCAGGCCATCAGGGAAGAGGAGGAGGAGAAAGGGAAACCCAAAGGGGAGGAGGAGGAGGAGGAGGACACAGCTATAGAACTGAACCAATGACAATATTTTCAACAGTATTTTAAGACAGATTGACTTGTGCACAGACTCCTTTTCAAGCCAGCACAACACTTAGACACAACACTGTAGAAATATTGGATAATGCGCCTACAGCAATTTGATTTTTTTCTCTTTCCTTTGTATGGTGAGGTACATTGTTTAAACTCCTACGCTCAAGAAGCTTTCGCACTGCAACACCGGCTTTTACAGACTTTCTTAAAGAGGCAAGGGGAGGGTGGAATTTTATACATAGCCAGTCATTGGCTGTGCACTTCAGCAAAATACATGTAATGATATATTATGGTCACCGTGATATTACAGAAGGAAGTTGTCCAAGGAAATGCTGCTCCTAAAGCACATTTGCAGTTAACTGTAAGGTACCAGTTAAGTAGATTTTGCTCTTAAAGCTGAGGGATAAAAGTTCCAAAGCTTTCTCAGAATGTTAATACATCCTGCTAACATATATGTGGGGGAGAAGAGGGCGCGCACGTGTGTGTATTTGGCTGGATGTACTATAATGTAATGTAGTTTGAGTTTTTATCAGACTAGGTTTAGCACATGGCTTGTGAACAAACACAAGGCCCCAATTCTAGGAAATTTGGGTGGGCGTGGAAAGTGGATCCCTTCGTAAGGAGCTCTGCATTTTCAGTGGCCAATGAAGCCTCCTTTTGCAGCCTGGTTGCACCACTGTCTTTCAGCAGAAGCCGTGCGACTCTCACTGCTGACCTGGCACCATTTGGCAGCACCCTGTGACTGAACTCCTAACCACCTGCCACATTGGCACTTTCCAGACTGCCAGTGCAAGGAATGTGCATGGAATCCATCGTACCCAAAGTGCGGGTTATTGTAGGGCACACTTTGTTACTCCTCGTTAAGATAACTGTGCCTTTGAATGAGTTAGTGGTTTCGGGGAGCACTGTGTGTGTGTGTGTGCGCGCGCGCGCGTGTGAGAGACAGAGAGAGACCATGCATGCTTGGGAGTTTATCACACACTATTGCTTCCTCCCTCCCCCAGCCTTACATTTCCTTGTGTCAGTGGCCAAACACATTGTAAAATGAAGCTAAATTGTCATCTTTAAAGTGCAGCAGGAGGGGAGGTGTGAAGCCATCCAGTTCCTTGGGCTCAAAAGGCAGTGTCTTTGTGATGCTCCAACAGAAGGGTGCGGTGAGGCAGCAGCTGCTTGTCCATATTTGCTAGATGTTTGTATGCCTCAGCAGCCACTCACACCAGCTTCAGAGAGTGCCGTTTTTCAGCACGGGGTGCTGAATGGGAGCCATTTGCAGCTGGCATTCTGTTTAGATGCAGCATACTCCATCCATACTACTTTATGTTTGCGCTTTGGGGGGAAAAATAAAAGATCGGGGCGGTAGTAGAGCAGATAATTTTTGGTTTGTTTCTCTGTCATTTAAGCTGTGAGCCAAACGTCTATTTAAAAGGTTGATATTCACGTTCAATATTTTATTTCACGATATTATATTTGTCAATGATTAGTTATCTAGATGTAAATATGGAGAAATTTGTATGGGTTCCTGTAGATAATGAAATCTTTAAGAAAAAGGGGGGGAAAAGGGAAACGTTTTTGTAAAGGTAATTTTTTAAAAAACACCGTTTTTATACAGTGTAGCCATTGCCAAGCCCATCAAATAAGGTCTTGAGTAGTTGAGTAGTTAAGGGAAGCCACTGGTCTACAGGAGCAAGACACTGACATATTAATGTTTATTGATTTGGACTGGTAGCCTCAGCCATTACCTTGCTAATTAAGGATTTACCAGAAATCTTTTGGTTCCCCCCAAAAAATCTGAGTTCATGATCTCCCAAAAAGGTGGACCAATGAGGTAAGCCATTCTAAAATCTGAGCCTGCAGACCTCATTCATCAACAAAGCTTGAGTGGGGCTGCGTGGATGAATAAGAAATACTCACGTAAATAAAGGTTGCAGTAACAGCCCATCCTGTTTTAACTTAAGTCTCTGATCTGTCCATTGCTCACCCCCTTGTATTTACCACCCTTCACAGTATTTTATTGACTCATTAGTACTTCTTGGGAAATAACAGAGAACATTCTGTTTCTAAACCAGTCTGCATATGTGTTATCACTTCTGTATTTTTCTCCAATTCAGAATGCAGTTCGGGTCTCTTTGTTTCTTGTGGGTTCATCTTCTCTTTATCTTTCCTTCCCCCTTCAAACAGTAGGAAGACACACTCCACTGTTAGTGACAGCATGATTATAGAGTATGACTTCAGTTGGGAACATCAATAGAAAGAGTTGATCAATGCTAAAAAAAAATCAAAGATCCTGATTTCATTTTTTTTTTAAGTAAGGGAAATCAGATAACTAAGCATAATTCTTCCAAAACAAAATGGAATGCCTCTCAAAGTTTTCTCCAAAGCACCAGCAGGTCTCCAGTAATTCAAGCTTGCACTGTTTCAACGTTCATTCAGTCACCTCTGTCTATCATTTAATGTTTTGGCACCAATTATATACCAGGTTGAAGAGCTTTCTCACAACATTTAACACGTCCTTTAATATTATTTTATAAAAAATCAAACTCACAGACACTGTAGAATTCCACATCCCAACTGAGGATGAAAATCTATGGTCAGAGTTAGAATTTACTTTTTTAAAAATACCAATGGGTTAAACAAAAAAACAAAAAAAAACCACCTTGGTGAAAACAAAAGCCAGGGTTCAAAGGTGCTAATAAGAGCACAGATGGTGTAATAAAGAGGGGAGGCATTCCAAATACAAGGCTGAATCCTGCAAACCTTTTACTCCTGCACATAGTCCTGTTGAATTCCTTGTATAAGTGGCTACTTACCCAAGCAAGAGTGCAGGACTGGGCCTCTGAAAAAGTGCTCTTTAAAATGTACCTAGAGGAGAATTTTAAGATATATCCTTAGTTGTTGTCATTCTAGTTGCTACTCAGCAATATTAAAGTCTGTTTCCAGTTCATTGAGCTTACTTCCTGTAGTGCCAGTGAGGCTGTTACAAATTACTACGTTACTACACAAGCCTATTTGTGGGTGCAGTTAGACAAACTCAGGTCTTTTTAAATGAAGGAATTGCTGGCAGGCTTAGAACAGGAATGGTGAACATTATCCAAACTGTAGAGCAGGAGGCAATACTAGTTAGTGAAAGCAAAAACAGCTGGGACTGGTTAACTTGATAATATGCTAGCTGTGGTGATGTGCAGAATTCATAGGTATTAGTAAATAACCAGCTGCATCTAGTAACAAACCAGGTGACATTCTTGCACTCCACATTGCTACTGGCAGAACCCGACTTCAGTAGGCAGTGACCCACTTATAAATCTTACCCGTTATCTTTGAAAATGTGTTTCCAACAAGAAATTATCAGGAAACTTCCCAGGCGTGTTTTACCAGTAAAAAGAAGGTTTGTATTGAATATGTGCAGTTTTGCTTTCTTTTGTAGTAGATAACAAAGCAAATAGTTGATTATCCAGAGATTTATGTTCTGGTCTAGGCTCAAAAGAGAGAGAAGAACCAAAACTTTCAACCAGAAGTTTCAGCAGCCCTTTCAGGCCATTTTGATTTCCTACTTTCTGCAACCCTTTGGTGTTCTGAAATCCAGATAAACCACAGCCTGTGCAATAATTTTGAAACAAAAAAAGTAAATTGCATTTCATCAGCCGTGTTCAGTTTTCAGGTAGAGTATCAATGAATGTTTAAAGTGTTGATATGAGATTCTGGTATGTACAGTATATAAATTATTTGTTTAATACTGAGGAAACCAAAGACCTTTTCAAGAATGTTTCTCAGTAGAAATAATAATTAGAAATTACATTCTTATGGAATTCCATACTTTGGGGGAGGCAGGCACATGTCTCAAGTTCTACATTCTTTTTAAAAAGAGAGTGAGAATAGTATGACTTCCAATATTGAATCAGAACCTTCATTCCCTTGTTAATTTTGTCTTCTCCATTGTAATCACTGACTGATTTAGCAGTGTGTGCAGCCACCATTGTGAAGAGAAGTACACTGAATGGCCTTGTATCAATCTACATGGCAAGTATTTCGTTTCTCCATCTTCTTGTTATGCTACCCAGCCAGTTGCTGCTGGTTCATCCTTACCGGTTTTAGAATCTGGCTTGTTTGTCAGCAGACATGTATTTTGTATTCCTTCCCCAACACACAGAAGATAGAGATTAGATAAAAACCCAGAACTATTTATCTTTCGCTTGAATGGTACTGACACTGAAATCATCCCGACTTTGAATCGAAGCCTACCCATCTCTAGAAATAACCATTCTGATTGGGCCCAGATGGTCATAATCCAGGTTTAGTTGCTCTAATCCTATTGGGACTTGATAGCACACTAAAAGTTTTGATGCAATATGCAAAACACCTATTGCCACATGTCTTGGAAAATCAGCTGCTCCCCTTGATGCAAAAACTGTGTTAGATTTTTCCAGGTGATGCACTGTTGCATGCCATGCATTAGATACTTGGACGGAAATCCAGTGGCAATCAGGGATTCCAATGTGCTCTTAAAAAGGAGTTCAAATCTCTCTTTTCTGTGGGTGAGATTCACTCTTTGCAGAAAACTATAGCAGTGTCAGTGCACCCCCAAAGCCCTATTTTGAGCACTTAAGTGGAGTATAGGCATTGTGGAATTTAGGTGGTTCATCGGGAATGTTGCCCAACTAAGGGCTTAAGGTAACAATTTTCAGACATGTTCAAGTGGCTTAGAATAGAATTTCAAAGGTATTTAGGCATCTAATGAGATTTTCAAAAGCACATAAGCAAGTTAGGTGCCAAACTCTCATTGATTTCAATGGAAAACAGGCATCTACCTCGTTTAGATTCTTTTGAAAATCCCACAAGATGTTTGTTTGCATCTTTGGGTGCCTATATACCTTTGAAAACCTGACCCCAAAGTCCGTTTTCAAAAGTGACTTAGGTGGTTATGTCCCATTGACTTTCAATGAGATTCAGGCCCCTTAAGTGTTGTGACTTCTGAAAATGGGACTTTGGCACCTATGCCACGTTAGTCCATTTTTAAAAAAATTGTACCCTTATAAAAAATTGAGTGAAGACTTTTCAATTTGCCCCAAAAATATGAATGAAGCCATTAATAGGTATAAATAGTAATTGCTTGCACTGCCTTACTCTGAATAGGGCCTTAACCTGCACCACTGATGTCAATGAGAGCTTTGCTATTGATTTCAAGAGGCAAAGAATCAAGTCCATAGTTCCACTGATTTCCCCAGGACTGCTTGACAAGATGCTAGTCATCATGAATGTGGTTGGCAGAATCGGGCTGTGAGTGAGTCAGTACCCAGATTAAAGTACAGGGCAGCTTGCCAACTCATACCACACTTTACATTCTTGTAACAAAGTAAGACACGCAAGCTGAGATGCAACTGTGCTTTGATTCATCTGAGATATTAACAGTGAAATAGAAACTATGCAGTAAAGGTTGGTTTACACTGGAAGAATAATAATAAAAAAAGACAGTTGGCAAGTACTTTGCTTCCTTCCCTCTGGTGAAAAAGAGGCATTTGACAATATTTTGGCATAAATTTGGTGGCTGGATATTACTAATATTGTTTTGGCCTGTGCATATTGGTGTGGTTGAGAAGCACAGACGTCATGTAACTGAGCGTAAAGGTTTCTGTTTAAGTGTGAGTGATGTGAGACAGGAATCACTTGAGCATTTTTATGACACACTGATGGAAAAATAAATTGGCTCCAAGGCATGCAAATGGTTTTATCTACAGCCAAGCATGTGCCTTTTTGTTGCAGCAGAGAACAGTCTATACTGTGCAACTAGGGGCTGAGCACCAAGAGTCATTCAGTCTTTCCAGCCTTGGCTTGGGATATTTGCCTGAAAAATTGGGTATCCCCCAGCTGGCAGCATGGTATTGACGTAATTAGTCCTAATGGGATTTTAAACATAGGTGGAGACTGTTAAATTGGCAACCCCTAGGAAAGAAAGGAAACCTAGTCAAGTTCCAAATAGACTTTATACAGTGCAGCTGGTTTTTACTTTTCATTCAAAACAGAGGGAGTAATCCTTTGGAGAGACTCAAGCATTGAGTTTCAAGGGTGTTAACAGTAGTACTGTTTGACAGTCAGTCAAACATCAATAAATGCACTAGAGATGATTCCCCCCCTCCCTCCCCAAACTGAGGAGGAGGAATCCCTCTTTAATTTTTTTTAAATGAACCCACAAATTTGGAGCCTTTTGATGTTTAAGTTATCACTCTTTACAGATTTGCTGGCGGCGTTTGTCAAAGAACCAGGCAATCTGAGGGAGATGGGAGGGTGGGGGGGAGAGGAGATATGATTTTGTGGTGTTTTTTGGACAGTATCCAGCCCTCAAGAAAATAAATTGAAACAATCATAGGCATTGTACAGTGCTCAGCCTTAAAAATGTGCCAATTTATCTTAGATAAATAGAGATGGTTACCACTGTATTTGTGGTATTTCTTATACTTAAGCTTGGCAAAAATCGATGTTTGTTTATTTATAGTATTGATGTTTATTTTTAAGCATATTTTAAGATTTTTATCCATTTAAATTTTCACAGTTTAAGTTATGGGGGAAATCAAACAATTATTTAATGACAGTGACACCGAGATTCAAAATGTTAAAGTATTATAACTGTTAAAACACAAATTAACATCATATGTCAAAATACACAAAGTAAATATCCTTAAATTAAACTCTAGTACGTTCTCAAGCAGCATTTTTCTTATCTTTCCTATTTGTAAATTTTTATTATCAATAGGAATATTTTCTCATCAGTTTGTGTGTGTACAGGTGAAATCGATGTATGCCTACATTTACTGATAAAAATCAAATCCTTCCAAGCCTACTTATCTCTAGTATCTAAAATTGGCCAGTTCTTAATGATGACCATTATAGTTGCAATCAACCAGCCTTGTCCGTGGTCTCCTTGTCCACTTTTTACGACGTAACTTAGAGACACTAAGTGTGTAAGTTTGTTGTCAAATAAGCCTTTACTCGCTATGAGAGGAGGAAAAAAATCAATGGTGCCCATTTTAATCAATGTTTTCAGATGGCTGATCTGGGTAATTTATATTTTCACACTTCCCAATGTATGTTTCACATAGCAGTATGTTTATGGTGTGAAAATTGCACAGGGGGCTGTAGCTGTTGAACTGGCTGAACTGGTTGCTTCCAAGCTACATGAGCAACCTGAAATGGTTCTTATGATATACAGTATGTGGGTGTCAAGACCCACATCTAGGTAATGGTGAAAATTTTGCTGCATACAAAGTGTTGCATTGCAGCTGTTTAAAAAACAAACTGGGAGAAATAACAGCAGTTTTGTCTTAAAACTACATCCAGATATAAAAGTAAACATGAAGCACCCTGTAGTAGTCAAAGCTAAGGTGCATTTGTAAATGTAGCTGCCTTTTCATTTCTTGGTTCAAAAAGTAAATCCAGCTGAGATCAAATAAGCAAAAAGTCCTTATTGTGTGGCCACAGTAAGCCATATGCATTAACTGCCACCTGTTTCAACTTCGAAAGGAAGCTGTCATTGCACCTGGTAGCTGTAGGTGGTATGGGGCCAGAGACTGGGGCTGTGAACAAAAGAAATGATTTGAGGGATTTGGAAGTGGTAGGATGTCTACAGAGCAGTTGGAGAAATATCTCAGGATAGAACAGTCCAACTCTATGCCAACCTTAACTTGGTTTGTTCTTAGTATTGCTCTGAAGTAAATGGACTTAAATGTTCCATTCTTCAACAATGTCTTCCTTTACGACAATGAACACTCACAAACTATTACTTAATGTGAATTAACAGTTACAGTTTGCTTTTAAATATATATTGAAAATAGTTGAGTTTTTTCCCCCGACCCTGATAGTTTTGTCTAACATGTATAAACAAATCCATGTCTGTAATGTGAAAAACAATGAGAAAATGGTTAATGGTTTGCCATGCATGTACATAAAGTTTTAGGTAGAAAGTCCCATCCATCTATTAATGCTTTCCCTCCTCCTCCCTTCAAGATTTCTGCCTGATCCTGAAGCATAATTAAAATCTATATTACAGCAAAGGTTCAATTTTAAGTATTTATTAACATTAATACAGTACTACAGATTACTATCTTAAATGATCAAAGACAGCATTTGTAAATGTTATATAATGTCAGTGGTACTTTTATATTTTGATTTTTGTTAATATATATTTGGTCATTACTTCAAACACTCAACCTGTTTTTTTTAATCAATATAAAATGTTTGCATGGGGAAAAATAATCTTAAGTTCACAGTCAAATTTTTTAAATTGTAATTCATACTGTAGCTTTGTTTGCTTAACTGATAACATTTTCACTGATGGATGGCAGTTTATTTTTGATAGAAAAAAAATCTAGTACTAATGTTCAAACATATATAATTTTAAATTTTTGCATCGCCAAAAATACTGGAAACAAGTATCATTCAAAATGACTTAAAGAGATCATTTTCCAATATGGGTTCATCACCTGGACTATAAATGAAATCCAGTGCTTGTATACCTGTGTATAATACACACACATCCAAACATGCCCTCCCAAACCACCCCATTCAATATAAAATGTTCCTTGTAATTAGTTGAATCTTAGTGAATGTGATTGTGAAATCAGCTCATCAAGGTCAAAATATTTTCTGAATGACAATTCTGGGGAGGATGATGTAGTTGAAATAGCTTGATCCTCACTCAGTTTGGGGCCAAATTCTAAAACCCTGGTACACCCAAATCTCGCTTTTAAGTCAATGGAGGTATTTGGCTACAAAAAGAGTAAAAGTTTTGTCCTTTGGGGGGATAGTTAATAACTTTGGATCTTACCTTGTGAGGTGCAGACCTCAGCATCTTGAAGAATCATTCATTTTTGATGTATAATCTAAGCCATCAATATCTTGAAGAATCATTCATTTTTGATGTATATTCTAAGCCCTAATCAATTCTGACTGCAAGTTTTCCAGTGAATCACAACTGTGATTTTAAATTAATCCATCCGTAATGTTTTCACTTGAAGGGGTAACCTATTTTTATAAGGTAATATTTGATAAGCGTGTGTGTGTGTTATCTTGGAGATTCCTATGAAGCAATATTTTTAAAAAGAACTGCCAACCAAAGTGGCAATGCAGAAAAGTGCCATTTTGTGCAGGATTTGTACATGCCAACTTTTAACACAGTGTTCTTTTCACCAAGTACTACATGCATTAATTTATATTTATATATTGTCAATATTGTTGTAACCAAACTTCTCCTTTTTAAACACTTCAAGAACAAGGCCTTGTATTTTTAGGTGATGATCTTTCACAGACAGAATAATTCTTTTCCTTTCACTAGTATCTTGCACTCAAGACATGTAGCAATACTTAATATATTCCCTTCACAAGTATTTGTTAAGTGATTTAGTTAATGGCGGATAAATGTTTTGTACAAAATAGATTCTGTACAGAAAAAAAATCTTTTAGATAAACATTATTTATTTTTACTGTTTTGTAAGTTAGACACTATAATGAAGCTCCTTTTTGCCAGAATTACTGGAAGTGCCTCTTGGTAAAATGTATAATACAGTAAATATGTATTCAAAATTATTAGAAATACTTGTCACAAAATGAACAATGTGGATGTTGCAATGTGAAGACAAATGTACAACATAAATATAATTCTGTGGTATCATACATGCTGTGGTTCTTTTTCCTTTAACAGAGTTGAATTCAGCTACCCACCTTTCTCTGTAAGAACTGTCATACTGCAAGAGACCAATGCTCCCTCTAGGCTCTGATCCAAACCCACTGAAGTCAATGGAAACATTCTAAGGGGCTTTGAATCAGGTCCTGAGTGACATCTCTCATCTCCAAGAGTAGCCAATGCCTTATGTTTCAGATGAAGGTGTAACACCCCGTATGTGTCTAACTGACAATACTGTGCATTGGGGAAAGAGTTCTTCCTAACCCCTTTCTTATAAATATATGCCTGTTAGCATTGACTTCTTCCATAGGATTATTCACATGGTTTTAAAGTTAAGCATGTGCTTCAGCACCTTGCTGAATAGGGGGCTTAGTGCAGGTGCTGGGTTTTGTTTTCATAGTGGATGTCAACATTGACCTAATTTTTGTTATTTTCATTTATTATTTTAGAGCTTTCAACAAAGCTCTAGGTGCTTTTCACTGGAGGGAGAAAGTCCCTACCCCCATAGATTTCACATTATAAATCTTTGACAAGGAGTAGGGAAGTGACAAACAGTTGGGAGGGAATGGGGAAAGGAAAGACAAAGGTTACAGCAATAAGGTCACATGGATACTCAGTTTAGGCATGTGCATGTGTTTCTGTCTCCAGACTTTGAATCATTCTTGTAGCTCTTCTCTGAACCCTCTCCAATTTTTCAACAACTGTTTTAAAATGTGGACACTAGAACTGAAATCTCGCCAGTGTTGTATACTAGCTAATATCACATCCCTTCTCTGACTTGATATTACCCAGTTTACATATCTAAGGATTGTGTTAGTCTTTTTAGCCACAGAATTGCACTAGAACTTATGTTCAGTTGGTTATCTACAATAACCCCTAAATTCTATGTACAGTCACTGCTTTTCCAGCCTATGCTTGATAGTATTAAAATACATGTTATTTAAATATCAGTTTCCCCAACCAGTTCAGACTGCTGTGCATCAGTGACCTGGCCACATCATTAGTTACCACCTCACCAATCTGCAAATTTTACCAGCCATGATTTTATACTTTCTTCCAGGTCAGTGGAAAAATATGTAATAGCTTTTGGCTAAAAACCAATCTGTGCAATTCCTCACCAGAAATATCCTTCAATGATTCTCCACTGAAAATTATATTTTGAGAACTATTAGTTTTAAATCCACTTAATATGGACCATATTGATTTTTTTATATGCTGTACAATATGGAGCCAAATGCCAGATACATTATTTCAACACTGTCACCTTTATAAACAACACTTGTAATCTTGCCAAAGAATCATATATAGTTTGTTTGACCTATTTGCAGGGCTGGTGCAAGGATGTTTCGTGCCCTAGGCGAAACTTCCACCTAGCGCCCCCGCCCTGAGGCGCTGCCCCCCCCACGGCAGCTCCCCCTATCTGCCCCCTCCCCCGTGGCAGCTCCCCACCCCCCACCCTCCACCCTGAGGTACCCCCCCCAGCCCCAGCTCACCCCTGCTCCATGCACGAGCACCCAAGCACGCCCTCACTGCTTCACTTCTCCCACCTTCCAGGCTTGCAGCGCCAATCTGCTTAGGCACCACAAGCCTGGGAGGCGGGAGAAGTGAAGCAGCCACAGCGGAGCTGGGGCAGGGAGTTTCCCTGGTGCCGCCTGCCCCCCCTTATTTGCTGCAGGCAGCCCTCCCCGCGCTCCCCTGCCCCAGTTCCCTCTGCCTAAATGCTGGCGGCGACAGGGGCGGCTGAAGATCCGGCCGCCGCAGTTGTTGCCGAAGAAAATGGCACCCCCCAAATCCCAGTGCCCTAGTCGACCGCCTAGTTCGCCTAAATGGTTGCACCGGCCTTGCCTATTTGTTGAAACCATATTGTTTGGCATCCTCTCATTCTTTTATTAATGGCAATTGGTATCAATCGTTCCATTATTTTGCCCAGGTTTTGTAGCAGCCTATAATTTCCTTGGACACCTATTTTATTTTATCTGTTAATCTGTATAACATTCATTTCTCTGTCATCTAAAATATTCCAATTTTTCCAAGATTCATTAACCATTAACATCAAAGATCTAAAGAACTCCTCAGTTAATTCCTTTACAACTCTTGGGTGCAGCTGTAGTTTAGCGTTAAAGTAATGATGGGCATAAATTGCAGAATTTGGATTGAGATTTTGAACTCCCTAAAGTTCTGTATTTTGGATCTGAAATTTTGGCCCAGCCCAGGGAAAGGAGGGAGGCTCATTTGCCAGTTTGGATCTGGATCCAGGTTTAGATTTTGAACACCCCAATAATTTTAAAGTTACTTGTTTCAGATGGGGTTGGAGTGGTGCTGGTCAAGTCCAATTTGAAAGACGAGTGAAAATCTATTCCAATACAAAGATAGCTAATGAATCCCTTTTCAATCTAGCCCCAACGTGTAATCAGTATGTTCCACTGCACAATTCACTCAGTGCTCAAAGCAAAGTATACAACATGAGGGCATAAAAAACATTTTAATTAAAAACACTTCATCACAAGGATTATGCTATCAGAATAAAAGCGCACTTCTTGTTAGAGATATTAAAACACTCTGGATCTCTTCACGTAGCAAGAGGTTCTCACGAGTAGAGATGAGCAATAAAATATATAGTAGAGGCAGCCAATCAGTTAGTGAGACCACACACGAACATGCTGCTTTTACTAACCTGGGAAAACATAAATGAGGCCATGACGCACAGATAGCGCCAGCTCAATTAAATGTAGCAATTTCCAGGGTGTTCAGATTACGCTCAATTACACAGGCAAATCCACTTGCGTGAGACCACTTAGAATTTTTTTTTTTAACTAAAAAAAAGAACACCCAGCGAGCTGATGCTTTTAAAAAAAAAGTTTTTAGTTTGTGGCTATAATTTTATCAAGACAGCACAAAACAGACATCAGAAACAAAATGGTCATGGTGCAAAAAGTGACTCTGAAGACTGCTAATTCTGCTGTTGGGGAGCCTGGGGTTTCTTCTTCATTTGGAAAATAATCAGCGGAAAATGTAACCCCAATTCTACGTCACTCGCATTACTTTAACAGAATAGCTCATCTAAATGAAGGAGGCCTCTGAAGACAGAAAGTCCATTGTTCCAAACCATATATTGTACATGTGAACATTGCACGTGGGAGAACCAAAGTGGCAGTCAGCGCAGGGCTTTATTGAGTGGGCAAATAACCGCATCAGGGTACTTTGGAAGGTAGTCTTCATGAATGAGCACATGAGCAGCTAAGTGAACTAGTGCCCTCCCTCCCCCGCCCTCCACACACCCCTTAAATTTATTGGATCCATTATGTCCAACCTAAATGAATGGCTGTTCCCACTACATATTCCAGGTTGAGCAAGCTTGTAAAAACTCAGAAGTTTGATTTTGATAAAGGTCTAGCTGATCAGCGGCTTATTTTGGGTCAGGAAATGCTGGGCAGAAAGGCCCCAGCTTTTTAAACATATTTAGACATTGCTGCACTCAGAGCCTAAATGCCTTTGGAAAACGAGATTTGGGCTCCAGAATCAGTTATGGGTTGCAATAGTGAGTGCAGCCATGCCTCAATATCTTTACAAAGCTGGGCTCACATGGCTTTGTTTTATACACATGACTTGATTACAATATACTACCGCCTGGAGTTCTCTTTTGCACTTGGCTGTTTGTTACTGTGGCTGCCATAGGCATGGCATTCCGGTTCAACACCGTCTGTGTAAGACAATTTCCTTTTAAATTCTTTATCCATTTTCTTTCCATATTTTTAGACACACATCATTAGGTTTAAAGCCAGTTCAAAACATTTATATGCATTACAAAAAGTGCAATGGGATTTTTTTTTAAGGTTGAGGTGTTAACCCCTGGTGTCCTGGCCAAATTCCAGTTTGCGTTTTTATATTTTGTCACATTAACATTTTACCCATAGTTTCAACGGATACACAATCCTTCCTGCTCTCAGCTGTAGTATTGTGTTGCTGTATGCACGTAAACAGCCGTTGCATTCCACCCCAGCAGCAGCTGCATTTTGATCATAGGTTAAGGGGTTTGCTGGGTTTCTTTGCAATATTGGGTAGTATATAAATGTAAGCTATTGCTCCCACTCGCCTCTTTCTTTATCTTGACAATTTCAGTCAAATCCTCTCTTTAACTGTGGTTTTCTTTCCCCCTCCCCCAGCCTTTCTTCGCAAGGAAAACCTCCTTGCCCACTTACCACTCTGGCTGTCTCCTGTGCATCCTTTATCTAATTCCTCGATGGCGTATAATGCTGAAAGCTGAATAAAGCAGGGGTCTCAAACTTCATTGCAGCGCAATCCCCTTTCACAATAAAAATTACTGCATGACCCCAGGAGGAGAGACCGAAGCCTGAGCCAGCCCAAGCCACTGGTGGGGCATCAAAGCTGAAGCTCCAGGGCTTCAGTCCCAGGCAGGGATCTGTAATCTGAGTCCCGGTGCCCAGGGCTAAAGCACTCGGGCATCGGCCCCCAGGCAGTGGTGCTTGGGCTTCAGCTTCGACCCCAGGCCCCAGCCAGTCTAAGCCAGCCCTGGCGACCCCATTA
Source organism: Mauremys reevesii (assembly GCF_016161935.1). NCBI lineage: Eukaryota > Metazoa > Chordata > Testudines > Geoemydidae > Mauremys > Mauremys reevesii. The sequence continues at coordinate 243,559,180 of NC_052623.1, read as the reverse complement.
ACACAGGGTCACGACCCACAGTTTGAGAACCGCAGAAATAGAGCAACCCAATATGGTCTACAGCGCACGAGTGCTGTATGTGTTATGCCCAGAATTCTCTTAGCCGCGCTAGACAGCACCCCCTACTAGTGGTTTCATAAACCTACGACTATCGCACAAATGCCCTCCAAGACAATTCATTCAAATCGCTTGGGGAATTTATGAAAAAGTCAGTGACGTGTCCAGGGTGTGGATCAGTTCTGCAGTTAATATTTAGTGAGTCCTGATCGTTGTTTTTAGAACTCGTTCTTAGGGCTCCTGGAAGGCTGTTAAAAATCTGAAAAGCAGGAGTCAGTCTGATGTGGTGCTAACAGCGATGGGAACATTTCAATGAAAACCAGGCCAACAAGCATCTCGTCGGGGCCCCAAGACAATTGGAATGACTTTATGGTATGTTCTTGTCACCTTTAACCCATTGGTATTAAAGCTGCTGTTCCTAAGGGCTAGATCCTGACATCCTTGTTCAGGAAAAAACTCCATTCTCAAGAGTAAAACGCACACCACAAGAGCAGGCCCTGAGTCCCGCTATGTCTTTAGCCACAGAGGCAAATTTGCTGCTGCTTATTTTTTGCTGCAGCAGTGGGGAGTTCACATGGCTGTTGTTTAACGTATGTCATACTCGAAAGGCAGCGGGCTTTGTTTGTGTTTTACTGCTTGGAAATTGTTGGATTTACTTTCTTTAAGAATAAATTGTATTTTAATAAAAAGAAAAGAAAATGGGTATTTAAAAAATAATAAATCTATGGAACTAGCAGAGACTCGGACTTCTTGTGTGACCTTCAGCAAACCTCTTTGCCTTAGTTCTCCATCCTTAAAATAGGGCTAATACTTAACGTTTTCCAACCCTTTGTTTTGCTTGTATCCATAGGCCTCGCTCTTGTACTGAGCTCTGTGTAAGTCCAGGAGCTCACTGCAAGCTCTTCAGTGCAGTGACAGTCTTTTATTATATGCATATGTGGTGCCTAGCACAATAGGTCCCTGATCTTGGGTGAAGCATTTAAGGCACTAGTGTAATACATAAAATGAAGGATTGAGGGGGGGAACAAATTTAGCTACATGTTAAAGGCTAAGCCGTTGAGGTCTTTATTGTACAGAATTATTTTTTTCATGTGGATTTTCTTTCCAAAGTAGTAATAAGAATCTGGAACACATTCTTCACCAGATTATAGCATATTTAAAGTGGTCAAATTTTGAGGCTAAAAAGGTCAACAATGCTCCTGTTAACAGTTGTATTTTTAAAAAATATCCATTCTTTTTTCCCCATTGAACAAAATCAACAATAGTTTCCCTTGCTACTTTTTTTGGTATCTTTAGTAAGATTGGTCAATGTTAAGTTAATCTTTGCAAGCAAAGCCCTTATGCTTTATGTAACTCTATCACAATATGTTTTAACAAAATGCCTTTTATGTAGCAAACAGCCTTGGACCAAGGTGCATTTATTTTGCACAATCTTAAAAGAGGAGCAATATTTAAATGTTCAGCCCTTGGGACTTATGCAATAAGCTGGAAAAGGGAGCAGCCAGTTCACTGGAGCTTTGTCTCAGAGGCTTGTTGTTGTTTGAGGTTTTAGAGATTGACCCACAAAAGGGCTTTGCCATTAAAGCATTCAGAATTGTATGCAGCTAGATTATGCTTGTGGCTGTCAAATCACACACAAAAAAAAGTCATTCACTGAGGCTAAATTAGTTTTAGTCAATGTAATTAATTTAACCCTTAGCTTTAGAAATAGAGGTGGTCTGGCTTCTAATTTCCTGTGGCTAATACAAAGCAAGAATGTAAAGACATGGAAACTGAAGACCTCCGGTAACTGACTTAAGCCAGATGCTTTGTTCTGTTTCCGTCTTAAATGCTTTGTTTCAATTATAGCCAGAAAATATATAAATAAGCCATTTCTTTTAGGATGGTTGGACCACAAAATCTTTTCCTAGTTAATTATCTAGCAAGTTTCCAAATGAGTTCACTTGGGTTGGCTTATTGGATAGTGCTGGGTGCTGTCATGTGGGAGATCCAGCTTCAAGAAAGGAGCTCAGGAAAGACAATCACCATGTCACCTCTGTTGGAGGAGGAGATTAATACAGCATGTCTCAGAGGTGGGCCAGAATTTGTCGCCTTAGAAGTATTTGTTAATAATAATAAATAACTAAGCACTGGATGAGGTACACCACATGTTGTGATAGGCATGTGAAGGATATTGAAAGATGTGTGATGGGCAGTGTTGAGCATTGTAGCAGTGGATATATGTCTACAGGTTTTGCATCTGTTGTTCTGGTACAGTCTGGTGCTGCTTTGAATTGATGTATCCTGGTTGGTGGGGAGCTTGCTTCTGATGATGAAGTTGGAGAGGTTGCAGGGTTGTCTGAAGGTCAAAAGAGGATTCAGGACAGATTTTTTTTCAGGATGTGGTCCCCATCAAGTATGAGTTGTAACTGTTTGATGATACCCTGTATGGGTTCCAGTATCAGGTGTGCTGTCAGAGGGGGTTTATTTCTGTATAGAAGCAGGTTCTTTCAGGGTACTTGGGTGTGATCTACTTTTCTGGTTTTGTTAAGTGTAATAAGGTATATATCCCGGACTTTCTCCTCAGAGCATATTCTGTTGTATCTGAGTGCCTGGCCGTAGATAACCGATTTCTTGGCGTGTTTAGGGTAGTTACTGGATCTGTGAATGTAGGTATAGTGATCCTTGGGTTTCTTGTATATAGTTGTCTGTAGGGTTTCATTGTTGCAGCTGATCATTGTATCTAGGATGTTGATGATAGTGTGGAAGTATTCTATAGAGACTTTAATGGATGGGGGAGGGGGTTGAAATTGTGGTGGAAATCTATGAGGGATAGGGTTTAGGTCATCTCACCAGAGGACAAAAATATGATTGCTTATATCTCATTGGTTTATCATTGGTTTTGTGGTATATTCGACCAGAAATTCTTCTTCAAGGTGGTCCATAAAGAAGTTGGTATACTGGGGATCCATCCTACTATCCATGGCTATTCCCATAGTTTAGACAAAGTGTGTGTTGAATATGAAAATGTGAGGGGTAAGGATGAAATGGATGAGTTTGTGGATATGTTTGGGGTGGATATCTGAGGGTCATTCATTATCTTGTAAATATTTGTGGCAGGCAGTGATGCTGTCGTTGAGAGGGATTTTGCTGTATAGGGAGGTGACATCAGTGCTGGCAAGAATGGTGTTCTGAGGGAAGTTGTTAATGTTGCAGAGTTTCTGGAGCAAGTTGGTTGTGTCCTGAAGGAAGCTCGGCTCTTTGTGAGGATGGTTTCTGTTAGTCCTGATATTGCTTCTGTAAGAGTGCTGTGACCAGATATGATGCTGTGACGATGCGGTTCTGAAGGGATCCAACTGAATGTGCCAATTCAGGACAAATCGCTTAAACAGGGCAGTTACAGCCCAAGGCTGGGGTTTTTCCACCTCTAAGGCAAACCAAACCAGCCAAACAAAGAGGACTTTGGTTTCACCTCACTGGCCAACCCCAAGTCACACAAGCAATTTCCTTAGACACTCCAGTCTTCCAGTATCACCACCAGTGCCACTCGTCCTGGGGATGAATGGTTATGAAAACCAACACCCCAATAAAAGGAAAAAGGTTCTCTTGATCCCAGAGAATCAAGCCCCAGACCCAGGTCAATATACACATCAGATCTTACCCACAAATCACGCTGTTGCCAATCCTTTAGAATCTAAAATCTAAAGGTTTATTCATAAAGGGAAAAAGGTAGAGATGAGAGCTAGAATTGGTTAAATGGAATCAATTACATACAGTAATGGCAAAGTTCTGAGCTCAGGCTTGTAGCAGTGATGGAGTAAACTGCAGGTTCAAATCAAGTCTCTGGAGTACATCCCCACTGACTGGATGGGTCAGTCAGTCCTTTGTTCAGAGCTTCAGTTTGTAGCAAAGTTCCTCCAGAGGTAAGACGCAGGACTGAAGACAAGATGGAGATGAGGCATTAGCCTTATATAGGCTCTTCCAGGTGTAAGAACACTTCTTTGTTCTTACTGTGGAAAATTACAGCAAAATGGAGTCTGGAGTCACATGGGCAAGTTCCTGCACACCCTGCTGAGTTACAAGGTGTATCTGCCTCCTCTCAATGGGTCAGTTGTGTAGCTGATGGTCCTTAATGGGCCATCAAGCAGGCTAGGCAGAGCTAACACTAACTTGTCTGGGGTGTTTCCCAGAAACACAGCACAAATTTGAAATACAGACAGTATAGATCCAATACTCATAACTTCAACTACAAAATGATACAGACATACAGACAGAATAATCATAACCAGCACCCCATAAGCTGGTCTTAGACACCTTATATGACCCCCTTTACTTAAGATTTGGTGCCACTACAGGACCTTGGTTGCAAACCATGTTCTATATGGTCCCAGTTTATATCAATAACGTCACAGATGCGTCTGCCTGGATTCCCTTGCTTGTGTATCTTGGAAAGTGTATACAAGCTCTATGCGGTAGGGTTATGGAGGGAAGATGTTGTTATAGAATTTGTCTTTGAGTTGTTTGGGGAAGGATTTAATGATATCCTTATTTACCTGGGTAAATTGTGAAGTGGGGTCTTCTTTTTTTGTTCTTTATAGTAGATGATGTTGGAGAGTTGTCATTTGGTCTGGTTAATGTAGTCATCACAGTTAAGGACTACGATGGTGCCCCTTTTGTCTGCTTGTTTAATCACTATTTGTCAGTTCAATTTCAGGGACTATATAGATGTCCTCTTAGCGGTGTAGAGATTGTGGTGGACGTGACGTTTGTTAAGGATTTCACAGTCGATTTTTTTTTCCTGAAGCAATCAGTGTAATGATCAAGAATGTGGTTTCACCCGCTCTGAGTGAACTGTCAGATGATTCTTTTTTCTTATGTTTATGACTAGCTGTGAGGACATGGTAATTGTGGTGGCGTCATCATTATTGTGAAAGAATTCTTTTAGACAGCGTCAGTGGAAGAATTCTTGTAGGTCTCCACATGTTAAAAGGTGTGCTCTGTTACCATAGTATGTTCTGTGGGTCCTACACATGCCTCTCACAACACATGGTGTATCTCATCCAGTGTATTAAATGCCCCAATAACAACTATGCTCTCAAATGAACACACCGAAAAATGAGAAAAGACAAAACCACCAATCACCTGTGTATGAATCCTTTTCACAATGCAATCACTCTATACCTGATTTCTCAGTCCCCATCTTCAAAGGAAATCTGCACAACACCATCAAAAGATGAGCCTAGGAGCTCAAATTCATAACTTTGCTAGATACTGAAAATCATGGACTGAATAGAGTAGAGACACTGGATTTATGGCATATTACAATAATCTATAACCCACTAGCCCCCTGCCCATGACTGGAGAGGAGATGTTGCGCCACTTCACCTTGAATGGTCCCTTGAAATACGTCTTAACTACTTATTCTAAACAACCTGTTCCACATTGTGTTTAGCTGTGATACTCTCTAATATCCTGGGGCCAATACGGCTACATCAACACTGCATACAGGAAGCAGAAAGGCTGACTGGCTAAACTATGGGATATACACAATTCTGTATCCTCTGCCTGCAAGAGATTTTCTGCCTTGCAGAGTGATTTCCATTGAATAATAGTGAGGGTCTGAGTCTTGTTTACTCTTAGGGTATGTCTACACTACAAGACTATTTCAAATCAACTTAAGTTGAATTTGTGGAATCGACCTTATGAAGTCGAATTTGTGTATCCACACTAAATACACTAATTCGACTGTGTGAGTCCACAGTAATGGGGCCACCGTCGACTTTGGAAGCGGTGCACTGTGGGAAGCTATCCCACAGTTCCTGCACTCCCCGCTGCCCATTGGAATTCTGGGATTTCCCCCCAATGCATGCTGGGGGCAAAATGTGTCGAGGGTGGTTTTGGGTAACTGTCATCATTGAACTGTCAATCATGCCCTCCCTCCCTCCCCGAAAGTGCCTGCGGGCAATCTGTTCGTGCACTTTTCTGCTCAGTGACAGCGCGGGCGCCACAGCACTGCGAGCACGGAGTCCGCTGCAGTTATGGCCGTTGTCAACTCCCGGTCAGTCTATGCTGGGTCCCTCTTTCTATTCAGAGATTACATGAACTCCTCTGCTGGAGAGTTCTGCATCGCTGCCGGTGCTGCTGAGCTCGCCCCGATGTCCAACCACGAAATGAGATTCAAACTGTCCGGACAGGAAAAGGAATTCAAATTTTCCTGGGGCTTTTCCTGTGTGGCTGGTCAGAACATCCAAGCTCGGACTGCTGTCCAGAGTGTCAACAGAGTGGTGCAGTGTGGGATAGCTCCCGGAGTGACTAAGTTCGATTTGCATCCACACCTAGCCTAATTCGACATAGCCATGTCGAATTTAGCGCTACTCCCCTCGTCGGGGAGGAGTACAGAATTCGAACTAAAGAGCCCTCTATGTCGAATTAAATGGCTTCGTGGTGTGGACGGGTGCACGGTTAATTCGAATTAATGCTGCTAAATTCGAATTAAATTCCTAGTGTAGACCAGGCCTTAGGCTCTGGCAGTATAAAAGGGCCTTAAAGTGGACATAGATGTAACGATTTCTCAAATAACATTACAATTGGCTGTAATAGGGTGGCAGGATTTTTCTATCAGAACCGTATAGGGAGGTTTTGACTGATTCCTTAACTCTCTATATAAAGGGAGATGGGAGCGATTCTTTGGGTAGAAAGAATTAGGGTCTTGGCAAAGAAATTCTAGGAAAAGCCAAGTTTAGGGAGAAATGTTTGAGTTTTACATTTGTTTTTTGAATTACTACTAAAGCCAAAACCAAGCAAAGAGGGTAAATATGGACTAAATACAGAAGGCCTGATTCTCTGTCACCTCATTCGGTGCTAATGTAACACTGACTATTTTAATACAGTTACAATGATGTAACAGTGGAGAACAAGGCCAGTCTACAAAGATTCTCTTCACAGTAGGCTGAGAACCCTGTGTGTGTTCAGAGCCAAAATCTGCTTGCCTTATACACAAGAGTAGTCAAGCAGGATTTGGCCCATAGGACACGTCTTTTGTGTTATAATTGTTTAGCACTCTGAATTTATGAGTAGCCGCACATTTGGGGCCTGATTGAATATGGGAGGAGAGAGGGAAATAAATACTTGTTTTTGTGCGTTTAGAAATTTGGAAATAAGACATGTTGAGGTACAAAATGTGACCTGCGTACAGTGTAACACTCCAACTGCATTATCAATACACAGTGGAGAAGTAACTGAGGAATGGATAACAACAATCATATAATGGCAGAGATCTAGACCACCGAGTGCCCATAACAACACTGTGTGGTTTTATTCCAGGTGTTCTACAGGGTTGTTACGGATCTGGTGTAGCCAGGTTAATTGCAGGTAAATGCATGGCTACTGCCAGTCCATGACTGGGCAGTCTCCTGTCCTGACCTCAAGTCGATCTTCAGCCCTCTATGTGCAGAGACTTTGTCCGAAAGGGGCCAGCTGGCAGTAACC